>NW_025422368.1:41800000-44729578 GCF_011764305.1 Mustela putorius furo | reverse complement strand
CTGGCCAGGACAGGTAAGTGCCACTAACTAGCTGAACAAAGTAAAGCTCACGTCAAGAAAATGTTTAATAACCATGGTTTATTAAGTTATTTGACTAGGAGACAAATTGAAATTCATACATTATAGAAATCCCTTAAGATATTCCCACTTTTCTATTCAGAGGAAGAGGGACTCCTATGTGTTCTAAATTTTAGACCAGTCTGAAATGGGAGAGCTAGCCATTGATATAATCTCGGCTTATCTTTTTGTATTCTGACCTTTTTGATAAGAATTCCTACTTCCTTCTTTTAAATAAGCATCCCTTGCCTTTGTGACATCACTCACTATGAGCCAAGATGAATTTTCTCAGTACTATCCAACAAAACTTGTCCTGAGACCCAACACTACAGGAGCTGTTCTCACATGCTAACATAGCTGGAGAAACTAATCTGTGCTAAATGAATGTGGACATGAATAATTCATGTCCACATTCATTCATTATCTACTGAGTATAGTATAAACTATATGCTAGGCATCGTGGATATAATAGTGCCCAAGAAGGTCAAAGTCTTTGTCCTTATGGAACTTACATTCTAGTAGATTCTAATGCTTCTGATGGGTCTAATGTGTTAATAAATTCCCTCTCTTGGTAAGCTATCTGATTTTAAGAGAAACTTCTAAGTATATAGAGCCTTAGAAATTACTCTGGCGGGGGGAGCTCTTAGATCTACAAGAGATTAAAAAAATAATAATAACTACAAGAGATTGATGGGAAAGATATTTGGGGGGCACCTATATATACACTTACATATCTTCATATCATACCTCAGAGATGTATAGCCATTCCCAACAAAAATGTACGATATATGTTGGGGCACCTGGATGGCTCAGATGTTGGAATATGCAACTCTTGATCTCAGGATTGTAAATTTAAGCCCCATCTTAGGTATAGAGACTGCTTAAAAATACTATCTTTTTTTTTAAGTACCTTATATCATTTAAAAAAAAAAACTTATTTATTTACTTGAGAGAAAGCAAGCATGGATGGCATGGAGGATCAGAGGTAGAGAGAGAGAAGCAGATTCCCCACTGATCAGGGATCCCAGTGCGGGGCTTGATCCCAGGACCTTGGGAACATGACCTGAGCTGAAGGCAGATGCTTAACTGACTGAGCTACCCAGGCACCTAAAAAGTACCTTATATCTTAAGACTTCTTTATGTATAGCAAGGGCAATTTACATTTCTCACTGGCCTATGCAAAGCAGCATGCTGTGCCCATTTTTAAAATGAAATATTTTTATTTTGCTATTAGTGAAGCCCAAAATTGTGATATAGCCAAGAGGTAGAAGAAATAGTCACTGAAGTGTCTTTCTTTTGTAATCATTTTCTTTTTCTTTTTTAAAATTAACATATAATGTATTATTTGCTTCAGGGGTGCAGGTCTGTGACTCATCAGTCTTACCGAATTCACAGCACTTACCATAACACATAGCCTCCCCAATGTCCATCACCCAGCCACCCCATCCCTCCAATCCCCTCCCCTCCAGCGACCCTCAGTTTGTTTCCTGAGATAAGAATTTCTTATGGTTTGTGTCCCCTCTGGTTTCATCTTGTTTCCTTTTTCTTTTGATGAAATAATGACACAACTCTTGAGCTATAACTTTATCATTATTTTATATGAAAGATAAAATATTTTTAACATGCAAAATTTTGTGATAGCTGGTGTGTTGACCAATGTATTTAATATGTACTTGCTATTATTAACCACATAAAGGTGGGAAATCAGGCAGATGACAGACTTCTCTGAGCATTCCAAGACCTCATTTGCCAGTTAGGATCCCTAGGCTCAGTGAGATAGACAGAGATGTCCAGGGTTGCCCAGGTGACTAATGGCCGAGTCTGAGCCAGAATCCAGTCTCCTGATGCCCATGTTTATGCTCTTTCCACTAGTCAGACAGCCTTTCTTTGATTTTGCAGTATTCTTTTTGCTTGTGAAGTTGTTGTTTTCTTCTGAGCAGGGTGTGAATCTTGTAGGGACTAAAATGCAGGTCAAAATTTGGCCATAATAAGACAGGTACTATGTCCTGAGTTAAAATGTCTTTTCCTTTCTTCTACTTAGCCCCCATGGAGGTCTCAAATCTGAAGGTGACAAATGATGGCACTTTGACCTCTCTAAAAGTCAGGTGGCAAAGACCTTCCGGCAATGTGGATTCCTACAACATTACCCTGTTTCACCAAGGGACTATCAAAGAATCCAGAACATTAGCACCCCACGTTACTGAAACCCAGTTTAAAGACTTAACCCCTGGACGTCTTTATCAAGTTACCATCAGCTGTGTCTCTGGTGAATTGTCTGCTCAGAAGATGGCAGTGGGCAGAACAGGTGAGTGTAGGGCTCCAGAATATTCCTTGGCTGTCCAGATCATTCTCTGATCCATCTTAGAACAAAATAAGTTATAAGGAAGACTCCTTTTCCAACTTGGGAAATGTAGTCTACATGACTGAGGTTGCCAGGGCCCCCTATACAGAGTGAAACAGAAGGTTAATTGCATTCCTCTGAGTTATTTAAGCAAATGTGTTTGGAGTGCTTCCTGAATGGTGTGCATAAACTGGCTCTGCCCTGTGCTGTTTCACGTCACACCACTTAAGTCGTGTAAATGCATTAGCTTTGATACTAAGGAATAAAATATTTCTGATTAACTCCTAGAGTGAGAGCCAGTTAGCACTTAACCATGTTTTCCACAAATTATTTTATTAATTTATGTCACTAAATATTTATCCAGTGCCTTCTATGTATCAATTACTGTGCTATGAGTTTGGGAAGTTGTTAAAATGTCAGAGTTCCGCAAACTACACCAAATATGGCCTGTAACCTGTATTTGTGTAGCCCCAAGCTAAGAGTGGTTTTTAAGAGAGGTTCTGTTATTATCATCATTTTAGAGATAATTCAGAGAGCTCAAATAATTTGTCCCTAGTCATCTAGGCAGTGAATGGTGGGGTTGGCATTTAAACCAGAGTGTTTAATTCCAGGGTCCATTCTCTGTGCTGTTAGAGATTCCAAGTAAGAGCCATATGGTCAGAAAAACAAGAGAGCAAAATTCTTGTTCAGAAGACCAGTAAAGACTTCTTGGAGGAAATGGGTTTTAACTGGACCTAAAAATTGTGAGGCTCTTGACAAGGGAAGAGGCCAAAGAGGGAAGGGTATTTGAGCAAGTATAAGCAAAGGCATGGAGGAAGAAGGGCCCAGTATATTTACAGGTCTGCCGAACATGCACCTGGAGGCCAGTCTGGGAGAGAGTGCAGAAGCAGGGTGGGTGGCTGCAGGGACTAGTCAGAATTAAGACCAGAAGGATATCGGGTCTGATTTTGGAAAGCTACAGATGCCAGACCCAGGATTTGATGTTTTATTCTGTAATTAATGGAGAGACCTTGCATGCTTTTATGCAAATGAGTAATTAGACCAGAGCTACCTTGCAAGAAGATTAATCTTGTCAGTTGATAAAGGAAGGACTCTTTCATGACCACAACATGCAGTGTCTCTACCAAAAGACACCACATCCATCAACGTCAACATCATTAGAGGCAACGTCAATATTGTCTCTAGGGCTGGTGTGCAGTCAATAAAACATAGTGGTCAGATTGCTAGGTTATTAACAGTGTTACAGAAGATCCATTATTGATATATTACTAAGATGATTTTAGCATATATTTCTTTTTTTTTTTTTTTTTTTTTTTATTTTTTTTTTTTTTAAAGATTTTTATTTATTTATTTGAGAGAGAGATAGTGAGAGAGAGCATGAGCGAGGAGAAGGTCAGAGAGAGAAGCAGATTCCCCATGGAGCTGGGAGCCCAATGTGGGACTCGATCCCGGGACTCCAGGATCATGACCTGAGCCGAAGGCAGTCGTCCAACCAACTGAGCCACCCAGGCGTCCCTTAGCATATATTTCTTGAGTGTCTGACGTCTCCAAAATGAGGAAAAAATACTCATTTGCAATCCACAAATAGAAATGTTTTGAACTGCAGCTATTAGGTCTCTTATCTACTGTTGCCCATGAAAAGTGAATCAGTATCCTTACTTTTGGTTTTTAGAATCTCCTTTTTGACATCATTTCACCGTTTAGTTCCAGACAAAGTTGGGAACCTGGAGGTAAAGAGCAATGGTTCGATAAGGTCTCTAGTAGTGAGCTGGTCGCCCCCTGCTGGAGACTGGGAGCAGTATCGCATCCTGCTCTTCAATGATTCTGTGGTGCTGCTCAACATCACCGTGGGAAAGGAGGAGACACACTACACCATAGATGATTTGGGGCTCATACCGGGAAGACAGTATGAAGTAGAAGTCACTGTTGAGAGTGGAAATCTGAAGAATTCTAAGCGCTCCCAAGGCAGGACAGGTAAGCAAATACAAAGGTGTTAATGACGTTGGAACCTTAACTTGGTCCCTCTCCCAAGCAACCCAGGTAGCTGTCAATGCCTCCCCCCGCCCCCACCATGTTCCCTGAATTTGAGATATTATAGACTTTTAGACTGAATTAGTTTTGGTAATGTTTATTTTTGTCAAATTAGAACTTAAAAATTGCTTCCACTAATAAATCCATTATTTTATGAAAAGAAAGACATTTTAAACACCAAAAGAATAAGAAGAAAACAATCGGAGAATCCCCTCCACAAAAGAAGATAGTTGACAGTTTTTTGCTAGTGATCAGTGTTAGAAACCATTGCTTTGACCTAATGTTGACTAATGAGGGAAATTCATGGTCCAAAGAAAGTTTATTAAAGGGAAGTGGAATATATTTGGTTTTTAAGGTAGAAGAGAATGAGGATCCCAAGACATGGGTCTTGGTATTCTGTCACCACTATACTGTAAATCCTTGGGGAAGTCACAACCCCTCTGAGACTGTTTGCTCAACTTTCAAATAAGAGAATTGTCCTTCTAAACTCAACATTCCTATGACATGGAATACTCCACACTTGGAGTGAAATTCAAGTATCTTCTCTCTTAGTCTTGCCTGATGATAAGGAAATAACTACTTTGATTCAATGTTCTTAGAAGAATGTCAAAGAAGATCAAGATATCCTTAGCTTGCCAACTGGGTCTTCCAGTCATATCTTCATTTTCTAAATATTAATATCCCTTAGATAATGATCAAAGGCCTATTTAAGCTTAAACCAAGCTCATTTCAGCATTTTACAGGACAAGTATCTATGTCCTTTCCCTTGTTTTATCTCATTCACCTCAAATAACTTGGAGTACTGTCAAGAAACAGTAGGGGCTCTCAGCAGTTGGCATAATTATCAGGAGAACTTTTCTTAAACTGTATCTCTAGGTGAATAAGGTTAGTTGAAGTAGGCTTTGATGTAACAATCCAATTGATTTCAATATATTAAAGAAGGAAGATACAGATTTCAGGACTCAATTAGAACAGAATTACAGAAAATTTCTTTGATGTAGAAATCAATATAATTTTACACACTTTGTTCTTCCATAATTTTGTTTCCCTATTGTTTTATGGGACTAGTACTTTACTCTTAGCAATGTGTCCTAGAAATTGTAATGAAACCTTTTAGAGAAATGGAAACAATTTCAATTCTTTGGATAATGGGAACCTTTAATCAGATACTATTCTTGCTTGCCAGCTATACTATTATTATTTTCCCTTTCATGGATACATCAGTGTCCAGTTCTCAGAAATGTTCCAGAGAAAGTTGGGAACCCAGAGAAAAAGGGAAGCACTTTGTCTTTCCTATCTAACAGGGTAAAAAATACTCCTAATTTCATCTATATAGTCAAATGTGGACCTTTCTTAGTGTTTTTGTGGATGATATGATTGAATTAAGTATTTTCATATCATAGAATTCATATGAAGAAATAAACACTCAAGGTAATATGTGGTCAAAATAAATGACCCAGGAAAGCATTTTCCAGTGTATTCTTTTGAATCCTCCTTTCTGGATAGGTTATATAAACAAAATTTGGTATGCCTGGCTGACTCGGTCAGTGAAGCATGCAACTCTTGACCTCTTGGCTGTGAGTTCAAGCCCCATGTTGGGTGTGAGAGATTACTTAAAAGTAAAATCTTTTAAACAAACACACACACAATTTTTGAGATTAATCACCACCCCCCCCCCCCCCCCCCCCCCCACCGAGAGCTCCTACACTTTCAGAAAAGAAATGCTGAACTGGAACACTCCTGTGGTTGGAAGAGCTCTCTAAGAAATTCTTGAGTGTTTCTGAGGCAAGTCAATGACGCAGTCTCCATTGCTTTTTCCTTAGTCCCCCTGGCTGTCCTCCAACTTCGTGTCAAACATGCCAATGAAACCTCTTTGGGTATCATGTGGCAAACCCCTGTAGCAGAATGGGAGAAATACATCATTTCACTAGCTGACAGAGACCTCTTACTCATCCACAAGTCGCTCCCCAAAGATGCCAAAGAATTCACTTTTACTGACCTGGTGCCTGGACGAAAATATGTAGCTACAGTCACCAGTATTAGTGGAGACTTAAAAAATTCATCTTCAACTAAAGGAAGAACAGGTAATTTTTTTTATAAGTTTTAAACTTTAAAAAGTATCCTGACTACTGAATTGTTTAATGTTTGAATTACAAATGTTCACTGAATGCCTATTATGTACTGGTCATTGTTTTATGAATGTTTCCTATTGTTTGTTTTCTATTACACTATTTCAACTCTTGGTAGTTGTTTTATTTGTTTTTTAATTTGTTTGGTTTTATTTTGAAATGGAAGCTGAGAACAACTTTTCCAAGGATATTTTGCTGCAAAAGAAAGCAGAGAAGTAGAGCATGATCTGAAAGAGAAGGTCTGTTTGAAAGGAGGATTTTATTTAAGGATAGAAGAAATAACAAGTTTTATGCTGATAGGAATGTTCTAGAAGAGAAAGAAATGGTGATAATATAAAGAGAGAGGAAGAATGGCTGTACTTATTCTATGAGTAAGCAAGCTGTGGGATCTAGAGCACAAGTAAAGAAATTGGCTTTAGAAAAGAACATAAGTAGTTTAACTTTAGGATCAGATGGAAGAAAAAAGTATTGGATGAATATACCAGTAAGTAGATATAGTGGTGGCAATTAATTCTTTGATAGTTCTCTTCTTCTCTCAGAAATAGGAAGCAAAATCATCATCAAAGACTCCCTTTTTCCAATTTATATATTATTGTTCTGTATTTTATTTCTCTCTCCCCACAAAAAATGACCACTTATCTTCTCATCTTCCCTTCCTGTATCTCACAAGTTCCATTTGAGATTACATTCCTTCATTTTGGAGAACAGTCTTCAAATTTCTTTCTTTCTTTCTTTCTTTCTTTTTTTTAAAGGATTTTATTTATTTTTTGAGAGAGAGAGAGAGCAATCATGAATGGAGGGGGGCAGAGGGAGACAGAGCCTGATGAGCAGGGGGCCCGATGTGGAGTTTGGTCCCAGAACTCCAGGATCATGAGGGTCATAAGCAGACACTTAACCAACTGAGCTACCCAGGTGCCTCCAAATGTCTTTATTAGAGTTTTTAGGGATGAACTCTTTACACTTTTGTTTTTCTGTGTATGTCTTTATATAGCTTTCAAACTTGAAAGATATTTTCTCTGTGTTACAACTCTATTTTGAAAGTTATTTTCAAAAAAAAAAAAAAGAAAGGAAGAAAGTAAGTTATTTTCTCTCACTGAAGATATTATTTTCTCACATTGAAGATATTGTTGTCTATCTGGCATTTATTCTTGCTGTTGAAAAGTCAGACATCAGTCTAATTTCTGTTTCTCTCTGGGTAGTCTGTTTACTATGACTGCTTTTAAGATTTACTCTTTGCCTTTAGTGCTCTGTTGTTTACAGTGATAACCTAGACATAGATGCCTCTATCTTGGTTGAGATCATGATGATTTCTGTACTTGTAGATTAGTATCTTTCATCAACCCTGGAAATTCTCAGCCATTAGTTCTTTGACATTACCTCTCACCTTTCTCCAGTCCTTTTCTATTCTCCTTCTAGTAGTCTAGAATATATATTCATATATATTCATGTTTTCCTTGTATTTGCTCTCTGGGCTATAGTCTGAATAATTTCCTCATCCCTGTGTTTTAGCTCCCAAATTCTTTTCTTAGCTCTGTCTAATCTTTTTTAAATCCATCCATTGAGTTTTAAATTTTACTTGCTTATTTCTTCACTTTTAAACATTCTTTTTGGCTCTTTTTCCAAATCAGTTTTGTGCTCTGTTGCTCTTTAGTCATATTTCCATTATCTTCCTTTATTGCCATTAGCAAATAAACCATTTTTATTTTAACTTCTATATCTGATAACCATAATATCTAAAATCTTCAGAAGTTCAATCCTGTTGTCTATTGAGTTTGCTGCCTTTTGCTCATGGTGCTTTACTTCCTTAGGTGTGTGTGATTTTTCACTGTAAACTCATATATCTTGGAAACTTACTCTGTGGGAATTCTTTGAGACCTTGTTTACAGATGGGTTTTAGAAAGAATTTTCTTTTCATTTGATTCTTTGAGGTGCACAGGACTGCTATCAACCCAGACCTATTTTAATCTAAACTGTCAACTTAGAGGTTTTCTGATCACCCAGTTTTATGAATTAAGGTTGCAAACTCACTGAAACTGTTCTAGGGTTATGAATTCTCAGTGATAATTATTTTTCTCCACCCAGTGCCAAGGATGCTGGGGCAATATGAGGAGCAGAGAGGGAATATTTATTTCATTTACACTTAGAATGTAACCTTTCAGGATCCAATGATATGCAGGGTCACCTATGAGGTTTCTTAGTTTGGGAAAGTCCTACACTTTACCTCCAATTTCACAGATCAAAGTTTTAATTTGTATTTGAAAGATGCCCTTAAGATGAAAGTATGCTTCAGTGAACTGGTTACCTATCTTTTTAGTCTCTGAGAATTCCTTACATTCTTGACAACTCACTCATATATTTACATTTTTATATTTTATCCAACACATGTAGTTGTGTTTATTGGGGTATGCAGCCCACTATACTGTAGGAACTGGAAGTCCAAGACACTCTTTTAGTCTTAAGATCATTTTTATCATTCCCGACATTCACATTGCTGAGTTTTGTTTGGTTTTTTAACCATTCCAATAAGCATGTAGTGGTATCTTATGTAGTTTTAATTTACCTTTCACTAGTTCCTAATAGTTTTTAGCAACTTTTCACATGCTTATTTACCATTCATTTATCCTCTTTAGGGGAGAACATATTTTCAAATATTTGTTCATTTTTTGGTGGGGTTGTTTGTTTTTATCATTGAATTTTGAAAATTCTTCATATTTCAGTTATTAGTTCATTGTCAGAAATGTGTGTTGAAATGCTTTCTATCAGACTGTGGCTTGTCTTATGATTAATTTATTTGTGTATTTTGCAGATCATGGGTTTTTAATTCTGGTGTCCAATTCATCAGTTTTTTTCTTTCAGAGACTATGCTTTTGGTGTCATATTGAAGAAATCTTTGCCTTACATGATATCACAAAAGATTGTCCCTTAAAACTTTTATAATTTTAGGTTTTCTATTGAGGTGCATAATCCGTCTTGAGTTCATTTCTATATGTCTGTGAGATTTGGGTTAAGGTTTATTTCTTTGTATATGGACGACTAATAATTCCAGCCCTATTTGTTGAAGAAAACTATTCTTCCTCCACAAAATTGCTCTGTAAAAAACCAACTGACTCTATATATGTTGGTCTATTTCTGGATTCTGATTTCTGTTCCATCGATCTATGTGTTTATCTTTTTGCCAGTATCAGACTGCCTTCATTATTGTAGCTTTCTAGTAAGTCTTGAGATCAGATGTTGTACTCCTCCAACTTTGTTCTTCTTTTTCCAAATTATTTCCATATTAATTCCTTTGCTTTCCATGTGAAATTTAGAATGAAAATTGAATTTTCTGATCCCTGTACAGTAGTGTCTTTTTAATGAGTGTATTTGTATCTTAATCCAAAAGTCAACAATTTCTGAGAAGGATTGTGCCAAGGTCCCAATCCTTTTAATTACCATAATTCAGGGAAGAAGCACAAAGAAGATATAACTGATCGAGTACCAGCTTCAAGATCTATGTAAGAGATTTTTTTAATGGATAGATTAGAAATCACAATAGTTGCTAATTAGGAAAAGGACACAGGCTCACAGTTTTAGGCAGATCAGGCTTTGGACTCTGGATAACTATTTGTTAGCACTCTGATAATAGATAGGCTAAGTTATTTACATCATATGGTCTTCTAAAGAAAAATAACAAAGTCAAATTTATAGACTTTTGAATGAGTTTCAAATAATATAATTTCTAAAAACCATTGAGTCCATAACTGGCACATAGTTATCACTCATTTATCCTTACTAGTTGTTATGGTTATCACTATTATTATTATTACTATTCTTATAGGATAATATAATGTATACTATTGTAACATCTTCCTGTATAATAATAATGGTGCTCTTGAGAATGTGCCAAAGAATTAATCAGTTTTCTAAACTACAACCTAATCATCAGGTGGAAGGGATTTCCCAATACCACCCCGTAACAACCATCAGCTCAGGTAGGTAATGAGGCTCTCAGTTCTCATGGGATAATGACAGATAAAATCCCATAAAGTAAACAATATTAAAAAATATCATTCTTTTATTATTGAAAATGTAAGTTCAAAACTAGTTAATAGGTAAGCATCATCTCATCCGTGGATCTGAAGCAATTTTGATTTCCCATATAAGCAGCTTCTATATGGGAGTAGTTTGCCATATGCCACAGGAAATAGAGTTGAGAATCTATAGCAAAAAAAAAAATAGATATATTTTTAGCATCTTTAAGACTGTCTCTACTTTTGACCCATTTTGCTATACTTCTTTAGGGTGACTAAATGTTATCTGTGTTGTTGTTGTTTTTTTTTCCTTCTTCTCTTTGTCTACTGTGTTCCAGTGCCTGCCCAAGTGACTGGCTTGTATGTGGCCAACCAAGGAACAACCAGCAGTCTGTTTACTAACTGGACCCACGCCCTGGGAGACATAGAATTCTACCAAGTCTTACTGATCCATGAAAATGTGGTCATCAAAAATGAAAGTGTCTCCAGTGAGACCAGCAGATACAGCTTCCACTCCCTCAAATCAGGCAGCCTCTACTCTGTGGTGGTAACAACAGTAAGCGGTGGGATCTCATCCCGACAAGTGGTGGTAGAGGGAAGAACCGGTAAGAAGAGCACATGGAAACTCCAGAGTATATTCTAGGATATATACTATTGAAGCACCCTAAAAACAGATCCAGTTTTGACTTTTCTAGAAACCAGGTTTCAATACCAACCATCCATATATGTTGCTCTCCTAGGAATGGAAATTGAGGGTTGAATGAGAGTAGGTAGAATAAATTCTGAATTTTCTAAAATCTCCCATAAAGGAGTCAGAACTTCTAGAAAAACTGTTGTGGTAACCTAGTAGTCATTTGACACCTAGGCTTATCCCCTCATTCAGTTGATGATTTCTTTAATGTTTATGTCCCAGTTAAGATAAACAAGAAGTGAGAGTTTTTTAAAAAAGTATATTCCACTCCCTTTCCTATTTTTGTTTCAAGACATAGTAAGGAAATGATCTCCAATTTCTGTGGTCCAAAGTGGAGTTAATAAAATCCCCAAATCACATATATTTTCAGAAGCAACATTAAACAAGTTAATACTATAACCACCTAAACAATGTTTCCTGACCTTGAAGAGATCACAGTCACCAATGGGTCAAAGAGCCAATTCAACAAATAAGTGGTATACAGTTACCTGTGTCAGACAGGGCTGGCACCAAAGAAGGAAATATAATTTTCTATACAAGACCAAGAAAGAATATAAATAGACAGTATAAATTTATGTTCCAGTTTCTTAGAAAGAAAAAAATTAAATTCATTTGATAGAAGCTTTGATAATTATTAATTAACTCAGAATCAGGTCAGTGAATTTGCCTACTTAATTCTATATGATTATAAGTTGGATTTCAGGCTTCTTTTGTATTTCTGATGCTCGGATATTGATGCTTAGATTCTATCAGCTGCAGATATCATAGATATGTCCCTTTTTAAAAATCATGAATCTTATCTACTTAATGAACCCAAGGAACATTAACTTCATTAGCTCTCCCAGAAATGCAACTAAGTCATTGAAAAGATATTTCATAGTTTTGGTAGAAATTCACTGAGATGTGCCATTTTTCTCATTCTGTGGCAGCCGACATTATTATCTACATCCTTCTTCCTGATACCTTCCTTCTTTTTCAGTACTTCTGGGCACCAGCCATTGGTGTAGTGTCACTGAGAGTGGGGGAAAAGCTAAGCTTGGGAATCAGAGGACCTAGATTCTGGCTCTAGCTCTGCCATTAGCTTACATCTTGAAGCCTCCAGCTTCTAATCCATCCCTGATAATACACCACAATGTATCTCTGTTGGAGTGAGGAAGGAGAAATAACAAGAAAGCTAAGGAGAGGGTTGAGAAGGGCCTTGCACCCATTTCCCAGTGAGTTGCAGTTGTATTAGTCAGATCAGACTGACTTATTTCCTGCTTATCCAACGGGACAGCATGGAGATTCCAGATTAGACAGCTCTGGGGTTGGTTCTTTCCCGAGCAGTAAGTCAGGGATCCAGGCTTCTACCATCTCCTTCCTTCCTCTAGGTCCTCAGAACTCTGTCCATTTCCCCAGAGACTAGAGGTCATGGAGTGGGGGAAGATGACCAGACCCGAAAGTAGACACATCACTTCCCCCGCCACATTCCACTGGCAGGAACACAGTTAAATGGCTACATTTCACTGCCGGGGAGACTGGGAAATGTAGCCTAGTGTGTGTCCAAGAGGAAAAGGAAATAGTTTGCTTAACAACTAGTCAGATTCCGCCCCACAAGTTAATTCCCAAATTTTAAAATACGTCAAGGGCTTTCCAACTTACTGTGATACGCTAACATAGTTTGGCTGCCAATACCACTTGAAATGAGTGAGCTTTGTTTTTATGCCTCTATTTTAATTGTAGCAGAGGTATCAGTATTTGATTCACAGTATATAAAAGTATAAGGATACAAAAATAAGACAGTTCTTTGAAGAATGATCATAGGATTTTGAGGAGAGGGCAAAATATGAGTAAATATAAGCAAAAGTTATTTTATTCAAACACATTAAGAGTGCAGACATTATCATGAGAAAAGGGGGAAATGGGATACTACTATAGAAACACAGTAATTAGAGATTTTGAAAGGTGCCTGGGTTAGTAAATTTTGTATGTGGTTAATTGTAAAACATTCAACGGCTAAAGCCTTGATAATCATGGCCATCTACTCAAACTGCTGAAATGTTGGTCAGTTCCGAAATAACTGAAAGGTTTTGAAAGGTTTTCTTACTCACTTCAATTTCCAGAGTTGAAACATATAAATAAGCCCTCCCAGTCTAGAGAAGGTGGCAAAATATTTAAAGTTAAAGATATCAGATATGCTTAACAAATCTAGTTCCAACCTGGGAAAATGCGGGTTCTAAAGGAAGAACAAATTTTATATCTGTTTTCTTGTAACCATGAATTTATATTTTTGACAAAACATTTGATAATTGTATCTTTTCTAATAAAATGTTAGTAGTTGCAAATATTTCTAGCACTTTTGAAAAACAAACATAATTCTACTGAGAGCAACCAACGGATGTCCAGATTGTTAAAGAAAGGGAAGGAAAGGAGGAAGGGAGGGAGAGAGGAAGACATCAGTATAGAACTATTAAGGCTAAAAGATTCCACTTTATGTCTAGGAAATGTTTATAGACATAGAACAGCATTTGCAGAGCTGCTCCGTATGGTGCTATTTATAATTTTTGGTGATGGACAAGTGCCTGTAAGTGTAAAGAAGACTTTGAGGCTTAAATCACAAAATCAGAGTGTATTAGATTAGAAGGGTTCTCAGAGGTCATCTAGCTGGATCCTGTCCATTGTACGAGAGGTAGGGATATTGACAATTATATGAAAATATTTAGCTGCAGCAGTGAGCCAGCAAGGAAAATAGTAGTGCATTCACATACTCTACAGGATTTTATTCTGATATTTATTGCTGGCAATACCATCTACTATATACTTATTTCTGGTACATACATAACTACTACTCAATACCACAATGATTAATTTGCATACTGCCTCTAGCCAAGAAGCTCCTTGAAGGCATCCACATCTTTTCCATTTTTGTATCTGTGGCAAATGGTAGGTTCTCCATAAATGTCTGTGGCACTAAACACCAATTAAAATAAGCAAACGATAGTGGCCACTATCCCCACAATAGTTCCTTCTGCCCACTGTTGGGTCAATCTCCAGATTTGTTGTTTTCAAGACAGGCTTTTAGGTTTATTTCTTGCCACTAGAGGGCAGGAAATGCTTTATAAAGGGCAGATGCAATGCCTCTCCTGTGTTATTAGACTCCCCAGGAATAAATAACTTCATCACAAGAAAATCAAAGCTAAGCCAAAGTCTAAGCTCTTTAGAAATGTATGGTGTTCTTCATCTTTCCCTTCAAACATCTTTGCTTATTGATGAGTTTGGTTCGAGCTGATTCATTTGGATTGTTACGTTTGTTCCTTTTCCTGCTGAGGAAACCTCCTGACACATTCACATAAATATGCCTCCACTTAAAATACTTTGCAAACAGCAAGACCATAAAAATGCAGTAGTAGCATCCCTGTATTTATAAGGCACCCAAAAGACCTTCTTGCATTTTTATTTCTATTAGCCTTGTTGATCCCAAAACCCTCAGCTTCCAGAAGCTAAGGGGAAACCCTCACATGTCTTTGACCTCTTAGGTAATCAGACGAGATCTCCTGAGTCCACACTGTTTTTGCTGACCGCGGTCGATGACTCCAGACTTTTGACTGTGCTTTCTTTTTTCAAATGTTCTCCCCCCTTTTAAATTCCAGTCCCTTCCAGTGTGAGTGGAGTGACAGTAAACAATTCTGGTCGCAATGACTACCTGAGCATTTCCTGGCTGCCAGCTCCAGGAGACGTGGATAACTATGTGGTGACGCTCTCTCATGGCAGCAGGGTCGTTCAGTCCCTCGTTATTGCCAAGTCTGTAAGCGATTGTTCCTTCAGCTCCCTTACTCCGGGCCGCCTCTACAATGTGACCGTAACTACAAGGAGCGGCAAGTATGAAAACCATTCCTTCAGCCAGGAGCGAACAGGTAAGGCTCTCAGGAGAGCCAGGCTCTGTAAGAAGGGGCTAGCTAGGGGCACTTGGGTGGCTCCATCGTTTAAGCCTCTGCCTTCGGCTCAGGTGATGATCTCATGATCCTGGGATCAAGTCCCGCATCAGGCTCCTTGCTCGGAGGGGAGCCTGCTTCTCCCTCTCTGTCTGCCCCTCCCCACTGCTTGTGTGTGCCGTGCTCTCTCTCTCTTTCTCTCTCTCAAATAAATCAGTCAAATCTTAAAAAAAAAAAAAAAAAGAAAGAAAGAAAGAAAGAAAAAGGAAGTGGCTATCTATATGGCTCAAGGCAACAGATCTGCAACAATTCTGTAATGATAGGATTAAAGGTCGTTGAGATCACAGAATTGTGACAGTCTTCAAATTTTGACCCTAGAAACTCCTTATGTGAGCACATGTTTCCTTTAAAGTGAGATGAACACTACTTTCATGGCTAGAATTCATATTATATTCAAATATAGTAACAAGTATTTGCTGTTTGGGGAGTACTTTTTGGTTGCTAGACACTGACTTTATGTATGTTAACTAACTTAATTCTTGCAATTTCCTTATGGAGATCACTGTCATTATTCCCACTTTGCAGATCAGGTTCAGGGAGGCTAAAAAATAAGTTGCTCAACTGTTTAACTTGTTAAATGAGCCAGTTCGTTTCTGTATTTTAACCCAGTTCTGAATGGCTCTGTAACCAATGAAGTTCTCTGCCCTAAAATCCTTCCTGAAATATCTATTTGGTCAAAGTCCACTATTCATTCTTTTTCACACAAGGTGAAAAAACATGAACATTTTTTGTTCTGGGACCAGGAGCAAAATCCTAGCAAAGGCAATGAATGTTAGGTCTTGGATGTTCTGTAAAGAACTCAATTTAGATGGCTACCATTTTCCCAATGTACTTACACTTTTGGGGTTTACAGCTGAGATTTCCGCTGAAGGTCAACATTAATATTTTGTCAAGCCTCTCCTGCTGAGTTATGGGTTGATATTTGCATTTAAAAATGTCAGGGTTTCTTTGACAAGGCAGTCAAGACTACTCAACGTAGAAAGGACAGTCTTTTCAATAAATGTACTGAGATAACTGGCTGTGCACACATAAAAGAATTAAACTGGATCTCTCTCTGATACCATTCACAAAAATTAACTCAAAATAAATTAAGTTCATTTGTTTGTGAAATGAATTAAAGTTTAATGTAAGACCTGAAAATATGAAATTCCTACAAGAAAATATAGGGTCTTGGTGGCGATTTTTTGGATATGACATATAAAGCATAAGCAAAAAAAAAAAATCAAAGACAAGCAACTGGGACTACATCAAAACAAAAAGATTCTGCGCAGCAAAAGAAACCATCAGCAAAGTGAAGAAACAACCTATGGATTGGGAAAAATATTTGCATGGTACCTGATAATGGGTTAATACCCAAACTTGTGGTTAATATCTAAAATACAAACAACTCATACAATTCAATAGCAAAAAAGTAAATAACCTTATTAAAAATGGGTAAAGGACCTGTATAGTCATTTTCTAAAGTAAATATACGTAGGGTGCCTGGGTGGCTCAGTGGGTTAAGCCTCTGCCTTCAGCTCAGGTCATGATCTTGGGGTCCTGGGATCGAGCCCCACATCAGGCTCTCTGCTCAGCAGGGAGCTTGCTTCCCCCCACCCCCGCTCTCTCAGGCTGCCTCTCTGCCTACTTGTGATCTCCCTCTCTCTGTGTCAAATAAATAAATGAAACCTTAAAAAAAAAAAAAAAAAGAAGATATACAAAAGGCCAACAAGCAAATGAAAAGATGGTGAACATCACTAGTCATTAGGAAAATGCAAGTTAAAACCACAATGTGATATCTCCTTTTGGCTGTTAGAATGGCCATCATCAAAAGACAAGAGGTAATGAATGCTGACATTGACATGGAGAAAAGGCAACCCTTGTGCTCTGTTGGGGGTGTAAACTGGTATAGCTACTGTGGAAAACAGTATGGAAGATCCTCAAAAAATTAAAAAATACCCCATGATCCAAACATTTCACTTCTGGGATTATATCCAAAAGAAACAAAAGCACTAGCTCAAAAAAAATATCTGCACCCTTGTGTTCATAGCAGCATTATTTACAACAGCCAAGATATGGAAACAATCTGAGTGTTCTGTCCATGGATGAATGGATAAAGAAGTGGTATATCAGGGCACCTGGTGGCTCAGTGGGTTAAAGCCCCTGCCTTTGTCTCAGGTCATGATCCCAGGGTCCTGGGATCGAGCTCCGCATCAGGGAGCCTGCTTCTTCCTCTCTCTCTCTCTGCCTGCCTCTCTGCCTACTGTGATCTCTGTCTGTCAAATAAATTAAAAAATCTTAAAAAAAAAAAAAAAAAGAAGTGGTATATCTATGCAATGGAATAGTATTCAGCCATAAAAATTAGGAAATCCTACACTTTGCTCCAACCTGCATGGATCTTAAAGGTTTTATGCTAAGTGAAATAAGTCAAAAAGAAAAGACAAATACTCAATGACCTGACTTGTATGTAGAATCTAAAACTAAAGCAAAGGCAAACTAATAGGAAAAGACAGAGGCAGAGAGTGGGGGAAGGAGGAACTGGAGGAAGATGGTCAACAGGTACAAAGTTCTAGCTATATGATAAATAAGTGCTAGTGATGTAATGTGCCCCATGATGTCAATACATAAGAAAGTTCTTAAGAGGTTAAATCATAAGAGTTATCATCATATTAAGAACATTTTCCTCCTTTTTTCTTTTCTTCACTCTTTTCTCTTAATTATGTCTGTATGAATGGATGGATGTTGGCTGAACCAAATGTGGCAATCATTTCATAATATATATAAATGAAACCATCATGCTATATGCCTTAAATTTATACAGTGATATAAGGCAATTACTTCTCAATAAAACTAGAAAAAATAATAACAAAAAAGAAATTAAAAGAAATACTATAAAAAATGAATTTGTCAAATTTCCAAAACCAAAGTGTATTCACCCTCACCTAAACTGAAAATTTCAAAATCACTTTTGACACATGTTATCCTTTGCTAGGATCTTCTCATTGACCTCCCACAAAATTTTTCACTGATATGTCTTTATTTTGCTTTTCTTGCCAATAACCAGGACAGAGGTTCTTATTACTTAAATTTATAATGGGTCTCCTATCTTTCTGCTCTAGCCACTTAATTCCATCATGATTAGTTTTCATAGCTGAGTCATGTGTCCCTCTAAGTTCCCATTGATGTTTTTCTAGGAGACATTTACTATTCGTTGCAGTCATCTGCATCTCTCCCTCTGTGGTTGCTTGACGACAGGAACCAAATCCTTTTTGTGTTTCTCTCTATACCTGGCCCATATAAGCACCCATGATTTTATTGTTGCTGAACGCAAGAATTAGCCAATCATCTTCTGGACTCAAAGACCTTATAAAAACCTAAAACTATGTTATTTTTTCCAGAGGACCAAGGCAATTGACATCATCCTATTACCTAGCACAGGGTCTGGAATCCAATAAGCACTCAATAAATGTTCACTGAATTAATAATCAGAAATCACTTAGATCAGCAGTTTTTAGCTAGTGCTCTATGGATAGATGTTAAGAATGTCATAACCCCCAAAACTGTCCATGAAGTTATTGCAGATAAGAAAGGTATGTGTGTTTCTTTTTGGAGTGAGTGGGTAGCTCCTATGAGATTCTCAAAGTCTCGTTGACTTCAAAAAGTTTAAAAACCATTGATTTACATTAATACAGCATGCTAACATTGAAAGTGTTCATGGATTGATCTAATCCCATCTCATTGGTAGATCAAGTCCCAGAGAGAAACTTAGCTCTTCCAAGCCCACATGGCTGACCAGTAATCAACCTCACCTAGTTCCAGTACTATTTCCATTACATCATGCTATTTCTGAAAGCACTGGTCAGGGATATAAAAAACTATTCCCTACCCTCAAATGATTTAAGATCTAATTATACTGATAATCATAATAATGCCTGAGATCTGAAAAGTAGATTTCCATTTGGGAAGCAGCCTTATGTCAGTGTCTTATGTTGATCAACTTGGAACCTAAAAATACCAGAATCAAAGGATATGTAATCCTGCTAACCCCTTACTTCTCCTCTACGTCAACTCATGAATGTTTCCTATCTATCTGACCTTGATACTGCAAGCCTTTTGTCAAGATTGTTTTTAAATGGAAGAAAAATGATCCTCTATTCAAAGCACCTTCTTGACTCTGTACCAGCATGAACTTGGATTTGACGCATGACTAATCAAGACAATCCATTGCCCCCGATATCAGTTTAACTATAGAGTTGTGTCTGAGATGCTGTCTTGTTGATTTTAGCTGATTGTGTCAAAGCCCTTTTCCCTTTCTAATGCTTTTGTTCTACGTTTTGGGTGAAAATATCAATATTTCTAATTCTGTATCACATCATCTCATCATGCAGCAAGGCAGGTCTCACAAATTACCTCCAATTCCACCTGAAGAGCCCCTTATTGACTTAGCATGGTATGTAGTCTGGTTTTTCTTCCTATAATATTTGCTTTGTTTTCAATAAATTGCCTGGGTCTTTGCCTTTTCTTACTCAGTCCATGCATAAAAACTTCAGAATTTCTTTTCCTTTACTCTGTGTTGAATAAATTCTAGCTACATTGTAATTGGTTCCAGTGAATATCTTGAAGAAAGCATACCTGTCCTGGCTCCATTTCTGCAGGCAGATATATTCTAATACAAAAAGTAACCAGTACATGTATGCCAACAAGAGATAATGAAATGCAACTTGCAGATGTAAGAAGTATCTTGGTAAATATGGCTTAGATGCCAAAATATTGAAATTTCTGAGTTATTTCATGCTTTGAAGGAAAGTGGAAGAGAAGTTTAGACACAGGCTTTGTCCAGTTGATTGATCAATTGATAGATTAAGAGAAAAAACACAGGGACACATTATTTATTTGTTTGTATATTTATTGGGGGAACCTCAGGTGCACAAAATTGGATTAATCATAATTCTTGGTTCAAGAAACCATGTTTTGTCACTTTTATTTATTTTTTAGGCTTCCAATTCAATTTAGGCACTTAATTCATTATTTTAATAATTTAATAGGCACATGAGAAACCACTACCCAAAATAACAGCTATGTATAGAAGAATGAAACTCGACTATTCTCTCACACCATGTACAAAGATAAACTCAAAATGGATGAAAGCCCTCAGTATGAGGCAGGAATCTATCAAAATCCTAGAGGAGAACATAGGTAGTAACCTCTTCGATATTGGCCACAGCAACTTCTTTCAAAACACATCTCCAAAGGCAAAGGAAACAAAAGCAAAAATAAACTTTTGGGACTTCATGAAGATCAAAAGCTTCTGCACAGCAAAGGAAAGAGTCAACATAACACAGAGGCAACCTGAAGAAAGGGAGAGAATATTCGAAAATGACACTACAGACAAAGGGCTGATATCCAAGATCTACAAAGAACACCTCAAACGCAACACACACAAAACAGAAAATCACGTCAAAAAATGGGCAGAAGACATGAACAGACACTTCTCCAAAGAAGACATACAAATGGCTAACAGACACATGAAAAAATGTTCATCATCATTAGCCATCCGGGAGATTCTAATCAAAACCACATTGAGATACCACCTTACACCAGTCAGAATGGCCAGAATTAACAAGACAGTAAACAACGTGTGTTGGAAAGGATGTAGAGAAAGGGGAACCCTCTTACACTGTTGGTGGGAATGCAAGTTGGTGCAGGCACTTTGGAAAACAGTGTGGAGATTCCTTAAGAAATTAAAAATAGAGGTTCCCTATGACCCTGCAATTCCACTACTGGGTATTTACCCCAAAGATACTGATGTAGTGAAAAGAAGAGCCATATGTACCCCAATGTTCATAGCAGCAGTGGCCACAGTCGCCAAACTGTGGAAAGAACCAAGATGCCCTTCAGCAGATGAATGGATAAAGATGTGGTCCATATATACTATGGAGTATTATGCCTGTTAGTGGGTATTATGGAGGGCACGTATTGTATGGAGCAATGGATGTGGTGCATAAACAATGAAACTTGGAACACTGAAAAAATAAAATTAAATTAAGATGTTAAAAAAATAAAAAATAAAAGCTAGAACCTTGACAGTAATCTGTATCAAATCATGCAGTTCCCACCCCACCGATTCATCCCACGGTAGCCATCATCTTGACTCCTAGTTTCATCTCTCTTCTTGCCTTTTACCTTGCATGGTTTTAGTATTTATATAGTCCTAAAATTACAGGTTTAAAAAATTTTAGTTGTTCTAAAATTATTTTTAAAGGTTATTTTATGCAGTACGTACTCTCTTAAGACTTTGTTTTTCACTTAATGTTATATTGATAAGATTCACTTATATTTTGTGTTTTGATGTTAAATGCAAAAATCCATATTTTTGCATTTTGAGTTAAAAAGAAATTATGACTGTTATATAATCTCACTGTGTATATATGGTCCATTCATCTTCTCTCCCATGGCCAGGTATCCTGTCTCATACTTGGTCTTGTCAGGTTTTTAAATTTTGCCGACCATATGGTTATAAAATGGTATTTTGCTATGGTCTTGACTTGCATTTCCTTGATCACCAATGATGTTAGACATCTCTTCGTGTACTAACTACATGTTTCCTCTTCTTCCAATTTTCTTTTGGATTGTTTATACTCTTCTTGGTAACTTTTTATCATGTTTTGAGTCACTAAGGTATGTTGGAATTAATATCATCACCATCAATTCACATTAATCAACAGTTATATTTAATTTCCATCTTGTACGTGACATTTTGCAGGTATGCAAAAAACAGAATTAGAATTCATTTCTTGGGCTCTGTTAAAAGATCCATTTAATCACTCCAAGTAGTGTAACAATCTTTCCCCTCTGGAAATGTGTGATCTAAAGGTCTAAAACTTTTCTTTTAAATGCCCACGGAAAAAATCTTCTCACTTACCTTCACCATCCCAGGTTCTCATCTGTGATCAATTACTCCCTTAGACACACTACATCTTCAGCTGTTCTCTGTTCTTTTTTTTTTTTTCAGTGCCTGACAAGGTCCAGGGAGTCAGTATTAGTAACTCAGCCAGGAGTGACTATTTAAAGGTATCCTGGGTGCATGCTACTGGAGACTTTGATCACTATGAAGTCACCATTAAAAACAAAAACAACTTTGTTCAAACCAAAAGCATCCCCAAGAGTGAAAACGAGTGTGTGTTTGTTAAGTTAGTCCCTGGACGGTTGTACAGCGTCACTGTTAGTACAAGAAGTGGACAATATGAAGCCAGTGAACAAGGGAATGGAAGAACAAGTAAGTGGAAAGCTTGTAAAATCTGATGGTTTATTGGGACTTGAAGGTCATCGAGTAAATAAAATATCTGAACCTTGAATTCTCTCTGCTTCCTGAGCAGTGAATTGCATTCCCACTCTCACTTGGAGCTAGTATCAGTCAGCCAACCCATGGCCTATAATTGCAGAATATTTATTGGTAGATAAAAGCAAGCACAGTCGGGAAGCAAGAAGGCCAATTGTCCCATTTTTCTTCCCGGTCCTCCTGCACTGTAGCATTTAAAGTTCTAGATCTTGTTTTATCTTATGATTGAGGTCATAATTCATTTTATAATTATATCCTACCAACGCTTGGCATAGAAGATTTATGTCAGGAAAAAATTAAAATTTTAATAGTTGCTTCCAATTTTTCTCATTTAATTATGCATGAAGTAGTTCAAGTGGTTTATTTGGGGAAGAGAGATGTTTGCCAGTTCCTTGAATGTGATTCATAAATTACTGTGTAGGTAAACTTTGATCAGTCACTTTCCTGAAGTGTCTTGCCATATTCCTCCCTAGTCCCAGAGCCCGTTAGGGATCTAACGTTGCGGAATAGGAGCACTGAGGACCTTCTGGTGACTTGGTCACGAGCTGATGGGGATGTCGACCAATATGAGATCCAGCTGCTCTTCAACGATATGAAAGTATTTCCTCCTTTTCACCTTGTAAATACTGCAACTGAATATCGATTCA
Organism: Mustela putorius furo; assembly: GCF_011764305.1. Lineage (NCBI taxonomy): Eukaryota > Metazoa > Chordata > Mammalia > Carnivora > Mustelidae > Mustela > Mustela putorius. The sequence goes on along the minus strand of NW_025422368.1, from coordinate 44,706,383 downwards.
CCTCCCTGACGCCAGGGCGCCAGTATAAAATTCTTGTCTTGACCATCAGTGGAGAGGTACAGCAGTCAGCCTTCATTGAGGGCTTCACAGGTAATTTGAAATGTGGCTCTTGAACTTGAGTAGATGTGCTGGTGAATTTCGCATGTTGGGTAGCCAGGCATTTGGGTTGAAGATAACAGGGTAAAAGGGAGATGGCAAGAAGTGATGTTATCTTGATGGTGACCGTGATGTTGTCCAAGCTGGATTAACAAAAGTAAAGTACTATGTAGGGTAAGAGAAAAAAGCTTTCAGAGAAATAACATTGGACTAATGTGACTAGCTGGTGCTTGTGAGGCTCACAGATTAAATAAGAATAACTCTGTTGGTTGGGTTTCTTTTGGAACTCCCTTAGGAGTGTTGTTATGACCATTAACATTTATTGACCATGAACTAAACCCACAGCAAAGTGCTTTACGTGGACATTTTGTTCAATCCTCACAACTCTGTGGCCTGTCACTATTACCAAAACTGCCATTTTTCTGATGAAGAAACTGAAACTGACGGAGAGTAAGTAATTTGCCTGTAGTCCCCCAGCTAGTAAATGAGTAAACCAAGACTTGGACCAAGGCAGTCTAACCAGCTCCTCGCTCTATTACCGGCATCCTTCCTTTCCACTTGCTGGCTTCGATGTCCCTCTAAATTTCCCCAGTCAAATTCAGTTCAGGCAGAAAAGTCCAAGAAAAATGGTATCAATATATGAAAGTGAATTCTTTTAGTACATACCAAAATATAAGAAGCGTGACAATTTTGGTTGAAAATTTCCGTAGTTCATTCTCTAAGTGATGACTTTTCAATCTATTTCCCTTTTTAGTTCCAAGCGCTGTCAGAAATATTCACGTCTCTCCCAATGGGGCGACAGATAGCCTGACAGTCAGCTGGACTCCTGGTGGGGGAGACATCGATTCCTACACAGTGTCAGCGTTCAGGCAGAATCACAAGGTTGAGTCTCAGACAGTCTCCAAACACGTCTCGGAGCACACATTCCACAGGCTGGAGGCTGGGGAACAGTACCAGATCGTGATCGCCTCAGTCAGCGGCTCCCTGAAGAACCAGGTAGACACAGTGGGGCGGACAGGTGAGTGCCCACCTGGAGAAGAGCCAAACTGTTTTCCACGACAGGACAGCAGATGGACTGACTTAGCTATTCACAAGACAAAAACATCCGAAGTCAAAGCCATAATTCAGTGTAGTTTCAAGAGCCCTTTTCATAGTTTCTTTTTGCATTTTTCTTTCGTAATAGAGATCTTCAGAACAAATGAAAGGTCCTGAAGGCCCATATCACTTGAATAAACTGTCGTACTTGCTAAATGATGTAGAAACTTTAGTTTTAACACATAGACTTCTGTAACTATTTACATGAACTATTTACATTTAAGTAGTTACTATTTTCTGTAAAATTTACCCTTCGCAAATTTAAAAAAAAAAATGAACACCTATGCCATTTACTTCATTTGTTACAAGAATAAGTAACAAATGAAGGAATAATGTGCCTCTTTATATTAATATTACCAATAATATACTACTTTTAAAACACGAATAAGCTAAAAGCACCTTCTAACTGCCAGGCATTTAAAAATGATCTCCAGTCACATTAGAAGATAGAGAGCTTTATTTCCATCTTATAGATGAGGAAAGTAAGGCCCAGAACACTTATAAAACATTATCAAGGATGCACGTAATAAGATCAAGAGCTATAACTCAAATCTAGGTTTGTCTGGCTCCAAACCTTTTGCCTTCTCTACTGCGGTAGAATACTTATCAGATGCATTCCGTTCCCATAACCACTCATTTAGCCGTGGGCCTGGGCTTCTGTCCTGTCCCCTCCTGTGTATCTATTTCATATATGTATCTCTCCAACCACATACCAAGCACTATGCTAGAAAATGGGAATTCAGTGGCAAAATAGAGCCCCCAACCTCAAGAAGCTTATAATCTAGTTAAAGAGACAGGGAAATAAAAAGACAATTACAACACGATAACTTCTAAAATAAAAGTAATAATGGGGTGTGTTAGGAGCAAACATGAAGAGCCATGACAGGGTTTCAGGGAAAAGTAGCATTTAAATAGACACTAAGAAGTCATCCTGGTGACATGGGTGTTGACTTGGCTCCCGCAGAAAAAACAAAGGCCTGAAGGTGAGAGAAAGCACGGCACACTGAGGACCTACACACTGTGTGGTGTGCTAGAGTAAAGATGAGCCGTATGGCCAACGAAGTAGATGGACCAAATCATGAAGGGCCTCGTATGCCTTGCTAAGGTGTTTAGAATTACGGAGAGCCATTGAAGGGCCATCTGCTTGGGGCTGCCATGAGAACATGCAGATATAGTGTGGGAGGTGAGGAAGGAAGGGCACTGGTCAATCATGTAGTGAGGGATGATGTAGTCCTAGGGGAGTGGGAGTGGGCAGAGAAGGGAGAGAAGTGTATAGATCAAAGAGATAGAAGTTGTAGGATGTAGAAATTACAAGACCCATGTTTGATTATGTGTAGTATAAGAGGGACAACCCACGTTTCTGACTTGCGCCAAGAGGAACAAAGGACAATAAGGAGGTATGAGGAGGGAGCTGAGGAGTCCAATTTGGGCCTCTTAGGAACTGGATGGAACATGCAGGGAGAGATGTCATTTGCAAAAATAGAAGAGAGATCTGAACTGCAAGTTTAAATTTGGGAGTCGTCACCATATGGGTAACAATTCAAACCATGGGAGTGAATGAGATCTCCTAAGATTATGTAGAATGAGAAAAAAATATGAGCCTAGGACAGAAAATCTTACTAAAAATAATACTACTTTACCTTTCCCATCAGGAGCCATAGTAAAAAAATTTATGATATACTACTGCTTAGGTCAAGGCTGAAAGGTTTGACTTGAGTTAATCTTGGGAACGAAAGTCTAAACATAATTCCACCATCCAAGCGATATTCACTGAATGTAAATCTGTTCAGCATCTTCCACTTTCTAGATACATACATCTGAATCACTTTGCATATTTATCAGAGTCACTTTCACTAATTTTTCTACTTGTTTGACTTCAAGAGCCTGTCTAAATTCAGAGGGGAAAAAAATAGAGACTCAAAGCAGGGGTACATATAATCTAGGCCAAGAAATACTGTCTCGTAAGGGCACATGGGAAGTGTCCATGGGACATGAGTGAAATGGTGGCAACCTCTTTTCTCTGCCACTGATTTAAAGTTTTTCTCACCTGCTTTCTCAGTTGGCTTAGCCTAAGTGACAGAACCTAACAGCCCTCGCTTCTCTTCTTTCTTTGCAGTCCCAGCGTCTGTCCAGGGAATAATTGCAGACAATGCATACAGCAGTCATTCCTTAACAGTAAGCTGGCAAAAAGCTGCCGGCGTGGCAGAAAGATACGAGATCCTGCTTCTAAACGACAAGGGGATCCTTCTGAGTAACACATCAGAGCCAGCTGCCGCCAAGCAGCACAAATTTGAAGACCTAACGCCAGGAAAGAAATATAAGATACAGATCTTGACTGTCAGTGGAGGGCTCTTCAGCAAGGAAGCCCAGACTGAGGGCCGCACAGGTAATCTGCACAGCCCATCGCTTTGCCCCGGATCCCATCCCTGGGTGCTATTCCTTCAGAGCCGCAGGGTCAAAGGGATGAAGCTACACGGGGAGAGGAGAGCTATTTCTTGACACGATGGGGATGTTCACTGTGATTTATCACTTCTGCATCAGTCAGCCTCTTCATGGGGGCTCCAGCCTACCCCACTCCAATTTAGATGTATTATTAAAACCTACTGCCATTGTGATAAGTTACCACTGACCTAGTGACTTCAAACACCAGTTTATTTTCTTAGAGTTCTGGAGGTCAGAAACTGAAAGTGAGTCCTATGGGGCTGAAATCGAGGCTTCAGGTATCAGCAGGACTGTGCTTCTCCTAGATACTTCAGGGGGAGATCCTCTCCTTGCCCTTTTCAGGCTCCAGAGGCCACTCACATTCCTTGGCTCACGCCCCCTTCCAGCAATAGCATCATTCCAACCTCTGTGTATGTCGCCATATCTCTTTCTCTACTCTTCTGCTTCCCTCTTCCATCTTTTCAGGACTCTCGTGATTACATTGGTCACCACCCGGACAATCCAGCCTAAGCTCCCTGCCTGGAGATACTTACCTTAATCACATCTATAAGGTCCCCTTTGCCACATAAGGTAACATATTCCCAGGTTCTGGGGATTAGGACATGGACACCTCTGGGGGTCGTTATTCAGACAACAACCCTGGTCTGATGGCTTACTCATTAAGGAGCTCCATCTGAAAGGGAGGGGGGTGATGCTGACAGAAACATGAAGATGAACTTGGCATGCTTTGTCCTGGAAGAGCTGACTGACTGGTGGGGGAGACAGACACACAGACTAAGGGTGATGATACATTGTGATAAGGACTATATAAAGAAAGGAATATCCAACATCAAGAAGAGCGTGGAAGTTGGGTGGAATTGGGAGGTCTTCATAAAAATGGACCTTTCTGTACTATCCTGAAAGATGAAACAATTCTGCACGTGAAGAGAAGGTAGAAAGAAACCCAGTGCAGAGATCCTGTCCTTTGGCAAGACTGGGAGGTGTGAGAAGGACCAGTGAGAAGCCACGGGTGAATGAAGTGAGGGTGGCATGAAGGAGAGGTGAGGCCGGGGGAGCAGAATGAAGCCAGGTTAGAGAGTGCCTGGCACACCTTCCTCGGGAATTTATTTTTCCTTATAAGCTGTGAGGAGACCATACGAGGTTTTTCAGCCAGAGAGGGAGTGTTTTGAAATAAAATTTGTACCTCAAAAAAGATAAATCAGATGGCCATGGGGAATAGATTGAATGGAGAAGAGACTCACTCATTAAATCATTTGTCACTGAGCAACTACTATGTGCTAGGCACCTTTCTAAATGCTGGATACACAGAAGTGAGGAAAATAAAGCCTGATGGTCATGAAGCTCATATTCTAGTAGGAAAGAAAGGCAAATAATACACACAATAAATAAGTCAAGAGTGTAGTAAGTTAGATGGTAGTGAATACCAAAGAGAAAATTAAATCAGGAAAGTGGGGTAGCAAGTGTTAGAGGCTTACAGTTTTGGATAGTACAGTCCTCAGAGGTGTTGTCGAGAAGGTGATAACTGAGCAGAAAAGGGAGAAAGGGCTATGCCAGTATTTGGGGGAAGAATATCCCCATGCAGAGCAAACAGTGAGGCAGAGACTCAAGCAAGAGTGTGTCTGGCCTGTTGGACCAGTAAAGAGACCAGTATAGCTGGAGCAGAGCAAGAACAAAGTAGGGGGATGTGATCAGATAGGTAGTTGGGGTCATAAAATGATTGCAGTTATAGAAATGATAAGGGTCAAAAGCTAAACCACCACAGGGGCCCTGTTGAAGAATTGTAGGTTTAGTCAAGAACTATTTCTATGTGAGATAAGATGGCACTTGGTATCTGAGTAGAGTACGGAAGGAAGAACAGAAGATTTCGGAATGACCCCCTGGGGTATCTGGTAGAAGATGATGCCATTAATTGAGATAAGAGAAGTAGGAGGAGGCTGTGTCAAGGAGGAATGGACAGGGTTTAGTTGCATACTGAGTTTGAGATGTCTGGATGACTTACAGCAAGGGATGATCACGGGTAATTGAAAATATGGCCCAAGCTCAGAAGAGTGAGATGAAGATAAATATTTGGGCAAAAATTCCAGTTAAATCCATGTCTTAGTCTGTTTAGGCTGCAATAAGAAATAATACCATAAACTGGGTGGCTTAAACAACAAACTTGTATTTCCCATGGGTCTGGAGGCTGGAAGTCCAAGATCAAGTCACCAGCAGATTCAGGATCCATTGGGGGCCCATTTCCTGGTTCATGGTTGGCATCTTCTTGCGGTGTCCTCACATGGTAGAAGGACATGAGAGCTCTCCGGTGTCTCTTCTATAAGGGCACTACCCCCATTCATGAGGGCTTCACCCTCATGACATAACCACCTCTCCACGGCCACATCCCCAGTACCATCCCCTTGGGGGTTAGGTTTCAGCATATGATTCGGGGGTGGAAGGGACATAAACATTCAGACCATAGCAATCCATGAAGCAAAAGAAATTGGGTCCTCAGCTTGTGTTACGGAACGTGCAGAGGACAAAGGTTGGAGTGATGGGAAAGAGCAGCTTTTAAGGAGAAAGCAAAAGAGGAAGTGTTTGGAGCAGAAGGAGGAGAACCCAGGAGAGACCAAGGCAGGTGTCCAGTTCTGTTCCCACTGATAGCCCAAGACTTCTGCAGTATCAGGCAGCCCCTGTGCAAACAGTTGGGTAGCTGGTCACTTCTGAGGGCTCTTGATTACTTTGCCAATGGGTGCCACTGAAGGCCGAGAGGGTCATTGAATCCCAAGGTCGATCTTTTTCTTTCTTTCTTTCTTTCTTTTTTTTTTAATGACTTTGGTTTTTCTCTTGCTTCTCTTTCCTCAACCCCTGAATTGAATCTCCTTCGGCCCACTTTCTCTTTCTCTCCCACTTCTCTTCCCTCCCTGCTGCCCTCACCTCCGTGGGCCATTCCTTAGCTTTTAGATGGCATTCAGAGATGTGTGTTTTGTTTTGTTTTGTTTTGTTTTAAATTTCTGATCTAGCTCTTAGTGTTAGAAAAACATTGAGTCACACAAGTCAGATTAACATTTATTTCAGACCCAAAAAATGTTTTTGAAGATCATTTCCCTTTACTGGTTTTTCTTTGTTCTCTCTCTTTGTTTGGGGTTTTTTTGTTTGTTTGTTTGTTTTGATTTTGGTTTTTTCGTTAACAGTTTCAGCATCAGTCATGCACAAAATTCAGTCTTCTTTGTTTTGGGGTCTCCATGAAGTTGATATTTTCTGAAGGCAGAGACAATGTGTTTTGGGCTGCTGTGTAGTGTGTCCCTGCTGTCCTCGGGCCTGGGCTGTGTTGGGGGCATGCCGAAAGTCAGTCTCACTGTTTGGCTCAACTTTTGCAGTCCCTGCTGCTGTCACCAACCTGAGGATCACAGAGAACTCCACCAGACACCTGTCCTTCAGCTGGACCACCTCAGAAGGGGAGCTCAACGGGTACAATATCTTTCTGTACAACCCAGACCGAACGCTTCAGGAGAGAGCTCAGGTTGACCCACAAGTCCAGAGCTTCTCTTTCCAGAACTTGCTGCAGGGCCGAATGTACAAAATGGTGATCGTAACTCACAGTGGGGAGCTGTCTAATGAATCTTTCATATTCGGTCGAACAGGTAAGGCCCAGATCCAACCAAGCAGGAATGTAGAGCAGAGAAATTGTCTCAGTATTCACTGGCTTTTCTGTGTTGTGTCCTTCGTTTCCTGTTCTATACATGGTCTAGTTCTATATGAACTTGGTGATCTTCAGGCTTTTTGACCCTAAACCAATCTTTGATTCTGTACCAGAATAGCTTGGCCCTGGTTTCTGCTCTGTTGCCACCACTTGTAGACTTCATAGGGTTTGGTGGAAAAATGAATCTGGCTCCTCTATGTGCCAGCTAACCACCACAAGAGGGTTGTAGCCCATTGTGGCTCCATTCAAACTGTTCCCCTTGGGAAACTTCCACACTCATGGAGCAGAGGGCGGGTCTGGAGAAGATCCACTGTGGAAAGGACCAATCTATGAGTGCTTCGTGACACAGCACAGCATGAACTGAACACAAAGAATTGCAGGAAAAGGAGAGAGAGAGAGAGAGAGAGCTCTCTGGGCTGCCAGTAAGAAATGGAATTGACTCTTTTCCCATAATTTGAGTTCATTGTCTTATCTTTCTATTCAGTTATTTTTTTTGATATCTCATGATAGTTTTTGAGTGCTTTCTGTGCCATGCGGGGCTCACTGCTGGACAATGACCGTGAATGGTGCTGATGAGGCCCCTGATCCACTGAGCCCACATAAGCGTGGGACTGGGGTGGGGGAATGGGCACAGGGGAGAGGGGGCAGACAGCAGATTTTTAAGGAAGATGACTTGGGAACACCCTCAAGTCTAAGAAAGAAAAAAACAACATGCATGACAGAGAGACTTGACAGGACAAGATAGTACTTTCGACAGAGAAAGCATTTCAGCTGAGCCCTGCAGGTGAGGGGAGCTGTGTGAGAACGCATCCCAGGCGCCCAACAGAAGATCTCAGTGTGTTTGGGGAAGGGAATAAAAATGAGCAACAGATCCAGATCAGCCTAGAGCCTGAGTAAAATTGCCTCCGTGTTACCACTTCCAGGGCCATCTGCCCTCTGCACATCTTCCCTTCTCTGCTCATTAATGTTGAAAGTTCCTCCATTGAGAGACAAGAGTCTTCACTCTGGAGAAGAACGAGACTTACATACCCATGGGACAGGTGCCAGCATGACTAATTTACACAGTGGTAGACGTGACAGTTAGCACTCTTCTTCCAAGTGAGGCTCAACTGATATAGTTTGGCTAGGAAAGAGTTGAGGGAACGGAGAGCCTACAAGAGGGTGGAGCGGAAGCAGAGACACCCAGAGGGTGTGGGGGAGGGGCCTGGAAGAGATGGGCCAGCTTGGAAGGGGTTGGCACCTTCTGTGAACACTTTCAGGCCTTTCACAGGCTAATTTATAAACTGTGTGACCAGTTTTAATAAATAATTTCTGAAGATCTCATTTTAGATGTTTATCAGACTACATGTGGCAAGCATACAGAAGTCACCACCTGCGGTGTTTTGTTTTTGTTTTTTTTTTAAGATTTTTATTATTTATCTGAGAGAGAGAGAGAGAGTGCGCACAAGCCCGGGGAAGGGCAGAGAGAGAAGCAGACTCCCCACTGAGCAGGAAGTCCAATGTGGGTCCAATGTGGGCCAGACCCTGGGATCCTGAGCTGAGAGAAAGGCAGACACTTAACCACCCACTGAGCCACCTGTGCACCCCTGTGGTGGTTCTTTTTCTTTTCATTTGTACCACAGCTCTAGACCACATGCCCCTAAACCTATGCCCTCAAATACAGGCCAGATCTGACTCCACAATTGGGACTACTTACCTATATGCCCAACATCACTCATATCCTCACCTGTAGGCCAAATGCCTTTGTTTCTAACTCTCGTTCTTAGTAAAGGCTTTCACTGTGTTTAAGTCCCAGCTTCTGTGAGTAACCTCAGAGGATCCAATCGAAACATGACAGACAGTCTCTGGTTCAGCTGGAGTCCCGCCTCCGGGGACTTTGACTTTTATGAGCTGATTCTCTACAACCCCAATGGCACGAAGAAGGAGAACTGGAGAGACAAGGACCTGACCGAATGGCGTTTCCATGGCCTTGTTCCTGGAAGGAAGTACATACTGTGTGTGGTAACTCACAGTGGGGACCTCAGCAACAAGCTCACGGGGGAGAGCAGAACAGGTAAAAAACCCAGTTGCCAAAGGCTAGTATTGGTGGCACACATTTGAGTTACATTTTCATAAGAAAAAGGGAAATCAGTAATGGTGTGCCATGTGCTAGCTCCTGAACTTGGAAAGGCACTATGATAAAGGAAACAGACCTTAACCGCAAACATACCACAGAAGATCTAGGAATATGATCTAGGTCCTTAGCTTATCTCTGCCACTTACCCATGTGAAGCTAGGAATGTCCTGAGCATCTCTAAGTCTCAGTTTTCTTATGTGTAAAATAGGGATGATCATATACATCATCATTGTGTTGCCATGGGCAGTGCTTTCTAAATATTTTATTTCCTGGGCATATGCAGACAATGTTAGTCTGAATGCCACCCTGGGGTCAATGAACGAGGCCTTCTGGATGTTAACTGTCAGTGGACTGTAACCCTCACACCTCAGAAATCTAATGGAACCAGTACATACTTGTAACCCATTAGGGCCCACTCCTGTTCCACAGTACTCTAGTAAGGAAACTCTGGCTATGAAAACTGAAGAAAATGTGCATTAAACATTTGAGGAGAGTACCTAATGCATAGTAAACACTACAGATAGAAGCTTCTGTTTAGGTTTTCATAGTACCTCTTCTTACAAAGTACTTTGACATATGTCTGACATTACTCAGCTGTCTTATCTGCATGTGTTATGGCATGGACATGTTTATGTGATTTTTTTTTCATGTTCTCCTACGTACAGCCCCAACTCCTCCCAGTCTTATGTCATTTGCTGATGTTACAAACACATCCTTGGCCATCACCTGGAAGGGGCCACCGGACTGGACAGACTATGATGACTTTGAGCTGCAGTGGTCCCCCAGAGACGCAATCACGGTCTTCAACCCCTATAGCAACAGGAAATCAGAAGGACGCATCATATATGGTCTTCGTCCAGGGAGATCCTATCAATTTAGTGTCAAGACTGTCAGTGGCGACTCCTGGAAAACCTATAGCAGACCGATATTTGGATCCGTGAGGACAAGTACGGCATGTTTACTACTCTTGGTTCCCCCTAAGAGGGAGGGAAAGTAGGTATTGTGACATCTTATTCCAGTGAGGCATGGCTCAAATCCACATTTTTACTTGGGATTGGTTAGATGTGAATTCAAGCAGCCGTCAACATAGACTTGTTCATTCCTTCAACATTAACAACAGTGGACAATAAAGAAATGATCTTTCCCTCACGGAGCTTGCGGTTCAGTGGGAGTTGTGAGGAAAGAAGTATTTGGCTCTCTAGAAACTCATGGTGGGGACATCTAACCCAGTACAAGAGAGCTTCCTGGAAGAAGCAGTCTCCAAACCAAAACCTAAGCAAAGAGTAAGATTCACCAGGTAGATATGGGGAAAGAAGTGGAGAATATTCTAGGTAGAGAATAAAATATTTCAAGATCAGGCGGGACAGAGGAGCTGAATGTAGTTGACCAGAGCATAAAAAGTAAGGATTAGGAGAGTCAGGTGATAAAATGTCTTGAGAACCACGGTAGTGACTTTAACTTTATCCTTGATCAATTGGAGTCACTGAGGGATTTTCGGCCAAGATATCATAATCAGATTTACACTATAAGAAGTCACTCTGGGCACAGTGTGGAATATAGACTGTAAGGGGCAAACTAGAAACACAGGGATCCATTAGGACACGTGGCGATAAATCCTAAAGATAAAAATGCTTCAACAATGAAATACTTACCAGTTTCTTCCCAAAGGCATTTTGGAATAGATAAAGCAAACCTTGAAGAAACGAAAGTTTTCAGCATAGCCTTAATCCAAATATTTATTTTTCAATAATACCAATATGTGTAGTTTCTAAGATCAGGTCAGAGAGTTAGTGGTTATTGATGAAATAGATCATTGAAAATTAGGAATTTAAGTAGGTAGCTGTTTCACCTATTCAGCAAACATTAATGTTATAGTAATTATAATTTGCACTCCACATCGTATCCAGAGAGCAATTTGAAATTGAATAGCTGAATCTCAAGAAAAATAGGCAAGAAAGAACTAAGAATTTTCATTCACTGCAAGCTCAAGATGGGTTTTTGATGGCTTATTGTGGGTTATGCGACACGTGTGCTCAATTTAAGAACTCAGTAGAGGCGGGGTTCAGCAGATGGCTTCTGGAGTATTATATTCTGTCCTGGGTGCTGAAATTTAAGAGCGGCCTTTACCAAATGGGGCAGGCCTACAAGGAGAGCAGCTGGCAAGAAGAGGGACTCAGGGTTGTGTTTGATAAGGAATGACTGATGGAACTTTGAAGATTGCATTAGATAGGATTGGATTTGGTTGTGGGTAACTGAAAGCCCAAGGTAACAGAGAGTTAAACAACAGAGAACTTTATACTTCTCATGTAGAATCCTTACACAATTCTGGGTCTCTCACATCTACTCCAGCCATGATGAACAACTTGCAATTCCTGATCTTCTACCTTCCCACCCCTCCCAGCCCCACCCTGGGTGCCTGGATTCATACTTTTCTCTGCCTGAAATGCCCCTTTCCCAATATCTTGGTGAGGGTGAGGTATCATCTCTGCCCGAAAGCCTTTGCTAACTAACTCCTGTCCACCATTAACTCCAGAAAGTTGTCTAGCACGCCACCCAGCACCTTCTCTGTCCATTTCTTCTGGTTCATTCTCCTTTCTACCCTGTTTTGTGGCTGTTTCAGACTCCTCTCCCCTCCTAGAGTTTAGGGCTGATGCCTAATTCACTTCCATACTGTTCACAGTATGGAAGGCGCCTTACCCATAGCAGGTACCTATTTCTTAGTGAACAGGGCTATGACGGGAGATCTTAGAAGACATGTGGACTTGAGAGGCAGAAAGGAGAGGGGAGAAAGAACAGAGGAAAGAGGCTGAAGCAAATTTCCATATTATTCTTTGAGTAAATTATCAGAATTATGAATTGGGCATGGTGTTTCTAAAGACTTTCCCTGAGGCCAAACAGAGAAGGTATCTTTGGGTTCCAGCTGTGGTTTGGTTTGAAGGAGTTCAAAAGATTAACAAGGAGTTAATGTTTGAAAAGACATAAGTACTGCTTGCCTCAAAGGCCAATTCCCTTATCCTGAAAAAATCTCCAGGTTTTTTTTTTTTTTTTCTCAAAATCATTGTTACCTAAACTGTTATGACTTAGCTAAATATTTTAGACCTTGATATGAAACACAAATTCATCCAGTGGCACAAAGATGCCGAGTGTTTCAAAGTCACGCTTGTTGAGGACGAAGAGTCCTGTGACTAAGGAGACAGTGTCAGGAGAAGAGGGGTTTTATGCCAAATCAGAGCAACAGATGATGATCTATTCTGCAAGTGGAAGTGGGGAGCTAGTGCTCCCAGCTGTGCAACCCACAGGCCCTGTGCTCAGAGGGACCCCATACTCCGTTTAATTTTCTGTTGTCACCATCTTGAAATCTTAATAGTTTGAACACAGAGTATTGCATTTTTCACTTGGCGCTGGATCCTGAAAATTATGTAACCATAAACCTAACAAAGTTTATGAAAAAACATACATTTTATTCTTTTTAAAGATTTTACTTATTTATCTCAGAGAGAGCACAAGGAGGGGAAGCAGCAGAGGGAGAGGGAGAAGTAGGATCCCCACTGAGCAGGGAGCCCAACTCAAACACAGGACCCTGAGATCATCATCGGGGCTGAAGGCAGACGCTTAATCGACTGAGCCACCCAGGCACCCCTGAACATACCTTTGAGTTTGGGGAGGAAGGGCAAGTGGAGAAAAGAGAAAAGAATGAAATTTGTAACAGGGATAGTAAAGACCCAACAATGAAATGGAAGGGGTTTTCCCTATTTGGTCAAATATAGCTGTCTTTAGCCTTATTTTTTAATTTTTAATCTATCCCCATAATATGCAGTACTCTGTGAGCTCCTGAGTTTGATGTCCCTGGTTAGTGCTATCTGATCATTGTTACTGTGTTTTCTGCTGTGGCCAATGAAACAATGGGCAGCTTTTAAAACTAAATATTTATCAAGACTTTTGACTCCTGGAATGAGATAGAGTGGTATAGACCTAGATTTTCAAGTTCTATTCAAGAACCTGAAGCCTCCTTAGAAATTCCTAGGGACAGGGGACAAGGAAAAGGAAGCCTCAGGGAAGTCACCCCAGCAGAGCATCCCTGACCCCCACCAAGGCACACTTAAAACACAGGACCAGAGCCCGTCTGATTTAACATAGAGGGGAACGGAGACCTTTTCTTTTTGAAATGGCTTAGTTGCAAAAATTCAAATTTAAAGCCTATGTATCGAAATCATACAATTTAGCTTCATCGGATGTAATTAGAGATGGGGAGGTCTTGTCACTGGTCAGGGAGGCCTAGAGTTTGGGTGGTAACCTATGAGGTCAGGTCGGCTAGGTGCTTATCTGTCATACTATATCTCTTACTCCTTGTAGAGTCACGCACAACAACCCTTGAGATCATGATCGCTCTTCATTGAGTCCCTAATCGGTCAGGCACGGTCTCAGGCCGGAGAAACTGACTGACCATGAGCACAGGGGCTGGAAGAGCATGGTGTATACAGGGAACCACGAGCAGTTACTGAACCGGAGGATGGCTTGTGAAGAGGGAAGGCAGAGACTGGAAGCGGGGGGGACAGAGCCAGGACCTAGAAGGTAGCAAGGAAACAATGCCATATCTTAATTTTCTCATAAGAGCTGGCTTTTATTGAGCAATTAATATACCAATGCCATGTCTTTGTTTTTGTTTTTGTCTTTTCTCATAAGAGCTGGCTTTTATTGAGCAATTACTATACCAGACACAGATTTTTAGGTGGCTGTGCCTGGTTCAACTCTATGACCCATCACAGTCCCCACAGGAAGTAGCTTCTCTTAATTTTCCCACTTTACAAATGTGGCACAGACACGGCAAGTAACTTGCTCAAGAAGCCACCCCTGGTAAACAGAATCTGAATTCAGGCAGGCCAAGCTGCCATTCTAACCTGCTGGCTACTCAGCCCCAACTTCCACCTGACTTCTGCCCCTTAATTTTAGTGTGGACGCTATATTTAGTGTGTATTTGTGTTTCCGATCACACTGGCACTGGGAGATTTTTTAAAAGGACGACATTTTAATTTTTAGTGGCTCTCAGAGTGTGGTCTGGGAAGCAGAAATTCCTTGGGAGATCCTTAAGAATTTCTTTCTTTCTTTTTTTTTTTAAGATTTTATTTATTTATTTGACAGAGAGAGAGAGAGATCATAAGGAGGCAGAGAGGCAGGCAGAGAGAGAGGGCGAAGCAGGCTCCCTGCTGAGAAGAGAGCCTGATGTGGGGCTCGATCCCAGGACCCTGAGACCACGACCTGAGCTGAAGGCAGAGGCTTTAACCCACTGAGCCACCCAGGCGCCCCAAGAATTGTTTTCTTTCTTGAAAAGCAATCCAAGTAAATCTTAAGACTTATGTAGATCTCACAGCACACTGGGCCCAAAGGAGCTGAAGGAAGAAGAAAAAAAAAAAAAGTCTTCCTGAGTTGTGACATGTCTGTCCCTCTCTGCCCTGTAGAGCCAGACAAGATTCAAAACCTGCACTGCCGGCCTCAGAACTCCACGGCTATCGCCTGCTCTTGGATCCCTCCTGACTCTGACTTTGACGGGTATAGCATTGAATGTCGGAAAATGGACACTCAGGAAGTTGAGTTTTCCAGAAAGCTGGAGAAAGAGAAATCTCTCCTCAACATCATGATGCTTGTGCCCCACAAGAGGTACCTGGTGTCCATCAAGGTGCAGTCGGCCGGCATGACCAGCGAGGTGGTGGAAGACAGCACCATCACGATGATAGACCGTAAGTGTTTCTGGAGGTGATGCACGCAGCGAGCCCCCGGTTCTACCGGGCACGCAGCTCACCTTCCCAGGAGCCAGACCTGGGGTCGCTTGCAAGAGAGAATGGGAGAGCCTCCAGGCTACGGAGACATTTTTCCTGTGTAGGTGAAGCATCCCGGCAGGAAATGATTTAAACAGTCTTCAAGTACTTTGATGTTTCAAGACAACACTTGGCCTGATAGAGCTAGAGGTATCACAGAGCTTTTAGGCAATTTGGTGGTACAGCGTCAGGAAATCCTCCCCTCTCGTTATGTTTAATGTGCCTCTGGCAAATCACTTCCTCTGCTTCCCTCCAGGAGAGGAGAAGGAGGTTTTTCTTATTGTAAATTTTAAACACACACACGCACACACACACACACACACACCCCACACACACCCATGTAGGGGAGTGGAGACCCTCGTGTCACTGATTGTCCTGACTCCCCTGGGTTCCTTCTTTATCCTTTTCAGGGCCCCCTCCTCCACCTCCGCACATTCGGGTGAATAAAAAGGATGTGCTGATTAGCAAATCTTCCATCAACTTCACTTTCAACTGCAGCTGGTTCAGCGACACCAACGGAGCTGTGAAGTACTTCACAGTGGTCGTGAGGGAGGCGGATGGTAAGTGATCACCGACTCTGCTTCGTCAAAGGTCACCTGGATGCCGGCGATGTTCCCAAAACCTACTCAAACGCTCTTTCAGCAGCAAGGCCTGTTACTCACCGGATTTAACTACGAAATGGGTGAATAATAGTAGCAACCGCAGCCATAGCATAAATAGCCTCATGTAGGGATGTCGGGGCTCGTTGGAAGAGCCCTGGCTCTGCGGTGACCCCCAGAGCCTTCTCCACGGCTCACTCAGTGCTGATGGTTCCTTCTTGGCTCTGCCGTCGAGCAGCCCCGTGTACTTCGTGTCTTCCCTGCCCCGATCTCCAACAGCCCAAGGAAGCACAGGCTCCAAACCACCCACCGATTCACAGAAAACACTCAAGAGCTAAACAGAGGGAAAAGATGATCCTGAAAGGCAGTCTTCCTTTCTCTACTGAATTTTCAACAGTGAATTTTATTTTCTCATCAACGAAATTATTCGCTGTCTACCTCATTCCTACAGGCCAGGCAGATACTAGGTAAGAGTTGTAACAACGTTGGATACGACCTCAAATACGATTTCTTGGAGCTTCTTATGTTGGCGTTTGTGAAACCACCTAGAGGAGGGTCGTGTTTGCCACGGAGGCCTTGTGCCCGATTCCTCCAAAACGTGTGTGTCTGCGGCAGCATAGTGTATTTGACATGCCTTAGATTTTCCAAAATTGTTTAAGGTGTTACACACCCCTGGTTCTTTTAACCTCTTTGTGGGCTGTGAGAAGCTTTAAACCCGACCAGTGCTGGAGCGGGTCCTAGGCTAGACAGGATTTTAGTTTCACGGGATAGCTAAGGGTCCGTGTGCTTTGACGTTTTATTTAATTGTACTGAAGTTGGTTATGCAAAATTAATTAAATGATATCAAGGGTCAGGGGTGCATCCCAGATGTCCCTACATCTCACAAATAGGTATATTTACTTATATCTACAGATAAGGATTTAAGAGAGAAACCTGCGAACTATGCAGAGATTGTTAGATTTGATGAGGATGCAGTGGAGATAATGGTTTCCTACATGAATGTAAGGCAGTGACCAAAAGGAAGCCACACCCCAGCAGGCAGCCTTGTGTTCTGCAGCCTTGTGGGTTTCAGTTATTGATGTTCCGAGGAGATGGGCTGTGCTCCCCTGGCTATCTAAGACAACAGTCCGTCTCCTATAAATGTAAATCATAGCATATATGTTCATCCCAAAGGCAACATTCCATTTCATTTACTGTCAACAAGGTAATATTTCCAAGACCCACTCATTTTGAACAAATTTTATTAAACAAGAGTCCAGAATGCGATGAACCCCCGCAAAACCACTTCTCGAAGTGCATGGCTAATGGTGTCCTATCTCCATAATATTTATCTTCCTAATTATGCCTTCCTCCGGCCAACATCAAAACGAGTTTATGGTGCCAAAACACACAGCAAGCTGGGTGGACGGGGCGAGTTCTGGGAAGCGTGCTGCAGGAGGGGCCAAATTCGAGCCAGGATTAAAGTGTACTCAAGATAACAGAGAGCTGTGCACTGAGCTGTGATCGGACAGGGTGTGGCACAGGGAGCGTGCCTGTGGGTGACTGCTCTGGCCTTGAACTTGATTTTTCTTATCTCTTCCCTATTTCCTAGGTCATGAGGATTTCCTTATTAGCTCAGCTACAATGGTCATTGGCAAGGCAGAGATCTTATTGAGTGGGTTGACTCTCCCAGCGGGGAGTGGCCAACTTTCGGGAGGTCTGAAACACGTCTACCATCTGATGCAATGAGTTAACTACCCAAGCCCACATGTTTTATTTCCTAGAAATATCATGGTGTGTGTCTGTGTCTATATATAAATCCACGTGCGTGTGTATTAAATGTTGTATATACACACTCTTTTTAATTTTTACTTTAGAAGAAGTGGATTAAAATTAATTTCATTAGGAGACTTTCACAGCATCCTTCAAGATCAAAGTGTTTGCCCTTTGGAGCTGACTGGAGATGGTGGGAGAGGGGAGGCAGACTTAGAAGCCTAGGGAGAGATCCCTCAGGTCACGAGGAAGCCAGCAGCTCACCGTGGGTTTTCTCCCCGCAGGCAGTGATGAGTTGAAGCCAGAACAGCAGCACCCTCTGCCCTCCTACCTAGAATACAGACACAACGCCTCCATTCGGATGTATCAGACCGATTACTTTGCCAGCAAGTGTGCGGAAAGTCCCGACAGCAACTCCAAGAGTTTTAACATTAAGCTGGGAGCAGAGATGGAGAGCCTGGGTGGAAAATGCGATCCCAACCAGCAAAAGTTCTGCGACGGGCCACTGAAGCCACGCACTGCCTACAGGTTAGACATACTACCTTCATTTTGCAAGAAGGGACAAGATGCAGGAGAGGGGGCTCAGCTGTCTGGGCATCTGATGCATCCGAGCTCTGGCAGATTACTAACCAGCATTACCACAGTGCTGTGCATGTTCCTGGGTAGTTTATAAAGTCTGAGTTCCTGCCTCCATTCATGGGTGATGTGTAAAGAAGGCCGTTGGCGTTGTGCAAAAGCTCCAATCCATTATACGAAGATCGTTCTTTCTCTTCACACTTTTTTAGCACAAATCAAACAATTTATTTACTATGTTAATACTGTAAAAGTGTCCAAACAGAAAGATTGAGTTTAGGGAGACCCAAGAAAGATGAAGTTTCATCTTTTACTTTTAGTGAGGGCTGACATTACACTTACTTATTTATCTTCTAAGGCACCGAAAGATGAAAGCGCTCTTTGGTCCAGGCAGAACTCTCAAAGGAAAGGGCCCTGCATGTATGGGCATACCATTTCCTCCTGCTAGGCAGACAGAAGAGAAGGAGCAGCTGTTTGGTTTGGCCCCAGAGAGCATTACTGCAGCCAACGGGCCCTTCCAGTCATTGGAATTCGCAGTGCCGTTGGCCTGCACTGTGCTCCCCGAAAGCAAGTATAAGCAGAGGTACACAGCATCCCCAACCAGAGTCCTCAAGAAAAAGAGACTCTTGGCAGCCATCTGGGATATAAGCTATAAGCATCCAAGATCAGTCTTGAGTGTTGGCAGAGCTGACATCTGGTTGGCATGGCAGTCCATCAGGTTCGCTATGGCCAGTGTCTACTCCGGTTAGTCGGTGCCCAGGGCTTGTTGACTCTAACGTATTTTGAATATCAGCCCTGAATCTCAGTAGAGACTTTCCTGCAGGCTCCAAATGGAGACGTGATATGATATCACACGTGAGAGTATTCTTAGCCCCTCCCTGGAATCAACATGGGCAGGCTGAGAGTTTTCCTAAACCAGAGGACTCATCTTGGGCAAGAACTCGAACTATACCTCTGCCCCAGGCTCACCACAGAAATGCTGTTGCCACCCCAGCCAAGGTCGGCATCTCCAGAGTAAACACACGCAAACTTATTAATGATGTTCACTTCAAGAAGAGAGCATATGAGCCTTCCTGAAGGAGGGGAGAGCTCAGACAAAGCAAAGGAGAAATATGAAAGAGATCAGAATGAGGGAATCTCTCAGTTTCTGTAAGAATCAAGAGATGCCTCAGCTCCTTGGTCACACTGGCTCAAGGAAATTTGAGCAGAAGTCTCCCAAGGGCTCTATTCAGTTTGTGAGTTGTCCAGTGGAGGCTGATTTCTGTTTGTTTGCTCTGAAAAAGAAGGAGAGAAGATGACTCATTGTTCCATTTAAGAGAAGGACCATAAGAAGCTGTAGGTGGCCCTGCGCCCTTCTCTCCCCAGCACACTCCTTCCCATCCCTAACAGCTGCCCAGGCCTGAGTGATCTCCCTTGGAGCCCGGGTGCTGCCACTTAGCCGTGTGACCTCGGAAATGGCATTCCAATTCCCAAGCCCTCTCTTCTCTCATCTGTGAGACAACACAGGGTCTTCTAGATTCAAGTCTTCCAGTGGTCCCCATTGACTTCCAAGAGTAAGTGAAGATTCCAGAGCAGGGCACAGAAAGCGCCCTCCCCCCCCACCACCCATCTGCCTCCGGCCTGCTGCTCCTGCTTTGCCTCCCGCCATCTGCCGAAAGTACACCCTGCCTTTTGCTAGCCCTCACTTGGAGTTCCTTTAAATATGACAGGCCTTTCTTAGACCTTTGAGCCCCCA
Source organism: Mustela putorius furo (assembly GCF_011764305.1). NCBI lineage: Eukaryota > Metazoa > Chordata > Mammalia > Carnivora > Mustelidae > Mustela > Mustela putorius. The sequence continues at coordinate 44,686,483 of NW_025422368.1, read as the reverse complement.
CATGTTCTTTTCACTCTGTTTGGTACACCCTCCACTCCTTTGACTGGCTGGTGCGTCCCCTCCTACAGTTCAGAAGCGCCCCCAGCCCTCATCAGGCCCCACATTTACCCCCCCCTCCCCCCAGCAACCCATCAGCCCATCAGCCCGCACTGAGCAGGTGGCACGCGCTCCTGTTCCGCGGCAGCACTCAGACCCTCCATCCCTCCAGTCCACCACTCAACAGCATCGTATAGCTCTTTGTTTAGTCACCGGCACTCTTCACCAGACTACCAGAGCTCACAGTCTATTAGAGGAGACAAAGCAATGTGGCAAGTACCTGGCCCCCAAGAGATGCTCATTCAGTGTTTGTGAACAAATAAGGGAACGAGCTAAGACGCACTATGAACAGTTACACATTCTTATTACACCTTAATCAACTCATGCCATCCTCATTGGCTTTCTAGAACACAACTTTCCGGTATTTCTCCACATTTGGTTCAGTCCCGTGAAAAGCATGCCAGGCAAATAATGCTTGATAGCCTTTCAAAGTCCAGGGAACTACAGGCTAAGCGGTCTCCTGTGGGGCTGCCGACCCCTAGCTTAGTGCAGCCAGAATTCTGCCTATCTCAAGATGGTGACTGCCACAGTGACCCTCAATGCTGTCAGGCATCTTTTTTTCTGAAGAGAATAGGTAGACAGGAGAGAACATGGGGCGGGAGTGGGAGAGGGTGGGCAGGGGGAAGCGGGGGGGTGGGGTGGGAGTGGGGGTGGGGGTGGGGGAGGGGAATAGGATCGAAAAGAAATGGGAAATGCTGGGTTTAGCTGCATTGCAAATTTATTATGTCAACGAATGTAATGTCTTCCCATTTGTTACTGGGTTCCTATTACGTGGGTGCATAATTAACGTCATTCCATATGGGAAGAGAAAGGGCAGATCATAATGGGTGGGAGGCAGTTTAGAGGTTAGCAAAGAAAGCGCTGATCTGGTTTTGTTTCTATTCTAGATAGAATAGCAATGTGACCCCGAGTGGGTAGTCAGCTTCTCTTGACTCATTTTCCCCAAATGAAGGAAATTGAACCACATGATCTCTGACTTTGTGCTATAGGTTTCTGATTCTGAACCCATATAAAGTTGAAATCATTAGTGTCATACATCTGTTTATTAAAGTAATCACACACACACACACACACACACACACACACTGAGAAGGTATCTGTAAAATATAGGCAGAAATGTTGAAGGACACGAGGGTAAACAAATACCATTAAGGTTCAAAAGGCTTCTTGAAGGAGGTAACATTTTAGCTGAGCATTAAAAAGTAAGGAAGGATTTGAAAATATGGAGAGAGGGACAAAAGGAGATTCCAGGTGGAGGGAAGAATGGGAGTCCAAGTGCAGAGGAGGAAGACACAGACTGTTCAGAGAAGAGCAAGTAGTCTAGTCTTAAATTGTGGGGAGAGCAGGAAAGGGGGTAGCAGGGAAGACAAGCCCAGGAAGATAGGGGGATCTGGAAGATCTGGGACAGGATCGGGAGGGGGGCTACATGCTGAGATAGGGAAGTGGTGATGGTGTCCCTTTTTGGAAAGGGGTTAAGAGCAGAGTTCCTATTAATCCCATTACATTTAAGGAACTCTGCTAGATCATGATCTCCTTTCTGGAGATACTAAGTCATTATCTTCTCCACTTGGTCGTTATCTCCTTTCTGGGTTCCTAAAGGTCATTATTCATCTGGATCCACTTGGTGTTTTGTTTGGGTTTTGCACCTAGAATTTCAGAGCAGAACATGGCAAGGTTGTTACCATCCAAGGCTTTTAATTTACAAATGAAGAAACAGAGGCATAAAAAACTTTAGGGGCCATTCATCTACTCAGGAACAGAGTGCTAGCTAGACCTCAGACCCTCTGCTTCCCAGCGTGGGACCTTTTTCCCATGCCTCCCACAGAAGTCAGAGCTGTTAAACTAAAACTAAGCCGAGAGGAAATAAGAGAAAGAAATCTGGATAAAGATTCAGAAAATACAGAGTTTGGTTTTCTTGCACCAGCTTTTTCTCTGATCTTGAGCAAGACACGGAATCTCTCCAAGCTTCAGGTCCCAAATCTCTGAAGTTATATCCTAAGCTCCCTTGTTACAGGGGAGATGTTGGAGATGCTCAAGTGGGACCATGTTCGTGAAAGTCCTTCCACACTTACAAATCATTACACCAATATAAGAAACGCTTTCCAGCAAAGAGACTCGTTTCAGTTTCCAAAAGTACAATGCATTAGCAGCCCACACCAACTCCTCACCTTCCCACTGAACATAAGCTGACTGCTTCTTACCCTTCAGGGACAGCTCACGATACTTCCACCAACAGCCTGGTATTCCTGGAAGTACAACTTCTGACTGGAAAGTAGCTTTTAGAGATGGAAATTATAGATGTGGCTGATCAATATCGTCCTGCTCATTTCATAAGACGGCAGTTGGACGTGGGCATGAGTTGGAAGGAAAGGTTCGCCCCAGCCTGATACAATTTTGGCATTCTTATGGGTCATGCCCAGAAACTTCTGGGTTGAACAAGTCTAGATTTTTTTTTTTATAAAGGAAAAAGTGACTTCTGTTCACTTTCCTAGGATTTAAATTAACACTGGGGAAGTTTCCCCATATAAATCAAGTCTGATAGTCTCAGCAAACCTATGTTTGAAAAGAGAAAGAACTCAAGAGCTGGCCTGAGCCTGTCTTTTTTTTTTTTCTTCTCTGAGGCAGTCTTTTACTTAGTGCAGGAATGCTCTCCTACAGCTTCTGTGAAAGCTGCTTCTCCCTCAGCCTCTGCTTAAATACCCTCAGTGACTGGGAGCTCACTACCTAATGCCGCAGCTTATTCTCTAGATGTTACAATGACTTTATGTTCCCAAACTACACTTCTCTGTGACCTTTCAGCCTATTGGGCTTCACTCTACCTTCAAGAACAAAAATAATGAGGTCTGTTTCCTCTTCTGCATGGAAATTCCTTAAATCTGAAGTCAGACCTCATGTTCCACTAAATCTTTTCTGTCGTCATCCTGTTTAATGATCTCAAATCAAAATGATTTCAAATTTGAGATCAAATGATCTCAAACTCTTCCTAAGATATGTCCCCAGAAACCGAGGGCAGGCCCCTGGTATGGCCTGACTCACCCAGCAAATATGAGATCAAGGTTCTCAGACAGGGAAAATAGACTTTTCATCCAGGCTGAGGTTACACATTTATTTTTTGCAGCTGTATCTTGCTGGCATTTCAAATTTCGGGCCAGCTAATCTCCATACGGACATGTGGATGGCCCCCTCAGCAGCTCTCCTTGTCCAGGTGACTGGAAGAGCTCCAAATGTCCGCTGGAAAGTTCTAAATCAACGTCTCACTGTCACTCTAAACCCAGCACAGGCCAAGCAGAGCTTTTCCTTTGCCCCCGGTTAGCTCCCGATCTCCATCAGTGATGCCATTATTCTCTCAAGTGGCCTGAGCTCAAATTTTATGCCCATCCTGAATTCCTCCCTTCTCCTCTTCAGGATGGGCCCCCTCTAGTCCTTCCTGCCAATACTTGCCCATTGTGGTTCCCTCTGCTGGAACATGGACATGGCTGCCTCCCTCACTTTCCTCTGATTTCTTATTTAGGAGCCCGCCCCGACCATGCTGAATGGGGCAGTTCCCCACACCCATGCCCACTGCTATCCATTTCTCTTACTCTGCTCTTTTCTTTTTCTGCTACATATTACCATCTGGCGTATTAAAGTTGCATAAATGTTATCTGACTTCTAATTCCAGAGAATGTAGCCTCTGGGATGGTAGGGACTTTGCTGTGTCCCTTGCAGGATCCTCTGATCCTAGAACAGGGACCAGCACATAGTAGGCGCTCAGTAAACATTGGATGAACAAATGAATAAATGTATGAATGAACCTGGATAGATCTGATTCCATAATTCTTGTCCTACCTAGCACACATATGGACCAGGTGCCCACCCTATGGCTCCTGGAACCCATCTTCTGGTCAGCTTTACTGTGGTCGGCCACTTGCACTTAAATAAATTGGTTTTCCTTTCAGAATCAGCATTCGGGCTTTCACGCAGCTGTTTGATGAGGACCTGAAGGAATTCACAAAGCCGCTCTATTCCGACACATTTTTTTCTTTGCCTATCACCACTGAGTCAGGTAAGGCCAGCCTCCCCATCTACCTGCCTAGTCTCCAGCTGCCATGTCACTTACAAGGGCCTCCAGTGGAGATCTGGTGACGTGGCTGATGGCAAGGGGAACATGCATTTTTCACTTGGAATTTAATCTTTGTGGGATCATGGATGACATGGAGTCAAGAAATTGCTCCTACTTCTAAAGGAGAATGGGCTAAGCGGCCATTAATCTTGAAAAGAAGATAGAAGTATCAGATTTTTTTTTAATTAAAAATGAAGTTTTTAAAAATAATGGGTGAAAAACATTCAAATTGGGAGCTTTGCACAGGCCAAAATGTAAATACAAAAGGCTTTCAGTCATAGGTGGGAATGTATGAATCCACAAACATAGAAATGCATGGGAAAAAAAGACTAGAAGAAGAAACACCGAAGTATTCACAATGAGTATTCACAATGAGCCTGGCCGGCTCAGCCGATGGAACGTAGGACTCTCGATCTCAGGGTCCTGAGCTCAACCCACGCTGGGTGTAGAGCCTACTGGAAAAAGGGATTAACAATGATCGTTCTCCAAGTAGTGGGATTATAGGTGATACTTTTTTTTTTTTTTGCATATTACACGTAGCTTTTACACCATTAAAAAAATGTTAACTTAAAAACCTTAAAATAAATAAATTTACAAAAGAAACTTCTCTAGCCTGAGGAATAGCAGTAGCTAATATTTACTACATGAAATAGTTTATCCAGTGAAGACATGAAATACTTTATCCGATCTTCACTCTAACCTTCTGAGGTAGAGACTATCACCATCCCCCGTTTGAAAGGGGAAGACCTGGGACACCAAGAGGTTTAAGTAACTTGCCCAGGAGAGTAGAGCTGAATTCTGGCATTTTCTGCTGGAACTCTTAACCTCTGTACAGCTTTGCCTCAGAATACTCCCCTCACACTGAGAATAGTGTCATGTGTCAGCACATTGTTCCTTGACCAGCATCAGTCCCAGCCTTTCCCAAGAGGCAGGGTTCTACAATGCTTGGTCTCAGGAAGTTCTTCTTCATAGCTAAAACAGTCTCTCATGCTGCATGACAAAAGATGACTCAGCCTCACAAACACTCCCATCTATTTATGCCAAATATAGGGATAATCTCCCACTTTTCAAACCAAAAAGGGATCAGAACACAGTTAAGAGGATTTAGATGTGTTGGCTTATAATTTAATGTTAAGCAGGGGCATTGTAAACACAATTCTGTCCTATTTTGAAAACAACAAAAATTGCGTGCCGTTCAGCAAAGGCAGGTAGTAAACATATACCCAAAAAATAATATTAACCATGTTAAAAGAAAAATGATCGTGGTGATTTAATGAGGCTTGAAAAGCAACACTGAATAAACAAATCCAAGGGCTTAAAGTGCAAGTTCAACAATGGGCTACTCCATAGACCTAAATGTAAGAACTAAACAATACAACTTTTAAAAGAAAACGTAGGAGGGAAACTCTGTGACCTTGGATTAGGAAATTATTTTCTTGATATGACAGCAATAGCACATGCAACAGAAGGGAAGAAAAGCCAGATAAATGGGACTTGGTCAAAATTTGTGCTTCAAAGGAGACCTTGGGAGAACTACTTGCAAATTAATATCTGATAAGGGTTGTGTGTCCCCCATATGTAAAGAACTGTTACTTTACAGCTCAATAATGCAAAGTCAAGTAACAAAGGATGTGAGTAGACATTTCACTGGAGAAGATACACACATGGCCAATAAGCACATGACAAGATGCTGAACATCATTAGTCATTAGGGGAAATGAGGATGGAACCCACAGTACTACACCACTTCACACCCCCTTGAATAGCTGTGATCGAAAGACAATAACCAGTGTTAGCGAGGATATGGAGACATTGGAACCCTCCTACATTGCTTGTGAGAATGTAAAATGGTTTAATTGCTTGGGAAAACATTTCTGCAGTTCCTCAAAATGTTAAACCTAGAGTTACCATCTATTTAAATCAGCAACTCCACTCCTAATTTTATACCTAAGAGAAGTGAAAACATGTGCCCACACAGAAACTTCCACACGGACGTTCTTAGCCACATTGTTCATAATAACCCCAAATGGAGATAACCCAAATGTCCATCGGTGGATGAATGGACAAACAGTATGTGATCTATTCCATACAAGGAGCTATTTATTATTCGCCTATAAAAAGGAATTGAAATACTGAGACATGCTACAACATGGATAAACTTTGTAAACATTACACTGAGTGAAAGAAGCCAGAGACAAAAGACCACGTATTTCTGATTCAATTTATACAAAAGGTCCAGAATAGGCAAATCTATGAAGACAAAGTAGATTCATGGTTGCCAGGGGCTGGGAAAGAATGGAGAAGGACAGCTAAGAGGTACGGGGTTTCTTTTGCGGGGTGGTGAAAATATTACAAAATGGAATGTGGTTGTGTTTGTAAAACTCTGTATCAAAAATCACCAAATTATACAATTTAAATGGGTGAATTGAATGGTATGTGAATTATATTTCAATAAAGCTGTTTTAAAAATAAGCTACTCTTACTTATTTACAAACTCCAAGAGGTAGTGTCATACTAGATAATAAAATGAAATCTCCTTAAAACAGCTCTCCGTCACTCATTGGACTTGCCCAAGTCCCTGATGCTATTATGTGTGTTTCATTCAAATGAAATACCATTTTGATTTTGGTGGTGAGATCTGCTGGCCTTTGTCTCAAGCACCCTAAACCTTACCTACAAGCCCCAGTGAGCATAAAATCCCTTTATAGATAGAACGCTATTAACTTCAAAAGTGTGAGGACGGACCTGTGGTTACAGCATCCCCTCTTCCTGGCTGCGTACCCCTACCAGCAGATAGTAAAGACCTCAGCGTGGGTGTCGTTCAGATTTTTCTGTAATAACGCTCCTAGGGAGATAAGGTTTCAACAGTTCTCTTTCTGGTTCTTTAGCACTGATTTTTCCTGCCTGGGTTTGCTATTTCCTTCTGGTTTCTTGTAGAGCCTTTATTTGGAGTTATTGAAGGTGTGAGTGCGGGTCTGTTCTTAATTGGCATGCTGGTGGCCGTGGTTGCCTTATTCATCTGCAGACAGAAAGCCAGGTAAGTACAAAGATTCCTTTACCGATTGGGCTCCCAACTTCGAAGATGCAATGGAAAAATGCCCTTGCCTGGAAATTAAGAAGGGAAGGCAATTTCATTTCTCCAGGTTAAATCACCTTTGTTTTTCAAGAGAAACAAGTCAGACCCTCCAACCACGACTGGCTTTTTTCAGCCTCGCTCCATTCCCCATTGATGAATTTTGCCCTCCCCAAATGACTGAGGGGGGCCATCTGTAGCTTCATTTGAATGTGAAATAACTCCTTTTGCTCAAGAAGATGGAGATGTCTGTGAATTGTGCACCCAAGTGCTTTTCTGAAAAATGCTGAGAAGTATGGTTGACATCACCATCTCATGGTCATGTTTGCCATGCTAATTTAAGAAGGGACCGAAAAGAACCAAATAGCATGTGGCCCCCAAAGCCACGCCCCCTCCTCTTAGGGAATTTATTTGGCACATTGTCCTCCCTCTCGCAGTCATGTCTTGCATCTAAGGTTTACCGGGGGTTTTTTTAAGGAAAGTTTTATTGAGAGTGTGGGAAGTGATTATGACCTGTAGCCAAAAACCAGAAGACATACCTCCAGCTATTGCGGAGATCCGTTTCTGAGTGGGAAAGATCTATTTCTTCTTTATGTTCTTCCTCCCCTCAAAGAGACGTTGGCTGAGTGTAAATCTACATGAATACTGAAAAATCCATATTTGCACAGACATGCACAGCCTCGCCATAAATGGAAAAATTTGTTTAAGTCAGGTTTCGTAATCAGAATATAAATCCTCTCCCTTATGTCGCAGCCATGGTCGAGAAAGGCCCTCTGCCCGCCTGAGCATTCGCCGGGATCGACCATTATCTGTCCACTTGAACCTGGGCCAGAAAGGGTGAGCACCACGTTTTCCTTCACATAAATGTATTGAAAGATGAGCTGATTGTCTTATGTGAGATTTGCTAACGAGATCTTTCTTCTTTTGGCGTCCTTCACAGTAACCGGAAAACATCTTGGTAAGAGCGAGAACTCATTACTGTATTATCTGCTTTTGAAATACAGCTTGGACTGGGTATGGCAGTGTCCCTTTTCATCAGTAATTTTTTTTCTATTATATTTTTAACTATAGCCCAATAAAAGTAAATCAGTTTGAAGGGCACTTCATGAAGCTGCAGGCTGATTCCAACTACCTTCTGTCCAAGGAGTACGAGGTACGACTCAGACTCAGGGATGCCTTAGCTGTTCTAGTCTCTAGCAGAACTTCCCTCCCAACCTCTCCTGTGGAGGCACAGGCTGATCGGGCTGAGGAGTTCAGATGACGTGTAGGACCTCAGCTGAGTGCTCTTTTATGTCTGAATCCGTTCCCTATGGGATATGCCACCTCGTGTCAGAGGCCAGTCTGCTCTCCAGAATAGCAAAGCCAGGAAAGTACTACTTGGATGAGATGTTAAGAAAGAATGAAAAAACCTTGAATGTAAACCTAATTCTGTCAGTTATTTAACCTGACATTTGGCTTGACTGGGAGACAAGGTGGTTTGGTGACAAGTGTCCATGCTTTGGATTGGACTCCCAGCTTTGCTACCTGTGTGACCTGGGGCAATGAGTTATCTGGTCTGAGCCTCATCTGTAAAATGGAGGGGAGGATACCTCCTCTGAGGCTGTTGGGGGGATCAGAGCAAATGCACGTCCAATATGAAGCATTCCGTGAACAGTCGCTACTGTGACATATTCTTAGATTGTTATGTATCTCAAGGACTGTATGATTGCCTTATTTGATTTCATATTCTCCATTTGCAAACTTCTTTTGGACCTAACAGGACTTGAAGGACGTGGGTCGAAACCAACCATGTGACATTGCACTCTTGCCGGAGAACAGAGGGAAAAATCGATACAACAATATATTGCCCTGTGAGTTTTGTGTTGAAATTTGTAATACTGTCTTCCTCCAGCCATTTCTTCTCTTTCCCAGAAATAAAATGGGGCTAAAGAAAGGTGATATAGCTGGACATGGAAGAGCTGAGGCTCTGAATGCCTTTTAAAAGGAATGTTATCGCTCTTCCCTCCTGTGGGGTAACAACGAGCTTGAATTCTGGTTAGGAGACGCCTCTCCTGCTGTTGACAGTTCATCATGTGGTCTAACTTCTTCTCAGAGGCTTAGGGGCTGTCACAGCGTTAATAGCCAAGGCCAGTGTGCGTTTCTTTATAAAGTCCCCAGTTAGGGATTATTGTATATTCTTACTCTCCTGACCTGATCAGCGAAGCAGTGGAAGAAAGTTGTTCTGGATTGTTCTTTCAGGCTACAAAAGGGAGCTGGCCACTCCATTGGGCAAATGGTATAGCACTATGAAGGAAAGCATGGAGGGGGCCTCAAAGAGCATTTGGCTTCTTTGTTCGCCCAGTGTGACCTGGGCAAGCCCTTTATCCTATCCGAACCTCATCTGCAAAATGGAGACTACCTCCCTTTGGGGCGTTTTGGGGGTCAGCGCTAATGGACGTCAAATACCAAGCATTCCATCCACAATAGGAAAATCCTCCCAGGACCCAGTGACAAATATCTCTCAATCAACTTCCTTCCAGATGATGCCTCTCGAGTGAAGCTGTCCAATGTCGATGATGACCCATGCTCAGACTACATCAACGCCAGCTACATCCCTGTAAGTGAACCATTACCCACAGCCTGGGGTAAAGCTTTGACGGGGGGCGAGCGTAAAGACACCTTTCCTCCCACGTGCTCCCACTGTTTCAGGTCTGGAAGCATACTGATTTAGAAAACCATGTCTGATTGCCATAAAACCCAGGATGTGCAATTCCATCCCTGCCAGGGCCCATTTTCACAATGGCTGTAGTGAGACAGGATTGAGCCCAGGCGGCACAGTGAAAGGTGGTTTTTTCTCTTTGCAGCCCATAGCTAAGATTAGAGCTCCCTAAGGAAACTCCGTTGCTCATGCTGCCTAGCAAGCGGAACTGATTCGATGTTCTTTGGAATTTTGAAAACCAAAGACACAACTCAAAGGCGGTGTCAAACCTTTGGGCTCAGATTCTGGGCTAGATCCTGCCAAGCTTCCTACAGCATGCTCTAGTGGAGAAGGCTTTAAGGCCAGAGAGCTCCAGCTTTGAATGCCCTCCCTGTCCCTTGCTGACTCTGTGACCTTGGGCAAGTTTTGTCACCTCCTGGGGCCTCTATTTTCTTATCCAAAAAATGGGGATGATATTTACCTCAAAGAGTCATTCATTCACTCAGTAAACACTATCTAGTTAAGTAATAACTAAACCGTCAGAGATGCCTCAGCAGGGGCGGGGCATAGGGAAAGGACGAGGTGACACCACGGGGAAACAGGCTGGAGAGATGTCTTCTCCAGCACTAACACACATCTGCACCACGCGGGGTCTTGTTCAAATGCAGATTCTGATTCAGCGGGGCTGGGGAGGACCGGGATTCTGCCTTTCTCACAAGCTCCCGGGTCACTGCGGTGCTGCTGGTCTGAGGACCTCCCTCCAAGAAGCAAGAGGGTAGGGCTGCTAGGGGAGTTTCTGGGAGGAGACCCCCCCCCCAGCGTCCAGCAGGGCAGAGAATAAAGGAAGGCTCAGCAGAGCAGGCAATGTGCTAAGATGTGGAGGATAAAGACGGCCTGGCCAGATGAGATGCAAGGTTTGGGTGGGCGGGCGTGGGGGTGGCAGAGGTGACACAAGGCAGGGGCCCTGAGGAGAGACAAGGAGAGAAGAAACTTCAGCTCAGAGCTGCGAGTCATTCTGTCTTGCCGGGGTGCAGAATAAGTGGGCGAAAATAGCCTACTCCTAGAGTTGTGGTTCAGATTAAGTAAGATCTGTGAAAGTCCTGCCCCACGGCATGTTACGGGTAGATGCTCGATAACCCATGGTTTCCCTTCCCTGAAGTTTCCTTTGCACCACGTCTCTTACCATTTCACTCTAATGTCCATTTCCAAAATGACAAAAACTCTTCTGCATTGAATAGGGGAAGAGCCTGAGGAAGTCAGTCCCTCAGAATCTACACAGACACACACACACACACACACACACCCAGCAAGAGTGAAGCATTCTCTAGATTATTGCCAAGTCCCCTATTGCCGTTTAGAATGGACCCAGCCTAATAAGTGGGAAGTTGGTTCTTAACAATAGTGCAGTGTTCCGGTCTTTGTCCTTCCCGCTCCCAAGCCTTGACACTTGGGTTAGTATCTTTTTCTCCAGTCGCAGATCTGGCAAAGACCTATATATCATCTAATCTGCGGAGATAACCCTCTGTTTATAGTTCTGACGAGGCCCATTGTTTCTGGCTCTCCATCTTGTAAATTCATCACAGGGCAACAATTTCAGGAGAGAGTACATTGCTACTCAGGGACCTCTTCCTGGCACCAAGGATGACTTCTGGAAGATGGCATGGGAACAGAATGTTCACAACATTGTCATGGTGACCCAGTGTGTGGAGAAGGGCCGAGTGAGTAAACTGTCTTCCTGCCTTCCGAAGCTTTCCTAGTGCCGCCACCAGGATGGAACCCTACCCCACCCTCCGAAGCTAAACCCCACAGAGGCCAAGGAGGGTCTGTGGGAATGTCGCTCGTGAATTAAGCCACTCAGTTATGAGAGGCTTACATGGGGGATGCCCACTTCTGATTCGGGGTCTGAAGTTTCAGTCAGAGGTGTTTCTGGGTCTGAAGTTTCAGTCAGACTGGTATCATCAAAAGTGCTCATGATTGGGGAAGACTAAGTGGCCCTTGTCTGTTCCATCCTTTGGTGTATGGCTTGCCAGAGTCCCTGGTCCTGCCCCTACTTGTAGGAAAGAAGCCGACTCTCAGCTGTGTCTGCAGACCTGAAGTGAAATAGTTCTCTGGACAAATCAAGAAAACCTTGTATACTGCACTCACAAACCTATACCTTGTCTGGTTATTTGGAGGATTAAAAAAGTGATGACATATAAAATGCCCAGTATCTGTGTTCATAATTCTCTCTCCTGGCTTCCTACATATAAGTTGGAGCCCAGCTAAATGTTCTGGCATTTCAGAGATCCCGTGGCATGTGGCCCTTGGTCCAGGTTAGGACAATGATATTTATATTTAATTATATTTAATATCACTGTCCAAAAGGGGCCAGGAAGACTTGGCCTTCCTCTGCCCAGCTAGGCCTCTCTTCAGAAAGAACCACTGGAACATACGGGTTAGGAGAGGAGGGACTGAGATGCTGAGGAATCAACAAAAAGCTCAGGCGCTGGAACTCCATGCCCCAGAGAGGGAGGTGAACCCAGCGATTGGGGCTCGGCTCTCCCTTGCAGCAGCCGGCTGGCTGGGGCACGGACCCTGAGCACACTGAGGCGGAGCCGGGGCCGATGCTCTAGCGGTGACCCCAGATTCCAGGTCGGGAAGACATTTCAAGGAGGAAACGTCCAGGTTCATAGCGGAGTCATGTGTCTGGACTCACGTCTTTCTCCCTATGCCTCCCTGTAGGTGAAGTGTGACCACTACTGGCCAGCAGACCAGGATTCCCTCTACTACGGGGACCTCATCCTGCAGATGCTCTCGGAGTCGGTGCTACCTGAATGGACCATCCGGGAATTTAGGATATGCAGCGTATGTTCGTCTGTTTGAGGTCGCTAAACGCCCCAGCTGGGGGGTGGGGGGCAGCAGGACACCTCTGACTCCCCCTCCTGGCTGTCTCCTGCACCGTAGTTTCAGCTCCCAGGAGCTGCTGCCTGGTCCCCGTGGTCCGACCGGAAGGTTGGCCTCGACTCCTTCCCCTGATCCTCGTCTCTGCTCCTACAGGAAGAACAGCTCGACGCGCACAGACTCATCCGCCACTTTCACTACACGGTGTGGCCGGACCACGGGGTCCCAGAGACCACCCAGTCCCTGATCCAGTTTGTGAGAACCGTCAGGGACTACATCAGCAGGAGCCCCGGCGCCGGGCCCACCGTGGTGCACTGCAGGTACTGGACGACGGGGAGCCGGTGACAGCAGGGCGCTGGAGGGTGTGTCTGCGCCACCCAGCCTGCCTGGAGATACTATTAGGCCCTCTTCTCTCTTCTCTTCTTTGCTTTTTTCACCTTCCACGCCTCTCTCACCCTCACTCTCCAGCCCTCTTTCTCTCCCCCTTGCTCTTTTTGCTACTGTTCGAAATGCAAAGTCCCTACGTGCATGACTCCCCATGCAAATTCCCAGAAACCGCGCTCGCGCTCTCTGAGAACCTGCGTGTTCTCGCCTCTTGCGGTTCTTACTCCTTGGAGTGGCCTAAGCTCTCTCTTTGGCCCACATAAGCCCTACACATCCTTCCCGGTCTCTGCTCCAGACCTCCCTTTCTGGTCCAGTAGCACTCGCCATTTGTAGCCCCCAGTTTTGCTCTTAAATTTCCCTTCTCTCTTGACTTCTCTTTGCTTTAGACTGCATGTCCATAAAGTCAGCCTAACAAGCAATCCCTCTCTCTTCCCCTCCGGGGAGCCTGGTATTTAGCTAATTAATGTTTGCAGCAACACTTTGATAGCCCTAGCCAAATGGCACTAGGAAATAAAGAGCACGGAGTTGCTCCGGTAAGAGAAATGTCAGATGCCCTCGTTTTCTCCCAATCAGCCCAGCACCCTAGGAGCCTGGCTTTTATGTGTCACTGGAACCCAGATGCTTTTAATGGGAATGCGAGGCACGTGAGAGGGCTTTCTGAGGAGTGGCTGGCGTTTCTGCCTATACCCCTGGAGAACTGTTCTCCTTTACCTTGTATGTCTGTGCATCACAAATCCCCAGGCCATACAGTCCCCCTTGGGAGGCGATTCAGCCATCCCTGTGGATGCTGAAGGTGTTTGCACCCTAGGATCCAACAGTTCTGCTTCTAGACCTCCACCTTAGAGAAATCCCCACACTGGTACACAAGGAGGCTCAGCGCAACACAGTCTTTCTCAGAGAGTAACTAAAAATGATCTCATTATTGGGGCCCCTGGGTGGCTTGATCTGCTAAGCGTCGACCCTTGGTTTCCGCTGGGGTCATGTTCTTGGGGCATGAGAGCCAACCCTGCATCGTCTCCATGCTCAGCTTGGAGGCTGCTTGAGATTTGCTCTCTCCCTCTCTCTCTGTCTCAAGTAAGTAAATCTTTTTTAAGAATCATCTCCTTGTTATCAGTAAAGACTAGATCAGCCGGAGATGAATTGGCAGCGGCATGTGAACTCTAGAGAAGCTAAAAGAAAGTGGATCTGCCTGTAACAACAGGGATAAAGCTCAAACACTACACTCAGTAAAAAAAGAAAGTCAGCAAAAGGATATGTAAAATATGTGACCATTTCAGTCAATCTTTGAACCCCGCAAAATGAGTATATTGTTTATGGCTTTACATGTAACCAGGAAAAGTATACAACATGCATGGAAATGACATACGCTAGAGGCACAGCAGCACTTATCCCTGGTAGCGTGGCGGAGGTGGAGGAAGGAAGGAGAAAGAGGTGAAACCTGGGGCTTTTCTTCGAGAGAGCTCATTGAGAGAAAGAAGGATTCCTATATTCTCCAGTAACTTGGGAGGGAAAAGAAAGACGATCCTGGAGTCTTAGGATGCGGTCCTGAAATGCCAGTTTAATGGAAAAGTCTCAGTCTTCCTTTGTTCTCTTTCCTAGTGCTGGTGTGGGTAGGACTGGAACCTTCATCGCATTGGACCGAATCCTCCAGCAATTGGACTCCAAAGACTCCGTGGACATTTATGGAGCCGTGAATGACCTAAGACTTCACAGGGTTCACATGGTCCAGACTGAGGTAAGAGTTAAAGGCTGAAGGACACGAGCCACCTTCCCTGTCTCTCTCCCCCAAAATGTCCCAAGCTTTCTTCTGACAAGGGTAAAGAACTATGACTTATTAGGAAGAGAAAGAGAACTGAATATAGGCATTCTGCAGGACCTGTTATTTTAAAACAAATTTCAGTGACCTTGAGGTCCCTGGTGTACCCTTACCCTCTACTGAGCTGGTTGCCCATCTTCTTTAGGTGGGTAGGAGACAAGATGGATAATTTTTAAATCAACGTGTGGTACATGGGGGAAGGGACAGTCCAGTCCATCTTAAGGATCATTTTAAGACAGGCTGGTTTGGGGCACCTGGGTGGCTCAATTGGTTAAGCAACTGCCTTGGGCTCAGGTCATGATCCTGGGGTCCTGGAATCAAGCCCCATGTTGGGCTCCCTGCTCAGTGGGGAGCCTGTTTCTCCCTCTCCCTCTGCTGCCCTGCCTGCTTGTGCTTGCTCATTCTCTCTGTCAAATAAATAAATAAATAACATCTTAAAAAAAAAAAATAAGACAGGCTGATGTGTGAGCACACTACAGTGCACCTACCTGCTCACCCATCTCTGGAGACCCCAGGCAAGTGCACACTGGTTCCAAAGGATAAATGCTTCATTGGTCCTTTGACATTTGCAGGGCTTTTTAAAACATGTTATTTCATTAAATTCGTAAAAACCAAAGAAGAGAGGTAGCATTTTCCATTTCTGGGCTACAGAACTGAGGTATAGAGGCTAAAGACCTTTGCACAGCTCTGAAGTGGCCAAGCTAGGGCTTGAATCTGTTTGAGAGAATCCTAAGCCCTTAGCCCCAAAGCCTTAGGGTCGGGTCAGTGCCTCCACAAGGGCCAAGCCTGTTGCTCCCCCACATAGTTGCCTTACAAGACTCAAGTGCTCTTACCCTGTGTTTGCCAAGTAACTCTGCAAAGTCCTCTATGCATTGGAAAAAAAAAAGTTCCCATGATCAAAAAGGTGAAAAACCCTACGGAAAAACCCATATCCTCTTACTGATGCAGTACGCAGGAAAACTGGGGAGGTGGTGTGTTCCACAAAACAGGGACATCTGGCAGCAAAGGCTCCCCATGAGCTTTGCTGAACCCACTATTCCCCAAACGACCTTGACCACTGAATTCTTTTCTTTGTGCAGCACATATTAATATCCTGCTGATCTCACATTCTCTGATACATTTGGAAAAATACTGGCATCATGGTTTCCTGTAGGCAGTGGCCACACCTGGAACCCTCCGTCACCGCCATTGTCCTGGGTTGGGAGTACTTTCCTTATAACCATGACTACACTATACTTTTCAATTTTTACTATGGAATTTTTTTAATACATAAAACTAGGGAAAGTGGTTTAGTGAATTTCCATACACCTAAACACCAGCTCCTACAACTATCAGTATTCTGTGTTTTTTTTTTTTAATCTAAATCCCATATACACTATTCCCCTACCTCATGACCTTATTGGAAAATTTTAAAACAAATCCTCCTTATCAAACCATTTAATCCTTCAATGCTGTGTATGCAGAAATTTTACAGATAAGGACTCTTTAAAGATTGTGATCAGAATACCATTATCACACCTAACAGTTTTAACCATAATCCCTTAATATCACCTCACATTCAGGCAGAGTTTAAATATCCCTAATTATTTCAAAATTACTTTTTAATTTCCATAGAATCCAAACAAAGCCCACACACTGCATTTGGTCGAAGTCTCTTTTAAATTTCTTTGAAATCTATAGACACCCTCCTCTGTTTTCCAAGCTAGTTCTTTGTTAAAGACACCAACTCATTTGTTCCATAGATTTTACCACATTCTGGATTTGACTGCTTTTTCATGGCATTAATATCTTCCTCTATACCCTGCGATTTTTGTCAGTAGGTCATTAGATCTAGAGGTTCCCTTAAACTCAGGTTTTTTTACGGTGCTGAGCATTTCCTGTTGCATCACGTCAGGGGAGCACTTCCTGTCTGTGTCTCTTTTAGCTGATGAAATTGACAATGACCATCCACTGTAAATTTCTCGTTAGCTTTTCCCTTAAACAGCTTCCCCAGCTGTTGCCCTGAGGACAGCTGTCTAGCTCTGCCATTTCATATGGGGATGCAGAGTTATCTCACGGTATCATAATTGTTATCCTTCATCTTTCTCCACAAGACTGCCAGTTCCAAGAGGGTAGGAATTTATTTTCCTTCTCTCCATTTGCAGTTTTTTTTTTCACCTGTTAAATGAATAAACAAATAGCCTACAATTATGTTGCTAAAAAGTCAAGATCAGTGTTTCATTATGTATTGTCATATTTACAAACTCAAACCATATTTAATTTGTAATTTGGGGAAGGGTAGATTATCACATTGTAGGTGGTCTTGCGGAATGTGCGCGTGTGCGCGCACGCGCGCGCGCGCGCGCGCGCGCGCGTGTGTGTGTGTGTGTGTATTATTGTCGGGGGCATCTTGGGTCATGTGTTATTTGCATACATCTGCCCAGAACTCCGGAGATGCCCTGAAGCAAAGAGCAGGCACTCGTATTATAAATACCACTGGCAGGTTTCCGGCACAGGGGTATCACAATGTGCCATAGCTCTTCCTCCTTCTTGGATATATCTCCTTCTTTCCACCATTCCCTTCTCCTTCTCCTCCTAACCTCTGAGGATTCTATGCTGTTGTTCCTCAGCTTACCCTTTTAATGTTTGAGTTCCCCAAGGTTCTGTGCTCAAGATGCTGCTCTTTCTTCCCTCGACCTTCATTCTTTCTCACGTCTCATGGCTTGAAGAACCACATACGTGCTCCTGTTTCCCAAATCTCATTCTCCTTTTCCAGCAATGACCTAAGTACCTGCCTACTGAACAGTTGCACCTGGAAGCCTTATAGTTGTCTCAAACTCAAAAAATCTCAAAACTGATCTCATTATCGGTCTTTAAACAAGCAATAACAAAGAAAGCCCCCCTCCCCCTCTCGCTCCTTCCAGTTTCAATAATGGGGTTGCCATCACCTTGCCCTCCATCTGTTTGCCCTAACTAGGATTCTGACTTCTCTTCCCAGGGTTCCCACATTCAAGCAGTCACAGAGTACTGTCTGTTGTACCCGCCGTCTTTTTCTTCCTTCTAGTCTCCCACGCAACTGCCACTGGCCTCGCTCAGCTGTTTGTCAGTTCTCACTGGGGCCTTTTGTGCTAACCTCCCCTGCTCCTAGCCCCTATCCTAACAAGTCTGTCACCACAGCCATCAACAGTGCTTTTGCTGGCTGTGTCAGCTCCTTGCATAAAACCCTTGGCAAGCCCTCCATTGCATTAAAATGAAGTTCAAACTGTCATCCTCGTTGTAAACAGGTCTCTTCATAACCAGGCCCCCAACTTACTTCTCCAGTTTCATAATATCCCCCGCCCATTGTTTTAGGGTCTGCCAAAATTAAGGAAGGTTTCCTTTCAGAGGTCAAAATCAATTTTGATTCTTTTGATCATCATGAAATAAATATTACGCGAAGAGATGTTTGGTCTCTTCTTTTTTTTTTTTTTTTTCTCTATCAAATGAAATCCCAGACAATATTCAGATATCATCTGTCCTGTTTTAACTCCTTGCCCACAGTGGGCTTCTTCTGGTCTTGGAAGCCCTGGCCCCAGCGCAGATCTGACTTGTTTGGTGCTGGGAGTGAGGGCATAAGGGTATGATCTACCCCTGAACCAAAGGAAGCAAAGAAGAAAAGAGATTCAGACCAACCTGTGTATTACATTTCTGAGTCTATAGGGATAGTCAACTTTAATTTTATTCCACCTTATTTGGACACAAAGGGTCTTCACAAATTTTAATATATCCAAGAACAAGGATTTCTAAACAAAGAGGCATCACACGTGGGCTTTTGAAATGTGTCTCTCCTTCCTTTAGCCTGCCTTAGGGGAAATTTGCAGTCTGACTCCCAGGGAGACACTCAGAGGAAGCAGTAAGATGTTAAAGAATAAGAGTTGACAGTCACAGTCTGTTCATCTCCTCTGCTTTCCGCAGGAGGAAAACAGTGGGATGTGGTAGGAATAAGCTTCTTGGTGCCCGTTTGGGAGATTGTCCTTGGGGTTTCCCGTGGCCCGTGCATCTTACATTTTAGCTATACTGGACTGCTTGCAGTTTCCAGAATAGATGTGCACGTTCATGTTAGTTACATCACTTGGAATGTCCCACTTCTGGACTCAAATTTTTACCTTTCTCCCTAGTTTGATACTTCTCTCCCCCAAAAATGAAGCTGATGATTTCTTCTTATGTGTGAAGCTTTATACACAATTCTGTCTTACAGTTATCACCTTGTAGATATTTGTTCACATATCTGCTCCTCTGCTAAACTAGGAACTCAGGGACCATGAAAAGCTAGAAGTATAATTTTATAAATACTAGTACTACAAGAGTTGGTGAAATCGAATGGAATTGAGGCTTCACAAGTCAGCTAGACAGAGCAAAAAATTATCTTTAATAACTGAAGGTTCATATATAAGACTCTTTTTCATTAAGAATAAAGTGGGAAGTACATTAACAGTCTGAAAGTTTTAATAGTAATTATTTTTAAAAGGACAGTCTATTGGGAGAAGAAGGATTTATATTTAAGGCTGCTGGAATTAATGAATATTAACTGGCTTCAAAGCCCATAGTGCATCATTGTTGAAGAATTTATTAATGAGGCATAGTGTAGATGTAATAGAATTCATTCCCTGTTGAACTTTAAAGTCCCAGAGTAATTTAATGTCCCAGTACAATTGCAAATGTGAATCATGCTTGGGATGGAAGGAACCAGGAAATGTCTGTCTATAATTTGGTAGATTGTTTTCAAGATGGCAAAAAGAAACTGTCTATACTAACAATCATTTTCAGGACACTAACCTCCTCAAATTTTCAAGATCAAGGTGGCATAAAACACACATTACACTCAGAAATGCACAGAATAGTTAATATTGAAGCAGGCCTCACTTATGATTGATTGATTGATTGATTTCTTAGAAGTATCCTAATCTAATGAGTATACCGGTCCTACATTATGAAGTCCGTTTGGTAGATGACCAGACTACCTTCCCATCAGGGGCAATTCCTAGTGTCAACCCATGAAAATAAATACCGGACCACTTCTAAAGTTCATTGGTGAGGGGAGATCTTATAGTATCACTTTCTATCTCAAACCTTTAAGATACTTTAAGGTAACACATTGATCACCTTGAACACAGGGTCCAGGGATGATTTTCGATAATTGACAGCAACACAGAGTCTCATACCCTTTTGTGGCCAAAGGATTTTAGCTCTAGAAGAGATCTCAGATTTTTTTCTAGATCTTTCCCGAGAAGCCCTGTGATTCAGTTTAGGCCAGCTGGAGGCAGACGAAGAGCCCACTGTCTCTTGCATGCTGTTGTGTTTTCTCCCAGCCTCTTCTTTCCCTGGACTCTGAGCAGTTACTATGTCACTAAGGGAGGCCAAGCAGTGAGGTCACATGGACGTTCTTTCCCTTACTAGACAGCTCTGTTGGTAGCAAGGAAGGAAGCTTTTGTCTAAACCTCTATTGTCCAGTGAAGGTTTTTGTGTGTCTTAATGGTCACCAAAACATTGACTCTTCTATCTTTGTTTCTGTCTCAAAAGTAGTTAGTTCCCACATAGTTGACAGAGGTGAGTCTGTTCTCGCTGCATAACCCTCTGTAGTCCTTTGTCCTCAGCCAACCTCTTCAAGATTCTTCCTTGTGCCAGTCTCAGATGCTGAGAGAACCAAAAGAGAGAGACGCTGACCTTGCCCTCAAAGAACTGACAGTCCAGCTGGGTCTATTGTATACACCTTCTTTTTCTCACCATCCCCCCAAAAGAAAGGGAACAAAGCAGCAGCGTATGCAGCAAAATGATTTTCTCATTCAATAATGCAATGAAATTAGGATTCATCTAAGAAATCTGGTATAGTGAAAAGAACATGAATATGCACCCTAGGATCAAATGCTAGGGTCCCATTTCTTGGCTATGTAAGAAGTTACTTAACTTCTCTGAGTCTTCGTTTCTATGGATGGTTATATCTACCTTATGAGATTGTCAAAATAATCAAATGAGATAATTTATGTCAAAGGCATAGTACGGAGTTTAGCATTCAGTCATCTATTTAATAAATATTTGTGGAGGAATGACTATGTGCCACATATAACTCTAGGCACTCCTGAAATATACTCTATAAATATGCATGCCCATAAAAAAGAATAAATAAACACCACCTCTCTCCTCATTACTATTATTCTCCTCTTAGTGCTAACAGAAAGCACTCTTCTATGTACTAGAAACTGTTCATGAAATGATCAAGAGATTTGCTAACTATATAGAATCCCACCACTCTTGATGCTTTGTGAGAGTCTCCCATCTTTCTTGTGCTGAAGAATTTGCCTTCCTCTGACATGTTTTGTGCTTTTTCATAGTGTCAGTACGTATACCTACATCAGTGCGTAAGAGATGTCCTCAGAGCAAGGAAGCTACGGAGTGAACAAGAAAACCCCCTGTTTCCAATCTACGAAAATGTGAATCCAGAGTATCACAGAGGTAGGAGCTTAGTCCACTGACTTACAAGTTCATGTATCAAGATATGATGCATCTAGAAACCACTGATAACCTAAAGTTCTTCCAAAATGCGCCAGCCCTTCCTTCTTCCACCCAAAGGCCCTTAGAGAGTGGCGATGCAGAGGAGAGGCAGAATGGGGAGGGAGCCTCACCACCGAGTACTGACTGCACGTGGAGGCTCTTCCTATCTGGCTGGGGGTGCCCCCTCTTTAGGATTCTGCTTCACATGTCTTTTCTAAGCAGCATGGCTGTTTGCTGGGGAAGATGCTTTGAATTCACAACTGGGGATTCAGATTGTAAAATCCCTTTGAGAATTTGGCCATATGCATTGAATTCCTCATTATGTTCTTGTCTTGTCACCCAAGTGCTGAAAAAGCTTTATTCATGACAATTTTTATAGCTAAAAGTTGAAGTGAAAAAAACCCAAATGTTTAACAGTGGAGGGCTAAGTATATCACGGTGCATTCATTTAATACAATGCAGTCGTTAAAAGTGATATTTTTGATGATATTATAACATGGATATTCTTTTTTTAATTAATTTATTTATTTTCAGCATAACATGGATATTCTTAGAAATATGTTGAGTTAAAAAAAAAAAAAGAAGCAGGAGCACATGGGTGGCTCAGTCAGTTAAGTGACCAACTCTTGGTTTTGGTTCAAGTCATGATCCCCAGGGCGTGGAGTTCTAGCCCTGCCTCGGGCTCTATGCTCAGTGCAGAGTCTGCTTGAGGTTCTCTCTCCCTCTCCTTTTTCCTCTCCTCCTCCTGCCTGTATTCTTTCTCTCTCTCTAAAATAAATAAATAAATCTTGAAAAAAAAATGCTTGTTCTCTGTCTCTTCCCCTCCCCCATCTCTCTCTCTAACAACAACAACAACAACAAAGAATGTAAACAACACATGGAGGTGGAGGGAAAGACCAGAGAGAAATAAACCACAATAGTAAAAAAAAGTTCTCAGAGAAATAAAATAATACATGATTTTTCTTCTGTCTTATGTACTACATTTTCTAGAACAAGCATGTACCATTTTTTAAACAAAAAATTCAGTGAAACGAATGTATAAACTTTCAAAGGCACTACTTTGATCAGACAATAATTACTTGACAAGTGAAGGTTTTCATGCCTTTTCCCACGCTAAACCATCATTTAGAAGTAATTTATCACAAAGGCTAACTGCAAATTTGAAGTTCCCTTGTGTTAGTTATCTATTACCACCCAACAAATTACCCTACAACTTAGCAGTTTAGCTCAGCATTTATTATCTCACAGTTTCTGTAGATCAGGTATTTGGCAGGAGCTTAGCTGGGTGGTGTCGGCCAGGGTCACTCATGATGCTGTAGTCAAGTTGCTGGCCAGGGCTGCAGTCATCTGAAGGCTGGACTGGGCTGGGAGGTCCACTTCAAGAAGGCACACCCACACAGCTCTTGGTTTAGGTCTCAGTTCCTTGCCACGTGGACCCATGTCCATCTAAAAATCAGATAATTCTTGAAACATTATTTCAATTATATTATCTCCCTTTCTTTTTTTTTTTTCTAATCTCCAATTCTAACTGATCCTCGATTTTCTTTAGTTTCTCTGCACCCTCTGTACCTAACCACTGAGTCAGTATGTTACATAGTTAATAATCTGTGAAGCACGTATACATGAGAGAGCTTCCATTTAAAGGAGTCTTTGTCAAACGATAGTTCTCTTGTATAGAGAACTAATTAATTAGGGGTAAATAATTACCCCCTAATGTATCTGTAGAGTAAATTAAGGTTTTTGCGTGTCACTTTCTTTAAGAAGCTCCAGAATGTAGGAAGCTCTGGGGGATCTGGGAGGCATCTTTGTCTCTTGTTATGACTTGTGCGAGAGTATTATTATTATTTTTTTTTTTTTAGAGTCATCTTGTATGCTCCCAAAAGAGCCAGCTATGGTATGATTAGCTTCAGGTATCTAAAAGTTAGGATGCAGGTCCTAGCTCTAAAACTAACTAGCATTACCAAGCTGTATAACTCTAAGTGAGTTATTCTGCCTCTCTGGGCCCATGGGCTCATCTCTATAATCAGAGAAGATGAACTAGAATTACTAGTTCCTTCCAATTCTAGGAATCTGTGGTTCTGAATGGAACAACATGGACCCCACAGCAGTGGTCTCACCCTAAACCATATTGAACGTTAGTCATTTCTGCTAGTCTTATCCATTAGTAATCTTCGTAAATGGAACAAACAGCTGTGACACACCCAGCTCCGTCTCTAACCACAGTGTCCTTCCTTTCAGACCCGGGCTATTCAAGGCATTGAGAATGAGTCTGAAGATCTCTCTCGGATAAAAACTATTCACTGCGTGATTTAAAAAGCAAAACAAAACAAAACAAAACAAAAAACAGGCTTCATGCCCTACAGAGGTGCCAGCTATTTCTGTTGATACTATGTATAATTTATTAATCTGAAGAATTTTAAAGAATTTATGTAATTTAAAGGTAACAGATATTATTGTACATAGGTGTATTTTGTAGTTTATTCTGTAAATATGTATTTTTCATAATGTTTAATATTAAGCTTTATATATTACTATTTTTCCACACTAAAGTGTTCATGGATTGTTCTACATAAACTAATTCAACCTGTATAACAGGACTACTGGTAAAATATATATAGAAGGGGTTACAGAGGCAATCCCATGGGCCATGGTTTTGAGCTGTTTTGATATTCACCAGTCAGGATAAAGGCAGGGCTGGAGAAAGCATGTAATACAGCTGGCCTTCCTGCATTGCTCTTCTAGGAACCTAGGGATCCAAACATGATCCAAATGCTATTTGGACAAATCTAATTGTCAAGAAAAGATTTGGGGAAGGGGGTTAGGTGGCCCCAAAGCTGAAGTAGGTGGTTATTCCTAAACTACTTCATCTCTTCCCTTTGTCCTGCCAGAGGTTCAAGCCCAGCTGGTCAGTTTAGGGACCATGTAACTTGCAGAGAAGTCCAGGCTTCAGGGTTTAGGAGTCTGATAGGGAACAATCCAGTCAGAAGTGATGAATTGCTTATATCAAGAAGAATGCCCCCTGTACCCCTGACTGGAAACAAGATCAACGTGCAAAGTGCCATCCAGGGACTTGAGATTATATCACTGCACTCGTAGTGTGGGAACATGCATACCCATACCATAAGGAGTGTGTTGGTTGACGTACACACCCTCACCTTTGCCTCCTTTCTAGTGGGTTGCATTCCAGGAAAAGTCAAAATGATGTCACTCGTACTTGGTTTTTCCCAGTAAAAGAAGATTGTTGTGGCAGATTATATTTCTGATCAAAGGAGTTGGTATTAACTTCTTTTTAGAAGTGTCCACAAACATCGGATATAGCTCATTAAGCAAGCAAACAACAACCACCTCCAAAAAAATCTTCATTCATACTTAATATAGAAATCCCAAAAAGACTTTCTTAGTAAATCAAAATATCAGCCGTCATCTGAAGGTGCCTTTACCATAAAAGCCACCAAGTTTGTCTTCAGTATTTGTACCTATTTTGACTATAACAAATTTCAGTGGGTTAGAAAGTGGGCTTTGCCCTCCTCAAGCTCCAGTTCTGAGGACAATTTGAAAGGTATCTGTAAGAAATCTTCGCGGCTACTTGAGAAATGAGGCAGGATGTTCACCTTTTTCTCACTTACCCATCTCTCCACAAATAAACCTAAGAATTAGAGATGAAAGTCATTGACCTTACCGTTTCAACTGCAGAGAGTACACATTTCTTTTCAAAGTATGTATTTTTGCTACATACCATAAAGTCTCATAAGTAATATAATGGAGGTAAATGAAAATCATTAAATATATCTAAAATAGTTATCTGAATGGTTATGTAAATTTCCACACACACCAGAAAAATTTCCAGGGCTACTTGAAGTTTATAAAAACACGGGAAAACTTTCTAAGAATAAATGTGAAGAGTAATAAAAGAATTCCAAGTTTTCGCAGTCTCATTGTGCTCAATGCCCTTGTGAAATGGTGGTGGTAGGCTCTGCTTCTGTTTCAGGGAGCCAGGTGGATCTTCTAGAAATGAAAAAGAACAATACATATGTAACGGTAACAGATGTACCACCAGGAAGAAAACAGAGGTCAGAGATTAATGAGATGTGGCATCCATTAGGAATAACTTCCCCTACGTTGAAAAAGAAAAGCAAGAAAAATACAACAGATTTTTTTTTATTTTTATTTTTTTAATTTTATTATGTTAGTCACCATATAGTACATCATTAGTTTTTGATGTAGTGTTCCATGATTCATTGTTTGCGTATAACGCCCAGTGCTCCATGCAATCTGTGCCCTCCTTAATAACCATCACCGGGCTCCCACATCCTCCGACCCCTCTCCCCTCTGAAATCCTCGGTCTAATTCCCGGAGTCCATAGTCTCTCATGGTTTGTCTCCCACTCTGATTTCCTCCCCGCCGCTTCATTTTCCCCTTCCTTCTCCTAATGTCCTCCATGCTATTCCTTCTGTTCCAACAGATTTTTTAAACTAATGTTGCTTGGCACAAAGCACATTACCACGTGGAGAGAGAAATTCATTTTTGGCTTTTCATTCATTCAGAAAAGTTTTACTAAGTGCCTATAAGCCGCTAGGCACTGTCCTAGAAACGACACGTTTCTACTCAATAAAGAAAATGCATCCCAATAATAAAGGTAGGGTGGTTGTTACTATTCCAACTAAGCTTGAAAGAGGGCCTCGGGGAGCCAATGAAAGAAGGAAGCAACCCAGGGCAGTGGCTGCCTTCCTCAGAGCACGCTGCCAGATGCTAATGCTGCTTTACTGGCGAACCACTGGATCTAGAGGAGAATGCAATTACTCGCACCAACCAGGAAGGAAAACTAAAAAACCTACATGCCTGTAACAGTAAACAGTGTTCATGTATCCTAATGTGTCTGGGGTGACATCGCGGTTCGGGAAATGGACACGACAAGGGAAAACTGTATGTTCTTTCCATCTAATCCAGGAAATATTTATTCCTACCCTCCACCTGTCTAATTTTAAATCTCCTTAGCAACAAATATTTCACTATCTTCCCTCCTGCCGCCACCAAAGAATAAATACATTATCTAGTTGATCTGTTTATTAAATTTAGGAGGGGGGGAAACTTTCCTTGACATTCCGCTCAATTGGATGTATTTTAATTGAATCCTGTCATGTGCTGTGTCTTAGTAAACACCCTGTTTCCTGTCGTGGGGGGGCATCCTGTTTGCACCTGTGCAAACTCCACTTTAATCATCCAGCCTTCAAAGTGCTTTGGAGCCATCAAATCTTGGGAGAGTCCCATCTTGCATCTTAATCATTATTTATCCAAGTTCTTTATAATTAACTCCTTTAATCTCTACTCATTAAATCGATTCCGTATTATCATTCTGTTGCTCTCTGGATAGCAGCCAGGTTTTCTGCTCTTGGATCAGATTTTTCAAAGGCTCATTTCCCTGCCTGGGCCTGCACATATTTGTCCTAAGTAATTCACCATCCCTTCCTTAACACTTCCAAGTCCCCCTCTCTCCCTACTTGTTCCCTTCTTTTTTGAACATGTTTGTTTTCCCAGTTGAATGTAATTTTATTTTCTGTTCCTCTTATCTCCTTAAACCCACTGGCATTTCATAGTTTTTTCAGGCTCCACATTATAGAAGAGATGACCAGGGTTTCACTTTTTAAATACTAAAATGGTCATGGCACACAGACATGTTGGGGGCAGTTTTATTTGGAAGGGTCTTTAATTAATTTTGTTATTACCTCTTGGAGGAGAGCCGAAAGTGACATGGGAAAATAATATGAAACCACCAAGCAGATGTCCACCAATACAAAAATAGACCTCACATGCTATACTTCACACTCTGATTCTCTTGTCTTAGTGTCTCAGGATCCAGTTTCTTATATTAAACAGTCTCCTTACTTTTTTGTAAGAAAACCGGCCATATACTAAATTCCCAATTACTTACCTCTCTGAGTCCTGGAGGTTGTAATCCGGAAGTCATAAACTGGCCACCTCTGCATGACAGCAAATGGGAGGACCTGAGCCCCAACCCTGGGAGGTTCTAGAGTTTTAGTTCACACACGTGAGCCATGCACAACTTGAGCTGCTATTAAAAAGCAAAGGAAATAGCTGCTTGTTTGAGGTGGTAGTTCAAGGACTTTCCAGGTTCCATGAGGAAATGAAAGTAATTCACCAGCCAAGACAGTGTGGCAAGAAGGAATGGCTGATCCTCCCCCAGGTGGCTGTGAGCAACCCTCAACCCACCTTCATTCCTAATGAGTTCGAGTGAAAAGGCCATTACCAGCCCAAATGCCCTGTTAAGCATCTGAGTATTCTTAACAGAGATTTCAAATCACATCAAGTATTCAAAAAAAGTTTCATATCAGAGGAAAATCTGTAAATCATGACTGCAGAAAGCAAATGACATAATTAGGAGGGGAAATATCTGAAAAAGGAAATCTAACCAGAAGTCATCAGGAAGAGAAAATGGCATCATTTCTGTGTGTCCAGATTGTTCTTTGAAGATGTCCTATTTCTATTAGGACATATTACCTTTGTCGGGGGGAGGCTCTCCTTGATGTCATCAGCCAGATGATTTAGCTAATTAAGCAATTGAATTGATTCATTTAGTTTTGTGACTTGACCACGTGTTTGACTAAACCGACTAAGCTTGAAATTCAAGCACACTACCTTAGATTCTTGTAGTGAATGATGCCTTTGAAAGTGGCCATTTTAGTTAAAATACAGGGTAACATTTGATACAGCCATGGTAATAGCAAAAATCTGTTCCGTTCTAAAAATGTTTCTAGCAATGGAAATATTTTTGACTAAAAGAATACTCTTGACTTGTAGGGAGGCTCCCTAGGAATAAATGTATGCAACAAAAATAAGACATTTTATTTTTTTAAAGGTTGTCTATATAGATACATTCATGAAACAAGGAAATTGTTGGTGAATGCTCTTAAAAATAGAAGTTTATGTAATGGAAATCAAGAAATCTATTAACAGATTTACCAAAGATTATTTTTATAGCCTATATGCCAATGTACATGATCTTACATAAGTTACCAAAGTAAGTTATTCAACACTGTGAATAATGTCAGACAAATGTAATGTGCCCCTTCTAGAATCATCACAAAAAATGTTAGTTATGGCTATCTTCTGCCTTAAGTAATTCCTTTTAGGACATACCTTCTTCACAAGAGCAAGCTTTTGGTTATGTTCAAGATGTTCTATTTTAATTGTTGAGTAAGTGGAGAAGTATCCCAACAAAAAGGAGCCCATACAGATGTGGCTTTAGAGGTTCATAGTACAGTGGGGCCAGTGTTCCCTCTGCAAGCTGTGGGGAGAGTTTGCAGCGGCAACTTTGTGAAAGGTCCTACTCTCAGCCATGTTGATGACCGGATGCACCAAAGTCCTGCCTGGAGAGCCCTGGGTCTCTGGTCTTGCAAGTGGGTCCACTGGGCTTACACGTTGTATAAAGGCAAGGATCAAGTCTCTAACATCATCTCTATTGCCACCTTGCAGAAACTATTTCCCAGCTCATAGATGTTCAGCATCTGCATCTTGAGCAGACACCGCTCCTGGCCCAATACTTTGGATTTTAGGTAGCCAGTGTCTAATAACACTGTCACCCACAGACGTGTGGTTGGCTATTCCTTGAGTTCTGTGCAGCTTAAATAAACACTGTAATGCCAGCAAATGAACATATTATGTTCTGTAATAGAGCACTTCTATGTTTTTAGAATCATGTATTCTTTCTCTGCAACTCTGGTTATTTAAAATGGCAGTGGATGATTTTATTTTTTTCATACTATTGTATCTCCCCGCCATATTGTGTTTCTAACCAACTCTATTTGAACAACGAACGTCATTAGTCTCCCTGTTTAAACTATGTATTTGCTTAATATATTTTCACCGTTGTAATGGTGGTCAAAAAAGTCTACCTAGTATCTCACGTACCTTTTCCTAGTACAGGAATAAAACTGATGTTTGTCGAGGCAAAGTGTCCTGTCTTCTCTTCACCTGAATCTCATTTGTCAATTTCTGTCATCCTTCTGCTCAGGAGAAAGGTCAGATGTGACTGCTTTTAAATGAGAAGAACCTTCCAGGCCATTATCATAAGAATATGGTTGTCTTAATCTTCACTCCTACAAGTGCTGAGTTGGTTACCTAGGTTATCATGTACATTATAATAGACTCTCTAGTTGACTGTCTCCAACGAAATTCTTGTTTTCATCCTTTAGTTCATTAGTAGCCAAAATGTCCTCTGTTCCCAACAGTGTCAGTGTATTCTCAGAGGCGCTGCCCCAGCTGGCTCACCGCGAGCCCTTCGAAGCCATTCACACATTAGCAGGCAGGGTGACATTTGGTAAAGGGCTGCTGTGCCTATTTCCAGAATTATTATTTTGCCCTTTGCCTTCTCATATTTCAGTTAAAAGATCAGTGTCCGTCACAGCTCCAGTATTTCATTTTTCTACAACTTACAGAAATCTCTATTTTTCAAAAATGGGCATGAATAGATTTGCATATAAAAGCATTCGATCAAAGTAATGTTTCCCTTTTAAAAGGTTTCTTGATTCCAATAATCAAGTTAACAAAATAACTTGACTTATGAAGCTGGACTTTTTCTTTTTTTTCCAAAGTAGCTGTTTGTTTGATAAAATTTACTCTTAAAGTATTTGAACTGGGGCACCAGGGTGGGTTAAGTGTCTGCCATGGGCTCGGGTCATGATCCCAAGTTCCTGGGATTGAGTCCCTCATTGGGCTCCTTACTCAGTGGGGAGTCAGTCCCTCCCTCTCCCTCTGCCCCTCCCCCACCCCAGCTCCTGCTCTCTCTTTCTATCAAATAAATAAATAAAATCTTAAAAAAAAATCTGAACTAGGGGCCCCCAGGTGGGTGGTTCAGTCAATTAAGCTTCCACCTCTTGATTTTGGCTCAGGTCATGATCTCAGGGTTGTGAGATTGGGCCCCACATGGGGCTGGCACTCAGCATGAAGTCTGCTCGAGATTCTCTCCCTCGCCCTCTGCCCCTCCCCACACTTGCACGCATGCGTGCATGCACGTACTCTGTCACTCTCAAATAAATACATTAATAAATAAAATTTTTTTAAAAAGAGGAATTTGAACTAATCACTTAGCAATTTTGTTGTTATGTCGTCCACCATCATAAAATGTTAGAACTGGAAGAGCCATCTTGGGGATGGACAATGAAAGAAACCAAGAGCCAAATTTAAAAGTGATACAGCAAAATCAGACTGTGCTAGAATTGAAGCTTGTCTTCCTCCTACTCTCAGGGGAGGATCCAACCCATCTACATGTAAATATACACAAATAGGAAATCAGCTCTGGGGCCAGTGGATGTGGCAGCCATCTCCCACGCTGAGACAGAAGCGTCAATGGAACTTTCAACATATTGTATAATTATTCCTCTTATTTTTATATCTCGTATGTCTGAAGACATCCATTTGTTAGACAAATCTCAGTCCATATTTTAGAGTCATGCCTTAGCAAAGCCATCACAACCTTAAAGCTGAAATATTGACTAGAAAAAGAAGAAACATGATTTTTCCAACATAATACTATTATAAAACAGATTAAATCTAATTAAATCAAACCACCTAAAGCCAGAAGAGGTTCTACAGTTAGATCTTGAAAGGATTTGCAAGGTTTTGATGTTGGTAATAAAAGGAGAGTTCATAATAGAAGGGTAAAAATTAACCAGTAAAATTCAAGTTTGAGTAATAGAGAAAACCATGTAGGGATGGTTCTATAGGGGCGGTAACATTCACCTTCACCTTTTTACCAAAGGAGGTAACCAATCCCAAAGGTTGTCCTATCTTCCCAACCCAGTATCTCCAAAGGAAAATCGTACTATTACATTAGAAAACTGCTGATCTGAGCAAAGCTTGCCCCTTTGTGTGTGTGTGTGTGGGGGGTTACTACAATCATGCCTGAAACTTTGTGTAAATTATCTTAAATTATTTTTCTCTTGGCTCTGAGTTCTTGACCCCAGGAAGAAATTTGGCATCCATTTTATTCTTTAAGACAGAACTTGCAATGAAATATGTTTCTTGTCTCTACTACCCAGCTGCAAGCCATTGGTGGCCAAGAAGTTTCTGTGTCTTAGGGCTTGCCAAAGAGCTAAGGTAAAAAAAAAAAAAAACAATAACAAAAATCAAAAACAAAAAGCTGACAGTACGACTATAAAAACAAAGGACAATCACTCTGGAAAATAGTAGTTAAAAACACCCTATACTACACATAGCTACCCTATGACCCAGCAATTGCACTACTGGGTATTTACCCCAAAGATACAAAGGTAGTGATCCGAAGGAGCACCTGCACCCCAATTTTATAGCAGCAACGTTCACAATAGCCAACTATGGAAAGAGCCCAGATGTCTAAAAATTATATCCTAGGTAAATAGTAAAACAAAAGCTGGTTTAGAGGTAGTTGTGGGGGTGAGTGAAATGGAAGGAGAGGATCAATAGGTCTGAACTTCAAGTCATGGTAAATCATGGGAATTTGATGTATAGCATGGTAACTATAGTTAATGATATTGTATTACATATTATGTAACTTTAAATGGTGATGCGGCAAACTACACTTACTGTGGTGATCACATTTCAGTGTTTGCACATATTGGATCATTTTGTTGTACACCTGAAACTAATATGATGTTATGTATCAATTATACCTCAATCAAGAAAAAAGGAGATATCCAATTCTTAATTTTACCTTTGAACTGGAGCTGTATGAAATTAAAGTAAGTGGTTTGAGATTTTAAAGGTTTTTTTTTAAGATTTTATTTATTTATTTGACAGACAGAGATCACAAGTAGGCAAAGAGGCAGGCAGAGAGAGAGAGGGAGGGGGAAGCAGGCTCCCTGCTGAGCAGAGAGCCTGATGAGGGGCTCGATCCCAGGACCCTGAGATCATGACCTAAGCCGAAAGCAGTGGCTTAACCCACTGAGCCAACCAGACGCCCCTGAGATTTTTAAGTTTTAAGTGAAAACTTATTTTAAGTAAGTTTATGTGATATTTTAAAAAAAGCCCAGATGTCCATCAACAGATGAATGGACATATACATGCACACACACACACACACACAATGGAATACTACTCAGCCGACAATTAAATGTAGTTTGGCCATTTGCAATGACATGGATGGAACTAGAGGGTATTATGCTAAGCAAAATAGGTCAGTCCAAGAAAGACAATTGTCATATGACTTCATTCATATGTGGGATTTAAGAAACAAAGCAGAGGAGCATAGGGGAAGGGAGAGAAAAACAAAACAAGATTAAATCAGAGAGGGAGACAAACTGTTAGAAACTCTTAATCATAGGAGACAGACTGAAGGATATTGGAGGGGAGGGGTGGTGGCATGGGGTCACTGGGTGACAAACATTAAGGAGGTCATGTGATGTAATGGGTGTTATATGCAACTGATAAATCTCTGACCTCTGCCTCTGAAACTAATTATACACTGTATGTTAATTAACTGAATTTAAATTTTAAAAATAAAATAATATAGAAAATAAAAACAGAAGTGCTTGAGTGGCTCAGTGGGTTAAAGCATCTGCCTTCGGCTCAGATCATGATCTCAGGGTCTCCTGGGATCAAGCCCCTCATCAGGCTCTCTGCTCAGCAGGGAGCCTGCTTCCTTCCTCTCTCTCTGCCTGCCTCTCTGCCTACTTGTGATCTCTGTCTGTCAAATAAATAAATAAAATATTAAAAAACAAAACAAAACATATTCTTTAAAAAAAAAAAGAAAAGAAAAACAAAGGGCGTGAAAAGCCAAAAATTTCAGAAGCCAGGGAACATTCCCAAATCTAACCTTACCAAACAATACCATTTGTAAAACATATAAATTAAATTTTTAAGCCATATTCCATTCCTAAAGAACTTTCCAGTGACCCCCTGGCCCAGTCTTCACCCAAGCAGATGCTCCTTCCCCACTTATGTCAGATGTTTAGGGAAGAAAACAACTGTCCTCCAGCAAAGAATAACACATGAGCAATAAATAAAGGCAAATAGGACAGAAGAGAAATAATACGAATGATCCGTTTTGGTGGAAGGCAGAAGGCAACATGAGAGTGAAATGAAAGGTGGGAGCATCTGAAGGAGATATTGAGGGTCTCAGACCTTTGCAGTTGCAAAGGATTTTCTCATTTAACCTAAGAGAAAGACATTCCAAGTCCTATTTAAAGTGCTACAGAAGGCGACAGGTTTAATCTCTAAGACGGTCCCTCAAAGCTGTGATATTAAAGTTGTTACCTTACTGAATGCCTTCACCTGCCATATCCGGTAGGTTAGTCCATGTTCCCACTTTACAGATAGGGAAGTAGAGGCACAGAGAAGACCAAGATACTGCTCAAAATTAAGCAGAATAGGAATAGTCACTGATGCATATCATACGGTAACTCTGTGCTAAATGTTATCTATGTATCATTCAACTCTTCACACCCCCTGGCTCCTACACTTATATTGGAGATAAGGAATCAGAAGTCTAAAGAGATGAAGTAACTTGCTCAAGGCCGCCCAATGCCAAAGCCCAGTTTCCAGTGTGAAACCTTCTGACTTCAAAATGTGATCTCTCAATCTCCACGCCAGCATATGTCAAAGTTTGGTCCCCAGACCAGCAGCAATGGCACCACTTGAGACCTTGTTAGGAATGCAAATTCTCAGACGGACACCCCCAGTCTCATCGAGTCTGAAACTGTGGGGGTGGGGCCGGGTAACCTGCGTTGGAATGAGCCGCTGGATTGCGGGGGCGGGGGGACACTGTTCTGAGTGAAGTTTGGGCGGCCCCTCTGTTTTGCAGGTTCTCGTCAGTCAAATCTAGCTCTTTGAGAAGAAACTCATTCAAACCCCGTGTGACGAAGAGGAAGAATAACGTGCAATATTTTTGAGCCTTAACGCTTAGGAAGCACTTAACGTTTTAGCGACTCTGACCATTATGTGCCAAGTAGAATTTGAAACTGCCCCGCCTGCATTATCTCAATTAAACCCTCTCAAAACTAAACAGGGGAACGGCTACAAATTTCCCATTCGACACAGGAAGAGACTGAGGCACAGAGAAAGTACCTGCGAGCTTCCCAGAGCTAGCGAATGTCACAGAGCTAGCGAATGTCACAGAGCTAGCACATGCCTTGTTTTAAACACAGACCGAGTAAATTCTGGAGCCTGGACTCTCACCCACTTTCTCCTGTATCAGGGGTTGGAAAAAAGGTTGATTAAGCTCCATAGCTTATATTAAATTCCGTTTGAGGCCTCCAGTGTTCAATTCCATTTTGCAGACTCCCACACCTGCTCCAGATCTCTTCCCTCCAACATCACCCTATTGACTCTTGTTAAAAGGCCCATTAGTCCATTAGCCCCGATACTGATGTCTCTCCCAGCATTTTAGACTAAATGTGATAGCAGTTACCTATTCGAAATGCAAACCCTTCTGTTCCCTCTGGGGCCTTGAAACATGTTGCTGAACAATTCTCCGGGTGACAGGAAATTCTTCATGCAAAGGGACAATGATCGTCCCACGCAGAACTGGGGTATCAGCTCTGAATGACAGCCATATAAAAAGAGAAGTAACCACAAAGAGGAATCCAAAATAAGGCAGAAGAAACAGGCTCCAAAAAGTAGCTCTCAACTCACTGGATTCAAGAGGCCATAAAGGTCAGGCCAAAAGGACTGCTGAGCTGTCCCGGGAAAGGCCAGAAAAAGGAACACTGTTCAGAGCCAGCAAGACAAAGCCAACAAGCGTGCCCTAGGCCCTGAAAAGTGAGATAGACAAAGGACAGGGAGCCCGGACTTCCAAAGTGTCACTGCTGCCATGTCCCCCAAACCCAGGCATGAACCCAAAAGGTGTGACAAAGGGTCCAGTCATCACGTCCATTGGGGAAAGGCAGCACGGACACACGAGTCAGGGGTCCAGCAGGAAACAGGGTGATGAGCAGAGCTCCACAAAGGGACTATTGGCCAAGAAGCAGGCAGTCTTCCCGGCTCCCCTGGGGTTTCCCTGTCTCCCAGTCTTCCCAGTCTCCCCCAGCAGCTTCCCGGGGCCTCGGCACCCAAGGCTGCACACTCCGCTGAGCAGTTCGACACAAGGATCGGACGGAGAGAGGTAGAATCAAAGCTATTTGACCTTCTTGAGGCCGAAGGACCAGTTGTCTTTTCTACCCACACTCTTGGACAGGGAGTCATCAGTCCCTTGAAGTGTTCCTATTTCTACTAACCTAGAGAGCCAGCTCTTCTCTGCATCGCTGTCCTGTTGGAGTTCAGGTCTCCTCTGAGCCAAGCCCAGAAGTTCTGTGTATGGTCACTACACTTCCATCTGGCATGCCGGTCCTCCCTCCACATTGCCTCCAGAGTGATTTACCTAAAATACAGGACCAGAGTCCATCTGCAATTGACCGGTGGTGACTCCCCGCTGTCCACGACATGTAGTCTGGGCCCCTTGGTCGTTCTAGGAGGCCTGCCATGACAGCCTGTGCCTTCCTCCCCAGCTTCAGCGGCAGCCAGTCCTCTCCTGGCCATTTATACGGGGCGGTCTCAAACTCCTTGTGCTTTCTAGAGTGCAGACTGCTGTTTTGTGTATTTTTGCTCATGTATTTTCTACTTCCCCCCAATAAAATAGTTCTCACCAATTCACAGAGGGGACATGAAGGTCATGAGCTCAGGCACCTTCACAAAAGGTGCAAACATCATCCTTTGATTTATCTACAAGTAAAGTTAAACGCAGACTCTCAGAGATGCAGGCAGGAGTGAGATGTGAAGACATGCTTCATATCACTTTAAATTCGGGCCCATTATTGGATCAGTCTACCTATACCGCACTGTAAAGGCATTTTTAAAATAAATCTTTTCATTATGTGAATTAAACAACTTTCATATCTCCTTAGACTTTTTTAAAATTTAAATCTCATTTTTCACTCTGCCAGAAACCTTCAAAAATGGCCATGACCTTTCCTTGACCTCTGAGACTGCTGCTGACCCATTTTCTAACCTGTGTCCTCAAACTCCCCTCTTTTCCACGTCACTTCTGTATCTATAGAGACATCTTTTCCTGCCTATTGCACAGTTTACGAAAATCATTTGCTCTGTTTTCCCTATTAGATGATTATCTGCTGGAGATCAGATTCTCCTAGGTACCAAGCAAACACATTTGAGACAAATTCCAGATATTATGATACTAATAACAGAATAATACATAATATGAATACACATATTTCAACAAGGTGTCCTGCATCATTCATTGGATTCTAACATATTTGGATGGATTCAATCTTCCCAGAAATCCTGAGAAAAGAAACTAAGACCGAAGACTCACAGTCAAGAAATGGGAGAGCTCGTGTTATGATCCCAAGGTCCCTGAAATCGAGCCCCAAATCGGGCTTCCTGCTTGGCGGGGAACCTGCTTCTCCCTCTCCTACTCCCCCTGCTTGTGTTCCCACTTTCACTGCATCTCTCTGTCAAATAAATAAATAAAATCTTTAAAAAAAATTTTTTTGGTGTATATCAGAATGACCTGGATGGCTTGTTCCTGAAACATGGGTTGCTGGGCACCCCCCCCCATCCATCAAGATTTTTAAATCAGTAGATTTCCACCGTGCTGCTGTGCTCAGAAAAATAATGAACCCAAATGTTTAAGTTATTTCATTTAAATTCATCATTAAATCATCAGTGATGATTTACTCTGATTAAACAGATAAACTGTATTTCAGAAAGTAAGTCTGTACCTTTCTAAAAAGGAATCAGCTTTATGGAGGATTTTGTGAAGACTTAGTTCTTAAATGTAATCGTCATTTCTCTGAAAGAGCACAAAATTTTGAGACCAGTAGGTCTGGGTTCAAAAACCCCCTGCGACAAGCTCTGTATGTGCACCTACTTTACGACAAGGGAATGGGTGCAGGAAAAGAAACAACCTGTTCAAGTTGTGAAGCCAACACCCCCCCCCGGAACGGCTCCCCTAAGACAAGGCTGAGCTCAAGGCAAAATCTTCCCTGATTGATGATCTGATCAGACCCGCTCAGCCCACTTTCCGCACCCTGTTCTTTCTAGCCTTGTTTATTCCTCCTTGTGAAAGGAAAACCCTTCTCTTCCTGACCTCTGAGATGCCTGCAGATCTCATGGATGGAGCCTTCTCCCTGTCAATATTCCTCTTACCCCATTACAATCATTCCTCCCCCATGTACCCCCACACCTGCTTGCAATAATTCTTGCAAATAAAGTCTCTCTTTACCTAAATCTGGACATATTTTGCTTCTGAGACCAGTTTGCATTTGCCTTGAAATACAAGTGATTTCTCAGCTACCTGGAGTCCTACGTACCTGCTGAGGTATAATCTCCAAATTGTCTTCAAACAGTAACTGATCCCCCTGAATTATAATTAACAGGAGCTTCGAAGTGCTCACTTCCAGCCCTTCTGACCTACTGATGTGACTGCATTATGGTCTGTCATGAAAATCTGAGGTAAATTTTCCCGAGAATGTTCTAGATCCCCATGGAGCGAGCTCCTCTGGGGGCGCACAGTAGACATCCTGGTTTAAGGAACTGAGCTCTCATGGAGGTCTGAAAAGTGATGCCATTTTCTGGAGGCAATTATGCAAGAAGCCCATCCTCTCTGAGTTGAGAGGGCATTTTCAAGCTTATGTTTTCTCAGCAGTTTTGGGATGCTCGAATCTGCCCTACCACATCCTTGTCCTAAGTGGTTGACAAATATCGGGAAACACAGTACCTCATTCCGCATTCAGACCTCTCAGGTACAAAGCACTTCCTTTTCCTGAGGTAAATATGCAGTCTACACCTCCTGTCCATTATTAATTCATTCATAATAACCCCCATCCTAGGGTTTGTGCTATGTGTTAAATTGTGTGACCCCCTCCAAAAAATTTGTTTGTTTGTTTTTTAAGATTTTATTTATTTATTTGACAGAGAGAGAAAGCGATCACAAGCAGGCAGGCAGAGAGAGAGGAGGAAGCAGGCTCCCTGCCCAGCAGAAAGCCCGATGCAGGGCTCGATCCCAGGACCCTGAGATCATGACCTGAGCCGAAGGCAGAGGCTTAACTCTCTGACCCACCCAGGTGCCCACCCCCCCACCCCGCAAATTCTTATGTTGAAATCCTAGCCACTAGCCCCTCAGAACGTGATCTTATTTGGGAACTGGGTTGCTGCCGTTGTAATCACTTAAGATGAGGTCATACAGGAGTATCACGGGTCCCTAATCCAATATGACTATTGTCCTTACAAAAATGGGTTATTTTGGACCACACACTCATGGGGAGAATGTCACTGGGAGAAAGACAGATCAGGGCGATGCTTGTACAAG
Source organism: Mustela putorius furo (assembly GCF_011764305.1). Taxonomy (NCBI): domain Eukaryota; kingdom Metazoa; phylum Chordata; class Mammalia; order Carnivora; family Mustelidae; genus Mustela; species Mustela putorius. The sequence goes on along the minus strand of NW_025422368.1, from coordinate 44,647,653 downwards.
CCAACGAATCTCAAAGTTTGCTAGCGAACCATCAAAATCTAGGAGAGGCAGGGACTAGATTCTTCCTCACAGCCCTCAAAAGGAACCCACCCTGCCAATACCTTGATCTCAGACTTCTAGCCTCCAAGACTGCACAACAATAAACTGTTGTGTAAGCCACCCAGTCTGTGGTACTTTGTATAGCAACCTAGCAAAATAATGCAGATTGTTATTAAAGATAATAATAATGATGAAAGATGCTAATATTTATTAAATCTTTACTCTGTCCAAAAAATCTTCCTCAGTGCAATGCTATGAGGTAGGTACTTTTTAAAATCCTTATACAGTAGACAGAATAATGAGTCCCAAAAGATGTCCACATCCTCAGCCCTAGAGCCTGTGAATGTAAATATGATAGATTGCATGGGAAAGGGGAATCAAGTTTGCAGATAGAATTAAGGCTGCTAATCAGATGACTCTGAGATGGAGAGATTATCCTGGATTATTTGAGTGGGCCCAGTGTGATCATAACAGTTCTTAAACTGAACAGGGAGAAGAAAAGAAAACCGGAGAGATAACAATGTGGGAGGACTTGGCCCAGCATTTCTGGTTTTGAAGATGGAAGAAAAGGGCCAGAACCTGGAATACAGGTGGCCTGTAGAGGGTAGAAAAAGAGAAAATGGATTCTTTCCTAGAGCTTCCAGAAAGAATGCAGCCCTATTGATACCTTGATTTTAGCCCGGTAAGACCCGGTTAGAGTCTGACCTCTGACTGTAAGATAATAAATTTAGATTGCTTTTAAGCCACTGTATTCACTATAATTTGTTAAAAGAACAATGAATATACCCCAATTCCACATAAGGGATCCATGGTCCAGAGAGTCTATATAATGTGTCCAAGGTCATACAGGTAGACATGATGAAGCCAAAGTTGGAACACAAGTCTTTATAATACAGAGCCTCTATTTCTACTCACCGTGATAGTTTTAAAAAAGATTTTATTTATTTATTTGAGAGAGAGAGCACAAGCAGAGGGAGCAGCAGGCAGAGGGGAAAGGAAAGACGCAGGCTCCCTGCTCAGCAGGGAGCTGGATGAGGGGTGCTATTCCAGGACCCTGGGATCAAGACCTGAGCCAAAGGCAGACGCTTAACTGTCTGAGCCATCCAGGCGCCTCTACCATGATAATTTGTAAAACAAGTTCTAGTCCCTCTAGACATCTTTGCACATATTTGCAAGTATATACCATATCCTCCTTTAGCTTTCCCTAGAAAAAGCATAGTTTCATTAGCCAATCTTCAGATGACAATTTTAAGTCCCCTAACCATCCTGGAAAATATGGCAGCCAAGTTGCACACAGTGCTAGTCATGCTCCAACACCACCTTCATGAGTTTCAGTCCACCTTTGCCAAAATGGGATTTATAATGCATTAAATTCAAGCAATACTTTTTGACTTTTTTTTTTAAATGAAGTGATAGTTTTCTTATATTGACAAATTGGCTGTGAACTTAATGTTCCTACAAAATGAGTCATTTGAGTTGGAACATTAATTTCTTTGAGCAGCCGGGTCCTCTTTAGTCTGAGAAAAGTGGCATTGCTCTGTCCCTGCACAGATCATCTCCAGAAAGTGCCTGCACTTGGCTATAGTAGTGATAGCTCAGGCTTCCTTCTTGCCCTCCCATCCCGGCTCTCAGATCCTGGAGGGGATCACGCCGCTCAGAAAATGGGTATACCGTGAGAGACACCCCGCCAGCTTTGCCCCAGCTGGAAAGAAGAACACACTCAGCTCTCACAGTGTTTTGGTATTGGCCCTTGAAAGCAAATGTTAACTTTTCCCAACCAGTTGTTAAAACTCAGCCATTATTATTATATAAACTTACAACTTGACTATTTATATATTTTTTAAAGGTATTAAATACTCAAAACCCATCACTACCTGATTCTTTCACCACATTGGACTATTATCTCTGCTCTTGAGGTTATCTTTGGCTACTCTATCCATAGGACTGGAATCCTGTGTCATGGTGCACTGCTGCGCATCTCTTCCCAATGCCAAGTTCAGCTATGTCACGTTGATAGCTTGCCATGAGCCGAGTGGGTAGAATTACACCCCAGAAATCAACAAATGCTATGAATGAGAGGATCCCTCTTGCCCTTGGCTGGGTGTCAAACATTTACCAGTGCACCACCTCCATCAGGAAACCTTCCCACCTCGAATCCCCAAAACACACACCAACACGCCACCCTGCTCCCCTTGTCCAGGACTGAAGTCACCGGCCTCATCATTTCATCCAATAATTATAAAGGACAAAGTAAACATCTCTGTAGGGTTGGGTTTTTTTTTTTTTCTTTTAAACATTTTTTTTTCCTGGCTTGGAAGATTTTATTCACACATTTATACTTCATCTGTTTCCTCTTTAAATCTCAGAGTAGATTTGAATTTTATAATAACACGGAGTTGGCATTTAAGATATGCTGTCTCAGAAAGGAGAATTTTAAGAACTAATGCAGATACTGCAGTGTTTTTTTGTCTTTTGGTCTCATGGACGGGACATTATGGGAAACTTCCCCAGGCACCGCCCTTCCTAAGTGACCTTTTATGTTCATGGTCCTGAAGCTCTGTCCTTTCCAAGGTTTGCTCCAGATTCCTAATTCATTAGCCTTATAACCTAATCAACATTCCCCTCTTTAGCCACAACCCCATCCAAGCTTTTGAGAAGTTGTTGGGTTTGTTCATTTATTTGGGGAAAGTGACAGAAAAGGAAATGGTCTCAACCTCCACAGGTAAGGTATTTTTCACTTTTCATTATTAAAATCAAATGTCACTGAACAGAAGCCCTCCACTCAGTCTTCCCCAAGAAAGAGTCACGTTAAGGGGTAAGGAGGGCAAATGTAAAAAAAAAATTGAATTCCTCCCTCACCTTGCTGCTGGCACAGAAGTGGAATGGAGTCGAGATGATGGAAGGAAGGAGGTGGGTGGTTCCCACCAATCACGCAGGATGAGAAACCTGTGAGGACCCGTGAATAGGAACTCTGAATTCAGAGACAATTAACTTGGAGTTTGCAGTCTGCTCAGAGGCCCAAGTAAGGAAGAATTAGGGAGTTGGGGGTTATAATGTAGCTAACATTTGTTGAACATCCATTTTGTGCCAGGAACTCTATTAGGCATTGAGCATTTTGCATGTATTATCTTTTCATACATTATCTTACCAATTACCTTCACTAAATGGCCCAGAAGAGTAAATACTCCTCAGAGTGTCTTTACACACTTCCAGGAAAGAGATTTAAACAATCTGGCTAATAATGGCAAATGAGCTTTAAAGAAACCAAATACTGCTTCATGGATCCAATGAGATGAATTTTCTGGAGATCCCAGGAAAAAGCTGTTGAGCAAACAATGTTGAGTTTATTAAACTTACACCAGCAAGGGAGATGACCTTGACAAAGCCTTGGGAGTTACTCCAAAAGAGAAAGGAAGGAAAGAGTATTTATATGATTTTACAGTCTGAACCCAAAAGGTTTAAATCGGCTCTTTTAAGGCACAGGACTTACTGGGGCTGAGGCAAGTCCCCAAGGTAATAGTTGAGTATTGGTGAGGCAATGAGGTGAATGTCGTGAGACAAATCTTGATTATTGTCCTTCACAAGTGAGCTTTTTTCTGATTTTAGAGGGGATCCCTCATTCTGTAATAGATTCTCTGAACTTCTCCGAAGATTTGGCCCTATAGGGCGTCGTGAAAACAGATTCTTGGAAGGAGTTGCCTTTCTGTCCTAATGACCGGGTAGGGCATTTCCATTAACCTTCATATAAACCGCCCCCGCCCTTTTAATGGCATTCCACCTCCTTAAGAAACATGAGAACACTTAAGAGTTTCTTTTAAATTTTATTAACATATCATGTATTATTTGCTTCAGGGGTGCAGGTCTGTGATGCATCAGTCTTAACACAATTCACAGGGTTCACCATAGCACATACCCTCCCCCATGTCCACGACCCAGCCACCCCATCCCTCCCACCCTTCTTCCGGTCAGCAACCCTCATTTTATTTCCTGAGATTAAGAGTCTTTTGGGGGGCCTGGGTGGCTCAGTGGGTTAAAGCCTCTGCCTTCAGCTCAGGTCGAGTCATGATCTCAGGGTCCTGGGATTGAGCCCCGCATCGGGCTCTCTGCTTGGCGGGGAGGCTGCTTCCCCCTCTCTTCCCCCTCTCTGCCTGTCTTTCTGCCTGTCTCTCTGCCTACTTGTGATCTCTGACTGTCAAATAAATAAATAAAATCTTAAAAAAAGAGAGAGAGAGAGAGAGTTTCTTATGGTTTGTCTCCCTCCCAGGTCCCCTCACTGAAGAGTTTATTAATCATTAGGCCATTTCCCTTTGCTATTTTTCTTGCAGAGATCTAGATCTTCAGTGACTTCCAGAATATTCCTCACATCTTGCCGTCGGTATTAACCCACTCGCTAGAATTATCTAGCGAGTTGACAAGTCCTGGTGAATACAGTGCATACTGCCTTCTAGCTTACTTTGGCTCCAGTAAAGGGTCATTACTCTAGAAGTGAATCTGTAACTGAACTAACGTGAGTTCTCTCCTTGCTGAGTCACAGATACAAACCACATCAGGTGGTGCTGTCGCATAAATAAACTTCATTTGTAGCAAACAAGGAGATTACCAGGAATACCTTCCAAAGCCATGACTCCAGGAGCAAGGATGAATGGGTTCCTTTCTTCCAGAGTGAGGATGAATATTTAGGTAAGGAAGCATTGTCACTGTAGGTAGAGGCAGGCATAAGGTTGAACATGTATCTTAAAGAAACATACCTGTACATACATCATATGTTATGTAAATGAGGCTCGTGCCCCTCCTTGGCAGAGATTTTAGTATTCTAATGAGGTAAAGCTAACTTGGTTACTCCATGGTCCCCCTGTGCAGGGGTGAGTCAGGTGTTGAGTTCAAACTGGTCTGGGTGGTCTGGGCCGCTGGAGATACTGCTTGAGATGTAGTTTATGTTTCCACCACAGAACATTATGCCCATTGGGTCTTTTCTCAGAGTCAAGTGATGAACTGCAAAGCGGAGCTTAAGAAAAATGTGGGACGAAGATCGGTGAGCACAAGCAGGTAGGCAATCAAGCTTAGGTCTTGGGGTCTAGACAGTGACAAGTTGAGTTTGTTTTTTGTTTTTTGTTTTTGTTTTTTTAATATATCCTGCCTGTTAATTCCTTGTTTTGTCTTTGTATGACCTGTTAACAAACAAGGTTAACTCTAGACTTTCTAGAAGAGTTTCTAATATATTTGTTCAGGACATGGACATTCCTGGACAGAAGTCAGGCAGTTATGAGTCATCCCTTTGGTAAAAAAGAAAGAAAGAAAGAAAGAAAGAAAGGAGGGAAGGAAGGGAGAGAAAGGAAGAAAGAAAGAAAGGAAAGTAGCAGGACTTAAAGTAGTATTACTAGGGAAGAAATGGGTAAGGTAAGGCTACCTGCTAAGAACTAATATCTTTCTGTGGTGTCTAAATGCAGTGTCTCTCCCAATCGGATGATGCCACCAAATGTGGGGCAATGATCGGGTGGAAGCCCGTGGCGCGAGCAGTGAAAGGATTCACCCACCCGCGGAGCAGAGGAGATAGAAGAGTGTTGAATACACCTCAAGGGAGCTGTGGGCAGGACGGCAGAGGAGAGGCTGTCTCCCCCAAGGAAGTGGGTGGGAACCTTTTTAAAGGGGGGAAGGGAGGAGGTAGAGCAACATATGGAGTCCTCCTTTTTTTGATAACTGTGCCTGTTTGTAAGCAGCCCGTTCGCCAGTGAGGGCCTCTGGATATTCTGAGGTCGTCGCCCGATGGGTCTGTGTGTCTTCAGTCCGGGGGGTGCTGTGGCCCTTTCTGCATTCCATCCCTCAAGCCTCTACCAATTACACATCACGAGAGTCCAGGAGTCTGAGGAAGACCCTCGTTAGCCGTGGTCTGCACTAATTTAGCTGCAGGCACTGTTACCCTGAGACTAGGAAGGGGGACTTTTGCCACTGGGTGAGAAGAAAAGCTGTAGCAAGCTTCTCTTTGACAAATACTGAAAGAGGACTTTAGCTCCCTCCATTCTGACCTCAGTTTGTACTTTCTAATTGACTAAGTGCTTTCCAGCTTATCTCTTAACTCAGGCAGAAGGCGGGGCAGACAAACACCTTGTGACGGGAACCCAAAGCACCCCTTTACGCAATAGGGACTGCCCTGATGCCAGCAAGACCCTGCGTGATTGACCCCAAGACAATGACTGACTGGACTTTTATTGCCCGCCTGCATGTACCCACTGACCTCTGTCCCATATTTTCCTTATATGACCTGGAAGTATTTTGAGAGCTCTGGAGACAGTCTTTGAGAGGCTCGTTCGCTGTCTTCCTGGTGTTGGTCTCACTGAAATGAATCCCTTTCTTGTTTCACCACCCCTTGTCTCTCTGCCTCTGGGTTTTGTCAGAGGCAAGAGGCAGAAGCTGGTCTGTTTGGGACCCCCAGGGCCAGGTGCTCTTGAACTCCGGGGCCCCAGTTACACCACCATGAAATGGAGTCAAAACAACAAAGGTTTGTCCAGATGGTTTATTTATGAATATGTAGAAAGGTTTGAGATACTTAAGTTGACCCAGGGTAAGACGATGTTAAAAAAGCTAACTTTTAAATTACAAAATGTCAGCTCAAGTTTTAAGTTCCCAAGGAAGAATTTTGATTGCCGATCACTTGGTTAAACCACAAAGCAGCATGGAAGTTTTAAAACAGTTGGAAACTTAACTGTCTGCAGTGGTTGTAAGACCCAGGCAGCCTCTCAAACAGACTCTGAATGAAGTCTGAATGTCTGGCACAGGAAAGTGTGGAATGTCTTTTAACCTGTCCAAAGTGAGAGATTTACCCCCTTGGGATTAATCTTATCCTCAGTGATATAATTTGTTTTGACGAAATTATAACATTCCTTCTAACATAAAGTCTTTTCTGAGTTAAAACTGTTAAGAAGGTAAGACAAGAATTGCAGGGAAACTTAAGGCCTATAAGGTCTTCGCAAGATGGGGGCACATGGCTGGCTCAGTCGGTAGAACATGTGACTCTTGATCGCAGGGATGTAAGTTCAAGCCCCACATTGAGTGTAGAGAGTACTTAAACATAAAATCTTAGGAAGGAAGGAAGAAGTTAGGAAGGAAGGGAGGAGAGGAGAAGAAAGAAAGAAAAAATAGGAGGCCACATCATTAAATTACTTGAAGCATAATTGGTAAGGCATATTGCTGACTCCCAGGAAAGCTCAAGCGGGTTTAACTATCTCAATCTTACATAAGGAACTGATAAAGAAAGCACCAAACAAATGCAGGAGTCTAGAACATGTAACCACACAAAGAAATAGTGTTTGGGTTTAGTGTCACGGGGAGGTAAGGGATGGCTATTTTATTTATGACCCTGAGGCCCTGAGCAAATCTAGTCTTCACCCACTGAGTTTCTTTCTTGACAGGGAGGACAGGTACAAATTGTACAAGGACCAGTATAATTTATGACGAGTCTTTTTAGTAGGTTTCAACTCCTTTGTTTACTCTTTTTAGAAGTTTTTACTCAAGCCTGGGTAAGGTTTGAATGTGTCAACATGAATCTTGAGGGACTCAACCCTCAAAATTCTACCGATTTAGATATAATTTTTAGTCCATTGGAGTCCGGGATTTCACGAAGACCTTCAGTTTGGGTTTGATTTAGACACAGGGATACTGGTAAGTTAGTTTCCAAATTGGCTTTGGCTTGAGTCTGAATAGGGGAGTGCTGGCAATCTCAAGGAAGAGGTCTGCAAAGGAACACTTAATCCTGAAGACCCTTTTGCCTAATAGATTCTTCCAGTTAAATTAGCAGATTAGTGTTACAAAGGATAAAGGAATATTCCTTGGTTAAAGTCCAAGGGTAAAAATTAGGATTATTTGAGCTCCCACCTCTGGAGAACTTTGTTGATGCTGAGGGAGAGAAGATACAATAATGCCAGGGCTTAAGGTTGGTATTGAAGTATTGGTTGCCAAAAAAAAAAAAAATTTGCAAAGCTGTCACTTAACATTTAAAGAAATTTCAACTTGTGAATTTGAACAGCTGACAATTCGGCTTATCCTCCGAGCACATTTATGGTTCATTCACTGTATTCTTTTCCCTTCCATTTTTCCACTAGCACCACTGTTATCCCATGCCTTTTTTCAAAGCTAACAACATCTACAGTCATCTTTCTCCAGAGTTTCTCTCCCACAATGCTTTCAGTAGTTGTATCTCCTAAAATATACTAGTTTATCCTCATTCTTGGGTCTCTAGAGTTCTATCAAAAATTACCCCAAGGTATTAAAGATCTGGCAATGGGACTACTCCCAATTTCAGTCTTTGTTTATATGTTAACATCCCTATTTCTGACTTAAGGTTATTCACAGAAAGTGAGGAAAGAACAAGAGTCGCATACACTCCCTGGTCTACTCTTGGAAGTCATCTGCAGTCACTGGCGTGTCTATTCCTGAAGTCTCCGATGACTTCTTTTGGAAGCCTCTTTGTGTCAGCTGCAAAAATGCAGACAGTTGGACTTTGCTCACTTTTTATTTTAAAGTGCCTAGCAAATGAATAATTGTGTTCTTATCAACAGTTCTCTACTGTAATTCTGCTGGACTCCCGTTTCTTATGTTTATTCCATGTAATACCTCTAACCCATGCACTTTCTAACTGGTAATATTTCACCAAGAATAATTTAGAATGACAGCAAAGCCACTTCCTGATTCCTGACTTTCAGAAACAGTATGACAGAATAAATATCTGCAGTTAACAAGTGTTACGTGGAGGTGATTATTATTGTTGTCATTATGGACAAAAAGAATCAATAAACTTTGTTTCTCGTCTCAAAAGGTGGGGAGGTAAGGAAAAACCAGCGAGTGAGTGTCATACAATACATGATGAAATCTTACAATACACGCTAGATTTTTAGAACAATAGAGTTATGTACAAACTGCGATGGGATCACAGTGGGGGGAGTGATTAATTTCGCAGGTAAGGATGCAGGGACTATATTGGGACTTGAAGGTAAGGTAGAATTTCCCCAAGACATATAAGGAACAACATGTATGAAGAACATATTGGATCCTGGGAGCATTCATTCATTTATCCATCCAATAAATATTTATTTAGCACCTTATTGTGTCAGGCACTGTGCTAATGATGGAAAAAGAAATCCCACCACCATTCCACCTTCATGGAGCTTATCATCTAATGGGAGAGATAATAGACAAGAAAATACTTATATAAGTAGAAGCAGCAATAAGTACTACAAAGGAAGAAAGCAGGATAAAGAGGAAAATGACAAAAGAAACCTGCTTATGCTGGATGGGTAAGGAAGGCTTCTAGGAAGAGTCAATATTTACGCTCAGACCTAATGGATAAGAAGAAACAGATATGCAAAAACAGTGAGGAGAGTCATCCATGGCACAGGACTACATACATGCAGACCCTGAGAAGAGTGTGATGCATCTGGACTGGAGGGCATGGGATGTGAATGTTGAGCTATTAGGAAAAGGGTTTTATATGATTTGGTGTATTTCAGCTAATTTTTTCAAAAGGACTAATTATCTGAGCCAGGTAAATGATTCCTTACCCATGTTGTCTGATCATATTTTGTCCCATTACTTATTCTGCCATTGCATCGTCTGCCCGTCACTGAGCTTGAGACAAAGACCTGAAGGCATCGGAGCTCTTACAACATACATTCAGAGCATGGAACAGTAAGGGCAGGAGGTACTAGATTTGGGAATCACCAGATGAGACCATTTAGAGAAAGGCCTTGTAAATGATCTCCCCATCATGACAAAAATAAAAAATATGACATTGTTGCCAAGCAGGTCATAGCAAGAAAACAGAGACTGCTGGATGGAAAACTAGAGACGCTCGTTATGCCCTGATCAAACATTGGGCAAACCGGTCACCCGCAGCAACTCAGGAGGCAGGCCCGCAGCAGTGGGGAAGGTGGTAAGGAAAAAGCAGTGATGAGGTGCATTGGCAGCTTCTGGCTGTCTTTTTTAGTAAAGTACCAAGGAAAATAGTTGAGTGAGACAAGAAGAACTAGTCTACGAGGAGGACAACAGGAGGAGTTGTGCCTACTTCCTGCAGCCCATGGTTTCTGGACCCCAAACCACAGGAAATAAATGATTGTGCAGAACCTTTCTCAACGGTCTCCATTAACTACCATTGGCCAGGCAATGGCAGTAGCTCAACAGATCAGATACAGGGCATGGCAGACCCACCTCAACTCGTTCCAGAAAGCCTCAAGGTGCCTGCCATTAAACTGAGGATTAGAAGTACAACCAGAGACTAAAATGCTGTTGGCTTAAGAACTATTGACAAGAGCCGACTTTGGGTGTGGTTATTACACATGAACTAACTGGAAGCAAATAGAACAGAAACCTACTGTATTTCTGATGAAATTTGATCACTTCTGTGGTGGGCACCCCTGAGATGGACCCGCTAACCCAAAATTTGGTTTGGATGTCAAGACTAATAATCACACACACATCGAGAGGGTACAAAAAGGTTTATTGTTCATGTGTTTGTGGGGAGAGCAGGGCAGTCCCCTCCCCGGTCCAAAAAATGAATTGACCGGTTAGGCTTTTATTGTTCTTAGGGTGTGAGGCTGGAGAAAGGGTTCCTGCTTTCAGGCCAGGCTTGTGTGGTCTGAACTTCCCACTGGGCCAAAGAAGGAGGCCTCCAGCCTTTCTAAGCCGCTTGCCCAGAAGTGGAACACAGAGGGTCAGAGGTGTAAGGAGACGCGAGAGCTGTTGGCCATCACACATTAAAAAATGGAGTCAACCTCTTCATCACAGCCAAATAAATTATAATCCTGGTCAATATAAGCCTACGATTGCTCAATACCTAAGGAACACTAGTATGCGTCAGCAGCAGGAGCCTGAAAAAGCTGTGATAAACCCCAAAAGTTTCAGATGTGGATGGGAGTTTGATGAGCAAGAATTTCCTAGAGGTCGAACCGGGACCCCAGAGGACAAAGGACAAGTTTTTCCAAGAGGGCAGATTCAAGGTTTAACCGAAGACCTTATCTCCTGCTAGGGGCGAAGGATCTTTGTAAGCCCTGCTCAGGCTTTCATCATGGTATGGGGCATTGACAACTAACCATCATTCCTGTCCTTTACTTGAGTAGTCTTGGGTGCCCGCGTGGCTCAGTCAGTTAAGCATCTGCCTTCGGCTCAGGTCATGATCTCAGGGTCCTGGGATCGAGCCCTGCATTGGCCTCCCTGCTGGGCTGGGGAGTCTGTTTCTCCCTCAGCCCCTCCCCTTGTTTGTAGAATTGCTCTCTCTCTCAAATAAACAAACAAACAAACAAACAAAATATTTAGTGCTCTTTCTTCCCCTTTCCTTTTATTGTTATTCCTTTTTTTAAAGATTTTATTTATTTGATAGGGAGAAAGAGATCACAAGTAGGCAGAGAGGCCAGCAGAGAGAGAGGGAGAAGCAGGCTCCCCGCTGAGCAGAGAGCCGGACGCGGGGCTCGATCCCAGGACCCTGAGATCATGACCTGAGCCGAAGGCAGAAGCTTAACCTGCTGAGCCTCTCAGGCGCCCCTTCCCCTTTCCTTTTATAAACAGAACTCTTCTCCTGGAGATTTAGTGGAACATATGCCCATCTAGCGCAAGAGAACATGTCCCCGTCTCCCTTGAAGCTAGGTATAGCTATGTGGTAAGTACTCACGAATAACTGTGAGCGAAAGTGATGGGTGAAATTTCCTTAAAAAGAAATAGCTTGCTCCCAACTTCCTCTCTTTCCCAGGCTGCAAAGTGGGTGTGATTCTTTGAGCCAATTTTGACCGTGGAATGAACACCAGCCTTGGTAATAAAAGAACAGCAAGATAGATGAATCCTGAGGCCCTCCATTATCGTCTGAAATGGAGCTGCCCGGCCCGCCCTGGACTTCCCTGCCACCTCTGAACTGCTGTGTGGGGAAGAAAGAACGTCTTCCACGAGCCGCCGTATTTTGGGGTCTCCGTCACAGCAGCTTCGACCATTTCCTCACTTGTACAAAAAAAAGTGAATTAAAGCATTAAGAAATCAGGCTTCTTTACCTTTTTCTGATCTTAAAAATGGCCTTTCCTTATTCCTCTGGATTTTAGCTTTAAGGACAAGTATAAAGAGACTCAAACGTAACTAGCTAGAATCAAGTAAGACCTTAAAGCTACAGGTGACCTCAGGAATTCAGCGTTGTTTCTCCTCTTTTCCAAAAGCCAACATACAGGATACAGGATACTGGTATGTATACTCCTTGAGTCAAAAGAGGCCTTCATTAACATAAACCTGTGAGTGTTCACACAGATACATGAAAAATCAGATCAGTAGACATCCATTTCCCTTTTTCCCAACACATCACATATATCCCTGCACTATTTTGATCTATTCTCTGTAATTAATTAATCAGAGGTTATTGGATTAAGATATAATGGCTAGAGTAGACTTCCTCTTCCACTATGTGGTGCAAAGATGATGATATTCTCAGGTTCCAATTCTCAAATAACAGTGTTTCCTAAGGGCTCACGGTGTTGCTAAGACAATGCGGATGCTGCAAGAGAAAGCCGGCACAGAAGTCAAGGGACCAGAGCCACCTGAAAGGTCGTCATCGACAGCGTGCTCAAGGCCTTTTTCACAGGGCAGCTTGTAACACGAGGTTAGAAAAAAGGATCATACTCGTCCAGCACCCTTCCATAGGAGACTAGGCTGCTCTCAGTGACTTGTGTTCTAAAATTAAGGAAACAGCAGGATGTGAATGAAAAGTCAGGAGATTGTCATTCCTCTAATATGTCTTTCTTAGAGCCCTGAGCAAGTGCTGTCCTTAAGTTGCCTTTATTCTAACAGAAGCATGTTGGAAGACTAAGAGAAGAAATCGGGTTGTCAGTTGTTCCTTCACTAAAAGTGGACCTCTCCTCTAACAGAGGTTTGATTCTACCTGGTGAATACTTGGGTTGGTGTGATATTCACGGAGACCTGGAACTGATGTTTGGAATCTGAGTTTATGGACCGATGGAAAGCAGTATGGTCTCTTCCATGAACTTCTGAGAAAGGTGCAAGCAGCTCAGGGATGGCAGGGGTGGGTGCCGGGGTAAGTCTCCGGGTCCGGCCAAGCCAACTGAGTGTTGGCTGCCGTGACGTTCTCATTTTAATACCGACAACATCAAGGGCGAGAACAAAGAAAATAAAAACAAAATACTTGAACGGATTTTGAATATTTCTTTCTGGCCTCAAAGAAGAAAGGAACAAAAATGGCAGCTGAAAAGTAAGTGTCCTTCACATCATGTACATTCGGCCGCGCCAAGAGAAAAATCCATCAAACACGACAGGGACACGGGACTAAAGGGGCACAGAGCTAGGGAAGACCTTGTTCAGAACTGTCTCTCTCTCTTAAGAAATAATCGGGTGACAAATAATGGGGAGCCAAAGGCAAGTGTTGGAGGAGAGGTTTTTCCCAATCTTTGAGGATCCCTTGATGAAGAGTCATGGAAATGACTGAAGACTGAGTTGACAGTGCACTTCTCATTTTTCAAGCAGGAGTCAAAAGGTAGTCTTTAACAGTGGGAAGTGGGGATCGTACTGTGAGATCAAGACTTGTGCGGGGTTCCTTATCTCTAAGTACAAGCTGAATCTAGCAGAATCAAATGAAGCCCACGAGACCCTTTTTTTAAACCCTGGTGTTCCAAGCATAAAAAAGGAAATTAAAACAAAACAAAACAAACAAACAAACAAAAACAAACAAAAAAACCCCAAACCACAGACCACTCTATTTTAATATTTTTAGGCAGCATAAATCATAATGGTTTGTATACTACACTGTACAATTATATACTGTTACTTTCCAAAGAAAATTAACTTCTTATAGAGTTTTCTGAAATGGCTACTCCATTAAGTTAAGAGCTTGACCCCTTAGCCATCGCTACGACACATGGCATACAATCTATGCGGTCCCAAGTCTTCCAGCTGTGCCTGTTTCCGCTGCCATTGAGGCTGGAGCCTCTCAGAGACCTCGCATAGCCCCTTCCATCTCCTGCGCCAGGAAGCAGGCTCTACAGGGAGATGTGTGCCGATGGGTGCAGCTTCTGGGCTTTGCTTCCCATGAGACTTCTCCCCTCTACGAGAACTTGCGCTTCTTCATGGCTTCTGCTTTCACTGCCAGGCTCTTGGCGCAGATGGTCAGGACCACAATGAGAACACCCACCACAAATGTCACCACGGGCCAGAGGAAGCAATGCAGGAGGACAATCTCGTCATGCGTGCGATGCAGGAGCACATCATCTGGTCTGCAAGACAGTGGAGAATGGGAAAGAAAGGAAGAGGGGTCAACTGCCTGGGCACAGCAAAACTCTGCAACCTGAAGCCCAACTTTCTTTCAAGCCCAAAGGGAACAATCATCACCGAAAGTGAAGACCTCGCTCTGGCTATAAATATCGTACTTTGAGGTTCAGATCCATGACGGAAAGTTCGGAGGTCTTGAATCAAGCCATGGGTGCAAATTCACATATTATTTGAAAAGATAATTTTACACGTTGTGAAAGGTCAAAAGTGTAACAATCTTTTAGGTTATTATTTTCCTCCATTCTAAGTTGCTGAACGTATTCCATTTTCTCACTCACCCTTTAATGTCTGCTGGTCAAAGTGGCGTGAATCAGTTACTTGTGGGTTGACACTCTCAAACCCAAATTAGACCTCGGCAGGACCCAAATGATTATAATTCACAAAAAGAGTCAGTGAAAGTCACTGTTTGAATCTCATCAGAAAGATCTATCGTGTAGCCTTCAGGTCAACTCAACTCCTTTATGGGAAGGTTTTTATTACTGAACAGACAAGTGAATGTTTAGATTTAATGCATTTTTCCATGCTTCTGTGGGGGGCGGGGAGGATTAGCACTCATTTTAAACCACTGACCACTTTCTTAATAAAGTTTGCAAAGTCTTAGCAATGTATTTCTATCTTATCAATGCAGGGCTCTATTTTCAATTCCAGCACTGGTCTCCTTCTCAGGAAGTGAAGATGAGATGCATTCCATAAGCCATGATCTCTCATCTTCAGCCATTAGAGAGAGAGCCTGGGAATTCAGCCTTCATACAAAAGTTTTACTTTTTGCAAGCCATTTCCATGTCATCCCCAGGAAGGTTTGTTCTATTATACCAGAGCAGCAGTGCTTCCTCCAGGCAAGGAAGAAGATGATGCGGAATGATTAGTCCAGTTGCCCTCAGAACATCAGAAGCTTTAGAGTACAAGGGCAGTGCATTTGGCAAAGAAATGCATTCTTGAGGAGCTCTCAGTAATCATCACTGTCATAACGCAAAACCTATTCTTCCAGAAGACTGACAAAGAATGTTGGATATTTCTCTTCTATCTATAATGCAGCCATCATGTGGCGCTAACAAAAACAGTTCTGCAGATTCACTTTGGAATTACAAAATCCTTGTCTTTTTGTGCACCATTTCAGATTTTGCCCATACTTTTACTGATGTTTTATTTCATATGATTTCTTTCTTTTTTTTTAAAGATTTTATTTATTTATTTGACAGAGATCACAAGGAGGCAGAGAGGCAGGCGGGGGCGGGGGGTGGTGCGCAGAAGCAGGCTCCCTGCTGAGCAGAGAGCCAGATGCGGGGCTCAATCCCAGGACCAGGGGATCATGACCTGAGCTGAAGGCAGAGGCTTTAACCCACTGAGCCACCCAGGCACCCCTATTTCATATGATTTCAATTAAAATCCGTACTAAATGAATGCAGAGCCATTGTAACAGTTAAGCCAAAAGCATCTCAGCTTGCAGAAGTTACTCTTTTTTCTGAATTCCTGTAGCAACCCACTGTCTTTAAGACGTGTACTATCATTCATTTGTGATATATTTTAATACAATTTCATTTTCTCTTGTAAGGCCCTTGACTTCGTCATTGCCCATTATTCTACAGAGAGATGTTGCTAAATAACCACTTGCTCTTGATGATGGGAAACTGTCCCTACTGCAGCTTGTTATCTATGCAAAATTTCAAGAAACTTCAAGCTCTAGGTCCAAATAATGTTAGGGTACAATATAGTTGAGGTCATATTTTATAGTCTTTGAAATCCCAACCTCTAACCCTGGCACAATTCTTTTCCCAGCTAGGAGAACTCAAGACTGTCAGCTGCCTCAACCCAAGCGTGCAAAGGAGAATAAAAGCTGTCTTGGTTTCAGATGTCACATTTGGGTCTTTAATCCATTTTGAGTTTATTTTTGTGTATAATGTAAGAAAAAGGTCCGGTTTCCTTCTTTGGCATGTTAGCTGTCCAGGTTTCTCAGCACTATTTGTTGAAGAGACTTTTGTTCATTGCCTATTGCCTCTTTTGCCATAGATTAATTGACAGTAAGATTATTTCTGGCCTCTCTCTTCTCTTCCGTTGACCCATGTGTCTATTATTGAGCCAGTACCATACGGTTTTGATTAGTATAGCTTTGTAGTATAGCACACATCCTGAAATCTGGAATCGCGATACTTCTAGCTTTATTCTGGATTTCTTTTAATTTTTAATTTTTTTATATTTAAAATTTTTAAAAGAATGATTTTATTTATTTTTCAACAGAGAGAGAATGATCACAAGTAGGCAGAGAGGCAAGCGGTTGGGGGGTGAGGGAGAAGTAGGCCCCCTGCTGAGCAGAGAGCCCAACGTGGGGCTCGATCCCAGGACCCTGAGATCATGACCTGAGCTGAAGGCAGAGCTTTAACCCACTGAGCCACCCAGGCACCCCTATTCTGGATTTCTTAAGATCGCTCTGACTACATCAAAATAAAAAGCTTTTTGCAAAGGAAGCCATCAACAAAACAAAAAGGCAATATATACTGAATGGGAGAAGATATTTCCAAATGGCATATTCAATAGGGCTTACTACAGCAAATATATAAAGAACTTATACAAAATATGTGAAGAACTCAACACAATATTTTACACACACACACACACACACACACACACACACACAATATATGAGATCTTACCATTTGCAACAACGTAGATGGGTTTTATGCTAAGTGAAATAAGTGAGACAAATACTATATGATTTTACTTATATCTGAAATCTATAAAACAAACAAACAAAAAAGCATAAATAAAATCAGGCCTACGAACACAGAAAACAAATGGATGGTTGCCAGAGGGGAGGGGCTGGGAGGATGAGTAAAATGGGTAAAGGGGAGTAGGTGGTATAGACTTCCAGGTAGGGAATGAGCAAAGGCATGGGAATGAAAGGCATAGCGGGGGGATATAGTCAATGGTATTGTGATGGTGTTGTATGGGGGCAGATGGGAGCTACACTTGTGCTGAGCACAGCCTAACGTATAGAGCTTTGAATCACTGTACTGTACATCTGAAACTAACGTAACAGCATATGTCAGCTATACTCAAATGGAAACTAAACTGTACTATTACTAATTTTTTTAAAAAGTTGTCTTGGGATGGCCTTCCTCCCTCCCTTCCTGCCTACCCTCCATTCTTCTCCCCTTCATTCTTAAGGGTGATGGTGCACAATAATGTGAACGTACTTAATACAAGAGAACTGGACACTTACAAATGGTTCAAATGGTAAAAAAAAAAAAAAAAAAGAGAGGGGGGACGTGGATTCTTAACACTATTTTAGTTAATTTGCATATAATTTCCATAAGTGTTTTGCAGTTAATTTTCCAGTAAAATACTTCAGTGAGTATCCTCTTTTGTGTTCCTTTTCTAGTGTCGATATTGAATCCTTTACCACAATAGCATACAGTTGAGTCAGGAAAGTAGATGAGCGTGGATGGATGAGGGTGGTTGAACCACTATGCATATTCTCTGAAACATTTAATTAAAAAAGGGAAAAAGGAGTGAAAATAATGGAAAATGCTGGACCCAGATATTTGTTTTATTTGGAAACTTCTTGGCATTCTTTAAAAGCACTTGAGGCAAAATTTTATTTTAATATTTCAAATGACAAAACATGATTCACTTGAGATAGCTATGTTGAATGTGTAATAGCTTCAAAAGCATTCTTTGAGGCAGAGATAGTATATAAAAATGCTCACATTTCTTTCAAAATAATTAATGTCTCTTTCCAGTTCATACAGTTCTAAGATTTCCCCATTTTATCCTTCAATAGGAAGGAAGGGTGGCGACCGGACGGCTCACTCAGTTAAGTGGCTAACTCTTGCTTTTGGCTCATGTCATGATCTCACAGTCCTCAAATGGAGCCCTGCATTGGGCTCCGTGCTCAGCCAGGAGTCTGCTTATTTCCCTCTCTCTGCGCCTACCCCGACTTTCACTCTCTCTCTAAAATAAATCTAAAAAGAAAGAAAGAGAGGAAGAGAAAAAAGAAAAAAGAAAGAAAAGAAAAAAGAAGAGGAAAAGAAACGAAAAAGGAAAGGAAAGGAAAGGAAAAGCTCTCCTATTTGCCTAAAAGCGAGACAGAAATTTTTAAAGGTGTCCCTCTTCCTCTCTCTTCCAGGAAAGACAAAAGTTAATCATCGGAGACAATTCTAGACCTTAATCAGTCCAGGAACAGCATCAGATGAACTATCTAACAAACTTTTCTAACTAGCTCTTACCTTCCATTAGTTCCCACCATATGTTTACCTTCCTACGATTTGCTGCCCTAGAAACTCAAAAGTCCTTTTCCTCTATCTTGTCATTTCTCTAGAAATGTACATCTTTTCCTTAAAGATGTTACATAAGCCCAGTTCCTTTTTTTAATTAATTTTTTATTATTATGTTAACCGACAAGAGTACATCATTAGTTTTTGATGTAGTGTTCAACAATTCATTAGTTGCGTATAACACCCAGGGCTCATAACCACATGTGACCTTCTTAATGCCCATCACCCAAGTTCTAATGACCTCTCTGAGTTTTACATCACTGAGAACTTCCACGTGGACCCAAAATGCACTTGTTAATAAATGTCTGTTCTTCTCTTGTTAGCCTGTCTTTTATCTGTCTAATTTAAAGAGCCCAGACTATGAATCTGAGAAGGGTGGAGGGAATAGTTTTTCCTCCCTGTCAGGAAAAATGGATTTCTCTGCACAGGAATGCTTCACTTCATTATTCAGTTAATAGGATTTACCGAGATTATCTCTAAAGTGATCCTTGTGACACAATTAAAGTCTGGTTCATTCAAACTAGGACTTCAGTGTCTTAATTTAAAGCACTCCCCTACCTAAGTTTCCTCCAATTTGATCAGGCAACTCTGCTTTTAGAATTCAGTTTTCCATAATTCTATAATGGTAGGACTAAAGGGGAACTTAAAAAAAAAATTTACTATTTTCAGGGTGTTTGAATGGCTCAGTTGGTTAAGCATCTGACTCCTGATTTCAGGGTCTTGAGATTGAGCCCTGTGCTGGGCTCCATGCTCAGCATGGAGCCTGCTTAAGATTCTCTCTCCCTCCCCTTTTACCCCTCCTCCAGTCTCTAAAAAATTACTTTTGCAATATTTGGCAAACTGGATAAATGGCCGGATGAGATCTGCATATCATATGGAGTCTAATCAGGATGGTGATGAGGAGGTACGCACTATACAAAAAAAGAGTGTGATCACTCTGCATTTGCGGACTTCAAAAAAGTAAACATGGGATTTATTTTGGGGTATGTAGAAACGCTAATGGAAAGCACTTTTAAATCGGCCGGGGTGGGGGGGGGGTACAAGTATAGTCAATGGGGCAGAGAAAGTGTTGTAAGTACCCTTAGAAATACTTTCCTAAGGGCTGGCCCTACCCTGAGTCGAGGTTTGAAAGTATGTTGTAGGTATATAATTAAATAGTTAGCATTTATTAAGTCCTTAACTTAATTTATTAAGTCTTATGTCCAGGTTATTTTCTTGGCCTCCACATACTTTTGAGAAGTTAAGGACTATCCTCCAGGTGCTCTGGTAGGACATTTAATCTCACTTGGTCCTTAAAATAACCCAATAATGGAAAATTTTTTAATTGTCATGTTACAATCAAAGAAACTGAGGCAAAGAAAGATAGAGTTTACTCAAGATTACCGCATAAAATAATAACACAGTGTTTTGATATCCTATCTGTGTGACTTTTTAAACCTGTACTATTTGCCCCTTGGCCAGCTTTTCTCAACTCTGAACCACTTCTGGTGTTTTCTGAAATGCAACTTCCTGAATTTCAAGTCCTGGTTGACTGCATCAGAAAATGAGTTTGTGGGATCCAGACAGCTGCATTTTTGAGAAACTCCTGGGGAATTCCAATATATAATCAGGTTTAGGAGGTACTGTGTAAAGCTTGAATAGTCAAAAAACAAAACAAAACAAAACTGGTGTGAAACATAAAAAGCTACTTAGCTGGCTATTTCTGAAACTGTCTGATTAAGTCTTGTGTCCAGGTTATTTTCTTGGCCTCCACATACTTTAGGGAAGAAGATGCCATCATAAAGTTGTCCTGGGTTAAGACAGGAGGAGAGAAGGGGTGGGGAGTAAGTAGGGTAGGGTAGAAACTAGAAGGCACCCCACAGATTAACAGCAATGTACCAGATAAAAAAGACAAAGATTAGGTGTATATCATCCTAAATATAAAAAATACATTCCCTTTGACTTTGTCTCATCAAATAAGATTTCCTCCAACTCTCAATACCTGTTCCATTGGCTGACAGGGAGAGAAAAAGGTGACCCCTTTTTTTAATGGGATGGAAAGTTTCTTAAATGTATCTCAAAGTTCATGTTAAAATCTGAACTACATAATAAGTTACTAGTATCCCATAATGATAACTGTACCAGTGAAGAGAAAAGATGATCTACTTCCAAGTATTTTCTCAATAAGATCCTATAGAAAGTAGAAATCTTTTTTTTTTTTTTTTAAGATTTATTTATTTTAGAGAGAGAGAGAGTGCACACATGTGCTGGATCTCATAACCCTAAGACTATGATCTGAGCCAAAACTAGGAGTCAGCCACTTAACCAACTAAGCCACCAGTGTGTCCCAAAAATAGAAATCTTTTTAGATTTATTATCACAACAACTTTTTGCTTATCTGAGCAGAGAATTTTCCTTTTTATATAGGCTGTTAGAAAGTTCAAATTTTGGCGTGCCTCAGCAAGTTTATATAACTTTTTTGGCTAGCCAGACCCCTTATTTTTTCACATTTCTAATTTATTTTATCTTGCTAAATTCTATCAATCTTTAGAGCACTCCTTAAGACCTTCTTAGAGTAGTAACAATTACCTACATTTACATATCATGTATTCAATAAACTTTGGGAAGTTTTTTAGTGGTCAGCTTCATCCATATTTCTATGGGAAAGAATATAGTACATCATTACAGGACTTTGTGCTTGTGTATTTTGTGGAAATTTTAAAGCCTACAAAGGCTTCATCATATCCAGTCATAATACAATTCTGCAGGCATAATGTCAGTCCAACATGCCAGGCCTCTGGTAGAGCAGCATAGTCAGATGACATAAAAATGTCATGATTTCATCTCCAAACCTTTTGAATAGGTCCTCTCTACTCCTGCTCTAAACGTCGTCTATTATTTATAACACGACCTACTTTTAAAAAGAATCTTAAATAGATAATAAAAACAAAAGGCTTAAGTAAAATAAAACTCTTCAACCAACAGTAAAGACCATATACAGTGTAATCAGGATGAGAAAACAAAACAAAACAGAAGTCCAAGGCTAAGAAGAGCTCCTACCTCATGTGTAAGTAGAACTCACCTCTGAGCATCCCTGTCCCCAAGGGGAAAAGGACAGCGATGTCTTACACGGCTGCCATTATATAAAAAAAGGGAAGCATGCCAATTCATCAGAACAAACTTTTTACTAGGGCTCCCTTCCTAATGAGACGGTGTGCATTTTTACATGAAGTAATTTGTAATTTGTGTAATTTGTGTAACACATCTGAAAGTCTAAGAGCAGCTTTATGAAGCTGGCTAATGAAATCACGTGAGGAGTTTTTATAATACTAATTCCAAAGTCTCAGGTCTACTGAATCAGACTGAGGTAGGGTTTTTTTGCTTTTAAGATTTTATTTATTTATTTGAGTGGGAGAAAACAAGTTGCGGGCAGGGGGGGAGTGGAGCAGAGGGAAAGGGACAAGCAGACTGCACACTGAGCATGGAGCCTAACCTGAGGCTTGATCCTAAGACCCTGAGATCACGACCTGAGTGTAAATCAAGAGTCAGTCTGTGCCCCCACACTGAGGTTTTAAACAGTTTTCCAGGTGATGCTAATAATTACTCACATCTGGGAATCACTGATATTAATGCTTCTTTTTTTTTTTTTTTTAAGATTTTATTTATTTATTTAGTTGACAGAGAGATCGAAGTAGGCAGAGAGGCACGCAGAGAGAGAGAGAGAGAGGAGGAAGCAGAGCTCCCCACCAAGCAGAGGGCCCGATGTGGGGCTTGATCCCAGGACCCCGAGATCATGACCTGAGCTGAAGGCAGAGGCTCAACCCACTGAGCCACCCAGGCGCCCCAACCTTAATGCTTCTTGAATATCAAATGTATCAGCTTGGTTTTTTTTTTTTAATTTTATTTATTTATTTGACAGAGAGAAACCACAAGTAGATGGAGAGGCAGGCAGAGAGAGAGAGAGAGAGAGAGAGAGGGAAGCAGGCTCCCTGCTGAGCAGAGATCCCGATGCGGGACTCGATCCCAGGACCCTGAGATCATGACCTGAGCCGAAGGCAGCGGCTTAACCCACTGAGCCACCCAGGCGCCCCTCAGCTTGGTTTTTGACAGAACTGAAGAGCCGATTGTTCAAGGGAAATCACTGACAAGCATTCTACCTTACTGGTTGAAAGGGGAGTCTATTGTCAGATTAGATTCCTGACACGGAAGTGACAAAATGGTATTTTATGTGAAAACCAAAAACCTGACATGCACTCATTCCCAGATAATTATGTCTCCTTGGAGCTAGGTTTCAGACAGCCTTTGAAGGTTTTTCTCTGAAGTCTCAAATGTATCTCAACAGATATTTAATTGAAACACCACACATAAGAGGAACGATGGCATAGAAAGTTTTCAGGCAGGAATTGCTGACACTGACTTCTGAACTAGAAAAACCTTGATGTGGCTATCACTAAATATTTTAATTTTCAGCAAGACTCTGTGGGCTTTCTGGAAAGGGACTGAATTATGACTCCATCCACTGACTGATGATTTTTAAAGGACTTCAAAAGTTTCTTTTTTTTTTTTTTCCTACCAAAAGACACTAAAGATTGACTGATAGAAACACTGAATTTTTGGTTTTGGCACAAAGCTATCCTTATTGAGAGTAATTAGCCAATGTGTTTAGTTGTGTCAGAAGCAATTTTAAAAACTTGGCAAGAGAAAAAAATATGTTTGTCTTCTTATATGACCACAGAAAGACTCATGGACAGCTAATCAGAAAGCTGTATCAAGTTATGCTATAAATTACAATGAGAATACAGAGACCAGAACATAGAGATCCTTTGCAGTATTCTTTGTGATGATTAGTTCTATCATGAGCCCATTTTTGCCCACTCGATTTCAGCAATGATATTGTGATAAGGGCTTCTAAAAGCTTGCAAAGTATTATGTCAACATCATAGCTTTGCTCCACAGATGGTTCCTATCTATGGATGAAAGGCTTCTCCTAGATCTATAAAGGTTATTAATACCCTTACATTTTCTGAACTCTTTTCTCCAGTTAGGTGAACTTAGAGTTGTAATATTTAATTGTTTGAGTTGTTCCTCAAGCTTGCCTATTCTTCTCAATGGGAATTAAATCAAGCCTCAGACCTGCAGTTTCTAGAGAGAAAAATGTGCATTTAGCTTTGGCAGAATACACAGCAAACTGGCAGGTGTGTTATTTTGGAGCAATAAAGGGTTGAATTAATTATAAATAGGAAGTCTCCCACCCACGATGGTAAGTCCTGAGTAGCCTTGCAAGTGTAGGGCAGGGTTTCAGAACATGAACTTGAGTTAGACAAACCTGGGTTTAAATATGGGATTTACAACTTGCTAACTGCATGATTTTAGGAAAAATACTTCAACCAAAAAGAAAAAGAGAAATACTTAATCCCATGTCTTAATTTTTTCAACTGTGAAGTGGCGCTAATAACTTCTACCTTACAGGGTGGTCCAGAGGAGTCAATGAGAGAAAGTATGCGGAGGGCTTAGGCAGATGCCTGCTTCGTAGCAAGTATTTAATAATCCAGTAAGGGGTGGTAATAACGATTATCATTACAAATTGGGGGCTCATAACTGAGATGGAGCCCCAGGTTGGGCTCTGTGCTCAGTGGGGAGTCTGCTTGAGATTCTCTCTCTGCCTCTTCTCCTGCCCCTCCCCCCACTCATTCCTGTGTGCTCTCTCTCTCTAAAAATTAATAAGTAAATATGTTCCCCCTTTCCTTTTCTCAGGAAAGAATATAGTTCTATGAAATTTTCATCACATCATCACTGCTTTCTCAATACAATGAGGTCCCCAGATAGAGACTCACAAGTCCAACAGGGAGGTATGGGTCCTCAGAGAGAACACTGGCTTTAGATTTTCATAAGACAGGCAGAGGGAGTTCTGACTCTCCACTGACTTTGGGCCATTGACTTATCTGACCAAGGCTCAGCTTCCTCATTTGTAAAATGGTTAATAAAACCCTTATTAGAAAGATCAGATGAGGGTATTAATGTGGAAAGCATTTTTCTATAAAACCATTCACAACAAAGATAGCCTCTATGAGAAAAGACACGTCTATAATTGGTCTCTGGCCCTGGCTCCTGACACAAGACTCCTAAAGCCCTTGAAAATTCTTTTTTTCTTTCTTTTTTTTTTCTTTTTTTTCTTTTTAAAGATTTTATTTATTTATTTGTCAGAGACAGAGGGAGAGAGAGCGAGTGAGCACAGGCAGACAGAGAGGCAGGCAGAGGCAGAGGGAGAAGCAGTCTCCCTGCCGAGCAAGGATCCCGATGTGGTACTCGATCCCAGGACCCTGGGATCATGACCTGAGCCGAAGGCAGCTGCTCAACCAACTGAGCCACCCAGGCATCCCAGCCCTTGAAAATTCTTAGTGATGAGAGCACTAAGAGCATCTTCTGTTCTAATGAAGGAACTCTAGGAAGGCACCTGGAGGGCTCCTGGATAGGGGATGGTCACCAGAAAGATCAAGCCATGATTTGAAGCTTCAAACTTTCAGCCCCACCACCCTCTCTCCACATCCCACTTCTCTAAAGAGGGGCTGGAGATGGAGTTAATAATTAAGCACATTTATGTGAGAAAGCCTCTGTAAAGATCCCAATAGTACAGGGTTCAGTGAGCTGGTGTGGGGAACACACACACCACCAGGTGGGTGACACACACCAACTCCCCAAGGACAGAAGCTCCTGGGTCAAGACCCTTCCTATCTCTTTATCTGGCTATTTATGTGTATCCTTTATCAATCTTTTGATAAACCAATAAACGTGTGTGCTTCCTAAGTTCTGTGAGCCCTTCTAGAAAATTAATCGAACGTGAGGAGAAAGTCATGGGAAGTTCTAACTGGTAGCCATGTCAGACAAAAACCATGGGTAACCTGGGGACCTACTACTTGCAACTGGCATCTGAAGTGGGGGACAGTTTTGTGAGACTGAATCCTTAACCTGTGGGATCTGGGACTATGTACCAGTGGATGGTGTCAGAATTGAATTACCTTGTAGGACACCAGGCTGGTATTGTGGAGAACCGCCTGGTGTAGGGCGGAAGAACCCCACACCTTCAGGGATGAGAAGTGCCAGAAGTGGAAGTGTTCTATATGAGGGGTAAAAATGCACAGCAGGAGACTGAACTGAGTTTTTCATTACCACCTCAAATCAAGTCCATATCCAAGTTTCCTAACGTTGGAAACTAAAATGAAATTGTCAACCTACAGAACATAACAAGACAGAACCAGAATTTTGGAAAATTTATGGCATTTTCAAAGCTTAGAGTTGAAGGAAAGCTCACAGTCATTCATTGTAAAAGTCAGTTACACTTGGACCTATCTCTAAATTACTACTTGTATGTTTTCACTGCTGCTGTAACAAATTTAGTAGCTTAAATCAATGCAAATTTTTTCTCTTACAGTGCTGGAGGTCAGAAGTCTGATATCTGATTCACTGGGCTAAAATTAAGGTGTTGGCAGGGCTATTCCTTCTGGATGCTCTAGGGGAGAACCTGTTTGTTTCCTTGCCTTTTCCAGCTTCCAGAAGTTTCCTACATTTGTTGGTTCATGACGCTATTTGGCATCACTCCAACCTCTAGCTTCCAGAGCCAAATCTACTACTACTCCTGTGAGCCCTTACCTCCCTCTTATAAAGACCCTGTGATTGAATTTAGAGTGTAAATTTCCATATCAAGATCCTTTATTTAATCCCATCTGCAAAGTCCCTTTTACCATATATGGTAATGTAAGGTAACAAGGTAAAGTGACACAAATCGAGGGGGATTAAGATTTCGATATCTTTGGGAACTAGTATTTAGACAACCACACTACCATAAACTGCTATCCCATGTTATAAACAGTTCTTTACTAACACAAGCTTTCTACCACTTGCCCTAATTACTCATTGAAAATAGAGCATCAACAGAAGCATCCAAAACAAAACATTAGATGATGAATCTCCTGTCTAGTATCCCAAACTGAGTTATAAGAAATACTAAAAGGTACAAACTTGCAGTTATAAAATAAATAAGTCACAAGCACAGCATTAGAAATATAGTCGATACTATTGTAATAGCTTTGCATGGCCACAAATGGTAACTGTACTTACTGTGCTGAGCATCTCATATTGTTAAGAATTGTGGAATCACTATGTTGGACACCTGAAACTAACATAATCTTATATGCCAACTACACTTCAATTAAAAATAAAAATAAATGCTAAAAAAAAATTTACTTTTTCATTGTTTTCTCAAGATTTGCCCTTTTATTACGACAAAGGTATTTACATACAAAACACACCTCCCCATGGGGCACCTAGGTGGCTCCATGGGTTAAAGCCTCTGCCTCCAGCTCAGGTCATGATCTCAGGGTCCTGGGATGGAGCCCTGCATTGGGCTCTCTGCTCAGCAGGGAGCCTGCTTCCCCCCCCCTCTGTCTACTTGTGATCTCTGTCTGTCAAATAAATAAAATCTTAAAAAAAAAATACAGTTATAAAAAAAAAAGCTCTAAGAAAAAAAAAACCACACCTGCCCAAAGATGTTAACAACACTTCTCTTTTCTTCATCCACACCATTTTCCTTCCATTGCACCTTTGCCTCCTTAGAGCTCCATTGTTTCCCTCACCACCTGCTGCTCCTAACCATATCATTGAAGGACCTTCTTCACTGAAATTCTCTGTAAGGACACCTCATTATCTTTCTTTCTTTCTTTTTTTTAATAATTTTTAAATTTTTTATAAATATATAATGTATTATTAGCCCCAGGGGTAAAAGTCTGTGAATCACCAGGTTTACACACTTCACAGCACTCACCATAGCACATACCCTCCCCAATAGAACACCTCATTTTCTTTTTTTTTTTAAAGATTTTTATTTACTTGTCAGAGAATGAGAGGGGGAGAGAGCGAGCACAGGCAGACAGAATGGCAGGCAGAGGCAGAGGGAGAAGCAGGCTCCCCGCTGAGCAAGGAGCCCGATGTGGGACTCGATCCCAGGACGCTGGGATCATGACCTGAGCCAAAGGCAGCTGCTTAACCAACTGAGCCACCCAGGCGTCCCAGAACACCTCATTTTCTATCAGATTTCCTTGCTGTCTTAGTAGTACATCTTTACTATTTCCTTTTCAATCTTATTCCTTAGCCAGTGTCCAAAGATTCTTGATTCTTCTTTACTCAGATCTTTCAGGAAACAATATGTCACTAGTAATTCTCCATTTTAAGAGAATTAAACAGACCTAGGCTACATCGTAAGTTTGACCTTTTTAACTTTATCTCCATTAGCTATCCTTCAGTTCTTTTTTTAAATTCTGAACTTAAAAACTGAGGTAGAATTTTCACATGTGGAAAGAGAGGTAGTAAGTATACAGTTTGATCAGAACTTCATGTCATTTTATTTTTTTAAAGATTTTATTTCTTTATTTGACAAATAGAGATCACAAGTAGGCAGAGAGGCAGGCAGAGAGAGAGAGAGGGGGAAGCAGGCTCCCTGCAGAGCAGACAGCCCAATGCGGGACCCAATCCCAGAACCCCAAGACCATGACCTGAGCCAAAGGCAGAGGCTTTAACCCACTGAGGCACCCAGGCTCTTCATGTCATTTTAATACCATTGATTTCTGATCCCTATACTTCTATTTTATAAAAACAGTTTTGCAATTTCTGCTGCCTTTGGCTCAGGTCATGACCCCAGGGTCCTGGGATCGAGTCCCATATCAGGCTCCTTGCTCGGCAGGGAGCCTGCTTCTCTCTCTGCCTCTGCCTGCCACTCTGCCTGCTTGTGCTCGCTCTCTTGCTTGCTCTCTCTCTTTGACAAATAAATAAATAAATAAATAAATCTTAAAAAAAAAGAAAAGACCTCATCCTGCTCCATACAATTATTTTTCTCATATTTGAAGATCAATAATGTATTAATTAAATCAGATTTTAGCAAGAAGTGGGGAAGTTTAAGGGTAGGCCATTGTGTTTCCCAAAGGAAATCTTTCAGAGTCCATTTTCCATTTCAACAATAACTATTCCTGGAGAAACATGCTCAGAAAATGGAAATGTTGATTTAGGATGTTAATGCTCAAAATACCCTTCTGTTTGTCAATTCCTTATTCAGAGAAACTCATTCTCAATTATCAATGATGCGCATAGTAAGCCAGCATGTTTGAGAATATGATACAGAAAGGACTTCCTAAACAAACCAGAGCTGGAAGAACCTAGAACAAATAGCACTAATTAAACCAGGACATCCCACCATTCCCCTCACTGGTCAAAACAAAACAAGAGACCCTCTCATTCACTTTGGAAGCCAATACCAAAGAAGAGAAACTCTTGTTATAGAAAAGGCTGCACACACCGAAGGGACAGTCCGTGAACAAGGTGATTATGTGCTTTTTTCTCAAAATCCTCAAAAACGAGGTAGAGGCTCCCCTTTGAAATGAAATAAGGTGATATCCAAGGGCTTAAAAAGTTGAGCCAGTGTTGTACGTCCATCTAAAACCATGAACTGGAGAGCCTAGTGTTCAAACCAACTCCAGCGTTTCGAAAAAAGGAAGTCATGGGTTGCACTCAGCATTGGCACCACACATAGAAAAGACTTCTGGAAGAGAACTTTAACAATCATGTTTTTTATCATTTCCCTAAGCTAAGTCGTGTTCTCAGCCCTTGCTCCATGCACAGAGGACACTGAAAACTAGCAGAGGATATAATCACAGATCACACACTTGCAACGTGGGTGTGAGAAACCGTTTCCAGGGAGAAATGACAAACATACTGATGCACCCAAAATACGCACACAAGCAGGGATTCCATTGGGTGTTTGTAAGGTTGGCAAGAGCTTCAGAGTTTGGTTCTCAAGGAAATAAGGCGGGTAAGGAATCCCCCCAAATGTCAACGTGTCTTCTTACCATCTGAACATCGTGTGCATTGAAATGTGGCATTTAAAAGGAGGTTGAGGAACATTTTCCCCATGGTTTTTGACATAAAATCAAGATGGCGGGGGCTCCTTAACTAGTAGAATATCTGTAGGGCCAGAGCAATCAGGGCTCATTTACCCACCCATGACTCAAATGCAAATGCCCTGACAAGGCTTGGTGGTCTCAGTGGCTCTGCCCAATCCACAAAGCCTGGATTTTTTCCAATGGTTCTCACACCTAGAAGAGCATGATGCTGTGCTAAGCTCAAAGTGAGAGCACAGTAAATGTTAAGTGTAATAAGAAGGGAATGAAAATCCAGTGCCACAGAGTTTCAGTTCAGCAAATTGGAGGGGCGAAGGAGCTGGAAGAAGCAAGATCTCAGACTTCATGGGAATTCTCTCAAAGGCCCGCTTGGATTGGCTTGCAATCCTAAATACCATAGATGGATCTGCATAAATAGTCATGTGTATCTGCCTGTACTTTTACAGGCTGTGCCAACTATTTTCAGAAAATTCTAAGAGGAATTGATCATGGTTACTATTCTTTTGTCATTACAGAATTTCTTTTCTTTCTATTTATTTAAAAATCCATCTCTAGCACATCCAACCCACCCCCGTGCTCATAACTACAGTCACTGGTGGTTCTTGCTCCTTCAACTCACTGGCCCCACCCCCACTTAGATGCTTTCCTCCTCCTGCTCAAGAAGACGTCTCTTACTCCACTCTCCCCCACAGCGCTGTCCCAGACCCATCACACTAGCAAGGTGGCCAGCACCGAGTGGAGCCAATACCAAAGAGCCCAAGTGGATGAAGAGACATTCTATTTTCCCCAAACCTCTGAAGGAGATTCTGTATCCCAGTCCTCAAACTTACTCCTAGGAATCATTAACATCCGATTCAGAGAATTCCAATTCCCTGTAATTAGATCCTCAATAAAGAAAAATTCGCCAGTCAGAACAATTGATTTTCTTTTATATACCTCTCCCAACAGCCTGGCTCCAACAGCTCTGAAGGGAAAAAAATGTACCCTCAGTGAAATGCATATCTTCTTTATTATTATAAAAGTTCAAAGGAAATGGAGTTACCTCCTAGTACAATATTGTCATTCTAGAAGCTTCCCAACTGTTAAGAACTCATTATACTAACATGTATTTTGCACCAAATTGTTGGGGTTTTTTAATTAGGTAATTAGCAGAGTAGATATACTTTGCTGCTACATGTAGGAAGATAGAAATAGATTAGCATTTCTATCAAAAAGGCAATGAAGCCTTTATCCTAACCGCTAAAATATATAGTAAAGAGTACATGAATAATAGCTTCATATTCATTTTTGCTATAATCTGTTAAGCAATTCTTTCTCTTGGAAAAGTGCCCTGAACACACACGGAAATACTTCTACACAGTAAAATTAGTTAAATTAATGGCAAAGCTATTTTCCTGATAAATTGCTATTTGAAAAACAGAAGTTGTAGAGAGAAATACACATAACAAAGTGATGACTTACAACAAAATTTTTATAAGTGTGACTAATTAAAAAGGTCCTATCAATCAATTTTAAAGTTTCTCTCGGATATGTCAGTAACTTGAATTTACCCTGGTAACATGTGATATTCAAAACTCAAGAAAACACATGTAAGTGGCTGCCATCAGATTGTTGGGACTAAACAAGAGTTTGAAAATCACTAAAAATTATAGGCATGGGTATCCCCAGGGAAATCTGTTTCCTTTTCTTCTGCAATGAGACACACAATTAGGGGGCACTTGGTATTCATGTCCCAGATGGGGGCTGATGTCTTCAGCCGGGGTCCAGAAGTGATAACATATGGAGCAAAGTTGTTTATAACCCAAGACAGGTACGGTAAACAGGAAATAAATTCTCATTGTTATGAACTACACAGATTTTCAAGTTGCTAGCACAGCACAATTTAGCCTAAGCTG
This sequence comes from Mustela putorius furo, assembly GCF_011764305.1. NCBI lineage: Eukaryota > Metazoa > Chordata > Mammalia > Carnivora > Mustelidae > Mustela > Mustela putorius. The sequence continues at coordinate 44,616,228 of NW_025422368.1, read as the reverse complement.
ACCAAAACACCCAGATAAGGGCTGGGGACCCTACAGTGTGGCTAAGTAAGCAGACATGATGTCAAAATTAGTCCCCTCTTAGTCTCAAGCACAAAAACGGTGTGTGGATGCACACCTGAGCATCTTAAAAGACTTTCTTGGTACTTGATTCTCTTCCAACTAGCCATTGCACAGCACTGGCACAACACCTACAATGGGGCAGGTCCCAGGGCTGGCCTCAGGTGGTGGCTCCCCCCCATCAGTGAGGCGGGGTGCAGAAGGCGGGAGCCCTAACTGCCCATGTCTGTGTTCCCATTACCCGGCGCAATGCCCTCTGTGCCTGCTAGGCGCTCTGTAAATGTTTCTGGTTTGTTTGTTGTTGAAATACAGTTCCAAATGCAATGAACATTTGTACAAAATGCAGAGGTAAGAAAAGAGGAGGACTGAAGTGTGCCTGGGGAAGTAAAAAGAGGTATCTTTGGAGCAGAAATGAAAGAACAGGAGTTCAGAACCTAAGTTTCCTGAGAGAAGACTGAGCACACACAAAACACAGGTCCTTCGGTCTGGCATTTCATATTATTTTGCCACCAGTGGTACATTTAAAGAATGTTATGGCAGCAATCTTGTTGACCAGATTTCACTGAATCCCTTATGTTATCCTACCCCAGTACGGGCTGGAATCCTGGCCCATACCAGTGGCAGGACAGCAGCGTTTCAGAACATGGACTCTGGAAGCAGAGAGCCTGTGGGTTTGAATCTTGCTTCTGCCACTTGGCGGCTGTGTGACTCAGACAAGCTCTGTACTTCATTCTCTTATGTATGAAGTGATGATTGTGACAATATCACCTCATAGGGGTGTTCCACAGAGTCAATGATATTCAACGTATGGAGCACTTAAATAGTTTCTGGAACAGAATAAACACTATATGAAGGGGCTCTTCATTCCTGGGCAAGGCCAGGGGAAGACCACCAGCTAACCAGTCAGGTGTCTGCGACCCAGTCCTTTCCAGCGTTTTTATCGATAACTTAAACCAGGGAATTGAAGTCATTTTGATTTACAATTAGGGGGCACTTGGGTGGCTCAGTTGGTTACGCATCTGCCTTTGGCTCAGGTCATGATTCCAGGGTCTTGGGATCAAGCCCCACATTGGGCTCCTTGCTCAGTGGGGAGTCTGCTCCTCCCTCTCCCTGTGCCTCTCCCCCTGCTTGTGCACGTGTTCTCTCTCTGTCAAATAAATAAATACATAAATCTAAAAAAAAAAAAGGTTTACAATTAGATTAACATTTTATGATGAAAGAAATAACAAATATGATGTGTGCCAGAATCAAGATTCAAAATAATCATAAGAGGATGAAAGAATCAGAAAAAACAATGCCTATTTAAACAGGGATACATTTTAAATTCTTGCACTTAAATCCCAAATACCATCCTCACGGGTTTAGGTGAGGAGGGGGGCTGTTGTAAGAGCAGCACGTGTAAAGCAGATGTGGGAGGACGCAGTTTGATTAATAACAAGCTCTGTAGGAGTCAACAGTGTGCTGTGGCTGCCCAGACAAGCAGTGCTACATCAGGCCCCATTAAATGAGTTTTAGTCTCTAAACTGAACCACAGTGGCAAGAACGTTCTGCCCTCCCCTATAGAGGCCAGCTCCCAGCATAGTGAGAAGAGCATTACCAACATTGACAATAGTGATGCAGTGTGGACCCTAGGACACCTATGGTCTGAGGGTCAAGGTCTCAGGTTTGGATCCTTAGCCGGCTCTTCTATGGCCATGTGACCTGAAAGAGCATTTCCTCTGCTGTAAAACTCCAGATGCTTGACCTTCCCCCTGAAGCCACAGCGTTAACCAAGATGAAATGGCTTTTGATGTGGTAAAATGTGTATAATACAAAAGTGGTCATTTTAAGTACACAACTTAGTAGCATCAATTACATTCATGGTGTTGTGTAACCCTCACCAGTATCAGTATCTTCCAAAACCTCTTCAACAGCCCTGAAGGAGCTTCAACAGCCCTCCTCCCCCGGTCCCTGCCGACCTCTGATCTACCTTCTGTAGCTACGGAGGGGCCTAGGCTAGATACTTCCCAGATGAGTTGCTAACAACTAAAAATGTTTGGAAATATTAATGGGCTTCCTCAGGGAGGGGTGATGTGTCCATGGTCACCAGAGCTGTTCAAATAGAGAATGGAAAATACTTTCCCAAAAAATGGGACTGGCTTTGGGTTGGAGTGAACGGATACCCTCTCCTTTGCTAGAGACTGGATCTGGCCCTCTCTTATCTGAGACGAAACTGAGGCACGAGCTCCCCAGTAAGTAGCCCAAGGTCACACACCCAGTAGTGAAGAGAGCTATGGTTAGAACAGAAGTCTCCTGAGGCACAGCCCTGCCCTGCATTCCGCCCTCTGACGATGCTGCTGTGACCTACTTGTCCTCTGGTTCTTGCAGTTTTCCTTCCAAATTCCCCCAGAGCTTTGTATCACAAAGCTGCATCCACCATCTTAAATGAAAAGCGATTTAATAACGCCCAATTCTTAGCTTTATTGCCACATGATCAAAGCTATTAGATTAATCTGCAAGTGTAAAAACACTTTAAATCACCATCAGAAAACAAGCCCTCAGGTTTGTATCAAAAGCAACATACCACCGTTTGGATGTCAGACTTTGAAAAAACAGTGCAGTGAGCTCCACACATAGTCTGTGGCCTACTTGGAGAAGCCACGGCAGTCACCACTTTCTTTCTTTCTTTTTTTTAAGTACAAATTTTGAGACTAGAGAGAGCTTTCAGTTCTGATGTAATCTCCCTTAATATGTAACCAGACACAAATGTATATGGAAAAGATTCAACTTGGGTAAGATTCCAGATTCACTGTTTTATTCTTTAGGGCTCAAGATTTATCACTGTATTTGATGCCTAAAGAGAAAGCCAATATGTTCTTTTAAAATTTTACTACAGAACCAGTCTCTTCTTTAATGACACATTATAAGAAATATTTTTTTCAGAGTCAATAGAAACCAAAAGTAAAAAGCTCTATTAAAACTTGCATTTTTACACAGATCAAGTCTAGTATTTAGTAATTCATTCAAAACTCAATAAAATTTCCCTGTGGAATTTGTTCAAAATATCAGCTTCTATCTTTATATATACATTTTTTTCCCCATCTATATCCCAAGAGGTTTGCCTGCAAAGATGAAGCTTTTTCTTTAGTAATTTATCCTATTAAAAAAACCAAAGCAAAACTTAGAAGCCAATGAAACAATTAAATTCACCATATAAATATTTTAAAAGAAATCTGGTTTTAGGGCTTCATAAGACAAAAACAAATGCAAAGACATTGTGAAACTAATCTAAATTGACCAACTGTTCTTCACCATATGGGTTATAAATGTACACAGAGGTATGTATATGAGCATGTAAGTGGTCTTTGTTTCACATAACGAGAAACCCGGAAGTCGGGAGGCCAGGGGAGGGGAGTCGCTCAATGATGGTGCTGGGAGGTTAGCTCTTTTTTTTCGCTCTACTCTTTTCAATGTATGGATGTCCTTCCTCATGCATGCCATCTCAAGGCTGCCCAGTGGTTTCTGGACTCCTGGCCTCAAGCCACCTCTCTCCACTTTTCTGCCAGAACAAGGGGGTGAAAACAGGAAGCAGTGGTACTTACAGCAGGAAAGCAGAAGCTTTCCCAGAACCCCCAGGCAGATGTTGCATCCAATACACTCATCCAGGACAGAAAGCTAGAATCATCCAATTCCGTCCTCTTCTTAACCTGCCCCATCATGCATCACATGAATCTCTAAGTGGGTGGATTCCACTTCCTGGGAAGTCTCATGTCCATTCCCTCCCTTCCTTCCTCCACTAATTCTGCCTTGGCCCAAGCTCTTCTCAGCCCTTGGGGAGGCTGCTGCAAAAGGCTATCCCCCACACAGCCACCAGACTGGTATTTCTAAAACATGAACATGACTGTCACTCCTCCGCCACACATAAAGTCTAGAACACTTAGCACGGCATAAGAGCACAGTAGTATTATCTGATTCAACCTCTTCAGGTTCATCTATGCTTTTCTCCTAAATGCACTTTCCAAGTATATGAAGTTCCTTACATTTCTTCCAGTCGCCCATGACACTACAGACCGTAGTGTCTGCTAACATTCTAACATTCTATCATTTCCCCTGAAATGCCTTTCCCTAGCCTTCATTTGTCTGGAGAAGTCCTAGTCACTCTAAAACTCAACCCAAACTTTCCCTATGTAGCTATATCTATACCTATACCTACATTCTATATTTATATCATTCTCATTATAGAACTTACTATACCGCGTTCCAAATTATTTATTTATTTTTAAGATTTTATTTATTTGATATATAGAGAGAGATCACAAATAGATAGAGAGGCAGGTAGAGAGAGAGAGGAGGAAGCAGGCTCCCCGCTGAGCAGAGAGCCCGATGCGGGGCTCGATCCCAGGACCCTGAGATCATGACCTGAGCTGAAGGCAGAGGCTTAACCCACTGAGCCACCCAGGCGCCCCTCCAATTATTTATTTACATCAATGTCTTTCACACTAGCCAAAGAGTTCCTTGAACATAGAGACGAAGTCTTATTATCTTATTATCTTTGTATCTGCTGCCTCGTACATAGCAGGTAATTAAGAAAGGCCTGTGGAATAAACGAAAGTGAGTAACTGAAATGATGGTGAGGTTATGAATGAAATCAAGGACAAAGAAAAGGATAAAACCATGAGAGAAGAGTGATGAACAATTTTGTACTGGGAAGACCTTTGCAGCCCCTAAAATAACAGTTCACTTCTAGAAGAGAAAGTAAATATTCAATAAATGAATTTTCCAAACAACTGAAGTTTAACCTTCCCAGCTGAATAAAAACTAACATAAATACTAAAATATTATCCATTAAAATCTTTCCAAAAATGCCTTACACATTCCCTTACCTTTTAAGGAGAGCACATTGAACCAAATTTAACCTTTTTTGGATGACTCAGTGTCATCATCATGAAACTCAATTACTCTTGAGCTAGGAAGACTGTCTGCTCCCCCCATTAAACGGCTCCAGACTATTAACCACTTAGTGCTTTGCTAATTTTCTTTCTCTTTCACCATTCAGCTTTTATCTGGCATCTTAAGCTGTTGCGATTGTGTGTACAAGCCTTCAGAATCCGAGAAGCACAAAACCATAGAATTCAAGAGCTTAAGGGAATCTTAGAGATCTTTAATCTATCAGTCCATCAAACTTTAAAATAAGAAAACTAAGCCCAAGTGGGTGAGCAGTCGTCTAATTGGTTGCTTTTAATATTGTATTTTAATAGCTTTCAAGCTGTGTTCTAAAGAGCACTCTACCGTAATTTCAGGTCAGGCCCTAATGTTCATCTTTCTCTAAAATGCTAAGGGTAAATTAAATTTAAAAAGATATACTATTGGACAAACATACTTTTTTTTTTTTTAAGATTTTATTTATTTATTTAGCAGAGAAAGAGAGATCACAAGTAGCAGAACAGCAGGCAGAGATAGAGGGGGAAGCGGGCTCCCTGCTGAGCAGAGAGCCCAATGCGGGGCTTGATCCCAGGACCCTGAGCCGAAGGCAGAAACTTAACCCACCGAGCCACCCAGGCATCCCTGGACAAACATACCTTGAATGAACTTAAAACTCAAGATATATCTGTGCAGTATCACAAGTACAAGATAGTCCTCTTTTTTTTTTTTTTTTTTTACAATGGAATCTCTTCTTTTTACTTATTTTGTGCTTGTGTTCTGTTTTGTTTTGCTCATTTATAAAACCCTTATTGCTTATTCATTCGACACCTCATTCAGCCTTGTCAGTGAGTAACCAGGCTGCTCCCTGAATGGTTGTTTCTACCCTAGGAATTGGCAAGGCAAGGGAAGAGAAACACATACATTTATTAAGTACTCGCTGTTGGGCTGCTACGATCCCTACCAAAAACAAAATAAAATAAAACCAAACCCTTAGGATGGACAATGTTATCCTCACTTCATAGATGAGGAAACTAAGATCAGAAAGTTGCACAATCTACCCAAGGTCACAGAGTTAATAACCGGTAGAGGAGAAATGTAAATGCCAGGTGCCTAATGCTAGCTACTTCATTGCTGCCCATATGGAGTTAATAATGTATAAAGGGGGAAGGGTACGTAGTCAACTATGATCGGTTAACAAAAGCAACCATAGCAGCATGGAAGCACAGAGGGGGGAGTAATTAATTACACCCGAAAAGGTAAGAGAAGGTTACACAGTGACATTTGAGGAAAACCTTATTGATAGCAGTAAAAATAATGAAGCAGGGGCGCCTGGGTAGCTCAGTTGGTTAAGCCGCTGCCTTTGGCTCGGGTCATGATCCCAGGGTCCTGGGATTGAATCTCACGTCAGGCTCCTTGCTCAGTGGGAAGCCTGCTTCTCTCTCTCCCTCTGCCTGCTATTCTGCCTGCTTGTGCTCTCTCTCCCTGGCAAATAAATAAATAAATAAAATCTTTAAAAAAAATAATGAAGCAAACACTTTTATAGGAAATACTCTGGGTTAGGCCCATGGCATCTTCTTGATAACCTTGCAGTAACCTTATTATTTCCCCCTCTACAAAAGAAACCGAGACACAGTTAGGTTAAAGGAACACAGCCAAGATCACACACACTGAAAGTGACTAGTTCCAGGGCTCCTCCTATAACCATGTGCTCTGCTAATTCCTAGAGGTGGAAAAAGGTGAGGGCGTCCCCAGGTGAGGGAAGAGGAAAGGGACTAGGGCATAGGCATCAACGTGCAAGGGACACAAAGAGGACTCTGAGGTGACTGGAACAGCTCAACGCAAGTGAAAACCTTTAACTCAGATCATGTCACCACTCCCCTACAAAACCCACCACTGGCTGCTTGATACATTTAAGAGAAACCTACACATACCCTGTCTAACTCTCTCTCCAGGGTCAACACTCACTACCCACCCCCTCACTCAGAGCCTCCCTGCCATGATGCCCTTTTGGGTCCTAAAACTCACCAACCTCTCTCTTCCCTCAGAACATTTACCCACGGTGATGTCTCCTTCTGAAATATTGTTCCTCTCACTTTTCCCTATCTAACTCTTGGACACCCTCTGGTCTGCACCCAGTCAGGATTTACTCACACAGGCCTTTGAAACTTCCCCCCTTGTGACAGTATCTCATAGCTGCACCCCCATTCTTCCTTCACAGCATTTACCCTACTTTGTAATTATCTGTCTGATGATGTGGTCACGGCCTCTACACTCCATGAAGGCACGCAGTGTGGCTGGCTTCTCCTCCCCTCTGTGGCTCTGTTTTTGTTGCCCCATGACTGGCACATATTTAACAGCCAAGGTTGGAGCTGGAACTGAAAGGCGTGGGCTTTGTCCTTTGGACAACAAGAACGCAGAAAAATTTAATGGAGGATTGTAACAAGACGGAATAGAGGTTTAAACAAAGTGAAACGAAACTTTGTGTAGTGCAGGAGAGGACAAAAGGCCGAGGTTGAAGGACTCGTTGAAGATTACGGCAATAATTTAGATGAGAAATAGTGAAGGCCCGGACCAAGGGAATGAATTCAAGACTTTGCAGGTGGCACGGCTGGACTTGTTGGTTGGATGTGTGTGTGTGTGTGTGCGTCTGCGCGCGCGCGCCTACTATGTGCACTCTGTGACCTACTATCCACTTAGGAGGACAAAATAGTAAAAAATAGACCAGCATGGGAGAAAAACAAACAAACAAACAAACAAACAAAAATCCATTGTGCTTTCCATAAAAGAACAATTCCGAAAAATGACCCATTATTCCTTCCAGCCCTTTGACCTGGAGGGGATTGAGGAATGAGTAACCATTTTCCAAGGACATGCTCTCTTCAAGGCAAAGCCAGTCAGGCAAAGATGAAGTGGGAGAATTATATGACAAGCCTGGGACTGCAAAGAAATTTTCAGTCAATCGAATAAGGATTTCAAAGCATACTCAATAAGAGGGCGTGAGGTGCGTTTCACAGAGAAAGGATAAGCCAAGGAAAGGCTAAGAGAAAACAAAATGGTATGAGCAGGGCAAATGTGACCTATAGAGAAAAAAAAAAAGTGTAAGAAGGAAATCCACACATTGGAGTGAGATTGTGAGCCCCAACACTCCTGAGGGAAGCAAAGAGCTGAAAGAATATGGGGAAGATCACAAATGGAAGCAGCCAGTGTCAGCCACCAAGCATGGCTTCCTCCCTGCCTGCGGGTGGGAAGAGGGGTGAGCGCTGGGGCCTGGCCTCCCATGGCCGGTGGTGGGCATGGCTGTTGGTGGCTGCTCTGACCGCTGTGGATTCTACTCCTCAGTATAGCTCTCTTTGAGAAAGACTTAAATTGTGAAAGCTTGAGATTCCAATAATCTCTGCCTTAGATCTTTAAAATCCTATAACATTCTTTTCTTGAAAATGGAAACTTCTTGGTAACTCTTCTCCCCAGTTCCCTGCAGTAGAGTGAAATCTAAAGGTTACTTTAAATATAAAGTTCATCTTACCGAGAGCATCTGGGCGTCTCTACAGTAAGCCTATTTTTATTGCATGTTTAGCAGTAGTAAAAAGTGTACTGAGAGTAGATGGCACCAGGGAGCTGCCATTTTCACACCTCCAACCAGTGCTCGTTTCCTCTTGCATATGTCGTGGTACAAGAGCCAGGCTCCAAACTTCTGATTTCCCCAAGTCGTTTAAAATCATGTCTTGAGTGCTTCTGGGTGGTGACAGACTGCCCCCACTTCTACCTACACCCCCCGACAGTTTGGGAGTGGGACAGGGAGAGGACGGTAGGGAACAGGTATCATTCCGAAGGCGGGACGAAAGGCTGATCCTTCTTGTCGCTCAAGTGAACCGAAGGAGCATGGAGCGCAGGGCTAGGTCTTTCAGAGAGTTGTCGCCACTCTGCAGGAATAGTCCTTCTTGTCGGGGACTTGCAGGTATTCAGAATAATTCATTCCCACAGGAGGCATGTGTGTGTTTGGGGGAGGCAGCCTTCAGAGATGCCTGAGCAGGGAGTGAGGGGAAGTTGGTTAAGAGGACCACCAGCTGGTCTGGCTCCTAGTCCACGGCAGGAAGCGTAAAGGATTGCTTGATTCATTCGAGTAGTGGCTTCAGAATCACCTGACTGGTGCCTATTCCCCGTTACTTGGCTCCCACTTCACAGAACAAGGACCACGGCTGCTTTTGATTTCATCCGGGCTCATTTTCTTCAGGGGGTGTTCGTTCCACTCTGCCTCATTTACTGTCTGTGTTCAACAAGAGTTTCTCTCTTCCTCAGCAGTTTTAGTCTGTAGTGGGCTCATTTCTCTAAACTCATTCCTGCTTCCCTTGAATTACTTCCTTCCCAAACTCTTTTTCCTGATATGGCAAACTTCCTGAAAGGGTAGTCTGCACTTACTAATGCCTTCACACCCTCCCCTCGAGCTAATATACAATGATTTCTAACCCCACTGCTCTAAGATGGCACCTACACCATTTCCACAAAGACCACTAACACGCCTCTGATTGCCAAAACCAATGACTTCCCAATTGTCCATTTTGATTATCCCTTTCTCCCCTTCCAAGACCTTACAAATTCACCACTCCTCATTATATAACCTGATGTATCTAACATGTTAAGCCTTTGTTTCTTTATTGCAGCCATCCGACTTCAATGTCTTCCCTCCTTTCATTTCTAGCTGATGAAGTCATACTTCTTTTTGCGTAAGCACCTGTTCCTCCTAAAAAGTTCTAATCCATTGGAAGCAAAGAACCTTCCTTATTAATCTGGCACATTGCTTTCATTTATTCATTCATTCACCAAACTTTTATTGACTAAGAAACAGGCATTGTGCTAAGTCCCAGGAATATAGAGCCAAAGAAGATAGGTCCCATACCAGCAACCCCTATACAGCCTCATGAAGAAGATGGGTACAGAAATTATTCTGGTAGAGAGTGATAAATGGAAGGATAAAGCTGTGGTTCTCACTCTGGTGGTGTATTAGAATCCCCAAAACCAATTTTTAAAAATTTGGTTGAATTACCAGACATTCTAATTTAATTAGTCTGTGGTGCATTTTTTTTTTTTTTTTAAAGCTCCTCTGACATAGTCCTGTGAAGTGAGAGTTGCAGACCTCTGGGATACAGCTGTATAAACAGAACATGGAAGACACATCTTATAGCTGGAACTTTTGACTATTCTGTAACATCTAAACCCCTTTCTTCTTCCTTCCTTTCTACTCAAGTGTGCACCCTTTCTCCACCCAACTTAGGAGATACTGCCCTATCCCCAACTCAGTGGTATATTCTGATTATTCTTTTTGTGACTGGTTTAGGTGTAGGCAAAGGAACTCATTCTAAACAATACCTAAGGGGAGGTCAGTTATGGGAAACTGACGTTTAATCAACTGAGCCACCAGGGCTCCCTGAGAGATAGTTTTCTTTTTGCATTTGGACACTGCAATGCCTGGCTCTGACTTCTGGAGCCACAGCAACTCTATGGTAACCATGAGTGGATCTGAGGCAGAACTGAGATCCAGAAAGGGCCTGGCTTCTTGATGACACTGTTAGGCTACTGCATCAAACACCCCTAATGTTGGTCTACCTGTGCATTTCTTAATGTATGGAATAATAAATGTCCTAATTCCTCATGATACTTTGAGTCAGTTTTTCGTTTACATGCAACAGATGGCATCCTAAATAATATACAACTAAACCAAACTTGGAGATCAAGAAAAGCAGCAAAACAGCCCAGCAAAGGGGATGTCTATGAAGAGTCTTCATCAAGGCAGTCAAGAAGCAGGAGAAGCAAATGAAGAAGCATGGATACAAACACATAAGATATTATAGAACCGCACATAGTTCAGAGTAGCTACTGCAAAGAGTATGGGCATAAAGCTGAGGCTGGAAAAATGGGAGTTGGGGGTTGAGAACCCAAGGAGCCTTGTATGCTGTGGCAGGTTAAATATGGCCACAAGACCTTTGCCACTTCTTCTCTTAAGAAGCAGAATTGGTTTTCACACCCCATGAATCTGGCTGGCTTCGTGACTTGCTTTGACCAGGAGAATGTACCTAAAGTGATTTTATGTAAATTCCAGAACCAAGGCCTGGCTCATGTGAAATGCTGTCCTGCAGCTACCATATTGTAAAGAAGGCGATCTAGCCTAATGAAGGATGAGAGGCTAGTGGAAAAGAACTGAGGCCCTTTGGCCAGACCAGTACCAAGTGCTGAGCGGGAGAGGCCATCCTGGCCCACACAGCTAATCCCGCCATACTCTGACTGCACATAAATCTCCAAGCCAGCCCACAGAATTATAAGAAATAATGAATCACTGTTGTAGTAAGCCACTCGATTTGGGGTGGTTTGTTATGCAGCAAGAGGCACCTAATGATTAGGCCATGCCAAGATGTGCGGACTCTACTCAAAACTGTGAGGAGTCACCTGATTAAATTCATATTTTAGGAAGATCGACTTGGTGGCAGCGTCAACCATGGACTTGGCCTGGGGGCAGGTTGGAGGTAGAAGGACTTGTGTGGAACACTTGTGGTCAGAGTGGAGAAATCACGTGGATGTGACTTAAGACAGGGGTAGGGGGAAGGCAGAGAAGAGTCATCATGGAGGTAAAATCAGTGTGAAATCAGCATGATGGCAAATACAAGTTGCAGTGTGTAAAGGAGAAACGTGAACTAGTAATTACGGTTCTCTGGACTAGGTAAACGAGGGGATGGTAGTGTGCTTCACTAAGAGGGGGCAGGGGAGGAAAAGAAGGTTTAATGGAACTGGAACATCTAAGCAGAGAGTACGGCAAAGAGTTGTGAATACTCAATACCTGCTTAATGAAGAAATTAGTATGAGGAACCTGGATGGGTACTGCAGTGTTCTAGTCCAATGAGCCGTGGTTATAGGGCCTAACTGGAGCTTTCTCTAAATCAAGTTAAGTTTTAACGCTGTGAACTCATTTTCTTGATACTTCATCGGAATAGAAAGGAAAAGGAAAGGTAAGATTCCATGCAGTCCCAAATGCTCACAAATCAACACGTTGTTCCGTTTATGTGTATCCAATCTGTAATTCTCAGGAAGCAAGTACTACTTGTATCTGATGTTCCCCTCTGAAAGCACTTTCTTAATCTCTCCAGAGGGTAGCACCATGATAGAGGTTCTCTTTTTATCCCCCATATTCTTCACCTGCCTCCTAGCCTGTAAAATGGCTTCCCTAACTCCATGGAAAGAAAAAGTTGAGTCTACCCCCATGTCAGATATTTTGTCAAGTGAGCACAATCTATGATTTACTTTGTAATTAACCACAAAGGCTACAAGCAACTTTAATATGCATAAGCAAATACTGGCTTACCTTTGAAATTGATTAAAATAGCAAGTAAATGGCTGGGAACCAATCTCATCTTTCCAGTACTGTTGCCAATTCATGACGCTTTCCAAGTTCTTCTGATTTTCTCTCTTACAGGGAGGAATATAGGAGCACTAGCAAAACAGAACACAGAAAATAAACCTATTATTTTACAGAATATTGAAATATGGTCCTTTTTTTATAGGGAGATGATATGATGCATATAATAAATGTAATTCTGACCCACCTAATCTTTAATAGAGCCAAACTGAAATTATGGAACTATATTTCAAATTTCCAATTTGGAGCAATTATAGAAAATATTCCAATTAAATGTTGCAAAACATAATCTTTAGTCATGACAATAGGAGGATAGATTATAAACAGTTACAATCTAATGGCAAATTAAAAGCATGATATACGCTCTTTATTGTGGGCCTGTGAATCAATAGAGGGAAGGAAGGAAGGAAAGTAGGGAGGGAAGAAAGAGAGAGGAAGGAAGGAAGGAAGGAAGAGAAAAAAAGTTGGGTTTTATCTGCATTTGCTAACTATGGACCTTGATATTTTCCTCTTCCAACTCTAACTACCAAATCAAGCACACAACTCTCCTCAGATACTGCTTGCAACTGCTGAAACTCAAGTTTCCTTTTCTTACATTCTCTTGAACAATAAAATCAGCAGAAAATTTCCTCAGAAGTACATAATCGATGCATTTTGCTAACTGATGCCTTTTCCTGGCTCTGCCTCTAGCAAAGTAGTTCTCTCTGAAGGGGTCCAATGACTGTAAGCAATACCGAATTAGGATATTTGGGAAATTGTTCTCAGCTCTAGATGTTAAATTTAACCCTTAACATTCTAATCCAATTTCTCCGATTCAGGTTTTTTTGTTGTTTTTTTTTTTTTAGATTTCTTTTTTTTTTTTTTTAAGTAATCTCCTCACCCAATGTGGGGCTCACACTCATGACCTGAGATCAAGAGGCAGATGCTCCATCAACCGAGCCAGCCAGGGGCCCCTCTGATTCAGTTTTTACAATAATGATCACAATAAAGATGGTGCCAATTTACCCTTATTGAATGTTTACAATATGCCCGACACTGCAATAAACGCTTAATGGGCTTTACCTGTGTGCTTCTTACAACAACCTTAAAATGATCTCCAATTTACAGATGAGGAAACTGAGGTTTCTGTCAACTCTCCAACTAGATGCTGGTGATTTTATCCCATTCGACTCCCAGATGTTCTAGGAAAGTTTCCGATGTTAAGGAGTAGGGAAAAAAATAAAAAGAACTTTCACTTCATAGTATAGTTTTTTTAAAAAGATTTTATTTGTTTATTTGACAGAGAGAGAGAGAGAGAGAGAGCACAAGCAGGGGGAGTGGGAGGGAGAGGGAAAAGAAGGGAGCCTCAGCAGGGAGCCTGAGGCAGGATTCCATCCCAGGACCCTGGGACCAACTGAGACGACCAGGTGCCCCTTCATAGTATAATTTGATTTGCATTATTTTAGAATATATAACTTGTCAACACCTTCCTATTATTTTCTGGTAAAACACTGACTTTTTAGTATGATGTACAGTCCTCTTCAGCATCTGCCCTCCCCCGCCTGGGACTTAGCCATTTAGATACATAGTCCCAGGACACCTGGGTGGCACAGTCAGTTAAGCGTCTGACTTTGGCTCAGGTCCTGACCCTGGGTCCTGAGATGGAGACTTGCATCTCTCCCTCTGCCTGCCACTCCCCCTGCTGTGCTGTCTCTCTGATAAACAAACAAATAAAATCTTCAAAAAGAAGAAGATCTGCCACATGCCATCACAACTACTGGCTGGTTCATGCTTCTCTCTCTTCTTTCTTAATTTTTTTTTTTAAGATTTTATTTATTTGACACAGAGAGAGAGAGAGCTCACAAGTAGGCAGAGAGGCAGGCAGAAGGGGAGGGGGAAGCAGGCTCCCTGCTGAGCAGAGAACCCAATGCAGGGCTCGATCCCAGGACCCTGAGATCATGATGAGAACTGAAGGCAGAGGCTTAACCCACTGAGCCACCCAGGCACCCCTTCTCTCTCTTCTTTCAATGCATTTTCTTGTAGTTACCTTCTTTCCAGATGCAGCTCTGGTGCATCTGTTTGGGGAAACCTTCTCTTTCCTTCTCCACAGTTAAGCCCCCCTTCCGTTGTCCCGCCATAGGCATCACACCCCATGCAGGCACAGCTGTAATCCCACTTCCCACTATCACACTGGTTAGTCTGTTTGACATCAGCCTCCTCAATTCATCGGCAAGTTGGAACAAGGCTCTTTCCTCTTTTCTTTTCTTTCTTTTTTCCCCAATGCATCTTCACACTTAGGACTATGCCTGGTAATAGTGAAATTTCAAAAATGTCGGTAGAATTAATAATATCACACTTACATACAATTTTAAATTCAACATGATGAAGCTATTTTCACAGCAGTTAAACATTCCTCTTAACACAAAAATATTTTAACTTTTAGTCAATTAGGTTGTTTTCTATTATATGTAACAAATTTACAACACTTTACGCAAATCTTAGTTCCATGACTGGCTCACTGCCTATTTGCCCTCTGCGTATCTAGTTAATGTTCTGTTAATAACACTATAACATATATAAAGCTAAACTTTTCTGTGAAATTCTGAATTCTGAGATCTTCCAAAGCAGCAGTGGGGTTTAGAAGCAATAGAGGCTCTTAGATCCAGCTCCTGTCCTACTATTTGTTGGGTGTTTGGACTTGAGTAAATTACTTTTTTTTTCTGGATTTCATTTCTTCTGATCTGTAAACTCTCCAAAATAAATTCTAGTTCTATATTTCTTTGATTCTCTTCTTGGAGGTACTCCAAGAAAGGACCCAGCAGAAGGCAGGACTACAAACACTGTTGCAATATTTTTCCCAGAAAAGATCCTGCCCACTGGGGAAGATGTTGGGCAGCCTGACAGAGCCACTGTTCTAGCCCCCAAAAAGGACAAGTGCGGTAGGCCCTTTCTTAGAGACCTATACTTGGCATTAGCTTAGTGTTCATAAGGGGCCTCTGATTTTTTTTTTTCCTTGTTTGTGTGCTATAATGTGCTGGACAGTTCCTTTCCTTCTATTAAAACATTCTTCCTCCAGCATCATGGTCAATTAGTTTATAAAGTGAGAGTAGGTACCCCCTGATTGTGTTCTTCAAAGGATGTGTGAAATCTTAAAAGTCCATCGGAGCCTTTTTTTTTTTTGCAACGACTATACCTGACACGAGAGGTACACTGAACATTTGAGGGAATAACAACTGACAATCAAACGGAAGTAAGGCAGATTTTTAAATTTTGAAGTTAGCTCAGTTTGAATTCTTTGCTATTTAGTTTTTCTAAATAAAAATGGGTTTAGAAGAGACCCCGAATCGCTAAGGAAATGTTGAAAAACAAAAATAAAACTGGGGGCATCACATTATCTGATTTCAAGCTTTATTACAAAGCTGTGGTCACCAAGACAGCATGGTACTGGCATAAAAACAGACACATAGACCAGTGGAACAGAGTAGAGAGCCCAGATATGGACCCTCAACTCTATGGTCAATTAATCTTTGACAAAACAGGAAAAAATATACAGTGGAAAAAAGACAGTCTCTTCAATAAATGGTGCTGGGAAAACTGGACAGCTATATGTAGAAGAATGAAACTCAACCATTCTCTTACACCATACACAGAGATAAACTCAAAATGGATAAAAGACCTCAACATGAGACAGGAATCCATCAGAATCCTAGAGGAGAACATAGGCAGTAATCTCTTCGATATCAGTCACAGAAACTTCTTTCAAGATATGTCTCCAAAGGCAAAGGAAACAAAAGCGAAAATAAACTTTTGGGACTTCATCAAAATCAGAAGCTTCTCCACAGCAAAGGAAATAGTCAAAAAAAACAAAGAGGCAACCCACGGAATGGGAGAAGATATTTGCAAATGACAGTACAGACAAAAGGTTGATATCCAGGATCTATAATGAACTCCTCAAACTTAACACACATAAAACAGGCAATCATATAAAAAATGGGCAGAAGATATGAACAGAGACTTCTCCAATGAAGACATACAAATGGCGATTAGACACATGAAAAAATGTTCATCATCACTAGCCCTCAGGGAGATTCAAATTAAAACCACATTGAGATATCACCTTACACCAGTTAGAATGACCAAAATTAACAAGACAGGAAACAACATGTGTTGGAGGGGATGGGGAGAAAGGGGAACCCTCTTACACTGTTGGTGGGAATGCAGGTTGGTGCAGCCTCTTTGGAGAACAGTGTGGAGATTCCTCAAGAAATTAAAAATAGAACTTCCCTATGACCCTGCAATTGCACTCCTGGGTATTTACCCCAAAGATACAGATGTAGTGAAAAGAAGGGCCATCTGTAACCCAATGTTTATAGCAGCAATGGCCACGGTCGCCAAACTACGGAAACGACCAAAATGCCCTTCAATGGACGAATGGATAAGGAAGATGTGGTCCATATACACTATGGAGTGTTATGCCTCCATCAGAAAGGATGAATACCCAACTTTTGTAGCAACATGGACGGGACTGTAAGAGATTATGCTGAGTGAAATAAATCAAGCAGAGAGAGTCAATTATCATATGGTTTCACTTATTTGTGGAGCATAACAAATAGCATGGAGGACATGGGGAGTTAGAGAGGAGAAGGGAGTTGGGGGAAATTGGAAGGGGAGGTGAATCATGAGAGACTATGGACTCTGAAAAACAATCTGAGGGGTTTGAAGTGGCGGGGGGGTGGGAGGTTGGGGTACCAGATGGTGGGTATTATAGAGAGCACAGATTGCATGGAGCACTGGGTATGGTGAAAAAATAATGAATACTGTTATGCTGAAAATAAATAAATTTAATTTAAAAAAATGGGTTTAAACCCAGGGAATAGGTTTAAAAGAAGTATCTCCACCAAATGACAGCTCTATGATTTGACCAGGAGAGTCACGTCCACGTGTTTCTGGAAAGGTCAGACGAAAATCTTCACTGAGTGAGTAGAGTCTATATTATGTACGTTGTGGTTTCATGTGGGCAAAAAACAAACATTCCTCGCCTTTAGGATACCATGAGGTAGTGTGGATGGGTTTTTAGAAGCAAAGTCTTTACATTACAAAAAATTGCCTGTGATCCAAAATTCAACTTTTTTTTCATGGACTGCGTTCTTTCCAAGAGTATTATAGATTAAATGATGAGCTTATGATCCTCTAGTAACTTTTAAAGCTCACATCACCTTAGAAGGAAAATTGTTTAAAGGCTAAACCTTATGTTCTTAGAAATCAATGTTGTTCATTTTCTTGTATCTTGATTCTCCGATTAGTTTGTCTTTAAAATTTCTGTGAAGGCTAACTTAGCTTTCTCCCAAGATTCCTTCTCAGCTCGGCAAAGCAGTGTAGATTGTTAAGAATTTTAAAATAAGTAATAAATACCAATTCAAAGTAGTGTTCTAGGAAAAAGAAATGTTTCAGAAATTCAGTCAGAGACTCCTTTCCTCTCTCAGCTGTTCAAACCGGATGGGTTTCCAGGCTCTAGCATAGCATAGCTCTACCATAACTCTCTCACCTTTGGGGGAGGGGCACAAACGATACTATACACCGTATCAACAGCATCCCTTATTGTCATCGTGGCTAACATTTACTGATTATATGTGAAGCATCTCATGAATCCAAATCTCATTTAATCCCAATCAGCAAATGGTATCATCACCTATGTTTTACAGATGAGGAAATCGAGGGGCAGAGGTTTAAGAAAACTTTCCCTCCGTTACAATGGCAAATGGAAAAGTTGGGATTCAGACAGCAGGGTCTTCTTTTTTTTTTTTTTTTTTTTTTTTTTAATTTTTTATTTTTTATAAACATATATTTTTATCCCCAGGGGTACAGGTCTGTGAATCACCAGGTTTACACACTTCACAGCACTCACCAAATCACATACCCTCCCCAATGTCCATAATCCCACCCCCTTCTCCCAAACCCCCTCCCCCCGGCAACCCAGGGTCTTCTTAACCACTGCCCCACACGGCCCCCAAGTCCCTAACCTTAGGGCTTCCCAGTTGTCTCTCTTTGAAGCTGCCTGCTTTGGGAGTCAGGGAGATGCCCTGATTTCTGCATCCCTCGCTTAGAGAACCAGAGTAATGATTCTTTGGGAATGGAGTTGGTGCAGCCCTCCCAGACGGATGTGCTGAGGTATTCTGTGGCAATGCTTTGTTTCCTCAGAGAAATGCCTTGTGAGTCTTCATTTGTTCCCTCTTGTCTCAGTTTGGCTCCAGGCTTGGTGTTTGGTGCCATCGATGTAATTTCACTTAGGTGAATTTATAGACACAATGTCTTCGGTCACAGAGGACAATGAGTGTTCCCTTGGAGAAACTTCTTCATAAGATTCTGACCTTTTTTGTTTTTCACTTACAAAGGCAGCATTTCCCAATTTTTAATATCATTATCACCCAAATAACCTTCGCTATTGTCTGTGTCACTTGCTGCCTAAACTTGCATGAAATCATTTTCTTTAAAAAGTCAAGAGAACAAGAGGAATGTGATAAAAATATTTGCTTTTCTGGTAGAAAAAATATTTTTGATTTTTGAATTCACGAACCAAGTTGGAAGAATAGAGTGGGCTAAGACTTCTGTGAGTTTCTAAGGGAAGATGCAATCATCGTTTGATGTGGAATATTTGATTATGTACTTGTTATGACTTATTTTTCCATTATCTTATTTTAGGAATTATCAGGATTTATAATACCATTCTTTTCAGCCTATCACAATGGATTTATATTTTAATAGTACCCTCTTGAGTGTGTTCTTTTGTGTCTTGAGGATTGCATTTCAATCATGTGGGCAGAGTAGGCAGAAATCACTTTCTTCCTTTACTGAGTCATTTAAAAAACAATTGTACAAAACACGTGGTCCATTTAAACACTGGGGAGCAAGTTCTATGTTAGGCATTATCTAAGAAACAGAAATGGAGAAACTGCTTTTTTTCTCCAGTTTCTTTATTGACTTTATTTGGTTAGGGAGGATAGTATTGAAAGACTTAACACTAGAATGGGTTTAGCTGATTAAATAATTTCCAAAATAAACTTGGTTAGAAAATGAATTCTTGGTGTGCCTGGCTGGCTCAGTCAGTAGAGCATGCGACTCTTGATCTTGGGATGGTAAGTTTGAGCCCCACATTGGGTGGAGAGATTACTTAAAAATTTTTTTAAAACCCAAAAATAACTAAAGAAAACATTATCTATCACAACATAGGTCTAATTGTACTTTATACTACAATCCCCATTTTCTGTAATATCTGTAAGATATCTATGTCAGCTATGATTAGTAACTTTAATGACATTTTTGACAATATAAACACATAATTAGGAAAACACTACGGAATAAAAACTAACTGAACCATTAATAAACTCCATATTGTTTCATAGGCCTCAACTTCATTACTTGTGAACACACATGAACCTTATGAATGTTAAGTTAATTTAACAAACATATATGAAATTATATGTCATCTAAAAAAAAATTAATTGTAGGGCGGGGCTCCAGAATGTGTATCTATATCTGAAAGCTAAATGAAAATAATCTTGTGAAAGAACTTGAAGGTCAAACAAATGGCTTAGAAAATATAAAAAGTAAGGCTAGCTAAGAACAGGAGAAGCTAAAACAAGCTCTTTGGACAGAATCGGCTGGGCAGGTCCAGTGTGGTGCCCACCTTAGAACAGTGTTCGTCAAAGTCTGTCCCATGGACCACTTGGGTCGTTCATCAAAAAGATCTACCCTCCTGAGGGTCTGATTCTGTAAGACGAGGAATCTGTATTTTTAACAGCTTTCCTTTCCCTTGGAATAACAACTTTTTAGAACTGATAATTTATGCAACGAGCCATTCTTGATTGCTGAGTACTGGACAGAGTACAAAGATTAGATATTACTCACCCTTTTCTTGTCTCTCCCCTCCCTTCCCAGAAGCATGTAATGTAGTAGTAGTAGCTTATTCACAAAGTGCTTTGTGATTACAGAAGGGGAAGTGAAGATTTGGGGCTTTGGGGGTATGAGGGAAGCTTCCCAGAAGAAATGATTTTTGATTTGTGTCTTTAAGTTTGACCAGGAGTTTGCTTCTCAGAGAATGTCTTGAGAAGGTGACATTCCAAAAAGAAGAAATGGAATGTGCAATGACTTTGTCTGTATAAATGTTCCAGAAAGACTGAGTCATCTAATGTGCTTGGAGGATAAAGGGCATGGGGGATGGTGTTGAAAAATGCCCAATTATCTGAACTACTACTCACCGAAGAATTGTTCCTCTCTCCTTAAATGCTTCAATGAAAAACTGCTCACTACCTCCTGCATAGTATTTCCACCCACCCACCAATGCTCTTTTAGTTAGAATTTATTGTCATGCATTGATGCTATCTGCTTTCTGTAACTTAGTAATATTCATTTAACTTCTGGATTCAAGCAGACTGTTCAGGTTGATTCTATTAAAACTGAGAAAAGTTTCAACTGACATTCCACTTTCAAGAGAAAATAGTTCATTCAGCATTAGCATTAGAAAATAAAAATACAGTGTCTTTACTAAAAAACAGAGAGCGAATCTAAACAGAAAAAGTTAAACCAAAACAAGAAGTGTAACCTGGAAAAAGCTCAATAGTTATTATTTATAACAAGAATGATAGTACATGTAAAAATTGGTTCCATGGTATGTGATCCTAATTCAAAATCTTTGAGGGGTGGACCAATCCTCACAACCATATAGAACACTGAAATAAAAGTTTCGTAAGTGTTCATGCACGCATTCAGATAATGCCTCATTGATGGCATTATTTGCGTACTGCATTGTATACTGCGCACAAATTTCAATGTGTGTATGTATATTTAATGAAATATTACAGCCATCACTTCTGCATGGAGACCAACAAGCCCTCTATCCATGCTAAGTCCCCGAGGACCAGGACTGAGAGATGATGGTGATAAAAACGTGATGTTTCCTACTCATGGCAGGATGTGTTTTCCAACGATGGCTGCACAAATATTTATCCCATTTCACAGGCTTTTACAGTGTGACATTGACACTCTTCTATTCGGGGTGCAGCTTTATCTTTCCTTCCCTAGAACACGGATGAGCCTGTGATCTGTGCGACTTCCACAGCTAAATCAGAAAAGGCGACATAGCTTCTGCCTGCAACTGTCTCTTGGGAGTGCCCGCCCCTGGAATCTGAACACTATTCCATGAGGAAGCCAAAACTGCCCCATGCAAAGCAATCACACAGAATGGCCCATGTGGAGAGAATCCCAGACCCCCAGCCAAAAGCCAGCATCAATTGGTAAATAAGTGAGCCTTCAAATGATTCCAGCCTCAGCCCGGGGACCAGACACTGTGGAGCAGAGATAAGCTGTCCCCTTTGTGCCCTGTCTGAATTTCTGGCCCACAGAATTTGTGAGCATAATAAAAATAATTTAATCCACAGGGGTACTTGGCAGTGGCTAACAGATCATAGGGCACCTGGGACTAAAAAGATGAACACCTTTTAAGGTTCTCCTTGAACTACATACCTGAAAAAACCTGAGGTCTGATGAAATGTAGTCCAATGAGACACTGTGACATAAGAGAGGGCTCCTCATCCAGTCCCCAGGCCAAAAGCTCCTTGAACAAAGAGGAGGCTGGTCATCCTTGGGGACAGATCCCTTGGTAGTGCCTGAAGTAGCACCTACTCAAAATCTTCTAACCTTTCCCCAGAGAACATGCAGACATTTACCAGAGCAGCTGGGTAGGGGTGAAAGGGCAGACATTTATTTCACCTTTTAAAATTTTAACTCCATATAGTTAACATACAATGTTAGAGGAGTTTCAGGTGTACAATACAGTGATGCAACAATTCTGTACATTACTTGTCCTCTTAATTTCCTTCACCTATTTTATTCACCCCAGACTCACCTCTCCTCTGGCAACCATTGTTTGTCCTCTATAGTTAACAGTCTGGTTTTTGGCTTGTCTAGAAAGGGCAGACATTTAGAGTATTACTGGACGCTGGCTCTGTGCTAACCTTTAACCCTGAGGGCCAGAGGTGTGCTCACAACGGGGGCTCATAGCATCAGGAGTAAAATGGAGCTTTGGCCCAAGCTGGCATTATGATAGGCCCAGAGATTCCATGTGGTTGTTCCTATAGATCCCGAAGGTATAGATGCAACACATGGTACTTAACAACAGTCCTCAGTACCTCCCTTGACCCCCTTACTCACAGACAGAAGCTTTTTTGGTGGATGAGTCTGACACTACCTGCTCGTTCCCCAAATAGTAAACCAACAGACCAGTACTACCACCCTAGGAAGTCACAGAGATGATAGGAGCGGGATTCCTATCATGTCCCTAGTTAACTTGCCTAGTCAGCTCCTGAAGAGGGCTGACACATCTTGGAGAATGGCTGTATCGTTAGATGAAACCATGGTGGCCATTTCAGATCTTCTATTTATTGGAGCAAAGACACTTACCTCTGGAAACTATTCCATGGCGATTGATCTAGTAAATGTTTTTCTCTCCATCTTTGTGGAAAAAGTGTATCAGAGGCTGTTTTTACCTGGCCGAGAGGGTGCAGACTCTCCAGTCTTATTCAGGACTGTCTCACTCAGCACTACCTCAACTCTCTCTGGCTGTTATGCTCTACTCCAAGGGGACATAGACCCCCTCTATCCCACAGAACATTACAGTGTACATTGATGCTATCATGCTGATTACTGCATCTGGAAGCAGGGAGTACAAAGTGCCCTAGATTCTGTGCCAGTGAGTGGGAAATTTGGGGGAATGGGGGTTGCCACCTCAGTGATGCTTCTGGAAGTCTAGTGGTCTAGGGAATTTCTAAATACCCCTTCCAAAGTGAAAGACGAGTTTCTGCATCTTTCACTCCTTCATAATTAGAAAGAGTCACAATGCTTGGACTTCCTTATATTTTGGCAGAATCATAGACCCACTTTTGAGATTGCTACTTCGAGCCTTTATTGAGTGAACCATAATGCCACTGCTTTCCGTGGCAGCCAGAGCAGGAAAACCTGTTCCAGCTGCTCCAGGCTCCAGCCCTTTCAATTCACCTCTTTGGCCCAGTGCCTCCAACCATAATATGAGGTCTGTGCCAGACTGGGGGGTACATGGAGCCCACTGAGAGCCCTAGTAACATACAGCAAACCCATGCTTTCTTTGGCAAATATTTTCTTTCTAAGAAAACCATGGATTTGGTCCTGAGTGCCAGGAGGGTCAGGTTGTATAAGTATGGAACATCAAGTTTCCATGCCACTGTTGTACTCTGGGCTTTTTGACCCACTGAAACAGAAGGGTGCCATTTACAGGACTGAAGCAGGTCATGCTGGGAAGTAAGTGTCACAAGCAAATGGTTCACACTCCCAGTGTACCTTCTCTTTTTATACTACCGCCTTTCCCAACCTGTCCGCATAAACGGTTGTTAATCTAGGCTGGTTTTTCTAATACTGGGCTATACATGCCCCCAGGAGTGCCCTGAGGTGTGCTAGTGGGTTCTTGACCAGTTTGGATGGGTGGAAAAAATATGAGCTCAGTGAGCCTCACTTTAAGCAGAACTTCCGGTTGTTTGTTTCTCTCATAAGGAAAGATGTTGAAGGTACAGAGATACACTAAGTTATAGATGCTGCCTAATAAAATTGCGTTTTGATTAAAGGGGTGAGACCAGGTTAAATTCTCAGAAACGGAACTCTGGTCAAAACATAAAATCTAAAAGCTGTATTTCCCATGCATCCTTTCTCAGGAAGCTACTTGAGGATGTACTCCACTGAAACAAAGGTATAAACCAAGAAATAGGAAGGCACTGGGTCAAGGGAACACAGCACTCAACATGGGGAAGACACAGCAGGCCTAAAGTGTAACCAGTTCAATTCAGGGCAGTAGTGGGCTGAAGGAATCTAGAAAGGGCATCCCAGGAGATTTCTTTAAAGAGAAAAAAGTGGAGCAAAATGGTTACCTGTTACGAATAGTCATATGAAAAATAGTGTACAAAGTAGTTTTATGACTCTGTGGGAAAATTTTGGAAAAGGAAGAGAAAGGTGCATAGGAAAGTAAGAATATATGAAAAGGGGATGACTATCAGCTCAAGGAAAATAAACATTTATAGAAATGAACAATAAATTACATAGTTAAAATAAGTTAATGCTCAATACTAGTTTAGCCAAAAATTATGACAGAACCATATTTAAAGGATGAAGGACAGAAAAATGAGGTGGAATGGGATGGTGTAAGAAAGCTAAATCCTCATATTCCATTATGTGTGGTCAATGGTATCTTGAATATACACATCAGAGAGCCTACTAGTTGGAAACACAGAGATAAATATTAGAGAAAAATAAACTAAAAACATTTACACTGACAATAAAATATTGTTTACTATGTGTGAGACCATTATTCAAGGTGTTTCACACATATTACTCATTTAATTCTGATAACCCAATGAGATAGATACTATTACATTTCGTTTTACAGATAAAAAAAACTGAGGCAGAGAGGTTAAGTAACTTCCAAGGTCATACTACTACTTTGATTAAAAAATAAAGTAGGAACGCCTGGGTGGCTCAGTCAGTTAAGCTTCTGCCTTCAGCTCAGGTCATGATCTCAGGGTCCTGGGATTGAGCTGCACCAACCCCCACCCCCTTCCCTGCTCAGCAGGGAATCTGCTTCTCCCTCCCCATGGTCTTTCCCCTTTGTTTGTGCATGCTCTCTCTCTGTCACTCTCTAATAAATAAAATATTTTAAACTAATTGCTAAAATAAAGCATAATAGATACACAGGGTAAAACCCCCAGGCAAACATGCTTAACAGTTATACATTCTTCCAGGTGTTTTCTACATTTGATTTTAACATGAATGTGAGTACACTCTTCTCTTTCTCTTTCATTTAACAATATACCTTGGTACTCTCATATCTGCATAGAAAGATCTAGCTCATCCTTTTTTCAATGCTACTATATATGCAAGAATTATTAAGTTGTCCTCTACTAGAAAACATTAAAGGTGTTTCCAGTCTTTTGAAGTTCCAAAGGAGCAACAAAATTCCTTTTACAAGCAACTGTATGTACATATGTGAGAACAGGAAAAATAAAAATATGTATACATTCAAAATTTATGACTATTGTGTCCCAAAGAGACTGTATCAACTGCACTTCTGCTAGAAGTTTACAAGAGTGCCTATCCTCATATCCTTAAAAAAAATAAAAAGTAATATGGTATAATTAAACTTTCTGGTAGGTGAAATATGGGACTTCTTGTTTTAATTTACATTTTTTTAAGATTTTTATTTGAGAGAGTGTGGGTGCGGGAGAGAGAGAATTAGGGAGTCAGAGGGGCTGAGGAAGGGGGAAAAGCAGACTCCCCACTAGCAGAAAGCCCAACTCCAGGCTCCAGCCAAGGACCCTGGGATCATGACTGAGCCAAAGGTAGATGCTTAACCACCCAAGTGCCCCTAATTCGCATTTTAAAATAGAGGTAATTTTTTTTTATATATTTGAAAAACTATTTGTATTTCTTTCCTGCAAACTGACTATCCACAAACTCTTCCCATTATGGTCATTTTCTTGCTGATGTTTAAGAGTCTTTACATAGCAAAAAAGTTAATCTTTATGACATATCACCAATTTCCATTCTTTTGTTTCTTTTGACTTAATTTGTGGTATGTTTGGGATATAGACATATGTAATTTGTATCAACTCAATCTGTGAAACTCTATGCAATTAGACCCACATCAATGACAGAACCATTATCTATAACCACAGAAACAAGACCTCATCACTTTTGCGCTGTCTTAAGACTTACAAAATAAGGTATGTGACACTGTTCAAAAAAATATTTTAGAAAATATAAATAAGTAAAAATAAAAATTTAAACCTCTGGTGCTTCCATCATTATGATTACCATTGTTATCTCACAGGATTTTGTGTAAATATTAAGTAAAGTTGTCCCATAATTTTCATCTGAACATGTGTTCTATCACAGGTGTTTGTTTCAACGCATTCCTAAAATTATTAAAAAAAAAAATTCAGAAGTTTTCCTTGTTTCTCATGTGCTCTGGCACACTTTAAAATAGGAATAAAGGGGAGGAGGTGGGGGATGGGGTTACTGGGTGATGGGCATTAAGCTGGTCATGTGATATAGTGAGCACTGGGCATTATATACAACTGATGAAATCACTGAACTCTACCTCTGAAACTAATCCACGATATGTTAATTAATTGAATTTAAATAAAATAAAAATAATTTAAAAAATAAAATAGAATTAAAGTTATCTATTTTCATAGAATTGACCTGGAAACATTTACAATTGGAGTTTGTTTGAATATTAGTGAGATTATACACATTTTCCATGTGTCCGCTTAGTTGTAATTCTTCACCAAACTGTTTACGCTCTGACCCTGTGTATCAGTCGGGGTTCCGCAGAAAAATAGAACCAACGGTATACATGTAGACATATAAGAGATTGACTAAGATGAATTGGCTCACACAATAAGGGATATCCTACAATTTGCTGCTCACAAGATGGAGACCCAGAAAAGCGGGTGGTATAATTCAGTTCAAGCGTAAAGGCCCCCAGTCAGAGGGACACCAATATTGTGTTCCAGCTCAGCAGAGGGCAAGTTTGCCCTTTCTCTGCCTTTTTGTTCTATTTAATCCCTCAACAATTTGGATCATGTCCACTAGAATGGGTGAGGATGGTTCTTCCTTACTGAGACTACTGATTCAAATGCTAACCTCTTCCAGAAACACACTCACAGATGCACCTAGAAATCATATTTTATTAGTTCTCAACCCAGTCAAGCTGGCACACAGAATTAATCACCAAGCCTAGTGTGCTACTGAAGAGATGGCCATTTATGGCTAAGAGCTCTTCCTATGTTGGGTTTTGAATCATTTCTCTACCACAGCACAAATACTCTCCCAAGTTTGTCATCTTTCTTTAAATTTTAATTTTTTAAACATATATAAGCCTTTCTTATGGTCATTAAACAAATCAGTGCATTCCTTTACGATTTGTGCCTTTGGTGTCATGTTTAGAAAGGCTTGCATACCCCTAAAAATTATGTAAATATTTACCTATATTTTATCTATTACTTTCCCAGTTTATTTTTATACATCAAAATTTTTATTCCATCAAAATTATAGTTTTATTTTAATTAAATTTGTATCTTATTTTTATCACACCTTTTTTCAAATAATTTCTGAGTATTTTCCAAATAAATTTTATTTGGGAAATTAATATTTAAAAATATATATTTTTCCAAATAATAGGGAAGTTTTAACATCATTTACTGAGTAAGAGCCGTCTTTATGAATGACTTGAAATGTCAAAATTTGCAAAGCAAATCTCCTTTTAGCGTTTTTTTCTGATAACAGCTTTACTGTAATATAATTCACACACCATTTCATTCATCCATTTAAAATGTACAATTCAGGGGCACCTGGGTGGCTCAGTTCAGGGGCACCTGGGTGACTTGAACTGCCTTCAGTTCAAGTCATAGTCACAGTATCCTGGGATTGAGCCCCGTTCTGGGCTTTCCACTCAGCAGGGAGTCTGCTTCTTCCTCATGCTCTCTTTCTCTCTCTCTTGCTCACTTTCTCTCTCTCAAATAAATAAAACCTTCAAAAATTTGAATTTTACAATTAAAAAATGTAAAAAAATAGAATGTACAATTTAATGGTTTTTAGTAGATTCACAGAAGTATGCAATCACCGCTACAAGTTTTAGAAGTTTTTCATCACCCCAAGAAGACACCCTGTACACATCTGAACATGTTTTTATGTGCTGATTGGCTATTTGTTTACCTTCTTTGGAAAAATATTTATTCATATCTTTTGCCTATCTTTCAGTTGGTTTATCCACCTTTTTAATTGCTGAGTTGTAAAAGTTCTTTATTCTGGATATTTAATCTTTATCAGATATATGATTTGCAAATGTTTTCCCTCATTCTGTGGCTGTCTTTTCACTTTTTTGATCATATCTTCTGAAACACAAGTTTTTAATTGTATTTAAGTCCAATCATCAGTTTTTCCTTTGGTTGCTTGTGCTTTTCATGCCATATTTAAGAAACTGCCTAATCCAAAGTCATAAAGATTTACACTTCCGTTTATAGTTTAAGCTGTTACATTTGGGTCTATAATCCATTTTAACTTAATTTTTGTATATGGTGTGAGGTAGGAGTCCAATGTCATTCTTCTGTATGCATACAGTTGTTCCAGCACTATTGGTTGAAAGACAGTTCTTTCCCTTTTGAATGCTTTCAACAGAACTGCCAAAAATCAATTACCCATAAATGTGCTCATTTACTCTGGACTCTCAATTCTGTTTCAGAGATACCACATAATCTTGATTATTGTAG
This sequence comes from Mustela putorius furo, assembly GCF_011764305.1. Classification (NCBI taxonomy): domain Eukaryota; kingdom Metazoa; phylum Chordata; class Mammalia; order Carnivora; family Mustelidae; genus Mustela; species Mustela putorius. The sequence continues at coordinate 44,587,542 of NW_025422368.1, read as the reverse complement.
TTTTCCAGTAAGTTTTAAAATTATAAAGTGTAACACTTCCATCATTGTTCTCTTTTTTCAAGATCATTTTGGCTATCCTCAGTCCCTTAAATCTCCATACGAATTTTAGGATTGGTTTGTTAATTTCCGCAAACAAAAACCCAACTAATAGGGATATTAATGGATCTGCAGACCAATTTGGGAAGTGTGCCATCTTTACAATATTAAGTTTTCCAACCCACGAAGGATACATTTTCATTTATTTAGGTCTTCTTTAATTTCTCTTGATAGTGTTTTGTAGCTTTCAGGGCACAAATCTTTCACTCTTTGGTTAAAAATACTCTTTTGTGAAGTACATTCCTAAGTATTTTACTATTTTGATAATAGTATAGAATGTTTATTTCATTTTTTTATTGTTCATTGTTAGTATATAAAAATACAATTGTTTTTTGTACCTTGACCTTATGTTCTGTAGTCTTACTGAATTTATTATATCTAACAGATAGGTTTTTGTTTTTGGTAGATTCTTTAGGAGTTTCTTTATGTAAGATCAAGTGATTTGTAAATAGAGGTAGTTTATTTCTTCCTTTCCAATCTGGCTATCTTTTAATTTCTGGCTTAACTGTCCTGGGTAGAAGCTCCAACATCAAACAGGAGTGGCAAGAGTAAACATCCTTGTCTTATTTCTGATCTTAAGGGGAAAGATTTCAGTCTTTCACCATTAAGTTTATAAGCTATTTGTAGTTGCTCTTTATCAGGTTGAGGAAGTTCTCTGTTATTCCTAATTTTATTGATTTTTTTTAATCATAAGAGGATTTTGTGAAATGTTTTTTCTGCATATACTTATATAATCAGATTTTTGTTCTTTGTTTTATTAATATGGTATATTACATTGATTGATTTTAGTCCATTGAACAAACATTGCATTCCTGGAATAAATCCTGCTTGATCATGTCCTATAATCACAAACTCTTTCAAACAATAGAAGAGGGAACACTTCCCAACTATTTCTATTACCACACCAAAATCAGACAAAGACATCACAAGAAAACTACAGACCAATATACCTGATAACTACATATGCAAAAATCCTCAATAAAATACCAGCAAACCAAATCTAGGAACACAGAAAAAGGTTTACATATCATGACCAAGTTAGGAGAATGGGGAATGAGTTACTAATGTGTATGGGATTCCTTTGGGGGAGTGATGACAATATTCTGAAATTAGACAGTGACAATGATTGCATGATTTGGGGACTATACTAAAAATTGTACCTAGTAAAAGGGCAAATACCATTTTATGTGAATTATATGCTATTCTTTTTTTTTTTTTAAAGCTGCCTGCCCTCTATTTTCTCTTTTCCCCTGTCCTACTGCCTGAAAGGCAGATATGATCATATTAGCAAAAAACATGTTAAGGGATGGTAGAGCAACAAGATGGTAGGAACCTGGGTCTTTGGATAACCTTCCACATCAAACTGGCACAGCCCCATGAATTACCTACAAGCTCAGATATTCACAAAAGCAAAAAAACAAAAAGCAAAAACCAAAAAACTAGTCCCTGCTTTGTTTAGATCATTGCGATTAGGTTCCTGTTAAAGCATTCCAACCAATATCTTAATGAATTCAATTAGGTTGTTTCTACTTTTCACTACTACACATAATTTTGCAATGAAGTTCCTTATGTATATATAAATATATATATATACATATATATTTATCATTAAGACAACACAAGTCCATATATAAATATATATATACATATATATATGTGTTGTCTTAATGATTTGTAGAAATTTTCATTTTTGTTTATTGTTTATTTGTTTTGCCATTATTTTCTACTAGAGTTTGGCTTTTATTTACACTTATGTTTATAATAATTTTAGTCATATAGAAATTGTTACTTTAACGTGTTCAAATGTATCAATCTTTTCCTCTTATAATTTGTTTTAGTCTCATTTCAGAAAATATTTCTCAAATGTATGTCAAAGATATTTTCTCATGCACCTCCTGACAATTTTAATTTTCTTCTTCATATTTAGTTTTTCTTCCACTTGGAACTGGTTTTTATGAGTGTGAAGTATGTGTCACATTTTCCTTTTTATGTAGAGCTAATTGTTCAAGCATTATTTATTCATAATTTCATTCTTTCCCTGGTGAACTTCCTAGATTTTCTATGTCTTTCAGTAAAACTTAACAATTGCTAGTTTAATTTCACTGAGGATATAATCTTTATTATCTCACTCTTGTTGAGGCTTACTTTATGACCCAGGGTATGATCAGTTTTGATAAAGTTTACAGGAGCCCTTAAAATAATGTGCACCTTGGGGCACATGGGTGGCTCAGTGGGTTAAAGCCTGCCTTCGGCTGGGGTCATGATCCCGGAGTCCTGGAATCAAGCCCCATGTCAGGCTCTCTGCTCGAAGAGGGAGCCTGCTTCCTCCTCTCTGCCATCTCTCTGACTACTTGTGATCTCTGTCAAATAAATTAATAAAATCTTAAAAAAAAATAATGTGCACCTTGCTACAACTGGATACACTACTCTGTATGTTAGCCAAGTCTGTTGTTAAATGTTATTTAAATCTATTATATATGTATTGATATTACTTTTGCCTGACTGTTTATTAGTCACAAACAGAGGTGTGTTAAAATCTCTATCATGACAGAATCATGTATTTCTCCTTTGAGTTGTTTTATTTTTTTAAAGTATTTTGAGGCTATATTTTAGGTATATCCCAGCATTTAATTATTCTATTATGTTGAATTAAAATTTTTTATAATTTACAAAACGTCCCTTTTTACCTAGCAACAAAGTTTTGCCTCAAAGTCTACTGTATATAATGCAGATACTCCAGCTTTTCTTTGTTTCCTTCCTTCCTTCTTTCTTTCTGATTCATGTTTATATGCATATTTCCCCATCTTTTAATTTTCAACTGTTCTGTGTCCTTATACTTTATGTGTGATTCTTAAAAACAGCACATGGGGCACCTGGGTGGCTCAGTTGGTTAAGTGACTGCCTTTGGCTCAGGTCATGATCCTGGAGTCCCAGGATCAAGCCCCGCATGGGGCTCCCACCTCCCCAGCGAGTCTGCTTCTACCTCTGACCTTTCCCTTCTCATGCTCTCTCTCTCTCTCAAATGGACAATAAAATCTTCAAAATAAATAAATAAATAGATAGATAGATAAATAAATAAATACAGCATATATTTGCGTTTGCTTTTCTTTTTTCCAGTCTACAGCCTCTGTGTTTTAAATGGAAGTCAGTCACTTATATTTAATATAATTACTTATAAATTGGGGTTTAAAGGTACTATCTTATCTTTTGTCCACATTCCTTTCTCTCTTTCTTGCCTTCTTTTGGATTGTTTGCCTTATAGCATTTCTCCCAACTATATACTTTTTCACTGCATAAATTCCTGAATTTCAATATAAAACTACTAAGTTAGAAACTGGTGTAGAGTTCCTGATTCATTGGACCTATAATGAGACTTGAGAATGTGAATTTCCAGCAAATTCACAGACGATACTGATGCTACTGGTCTACTGACCACACTCGGAGAACCTTTGCTTTGCAGGATTAAATGGACCAGATATACAGAGATCAGCAGATACTGAAATAATCAAAGCAAATGATCATGGTCTTGACTAGGACACTGGCAGTAAAAATTTTTACAAGTATTTTACAAGTATTAATAACACTGAAAGAAATAAAGGGTTCCAGAATAGAACCAGGTTTTAGAGTGATAAAGATGAATTTTGCTGACATTTTTACCTTTGAAGTATAGAAAACAGAAAGCAATTATAATCATCAGAATTGAGGATTTCGTTTTCACAAGCTAATATTATTTTCTGTTCTTTAGAACTATTTTAAAATAAATTTGTCCTGATAAAAATAATTATGTAAATATATTTATCACAAAGGAAAAACTGGGTTAAGTTTATAACATTTAAGATTTTTAAGTTTCTAAAACTTAGTTTTCTCTAATGAGATGCATCATCAATACGTGCTGCTGCCATCTAGTTAGATTACAACTAGTGAACTGGACACTGGGTAAGGTTTGAAAGTGCATTTAGTCTGCTGTATCAACCAGATGAGGGACACAGAAGAGTTAGATCAACGGATATTCCTTCACACGTGCTTCAGTATACAGACAGACCTTCTAGTGACCCAATCAGCTGGATTCTGCTACAAAACAAAGCAAATGCATGAAATAAATTAACTAAATTAGTTAATTTACCAAAAAAGTCACCAATTAAATAATTTATCTGACACATGAATTTCAATTTATAACACTGATTATTTTTAAATAAAAGGAGAGGATATGACTACAACTCAAAAACATACATTTTCCCTTTATTTTTACATGTATACATCCTAGAGAGTATCTAAGTCACAGCATGAGGGACACTGAGAAACATATGTAATATTTAAAACCATTCTGTTCAGTATTTTGCTTGAGTAATTATGGTTTGTTTACTTTTTTAGATTTTATTTATTTATTTGACAGAGAGATAGAGAGAAGTACAAGTAGGCAGAGCAGCAGGCAGAGGGAGAAGCAGGCTCTCCACTGAGCAGGGAGCCCGAAGTGGGGCTCGATCCCAGGACCCTGGGATCACAACCTGAGCTGAAGGCAGACTCTGAGCCACCCAGATGCCCCAGTAATTATTGTAATTTTAATATAAATGTATATACTATTTATCTAGGAACCCAACTGAATATGAAACTCTGCTAGAGACTGAAAAAAAAAATTGAACCCACAGTAAATAAAACGTGACATCTTCATTCATAGATGAGTGCCCAAAAATGATTTACATAAACAAAATGTGTCAACAACCTGTAGAAAGCTTTATAACTGAGGTAAGTTTGTGATAAAATAAAGGCATGTTTCCCAAAATGTAACCAAAATGTATTGTAACATAACAAATCTCTTTTGTAAAAGTATAGAAGTTTCTGATTAGTGTTTTAGATACATAATTTTAGAGGATCCTAGAAATAATTGAAATCTTCATAAACAGCAAATGGGATTTCAGAGGTGGATCATGATAAGTAATCTTAAGACAGGAAGATCCTAGTAGTCTGTAGATGAGATAGTTTCTAAAGAGCTGTAATACAGGGGGGTTTTTAGTGTTCTGACCATAGCTTTAAGTATCAAGTCATTATTACTCATCTACTTAAAAGCCTTCCTTGGCTTCTGTATTAAGACTCATATTGTTGCTGTAACACAAACTTAGTGGCTTAAACGACACAAATAAATTTATTATCTTAAAATTGTAGTGGTCAGAGTTCTCAAATGGGTTTCCCTGAATTAATATCAAGACACCAGCAGGGCTATATTCTTTCCTGGATTCTTTAAGGGAGAATCTATTTTCTTGCCTTTTCCTGCTTCCTTGGAAAGGGAGGTGGCCCGCATTCCTTGGCTCCTGGTCCCCTTCTGTATTCAAAGCTAGCATGGCTGGTTGAGTCTTTCTCTGATTATATCACTCTGACCTCCTCTTTCCACATTAAAGGACCCTTGTGACTACCCGACATCATCTAGGATAATCTCCCTATTTTAAGGTCAACTGATTAGCCACCTTAACTTCGTCTGTCACTTTAATTCCCCATTACCATGGAATGTAAGATAGTCATAGGTTCTGGGGATTAGGATATACACCTCTTAGTAGGGAGGAGCATTATTTTTCCTATCAGGATTTCCCAGTGTCACCAAAACTATGCTGGCTCTCAAAGATTTTGACATTATTGATCCCAATTTACTCTCCTGCCTTGGCCATAAGATTCCATTCTTTGAACCCGCTGTTCCAACCACACGGTCTATCTGATGTTCCCTCCCAAACAGCCTGTACTCACACAGCTCTACAGCTTTGCTCTTGGCATTTTCTCTTCATTGATGTTCTCTTCATTCCTCCCTACGTTTCCTTCCCAGATGAAAATCCCTTTCTCAAAATTTCATAGCAAATGTTTCATTAGCCATGAAGCTTTTCTCCTAATCTTTCCTCTGTAGAGGTATCATGGTGTTTGTACTTCCCTACAGAACTTAACAATACATTTCCTTCGATAGTTATTCCTGTTCTTTGCTGGAGAATGCTCTCATTGAAGGCAGAATCACATAGATTCATCCCCACTTTTGTGTCTCTTTTCTACATTACCATCTAGTAAAATCACCCCCCTTCACCCAGTCATGCTTCGCAAACTGGGGAGTCATCTCTGACCAGGCCATCAGTGAACTTCACCAGTGCTCCCTCCTGATCGAAGTTACCTTCATCTCTTGCCTTCTCTACTGGACTCCTTGTTTTCAATCTTGCTCCTGTATCTCTCACCTTGCACATGTGAGCCTGTGCATATGCATAGGTGCGCGCGCGTGCGCGCGCAAACACACACACACACACACACACAAATTCTATTCTCAACTCAGCATCCAAAGGGATTATTTACATTGTGTTGAAGTCAAGTCTGAGTATAACTCAGTCCTGCTTAATGTCAGACAGCTTCCCAACACACATAAAATAGAATCCAAAGTCCATACCATGATCTACAAGGCGTAACCTCACCTCCCGCTGTCTTCCATCTTGCTTGCTAGAGTCCTGCCTCACTGTCAACCTCCCTGTTCCTCAGGGAGCCTGGCAACCACTTGCCCCAAAGCCTGTGCACTTGCTGTGTCTCCAGCCTATTTTTCCAGGTAGCCACATGATTGACTCTTTTATGTCCTTTATGCCTCTCCTCAGGCCCTCATGTTCTTTGGGTCTCTGTACAAACGTCACTTAATCGGCCATCTCATGCAAAATGTAGGCCTTCGTCTCTTCCACCACTGTCTGTATCCTTATGCTGCTTGCATTTTCTTACACCTATCATTACATGACATGACATAATAAACCTACTTCTTGTCTGTCACCGTCCACAAAAACGTAAACTTGATGATGGCATAAAGTTGATCTCTCCTCTAGGCTCAGAATCTGCAAGCGTGCATAGCACAGAGTAGGCATTTAAAAAAGTTAAATGAATAAACTTAATTTTGTATGTCCTCCTATTTCCTGCTCCATTCTTTGATCACAAATGCTAAGCAAGTATTGCAGAAGTGAATTTTACCCATTTGCCAAAAGTTATTTAATAGACTCACCAGAGGAAAAACCATAGCAAGCCACTTTTATCATAGAGAAATAAAGACACTAGAGAAATTGTCACAATTCAGCTTAGTCTTTTATTATTTCATTTTCATATGCTGGACCTCCCTTGGTCACAAAGTGTATCGCACTGAGTATTTATTTCAAGGATGGAGTTCAGAAATTAATCCCAGCAGACCACCTTTCCTACACAGGATGTGTGGCTGGGGCAGGGGATGGGGCTTTGGGACACGCTAGTATGGATGTGAAGGACACCTAGAAGATGACTGTAAGCTGCAAAGGCGCAGTTAGGAACATCCAGTCTGGGGGGATATACTCAAAGCTTAAAGTGTTTCTTCTTCCGTGAATTTCTCTTTCACAACACGGGTTTCTTAGAAACAGACTTTTTTCCCTCTGTGTCTGGGTTTTTCAGACCAGAGAAAGCAATTAAAAAAAAAAACAAAAAAACCTCAGAGCAAAAATAAAACACATAGCTTCTAATCACCCACTCCCTTGTTGCACATATAAGAGGTAGTTTTAAAAATTCATCTTTTCTTTGTCACCTACTGTCTGTATTGATGCAAAATCAAATGTCTGGAACTGTGTAAGTTCATTCCATTTATACTTTACCTATTTTATTTTAAAATATGTTATTTATTTATGTAAGAGAGAGAAAGCAGGAGAACACAGATGGAGAGGGAGAAACAGGTTCCCCGCTAAGCAGAGAGCCCGCTATGGGGCTCGATCCTAGGACCCTGAGATCATGACCTGAACTGAAGGCAGGCGCTTAACTGACTGAGCTACCCAGGCACCCCTACACTAAACCAATTTTAAATGATCATTTCCACACTACTGTTAAATGCTTCTCTTCCTTTCCTTCAGAATTTCCTTGAGTCCTTCTTTTTATACCAACTCCCAAAACTCAGTAGCATCAGTCAATGTCTTTTAACCGAAAAACACAAGTTTTAATCACAATGAATACTTTTGGTTCTTATTTTACTTTTCTTGCACAATTGAAGAGTATGTTTTCTAAGCCAATGGTTTTTGACTCTGTGTACAGATTAGAATCACCTGCAAAACTTAAAAAAAAAAAGAAAAAGGAAAAACAAAACACCAAGGCTCAGGACTCTCCCTAGACCTGAGTGGGGGACCCAAGCATCAGAATCTCTTTTTAAAGATACCCAGCAAGTCTAATATGCAGCAATGGTTAAGAACCAAAGCTCTTAGCCCACACGACTGTAAGCCACTCAGAAAAAATGCAGTAATGAGAATAGTAGCAAGAGGAAGTTGATCCCACATTTAGATTTCCCTATGGCTAAATCCCAGAGCAGGCCATTGTCCCATGTATAACTAGTTAATTTGTATACTATATTACATGACTGGATAGATATAGTGATTACCCTTGACAATATGGATATGATTCAAAACCTAAATAAGCTGAATAGTACTTAAAGATATTTAAAAAGAGTATAGTCAAATGTCACATTAATTCACACTATCTTCCTTAGTAGTCTGTGGCTTAAGAATTATACATTTGCAGGGTGCCTGGGTGGCTCAGTGGGTTAAAGCCTCTGCCTCCAGCTCAGGTCTGGGATCCCAGGGTCCTGGGACAGAGCCCCACATTGGGCTCTCTGCTCAGCAGGGAGCCTGCTTCCCTTCCTTTCTCTCTGCCTGTCTCTCTGCCTACTTGTGATCTCTGTCTGTCAAATAAATAAATAAAATATTTTTAAAAAAAAGAATTATACACTTGTGATAGTCTTTCCCTTTCCCTGCCTTTGACTATAATTAATGCAGCAAGCTCAAGAGAGGGGTGGAGGAAAGTCCTTGTTCTCTTTTCTTTCTTTCTTTCTTTTACCCTAAGAAGTGATTTCCTAAATGGTTTCTCCTGTAGTGGGTCAAGAAAAAGACAAGGCTGAAGGTGATTAGGATTCGTGGACTAAAGGTAACCCAGACATTCTATAAAGAGCCTTCAATAAATAGGCAACATAAGGCAAAGAAAAGATGCTGGCACCCAAGAGGCAATAGAAGAGGGCAATGGGTATTGCCTAATTACAAGAGCACTGTGGACACATTCTGCTTCTGTACCAGACTCTGGCACAATATTTTGGTTATATTGAATTTTCCCATCACTAATTGCTTAGAATTTCCAAATTGAGCATTTAATTGTCCAAAGTGGAAAGGTGACTGTGAAAGAAGAGACTTATGCTCTATAAATGCTATACTGTAATCATAATTTGGATAAAGAGATTTTTACTGACTGGTTTGGCTCGGGAAACATTGACTAAATTGACTGGGACGTTGTTCATCACTTTTTGGTAGCATAAGTATCTTTCTCCAGCTCTGTCATTTCTTGACTACTTTACTTTGTAAAATGTCATTTTGTTCAGATACTTCTTCAAAACAATTGTTGCCAGGATCTGAACTGTAACTGGAAGAAAACAGGTTATTTGTAACAAAAAGAGATAAAATTGTAGTATTACATAAAGCATTATGACTGCTTCCAAGTGATTTAAAAATCTATGTCCTAATGATCTCAATTTACTTTTTCTGCCAGATCCTTCAAAATTGCCTGGAAATTACAAAGCAGGCTTTTTGCAGTAAATTCTAACTCCTCAATATCTTAATTGGATATTAGCCATTTACTGGTATGTGTGTATGTAATGTCTGAACTATCTTAAACTAATTAGCAGTGTTTCACCAATTAAAACAATGCCTCTTAAATAATGAGCTACCATATAATTTCTAAATCATTACTACTGCTTAGCACCTTCTTTGATATTACTGGCTTAATCCTGAAAAAAATGTGATATTTCTAAAACCTAAGGTTTCTTTTAAAATTTCTGAGTTTTAACAGATTAACTCACAATATTTGTTTTTGAGACATGGCTTCTTCAAGACATTGAACATTATACCATATCTAAATACGTAATTTTATATTTACTTCTTTTTTTTTTTTTTTTTTTTTTTTTTTTTTTTTTTTTTTTTTTAAGATTTTATTTATTTATTTGACAGAGAGAAATCACATGTAGATGGAGAGGCAGGCAGAGAGAGAGAGAGGGAAGCAGGCTCTCCGCTGAGCAGAGAGCCCGATGCGGGACTCGATCCCAGGACCCTGAGATCATGACCTGAGCCGAAGGCAGCGGCTTAACCCACTGAGCCACCCAGGCGCCCTTATATTTACTTCTTATATATTATTATCATTTTTAAGGTAAAGGAAAATTATTTGCCAGCAGGAACACATCTTTTTTTTTTTTAAGAGGAGTCATATTTTTAAAAAGGAATTCTTTTTTAAAAGTTTTCCAAATTCAAGAATTTACTGTTTGCTTAGGAAACAAGACCTAGAGTTCTACTGCAGAGAAATATTATTTTAAGTTATCTTAAAATGCTAATATAGAAATGTTTACTTTTGTATTAATTCATCTTGTCACATTTAACAGAAAGTTCTCCAGTGTACTCAAGATTCATTCCCTTTTGGACTGTTTTTTCTGCTTGATCTCCGAGCAAAGTCCTCAAAAAGAGGGAAAATGACAGTAACTTTAAAGAAGAAACACACCTTTACTCAATAGTTAAACGAGAATAGTAAAAACAGACCAAGAGGAGATTTTAAAAAAAGAAGAAGAAAAAAAGAGAAAGCCTTCTTGCAGAAGCAGGTGCACTACAAAGCTCGATTAGTTCACAGACTGAGGACACTGCTTTTCCTAAGTCCCTCCCCCCTACCCCGCCCTGGGAACAGTTTTCTGAGTCTCCCTCTCTCGACTTTCCATCCCTCGAGTCCTAACCAGGTTTTTTCTTTTTTGCTTGAGAGAACGAAAAAAAGTTGACAGGGAAGGAATATCCGGTTCATCTCGCGAAGGGTTTTCTATTTTCAGTAAGTTTTACTGTTCTCCAGATGGCTCCCGATAGTCCCTAGACACACAGAGTCACTAGGCTTCCTCGCGACCCTTTTGAGAATCTATTTCATGAAAACCAGGAGCTCTCTGTACCCCCCAAAAAAGACCTACCCAGAATTTCGCATGTGATTTCCACGTCGTTTGTCGACCCTCATCTTTGCATCCCAAGTTATAAATGTCTGTTTCGAGTTAAAAGGCAAAGGACCCTCTAACGTCTTCCCAGGGGCCTAAAAGACCCCCTCGACCTCCCAAAGTGAGTGCCTGACGCGGCCAGTGGGAGCTCCGACCTTGACCGCGCGCCCGAGGAGGTGGATCCCTGCTATCCACTGGCATTAACCAGAGGAAAAGTTAACTTTCGGCTCCTTGCAGGTCTCCAAAGTCCGTCTTGCACGCGCCGGACGGAGCTGGGCCAAGGTCTCGAAATATGAGACCAGGCAAGAATGACGTGTGGACAAAGCTTCAGGGCACCACCGGCAGCCGCATGCAAACCCACCCGAAGGACTGGGCCCGGGGACTCCGGGCCGCGACCGCTGCGGGTCTGAGCTCAGCCTCCAACGCCCCCGTCTCCCCCTAGGAACGAGAGCCTACCGCGAGCCCGCCCCGCGAGACGTCCGACGCCGAGGCTCCCCCAAACCTGGAGACCTCGGCCGCAGCCCGGCGTCCCTCGCGGGGCGTCCTTACCTTGGGGTTGGTCAGGAGTTGGTGCTCGTCGTTGTGCAGCAGCGCTCTGGAGTTGGACTCCGAGTTGTTCACGTAGACCTGGACGCAGGGGTACTGCGAGGTGCCCCTGCAGTCGGCGCCACAGGTGAAGGTGCACTCGAAGACCTCGCCGATCTGCTGCACCGACAGCACCGTGCAGTTGGCCGCCGTGGCTTGCAGATCCTGCAGCGCGGGACTGAGCCAGCAGAAGCCGAAGATAAAGAGCGACACGACGCCGGAGATGATGAGAAACAAGCCGAGCCGGATGCTCTTGTCCTCGGCTTCCGTGTACTCGTAAGCCACCCGGAGCTTCGCCATCGCCCCCCACTCCGGGCGGCTGGCGCGCTCCCCCCGCCCCCTCCCGCCCCCGGCGCCGAGCCCGACTGCCTCGGGCGGGAGGAGCCGCCGCCGCCGCCGCGCGACAGCAGGGGAGTGGGCGGCGAGGGGGAGCGCGCGAGAACAAAGGGGCCGAGGCCGGCGACGCCCCCGGCGGCGGCAGCGCCCCCCCCCCCCCCCCCCCCGCCGCCCCCAGCCCCGCCGCCAGCCGGGCCCCGGAGGCTCGCGGTGCGACCGCTGCTTCAGAGCCTCCTGCACCCTCGGGCGCGAGGAGCGCACGGGCGGCTCCTGCCTCCAGCGCCCCCTGCCAGCCTCCGCCCCCGCGCTCTCCCCGCCTCCCCCACCCCGCCTCCTCTCGCCCGGTGTCTCCCCGTCTCCATCGCCCGCCGGCCGCTTCTCCGGCTCTTCGGGCAGCTGCCCCGAGGGCAGGCGCGGCTGAGCTGGGCCGAGCCCCGGGGCTCCCCCGTGCGGGAGGCGGCTCCGCCCGGCCCCACCCGCCGCCGCCCGGGGCCTTTCCGCCCCGCCCGCCCCGGGGACGTCTCCCGTGGGCGAGGGGCGGGCGAGCACCGGGGGGAGCGGCGGCTGGCGCTTGAGATCCTCCTTAAATCTCCCTTGGAGAAGCGTCTGAGATGAAAGCTTAGGATCGGTAGAGCCGAACCCGAGTGAAAGTTAAAACAAAAACAGAAAACAGGCAGAGGGCGTAGTGCCAGTGGAGCGGCGGGAATCTTGAACTCCAAACCGGGATTGGTCAGCCAGCCGCGACAGCGAGCCGGCCGCCAGGCAGCGGGCGCTCGGGGGAGACGGGCTGCCGGGCCGGGCCGGGCCGGGCCGGGCGGGTGGGGAGGGAGTTCCCGGGGCGAGCGGCGGGCGCTCGGCGCGCCCCGGGGAGAGCCCGCCACACGTTCTCCGGCCTGGGCGGGCGCGCGGACCTGCACGCGGCGGGGCGGGAGGCGTGACCCGCCGCGCGCCGCCCTTCCCAGCCCAGCGAGCGAAGTAACCGTCTGGCTGCGGGGTCCTAAGCCCGCCCAACCGCCTTGACGCGGGCCGCGCTCCCCGACCCCCAGCCCGCCCCCAGGGCGCCCGCATAGGAATGAAACAGGGTGATTCAGGCGGAGTTTGCTGTGGGAACATCGCGCGTGGGGCAGGAGCCTGCGACTGGCAAGACCAAGGAAACCCGCTGCCTGGGTGCTCGCTGGACCTATCGGAAACTTAGGTCTCCCGCAGCCGGGTGGACCGCAACTCTATTTGCCCCAAAGCTGGGACGGACTGAATAGGGACCGAAGGAAGCAGGCGGAGAGGTTTGCAGCCCTGGAAAGAGACACCACTTTCCCCATCAGGATGGTCCCCCCTGGCTCCCTGGACTCCCGAGAACAGAATCATTTCTGTTCTCTTTCCTTCCTTAGGAGCCCTGCCACCCTTGGCCCACCACGGAATTTGTAGATGAGCTTTCCAGGAGCGCTGTGCAAGGCGACAGCGGCGTGCAGACCCACTTTGGGACAGGTATCGTTTCTAGAGCTGCGTCCTGCTCTCTTAATTCTTCCAGTTTCTCCCTCCACCCCCACCTCCTCTGTGCATACCTTCAGCCCCTATCCTTTTCATGATTTTTTTTTTTAAGATTATCTTTTTCGGAAGCCACACTTCTATCATAATATCAAAGTTGAGAACTATCTCGACCTACATTATGAAGAATCAGAATATCCACTTCTTTGCAAAATATGTGAACATACCTTTTTTCTTGGCTTGCAAGCCCCAAATAGATATATAAATTTAAGAGTATTTATGAATGTGGAAACACCGTGTCATGGAATTCTTGACTTCTTTCTTGGATTTCAAATGTTACTTAACTGGCACTGAGTATCTTTCAACTGCAGTTCTGATATTTTACTTTGAAGTACTCCATTCCTTTATGTGGAAGGTGACAGTATTTCTAAGAAAGGGGCAAAGCAAGTTTAATCATAGGATGACCCTAGGTGTTTTTCTGAAAAAAATTTAAGATTTTTTAAGTCCCCTTCCAGATCAGGAGGGGACTTTTGTACTTACATACTTTTCAAGCTTTGACAGAATAGATTTCCTTCTTTCTTGACTTGAGAATTACATTATTTTTTTCCCCTTTCTGTTGGCATTTGTTAGTGGTTGTTAGTGTTAGACACTTAGACAATTGTTAGTGATTACATTACCCGAAAGGGAAATGATTTCAAGTAGTTGAGACAGCTTAACCTGAGATCACAGATCTTCAGCCTGAATCTTTTTCCTACTGCAGGTTATAATCATCTTCCTTTTCACGAAGGCTCAAGCCAGTCTAAGATCTGAGGCAGCAGTGAGCAGATAACAAGATCCAATTATTCCTCCTTGGTGTGCTGAGCAACTTAATCTTGAGGCAGAACTAACTCCTGTTAGTGCTCAAAAAACACAGGGATGAGGTGCCTAAAGATAATTTAATAAGTATGATACATTTTCAATGATACCAGAGCTTCAGGAGTTCTGTGAATGAACCCTCTGCCTCCAAACTGAAGCAAGATGGTCTTCAAGTACCAGAAAATTCTGTTTTAATTTAACCTAAATTCTTGAGGGCTTTTAAATCCATTTTCCCTGGAGTTCTGCATTTACTCACTCCCTCGTTATAATTAAAGTATTTGAAGAAACTGTTGCCATCTAGCCTTCTGTTCTTTAAACATCTACTTTTCTCCCTTCTTGTTTTTAAATTAGCTTTGCTACTCTTCTGCACTTTTTCATTATCTTCATGTCTTTTTTATTGAAAGTCAAACCTATCAAAAGACTTCCCACATTAAATAAATTTCTATTTTATCCTTATTGGAACACTGTGTTTGTTATTAGTTTCATTTACTTGAGGTGGAGCTGCCATATCCCATTTCTAACATTTAATAAGCCCCTCAGTTTCTGAAAACCAGTCACCATGGACTTTCTAAGTTAGGATAGTGATAGGAACCCTTGGAAATCTCAGAGATGCGAGGCTCTGAAGTCACTTAGCATCTCGTTTCCTGTGGAGGGCAGAGGCAGTATAGAAATAAAAGCTAGTTCCTTCTTTGCATGTTTGCACCAATCAGAATTAAGATTAAGAATGTGATACACAGAACCAGATCAACTTATTTGGTGTACATCATTATCTGCAGCAGTGTTTTCAGGACAATCATAGCCAAGCCTTGATGTTCTTTTTAAGAGAAGACTAAAACCCAACTAAGCAAGTACATTAAAATCATTGTTATTTATAATTTGTTTTCATGATCAGTATTCTTCAAGAAGCCTTGTGACTAATGCTAAAGTTGCAATATACAATTTCATATGTATATATACTTCTATTAAAAGATTCCAGGGGCGCCTGGGTGGCTCAGTGGGTTAAAGCCTCTGCCTTCAGCTCGGGCCATGGTCCCAGGGTCCTGGGATCGAGCCCCGCATTGGGCTCTCTGCTTGGCGGAGAGCCTGCTTTCCCCCATCCCCTTTGCCTGCCTCTCTGCCTACTTGTGATCCATGTCAAATAAAATCTTTAAAAAAAAAAAAAAGAAAAAAAAAGATTCCAAAAAGAATTATCATAAGGAGAGCTTTGGTATCCTAGGAGTAGAGAGGAATTTAGAGCATGTTGGGAAAATGTTTATACACTGTTTTAAAAATTAGTGCATTGTGGTTTCTCAACCACTATACATTCAAATAAAATACATAAGAGAGAAAAATTAATATTTTATCATCACCTTTTCTCATTAAAATTCACCTTCTGGATAGGTTTTAAACATTTGTAACCAGAATAATTAGATAAACATGAATGAAAACATGAGTGATCCAACAAAGAAAACTACATAGAAAATTTTATCTTTTCATTCAGCTTAGGCAATTGACAATTTTGTTGTCATAGAAAACTTTCTACTTTAGTCTTGACTTAAAAATGTTTACAATTGAACTAAATCATTTCCAGCTTGAGGATATCAAAAAACCAATTTTCTTGCCATGCTTCAGGATGAATGTTACATAGTAGTTTCAGAATTTTAAATTCAAAAGAAATTTCCTGTGTAGCCACTATTTTTCTATTTTTTCCCCTGCATAATCTTTACCTATTATAGTGAGCATATAATTATTACTGAGAACACTATTTTACTTTCTATAATTATATTAAAACAGTAAGGGCTCTTAAGTATCACCTAATTTAACATTAAGCAGGAAAGGAAGCTCTCAAAGACTGCACTTTGTTTGAAATAGTAAAGAATGATTATTAAAAATATTTTTTCAAGTTCAGATTTGTTGGCATATAGCCTCTGTGTTTGCAGTTGAGAAAGGGAAGCACAAGGCATAATCACTTCATTATAAGTAAATTCATAATATGGTAGTGGAAGTATAGCTAGAGTTCTTAAATTCTTACCACCTGTTCTCTCTCATGTTAATGGAAGTGATCTTCTGTGGGAGGTAATATATACACATATGTAGTAAAAGGGAAATCAGCTTTGGAATTAGAAAGCAAGAAGCTAAAAGGTTTTAGTCCCAACATTTCATACTAAATAATTTGACATAAATAATTGGTGTTCTTATATTGTTTCCTCCTCCTCATATGAAAGTTGGACTAGATTTTTTTTTTTTAAGGTTTATTTATTTTAGGGAGCCCAGAGCATGGAGGGGCAAAGGAGAGTTGACCTGAGGCAGGGCTTGATCTAATGACCCTGAGATCATGACTTGAGCCCAAACCAAGAGCTGGACACTTAACCACCCAGGCGCCCTTAAACTAGAAGATTCCTGATTCTATGATTTTTATTCCAAGTTGACTTTGTTCTTGCTCTGTTCTTCAGAAATTTAGCTACTACTATCGACTAGCACATAGTCAAGTCAAAAGATCTTTTAATGATTCCAAAATATGGAGAGTACCTTCTGGCCCAGTGGGTGAGACAGTATATGTCTTTAGAAAAATGGGCTTACATCTGTTGAGCACCTAATATAATATAAACAAATGCCCTAATTTCATCTTCTCATGAGATGAAGAGGGAAGAAGAGATTAGTTACATACATGTTGACAATGCCAAATTTCAAGGGCCATTTTCCGCTATATTGTACCATCTCTAAGAAATTTCTGTAGTTAGTAAAAAAAAAAAGTATAGGTAATACAAATGGATTTAAAATGTGCATACTAAAATTCAGGTAGAGTTAGGCTTGATCAAAATCCCTGCTGTTAAACCTATGAAGGGGGATGTGGATAGAGGATGAGGATCTAGTGATTTAACCAGTTCCTCCAGTTTAATTTTACTCTGAATCACTTGTGTTAAAAAATAGCTCTTTTTTAGATGCATAGCAAATGTAAGTAGTATGGTTTTATGTGGAAGAGAAAGATTAAGTTTAATATTTAGGTTTCAGATAAGCTTGTTAGAAATTCAAGCTAGATTCAAGGTAAAAGTAACCGTAGGAACAACTGGGTGTTGAAACCATAGCTCTAAGGTAGAAGAGCCTATCCTCCTCTTAATGCAGGACGTTCCATAATATTTCTAATAGTTTTCTTGCCTTTGCTTGGACATTTCCAGTGATGAAAAATCCATTGACTCCTAAGACTGGCCATTTGATCTTTGGATTTTTTAAAAAAAATTTATGAAGTAGTACTTTCTTTTAAATTGAAATCATTAACCATATCATTGCGATAATGTCCATGTAAGGGTTTTTAATATGCACTCTGGTGTTTATGTAGGTTAATCTGCTTTACAAAAAATTCCACTTCAGGGGCACCTGGTTGGCTCAGTTGACAGAGTATATGACTCCTGATCTCAGGGTCCTGATTTCAGGCCCCACGTTCGATTCAGAGCTTGCTTAAACAAACAGAACAAAAACAAACGCTTTTTTCCCCCCCACTTCAGATGTGGCACTACTATCTTGTTCCTTCTAGAATTTCTTCAGTTTCCTCAATATTTTTTTTTTAAAGATTTTATTTATTTATTTGACAGACAGAGATCACAAGTAGGCAGAGACAGGCAGAGAGAAAGGAAGGGAAGCAGGCTCCCTGCTGAGCAGAGAACCCGTGGCTGGGCTTGACAGGGCTCGATCCCAGGACCCTGAGATCATGACCTGAGCTGAAGGCAGAGGCTTTAACCCACTGAGCCACCCAGGCACCCTTAATATAACTTTTTAATTATTTAGAAACTATTCTTACCCCAAAATGCTTAAAAAAAAAAAGGAAAAAAGGTAATTCAAAGTTGGAAAGGATACCCAGTTTTAATATTCTCTGAAACAAGATTCTACACCTTTCTTTTCCATGCTATCCAACCTACAAACACGTCTAGGATGATGGATTTTGTTGTTCATTAATTAACAGTGTCATTGCCAATGCAGAAAGAACCTGGGGAAATAATTTTGACTCAGGTAGGCAGAATTTGGATTCCAAATAGTGATGTGCAAGTTAACTAATTTAATATTCAAATATTAAATCATTTAGAGTGAAATGAAAAAATATATATGTAAGTTTAGATTTAAAAAAGGAAATCTGGAAATAACTTATTAGGCAGAGTAGTAACATAGGACTTGCATTTAAAGATTTTATTTATTTATTTGACAGATCATAAGTAGGCAGAAAGGCGGGGGTGGGCAGTGGGAAGCAGGCTCCCTGCTGAGCAGAGAACCCGTCTCGGGGCTCAACGGGTCTCGATCCCAGGATCCTGAGACCATGACCTATGCTGAAGGCAGAGGCTTAACCCACTGAGCCACCCAGGTGCCCCAGGACTTGCACTTTAAAAACAGGTATGTTTTCATTCAACTTGTTTTATATTTGAAGGATATTAACTATTTGAATAAATTACTTAAAACATTCAAAATAAAAGATCAAACTTGTCTGACTCTTTCAAAGGAAAATAGTTAACAGCTCACATTTTTTTTTTAAGACAGCCCAGTTTTTTGGGGTACCTGGCTGGCTGAGTCAGTAGAGCATGTAACTCTTGATCTTGGGGTTGTATTTGATCCCCACATTGGTGTAGAGATTACTTAAAAATAACATCTTTAAAAAAGACAGCCCAGTTTTCATGCAACTGCTACATATGATAATTAAAACTGCATCTTAAAATAAATGTTCAGTATGTAACAGATTTAAAGGTAGCTTCCAAACATTCTGGCTGCCCCAAATCTTTATTTTTATATAAAAGATGAAACTATTTATGGCATTCCCACATGTAATTTCTTCTCATTGAGCTGCATATTTTTGAAGGATAATCAGTATTTCCTCCTTAAAATATTTTTTTCATTATAAATGAGTATCAATAGGACTAATCCTAAGAAGCAGAATCAACCATTTGTTGACATACCACCCTTGAAATTTGTACATTTCTTCCAAAACGTTTGAAGGAACATGTATTATAACTAAAATTACTTTCAGTACATACCAGAGAATTGATGGCTTGGAAGAAAAACATCACTTCTTCAGTCTTAAAAATTATGTAGCTGGGGCACCTGGGTGGCTCAGTGGGTTAAGCCTCTGCCTTCAGCTCAGGTCATGATCTCAGGGTCCTGGGATCGAGCCCTACATCAGGATCTCAGCTAAGCAAGGAGCCTGCTTCCCCCCCTCTCTCTGCCTGCCTCTCTGCCTACTTGTGATCACTCTCTCTCTGTCAAATAAATAAAACCTTTAAAAAAATAAAATAAAAATTATGTAGTCAAATATTACAAATGCAAATTCCTAGAATATTACTTTTCAGCAGGATATGCTTATGCAAACTAGAGTGAAAAATTCTGTTTTCTATACCTGGTATTCTCTACTATTGCTTGAAGGAACTACCTCTTTTGGCATAAATAGGGCTAGTTCTATTTCACCTTCCCTAACAAAACGTCAAAACATATTTGTAGGTAGAGGCCTATCAGGCCTTCGAAGTGATAATAAAGATAAATTATGATGAATGAAAAACTACATGGTTTTTCGTGAAAAACTACATTTTGCTACATGGAAGTAGTCTTAGGGATGCCTGGCTGGCTCAGTCCATATAGCATGTGATTCCTGATCTTGGGATCATGAGTTCAAGCCCTACATTGAGCATAAAGATTACTTAAAAACAAAATGTTTTATTTAAAAAAGTAGTCTAGGGGTGCCTGGGTGGCTCTGTGGGTTAAGCCTCTGCCTTCAGCTCAGGTCATGGGTCTCTGGGTCCTGGGATCAAGCAGCATCAGGCTCTCTATTCAGCAGGGAGCCTGCTTCCCCTTCTCCCTCTGCCTGCCTCTCTGCCTTCCTGTGATCTTTGTCAAATAATTTTATAAAAAAAATAAAAATAAAAAAGTAGTCTAATTAAGCTAAAGTATTTTGGCATGTGTCAGTTGGTGAGCACAAGCTATGAGACTTGCAATTTGTGTTTTCAACAGAGAAAGGATATTATTACAACAAAGACAACTTATTGTGAATTTTATGGCATTTTCAAGAAGTCATTTAAGTGATTGAGGAAAACCTGTATGGCAAACATCTGGAAATAATTAGCTTTTTAAACTGAATACTGAATTCTTAAATAAAGAAATAGATAATTAAATTTTTGTCAGGTCATAGTATTTATACAATAGGATTTATATAACTTTCAGTTGATGGACACAGAATGATAATGCATATAACTGCCCTTAACAGTTCTCATGCACACAAACTGAAGCAGAACTTAAGGTCTGGCAAAATGTCCCAGGAAATAGCAAAGATTTAAAAAGAAAAAAAAAAAAAAAGAATCCTTGCTTTTTTATGAGGAATGGATTTAGCCTTCCTTGGATTCTGCTCTAATAAGAACTACTGTAATAATGTGGTTTCTGCACTAGAACATTGGATGATACAGGAAAAAGCAAATGAATGCCGCGAAAAATAGGAATGCATTATTCCAGCTATTAACTTAGTTGGATTTCACCCAAACTTTAAGATTTCATTCTAGTTAGTACTTGCACAGAAGGTATAGTTTAAGTGTAAACTGTAGTTAACTAACTTCATAAATGACCTGCATTTACTAGAGTACTGTATTCCTACCCTCTCCCTAGACATTTGAGTCAGAATATCTAAATATGAGGCTTTAAACAGGAACTTTTAACATGCTCCTCAGGTGATTCTTACGCACATTAAGTTTGAGAATTACCTAACTGGAGGGTTAACTTTGACTCTTTGAGCTCCCGCAGCTATCTCAACCCAAACTGAGATTTTTATACATTAAATTTAAAGATCAGTTTTCTTTTTACATAAGAAATCAGATTACTGCTTAATCTAGGAAATGTGATCACTACTGCAGCAGAAAACAGGAGACTAAACACTAAGGCAATGCGTAATTTCAGGTTAAACATTGACCTTGAAACTTCCAAAAAGTCTCTTCCCTCCTTTTAATGTACCACTAGAACACATAAATCTGATGAATATACACACGACTATTTGTTGTACTTTACTACACTTTCATATTCTTACTCCTAAAGTAACAACAACAAAGGTTGAATAAATTTGCCTTTTGTAACTTTTTTTGATTATTTGAATCTCTCCAAAGAAGTGGCAGTAAACACTGTACTTTGCTGCACTTTCATATTCACTGTACTTTTACTACACTTTCATATTCTTACTCCTAAAGTAACAACAACAAAGGTTGAATAAAGTTGCCTTTTGTAACTTTTTTTGATTATTTGAATCTCTCCAAAGATGTGGCAGTAAACACACCCATGACTCAAGAAGAGCACATTTTAGAAGGGTCAATGCTTTATAAGTATTTAAGTACTGAGCATTTAACTTTCAGCCCTGAGGACATCATATTCCTCAACTTCAGACCAAAAAAAAACCAGTATCAACATCTCAGACCTGAAAAGAGGCCCAAGAGTTAGCAAATCCAACTCTTTACTCAAAAAGGCAGTCCTCTCAATAGCAATTGATAATCATTCAGTTTCTGCTTGAACATTTTTGTTGATGGAATCCTTCCTTATGAAACAGTACTGTGAGACTGCACCTTGATAAAAAGAACCAAAATGTGTCTCATCCAACTTCCACCTGTTGGTTTGAGACTTGCCCTCTTCATTTAAGTCCTTCCTATTATTTGAAGACAGCTGTCATGTCTCCCTTTAGTAGTCCCATTTTCTCTTCTCCAAGGTCTACATACATCTACTCAACTCTAATATGCACATTCTTTCCATGCAGGACATCCTGGAAATTGGTATGCATTTCTGTAATTCATGGTTTGTCACAGTTCAGTCGAGCTCTTTTCTTCCTTAGCGGTACAGTGAAGTCGTACCTAATAGTTCGCAACTAGGTTTGCTAAAATACAGTAACTACCCTATTTTAACACTTTTCCAATGAACAGAAACATTCAGGTCATCCAGTTCAACTCCTTACCTTATGCACAAAACACTGCCCAGTCGGTCTCTCCTTAGTTATGTTCTGAGGTTGAACAGAATGCCTTACAAAACAAGTCATTTCAAAATCTTAACTATCTCCGTTTTAATAGTGCACTGAAATCTTTTTCTCTGTTTGGTCCTAGTTCTGTTCTTCAGACCCGCAAATGAATGACAACTCTTGAATTTGATACCTGAAGAAAGATACCATGTTTCTAGAGTTTATTCTCTAACGCTAAACTTTGCTACTACCTGTTGGGTTTTTGTTTTTGGTATATTTAAAATGTAACGTAAAACAGAGATATTAAAAACCTACCTTAATGATGCTATGCTAAAGACAGGATAAAATAATGCATGTGAAACACTTAGTACATTGCTTGGCAGCTAGAAGGCATGCCACATCCTTTTCTCCTGCGTTCCCCAGTCCTAGCAGCTCTTAAAACACAGCAGACTTCCTACCTTGTTCTGAGCACTTTACTTTTAATGTAGCTAAAAAATCGCTGTCAGTATTTTTGGAAATAGTTACAGTTTACATTGATCTACATATCAACCACTCTTCAGACAGGTCACATTCCACTATTCTTTATTCTTTTAGCAACTGAAGTGGGAAAGTAATCCTCTTGACTCAGCATATCCTATATGATGCAACTCAACATACAAACTACTGGGTTAGATTTAGATCCTGATTTTGACGTGCACTGCGTTTATTTGCCTCCTCTCCTAGATCTATCAAGTATTTATGATATGATCTACTTCACTGGCAATGCTAGTGGCAAGGAAAGAGCTTTCTGGCATGCTGTTAGGACCTAGTTTTTAAAAAGGCATTGAGGGGTAGCTCAATGGGTTAAGCCGCTGCCTTCGGCTCAGGTCATGATCTCAGGGTCCTGGGATCGAGTCCTGCATTGGGCTCTCTGCTCAGCAGGGAGCCTGCTTCTCTCTCTCTCTGCCTGCCTCTGTCTACTTGTGATCTCTCTCTGTCAAATAAATAAATAAATCTTAAAAAAAAAAAAAAAGGCATTGAGATAAGTCTGGCTTGTTATCCACAGATTGTCTTAATGGAACTAATTAATAGGTATTCCTAGGTCTCCTTTAACTACACAAGCTATGATTAAGAGAACATTAAATATGAACATCTCTCTTATGCACGTGCACATTTAGATTTTTAGTAACCTTCTGCAAAACTGATGCTATTAAGCAAATCTAAGTTAAATAATAAATGCCCTTCTTTGCAGGGATGCTCAGATTCCCCATAATTTATAAGCACTGGGTGTTAACAGAATGGGAGATCTGTTTTTGAAGAAGAATTCAGAGGAAGAATCAACTAGAAAGGGTAAAGTTGGAAAAATTTGAAAGTTTCAAAAGTTAATTGAAAATGCCTTAAAAAAGGATTTTGAAAATGAAATTACAGCAAAAAATTGTAAATTATTTCAAAGCCCAATGCTTTAATTTGTACATTTTATTTTCAAATTGAAATATCAATTTATACCATTCAATCAACATGTATTTATCAAGCACCTACGGTGTACCAAGTTCAGTGGCAAAAAGGAAAAGACCAGTTAAGTGGTTGGCTTTATATTATACTGTAAGAATTCAAATAAACTTTTCAGTTCTTAAAAATTTTTTATATCTAAGGAAAACTTTGTGCAGTGAAAAAAATCCCTGAAAATGGAGTTTTATCATATAAATTATAGTATCACCACAAGAAGCATAGAATATATATTTGAAACTGAATAGGTGAAAGGACTTTCTTTTGCAACTGAATAGCTTTTTACCCCTAGAGCCAATTATAATATAATCACAAAGTTAACAACGTACACATCTATGTCACTAGTTATATAGGGAAAATTTAACAGAATTAAAGCTAAGAAAGAAAATGTGAAATATTAGTTCAGGTCAACTTCTGTACATGTATAACCACAAGTTATAAAACCAAAGAATATAACAGTGTGTTATATTAAAGAGTTTAATATAGTACTTTGAAGATTTCAAATAGACTTTTTAAACTTGGATTTGAAGTCAAGAGCATGGTAATTTCGGATATTAACAAGTTATAAAAAATTGGTTTACATGCAAGAGTTTTCTCATTTTGATGATTCAGGGTAAAAAGAACTTAGAAACTGGAAAAGTGTGCACTTAAAACTTTCTAATGGCCGTTAAAACAAACAATTAGAGTCAAACAACAAAAGACTTTGATATGAGCTATCTTGCTTTTCTTAGTCATTCACAAAAGTACCAGTCATGATCAGGGTGACACTTTATACTGTTAGGTTTATACTCATAAATATAAAGATCCCTTCCCTTTTCTCTTTTAAGTGTTTCTCATGATTATGTTGGAAAAGTTACGCTTTACAAAGTCAATTATTGTGAAAAAATGTAATGTTTTTTTTTAAAGAAAACAGTTTCTAGAATTTGATTCTGGTTTATGTCAAATATGTGAGAGGGGTTTGTGCACAACAATTAAAACTATAATTATATAAGTGCCATCTTTCCTACAGAAGAGATGCTTTGGTTTAAATCTGAAAGGTTAAAAAATCCTGATATTTTTATGTCAGTTTCTCCATATCTCAAAATACATAGAAAAAGGTAAATCTTAATTCATTTCATATTCCTGATACACAAACACAGCAATGTCATAAATGTTTCATTTTCAAACATGATTTGGTAAATGTCAACAAACTTTCACTCTTCATAGAAAAATAGGTTAAAAATGAAAATTTAGAAAATCAAAACTCACTGCCTTTTTTACTCTCTATCTCTAGTGTTTGTAGCTTCAGTCTTCAGACATTTTTAAATACAGTATTTTCCTTTAGATGGAAACGAATCCATCAACTTGTAAATGTGAAATATCCAGGCCAGCACGCTGAAGGTAAAGTCTCTTATCCCTGCTTTTGGCTTACCTTAATTTGTGTATTAATTCTTAAAGCTAAATCTCAAAGGTCTGAAATGTCTCACAGATTTCTCACTAAAGTATTTTGACTGGGTCCCGTAAGTGTTCAGAAAGTTTTATTTCTAATGCAGCCATAATTATTAAAAAAAAAAAAAAGTTTTTGACTTAGTTAATAAAGAAAAATGCATCTGCATTTTTAACCTACAAGTAAAATAATGTATGGCTCCATCAAATTACTTGTCAAAAGCTGAAAAAAAGACTACATTTTAAATTGTTTAGTCACATCATTCAGTTGGATATTTGTAAAACTTGAGGGTTTGGGTCTATTTTTCATGTTGAAGAAATAATTTCACAATTTCAAATCAAAGTCAACACTGCAGTGAGGAGAGCTTTTCTACTTTATTACAAAGAGAAGAAGCCTTTATGTGGTCAGAAAATACAAGATTGATCTTTTTTTCTCTTCCTATGAAACGCTGCTGTTCAAACAGCCAGAGTGAATTGTCTCAGTTCACTTCTTTAAGTCCCATCACATTCACTTGGGTATGGATGTCCTTGGCTGCTGAAAATCTGGCCCTTTAGTGCACAGGGCGACAAAGTCCCCTGACCAGCAGTTCCAGAATGTCCCATTTTCATATATTGCATCCATGCACACCTCCTAAAAATGAGGTACAGCAGGGCAAACATTTTCCAAAATAGATGTCATATATATAATATATACACATTCGTACATACATACCTTTATTCATGTGATGTCCAAAAATTTAAAAAAAATGTACACATTTATTACAAAATCGTAACAAAGACTGGACAGTGTTTTGCTCATTCTGGAAAGATGAAGCTCAGTAATAACACAACCCTGGAAACCATCCAGAGATTGTGGCAATATCTTTCTTCTAAACAGTCAGATATTCTTGCATTAAGCTTGGCGAAACTGCCTTTCAAAAACAGAAGGGGAAGTAAAATGAAGGAAGCAGACCTTGCTCATCTTTCCAAATGAAATACGAGAAGGATCTTCACATAAAAAATGCACAAACATTTGTTATTTTATTACCAATAGTGCTACAATGAACAATGCAAATTTTGTGGTCTAATTTTGTTGAGTCTTTTGTGGGTTTTCTTTTTTTACATTTTAGAAACTAAATGGTAAACTTCTGTCAGTGTGTACTTGCTTGTCTTTACAGACTCAAGTCTGTCTGCTGGCAAAAAAAAGAAAATAAATGAAAAAAAAAAAATTCAGACCCTGCTCAAACTAGAGAAAAACAAATTACAAATTTAGTTGTTGGGCAGCACATAATTAGTAAGGCAGGACCTCAAATGGTGACCCTTTGCATAAGCCAATTGCCAGATCCTCAAGGAATTAAAACCAGGGTGCCTGAGCCACATCAGTTCTGCAGTTATGTTGAGTATTGTGCTGAGACAGCCATACCCCAAGAAAAGGGAAGTCTTTTTTTAGAAGGCTTGCTGAGCAGGGTTGTAGTTGAAGGTGGATGGCAGGTGAGGCCGTTCTTCTAATTTGTCATATTCCAGATGAAACTCCTATAAAACCAAATTTAAGAATTTAGATGATTTCCATTCCCTCAGATCTCAGATTTTTGTCAAAATATATTTTACTAGGTAAACAAAATACCTACATGTATGAGAATGAACAGACACAGATGTACCAACTCTTTTTTACCCCTCTAAAATACAGCTTGAAGAAAAGTAATGTGCTGCCGTTTCTGCTAAGTGACTTTCTGTGTAGAAGTCAGAGACTACTCATGAACATTTATTTTATAACCACTGAAACCATGCATTTTTTTGCTCAAAAGTAGAAGTCTGAGCAGCAATTACTGTACCATCAGTAAAAAGCACGGAACATTGCAGGATATTTAAAATAAAGGCAACCTTCAATGATGTAAAAAAAAAAAATTTTTTTACTTTTTTCTAAAAAAAAAAAAAAATTTTTACTTTTTTCTCAAAAAAAAAAAATTTTTTTTTCCAACTTGTAATTATTACACCTACTTTTTAAAAAAAGCAAACACATAAAGTTATCCTAACCTTACAATTCACTTCTCTCTCGACTTCCCACTTCAAACCCAAACACTGAAAAGATGTAAATGCCACTCAAAACTAAATAGTGGTTTTGTTGTATGCACATCTTAACACAAACTACTTAGCTCATTTTAATTGAACTTTCAAAATACATGAACTTCATGAGAGTTTTAAAGTTTGAGAATGAAGTAATTTCTTTATACTTCCTATGATCAAGACAGAGAAGAAAATTTTGTATATTAAAAAAAAAACAAAAAAAGTACCTTTGCAAATCCAAAATGCAAAAGGTTCTAAAATCACTAATTCTATAATATGAATTCAGTAACAGCACAAACTAAATTCCATTTAAGACATTATGAACCTTTATTTATACTATGTATTAAAGAAAGCCAACAAGTAGTTAACACTATGGGTTAACATATCTTACCATACATTCCCATTATTAAATTAAAATGAAAACCTATGTTGTAATGATTGAACTCTGAGATATAAAACCAAGTATTTAAATTTAAGAATATTACATTAACAACTGAAAATCTAGTATGTGCCCAAACTAGAGAAACAGCTAATTTTAATCTTTCTGATTGTATATTTCTGTAAATATCATTATCTTCATTGTGCACCTGAAGAAATGAGGTTCCCAAGTAACCTGCCCAAATCATATAAGTGGCAGATCTAGGATTAGGATTCAGACCTATGTAGCACCAAAGCCCATGACCACCTAGAGTTAACACATTATTTTTAATAGTGTTAGCACAAGATCTAAATAAATTCACTTCATTACAACCCTTACGCAGAAATGTTGAAAAAATTCAGTTCACTGACAAATGTTCTTAAAGAAGGGACAGTGTAATGTCTTTAATCTACAAAGGGCACATAGGTTATTTGCTTATCATTAAAACTAGCAAACTCCAGAATCACCATCGTTCCCTCCCACCCCCCCAATGCACCGTGTAGACACCACTCTCTTTCTCCCTACCCCTAAGTTTTAAAAGCAATTTATTGCCTGGCTAAAGAAGAATATCAATATGAGTAAAGAAAGAATCTTCTTCTTATATCACTCTTTACGAATTAAAACTGGCAAGTTAGTTCCAAAAGATGTGTAGCTGCAGGGTAAAAAATCTGTAACTATAACAAATCACAGGCCCCAATAAATTACGTAAATTTTGTTCAGTTATCCTGTCCTTGTCATTGTACAGAGGTGAACTACACAGTATTATTAGAAATTAAACTAGAGTAACTTCATCAGTGCACATATTTTTCTCCCTACATATTAAAAGAAAAAGATCAGTTTTAAACCTAGGGAACATAATACATTTTTTAATGTAATTTAAAAACTCATATATCAGAGATTCAGAAATTAAGTAAGTCAAAATTTTGTCTTCCTTCTTCTTACATCTTTGTTTTAGTCTTCTGTTTATTTTTATTTTTCTTAAAATACATAAATTTACAGTATATACTGGTATCTCTTTGTACCCTTTGACTGTTGGTAACATCTCTTTTACACATCTGTTTTCTGTACACACAACACACATGCACACCTCTTTATATAACCAGTAGGTACAAAAATAGGCCTGTTTTTGTATACCACTACATACTGCCTATAATACAGTGCCATGCCCCTAGCAGGTTTGTAATTAATGGCTGATGAATTAATAAACACCAGTTTCTTTCATTTAAGAACAAAACATTAAAATTTAATGATTTAAAAGGTTATAAAGTATTTTAGACACTTTTTATAGACAACTTTTAAAGTTATTTTTCTGTTAATCAAACTAGGCTACATATTCTCAAAAGTTCACTGTAAGCAGAACTGTACTGTACATGTACCGGATTCAGATAATCAAATGAAATTACTACAAAAGCATTAATGTAATCACTGATCAAATGACACAGAGAAACATATACTGCAGGAATATTTTCTCTAATTCTCAAAAACGTCAGCTTTCTCTTACCTAAGATAAATCCTTCAATTTTAGGAAGTTTCAAACTATCTTACGTATACTTATTAGACATAATTTTTTGCTACTTTGATGAAAAGTACGTATTACTGATTAAAGTATAGGTATACTAATAGTAATGTGTACCAGTGAAATTAATGAAAAAAAATCACATTTATATCAGGCTCTGTTATTATAAAAAATTTTAAGCATTAGAAATCCCTAGTCAGTGTTGGATCTACAAGGTGAAGTCAGGCTAAAGTAATTCAATTTTTAAGTCTTTAGTCTGAGAAAGCTACTGATCGTATGGCAAGCCTCCATCACCTGAAAATTCTGTGGACAAAATTATTTTTAAAATTCTACTCATTAAGAATATACACAATCTGGGGGTGCCTGGGCGGCTCAGACATTGGGTGTTTGTCTGCTTTCAGCTTGGGTCATGATTCTGGGGTCCTGGGACCGAGCCCCACATCAGGCTCTCCACTCAGCAGGAGGCCTGCTTCTCCCTCTCCCACTCCCTTCTGCTTGTTGTGTTCCCTCTCTCACACACTCGCTCTGTCAAATAAGTAAATAAAATCTTTTAAAAAGTTAAAAAAAATATATATATATATAATCTGAATGATCACTATTTTTAAATTAGTGAGATAGTGAGTAATTCTAGTTAAATTACAAAGGCTAGACCACATAGCCTGCTGACAAGTCCAGATTATTTAAAAGGGGAAAAAAAGATACAGTTCAAAATTCTTACGTATACATTACTGACATACAATAAATACTTTAATGGGCTGGATCCTAGAACTCAGTTACAGAATTTTCAGGGCTAAAAAATACTTATGATTTAAATCATCAAATTTCATAATAACGATTTTTCAAATCTCTGAAAATATTAAGTAATCTGCAAAAAAGAAAGAACTTCATATAAGACATTGTGAGATGGAGGTCTGACAAAAGTCTAGATCAGGTCAATACTTTCCAAAGACAACATGATATTATCAAGCTATTACTTGTAATACTAATTCAGACTGCAGGCTTCTTACAATGAGCTGAAGCTATTTACCTGTGAGTAAGAAACCACACCCACTTTATAGGGTGGGGACATTGAGGTTAACTTGGGACATGGCATTTTAAGGGCTTTTCTGTAGTTTGATAAACTGTTAATACATTTTAAATGGAACTAAAGGTCTTAATTCCTAAACAATTTAAGAAAACACTGAGAACATCTTTAAAACAAACAAAAACCAGAAGCCATTGTGAAAAGTTTATTCTGAGGATACAACTTAAAAGTTTTAAGTTCATGAATCTATTTTAATATAACAAAAGTGAACTATGTGTAATACTTAGTAGAAACCAGTAATTCTGCTTGCTTTCATCATTGTGAAAATAATTTTGATGAAAAGTGTCAGTGCCAGTGGCAAGCAATTACCTCAAAAGAGATTTCTTAAAGAAACAGTTTAATGATATTTCTCAAATTTTACTTTCCAACTTCAGAGCTAAAAATTATAAAGGTAAAGGTTAAGACAAAGCTCAACTGTACAGGAGATCAGATAAATTTGGGTAAAATTACTTTATATATGCACACTACATATTTATACACACACACACACTTTTCTTTAAAATGACATGTGTGTGAGTGGGGAATTGCTTTTGATGGGAAAGTAAAGGGGCCTACTAATGTTTAAGTTGCTTCTGAATATTTAACTTTGTGGGAAGAAAGTAGTATTAGAAACGGACCTTTTCACATAAGAAAATCTGTCATTTATACTGAACTATAATTTAACTAAAACAATACATCAATCTACTACAAACATCCATCCTTTTTGCATATAGAAGTTTGGAATAACACAATGATATTGAGCAAAAAAGCTTCCAATAGAATAAAGAAAACTTCATTTATTTACTAAAAGACTCTTTTCCCCCTCCAAAGATCATTTTTCTCTCCGGTACAATCAACTGTTCTTGAAGTATGGCTCAAAGACCAGAAAAATCATTGGCATCACTTAGGAAATTGTCAGAAATGCAAACCTTCAGGCCCCATGCATAGACTTCTTAAATCAGAAACAATGGAGGTATGGCTCAGCAACTTATGTTTTTAATAAGGCTGCCAGGTAATTCTGGTGCAAGTTAAGTTTGAGAACCACTGACCTGACCTAACAACAGTTATAGTTTTTCCATCTTTGAAGAAGAGTAGTAGTAAGCTGTAAGAATGCGGAAACAGCAACAAACTACAACTACTCCCATGTATCAAATACCCAATATATGAGAAACATTGTACTCAGTGTGTGTGTGTATATGTGTGTGTGTGTGTGTAAAATCTCATTTAATCCTCACGACAATCTAGAAGCAAATATGATTTTGATTTAAAAGATAAGGAAGCAGGCATGGAAAAGAAACATGCACAAGGGCAAAGCGTAAATAGCTGAAACAGCAGTTAAATTCAAATCTATGATGTAAAGGCTATCACTTTCTACCACACTATACTTCTTAACAGGTAACATATACAATGCCTCTTGTACTATTTGAAATGAATGTGATTATTTCTACTTAAAAGGTCAGATCATGGATCTGCCTTCTGAAATTAAGATATGCATATTAATTATAAATGTTATAAAGTAGCTCAAATACAGTATGGTGGTCTATAAACTTGGTCTGAGAAGTAATGACATTTACCACTGACAAACACCCAAAAGTAAAAATAAAAAAAAAAAAGATTTAACCTCTTGTATGTGTCTTGTCTGGTGTTTTTTTACTTGGGCACAACTTTTCCTATTTTCTTCTTTAAGGTTTGTATTAAATTTTCTTGTGATGTAAAACATTTTTGTGATAAAGATCTGGTAAGCATTTTACGTTATCTCGTTAAAATGTTGTACCTTCTTATTAATTTGGTAAAGTTGATTCAAAAGATAAAAAAGCCCAAACCAACAACTAAAGAATTATCCAATGGACTGTCAAGAAATGTTTTTCTTCTGTTTAAATTTTTTGAGAACACTTCAGTTTTTAAACCTAAGAATCCTCAAGGGAAACAAGAAATTTGGGGAGTTATGAAATCAGATGTTGGTTAATACTCTCTACTACTAGGTAGACTAAATTTATACATAAGAACTACATACAAACGTGAAATACGCTATGACACTAATGAAAATTTTGCACATGGGACAGTTAAATAGGTGGTTTTGTGAGGAAAAGTTGCAAAACAAAACGTAACAACCAACTTTTCCCACAGCCCTCTTCCCTCCAATACTCAGCATACTAGTCCTAGGAACAATCATGGTTAATGCTTACAATTTTCTTTCTTTTGTTTTCATTCGCAAACAAAAACTCAAGCATCTTTCCTGCAATGAGTGCAAGTGTTTTAAAAAGCCTATTATCTGTTTATATACCAGTTTTAGGAAAATCTTCTACTTGCTTAAAGTAGTAAGAATACATGACTGGGATTGCAAGAGGGTGATCTTTATTTTACAACTGAGTAGACACAAAAATATTTCAATTGTTACCAAGGCTTGTGAAAAATTACAAAATTTCTTACCAAGTTCAATCATTTTCCTAACTATGGGTGAAATGAGATGTTTCCGGATACTCTCCTAGAATTTAAATCAAGCCAAGGAGGTGAAGACAAAAAAACTTATTTAGCAAGTATCTGGCACATTATTGGAATTGATGTATTGGTACATATAAACAGATAAAAGAGGATACTTCTTTTTAAAATCTAGATTTATACATTTACACATTTGCACATGGAAAAAAATATACCTTAGCTACTTTCCTCCAGTTAAGACAGTCAAAGAAGTAATATGTTCCCCTCTCATATGTATTGGTTTTCATTGTTGGCTCCATGCCTGGTGCCCTGGTAATCCATACTCGTTCTTCTTTGTGGTATCTCCAATCACGGTTAAAACTTCAATTTTTAAGAGAAAAAGACAATTAATTTTTTCCTGTGGCTCACATCCAACATTTCCTACATTTTGTAAAAATTTTTCTCAGAAAATAATTATACAGAAAATACATAAATATGGATGATTCTTTACCCTTTGTTATTAAATATAACCTTAGTGAAATAGAGGAAAAGAATTCCTTAATTTTCCAAAAACCACACTCATTAATTAATATACACATCTTTATTTAACTGAAGAGACTTTTTTATGCAAACATTAATGAGATCTTAAAAGCTCTATGAGCAGTGTGTGAAAAACTTAGGCAGACCAAATAAAGATACACTGTGTTCCAGAAACTTCACTCCTTTTTCGTTCTTCTTAACATTCAATAGAAATTGAGATATCTATTAAAACAAACAAAACCCCCAGCTATTTGTATTATTTTCTAAGGAACAAAATACAGTATTTTTATCTACTTAAATTCACATAATTTTTAAACTATGCTGAAAATAGAATATCCACTTAAAAAATTCTTAATGAATGTATTACTTTTTTTATTCAAATCTCACTGATCTTAAATTTTCAAAAGCCAAAATGATATCCATTAGAATTCATGCAAGAATCAATAAGGATTTAATATCACTTGTAAACTGGGGAAGTAACATCCAAAGGAGGTAGAAGTACCAGAAAAAACATCTCTGGTAGAATAAACCTCCATGTAAACAAATTCTTTCCTACTAATAAGTGAGATCGTTTTTAGACATAAGATATGAGACAGAACTGCCAGTAATGGATAGGTGAATGACTAAATGAATTTATTTACTTATGAATAAATTAAAAAGAACAGGTAACAGTTGCTATGTTACAAAAAATGAGGGGAAAACATGGGAGAAAACAA
Source organism: Mustela putorius furo (assembly GCF_011764305.1). NCBI lineage: Eukaryota > Metazoa > Chordata > Mammalia > Carnivora > Mustelidae > Mustela > Mustela putorius. The sequence continues at coordinate 44,553,629 of NW_025422368.1, read as the reverse complement.
ATTCTCAATAGAGAAATAAAAAAACAATTTATTATCAACATAGTGAATTTTACATTTTTAAGTATCTGATCCAAGGTCATTTATAGAAATATTAGGAATATTATAAAATACTTAAAATCTGTAAAAATTAGGTCTCTATATCATAATTTTCTTTTTGTAAGCTCTAGGCCCAACATAGGGCTTAACCTCACAACCCCAAGATCAAGAGTCACATGCTCTACCAACTGAGCCATATGGGAGTCCCACAATATTATAAAATTTTAATAGCAATTTATTCTAGTAAACATGATTAATAGAATAATCTATTGGTAACAAAATATACTACCAATTATATATGAGAAAGGACACAAAAATTTTTATTCTTAGAGCATCAGGTAAAAACAGAAATGCTCAAGAAAAAACATTCCATGGACCAACTTCTTTTTTTTTTTTTTTTTTTTTTTTTTTTTTTTAAATATTTTATTTATTTATTTGACAGAGAGAGATCACAAGTAGGCAGAGAGGCAGGCAGAGAGAGAGAGAGGGAAGCAGGCTACCTGCTGAGCAGAGAGCCTGATGCGGGACTCGATCCCAGGACCCTGAGATCATGACCTGAGCCGAAGGCAGCGGCTTTACCCACTGAGCCACCCAGGTGCCCCATGGACCAACTTCTTAACACTAATTTATTTAAGTTGGCCAACAGGCTTCTGATAATGAATGTGGACTTCATCAATACTTCAAAACACACAAGATGTATGCAGTGCTTTGCCCATATAATACTCAACAGATGTTCATTAATGATGAAATTCACTATCATTAATATATGTGTTTCCACAAAAAGATGAGCCACAGTTATGAACCATATCTTATACTTCACATATTTATAAAAAATATTCATAAAAATTAGATTCACCAAATTCATGAATCAATTCTGTCTTCTTACAAATTTAGGATTTAAATCTGAAATAACTCTTTTTATACAGTGACCATTAACCATGATAACAAATTTTCAATCTAAATTAATTTTATTAAATGTAAAAACAGATTTTTTCTTGATGGAAATATTTTCACTTTAAAAACAAAAGACAGAAACCATAACTATCATTTAAAAGAAAAGCTTTCAGAATAAACAAGATCCACTATAATACAAAAGTGTTTAAAAATACTTTGAACATACAGCTCTACTGCAGCTAAAAGTTGTAATACGTCTCCTCCATTCATGTAATAGAGATAGAAGAGCAGGTCTTCTCCGTATCGGCCAAGTTTTATTGCAGCCAGCTGGAAAAGAGAAATCAATTATTCTGAAGTGTAAAATAAGTTTGAAAATCCTAACATATTGCTACCACTTAAGTAAAAATAAAAAGATAAACAGAAACTCTTTTCTTTATAGCAGATCACCATTATTACGTGATTTTGCAGGTAGTTACAATTTTAAGGGAGAGTTTTACCATTTAACTGAAGTAATTTAACAATTATTTCTGGTACCTCTACTTTATGTACTAATAGGATAAAAGGCTATATAAAAACTTCTAACCAAGACCAAATGCTGTTTTACTAGAGGGCTTATTAATACCCAACATGGTAATAATAGTGGAAACAATGCTCAGAGATGTAGGACTTCTATTCAAGATCCAGTTCCATTATTTACAAATATAATCATATCTAAGTTATTTAATGCTATGAACTTCCATACAAAATGCAGAAATGAGACCTATTACATTATTAAGAATGTAAATGAAATGGATAAAGTGTCTATATATGAATGTACCTTAAAGAATGTCTGATCACATAGAAAACTTGTATGAAATGTTAGCTGAATCTACACTGGACAGCAACTCACAAATCAGTAGGTTATGCATTTTACCAAATCACAGATGGTAAACACAAAAATCATAAAGGGATTCTCTTTATTTTGTTTAAATGGATGATTAAAAGATGACTGCCTTACATCCTTCCACAAAGCAGAAACATTAACCGCCAATCAAAATAGAAAACATCAAGTTGAACATTATCGAAATCTTGTATTAGGAAAAACCTTTATTTAAAAGCTAAGCAAGGGACGCCTGGGTGGCTCAGCGGGGTAAAGCCTCTGACTTCAGCTCAGGTCATGGTCCCAGGCTCCTGGGATCGAGCCAAGCATCAGGCTCTCACTCAGTGGGGAGCCTGTTTCCTCCTCTGTCTCTGGCCTGCCTCTTTATCTACTTGTGATCTCTGTCAGGTGAATGGATAGAATCTTTAAAAAAAAAAAAAAAAAAAAGCTAACCAAAATGAGCACTTTAATCTCTTCCCCTATTTCTGTATCTAAATGTTTATTTAACTGTTACACAATTGTGGAATATAATTTTTGCCTCCATTTATATCATCCCCATTCAAGCAGCACTTCTGAAGGTGATAAATTCTCCTAAATCAGTATTTCTTAAATTGCCCTAAGAAAAGGTTCTGGAACCCCTAGGTGTTTGGAGCAAAAAAGCCCTATCTATGGTGGAGGTGGCAGAAAAATCACAAAGTCCACAAACAGAAAAAATTAGTTCTATATCACACTTCTTGTCTTCCATTTACTCAAGTATCAAAAGACATATTGAGAAGTATCTCTTTAACTTGCCTGTCCAAAAAATCAACATCCATTTGACCATGCAACTTGAAGGCACAGACAAAGGACACTGTCATTTTGGTATGTATTTTATATATTTATGAAATATTTTAGACTTATACTTAAATATATAATACATTAGACACATATGTATAACATGTAATTTTTACTAAATTATGTCCTTCCTCAAGGCCAAAATCTAGGGACACAATTTCTAACAGAAATGAACACTTAGTTCTTTCCCCTAAACAAAATATTTACCATTTTCTTCTTTAAGAATAAGAAAAAGATTAAAACTGTAATCTGTTAATAGTTACTTTAGAACTAGCATTTTGGGTAATTAAGACATTTTAAAAAGTCAAATGTCAAAGTTTTTAAAGTATATATTTATATGCTGTTCCACTGAAAACACTATATAACATTTGTAAAAAGCATATTTTATTGATAAGAGCATAAAATGAGAATATCAGAAGGAAATTTATCAAATTTTCTAAGACAGTTTATTCTCATCAACCATGGTTATACCATTATTAATAGTAACTCCAAGAAATACTTTACCAGTCCTACCACTGTTTTTAAAACATACTCTTTAAATGTAACCCAGGATCTCATCAAAACAATAAGATAAACAAAAATAGAAATAAAATTGTTTTACATAATTGAATGGACACATATGAAAGCATACCCCTGAAACCACTGCTAATTATTTCAAAAAATTTTATGCCATCTGACCTGAATAACAGTACCTGACAAATAGATACATTCATGCTGACTGAGGAGAATAATAAACTACACTCACCTTATCCCTAATGTGAATGTTCGTTAAGTACTCAGATGGAACATGGAAGTCTGGATAATAAAATGAAAAAAGCCTTATTAACTGATTCTCAGTTAAAAAAATATTTTTAAAAGGTCTGAACACAAATTGATTCTCCTACCTATGTCTTGAGGTCGACAAGGTGAAGATGCCCAGGGTGATGCAAATTTGGGGTAGAGATTTCTGAATAAGAGGGGGAAAAAAACAAACACTCTGAAGTCCAAAGCAGAAAAAATTTCAGATTTTATTTCAGAAAAACAGTGACTTCAAAAGTGAAACGAGCATCTTTACTTCTAATTTCTTTTCATGTGTTTACTATGACTTATACAGAAAAATGAAACAAGTTAACCAGGGGTATGTGTGTGTGTGTGTGTATACATATATATACGCAAAGTGTATAAAGTTATGTATATGTGTGTATATATATATTCATTCATTCACATTTACATGTAACTTCAACTCAGAATGCTTTAAACTGATAAACAGCATGCCCCCAAGTAAAACTACTTTCCCAGAAAAAAAACAGTAATTATTAAAAGCTAAAGTTCAAATTCACCGAATATTTACTGAGTGTCTGCTGTATGCCTGGCACTGTTCTAGGTGTTCTGGATACATTAGTGAACAAAAGAAAGGAAACTGACAATATGAAACTTACTTTCTGATTGAGGAGGATAGATGAGAGGGAGGCAGACAAAAATAATTTGCATAATAAGTAATATTCCATGTTTGTGGAGAGGTGGGGATGGGAGATTAGTTGCATTAAATAAAGCAGTGAGGTTAGGTCTCATTCAGAAGATCAGATTCGAAGAAGACTTGAAAGACATGAGGGAGTTAGCCCTATTAATTATCTGGCAGAAGACTACTCTAGTCAGAGGGAACTGCTAGAGTAACTAAGGTGGGGATATGACTGACATGTCTGAGGTACAGCAAGAAGGCCACGAAAGCTGGGAACAGAGTGAACAAAGGGACAAGCTATTAAGGTGGAGGAAGGAGAAGATGCCTATAAAGATAAATAGCCCTATAAAGATTTTGGGTTTTTTTGGTTTTTAAGATTTACTTATTTATTTGTCAGAGAGAGAGCATAAGCATGAACAAGGGGAGCAGCAGGGAGAGGGAAAAGCAGGCTCCCCGCTGAGCAGGAAGCCCAATGAGGGACTCAATCCCAGGAATCATAACCTGAGCCGAAGACAGAAGCTTAAGAGACTGAGCCACCCAGGCATCCCAAGATTTTAAGTTTTTATTCATAATGAAACCATAAACCCTCACTGAGCAGTGCACAGAAGATTGACCTATTCAAAAAGGATGGTCCTGGCTCCTCAATAAAGAAGAGACTGTGAGGGACACAGAGAGAATCAGGGATACCTGATGAATGGCTAATGGAGTAATCCAGGCAAGAGAGGAGGGAGATTCAAACCAGGGTGGCAGCTGTTAAAAGCTCTGAGAAACATACAGCAGTGAATCTACTATGCCAAACTGACAGGTCAAGGAGGATAAATTCCTTACAAGCAACCACTGAATTTAATAACATACACATCCATTTGATGACCTCCATGAGAGTAGTTTTAGTGAAGTGGTGAGGGAAAATTCTAAATGAAATGGGTTTAACTGAGAATGGGAAAACACAAATGGGAGATGCAAAGATGGCTTTTTGAAGAGTTTTGCTCTCCAAGAAATAAGGGCAGTTAACTCATAGAAGTTAGATAAAAAGAAGGCATTTTACTAACATAAAGTAACAGAATATTTGTATGCTGATTAAAATGACCCAACAAAAGCACAAAAACTTGTTAGAGCCACGTCTTTGAGTTTTCAAGAGACATTTTAAGTAGAAAGCATGGATCAACTATATCAACAGGGTGGAAAATAAGAATAAGGTCTTGGGATACAGACAGTAAACAGATTTGGTGGTAGAACTATGCTGACATTTTCTTCTGATTATTTCCATCTTTCTTAGTATAAGTAGAAATAAAAAACAAGGTCTTAATTCTACATCTGAAACTAGTATTATGCTGTTTGTTAACTAACTGGAATTCAAATAAAAACTTGGGGCGGGTGGGGGAAGCAAGGTCTTAGAATCTGAGAGTAAGGACAAGGAAAAAGATAATCAGATGTCTAAAGAGACAAATGTGAAACAGCTGCATAGGAGAACAAAAGAATGAATGGACCTGGCATGCCAGGTATGAATGGCAGAATTAAGCGCCTACTTTTGAAGTTCCTGGCCATGAATGAGAAATGAGACCAGGTAATGAAGCTGTGTGGTTTTCTTTAGCCAGGCTCAGTAGCAGAGATCAAGAATGGAAGTCAGAGTATAACCAGGGTTGTAGTTTCTGCCACACAATCTTGACAAAAAGCAAGAAAGGGGCAAAGTAGCCAAGAGTATATATAAACAATTATGAGTGACCACAGAATTTAACTGGATAAGAAGGAAGTGAGTCCTTCTCAGGGGAACTGTTGTGGAACAGTGAAAATATAGAGTAATCAATGGACTGAAGATCCCAAGGAGTCAAATGATTATAGGAGCCAGAACTAGAGGGAGAAAGATGGAAAACAGGGAGTGGTATGGGAGCACAGATAAAAATTATAAAGAAACTGAAGTTACTGATAATGGCAAAGTCAAAGGGATGACTAAATATGTAAGTAGCTGAGATACGGCAGAGAGTAAGATTTTTGAAGGTGAGAAACTCAATGAGCCAAGATTTCAGGATTTTGGAATGATCATATATGTGTATTCTGAAACTGCCAAAGAGGAATGATATTATCAAGTGACAGTAATCCAGAAGCTAACATGAGAGGGAATGACCCAAACAGTCAAGACATAACAGCAACGAGTGGCTACAAGAGATACAATCTGATCACATGAAATTAAAACCTAGAAATCTGCAAATAGGTATTACATACAAATGTAGAAGAAAAGAAAATGGAAAACTTACTCAGGAGAGTTCAGATTGAGGCCTAATGTTGTTAAGTCACTTCCTAATGCAAGATGTACCATTCCTGGGTCCGTCTCTGCTGCCCTGATAAATGTTAACAGGCCAATCATTCCAAATTGGTCCGTCACCATCCCTTGAGGAATGTTAGTAACCCGACCTGGACAAGAAGAACACAGTAATTTTATCTTTAAGGAAAAAGCAGAGAAATGAATTCTATAATATTTCTGAGGTATTTTATAGAGTCCCACCATCAGGTAACACCTGGATCCCTTTTTTCTGCTGGTTATTATTTTGTGTTGTTGAACTTTTATCTCCAGGGAATTTGGGTCCATCTGTACTTGAAGTTGTCTTGCCAGATGTATTCAAATTCTAACATGAAAAAAATTAAATGTGACATTAAAATTTGTTAAGTGTAAAAATTTCAAGTTCACATATTAGTTATCTTTCTATTCATTCTTTATTATATTTAAATTGGTAGTAAATTATTACCTGTTTTTCAAGTTCTACATGAAATTTTTTGTTTCCACAACCGTCCCATGGTTTATGAATAAATCCTGTATTTTACACATTTCAGTATTAAAAGGACAAGAAATATATGGAAAATATTCTTATTTAATCTCAGATCTTCGGTCACAGAAAAAAAAAATCTCAGAACTTTGCTTCAAGTTTCCCTCTTCAGTACTTTAATTTAGAAGAGAATACTACAGTATGTTGCCTATAAAATCAGCATAAAAACCTCCAGGAGAAGTTAGAATATATAAACTTTAAAAATTCATATTTAATTCTTACCCAATAATCTTCTTTATCAATTATTTTAACAATACATACAAACTCCCATCACACACAAAAAAGCTATTTTCAGTGAAATGTGGAAGAAATAAACACATTCGTTAAGTCAGAAAGAGGAAGCTGAGTTGGCTGAATCAACACAGGAATAAAAATGTGTATAAAGATTCTTCAAGGAGAAAACTTACTCAAGAAAAACACAGCTCCTTAGAAGGCTATAATATCAAACTTCATGGGATCCAGCTGACAGGGACTACAATAAAAGTCTAAATTAACTCTGAGAAGTTCAACAGAAATTTGCAAACCTATATGAAATAGGAAAAAAATAGGCTATCTTCTAAGTTATAAAGGTTTTCCACAGTCTTCAGAAGTTAGATTATTACAGATATTCAAGATAAACAATTTTGTAATAGTATTTAGTAAGTCCTTAATATAGTCTACAAAACTGTTAATACAAGAGAAATCTGAAGGGAAAAAACTACATCACTCACATATGTAATTCTCAGTTACTTACAGATTTACTGTCATCATTACTTGATGTTGGATCTTTATAGCTGGAACCAGGTAATGCTGGAAAATCTTCGTTGTGTATTGAGAAGTCCTGGGATTGCTCATTTGCTGGTTTTGTTACCATTCCAACTATGTAATGAAAATAATCCAGAGAATTGCAATTCATATTTATGGTATTTTTTTACAAATTATAAAAAATTAACTTTCCTCATGATACTGTACCAAAATGATTTTTTAAAATTACACTATGAAAACACACTTCAAAAAATTAGTATTCAGGATAACAATGAAGAACTAAACTTTTATATACTGATTAATAACTCAATATACAAAACAGTACAAGGGAAGTTAAGTGGTAATCCTGTAATTCTAAATCTAAGGTCATATATAGATGCTTAAAAACATAATTTGATATTGGTAATAGTTATCAAAATTTTTGGTTTAAAGCTTGATTTAAATATTTGACTAGCTATTATAAACACCAGTTAACTGTCAAATACAAATGAACAAAATAAATTTTAAAAGAACATGTCAGTATTCTACTTGAAAGTGACTTACAGAGTGAGCAAATTGCAATCAATTATAAAACAACTCCATATTATTTCAGATTTTCTTGGACTCCATGTAATAGATGTAAAACATGCAAGAACTGGGAAGTAATCCTCCCACTATACTTGGCATTAGTCAGGCCCTTATTGGAGAACAATATCCAGTTTGGGGCTCCACAATTCAAGAACGATATGGAGAAACTAGAGTTGGTCCAAGGAGAGCAACGGGAATGATTAAAGGGATGAAAAAATGGACCTATGAGGAAAGGTTAAAAACATTAGAGTCTGAACTGAGAATCAAGTAGCTAGGTACTCAACTTCCAGGGCAGATCATTTTTTGGTTATTTTTGGAAGACTAATTTGGAAACTTTAGAATATTAACAATATATTTTTCCCTTCTTCACATATTGTTATTTGTATTCATATTCTGAAAGGCAAAGAAATCCTTCTTGGATGAAAACAGGAAAAACAGTTATCTTAGAAAAGTTATGAACTGACCCCTCTAAGTTCATTGTTGCTAGTACTGTTGCTATCTACCAAATTCTCCCAAAAGGAAACAACTATGTGCAATGCATAGTAAGAATATGGCTGCACTGCAGTTATATGTAATTTTCATGTCCAAATTGTTACTGCACACATTTCACGCCCCCCTCTTTCCATTTAGCCAAATCTCTTATTTATTAGAGACAGTGAGAAAGGGTTTAAATTGTGACCAAGAGTCTACATAAACGATCCATGACCCAGGAGTCAGTGGTTTTCAACAGAAGACAATATTTTCTCCCATGGGACATTTGTCACTGTCTGGAGACACCTATGATTATCACAATGATGGGGAGGGGGTTACTACTGGCAACAAGTAGGCAAAGGCCAGGGAAATTGCTAAACATTCTACATCTCACACAATAGCCCCCTATTTATAAGGACTTATCTGACCCAAATGTGAGTAGTGTGGAGGTTAAGAAACTGGCTTAGAAAAAATCTTCCATGTGTGGTTGGTCATTATTAATCAATAAGAATGCAGGATTTAAATGAGTGACTTATAAAACGTGTGATGAATTAAGAAAAGGCAGAACACAAATAATCACTAAGGTGTAGTAAGACAGAAATGTCACAAGAAAATTACCGCTGAGTACCAATTAGGATTTCCTTTGGGGGTTTCTGTACAAACTGTTTGCTCATTTAACTTTTCTATCATGGCATTCTGGGAGGAAAATGCACTGTGCATGTATCAACTCTGACAAAACTATACTACCCTGATTAGAAAACATATGTGTGTGTGTACACACATGCACATGCATATAAATGTGTAAATGCATGTGTGTGCGCGCAATGGAAAGTTTCCATCAGCCATCATTAAAAAGTTTAATTACCATAAGGAGCTCTTCCAGCCAAGGGGTTTATTAATGGAGTTGGGTTACCACTTCCTTCCCTTCTGTTTCGGTCTGCTAAAGCTGGAAAATCTGAAAGGTCCAATCCTGTCACATTTTCACTTCCATCTAAATAATGAGAAAGAACATTAGTTACTGATTCTACAAGCATTTTATTTTAAGTAAGCTTTATGCCCAATATGGGGCTTGAACTCACGACCCAGAGATCAAGCATCATATGCTCTACTAAGTCAGCCTGGCACCCAGATTCTACAAACATTTTAAAGAGATTATTGAAGACCAACCATAATGTAACTTGAAATGACAGTATCTTCTTCCCAAATAATACTCAGCACTGTACTAGATATGTGTAGGTGTACAATAAACACATGAACTGATCTCACACAAAAGAATTTCATGAATAATTCAGTAAAGTAGTATGTAGCTAGCATAATAAAAGTCTCAAATCCTAGTGACTTCAGACAGACAATAAGGAGTAAGGTGGGACACTATTTCCCCAAGGGTGGCACTCTAAAGTTATAGCTTGTCAGCTAACAAAAAAAAAAAGACTGTTGTGATGTAATCGCTCTTTTCATTATATCCAGAGGTAGAGGTAGTATCTGGATGCTTGAAGCTTTAGTCATACACAGGTATGATAATGACAGTGCCTCTTGCAAATGACCGAATATTATCTGAAACACAGGCAGTGGAAGCAGAAACTCTAAGGATTTCTGTCCTGTGACCTACCTGTCCCATACACAAATGTGTGTGTGCATGTATGTGTGTGTTTTACAGTTGGGAAATATAAGTAAGGTTGTATGGACAGGGTTATAAGCAGGGTTCCCATGTATGGGAGGTGTGTGGAAAGCATGGGAATACGATACAAAGTCCAGAAGTTTATATTACTTATTACATAGTAGGCGCTCAATAAATATATATTAAATGAATAAAATTAATCGTTCATTTTAATTGAAAAAGAATTGGTTCACTTCCATTTAAAAATTAAAATTTAACCCAACATTTCTACTTTGCCTGTTTTATTTTTTAAAGATTTTATTTTTTAGTAATCTCTACACCCAATGTGGGGCTTAAACTCACAACCCCAAGGTTGAGTCATATATTCTACCACCTGAGCCAGCCAGGCGGCCCCTCTATTTTGCCTATTTTAATTATCTCCTTGATTTCTTCTCAACTTTTATTATTCTATTATTCTTACAATCTTACATTCTTAATTTTTGAAGAATTTAATTTCCTACCTTAGTTCTAGCCTGTATTATAGCTTTTCTTTAATCTTTGTTTTGTCTAACGTTTTAATGTTTTATAGCATTTTCAATTAATTTGGCCTTTCAGTTAATTTTTAACTTTTCTCCAAGTTCCATAATTAGAAGAATCTCAGAAACTAATTATTCACGATTACTTTGTTGATAGAAAAACAAAACACTCTATTAACATTTCAAGTCAGGTTACAATTTAAAAATATGAAAAGTAAAAGATAAAATCATGCCCACTATTTCTAAACCAATTGCAGTTTGTAACTTTTAAAAAGATACTACTAAATAAAAAGACAATAAATTTATACAGTGTTTCAAGTTATAAAAGTAATCTTACTTGAATTATTATAGTTACACAGTTATAAATTAACTAGAAACACTGAATATATATTAACTTTTAACACACATCTTCAGGTCCTGTAAGATGGAATTTAAAATGGTCATAGTATTGGAGAATAACTTTAACCGAAAAATTAGTTAGTAAACCCCCAAGTTATATTTTTAGGTAAAGACCTGGAAACAATTTCCCTAAAAATAGTTAAAATTTACTTAAAACTGAATTTTAGAAATGATTTAAAAATTTATGGAAGTATATGAAACCATAATTCAGAATATAAGATGGCATTGTCAGACACATTGTTACTTTATGATCCATTCAGGAAAAAAAGGATAACTTGTCAATTAAACTATGATACATAGCCTGATTTCAGAGATGATATGAAAAAAGTGTGCATTTCAGAAACAACGGGAATATGGTACTTAATAGCATTTTAACATCTTGAACACATAACTATAATTTTTAAGTGCTAAAATTTGGAATTTTAAAGTCTCATTTGATCAATCTATGCTGCTAAACATGTAATAACACTTAAAAATTAAAAGCTCATAGTCACAAATGACATTTCATTACTAAATCCTGTCTCCTGCTTCCACATATGCTACATTCCACTGATCAGTCTTTCCCTTCTATTTCCTTTAGAAGGAATGATTACACTCTCTGAATGATTACACTCATTATTTTTGCTCCTATGGCCATACTACATCCTTTATATCTTTTCTCAGGAAATGGTCTGGAGGCAAGGGTGGAAGAGGGTGAAATCTGAAGCAGAATAGAAATAAAGCCTCTTGTTCTCTTTCTCTGAAGCAGCTGATAAAACAAATAAACCAACAGACCACAGGAATTCAAAATCAGAATTCTATGTAATTAAAATTTACACATAAAACTGGATTAAAAAAAAACCCCAAGGGTTAAATGCCAATTATTAAAATTATTAAGAAATTAAGAACTGTTAAGTGCTCCAGTATAATTTTAGAGGTTTCTTTGGTCTAGGTCTCTATAGCCAGAATACCATACCACTCAATCTAATTTAGACTGCAGTGACAGGAATGAAGCTAGAAAATGCTCGAAGCAAAAGATATTCTGAGGCATATAGACTAAATTAATGTTTAGGCTTTCTCTAGGTGTTAAGGAAATAGTTCTAAAGTTATAACATTATGCTATTACCGTATCAAATGAAAAAATATATTTAAATATCTCTCAACTATTCACTGAATTAAATCCTATTCCTGTCAAATCCTCACTAAATTAAATTCTACCGGTTTAACACAAAAATCCTATAATATTTTAAGACCAGTATGTTCAATTGCTTTATATTTCAAAGATCTACCATATTTTTTATAGGTTACTACCTCCAGAATAAGCTTACCTGTTCCATTAAAAATGTTACTTGATAAGGAGTTATTCATTCCAAATGCCTGATTCCTGTTCATTCCAAATCCAGACATACTGGGTACATAGAAAATAATTTTAGATATACAGTAAGAACACTAACTTTTAGATGAAGAAAAACAAAAGTGTATACTTTTGATCTCCTCATATAAAACAACAGTATGCTTAAAAACAAATACTAATTTTATTTTTCTGAGTTTAACCTTTATTTAAAAACCCTCCTGAAGTCCTTCCATGAATAACTGAGAACCAAAATGTCTTAAACAGATGATTTTAAAAACAAATAAACAAGGAATTTGCATATAAGCCTTGAGGAAAACAGAGATTAATAGTACTATTTTAGTACTTGGAGAGCCAACTTACTGGATACACTGGCAGATGTAACTAACCTTAAAAACATGCAGTTAGAGCATAACTATTGTTCCTGAATACTTATTTTCCTTCCACTACTGGTAAGTATACCATTTACCATTATCACTTTCCATAAAAGATCATCTTTCATACAGAGTTTTCCCCATCTAGAAACTAAACGCCTCATGGACAGGATCTATGTCATGGTCATCTCTGCATCCTCTGCCTTCACTGTTCAGGAGGATAAAACAGGCACTCAATAAATGTTTCATTTACCTGAATTAAATGGTGCTTTTCTTTAACTAAGCTTAGTGTTCTAAAAAAAAAAAAGTCATTCTAATCTAAATATAGTTTATCTTTCAGCTACCTAAAAGAAAAAGCAAATCTCTCCATAAAACCCTCCATTCTAAATTAATGCACAACTGGTACTTGGTAAGTTACAAATGCCTCCTTTGTCTGCACAAGGCTAAACATGAGAGAACAGAAACAAGTCTGAACTTAAAGCAAGGCCAGAAGTAATTAAGAATGTCAAAACCAGCTATTAATGCAAATTCTACAATGAAAGTATGCAACTTTAACATTAAATAATCTGATAAAAGACAGTGTTATCAGTGTTATGAGTAGGGTTAAACTGTTTGTGGAGATGATGGGGTTTTTTGGTTTTTGTGTGTGTGTTTGTGTGTAACTTTGTAAAACTAACTATGGCCAAACAATATTTTCAAAAACATGAAGCTGGTGAAATAATACTCTGGAGAAGAGTAGGAAAGCCATTAGAAACACCTGTTTAGTTAATAACATGTTAGAATTGTTGATATAGGTACCTTCAAACACTGAAGGGATGAAAACATTCTATAACAAATACAACTTATCAACAGTAATAAGCAGGGTTATAGAGACCCATGTTTCATTGATAATTTATAAATAATGTGTTTTTTAGAAACAAAATGTAAAAAAAATATGGTAAGGCAAAAATTTAAATACACATTCAATGAACAATACTACAAGAAAAGATGTGATCAAGTCCAAGAAGTATATGATTAGGAAGCTATCAAGTAGATAAGAATTTTGATGACCCTTTACAAATAGTTATTTTTTAAATTAAGAGTAGTAAATTATTAAGAGAAATACTCATAAATCTAAATAAAAGAACTAGAGCTCATGGGATAAAGATCAAACAGGAAATGTGCTAATAACCTATTTTTAATCCACATTTTGCAAGCAGTAGATGAAAGAAAGTGAATTAAATGGGTAAGATGATAGCAAACAGATCAAGATCCTTTTTCTTCATACAGTTCCCCATTTAAAAAAAGAGATGAAAAAAACTGGCAAAATTAAATACAATTTTTTCAAGATACAAAGCCTTATACTGTAGTCATTACTCTCATATAAATTACCCGAACAGCTTAAAAATCCTAATAAAATGGACAATTGGTCTTCGTATTGTCATTATCACTTGCACAGTAAATATATGCAAATAGAAGTGCAAAAAGGAGTGAAAAAACACAACAGCTTATCTTCTTATTTTAAATCCCAGAACATGACACTATTTTCGAATACTGTAAATGTAGTCTTAAAACGTCTTTGGTCATTAAGTCTCCAAAGCACAAAACTGAATTTCAATTCAAAGAGTACTAAACCAAAGCACAAGTAAAGCAAGGCAGTAATAGTCAAACATATCCCCACTACTGTTTGTAAGTCTGGAACTCTTACACGTAAGTGGCCAGCCTTTTAACTGACAAAGGACATAAGCACAAAAATTTGCCTAGTGACAACTAAAGAACAAAATTCTTTTCTAACAATAACAAAAACCTCTAATGTGCTTTCCAAAATCAAACTAACTCTCAAAGAAGTGTCTTTAAGTTTGGGGAGACTGAAGTTGTAACATGTAACAGAAAGAGAATCTTTGGTCATAAAAATATGATGAAACAAACTTATGAGACAGAAGCCAAGACTCAAGAACAGAATGTTGAATATGAGAAGGCAAATTTGAAAATATCCAGAAAAACAATGATACACAGTATCAATAAACATCTTACCTGTTCACAGTAAAAGGCTGTCGAGAAGGCTGCTGCTTTGGCATACATATTATGCTTGGCGAGCTTCTGTTGGGGCTACCTAACCCTGAACTGCTCATGCTATTTGTCCTGCTAGGAATTCCAATGCCCTGACCAACCTGGGAGTGGTTCATCATATTCCTAGGATTCATAGGCAAAATACCCCTGAAAAAGAAGTCCATTATACTAAATAAGCTCTCTATAATCACTCATTAAAATTCTCTGTAAATAATCAATTGGCCTAACCCTAGAACCTCAAATATACTTTCAAATTATACCACTAATTTTCATTAATTTAATTCTTTTGTCTGGTCATTCTAGCTCTTTGAAAAGTCACACAAACCAACAAGAAATCGGGTAAATTTTAGCAGAACTAGTATATGGTGATATTTAAGATGAGAAAACTATTGGTTTGACTAAGACATAAAATAATACAAATGTATTTCATGCATTTATTTAAAATAAGTTCATTCCAAATGTATGTCATTCTACTTCAAACTAATATGCATTCATCTCTGTAATCAATCTCGTTTTATTTTACTCACTAGAGCAATGTATGTGTGTTGAGGGAGCAATAATCATAATTATCTGAGGAATGATTTTAAATTGCCCATCCTCTTTTGAGGAAAAGTTGACTTCTGAAAAAGCTCCCCAGGTGGTGATTAACCCTTGATACCCACCCCACTGACAACCAGTATGCTAGAAGCATGATAAAAACATCTTACACTATCCTTATCAATTTGCAGCGAAATAAAATGAGCATAGGGTATTAACTTTCTTTTCCTCAGTGAAAGGCACTGAACCAGAAAAATGAAATAATAGTTATCTTATTAAAAAACTAAAATGCTTGCTTACTCTACAAAGATACATTTTGAGAAATATTCTGGTCCATCAATAAATACCTGCTTGGAGATGGAGGCGTGTGAAGTGACATTGTTGGTACCCCTGTTGTTGGCGTGACGTGGCTCGGTAACTGAGTGCCTTGTGATAAGCTGCGATTTAACTGAGGGGTATTGTTGCTCATCCCCCTCATTGGAAGGCCTAGTGCACCTATTAAAAAAATTCAGAAGAAGGAAATTCATTGCCATCAGGAATGAAATTGTTATCCATCTTCTGGAGTTGGCAATTTAAAACATTTTTAAATGACCTAACATGTAATATAGTATGCAAATTTTTAATGGATATATTCAATTCACTCCAAATGGACTCTGATTTTAACAAAAATGTTCTAATCTGAAATTTAATATTATGAATGGATACTGCCTTCATATTTCTATCTTCTGTTCATATTTCTATTTTACAATAAACTATGTCTGCCCATGGTTTTAACAAATTAGATGACTTGTTTAAATGAAAACATTTTGTACAAATATGGCTTTAAGAAATTTGCAATCTTGTGTTTTTATGTTTTAAAATCATAACTGAGGTACACAGACATTTAACCCCACTTTGCTAAAGTAGCTTTAATTTTTATATGATCCTTTTAAAATGCATTTAAGAAATCTCTACTACTTACACATACATATTTCTCAACATTATAATTTTTTACAAACCCAACATAAAATGTCAGCAACTGCTAAAAATCTCAAGCTGATACTACGAGAGACAGGAATTTAAAACATTTAAGTTTTCAAAGTATAGCAACCTTCCATTTATCTAGTACTCCTGGGGAGAGATACAAAAGAATGGATGTGTTCCAACAGGTATATTTTACAGACTACTTAAGTTTCACCATTCAGATACAAAACATAAAAAAAAAAATGGGATAAATATTTCAAAAATGTATGACATATTTCCTTTTATTAATATGAAATATAAATTACTGATTTCTTAATGATTCATAAATGCCATGGATATCTAATATTCTAGATCTTTAGATATCCTTCCTACCCCTTTCATCCCTCAGAGTAAGGATGTCCAGCTGTCACCAGCTATCATATCTGCCTATGGATGCCTCCACTTCCTGACCCACCCTTTTCAGTGATTTCTGTTTCTAGTCAGTTGTGAAACAGCCTATCAGTCAACAAAACTTAACTCTGAATGGGAAGTTAAATAAAGTGATAAGATGAAAAGCAAATAAATACATAGTTACTTTAGTGCTAGGGATTTAAAGTGACTGATCTAATTACAAAAGCAAGAATTTCAAGGACCTGAATATTTTGAAACTGTGACCTCCAAAAACTGGTGTGTATATATATGTTCTGAATGGTTTACTTCAAGTACTTTTGTAACATTTACCTTTGGCATAACAATGTCATACCTAACCTAAGGAGAGCAGTGGGCCACAAAAATTCCACTGGAATCTGCCAGCCACGGTACTCAACTTATAGCCTAACTTTGCTTCTCAACTGAATGAACCCAATAAATCCAACTCAATGTAGCTACTATGTTCTTTGTACTAGGTGTACTCCTTTCAGTCAGGTTCCATTAGGACAAGAGGTTAGTTCTACCTTTCTTTCAATGACAGGAAGAGAATGAACTGGCCTAGATTATATGCTGGTTTAGTTCATCATATGTAATGTCGTGACCGTGAATGTACCACTAGGTGCAAATGTGTTCTCTGAATTTGGGACATAATAAGGAAAAATGAGATGAAAAATTAGCCATATAAGATTCTTCAGAAGAAATCAGTCTTTTCCTTCTCTTAAGCCACTCTAGTTTTCCTGATTGCCCTCTAGGAGCTCCCACAGTGAACCACCAAAGTGATACTTTTCATATGCATTCAATAAACATTTATTGAGTGCCTACTATGTGCCAAGCACTGTGCTAGCTGCTGGGGATACAGCAGTGAACAAGACAGAAAAGCTCCTACCCTTGGGGAGTTTACATCCTTCTCCCCAAATACTGCTGTCCTAAAGTCAGCAACAGCTGCAAATTAACCACAGGAATGTGTTTCACACAATTACTGACCACACCAAGAAATACACAATTTTAGAGCCAGAAGGGACCTTAAAGATCACCTAGTCCAATGTTCGCATTTTACAGATGAGGAATCTGAGCCTCAGATGAGTTAACTGCTTTCTCCAAGGTGACACAAAGAACCAAGACTAGAATTTAGATCTCTTAACTCCTAGTGTTCTTCACAGCAGCCTTATGGGAGGCTCACAGAACTCGAAGTGATCACCCTTTGTGTCTACCAATTTGTAACACCTCTTGCCTATTTTATGTTTTTTCTTGCTTTCTTTTTCTTTTTTAAAATATTTACTTCAAATTTTTTCTAAACCTCCATTTCCTGGTCTCTTCCCTCCATTTTCTTTCTCCCTCTCTTGTTTATACCTGTTCAAGTTTTCTTTCTCCTAATTTTACTTTCCCTTTCCTTTTCACTCTCATAACTTTATCATTTTAAATAAACATACACTTCCCAAAACTCTAGTACCCTCTGGCTGTTTTCTAGTAATCAATGCCTTACAAAACTGAGATTTGTTTACTTTAATCCTTCATATACAAATTATTCTATGTTGTATTATGAAAATCTAGAACTTCAGAGTAACTAGAGATTATCTGTAGCAGAAAACTTTTGGAGATCGAAACAAGAATGTATGATTATTTATTTAATCAATTAGGGACTGACACATGAGCTAATTTATAGTGCTGAGAATGGAGGAAGACAATATGAAATAAACTCAAAGATTCGTGTCTACTTTTATTTTTCCTTCAACACTCGATTTCATGAAACAGCTAATAATAAATTCAAAAAATCCGAACTGCATTTTGTTGAACTAGGGAGGTATGAAAAAAAGGAGTACATCAATTTCAAATGGGATCATCAAGCTTTAAATACCTTAATAAGCTAGTTCAAATTCAATTAAAAAACCGAATTCTTTTAAAGCATGAAGAGTATCACTGATAGGAACATACAAAGATTTATTTTTAGGAAACAAAATACACTAAATCTTTAAATTTGAGTTACTTGAGTCTAACACTTATAACTGGGTAAGGTCAAAGACAGAACTTTACTCTTTTAGTAATATATTTAGAAACAATCACAGAAATCATCTCCAAAATATTTTACCAAGAAGATATGCAAGCCAAAAGAGAATACCACGGGAAAAAGACTCATAAAAAAATCTGGCATAAAATACAATAGGTAAAAAATATAAACGAGGAATAATTGAACAAAAAGAGCTAAAAAGTAGCTAAAAAGGTTATAGTTCTGAAATTTTTCCTTCAACCTGACAAATTGCTAATGAAGAATAATACAGTATTAGGAGAAATATATGAACATACTCAAAGTATATTTCTACCTCTAATTTGGCAGGGTGCTAAACAGAGAATGAACTGAATTAATTGACCATTTTTCAGAAATCCAAAGGAATATGATCTAAGAAATGCTTCCATTATTTCCACTGTACAAACTGATTAACAGCAATCCCTTAAATATCTTATGCCTCCTTTATTCAATCTTTTGCTAAAAACAAAGAATATTAATAATATAAAAGTTATAAGAAAAAATCCAATCACAGCAACCAAATCCTTGGATACTGATACTTAAATCAAGTCTCCTGAAGGAGAAGGATACAAAATCCTAACTGCTGCCAAAGGGCTTAAAGCACACACTCCCCCTTCTATTTATTTCCAAAGCAACTAGTTTATCCTAGGAACCCACTGTCCTCTCCACACTGATGAACAACTAAACCTTCTAACCTCTAACCTGTCCTCACATCTTACTCCAATCTGCCCCGTACTCAGCTGTGTAATCTTCTCTGTAACATTATTTTAAGTATTTTCCTTCATTAAAATCAAAGGATTTTGGAGATAGAAAAGTCTCCAGAGATCATCCAACTAAGTTACAGATAAAGAACATCAAGAATTAAGTTACTTGCCAAAAATCACAATGAAGAATAAAAATAACAATCCAATTTCTTAACTCTTATTTTCATCCTTTTTCTGACCAACTTACTTTCTACTTCTTATAGTAGTTGCTAACTTTTACATCACCTGCAGAACACTAATGTCTGGGTCCCACGCCTAGAAATTGTCACTCAGTCTGAATGCTGGCAATTCATGACTTAGAGAGATTTAAAAAAAACTCTCCAGGTGTTTTTAGGTATATAGCCAGAGTTGCGAACCACTGCCTATTAATATTATATTCAATCACAGTTTAGTCTTTTAAACTTCTCTGTCAGGACTAAAAAGATTCTTTTAATCTCTGGGGTTTTTGTTTGTTTGTCTCCCAGCTTTACTGAGATAGAACTGACATCTATTCCTAATTAATATTTTATTCACTCCAATATAAGCTCTTTTTATATACCACATATTTTACTTACACTCTTCCTCTTTTCTCTGGTCCTCTCTCCAAATTTGTCCCTGAACTTTTATTCATACCTGTCTCCTCACCTGGAATACATCCCCTTCTCTCACCCTATAGAAATACAGAAGAGTATCTTAAAAAAAAAAAAAAAAAATCATGATGCAGCTGTTTACACACAGCACATGTTTAGTGTGCTCTGATGAATATGGGAGAGACCACTAAGTCAGATGTGAAAGTAAAATGGATTCAGAATCAGAAAATTGTTTCCTGGAGGACACAGTATATGAATTAAATAATGAAAGAGACCTAGTCAGGTACTTGGTGGTGGTGATGAGGAGGGATCAGGAAACTCAAAATGTTGAAACAGCTGAGCCTTAAAATGGCAAGATAAAAGAAGAGAAGGACAAGTGATATGCCTGGAGGAGGAGTGGGTTTGCTTTTGAGTACTAAGGGATGTGCGTGACAAGAAAGATACATGGATGAAGTTAACCAGCTTCAACATCCTCAACTAGGAAAAGCTGATGTTATGTTAGAACTGGCAGAGGGTACCTGCAAATGTTTGGCTAGATCTTTACAGAAACTGGCACTCTACCTATGGAACATCCATGTGAAGCTCCTAAGTATAGTTTGTACTCCTCAACCTAAGTTGCCATTACAGATTCATGTAACGCATTCATCAAGTAATGCAGATCTCAAACCTAAGAAATCCTGAGTCTCTCTCTTTCACATCCTCTATCACCATATAGTTTTAGCTCTATCTCTGAAATATCCCAAATCTGACCACTTCTTAACACCTCTACGCGCAGCCCACATCATCCTATTTTCTTGCCTGGACTACTGAAGCATTAGCCTAGTCTTGCTCTCTCTTATTATTTGTCCTAGTCCATTTGCTACAGAGCAAAGTGGTCTTTTAAAAATGAAACTGTAGGGGCACCTGGGTGGCTCAGTGGGTTAAGCCGCTGCCTTTGGCTCAGGTCATGATCTCAGAGTCCTGGGATCGAGTCCCACATCAGGCTCTCTGCTCAGCAGGGAGCCTGCTTCCTTATCTCTCTCTCTCTGGCTGCCTCTCCATCTACTTGTGATTTCTCTCTGTCAAATTAATAAATAAAATCTTAAAAAATAATAAATAAATAAATAAAATGAAATTGTATCTTAAAATCCTTCCCGTTAAACTTAGAATAAACCTAAATTATTTACCAAATCATTACAAGACTCCATGATCTGACACCTGGTACTCCATTAACCTTGTGCTTTCTTTGTTCACTACACTAGCCCTTTCGCTCTTCCTATAATACATTCAGTTCTTTCTTGCTTTCTCATGAGTAAGCACTTTCCCATTTGCTGTTGTCTGTACCTAAAAACCTCTCTATCAGATCTTTCCAAAGATTTCCCTTTCTCGACACTGAAGTTTTCATTCAAATACCACCTCCTCATAAGATAGCTTCTTTGCTCAATCCCTTAATCTGACTTGATTTTTATAGTATTTACTAGAATCATCTTATTTACTTAGTTGTCTGCATGATTATTCTTTCTTCATTAAAATGTAAGCTCCACGAAAACAAGATCTTTGATATTTGCCATTCTCTTAGCTCTTGGAATAGTATTTCACTCATGGTAGAGGTAGCTAACTAAATACTACCCCAATGCTCTGGTCAGTAGACCCTTGAAATCTGTGGATTTAAACATTTGCTGTTTCTACTATGTGCTAATGGCCCTCTAGGGTCATGACATTCAGTAAGCAGTATGTAGGATCCAGGTTTCAAGAAACTTCTGTTCTCATGTTAACATAGTTACACTTACTAGGTAATGTAATCCTGGCTCTACTACTTATTGCCTGTAAAACCTTGTGCAAATTCCTTAACCTCTTTCGGGATAGATGTGAAGATTAAATGAACTGATTCACATAAAATATTTAAATTAGCACCTGACACGCAGTAAATACATAATAATTATTAGTTTTGGGGAAGTGGTTGGGGTGGAACGTGAAACATGCCTATGCAAAAAAAAAAAAAAAAAAAAAAAAAAAAAAAAAAGAGTGAGTGAGTCAACAGGTGGTCCTAAAGGTGAAGGTGAAGATTACAGTCTAATGAACTAATGGTTTTCAGCAGAAAATCACTGTTTTCTGATGGAAAACTGTATGCTATAGCTCTGTTCTTGACCTTGGAAAGTGGTAAAGATCTTGAGAAATGTCCCACAGTATTGTAAAGACTGTACTTCTTGAATGAAATCAATCAACAGCCTAGTAAGTTTCCCTTGCCTTGATAAACCAGACCACTCCCAAATCTACCCCATTCTGTGGGTGTTGTTCCCACTACTAGAACAACCTTATCCAGTCTCTTCAAGGCCAATGACAAACATGACTTCATCTGTAAATCCTTTCCTGATTATTCTCCAAGATACGTGATTACTCCCACCTCTGAAATGTCTAGAAAACTCTACTACTTCCTTTGCTCTGTAGGAAAATAACTTGTGTACTTATCTACATTACATGTAGGAACCATATCTTGCTCATCATGCATTCAAAAAACATTTCTGAGTGCCTGTCATGTACAGAATACTAAGGATACAAAAGCAAAGGAAGACATGCAATAAACAAATGCGGCAACGTAATAGCAGTATGTATTCTGTACAGGGATGGCAGAAAAGAGCCTCTACCACTATGCAGCATAATGCCATTATACGGCAGGCATTCAGTAAGTATCTATTAAACTCCTTTTTGAAGCTTTTCCTTACCACTTAGCTCACTGTGCTCTTCTCTCTAAACCCTAAGTCTGTCCAACCAATTCAGTATGATACCTTTCAACCTATGTATCAACACTGTAGACTGTTATTTAACATTTTATATATAAATGTCTTGACCTCCCAAACTAATACCATGTGCTTCTTGAGAGCAAGAACTCCCAGAATATTAATTCAAGTATCTGTTAAATGTTCCTATAATTTCTTGAAGCTACTAAAATCTGTCAATGGACTAACCACACTATCAGTAGCATCACTTTTGAATCACCCCACCTGTGCTCTGGTTCTCCACAAAACTCATTTCAGTGTTGTTAAAACAGGAGGCCAAATAAATGTTGCTAAGCATGAGAATATGCCACTGCTCTCAAGCTGGGAGTCCAGATCCCAGAAAGACAAGTTTCTTTCTTTCCCCAGCTAGATGACTTGGTCCTCTGAGAATTCAGGTACAAGTGCGTTATCATGGACTCATCGTTGACAGCTAGTTAACCTATGTGCCTATAAGACAGTAGGCACAGAGGAAGCACTCAGTAAATAGTAGTTGCCCTTTTCTCCAAAACTCTAACGCTCTAAATCCTGTTGGTAAGAAAGTAAAAGTGACCCCAACTTTATTACCACTTAATTTTAATGCACTGAATATCAAGGAGAGATTAAATTCCTGGTTCCTAATTAATTCCAATCTAGTACAAGCTTTGGGGAGCCAAGGGGGTCTTTAAACTTATAAGGTACATCTAAAATTTTATGCACACTTGCAAAGAAAACAAGTAGAAAACATCATGTAACTGGAATATAAGTTTTTGTTCAATGGCTTCTATAGCTATCATTTGGTGCACTGTATTCACATGAATGTCTAGATGAAAAATCAGTTACATACTAGGATACAATCAGACTATAAGGGGATCTGTAATCATACAAGCCCCTAGTGCAGCACTTTCTAGGCACCCTTATATATCACACAATTACTTCCACCCAAATCTGGCAAAATGTAGGTTTCAGCAGCTCTGTATCCATTCCAAGAGGAATGTCCTCCCTTGTTTAATCTCAGTGAGACTGTTCTGGAGGATACTTTTCCTTCCACCTCTAAACTCTGTAATTATCAGGAACACAAAACAGATAGTAGACCCCTATTTTAATGGTAAAAATTTCTACTGAACTTTGCCAATCTGAATACAGAGTTAATGGTAGTATTCAATACACTCGTGAAGCAAAAGAACATTCAGTTGTATCAAACCTAATGTACAATTACAATTTGTTGCCATAAGAATAGTATCACTAACCTCTCCCACCTGCTATTCCTTCAACCTCTCCATCCTTTATGACAGTTAGCTCCTCAAGATTTATCATTCTGACTAATTTATACTACTGAAACCCAGACCCTCAAGTCCCACAGGGTAGCTGGTGTTCTCTCTGACAAGGTGTATGTTCAGAGTACTCATCAGCTAACTGAGCTATTTGGCCCTAGGGTGTATCCTAACAGATAGGAGAGACTGGGAATCCAGCCTCTGTCTTTTTTCATTAGTTGCAGTTTTCTACATCTGTACCCTGGAAAGGAGTAACTGTACCCTGACTTGACCCATTTCAGTTCCAACTGACCTAAGGTTCAATTTTTCTGTAGACTAATACCTTCACTGTCAGTTAAAAGACTAAACTGCACATTGAAAATGCTGATTACAACTGCTGCAGGAATACAGTCATTTAATATACTAAATTCCAAAAGGAAATATCTGTCATATGTGATTTCTTTTTAAACTGAATACCTTAAAATACTTTTTCTGATGAAAATAACTTTGTTCATTTACTAAGCTTTGATATCCCTAATAACCAGCACAATCATTTTACACAAATTAAGAAGCTAATATCTAATGTCAATAAAATAACTATATTTCAAACTTAACCCATTCTGTATCTTAGCCCAATTACAATTTCACATTTGCAGGTTAAAAAATGACATCAGATTCTAGAAGTCTATACAGCTGATTATATTGTAAAATAATTGCCATCCTCCTTCAAAAAATAACCTTAGCTTCTCAAATATAATTTTTCTCCATTCCATATCTATTTTTGGTTGCGATAAATTGTGGGCTTTAAAAAGAAAACAACAGAGGTTCTTTGCAGTTACTCTATAGAAATAAAGGGTAGCTTTAAAATAACTAAGTATTTTCATAATAAGGGTTGCCAGGAAGGTGAAAGTAGTAGGTTTCATACTAAAACACAGGCTAAATGAAGCAAATAACTAGCTAATAATATCCCCTCAACAATTAGGATAAACGTTTGTGAATAAATGAAGCAACACCTCTTTAACACAATATAAAGCTTTTAAAAAATGTTTTCCACTTAATTAGAGGAAAACTGCTAATATTTGTAACCAATTAATGAATTTTATTTACTAATTCTATGTTAACAAAATTGCACACCACAGCAAAAGGAGGAGGAAGAAAAAAGTAGATGAAATCTATATTTGTCTAACAAAGTAAGTTTCTTCCCCCTATTAAACTTCAAAATAAATCTAAAGAATGAAGTGGTCTGACAAACTATTCTGATACCTATCAAAACTTTATTTTATTATACTAGAAAAGGGTTCCAAATCAAATAACTGATTTTTATTTGAAGCTGGTTAAGATACTCAGTCATCAGATTGTTTTTTCCAGTTACTCTATGTCCTATAATCTTGGATGGGAATTTA
Source organism: Mustela putorius furo (assembly GCF_011764305.1). Classification (NCBI taxonomy): domain Eukaryota; kingdom Metazoa; phylum Chordata; class Mammalia; order Carnivora; family Mustelidae; genus Mustela; species Mustela putorius. The sequence continues at coordinate 44,528,030 of NW_025422368.1, read as the reverse complement.
TATCCCTTTTAATACTCCCCTTCTGTTAACAGATGAGAGATCAGCAGTCTCTGACATTAACAGAGATAATAAAATCTTATTAATATTTAACAGTTTGGAAAATTAATGGAAAAAACAGGAAGATTTTATAACTTAGTTTTATAAAAATTTTATGTGATAATAATAGCAAACATTTATTGAGCGCTTACTATGCGCCAGGCACTGTGCTAAGCGCTATAAAAGCATTACAGTACTTAAAAAGAAATAAAATCTTAAATGTAGAAAAAGCATTGAACTGTGAGTCAAAAACAAATATTCTATATCCAGATGAGCAAAACTAAAAGAAGAAATATTTGCTAAACAAAGAGCATTTTGCAGACTGTTAAGTAATGGTCCTTCATTAATAAAAAGGCCAAAACCCACAAATAAAACCACCCATTTAACTGACCAAACAAAAAAGTTTAAGTTCCTCTAACTGAAAACATAGAGGAGGTCTATTTTTTTATTTGTTTAGCAAATTCTTCAAAAACATTGTACTGCAAAAGAACATACAGAAACAAACGATGTAAAAGTAACTTCCAGTCTTTCCTATACCCAAATAATAACAAATTTTGAATTAGAAAATATCTGAAATAATGAGGTTTTCCTATGTTAAGTGAAATAAGAAAAACTGAAAATTAAAAATCTTTCCTTTTAAATCTTAGAACTGACCCAGAAGGGCAGCACTGGTTGTTCTTTATTTTGTAGCTATTTTTTTCCTTAAATAAAGCATCCCAGAATAAATACAAAATTCTTACTTTGTTGCCCGTATAAACTTGCCCCAAACTGAGACAGCTGACCTGATGTAGATGGTGATGCCAGCATCTAGAAACAAATTAATTATATTAGAGCATAAAGAAAGTACACAAAGCAATGCGTTTACATGTTATGAATCTGTACAACACATAGTATGTGAGAGCCAAACCACATTTCCTATTCTTCAAAAAAGATAAACATTACATAATAAATTCTGTGTTTCTTAAGAAAATATTACAACTGGATAAAATAAAAATGTACAAACAAAACTAATTTCTGATTACAAGGTTTCTTCTTTCAAGTTACTCTAAAGAAAACTATAGCAGCATCATTACTTCACTTAAAAAACAATACAAAAAAAATAGGCTAACAAAAACATGAAGACAGTATCTCAGAAAGTTAGCCTCTATAAATTTAAATGAGTCTAATTATTGATCTTTAGATGATATATTAAGCTAAATTCTAAATTCAGTTTATAAAAAGTTGAAAATAAAATTACCTGAATAGACGAGTTTTGATTTATAAAAATATTACCCAACATTTATATATACAAATAGTTTATGTATAAAATGGGTAGAAAAATCTAACAAAGCATATAATCATATAATAAATGGAGAGATGACAAAATACCAAAGGACAAGTCAAAATTACTTACAAAAATATACAGACTTGGTATATAATGTATACTGTTAGTGTGACTTTCATGGACTTTTTTAAAAAATGTTTTATTTTATTTTTTATTTTTAAATATTTTATTTATTTATTTGACAGACAGAGATCCAAGTAGGCAGAGAGGCAGAGAGACAGGCAGGGGGTGGGAGGGAGAGGCCAGGTTCCCTGCTAAGCAGAGCACCCAATGCGGAGCTTGACCCAAGGACCCTAAGATCATGACCTGATCTTAGGCAGGGGCAGGGGCTTAACCCACTGAGCCACCAAGGTGCCCCTTTCATGGACTTTTTTTTTTTTTTAAAGAATGAAAGGAGAGAGCACGAGAGGGAAGAGGTCAGAGGGAGAAGCAGACCCCCTGCCGAGCAGGGAGCCTGATGCGGGACTAGATCCTGACCTCTAGATCATGACTCTAGATCATGACCGAAGGCAGTTGCTTAACCAACTGAACCACCCAAGTACCCTTTCATGGACTTCTTAACAGTGCCTTTCAATTTATTGCATCAGTACCTTTTTTCCTAATAGAATACACATTTTTTTTTTGATGACATGTTATATTCATGGAACACGTTACCTATATTTTTTATTTCCTCAAAGACACTGGCACTGCAAGTGCAGTGCTACAGACAAAGTAGATACTTAAATTGAGTTAAACTAAAGCACATACATGCAAATACATGTTTAAGTACTCTCTTATATTAAGTAACCACCAAGACAATTTAAAGACTTAGGCCATGTCATCAAAATTTTCATACCCTGTAGATGAAAAGAATGAATTATGTACCTAATTATACTCTAAGGCACAATGAGGTAAATCATCTGAAGTATCACAATAATCTAAGTATCAAAATAATTCTAAACAAGGGTGAGGTAACTGAAATATTTTACAGAGCAGTAACATCTGATAAGGAATCTTCCAGGCTGAGAACATGCGGTGAATGTAGTATGATAAAAGTTAGTGACATGATTAGAATACAAACAAAATAAGAAAAATTAGTGATTTCATAACAGGTAATTAGTGAGAGGAGATGAGGCATACACCGCTATGCACATGTGGACATACACAGAAGAATGAGAGAGAAAAAAGAGTATGCTGGGGCCAGATGTAAAGGGCAGATGACTACCAACTATGGCAATAAAAAGAAAAAAGCAGTATTAAGGAAAGAAGTGACCTGATCTGGCTGTGCTTTAGAGAGTTAATTCCAAAGCAAAACTGGATGGAAACAGGAAGATACTAAACCAGAACAGCAGAGGCGGAACTACAAAAGAGGGACCTTCTGGGGGTAGAAGCAACAGTATTTCAAGACCTGCTGAAATGGCTGACGTATAGGGAAAAAGAGGAGGGTAAGAATCACCCGACAGGGAACTCTCAGGGGCCACTTTGGTTTCCAGTGAAGAATTGTGCTGACATTGACCATCGAAAAAACAGAAGGAGAAATATTCAAATGAGAGGTTTTCATGTCAAAATTCTAAGTTGTTGTTTTAAAAAACAGTGGTTCTAACAAATGATAGAAATCACTCTTCTGAGGTAGGGCCAAGTAACACTACTTTAAAACTAGCAGTATTTAAATAAAGTAACAAACTTTCTAAAGAAGCATCAAACCTTGTAAATATTCCTTTTCAAATACAGAGGGTACACAATCTAAACAATTAAACTAAAAGAATACACATTTAATGCCTGATCAAGTTCTTTTGTTAGGTACAATCATCATTACTGTTAACCACATAACTGGAAATATCTCAAGCACCTTAAGACTCATTTCCATTGCAAAAACAAGATCAAAGAAAATGTATAATATACAGTAAAGCTTTAGTTAGTGACAGAAGGCAAAAGGTTTATATAAAACACTTAAAATCATGATATTATTATTATTGTTAAGCTACAAAGAAAGTAAAACAGCAGTTTCTAAAAGAGACTGGCAAATGACTGTATGTTTTAGAATGATCCACAATGTGCAGATTTTAGAATGGACCACTTAAAATTTTAATTTTCTCAGAAATTTATGTTTACTGAATATGTAAGTCCAAAGAACAGATATTTTAGTCTACTTTCTCTCAAAGGTTATATATCTACAAGGAGTTACGAGTGTGCCAAGATAACAACCCTCTCAGCGCTAGGAAGCTAAGAGAGGGGGGCACAACACGAAGGTAGAGAGGGAGGGCATGGCTCCCTGGGCCAAGTACTGCTGATCAAGAGCAGCAGAGTGACCCATTTACCAGTGTGACATAATAACTACTATCATTTTCTCTATGTGTGAGAGTACATGAGAAGGTTAGTGAACAATACTTTAAAGGAATATGAAAGTAGTTTGTTAAACTTCAGAGTTTATAGCCTTCAAAGCATCCATGTAAAATAAGCATTAATCAGTTCTGCAAACGGATGTTAAAATGACTGCCTCAAAACATGTAAAAAATGCAAAATATATAATTTCTTATTAAACCAGTTCCTAATGGTATATAATTTTGAAACACTGAAAGCATGCTTCATGAAATATGTCAGTGCTAAAAATATATGTAACGCACAATGAAGGAATGTGAATGGGATATAAATGCTATTTGAGAGGGCAAAGAAAATGCACAAGAAATGTACCATGGCACAGCAATAACTACAGTGAACAGACAACAGAAAACTTACATATTTACATACTAAAAGTTAATATAAAGATTAATTTCTTAGAGAAATATCAAAGTCTTAGATCAAGAGACACATTACAGTAGGAATGCAATATAAGCTCAGTTTTGGAGTTAAAAAAAAAAAAAATCTAGGTCTGAATCCTGGTTCTGACACTTACCTATGGGAGAGCCAGGCCTCTGTTTCTTTCCTGTTAAGATGGAAAAAATACTACCTACCAAATAGAGCTGAAGTGAAGATTAAATGAAATAAGCTATAGCACATAGTATGTGCTCACTATATGGTAGCAGCCTCACTAACAACCTAATTTTCCTCCCAAAGGAGGACTTCTTTTAACAGCAGTCAAAGGGTCATTCAACCTCTGGGGAATTTACCGCATAGTATCCTACATTTATACTAATTTTTGTCTAAGAAACTAAAGAAAGAAATTCATCATCACAAATTTCAGGTAAAATAAGCAGAGCTTGTGATCGTAGATGGGGGAAATGGCAGAAAAGAATTAAATGTTACATAATTAGTAGAACGCTGAAGCCACCAAGGATACTATGTTCCCAGTCCAAAACCATCATTTCAATTACACTCTTCCTCAGTTCTCAAGCAGTCTATAAAATAAACTGTAGTCAGACAACAACAAAAACCAAGAAGCAACTAGAAGAAACAGTAATGTGATTCATGATTCATGATGATTCCATGATGACCCAACAAAAAGCCCACTTACCCTTGGTTTACTACATAGAATGTTAAGAAAAGTTAGTAAGTTAGAAACTATTTAAAAAATTATTTCCACTGTTACTAGATACAACCCTGAAATCCATGACCAAAAAAAGTTTAAAATGTATATATATATATATATTTGAAAACTTAATAAGCAAATATGGGTCCTGCCCTCAAACCATTAACACCACAAAAGTATCAATTATTCTGTGCTTTCTAATAGAGACCACTTCTCAATCATTCCCTCCAATAAATGTACCTTCAATCCTAAAACAGATTTTGGAAACATTAAAATCAGTCTAGTCAAGAAAGTATTTTCTCAATAACAAATTACTTCAAAATACAAGAAAGTTTGGTTAAATAAAAGTTCCCTGCCCACAAAAGCAATTAAAAAATGAAGTTTTTAAATAACCTTTAAACAATTCATTGATCATATTACTTAAAGGTGTGGTAATAACATAATTCTAAATTCTGTTGTTAATCCAGAACAAAAATAACAAAGTATAACTTCAACTATAACATATATACAAACAGGGAGGGGGAAAAAAAAAACCCACAAAGGAAAAGAAGTTCTAAACCTAGGACAGAATCTGAAGAACATTTTAAAATTAAAAACAGTATGGTTTAAAAAATGAAACCACTCATCACAATGACATCTAACTGACACACAAAGAAAGACTATAAGAAGACAATACATTAAAAAGAACAAAAGAAAGGAGAAAAGAAGGCAGGAACAGTCAGATAAACAGCAAGTCATAGGACCTTGTACCTTATGAATCAGATAAAAATAAACTATGGGTTTAACTCAGTATTTCAAATAATTCTGATTAAAACATTAAGTTTTAAAAAGAGCATTTTAAAAAAGTGTACTACAAGCTGAAATAGTCAATGTAATTAATTCCTATTGAGCATTTAACATTCAAATTCAAAATATGACCATGAACATCTTTATATTATATTGTCTAAGTTTTAGGTTAGAGCTCAATATATAGCAAGGCATATGAATGAAGAAATGTTCACATTTTTAAAAGGTTTTCAGTACTCATTTCTAAACTGTTTTAGAAAGTCTGCATTAATTATAGTTCCCCAGCAATTGCTTCAATGACCTCTCAGAGAGCGGCTATTCTTCCATGAAAAAAGCACCTCCTGGGGCACCTGGGTGGCTCAGAGTGTTAAAGCCTCTGCCTTAGGCTCAGGTCATGATCCCAGGATCCTGGGATCAAGTCTCGCATTGGGCTCTCTGCTCAGTGAAGAGCCTGCTTCCCTTCCTCTCTCTCTGCCTGCCTCTCTGCCTACTTGTGATCTCTGTCCGTCAAATAAATAAATAAAATCTTTAAAAAAAATAGGAAAAAAAGGCGCCTTTCTAGTATAACAGAAAGTATCATTTTCTAACTATGAATTTTTAGTTATTATTGAGATGAAACATTTTATGATTCTTTTTGTACATATATCACAATCTGATAGATCTTTTAAGTATATCGTTTTTTATAAAAAGGCTTTTGTCTTTAAATACGGAGCTTGAAGATTTTGTGAATGTCAATGAATTTCAAAGGTTTTTAGAAGATTCCCTTCAAACGATTTGACATTTAATTCCAGTATCTTTAGAGTATAGTCTGATTTACTTACATTTAACTCTATTAGGTTATCACGGTCATAAAAATCTCCACATTTATATACATTCATTTTTTAAAGATTTATTTATCTGACACAGAGAGAGCACAGCAGGTAGAGTGGCAGGCAGAGAGGGAGGAGAAGAAAGAAGCAGGATCCCTGTTAAGCAGAGAGCCTAATGCGGGAACCCTGAGCCAAAGGCAGACGCTTAACTGAGCCACCCAAGTGCCCCCATATTTTCTAATTTTAAAGGTGATTTTTTAGTTTTTTAGGTAAATAATATCATCTACAAATAATCTTAACTGTTATATTTCAATATCAACTCCCTTCCCTCCCTTTAACAGATTCCCTATTTCCTGCACATTATTATATATAAGTTCTAAGAACATATCAGTAAACCAGACAGGCAAAGACCTTGCCCTTGTTAAACTTAAATCCTAGTGGAGTAGAGAGGATAATAAACAACTGATGAACACATACTTTTAGGTGAAGAGGTGTGATGACTGTAAAAATGCAAGAAAGAATTTAGAAGGATACAGTGGACGTAATATTCATAGTATATATGAGGCTACTTAGGAAAAGAAAGAAGGTTTCTTAGAGAAGGTATTTTAGCAGGTACATGGATATAATGAGAGAGAACCATGTGAAGATCTGAAAAACAAAGAGGAAAACTGTGCCAAGGTCTTCATGCAGAAAGGAATGTGAATGCAATGAACTGGAGCGTCAGCCAAGCCTGGACTCCAAAATGCAGTTAAATACTAATCACGCCAAGGACAATAATGGTGAAAAAAAGTATCCTTATTTTATAACAGATCCGCATTATAAAATATTGGTTATTAATTGTCCTGAAAGAAATCCTAGCAGCCATAACTGTTATAGGCTAACAAGTACGAAAGCTAGGTATGTGGGGCGCCTCAGTGGCTCAGCGGGTTAAACCTCTGCCTCAGGCATAGGTCATGATCTCAGGGTCCTGGGATCAAGCCCCGCATAGGGCTCTCTGCTCAGTGGGGAGCCTGCTCCCTCCCCCCTTTCCTGCCTCTCTGCCCAAAAAAAAAAAAAAAAAAAAGCTAGGTATGCATTCAGAATGTTGCTATTTGTCAAAAGAAGGAAGTGGTCTACTCTTACCAGTTTAATGAGTTTTTTTGAATGTAAGGAAAAGGTGTCACATTTTATGCCTTTACAGCATATATAAAAACAAGGAAAAAGTTTGTGCCTTTAAAATGATTATGCCTAAGAATCAAGTGAGTGCACAGACTCACAGGACTTTAAAATGTTAGCAATTAAAATACAAATATACTTAAATAACTCTTAAGATGCTTAATTTATATAATCCCCCCAGAGTTGTCTATTAACATCTTATATGAATGCTTTTAATGCTTTTAATTTTCTATAATGTCCCCCAAAAGAAAGTAATTATGATAAAAAGGAAATCAAGTCTGTATCTGCCTATGATTTATTTAATCTTGAAAAACATTTAAATAACATATTTGTAGTATTTATAAAATTAACTGTACATTTCAAATAGTAAATTCAGCATTCTATAGAAAGATACAAATATATACAGGTATCTCTTGATATAAAAGGCCTTGGAAAGGGAAGTAGTCCTGAAAAACTATTTCATAATTTAATTAATAGAGTCACATAAAGAACAGCCTCCCAAATACTTTTACAACCATGCATATGACAGAATTATATTTTATACTTTATGGATAAGGTAAATCAGGATTTTGTTTGTAAGTGGCTTAAAGACCGAATCACTGGCCAGTTTTTCTTTAACATAAATTAGAATTTGAAATTATTTTCTCACTGTTCCCAGAGAAAAAAAAATTACAAAATTATCCCAGTCATTTATGTTTAAAAACTTTCTCTTCAATTGTTTTTATCATAAAATAATTGCTATCTGCAGATGATATATATAACTATGTTAAAAAAACACAAAAGAATCAAATGGAGTAATATTATTATTACTACTTATTTTCTACATATTAATAGCAAAATTTATTACTATTATTTGCTACATATTAGTAGCAAAATTTACTTAATATTTACTATCTGGTCTTCTAAAAGTTTTGCATACAGTTATAACCAGCCATGAGTCACATACTATTATTCCTATTTTATAGATGAAAAAACTGAAACATAGAGACTGAGTAACTTCCCCAAGGACAGCTAGCTAGTACATCATGCGAATGAGATATAAAATCAAACAGCAGGACCTACAGAGCCCATGTTCCTGTTCCCATTCAACAAAAACTAGTTAAGAGTTTTGTTAGGTAGTTGGTTATAAACTAAACACACACAAAAGGTATTCTCTATATCAATAAAAAACAAATCAGAAAAAAGTAACAAAAATAAAATCCTACTTATTAAAAAAGCATAAAGAACAGAAATAGGAGACCTAGACTTCTGAAAAAAGGAAATCAGCAATATAAATGTTTATAAAGGACGTGAAAGACCTTACCTAAGATGTGAACAGTCTATAAAGCAACAGCAATTCAACTATGTTGTAGTTCTGCCATAGAATCAGTATGAGAAACAGAACAAAAGAGTTGGGAAACAGGCCCAAGAATACATGACATTAAAATATATTAAGGGAGGATTTCAATTAGCCTTAAATGAATGCTCTAACTCAAGGGTGAGCAAATTACTTCCTACAGGCCAAACCTAGCACACTGCTTGTATTTGTAGGTACATGTAGGTCTTTTTGTTACTTTTTAAATGGTTATATAAATACCCACATAATATACTATTATCTGGTCCCTTATGGAAAAGTTTTCTAACCTGTGATCTAAATTGTAACTGATGTTGGGACAATTAGATATTGGACATGCTCACTGAGAAAGTGGGGGAAGAATACAGGGAAGAGAACTGGGCACCACTATATTCACACCTTAAACCAAAATACCCCCCCCCTTTTTTTTGAGAGAGAAGAGAGAGACAGAGAGAGATTGTTGGTGGGGGAGGGGCAGAGGGAGAGAGAGAATCTTAAGCAGGCTCCACACCCAAAACATCACCCCACACAGGGCTCAATTTCACAACCCTGAGATCATGACCTAAGCCAAAATCAAGAGTCAAATGTTTAATCAACCAAATGAGCCACCCAGGCACCCCAACCAAAATACATTTCTAAGGCAGAAATTTTACTACTAAGTTATATCTGAAGAATGAGGCACAAAAACGCTTAGAAGAAAATAGATGGAAAAAGTCTAAGTATGATCTCAAAAACAGAAACCACAAATATAAAAAGACTGATGAGTCAAATTTAGTAAGAATGATAAATATTTTTATATTAAAGAACCACTCACTAAACTATAGGCAGAAAAACCTGGGAAAATATTTGTAACAAAGTACAAGAGACCATTAATTTATAGAAAACACTAACAAATAAACAAGACTTACCCTATCAAGAGAAAACAAAATGGCACAAAAATAGGTAATCCACAAAGGAAGAAATACAACTGGCCAGTAACTACATGGAAAAGATACATTACTTAGTGTGCGTAAATTTAACAACATCTTTACGTACTTTTTAAGGTGGGGAGGGGCAGAGGGAAAGGGAGAGAGAGACTCTCTAAGCAGGTTCCATGCCTAGCATGGAACCCCATGCAGGGCTCCAACTCATGACCCCAAGATCATGACCTGAGCCAAAATCAAGGGTGGATGCTTAACCACTGACTATCCAGGGACCCATCTTAACGTATTTTAAAACAATAAGCCTTTTTTTGTATATTGCAAAGACTTAAAGGTAATAGCTGATGAAAGTAGAAACTGGTATAAACTTTTTTGTGGAAAATATGCGGACATGTTCCAGAGATTTACATAACATTTTTAAAATAAAAATATTTAAAGTATTAAGTTAAAATTTTAGTAGTAAACTATTTCTGATCAGCAAAATTAAGGGTAATTTTTCTTCTCCCTTCTCATGCATGTTTTCTAAAATTTGCAATACTGTTCCTATACTATTTTGTTACAAAAAAGGTATCAGCAGCAGCAGAAATTTTTAAGTAGCTATTTATTATTATTCCCTGCTTAAAGAAGAAAAGGCTGAGGCTTGGTGTTCTTGCCAACAGGCCCAGCGAAGGTCCATACACATAAGGGTAAGGCTTTAGACCCTAAATTCTTAATCTCTATGTCTTACTACCTTCTTAATTTAAAAAGTTTAGTAAAGAAAATCATCCTGTGTTATTTTCATGACAACTAAACAGAAATGATAACCAACATATATAAGTGTATTTAATCATTCTGACTAAAAACCTCTGATAAAGAGTATTTCTGCTCTCTAGAAGACAGACATCTCTGTCATTCTCTGTACATACTTTATTCCAGATTTCAGTTTGAAAGCTTTGTATCTTCCTAATCAGAATGAGTACTTTTCATCAATAAGTAATATTACACTACCATTTTTTCCATCAAACTTAACTATGTGTGTACTATACTATGTGTATACTTAACTATGTGTACTATACAATCACAGTAATACACGCATGGATTAGTTTTATAGTTTTTACAAGCAACATGACATTCTTTAACTAGAATATCAACATGGGAATAAATAAACATAGAAACTTCAGTAAAAACAAATTCAATTATAATTTACATCCAAGAACAAAGAGCTATATGGTAAGTAAAGCAACAGAAAATTAATTAGATGACATTATTCAAGGAGCTATTAAACTGCACACTAATTATAAAGTCACCACATATTTTGAAAAGAGCCCTAATAACATAACTGATACATTATTGACAAAATGAAATAATTTTCAAATAAAAATAAAGGGGAGCAATAGCACAACAGAAGGAGAAAAAAATTCACCAAAATCCTAAATCTAAATTAAGCCAATCTGTGAATTCTAAAACAGAGGAAGTGATTTACTAATGATCAACTTTAATGAAAAATGAGAGCATTTGTTACATATTTTAGAATTTTATAAATGCTTTAAACATAAATAAGAATCTCAATAGCCTAATAACTAGAATAGATTGTTACACAGGTAGGGAAATTAGGAATAGCAAGTTTTAAAAAGGGTTCAAAGGAGAAAAAAGGTGTGTGGATACAAAGTACAAAAATGTAACTGGTTTGACTACTACAGTATATTATGTATATATGTATACATATGTATATTTAAAAAGGCTTACAAGAATTTGAAAATAACAATTTATTTAAAAATATTTTATCAATTTGCTAATTATGACTTGGCTGTGTTAAATCCTCATTCCAAATGGGATTACAGAACTACCAGCCTTCCAAGGCATTTAATCCACACCTCTATAATATAACAGCTTCAATGTTCTGAATATAGTTCTTCAAAAATGTTTCTGTAGTAGCATTCCTACAGCTGAACAGGAGATGCTCTTACTAACTAAAGTTTATGCTTACAGCTTGAAGGTTCCATAGCAACTGTAAAGTTTCATTTAATTTTGCCATTATATCTTTAAATTTTGCAAATCTGCTTTCTACTCTATGTGCCTACTTAATATAAAAATAGCAAGTTAAGAAAAACAACTGATGACCTAGATGTAATACCATGTTTACCTCTTGTCTTTTAGGGCTTCCAGTTTTGCCATATCCCAACTTCAGAATCACAGGACATTTTATCTCCCATTAAAATGTAAGCTCATCATTTTTGTATCCCCAGGGCCTAGCACTGTGCCTATAACACAGTCACTCGACCAAACATGGTATTCTGCAATTCATATACTGCTTTTCCAGAACCACAAAGAAACATTTACTGCTGCATAAACACAATATAACTGATTAACTTACATCTTTTTCTGACCGATGTGGAAACATAGAAGACTGGCTGTAGTACATGTTTTCGTCATGGTAGTCACTGTCGACCCCCTCTACAAACTTCTTTCTTGAAGCACCAAACATGCTGTTTGTCACCTAAACAAAAATATTGCTTTTATCAAGAGTAATATTTTGGAAAATGTCAAGCTTTACGAAATTCCTATGTGGAAAACAGAAAATGAAGGAAAACAATACTAAGATAAACAGATCAACTAAGGAAGGGCTAATAATGGGTCATGTGAAAAAGTCATAAATCTAACTAACTATAAGGATATAACATTAAATTTTTGCTTCCAGGCTCTAAAAGCAAGAGAAGAAACTTAATAAAGCCTATCATATGCAATAATTCCACTTACTTTAAAGAAATATATACCAGTTATTCTTGAGAATTTGCAACCTCAAATAAAATTTTCCCACAGAAAATTTTAAAAATTAACTTTGGGTTTAATTATTTAAAATCTTCACATGTATTTTTGATATCACTATGTCTTTTGTAAATGATCTGTTTTTCAGAGCGTATCATCTTCACTGACAATTTAAGTTTATTGAGATACAGCACTTTTTGAGTCAACATATAATGGCAGACTAAAAACTTTATCTCAAGCTACAAGCACCCACTCATAACAGTGATGTTTATCATCTAGGTGTAAATTTATGATTTCTATTATGTAACCTGCTTATTCCTCTTTTGCTTTTCAATCTTTCCCACATCTGACACTAATAATTTTGAGCCCACACCAATGCAAATAATTACTAAATCTATACTAATTTTTTTTAAGGCAATACTAGAAAATGGTCTTAACGCTTCTTTTATTTAGGCAATCTCTCCACCCAAGGTGAGGCTCAAACTCACGACCCTATGATCAAAAATGCATGTTCTACTAATTCAGCCAGGGAGGCAGCCCATGCTAATTTTCTTCCTTAGGATGACCTCTTAATAAAGTTTCCAAAACTATCAACTGACTATGTTATTTATGGTCAATGTGTCTCCCAACAATGGCACTTTGTAGTGCAAAGTAAAGTGAAATGTCATGATGGAAGACATCTATAAAGACTTGAATACATGGTGACTACATCTTTTCACAAAAATTTGGGGGAAAAACTCACATCAAATTTGACATCTGTCTTATACACTCATTGTGAAAAAGGGTATTTTCTTCAATTATCACTAAGAAACAAACAATTACTTTTATTTCTCATTTCAAAATAAGACCGTCTAGTTACTACTGTTTATCAGTAGACATGGTGAACTGATAAGCTACAGTCTTTAATGACCAAATTTGACATGCAAGTTTGTTGAAAGCATCAGGCTATTTAATAATTGCTTTTATATCTTAAGGTCCCTGTTAAGTTCTTAAGAACAAATATTTAACTATTCATCCTTTTGAGGTCTGAGAGAAAATTTTTAAGTTAAATATCAACAATGGTCTGATGACAGCTTAGACTTGCTGTACGTACTTGCTGTACGCTTTGGGGATATTAATCTCCTTAGGTCTGAAATACAGAAAGTTATTTTTAAAGTGTTTATTATTTTGCTAGAATATACTTAATCTTTTTTAGTAGTAGACTCCCTGGTAAATCCCATAAAAATTCTTCTGTAATTCTGAATGTAATTTCAGAGAGTAGAATCCTATATGCCTATCCACCAAACCCATAAGTATCCCTTAACAGGAAAAAGAAGTGTTTTTTTAGGGAGTTTTATTGCAGAAAAGTTAATAGTGAAAAAAAGCACTTTAGTCTACAAATTAAGACTCTTCACAGATGAGATTTTAAAAGTTTATTTTGAAAAAGTTAAGAATACATTTAATTCTCTTTAAAGGACCATTATTACTGAATTCTAAGGATAAACATGGGGAAATGGCATGTTACCTAGAATATTCATGGTTACCTCTCATCAAATCATACACACATAAATCAACTCAATGCATATAAAGCAAACTCCTCGTTTGACAATTCTGGTATAACATTTATCATCAAAACCAATTATAGACTCCCAGAATTCCAAAATTACAATTAAGTATATTGAATAGAAAATTTCGTACTAATATTGTATAAGAGGCTTCACTGTTTGCAAGTAAAACTAAACATAAGTAATGTCTCAAAGGAAGGCAGAAATGTTTGTTCATGAATACGAGATTTTCCTACACGAGATTTTTACTGCTCTGTGTATGTCTGTGAGAGAGTGAGAGAGAGAGAGAGAGAGAGGGAGAGAACGAGACGGAGAGAGGAAAGGAGGGAGGAGGGGAGAGAAGGAGAAAACACAAATATGCAGAATTTCATTTTTGTTTTGTGTGCTTCAACAAAGAAATTACATATCAGTGAAAATACTAATTATTCTTATGTGACTTCGGGAAAAAAAAAAGTGTTAATATTCTATGCTCCAAATGCAACACAAGTCCAGGAATGGGTTCTAAGACGAAACAAAGAATTATCTGATCCAGGGCAAAAAAGGAAGAAAAAGGAAAACAGGAAAAAAGAAAAGGAAAGGAAGGAAAGAAAAAAGGAAAGGACAGAACAACATAGTAAGTTTCTTACAAAAGCTAGTTTATTCCATTTTTAATTCCACACAGAATGATGCAATGGGGTAAGAAAAGCATTGTAGACTAGCCATGAAAGATGAAACTATGAAGATAATAATCAGGCAGAGAAGTAAGGGAACCAACTAGGCAAAAACCTGTGGGAAGAGCATTCAACAGACAGGCAACATCAAGATCCTTAGTGGTGTGACTCAAGCAGTAGGAACTTAAGAGAGAATGGGAGAAACTGAAGGTGGTCCCAAATCATGTTGTGCCTTGCAGGCCCTAGGGAACTTTTGGATTTTATTCTATGTGAGCTAGAAGTCAAAAGGGCTTGGGGATAGTTTCAGGAACATAATTTGGCAGGTATCTTATTTTTTAACCATTGCAGTTATTCTATAGCTAATGGACAAAAGAGGAAGCAAGAGTAAGGGAAAAGCAGGCAGTGAGAAAGGACAGTAGCTTAGACTACAAGACGCGGTGAGACATGGTTAGAAAAGGATCTATTTTGAGAGAGACCTCACACTAATGGATGGATGAATGGATGATACCAAAGGGTAAGGCCTTCACATTATCTCCTAGAAGAGAATAAGTAGGAATCAAAGGAATCTAGAAATCAATTTTTATCAATTTCTAAGAGGATATATCAACAGTATATTGAAATTACTGGTAATACCAAATATAGTGAGGTCAACTTGGTAAACGAAAATTTTTTTTAGATTTCATATAAAATCATACTACATTTTACATTATATATACCATAGTATCTTTGGTATATGTAATTTGTCAGCTTTTTTCAAGCAAACATAGCAAGGGCTTACATCTATTTTGTTAACTGACACATCCTCTCTTGACTTTTATACCCGATGTTATAACAATGGAAGAGTAAAACGTGAGATTTTACCAAGAAAAAATATGATATGACATATGTATACACCAAAAGCAGTTTCTTAAGCTTTTTTTGAACACAGATCTAAAACATTTAATAAAGACATTTTATCTTTCCTTTGATTCTACAAACTCTAATCAGAAAGCATACACATAGGTTAGCTTACACTAATCCTTTCTATCAGTCTAAACCCCCCAAATGCCACCCCTCAACCCCGCAAAAGACTTGGTCTCAAAATGAAGTAGTAGAGAGAGGGGGATTAAAGTGATAGGCAGAATGGAAGCACCAAGTTGGCTGGATTTTCCAGTATACTTCTTCATAATTTAATTTGGACTAGCAATGAATTCCTAAGGTCCAGTACTTCAAGCTCAAATGCAGTAAATCAGAATAATCACCAAAAAGAATGTGCAAAACCCCAAACTTACGATGATCTAAACGAGTAACTTCAAAGATTAGTAAAGAGGCTCCAGGTGGAACGGATGACAATTAAAGAACAAGGAACGAGAAGCAAAGCCTGGAGCTTTATAGAAAGTCAGAGAAACAAAAGTAGGACACTTTATAAATGAAAACTTGAAAATATATGTGTATATATGTGTATATACATATACAGAAAAAAACACATATAAAAGGGTAAAAAATAGACTCATATCATATCCAAGGCAGGATAATATTTAATCTTACACATTATTTCCTTCAGCAAGGCCTCTGGAGAGGAACTTACTCTGAAATCATTTATTGTCTATACTGCTGGCAAATGCTGGCCCAGGCATGGAATCCTATTCCCAGGGACAGAAACACATCCATGGCAGAGTGGTCCTTTTCCTGATAGCAAACAAATGTAGGTTGGTTTCAAAATCTATCTCCAGGTGTAACTCAAGGTTCTAGCAGCAAATTTTAAAGTACCTCTAAACATTTCTACCTGAGAAGTATAATTAATAAACTAAATCAGTTAATATTTAAAACTGATTTTCCAAGTTACTTTCTCTTGCTTTGTTCTGTACATCCAAGTTCTATCCTTTCTTCAAAATGGCTTTCACATCTGTTTTTGCCATTCTTCCTACCATCATCTTAGTTTAAGCTCTGAACTAGTTTGTTTTAGTCTCCTGACTGGTCTGCTTTCACATTTCAATGAACATACTAAGAAAATACTATATGAATTATGCCAAAAATTGTGATAATGTGGGGTACGTCAGCTCAGTCAGTTAAGCATCTGTCTTCACCTCAGGTCATGGTCCCAGGGTCCTGGGATGGAGCCCCATGTTGGGGGGGGGGTCCTGCTCGGCGGGGAGCCCGCTTCTCCCTCTCCCCCTGCACCCCACATGCTCTTTCTCTTTCTCAAATAAATAAAATCTTTTTTTTTAAATATGGTAGTGAATACAAAAGCTGAATAAGTAACAGTTCCAAGTCTTGAACAATGTCACAGTCTAGCTAAGAAACCTATCTGCAAATAAACAATTACAATATGAAAATCTGCACAGGTACTTTAAGAACACAAATAAGGGAATATCTGTGTCTGAGGAAAACTGACTATAACATGGTATTAAAAAAAACTAATGTCTGAACAAAGACTTGATTAAAAAAGATTTAAAAAATTTAAAAGTTGAAGTACATGGGTGGGAGATGGAAGCAAACTTGTGGAATAAGTAACAGCATGCACAAGTTCTGAGAAGTGAGAAACAGCCCAAGTAACAAGACTAGGAAGTCTAGAAGAATGGTGATAGGTGATAAGGAAAAGGAGGCCTAGACTTCAATGCCAGATTAAGAGGGAAACAGTATAGGCAGGAAAAGCAGGTACAAAAATCTAGGTGATGAACTAAGTCAGACTTCCCTTGACTAACTAGTTATTATGGTGCCATGTTAATAACCACTACACTGACTCACTCTCTTGCTCTCATCTCTTGTTAATTTCTCCTACCTAGAGGATACAGATGAAGATTTCTGAGATCATGACCTTAATGTGACTGTTTGGCAGTAATTATCTCAAAATACCAAACAAAACTTATGCCTCAGCTTAATATGAGTTATTCAGAGTTACTCCTATTCATGTTAATCTCTGCAAAATGCCATCTGTACCTTCTATGATCTTCAACAATTAAACCTTAAGCTGACTAGACTGACTTTAAATGTTTATTGACATTATCTATCTTTCCCTAGCACTAGCATCTTCAATATCATTCAAACAGATCTTTATTTATTAAGCCAATTCTTATTCCCTTCAAATAGACTCTACCACATTAACCAAAGTGAGTTTTTAAAGTAAAAATGTAATTGTTGTAGTGCTACTGATTGAAATGCCTCAACACCTTCCTAAAATAATATTAAGGCTTATGAGGTTCTATGTAAATTATCTGACCTTAACTCTCTCCACAGGTCCCCTGTCACCACTAAACTGCTACCACACCAACACAAGATCTTTCCCACCTCAGGGCTTTTGTATATGCTGCTACCTCTATTTAGAATGTTCTTTCTCCCACTTGAAACTTTCACACTAAGTTAGGGCTCCTGATTTACAGTCACTGAAAATGCTTTACCAAAACTACAATCATACAGTAACAAAAAATAACTTTCATTGACCACTTACTATGTGCCAGGCAATATACCCTAAATTCTTAAAAATGTATTGATTTACATAATCCTCAAGTATTTATTTGTATACTCCTCATTTTCAGATGAGAAATGGGGAAGTTGGATAACACGCCTAAGGTCATATATCTGATGTGCCCAAGGTTCCATTATCTGATAAATGACAGAGATGGGATATGAATCCACGCAATCTGCTACAGCTCCCCCTTTGTAACTACTATAGTATATTCTCACACATTCAACTAATAGTTTAATGTGTATGTTCTCCCTAAACTGTAAGCTTCACGAGGCAAAAAAGGAGTAAGGGTAAAAAAGGGAAGGGTGCTTATTTTGCAGTGAACAACAAATATACAGAATGTTACAATAAAATATGTGTGCAAGTCAAAACAATCTCTTTAGCAGGAAAATGAAAATGAACTGACTAGAAGTACATGAAACAAAAGCCACTCACTACCAAACTGTACCTATTTTAGAGAAAGTTCCATTAATTTTAGGATAAAATTATGCTTAAAAGAATACTATTACAATGATTAAAAAGTAATTAGTTTCCATATTCCAAATCAACTAATATTTTTAAGTACTTTCTAAATACAGTGAACAAAATTTAATCCTTCAAGGAATGAGGATTATAAAATCTCTAAGTTTCCTTATAAACCACTAAAATAGACATTATAGCATTGAATGTGTAGAATACATCTATTAAATGAGTTCAAATAAGAACAAATACCTAATGGCAACAACTTCTTATGGATTCTCTTCTCTAATGCAGCCAGGGGTTTTACGGTTAACACACTGATACATGTGCCCCACCATAAAATCAACTATTTCACAACTTTAAAGTATGAAGACTTTTTCTAGCAACAGAATTTGCTCCTAACTTGTATAATAAAGGATAAAACGTGCCAAATATAAGTCATATGGTGCCCTGGAGGGGAGGTGAACAGACTGTCCTTTCTTACAGTTTCCCTAATGGAGATTTTTACTAACTCACTCTGATAGCTGAATAAAGAATTTGACTTCTTCCTTGCCTTTCCCTCTCAATTCCACATTCACTATCAGCAAACACTTCACATACACGCAAGTTCTCTGCTGTCTACAAAGTAATCAGAAACTAATTAAAAATCACAATTACCATTAATATTTACCAGCTTTATCAAGATGCAATCAACCAACATTGAAACCAATCATGCAAAGCCATAATATCTGAAGATAATCTGGTATTTTTATTACTACCCATTACAGAGAAAAGTGGCAGGTCAAATCTCACTGAGATACTGCTCAAACTTTGTGAAACCAGAACATTCGTTTATCAAATATTATAGATGACAGCCTAGAAGTATTTATAACCCAAGGAATTTTTGTTTTGGAAGTATTTTTCGCTAACGGGATTCTAAGCTACCAACCCCATTTCACAACTACCATAAATAATCCTTATTTTACTTCATTCCTACAAAACAATAAAAAAAAAAAAAAAGAAATGGGCTTAAGTAAAGGAGGAAAGGATACATACACTGGAAAAAAAAATCTAGCTTTTCAAAAAACAAAGAACTCCGTATCTGAATATCTTTAGAAAAACAACAAATGATCTTTCTCTTCTCATCTAAGAAACATATTTCTTATGAAGTCCCACCAGTTCCAGAATACTGTATTTATAATCTGGCAAATACATAATGAAGTTTATGAATCTGCTTATGGTGGATCTAAGAAAGTGAAGGTTTATATAAATTTTAGAGGTAGAATTTCTAAATTCATCAACTTGAACCAAGAGCATATAAATAAATAAAAACAATTCACTTCACTTCAAACGCAGAATGCCCAATAAACGAATAATGAAAGCATTAATGAATACTGAAGAGGCAGTGAACAGGTAGAAGCACAGAGAACACATGTCTCTGGATTCAGCAAAAAACTAGGGGCTTATATGAACATATCCATAAACATTATTTTTCCAGGTAAATATTCTGGCACAGAGTTCTTTCCAGGGATTACAGAGATATTTTATAAGAGGTCTCATTCAACAAGAAGACCAAGGTAGCACATAATCAAGAAAAAAATGGAGAGGGCAAGCAAAGAAAAAAAAAATCACATCACTCTTCTTAATTCAAAAACCATCTAAAATGGTTTTTTAGAACTAAAATCTATTGTCTGAAGCTGCTTAACTCAGATATTCCCCCAAACCATGCACACCATCTCTTAATAAAATGCACCCCAAAATCAACAAATTCTCTAAAAAGTGTTACCAAGAGTCTATAAATGCCCCATCAGTTTGACTTTGATCTAGGGAGAATATGTTCTGTATGCCTCAACTTGAAGAAACAGATTTTGTGATTTTCCAGAATCTTAACATCACCTGTATCGATATGCCTTATACAGATTCAAAACTAAACCACCAAAATATAAGCTTTAAAAAATACAATATCCTAAAACAAAACTCTAATAACTCAAAATGTGCTACTCCACAGAAGAAAATACACAATTATATACCAACTAAAGAACCAACTATAATTGGTATGCCTTATGGGCACTAAGTTATTAGAGTTGAGAAATCACATAATAGTTCATAAAAATTTAAAAAACAGTACTTCATCCTTAAATATTAGAATATAAATCTATCATGTACAAGTAAAAGGACATACAACAATAGAAGATCTGCATGTTTAGGATACAAAACAAATCCTGTAAGCATAAGGGAAACTCTTAAATGAGAAGGAATATAGTATCTTAAACTAATCTTAAACCTTAAGAGAAAGGATCAGTCTAATAAAGAGGAAGGGAGAAAGGGAAATCCAGAAGAAATTGGATGTAGGGACTGCTTTGTCAAGGGACTATGTATTTCTACAAGGCTCTTAGTAAATTTAAAACAAAAACAACAAAAGCAATTCTAGAATTTAAGGGAAGAACAAGGGGGGTAAATTGCTGAGGATTCTCTATTTTTACCTAAAGTGCCAAACAGTCAGTGTTCCAAGCTCTTTGAGTGTGACACACTTTCTCTGAAGAAATGTTAGCAACCATAGGCTGTATTAAGTCTCCTTTCCCCGAATATAATTTTGAATGTCTTGTTATGTGCAAAAGAATGTAGAAATCATTTGAATAAGAATTATACAGGATCAGTCTGGGAGAATGAAAGAAACAATTTTTGAAGACTTTCTGAGAAGCAAGAGCCTAAAAGAACAGTATTAATTAGTAAGCAAAGTAGTACAGACCTAGGGCTACATTGCTACAAAATTATTTCAAATAACCATATATTAAGATGGAAAAATCTGTAATGTTAGATCATGACTTCCAGTACAAACCAGACAAAGAGAAAAATGCCTGGAGTGTTAGAATTTCACACACACATACACACACACACACTCTGGTGACCTTATTAATCCAACAAATCTTTGCTGAACTTCTGCAGCAGACATAATGCCTTCACTGCTCCTGCATTCATTTTTGTTAATCTCAAACCCCAAGATGGTAGAAATGTTCCAGTCTTCCTGTCTAGACCTCACAGAAAAAGACATTTGAAGTTTCTATTCCTGCAGATTTTAAAAATACAGCCATTTGCCTAAAATCTTGAGAAACAGAAGAACAGCATGTCTAAAGCTAGTGGAAGGAAACTAAAATTTGCCCCATTCTGAGACCAAGCTACATGTAGCAAAATTTTAAGTCCATGAATTTACACCTTCCCCAACATTTTTTCTTAGCTTCTTTTCTGAAAACAAATTTTCTGGTCCTGCCACACACTGTGGAAAAATATGAAGTTGGTTTAAAAAAAAAAAAATTTAATAACCTTCCTTTGTATTATCATATTAATGGCTTATTCAGTTTAAGGGTTTCTGTTTCACATCTAATAAAAAAGTAAAATTATTTCTTAGGACACTAGACTCTTCTATTTAATAATTTATGAAAGTTATATGACAAAGACATTGTATTTTTAATCTAACAAAATGACTCACTGGTAAATGGCCCAACATCCACCCTCAAAATACTGATGACAGTACCATTCCCCCCCCACCCACATACTTACCTGTGCAACTTCTTTCAACATTTGCTACTCTGGGGATTGGAAAGCTCAGAGCTGGAGGCTGAAGTGAAGAAGGAAAGGTTGGAGGGTGAGCCATGACACCAGCCCCACACTAGGAGCTCCCCTGAGATACTACAGCAGGGTTGACACCATAGCTCTGAAGTTCAAACTCCAGCAAACGATAAGAAAGGAGTCCAACCAGAACATGATAAACGATGGGATTCTTCTGCTCTTTGAAAAATAAGGAAATCATGCTATAAAGATCTGAACATCCAGTTTCAACATTATGACTCCCTGTTCACATCTTCATTATTCCCAACCCCAGAATCATCTCTCAGACTGATTGAAAGCATGAATCAAAAAAAAAAGGATGGGGGCAAAGTTTTCTATAAACTTGAACAGTTTTTCAGAAAATGAAAGGATAGGGCTTACCTGGCGATCATGAAACCATCTAAGACAGTATGTTAAAATACTTTGCCTATCCACTCCTTGTATACTTTTTCTTGTTCTCCTAAGCACTTGACATTAAATCTTAGACTCTCATATATATTAACACCATCAGCCAGCAGAATGACAGCTAAACTACATGGATGTATTAAAATTCTTAAAAGTGGACCAGTGAACTTTTTGAAAACCAGGGATACCTTCTGCTGTAAGTATATTCCTTGGGAGGAAATGACTGAGATCATTCCATCCTAAAACAGCAGAGTACACATTCTTTTCAAGAGCACATGGAACATTCTCCAGAATAGATTACATACATTAGGCCACAAAACAAGTCTCAACAAATTCAAAAAAACAGAATTTCTTAAACATGTTCCACTCTGATATAAACAAATTAAGGACCCCCTCAATTAAAATAACTTGAAACAAACTAAATGATAAAGAGAAAAATGTAAAGACTTTTAAAGAAATCAACCTAAACCCAGGACTTAAATGTGATTTATTCACTTTTATAAAAATGTGAATCTTTGTTGTATAATATAAGTGAATTACTGATTCAGAGAAAACCAGATCCTATTATGAATACTAGGGCTAATAAAATAGATGCTTTTAAGTTATTTAAAGATAATGTCTATTCAATAACAAATATTACTAAAGGTAGCAAATACTCTGAAATTGTAAACTAAATATAGCGGAGTATCAGAAAAATGTTATATGAAGCAGTTAAAAATGCAAAGTATTCCTTTAGCAAGGGAACACAGGACCTTTAAAATATTTCTAAACATCTTGCCATATAAATTAATTCAATAAACATTCAGTAGGCATCTACTATGTGTTAGATAATCACTTTTCTACTCTTACATACTTTACCCACTTGATGCTCAGAAATAAAAGAACATTACAGATCAAAGGGAACAGAGGTGAAAACACAAAAGCATTAATTCATTTACCCTTATCTTAAATCTCCTACCATTTCCCTTTCTCTTACTGTCTTCCTGCCACACTGCTTTCCCACTTCTATTCCAGGCCTTTGCACTTCTTTCCTCCAGGAATGCTATTCCCCTAGATATGTATCTGGGCTTCTTATCCCACCCAACTTCTGTTACGCAGTCATCTCAGTGAGGACTACCTTTCTTTTCTATTGAAAATTATGCTACCATTTTCCCCAACTCCTAAGACACTTTCCAACTCCTTTTTCAATTGTTTCTCCACAATATTATCAACATATAATTTATAGTATATTTTATTTATTCTGTTTAGTTAATTTTATTTATTTCTATGCTCTAACATATCAGCTCCATAAAAACAGAAAATTTTGTCTCTTTGTCTCCTTAGGACCTGGAACACTCGCTGCCTTACACAGTAGGCCCATAACATGAATGTGTACTCATTTTACTGCCATTACTTGAGTGTTACTTGACACAAACTGACCAATGAATTGCTTACAGCACAGGGTAAAAATTTTATGACACAACAGTTATTTTTAAAACTAATGGAATTATGTTGAAAGTTAATGTTAAACTTTACATTTCTGAAACATATGAATAAAATTGTTTTATGCCTTTTCTGACAACCACTGACAACAGACAACCACCTCCAAAATACCTAGAAGACTGTCAGAAACCTTCAGTGGTTAGAATGCTATGAGAAGTAGCAGATAAGAACTGGGATATTAAAAAATGTTTTTTCCATTTCCTTAATTTTTTTTTCAAGTCAGACTGCCTTTTAAAAAAAGCATGGTATGGTTTAATACAAAGAGACAAGACATGTCTCTTTTGTATCACAAAATCCCACTAGCAGAATTATACTACTTAGAGCCACTGGGTTGCACTGTAGTCCATGGGAATATGTACTCCTTGGGAGTTAGCCAAACAGTGCACTGCCTGAATAGTCTAATACAGTGAGCCTGCTACAACTAAGCACGAGTAAGTACTGTTCAAAGCACTGTGTAGGTGTATGTATGTGTATACATGCATGTGTACATGTTACACAGGTACATATATACATATGCACATATATATAAAACTTCACTTAATCACAACAAAACCTCTGTAAGATGATTACTTCTACCTCAAATTGAGGCATGGAAGAGTAGAGTCTACAGGTTCCAGATAGATCAAAGATGTTTTCCTATCACAGTTATCATGGAGAATACCCAGCCCTTGTGCCTCCAGTAAGATACCAGAAAAAACCCAAGTGGATAGGCTCTAAATCTTGGTACTTAGCCAAAGTGCAGGTAAAGGGTGAGGCACAGACCTGAAAGTTGAAGGATGAAAACATGTTTTAACTGTAAGTTCAATCCTTCTCTTTCTTTCCTTAACATGCTTACAGAATGCTACCACTGAAAAATATTAAGAACCACCTCTCTGTCCTCTCCTTGAAACTATGTATTTTCTGTGAAAAACTGAAATTGCTCAAGAGAAATGAACTTCACACACTATCAAAAGGAGGTACTTAGCCAACAGAAAGACTAATTTAATTACATGGTAATAAGCTCTGACCCCAAACATTGTCACCATGTTTTAAAAACTTTTTATTTAGAAATTATTTTAGACTTGAGAAATAGTACCAAGTTTCCATATGCTCCACTTTCCCCTAGTGGCAACATCTTATATCACCATAGTACAAGTACCAAAACTAAGAAATTAGCTGTTAACTAAACAACTTTATACAGATTTCATCAGTTTTTCCATGAATGTCTTTTTTATTTTTTTTATTCCAGGATCCACATTACTTTTAGTTTTATGTTTCCTCGGTCTTCTCCAACCTGGGACTTTACCTGTGTTTCCTTGCCTTTGACAACATGATGTCATTAGTTATACTGATGCAACTATACCATAGTGTCCTGCCATGTGAATGGGTCTTGTGTTTTCTCATGACTAGAGAGAGGTTATGCACTTTGAAAGCCACTTCACTACAGAGGTAATATGTCCTTCTCAAGTGCATTCTGTATGATGGACATATCCAGGAGTACATATCATCATAGTATGTTTTATTACAGGTGATATTAACCTTGATCTTCATTAAGCTGGTACATCTACCAGTTTTTTCCACTATAAACTCCAATTTTCCCATTAAAACAATTAATGCTTTGAAATATGTTCTTTGAGAGCATGCAAATATTTGTTTGACCTTAAAGTTTTACGTACTATTACAGTAGTCATCCATGGATACTGCTTGCAGCATCAATTACTATGATGCTCTAAGGATGATTTGCTATTTTCATCCTTCTATACTGTATTTGTTAACTGAAATGCTTCTATAAGAATTTTATAAAGATCTCACTTTTAAATATGAAGAGTGCCAAAGACTTTAACAAAGACTCCAAAGTAATATAGGTAGAAACTGAAGTATAGTATCTCAAAATTGTTACTCTAACAATCATTCTTTCAGGCTTATTACATTGCCTTTATCCCACTAGAGAAAAAGAGATTTAAAATTTCATATGTCCCGGGGCGCCTGGGTGGCTCAGTGGGTTAAAGCCTCTGCCTTCAGCTCAGGTCATGATCTCAGGGTCCTGGATCGAGCCCTGTATCGGGCTCTCTGCTCAAGCAGGGGGCTTGCTTCCTCCTCTCTCTCTCCCTCTCCCTGCCTGCCTCTCTGCCTACTTGTCATCTCTGTCAAATAAATAAATAAAAATTAAGAAAAAAAAATTCATATGTCCCAAGCAATCTCTCTTGACATTTCTGGCCCTAAATAAGAAAGATCTTCATTTTCTTTTTATTCTTGGAAAAATATCCCCCCCCCTTTTTTTAGCATTACGTACTATGCTGTCTAATTTACTGAGCCAGGTTAAACATAAAAGAGATGATCTAGTATTTTATGTTATAGGACACATATTTTACAGGAATACTAGTAAAATTACTACCTCAGCTAAGAAGATAAATGACTACTGTATTTACAGGTCTATTAGATTCTAGAAAACCTTGGGAAAGGAATTCAAGGGAAATCATGTAATTGTTTGCTTTAGGTTAAAGAGAATCACAGCTATGAAGACTACATATATGAATTGTAATATATTCGCTGACCTGTACTCTTTTATGTGTCTTTCCAAATGACTAAGTGTTAAGAAGTCTAATAATATTTCTGTGTATTACACACCACACAGCATTTTACGCAACAGTAAGTATTCAAGCATTAACTGAATATTGACACAAAAGCTTGTTCTCTTTATCAGAAATGATTTCTCATCTATCTTCTCAACTAAAATATAATTTTTTAAAAAATGAATTATGATTTGTACTTCCAACGAAGATGGAGTAGTAGGAGCAACTTTCCCTCCTGCCTTACCTGAAACAACTATAAGAAAGGACACAATACATGAACCAACAGTTTTCAGACATAGGACATAAGGCAGTTCAAGACAGTAAGCCTTAAGAGAGAGAGAATTGATGCAAGCCCTGCAAGTGCCCTTGCTTACACACTAGGGGAGTTTCTGGGCTGCATTGCAGGGAGAGGAAGCCCTGGTGGAACCCAGAAATCTCTGCGAATTGAGGAAGCGCAGATCTAGGTAGGCTAAGGCAGCAAGAGTAAAAAGTCTAGAACACCAGACAGAAGAGCGCTGCAAAGAGAAAGAGATACTGAGATCTGAACAATGTCCCTCTTGAGTCTTCAGCTAAGTACTGATCCACATAAGCACAAAGCAAATCACCAGGGATGCCTAGGTGGCTCAGTCAGTTAATCATCTGCCTTCCACTCAGGTCATGATCCCAGGGTTCTGGGATGGAGTTCCACATCGGGCTCCTTGCTCAGCAAGGAACTTGCTTCTTCCTCTGCCTGCTGCTCCCCCTGCTTGTGCTCTCTCTCCTTCTCTCTCCCTCTGACAAAATCTTTAAAAATAAAAACAAAAACAAAAAAACAAAGCAAACTACCAGAGGATAGAAAAAGACAATGGAAATAATCTCCAGGATTCACACAGGGCTGTTTCCACAAGTCAGAGTATTAAAATGTAATTCACTGTGTAGAGTACTCAGAAGAGTACAGTCTCAGTAGTTGGGAAAAATTAGCCTGAGATTAAAGGCTACCGGGGTTCTTTGTAGAAGAAACTTGAGAAGAAAAAAAGAAGGCTCAAAGGGCTCAAATGCTTCTAAATAACTAAACTTTGTTCCCAAGAAAGCTCAAGAATATCAACCAAAAAACAAATACATAGCACTGAAAAGATAAAATTTCCAAGGACTGGCATCCAAACAAGTTACTAAGCATACAAAGATGCAGTAAAATAAAACATATAATGGCAAAGGAAAAAACCTAAAAATCAACATAAACCCAAAAGGACACAGATGGTAGAACTGATAGGCAATAACACTAAAATAGTTATTATAACAATATTTTGTTTGTAAGTTATAATAAAACTGCCATGATAAAGAAAAAATTAGGAAACTTGAAAACAGCAATAAAAACTATTCAAAATAAAACACAGAGGACAGAAAAGAATTTAAAACACCAGTAAGCTGTGGGACAACTTCAAGTGAATCCACAAAGCAGAATAGGGAGAGAATAAATATTTCAAAAAATAATGAATTTAAAAATCCCCAAATTTGATAAAAACTCTGAACACAAACTCAAGGGGCTCACTAAATCACAAGAGTCATGTAGAAAATTATACCAAGATACGTCATTATCAAGAGGGCGCTTCGGTGGCTTAGCAGGTTAAGCGTCTGCCTTCAGCTCAGGTCAAGAGTCAGGGTCTCTGTATCAAGCCCTGCAGTGGGAGCCTTGCCTTTGCCCGTCCCTGCCATTCCTGCTCTTGCTCTCAAATAAACAAATCTTAAAGAAAAAAAAAAAAGTGTGTGTAAAACCGGTTAAGAAAATCTTAATAGTAGCCAGAGAGAAAAAGTTACATTATGTGAAGAGGATTAAAGATAAGAATGACATATTTTAGGTCAGAAATTATCTAAGTTGGAAGATAATAAAGCAAAACCTTTAAAACACTAAAAACAAAAAACCCTATCAATCTTGAATTCCACACCAGGTAAAAAAAAAACTTTCAAAACTGAACATGAAATAAACTTTTTCAGACATACATAAAAGAATTCAAAACCATCAGAAATGCAATACAAAAATGTTTTTTAGTTAGAAGTGTGTGCTGATGAGTCTTTATCCTGTAGAGCCATATTCTTGAAAATGCTTCATAGAGTAAATATGCGGTTTGCTTTATGCACAGAACTATTTGTTAGATCTATAGAAAAGAATTACTTGACAGATACTATACAATATCTAACAAGTCATTTTTTTTCATATTAGGAATTGGTCTATCCCAAAGATCTGTACTATTCTAGGGTGTGAAATAGTTTAAGAGTGAATACAATCAGAACATCCAGACACACATATTCAGGGTGTCTGAAATGGACAGAACTCTGACCATAAAAGTGGCCCTAAAACAAACTGCTTGATAAAACTGGATCCCAAAGATTGCAGGTTGGAAATTTCTGAAGTATGTCATCAATATGTCCATATTCAAATAGTAATCAAAGAAGCCCAACTAAAAGAACTGTGGACAAATGGGCATGACAATTGTGGGTTAAGCAAAAGTTCTTTTTGAAAGGGCTATATCGAAGATTATGACTCAAACTTTGGAGGAAACAAGGTGACAGGCTGTGCTGTGGAAGGAAACACAACATGTGAAATTCCTTAAATAAAAATTTAGTAACTTTAAATAATTCTGCCTAGATTACACATAAGAAAAGACTTAGAAAGTTCTGCAAGTAGAAAAAAATGACACTGAAGAAAGGGAAGGAAAGAAAAGGAAAGTGAAGGAGGCAGAGAGAAAAGGAGGGAAGAAAAAACAGAGGTATAAGAGAAGAAAAGGAAGGGTAGAGAAGGGATAGAAAAAAACTATCTAAATTCTTCTGTTATAGATGATGATAAAAAGCAGAAATAACATTAGATTCCCCTTCCAAATTACAATGAACAATAAGAATATGTACGAGAAGCAGGAAATGCTTCCTTAAAAAGTGAAATTTCAGCTGAGACCTACAAAATGATCAAGATATATGTTTCTGGTACTAGGGTATACTATGAACAAAAAACAAAATGCTCCACTCAAAACCAACTGAAAAATGCTCCCTGAAATCCTTATTCAGCCAATCAACACTTACTGCACATACCAGGCATTATTCTTAAATGCAGATACACTATGAACAAAATATCACTGAAAACTAACTCAGTGATTACATTTTTATTTTTAAATGAATTGTTGACCCTGGGAGGTTGGAAAGGAGGGAGAGAAGGAAATTCAACACCCCAAAACAAAGCAAAAGCTGGAGTACAGAGAAGCCACAAGTTTAAATCCCCAAAGGAGAATTTGTCCAAGGTAGAAAAGCTGTTAAAAGACCATCTCATAAACCTTTTTTTTTTTTTTGAAGATTTTATTTATTTATTTGACAGACAGAGATCACAAGCAGGTAGAGAGGCAGGCAGAGAGAGAGGAGGAAGCAGGCTCCCCGCTGAGCAGAGAATCCAATGCGGGGCTGATCCCAGGACCCCAGGATCATGACCTGAGCTGAAGGCAGAGGCTTTAACCCACTGAGCCACACAGGCACCCCTCTCATACAGCTTTTAAAAGCATCTATCATAACTGTCAACCCCTTAGTAAAAAAGGCTCTTGAATGTCATGATTTTGATGTTACACAGAAAGAGCTACAGGAAAGCTCTTCTTGGAATCTATAGCCATAAACCAGTCTGAATTCATAATACCTATTGTGGACTGCAACTTAAGCTAACATTTTATTTTTAAGTGGTCCTAGACTGATAGTTACTTAGGCATCAGCAAAAGCAAATGCAAATCAACACCCCTTGGGAAAAATGTCCTTCCACCTAGTCTTCAAAAATTCCCAAATAGTTCTAAGAAACATAAAATGGTAACTTAACACACACACAAGGAAGCAAGATACCATAAGGGAAGATCAGAAAAAACAAAAGACATTAGAATGATCTATAGCAACTTCCAGTTGTTTGATTTACCACATATTAAACATAAGAATGTATAAAATAATTAAAGAAATAGAGCATATGATGGAATATAGATCTAAAGGAAGGAATAAATGATAATGTGTGAATAATGGGTAAATACGTGGGTAAAGAAGATAGACTCCAAGATTAACAAATACGATCTAACGAAGAGAAATACAGCAAATATACCTGCCAATTAATTGGTCAATATGCATTTTGTTCAAGTTCTTAACAAGGAAGTGGTATACTTAATCACATTCTCTAGCTACAGTGGAATTACATGAGAAATCAGCAACAGAAAGACAACTAGAAAAATCTGCTAGGTTTAAAAGATTATAAACACTTAAGATTAAAGAACATCACAATAAACCCTAAGTAAAATAATTAAAGACTGATGAACAAAAATAAAATGATGAATACGAAACAAAAATTAAAAGAAAATAACTAAAGCTAAAAATTTCTAGTAAAACTGACAAATCTCCAGCAAGACTGACAAATAGAAGAAAAGGGACACAGACAACAACCATAAAAATGAAAAAAGTGCTACAGAGGAAAAATAAATTCTTTATCCTGATAAAGCATATATATAAAAAAGATACTGCATGAAGTATCATATTTATTGATGACAACATAAAGCTTTTAGGACAAGTAACAAGAGAAAGATTTCTACTATTAACACTTCTATTTGACAATGTATGAGAAGTATTAGTGAGATCAGAAAAGAAATTCAAGTTGTAAAAATTATAAAAGAGGTATCAAAACTATAATTTCTAGATGTTTATTCATATGAAAACACCAAAGTACCTAAAGATAAATTATAAGATTAAAAAAATTTAGCAATATTGACACAATCATCAGTTTAAAATGTTGACTGTATGTCAATATAATAGTAACACCTATAAAATGTAATTTTTAAAATGCCATTTACCAAAAAATCCCCAAACTGTATGCATATATCTGGGTCTTTTATTAAAAATATAACAAAACTTTACTGAGAGAAAATACAGAAGACCTGAATATAAGACTTCAGGAGAGGAAGACCATCATAAACATGTTACAATTCTTTCCCAAATAAAAATGAAGTCAATAAAATTCCCCTTTTGAACTCAATACTTTTGATATATATTGTAAATTTGTCATTGAACAAAAGGCCAAAAAAGTTAAGACACTCAGAAAGACTATAACACAACAGTATAGCAACTGAAATTCAGTACTGGTGCAGGTGTAGGCAAACACATCAAAGTAAAAGAACAGAGATTTTAAAAACAGACCCATGAATATAAAGTAACTTGATTTATAATACAGTAGTCCCATTAATTAGTTGAGGAAGGAAGAAAAAAATCACTACATGATCCTAATATAATCACCTATATGCCAAGGAATGGAAATTGGACTCCTAACACTGTGTATCAATTTCAAATAAATTTAAATAAGAAAAATAAAATAAATCTTTCAAAAGACATAGACTATTTTCATTTACTTGATATCAATAGCTCAGAAATGTTTCACACAACCTCCATAAATTCTTTAAAAAATTAAAACTTTGGCACCAAATGTCAGATCAGTATCAACACTAATGAGAACTCAAAATTAGTAAAAATATTCCTGAAAGACCTTTTGTGAATTTAATTTTCCTGAATTTTGAGAATATAACTTGGTTCAAAAAAACTTTCCTAACTTCATAAAGCTCCCTCCTTCTGTTGTTTTCATGTAACATTTAAAAAACACAGTGACTTGTTTTCTAGGACTTTCTGGCTCTGTTCTCCTCTATCCTTTTTATTTGGAGGTTCTCTTTCCTGTCTCTGTTGCCTCTATCCTGCTCAACTGTGATTCCATTCCCAGAAACTTCTCGGCAGGGTCCTGGGAAAAAAAAACACTAGTAGGCCAGTCTCGAGAGTTCATATTCATAGAGCAATCCTGCTCAAGTCTCTTTGGCCCACAGGTCCTCTATGAAGATCTAATGCAGTGGGAAAAATTTCTCACAGCTTCAAATTGGATAATTACACTTAATCACTTTCAAACTGGTAGTTCACCACCTTTGAAGTACATGAGGTGTTCCCAATGCTTCTTTCTACTTTCTTACACACTGTAAGTGATATATGTAGGTTTTCTGGTTAGTTTTCATCTGTTTATATTTGGGGATTCATGGAGATACCTCGTGAACAAGTTTTATTACAAATGTTTTCATGTGTCTGGGTTTTGCTATGTAGTTGTTCTATTTTTATGTGGAAATTCAGAAAGATCTAAAAAACTAAGCTGCCACCATTGATGCAATCATCTCAGAATCTAAGCCAGGCCTAGGAGTGCATTTTAAAAAATAATTTTGCTTACTTCTATATTTTTCTGGTTCACAGAAATATCAGCACTAATGTTTTAACTTTCTGTTTAACAATAAACATATTCCATATTTATGACTGAGGCAAACTACTAAAATGAAAACATTCTTCTGAAAGACAAAACAGCATATCATGTGTAAAACCTATGGCAAAAGGAATAATACCACAGTGAATACAGGAATGTATTAAAATATCTGGGATTTTAAATCTTGCGGAAACACAGCAGGATCTGTCGGTTACCATGCTAGCTACCACTATGACTTAGAACTAATTACTGAACAGAGCTGTTAGTTACTTCTTGTGGCCTAGGGGCACTGTGAAAAAGCTACCAATACACTAAGGGTATCATATACCATGTATCTTGGTTAAACTTGCTTTTTGGAAAAAAATTATCTCATTTGATGATTTCAGAAGATGAGGAAAATAAGTATCAGAAAATATAATGTAATCAAAGAAAGACTAACACTGTTGGTGTCCTGTAATAATGAGCCAACTAATGAAGAGTACCTTGGGAATTCATTGAACTTTATGTTCTTGGTTGGCCAGAGGAAGAAAAAAAAAAAAGGTGCCAAAAGTAACAAATAAATGTCAATTTTTAAGAAAATATTTAGGTCATGGAGTCAAAATGTTGTTGATAATGTGATTGTGACATAAGCAGAAGCATCACATTCAAAAGTGTAATTGTAAGAGCAACCCCATTGTGTAACTGAAAGTGAACAGTCATCCATTTTCAGTTTTTTCTATCTCCTTGCTTCATCTCTACCTACAGACAATAGGTTACAGCCATTTGTTCGCAAGAGTTGCAAGAGAAAAGAAGAGTAAGCTGTGAGCCAGTTCACTGGTTTCAGCCATATTTTTGAACTAATTCCTTCCTCAGTTAACTCTTCACCTTAACCCAACACCAAACAGCAACAATAATGAAAATCTCCATCTTTTTGCTCTGAGCACCAGATCCACTCTGACAAATCTTAAATTACTAAGTACCCATTTTCTAAAATTTCTTGTTCATTTTATTAAGTATTTTTATTTTATGTATCTTTAACATACTTGAACCTATTACAGATTCTAAGATGCTTTGATGTTGGTGCTGTTTTCAATCATACTAGACGGTAATCATCCAATAATGGTTACAAGCTACAACTATGACTCCAATATACCACAGTGTAAGATGTATCCTGACAGCAGAAAGACATAAATTTTCAATGAAGTGTAACTTAGAATAAAAGAAATGGGCATTTCATTCCTTATTTACATTACATTTTTACTACAGTGCAAAATATAAAAGTTAGAAATAGTCCTGTAACTGTCTTGCAAACCAAATGGAAACACACCTACTGATGCATTTGTATGTGTTAAAATAACTAGGCAACTTGTTCTTTAAATGCTTTATATTATGCAAAAATACTTGGGTGAATAGTCAGGTACTGAGTTGTTTGGCAATATCTGGGAATTTGTTCTGGGTGGGCTAGAAATTCATTATTTTTCTTCCTATATGAAAAAACAAAATATATAGTAC
Organism: Mustela putorius furo; assembly: GCF_011764305.1. Taxonomy (NCBI): domain Eukaryota; kingdom Metazoa; phylum Chordata; class Mammalia; order Carnivora; family Mustelidae; genus Mustela; species Mustela putorius. Next base: position 44,493,599 of record NW_025422368.1, on the reverse strand, counting down.
CACTTTCCCCCAAATCACCACACAACACACAAAGAAAAGGTACACCTGTATATACTGAAACACACACATATAATAAAATTATAAAAATAAAAAGAATGAAACACAAAATTCAAGCTAGTGGTTACTTCTGGGATGGAGGCAGGGGAAGAAGGATGGCACATAGAAACTTCCCCATTAAGTACAACATGCAAGCTGCAGAAAAATGTCTATTTGTTAAAAACAAAGACAACAAATTACATTTGCCCCTATACAGTCACTAGAAAAGATCTGAAAAGATACACAAACTAAAGAATTAATGTAAACTTTCACATTCTATTTCCATTATTCTTCAAAGCTTTTGCAATGCACCTCTATAACTTCTGTGATTAACAAAATTAATAAAAAGGAAATAAAGTATTTAACTGCAGGGGTAGGTAGGAGGAAATGGCAATACAAATCACTGTCACAGTCATGTAACATGTTATATTCCACAAAGTTATAAATCAGCGACTGGGATGCATTAGATCCACACAGATATCACTGAACTAACCAACATGACATGATCAATGACCTCATATTATAAAAAGTTCCATTTGGAATAATATCTAAAAATTTTTGTAATATTAGTAATATGTTACCTAGCATATGCTACACTTTCTTTCTTTCACTTATTTCCTTGTTTTAATTTTACTGAAACAATGTGCATTAAACCCCTGTTATTTACCCAAAATCATGGTAGGTATTAATAGGCAGTATCAAAATTTAAAAAAAAAAGTGGCTCCAGTTTTCAAGAAGCTTATAACATACAGTAACACTGCAATGACAGAAAAGTTCTACATCTGCACTGTCTGACATGGTAGCCATTATCAGCAGGCAGCTGTTAAGCATCTGAAATGTGGCTAATGCAACTGAAAAACTAAATTTTTAAATTTTAATTTAAATGAATTTAAGTTTAAATATTCACTATGGCTAGTGCATATAGTATTAGCACAGGCCTACAGGAAGACAAGGACAAATAAACAGAACTACAATCTATTACGGTCAGCACTAAACTAGAAGTATTACAAAGGCTATGAGAGCAAGGAAAAGGAGCACTGAGCTCGTCAAAAAAGGGTTTCTGGGATTAATAACACCTAATTCTTGAATCATGTAAACAAAGGTGAAGCATTACATGAAGAGGAACTAAAACGAATAAAGGCTTAAAGCTATAAAAGTGTATGGGAGGTAGATTAAAATCAGCTTTATATTCCTAATTGAAAAAAATTCATAGTAGGGAGTAAGAAGAGAGACTGGAATGGTGAAAGCATGTTGGGATCAAAATGTAGAAACACTGTATAATGTTTAGGAGCTTGATTTTATTATATAAGAGAGGAAAAGCCATTGATGAGTTAAGATTAGTAATTAACATAATTAACATGGCTAGATTTGTACATACTTATAGCTGAAGTAAATTAGTATAAATTAAAGGAAGATAAGAAAATACTAGCAAAAAGCATTCAATGGAAAAAGCTTAACAATCCTTCCAAAAAAGAATGAGCTATGAATCATTTAAATAATTAAATTCTCATCTGACCTAATACAGCAGTCTAAACAAATACTTGTTCTGAGTTCAAATAAAACTCAACTACTCTATACAAACTCCAAAAACTTAACTGGGCCTAAAATTACAGAAAGAAATGCAACAAAATAATTACCAGTATAAAAATCAATACTTCAACCAACACCCATGTGAAAGTCGTAGGTTTTAGCACAAACGTGATGGAATGCATATTCTTAAACTAAGTTCCTAAGGCTTCAATCAGGTCTATAAAGAAATGAGAATTAGAAAAATATTATTCTTCTTGTTAACTTCTGGAATATTAGCGTATAATTATCAGGCTCCTTAAATATCACTATACGGCATCAAGTATCCTTCAAAAACAGAAGCCCTCAAGGATAAATTTAGTGCAAACATCAGTACGAAAAAATCCTACTTTACCCATGAAAAACAACAAATTCCTCAAAATGGAATTTTTAAAAATCCAAATCCTTCCATCTCAGCATATACAAACTTTCAGTGTTACCTATAAAAATACAAGTTATTTAATATTCCTTTGAATTTCCCATATGCTTTTAATATATGCATCATGATCAGATGGGAAATTATATTTCTATACATGTACTTTGCAGGAGATGCTTCAAAAATAAAATAATTTTACAGAATAAATTTAAATAATTGTTTCCAAGGGTATTTCAACATGCATTAAGTGTCACTAAGTAACAATAGAAGAAAAAAGGGGAAAATATTTTCAGCCAGAAAAACACTAACCAAGAATTCTTTCAGGTAAGTTAAGGAACCTGGATTAGTTATAAATAATGTAACTTGAACAACAGATTATTTTTAGAGTAGAATGAGCAGGAATTAGGAAATCTCCTCATGTATAAAACATAATTTCATTTTATTCCTTTCTTAAATGTAAATTTTGAATTCTGTATTAAAATGATTCTATGAAGTAAATTAACAACATTGTGTAGTCAATACAAAAAGTTCTATACTTACACTTTACAAACTTGATTATGAGCAACAAAAAGCTACATAGCCTAGAATCACAATATTCTTAAAATAATTTAGCAAAACCTATCAAAAGATGCAACAGCCCAAGTAGTATGACCAATTAAAACCTTATGAGTCAAGGTAGTTGGAAGTGGTTGTGAGGAAGGAGCTATAGCAAGTACGAAAATTAGCAAAGGCCGTGTTAGTCAAGTCTATGAGAACTCTGAGTAGGAAAGGTTACAGGGAGGAACTGATTTTGCATTGCCACAGCTATGGCTTATTAAAATCGTAACATTCTGGCAAGAAACTTCAGACAAGAAGTTAAGTGAAAGGAAGAATAATTTGACACTATTTTTATTAGGCACAGTGCTCAAAGACTCTTTGCTATTAACACCATGAAGACCCATTCACAACTTTTTCCACTATCTACCTTTCCTATCTGAGGGAAAAAAAGATTAACTGGGCTTAAATAAATAATTAGCAGATAAATGGTTAGTGAATCAAAGCTGTTACCACACTAGTTGCTTCAACAGTCTAGAGGGAATGAAAGTGGTAGGTTAAAGGGTCTGAGGGACACTTGAGTATGTTATCAGTGCAGAAAGCCTAAAGCTTATTCATACTTGAGTGGTGAACTATTCTCTATTGTGAATTGCTGCATAATTTGGTAATAAGTTATTATCAAATTTTAAAAAGGAGATTTTCTTTGAAAATATTAAATTGAAAAAATGTTTTTTAAATCACTACTTCATACCACTATCTTTCACCTTCTTTTAAAATCTAAGAAAGAAAAGGGAGTATTATACTTCAACCATCCTTTCAGCATCCTTAAATGCTACATAGGGAATGGATATTATTAACCAACTTAATAAATGACAAAACAAGAATCCAGCATTGTAAGGATAGCAAGCTAATGAGAAATTCAATAGAATTTGGGTCTCTGAGCACCCCGGGATTTGCATTTCTTTTATACTCTAACCAATTTTATCTACATTTCTGTGATGCTCTATTACTCTGCATACAGCCTAAGAATTCAGGTTTAGTCTTCCAGGAATAACACATATGAAAGTAATCAGCACTTTATTTTACAGAATACTACCTTGAAACCCAGCCATGGAGTCATAAATTGTGTATCAGATAATCTAAGTTTTGACATATACATGAAGCACCAGAAAAATGTTTTGATATTAAAAGAATATACATTTATCATAGCATTGTTTATTTTGAAAAATGTCCCCACCTATTTCTACTGCCAAAGCCAACACATGTATTTTAAATTATAAACCAAATTTTTCAAACTGAAGTGCATCTAATCTGCTGGTGTCAATTAAATATAATACATTAAACAGTTCAATGCACCTATATGAACAACAGAGAAAAAAGGAAAAAAAAACTGATCTTACCTGGTAGTTTCTTTTCTCAGATAATGTATGTCCATCAGTCCTCACCATAGAGTCGTGTCCTTTCCTCACAGTACTGGAGGCAATCAAACAGAACTGTCACTCAAGGGTCGTGTCACAGGAAGGACCGCCCACCAGTTCTCCCTCTAGAGTGGAATTATCCAAAAGCCGTCAAAATTACTAACATGTATATATATATGAACAGTAGCAAAAATATCCAATATGATACACAGAAAACAAAAACTACTTTTTTAAAAATAATACAACTCATCTTCCTCTTAACCACCTAGGGAGGGCTAGAGTGGGCAGATACTTTGAGAATTTACTAAATATAAAGAACTCTTCCCTCCCACTTCTACTCTCACCCATTAAAACTGTCCACCAGACTTCACACACAAGGAAGACACATAAAAAGTAGACAAAAAAATCAGCCCTCAGCTGACATATTTTTAAATATTCTCCTCTTAGTCTCAGAAATAACCAATTAATTCAGATTCAGTCATATAATTTCAAATCATTCTCCTCCAAGTACTTGTTTAATACAGCTGTTATTCTTTCAGTTTATGAGGTTTATTCCTATGCCATAAGACTAGAATAAATCATATATTCCCAGGATGATTAGTAGATATGAACTTAATTCAATTTTCTATTAAACTGAATTATAATATAACTTTATTTTATGTTATATATAAATGTATTTTATAAAAATACAATTTTCTATTAAAATTTACTCCTAGGAAGAGGAGCAACACATGTCAACTTTCTGGATGCCTTTGTCCTTCAATCCACCAATTTTGTACATGCTCTAATAGAATTTATTTTTTCACATTAAAGCAGAAAAATAATGGAGCTCATTTCTTAACCTGGACGGATAAATAATTCCAAAATGACGAAGCACTGTACACCTCAGTTACCAAAATAAATAAACAAACCACTGAAGTAGAGGTGATAGTCCCTAGAGATGCTAGTTGAAAAATACAGATTTAAAACAAAAGATCAAAAATTCAAAAGTGGTATCTACAAAGAATTTGTAAATATATCTTATCAAGACCAATGTCCCTCATCTAAGTTTTAGTAAAATGTTTACCCTATGGAAGTAGTAAGTATACCTATTAAAATAATATAATAATAGTCACTAATCACTAGAAATTATATTCACATTTAGAGCAATTATTTAACAACATATGAAATTTACTTTGGGAGAAGATAATAAAAACCTCTAATTTAAATTCATAGTAAGTATGAATCAACTGGATTAAAACCAACCAACCAACACACACACACACACACACACACACACACACACACACACGGATTACCTCTAAAAAGTAATCTAATAAGAGAAAACATTTCCAAGGAAAATAAATCACTGAAAATTAGTATGATTACATTTAAGTTTTTTAAAAAGTCCACATAATGAAAGCCTATATTGAAAACTGATATTCCATCTCTGGTTTTATATTTGATCACAAGCACAAAGTTAGTGAGTGTTATATTTTTACTTAATTTTAACCATCTTACATTGCATGCTTGGCTGAAATACTTTAATATGCCTGGCTCAAGGCCAAAAATGCTAATTGCTCATTACCAATGTATATGTACTACTGATATTAAGTATGTCTCCTCAAAAATAACAGAGAAAGACTTTTTTAAACCATAAGTATATTTACCCCCATAAATGTAAACTTTATCATCTCAAGGAATTAGGTTATTCATAAAATAAAATTATCAAGTGAATTGATGTCCAAGAATAATTAAGTGACACACATTTAGCTCCAACTTAAATTTTCATGACTGTTACAAAATGAGAGCAAAACTATTTTATTATGCATCCCATGAAAAAACATTAACCCCATTTTAATGTTAGTGCTTTATAAAAGTAGTAATTTAAAGCACTACTTGCCTTAACTATTAATCTTATCATGGCAACTCTGAATTCAATGGATAATAATATAAAGCTTCAGTTTTTTCTCACAGGCTAAATATGTTTCCCTTGTTAAATTAGTTATGTTTATATCAAAGTACATGCATAACATCACATTATGCATTTCATCAAAAGATGTTAGAAATCTAGTATCAGGCAAGACAATTTGAATGTAATTTAATGTATTTTAGCATAACCTAACTAAACAGGTTATAAAAAGACAACTAGGACTTTATATGCTAAATAAGACTTTAACTAAAAATAAAGGTTATTATTTAATCTGTAAACTTACCAGCTAAAAGAAAAGTATTAATTTTGGAACACTATGAATTTTAGTACAAAGGAAAAACTTGTTTTTGTTCATTTCTTTTGTTTCTTCCTCTTGGGATAACTTCAAGTATTTCATGGTTTTGGGTTTCAGTCAACAGCCACTTAATGCTCTAAGGACTATATGAATCATTATTCTATACTGATCAATAACTAAGACTCATCTCCTTTTGATAAAGGGAAAAAGGAATGGAGGCACTCTATTTTCTTTTAGGTAACCATAAAGAGCTAACATTTGTCACCATTATCTTGTATTAAATAAAAATCTTCAGTAATAGATTGCATTGATACTGGGAATGAAAGAATGCATAATATATTAAAAAGAAAGTAACTGTACATGTTAAGAGTATGTGAAAAGGAGCAAGTATGAGAAAACATGCCCTCTAACTGCCTACATTCACTGACGTTTATAAACTGGTTTTCCTACAAAGTCATGAATACTCAAAAGTAAGAAAAGACAAGTATTTATAAAACTACAGTGAAATTTCCTATAAGGCAGGAGGCCTTCCAAGATGGAAAAACAGAGACTGTATTTATCCTCCTGCCTTAAATAACTAGAAGATTAAATAAAATATATAAAATAATGATTTTCAGACAACAGACATCATCTCAGGATGTGTCCTGAGACAGAACAGAAAAAAGAACAACCAAACTAATGAAGCTCTACTGCTTGTAGAAGTATGCAGCTAAAACAGGGAGGGGGAAGGCAGAACCCAATCAAAGCCTAATGGTTTCAGTGAGTTAAAGGAAAAGAACCCAGACCTAGGAGAGACACCAAGACAGCTAGAATTTGCAGCGCAAATGATGAGAAGGAAGCTGCAGAGAAAGAGTTTCAAAGATCTGAAGACAACCAGATTGCCCTCAAGGTTTTAGATGAGTACTTATCTGTGTACGCATGTGAAAAAACTATTGAATCTGGAGAAAAAGCCTCTGAAAAGTAATCAGACCAATCCTCAGAACTCAAGTTTCCATCATCTGGAGTAGGGCAGTTTTAACACATGAAATACTGAATAGAGTTCAGAAGCTAATACATGCATGAACAATGAAACTGAGTAAGCTTTAGACTAAGGATATTCTGGAGCAGCAGTAACAAAGATAAAACAAGCCTCAAAAGGATAAAGCTACTTCACTTTTTTTTTTTAAGATTTTATTTATTTATTTATTAGAGATAGAATGAGAGTGCACATGCCAGAGAGCAAGCAAGAGTGAGTGAGCAGAAGTTGTGGGGGTTGGGGGGAAGGCATAGAGGGAGAAGCAGACTCCTGCTGAGCAAGGATCCTGATGTGGAGCTCAATGCCACCACCCTGGGATCATGACCTAAGCTGAAGGCAGAAGCTTAACTGACTGAGCCACCCAGGTGCCCCAGATGAAGCTACTTCTAAGTGCCATAACTGTAATCCAAAACAAAACCCAACAATATTAAAAACAATACAACACACTCCCACAATTAAATAATATAAAATTAAATGTCTGACATCCAATAAGAAATTACCAGTCATGTATAGAAACAGGAAATTCACCCCAAACAAGGTCAATTATAATAAGGAGAAAGACCAGCAATGATACAGGTGATAGACTTAGTAGACAAGCAGATTAAAACAGATACTATAAATATATTCCATGCATTCAAGAAGATAAAGAAAACTATGAATATGGTAAGAGAAATGCAAGGTCATGGAAAAGACCTAAGTTAGCAACACAGGAATTTATGGTGACAGAAAAGTTCTGTATCATGCTTGTGGTGGTGGTTGTAATAGGATTCTACATGTTTGATAAAATACCACCAGAATGATAAAGACATACAAAAAAAGAGGGATCTTGTGAAAACTATACTGTGTCAATTTCTGATTTCAATAATGCACTATAGTTATGGAAGACATCACTGGAGGAAGATGGGTGACAGGCATACGGGCTTCTCTGTGCTATGTTTGCATCTTCTTATGAGTTTATAATTATTTGAAAGTTAAAAAGATTTTTAAAAGGCTCAAACTGATCTTCTAGAAATAAAAATTCAGTATCTATAACTAAACATGCATTGGGTAAGATTAGCAGTCTTTTCTAAACTTTAAAGAAATATTTAATGAACTGAAGACACAACTAGCAATCAAAACATATATAAATATATATATAAAATATAAAGATATACATAAAATACATAATATATATATATATATATATCTGGGGTATCTTGGTGGCTCAGTCACTATAAGCATCTGCCTTTGTCTTGCATTGTGATCCCAGGGTTCTGGGGTCAAGCCCCACATCAGGCTCCCTGCTCAGTGGGAAGCCTGCTTCTTCCTCTCCTACCCCCCTGCTTGTATTCCCTCTCTAACTGTCTCTCTCTATCAAATAAATAAATAAAATCTTTAAAAAAGCAAATTTAAAAATCCAAAACTAAAGACAGTGAGAATAAAAGGAACTGTGGGACAATGAAATGTGAGAGAATAACAAGTGAAAAAGAGAACTACTGGGCAATATCAAGCAACTTAACATTAACATAACCAGTGCCTCAGAAAGAGTGAAAGAGTGGGAAGCAAAGAAAACAATGGCATTTTCCCTAAATCTGATGAAAACTATATTCATAGATAAAGAACTTCAACAACCTCTAAAGAGAATGAGAGCAACACCACCCTCATAATTTTAAAGTCAAGTTGCTGAAAAACAGTGAAGGAGAAATCTTAAAAAGCAGACATCAAGAGACAAACTACATACACAGAGAAAAATAACTCAGGAAAGACAGCAAACTTCTCATTAAAAACAATGCAAAGCAGAGGAGAGTGGATCAACATTTTTAAACTACAGAAAGAAAAATATCAACTAAGAATTCTAAATTCAGGGGTGCCTGGGTGGCTCAGTGAGCTAAACGTCTACCTTTGGCTCAGATCATGATCCCAGAGTCCTAGGATTGCGTCAGGCTCCGTGCACAACTCTGTGCACAGCCCTCCCTCTGCCTCTTCCCCCGGCTTGTGCTCTATCAAATAAAGAAATAAAATCTTAAAAAAAAAAAAAATTCCCCGAATCGCTAAGGAAATGTTAAAAAACAAAAATAAAACTGAGGGCATCACGTTACCTGATTTTAAGCTTTACTACAAAGCTGTGATCACCAAGACAGCATGGTACTGGCATAAAAACAGACACACAGACCAGTGAAACAGAGTAGACAGCCCAGATATGGACCCTCAACTCTATGGGCAAATAATGTTCGACAAAACAGGAAAAAATATACAGTGGAAAAAAGACAGTCTCTTCAATAAATGGTGCTGGGAAAACTGGACAGCTATATGTAGAAGAATGAAACTTGACCATTCTCTTACACCACACACAAAGATAAACTCAAAATGGATAAAAGACCTCAACGTGAAACAGGAATCCTTCAGAATCCTAGAGTGAGAACATAGGCAGTAATTTCTTCGATATCAGCCACAGCAACTTGACTTTCAAGATATGTCTCCAAAGGCAAAGGAAACAAAAGCGAAAATAAACTTTTGCGACTTCATCAAAATCAAAAGCTTCTGCACAGCAAAGGAAACAGTCAAAAAAACAAAGAGGCAACCCACGGAATGGGAGAAGATATTTGCAAATGACAGTACAGGCAAAAGGTTGATATCCAGGCTCTATAAAGAACTCCTCAAACTCAACACGCACAAAACAGATAATCATATCAAAAAATGGGCAGAAGATATGAACAGAGACTTCTCCAATGAAGACATACAAATGGCGATCAGACACATGAAAAAATGTTCATCATCACTATCCATCAGGGAGATTCAAATTAAAACTACATTGAGATATCACCTTACATCAGTTAGAATGGCCAAAATTAGCAAGACAGGAAACGTGTTGGAGGGGATGTGGGGAAAGGGGAACCCTCTTACACTGTTGGTGGGAATGCAAGTTAGTGCAGGCACTTTGGAGAACAGTGTAGAGATTCCTCAAGAAATTAAAAATAGAGCTTCCCTATGGCTCTGCCATTGCACTACTGGGCATTTACCCCAATGATACAGATGTAGTGAAAAGAAAGGCCATCTGTACCCCAATGTTTATAGCAGCAATGGCCACGGTCGCCAAACTGTGGAAAGAACCAAGATGCCCTTCAATGGACGAATGGATAAGGAAGATGTGGTCCATATACACTATGGAATATTATGCCTCCATCAGAAAGGATGAATACCCAACTTTTGTAGCAACATGGACGGGACTGGAAGAGATTATGTTGAGTGAAATAAGTCAAGCAGAGAGAGTCAATTATCATATGGTTTCACTTATTTGTGGAGCATAACAAATAGCATGGAGAACAAGGGGAGTTAGAGAGGAGAAGGGAGTTGGGGGAAATTGGAAGGGGAGGTGAACCATGAGAGACTATGGACTCTGAAAAACAATCTGAGGGGTTTGAAGTGGCGGGGGGGTGGGAGGTTGGGGGAACCAGGTGGTGGGTATTAGAGAGGGCACGGATTGCATGGAGCACTGGGTGTGGTGCAAAAATAATAAATACTGTTATGCTGAAAATAAAAAAATAATAATAATTTTTTTAAAAGACTCGAAAAAAAAATTCTAAATCCAGCTAAAATACATTTCAAAAAATGAAGGCAAATACAGCCACTTTGGAAGAGCGTGGCAATTTCTTATAAAGTTAAACAGACTTACCACACACACACAACCCAGCAACTGTGCCCTTGGGTATTTACCAGAGTGAACTAAAAACAGTTGTTCACTTGAAAACCTGTTCACAAATGTCTGTAACAATGAAGATGTTCTTTCAACAGCTGAAAGAACAAAATGGTGTATCTATACAATGAAATTCCACTCAACAATAAAAAAAATTAGCTATTAATTCATGCAACACAAATTTTCAATGTATTTTGTTAACCAAAAAGGCTGTATATTACTTGTTTCCATTCATATGACATTTTGGAAAGCAAAACTACAAGGACAGAAAATAAATCAGCGGCTGGCAGCAGACTGGAAAGGGGTGGGAGAAGTGACTGACTACAAAGACAGACACACAGGGGAACTTTTAAAGAAATGAACTATTCCATACAGCACTGAAATGGTAGATAGATAATGCTATGCATGTGTTTAAATCCATAGAACTTCACAACATAAAGAATGAACTTGAATGTGTGCAAATTTTAAAAGTCAACCAGGAGTTAGTAATGTAGACCTCAAAAAAGACTACCAGTATCATAAATGTATGAGTATGCAAAATGCAGTGACCTAAGTAACTTTAGAGAATGATGTTTTGACTGCTCGCTGTTAAGAGAGAAAAAGAAAACTCTACATAAATAGTGTATTTTAGTTGGTAAAGTGATCCATCACAGAGCTATGGGTTAATAACTCTGAAACTGCTATGCATGTCTACTGGAGATAAATATGAAGTAAAATAGACAGTGGTTGGTGGGAACCAGGTTCTCACTATCAGAATTATTAGCAGTGCGTTAGAGTCAGAAACATCTCTATTGGTATCACTCTGTTCTCAATTATAAAACACTTCAAATAAAGTAACTTCAGATCATTACAGAATAGATCATTTCACTAGTATATGTCACTTAAAAGTAATTAAAAGTTGATAAAATGCTAGGTGATTAACAGGTATGTCAAAACTATATTTTAAAACTTAAGTATGGGGGCGCCTGGATGGCTCAGTGGGTTGGGCCACTGCCTTCGGCTCGGGTCATGATCTCAGGGTCCTGGGATCGAGTCCCGCATCGGGTTCTCTGCTCGGCGGGGAGCCTGCTTCTCTCTCTCTCTCTGCCTGCCTCTCCATCTACTTGTGATCTCTCTCTGACAAATAAATAAATAAAATCTTGAAAAAAAAAAAAACATAAGTATGATAAAAGGGTTTTTAAAAATTTTTTAACAATGTAAACAAACCTATTTTTAAAAGGCTCCAAATTTTATTGAGTATTTGCAACCAAGTTAATTAAGTTTATCTCTAATCCTTTTAAGAAAATGGTCGCAGAATTAAATGTCAGGAATGCACAGTACTCTGTTTAACACATGTTATCACTAATGTCTACTCATGTGCAAAAATTTCTCTCAAAACTCAGGATACTTTTAGAATAAATTATTGAACACACCAGTATAAATGGAAAAGGTTGAACATTTTACACCTCCCTTTTCTGTGCTGAAAAGCCTTAAAATAGACTTAGTCATGTTATCAGCTTAAAATCTGACAAGAAGCCACTAAGGGGGGAAATATAAACCAAATCTTAAAATGAGAAAAAAAAAGTAGGCTATTCATTCTAGGTGTTTCCCTAAATCAGAGCCTAATTAAAAAAAAAAAAAAAAAGCACGTATTATCTAGTATAAATGATAACTGAACCCCAATTTTTCTTTCAGAAAAAAATTTCTCAGAATAAGAAATTAGTGATCATGAGTAAAATTCCTAGAATATACTTGAATAGAGACTGAAAATAGTTATTAGTTTTATTCCCTGTGTTAAATTAAATTTTAGATGTGACATTATCATATAAAAATGTATACCTTGAATGGCACAAGAACCAGAAAATCTGAATTCTAGGATTAGCTTAATCAATTTCTCCTCTCTGACCACAGTTTCCTAAGGAATTCATGAATTGTTTCTACAACATCTATAATCTGGCAGTCTTTACCAACTCAACTTTTAAACTACAGTGTGAATATGGTCAGGTTAAGATGGTCAAACCAGTTGGACAGGCTTTATTATTTTTTTTAAGGGGACATTATAGTCTAAGTTGGCTATTAATTAAAATAGACTACCAGATGGGATCAATTTCACTGGAGTTCAATAAAAGCTGAAGCGCACTCAGCCATTATCTTGAAAATATTAGGGTTTCTCAATTCCAGAACTATGTCAAGAGACTTCTTGTATATAAGGAAGACTAGTTATAAAATGTTATGACTTTATTTTCTGAACTAATTTTTGCTTCAATCACATGGATAAATGTTTTTAATATTCTGAGTTGATGACTTATGGTACATACAAGAAACGTGGGCAGATGAAACAGAAATAAGTAAAACTCAAGAATATCAGTTTCATACCAAACTGAGTCTGGGAAAACTGCCACATTAACTAAAAATAGTTTATCTGAATGTTTTAATAATACAGGTTTCATGGGTCTGTGATTATCATGTAAAATGAAAAGTTGTCTATACTTACAAAGAAAAATAAAAGTAAATTGACAGTATTCTCTTGAAATCAATTTATCCTCTGGTTGCCATAATTTCATATTTTGTAATTCAATTTGGTGCATCTTCTATTTTTTGTAGTGGTAGCCTCCCTGAGGCACTACTTCTAAATTTCTATGTAGGTCTCTCACATATATGCCAAGGAGGATTCTAGCCACCAGATACACAGAATTTAGTATGAGTAGAAAAATCAGTAAATCATCTAAAAACACCCAGCATCTCAAGACAGAAATTTTCTACTACCAAGTCTTAAAAGTCCCAAATAAAATGAAAGACAATAAAGACAGTCCCTGAATTTAAATGACAAAAGTTCAACTATTTTTTGAACCACAAGCTTGGGAATCAAAAGCTCCTTCTTTATTTTAGGCTTAAATGAAATTAAAGTCCAAACTTAAGACAACCAAGGGCCTTCTAATCTTCCTGCTACCCAAAAACTTACATATGTTTACATAAGTTGTTTAACCTGAGTGATTCAATTTCTTCACAGGAAGATAAGATCTATGCAATCTAGCTCATGACTATGACCAAATAAATTTGTAAACCAGATATATGATACATAAAACTTCACTTAAGTAACTGTTGTTTGAATTAATTCACTAATCGAATGTGTAAATGGTATAAATTATTAGTACTTAGCTAATTTCCTGCCAGTTTAGAGCTAAAGAAAGTATTAAAATTAATGAATGTTTTAGAACCTTTCATTACAATTGGCTAAAAATCCACAAAGATTTCCAAGGATTGAAGTAGCTATTGCCAAAGCAGTCCCTCTAAAATAAGACCAAGTCATATTAGCTTCACAATCTACTGTGGAATGGACAGACTAATTCTATTAATTCAACAGGGGAACCTGCTAAAGTTATAATCTATAATTACAACTCCTTAAAATATATAACAACTCCCCTGTTACTCTGCCTTGTAAAGTCATTAAGTATAGTTATTTCATATCAGCAATTAAAAATACCACGTGTGAAGGAGAAATCTGAAAACTGCAATTCTACTGTACTAAAATTTTTTTATAGGTAATATATATTTTTTTCATAATTTACAAGCTGTTGATTCTAGTGATAATGTGATTATCAAAACTGCCTAGTTCATATCCACTGCTTAGGCTTACCAAATTATCTCTGAAAAAAAATGTAAGTGACAAAGGGAAATTAAATGGTTTCTTATAAAAAGTAATTAAAAAGTTGCTCTTGAGGAGCACTTGGGTGGCACAGTTGGGTGAGCAGCCAGCTCTTGATTTCAGCTCAGGTTATGATCTCAAGGTCCTGGGTTACAGCCCCATGCTGGGCTTCAGCACGAGTCTCCCTGAGATTCTCCCTCCCTCTGCCCCTCCACCCCTGAGCATGCACATGTGCAGTCTCTCTCTCAAAAAAAATTTTTTTAAAGATTTTTATTTATTTACTTGACAGAGATCACAGGTAGACAGAGAGGCAGGCAGAGAGAAAGGAGGAAGCAGGCTCCCCGCTGAGCAGAGAGCCTGATGTGGGACTCGATCCCAGGACCTTGGGATCATGACCTGAGCCGAAGGCAGAGGTTTTAAGCCACTGAGCCACCCAGGTGCCCCTCAAATGTTTTTTTTTTAAATCTGTTCTTGAAATAAATCTAACAAATTAATTATATATTTTTAACTCTCAAAACTAATTATTTTCCAGTTTTCCTAACAGAGTATTAAATAAAGCTTAAGTAGAAGAGCAGAAAATAATTACAGCTGCCCATTAAAGAAGATAACCTAATAACTGGTGAACACTAACTATATGAACACTTCTTAAACCCCTCAAAGTTTAGTCTTTATACAGAAGAGGCAAACTGTACACAGTTTTTTATGTGATGGGCAAGGCAATGGCCAAAGGCATCCTGAAGAGGCCTGGTACACGACTGTCTAGGGCACTAACAAAGGAAGAGAAATGGGTATATTTAGAGAAGACAGAAACAGGCTCAAGGGGGCACCGGGGTGGCTCAGTAGGTTAAAGCCTCTGCCTTCAGCTCCGGTCATGATCCTAAGGTCCTGGGATGGAGCCCCACATCGGGCTGTCTGCTCAGCAGGGAGCCTGCTTCCTCCTCTCTCTCACTGCCTGCCTCTCAGCCTACTTGTGATCTCTATCTGTCAAATAAATAAATAAAATCTTAAAAAAAAAGAAAAAGAAACAGGCTCAAGGATTTATACTGTTTTTTCATCACCAGATGCAAATAAAATCACCTAGGGAGTTAAAAAAAAGTACTGATGGGGGTGCCTGAGTGGCATAGTGGGTTGGGCCTCTGCCTTCCACTCGGGTCATGGTCCCAGGGTCCTGGGATTGAGCCCCGCATAGGGCTCTCTGCTCAGCGGGGAGCCTGCTTCCCTGTCTCTCTGCCTGCCTCTCTGTCTACTTGTGATCCCCGTCTGTCAAATAAATAAATAAATGAATAAAGAAAGAAAGAAAGAAAGAAAGAAAGAACGAACTGATGTCTCCTCCCTTGCCCCTACTTTCATTACTTGGACAAGAATGGAACCTGGTCATTAAGATGCTTTTTAAAGAACTCCAGATGATTCTCATGTACATCCAAGGCTAAGGCTATCAGGGCTAAGATTGAACAGGAAAGTTTTCATCTCAGCATTAAGTATTAACCAAAAATAAACACTATAAATTAAAGGTAGTTTAAGAGCATTATTCATTTCCTTTGCACGCCAATGTGCCCTTTCCCTGCCTCTTATTCCTACCTCCGAGAAATAATACTAAGCCTTAAACATTAATTTTTAAAATGTTTTAAAAAGATTTCTTCAGTTGAAATACACTCATTAAGTTCAGAAGTGGCTAATACAAGAAATGCAAACATTACAGAAAACTTCTTTGTTAGAAGAAATTTCTAACATAGTATGGGTTTCCTTCACTATCTGGAAGTTTGCAATATGCTACTTCACTTTTATAAAAGACCTATATTAGTATCTGCTTTTGTTAACTGAAAGAAATCCAAAGAGGATTTTCGTTTCTAGGAAAAGGTAATTGTTTCTTTGCTTTACGTTGTTTCACTTAGGTTAAGGTTTCACAGGAATGAATGCTCTACTTACAGATAGCAGGGAAACCTCTACTGAGGTTTTATTAATTTTTTATCATTTTATTTATTGAGAGAAAGCACACAAGCCGGGGGGAGGGGCAGAGGAACAAGCTACTCTCCACCCCCACCCCTCCATTGCTGAGCAGGGAGCTGGACTCAGGGCTCCATCCCAAGACCCTGAGATCATGACCTGAACTGAAGTCAGATACTTACCCAACTGAGCCACCCAGATATCTCTGTTCTTACGGAGATTTTCTGGTTTTTGTTTGTTTGTTTTAAATATCTTATTTATTTGACAGAGAGAGAGAGAGAGAGAGAGAGGGAGACAGCGAGAACAGGAACACAAGCAGAGGGAGCAGGAGAGGGAAAAGCAGGAGAGGGAAAAGTCAATCCTCAGAATAATTCAGTAAACATTACCATCCCTTTTGTACAGATGAGAAAACAAACTAAGATCAAGAACTAGCAGTGCATTAACTAGAAGTAACAAAACCAGAATCTGAGTTCATACCTACTTGACTTGTATCCAAGTCTTAACCACTACACTTTACTACTTCCCACATATTTTTCATGAAAAAGTTATTTTTTGTTATGAAACCATTTCAAGAATTTCTAGCTATCAAATAATACTTCTCCTCGAAAGTCTCATTCTTCTGCTACAATGAAGAAATCAGCAATGGGGAGAAAAGTAACGGACGTTACTCACTTTGTGTACTCACAGTACACAAAGAAGGTGATCAGGAAGTACCCACAATACTGTTTCAGACAAAACAGCAGAAGCTAAGCAGAGAAAAAAATAGACACTAACAGCTAAACTGTTTTTATTTAATTTTAAAGCTGGCAGATTATTCTGGTCAACCAAGGTCTTGCTGTCTGCTCCAGCCACAGAAATGAATAAATTCAATGTATGTTATCTTTACACAATTCTTCATAAAGAATTCAATTCCTTTACAAATCCACTTTCTACATCTCTATCACCACCAGCACGGTTCAAGCCACAATTATTTCTTACCTAATTGATCTCCCTCTATTGTTTCCTCTAAGAACCATCTACCAACCAATCTGGTCTAGGTATCAGTGCATTTTGATATCTAGGAGTCAGATGAGATGAAACAAGCAAAGAAAACTGAAGGAGCATCAGTGATGGAAATGAAAACCAAGGAGGGTATGTAAGTATGTTCAAAATTTACCTGGAAAAGTGGTTCAAGGAAAAGCATAATGAATTGTTTCAAACACCACTGAGTAAAAAAAATACATTAAGATGGAAATTAATCTTTGGATTTAACAGCATGAAAGTCAATGCATAATCCTGACAAAAATAATTTTGGTGGAATGGGAAATAAAAGCACTGACTGGATCAGATTCATAAAATAGAAGGAAAAAACTGACATCCTTTTCAAGGAGTTTTGCCATAAATGTGAGGAGGAAATGGGAAATGTCTGAAAGAAAATGTCGAGGCAAGAGAATTCTTTTATAAGCTAGGAAAAATTACGGTATAAAGGGGAAAGCTGATGACATAAGATGGAGGGAGTAGTATTACTAGATGAAGGAGGGAATATGTAAGAGATATTGGCCTTAGATAGGCAAAAACATAAATGAGTATCATCGGAGTGAGGACAGTAAATGGGTACCAATTCAGGCATGTGGATAGAGCTTTCACTAAGTATGGGATTTCACATCTGCTTCTGTTTTCCATTTTCTTAATAAAATAAGAAATTAGGTCATTAACTCAGAGTGAAGATATAAAAAGAAGTATTAGAAATTTGAAGAGGGAGAAAAAGGTGTGAAACAGTGTTCTAAGAAAGTAGGAGAGACAAGAGATCAGAGGAAATGCCTCTGCCATGTAGAACTGCCAACTCTAAGTTGGTATTCATCGTTCTACTTTTCTCCAGCCATATGCAGCTGCAGTGGTTGGCAGAGGTTTGATTAACCAAAGCTAGTGAGTACAATGAAGCACGAGAAAGGAAAGGAGACGAAGGGTATAGACAAAATGATAATCCCAATGATAGGTAAGAAATAAAGTGAGGGTATATCTTACCATTTGCTTAAATTATAGCCAGACTGGATTTCTTTGTGACTCTCAAACACACCAGTCAGTTCTCATCTTAAAACCTTTACTTCAGTTGCTCCTTTTCAGTGATCTTCCTGCAAATTTTCACATGCCAGTTTCTTGACACTCACATCTCTACTTAACTATATTTTTCTTCAGAGAGGCCTTCCCTGAACATTCACAATCTGAATTTTGTTCTCATGTGTTTACTACAGTTCAGAATGCAAGCTCCTTAAACAGAGAAATCCTATTTTGCTTACCATTTAAAATACCTAAAATAGTTACAAAATAGAAGCTTTTAAACTGAATTCATTGAATAAATGAGCCATAAAAATATGCTAAATCCCTTACTAAGTTTAATATGAAAACACCATTTTCCTTAAAAGAACTGCAATAAAAGCATCTTGTCTGATAAGAACAAGATCAGTAATCACAGGTTAATTTTAAAGTTGGCTGCCACAAATATCACCCCAAAAAATTAAATACATTGCAAATATAATGCACATTTATTCCCCTTGATATTTTCATGCAGGACTAGGCCTTCACTTTAAGTTTAGGATTATTAAGTAGATTATCACATGATCTTTCTGTATAAACCACATCTATAATGCAGGTCTTAATATTTCCAGTTTTAATCTAGTTCAAAGCTGAACAAGATCTTAGAGATACTTAAGTAACAGAATCTTTCTGAATTCTTATAAATATTTTCTAGTGTTTTTAGTAATTGTCTCTGATACAGCACTTCATTAATGGTCCTTCTCCCTTGTGAATGCTAAGGTTGTTCACGTGTTCAACCATTTCCATATGTGTTAGGGGAATATACTGTTTAGTCTAAGTCAATAGGACAATGCTACCCATTTCTCAATAAATGATTTATGGAAAGGTATTTGAACCAATTCTGGCCACTGCAACATGCGGGGAAATCTAATGGTAGAATATTAAGAAAGGGCCGGGGGAGGTCTTTCTTTTTCCCCTGGGTATTGTCATATCAGAATACCCCATCTAGAACTACTTACTGAAGCCATCTTATAACCATAATGAGAGCTAGCTCAAGGGGAAAGAGGCATTCTAACAACTGGAAACAAAGATGGAAAGAAAATTGGCCCTGGTGTTGATCACACAGCTGCTGCATTCAGCAATACAAAAACTAACATTCCTCCAAATATGTGAAAAAATTAATTTCCTTTACTGTTTAGTTAGTTGAACCAAAAGCTTTCTAAACCTTTAGGCTTATCTACACCTATTACCCATTAATAATTTTCAAAGCACTTTTTTCAGTCTTCCCAAAGCATCCACCTTGTTTTTTATTAAAACAATTCTTTGGGGCACCTGTATGGCTCAGTTGGTTGAGCGACTGCCTTCAGATCAGGTCATGATCCTGGAATCCTGGGATAGAGTCCTACATCAGGTTCCCTGCTCAGCAGGGAGTCTGCTTCTCCCACTGACCTCTTTCCTCTCGTGCTCTCT
This sequence comes from Mustela putorius furo, assembly GCF_011764305.1. NCBI lineage: Eukaryota > Metazoa > Chordata > Mammalia > Carnivora > Mustelidae > Mustela > Mustela putorius. The sequence goes on along the minus strand of NW_025422368.1, from coordinate 44,473,722 downwards.
CTCTCTCAAAAAAAAAAAAATCTTTAAAGAAAAAACAATTCTTTCAATTCTTTCTACACTTTTATTTCAGTAGCTTAGGTCATATTTGGAGTAAAAACTACATTAACATGGCCATAAAAACTAATTCTAATGCATATAACTAAGATCACAAGAGACAGATACAAGAGTAAGCTAGAGTAGTTCACAAGTTGTTGAGTGCTCAGAATACCATGGACCAAAGGAATTCGAAACAATGGTTGAAAAGAGCATGCCAGTTAAGTTTTTAAAGGACATTGGTCACAAACACAGATTCGATATATAACAAATAAATATGGTCTCTGAGGGGACAATAGCTAAAAAAAAAAAAAAAAACCTATAAATACTTAGGACATATGTTTCCAAGAGAGAAATTAAAAGTAGAAAAATCTAGAGTCAAAGAAGTTAAGAATATGAGCCTATTTAGTCTCAACTCAAGCCAAGCAGCACAGAAGTAAAAGAACATAGAATCTATAAAGAACCTTCACCCCAATATGTATTGTTTTACTGCTAATGAATTAAGAATACGGACAAAATTCTGAATTCAAAAACTTTCAGGCAATAAAGACTTAAGCTTTATTTGCTTAAGAGCCAAGCTCATTTTATCATGTGTCATATTAAGGATAACTATAGCAGTTGCCATTTATAAGGAATATTTGTATCCCCACTTAAGAAATAGAAATTTATCACTTGAAACAATTATTCACTATTAAAACAGTTAAAGATGCTTGATACTAATTAATAATCATACTCTTCTAAGTTCCTTCCAAAAATAATTACTGAGCTGTACCATATGGTAGGTAATAAACAAATAGTAATAGTAAAAAAGAGAACTCAATGAGAAACAGAAATCAGAAACACAAAACTAGAGAATTTATTTCTGTAATAAGAAGTCCACTTGTAAATATCCTGGGGTCAGAAACCATGTTTTCAAATTATTCTCCATGAAGTTATAATGCAGTGAGTAACACAAAGTTACAAATGGCAGTAATATTCACATCTTAATGATAACATTCCTTCACTAAGAAATGTAATTAATATGGTATTAAACATAATTTGATGTTTACCTAACATAATTAACAATAGCTTAAATGTCTTGGTGCCGAAAGTTCTTAGCCTGGGTTCTACAAATCCTCAGTCTGTTGATGAAATACAGAAGGTACGTGAACTTGAGTAAGAAATTACATCTTTATTGTATGAACCTCTGACTGGAATTTAGTATTTCCTTAATTACAAATGTAAGCAACAAACTATAGCAGTATTAGTTACACCATTAGAAACCACAGATATTTTCTTATCACTTTAGTTGCTTCAAATCTCAAATTTCCATTTATGCATTACTAGATTAAGAACTGTACACTACTAGACTTTGAGATGTGCATTACTGAATTTATTTGCTACTAAATACATTCTAGGGGCACCTGGGTGTTCAGTGGGTTAAAGCCTCTGCCTTCAGCTCAGATCATGATCCCAGGGTCCTGGGATCAATCCTCGAGTGGGCTTTCTGCTCAGCGGGGAGCCTGCTTACCTTCCTCTCTCTCTGCCTGCCTCTCTGCCTACTTGTGATCTCTGTCTGTCAAATAAATAAAATATTTTTAAAAACATTCTAATACATAATTAGATGCCTCATATGCATATACATTTAATTTTGCATGATTAAGATATTACTTCAGACAAGGATCCACATGCATCACCACAGACCAAACAGGTTCAAGCCCAAAAAGGAATAAGAACGCCTAGATTAGAGTATCAGAACATGGATTAGATTGTTTGCAGAGGTAACACCAAAGAACTTAAGGGCTGAAAAAAGCCTCAGGAGCATATTTAATTAAAATTCAAAGATAAACTGTGGCCTGGTAGAACTTAAGTGCCTTCCTCAAGGTCACATACCCAGCTATTTAGTGACAGGGCCAGAGAAACAGAATCTAGGTTTTCTGACTCACAAACTAAACGAACTTTGATGTGACTGGGATATAAGAAAGCAAGACAGGGCAAAGATAACTCTGCAAATACATGCCAAAAAGTTATTAGGAAAGAAATAAATTATACAGGAAGAAGAGCTAGTTTTGAAAAAGAAAATGGTTGGTTGAGGTGTTAAAGTGTTTTAAAATATATTATAGGGGCTTCTGGACAGCTCAGTCAGAAAAGCATGTGACTCTTGATCTCAGAGTTGTAAATTGGAGCCCTGTATTGAGTGTAGAGATTATGTAAAAATAAAATCTTAAATAAATAAAAATAAAAACAAATTCCATATCACATGCCAATACAAATGCTGGAAAAAAACAGAAAACAAATAGGTGAGATACTTTTTGCATACTAAATGCAAAGAAATGTTCTGAACACCTGAATATTCTAAATTGTCTATAATATAGTCTCCCCCACTTTCCTCAAACAGGAACTTCTCAATCTGTTTTCCCACTTTATAGAAAGAAATGTATAGAATGAAAATTTTACTTCCTTCCTAACCTATAAGAATTAGAACAGCATAAGCACAACAGTAAATATCAAATAACAGTTGGAATCAGTGTCAGAGAAAAGAAAGCAGAAACTGTGGCAAATAAGTCTGAACTCTGGACCACCTAAAGAAGGTAGTTGCTACTGCTCACCTCTAGTTAAATGCCACAAGAAATGTCAACCCAGAATTCTAGATGGAACAAAAGTAGCCTTCAAAAATGAAAAGGAAATAAATACATTTTCAGATGAAAGAAAACTAAGATAATTAATCATAAACAGATGTGCCTGAAGAAAGAAATTTTACTTGGACAAAGAGAAACAATGCCAGAATTTCATGAACAACAAAAATAGCAAATATGTGGATATGTATAATAGATGAAGTTGGCAAATTTCTCCTGTAAAGGGCCAGCCAGAGAGTACGTATTTAAGGCTTTGCAGGCCAAATGGTCTCTGTTGTAACTAATCAATTCCAAATTGCAGAGCAATAAAAACCATAGACAATACATAAACTAACAGGTCTGGCTGTATTCCAATAAAATTTACAGAAGCAGGTGGCAAGCTGGATTTGGCCTACAGTAACAGTTTGCCAATCCCTGTGATAGACTATGCTTTTCTTCTTAAATTCTTTAAAGTATGCAAAATAATTGAAAACAAAATTTACATCACTGTCTAAAGAGATATTCAAACCATGTGGATGAAATGCAACAACTACAACACAGAGGAGGGTAAAGAAAGGAAACTACAGAGTGACAAATTTCCACATTTTAATTCAAGTAGTAAAACATAAATTTTATGTGCAATAGGTTAACTGTATACCTGATTAAGATATATTCAACACCTAATGCCTGGTACCTCTGAATATACCCTTATTTGACATAAAGCCTTTGTAGATGCAATCAAGTTTAAAAGAGATGATACTAGATTTGGATGGGCCCAAATCTGATGACTGGTATTTTTACAACAAAGGGAGGGAGACAGAAAGACATACACAGAACAAAAAGACCCTAAGTGAAGATGAGGCAGAAATTGGAGTGATACAGTTATATAAGCTAAAGAATACCAACAACTAGTGACAACCATCAGAAGCTAGAAGAGGCAACAAAGGATTCTTCTCTAAAGCCTTCAAAAGGAACATGACCCTGCTCATGGCCTCCATTTCAAACTTTTAACCTCCAAAATCAACACACAATATGAATTATTTCTACTGAAAAAAAAGTGAATTCACAATTAAAATCCTCCAGGCCCAAACAGTTTCACCAGTGACTTCTACCAACATTTAAAGAATAACAATTCAAGACATTTTCCAAAAAGAGAGAACATGATGGATTATTTCCAAAGACATTTTTATGAGACTTAACATTATAATGATACAAAAACCAAAGAAAATTCAGGAAAAGAAAAACCTTAAAAACCAATATTCCTCCTGAACACAGATACAAAAATTCCCAATAAAACATTAGCAAATTAAATTCAACAAAATACCTAAACACTAATAAAAACGTACAAATAAAGCTTACTCTGGGAATACATCTGCTCTCCTTTCTTCTCTCAGTTTCTTTAAATAACACGAAATCATATGAAGGAATAATAACAATATACTGTTGGGTTTATAAAATAATGCCTGTAATATGTATAACAACAGCACAAAAAAAGAGAAAAATAAAACTACACAGAAATAAAATTTCTACATTTCACTGCCATTAGTGTTAAGTCTGAAACAGATTCTGACACAGTAAGATGCATATGATAAGCGCTCATGCAACAACTAAAAATATACAAAAGAACATAGTGAAAATACCACTAAAAGAATTAAAAGGTTACGATGGCGGGGGGTGGGGGGCATTTGATGCAAAAGAACACAGTAAAGGAAAAATTAAACAAGAAAACAAATCAAAATGGCAGACAGGTTGTATTACATCAATATTAAATAAACAATCCAACAAAAGGCAGTGTCAGACTGTAACAAATCAGAACCAATAAATTACATGTTGTCTACAGGAGACACACTTTACACTCAGGTTCACCTGGGTGACTCACTTAAGTATCTGACTCTTGGTTTTGGCTCAAGTAGTGATCTCCCCATGGAGATATTAAGCCCCATGTCGAGACTCCTTAGTAAGTGGGGAGTTTTCTTCCCCTCTGCTCTTCCCCCTGCTCACCTGCATGTGTGTGCACTCTAATAAATAAATTTTTAAAACTTAAATTAAAAATTAAAAATGCAAATAAACTGAAAGTAAAAGTGCGGGAAAAATATATCATGAAATACTTTTACAGCCAATACCAAATTAATGGCTGCATATGTTCTTCCAGGACTTTTGTCATTTTAGGTCTCATATTAAGACCTTTAATACATTGGGTTTATTTTTGTATATCGTGTAAGAAAGTTCCAGTTTCTTTCTTTTGCACATAGCTGTCCAGTTTCCCTAACACATCTGCTAAGAAACGGCCTTTTCCCCATTGCACATTCTTGCCTCTTTTGTTGTACATCAATTGATCACTTAAGTCTGGGTCTATTTCTGGGCTTTCTATTCTGTTCCATTCATCTAGGTGTCTATTTTGTGCCAACACCATCCTGTTTTGATTACTACATATTTGTAGTATGTCTTGAAATCTGGGATTATGATACTTGCAGCTTTGTTCTTCTTTCTCAAGAGTGCTTTAGCTATGTGGATCTTTTGTGGTTCCATACAAATTTTAGAATTATTTGTTCCAGTTCTGTGAAAAATGTTAGCACTTTTAGAGATTGCATTAAATCTATTCATTGCTTTGAGTTGTACAGACATTTTAACAATATCAGTTTATCCAATCCATGAGCATGAAATATCTTTCCATTTGTTTGTGTCATCTTCAATTTCTTTCATCAATGGTTTTTATAGTTTTCAGAACACAAGTCATTCACATCTTTGGCTAAGTTTATTCATAGATACTTCATTATTTTTGGTACAACTGTAAATGAGATTATTTTTAATTTCTTTTTGATACTACATTATTAGTATAGAGAATTTCAACAGATTTCTGTATATTAATTTTGTGTCCTGCAACTTTAGTGAAATCATGTATCAGTCCTAGCAGTTTTCTGGTAGAGTTTTTAAGGTTTTCCACTTATAACATCATGTCATCTGCAGATTAAGGTTTTACCTTTCTTACCAATTTAGATGCCTTTTATCCTTTTTCCTTGTCTGACTACTATGGCTAGGAGTTTCAGTACTATGTTGAATAAAAGTGGTAAGAGTGGACATCCTCATCTCTATTTCACTTATTTCTGCTCCAATCTTCACAATTTCCTTTCTTCTGCTGGCTTTGGGCTTGTTCTTTTTACAGCTTCCTTAAGGGTAAGATTAAGTTGTTTATTTGAGATTTTTCTTATTTCTTCAGGTAGGCCTGTATTACTATAATCTTTGCTTAGTAGCTTTTGCTGCCTCCCAAAGATTTTGGGCCATTTTGTTTTCATTTTCATTTGTCTCCATTTATTTTTTTATCTCCTTTTTGATTTTTTTGGTCTACCCATTCATTCTTCAGTAACATGCTAATTGGCCTCCATGTATCTGCATTCTTTCCAGACTTTCTGTGTGATTAATTTCTCGTTTCCTACTATCGTGGTTGGAAAGGATGCATGTTATGATTTCAATCTTATTTAACTCACTGAGATGTGTTTTGTGGCCTAACATGATCTCTTCTGGAGAATGTTTCCTGTGTACTTGAAAAGAATGTATATTCCACTGTTTTGGATGGAATGCACTGAATATATCTGCTGGATCCATCTGGTCTAAGGTGTCATTCAAAGCCATTGTTTGTTTTGTTGACTTTCTGGAATATCTATCCACTGATGTAACTAGGGTGTTAAAGTCCCCTAGTATTATTGTATTACTATCAATGTCTTCCTTTATGTCTCTTAATACTTGCTTTATGTATTTAGGTGTTGCCATGTTAGGTACACAGTTCTTTACAACTGGTATATCCTCCTGTTTGACTGTTCCTTTTACCATTATGTAGTATCCTTTTCTGTCGCTTGTTACCACCTTTGCTTTAAAGTCTATTTTGTCTAATACAAATATTGTCACCCCAGCTTTCCTTTCACTTCCATTTGCACAGTAAATGATTTTCCATCCGTTTCCTTTCAATCTGCATGTTCCTTTATGTCTGAACTGAGCATCCTATAGGCAGTATATGGACAGGTCTAGCTTTTTTATCCATTCAGTCATCCAATGTTTTTTATTGAAACATTTAGTCCTTTTACATTTAAAGTAATTACTGAGAGATAACTACTTGTTGCCATGTTGTTACTGTTTTACAATTATTCTGTAGCTCTTCTCTGTTCCTTTCTTTTGTTCTCTTTTCTTGTGATTAAAAGCATTTTTCTAGATAATTCTCCTCAGGCAAGTGAAGTGAAAATAGAATTATACTACTGGGACTATACCAAAATAAAAAGCTTTCACAGAGCAAAGGAAATCATCAATAAAACATCTTCTCCCACCAAATGGGAGAAGATATTTGCAAATAATATATCTGATAAGGGGGTTAATATCTAAAACATGTAAGAAACTTATATAATACAAAAAACCCCACAAATAATCTGATTAAAAAATGGGCAGAGAACCTGAATGATCACTTTTTCCAAAGATACATAGACAATGGAATATTACTCAGCTATAAAAAAGAACATCTTGGGGCGCCTGGGTGGCTCAGTGGGTTAAGGCCTCTGCCTTCGGCTCGGGTCATGATCCCGGCGTCCTGGGATCGAGCCCCGCATCGGGCTCTCTACTCTAAGGGGAGCCTGCTTCCTCCTCTCTCTCTGCCTGCCTCTCTGCCTACTTGTGATCTCTGTCTGTCAAATAAAAAAAAATAAAAAAAATAAAAGTTTAAAAAAGAACATCTTGCCATTTGCAACAACATGGATGGATCTAGAGGGTGTAATGCTAAGTGAAATAAGTCAGTCACAGAAAGATAAATACCGTATGATTTCATTTGTAGAATTCAAGAAACAAAACCAATGAACAAAGAAAAAAAAGAAACAAAAAAACCCCAGACTCTTAAATACAGTAGAGGAAAAATACGGTAGAGGTAGAGGAATGAAACAGATAAAGGGAATTAAGAGTACATTTAACTTGATGAGCACTGAATAATGTATAAGAAAAACAAAAGTTACTTATTTGTGTCTTCAAAAATTTTTAAACTCCTTTTCTATCATTATAGGCCAACAAAATCTGCAGAGTTTTAAGGGATTTTAAAAAGACTTCTAGCTCAATCTCTTACACATCTGCAAGAAATGAGTCCACAAAAATGACTTTTCATTAAGCTATCATGAAAAATATGTTCTAGAGTTCCCCCAATTAACCAATCTAGGACAACATAGTTACTATCAACAAATTTTTACTCTTATGTAGCTCAAAGACAGAAACCCTTTCTTAGTATTGAGTGAAAAGAAATATTACTATTATTAAATTTTACAACTCTAAAGTTACTTTAACTGTATTCATCAGCTATTGCCCAAAACTCACAGACAACAGAAATATTAGTTCCTTATTTTTACATTTGTGGGTTATTAAACTAAGCTCAGCTAGGCTGGCATCAAGGTGCTGGGTTGAACTAGGGCTAATCCATTTTTTCTCATTTTCAAATCAGTGGTTTCATGATGGTCTTCTGGTGGGAGAAGCAAGAGCACAAAGAAAAAGCCCACCTCCACCAATGCATTGAAAGTCAAAGCTCAGTCTGTGGGTGAACAGTTTTTTTTTTTTTTTTAGTTTAAATAAAAGACTTTTTTTTGAGATGGAGAGATAGGGAAAAAGAGAAAGATGGAGAAAGAGGGAGAGCACACACACACACACACACGCACGCACAGGTCAGGTAAGGGGGAGAGGGAAAGAAAGAATTTCAAGCAGACCTCATGTTGAGCATGGAGCCTGATACAGGGCTCAATCTCACAACCCTGAGATCATGACCAGAACCAAAATCAAGATTTGGATGCTTAACCAAGTGAGCCACCCAGGTACCCTGAAACTTATTTTAAATGAAAAAATAAAATAAGGCCTATGCTAGCTTGTAATCCACTAACATTCCTTTGGCCAAAGCAAATCACATATCCAAACATCAATGGAGCCAAAAAATAAATTCTACCTCTCATGGTAGGAACCACAATCACAAGGCAAAAGGTGTGGAATGGAGGACAAGTGGAAAAATAATGTGATCTATCAACCTATTCTTTTCTTTTTGAAACTAAAGCAGCAGTCAGTAACCTTCTTAGGAACCCTAGAAGACCCTACAGAATCTGATAAGCCTTCTGGATTTGAATGTTGGCTTTTCCACTGACTAGCTGGGAAAATTCTGGGAGATTATTCATCTTTTTCAGGTCCCAGTTCCTAAATCTGTAGAAGGGGAGAGTAAAAAACACGTATAAAGCTTAGCATAATGCGCTACCCACAGTAAAATGTGCTCAGTAAATACCAGCTTTTAATACTGGGTCACTCAATAGACTTTTTTTTAGAAAACTCTATTATGAAACAGCAATCACATGAATTCTGGAGTAGCTCAACTAATATATAAAATAGACTTAAGAATATTTTTGGAGATAAAGAGAAATACTTTCCTATCATAAATGGGTCAATCATCAAGAAAATATAATTAAAACATTAGATTCTAACAGAAACCCCAAATAAATGAAGTAAAAACTGAAAGAACAAAAGAAAAGTAGTCAATTCAACAACAGTCAGTGGGAGACTTTAATACCCCATTTCCAATAATAGATGAAGCAAGATCAACAAGCCAATAAGAGACCTGAATACTAATATAAAAACTAGATCTAACAAATATATCCAGAACACCTTAAAACAGCAAAATATTTGTTCTTCTCAAGTACTAATGGAACATTCTCCAGGATAACCAGATATGACAAACCTCAATAGATTCAAAAAGACTGAAATTATGCATATAAAAGGTTCTCTAACCAAAATGTAACAATGTAAGAAATAACAACAAAAGGAAACTGGGGAAATTTACAAACATGGGGGAAATTAAACAATACTTCTAAATAAACAATGGGTACAGAATCAAAAAGGACTAGAAAATATTTTCGGAAGAACGAAAAAAAAAAAAAACAACAAAAGAGATACCAAAATGTATGGAGTGTGGTGAAAGCAATAAAGGGAAATTTATAGTTGAAATGTAAAACCTCTACACTTAAAGAGAGATTAAATCAGGGACACCTGGGTGGCTCTGTGGGTTAAAGCCTCTGCCTTCGTCTCAGGTCATAATCCCAGAGTTCTGGGATTGAGCCCCACATCGGGCTCTCTGCTCAGCAGAGAGCCTGTTTCCTCCTCTCTCTCTCTCTGCCTGCCTCGTTGCCTACTTGTGAACTCTGTCAGTCAAATAAATATATAAAATCTTAAAAAGAGAGAGAGAGAGAGAGAGGTTAAATCAATAACTTAAACCTACTGTAACAATTTTTTTTAAAAGATTCTATTTATTTGAGAGAGACAGAGTTAAAACATGAGAGTGAGAATGAGAGAAAGAGTGCATAAGCAGGAAGGTGAAGGACAAGCAGGCTCCCCACCCCACTGGGCAGGAAGCCTGACTCTGGGCTCAGTCCTGGGCCTCTAGGATCATGACCTGAGCTGAAGGGAGAGGCTTAACCGGCTGAGCCACCCAGGCGCCCCAACTTTAACAAATTTTTAAAAAATAAACTAAGACAAAAGAAAGAAAATAATACAGATGGGTTGAGAAATAAGTGAAACACAAGAAAGACAAAAGAGAAAAATCGAAAGAACCAAAGTTGATTTTCTAAAAAGATAAAAAGATTAAAAAAAAAATTGACAAACTCGGAGCTAAAACGACCAAGAAAATAATTCAAAGTACCAAAATCAGGAACAAGAAAGGCACAGTAATAGAACCCTTACAGATAAAGGATCGTAAAGGAATAATATGAACTGTGTGCTGACAAATTAAATAACTAAATGAAATGGACATATTCCTAGAAAGTCACAACCAACCAAAACTGTCTCAAAAAACAGACAATCCGAATCAGCCTACAAGAAGTGAAGAGACTGAATTAGTAGCTTAAAAACTTCCCACAGGAAAAAAGTAATAAAAAATAAAATAAATAAACCTTCCCATAAAGAAATCCCCAGGCCCAGGTAGCTTCATTGGTAAATTCTATGCCAAACATGCAAAGAAAAATTATCAATGTTTCACAAAATCTTCCAAAACATAAAATAAAAACACCTGGAAGACTTCCCAATTCATCCTATCAGACTATATTATTTCTCCTGCTAACACCAAAACATCACAAGAAATGAAAACTACACATTAATTCCTCTTATGAAAAAGATACACCAAAAAAACACACTAACAGAATACTAGAAAATCAAACCCAGCCAATACATAAAAGGAATTACACACCATCACCAAGGAGGATTTATCCTAGGAATTCAAGACTTATCAACATCCAAGCATCAAATGATGAAATATACTAAGTTATTAGAAGACAAAAATCACATGATCTTCTTCATGTGCAGAAAAATTATTTGAAAAAAGCCAACAGTCTTTCATGATAGTAACATCAACAAACTAAAAATAGAAAGGAACTTCCTCAAACTGATAAAGGGTATCTAGGAAAAAACTACAGTAAGTCTGTCTACTCTTGCTACTTCTATTCAACGTTGTACTTACTGAATGTTCTAGCTGGAATAACTGGGCAAGATAATGAAATAAAAAACACACAGATCAGAAAGGAAGAAGTAAAACTATCACTGTTTCCAGATGGTATGATCTTGTATATAAAAAAACACTAAAAAAGTTACTTAAAAACCTTAAATTTTATGCAAGTTTAGTAATAGTTTAAATTCTAGTACCAATTTTATAATAGTTTAATAAGAGTTCAGCAAAGATGCGCCTGGGTGGCTCAGTGGGTTGAAGCCTCTGCCTTCGGCTCGGGTTGTAATCCTGGGATAGAGGGGTTGTAATCCTGGGATACCCGGCATCCAGCTCTCGGCTCAGCAGGGAGCTTGCTTCCTCCTCTCTGCCTGCCTCTCTGCCTACTTGGGATCTCTCTCTCTGTCAAGTAAATAAAATCTTAAAAAAAGATTTAAAAAAAAAGAGAGAGTTCAGCAAAGTTGCAGGGTACAAATGTGCAAAAAAAATTGCATTTCTATATACTAACAATAGGCAACCAAAAAATGAAATTAAGAAAACTCAGGCCACCTGGCTAGTTCAGTGGAGCATACTACTCTTGATCTTGGGGTCTTAATTCAAGACCCATGTTGGGCCTAGAGCTTACTTTAAAATAAGAAAAAAAAGAGAGAGAGAGTGAAAAGAATTCCATTTTTGAAGCATCAAAGAGAAAGGAATACTTAAGTTACAAGTTTAACCAAAAAACTACAAAATTAATATTCTGAAAACTACAAAACACTACTAAAAGAAATTAGAAGATGAACTATATAAATGGGAAGACACTCTGTTCACAGATCTAAAGGCAGGCAGTACTCCCCAAACTGAGGTACTGATTCAACACAAACACTACCAAAGTTCCACCTGGCTTCTCTGAATGGACAAATTAATCCTTAAATTCACAATGAAATGGAAGGGACTCAGACTAATAACTATCTTAATAAAGAACAGCAAAGCTGGAGTCGTCACACTTACTGGTCTGAAAATTTCACATTGTAATCAAGACATACTGGCATAACAATAAACATACAGATCAACAAAAGAGAATCGAGGGTCTAAGGGGAAAAGAGAAAAAAAAAAACAAAAACAAAGGAATGTATCTTCACAACCTTAGGTTAGGCAGTGCCTTCTTCCACACAACAGCAAAGACAAAATAGTAAGCTGAATGTTATCAAAACTATAAAAATTTAAAAATCAAATATCCAGGGTCCGCTGGGTGGCTAAGTCAGTTAAGCGTCTACCTTCAGCTCTGGTCATGATTCCCAGAGTCTTATCAAGCCCCACACTGGGCTCCCTGTTCAGTGGCAAGTCTGCTTCTCCCTCTCTCACTGCCCTTTCCCACCCAGCTCATGCTCTCTTGCTCTCTCTCAAACAAAATTAAAGGGAAAAAAAAAGGCATATCCAATTAGGAATCTGTATGTAGAATATACAAGAACTCTTAAAACTCATTAATAAAAAGATAAACTAAAAATAGATACAGGATCTGGATCTGACTAGATAGTTCTCCAAAGAAGATATACAAGTGACTAAATATGTACACTCAAAAATACTAATGTCGGGGCACGTGGGTGGCTCAGTGGGTTAAAGCCTCTGCCTTCTGCCTTTTTTTTTCCCCCCAGTTCTGGGTATTTTATTAGAAGAAAACAAAACCACTAATTTGAAGAGGATATGAGCCCATATGTTCATTGCAGCATTATTTACAATAGCCAAAATATTGAAGCAGCCCAAGTGTCCATTAATAGATGGAGAAAGATGTGGTATAGGTTATACAAATGCATGTTACTCAGATATTTTTTTAAAAAAATGAAATCTTGTCATTTTTGACAACAGTGATGAACCTAGAGGGTATTATGCCAAGTAAAATAAGTCAAAGACTAATAGCTTATGGTTTCACTTACACTAGAATCTAGAAAAAACCAACCAAATAAACCAGAAACCAACTCATAGGAAACAAAAGTGTTGTTTAGTAGTTGGGGGAACAGTTGGGGAGTGGGTGAAACAGGTGAAGGGGATTAAGAATGGTCATTAAACAGGTCATGATTCCGGGGGTTCTAGGATTGAGACCCGGATCAGGCTCTCTGTTCAGTGGGAAGCCTGCTTCCCCCTCTGTCTCTCCCTGCCTCTCTGCCTACTTGTGACCTCTGTCTATCAAATAAATAAATAAATCTTTTAAAAAAATATTAATGTCACTAATCAGGATAATACAAATGAAAACCACAAAGAGATTATACACAGCAGCATGGCTATAATAAAAATAATACATAATAAAAAAGATAAAACAGTAACAAGAGTTGGCCAGGATCAGGCACCTGGGTGGCTCAGTGGGTTAAGCCACTGCCTTCGGCTCAGGTCATGATCTCAGGGTCCTGGGATCGAGCCCCACATGTAGAGAGCCCACTTCCCTCTCACTCTCTCTGCCTGCCTCTCTGCCTACTTGTGATCTCTGTCAAATAAATAAATAAAATCTTTAAAAAAAAAAAAAAAAAGAGTTGGCCAGGATCTGGAGAAATTAAAACTCTCATATTCTGCTTGCAAGATGTAAAACAGTAGGGCTACTCTGGACAACAGTGGGCAATTCAAGAGGTTTAATAATATTACTACATGACCAAACAATTCCACTATGTATATAAGCAAGGGAAATGTAATGAACACTCATACAGAAATGTTCTCAGCAGCATATTCAAAATAACCAAAGTGTACAGAAAAAACAAATGTCCATCAAGTGATAAATGCATAAGTAAAATGTGGTATATCCACACAATGGAATATTCTTCAGCAATAAAAGGAATAAAATACACATAAATGCTTCCATTTGTACAATCTTTGAAAACATTATGCCAAGTGAAAGATGCCAGTCATGAGTATTCCATTTACATAAAATGTTCAGGACAGGCAAATGTATAGAGACAGAAAGCAGATCTATGGTTGCTTAAGGGTGGGTCAGGGTGGGGGTTGGAAGGAAATAGAGAGGGCCTGCTAAAGTGTATAAGATTTCTTTCTGGGGTGAAAAAAATGTTCTAAAATAAACTGTGGTAATGGTTGTAAGACTTTGTGAATAAACTAAGAACCACTGAATTTGACATCTTAGACACGTGAGTTAATACGTGGTATGTGAATGATAAGAAAACTGCTCTAATCAGGAGTGTCAATCAATACAATCTACCATATTAATAGGCAAAAAAACCAAGTTACCGTATTAACTGACACAGAAAAATTATTTGGCAAAATTCAACATTCATTCATCACGAAAACTTTCTGTGAACCAGGAATAAAATAGAATTTCCTTAATTTGACGAACTTGCATCTATCATTATACTTAACGGTTAAAGACTGAATTCTTTCATGTTTTAAGACTGCAAATTAGGGAAGGATGACCTAGGTAGTGTGGTAATGCAAGAAAAGAGAAACAAAAGGCATAGATTATAAAGACAAACAAATCTTCCCTACTTGAAGATGATATGGATTGCCTGAGTAACATTACAGAAAAATCTACCAAAAAAGTTCCTACTATATGAGCTTTGCAAGGTCACAAAAAAGATCACCATGTGAAGAAAAAAAAAATCCCATTTCCGTATCTAGTAACAGTTAGTATAGCTCCAAATAATTTTTCCAAAATGTGATATTTAAGTATAAATAAGATACATAGTTGTAAATCTAACAAAATATTTTCAGGATCTGTATACTAAAAACAAATTCACTGACAAGTAAAATCAAAGAACTAAATAAATGGGGAGATATATATACCAGGTCTAAGGTTTGGAAAACCCAATATAATTAAAAATGTCAACTTTTCCCAAACTTATTGATCAATTATTACAATGCCAATCAAAATCCCCATCAGATTTTTTTTATAGTGAGAAACATTTCCACTAGTCATTAGGGAAATCCAAATTAAAACCACAAGACCAAACTCAGTATAACAGCTATATTCACAAAAACACAGTAACAAGTGTTGGAGAGAAGTGGAAAAACTAGGTACCTCATACCTTGCAGGTGGGAATGTAACATTATTCTAGGTGGATACACAGGCAAGATACTAAGTAAAAAATAAGGCAGGCAGAGTACCTGCCCTCATGGATTTTCATCTAACAAATAATAAACACCAATGATTTCTGATAGTGACAGTGATAAATGCTAGGCCAGACAGAGAGTAATATGCTACTACAGTGAAGAATAGCAAAGGTATAGTACCAGATAAAAGTAATCAGACATGACCTTTCTGAGATTACAACCGCTATGTCAGTGGAAGGATGAGATGATAATTTCCATTATATATTTATATATATAAAGGGCTCACATGTTCAACAAGGACTCAAAACTATTTTTCTCCTATTTATGATTTTATTAGATAAAATGGGTTTTCTATCTTTATTAAACCCATGTAACTACCAATAAGGGATTCTAATCTCCAGAAGATGGTTGTGGTTACCATAAATTGATAGGTCTTTTATGAAAAGCCAAAAACAGTACTTTTAATTAGCCTGTTCAGTCTCAAAGCAAATAAAAATTTTTCATTAGGTTTGCATTTCTGAAATACTGAAATAACAAATGTATCCCAATTTTCAATGACCCCTTGAATCCTAAGGCACACAGGATTAAAAACTCCAAGTCCAAATCAGAATGTTTCCAGTCTATCCTAATGCCTAAAAACTGAATGCTAGTTTTTAAGGTTCTTATTTTAACATTTTTTTATATCTTCAAAAGCACAATTTATTATCTATCCCACATTATCACTTACAATTTAATCCCTATTGTATTTTTTCCTACTAAATTCTATCTTATCCTCTACATTATATATTTTCAGACTGAGCTACCCTTCCTCTAATAACTGTTTCATCTAATAGCTTTTTCTAATGAATGTGTGCTTACAGAAGCATGTTTGATTTAGCCAGTTATCAATAAGACAGAAAGTCAACTAAACTTAAACCATAAAATTTAAGAAAAAATGTAACATACTGGCAAACAGTAAAATTCTGTAGTGAAAAAAAACTACCAAAAAATACCCTTCAAAATTCAGTACCCCTGTTCTAAATTTTTTTTTAAGTTTTTATTTACATAATCTCTACACCCAACTTGGGACTCGAACTCACAACCCCAAGATCAAAGTCACATGTTTTCCAACTGAGTTCGTCAGGCACCCGTCCTTATTCTAAATTTGCTATATATACCAAACACAATCACAAAGCCCACTACTATACCCCCAACATTTTAATTTTTTCTTCCCAAAGGTCAAATCTTTTGATAAAAGCATAATCAGAAGTCACTTAAACCATATCAACATTTACAGCTTTAATAACCTTTTAATTATTTAGGTAAGTTAGAAACTATCTTCTGGTCACAAAAAGATTTAATATGCTAAAAAACACATTAAGTCACCTCTGCTCCAAAGCCAAATAAAAAGTTTAGTTCATTCAACAAATACACATTTATATAATACTTAAATACCCAGCAATAGCATTAAGTGGGGGGATTAAAAAGCAAAACGCATTAATTTCAAAAGCCCACCAACAGTGAGGCATGTACTAGATACCTAGTAGGTATTAAATTAAAATTTGCTGAATGAACAAATGGTATGTAAAAAACTACTACAAAAGCCTGACTCAAATATATGTTAGTTTCCTGGTTCCTTTCTCCCCATTAGTATTTTGCTCTTTGAAATAATTATCTGCCAATAATGAAGAGCTAGAATTACCGCTATTTTTTCCATCTTTTTAATTTCACTAAGCCTTCAACCTGTGAAAAAAAAGTTTATGAATTCTCTTTTATCATTTTAATTAGCAAAAACCTACAATTTTGTGACCTAAAAGTAAACTAATCAAGACCTAAAAGTAATCGATTTCACTAGATAAAACTGCTAGTAAGCATAAACATGTGTTTCTTCAAACCATTAATGAATACTAATAAAAAATCTAAAACTGCAACTCTATGGGTAGACACAATTTTGTTAGTAGATAAAAAGCAGACACTAAACACCTCTGTCCAAAAATCATCACTAAATTACATTACTATTTTTACAAAAGGCCTAATACATGTTTTACATAGAATGTTTACACACAATTTAATACATCAACAACTATTATTACCTTCATCTTAGAAAAGAGGAAACTAAGCTTAAAAAAAGTTAATTAACTTGCCTTATGAGGTATAGGGTGGCAAAACAAAAAGGATTCATGCAAAGGTCATTCAGCCTAAATCTTGAATATCTTTTACTATTAAATCATTCCATTACATAATGTATACACAACTTAAGTCTAGCAACATGTATACACAATCTAGAAGAGATTTTAGCATCCTCATAATAGAAAAAGAAATGCAGCAAAATTGTGGAGGGAGAGGTATTACTGTGCTAAATATGCATTCATTCAACAAAGTTGTAGTCACCTGTTAGAATACCACAAAATACTAACCAAAAGAAATGAACGATTGATACATGAAACAACACTGAATTAAAAATGTCACATTGAGCAAAAGATGTCAGACACAAAAGAAAGCATACTGTACAATTCCATTTGTTCAAACCTCTAAAAAAGTAAACTCCCATCTATAGAGACAAAAAGCAGATTGGTGGGTGCCTATGACCACAAATAAGGACTGCCTGGGCAGTAAACTTTGGATATGATGAGAATGTTTTCATTTGGATTGTGGTGATGGTTACGGGTATATACATTTGTCAAAACTCATTCTAAGGGACACTTAAACGGGCGTCTTGTATTATATGTATGTAGTTGACTTATAAATAAGAATGGTAATAAAGTGCTTTAAAAAAATGGTACTCGTTCCTATAGATATCAAACTGAACATAGGTTCTGCCCTAAGAGATTTGTAATAGGAGATATATGTATTTTTAAAACTTCTTAGAATATTTAAGAAACATATTAAATTGCTTTAAAAAAAAACAGTATAATAAATGTTTGACAGAAATCAGTAGTAGTGGTAATAGCAGCATTAACTTGTTGTTCTTAATTGTCCTATCCTCTTGCCACAAGACTTAATTCCGCCATCTAAATTTCCTTCCTAAGTTGCTGTTTTTCTGGAAGGAAAATTAAAATCATATATGAACTTTCAAATGTTATATATTTTTATAATCTGATTGCATAACATCTTGCTTCCTAACCGAAGAGCTAATTCTATAGATATAAGGATTTTTCTTAAGTAAACAAAGCACTCTTACAATTAATTCAAAGCCACAGATAAATTTGGAACTTCTGGCATTATAAAGAAAACAGTGTAGTGATTTTCAAACTATGGGCTCCAACACCGGGCCATGGAATCAATACAGTGTATTAAAACTAGCATGTTTAAAAACACGTTTTATAATGTAATAGAAGGTATCTGAATATATTTTGCACTAAGAGAACGGTTTTCTGAGCCTTTTAGTCCCCACACATGCATGGGGACACTCACCCTGGATCCACACTATAAATCCTGGTTTGGCTTTGGCCAGTGTGGGGGGAGGGGTTATTGTAGAAAGCCTCTAGAAGTATGCGAGGCAAGAATGACCGTGTAATAAAACAGCCATAAACTTTGAAGTCAAAGACCTAAGTTCATATCTTGGTTCTGCCATTCATTAGCTATTAAGACTTTGAAAAAATTAACTACAAGCTACCCTACAGAACCTTTATTAACTAAAAAATGGAAATAATTCAACCAACTATGTAACAATTGTGCAGTGTATATATAAGATTATTTTACTCAGAGTTAAAACCAAAGTTCTTTTAATGGCTTATAAAATCTTTCCTAACTTGCCTCTGGCTTCCTACCTTTTCTGTACCAACCTGCCATCCTCCCCGCTTCCCACCACATTCCAGTCACATAGGCTTCCTCACAATTTTTCAATCATAAGTCATCAAATCATTAGACATCCTTTCTCAGGGCATTTGTTCTGGGGTTTTGTTCCTTCCTGGAACCATTCTCCTGGATATGCAGAGGACTGTTCCTTCACCACAGGCTCACTCAATCACCTTCTAAGGAGAGGACTTCCAAGACCAATTTAAATCTGCATCCCATACATATTTCATACTCCCCTGGTCTCTTTTTCTCCATACCCCTACCATCCTCTGACACAGTATGTGTTATTTTTTATGTTACTTATTTTATTTGTTCATTTTATTATATTCTCTCAGAACAGTGCCTGGCACACAACAGGAGTCAAATAAATTATTTGCCAAATGAATAAATAAAAGAAATGAACAACATACAGAAAATATCTAATACAATACGTGTTACTTTGTCTAACGCCCACTATCAAACCACTAGCTCTTTTCAAATTCACATCTGGGTATCAAACTGAAGCCCTCCAGACAACGTAAGCTTAAGAAAATAGTAAAAATACAACCTTATTTTGGCATTTAATGTAACAGCTGCATTTTTACTGTTAATTAGCAAATTAAATTAGGGAAAAATCTCTTAAACTTTTACATCATTAGTTTATTCAGTGTAAACCATTTTTGTGCAGAATTTTGGTATTGAACCTCTATATGTTAACCTCACTCCAGATCTGTGTGGTATTGAATATGATTTGCTTTTCCCCCAGGATATATAAAATGATGCTTAGGAGAGGACCAGAGTTGGCATTATAACACTTTATTATTTTATTCTTAGTATTATTATTGAGAATGAAAGATATGAACAGAAAACATGTCAAACACAAATTGTACAATAAAAAAGATCCACTCTTCGAAAAGCAAAACAAAAAACCTACCAATTTTTAATATTCTAAGTTTATACCTTCAAATTTTAGGACTTTTTTTTTTTTACACAACCGTACTCCGCCTCATTAACAATAAAGTGAAAAAGACAATTCATTCACACATAGCTGGTGAGAATGTAAATTGGCAAAGCCTTGCTGTAAGAAAAAAGGTAAACACTAAAAGCTTTAGAAAATAACCTTTCATACATTCAACAATTATTTGTCAGGCCCTACATAAGGTTTCAAATACACATTAGTGAACAGAACTGACTCAATCCTTACTCATGATCTAGTGGTAGAATGAGAGACAAAATTGTTAAAAGTAATGACTATACAATAAATGTTACAGGAAAAGAAGCTTATTTATGAAAGGGCAGATGAGGAATGCTATAGGCTGTGCTGTTATTACATAGACTATCACTCACTGCTAACAATCCTAGGAGGTTAAGTATCAATATTAAGCCTCTTTTATAGAAGACATTAAGCTTGAAAAGTTATTTGACTAAAAACTCAGCAATTACTTAATAAGCACTGGAGTTACCTCCAATACTTTAAAATAATAATTACACTTATAGAAGTTTTTTTTTTTTTTAAGTTGGCATCCCTTGTGGAGACCAATAAGGTGCCTGAACTCAGGACCCTGAGATCAAGACCTGAGCTGAGATCAAGAGTCAGACGCCTAACCAGCTGAGACACCCAAGTGTCTCTAGAAACACTTTCTAAAGAAATATTCAAATGCGCAAATAAGAATGCAGGTACAAAAATATTCACCACAATATCATTTATAAAAATGAAACATCAAAATAAAATTAGATGTTCAATAATAATTAAGTCAGTTATGTTCTGCCCATTAGGAGTCGTGTTTTGGATAAATACTGAATGACACTGGAAAATGCTTATGATCTAAGGGTGTTTGTTTTTAAAGATACAGGTTGCAGGGGCGCCTGGGTGGCTCAGTGGGTTAAAGGTCATGATCCCAGGGTCCTGGGATTCAGCCCAGCATCAGGCTCTCTGCTCCGCAAGGAGCCTGCTTCCTCCTCTCTCTGACTGCCTCTCTGCTTACTTGTGATTTCTCTCTGTCGAATAAATAAATAAAATCTTAAAAAAAAAAAAAAAGATACAGGTTGCAAATCACTAAGTACAGCTCAATTTCTCTATTACAAAAATGGGAACAGTGGTTGTTTCTGGATGTTCTCCCTTTCTTTTTAAACTTTCTAGCAGTTTTTGGATATTCCACATTACCCTGTGTTACTTTAGTAATCAAGGAGAAATATAAGAGACCACAGTGCTGTACACACACACAGACACACACACAATACAATAATGTCTGCCCAGGTTAACAGTTTTCTACTATGCAAAACTGCCAACTAATTTTTACTTTCTTCTTTTTCTCATCTTTATTTTCCACTTTTCTATAAGTATTTGCTTTTATTACTTCTTACCAGACTCCTTTAGCATAACCTCACATTTTATTTGCGTCATATAAAAATGTAAAACTAGAAAATACTAGTATTTAATTTCCTCAGTATACTATAACAACATGTATCTATATTCAAGAATCCAAAGTGGTAAAATAGTAAGTTACAAGGAAATCATTTCTATTACAAGTTTTCTCTTTTAAAAAAATTCAACTTCTCAATACATTAATGTGAGTAATTTTAGAAATCAAAAGAATTTAGCTGTTCTTTTTCTGAGCCAATTAATAAGTCAGAAATAAAGATAAACGGTTTTTGAAGTAGTGTTAAAACTGAATCTAATTTTGTAAAATCAAAACCTGGGGCACCTGGGTAGCTCAGTTTGGTTATATGGCTGCCTTCAGCTCAGTCATGATCTCAGGGTCCTAGGATCAAGCCCCATGTAGGACTCCTGTTCAGAGGGAGTCTGTCTCTTCCTCTCCCTCTGCCTCTGCCTCTCCCTGCAGCTTGTGCGCGCTCTCTCACACTCGCTCTCTCTCTCTCAAATAAGTAAAATCTTAAAAAAAAAAATTACCTTTGCCATGTCTTAAAATTTCAGCACACTACCGCCCCAAGGCTCGCATATACAATTAAAAATAAAAGCCCTCTGGGGCGCCTGCGTGGCTCAGTGGGTTAAAGCCTCTGCCTTCGGCTCAGATCATGATCCCAGAGTCCTGGGATCAAGCCCCGCATCCGGCTCCCTGCTAAACTTCCCTTCCTCTCTCTCTGACTGCCCTCTGCCCACCTGTGATCTCTATCAAATAAATAAATAAAAATCTTTTAAAAATTTTTTAAAAAGTTAAAAAAAATAAAAGTTCTCTAACCATACAATTTAGACTGTAAACTATTCTGGGGAAAAAAATGAATTCTCTAGCTACTCTAGTCAATTCCAATTTTACAAGGGTGACAGTAAAAGCAAAGCCTTTCCCTTCAATGAACAATCAGTTTCCAAATTTCATTACTCTCTGATTCACTTTCTTTACTCTGCTACTGCAACTACTTAGTACTGCTTTCCTTATATGGTATTCAATACTTCAAAGGACTCAGCACCCAAGAGAGCTTACAGATTTAAGGGACGAAGGAAAAAAAAAATTAAGAAGTTATTCATACATATTACATAAACAAAGAATATACAACAGTTTCAAACTACTACATTGATACTCTCAAAGTGCTAATTGTAAATTATAAATGAATTTCACTTGTAGGGAAAACAGGCATGAAGTTCACAAAAATATGTCTGACTAGGGGTGCCTGGGTGGCTCAGTGGGCTAAAGCCTCTGCCTTCAGCTCAGGTCATGATCCCAGGGTCCTGGAATCAAGCCCTGCTTCGGGCTCTCTGCTGGGCAGGGAGCCTGCTTCTTCCTCTCTCTCTGCCTATTTGTGATCACTTGTGATCTCTGTCTGTCAAATAAATAAATAAAATCCTTAAGAAAAAAAAAAAAAGTCTGACTAACAATAATAAAGAGAAAGCACACCAATACAGTTACAAACAAAGGGAATAACCCAAAGAACATTTACCATCTTTCAACCTTAATGAAGAGGAAATGAAGATGAGGTAAACTTCCTGCCATATTTACTTACAGAAGGAAAGAATCAGGACTTCAGCATGCAAAAGTATCCAAGTATTAACCAGCCTACTACGATGAACTCCCCACACTCCCTCCTCCGAAAAGTCCAATAAGCCAATTACTTAACTGCACACAAATAAAGGGAAAACCCAGTGGACACAGCAGTACCACAAGGTAAAATAAAATGAAAGAATGAACACACAACTTAAAACTACTAGTTGTATCACAATCATTAATAACCAGGAATCATTACCATTAACACTTTCACACTGCCTTACAATTAAGCAAATGCTCTTGCTTTCATTATCTCAATTCTCATCAGGAACATTAAAAGATATAAATGACTAAAACGCTCTGCAATAGTAATTGATTTGCCCAAACACATAGCTGATAAATTCCTGGAACCCAGACTAGAACCCATTTGTTGAATCCAAGTGTGGTAGTCTTCCCAAAACAATGTATTATCTCTCTGTTTAAGATAAGCATATACTCAAAGGTAAATAAACAACCTGAGTTTCTCAACTTTCAAAAAATAAATAATAATTCTATGCTAATTTTTCCCTCTGAACTTCCTCCAATATTCTGGAATATTTACTCTGCATAAAGGAAAAGTGACACTGGGGCACCTGGGTGGCTCAGTGGGTTAAAGCCTCTGCCTTTGGCTCAGGTCAGGATCCCAGGGTACTGGGGTTGAGCCCCACATTGGGCTCCCTGCTCAGCAGGGAGCCTGCTTTCCTTCCTCTCTCTCTGCCTGCCTCTCTGCCTACTACTTGTGATCCCTGTCAAATAAATAAATAAAATCTTTTTAAAAAAAGGAAAAGTGACATAAACCCACACTGCTACAAATCTATTGTCAGATAGTCTACATGCTCCTAAGAAGATATTTTATTCATTTTAAGGATTTGGAAACTGAGGCAAAGAAAAGAAACTTGCTATAGACAGCTCGACATAACTCAGGCTTTAAGTGGTAAACACCTTAACTAAGGTTCTCTCCATTAGGTTTACCCATTTACCAAAGTAATTACTAAATGCCTATTATACCATACACCCTACCAAGAGCTTCAGAGAGAGCAACATATTTATTCAAAGAACCACCAAAGTACTTAACACAATGTGATCTAAAGAAAATTTCTGGTAGGAAAAACGTGTAGATTCTTTTTTTTAAAAGACTGATTTATTTATTTGGCAGAAGAGATCACAAGTAGGTAGAGAAACTGGCAGAGAGAGAAGGAAGCAGGCTCTCCGGGGAGCAAAGAGCCCGACTCGGGCTTGATCCCAGGACCCTGAGATCATGACCTAAGCCGAAGGCAGAGGCTTTAACCCACTGAGACACCCAAGGGCCCCCAAAATGTGTAGATTCTTAAGAGCAAAACTGCATTCTCCTTGTTTACATTTATAAATCTGACACAAAAAAGAGCATATTGCACTGTGAAAAACTGTGGCTAATTCTCTTTTGCTTCAGAATCTCATCTTTAAGTAGCAATCCCACTCTAAAAACAAAACAAAAACCCGACTCGAGCCTTTATTCCTTACATCAAATCTATTTATCCACATTTTTCAAATGAGAAAACTGAAGTTTAGGGAGAATAAGTCGGAGAGTTAATTAAAAGTGGTAGAATGGTTATTCCCATTCAGACTAGCTAGTACCAGAGAATTTAATGACATCATGTACAATCGCAGCACAATTTAATAACTCTCTTTAACAGGAGTCATAATCAGTTCCATCTTATTCAGCCAAAAATAAACTAAATAGACAATTGGGTAACTTGGGCAGCTGCAAGTCATAACGGTAAATTCATTAACTTCTGCTATGAAAACTGGCATATAATACATACTATCAAAGTATTAGTTTGCTCAAACTGCATTCTTATGGAATCAAGTCTGTTTAAAAACATACATTTGAGGTTTTCAGTTTTGTTGTTTTTTTTTCATTTTGGAATTAACAAATAATGCCGATAACCTAAAATAAGTGTGTAACTGTTATATAGTATTCTGAATAACATACACAGATGCACATATCTAAACACTATAAAATAAGCACCTGTAGTAACATAAATACAGGTTTCTCCACCATCTAAAAGTAAAGCATTCCTATGAAACCTTAAAGAGAAGCAATTACCATTAATTTGTATGGAAAATTTTTTGAGCATTCCCAAAGTCCCCCAAAATTTTTCTCTGGCTTTGCTGATATCTTAGGACACTTGTTGCTAACAAATGCACAAAATAAATCAAGATAAAGCACAGGTGCCTCCAGACACAGTTCAAAGCTATGGCAGCTTGATACTCAGATGCTGAGTTGGTTCCCGGAGAAGCACCCCTCTTGTTCACTCCAAATGTGCACTGAAGAGACTCACTATAAAACACTAAACACTACTTTCATTTCTCCTTCTTCTCATAAAGCAAAAGTTCTCTTCTTTTGGTTAGGGAAAACAGATAATAATGTAAATATTTCATAAAAACAAAGTGGCACAATGGGAACTTTTGAAAAGGAGGGAACACCTGTATAGGTTGGCATCATTTTCTATGAAGAATCTATCACTAACTCATATTGCTGGGGTTATTATCATTTATCTAAGTAATGTTAAATCTCATGCCTGCAAATAATGTCAAATAACATTTAAATTTTGCCTGCCCTAAAACGTATGTAACAAATCTCATCCATTGATGTAAAACTTCTAACTACCAGTATTGGCGTAAACATTTCTCTGGAAGATAGAAACTTAAAAGTTTCAGTCATACAGTTCTTAATAAATAACTTCTGCAGTATGAATAAAAAACACTCAATTTTTCTAACGAAGAAAATATATTCCTTCAAGAATTCCACACCATCAAGCTCATGATTTTAATTATAATGTGACTGTGGAATCCAAAAATCCCCCCCCACAAGCATAAATCTGATTATCACTAGCATTTAGTTAAAAAAAAATCCATTAATTATTCCTCATCATGTAAAGAAAGCGTCCCACATTATGGCAAGTTCATTCCTTCAGACAACTTCTCATTAACGTCCCAGAACTCCATTAAGAACTATAGCAGATTACTTTGCAATTCTCCAAATCCTACACACTCTCCCAGGCTCGGTTTATCTACAATGCTGATCATGTGCCCTCCACCACCTAGTGAACTCCTAATCACCCTTTAGAGCCCAATTCAACTATCTCCTCCTTGAAAACTCATTAACTACCTCAAACAAGGTTGCTCTACTCTAACATGTATCCACAGCATGCACCACAAAAAGTGAACCTCAAGAATTATTCAGTCGCACCTTTAAAAGTGCATGGCAGTGTACTGAACTGTACAAAGAGATATAATTAAACATGAAAATTATTACTAATTAATTTCTAAGGAAAATCTACTATGAACAGCTTTGCAAAACCCAAAACTCTTGAAGCATAATTCTATGCCAACATAAAAAGTTTAAAATCTACTCTTTCAAAATTTTCCACTAATGCAGGAAGATTCCCAATTCCACCTGATAAAGCAAACATCATGCCTCTTAGTAAAAAAATAATCCCTGCTGCCTATAGCTGTCTGTAAAAGTTACTGTAAATTACTGGATCCAACACAGTATTTTCAACAGCTGAAAGACACAAACTGTCTTATCTTTTTTCCTTTAGAATTTACCACTATTTATGCCAAAAGCACTAAGTAACTGCTGATGAAATTTCTTGTTACCATATGCAAAATTTGACCCCCTCTCAGGGCCCTCTGTTCTTCCTGTCTGGGAAACCATTCCCCCAGACTTTTGCATGGCTTTCTCTTTTTTTCAGTTTCTGCCCAAATGCTACCTCCAGAGAAAGGCTTTCCCTCACCACTCTACTTAAAATGGTTTCCTTCTTTTATCCGTGATCAACTGCCATACCCTTAACCCTCTTTATTCTCTTCATCACAATTACTATCTGAAATTATTTACTTGTTTATTTTGTCTCCCTAAGATGTAAGCTCCATGAAGGCAGAGACTTGTCTTGTTCACCATCACATACACCCAGCACTACAGCAATGTCTAGAAGAGCATAAACACTCAAATTATTAAAGAATTTATGTGAAAATACTTATAATGCTAACATTGAATCACTTGAGTCTGAAATTTAAACTTAAACAATTTCTACCCAAATGTTACTCAAAAACAAGTAAATCCTATGAATTCTTTATCTACGAAGAGACGAAACAGCCTTCACTTTCTAAAACCACAGAATTTCAGGGTGGAAATGACCTTAGCGATCAAGTCCAGTGGTTTTCAAACTATGCTCCGGAACACCTAAAAAGCAGAGTCAAATTCCCTGAAGCACTAGACTACAACTGTTTAATACATACACATCTATTTTAGGATGTGTGATATACACACACACAGAATCCAGAAGTACATCTCACATCAAATTTAAACACTTTGGAGGCTGCTCATTGCTGCCAGGTTAAATAGTTCTGCCATGCATCTCAAAGTCTAGCTTGACAGGTCTATGAATTCATCCACAATTTCTCATAAGTGGGCACAGATTAGAATGGTTATAGCTTTACTTTTTTTCTAATCTAAGGCCAAACATGCTCACTCAAATTATAAAAACTAGCATTTAGTTAAAAAAAAAATCCATTAATTATTCCTCATCATGTAAAGAAAGCGTCCCACATTATGGCAAGGGAAAACAGATAATAATGCACTATTTTGTACACTAGTAAATCAAGGCAAAGCTCAAGGCATATCTGCTCCACAATTATTGTCCTTTCAAAATAACTGTGCAGTAAGTTTATAAAATGTTGCATCGATGTGATATAATATTACTATCTATTCCTATATAACAAAATATAATTTATTTAAAGTTCTGACATTTCTTGACAGTTTACAATATTTTAAAATGTGAACTGTTGTATTTTAACAAAGTCAAGCTTGAAGCAAAAAATTTCCTCCCACCTCTCTTTCAAAAGTCTGTATTAATTATCCTGAATCAGCAAGATGACCAATTAAAAAAAAAAAAAACCTTCCACTTATACCTATTTAATCTGATAAATCAGGATAGAGTGGTATTAGTGTAGCATTAAACTGAGAAATATATTAGATGCTGAGTCCAGTCTAAGAATAAAATGGTTTTTATAATTCCCAATTACTAATGTTATTTATGTATTTTTTAAAGATTTATTTATGTATTTATTTGTCAGAGAGAGCGTGCACCCAAGCGTGAGCCCACATGCCAGCACAGGTGAGCGCAAGCAGAGGAGCAGCAGGCAGGAGGAGAAGCAGGCTACTCACTCAGGACTCTATCCCATGACCCAGGGATCAAGACCTAAAGTAATGGCAGACACTTAACCAAATGAGCCACCCAGGCATCCCACCAATTCCTAATTTCAGTAAAAGTCAAAGCAGCTTGCTTGTTCTATCTCCACGTTAATGTTAACATACAGACTTATTTAAAAAGTAACCATCAAGATGACAACCATGTATAGTTGAGATACTGGGGGCACCTGGCTAGCTCAATTGAAAGAACATGCAACTAACTCTTGATCTCTAGGTTGTGAGTTCGAGTCCCATTTGGGTGTAGAGATTATTTTACATATATAAACAAACAAACTTCAAATGGAAAATAATGCATATGAAAGTGCTTTGCAACCTATAAACTATTTTTTAAAATATTAAGTAGTAAAATTAAGCCAAAAGGAAATCAGGTCTTTTGAATGACATTAATTATTGAATACTGTTATGATACCACCCTCTAAAAACTCTTACAACAGAAAATTAAATATAAAAATTATATGAATAAGCATAATTTACAATATAAAAAGGAACACAAGAACACATTCCTGCCAAATATGACACAAAACCAAATGTTCTTCTCCCAAGCACACTGTATTACATAATCAATCATTACATTTTGTCAAGATGCTGACACAAAATGGAGTTCTGTTTCAATATCCAAACATATAAATGGTAAGACGGCATATCGGTATATTTAAAAAAAAAAAAAAATCAAGTCTACCCATTGTTACCTAAATTGCCAGGACACATAATTTTCTCTTGTTTATCATTCCTTGGCTGAGTAAAAAAATTACTAAGTGTGGCACTCATCTACTTTCATGTAAGGAAAGACATTTCAACTCAGTAAAAGCAGAGAAAGGACTGGTGTCCTGAGTACTGGATCCAATTACCTTTTTTTCCCCCAATTACATTTTTATTTTTATTTTTTTAAGACTTTATTTCAGAGAACAGAACGAGAATACATAAGCGGGGTGGGGAGGAGGCAAAGGGAGAGGGAGAAGCAGACTCCCTGCTGAGTGGGAGCCCAACGTGAGGCTCAATCTCTGTCTGGACCCTGAGATCATGACCTGAGCCAAAGGCAGACGCTTAACCAACTGAGCCAACCAGGAGCCCCTCAAATTATCTTTTTAAAAAAAATACCCTCTCTGTATCTTTATTTTTCAATTATTAAAAAGTCTCTGACAAATATATAAGCAAATGAAGCGTTTAAAAGATTTCTAAAAACTTAAGTGAAATATTAGCCTCTCCACTAAATGCAATTCAGTGAGTGTTATTTAATTTCTACCTCTCAAAAAATGGGACTCAAAATTGGTGCACAATCTCTAATTCAAACCTTTAAAGGCCAGATGGTTCTCAGAATTGAAATTCTTCAGGTTTTAAAAAGACAAAATAGTGTATATATCATTTATAACCTAATAAATTCCGGAGTGGCCTCGAAAGTACCAATAATCAAATACATTAATACTTCTCCAGCAGAAAGCTGGAAAATTAGATAAACCAATGAAGCCTATGGTCAGGTTTACTAATTTCAGTTGGAATTAGCCACCATGCTTGCAAATAAAAAAAAAACATCACTTTCAGGGCTTTTTAGATTTTAAACTACCAATAAAGATACATTAAGTCATCCCTACCTAGTTTTCATAAGGATAATGGTATTTGAACTGGAGAACTCCTAGGCACTCAATCATTATAAGTAAAAATGTGAAAACGAAACAATCTAACTTCAAAAGCGGAAATCTAATAGGAGCTCATGGTTAAGCAATGACAAATATATGTTACTGTGTAATAAACCCATTGTAAATTGAAATTATCATTATACTGAAAATGCATTTAATATTCCTAACCTACTGAAGACCATTCCTTAGCATACCTACATTAAATGTGCTCAACTGGACAAAAGGCCGCAACTGGACAAAATGCCACAAAGCATCTTTTATAATAAAGTACAGAAAATCTCATGTAATTTATTGAATATTACACTGAAAGTGTAAAACAGAATGATTATGGGTGTACTGGTTGTTTACCCTTGCGCCAGGCTGGCTGAGAGCTCTGAGTGGCTGCCTCTGTCCAGTATCAGAAGAGAATCAGAAGATACTGTCTAGTATCAGAAGAGCACACTGCTAGCCCCAGGGGTGGGTGGGAATCAAAATCTGAAGTATAGTTTCTACTCCTTCAGTAGTTTTGAGCCATTCTGAAACATCATAATGTCAAAAAAAAAATCATCAAGTTAACCATCCTAAGTCTGGGACTGTCTGTACTAAATATCTCCTTCAACCAGTGACCTTAGCCATACAAAATACTGCAATACAGACTTAAACACTCTGCCAGAGGCACTTTATTACTAATATCCTTCCCTTTCCTACACTTACTCTACATACAATTCTCTAAGAAGATGGTTATCTAGTTTCCCCTAGGTAGTTAATTAGATACAAATCTGTAAAAAAAAAATTCAAGGAAGCAAAAGAATACAAGGTGGACCTTCCTCCCATCCCCTTCTCCAGTCTGTTCAGCTCTCTGAAAGCATAGAATCAAAAGATGATATGGCACAGTTCAGTTTACCACATATTTATTGATAACCTACTGAATCCTATGCACTACAGAAGATAACAGAAATGTAAACATAAAAAAACAAAGTCCTACCTTTTAGGTAGGAAGGTACTTACAGTCCACTGGATGTTATTATGGTAGATATAGTGGACAGTAAATTACAATACAGCAAGACACGTTTAATTATCGAGGTTTGAAGACTAAAGGCAGTACAACAGAAGGATTTGGGGATTTAGGAAAGATTTCACTTAAAAAGTGACACCAGAGGGGCATCTGGGTAGCTCAGTGGGCTAAAGCCTCTGCCTTTGGCTCAGGTCATGGTCCCAGAGTCCTGGGATCCAGCCCCGAGCCCCGCATCCCCGCATTGGGCTCTCTGCTCAGCAGGGAGCCTGCTTCTCCCTCTCTCTCTGCCTGCCTCTCTGCCTACTTGTGATCTTTGTCAAATAAATAAATAAAATCTTTAAAAAGTGACACCAGAGTAAAGTTCTGAAGAATAAGAAGTTTGTCAAACAACAAAGAAGTGACAGTAAAAGTACTCCCACCCACCCACACAAAAACAGATGCATGAAAGCAAAAAAAAAAAAAAAAAAGGAAAAATTTCAAGGTGGCAAATATGTCCAAAATATCTAGCTAAATATAACTAGACTTAGACCCCAAGTAAGCCTATACAAAATATTTAAGAGTATCCAGAAATGGGAAATTTTTTTCTCCTATATAACTTATATTTCCATATTATATAAGCTATGAAATGTTACCAAAAACAAACACTATAAACCGTTTTATTATTTCGTAATGCAGCATACCCCCAAATGATATGCCAAGAGATGTGCATCTGCATCTCAGAGAACAAGCTGTTAGAAAAACATAATAGGGAATTCTTTTTCCAGGTCATCCCTAAAGTATAGACAAAATAAATAAATGAACGAGCCATATCAGCATGGCCCGTCATAGAGAGGAGTTTTAAGAATTAAAAATAAAGGACGCCAAACAGAATAACTAAAGCAAGAGGAAATATATATACATAGTATTTAAGCTGAAGATGAAAAGACTCCATGAACAAAACCAGGATCAAGATTTTAATTTTAAAACCTAAAAACACTAATGTCTATTCTATTTCTTTTCAAAGACAGGCTTTCTGTAACAGACATCAATTTACAGCTCTTTGAAAATATCTAATGAAAGTCACAATGTTAAGTATCACAGGTAGAAATTATCCGTAGTAAAGCAGAATGATCACCTATATCATCAATCAGAATGATTCTTATAACACAGCGCTAGATCCCTTGATAGTGTATGTACATACACTGGATGTAATTATATTCAAAAATTACAGTGCAACTCAGACTGACTCTCTGTCTGTAAAACTGCCCTACCTGGTACCCTGGTTTTCTTTTGCTTCTTTGTATTACAAAATCTACTGGAGGACTAGGTAACAAACAAAATCTTACTTAGTAGTATCTTTTCCTAAGACTGTATCACTATTTGCATAAGCTGTCCTCACTGCCTATTAAGTAACCACATGGAAATAAAGATATAATAATAGAACAAAATTTGTACAGCTAAAAATTTCAGCCTAATTTAAAAATACTATTTATCACTGCTTTTAAAAGAGCAAAAAAAACCCTTATTTTTATTAGTCTATTAATGTCTACTTGTTATTTTATAAATATAAAAGTGAAGCATGATCTACTTTTCTATAGTGTCAGAAAATCTCATGAAGCAAATCTGTCACTGAACAGGGCAAAATTATAACTTCCCATGGGTTGTGAAAAATTCTCTAAGAGTCTTTTAAGATACAAGTACCTTCAATACCATTACCTACCAGAGATAAGAACCAAAACAACTAGGTTAGAAGCACTTCTACTCATATATCTGAAGTACTTATTTTCTTATGAACAAAAAGAGATATCAGGTTAAAACTAAGTATCTCTGAAAAATCAAAAAGTAAATTAAACATTGAAAATCATTAAGTAACAATACAGATAATTAGATCTCTTGAGGAGGAATATCATTTTGTGTTTTATCTTCAAGACCAAGTACCTCTCAAACGAAGAGATATAAATACACTCTAACATTTTGCCCCAATTTTTCCACAACATAAATTTACTTTAAAACCGAAGTATTACAGGAACTGAAAAAATTTTAAAGGCCGTATCTGTTGCCTGGTTAAGCATACAGGCAATTCTCATTCCCCAAGAGTATCAGATTAGGTTACAGATATCTCTATACAGTATACTTGGAATAAAAGGGTTCTGCTTAAGATAATCTATTTTTACTGACACATTAATTAGGATGCAAAAAATGGGAAAGTTTCTCAATTCCTGTCTACAAAGTATGCACAGAAGTCACTGCAATTCACTGTCTTTAGAAAAGGAGAAAAGTACCTTTTTAAAAGTAAATGAGACAAAGTCAAGAAAGTGGAACAGTTTTGTTTTATAGTTACTTTTCCTTTAGATTTATTATCAGAAAAGAACTACAAACTAAAGAGGAGTTCAACATACAAAGCTTACTGAAGATCCTGGTCTAAGCAATATTTCAATGAAAATATCTGAATGTAGACCTCTAACCATTTCAATGTAGACATTTTAACCATTTCAGTCCAGTGCAATTCTCAATCAACCCTTTTTAATCCGGGATAAAGTTATCTTCCAAAATTGCAAAAGATATGTGCTCAATGATATTTAAGAAATAACTGCTGTCAAATATACTAAGTATTCCCAAACAACTCAACTTAAACCCATTATGTAAATAGATACTTTGAAATTTCTATCCAATAAATACTTTATTTCCACTAATGTTATTTCAAAAGGCGAATCAAAAGCTATACTTAACGATTCTTGAAGTCTAGAAATTCCTAATATCAAGCATGACAGGAAATGTGTTAACTTTGAACGGAATTAAGTATAGCCTCCCTCGTGAACAGATTTTAACTCCATACTCTCCACCATTTCTCCAAGAACGTAAAGATTGGTATTAATGTACTTAATTGTTAGAATAGGTCCAGAAGATTAAGAAAGAAGTAAGATTCTTTGACCAAAAGTTCTATGAAAATGAAACAGAATGTGTTGCATTCGGTCTTCTGGATGTTTAAAAGTGAAGGAAGGCCTCTCCTAGGATGCAAAGGAAGTTGATGTTTAGGTTCCTTCCGAGAGGGTGGTACCCGTATGTAAGACTTTTGTGGTGGAAATACCATACCTACAGGGCCAGGAATAAATGCAAATTCTAAAACACTGGAAGAGCTTTTATAAAAGAAACCTAGAATCCTCATTCGCCGAGGACTAACAGTTAACAAGAGTCAGATGCTCTCTCTCCCAGCTGGACTACAGCCTCAACTAAAAACTAGGAAGGCCTCCTTCAACCCCACTCATTTCTTCCGTGAAACTTTTAAGTTAGACCCAAGACAGCACAAGGTGGAGAGGCCCCGGCGGAAGTAGAAAGCTAGGACTAGCAACTTCACAAACAGAAGCGTCTCGGGTTCCTCCGCCGCCCCAGGACTATCCCGTCTCAGTCTCTATCTCTCCTCGCAAGCTTCACCCTCCGGGTGCGGTGGCAGAGAAAGCATTATACAGTTGCACTCCTCCTCTTTCTACCAACCATACTCTTTGGTATCCTAGGGCCTGGGGGCTCCTGAGGCCCGTTAGCCAGTCCCGTGTCCGTCTCCCCCAACCCCATCTATTACACACACACACACACACACACACACACACAAACACGCACAAGTTGCAGGTGATGTGGGTGTACTGAGAAAATGTGAACAGCCAGAGACCGCGGAAGCTGCTGGGAACGCGGCAGCCCGTCTAAAGCGGACCCGGGCTCCTCGGCCACCGCTGCTGCCGCCTTCTCTTCTTCCCCAGGAAGCAGCGCGGCGGTGGCGGCTCCTCCGCGCTGGCGGGAGCCGGGCGGAGCGGAGTCTAGGAGAAGCCTCCGCTCCCGCGAAAGGGACCAGGCCTAGGATCCAGGGCTGCCGCTGCAGCCACCCAAGTACAGCGACGCTTTACGTCCCGTCCACCACCCTCCTCATACACACCCCCTCCCTCCTCCACCGCCGCCACCCCCCCTCCCCGCCCGCTCCGCTCTCCCTCTCTCGATTGGAGCCGAGACAAAAGCAACGGGAAGCGGCGGGCCAGGACGCTGCCCGCGGACCCCGAGCGCGGCCGGGCCGGCCCCGAGGCATTCCCCAGCCTTGAGGGGGCCCCGAATCCGCCGCCCCCGCCGCGCGCCCCGCTGCCAGACTTCCGAAAATTTGCCAAAAACTCACCGCATGAATTTTCTTGTCCCGCGGATCCAAGATGGCGACGTATCCACCGCGGAGGCTGCTGGGAGCAAGACCTTTACCCTCTGACCCCCGCCGTGACCCCCGTCGTTCCGGCTTCACTCAAGGCGGCGGCGGAAGGTGGGAACAGCGATTGCCTACCGGACAGGGTTGGGGGTGGGCAGATCGCTTCCCGCGCGTTCAACAAGGGGTGTGGAGAGGCACTTCACTCCCTCACCTTTTCTCCGCGGCTTCCAGCCTGTCTCCCACCGATTCGCTGGGAGGCGCGCAGCCTCTTCGCAGCCGTTGTAACGATCAGGGCCCCTACGGCCGCTACAGTCCGCCTGGGGCCGGGTTGCTCTGCACTGAGCACTGACCCTCGGTCCGTGGCGGGCCGCGGGGTCCAGGGGCGGGGAATGGTGAGGTGGCGTCGGCCCGCCCTCTCTGGGGACGCGGAACGTGTTTGTGTTTGTGTTCGTGTCGGACACCACGCCCCTCCCACGTCCTCCTGGAAGGGCCCCCACACCCACCCCACCCCCGACTCCCACCACCTGAAGCAAAACTGATCGCTGTCCCCTTTTCTTCCCTCAGCCCCCGCGATCTCCGGTGCTTGTGCAGGCACTTCCAGGGACTGGCAGCATGTCACCATCACCTCCTGAGAAGTGAGTTTCCCTCGGCTGAAACCGTTGGTATTTTCTACTCACCACCCTTCCTTTTTTTTTTTTTTTTTTTTCTAAACTTGGTGGGAGGGAACTTACAGGGGAGCCAGTTTTTAAAGCACGGTTGCCTGAGTTTGCGCTAACCGAGTTAGATTTATAGCACTTTACCTCGCTTCTACTCCTCAGTCCCCACCTCAGCTTGAGTGACTTGCTGGGCTGTGAGCAAGACCGTTTGAAATTATGGTGCCTTTGGTGGAAACTTTGCGAGAGTGAAGTCTCTATTTTTCAGAAAAACAGTTGTCACTCAAAATTAAATTTATGTTCTTTGAAACAATCTCTTTTTATTCCTTTGTATATCGCTAAACGCTTTCCTTTTTGTTACCATTCGACATGTTTAGACGTAAGAAGAGTCTCTGCAAGTGTGTTTGGATTTGTGTAGTTTCATAAAGTGAATGGTTATTTTTTTTTTCTATTTGAATGATAGAACGTATTAATGTAAAGTACAAACCATTTGAAGTAAATAAAATTTCTCCTTCCTTTGTTGGTTTCTTTTATACAATCACCTTTTCCTTCCTAAAAGAATCACTGTCATCCAATTTAAAATTTATGATTGAAGGGCAGAGGGCATCTGTCAGCCTTAAATAGCAAGGAAAATAAGCATACCATAAATGAAAGGTGACTTTGTTACGCTTACAGAATGGAAGGTATTTTTACATATTAGTAAATGTTGTGTGAATGAATTTAAACTGCTAATGGTGCTGATGTCGCCAGTAGAAAATGTTTTGCCTGGTTATTCAGTCCATTAAACATTCTGCTTCGCTGTTTTTTTACTTCAGGAAAATTCAAAGAGGAGCAGCACCTCCTTATGTCGCTCCCTTCCCTGACCCTAACGGTTCCTTCCTGCCTCTTAAACATTCTCTTCTACTCTGTAAGATGGTGTGTTAAAAGACTGAATATATCTCTGCGTAAATGTAATCCAGCTTCATCCTGTTCTCACCTTCTTGCTTCCTTTCTATTTCTGTCATGCACCACCGAGCTCTTTCCGGTCTGCAGCAGAGACTGTTAGTTGTCCCTAAAATTTCTCCATTTTTTTAAATACTAATAGACATGGACACATGGCTGTCCAGAATAAAGACTATTGGTAGCCATGTGGTAGTTTTAGCCAGTGGTATATAAGCAGGTACATCATGTGACTCTCCTTTAGTACCATTCTTAGAAGACAGATGGTGTGCACCTTCAGTCCTTTGTTTCTTTTCCTCTTAATATCTTGCACCCTGGAATAAGGATGTGATGGCCTGGAACTCAGTCAGTTTGGGCTCTAGGCAAAATCTTAAGCTGTGGAAACCTGAGTCTTTGAGACCCTTGTGGAGCACCATACCAGCTCTACACTCTTTACATGCAGATTTTGATGTGAGGGGAAAGTAAACTTCTATCTTATTAAAGCCACTATTTGGGGTCTCTTGTTCTCAGTTGAATTTAATCTTAACTGGTACTCCATCTCAGGACCTCTGCACTTGCTGTTTTTTGTTTGTTTGTTTGTTTTTTCTGCCTGGGATGTGCTTTCTCTAAGTCTGTATGGCTAACTTATTCTCATCCTTCAGATCTTAACTCCAAAATCATCTCTGACAGGCCTTCCCTGGCCACTGTATTTAAAGTAGCTCCTTTCACCATTTATTCTGTTTTCTTTAATAGCATTTGTAATTTATCATTATCTTTATTAGCTGGTTCCCTTCATCCTGCTAAAAATTTAAGTTACATGAGAGCAGGGACTACATTTGTTTTGCTCACTGCATTCTCCACATGAAGTAGACATTAGGGAAGTCATGTTAAATGAGTGAGACAATGAATAAATAAATCAATGAATGAACGAAGTAGATTCTTATCTACGATTAGGTAATCTTTTTTTCTTTTTAAATATCTCAAAAGGCTTCCTTCACATGATGTGTAAAATCCAAACTATGAAGCAGTTGGGAAAAGTAGTGCTAACCTAATGGAATATGCTAGCTTCCAACCCTGAATAATGAAGAGTATACCTTTACAGCTTAATTGGGGAGGCATACTGACAAATCAGAAGAGTAGTCAGCATCACAACTGGGACAGAAATTCCTACTATGTAGTGGTCTGATTTATGTAACTTAATGGACCTCAGAGTCTTCATCTAGAATGTAAGTAAGAGGAGTGCCTGGGTGGCTTGGTTGGACATCCAATTCTTTTTTTTTTTTAATTTGACAGGCAGATATCACAAGCAGGCAGAAAGAGGAAGAAGCAGGCTCCCCACCGAGCGGAGAGCCCGATGTGGGGCTCGATCCCAGAACCCTGGGATCATGACCTGAGGCAAAGACAGAGGCTTTAACCCACTGAGCCACCCAAACGCCCCTGGACATCCAATTCTTGATTTAGGCTCAGGTCATGATCTCAGGGTTGTGAGTACGAGCCCTGTGTCCAGATCCATGCTCAGTGAGGAGGAGTCAGAATGAATTTTTCTTCCTCTGCCCCTCTCCCCACTTGCACACACACTCTCTCTCTAAAATAAATAAATGAATCTTAAAAAAATAAAAATAAATGTAGGTAAGAATCTTACACTTTCAGAGTAATAAAAAGGTTTTTTAATAGTCCAACTTATGAGTGACGTGTTATACATTAATTTGGACTTCAGGTATTATTTTAATAGGTGATTTATGTCTTGATAATACTAGCAAGGATTCAGAGAAACAGGGCTTCTTAAATGTCTGAGAATATAAATCCCCACACTTCCAGAGTGCTATTCGACAGTATGTATCAGAAGCCAGGAGCATGTGCATTTGACCCTGAAATTCCTCTTCTAGAAATGTATCATAAGGAAATAAGACTATATGTAGCAATTTGATTATAAGAGTATTCATTATTACATGGTTATGAGGATATTGGTTAAGTAGGTTAAGCTATATATATAATAGAACAGTATTCAGCCTTTAAAAATGATGTGGAGGAGGGGTAACTGGCTGGCTCAGTCCAGAGAGCATATGACTTTTGATCTCAGGGTCGTAAGTTCAAATTCCGCATTGGATATAGAGATTACTTAAATAAAACTTCAAAAAAATGATGTGGAGAAAATTTTATTGGCATGATACATTAAGTGTGAAGAGACATTTTAAAATGTAGACTTAACCCTTGAATAATGCAAGGCGCCTTAACTTCCCTCCCCTGCATGCGTAGTCGAAGAAAACTAAAGCATACTATTGACCAGAAGCCTTATTGAAAATATAGTTAACATATTTTGTATGTTATATGCTTTACATATTGCATAATAACAAAGCAAGCTAGAGGAAAAATATTAAGAAAATCATAAGGAATAATAAGTACAAAATATTGTACTATATTTGTTGAAAAAATTTGTGTTTAAGTGGACCCATGTAGTTCAAACCTTTGTTCTTCAACTATAATTCCAGTTTTGTGAAAATTTTAAGTCTCCTAAAGATCTAACATGATATAGACAAAGGGTTAATTCAGCCTTGCAGAAGTATTATTTACAGCTATTTATATTTTATTATTTCTGTTTAATGGTTTTTCTATTTCCATTGAATAAAGATTGTGTATAATACTAATTAAAAGGCTACTTCTCTCTTTATAAAAATAAGTGGATAATTTGGGGCAATAGTACCACATACTTATTTGCCAAGCCTAATATCTTTTATTCTTTCTTCTGCCCTAAGCCCCACAAATAATTACCAATTCTTGTGTGTTTTACCTTCTAATTAAGACATAGTAATAGCAGCAACAGATGTAGCAGACACTTAAGATTCACTACATGCCAGGCACCGTTGTAAGCATTTTACCTATATTAACACCTGAAATCCTTGCAACTACTCTATGTGCTAGGAACTGCTAAAATCTATAGTACAGACTAAGTTCTCTGTTAGAGCAGGAAAAAACAAAAACAAAAAAAAAGAAGATTGGTGTGTCTGGGATAATTTCACCAAGTGGCTGTTTAAATTCCATGTTGAATGACTGATTAGATGTGGATGAAAGGAAGGGACATTTTCAGTGAGGGGACTAACATGAGCAAAGGCAGATTGTATTTGCAAGGGCTGCTGTACAAAGTACCACAGACTGGGTAACTTAAACAAATTCATTTCCTCACTGTTACGGAAGCTAGAAGACTGAGACATAGTTGGTTTCTCCCCAAGGGCCTCTGTCCTTGACTTGTAGATGAGTCTGTTTGTAAGTTTACATGTATTCTCCCCACATGTGAGTTTGTTTCCAAATTTCCCCTTACAAGAACACCAGTCATATTGGATTAGGGTATACCCATTTGACTTCATGTAACATTAATTACCTTTTTTAAAGCTCCTATCTCCAAATACAATCACATTCTGAGGTACTGCGAATTAGTACCTCATAAATTTGGGGAGAACACAACACAATTCGGGCCAGCTCAGAAGCAGAAATGAGCATGGGCCAGGAACTAGAACCAAAGTAAGATAAGCAGAAGGAGGCTAGTGGAATTTATATAGAATAGGGTGGCAGGTTTTGGAGTGCTTTAAAATGCAGAATGTAGAAATGTTGATAGATGGTTTTTAATAAGTCACTGCAATCAATCCTTTCTCAAGGTTTAGTCAGCACCAAAAAGGGAAAAAATAAATAAATAAATAGGGGCGCCTGGGTGGCGCAGT
This sequence comes from Mustela putorius furo, assembly GCF_011764305.1. Classification (NCBI taxonomy): domain Eukaryota; kingdom Metazoa; phylum Chordata; class Mammalia; order Carnivora; family Mustelidae; genus Mustela; species Mustela putorius. The sequence continues at coordinate 44,433,529 of NW_025422368.1, read as the reverse complement.
CGGTTGGGCATCTGACTCTTGGTTTCAGCTCAGGTTGTGATCTCAGAGTTATAGGATCGTGGGATCCAGCCCCATGTTCTACTCTGTACTCAACACAGTCTGCTTAGCGGACTCTGCCCCTACCCATTGTGTGTACAAGCAGGTGCACACTCGCGCGCGCTCGCGCTCTCTCTCTCTTTCTCATATAAATCTTTAAAAAAAAAAAGAGTCATTTGTAGTATATCTTTTATCATACTCACTTTTATCACCTAATGTCACCACTGTCATCTTGCAAAGGTAAATTATCTGTGAATCAAAAATATAATATATAGCTATGTATCATCTCTAAATTAATGTGATGTAGGGGTGCGTGGGTGGCTCAGTTAAGCATCTGCCTCCCTGGGATTGAACCTCAAGTCGGGATCCCTATTCAGCAGGGAGCTGGCTTCTCTCTCTCTGCCTGCTGCTCCCCCTGCTTGTGCTCTCCCTCTTTCTTTCCCTCTCTGTCAAATAAATAAAATAAAATCTTTTTTTAAAAAAAGACGTAATTTTTCCCCATTCAAATCACTTACAGAATAAAAGTTTTTTCTCCACATCATGCAAAAGAATTGCTTACTCAATTATATCAGCTGTTAAATGTTCAAGTGCATGGTTAAGCTGTTTTTTTTTTTTAATAATGCCAGTTACTCTGTATGAATTATAAAGTATCTTTCACCTAAAAAAGTAAAATAAACACCCCAAAAGTTTCAAGATTCAATGAATATATAATAGTAAATCAATTTAAAACACATGTAATCAGCCAATACATTTTTTCTGGCAATAAAAAAATCAACTGAAATCTAGTTTAAAAGAGAAACAAGGATTAGGTACTGAAATGATAGTAGGAATGAAATTAATCTATATATACACAACTGATGAATTATCTGTGCTTTTTAAATAGTGATGGATTTAGTGATAGCCATTCAATGCTGAATGTTAATCTGTTTTATAACTGCGGAAATTGAAGTGAAAATACATTCAGTATAAAAGAAAGTGAAGATTATAAAATATATAGATCCCAAGAAAACCTTGGTCCTGGAAGAAGCAATCTAAACCATCCCCTTCCCTCCAACTTCAATTTATTCCATCCTATTCAGTAATCTTGCTCTCAGGAACTATTTTATGTTTATTTAACCTAAAATTTTTACATTGCCTTTTTGTTTTTGGATTTTATTTTTATTCCTTGAAAATGCCCACACTGCAAATTGTTCATGGATGAAATACAGACTTTAGCAGGTTTTTTTTCTCTATAAAACTATGGTATAAACTTGCTCAGTTTTCTACCTTGCTAATAAATGTTATACCCACAGAGTTTGTAAAAGAAACCCCTTCAGGACTAAATGTGTAGAGTATGCTGCAAAGTACGAGAAGTAAACAAAAGAGTATATAAACCTACATTTGGACCACCACAGTACTGAGTGCTGACAAAATCATAACATGGGGAAAATTTTTTTAGAGAGGTGTGGTTCAAGAGCACCTGGCCAGCTCAGTCAGTGGAGCATGTGACACTTGATCTCCAGGTTGTAAATTCAAGTCCCATGTTGGCTGTAGAGATTACTTTAAAATATATATAGGTATATATATATATATATTTCAGTCCTGAAAGGGTTAAGTAGAAAACTCTATGTATTATTGTTTGTAACCATCCATCACACATTACAGTGCTTGAAAACAGTCAAGTCTGGCACAAAAAATCACGCAATTTCTGTCTACATCAGAAACAGTAGTTTTTTTAATCAAAAGTAACTTGGTTAATAATTGAGAAACATTGTTTCATAAAGGAACTCAGTTACCCTGTTAAACGTGAGGAGTTAATTTAATTCTCAAAAACTGCATTGGATATTTTCAGTGAGTACCCATGATACCAGTTATATTTAAAGGATTTATTTTAGAGAATGAGTAGAAGAGGGAGAGAGAATCTCAAGCAAACTACCCGCTGAGAGCAGACCCCAATGCCAGGCCTCATATCATGGCCCTGAGATCACAACCAAACCCAAGAGTCAGTTGCTCAACCAACTGGGCCTCCCAGGTATCCCCACACCAATTTCATTTAAACAAAATGGTTGTCACAAGTCTGTTCAGTAAGAGGAACAAATATTTCACTAACTAATATATATACCAGCATGCCTTAAGTTGCCAAGGTTTAGGAAAACTCAGCAACAAGTTGAATATACTAGTGTTCAACTCTGAAACCTTTCAAAATATGAAGGGAATAGCCTTTAGCTCACCTTCCCAGTCTGATAAATTCAGTAGAACTAATGAAAACTGTTACGGGATCATTAACTCAGCTTCTATGCATATTTTTAAAAATTGCATAAAATAAGAGTATAAGATCTAAATATCTACTCAAAAAGTGGGGGTGGGGGATAACTAGAACAGGGGCGCCTGGGTGGGTCGGTCAGTTAAGCACCTGCCTTTGGCTCAGGTTATGATCTCAGGGTCCAGCGATCAAGCCACATGTCAGGCTCCTCAGGAAGGAGTCTGCTTCTCCGTCTGCCCCTCCCCCTCACTCCTTTTTTCCTCTCTCTCTCAAATAAATGAAATCTTTTAATAAAAAAAAAAATTAGAGGGATGGCTCATCTGTCTAGAGAGCCTCAGTGGCTCAGTTGGTTAAATGTCTATCTTTGGCTCAGGTCATGGTCCCAGGGTCTTGGGATCGAGTCCCTCATCAGGCTCCCTGCTCAGTAGGGAGCCTACTTCTCCCTCTGCCTCTGCTGTTGCCCCTGCCTGTGCTCGCTCACTCTCTCTCTCTCTTTGACAAATAAATAAAATATTTCTTAAAAATTAGAACATACTGTACTTGAAGCACTCACAATTCTAAAATGAGTCATTGTGAGCGGTGCCTGGGTGGCTCAGTCAGTTAAGTGTCTGACTCTTGATCAAACATCTGACTCTTGGTTTCCACTCAAGTCATGGTCTCAGGGTCATGAGATAGAACCCCACATGGGGTTCTGCACTCAGTGTGGAGTCTCCTTGTCCCTCTTCCACCTCCTCTGACCCCTTCTCTATGAGTGCACACATGCTGGTGTGTGCTCTCTCTCTCACACAAGTAAATAAATAAAATCTTTAAAATGAGTCATTGTGTTGATAAATAACCAGCATCTCTAATAAAGCCATAATTTGGGGAGGGGGATATGTTCCATTGTACATATTCTTTTGAAGATACTCTGTACAGTCTGAGGTTACTGTTTAGTTATAAAAACATTTTCTACTACTTGATCAAAATTAAGCATTTTGTGAATCCTCATAGTGATGTCCACAGTGACCCTCTCAAACACAAAAAAATTTATCTTCAACTGGTTACCTGTACATTTCATGAAATACTTGATGCTTAAAAATACCAAAATGACAATGAAAATAAAAGAATTTGGATAGTCCCTTACAGTTTATTATATAAGAATTTCTCCCATAATTTTGTTTTCAAAGTTTTGCATTATTTTCATGGTACTTTCTGAACTCCATCAATTTTTTGTATCCTTGTAGAATTGTTCCAGATATAAACATAAAAGGATGCTTTTAATATGACCAGTTTTGAGGAAAATAGAATAAATGCTTTCTCATCAGAATATATTGTTCTGTTCTGACTTGGTATCCATTTATTATTCGTTATTCGAATGTGATTGATTCTCAGGTTATATGCCACACACTTTATTTTATTTACTTTATTTTCATGTAATTTTCAAACTATGTGACATAGGTATAATAGTACAATTTCCTCCATTTTCTTGTATGCCATATGTATGTAGCAGATCTTACCCAATTTAAATTTGTGAGCCATATTTTGACCTTCAAATATCCTTGTCCTTATATTGAATTATCGTTTATTATTCATCACCTTTGGAATGGATCACAATGATGTTAAAGTTGCTTAGTATTTTGACCCAAACATTAAAGATGTCATTACCCTCCAGTGCTTTTGTGGATCACTATCTGTAAAAATAGATAGCCTAAAAGGAAAAACCAAATAAATAAGATAACAAGTGGGAAGAATATAAGATCCTTAGAAACTAGAAAATAGCTGCAACAAACCAATCAGCACAAGAAAACCTCAAACAGTAGTTAGAGATAAAATAGGAGGTCAATATTGTCCTGTTCAGTATAGCTACCACTTAATTTGGCATCTACTAAACTGCAAGCATCGTAATTACATTATTTTCCTAAGCTGCATAACATGGGATAGGTGGTATTCACACTGTACAGATGAAGAATAGAGATTTTAAGAAAGGTTACCTTCAATTATACAGATTATTTCCACCTTCACAGCCTGTTCTGTCTTTTAAACGTAGTTTATAATATTGTGTATTTTAAATATATATACACATAGGTATGTGTGTATATATAATATATATGTAATATATATGTGTTTGTATATATATATATTTTTAATTTATTTTATTTTATTTTTTTGGTGGGGAAAGAGCCCATAGATTTCATAAGATTCTCTAAGTGCTCCCTAGTGAAAAAGTCTTAAGAACCACTGAAATTCACTGGTGGGCGGGCATCTGGGTAGTTTAGTCAGTTGAGTCTTCAACTCTTGATTGAAGCTCCAACTCTTGATCTTCTGAGATCAAGACCTCGTTGGGCTCCACGCTGAACCTGCCAGAGAGAGAGAGAGAGAGATGGAAAGATAGATAGATAGGTAAAACCATCAAAAATTAAAGTTGGACTTTTAAAAAAACCTCACTGTTGGTTCAGAGCATTTATTATGAGAAAAAAGTCTAAGATATCTTGGCTGAATCAGTCAAATGAATAAATATGGAGAACCTACATAGATAATTAAAATTCTGGTTCAACTAACAATTGTGAGTCCTATTATGCACCAGCCATACAGATTGTGTAGTACTGTTGCTCAATCTTGAATAATATAGGAACACATAAGAATTTTTGTATAATCCCAATATAAGTTATTTTTATTACAAAGTTACCCTAATATGTGCTATGTGAACATAGAAAACCTGGTGTAAATCTGTGCTGATGGCTCTTTTTTAACTTTTAAACCAGAAATAAAAGAAATTAAACTAAAATATTTGAAATTAATAACATTAATTTTAGTGTAACAAAGAAAAGAAACAGTATTGTTTTGCTGAGCCTAAATCATCATCGTAAGTCATTACAAAGTAATACAGCACACATTTGTTTTAATTTGGAATACCTATATTACTAAGTGATGATTCAAGTTTCCCACCAGTTTTCTCTGTTACAATTTTTTTTTTTAAATCTTTGTTCCAGAACCAAGCAATCGCAATATTTGACCTTTACCTGGCATGTATGCTTCATTCATTTGTTTGTTTTTATTCTTTATTATATCCCAGGGCAATTTAAGTTTTATAGCTTGGCTCTAATTCAGTTATAAACATAGAAACCTGGCATTCAAATCAGGTGAAAGTATGAATTTATATAATGGTCTTCCCTGTGATCCAAAGTCTAATTATATTTTTAAGTTATTTTTGAAATGAGATTTCAAAACTAAAGGTTTTTGATAAGAAATCATAAATATTCAAGAAAATATTGCTGAATCACCAGAGATTTGAAAAGCAAAGTGTAAGAGCTTGGGGTTTTAGAATAGTTCTGAGCTGGAATTTTACCCAACTAAAATACATGTAAGCTGAGGTCCCTTGGGCAAGATGTTTAACCTCCAAGCCTCAGTTTTGTTACCTGAAAATTCTATGTGAAACTATTACCATGCCTTTCAGGGTTGTTAAATTTATTTATGAGATGATCTTTGTAAATCTTAGTATAATGTAGAAAGAGGCAAACAATCACAAAATAGAAGTTGCTGATATCATATTTTTATGTGAAATACTACATGTAATCTAAGAATTTTAAATAGAGAAGCTAATTATTAAGGCAGCATCTGAAAGGGAAAAATGCAAGAAAATGATAGATAATATAAAGAGCCATTTTAATAAAGGATAGCAGAGGCACCTGGGTAGCTCAGTGAGCTAAGCCTCTGCCTTTGGCTTAGGTCATGATCTCAGGGTCCTGGGATCAAGCCCCATGTGGGGCTCTTTGCTCAGCAAGGAACCTGCTTCTCCCTCTCCCTCTGCCTACTTGTGATCTCTCTCTCTCTCTCTGACAAATAAATAAATAAAATCTTTAAAAAGATAAAAAATTTTAAAAAGACAACAGACATAACTAGCTGTTAATATGTTTTCTGTTGAGAAATAAAAATAGGTAAAGTAGGGAAAGGAAACATTCTTAAATTATTACATTTCATAGCATCAAGTAGTGATTATGTTATACTTTGCTACTGTAAGACTATTTTTTAAAATAGTGGGGTTTTTAAAATAAACATATTAGCTAATCTTTCAGTTTCTGTGATGGCATCTCTTCTATAATTATTAACAGGATTTTAAAAGGCCCATGACTTTTTAAAGACATTGTTTACAAGAAGGTAGTTACTAAGTATTTACAATAATTTTCAAGTAACTTTGTATGAAGTTACTTCTTATAGTTCTATATGAAGCAGCTAGAAATTATATTCAGTCAATTAAGGTGTTTTTAAAAGACTGCTGGAGGGGGCAGTGCTTGGCTGGCTTAGTTGGTGAAATATGTGACTCTGGGTCTCCAGGTTGTGTAAGTTTGCTCTCATTGGTGGAGAGATTACTTAAAAATAAAAATCTTTTTAAAAAAATAAATAAAAGACTGCCTAGAATAGAAGTGTACACCATATTTCATAAAACACTTGTATTTCATCAACGTAAATAAATTTAGTTCCTATTAGCTTCTAGATATTAAAAGTTGTGCTATCTGCTAAACCTTTGGTGATGTTCGTGATCTTAGAAAAATATTATCTCCATACCTTCTCTTTTCCTTTTAGTGAAACAGCCTACAATTAGGAAATCAGTCTTCCTAAGCATAACCCACATTAGTGGGCATAGAACAGTTAAATGGCAGAACTCAGAGAAACAGCCAATTATTCACTTACAAATTTAGCCACTACTACTGAGGAGATAATTTGGTAGTGTAGCATCAAAAGAAATCTTAACGCACAAGACTTCTAAATAGGAAAGAAGACCTTTTCTGGCAGCCTCAACCCAGAAGCTAGCTTTTCCTGCTAAAAGCCAAGGAATCTTTTTTCTCTTTTTCTTTCTTTCTTTCTTTTTTTTTTTTAACTCTTACTATAGTAGCAGAGGAAGGAAAAAGCCTCTATTTTGAATGAACCAACAACAGACATACTTATTATACTTCTTTAAGTTGAAGAACTTTATAGATTTAGATATGTGTAGTTCCTTGTGGACACAAAAATTACAAAAAGGAAAAAGAAGAGAGGGAAGAAGGATCCAAACTAGGTTCCTCAGATTAGTTTCATGAGATATTGGGAAGTACTCTGGCGGGGGGGAGAGGGGGGATTCCACTGTAAATTAAGCACAGGGAATGCTGAGTTAAACCAAGTAAAAGAAGTTTCATTATTGCAACATTTGCTAGAATTTTTAATATGCTAATACATGTGTCTTAAAGTGCCTAAGTTGATTTTAAGACTTAATTCCTCACAAAACCATGAACTATCTAACTACATTTAAAAAAATACTTGAACGGCTTGAATTTTGGATTCCTGTAGACTGAGACTGAGGATTCTCCACCATCAATTTTGTTATAAGGAACTGGTATGGGATTTGAACTGGGTATCACAGTTGTTTTGAGGAGGACCAAATAAGAACTATTTCTCTTACCACTTAAGTGTAAGGTTTACCAATATATTAAGCAAGGATTGGCTGACATTTGATAATCACAATAATACTATAGTTATATAGCATATATAGCTGAATTTTTATATAGCTACATCATAGAATATATAACTGAGTATTTATATAGATACATTACAACAATGTAATGGATACATTACAACAATGTTCCACATTGTAGGTTAAAATAACTTAAAAATCCCACAGCATTAACTGAGTGTCACAACCAGCCTATCACCACCACCACCACCACTACCACTCCTACCCAGTCTTAGTCAAAAAACAGAGAGAGAGAGAGAGAAAGGAGACTGTTGGAGAAAGCAATGTTTATGGACAAGCTGTTTCTAATATGTAATTGGGGTGAAGAGTGCTTGAAGAGAATCACTTCTAAAGCTTGGATTTCTAAAATGGGGAGACACATATCTTTTCTCTGTTGGACATTTGCTTAGCCACAGGACTTGCTCATCTCCTAGAATGCAGGAGGAGAAAGAGGATTTGAACAGTGATAGACTGAGAGGCCACCAGGATAGCAGGGAAGTAACCCTATACCCATCATTTAGTGTGGCAAGAAAATAAAGTTTCCTATGGGTGGTACAAATCCCAGGAAAGGCTTGAGCCATTTTGTCAGTATGGGGGCCAACTACAGCAAGAGGGAACATTGTAGCAAGGAGAATGAAAGCCGTCCTAAGCTGGAACACAGCTTTTGGACACTGTCACATAGAAGTTATCAATATCCAGTCAATGAAGATTGCATTCTTACCCAGTCAAGGAAGGAAACATTTGCCTTTTTCTCTTTAAAGTAAGGAAGTTTTTTGTCTTTTCTTTGTCCTTCTCTTTGCCATAAACAAGGGCACCAAATCTAGAGAAGAGAGGAAAAACAGGCGTCTGAGAGCCAGATATTTCCCTACTCCCTCCAAGTCACTAGAGCTTTACTTGTATTGGGGTTGGTGGGTTGGTGGAAGAAGGGGAGAAGAAGTTCGAATCGAGTTCAAGGTTGAAGCTTTCACATTAGCAAGACTGATTCTTTAATCTTAGATTGTTATGTTTTAATAAAGTGGCTGAAAATCATAGATATATATGTATGGTATCATGAAAGGAGACACCCCTTTGAAAAAAAGAAGTTCTACCTGGTATTGTTGGGGATAGGTATTGAAAATAATAAGGACACTTCTTATTTATTGTCCCAAAAGTTTAAAGCATTTTAAGTGTTTGAAAACAAATACTTAAAAACATTTATGCTTGGAGCAACTGGGTGGCTCAGTCCGTGGGCATCTGCCTTCAGCTTAGGTCATGATCCTCTGATGGAGCCCTGCCTCCTTGGGCTCCCTGCTCAGTAGGGAGTCTGTGTCTCCCTCATCCCCTCCCTCTCCCCCTGTTCTGTCTGTCTCAAATAAATAAATAAAATCTTTTAAAAAATTATCCTTAAGTTTTATAAAAATTGTGATTTCTCCAATTTTTCATCAGTCTCTTCTGTGAACTTATAAATTTTTGAAATTTAAAACATCCTTACAAGTATTTTAGAGGTGTATCCACAACTGACAGTTTTGCTGAAGACTTTGGGGTCCAGACAACAAAGTAAGCAACACCCTATACAGAATGTAATTTTTAAAGTCCTGCCCCTTTCTACATTTGCCATCCATTACAGAGACACACAGCTATGTCATTCAATCCTGCTATCGTCACCCAGCCCAGATTTTAAACCAAAAAGTGGGATTAAAGAGCAAAGGGGTCTAAACTACCTGTTTTTTTGCACTGGCCTTGTTTAAGTTTTTTGTTTTTGTTTTTGTTTTTTTAAGATTTTATTTATTTATTTGACAGAGACACAGCGAGAGAGGGAGCACAAGCACGGGGAGTGGGAGAGGGAGAAGCAGGCTTCCCACTGAGCAGGGAGCCTGATGTGGGGCTTGATCCCAGGACTTCAGGATCATGACCTCAGCTGAAGGCAGCTCTTAACAGCTGAGCCACCCAAGCACCCCCTTGTTTAAGTTTTTGTTTTGTTTTGTTTTGTTTTTTAAAAGATTTTATTTATTTATTTGACAGACAGAGATCACAAGCAGGCAGAGAGGCAGAGAGGAGGAAGCAGGCTCCCTGCCGAGCAGAGAGCCCGATGCGGGACTCGATCCCAGGACCCTGAGATCATGACCTGAGCCAAAGGCAGCGGCTTAACCCACTGAGCCACCCAGGCGCCCCTTGTTTAAGTTTTTAAGTCAAATGAAATTCCACAGAATTTTAGATCAGTGTGTTCACTTCAAATTCAATAAAATTAATACTTTCACCCAGAAAAGAGTAAGGAGTAAATCTAAAACTTTTATTTAATATGATTTAGGATTAGGGGCACCTGGGTGACTCAGTTAGGCATCTGCCCTCAGTTCAGATCATGATCCTGGGGTCCTGGGATTGAACCCTGCATCGGGCTTCCTGCTCAGTGGGGAGTCTGCTTCTGTCCCTCGTCCTGCTCCTGCTCTTTCTCTCCCTCTCTCAAATAAAGAAATAAATAAAATCTTTTTTTAAAAAGATTTTATTTATTTGTCAGAGAGGAAGAAAGAGTGAGCACAGGCAGACAGAGCGGCAGGCAGAGACAGAGAAGCAGGCTCCCTGCCGAGCAAGGAGCCCAATGTGGGACTCCATCCCAGGACGCTGGGATCACGACCTGAGCCAAAGGCAGCCGCTTAACCAATTGAGCCACCCAGGCATCCCAAGAAATAAATAAAATATTTAATATGATTTAAGATTTGATATTCCAGATCAGTAGTGAATTTCACTGATACTTGATGGAATAATATCTAGCCTATACCTGTTCAAACATTTTTAACCATCTCACTCATTATGGTATGAAGCATGAAGAATTATTTTTTGTTTGTTTGTTTATTAGTGAGAGAATAATACAATACAAATGATTGCTTAGCAACTTCAGATCTGGGGACAAACAATTGGATCATTCTCATGAAGAACAACATGAGGGCATGCAAATTCCCAGTGCATTCATACTGACAAATATTTACTATGTGCCAGGCACTGATCCAAACACAGGGAAATAAAGCAGTAAGGAAGGCAGATAAGTTCCCTGTTTTCCTGGAGGAGATAGACAATAAACAAATATTTGTCATAATATTATGCAATAATAAGAATTATGGAGGAAATGAAGCAAGATAAGGGCTAGAGAGTGACAACGGGGTAGGGTGCTCTTTTAGATAAGGTGGTCAGTGCAGAGTTCCCTAAGGAGGTAATATTTGAACAAGTGTTCTGCAGGAAATGAGGTTGCACAAGTTCATTTGATAGACACGTGATTTTGGTGTCACCTATATTAGCTATGAATTTAATATCCCTTAAAGACTCTCTCTGTATAGATAGGTAGGTAGGTAGGTAGGTAGATATAGACCTACCTATAATATAAAATCAACACGCCGATCCAAGCAACAAAGTTACCTTGTCTTTACCAAAAGTAGCATATGGCTACTGATTTTTTGTTGCTTCTGGTCTCATTCCTTTCATTCCATTTTAATTCAACAGATCTTTATTGAGTAATTGCTATGTTCCAGGCTTTAATATAGGCTCTTGCCACATACCACTAAGTAAAACAGGTGAAGATTCCTGACTATGTGGAGATTACATTCTAGCAGGAAAAGATAATAAACACAATATATATACCTTATTAGGAAATGATTTATGCTATACAAGAACAAGTAGACCAGAGAAAGGGGGATTATAAATATGAGGACGAGGATAGTTTTCATTAGTAAATAAGCTAATGAGGGGGAGTCTCAATGAGATTAGACCCAAGCAAACACCTGAAGAAGTGGGGAAGTTAGCCCAGTGCCTATCAAAGGGAACAGCTCTCATTGACACATACCTGCAAACACACATATATACTTGTGCTTTTGCTATCAAGGAAGTTACTGTCTTTTTTTCAAAACACATTATTTTTTTTTTCTGCTTCACACCCCACATGGAACCTGATATGGGGCTTGATCCCAAGACTGTGAGATTGTGACCTGAGCTGAAAATCAAGAGTCAGATGCTTAACCAACTGAGCCACCCAGGAGCGCTTCAAGAGTGGTTATTATATAAGCTTATAAAAAATAGAGTGGATAGGGGCACCTGGGTGGCTCAGTGGGTTAAGGCCTCTGCCTTCAGCTCAGGTCATGATTTCAGGGTCCTGGGATAGAGCCCCTCATCCCAGGGCTCTCTGCTCAGCGGGGAGCCTGCTTCCTCCTCTCTCTCTGCCTGCCTCTTTGCCTACTTGTGATCTGTCTGTCAAATGAATAAATAAAATCTTTTTAAAAAATGCTTCCTCTTTCTTAAAAAAAAATAGAGTGGATATGATATACCTTTATTATATCACACAGAAAATATACTGTATCCTTTCTTGTTCATAGGTGCTGGTGTTAGAAGTTATGTTAGAAATCCAAAATAATTTAAAATAAATTGGAAAACACCTTAGATTACTGATTTCATGCTATAAATTGAATGAAAGCTTAAAAAGCATCATGATTTGTTAGTATTAGTAGTTAGAAAAATAGAATTTTATGAGTTCATTCAATAAAGTTAAAATTGTTTAGATTCTTTCATCTTATTTTTCCTTCATTTCATCTGTTTTTCCAGGCATCAATAACTTTATTATAAATTTGTTTAAAGTCAACCCTCATCAGTTTACATGCAATGTCTGTTATTCTACAAAGTAAAATCTTCTAATCTTTTTGTTCCTAAGACATGACTTTTTTAAAAAAAGTAACTAAATAATTACGACTAGCCATTAAGATATAGTAGCAATATTTCTCTTCCATTTTCTTTTTTCTTTTTTTCAAATAGCTTTCTGTTTTAAATTTTTAAGGACAAAATTACACTTCACTTCACTGATTTGTACTTTTGAATCAGTATTGAGTAACAGGCAACTTATCGTAACTTTAATTTTTTTTTTTTTTTTTTTGAGTAGGCTCCACACCCAGTGTGGGATTTGAACTCACAATCCTGAGATTAAGAATCTCATGCTCTGTTGCCTGAAACAGATAGGTGCCCCAACTTTTTGTAACATTAAATACCATATCTTTCACTGAAAGATCACAAATGTTTCATAAACTTAAACATTGTATATACTTCTTTTACTAAGATGAAAATAATATGTTTGATTTTGATTTTCTAAAAAAATTTAACTGATTTTTTTCGTAAAACTCTTTTCAATCCCAGGCTACAGTGTTCCCTTTCCTATTCTGAACTTATTTTCTTATCATTTATTTAACACTTCCTTAGTAGATGCTGACTTCTGTCTGTTTTAATTCCCCAAAACAGACTATACATTTTCCAAGGACAAAGATCCAGGTCTTATCTGTCAACATAATGATTTTTCACAAAGTAACTGTTTCACTAGCACTTTTTGTTTGATTGATACAAGTATAACTTGTAAAACTCAAAATTATACTATTGAGATATTGTGATTTTTAATAACATGTATTTGGTTTCTATCCCCATTTCTGGTAGAGTTCCCAAAAGCCTTAGGCGTTTCCTAAGTGATAAGAAAGATAAAGATGGGGCGCCTGGGTGGCTCAGTTGGTTAGGCAGCTGCCTTCGCCTCCTGGAGTCCCTGGATTGAGTCCCGGGATCAAGTCCTGAGTCCCGATTCCCGAGACGGGCTCCCAGCTCCAAGGAGAGTTTGCTTCTCCCTCTGACCTCCCCTCTTGTGCTCTCTCTCATTGCCTCTCTCTCAAATAAATAAATAAATAAATAAATAAATAAAATCCTTAAAAAAAAAAAAAAGAAAGATAAAGATGCCTTGTTATTCTTAAGGATCCCCTATAAACCACACCTGAGACTATGTTTATGAGGTGACTTTTGGAATCCCCCTAGGATGGGGGCTGGCTGCCAGGGGAACTGTGAATAGAACTTTCAGCACCACCCTACCCCCAACCTCCAGGGAGAGGGGAGGGACTGGAGCTTGGCTCAATTTCCAATGACCAGTGAGTCAATCAATCCTATCTACTGCAATGAAGCCTTCACAAAAACTCAAAAGGATGGGGTTCAGAGGACTTTCAGGTTGCTAAACATATGGAAGTGCTGGGAGGGTGGTACATACCCTTCACCCATACCTTGTTCTATGCGTCTCTATCTGGCTGTTCCTGAGTTGTATATCCTTTTATAATAAACTGATGATCTTAAGTAAACTGTTTTCCTGAGTTCTATGAGCCATTCTAGCAAACTAATTGAACCCAAGTAAGGGATTATGGGAACCTCCAATTTATACTGAGTTGTTTAAAGCATAGCTAACAACCTGGACTTGGAATTGGCATATGGGGGCACTTTTGTGAGACTGAGCTTTTAACCTGTGGAATCTGATATTGTCTCTAGGTTGATATTGTCAAAATTAAACTGAATTGTAGAACACCTGCTGCTGTCCACAGAGAATTGGAGAATTGCTTAGTGTGGGGAAAAAAACCCACACATTTTGTGACTAGAAGTGTCAGAAGTGAAGTGTGAGTGTTGTGTGTGTGTGTGTGTGTATATGTATATATACATATATATATATGCACATACTATAATGTACAAAGTTATAGTGTACTCTAAGTTTGAAAAGTGTTACATAGTATACCTTCCTTAGCTAGGAAAGGAGAAAAGTCAAGCTTTCCACAATTTCTCCTTCCTCTGTGGCATTTGGGGTTCTATTACCTGAAAAATTATGTAGCCAAACTGGTAATCATCAGCTTTTAGATATAAAAAGTTGGTCATGAAAAGTATTAAGTTGAGCTCCTCAATTTTTTTTTACTTTGACACCAAAACGTTTTTTCTTTTTTTTTTCTTTTTAAAGTAATTTCTAAGCCCAACATGGGACTCAAACCCATGATCCTGAGATCAAGAATCTCATGCTTTATGGACTAAGCCAGCCAGGCACCCTGTTTTTGCTTTTATATCAACAGTCTGAAGATTCAAAAGATAAACAAATGAAAGGGCAGCATTCTAATTTTTCCCCCCTAATCTGTATAAGTGTTAAACATAACAGTAGAAACATTCTGGCTATTAAAATAGGAGTATTGTATTTTAAAAGCAGCCATGAGAACTCTGCTGTCTGATGGACTTAATCTTTGAGTAACTAAGGTAACACATTCCTAGTTCTACCCAACTATGCATGCCCTTAGCTACTGATGCTAAATTAGATCATATGTCAGAATCAGTTGTGTCTAAGATGTCCTTAGGAAAACAGGTTCATCTTTGACTCCTACCCCTTAATCACTTTATGTCCTTGTCACTGGTAAGTACTTTCTTTCCTGCAGGAGCACTCCAATTCTATGGGAGATTGGGGATGGGAGAAGAGAAACCCCAGTCTTGGAAAAATCAGGTACTACACAAGTTATCAAGGCCCAGGAACCCAACTACTTTAACTAGAAATACTGTGGGAAGTTGAAAAAGGATTATTAGCCAATTAACCTGATGCAGAATAATGTGATCTATAGACACTGTGCTCCTTCAGTTTTTCCTGACCAAGGACAACATTGACCCATTAGCTCTGGGTACAGTTGGAGGTTCATGTGAAATTTTGTTTAGAACTGTAGGTAGTGGAAACAGATTGAGCAATTCATACTGACTTCCAGTTTCCCAGAATTTTTGCTGCCATGTTTCTCCTCCCTCTGCCTTTATTCTACCTACACACAGTCTTCATGGAAATTTACTTGTTATATATATATGATCTTCTCAAAGCCAAACAACCCTTACTTTAAAAAGGGTATCAAATAGTTAGTTAGTCTGATTATACAACCAAACACAAGAGGCCTACACTCCTGCACAGGTTGCATGCCCATGAAACTAGCCCTCTACATAAGTGCAGGATATATAATGAAAATCCTAGAAGCCTACTGCAACAAACACAACTTCTCATCCTGTCTTCTTCAAGAACTCTTAAGAATCCTTATGCTTATTAAGGTTTTATTTGGGAAGTTATTTGATGATATAACCGTAAAAGTTGTCATTATTTTATCATAGTCCAAATTAAAATGTACAACTATGTTAAAAATTCAGGAATCAGTATTAGATAAATCATAATCATTATTTTTCTTAACAACAGATATAAATTCAGACTAAGAGAAGTTATTTTTCAGATTGAATAAGAGGATGCAATTTTAATAGGGGTACTATGTCTTCAGTAGGATATTCTTTTGAACTCATTAATAAAAAGTTACACTTTAACAAAGGAACCCTAGTGTTATGCCAAATAACTGCTTCATTGGCCTGATTATTAATAATCACTAGACAAGGGACGCCTGGGTGGCTCAGTGGGTTAATGCCTCTGCTTTCAGCTCAGGTCATGATCCCAGGGTCCTGGGATCAAGCCCTGAGTCAGGCTTTCTGCTCAGCAGGGAGCCTGCTTCCTCCTCTCTCTCTCTGCCTGCCTCTCTGCCTACTTGTGATCTCTGTCTGTCAAATAAATAAAATCTTAAAAAACAATAATCACTAGACAAATAACTAGGAGAAAAAAAACACACATTTCACATTTATCAGACAAGCTTATGACTATAGAACCTATAAAGTACAGCAGGTAAATCCCAATGTGCTTAACCAAGTTTTTGTAGTTTACATATTCTTATAATGTGGAAACTGGAATTTGACCAAGAACCTTTAAACTTAATCTGTTACAACAGATTTACTAGCCCTTCTCTCCTTAAAAACTTTTCCAACAGTTAAGAAAGCCAAACTCACTTGATTTTTAAAATTATTTTTATTATTTTTAAGGATTTTATTTGTTTATGTATTTATGTATTTATTTATCAGAGAGAAAGAGAGACAGAGAGGGAGGGCACAAGCAAAGGGAGAGGCAAGCAGAGGGAGAAGCAGGCTGTCCTCTGAGAATGGAGACTAATGCGGGACTCGATCCCGGAATCCTGGGATCATGACCTGAGCCAAAGGCAGACACTTAGCTTACTGACTCACCCAGGTTCCCTAATTTGATTTTTTGTAAACTTCTAATTAGTGGATGAGATTGATAAACAGATAAATTCTCATTATGACAGTTCTTTGTAAAAAAAAAATAATAATAATGGCTACCTAAATACAAAACTTAAGTTTCAAGCTTCCTAAATTGCTTTCTTGAATTTTACAACTTACTCTTGGCCTTGAGAAACTGGATCACTGAATGAAATGTCTTCTCATATTACCCTGTCTCTAGAAATCTACTATGTGCCAGATGGAGCTACCTCAGTTAGCACAACTCAGGCAGCAAAGCTGCTTCATGGAATCAACTCTGGAAGAGAGTGAGGCAGGCCATAGACACTAATACATAAGCAAAATTTTGTTATGTTAGATGTGGTTAGTACTAGGAAGAAAGAGAAAGCAGTGAAGGAACATGGGGAATTCTGGGCGTGCGTGTGTGTGCAGGGGGAGTCTTTCAAGAATAAATAGAATAAAAGGATGTCCTCTCTGAAAATTTGACTAAATGGAAATGTGGAGAAAGAAATACTATGAGCTATTAATAATCTGGGAGAAGAACATTCTGGGCAATAGAAAACTGTAAATGCCAAGTCCTAGGGTATTCAAGGTCCAGCAAGAAATCCAGTGGAAAGCCACTGGAAAAGAATGAGCAAGTGGTAGTGCAGTAGGAGACAAGATAAGAGAGGTCATGAGGTGAGAGTAGAGAGTCTTGTGGACAAAGGTACAGGTTCCAATGACATAGTCTTTGCAAGTTATTTCAGTAATTTTGACTTTTACTCTAACTGAGATAATAAGCCATTGGAGGATTTAGAGCAGAGAGGGGACATGATTTACTTTGTTCAGGTCTGACTGAGCTGGTCAAGAAGCAGAAGCCAGGAGGCCAGTCAGGGTGCCAATAGTCCAGGTTAACAGAGGTAATGACGTGGACCAGAGCAATAGTAGAGAAGGTGATGAGAAATAGATTCTGAATACAGAATAAAGTAGAATAAAGAGCTCCCAAATCTATTTAGTTTATCATTGATTGAAACATTAATTTGTATAATTATTTCTGTTATGCATTTTCATGGTAAAGGGTGATGATTATTTCCCATTTAAATATTTTCTACCACATAATATTAGTGGCTGCAAAGTGTAGCGTAGATATAGCACAATTTAGCCATTGTATAGATAGAACAATTTATTTAATCAGTCTTCTGTTGTTGACCATTTAAGTATTATCCGTTTTTTCTCTATTATAAATACCATTAAAATGAACATCCTCATTGTTATGTCTTTGCAGATATAATTACTATATGATTTAGGGATCTCTGCCTGTTGATTTTAATAATTACTCTGCTGAATTTGAACTAGAAAGGAGAAACTAAAAAAGCCAGACTATTTATAAACCAACAACTTAAGTTGATATATTTTTTTAAGAAATCTCTATACCTAATATGGGGTTCAAACTCATGACCTCAAGATCAAGACTCACATGCCCTATAGACTGAGCCAGCCAGGCACCCCTTATGTTGGTATTTTTTCAGCTACAACCACAGAAAGAAGATTGTCTACATCAGATGTGCATTGATAGAGCTTAAAATATTAAAAAATATTTGAATATGAAATATTTACGAATTCCTGCTCAAGTTTGAATGAACATTCTGTATTTCAGAATTTGTTTTCTATTTCTGATAGACTTAGTTATTACTAGGAACAGATGACCAATTACAAGAATTGTCACCGTTTTAACATTCTACATGAACTTAGCCAGGCTGGATTTTTGGCACCTGAGCATTCACATCCATCTGTTTATAGGGCATTATGCCCACTCATGGTATTTATGCCAATTTCAAAAAGTCATGTGTAAATCAAGATAGACAATGGATATTCTTTGAGCTATAAATCATCTATTATTTAATCTCTTTGGATTATCTTTTTAAAAAGACTTTTAACCACTTACTGATTTAAGGTAACTTTTAATTAGACATATATAGGAAGAAAAATATAAGCAAAATTTTAACTTTATTGAGTAATAAATAGGATACCAACTTTTTTTAACATGAGAAAGTTGAAATTAGGAAAAGAGTAATGACAAGTCCTTTTAAAAAGTTCTGAATATATTATTTGAGGGAAAGAAACTAACATTAATTTGGTACCTGCTATGTGCAAGGTGCATTTACATAATTTGTTTCTGTAATTTTCATAATAATCTTATGAAGTAGGTATCATTAACCCTATTTTGCAGATTAAAAAAAAAAAACCTAAAAAGAAATGTCTTGCCTAGGATCACACATAGGAAATAACTAAGATAATTTCAAACCCAGTTTAATTCTGACTCCTAAACTCATGCTCTTTTAGCTATACAACACTATGTAAGTGGTTGGGATTCAAAAACCAGAGTGAATTTACATATCCATGGTGTGGATTGAAAGTGGTTTTTGTGAGTTAAAAAAAAAAAAATCAACCAATCAAAAGATTGCTTTACTCTTAAAACTCAACTAAACTTTCCAAGGTTAAGTGTGAAGATATACATTAGCTGTCATTATCAAGAAGGCAATACCAAATAGCAATTAATTATTTTTACTGTAAGAGAATATCTACTCCCTGAAACAAATAATACATTATATGTTAATTAAAATTGTTTTAAATGTAAATAATAATAATAATAAAGAAAATATCTACTATACGAAATAAGAGGAAAACCCAATCTGATGAGCTGTTTGCTTCCCTATAGATCAGTGATTTTTACACTTAAAAAAAAAAAAAGCTATTTCTTTTCCCCAAACAAAACTACATAAAATAAATGAGAATGGTTGAAGCAAGGGTGCAAGTGGGAGGTAGAGGCTGTTTGTTCCCTGTCCAATTTCCTCTCCCAATATTACCATGACCTCTGAGGGAATGCTTATAAATCCCAGGACTCAGGATGTCATTTAAATCCCCCATGTTGTGGCTGGAAGACTTGGTTGATCAGCTTACCTCTTCAGTATTCAACTGATTTATTTCGGTTATCCATCAATCATGGTAAAAATATGACTTGAAAGTGGTAAGAAAGTTCCTAGGACAATAGCAAAGAACTTTTTATTTTATACTGAATTGTCTTTCCTTATTTGAATGCATAATTTTTTTAACTAGTATACTAATTATATATCTGTAAAATTTCTTTCCGAAATGTAAAAGCCAAATCTGTGACTGCAATTTAAATACTATAGAAGAAATCTTAGATGCATTAAAGGAAAGGTTAATATACAGGAAAAATGAGCATTGCAGTTATCAAAAGTTTTGTGTTCTATTTCCTGTTGTGCAACTTAGTAGCTAGTTACCTCACTTAAATCACCTAATCTCTCTGAGTCAGCTTTAATATGATCATAAAAAAATTTGCCATGCTTGACAGGATTGATGTGAAGATCAAATATGAAATAAGCTAACATACATTAGAGTGCTTCATAAAGTCTAGTATATGATACTTCCCATATGCATACATACAAAACTTTACAATCACACTTCTATAAAACAGCTAATATAATAGTGAATATGTGTGAAATTGCGTATTCTGACCATTTGCTGTAATAGGGAAGTCTTAGTGAAATTGTTTTTGGAGAACTTTTTAATTTGATAACCTAGACTGCCAGTCACTTAATTCAAGTTTGTCTGATCTCTAAATGAGTTGAGACAATTTTCTCTCTCCTTTCCTTTGATCTTGCTTTTACGTTTCACCTCTCTTCAGTTCTAAATTTTGCTGGAATGCAACATGAAAATTTTTACTTATAACCATTAGAATTTTTTGTATGGCACATCTGAGTTTGTCTAGGGATTCTCCTGCAACAAGAATTATCTAGGGGTGCCTGGATGGCTCAGTCAGTTTAAGCGGCTGCCTTCAGCTCGAGTCATGATCCCGGAGTTCTGGGATCAAGCCCTACATTGTGCTCCCTGCTTAATGGAAAGTCTGCTTCTCCCTCTCCCTCTGCCTGCCGCTCTGCCTATTTGTGTTCTCTTTCTGTCAAATAAATAAAGTCTTAGAAAAAAAAAAAAAAAGAATTATCTAAATGCCACTTAAGAGTGTGAAGAATTTATTAGAAAGAAAAAATATGGAAGGCTTTTCTCATTGATAACCTCTTACCAATTAATCTATAACGAATTAAGGAAAGTCTTGGGAGGAGGGTATGAATAAGAGGATGGATAATAGCAGTATGTTCAGCTTTACTCTGGAGCGCCACCTGCTGGTAAGTTAAATCTAACAGTATTTGGCAAACAAAAATAAGAATTATATTGGAAGATTAGGACAATCAACTTGTTTTATATAAAGCACATACTAGTTATTAGAGTTATTGTGGAAAATTATGACTTGATTTACTAACTAAATGGTTCAACTTTTTTTTAAGATTTTATTTATTTGACAGACAGAGATCACAAGTATGCAGAGAGAGAGGCAGAGAGAGAGGGAGGTAAACAGACTCCCCACTGAGCAGAAAGCCCAATGCAGGGCTCCATCCAAAGATCCTGGAATCATGACCTGAGCCGAAGGCAGAGGCTTTAACCCACTGAGCCACCCAGGTGCCCCTAAATGATTCAATTATTAAAGAGATTTTTCTCAAAGCTTTTTTTTTAACACTGTTAAACACTCCTTAAATAGGAGTGTTGAACAGAGCTGAAGCATCATCAGCTTTTCTTTTTGGTCTGATCATATCTTTTTCTTCAGAACCTGAGCCAGTTTATAAAATCCAATCCAAGATCAAAGAATGATGAGATGATGACTCTGTTTAAACTACTTTCACTTTAGTTTACCATTGAACTATGAAACAAGCAGTGCTAGGGATGCAAATGACTGGTTGCAGCTCCCTACTGCCTTTCTCATATTTCACAAATGTCCAAGTTCAATAATTGAGGCAGCTCATGAGGAATCAGATCAAATCATTTGAGAACGGTACACCTCTGTAACATTGGGTTGGGTGAAGGGTGGTACTTGATCTAACCCACTACCATATAAAAAGTTTATTGTTGCACTACAGTACTGCCTGGATACAGTGTGTTTCTTAATGCCTTATGCTGGACCTGTAGGCCTACCAAACTTTCAGTGAAACCAAATCTAATTGGAGAGCTAAGAGTAAGATACAAACTTACATGGAATAATTGTTAGCTTAGAACTGAAATAAAAATTGAATTAAAAGAAAGGGAAACAACTTTTTTAATGACCTGACTCTTATGAAACTGGCTCCCATTGATAGCCTTTTATTTTGCGCTTTTTTTTGCACACATACACATATGCAAATAGCATACCTATCAATACAATCTATAAGCATTGATAAACTCCCTTCTTCAGTAAGAGAACTCTGAATTTTAGTTGGGCATTTTGTTGGTCCAGCTAACAGACTATGCTTCCTAACCTAAATCTCTACTAGGAGTGGCCATGTGATGAGTTCTTGACCACTGAATTTTAAGAGGAAGTGTGGTGTGGTATTTCTAGAAAATCTTGAAAGAGAAAGAGTGAATACCCATTCTTTCCCTTCTTTGATACTGCTGCTTGGAATATAGTTGTTGTGACTGGTGCTCCAAAGTTCACGTTAGATCAAGAGGTCAAGGGCTGTATCTAAGGCAAAACAACAGAAAACTGAAGGCATCTTGGTATGGTGTAGAGCTATTATACCAGCCCTGAGCCATCTCCTTTCTTCTTTTATGTAAGAAAGAAACATCTGTCTTGTTTATGACATTGCTCTCTGGAGTTTCTTTTACTCTGCTGAATTTTATCCTAACCAATCTGGTGAGTAACATAGATTTTGCGGATGTTTTCATGGCAAATGGAGGAGAAGGCATCATTTCACAGCACAAAGTAAACAATCTTTTCATTATACAAATTCCCTCTCTAGTCTCTCTCCAGATCCAAATTCTCTTTTCCCCACCTCCCTCAACCCCAACCATCTGTAACATTTTTTTTCCTCTCTTGGATCCCACTGTCCTGTCTCTGATCCTGTAATAACATTTGGGGGGAGGGGCAGATTCTGTTCACTTCAGCACTTCTTCAGGGATTCCTTTCCCTGTGAAGAGGGCCTATTTTACCTGAGCCTTTCCTCAGTGAGTATTTCCTCAGTGAATCCTTGTACAGTCAGCCACAAGAGGAAAGTAACAGTAGCATCAACATCAACCACATGATTAAATGCTTACTAGAGGCAGTCATTTTTTTTTTTTTTTTTTTTTTTAAGATTTCACAGCGAGAGAGGGAACACAAGCAGGGGAAATGGGAGAGGGAGAAGCAGCTTCCCACAGAGCAGGGAGGCCAATGTGGGGCTCGATTCCAGGACCCTGGGATCGTGACCTGAGCTGAAGGCAGATGCTTAATGATTGAGCCACCCAGGTGCCTGAGGCAGTCATTTAATTCTCACCACCACCCTATAAAGTATTACCTTATTTTACAGAGAGGGTAGGTAATCTACCTGTGGCAGAAATGGCTAGCTCTCTACTGAAAATTCACACTTCTCTTTCCCTAAAATGGAGTTTTCACTGAGGATTCGCGTTCATCACACTACATATATATTCATAATTGTCATATTTTCCTAATGATCCTTGATCATGATGAAGTATCCCTTTCTGTCCCTAGTAATACTCTTTTCTTTGACGTCTATTTTGTCTGATACTAATACAAAAACTCCTGCTTTCTTGTGTTTACTGTTTGCATGGAGTATCTTTTTTTCATCTTTTTTACTTTAAATCCATTTGTCTGTTTTTAAGGCACATCTTGTGTAGACTGCATATAGTTGATACTTGTTTTTTTAAGATTTCATTTTTAAGTAATTTCCGCACCAACGTGGGGCTCAAATTTATAACCCCAAGCGCAACTGTCACATGCTCCAGTGACTGAACCAGCCAGGTGCTCCTATTATGTATTAAAATATGTGGTTTTTAAAAAATTTATATTCAATTAGCCAACAAAATAAAAATGAAATTTGTATTTCATATGCATATTAAACACATTTCATTTTAATATACATGTCATGTAATTCTGGGCAGAATTCTGTGGTGGGGTGTTCTAGAAAGTTCAGTGGCAGGGTGAAGATACTGGGCACTTTGGGGCACCTGTGTGGCTCAGTGGGTTAAGCCTCTGCCTTCGGCTCAGGTCATGATCCCAGGGTCCTGGAATCGAGCCCCACATCGGGCTCTCTGCTCAGCAGGAAACCTGCTTCCCCCTCTCCCTCTCTGCCTGCCTCTCTGCCTACTTGTGATCACTGTCTGTCAAATGGATAAATAAAATCTTTTTTTTTTTTAAAGATACTGGGCACTTTATAGGGTTGGTAAGTGGGTAGAAGGGAGAGTAAAAGAAAAAGAGGAGAGAGAATACCAAATGGGGATGCAAGAATCATCCAATATTTATTCATTCAGTAGGCTTATTTGCATGCAGTAGCTACTAAACTTGTATTCTCCTTGAAGTGGCATTTGTCAATGACCATTTATTCCCATGGTTCCTTGCTGCTTTGCTCCTTCATTGAGATAGACATCAAAGTCCTTCGTAAAGCCTACTGTACTTTACATAGGCAAGATATTTTTATTATTTTGCCCTTCACACCTTCAAATTCCAAAGAGTTGCCTCAGTAGTTGAAGAAATTCATACCTAATAGAAGGACACAGTGAGAATACTATACCAGAGAAAATATATATGCTAGTTGATCAGGGCCTTCCAAAGATGATACCTCTCATTCCTTGGCTATCCCACATGGTGACAGCTCTTTGGATGAAATTTTAAACTAGATGAGAGAGAAGACAGAGATCTGCAGATGCTTTGGCCAGATAAGCCTTTCAAAGGCTTGTAAGGCAAGTTGCATTGTCAGCCTTTCAGTCTTTCTTCCAGGAGCAGTCCAAAGGAAGGAATTCTTAAATACACACACACAAAGTCAGAGATTCAGAATATGGAGGGACTTAATAAATTGAAATTTAACCCCTTCGTTGTACAAATAAAAAAGATTCAAGTCTTGACATTTGATTAACTTAACCAAGACTGTGCATAATAATGGCAGAGCCAGGATTAGAACTCAGATCTTTTAGCTGCTAATCTAATGGGTTTCCACAATAACACATTGCCCCAAGTCCAGTTGTTAGGTATACACCTTCAAAGCCCATTAAAAACATCAAACAAAGCAAGGCAAAAAGCCAAAAGCAAGATCCTGCAGGTCTGACATCAAACACCAGGTGAAAAAATGTGTAAACAATAGGTGAATTAGACTCTTAAGCCATGCTTTCTTTTGTAAAAAGTGGATTATGTCAACTCTACTAAATAATTTCTTCCTCCTAAAATAGCTAAATAAAAGAAGGGAACATAGGTTGCTGCTTCGTTGGGCCCTGAAACATTTTTTTGTATCAAATGGTGTATATCGTATGAAATCTTGCTTCAAGTGATTTGGGCAATACTTTTGGCCGACAAAGACTAAGATGAGCCTTCTGACAATCAATGAGAATATGTCTGGATGTGCGAGGTTCATCTGCTTTTGGACTGCAGTTAACTGCACGTGACTAAACCTTGGAAAGCAAAATAAGCAAATAAGTGGGAACTACCTTACTTCGTGATAGTTGGAATCCATCAAAGATTGCAAGAGATATTTATTTTTTTTAAAGATTTTATGTATTTATTTGACAGAGAGAGAGAGAGAGATCCCAAGTAGGCAGAGAGGCAGGCAGAGAGAGAGGGGGAAGCAGGCTCCCTGCTGAGCAGAGAGCCCGATGTGGGGCTCGATCCCGGGACCCTGAGATCATGACTTGAGCCCAAGGCAGAGGCTTAACCCATTGAGCCACCCAGGCACCCCTGCAAGAGATATTTAAATTAAAGGTTGACTTACCCAGAAATGTTAAAAGATCTAACTATACACATTCTCATCGAGTCATAGCTAAGTAGCAGTTTGATTATTCTGCAGAAGTATAACAGAAATGTTAAGTGATGTATAAGTAAAAGGGAACAGAATTATAAGAAAAAGAAGCATGGTTTTTAGGAAACATCCATCTAGCCTCCAGTTTTAAGAAGTTGATACGCCTTATAATGAAGTAGTAGTCTTTTTAACCAGCCAGGCCTCCTGGGATCTTAAAAGCAACAACTTTAGATTATCTCTCAGAAGAAGATTTTCCACTTCTGTATTCCGAAAAGTCAGGCAATTTAAAAATGTTAGATGTACCACAGCCATCTAGAGTGCTCTGCAGTTCTCCAAATGGCACATGCGCTGTTCGTGATCATTTTCCTGAGAAAACCAGCATGCTATTTTGACAGAGGGCACTGTGTCAGCATTAATTTACTCACTATATCCTTTTCTGAACCAATCCAGGGAATCCCAAACCACGTTTTTCCTTTGCCTACTCAGTTCTGTGTATCTGAAAGATTTAACTCATAAAGAAATTCAGTGAAAGGCCACAACTCTTCAGATTTATAGAACAACAATATTATATGTGCTGTAAGACAGTAAAAGGAGCATCAATGTCTGTGAAAGTACAGTTGTGATTATGAGGAATTTATTAGATGCATCAGATAAAAGTCCTTATTGAAAGAATTGTTTTTATGTTCATAGACCTTCAAACAAGGGCTTTATGGTTGAGGGAAACCTGTTTCTGACTCAAGTGATATTCGTGGAATTTATTAATGGGTACCAGCTAGGTGGGCCAGGCATTATTTATTTCAGTTTAGTCTTACTCAATGCCAAGTATTGTGCTTATGCTAGGTATACAAAGACAAATAAAAACATAATCACCGCCTTCAAGAGGCTGACTGTCTAATTGGGGAAAGAGATTCACAAGTAGTTGAATTCAGTAACGATGTGGTAAGTATAATGAAAGAGGCAAGCATGGGGGGGCATGGAAGTACACAGAGGGGGTTAGGCAAAGCCTTCTTTAAGACTTCGAAATAAGTCTTGAAGAAGGATAGAAGGAAGAAGAAACAGCTTGAGCTAGGGCCAAAGGCTAAGAAACTATCCTTCAATGGTACTGGAGAACAGAGAAGGGTGTGGGGAATGGGCGGATAATGATGGCCAAAGAGTCAGGCAGACTCCAGATCATGCAAGGCCTCATGTGACATTTTAAGGAGCTTCCCTAGAAGATGAAATATTTTGTTCCTAGGGAGAATTCTGTGGGGAAAGTGGTTTGGAAAATATTGGCTTGAAAACGCTTCTTTAACATAGAGTCTGTGAGAAGCTTAAAAATGCTAATATACAGTGTGACTCTCCAGGGACATAATATACAGTTTTCTGACTATGAAACACTTATAAAATATCATCTTTTGGGACTAGGGTTCTGAGAAACACACTTTGGGAAGTAATGCACAAATCTTTGGGGGAGCCGCTGAGGGTTTTAAATAGATCGGTGATGGGACAAGTTTGCATTTGAGAACACACTGGTAGCATTCCAGAACTCTCTGGCAGGAGTGTAGGAAACATTTTAGAGGGACAAAGTTGATGTCAGAGAGGCTAGTTAGGAGAGGACCTTTGCTTAGTAGTAGGAGGAAGATAAGAATTAAAAAAAATGTTTAGGAGATTGACCAAACTCGATCATTGACTGAATGTAGGGAGAGTGAGGGGTAGGAAAGATTCCAACTTTCTAACATGGGTAATCAGGTGGATTGGGTACCAACACTTGAATAATGAGAAGAGGAGGCATAGGTTTAAGAAAGATACCATCAGTTTAATTTAGAACAAGTTGAGATTGAGGAAATCTATATCATATCTAGAGGAAGTTTTAGGAGATAGTTGCATGAGATTGTGTGATAATTGGATGTTTCTGTTAAACACCCAGATTTGGTAGTCAGCAGCATTTAGGTATAGTTAAAATTATGACAATATTAAAAATCACTCAGGAAGCACAGGTATAATTAGAAGAAATATGGACCATATGGACACATGGATAATTGTTAAACTAGATTAAAAGCGTATATGTACATACATACGGTTTTAGGATTATAGGTGCATGTAATGTATATGTCACATTCTATAAGAGAATCATAATAAATAAATAATAGCAACCCACTAAATTTATAAATAAGACATGGTACTCATGATCTTAATAAATATTATTCTAGATTCAGAAGAAAAAAAGAAATATAATCCAAGTAGAGAAACTGGGGGAATTCTGACAAAAATGTTTACATACATAACAATTTCAAAACCTGAGACAACTCAAACCATAAACACAGGCTGCTACTTAAAAATACCAAAACACAATATTAGATCTGTTTTAGTGGTGATTTTATATCTGTATTAATTTCATGTCTTTCTTTACTTAGACTTTATATTTGTCTATTTCAATTATTTTATTTTATTTATTATTTATTTTTTAATAATTTTTAAATCTTTTTTATAAACATATAATGTATTATTAGCCCCAGGGGTACAGGTCTGTGAATCGCCAAGTTTACACACTTCACAGCACTCACCATAGCACATACCCTCCCCAATGTTCATAACCCCACCACCCTCTCCCTACCTATTTATTTTTTAAATAATTTATTTATTTATTTGACAGACAGAGATCACAAGTAGGCAGAGAGGCAGGCAGAGAGAGAGGAGGAAGCAGGCTCCCCGCTGAGCAGAGAGCCCGATGCGGGGCTCGATCCCAGGACCCTGAGATCATGACCTGAGCTGAAGGCAGAGGCTTTAACCCACTGAGCCACCCAAGCGCCCCTCTATTTCAATTATTTTAATAAGCATCTCCACTTTCACTTCAATTTTTAAATTACCAGATTTTTTTTTTTTTTTAACTTTGAAGTGCTTTCCTTCTTTTCATTGCTCTTTGAAAACAGATCTGGTGGCAAATAGCGATTTGAACTGAGGCCATCATATTTAAACCTATGATTTTGCAGATTGCTAGTGGTGGCTCCAAAGTTTCTGCTTAGGAAGGGCTTGGGCTTGGCTGAAAGAAGGGGCTAAAGCAAGGTTTAAATAAATGTTTTTACTAGGATTGAATATTTTTTGGGGGAGGATAAGGGATGGTGAAAATTATGCATGGGATGGAAGGAGTTAAATTATCCATAGAGTCTCCACTTGGCTCCATGATGCTGATTCACATAATTAAATATATAGCAATGAATGTTTTTTTGTTTATGAGAGACAGAAAGAGTTAGTTTGTTTATGAGAGTCAGAAAAAGAGCATGAAGAAGGGAGAAGGAGAGAGAAAATTTTAAGCAGGCTCCGTGCCCAGCGCAGCACGGGGCCCAATGCAGTGTTCCATCTTACGACCCTGAGATCACGGCCTGAGTCAAAATCAAGAGTCAGATGTTAACAGACTGAGCCACCCAGTTGCCCCTGTAGCAATTAATATTTCCAGCTGATATTAAGACTAACCTTCTCAGTAGCTAATAATGTGTCAATCTGAAAAATATAAAAATATATTGTGCTAAGCCACATCTTCACTATATATCTAATACCTAATGTAGATTGTTGACTAAATTACCTATTAACATTCTATTCTTTAGTACATTGAGGTTGCTTTTTTTTTTTTTTTTAAGCAGTATGATAGAAGCTTTCAAACAAAATCACCCATGGCAAAACATAGCTTTGTTAGTATCTACCATTGTTGGCTCTCAGTCTTTATATTGTAGATACTAAAATTTTTATGTAATCATCTAAATTCTTTGTGGAAAGAGAGTATAAATAAAAATGAGTAAATAAGTATATGCAGCATTATACCTATTATGATAAACTATATACAAGATAAATTATATATCTCACATTGTAAATGACATATTTTGGTGTTTGTGGTGCAAATTTAATGTTATATGAATGTGCAAGAGTATTAAAGAAACAGAACAAGCTTTAAAAAATTGTGAAATATTCTGTGTGTTTATTAATTAACAGCAATTTAATAGATTATACCTCATCGATTTGAAGAATTAAAGCAATTAGTTTCCTTGGCACAGAGTTTTTGTCCCAGGAGTAGGCATTACAAAATCTGTCATGTAGTTGTAACACTGGAAAAAGCAGAAGCAATGTCTCTGCTGTATTTGCCCTCTCGAAATACAGCTTTATAGTAGGCAGTTTTGCCTAGAATCCTTGCAATGGGTCCAATTATATGAAACTTACTAAAATCAAGGTGGTTTTCAATGCCCAGTTTCATGATCAAACCAATGTTTATTGTGCTGTTCTAGGAATGTCGAAGCATGGCTACTTCTTTGGCACAAGAGATAACATTTGGTTAAAGAATAAAACTATGACAACAATTACTTTCCCCAAAGTCTCGTTTATTTCAAAGAATGCCAAAGAAAGAGCATTTTATAGCAACAGAATCTGCAAATTTCAAGGAGAAATAGTAAATTGCATCTCTTAGGACTTTAAAGGTGGTGCTTAAAAATTTTTTTTATTTATGAAGAATAAAGCATATAATAAGAACAGGAAGTACAGCTTTGAAGAAGAGATAGTCTGTAGCTTATTCTTTGTCAGAAGAAGCTGGAAGTTAGGCACTGAAGGTGAGATTTTTAGTTAATGAGATAGATGATTATATTAACTAGTATTTCTTAGGAAATTTAGCTTTGGTATGTCTTTTTTTTTCCCCCCTCATACCTGGTATGACTTAGGAATTTCCTAGTTAATTCTCATAAAGTCTGCTTGTACATATGTATAATGGTAATGTTTATGGGAACATATCTCCCCTGCAGAAAGATGTCAAATACTTCTTTGATTTTTCTGGTTTCAAATTGAAAAGGAACCTCAGAACATAGGAATCTGGAGTTTAAGGATGACTAAAAAGGAAAAGTCTGCATAGAAAGGCTGAAGAGAATTTCAAGATCCCAAGGTGGTTAGCGGTACCATTTCCACACCCACATCTCCCCTGCCGCATTCCCTGAACGTGTATAATCCAAAAAGAGAAGGAAAAATATGCTTGAGAGTCAAAGAATAATGAAATATTCTTAGTAGACAAAGAACAAAAAACATTCATTTTTTAAAAAATTATGTAATAATTTTCTTACCCATCTTCATTCATCAGCGACAGGTTTTATTTATGTCATGAAAACCAGATCACATGAATGACCAAGAAATCTAGGCAGAT
The DNA here is from genome assembly GCF_011764305.1 of Mustela putorius furo. Lineage (NCBI taxonomy): Eukaryota > Metazoa > Chordata > Mammalia > Carnivora > Mustelidae > Mustela > Mustela putorius. Next base: position 44,402,945 of record NW_025422368.1, on the reverse strand, counting down.
GTTTGTGAAGCAGTTTTGATAGATTTTCTGTGTTTAAATATGTCTTTTACTTAATCCACTTTCTAGTAATATATAATTAATCCATAGTAAATCATAGATTCAGTATTGGTTGATTTGGGGGTAACATTTATATACCTGCATTCGTTCTTTTTTTTATTTAAGATTTTTATTTTTATTTTATTTGACAGACAGATCACAAGTAGACAGAGAGGTAGGCAGAGAGAGACAGAGAGAGAGAGGAGGAAGCAGGCTTCCTGCTGAGCAGAGAGCCCGATGCAGGGCTTGATCCCAGGACCCTGAGATTATGACCTGAGCTGAAGGCAGAGGCTTTAACCCACTCAGCCACCCAGGCACCCCTACCTGTGTTATTTCTAATAATATTTTTGATTTTAAGAAATGGCTGTTTTTGGTCATAGTGTGGTTTACTTTCTACTTTTTATATGATTATAGGTACATATCCAATTTGTTTATACTCAGAATTACTGTTACTTATTATAGAAAGGATTCTAACCTGTTATGTTTCAAAATGTTAATTATTTTACTTATCAACACAGATTACTTAGGTAATATCTGAATGCCTATGAATGCTCTTCCATCCCTTTGATCTTCTCCAGTTCCCTCTGTAGCCATCACTTTCAGCCACTCTTCTCACTCCATACTGTATCTTCCTATTCCTGCTAAATCGTGTTGAAATGGCCTTCTCTAGGAAATGTGAATTTGAACATAGTCAATCTAAATTTGACATGAGCTTTGAAGAATATTTTCATTAAAAAAACCAAACATTTTCAAAAGAATCTAATTTAGAACAACATTCTTGAACATGGACATTCAGCACCCAGGGCAAGTACAAGATGATCCATGAGGTATGTGATACAACTACTGGTGCTTCTGTTTCTATTTGTGCTTCCTTATTCTCTTAGAATTTCAAACTTTGCATGTTTTACAATATACACAATAGGTTCATAATACGTTAGTCTAGTTGAGCACATGTAATTTTTCTTTTTTTAATTGTTAGGTATAAGATCAAAGAAATTAAGAAATCAGAAGTGTAAAGATTAAAAACATTTGAAAAAAAAGGAATATTTGCTTAGTAGTCTCATAGACTTAGATTTATTTTTTTGTTTTTTAAAGATTTTATTTATTTTTTGACAGAGAGAGACACAGTGAGAAAGGAAACACGAGCAGGGAGAGTGGGAGAGGGAGAAGCAGGCTTCCCACTGAGCAGGGAGCCTGATGCGGGGCTCAATCCCAGGACCCTGGGATCATGACCTGAGCCAAAGGCAGACTCTTAACAACTGAGCCACCCAGGCACCCCTAGCCTTAGATTTGATCATTACTTCTATCATTTACTAGCTATGTCATCCTAGGCAGGTTCCAACACCCCTCTATGCCTCAGTGTCCTCATCTGTGGAATAGTAATGAACTTACCTTGTAAATGTTATAATAATATAATACTCTCTTGAAGAGCAAATTAAATGATGACTGTAAAGCACCTAGTGCTTAGTATATATGCAAAAATGTTAGGTATTTTTATGACTGGAAATGGTCATGTGGAAATCTATGGAATAATAGACCCAAACTCAAGGTTTCCTTTCACTGAGACATGGATTAGAATTTTATTACAGTCTGAGAGGTTTCAATTATCACATATTATTCAGACAGATCTGCTCATATTTTAAAGAACGGACTACAGAATCACTTCTGAAACCAATGATCTAGCTAGCACATGTTGGCCTGAGTTATATAGAGTGTTAATTTTAGTCCCATTAAAAAAATATTTATTCACTCAATACAGATAAAGATTGAATACCTAAATACATAATTCTTGGATCCCTGAAGGCGACAGGGCTCCTTCTGTATTTTTCATATATAAAGTTTGCTGATTTTCAATGTTATTGCAAAACCCATCCCATTAGAGAGATTTTGTTTTAAGTAATCTCTAGGTCCAATGTGGAGCTTGAACTCAGGGCCTCCAAGATCAAGAGTCCCATGTTTGACCAATTCAATCAGTCATGTGCCCCGAGAGAATTTTTGATTTTTGTAAAGAGGTATAATAAAGTAACTGACAACCATTACCCACTCAAAAATTATTGTGCATCAAATTTGTGTGTGTTATTAATGAGAAAAACCTCAATAATAATAAATATGGGAATCCTGCAAATCATCCTAAAAAAACTTATCTATTGATAACTTGCTCCAGAATTACAGAATAAACAACAGAATTTTTAAAATCAGTGAGACAATAAATTTTTATCCTCAGGTAGTCTTACCTCACTGAGATTTGAGAGTCTTCTTCACTCTTTTATAGTAGAACAGGGTTTCTCCCCCTAAAGCTTTGATAAAGATCAAAATATATTTTAAAAGGTTTGTTTTGTTTTGTTTTGTTTTTCGGTTTAGGCTGTGTTGACCCAGTTAGTCACTCGATTCAGAGAAATCTCATGAAACCTGAGTGTCAAGATGCTTGGATAATAGTTTTATTATGTGCTTACTGTGGAATTCTAAGAGGAAAGGATGAAAAGAAAAGTAAAGCAGAGGGACACCTGAATGGCTCAGCTGGTTAAGCCACGGATTCTTGATTTGGGCTCAGGTCATGATCTCAGGGTTGTGAGACTGATTGCTCTTATTGGCCCACACCCATGCTGTGCTAGGCATGGAGCCTGCCTAAGACTCTGTTTTTCCCGGGGCACCTGCGTGGCTCAGTGGGTTAAGCCTCTATCTTCCGCTCAGGTTATGATCTCAGGGTCCTGGGATTGAGCCTTACATCGAGCCCTACATTGGGCTCTCTGCTCTGCGGGAAGCCTGCTTCCCCTGTCTCTCTGCCTACTTGTGGTATCTCTCTCTGTGTCAAATAAATAAATAAAATTAAAAAAAAAAAAAAGGACTCTATCTTTCCCTCTCCTTCAGCCCCTATCCCCCCAACCCCCCACTCTCCTCTCTATCTAAAAACAAAAGCAAAAACTTTTTTTTTTTTGAAAAGTAAAGGCACAAAATGGAGTCTAAATATTTATGGCAATTGACCTGACATAAGGCTTTCATCTAAGTCAATATATGACTTTAGCAGAAATTTATCTTAAATAAATATACAATGAAAAAGCATATTCAATAATACATTGATAAAAGACTCAACATGCTCAGCAAAAATGTATGAAGCACCTGTTACATACAAAACATTACAAAATTCTGGGAGTGAGGGTGGGAGAGATGAAAAATATTAAGATAGGGGTGCCTGAGTAGCTCAGTTGTTAAGCGTCTGCCTTCGGCTCAGATCATGATTCCAGAGTCCTGGTATCAAGCCCCTCATTGGGCTCTCTGCTCAGCAGGAAGCCTGTTTCTCCCTCTCCCACTTCCCCTGCTTGTGTTCCCTCTCTCGATGGGTCTCTCGCCGTCAAATAAATAAATAAAATCATCTAAAAAAGTAATAAGATATACAGATAAATAAGACATGGCCTGTCCCCACAAGGAACTTCTACTCTAGTGAAGGAGATACACTCATACATGGTAGGCATAAGAAATATATTTTTTAAAAAACTGTCAGGTAATAGAAAGAAGACTGCTGGGGTTGGATCTTAAGCTTGGACTTAAAGTAAGTTTTTCTTACTGGTCTAGACTAAGTTGCCACATAAAAGACAGGACAGTAATTTAAATTTGAATTTTAAGTGAACAACGAATGAACCTTTAATCCTAAGTATATCCTATTACATGGGACAAACACTAAAAAATTACTTTTAAAAAACCTGAAATTCAAATTTAACAGGGCATTCTGTGTTTCTGTTTGTTAAATTGGGCAACCCTATCTTAGGCAACGTGCTGGTTATTTTTGGTTTGCCAAGTCCATCCATCCTTTTCTGCTCTGTGTCCCTCCTGGAGGCTGGCTCCTGTGATATCTATTTCCTGTACTCCCTTACCAGGTGGTTTTGTGTTGAATTCAGTCAGTGGGAGGACCTGGAAGGAGGGTCGACAGGATGAGGGGAGAGAGGTGAGGTTTTCTTCCTTGCCTCTTCCGTGCCTCAGCAAAGCATTGTTGGTGGTGGCAGTATTCCTCTGTAACTACAAGTCATGCCTGACAGTTCCTCCTATATGACTTCAGCGTTCCTGAGGTTCTGGTCCTTTTCCCTCCCATTGCTCCTTCAGTGTTAGAAGAGCAACAGCTTTCTTTTCTGCTAACTTCTGGGTGCTTCAGCAACCTTTTCGGTTTCCCTAACTTTGCCCATTTCTTTGTAGGTAGTCCATTATTTAGAACCACTGAGTTAAATTCTGTTTTCTTCCTGCTTGGAAGCTCAACTTGGAGCTCAACTTTTTATTTTCTAAAATGAGGGGGAAAATACCTCCCTCAAACATTTTTTGTACAGAGATTATATATATGGATATTCTGGTGGGGGGGTCTCTAAAATTTGAATTTATATTTAGCACAATATATTAATGACTCTTTCCAGCTCTGGTATGGCTGAGTAGTACCTGTTGAATCAAATCTCCTATAGATAACAGCTCTAAACTCATGACCAAATATTAAAATCAACTCTCTGAAGGAATTGCATAATGAGCCAAAGCAGGCAGATAGTGGAGTAGAGTTAATAACTGGATGAAGAGAACAGCACTGGGTAATCTTCTCATTTTTGTAGCTTTTGGATTGAGGACATACTTTGGTTTTCACCAAATGGGGAGGTTAAAAATCCTGTAGTCTAACTGGCTGAAGAACCATAGGACACAGTTTAGGACAACTATAGCCACTAGACAGTGAAGGAGGAAATCCAAGAAAGGAGAGTTCTAGAAAGGGGAAGTTCCAAATTATATGTGTAAACAAACTCTTCCCAAATTTCTGGCTGACCCTTAAATCTTACCTATATGGGGCAGACTCAAACAGGCCAACTAAAACTAAAGAACAGTACTGAGATTTAAGCTGGAGAGTTGGTAGCTTGAGTCCCTCTATTTTAAGTGTGTATTAAAACAATGGACACTTTTCAAAGAACTCTACAAGAATCTAGAGTCTCTACAACATATCACTCACAGTGTCTAAAATATAATCCACAATTGCTTGATGAAGAAACAGAAAACATGAAAAGTTTAAAGAGAAAAGACAATTATCAGAGGTTGACTTCTAAGAAAACACAGATGTTGGAAGTATCACACACAGATTTTAAAACAGCTGTTATAGCTATGCTTAAGGATATAAAGAAAAATATGCTCACAACATATGAAAAGATAAGTAAGTGCTATAGGGAAATAGAAACTATAAAAAATAAAAATTCTAGAACTGAAAAAAAAACACAATACATGACAAAAATACCACTGATTGGGATGGGCACAGAATGCATATGACAGAAGAAAAAATTAACTCAAAGGCAATAGAAATCATACAAATTACAGAAAGAAAAGATTGAAAAAAATTTACAGTACAAAAGGCATAACACTATATAATTGGAATCCCAGAAGAAGAGAAGAGAGAAAAATGGAGAGAACAAGATATTTGAAGAAATAACAGCTGAAATTTTCTCAATTTGGTAAAATAAAGAACTTATAGCTTCAAGAATCTCAGAAAGCCCCAATCAGGGTAAGTCTGTAGAAAAGCCGCACCCAGTCATATCATAGTGAAACCCAAGATGAACAGAAAATCTTGAGAAAGAAGGCTGAGAAAATGACACGTGGTATAAGGAGGAACAGTTCAAATGTTCAGATGAATTCAAACAATTTAAACAAACTCATCAGTAATAAGGAGGTTAGAAAACAGAAGAACAATATCTTTAAGCTGCTAAGAGAAAAAACAGAAACTAGAATTCTATAGTCAACCAAACATATCTTTCAATAATGAAGTCAGAATAAGCACATTTTCAGATTAAAAACAAAAACAAACACCAAAACCAAGAGAATGCATTGCTAACAAACCTGAGCTACAAGAAATGCAAAAGCAAGTTCTTCAGATAGATGGAAAATGGTAATTTTCCAGATAGAAATTCAGATCTTTAGGAAAGAATGAAAAACATTTCAAATGGTAAATATGTAGGTAAGTAAGTATTTCCTAGCAATTGACATGAAAATATTTTTTTCTCAATTTGGTGTTACTTTATAATAATGTATATAAATATATGTGAAAGACTAATAGATGAAAACTTTCACTGGAGACACCAAGATACAATAGAGGCCACATTCCAAAGGGTATGGTAATCTAGATGCAGATTTTCAAAGGAAATAGCTGAGAATATGTTAGATGACTCACCCATATTAAAAGTAAGCTGAGGGTTTTGGAGGGGAGGGAGGTGGGGGATTGGGTGAGCCTGGTGGTGGGTATTGTGAAGGGCACATATTGCATGCAGCACTGGGTGTGGTGCATACACAATGAATGCTGGAACACTGAAAAGAAATAAAATAAAATAGAAAAAATTTTTAAAAAAGCACTGCATTCTCAAATTTTTTAAAAAAATTATAAAAGGTTGGAATTTTGGAAGGTTGAAAGATTTTAAACAATGATTAATTTAGAGATAGCTATGTTGTGCTGTAATTACCAACTTTTACCATACAAAGAGATTGGAGTAGGGGACCTGACACTAAGTCCAATGAAAGGGGCCTCAATGGGACCATTTGGCTAGCTTGATATATGTTTCCCATTATTGAAGGGCACAAGAAGTTTTATTTAGTCTTTTTTATTTGCTAATTCAGCTTTATTGAGATATACATACAGTAAAACACACCTTTTTTTATTAGGTATACAGTTCTATGAGCTGTGACAAATATATATAGTCATATAAATAACACCACATCATTACCCCCCCCAAAAGTGCTCCTTTGTAGATTTTTGTCTCTATAGTTTTGTCTTTTGGAGAGTATCATATAAATAGAATCATATAGAATGTAGCTTTTTGTATCTGCCATCTTTCAGTTATCATACTGCTTTTGAGATTCATTTGTGTTATTGCATGTATCAGTAGTATTATTGAAGAATTTGTCCTCATCACAAGTTGATTATTTTGGGGTTGTTCCCCAGTCTTTGGCAATTATAAATAGAGCTGTTTTAAGAATTTGCATATAGATATATTTGTGTGAACATGTCTTCATTTCTCTTGGGCTAGAAGTGGGGTTTTGGGGGGCACTATGTTAAGTATATGTTTAACTTTACTAAATTGCTGTTTGACTCTGCTTGGGAAATCTGCCAGGTGGGTTCCTCAGTAGCTTTAACAGGAGAATGAAGGAGTGCTATCTGCTCTACCAGAGTATGCTGGGTTAAGGAATACATGAGTACTTACTATAAATCAGATAACCTTTGTATCAGTTATTTATTACTGCTGAAACAAAACCAAATGCAAACACCAGCCCCAAATACAGGAGCTTTAAAAGAAGAAGCAGTAATATATTTGCATATAATTGTGCAATTTGGACAAGACTCAGGGCTGGCTTGTCTCTGTTGTGTTGGCTGGAGTGTTTCCCCTCTGTGTTGCTGGAGAAACTAAAATGTCTTCACTCCTGTATCTGGTGCCTCAGCTGGTATGACTGGATTACCTGGGGTCTGGCAGAGCCTCTCTCTCCAGCAGAGTAATTGGACTAATTTACATGATGACTCAGACTTCAAAAGTGTAAAAATGGAAACTGTAAGGTCTCTTAAATTCTAGGCCTGGAAGTCACACAGCATCACTTTTGCTTCATTTTATTAGGATCATCCCAGTTTCAAAAGGAAGAAAAATAGACCCCATTTTTTTTCACGGGAGGAGTGGAAAAGTGACATTGCAAAAGGGAAATGGGATGAGGAGTGAATGTTAACGCTAGCTTTAAAAGCAATTGCCTTAGCCGGCACTGCATCTGTACTAGATTCTATTCAATATTGCTACTTGGAAGGGTAATAAGGACCTCAGAAGAAGGGAGTGGAGATGTGCTGTGGGATTCTAGGAGCTGGGAGAGAGTAATTCACTGCCAGAATAAAATCCATTCACCCAGATCAAGAGCACTAAAGTTGAGAAGCCTTTAGCGGGGTCAGAGATTTCCAAATAGCCAATAAAAATGTCCCGTGGGAAAAAAAGTCAGTTACACATCTTCCAGGCCCAGAGAACGCAAAGCTACGTCCCAACAGTATTAGTCATATATTAGTCATATATGCTCTTTCTCATTCTTTTCATATCTTCTCCCCCTTCCCATCCCACCTCCAACTCTGTTGGACACAGAAAATCAGAAACCATTGTTAATATACCAGGGAAAGAGGAGCAGGGAAAAAAAGAAGGACTTCTCTCGCTCTCCACTTGTTTATGTCCAGCCTACAGCAGGCCCTTGTTGGGAGAGGTGGAAAGATTTTTATGTTAATACAAATCTGGTCCTTTATAATAATGTACTTGGACTTATTTGTGACCTAACATGATTATAGGACTTTACTTAAGGGTTGTCGGAAAATACATGGGGCCTGCCTGAGCTTTAATCCAAGGATAGGAGAAAAACAGTTCACATTGAAAGCTTAAAAAGAGTGGCAGGAAACAAGTAATTTGTTTAAAATACCAGGTATCTTGTTAGCTCTATAATAGGTGAGGTTTCATGATAGTTAAAGAATCATTTAAAGGTGAAAAATTCTATTAAACAGGTACCTGGCATCCCCTGAGATATACTAGAATGTTCCATCATTTAACCAACTGTGTAATCATAGGCAAATCAATCTCTCTGTGCCTTATATTTTTTCACGTATAAATGAGAAAAATTACATCTGTCTCGTTGGGTAGATTAAGTACTTAGAACAGTATCTGGCAAATACTAGCTGTTCAGCAAATGATAGTTACCACTACCACCATCATCATCATCATCATCTGCCTAAACTTTTTTGCTGAGTTAAGTTTTTTTAGCAAGTCCGTTTTTCATTTTCCTTTTGTTAGTAGATACTCATATTTGGGCTTTAAAAAATAATAATATTTTTAATAATGCAATAATATCCTTAAAATGATTGAACATAGTAAGTGTTCAATAAATGGTAGTTGTAATTGTGGTCACTTCAAAGCAAACACTTTCAACTTTCTTTCTTCCGAACTAGCTATATACCATGCTAGTGCTCCATTTAATCTCTTTGAATTTCAGTTTCTTCGTGTAAAATAGGGCTTTTACTTGCTTTACCTACCTCACAGTGTTGTTACTGAGGAATAAGATCGTTTTTGTGGAAATACTTATGAAACCCTCTACAAATATGAGTTAGCATTCTTGTTTATTGTACAGATTACTTCTTTTTTATATTATTTATAAAATTCTTTCAAATGATTTTGAATGATATTCAATATTTTTCTGTAAGAAAACAGAGCTGAAATCTCCATTCACATATAAGCTGCTTTGTAAAAGTAGGTGTGTATTTTCTAGCCCTCACACATAGATGCTGTGATTGCCGAAGAGGTACAAGATCCCACTAGCCTCTCAGTTTTTCTTCTTGGTGCTGAGCTACTCTCTTATCTCACCTGAAATTTCTTGATTAGTGTTTCTAGAAAGGTCTAATATCCGATAACACATTCAGATTTTACCTAGAAAGGTAAGGCAAACTTAGGAGTTCAGAGAGTGTACTGTCTCCTAAAACTTCCCAGAAAGAATTAATTGACTAACTAGCCCAGAGTTAGCTAAAAGCATCTATCCTACAAGTGTGTAATTGTAAGATGGGTACACTTCACCAGAAGAGCAAAACATGATCACAACCATCTAAGAATAAATAGCTCAACAAGCTTTTATTCTATTTATGTCCAACAGAAGGTGGCCGCTTCCCTAAGATGCCTCCCACCAGATGGTGACTTCTCAGTTCATTTTTAACTACCTGCAAAATCATGGCACATGGCTCTGACCTCATTTCATTTTAGAATTCACCTTTTGTTTCAGCACTACATCACTATAGCTTCTGATTTCCATCTGGGCAAAAAAAGTTCCTCAAAAGGCAGGAGGTCAAAGTCATGGGCAAACACATAAGCACATGAATATATTTCCTTTTATAAACAACTTACTCTTCATAATCCATCTGTAATAATGGGCAACTGATTTTTTTTTCAGACCAGGTTCTCCTCTCTACACATAATAACAGCTACCTCTACTGACTTACTGACTGAAGGAATGAAAACAGATTTTAAATTATTCTAAAGAAAACCTCATTATGAAGACATTGGAAGTTCTCTCTATATAATGCATTGTAAAGTCAATCCAATAGATTGGATTACCTGTATCAATCCTCATATTCCAAATTTCCCTTTATTAGTATTCTTGACTGTTGACAGCAATTATATATTAAGCCTCTAGGACAATCAGGATAAGGAGTCACTAGGGAACTTAGCCATAACTCTAATCAATTACTTTGCTTTGCCTGGATTTATGACCACACATTGCCCCCTTAAAATTAGCCTGGAGAAGATATATATATATATTTTAAATAAGCTCTACTCCCAACATGAAGTTTGAACTTAAGGCTCTGAAATCAAGATTTGCCTACTCCACTGACTAAGCCAGCCAGGCACCTGAGGAACAAAGATATCTTAGAAGTTGGTGCTGCTTGTAGGAAAAGGTATACAGCCTGTAGAAGAATCAGGATCACTACCATTGAGAAAATAACTCACAATAAGCAAAAGATGGACTATTTTGCTATTTTCTTGAATGCAATTTAGCGAATGATGTTTTGAAGAAATGGCAGTGACCTACTGCTTTGCTATCAAATATAAATTTATCTCAACTGTTTTCGTTTTCCTTTTCCAGGGCGAATTGATTATTGTACTGAGTATAACAAATAGGTAACTGGGGAAAAGTGAAATGTATATATGAAAAGCAATTAGTTAAAAAGAAATAATGAAAAGTTAATGATACAGTTTCAGAACTAATGATAATTCCTTTCAGCATCATATGGAGAACATTGGTTGCTGTGTACTTTTTTAAAATTTCAGATTCTGTAGCATAGAATATTACAGCTGGAACTCTAAAAAGTGTAAAGTTGAAAAGAACATTTGAGAATAACTAGTCCAACATCCTAATTTTACATATGGGGAAACTAAAGGCCACAAAGATTAGGTGACTTTCCCAAGAACACACAGCTAACTTATGGCAAAAGATCATACCAAATGTGATCCCACATTCTGACTCTTAGTTTTACATTCTTCCCATTCCTATACACACCCAGCAGATAATTGCTTTTATATTAAAAATTAATTCATGCGCATAGTTAAAATTATACTTAAAAAGTAGTCCTCCATCTTAGACATGCATTAAAGTTATTTGTAGAGGGGTGCCTGGGTAGCTCATTCAATTGAGTATCAGACTCTTGATTTCAGCTCAGGTCATGATCTCAGGGTTGTGAGAGCAAGCCCCCAGGTTGGGCTCCAAGCTCAAACTGGAGCCTGCTTGAGATTCTCTCTCACTCCCTTTGCCCTTTCCCCCTGCTCACTCTCTCTCTAAAGTAAATAAATCCATAAAATCCTTAAAAAAATTAGCTGAAGAGCTATTAAAACTCCAACACCAGACTGTATCCAGATCAATTATATCACAATGTCTGCCAGTGGGATCTAGGCAGCACTAGTTTTCAAGTTTCCCCCCGTGATTGCAATGAGCAGCCAAGTTCGAGAATCTCTGTACAAAAATAATTATAATAATTATAATGAAAAACGGCCATCTTTTGCCTAACTCCTTCTAATTCCCTAGTCCTCTTCCTATAGTAGTTCTCAAAATTTGGGCCTAGGATGAGAAGCATTGTTAAGAGATTCTTAGAAAGGCATGTCCATGGAGCCCACCCCAACCTACTGAATCAGAATCTTTGAGGATGGGACCCAGTAAGCTATGATTCTTACTCATGTTAAAATTTGGAAATCCCTACCCCATAGACTTCCATTTTCAACTACTTTTAGTGAATTCCTCTGTATTTACCTCCGTCTCTGAAAATGCTTATAATCCTCTTTCTTGTTTTGACAATTTTCTACTTCCCCATTAACTTCCTGTTATGGCAAATCAGAATTTATTTAGTTCTATGTATTTTTTCTCCTGCCCTCATCCTTAGTAGAGTTATGTCGTAATTTTTTGCTGAACCAATCAGTCTGTATTTACATTATTAATAGTATAAAATGTTTCCTGGAAAGCCTGGATAAATCTATGCTTGTATGCCTTTGCTTACATAGTTATTGTTTTTCCTGAGACTAATAATTGCCTGGTTGTTTATCGGTTTGTTTTCTATGTATCTGTTCTTATTTTTGTACATACTCCTCTATATCTGTTATGCTTATTAATACAATTTTCAAAATATCCAACTATGAGATTTTGTGTCCAGCCCATTTGGGATCCTATGCCCCTCACCTCTCCATCATCCTGTTCTGATCTGAACTGTTTATTCTCTGAAGTCTGTGATACAGCTGATACTCTAGAACTTGGCATCATCCTTGACCTGTTTCTCTCACACGATCTTCAGTCTGTAGGCAAAGCTGCTTCTACCTTAAAAATGGATCTGGAATCTGATACCTTCTCTTGATCTCCTCTGCTACCATCCTGTCCTAATCACCATCATCTCTCACCAGGCTGACTGAAATTGTTTCCTTAATTCTTCCATCCATCATCCCCCCTTCAAACTGTATTCCACATTGTGGCCTTTAAAAACACAGTTCAGATCACATTTCATGTATCTATAGTTAAGTGTAAATAAATAAAGGAGCTATGTGCTATTTGTAAAATGTTTGTTACTTCCTGTGTATGGGGTGGATGGAGATGGGTTGGGGGAGAGGATAGGTGAACAGATTATGGGTGTGACAATTGCATATATCTTCTGATTGCCCTGTATAGGGTAAAACAAACAAAAAAATGAAATCTTTATACAGTGAATACTTACTGTGCACTTCTAGGATACAGAAACAGAACATGTGATGCTAGCCTGTGAAATGTACCAATTTTTATAGGAGATAAAGCATGTACATACATTACACTAGACAAAACAAGGTTGGATTATATGTAAAAATTAGTATTATAAGGCATCCTTAGAAATTCATAGAGGGGCGCCTGGGTGGCTCATTGGGTTAAAGCCTCTACCTTGGGCTCAGGTCATGATCCCAGGTTCCTGGGATCGAGCTCCGCATCGGGCTCTCTGTTCAGTGGGGAGCCTGCTCCTTTCGCTCTCTCTCTGCCTGCCTCTCTGCCTACTTGTGTTCTCTGTCTGTCAAATAAATAAATAAAATCTTAAAAAAAAAAATTCAGAGAGAATGAATCATTTTGGCTGACTAATCAGGAACACTGTAGAGAAGGCAGGATTTGTGTTGGGCTTAAAATATGGTTAATATTTTCATGTTAAGAGACTAGATGGAGAAATTTTAGAGTGAGGTAACAGTAGCATAAAGTGAGGAGCAAATATAAGGAATATTGATAGGACAATTTGACTGATATATTGAAACAGTGCCAGGAAATAGCTGAAAATAAAATGCAGAGGGTAGATAGGTTTTTATTGATGTTGAGCATTTAGTGGATTGGTTGCCCTTTTTAATAAAAAATTGATTTAATGAATCCTTTATATATTATGGGCAATAATAATAGCTCTCAGCTAACCCAAGAAAGTAGATTTTATTATCTCTATTTTATAGACAAAGAAACTTGAGGTACAAAAAAGTCAAGTAACTTGCAAAGGTCAGAACACTAGAATGTGGTGTAGCTAGTATTTAAACTCACACAATCTTGTTCCTGAGCCTGTGTTCTTAAATACCGCCTATATTGGCTTTACTTGCCTATGATGTATGTTGCAAATACTTTCTCCATTTTTCATTTATCCTCTTAACTTTGTGTATGGTATCTTTCACTGTGTAGACATTTAACATTTTTATGTAGTCATACTTTCAATATTTAAAAAAATTTTACTCGGTCTTGTTTCATATCAAGAAAGGCTTAGTATGTAAGGTAATAAAAATATTCTACTGAGCACACTTGTCATGGTAAAAACTGAGTTATGTGTGGTATTGTTGAATCAATATATTGTATACCTGAAACTAATATAATACTATATGTTGGATGCCTGGGTGGCTCAGTCAGTTAAGCATCTCCCTTTAGCCCAGGTCATGATCTCAGGGTCCTACAATTGAGTGCCATATCGTGCTGCCTGCTCAGGGGGTCGTCTGCTTCTCCATTTGCCTGCCTCTCCCCCTGTTTGCACGTTCTCTCTCTCTCTCGCAAATAAATAAATAAAATCTTTTTTTTTTTTAAAGAAAGAAAAATACACTGTATGTTAACTACACTGAAATTAAAATTAAAAAATAAAAAATATTCTCCTACTGTATTTTATTTGGAAGTTTTAGCTTTCATTTTTAACTTTATGATAATTAATCTTGAGTCTTTTACTGTGTGTGTTTATGGTCTGAGGTAGGGATCTAACTTTATATTTCCTCCAAATGGCTAGACAGTTATTCCAAAAATATGTTCTTTCGTTAGTGAGTTGACTTGCCACCTTGATATAGTTGATGTTCAGAAATTAGCCATGTTGCTACACAGCATACCAATTAATGTTTCATTCTGAATAAGAATTCTTTTAAAAATCCAACCCTGGAAGGAATACCAATTAGAAACACTACAGTGTAAATTAATTAGTTAATGTTGGGTTCTTAATACCCACCTGCCACAAATGTATCCAAGAACAGAAATTTTGGCTCTGGAGGTCAAATCTTCTGAAGGAAGAAGATGATGAAAGAAAAAGTTGATTTTTAAATTAGGGCATGGTAGAAGAAACTATTGCCTTCTTTACAATTTGGTCTTTCATAGGCAAAATTCTCACATTTTAGATGACGATAATTGGAGACCTTCTGACACCAACTGAAGTAATGAGTACTTATAACCTGACTTTTTAGTAAGCAAATCTTTTCAAATTTTTCAAATATTCACCAGTTTGGGACCAAAAAAAAAAAAAAAAACCCATCAAGCAAAACAACCATAAGGGTAAATAGTCCAATGAAGGCAATTTGAAATGGAAATGTGATGGGTTCTGGGGGGAAATGCCAAATCTTTTCCTTTCCTCCAGGACAACATCATACATGTATATCATTGGTCCTTCTATATTGTGTAGCAGGAACTCTATATGCACATATTGAATAATTTCCCATTTCACTACATGCCTGCTCTGAACAATTCATGTCCTTACTTGCCTTCACAATGGTTCAGTGTGATCTAACACGTATTCAACCATCTGTCTGTGTTTTCTTCCATTTGCACCATTTGTTCTTCCTGCTGATCTGACTGCTTCTTTTCTCTGCTTTCTGATTCAGACAGAGCAGTCTGTTCCAGAAATGTACTTGTTAGCCAAAAGTGAGTACCTTGGACTACAGAAATATAAAATTCACCCCAGCTAACAACATTTAAGAAAACCACTGTTTTGTTTTTTAAGTATGTAGCCTTTTTAAAGTATGTAGCATTCTAAGTTCTTAACGACAGACACTTTTTAACCTGTTGACAAAACCAAATATATATAAATCTAAAACCATACTTGGAAGACATAAGCAGTTTTCCTTGGACATGGCCCTGGGGATCATTAGTGTCCTGTTTCAGTATAGTGGTAAATCCTCTCAGTTTTTTTTTAATATAGTATATTTCATTTTTGTTCTCAGATCGTTTCAATTATATATTATTTCACTATCTTCTAGCTCCCATTATCATTATTATGACATTAGCTGCCAGGGTTACTTCCTTGTGGGGAATCTATCTTTTCTTTCTAGTTGTTTTTAAGATCTTCTTCCTGTCTTTGTTGTTCTGCAGCTTCACGCTATGTGTCTGCATGGGTTGTGTGTGTGTGTGTGTGTGTGTTTTAATTTTTATTTTTTACTGCTTGGGATTTATTGGGCTTCCTGAAAGTGACAACTGATGTCATTCATCAATTTTAGAAAACTTTTAGCCTTTTTTTTTTTTTGCATGTTGCTTTTCCTTATTTGAATTACCTCTTCCAGGAATTCTGATTAGCCCTTCTCACTCTATATTTTATGTTTACAAAACTCTCCTTAGTGTTTTACAACTATTTCTCTCTCTGAGCTGGCAATCTGAATATTTTTTTTCAGTTCTATAACCCCATTATTTATTCTAATCAGCTGCATCTAATCTGCTTTTTAATCCTCTGGTTGAGTTTTAAATTTTATTCATTACATTTTCACTTTTAGAAGCTCAGTATGGTTAGTTTTCAAATCTTCCTGATTAGTTCCTGTTGTCTTTTTCTCATTGCTCATGTATTTCAATCTCTGTGTTTTTCAATCTCATTTATATTTCTACAAACATATTAAGCATAGTTATTTTATATTTTTGTCTGATAATTCCAATACAAGAGGTTTGTCAGGGTCTGGTTCTCTGGTATGTTATTTGCTTTCATTTCTGGTGGATTGCCTCTTTTAGTGTTTGTGATTTTTAAGATATTATTAAATAATATTTAGAATTCTATCATAGAAATTTGGGCTAGCATAAAGAGCCTGTTCCTCCAGGGAGGGTTTTCTTTTCCAGGGGCCTAGAAACACAACACACCAATTCCACTTAAATTTCAACATTCCATTAGAATAAATTTAAGCTCCAAACCCTTGTGAAGGGCCACAATATTGTGGAGAGACTTTTTTTTTTTTTAACTTCTACCCAGAGCCCATTCTGAGACCAATCATTTATTTTACTATCAGCAGGGTCAGGTTTCTTTTCATTTTTAAAAATTTCATTCTTACCCTGAAAGCGTAGGCCTTCCAGGATTCCATCTTTATACAGTATGATCTCTGATCTACTCAAGACTGTTCCTACAAACTCTTCTGCATAGTAGTTCTAAAATACTATGACTCATATTATTGGCTAAGAATTTGATGACTTTAGGGTTCCCATATCTTTCTAATCTTGTGTTCCTTGCTTAAACCTGTCTTCAGTAGATTTCTATTATTTTGTTGCAGACTCATTCAATAATATTAAATGAATTATCTTTAATTTTAGAGAACAGTTTTAGCTGTTCTGTGGCAGGAAGGTTTTAAGATCTCTAATACACTATATTGCCATACTACTGACATTTTTATTTCTCTTTCAGTTTTGAAGGATTATTTCACTAGATATATAATTGCTTCTAGGTTGATTTTTTTTTCTCTCAACATATTGAATATTTCACTCCACCCTCTTCTTGCTTGCATAATTTCTAATAAGTAGTCTGGTGAAATTCCTCTGTAAGCAAGGTTTATCCTGCCTTGGTTTCTTTCAAGATTTTCTCTTTGTCTTTGGTATTCTGAAATTAAATTATGAAATGCCTAAGTATGGGTTGGTTGGTTGGTTGATTTGTTTCTTGTATCACTACTGTTTAGTGTTCTATGAGCTTACTGGATCTGTTGTTTAGTATCTGTCATTAATTTAGGAAGACTATTGGTTATTATTGCTTCAAATATTTCTCTCGCTGTTTTCTTTTTCTTCTCCTACTGGTGTTAAAATTATACATATGTTAGACCTTTTGCTATTGTCCTCAGTTCTTAGATTGTTCTGTTCTCTTTCTTTTATTCTTTTTACTCTTTGCTTTTCAGTTCGGAAAGTTTCTATGGACCTATCTTCAATTTCACTGATTCCTTCCCCAGCCATGTTGAGTCCACTGAAGGCGTTCTTCATTTCTATTACTTTATTTTTTTTATTTTTTATTTTTTGATTTTTATCACTTCTTCTGATTCTTTCTAAAAGTTCCCATTTTTCTGCTTATGTTACTCATCTGTTCTTGCATGTTGTCTACTTCTGTTAGCATCCCTAACATATATTTTAAATTCCCTATCTTATAATTCAAACATCTATGACCTATCTGAGTCTGGTCTAGTGGGTGCTTTGTCTTTTCAGACTGTGCTTTTTCTTGCCTTTTAGCATGCCTTATAATTTTATGTTGTATTGGGTAATTGCAACTGAAGCAGACAGATCTTTAGAGAGAGATTGTATGTTACTCTGGCTAGGAGATGGTGCTGCTTAATGTTCAAATTTCTCTAGTGTTCTTATATGTTCTTCTGAGGCGGTATCAGTCTATGAAGACTTTTTTCAACTGTAATCCATAATTATTATACTAGAGCTTTACTGGTATGGTGATAGAGTGTGTGGGAGGAGGAGCATTTTATAATCATCTGAGTCTCATCTAATTGAATCTTTTAAAGTGAGCCTATGCCTTGGGAATTTTGGCCTTCATAAGTGTTTCTATTCCTTCTTCAGTTGAATAGCTTTTACCATATATTCCCTCCTCTCTGGCTATAACGTTTTCAGTCTATCTCTTTAAAGCCTTGTCCCTTATTGAGTAGGGTTTTTATTTGTTTGTTTGTTTCCTTAAGACAGAAAACAAAAGGGACCTGGAGAGAGGAAGAATTCCCTTTCCATTCCTGGGATAAGTTTGTAAAATTGTGCTTTAGCAGCAACCTTTTCCCTAGAGAGTAGGCCTTTTTTTTTTTTTTTTTTAAAGATTTTATTTATTTATTTGACAGAGAGAAATCACAAGCAGATGGAGGGGCAGGCAGAGAGAGAGAGAGAGGGAAGCAGGCTCCCTGCTGAGCAGAGAGCCCGATGCAGGACTTGATCCCAGGACCCTGAGATCATGACCTGAGCCGAAGGCAGTGGCTTAACCCACTGAGCCACCCAGGCGCCCCAAGAGAGTAGGCCTTTTTTATGGAGAAGACTCTGGGTGTGATTTGCAATTGTTGCTTTCCCCACCCCTCACTCACCCATTGCCAAAACCAAGGATGAATTTTTGTGGGATCCTTGCCATGAGCACTTGGTGGCATTCCTGAATAGATAGATAACCCATGAAAGTGTGGGAGCCCCTCAAGACTGCAGTCCCTTGGGGCACTTGGGTGGCTCAGTGGGTTAAAGCTTCTGCCTTCGGCTCAAGTCATGATCTCAGGGTCCTGGGATCAAGTCCTGCATCGGGCTCTCTGCTCAGTGGGGAGCCTGCTTCCTCCTCTCTCTCTCTGCCTGCCTCTCTGCCTACTTGTGATCTGTATGTCAAATAAATAAATAAATATCTTAAAAAAAAAAAAAGACTGCAGTCCCTAGGGGTTTTTCACTCTCATACTAGTGCAAACTTGACCCTCAGAAATTTGTCAGAATTGCCACTTAAGTGGTACTACCAGTTTATGTCTCCACTAGTTTCTGCTTTAGGTAGGCAGATGTTGATTGCTCTTTCTCCCTGGTACCTGCTTTTCAAGATTACAGGGTATCACTTCATAATAAGGCATCAGTTCTCAGCTGGATCCAAGAAAAGTCACTGATTTTTCAGTTTGTCCAGATTTTTTTGTAAGGAATGGCAGAGACATCTTCCAATTTCTTTACACGTCAGAGTTAAAGTTAGAAGTTTCACTATTGGGCTCAGTGGCTCAGTGGCTCAGTCAGTTAACTGTCCAACTCGATTTTGGCTCAGGTCATGATTTCAGGGTCATGGGATCAAGCCCCACTTTGGACTTTGCACTCAGCATGGAGGCTACTTGTCCCTCTCACTCTGTTCCTCCCCCCTCCTTTAAAATAAATAAATAAATAAAATCTTTTTAAAAAAAGTTTTACCTTTTAGGCACCTGGCTGGATCAGTGGGTAGGGCATGTGACTCTTGATCTCAGAGTAGTGAGTTCAAGCTCCAAATTGGGCATCGAGCTCACCAAAAACAAAACAAAACAAAAAAGATTTCACTATTGACTTTTACATTTTCATTGCAGTTTGGGTACTTTGTTTTCAAACAAAAGAAACTAACACTGGCTAAGTTACATAAAAAAGTATTTGTGGGGCATATGGGTGGCTCAGTTGGTTAAGTGTCCAACTCTTGATTTCAGCTCAGGTCATGACCTCGGGTTGTGAGATTGAGTCCCAAGTCAGGCTGCATGCTAGGCATGCATCTGTGCTAGGCATCTGCTTAAGATTCTCTCCTACTCTCCCTCTGCCCAACTTGCATGCTCTCTCTCTCTTTAAAAAAAAAAACAGTATTGGTTAGAACTATATTGAGAATGAAGAGAGCTCTGGAGCATTAATTAATAAGAACTATAGGGAAAATTGATGGGGGGAAGTGGGTGGAGGATGGGCTAAATGGATAATGGATATTAAGGAGCACACTTGTGATGAGTACTGGGTATTCTATGTAAGTGATGAATCACTAAGTTCTACACCTGGAACCAATTTTACCATATATGTTAACTAACTTGAATTTAAATAAGAACTTGAAATTACAAAAAAAAAAAAAAAGAAGAAGAAGAAGAAGAAAGAAAGAAAGAAAAAGAAAAAGAACTATATGGAGTTTTATCAGCAACACTTTAGTTAGGATACCTCCACTGAGATGAGTGAATTCAACTACTTTCAGTACCTTAATTAGTACATTCAATATTTGAATTTCAGGAATTCAGGGAGGAAAGTGGCAGAATTTTCTCAAATCCTTCCACAAAAATAGAGCAAGGAACTAGATAGAAAAACTATCTGAGGAGGATTTTTAACAGAACTATGTGAGAAGATGTCCTCCCAAACCCCAAAACACCAGTATCTGTAGGTCTGTGTGTTATCACTGCCTTGGTAGAAGAAAGCAAGCCAGAGCAATGAGGCACGTGACAGAACAAAGAACAGCACAATACCTGAATAGCCAACAGGCATTTCTGGAAATTGCAGTGGATCAATTTGAGAACAGCAGCTGCGACTGGGAAGAATTTTACCCAATCCAGTAGATGATAAAGCATGATATAAGGACTCCTGGAATAGTCTATCTCCAATTCTCAAAATTAATTTACCAGAGTTTTCTTGCAATACTGAGCCACACAATGAAAAAGAAACTTCAGAGAGTAACATATGTTTTGAAAATAATGGCAATAGAGACTTAAAAAGGGCAAGATTCAGAAAATAATGGGAGGGGGAGACAGCCAGAAAATCTTGTAAGTAAACCTCTAATTTTAAAAACAGTATGTGATAAAACAACAGAAAGAGCTTTATGTAGGGGCACCTAGGTGATTCAGTTGGTTAAAGTCTCTGACTCTTGGTTTTGGCTGGGGTTATTTTCTGGAGGTCCTGGGATGGAGCCCCATGTTGGGCTCCATGCCCTGTGTGGAGTCTGCTTGGGAATCTCTTTCTAACTTTCCCTCTGCTATTCCCCTCAACCCCCTTGCTCTCTCTCTAAAATAAATAAATTTTGAGAGAAGAAAGAGCGAGCTTTATGTAGTTAGACAAGCTATCTGCAACAACCCTCCTTCTTGTAGTTTGGGAAAATTAAATTCATATAAAATTGAATAATAAAGAATCACAGTCAAATTCCTTACAAAGTTACTGTAATATAAAGAAGAATGAGAAACAGATAATTGCCTTATAGACAATGAATCACAGAAAACACATACAAAAATCAGATCAGTACTGTAATATTCTATTTCAAAACAAGCTAAAAGACATTAAGAAAATGATGCAAGGCATGAAGAAAAATAACATAAATCAGAATCAGAAAATGTCAAACATGAAGTGAGATTCTCAAGACAAAATTAAAAACAAAAAATATAATTTTAGAAATAGATAAAAGCAACATAAGCATTAATAAATATATCAAATAATTCTTTAGTAGAAAAAGAAGTACAAAGGGTACAAATTTTGGAAAGGAAGAAGAAATAAAAAAGGGAAATAAAATTAGAAAAAATGACAAATATTAAAGACAGGTAAAGAAGATCCATTATGTAAAGCCTTTATAGCCCAACAATCTATATTGTATATAGATTGTGCTATGTACCATAGTCATATAAGATGTGGGGAAAACTGGCACAGCACAAACATTTTTAACTGTACTAATATTAATTGGTGTTGGTATTGGTGTTCTGAGCTACTGTGTATGTATGGGGGATAAAACAAATGAATAGTTGTGGGCAATTATGACCTGTGTTCTTGAGAAATGGGACTCAGTGAGGAAGAAACTTCTGGTTTCCATAGTTTCTCTTTATTTTATTTTATTTTTTCATCATAAGTGTATACTTTTAAATCCCTAACACCTACCTATCTCCCTCTGGTAACCATCAGTTTTTTCTCTATAATTAAAATCTGTTTTTTGATTTCTCTCTCTCTTTTTCCACTTTGCTTATTTCTTTGTTCCTTAAATTCCATATGAGTGAGATCATATGGTATTTGTCTTTCTCTGACTGATTTATTTCACTTAGCATTATACTCTCTAGTTCTATCCATGTTGTTGCAAATGGCAAGATTTTATTCTTTTTTATTGCTGAATAATACATATATTATATATATATGTATATATATATATATATATATATATAATACCACATCTTTATCCATTCATCTAACAATGAACAGACACTTGGGCTGCTCCTACAGTTTGGCTATTGTAAAAAATGCTGCAATAACCATGGGAGTACATATATCCGTTTGAATTAGTGTTTTTTGTATTTTGGGGATAAATATCCAGTAGCATAATTACTGGATTGTAGAGTAGGTCTATTTTTAGTTTTTTGAGGAATCTCTATACTGTCTTCCAGAGTGGCTGCACCACTTTGCATTCCCATTAACAGTGCAAGAGGGTTCCTTTTTCTCCACATCCTCATCAACACCTATTGTTTCTTGTGTTTTGCTTTTAGCCATTCTGACAGGTGTGAGGTGATGTATCATTTTAGTTTTGATTTGCATTTCCCTGATGCTGAGTGATGTTGAATGTCTTTTCATGTATCTGTTGGTCTTCATTGGAGAAATGTCTGTCCGTGTCTTCTGCCGATTTTCTAAATTGGATTATTTGGTTTTTGTGTATTAATTTGTATAAGTTCTTTATATAGTTGGATACTTTATGTATTTTGGATACTAACCCTTTATTGGATATGTCATTTGCAAATATCTTCTCTCATTCAGTAGGTTGCCTTTTAGCTTTGTTGTTTCCTCTGCTGTGTAGAAACTTCATTTTGATGTAGTCCCAATAGTTTGATTTGCTTTTATTTTGCTTTCCTCAGGAGACATATCTAGAAAAATGTTGCGATGGCCAGTATCAAAGAAGATACTACCTATGTTCTCCTCAAGGACTTATACGGTTTCACATCTTGCACTTAGTCTTTAATCCATTTTGAGTTTGTTTTTGTGTATGGTGAAAGAAATTGGTCCAGTTTCATTCCTTTGCATTTAGCTGTCCAATTTTCCCAACACTGTTTATTGAAAAGACTGTCTTTTTACCATTGTACATTCATTACTCTTTTGTCAAAGATTAATTGACCTATAACTGTGGGTTTATTTCTGGGTTTTCTAATCTGTTCTATTGATTCATGTGTCTATTTTAATGCCAGTACTATACTATTTTAATTACTGCTGCTTAGTAATATAACTTAAAATCTGAGTTGTTATACCTCCAGTTTTGTTTTTCTTTTTCAAGATTGCTTTGGCTATTCAAGGTCTTTTATGGTTCCATACAGACTTTAAAATTGTTTGTTTTACTTTTGTGAAAAATACTGTTGGCATTTTGATAAGGATTGCATTAAATTGGTAGATTGCTTTGGGTAGCATAGATATTTTAACAATGTTTGTTCTTCCAACTCCTGAACATGACCGTCTTTCTATTTGTATTGTCTTAAATTTCTTTCATCAGTGTTTTATAGTTTTCAGAGTACATGTCTTTCAACTCTTTGGTTAAGTTTATTCCAAAATATTTTATTGTTTTTGGTGCAAATGTAAATGGAATTGTTTTCTCAGTTTCACTTTCTGCTGCTTCATTATTAGTGTCTAGGTATGCAACAAATTTCTGTACATTGATTTTGTAGCCTGCCACAGTTTGTTATGAAAAATTATCTATCACTTGTATTATTGTTCTGCTATATGTTCCATGTCTTTTTATTTCTGTCTGCTTTAAGATTTATTTTTTATTTTTATTTTTTTAAAGATTTTATTTGTTTATTTGACAGACAGAGATTACAAGTAGACAGAGAGGCAGATAGAGAGAGAGAGAGAGGGAAGCAGGCTCCCTGCTGAGCAGAGAGCCCGATGCGGGACTCGATCCCAGGACCCTGGGATCATGACCTGAGCCGAAGGCAGCGGCTTAACCCACTGAGCCA
Organism: Mustela putorius furo; assembly: GCF_011764305.1. Classification (NCBI taxonomy): domain Eukaryota; kingdom Metazoa; phylum Chordata; class Mammalia; order Carnivora; family Mustelidae; genus Mustela; species Mustela putorius. The sequence goes on along the minus strand of NW_025422368.1, from coordinate 44,379,018 downwards.
CCCAGGCGCCCCCGCAGCTTTTAAAATTATGAAAATATATATAGTCCCAAGGGGCCACAAGTATAAGCCCCACTGGCCACCAGAGTTAGGTGGTCTGGAAGTATCCTTTGGGTGGCAATCACAAAACTCCGGTCTTCAGATGAGTGTAAACACTTGTTTCTGGGAGATACTGGCAAGCTAGAGGAAAACAGGAAAAGTACAAAGATGGCATCCACAGCCTACATTCCTTGAGAGCAGCTGTGTAGGTCACTAAATGTGTGCCAAACCTGAAACCTGCTCCTCAGTTCAAAGCTCCAGGACAAGCTATGTGGCATCCTTCACAGGAAGATGGGGAGTGTGCCTCAGTCTGCTGTCTGTGCCATGCTTTGGAAGTAGTAGCCTGCCAAGAGCTGTCTGTCTATTGCTACAATTCCGTGCAAACCAAGGGTGCAAACCCTTCTGTTCACCAAAACCAGGCAATCAAAGGGTCATCTCTTGGGCATCAGCTGCAAACACCAGGCACTAGATGCATGTAAAGCTCCCCACTAAGAGACTGACACTCTAGAGCATGACAAAGGTTGAGGATAAAGATTGTGCCTGCCCACTGAGGTTTTGGAAAGATTATAGTAATTAACCTGATGAATAGTTAAAAGTGATGGTCATAAAGCTGCTGGCTGAATTGGGGAGAAAAATGGATGAACACATTGAGAACTTCAAAAAGATGAAAAATATATGAAGGTAGCAAATAGAAGTTATAGGGCTGATGAATACAATAACCAAACTAAAAATACACTAGAGGGGTTCAAAATCAGACTAAGGGAAGCAGAATAAAGGATCCATCAACTTGAAGACAGAGCGATGGAACTCAATCGGAGCAGCAAAAAGTAAAAAAAAAAAAAAAAAAAAAGGAAAAAGAAAAAAGATTAAATGAAGATAGCTCATTGAACACGGGACATGCAACAACATTAAACAGACTAACAGTTGTATTATAGGGCTTCCAGAAAGAGGGAGAGAAGGGGCAGGGGTCTCAAAGAGATAATGGCCAAAAACTTTCCTAACGTGGGAAAGGAGGCAGATATCCAGATCCAAGAAGACTGGAGAGTTCTAAATAAGATGAATTCAGGGGCACCTGGGTGACTCAGTCAAGCATCCAACTCTTGATTTTAGCTCAAGTCATGATATCAGGGTCATGAGATCGAGTCCCATGTCGGGCTCTGTGCTAGGCATGAAGCCTGCCTAAGATTCTCTCTCTCTCCCTTTGCCCCTCCTCCCAACCCCCTGCTTACTCATGCACGTGCGCTCTCTTTCTCTGTCTTAAAAAAAAAGATGAACCCAAAGAGACCTAAGACACATTACAGATCTTCCTCAACTTATGATAGGGTTACATCTCAATAAACCCATTCTAAATTGAAAATATTGTAAGTCAAAAATGCATAGACTATATCCAACCTACCAAACTTCATAGTTTAATCTAGCCTACCTATGTGCTCAGAACACTTACTTTAGTCTACAGTTGGGCAAAATTATCTAACACAAAACATTTTATAATAAAATGTTGAATATTTCATGTAACTTGTTTAATACTGTACTGAAAATGAAAAACAGAATGGTTGCATAGGTACAGAATGTTTGTAAGTTTATCAGTTTTTTATCCTTGCAATCACATGGCTGACTGGGAGCTACAGTTCACTGTCACTACCCAACATCATGAGAGAGTATTGTATTGCATATCATTCGCCTGGGAAAAGATCAAAATTCAAAATTTGAAGTACAGATTCACAACATTGTAAATGTGTATTGTATTCAGTAGAAATGTGTATTGTTTTCACACCATTGTAAGTTGAACCATTGTAAGTCAGACTAACTCAGAAAAGTTATCATTCAGAATTGAAGGAGAGATAAAGAGTTTTCCAGGTGAACAAAAGCGAGAAGAGTTCATCCCCTCATCACCACTATATTAGTCTTACAAGAAATGTTAAAGAGACTTCTTTAAGTGGAAGAGAAAAGGCACTAATTATTAACAAGAGCATACATGAAAGAAGAAATCCCACTGGAAAAGTAAACATATAGTAAAGGTAGTGGTTTAATTATTCATAAAGCTAAAGTCAAAATGAAACAAGATGGTATCCAGAGGGAGACAAAGCCTAAGAGACTCTTGCTTGCTGGGGGATGGAGTGGTAGGAAAGGGTGGTTATGAACATTGGGGAGGGTGTGTGCTATGATGGGTGCTGTGAAATGTGTAAGCCTGATGATTCACAGACCTGAACCCTTGGGGCAAATAATACATTTTATGTTAATAAAAATAATTTTTTAAAGAAGCCAAAGTTTATAAGACACAAGTAATAAAAATAACTATGATCAAAATAATTAGTTAAGGGATACACAAAATAAGAAGATGTAAAATGTGAAATCAAAAATATAAATCATGCATGTATGTGTAGAGAGTAAAAATGTTGAGCTTTAGAACAGGTTCAAACTTAAGTTGTTATTAACTCAAAATTGACTGTTATAAGTTATTATAGTAACCTCTTAATAGCCACAAAACAAAAACCTATGGTAAATACACAAAAGATAAAAAGAAAGGAATATAAGCATACCACTAAAGAAGGTCATCAATTTACAAAAAAAGCAAGCAAGAGAAAAAGGGAACAGAGAGGAACTACAGAAAATAGCTACAAAAACAATTGACAGAATGGTAATAAGCACATGTCTATTGATAATAACTTTAAATGCAAATGGACTAAATTCTCTAATCAAAAGACATAGAGTGGCTAAATGGATTTTTAAAAAAATACCCATTTATACACAGTCTATAAGGACATATTTTAAAAGATTTTATTTATTTATTTGACAGAGAGAGAGATCACAAGTAGGCAGTAGGCAGAGAGGCAGGCAGAGAGAGAGGAGGAAGCAGGCTTCCCGCTGAGCAGAGAGCCCGATGCGGGGCTCGATTCCAGGACCCTGGGATCATGACCTGAGCCGAAGGCAGAGGCTTAACCCACTGAGCCACCCAGGTGCCCCTATAAGGACACATTTTAGATATAAGGACACAAACAGATGGAAAATAAAGGATGGGGGGTGCCTGGATGGCTCAGTGCATTAAGCCTCTGCCTTTGGCTCAGATCATGATCTCAGGGTCCTGGGTTCAAGCCCCGCATCAGGCTCTCTGCTCAGCAGGGAGCCTGCTTCCCCTTCTCTCTCTGCCTGCCTCCTCTCTACCTACTTGTGATTTCTCTCTGTCAAATAAATAAATAAAATCTTTAAAAGAAAAGAAAAGAAAGGGATAGAAAAACATATTTCATGCAAATGGAAACCAAAAGAAAGCTGAGTAGCTACATTTATATTAGACAAGATAGACTTTAAAAGAAAGACTGTAATAAGAGACCAAGAAGGGCATTATATAATGATAGAGGATTGACTCCAACAAGAAGATATAAATGTTGTAAATATTCATATATCCAACATAAAAGCACCTAAATATGTAAAGCAAAATATTAACAAACCTAAAGGGAGAAATAGACAGTACTATAATAATGTAGGGGACTTTAATACCCAACTTGGATCAATATATAGATTATCCAGACAGAAAATTAAAAAGGAAACATCAACCCTAAACAACACGTTAGACCAGATAAACTGAACAGACAATTATGGAACATTCTACCCAAAAGCAGCAGAATACACATTTCTTTTTTTCAAGTGCACTGAAACATTTTCCAAGATCAAATGTTAGGCCACAAGATAAGTCTTAATAAGTTTAAAAGAATTGAAATAATATCAAGCATCTTTTCTGAGCACAGTGGTATGACTCTAGAAATTAGTTACATAAAGAAAACTGGAAATTTCACAAATATGTGGAGATTAACAACATGGTGTAGAACAACTAAAAGGTCAAAGAAGAAATCAACAGAGAAATAAAAATATACCTTGCGATGAATGAAAATGTAAAGGTAACTATCAAAATTTATTAGATGCAGCAAAAGCAGTTCTAAGAGGGAAGTTCATAGCAATGCCTATCTCAAGAATCAAGAAAGTTTCAAATAAACAACTTCTTCACATCTCAAAGAGCTAGAAAAAAGAACAAATAAAGCCCAAAGTTACGGAAAGAAATAACAAGGATCAGAGCAGAAACAAACGAAATAGAGAAAAAAGGTAAAAGAAAAGATCCAGGATGGTTCTTTGAAAAGATAAACTGACAAACCATTGGCCAGATTCATCAAGAAAAAAAAAAGACTCAAATAAATAAAATCTGAAATGAAAGAGGATTGCATTTGATACCACAGAAATACAAATGTTCATAAGATATTACTATGAATTATTATATATAATATAACATTCATATGATATGCCAAAAAACCTAGAGGTTTCTAAAATTCAGTCAGCTAAGAAACTAACAAATTTCAAAAAAAATGATCTGTGTAGCTAAGGAAAACACATTATTTATGACAAAAATATAAACTTTTCAAAAGATTAGTATTTCAGAAGAATAAATATGGTAGTTTCCAGTTACAAATAAAACATGGCTTTGTTTACTAAATCTATATAAGCTTTTTGGAATATTTTTAAAATGATCATCTGAGATATATAATATTCTAACATTAAAATAGATAATCAATTATCTCAAAAATTATTCTCTACACATATTCTTATTAGCATTTTGGATAGGTAAGTCAAGATAGATTAGGACCATGATAACTTCTGAGTCTTGGTTCTCCAAATGATGTAAGCCAATCATCTCCTGTGACAATTTTTCCCCCCCTCTATAACAACTTTTCCCTCTCTATAACACCTTTCCCCCCTTTATAACTCCCTTTCAATAACACCTTCTCTTCTCATTTGCTGGAAAGAATTTGGGATCAGAGATGCCTGGGTGGCTAGTCTTTTAACATCTGCTTTCACCTCAGGTCATGATCCCAGGGTTTTGGGATCAAGTCCCATGTTGGCTCCCTGCCCTGTGGGGACCATGCTGCTCCCACTGCTTGTGCTGACTCTCTGTCTGTCAAATAAATAAAATCTTAAGAAAAAAGAATTTGGGATCAGAATGAGAGGCACTGATCATCATTGATCATTTAGAAATCAAATGTCAATATTGAATGAAGCATCATTCAGCTACATTAACTAAGGTGGTTGAGTATGCAGTTATTTGACCTGAACATGCTCTCTATCTCTGCTGATCATTCATTGCTATTTTTAACTCTCCAAAAAACTCTGGATGGTGTCCCTGAGAGACTGCCTCAAAGATTTCTGTGATTGTCTACATTTATTTATAAAATATTTATTTGCTAGACAAAGGGTTAATAAGCACTTGAGAAGATGCTCAACATCATTAGCTGTTTGAGGAGTACAAATTAAAACAATTAGACACCACACCTACCAGCATGGCTAACATAAAATGACAAGCAAAAATAAGCATTAGTGAGGATATGGAGGAATTAGAACTCTTATTCATTGGTAGGATTGTAAAATGGCTCAACCACTTTCCAAAAACAGTTTGGCAGTTCTTCAAAATGTTAAAAACAGGGTTACCATATGACCCAGAAATTCCATCTCTTGACATGTACCCACGAGAGTGGAGAACATATGTTCACATAAAACCTTATAAATGATTGTTCACGGCAGTATTTTCATGATAGCCAAAAAATGGAAACAACCCAAATGTCTATCACCTGATGAATGGATAAAAAATATGTCATAGACTCATATAATGGAATATTATTCAGCCACAAAAAGGAATGAAGTGCTGATACATGCTACAACATGGATGAAACTTGAAAATACTATGCTAAGTAAAAGAAACCAAAGCAAGAAAAGGCTACACATTATATAATTCCATTTATATAAATGTCCAGAACAGGCAAATCTATAGAGATACAAAATAGATTAGTGGCTTCTAGGAGTCAATGGGAGGAAAGAGGATTGCCAATGGGTGAGGAAGTTTGGGTGAGGATGATAAAAATGTTATAAAATTATATAGTGGTGATGGTTACACAACTCTGTGAATATAGTAAAAACAAATTGTGTACTTTAAAAGGGTGAATTTTATGTTTGTGAATTATTTCTCAATAAGTTTGTTATAAAAAATATTTATTGACTGCTTGTTCTGTGCCGGAAACCTTTCTAAGTGCTGGGAGTTAATGTAGTGAAGACATTGAAGACCCAGCTCTCAAAATAGATGTGTCTGCTGAATCTAAGTTTGTGTCCCTAACAGACTGCACGTAGGTTGGGGTCCTATACTTTTTGCAAAGGGAAAATTTGGCAGAATAATTTTCCCCATAGTAATTTTCACTTTCCCTTCTCTGTAGCTTTTTCCACTAAGAATATATAAAAAAGAAAACTGTCAAAGAAGTACAAGAGGAGAATGAGTTTTCACAGATTACAAGAATTTCAAGAAGGTAAGAATGAACAAAATTATCAGATGTTTTTCAGAGAGGTCAAGAAACATACCCCTTGGATTTAGCAATTAGGAGGTCTATGATAATCTCCTAGTACGGTTTCAGTAGAATAGTGAGCAGAGAGCAATTCTGTAATTGTTGCATGTAGCATAGTGCTGAAGACATAGTAGTTGCTAAAGATAATATTTGTTGGATTGAAAAATAAGTATTCTGTGAGAAAACAAAGACTATACTGACCTGAAGTCCTCATGAGAAGGGAAAATAGATAATGGGTGGATTTGAGGGAATATGAGTTAAAGGAACATATTTTTAGTGGAAGAGAAATTGACTGCAGTCTGAGAACACATTGTTAGTAGGGAACAAAAGTTTGTATGTAGTAGAAAGAGAAAAGGCAGCAAGGTTTGGAATAGGTGAGAGGGTTCCTCTGGGATTAAGTTAGATCTCTGTAGATACAAGTATATATGCAGGGGTGGGCAAAAGTTTAGGGAAATAATTAATATCTGAGGTCTTCAAATTTATTAATTAGGAAGTGAAATCATCTGCAAAACGTGAGGGTGAGGGGCGCCTGGGTGGCTCAGTGGGTTAAAGCCTCTGCCTTCGGCTCGGGTCATGATCTCAGGGTCCTGAGATCGAGCCCTGCATCGGGCTCTCTTCTCAGCAAGGAGTCTGCTTCCACCTTTCTCTCTATCTGCCTGCCTCTCTGCCTACTTGTGATCTCTGCCTGTCAAATAAATAAATAAAATTTAAAAAAAACAAAAACAAAAACCGTGAGGGTGAATAGTAGGGAACCATGAAGAGGGCTTGAAAAGAGCAGTGAAGATTTGGAACCAATTGTAAAGACTGGAAATATAAACTTGCCAAGCACAATATGAACTTGCCATAAGAGGATTGCCAGGGCATGGTGAGGTTTCCAATGTAACTGATGAAATTATTCATTAATATGCCTAAATATTTCAGATTTTGAAGTGTTCTTGGGCATACTTTCTTTAAATGTCTTCCAAGAGCTATCTAACTTCAAGGATAAAAAGATAAAGAAGGTGGATTAATGCTATACTGACATTTTCTTATGTGTGTGGATCTTACTGTTTTTAGAACTCAACTGAAGAATAATTCAGATTATAGGCAATACTTAACATTTTTTCTTTAATGAAATTGTCAAACATAACTTGTGTTAACTCAGATACCATCTTTGTTCTTTGGGCCACTTAAGACATGGATGAGACTGACTTTTCAACATTATCCGGTGGATTGTAGTTGTTCAAAAGTTTCCTCAAGATGTATGTGTATTCCCTGAAACCTTGTGATTTCATAATCATTTCTGGCTTGGAGCGCCTATTTCCTTTTAGTCTAGTTTATAGATCATGTAACTTTCTGTTCATTTTGCCTGTTTCCTATCATGTTAACCCAGTTGTTGATTTTGGTCTTTATCCCAGTAGCCACTAGACACATTCACAGAGGCAGAGACATGTAGAGATGACTTTGCTGAAGGTGGCAATATGCAGGGATTCTTATATCGTAGTAACAGAAAACAACTCAACTTGGTGTCAGTCTCCTGTACTTTTCTTACTCTTCTTTTCTGTCCTCTATTCTAGGGAAGAAAACTTCAGTTCCTCCCACTCTTAAATGGAGAGTCATTTAGCTGTTTATGTCTCCTGCTGCCAAAGTCAGACTGAGATACATCTCAGCCTATGCAAAGCCAATAAAATGCTCAACTGAACAAATGGACCTTTTTAAGAAATCTTTTTGTGTCCCTTACATAACTCTCTAGCCAATTTCATTTTTTCTTCTTTTTCAGAACTTATCATTAAACATATTCTTTTTCTTGCAAAAGATAAGACTATTAGGCAAAATAGAGGTGCCTGGGTGGCTCAGTGGGTTAAAACCTCTACTTTCAGCTCAGGTCATGATCCCAGGGTCCTGGGATTGAGCCCTGCACTGGGCTTTCCGCTCAGCGAGGAGCCTGCCTACCCCCTTCTCTCTCTGCGTGCCTCTCTGCCTACTTGTGATCTCTTTCTAATAAATAAATAAATAAATATTTTTAAAAAGACTATTAGGCAAAATAATTCTTTTTTAAAAATATTTTATCTATTTATTTGACAGACAGAGATCACAAGTAGTCAGGGAAGCAGACAGAGAGAGAGGAAGGGAAACAGGCTCCCCGCTGAGTGGAGAGCCCAATGCGGGGTTCAATCCCAGGACGCTGGGATCATGACCTGAGCCGAAGGCAGAGGCTGAGCCACCCAGGCACTCCTAGGCAAAATAATTCTTTATCAGAACTAAAAAGAAACTTAGATGCTGCAGCTCATTCCTGTATTGTACCAAAAAGAATTACAGTCAGAGGCCAGCCACATAGCTTTTCATATTCCTGAGTTTTATTTAATTTTTTAAAAAAGATTTTATTTATTTGAGAGAGGGGGACAGAGGGAGAAACAGACTCCCTGATGAGCAGGGAGCCAGTGATGGGGCTTGATCCCAGGCAGACACTTAAGTGACGGAGTCACCCAGGCACCCCAATATACTCCTAAGTTTTAAAAACTCTTCCGTATAACTTTTTTTAAAAGATTTTATTTATTTATTTGACAGAGAGAGAGAGAGAGAGAGAGAGCACAAGCAGGCAGAGGGAGAGGGAGAAGCAGGTTCCCTGCTCAGCAGGGAGCCTGATGTGGGACTCGATTCTAGGATCCAAGATCACAATCCAAACTGAAGGCAGATGCCCAACTGACTGAGCCACCCAGGTGACCCAACTTTTTTTTTTTTTTTTTTTAAGGTGAGGAAGGGCAGAGGGAGAGAGGGAATCTTAAGTAGGCTCCACCCCTAGGGCAGGGCCTGGCTATAGGGCTCCTCAGGGGTTAGGGCTTGGGCCTTGTCACCTGGGGTGGGACTTGGGTCTGGATCTCAAAACCCTGAGATGACCTAAGTCTAAATCTAGAGTCGGGTGTTTAACTGAGTGAGCCACCCAGATGCTGTACTTTTGTATAACTTTTATAGTCTATAAAACATGCAAAGTTTTCAAAGCAGACCATGTTTTTCATTAAGGCACCAAAGTCACATATTTTCTTTAGTGTTTTAATTTAAACTGTGGTATCATTGATAGGGATCTCCTGTTGACTATCATGGTGCAGTCATCATTACATATACATAAAAATCCCTATGCCAGACTTTTCACCAAGAAAAAAAAAATAAAAATTTACTTTATTAACAGACCTCATTTTTCTTAGTTTGGTGGAACTTTCCTCTGAAATAGCCAACAAGGTTCCTTCTCTCTTCCTGAGGGTAGTTGGTTGAGCTCTGTGTGGAGAATCAAGAATACTGGGTTATGTCATTAGACCTACCACTACTTGTTTACATCAGCTAAGTGCCATAACTGAACCTAATTGTTCATTAATCGCTCCCTTACAGGGATGAATAAAGAAGAAAAAGGGACTGTTTGAGAACAGTTGAGAAATCCAAAGAAAAATCTTTCTTATTAGATATGCAAGCAGTGAAATGGTCCAGTGAGTTCAGGATAATGCTGCAGGTGTTTTGAAGGAACCAATCAATGGTGAGGAAGGTGATGAGACTATAATCACATGCTGTCCTCACCAGTGGGATTGTACCTATTGTATCAAGAAGAATAAACAGGAAGTATTTTAATGGGAGGTTGAGAAGGAGCCTGTGATTTGAGCAATCCAGTATTCTTATTTCTAAGGAAAACACCCTCCTAGGATAAACACAGCAGGCTTTTCAGATTCAGAATGGTTCAGCTGTTAACATTAATGCAACTGTAGCTTAATGAAAAGGATTTCATGCTGTGACTACAAAATGTGACTGGAGATCCTTAATAACAGTAAGATAATAAAATGTCCAGGGCATGGATGGTCTTTAAAAAGTCGTTACTAGCAGCAGTAACTCACCTTGTACTATGGCACTGTGAGGAATAGAGAAAGCAGGGAGACCACCACTTGGATGGTGAAGGAGTGGAGTGGGGTGAAGGAGCCCCTGGGTTTTGTGGAGAAGGGGTTGGGGGATAGCTAGAATATCAGAAGATGAAGAAAACTGGAAATACTGCTAGCTCGGCAGGGAAGAACATTAGGGGCCACATGTTAAAAGAACATCTTCGCCGATACTCTATGTGTTTTCTGACTCTGGTGTTGTATTTTCTTTTTGAGCATTATAAAATTGTAAAATCAATGGTCAGACTTTTTCTAGGACCTTCTGAGGAGTTAGAGAATCCTTCAGAAATAGAAGACTGGAATTGGTAACTTAAGACAAAAAAAGAAAAAAAGAATAGAATATTGCATGGGCTGGAAATGTGTAGAGACCATTATTCACAAGTGAAGTATGGATAATAATAATAATAACTACCATTTATGGAGTTCTTACTCTTTTTTTTTTAAGATTTTATTTGTTTATTTGACAGACAGAGATTACAAGTAGGCAAGAGAGGCAGGCAGGGAGAGAGAGGAGGAAGCAGGCTCTCCATGGAGCAGAAAGCCTGATGTGGGGCTTGATCCCAGGACTCTGGGATCATGACCTGAGCAGAAAGCAGAGTCCTTAACCCACTGAGGCACCCAGGCACCCCGATGGAGTTCTTATTCTATACCAGGTGTTGTATTAGGCACTTTACAAAGGGAACCTCATTTAATTTACATAATAAACAAGGTGAGTATTTTCTCATGTCTGTGAATGAAGGAAATTGAGGTTAATTAGATGCATTCTGAAGACTAGAATCTATAAAATAAATGGGAAGTTCCAAGCAGGCATACTTGTAAGGAAGAACTTAGTAAACTCTGAGACCAGTGATGATGAGATGGTGTTATCTACTTTGTGCTTTATAGCAGAGATTAAGACTAGGGCCAAACTCGGGATATTAGTGGAGAAATAATTATCAAAATCTTATCCTCGCCTTGCTACCTTTTTAAGCACTACTAATCAGTTGCTGATATTACAATGCTAAACTAATGAAAAGAATCTCAAATCTCATGGAGCTTACATTCTAGTATGGGAAACAGATCATAAGTAAACAGATATTAAAGTAATTTCAGATAGTGATTTTGTTATGGAGAAAATGTGAAGATGAAATGGGGGAGGTTAACTTTAATTAGGTGGTTGCCTGCAGGAGCAAATTTGAGCTTATTCTCAAATTATGTGAATAGGTCAGCCATTTGAAGATCTGGCAGAAAAGCATTTCAGGTAAACAAAGTAAATATTGGGGAAATATTCTGATTGTTAAATACGGATGTTCTAGACTATTTAAAGATTGCCAGTATTTTGGTAAAGAAAGAGAGCTTCAGTTTGTCTTAATGTATCCCCTAACTTTTTTACTATTTAGATACTCAGTGGTCCAGTCTGCTTCTAAGGTTTCACTATAAATATAGTTGGTGGGCTCTTGTGTGGAGGCCTCTTGTGTCCTTTTCAGCTTCTGTCCCAGGTCCTAAAGGAGAAAGGTGTTACTCTACCCTAAGTAATTGCTTTAAAGACATCTGCAATGATTCATTCCATCTGTGTACAAATGTTTCTTTACAACAGTGATTTCACTACTTCTTTTATCAAGAGATAAAACCCTTTCTCCACAACCTTGAATCTGGCTGGCCTTGTGACGTGCTTTTCCAATAGAATGCTGTTGAAGTAATATTGTCAGATTTGTGAGTGTAGGCTTCTAGAGCTTCTGCTCTTGTCCTCTTGGGATGCTGCCATCCATATAAAAAAGTCCCAGTCAGTCTCCTCTAGAATAAGAAACCACATGGAGACAGTGGCCCAGCCAAGGCATCACCAACTACCATACTTTTAAAGAGTCAGGCCAGCTTTGATCATGCATCCCTAATGGCCTCATAATGCAGTGAGTGACCGTCAGCAGAATGATTGACATCAGCAGAAGAACCATCCAACTGAACCCACCTCAAATTTCTGACCCACAGAATTATGAGCAAATAAAATGGTTGTCATTTCAAGCCTTTAGTTGGCTATGCAGCAGTAGATCATTAAGAAATTAGCTAGGCTCTGAAGATCTTTCTTCTGGGCTTCATGTTATCTTGCTCTGACCTGAAGTTGCTAACTGAATGCTCCTTTGAGAGTTCTCTTGGAAGGTGCTAGAACGTGTTCTACTAATCTTTCATGCCTTTTTCAAATGACATAAATTCAAATTATTTTAAGTATGTATATCAGCAGAAAGATTAATTCTGCTTTTTTTTATTTTTTAAAAAGATTTTATTTTATTTATTTATTTGACAGAGAGAGAGATCACAAGTAGGCAAAGAGGCAGGCAGAGAGAGGGGGAGAAGCAGGCTCCCTGCTGAGCAGAGAGCCCGACGCAGGGCTCGATCCCAGGATCCTAGGATCATGACCCGAACTGAAGGCAGAGGCTTAACCCACTGAGTCACCCAGATGCCCCTGATAAAGTATTCTTAACTTATTATCCTGAACCTATGGACAAATGACAGTGCTAAATTGAACAGATGGATTCAGAGTCCTTTCTCACTGTTCCAAACATTTGTTTTCTTTTAGCCCATGCTCTAAATTCCCAGTTTAGGAAACATTTCTATATTAGGCTACTCACCAAGTATAGATGTCTAGTGTCCTGAGCACTAGAATCTTGACTACTAATTGTCTATAGATTCTTAGTGTGTCAAGTATCAAAGGGACGATTTTGATTTGGGACATTATAAAGATATAATTGAGAGTAATGGAGCTCAGATTAATAAAGGAATCGTACATAGTTCTAGCCTACTATCTGGCTGTGGCCTTAATTACTGCTTCCACTCCACTAAGAAATGGAGGCACTGGTTATGACCTGTCTTTATGGCTTTCCAATGTTATGGCTACATTTATTCCTTTTTGCTACTGAACAGATCCAGTCTCAATAATTCTTCAATTACAGAAAGATGCCTGCTGCAGTTCCTTTTAGGCACCTTCTTTTTCTGTTGTTGCTACTATGATAGTTTTTTAAGGATCTATGATGTTTGATGAGTAATCAGTTACTGATAGGAGTGTTTACTGAAAACCCTTCCACTGCTACTCATAGTTCCACCATTCTATGGTTATTTGTATTTCATTCAATCAATATCCCTTTTCTGCTTTCCCATCAGCATCAACTGTGGTCAAAGTTATCCATTTGCTGACCCACTGGGATTTGTGTGGTTTATTCAAGCAGGTGGAGTACACTAGTCTCTCAAATATTAGACTGACCATGTAATACCTCAGCCAGTTTCATTTTTAACTCCAGCTTTTCTGCATGGTGTCATATCCCTTTTAGACCACTCTCTTTCTGTTCCTAAGCTATGTTCCCTTTTAGACTAGGCACTCAACTTCCTGCTTCTTATTTGAAAAACAGTTCTCAGTTTAGAGTAGAAACAAATGGTATTTCCTGAACTCAGTCAGTTGTTGAAATTATGCTCTGCTCATTCGCTGCCTTAAATATCCTGCTCTGCACTTTTACCCATATTCTTTTTAGTGATTAACACTCACATCTTCTTAAGAGTTAATGTTTCTAAATGTCCTTTAGTTATAGTATTATAGTACCTGAGACTTTAAACATTTTAAGATGAAAGATGAATTCCATTAATGCTTTTTCATAAGGGATAGCAGATTTATAATTGGCAGACTTTTATAGATTTATTGATCTATAAAATTCCATCTCAGAAATCCTTTTCTATGATTCTATGTTATCAGTGTCTAAATGTGAAGTCGAGCAGAATGGGCTGGAAATATTGGTAGGATGCTAGCGCTTAACTTTGAAAGATTTAGATGGGTATTGAAGACATTGGTTACCATTTATAAGGTCTTCCCGTAGTAAAACAAAACATAAAACCCTAAAACAACATTTCAAATTCATAGGTATAATCTGGCAAGCTAATATTTGTATTATATTTTTTGAATGACATAAGTCCTACATGAATATGTTGTCATTGTGAAAAATTAATATACAAAAGCAATGCAGAATAAAAACTCAAGCATCTCTTATCTTTGTTTGAGTTCGTCCAAAAGCCAACTCTGAGAAAATGACTTGAGACTTTGGTATAATGTGAAAACTTCTGTTTTCCTCTTCTACTCACCACTCACTGAATACTTCTGTATTGTGTGGGGGTGGTTTTCCCATGCTAAGCAATTCTCCAACTTTCTGTGGACACCAGCCAGGTGGGTATCCTATAATTCAATTCAGTTCTGACACTGCTTGGAGACAGCGTCAGATCCCACAAGTTAAGGGCTTGATCTCAAAAGATTGCTGTGCCATTTCAGATGCTAATCACAAGTTCACCCAGGCTTTGACTGACTAGATGTATATCAGAGGTTCCCATAATCCCTCAGGTTTGATAATCTGCTAGAATGGCTCACAAAACTTAAGAAAACAGTGTTTTTACTACATTACCAGTTTATTACAAAGGATACACCTCAGGAGCAGGCAGATGTAAGAGATGCATAGGATAAGGTATGGGGGGAAAGTGTGTGGAACCTCCATGCCCTTTCAAGGCATACCACTGTCCCAGCATTTCCATGTGTTTACCAACCTGGAAGCTCTCTGAACCTGGTTGTCTGTAATGGAGGCTCCATTACATATGCATGATTGATTAAATCATATGCCTTTGATGATTAAGTCAACTTCCAGTCCCTAGCCCCTCCCCAGAGGTTGACAGATGAGGCTGAAAGTTCTAATCTTCTGGTCTTATGGTTGGCTCCTCTGGCAACTAGTCCCTATTCTGTGGTCATCTAGGAACTTTCAAAAAATCACCTAATTAACATAAATTGACGTGCTATTAAAAGGGGCTTGTTACAAATAACAAATGACACCGTTATCTCCCTTACACTTAGGAAAGTCCAAGGACATAGGACTTTGTGCCAGGAATAAGTATGAATACCAAATATATATTTCCCATTATAAATCACCACATCACAATAGGTATTTTAGTAGGGAGGCAAAGGAGTGAAGAAAGTGACAAGGAAAGAGAAGAAATTCCAAAAAAATTAATTACTACTATCGCAGGTAGTTGAAGCTTAATCCTGTTGGAGAATCTCTGAGGAATCCTGTAGAATTGTAGAAATTTGCTTTAGAATTTTCCTCCTAAACTATTCTTTTCCTTGATCTATTTATTTAGTCTAAGACTAGTTAATATCTTCCTGTTTTATTCTAGTGTATAGTATGTTTTGATTTCTAGTAGAGAAAATTGTCTTTCCTATTGCTATTCTTCTTAAGAGCTAATAATGTTCTTTGGGTTTTTAGTCATTGTTTTTTAAGTAAGCTCTACACCCAGTGTGGGGCTTGAGGTCACCACCCTGAGGTCAAGGGTGGCATGCTCTATGACAGAGTCAGCCAGGTATCCCAAAGCTAATAATGTTTATACATTTTTTTCTTCTGTATAATTTTTAGAATAAGCTAACCAAGTTGTTTTTTTTTTCTTTAATTCTTAGGGGATTTGGATTGGAATTGCTTTACTTTATAGTAAATATTGAGTCTTCCCATGCAGGAACATATATCTCCAATTTAGTTGGGTTGTTTTACATGTTTGTAAAATTTTTATTTTTTTACATGGATTTTGTACATTTCTTATTTCATTTTCTTGTCAATATTTTATAGTTCTTGTTGCTACTGTGAATGGGATCTTTAATTTATAAAATTTTATTTATTTATTTTTAAAATAATCTCTTTGCCCAAGGTGGGTTTGAAGTCATGACCCCGAGATCAAGAGTTGCATGCTCTACCCACTAAGCCAGCCAGGCGCCCTTAATTTATAATTTTAAAACATGTTTTTGGTAGTGTGCGAGAAAGCTATCTATTTCTGTAGGTTGCCTATGCATGTAACTTACTAATAGTTACTAACTTAAGTAATAGTTATTACTTACTTACTAATAAGTAATTATTTACCTATTAATTACTAGAGCAATTACTACAGTTAGTAAGTTATTAACTTACTAATAGTTATTGACAGGCAAACTTCTATCCCTTTATATTCTTCTCCTTTCAGACTCTCTTATCAGTAGTAGGAGACACAATTTGGTGGTTTTTTCTCCCACCTCTTACCCTTGGAGATTTAAAAAAAGACTTCATGTTTCTGACTATTTTAACTAGATTTTACTTACCTTTTGTGATCTATCGAATTTCCACTATTACTACCACACACTAGCCCCCTGGAATATACTTTTTCTACTTTAACATTCTGGCTCAAATAGAGCTAGAAATTTTAAAAAAGCACTTTAATAAATGCTAATGACTATTAAAGGACATGTTACAAACAACAAAACCTAGATTTATGTAAAGGCAGAATTTTTACCATAGCACTATTTCCTTACTTTAAAAGTATAAAGAACATTTCTTCCCAAGTGTCAACATATTTCTTTACACTGGACCTGGGTTTGATTTTCATCATTAATTCTATGGACATCAAAAAGAAGTAGAACAGCTTCTATAAAATCTCCTTGCTATTGGGGTACCTGGGTGGCTCAGTTGGTTAAGTGTCTGCCTTTGACTTGGGTCCTGACCTTGGGATCCTGGGATCCAGCCCCACATCTTTGCTATTGATTTTATGTTAATAACCTGTATACTCTATAGCGTATTGTATTACGCTCTTGAAAAAAATTTTTCCTAATAATGTGACTTTTTCTTTATTCCTTGCCTGAGTCCAAACCAAATTTCAAATAAATCTTTACACATGATAATCTACGTTTCTGAAATTAAGTAGTAATATGGCATTGTCATCAAGAGGTTTGAAACCAGACGGACCTGGATTTGAGTCCCAACTCTACCAATTATTACATGTGTAAGTGTGTAAAAATTATTCAACCTTTTTGAGATTTAGTTTTCTCCTTATAAAATGCTACTAATAATAACTACCCCATAGAGACTGTTGTTGAACAATTGTTGTTGAGATTAAGAAGCTCTAGTTTGTCAGTTAGTGCATACTGTTTTTTCTATTCCCACAGTTCTTATTTTCCTAGGCATTATTTGATATCCTATTGTTTATGGTCAATATTTTAATTTGAGTTGATCCAATAAAATATAAAATCTTAGGAAAACAGTGAACTCTGAGATTGATTCTTAACACTGTTTACTTCTTTCTAATATTCTAATCAGAATCTCATTGGTTCCAAGCTTTTTATTAAGGCTTTTAACCCTTAACTGTAGAGTTGGAGTTCATACATTAAGAAGTCAGGTAATTTTTATTCTTTTCAGTGGCATGGGTCACAAAAGAAAATTCCTTTCAAGATACAGAGTTGAGGAATAAAAGATAAATAGTAAGTCAGGCTGTGTGAAGTATAAATTGGAAATATACTGTATTATGCCATAAGAGATAAATGAGTTTATAGCATCAAAATAAATGACTCAAAGTATTATTTTGCTATAATTTCAGGCCGTACTAAATTACTTGCAGTTTCTTGGCCATACCATGAAGTTTTATATCTCTATCTTGACACATGCTGTTATCGCCTTCCTGGAATTCCCTTTTCTCTATCACTTTTATCTATCTAGTCTATTAGCTCTTCCCAGTGAGCTAATACAGTGCATATGTGCTTTTGTCATGCAGTGTTTCAGGTCATACTAGCAAAGATCACCTTCATCAGATCCCAATCAATTACTATGCTTCTTGTAAAGCTCTTTCTCTTCTAGGTACTTATTACTTACCTCTGTTCATGTACTAATTGTATTATATTATTACTTTGTCTGCCTCTGTCCCTTACATTACTATGAGCCTGATCACCATCGCATATTTTGCATCTAGAACTGAGTTGTAAACGTGTGTTAAATGAACTGACACTTATGTTGCACTGTTCATGTACCTTGACTTACCTAACCCCTAAACTTCTAAACTATTCAGCTATGCATTCATTCCACCCATTTATTTATCTATCCTATCCACTTATTCCATCCATCTTTCCCATCTATCCATCAATTTTATCCATTTGCTTATCTACTCCATTAGCCTATCTATCCACTTCATCTGTTCCATTCATCCATATCTATCCAGAAAATACTTAATTTGTGATTTTTAACACTGTGATTGGCAATAGACATAAAAAATGAGAAATATGTAAATTGCAGGTTCAAAGGATTCATAAAGAGGAAGTGGAACAAGCTAAAAAAGAAATCACTTTTCTATTTTTTTGCAGTGATTAAAGTAAGAAGTTCAAGTAATAATAGCATTATTTTGAGCCAACTGCATATTTTTATTTTCCAAAAATACAGTAAGTATTTGTTTAGAAGTGAAGTGGGATTTTACTTTTTTCCTAGAATTGAGCAATTTTATGGCATAAGAGATAATATTAATGTTCTGGAAGAAATATAGATCTGCTTTTTCCATAATCCAGTAACCTTTTAAAGCAATAGTAGATATGTGGTATCTTCTGATATAATTATTTTTATGATTTTCTTAATGCTCAATTACTACATAGAGATTTACTCTGTGTAAATAATAAAGCAAAATGTGTGAGCACATTTTATTTATTTTTATTAGTATTTTAAAAATTTAAATTCAGTTAAGTAACATATAATGTATTACTAGTTTCAGAGGTAGAGTTCAGTGATTCATCAGTCTTATATAATACCCAGTGCTTGTATGAGCATATTTCAATGTTTATGGTTTTTAAAATGTTTTTTTTTTCAGCCATAAATAAATAACTGTTCTGTTTTAGGAAATGAAATTAAGAAATAAATTTTCAATCTTAGATCCAAATAAGATTTAAAAATGTATCGCACGATTGTAATCGAAAGAACAGAGAAAGGCCAACCTCCTTCCACAAATGGGTAAAAGGACCAGGCCTTGGCTTTCTTACCACACTGGCCATATGAAACCAGAGAGTGAAAGAGAGACCAGGAGAGCACACTGTGCATGAACACTGATCTTTAACATGGTGTCCCTCCCTACTAGTAAAATTCGGCTCCTTGCCCAAAAAAGATTCTGACTGATGGGATGAATAACTCCCCACCCCAGTAGTCACTGTAAGCCCAGAGGTACTCAAGTGTTTTCTCTAGACTCACAGCATTCCCTTCTCACCCTTGAGCAGAATTCTATCTTCCCTATGTTCTGAGGTCAAAACAGAAGGAAAGGATGAATGTTTGAGTTTTGCAAAACGTTATTTTATTTGTGGATAAAATTATTGTTATGACTTAGAGGATTTGAAGCTTAAACAAAGAATGTGAAATAAAATTTTTCAAGCTTATTACACTATATTTTTATAATTTAAATCAGATTATATTGTTCAACATTAAAAGTAAGCATATTCGTATTCTGTTTATCCTTTGCTAGATTTAGATAGTAGATGTTGTCATTGAGTATCTTTTGCTAATAAATAAATTGCATCTAAAACTACAATTAACTTGCTATTTCCTCTAATATGATGTGCATATACTTTAAGAAATTTATAGAAAATTGTGTGTTTCAAGACTATAAATGGCAAATGATTTAATCATTGTTGTATCATTAAATGAATCTCAGTGGAAGAGAGAACAATTTAGATCTAAACAAATATGAGTCTAGTTTTACCACCAAAAGTAATCTAAAACCAACAGGAAATATTTTAGTTTTTTAAAATTTTATTTTGAAAGACTTTGTATTTCCTGTGTCTTTGCCACCTATTTTTCTCAACTGAAATAGGTCTGATAATGGGGTTATTTCTGCCATACATAAACATTAAAGCCTCCCATAAATATATATTTGTAAAAAAAAAAAACCAACTTGAAAGCTGAGAAGATACTGTCAAATATTTTATCTGAAAGCTGCTATTGATAAAAGAAGATAGATAAATGAGAAAGTTTACAAATATGAAAATAATCAGTTTTTTTGTAATTGCTCTACTCTATATTTATCTAGAATTAAGAGATTAAATTAAAGCTAAGTAAGAGTCCAACTATTTTTATATTTTTAGCAAAGTAGAAAATAATGGCATACTGCTCTTTCCTTTAGCTTTCCGTTACTAACTCTCATCTAGAAGGTTGCATAGCATATAGTATGTTAATTAATTTCCAAGGCTATAATAAAAACTTCCTTATAAAATATGATCTATTCACTGATATTTTTTTTTTTAAAGATTTTATTTACTTATTTGACAGAGAGAGATCACAAGTAGGTAGAGAGGCAGGCAGAGAGAGAGGAGTAAGCAGACTCCCTGCTGAGCAGAGAGCCAGATGCAGGGCTCGATCCCTGGACCCTGGGATCATGACAAGAGCTAAAGGCAGAGGCTTTAACCCACTGAGCCACCCAGGCACCTCTATATACTGATCTTTGATAATAAGCCAATGTAATATTCTTTAGGAAATGTAGAAATTAAAGGAATTAACAAAGATATCCATATTTCATGGTTAAAACGGTTAAAAACACATAATTTATATCAAAGTACTTTGAAAGATATAGAGTGCCATGCAAATATAAAATAGTAATTTCAAAAAATTTTTAATCTTACTTTTCCTGGTGTCTTTCTTATTTATAAGGCTTCCTTACACCTTTCGTGTGATCCCTATTCCATTTAAACTGTTGGCCAATCCTATCATGCAGAGAATGAGAAAGAGATAAGGAACCAATAAGCATGGTGTTAAGGCACTTCAAATAGTTCATTTAATCTTAGAGCATGAAAAATCTTGTCGGCTAGGCCAGATGTCTGTTTCTTTTATGGCCATAGATGAAATGGGTTGTAGTTGTTGTTTTGTTTGTGTCTGCTTTTGTTTTGATGTTATTATTTCTGTTAGTTTCCTTGCTGCTATTTTAATGAACTTGGAACCTTTAAACAAAACAATGAATTATCGTCTAATGATTGGACTGGAAGAGATTTTTAAGGATCCTTAGGCCCAACACATTCTTCATTGTAGAGACAAAGAATCTAAGGGCTCCTGAGAGGAGCGTCACAAGGACTAAATGCCACAAGCAATAGTTAACTTTCTTCTGTTGCGTTCTTAAACTACTTCTCTATTCAGCATCTGTAAGTGTTAGGACAGAAGCATGTCTGAAGTGCTATGATAGAATGAGGAGGGATCCTTAACAGAGGGGTGTGTGTGAAAGAGAAAGAGAGACAGACAGACACAGAGCGAGACCGCAGCACCGCGGTGAACAGACTAGGAGGGGAAATGGGTGGGTAAAGGCTTCTGGCAGTAACGGACACCTTAGGATCAGTAAGGAGTAGTCTAGGCAAAGGTAGAGAGAGAGGGGCATGAAACTCAGAGGAAACAGCATGTAGAAAGAAAGATATGAAAGTTCAGAGAATATAGGTGTGTGGAACTGAATGAGGAAATGGACTGATATAAATGGCCAAAGGAAGAGCATCTCTGAAAATACCAATATTACGAAGACTAAGAGGTAAGTTCTCAAGAGTTCTGAGAGTGTTTATTTTAATAATCTTGTGTTTTGTTTAATTGTTTAGACTTCCCCCCATGTTTTTTTTTTTCTTTTTTGCCATGGCTACCAGGAAGCTTAATGCTTACTATTGTATTTAATTGTGGTAGGCTCTGTGAGACTTGTTTTTGCTATATACTTGTGTTTACCTATTTTTTTTTTTTTAGTTCCTTCTCAGCTAGTTGCTTTTAATTATTTTTCTCTTGTTTTAGGTTCTCTCTAAAAAATTATTTGTGCTTTTTTATTGATGGCCTGGAAAATTCCCTCATATGGAAGAAAAGGGAACATCAGAACAAACCATGCCTACTTCTCTACTCTGGTCCAGGCTGACCCTGTATTGACCAATGGTTCCTTTTGTGAATGTAGAGAATAATTTTTTTGTGAAAATAGGCACAACTTAAGGGCATAGCCGTTTAATTAAAGTATCAAAGCTTAGATGCGAATAAGAAACGTGAAGACTGGTGCCTCAAGCACAGAATAATCTTTTATAATAATCAAAGAATTTCCTTTATTTCTTCCAGCGATTCAAAGTTTAAATAGACTATTTTTTTTTTTTAAAGATTTTATTTATTTGACAGAGAGAGACACAGCGAGAGAGGAACACAAGCAGGGGGAGTAGGAGAGAGAGAAGCCTGCTTCTCTATACCTTGATTTTGGACTGATCAGCCTCCAGAACTGTGAGAAATAAATTTATATAGTTTAAAGGCCATCAGATTTATGGTATTTTGTGCAAGTAGCCCAAACTGACTAAGACAGACATGGAATGGTAAATACAAAATAGAATTCTCCTATGAAGTTGTCTTAGAAAAGGAGACTTTGGGGGCGCCTGGGTGGCTCAGTGGGTCAAGCCGCTGCCTTCAGCTCCGGTCATGATCTCAGGGTCCTGGGATGGAGTCCCGCATCGGGCTCTCTGCTCAGTGGCGAGCTTGCTTCCCTCTCTCTCTCTCTGCCTGCCTCTCTGTCTACTTGTGATCTTTCTCTGTCAGATAAATAAATACAATCTTAAAAAAAAAAAAAAGAAAGAAAGAAAGAAAAAAAAGAAAAGGAGACTTTGTGCTCATTCTTGGTCAACAGGAAGTTTGCTCGGTGGGTATCTGTGCTGAGGAGCAAGGATTGTGGTGAGGAAGGAATTTCATATGCACACATATAGGATCTTTAAAGAAGAGCAACCTGGTCACATAGGCTGGACTATTAGATATGCCACACGGATGTGGGGCGCCTGGGTTGGTCAGTTATTAAGCGTCTGCCTTCGGCTTAGGTCATGATCCCAGGATGCTGGGATCTAGTCCCACATCAGGCCCCCTGCTCAGTGGGAGCTTGCTTCTCCCTCTCCAGCTCCCCTGTGCTTGTGTTCCCTCTCTCGCAGTCTCTATTTGTCATAAATAAATAAAATCTTAAAAAATAAATAGAAATGGCAAGATCCTTTGTGATGGCAGAATCCAGAATGAATGATTGACAGAAAGGTCCAGGAGTGGGGGTCAAGATCTCCTTAAGGCAAGATACTACCTTTTCTTTATCCTTGCATTTCCTATAGAACTTTATATAAAGGAGGATTAATAAGATCTACATATAACATGGTCTTCTTCACAAAGTAAATAAGTCCACAAAAAACCCCTTAGCTTCCCCCAATTCATATCTAGATGCTGGAGATATTTATCACTGAAGTTACTTTAATATAATGTGCCAGAGAGACAAAAGGTCAGAGAAAATTGAGATGGGCTTGAAAGGGCAGGCTGACATCTGTGGTTCTCATTCTTTGATCTTTGCCTCTGGTCTTTGATTTATAACAATTATCAAATAGCAGTTTGATAATGGTGAATACTGTAATTGGTAGACCTTGTAATTTTGCAATGGTGAACATTCAGTACAGCATTAAAGCGATTTTCAGCAATGTGCCATGATTAGGCGAGGGTATTTGCATTTACCATCACATTATTTTCTGTTTATTATTGGGTATAATCAAGACAATGAATTTATATAGGCCGGAATAGCAGAGTGGCTATATGCTATGGCTGTGTGAGTGTGCAGACAGAGAGCCAAAGCATGGCCTCCCTGTTCACACTGGTTATTTTCATAACTGATTGTAACGTATGCAGCTGGACTGACAATGTAACCAGTCCCTCCAGTCTGTTGTACAATAGTTACTTTGTACTTCTCGATTTAACCCATATGGATCAAAAATACTGCAAAGGTAAAGCTTTGTCTAAAGATATAACTTTTATAGGTTATCCATTTAGCTATCACTTCTCACTTCTGTCCTTGTTACTCTATTGTCTAAGCTATAAATCAAAATTCTCACAATTACCACGGAATCTATCCCAGATGACCGTGGTTACAATGAAAATAGATACTATTCTATATGAGGAATAGATGTGTTTTTTAAGTGTTTTATGTAAAGATTTCAAATCAATTTTTCTTTTATGTAAAGATTTCAAATCAATTTAGCCCCAAGGAATAATAAAGTCAGTCTTAAGGAAGCAGCAGATCCTTTACAATAACCATTTTTTATACTTTTTGAAAGACCTTATTTATTTATTTGACAGAGAGATAGAGAGCACAAGGAGGCAGAATGGCAGGCAGAGGAAGAGAGCCGGACACGGGACTCAATCCCAGCACCTTAGGATCATGACTTGAGCCAAAGGCAGATGCTCAACAGATTGAGCCACTGCCCCTACAGTAACCATTTTAAAGGAAAATATTATGAAGATAGCCCCAAGAAAATAAAACAACTCTTCTGTATTACTGCTAAAGAATTCTTTTGTAGACAGAAGTTTCAAAGGCTGCCCATAAGCTATAGAATAAAATCTAAATTTTTAGAATGATAGTCTTGTTTTGACTTACCAACTTCCTCTGCACTATTCTTCCCCAAGAGATCTCTGCTCAAGTCTTATGTTTTTCTTGCCATTTTCTGAGGATATGCTGTGATCTTGCCTCAGGACCTTTGCATTCAAACTTCCCTTCCTATGTGCTTCGCAAGCTTCTATTCACTTTTTCCTCCTCTTCCTGCTATTTTTGTGCTCACTTGACAACTTATGTCTATTACACTCTTTAATTCTCAGGAGTAATCACGTATGTGCCCATGGATTTTGTTGCACAGGTTCACTGTAACAACAATGAGAAGAAAGAAAAACTGGAAAAAAATCAGCATCTAACAATAAAATATTGATTAAATAAATAATATGATACATCTATATAATGGGATACAATGCATCTGTGAACACGATTTTATAGAATATTTAATATAAAGAGGAGATATTGACAATGTACTGTAATTTTAAAAAGCAGATTATAAAATACTGCATATATATAATCCTATTTTTAAATATACAAATGCATAAAGGAATGAAAAGATATATACTTGTAAGAATATTAACCCAATTTAATATTGTCTTTTAGTTGGTAGAATACCTGATAATCTTTGTTTTTCCGTAATACTATTATCACTTTTATAGTCAGAGAGAATTAGTAATTATTTTAAAAATCATCTACCTGTTTAGATGGCTACTTCATCTAGGTGGATTACAGGCCCCTTTGTATGATAGAGGTAATTAATACGTTAATTTATAAGTACATTTTACATTAATATATTGTTTTATCTTTGTATATAAGGAATCTACAGTAGTGGCTGGTATGGAATAACACAAATATTTGATAGATAACCAGTAGTATGGCGTTGTCACTGCCAGTTTTCTGATTAAATCTCTTTACACGTGTTTAACTCCTTTTTTCATTTCATCAGTGAACTATACATTCTTTTACACATAAGGCAAATTCATAGTTTATTATTGAAAGTTGGCCTACATTAATAACTTTTAGGACTATTATATTTTGCTGCTTTAGGCTCTGCTGAAATGCAGAAGTGGTTCTTACAAAGAAAAGCTAGTATTTTTCAGGAATCAGCTTTTGCTCCATAACAAACCACCCAAAATTAGAAGCTTAAAATAACTACTCTTTCTCATGGTTTTGTGGTTTCTGGCCTGGGCAGACTTGAGCTGGAATCAGCTGGTACTTTGATGGGGCTGAAAGATGTAGAATGCTCTCACTACATGTCTGGAGGTGGGCTAGATGTCAGCTGGGGCAGTAGGGCTGACTTGGCTACAAGCCTCTCATTATCCAGCATAGATCTTGGCTTTATTACACAATGATGGTCATAGGGTTCCTAAGAGCCACAGGAGAGCAGCCCTAATGCATAAGCACTTTCAAGGCTCTGCTTGCTTCTTGTGTGTATGTCTCATTGGCCAAAGCAACAGACATGGCCACGCCTAATTTCAAGGACTGGAGAAATAGACTCTGCCTCTTAATGGAAGGAGCTGTGAAGTCACATTGCAAAATGTTGTGTATACAAGGATGGACGGAATTCGTTGCCAGTTATGCAGTCTAATGCAATTTATAATAGTGATATGGGAATGATGGAAGATACATTAAATATGTTTCAATTTTGAATAAATATTATACCTTTGGATTTTTAAAATAAAAATAGAATGTTTAGGGGCGCCTGGGTGGCTCAGTCATCAAGCGTCTGCCTTCGGCTCAGGTCATGATCTCACCATCCTGGGATGGAGCCCTGCATCCAGCTTCCCGCTCATTGCTTCTCCCTCTCTTGCTTCCCCTGCTTGTGTTCCCTCTCTCATTGCTTCTCTCTCTCTCTCTGTCAAATAAATAAATAAAATCTTTAAAAAAAAAAAAAAAAAGAATGTTTACCCATAGTTTACCTTAGTTGCTCAATACTTGTGGTGGTTATATACTGAAGGAAATTCATCCCCAGAGCATGAATCAATGCTGTGAGTAGTCGGTGACTGAAATGTAAACTCCAAAGTAGGAATGGTAAGTGATGAGGCTGAAATATAAACTAAAACACGGTGATAAAGGACTTTGATGATAAAATTAAGAAGCTTGGATTTTGTCCTATAAACAATATAGAACCTGGGAGGCTGTTAGGCAGAAGAATGGCACCTTTTTTAAAAAAACAAGGTATATATATATATATATATATATATATATGCATTTTCTTTTTAAAATTTAAAAAAATTTTTTTTAAAGATTTTATTTATTTATTTGACAGATAAATCACGAGGAGGCAGAGAGACAGGCAGAAAGACAAGAAGAAGCAGGCTCCCCACTAAGCAGAGAGCCTGATGTGGGGCTTGATCCCAGGACCCTGGGATCATGACCCGAGCTGAAGGCAGAGGCTTAACCCACTGAGCTACCCAGGCACCCCCATTTTCTTTATTTAAATTAAGATATAATGTATTATTTGCCCCAGGGGTACAAGTCTGTGAATCATCAGGCTTATGCATTTCACTCAACAAAACACCTACCTTTAAAAAGCTTTATCTGAGGTGATACGAAGGGTGAATTTTAAGGGGAGTAATCAGAAGGCTGTTGGAATTTCCAGGCAAAAAAAGAAAAGAGTACGATCTTGGGGAATAGTATACAGTTAGAGAAATTGTTAGGAAGCATAAAATTGCAAGGTTTTTTTAAATTAGTTTTTTGTTTTGTTTTGTTTTAGATTGATTGTGGGGATCAAGGTGAGGAAGATGTAAAGGAATAACTCTTGGATTTAGTTTGCATTTCTGGGGCCATGTTATTCCACAAATGGAAATGAACAGAGGGATAGAAGAGATGAGTTTAATTGTGGAGTATTGAGTTTTATTTAAAAAAATTTTTTTTTAATTTACTTAAGAAATCTCTATGCCCAACACGGGGCTCAAACTCACAAGCCTGAGATCAAGAGTCACATGCTTTTCTGATGGAAACAGCCAGGCACACCTAGTTTTAAATTCCTGTGGGGCATTCAGGAGAACTTTAGTAGGCAATGTGAGTCTACAGCTCAAGGGACTGTCTAGACTAGAATTATAGATGAAGGCAGTGATGTGCTTGTATATGTTTAACGAGAAGCTCTGGGATGAGTGGGAGTCTTGATTTCTAGCATTTGCCAATGTCTGTGATGTAATACTCCCACCGTAGCCAGCTTTAAGCAATCAGTGTGATATCACTGAGTGTGGAGCTGGGAAGAAATTAGTAGAAGTTCCTATGGTAAGCTGTTGAGAGTGGGCCCCATAATACCACTGGTCATCAGTATATTTTGGGTCTAAGTATTTTATCTAAAATAAATCTAATTCTCGGGGCGCCTGGGTGGCTCACTGGGCTAAGTCGTTGCCTTCCGCTCGGGTCTTGATCTCAGGGTCCTGGGACTGAGCCCTGCATTGGACTCTTTGCTCAGCAGGGAGCCTGATTTTCTCTCTCTCTCTCTCTCTCTCTCTCTGCCTGCCTCTCTGCCTACTTGTGATCTTTCTCTGTCAAATAAATAAATAAAATCTTAAAAAAATAAATAAAATAAAATAAATCTCATTCTCAAAAATCCCCCCCCCCAAAAAGATATTCTTATTCTTCTTCTTTTAATGAATGCATGGCCACTAATGTTAAAGCTGGATTCAAACCCAGCTCAGTCTAGCTCCAAAAACCATGCTTCAGAATTAGTCCATGCATTTTTGGTAGTAATTCATCTAATTTTCTTAATTGTCTCTCTCCCTCTCTCTTTTTTTTCCCCCCACTTAGGAAGCCACACAAATTCTGTAGTTACACTTTATGTTGAAAAGTCATTGTGGAGGAAGTACATACTATATTGGAAATAAGGATAAACGTTTCTGAACAGAATGTCAGCTTCTGGCTCAGGCCCTGATTACTTCTATCAAAGATATATATTAGAAATATTAACACATTACTCTCTGTCTGCCTATATTCTTAAGTTGGGTTCTCCCTTGAAGCAAAGCCTGAGAGTGATTTCTTGAAAAAGTGTTTTATTGAGAAAGTTCTTCCTAGGAGACAGGGACAGAAGGGTTCCTGTGTGGTAGTCAAACAACGTTAGTGCTCTTCTTCTTTCAGAAACTATATGTTGAATATGGTTTTTGAATGAGAGAAAATGAAAATAAAGAGCCTGTTTTCAACTACTTAAGGATTATATAACAATGAGAAACTCTGAATCTGCACAGTTTCTGTCCTGAACATGAGTATTGCTATAAATTTTTGGCACTGTGCAAAAATTTTGGAAACAAGCTTTATTCTTGGTAAATTGAAGGATATTATTCCATTTTTATTTCCCATTTCAAAGAGCGCTTTGAGGGAAGAGGACACCGATGGTAAGGGTTTTCTTTTCCTCTGACTGAATTTTTCCGTGCCCTTTTCATGGTCATAAATTGAGAAAAACTGGTTCCCCTGATTAAGGTCCCTGTAAAAAATGAACTAATCTTCAGCCGCTTAGTAAAGTCTGCAAGTTAGGAGGAATAAAAATGGAAAGCTGTATTTGCCTTATAGTTGGGTCAGGACTAGACAAAAATGTGAAAAAGATAATGTTTTTCTTTGGTGTCCCTGACCTCTCCTTTCATACCTTTTAACATCCTCTTTTTTTTTTTTTTTTTTAAAGATTCTGTTTATTTGAGAGAGAGCAAGAACAGAGGGGAGGAGGCAGAGGGAGAAGGAGAAGCAGATTCCCTGCTAAGCACATGGGGGTGGGGGAGGGGGAGGGGGTGCAGCTCCATCCCAGGACCCCGAAATCATGACCTAAGCTGAAGGCATATGCTTAACCAACTGAGCCACCCAGGCGCCTCTTGAGTAATAGTATAATGGTATTCCAATTTCTTTTTGTGGGATTACCTTTCTGCTATTAAGTGAAAACTTGATGAGACTATAAATCAAGGTGCCTGCTGAGGAGTGGGCAGACAACCCAAGAGTCAGTGTGACTCTTCCTGTTTCTTTGCCTCTTTAGGGGAATGATTCAGGGATGTGCGAAAAACAATGGTTGGTTCCTCCTGTTCTACCAAGGCTCTCTGTCAAAACAATTGAACAGTTCCTATTCCTGAGACCGCTACAACTTTCTGGTTTTTGTCCTTTCTCATCTTGCCACTTCAGGCTTTTGCTTTCCTTCTGTGAGAGCTTCATTGTCTCCCAACACATTCTTTCTTGCTTAGATTAGTCTGGGAGGCTTCTGTTGTTTACAGCCAAAGACCCACATCTGACTCAAGGTGTGAGGAGGCATGATGACTCTCTGTGAAAGCCATCTTAGCATCTCTGTTGTTGTTGTTGTTTTTAATGTGTGAAGAGGAAGTGGTCAGACTGCATGGTTTCAAATTTCCCCTCTAACTCTAAAAAGAGACAAATATATGAGGCTAGCTCTCCTTGGAAGTCTTTAGTAATTCTGAGCATTTGCCCATTCCTAGGTGAATAGGTTGGGGACTAATCCACTTTCCCATTAACTATGACTTCTAATTTGGTTCTTAATATGCCTTCAGCCTTAGGCCTTGGAGTCCATTTAAGGTCATTTTAATAGAGGCCACATCTGTGGTGTCTGAGTTATCTGGCTAAGCATCCTAAACTCATTGGATATTTCCCAGCCATATGCCAGATCAGGGTCTGTCAGAATGGCCTCATTTAAAAAGACTATTTAAATGCAAGAGAAATTACATCTGAGAGAAAGGAAAACATAGGTAAAGAGCCCAAGGAACTGGCACAGCTGGGTATCATTAGCAATAATCAATATAAAAAGCAATATAAAAACCAATATAAAAAGCAACAGGAAGTGAGATGGGGCAGTTTATGTACATATGTGTTGACATGAATATGTATGTATTTATGTGTATGTTTATAGGTATATGTGTGTCTTTTTAAGAGTAAGTGCATAACATTTTTTTTTAATTGTTTCCTCTGCCCACTTTCCCGACCCTCACTCCTAACTTGAATCTCTGTACTGTATCCAGTGCGAGTGCTTGATGTATTGAAATCATTTTAGAATTTCAGTCTTGGAGCAGTGACTTTGATGTTACAAGCCTAGAGGAGGGTTAAATAATTACTTTATTAACAGGGAAAAATTTGCAAATACTAAACAGTTGCTAGAGAATCCAAGATATTTGAAGAACAGATCCAGGAAAGATCCATATCCTTTTTCTTCAGTTATTACATATTTTATAATGATTAATCTTCTAATTATAAAATGATACCTTTATTTAGAAAATAATAACCTGAAAAATAAATGAATCTATATAAAGGAGCAAATAAGATTACCTATACTCTTACCACCCAGAAGTATCCATTGTTAATATTTTGGTATATATCTTTTCATTTGTGGAAGATGGTTTTTAATGTAATAACCCAAATATGGGATTTACTGAGCCTAGTTTGGAAATTCTAATTCTGAACATGCTTTTGGTCACCAATTTGCTAAATAGAAACAAGGTAAGAGTTCCCTTAGCAACTCTTAATTTTTTACAAATAGACTTTAAAAATAATTGTCCTGGGGCACCTGGGTGGCTCAGTGGGTTAAAGCCTCTGCCTTCGGCTCAGGTCATGATCTCAGGGTCCTGGGATCGAGCCCCGCATCAGGCTCTCTTCTCAGCGGGGAGCCTGCTTCCTCCTCTCTCTCTGCCTGTTTCTCTGCCTACTTGTGATCTCTGTCTGTCAAATAAATAAATAAAATCTTTAAAAAAAATTGTCCCGCAGACTTTCTTTTTGAAGCTTGGATGTATTTTACTTTTGCTGCTTCTCAGTCCCACTCCCTTTAACTCACTCTACTGTACCATCCTGTGTTCACCTTCAAGTGTAAGTCCAAAGCTCCCACAGCTACACAAACCCATATCATATTTCCAAGTAGGTAGAGACAGTCAATAATAATATTTGAACACATGTGGCAGGTACCACATCTAAAGCTCTTCATGTGTCATCTCATTTAATCCTCACAAAGCTTTATGATAAAGATACTACTAATATGCTCATTTTACTGATGAGGAAACTAAATATCAGAGACATTACATTACTTCTTCAAGACGGCCAAGAGTTATTTACCGGTGAAGCCAACATTGCAGCTTGGGTCTATCTGATCTCAAGGCCACTGTGATACTTCAACATATAAGACCAAAGAAAAGACATGCCTGGACAAAAGTGTGAAGACATAAGTATGTGTTTAGTGCTCTTGATGCCCAGCCAATAGGAGGCCTTTTTGCAAATAGTGTTTGATGAGAAAAAAAGTATCCATGAAAAGCTTTCTCTATTAAGGTAAGTGGGATGGCTTGAACATTAAGATGTTCATAGGGAATATTGACCTCTAAAACATTACAGCTGGCATCTTGAGCTATGTTAAGTATAGTATGATCTAATTATTTTCTTCAATTTACAGATAAAAAACTGAGGCCTAGGGAGGTGAGGTTACAATTTCCTGGAATAATAGGGTATGGCTAGAAGCAGGGTCTCCTGATTCTCTCAACCTAGGGCTTTCTGATCACACCAAGGCCTCTTTGTTTCATAATATATTTGAATCTGATGAAACAAAATGGCTTTATTTATTTTTTCTTCCAAGATTTTATTTTAATTCAAGTTAGATAACACATAGTGTAGTATCAATTTCAGAAGTAGCATTTAGTAATTCACCACTTCCATATAACACCCAGTGCTCATCATTACAAGTGCCCTCCTTAATGCATATCACCCATTTAGCTCATCCCCCCACTCCAGTAACCCTCAGTTTGTTCTCTTAACTGTAGAGTCTCTTATGGTTTGCCTCCCCTTTTTTTTTTAATCTTATTTTATTTTTCTTTCCCTTCCCCTATATTCATCTGTTTTGTTTCTTAAATTCCACATATGAGTGAGATAATATGGTATTTGTCTTTCTCTAACTGACTTATTTCACTTAAAATAATACTCTCTAGCTCCAACCACATTGTTGCGATTGGCAATAATTCATTATTTTTGATGACTGAGTAATATTCCATTGTATCTATATAGCACATCTTCTTCATCCATTTGTCAGTCAATGGACATTTAGGCTCTTTCCATAATTTGGCTATTATTGATAGTGCTGCTAAAAACAGAGGTGTCTGTGCCCCTTCGAATCAGTATTTTTATATCCTTTGGATAAATACCTAGTAGTGCAATTGCTGGATCATAGGGTAGTTCTATTTTTAACCTTTTGAGGAATATACTGTTTTCCAGAGTGGCTGCACTAGGAAACAAAATTATTTTAAATGGATTTTAGAAGGTATTGCTTTTCCATCTGCTAGATGAAATTCTCTAGGTTCAATTTTTTTAGGCCAAGACCACATAGTGACTAATGTTTACTTTCAAGGTTTTGTATCTTTCCAATATTTTATCAACAGAAGCACATGAGATTCAGCCAATTCATATCACCAAGTTTTAAAATTCCCCTGTGAAACTTCTGCACCATCTGTCCTATGTGTCATTTTAATTTATATGGAACCACTTAGGGCAGAAGTTGTGCCTGAAATTATTTCATACTACAATGCTTATACTTTTTTGTCTATTTGGCTCTTTGTTTTAGTTGTTTAAATGGAAAAATATGTTAAAAACAAAGAGTAACTAAATGAAACTACACTATAAAACACAGTCCCTTCATGTTTAAACAGTGTAGAAAATAAAAGGATAAATTGATGCATATAGATTTATATCTATTTGAATTCCTATGACTTGATCTCAAATATACTTATGTTAGAAGAGTTCATACTGACTTTTCCATCATGAATTCAGTGCTTTCCTTCAACCCAGAACTCAAGGCCTTATCTAAGCCACTTTACCTTCAGTTTTGAAGGTGTTTGTCTTTCCCACTGGTTTTGACCGTAAGCTCAATCGTGGGCCCAAGTTTGACGACTTGAAACAATTAAGTGCAGAAATAACAAAAACCTTTCTTGTTAGGATAGAAATGATGAGAACAGAATGTCCATTTAGTTTTAGTCTGATAAAGTGATCTAGAATTCCCAGAAGACTGAATATGGATAATGAGGACAGGCATTATCAGATTAGTAGACTTAAAAGTAATTCTGTGGATGTCATTTAAGTATGTTTTGGAAAACTAAACTCTGTCAGCACCACACCCAGTACATTTCCTATAGCATGTATTTCATATAAGCATATATATATTTTTTTATATTGATGCTTTTTTTTTTTTTTGAGTTTGCTAAAGGCTGTGTTAAATGAAATGCAGAAAAGAAAGATATCTGAATGCTAGGTGACAAGTGAGAGTGATAGATGTCTATAATTTTTACCTCTACAAATCTAATCTATCATCCTTGAGTAGAAAAGCATACTATATGATTAAGGAGTGATCTACCTTTATAAATATCTTGCACTTAAGAATGCTTGTAAGTTAAACAATTTCATTTATATTTAGGTATATATGGACATTTGTACATCTTTTAAAATTGAAATATATTTGATATATAGCATTATGTAAATGTAAGGTGTTCAAAATGTTAATTTTATACATTAATATATTATAATAGGATGCCATTGTAGCGATAATTAGCACCTCTATCATGCTACATAATTATTATTACTTTTTCATGGTTATAATAATTAATTTGCTAAGTTTCTTAGCAAGTTTGATGATTATAATACAATATTAGTGCCTATATTCACTTTATTGTGCATTAGATTTCTAGGGCTTATTTACTACTCATTGCAAGTTTATACCCTTAAATAACATGTGTCTCCAACCCTTCCTGGTAGCCACCATTTTAATCTCTGTTTTTATGAGTTTGTCTTTTTAGAGTCCATTGAATATCATACAGTATTTGTCTTTTTCATTTGATTTATCTCACTTAGTATAATGTTATATCCATGTTGTTGCAAATGTCAAGGTTATATATACATATATAATTTATAAATTATATGAAATATATATTCTGTTATATATAAAAATATTTTTTATATATTTTTTTATATGTATATGTGTGTGTATATATATATTTATCCATTCATCCATAGGTGGCTACTTAGTTGTTTTTATATCTTGACTATTATGTCTAATGTTGCAGTAAACATGGGAGTACATACTATCTTTGATATCCTGTTTATACTTCCTTTGGATATATACCTAGAAATGAAATTTTTGGATCAAAAGATAGGTCTGTTAGGGCACCTGGGTGGCTCAATGGGTTAAAGCCTCTGCCTTCGGCTCAGGTCATGATCTCAGGGTCCTGGGATCAAGGCCCGCATGGGGCTCTCTGCTCAGCAGGGAGCCTGCTTCCTCCTCTCTTCTCTCTCTCTGCCTGCCTCTGCCTACCTACTTGTGATCTCTGTCAAGTAAATAAAAATAATCTTAAAAAAAAAAAGATAGGTCTGTTTTTAATTTTGAGGAATTCCATATTGTTTTCCATAGTAGTTGAATGATTTGCATTCCCACCAGCATGCACAAGTGTTCCCTTTTCACCACATCCTCACCAACACTTGTTACCTCTCATCTTTTTGGTGGTAGCTGTTCTAACAAGTGTGGGATGATACCTGATTGTGCTTTTGATTTACATTTCCCTGATGTTTAGTGATGTTGAGTATCTTTTTATATACCTGTTGGCCATTTGGATATCTTTGCAAAATGTCTATTTAGTTCCTCTGCCTATATTAAACTCAGATTGTTGTGTTTTGTTGTTGTTGTTGCTGTTGTTGTTATTGAGTTGAATAAGTTTGTACATTTTAATATCCACTAAGTATGCAGTATTCAGAAATATTCTATGTCCTTGTAATATACCTTTGGCACATGACATAAAGAAAATTGGCAGTATTTATACATCCAGATATCCTTTTCTCAATTCTCTAGCAGTGGCAAAGGCTAAAGGGAAAAGGAGAGTGACCACATTCTTTTAAAGACATCTCCTGTTCTATAATGTTAAGTGATAAAGTCCTATTTGGGGCTTAGATTCATTTACTGTCAAATATGTCCTAAATGTCTACTATATGCCAGGCTCTGGTCTAGGATCTGGATACATAGTGGTGAATGAGATATCTATTACCTCTACTGTTGAAGCTTCCAGTCCCATGGACAAGACAGGAAAGATAAATAACCATGAATTGTGAGAAACTGAGAACTCTGGTAGGGAAAATGTAGGGTAAAATGATGGGCAAGGAAGGCCTCTGTGAAGAGATAACATTTAAGTAGAATACATAGGGGCACCTGGGTGGCTCAGTCGGTTAAGCGTCCCAATTCATGGTTTTAGCTCAGGTCATGATCTTGCAGTCGTGGGATCAAGTCCCACATCAGGCTCTGCACTCAACATGGAGTCTACATTAGATTCTCCCTCCTGCTCACTCTTTCTCTCTCTCTCATAAATAAATAAATAAATAAAATCGTTAAAAGTAAATAAATAAATAGAATACATGATGAAGTGGGGTGGGGTGAGGTAGTGGTTTTGGGTACTACCATTTATTGAGCTATAGGCCTGGGCTAAATTTTTTAATATATTATTTAATAACCCTATAATATGATGCCCACATTACAGATGAACATATAAGGCCTTAGTTACCAAAGTTACAAAGCCAGTCAGAAGAGGCGAAAGGGGCACCTGGGTGGCTCAGATAGTTGAGCGTCTGCCTTCAACTCGGGTCATGATCCCAGGGTCCTGGGATCGAGCCCCACATCAGGCTCCCTGCTCAGTGCAGAGCCTGCTTCTCCCTCTCCCCCTGCCATTCCCTCCACTTGTGCTCTCTGGCTCTGTCTATCTCTCTGCCAAATAAATAAATAGGACCTTAAAAAAAAAAAAAAGAAAGAAAGAAAGAAAGAGAGGGGGAAATAGGGAGAAGGGGACATAATTCTGGGTCTGACTCTAGAGTTCATTGCCTTTGAAGCTATAATTCTATTTCTAGTAAAACTATCATAAAGGAATAACCAGAAAGTAAGTTATGAATTTAAGTAGAAGGATGACTCTCTCAGTTATCTGTTTTTCAAATTTCTGCTAATCTTCATTTTGAGAGTGAGGAGTGATTTCAGATTGAATTACAGTTGCATTTATTAACATTGTTTATTTTCCTTTTTTTTTTTTTAAAGATTTTATTTATTTATTTGACAGAGAGAGATCACAAGTAGGCAGAGAGGCAGGCAGAGAGAGAGAGAGAGGAGGAAGCAGACTCCCTGCTGAGTAGAGAGCCCGATGCGGGACTCGATCCCAGGACCCTGAGATCATGACCTGAGCCGAAGGCAGCGGCTTAACCCATTGAGCCACCCAGGCGCTCTATTTTCCATTTTTAAATGATATACATGTAAGAGGCTGTAAAATAGGTAACCATAAAAATTATAGAAAAATGGTTAGATTTTATCAGGTTGTACTTGGATAAAGGCAAAGAAATAGAGTGGGAAGGGAACATACAAAGTGAAAAAGTAAGAAATCATCACAGAGGAGATGGGTTTTGAGTAATGAGAGAAAGTCTCCTCTAAGTTAGAGGTTAGCTTGAGACATACGATTTTCTCCTTGCTACATAGAGCTAGTGGGATCTCCAGAGTTACCCCAAATACAATTACAGAAGGCACTATCAGACATTTTTCAGGAAGCTTGAACAAGGAATGTTCACATATAATGGGTGCTTCTCTAACATTTCCTTAATTCCACGGATTTATGCAAAATTAAGTAGAAATAGAAAACCTAGAGCAATTTAAAATATATTTGATGAAATCTATATCACTGGGTTTGAAAGTTATTATACTTCAAAAATTTTTTTAAAAATTTTAAAGACTTTATTTGAGAGTGAGTGAGAGAGAGAGAGACCATGAGCATGAGTGGGAGGGACAGGGGCAGAGGGAGAGGGAGAAAAATAGGGAGAAGCAGGCTCACCGGTTGATGATCAGGGAGTCAGGATCATGACCTGAGGCAAAGACAGACGCTTAACTGACTGAGCCACCCAGGTGCCCCAAAAGTTGTACTTTTAATGACTCACTATCAAATAAAGCTGACAGAGAAAATAAAAACTCTTGGTTGGTTAGAATATTTATCCTGAACTCAAGTGGGTTTGGACCCACCTAGATAATGGTCCTGAAGAAGCTAAGTAAGGAAAGAACATGTCAGAAAAATTACCCCAAACTTCAAAACCTGAAATAAGGCACGTGCATGCACATACACATACACATACACACATATGCAACAGACAGCATGTTTTTCAATATAAACAGGGGCAAAGGCCACTCAAGGATTGTTCTAGCAATGCTTGCTATTGATTAAAGGCCCAGACTTAGTGAGTTTGCTCTGTTAACTTAAAGACTTTGTCAGGTTGAGATGATTGGTGGACACTGGTAAAACAGATAACCCCAGAGATTTATGGCCCATTGGTCATTATCAGTTTATATCTAAACCAGCAATCTTAACATTGCTTTGTTAAATTCCCTATAAATACCCAGCTTCTTAAGTGCATTTTGAATTGTCATAACATCTTACTGGTTCTCTCATTAGTTAGTGAGTTAAATAAAATCATTTACATGTGTTAATTTTATATTTGCTTCATAGTCATGATTTTCCTTTTTTAAAAGCTATACTTTAACATAGAGGATAAAGAATCTACCCATATTAGTAATTTTATTGTGTTTTACTGATGCCCACTGAAGAGGGATTTGTAATTTGCTATGAATATTTATTCCTATTATTCAATTTATAATTCACTGAGTGTATTTATGCCTGTTGGTTACACCTCCACAGAGGAGGTTTCATTCTTTCAACTTAGTGCTTTTGCAAACAAATCCTCAAAAATTTTAGTTAGGTGAAATACTCAAATTTGGTGGACCCAATTAACATGCGTAGCCAGGACCTTGACTTCCAGAGTAGACCGACTAAGGAAAGGCCAATTTGGTGTTACAGCTAAGTAGAGCTGACACCTGATTTCCTCCTTTGTCTCATTCTCCTTTTGTCCTCCTGTATACACTTTGCAGGCATTTTGAGACAGGTTTTTTTTAAAGAGCAGTTGAGTTGGGCCAGTACTTGGTATCTGTTTGCATTCCTTTGTTATTTGCCACTCAGCAAAGTGAATGGACACCCAGTTGCTTGATAATAGTCACATATGCTTAGGTTCTATGCCTACAGTGTTTCACTGATTTAAAAGATTTCCATTTCACAAGTAGTGCTTATGTAATTTAATGGATTTCTCCATTTCCTCCATTGGAAGTTAAGGATAGATAGTTGAGATTGCTTTGAATTATGAGGAAACTTTGATATGAATAAGGTTTACTGATAATAAGGCATTCACTTACCGATCACATCTCATTTATCTACATTCCATGAACTCCATACAAAGTCATGCTCTCTGACTGACTGTTTTGTCTTTATCAGATAATGTGCAAAGGAAAAAGCATCTTTTAAAAATTCCCAGCTCAAAGTATCCTAGTATAACAGTTGAAAGTGATAACTTGAGCTTTCCTGGGGACTATATCAACACTATCAGTATTTTTCACTTTTATCAAACAACAATAACAATAACAATGACGATAAAGTTGAAATGTAAATGCTCTAATTTTGCCTGATCATTGTATCAGGCCGCTTCCAATATTGATAGCGATTATGTATGAAACCCATTAGTCATCTTTCTGCAGTTGCACGGGGGAAAGAAGGAGGGACCAGGGAATTGCTGTATTATTGAAAAAGAGACTAGGAACTTCTTTTGTGTTTTATATTTACTTGCTGCAGACAAGTTAAACCCTTGTTAGATTACTGGATGCAAAAGTTCCAAAAAAAAAAGTCTCAAGACCTCTCTTTGTATCCTGAAACTTTAACCTTTCCTTAAACAATTATCTTGCTTTGACTCTAATGGGTGAAATGATGTTTGGCAAGTCAGTTGACCTCTCCCTTCTAAGTTATCCTTATCTTGAGGAGGTGGTTATTGAAATAAATGACTGGGAGATTTCTTTTAAGCAAGCATTTTTGAGTCTTTAACTTGGGCCTTTGTTTTGTGATATCCAAGAATTTATAAGCTCTACTTTGTGAGTTTCCTCTTAAAATAATAACACTTGACACCAGTGTTTACAGTTTACAGATTACTCCCCGCAACAGGTTTGTCCCCTCATAACTAACAGCTTGTAGTACATAGCAATGCTTACAATATATTTATTATGAATTAATACATTCTGTTATAAATGTTTAAGTGTTCCTATTTTCAAAGTATTAGAACAGTAATAGACAAGGAAAACATTTGGTCTTCACTCATTTTCTTTCTGGACATGAGTTAATTATAATCCATTATAATGGAAAGTAAATAATTTCTTAAGTGATTTTCAAAAGGTAGAATATTGAAAGAATATTGGATTTGAATATAGAAAAACTCATTTCTAGTCCTGCTCTGCAATTCAACTGGATAGTTCATATCCCTTATCTGCGAAGTAAGCATAGTATCTCATGGGGTTGTGATATAGATGAAAGCACTTCATCATCTGTGAAGTGCTTTACAAAGGTGAGATTTTCTCATTCTTTGACTAACTTACACAACCCTTCATACTACATTAAGCTCTGTTAATTCTTTTTCTCCAGGATTAAAATGGAAAACTAGAAAGGTTGATGGACTTAGGTTCACACAATCAAGCCAAAAAGCTAGGGTTATTATGACAAGGTTAAGATCTATTCATCAGAAGTGAATGAAACAGAAAGGTCAACCTTTCTAATCATTTGATCACCTGAATAATGATGACTGACCAGTTAGATTGGCCATTGACATCCTGTTATGGATGTGATCAGCCCTACCATAGGAAATTTAATGGAAACAACAACCATTAACAACACAGGACTAGAAGTAAAGAAACCTGGATCTTAGACTCCTGCCAATGACAAGAAATATGATCAAAAGTTAATCACCCAGCCTTTTAAGCCTCAGTCTTGACTTTTGTGAAATTATGGTTGGCACCAAATGACTTCCATGTTCTTGTTTGTCATTATTGCTGATTCTTGTTCCAGCCATGCCTTCCAATGATGGAGTTGAGGTAAGTATTTTCT
Source organism: Mustela putorius furo (assembly GCF_011764305.1). Classification (NCBI taxonomy): domain Eukaryota; kingdom Metazoa; phylum Chordata; class Mammalia; order Carnivora; family Mustelidae; genus Mustela; species Mustela putorius. The sequence continues at coordinate 44,338,629 of NW_025422368.1, read as the reverse complement.
TTTTGTTACGTTTTTATGTCTCCTCAAATTTATCTGAAACAGCATTTTAAATTGTTCTTTATGCGTCTACTGATCACTGCATTTTAGGTTAGTCAAAATATCAATCTTGGCTTTTATGATTTGCTATTTGAAAGGACATTTCCAAAGGAAATTTAAAGAGACTGATAAATCTACCTGTTCACAATTCAGGGAATAAATTCAGTAGGTTCTTTTAATAGCAAAAATGATTTTCTCAACATAGCCCAAATCAATAATAAACCAAAATGATTGTATTCTAAGATTATGTATATCTAAATCATAAAATGAGACTACTGATTTAATTAAACCAGATCAAATAAGGTTTTTCTTCAACAGCACATCATCACTCAAGCTTAGAAATATTTTGAAGGTAAGCAAAGCAATATTCTAAGCTCAGGTTTAGAGATAGAAATTTAAGTTAGGGGAACTAAACAAGTAAGAATGATAAACTGTCTTCAAGGACACTGGAGAAAGTGTCTCCCTTGAGACATGTAAATGTGAATCAGCCTAGTGAGGCAATTCATGAATCAACCTTAAGTAACTAAAGTGAATCAGTATCTCCCTATGATATCATATACCTTGTCACCATTTATTCATTAGCCTGTCACCCTTCTTTGGCTGCTATAAAGGCCAAATGAGCAAAGAAGTGATCACTCAGGTAAATGCCTCAGGGCTATAAAGTTTTTTTGAGATGAACTCTAGCAAGATAGAGGCTGAGCACTGGGTCTTTGCAGCTGGCAACCCCTTGTAGCTATGTTAGTGTCTGCTATATTGGGTACCTAGTTACTGGTATAAAGTCAGGGTTGTTTCCAGGGAAGAGAAAGAAAGTAGCTATTTCTTAGGCAACACTGACTTCCACACATATTATCCAGCATTCATAATATTCATATATATATATTTAATATATGAATTCATATATTCATAAATGATTAAGTTCCTCAAAGAGGGTACCTGTTCAATCATGATTCCCAACTTTTTCTCCCTTCCTTTAAAGCTACAGGGCCACTAGAAAAGAAAAATAGAAATCTGTGCAAAACAGAAACAAAAACAAAAACAAAAGCAACTAACAACGTCTCTTACTTGAGTATTACTGAGGTAGCTTCCATGAAATCATAAACTCTGGAAAAGTTCATAGAGCACTATTTTAGTTTGTCAGTTTTTCTTACATTGTGACATCCAAAAATAGAGACATAATCTGGGGCTAGTTTGGTATGCATAAAGCTGATCTACAAACTCACTCGTGTGTACCTGGCAGATTTTTTTTTTTCCACCCAGCCTCTTTGCTGGATCAACCCAAACTCTCCATTCCTTCAGTAAAACATACCCACTAAAGCCCACAGTACTAAAGATCCAAGACTAAGGAGGCCATTCGCTAGTATTCTACATGTTTTCTCTCTCAGTTGAGTAGTACACTTACCAAGACTCAGTTGTGCTTTCCCAAGTTGTTTATGATAGTGTCACATGTTACTGTTTTGAATATTATATAACAAAATAAATACAAATGCAAAAGTAAAGTTGTTTTGTGAGAATGAAATTGACAAAAATTAACTTGAAATGGATCATTGACCTAAATGTAAGAGCTAAAACTATGAAACATCTGGAAGAAAACATAGGAGACAATCTTTGAGATGTTGGGTTAAGCTCAAATTTCTTAGGACACACAAAAAACACAAACTATAAAAGAAAAGAATCAGTAAATTGGACTCTCATCAAAATGAAATACTTTTGATCTTTGAAAGAAAATGAAAAGACAAACCATGAAATGGGAGAAAATATTTGCTACAAGTACACCTGATAAAACTTTTATCCACAACAATAAAGAAGTCTCACAATTCAATAATAAGATAAACAACCCAATTAAAAAATGACTGAAAGGGTTGAACAAGTAAGAAAATGGATGGTGAGTGTAAGAGTCAGGTTTCTCAGTGATGGAGAGGGACATTACAGGATGAAGCAAGAAGAGAAGGCTAGAACGAATCCTGTGGTACTGGATTAGCGGTGGAGACATCTTATGTATTAGCTTAATATGTACATAAATGGATAGATACAGAGATGATTATAGATCTGTGGTTTCATACACATAACCTAATTCTGTATGCTAAGAGGGCATAAGGGATTTCAAGAATAGCTGGGCCTCATCCAAACAGGAAAATGGTCTGTTCAATCAGGCTTTGAGAACTCATCAGGCAGCTTCTCTCTCTGCCTCTACTGCTCTCTGCGGTCACTCAGCATCTTTAATATCTCACCTAATGCTGCTACATTTTCCCAATTTTTCTTGCAACTGTCTTTTCCAATAATGGCCCCTTTGTTAAAAAAAATAGCTGTATGTTTGGGTCCACTTATGATCTCTGCTTTTTCATTGATTTATATGTCTATCTTTGTGCCAGATCACAGTGTCTTGATTTTTGAAGTGTTATGAAATAGTAGTCTAAGTCCTAAACCATTGGTCTTTGCAAAATTGTTGTGACTCTTCCAAGCTCTTTGCATTTCTTTACATATTTAAGAATTCACATCTTTTTTTTTTTTTAGATTTTATTTATTTATTTGACAGAGAGAGAGATCACAAGCAAGCAGAGAGGCAAGCAGAGAGAGAGAGGGAAGCAGGCTCCCCGCTGAGCAGAGAGCCCAAAGCAGGGCTCTATCCCAGAACCCTGAGATCATGACCTGAGCCAAAGGCAGAGGCTTAACCCACTGAACCACCCAGGTAGTGCAAGAATTCACATCTTAACTTCTACCAAAGACCGCAAAGATTTTGAATGGAATTGTATTGCACCTGTATATGAATTTAGGAAGAAGTAACATCTTAATGTTATTAATTTTTCTGACCCATTTTATCTCTCTATTTAGATTTCTCTTTAATTTCTCTTGCTAGTGTTTTGTACTTTTCAGTGTACAAGACTTATACATATTTTGTTTAATTTATCATTAAATATTTCACGTTTTCATGCTATTTGAAATATTAATTTTTTAAAAGATTTTATTTATTTATTTGAGAGAGAGAGGGAGAGCACAGAGGCAGGGTGAGAGGGAGAGGCAGATTTTCCACCGAGCAGAGAGCCCAACCTGGAACTCAATCCCAGGACACCGAGATCATGACCTGAGCTGAAGGCAGACACTTAACTGCCTGAGTCACCTAGGTGCCCTGAAATGTTAATTTTTAATTTTATTTTCCAACGCTTGTTGCATGTATGAATGATTTTTTGGTATATTGACCTAGTATCCAATGGCCATGCTAAACCCACAGTTATTTTAGTAGCTTTTTTGTAGATTATTTTTTATTTTCTACCTAAACAATTGTGTTTGAAATCAAAAAGATTTTTTTATTCCCAATCTGTATGCTGGTTTTTGTTGTTGTTTTTATTTTCTTTTCCTTGCCCTGTTTTGCACTGGCTATATTGAATATAGGTAGGGAGAGTGAATATCCTCACTTTGTTCTTAATTGCAGGGAAAAAGTTTTCATTCTTTCATTAATAAGTGTGATATTAGCTTCAAGTTTTCCATAGATATCACCAATGATTTTTTTAATCACAACAACTCTTGAATTTTGTCAGATACTTATTCAGCTGTTATGGTGATCATATGCTTTTTTCTTTTTTACTTTAATTTGGTAAATTACATTGATTGACTTTTGAATATTAAACCAACCTTGCATTCCTAGAGCAAATCACATCATCATGATGCATTTCTTTTTTATATGTTGCTGGATTTAATTTCATATTTCAAATTTTCATACTTCTTTATTCTTATAATGTCTATGGTATTAGGATAAGGTGGCCTCATAAAAAGGGTAGTAAAGTATTCCTTTGTTGTTTACTTTTTATGTTTGTGTGAGATTACCATTTTTTCCCCCTTACATGCATGATAAAATTCACCAGTGAAATTCTGCTCCTTCTGATTTCACTTTTCATCCCATTATCATAGTTAATCTCTTTTAACTCTTTCTGACCTGAATTCTTCTGGATATTAGCTTAACCAAAAGGTATTTGTTGATAAATGGATACTGCCTGAGATTGATAAGTTAAAAACTAGTCATAACTTGAAAAGAAAATGGGAGTTTATCTCATTTGCATTAGTCCCATCTTCTCTTCTCCTTCATATGTTTAATATTTATATTATTTTTAGTTCTTCTACTCTACATCTTTATAGCTATAATATACATTCATAAATCTCTAACTTTTTGATCCATCAACTTTCAGCAATCTCTTTTAGTTCCCCATTATGTTAAGATGATAGCATGAACACATTTTTTTTTTCATTTTTCATTCTCTTTCTGTAACCTACACTCTGTCAGTGAAACTACATTTTCACTGTCAAAGATGTTGAAAATTGCATTTTGTCTTACAAACACAACTGTCTTGGGTATTTTACCCAAAGTTAACTCTAAAGGTGGAAAAGCTATACATAATATTTATATTGTTATGATAGAAAATTTTATTTAGTGCCAAGCCAATTTATTGTGCCAAGATTGTATTTCCTTCATTATGAATTCAAATAATAACCTCTGGCTGTTTTGAAGGAAAACGTATACTCTTTGTTACACTTTTATTAACTCCCTTTGATCTTTATTAACCAGTAGCTGCACTTTAGTTTGTTTCCTAGTTAGACTATATGTTCCATGTGTTTTTATTTATTTTATTTTATTTATTTTAAGTTTTTATTTCTTTAAGTAATCTCTACACCCAAAATGGGGCTCAAATTCACAACCCAGAGATAAGGAGCTGATGCTCTTCTCACTGAGCCAGCCAGGTGCCCCTATCCTAAGGTTTCTATTTACCTTTCTTTTTCCATTTACATTATTTGCTTCTGTCATGTATTAGTTTCCCATTGCTGCTATAACAAATTACCACAAACCTGATACCTTATCATAGCACACATTTATTATTTTACATTTCAGTAAGTCAGAATTCTGAAGTGGGTTGGTGAGGCTCTATTCCTACTAGGAGCTGTAGGGGAGAATTTATTTTCTTGCCTTTCCAATTTCTAGAGACTATCCACATTCCTTGGCTCACAATCCTGCAATTACTCCATCCTCTATAATATTTCCTTCTCTTATAAGGATCCTTGTGATTATATTGGGTCCACGTATAATCCAGGATAATCTCCTCACTTCAGGATCTTTAATTTATTCACACCTGCAAAGTATTGCCATGGACAGGTTCTGGAAACTAGGATGTGGACATCCTTGGGGATCCATAGTCATATCTACAATATTTCCCAGCTTCTCAATCATATTTTTTTTTTTACTCCATCAAATTTTTTTTAATTTTTTTTTATTACTCCATGCTTATCCTGGCACTAACATTAGTCTAGAACAGAGTATATATATTTTTCGATACTGTCCTCTCTACCTCTCCAGTTCACTAGAGAAACAATAGTTTGTTTCTCCCAGCTTTAGGCAGAAACAGCCTTTTGAGCAAAGATGTGTGTGTTTCTCCATTTGTAGTTCAGCTGAAAGTTGAACTAGAACCTTTTTGGAGGAAGCTACTTAAGGCCTCAAAGTCAAGTCAGCACATTCTTATTCAAGTTTGTCCTTCCAAGACTCTGAATGTTGTCACCTTATTAAATACAATGCCTGAATCCCAAGAATTGATTGACAGCTAAGTACCTGTGTGCCACCACTTAACAAGGACTCAAACTAAACATTTCAGTTAAATGAAAAAGCTCCTCGGTATGTACTATGTAATATGGTAACTCTGTAATGGATATATTAGTGAATTTAATAGTTTCATAGTGGTTTAATGAGACTCAATACTGGGGTTTTTTAGGGACATTCTATTGAAAACTAGAATTGTTTGTTCCTTTAGGATTCTTGTGCTGATAGAGATGTCAGTTTAGCCATCTTGATATCACAAGGGGAGAACCTACCTGAGAATAAAACCAACCTTTGTCGAAAAAGTAGAAAAAGCCATGAGCTGGAAAAACATATAGATGAAGAGATTAAGTCCCAATGAGAATTTTTAAGCCTCTTGATTGGTTTTTGTCTACTATTAAGATAAATTCATGGGGCAGACATATAGATCAATACTTTACCCATTTGAAAATTTCCCTGAGATAACTTAAAGCTCTCATCCACATGTCTTATACCCTCTTTTCTCAAAAGGAGCAATAGAAAATATAGACTTTTGTTACCTAATGGTAGTTTCTGTTAGATGTTTATTTATTCATATCTCAGAATCAAAGTTTATAGTGGAAATTGGGTGACTATCACTTTCTAATGGAGGAAAATAAAGTTCCTTAAGCTCTTTAAAATTCCCATTCACTTCATAGTACATTAAGTGTTATCCAATATGCTCGTGCATGTGTGTTCACACACACTACAGAAAGAAAGTACAATATTCCACAGATAGTTTTAATATGAAGGTCAAAACCATGTCCTTTTGCTGGCCAATCCTCTTTCCTGTACATAATTACTTTTAAAGACAAAAAAAAAAAGTCCTTATTACAAACATCTGTATATTTACCACATAATCCTCCTACTGGATTTACTTCGGATTTAGTTCTCAAAGATAGACTCTAAAGTCTTTAACTGAAGGAGGGGGAAAAAAACCCACACACATACACACAACCAACACTACCACCACCACCACTGAAAACCTAAAATACAAATAGACTACTCCTGCTCTATTCTGAATTCTAAGGAGATGACTCCTCCCCATGATTTAAATTTTAAGAAGAACCATCTCATCTTCCAATGTCCACTTTAAAAAATATTATCGGCATTCCTTGTGACTGTTAGATGCTTACAAATTTTGGAATTGTTTTTCTAATGTTATTTCCATAGAGTGACTTCTTGCATAGTCAGTAACTGTGCTGTGTCTCCCTCCCTCAAATCCTAGGATAATCCCCTCTGGATGCCTGAAAGAATTTATAGATTTATTTTGACATTCAGAGTGCTCTCAGGGCTCTGAGCCACAGAAAGTATTTTTCAAGATTATAATTTATCTGTAATCTTTTTACTGCCATGTCCTCTAAAATACTCAGGAAGACAAAGTCAGCATGGCTTATTCTTGGGTACTTTTTGTTTTGTTCTGAGAAGACACCTTTTGGATCTGAAAAGTGAATAATACACTTTCCCCTTTGTACCACTTACCATGAGAGACACCAAAGAAATATGTGGCTTTAGACAAACATGGCTTGGCTGGCCCTTTGTAACTCTGACAGTAACATGTACCCATTCTCAATATTTGGGGCTCCCATATTGAGGTCTGTTACTTAGGGGTAACCATCATACGAGCAGGCTCTTAGGTCTGAGTCTGGTCCTGAATTTGCTTCATAACCCTGCAGTCTTGTGGATCCCTAAAGTGACCTGATTACCAGGAGAGGTAGCAGAGCAGGCAGAGGACCCTTAGGCAGCTATTATAGATAGAGTAGCCCTCTATATGCAGACCCATATAGTCATACCCCATCACTAGCAATTTAGTAAGGAATTGCTTTATTCTGGAGCTATTATCTCAGAGCATAGCACTGCAGAAATAGGATTTTGATATGGCGGAAGAGGTAAGATCATTTTGAGGCCCTGGTCTATATCGACCTAGGTCTATATAGCACACTGTGAAGGGCAGGCCAGCTGCTGTGAGAATCAGGACTACAAGGGAAGAGAAGAGACGAAAAGGGCACCAAATCCGGATCGGTTTGTCTCATAGTTTTGCCAAACAGCGGCTCTGTTTCAGAGCTAAACCCTTTAGTAGAGGATTAGGGAGAAACACCCTGAATTTATTCCCCTCCCCACTTTGATGCTTGCTTGGAATGCTTTTTCTTTGTGATCACATCTGCGTTTGCCTGCTTTCTGCATGCACAGAAGCAATTTCCAGTTTCATGCTTAGAGTTGTTCCAAGGTAGATCGGTGAATTCAAAATAAACCAAAATGTTTGCATTTTAGGTCAAAACGTTTATACTACTCTGATGAAGAAACCCAGTAATTTTTTCAGTATTTAAATGGGACATGTGTCTATAAGCATTCCAAGGACCCATCTTTTTTGTAGCTACAGATAAGAATTTCTTTAACTGCTAGCTCTCTACCAGACTTCTATTAGCAGAGCACAAAGTAATTATAGTTGTACAATTGGCTGGTATTATTTGGAAAAAGTAATTGTCCAAAAGAAGAGAATATGCAGACAGAATGATTTAATAATTTGTATATCAAATTTGCCCTTTGGGTGGTTGTCATTAACATAGAAATTAACTTATAAATTATATTCTGAACAGTGTGTAAACTCTGGAACAATTAGATAAAATAAAACCTCCGCACACACTAGAATTTACCGTAATTCAGAATGGAGAAAGAACACAAGATTCTGAAAACACATGAGATCGCCTCACTATGCCATAGAATTTTTAATCTCTTCCAGTAAAAGTATTTCTTTAATATTTGGTATAGCTCTCTTGCCAAACAGGTCAGCAGAAGCAGAAAATGCAAGCTTTGGAAGCTCTCCCTACATGTCCAAGCGTGCCAAGTCCTGCTTGGCCATTGAATATTCATGCTCTACTTGTAGCTTCAAAACCAGGGTGCAGATTCTGCAAAAAACCCACCTGAGAGTAACGTTTTCAAATCTATTAGAATAAAGCCCAGGAATCACTGCAGTAGTTTATACTATCTGGTCGCAAATGCTTTTGAAGTCCAGGAAGTGTATCATGCATGTCTAAAAAGCCCAAGATAGGGTTTTTAAAGATATTATATTTCTAAAAATATTTATAAAAAACCAAGCACACTTGATGCTAATAGATTCAATAACCAATGAAGACATCTTTGTTATTATTATTATTTTTTTAATAAAATCCTTTTTTCAGGGGTACCTGGGTGGCTCAGTCGGTTAAGCGTCTGCCTTTGGCTCAGGTCATGATCCTGGAGTCCTGGGATTGAGTCCCACATGGGGCTCCCTGCTCAGTGGGAAGTCTGCTTCTTCCTCTCCCTCTATCTCTGGCCTAACCCTAACCCTGACCTGCTTGTGCTCTCTCTCTCTGTCAAATAAATAAATTAAATATTTTTTTTAAAAATTCTTTTTTCAGATTAGTGAGATCCCTCTCTGCCTTTATTTATGTTTGGGGACAGGGGGGCCCAAAACATAGAAAATATAATAAACATCTATGATAAATATTTGCCACTAAAATGAACAAGTATTACATTTTATTCCCTTCAGTTATTTTTTCTTTTTTAAGTAAAGCATTAAAATATCTACATTTTCTCTGCCAGGCCCATTATCTTCCCTTTCCAAAGTTAGCATCATCTGGTGTATGTATCCCAATTACATTTTTGTTTTTGTGTTATATTTTTTTATGTTCTTTAACAGAGTTATGTAATATTCTCCTTAAGTGTCTTGCCTGATTTAAAGTTTTTTAATTATATTTTCTAATCTTTATTGTTAGTATTTAAATATGTTTTGTTTTGTTTTTTATTGTCCAACAATCTTAGGTTGGATAATCTCCTGAATTCTCTTAATTTTACAAGTTATCTGAGGTTTCTTTTGCATTTTCTAGGAAGATAATCATATATTCTACAGATAAAATTTTGGTCTTTTCTTTTCCAGTTCTTAACCTCTTTTATCTTGTATTATATCTTTGGTTAGGAACTTCAGTTCAATGTTGTATAGTAGGATGATTTTAGGCATCCTTGTCTTATTTCTTATTTTACTTGGAGTGCTTCTAAAATTTCACCGTTTAGAGGCGCCTGGGTGGCTCAGTCGTTATGCGTCTGCTTTCGGCTTAGGTCATGATCTCAGGGTCCTGGGATAGAGCCCCGCTTCGGGCTCTCTGCTCAGCAGGGAGACTGCTTCCTCCTCTCTCTCTGCCTGACTCTGCCTACTTGTGATCTCTGTCTGTCAAATAAATAAATAAATAAATCTTTAGGAAAAAAAAAAAAACAACTTCAAGGACGCCTGTATGGCTCAGTGGGTTAAGCCGCTGCCTTCGGCTCAGGTCATGATCCCAGAGTCCTGGAATTGAGTCCCACATGGGGCTCCTTGCTTGGCAGGGAGCCTGCTTCTCTCTCTGCCTCTGCCTGCCACTCTGCCTGCTTGTGCACTATTGCTCTCTCTCGCTTTCTCTCTCTCACAAATAAATAAATAAAATCTTTAAAAATATTTCAGCATTTAGACTGATGTTTGTTGTTAGTTTTTGATAGATTTACTTGATTAGGTAGGAGAAATTGCCTTCTATGCACATCTTTTTTAGTTTTTTTTTTCTGCTTTATTGGGAGGAACATATGGCATTTCCTTATTAATCTCTTAATGCAGTAAATGCTATGATTTAATTTGAAGAATTTTTCTCCTGTTAAATTATTTTTGCCTTTTCAGTCTTCATGTATTTGATCATTACCTATCTATCTATCTGTCTATCTATGCATTCAATTCCATATGGCAATTTGGGAACTTTTTAGTTAATTATATCTTTCGTTTAACAAATATTCACTGAGTACTTCCATGTGCCAGGCACCTAGGCAACAGAGTACAGTAGTGAACAAAATAAATTTAAAAAAAAAAAAAAAAACCCTTCCCCTCATAGATTACATTTACGAAAGCAGTCAATGAACAAGATTGGTAAGTAAAATATATAGCATGTTAGATAGCAATTGCTATTAAAGAAAAGAATAAAAAAATAAAAGGGATGTGAAATGTGTGTGAAGGGTTGGACTTTAAATTGAGCATCTAAGAAAGTCTTCATAAAAATGTGTATCTGAGGAAAGGCCTGTAGGAAAGAAGACCTCACTAGACAGTTAACTGGTAAAGAATATTCCAAGCAGAAGAAACAGAAGTTAGGCGATTCTAAAGTAGGGACACTGCTGACATATTTAAAGAATAATTTGGCAATTTCTTCCCTAGAAATTTTGTCTATTTCATTGAAATTTTCGAGTTCATCAGTATACAGTTATTTACAATGCTTAATTATTTTTAAAATGATTGCATTTGCAAAGTGACCATTACTTAAGGTAACTTTTTGTTTTGATTAGTCTACCTATAAGTTTGTCTATTTTGTTATTATTCTCAATATTATTACCAAATACACTCTGTGTATTGGAATTGACAATTTATACATTGCATCTCAGATGTGCGAAAACGCCACTTTACATTTCCGTACCTAGATGACATCTCCCTTCTTATACTCACAGATGGCTCTAGGAAACTTCTGGATGTCTTCTATGTCAAAGAGGCGCTCGTGAAAGTTTGGTAGTGCTAGCCCAATCTCTCTGTCTCTGCCTGACCACACCATGCTGCCATTTTGACTCTACTCAGCAGCTGAGTGCTATTGGCATGAAAGCATTCTGCAAGATGGCTCTTTAGTGATCCCACAAGGGCACAAGCTGCCTTCTTTTTGCCATTGCTCTCAAGCCCTTTGCTGACCACCTGCATAAGCTTGGGACTGCATAGAAGTTGCAATTAAAACTAAAAGAATCATTGTTGCAAAGGAGAACAGAGAGGCCTACTCAGAGAGAAAGCTGACTTACCTGAAGCAACTTCTCTTGCTTGGACGAGGCCTAGGCTCCATGAGTTATAGACACTTGAGTAGAATTAGTAAGACCAAGGGCAATATCTGAGACAAATATGATGAGACACTTCAACTAGAGTATATTAATAATATTTTTTATTTTTTGTATTTTATGATGCTATGATATCTCAGGGCCTTAATAGGTAGAGATTATCCCTCTCAGGATTAGATAACTCCTAGAGATAGCAAACATTCACCTGAGAGCATAATCTTTAAATGCAAGTCAACCAATCCAGAGCCCATATCAGCAACCATCTCCTTACTGGGCCAAGCCACCATAACCCTGCCTTAATCATCCCAGGGCAGGCATCAGACAAGTAGGGGCAGTTCCTACGTCTTAGAACCCACCAACATTTTTCAAACTAGCCAATGCTAGGCATGTCTTTGTTTACCCTGGCCTGGCCCATTCCTTCCCACAAAAACCACAATAAAAGTTCTTACCCATGCCTTCCTCTTGCTCCCTCTGATTCCTTACTGACCCTGGTGCTTCTGCGTTTGGCCCTATATGGTATGCCATGCCTCTTATGTCGAGGGATCTGTGAATATAAACTTATTCCTTGTTGACAATCATTTCCATGTTTGCAAGTCTTACCATACCTGATTAGAACAAATCCTAGAACATTTTAAAACATAGAGGGCCACATATAGAACATTGGTGTGTGGACTCAATACCATTAGGATGTTAAAGGCCCTTTGCAATCAGATGCCATCTTAAGAAGAAAGAAATTGGGGAGGATGGAGGAGTTTTAGAGTCCTTGAATGGGGATTTAAGTAGTTCACAATTCCAAATCTCATAGATCAGGCAGAGACAGAGAGATTGGGCTAGCACTACCAAACTTTCATGAGCGCCTCTTTGACATAGAAGACATCCAGAAGTTTCCTAGAGCCATCTGTGAGTATAAGAAGGGAGATGTCATCTGAGGTACGGAAATGTAAAGTGGCGTTTTCGCACATCTGAGATGCAATGTATAAATTGTCAATTCCAATACACAGACAATGAATGGATTCAATGAACTCATTGCTGCTTTTCGTGAAAATTTTTTTTGTCAAATTTTACCTTCCCGAGGATAGTGACAAGTGATTATGGATGATACTCCTGTAGCTGCTTAGCCCCAACATGTAGCACCATTAAAAATCTTATGAGTTTAATTCTTTAAGTTAGGAATTTCTCCTTGAATAGCCAGCGCTTTAGGCTGTTTGAAAGAATCACACAGGAAGCATCACATTTTGCTAATATTTAGCATTTATTTATCAGATCAATGTAGTGCAGTGTAATCGAGTTGCCTGAGTTTTAATCCAGGCTCCATCACATGGGCTATGTGACCTTAGACAAATTATTCAGCCTCTCTTCACCATAGTTTTCTCACATATAAAATGAAATAATTATAATAGTACCTACGTCGGTGGGTGGTTGTGAGTGGTAATGAAAAAAATCCATAGAAATTATTAATGTAATACCTGGCACTTACTGAGCATTCAGTAAATGTCAGTTATGATGGTAACTAGAGTGATTATTAATATGTCTTTGTACAGGCACTGTGCTAAGTGGTCCCTTTCTTCCTCTGTCTTCCCAGCACCCCATGGCAATAGTATTACCTAGGAATAGAGGAGCTTTTACTGTACACCCTTACTTTTATTAATCACCATCCCCCCATGGCTGGAGGTTTAAGAGAGGGTGAACCAAAGAAAGAGTTCAGGAATTCTGGCACCATTCTATATTCTCAGCTATCCAAGAGTGAAAAACAAGAGAACTTATGACACATGGTGACATTTCTCATGTTGTCACCAGTGTTGCTGGTATTTAGATCACTCAGCCCAAGCTGTAGTCTACAAGACATCTACAATTTCCCTCAAAACATTTCAAGAATGTTATGCTTTTTTTCTTTCCCACAAAAAGGCAAACATTGCTGAAACATTTCATTTATGTTTGAAAAAAGATGTTCTTTGGCATCGAACATCCAACATGAGGATATTTTCTGGAACATCAAACAATCATTGATAGCTAACAATTCTGGTTTTGCTTAAATGAAAGCCACTATGAAGCCACCAAACTGCCATTTATTGAACCATGAGATTCAATAAATTATGGGAACATCAGTACCAAAAGGAAAGATACTTTTCAGCTAGTACTGAATCTGAATGTTAATCTCTTTTGAAAAAGAAAAGGCAAGGTTTAAGGACAGTAAGAAAGAGAAAGAGGAAAAAGAAATTCTGGTTGTTATATAAAGAATATACACCAGTGAAACAAACTATTCCAAGTGCTATGGTGTCATCATTTCAAATTAGAAGCAACACTGGTTAGAGGTATAAAATACTATTGATAAAAATTTTGTGATTAGAGTTTGAACTCTAAGCAATTGTATTAACATAAATAGTCGTGTGTAAATCCCAGTCCAGTAGGGAGTGGGCAACTCCAAAGAGGGTCCAAGCAAAGAAGAATAAGACAAACAAAGAAGACCTAGACAGGGGAGGGCAGGGATTCTTTCTTTGATCCTCCAAGCTCAGGATTCACCTATCCCTCAACAAGGGTTTGAGCAAGTATCAGAAGCACCCAGTGTATTATTTGTAGTGTTGTGCTATGAATGATTGCTTAGATTGATAGTGGAGTACTACTATGCAATATAGCATTTATCCTTTTGTAATCAATATAAAATCCTGAGTAAAAGACCCCCTTCAGAGACACTGTTAATGGAGAATTCATTATATAATGGAGAATTCATAACTGGGGAGAATTCTGCTGTAAATTGTACTGTAGGTCTATTATCTTTGCAACCTTTCTTTCTTTCTTATTTTTTAAGTTTTTCTTTATTTAAGTAATCTCTACACCCAACGTGGGGCTTGAACCCATGGCCCCAAGATCAAAAGTCGCATGCCCCTCAGACTCAGTTAGCCAGGCAACTCTCTCCCTTGCAACCTTTCTTTAGAGAGGGAAACACCTACATACACACACAAAGAGGGATAGAAGGACAGAGAAAGAGAGAGAGATGGGAAGAGAGAAGAAGAGGAGAGAGAAATAAGACCTAATGTCCTAAGTCACCATTTTGTGTAATGAATTAACTTTTCTTTGCAACTGAAATGCTACTATGTGCCACCATTCTTGGAAGTGGAAAGATAATATTCAACTCATTTTTTGGTAGAGTTTAATTTTCTTGTGGAACCTGCATGGAAAAAGGCTGTTAGAAAATGTCTTCCAAGGAAGTCTTGTGCTATCTGGATGTGTTACAAGTTTCATTGATAAATATATGATAAAGATATGTTAAGCTATTGCTTCTTGGTACTGACCCTTCCCCCAATGACTTTAGAAGCATTGACTTTGGAGCCTAACAGGCAAGGGTTCAAATTTTCAAATTCTGGTTCTGCCATCCCCAGGCTGTCTGATTTAGGGAAAGTTATTTATTTACACCTGTGAGACGTACATATATATGCCTTAATAGGAATGGCTTCCTTGCACAGTTGCATGATGATTTCATGAGACAATGCACGTAAAACAGACTTCAGCGCATGATGAACACTCAACAAATGTCATCGTTAACCACTGGATGTGATAATGCTGAGTACCCCCACTGCATAGCTTTCCTCTTGGGGCGACTGAGAACAGCACAGACCATTAGCCCTGTCTCCTACTGAGCCATCTGGCATTGATTTTTCAGCTGCACGTCCTGGGAACAAGCTGCACATCACTAGTGCCATAAAATAAAGGAAGCCATAATTCTCCTCTGACCATCCAACTGCTAAAATAAAGGGACCTGGTATTTTACACCCTCTAGGATAACACAGAAAGCCTTGTATAGTAGGTTTCCCCCTTGGTTCCTGGTTGCAGGACTGTGAGCTGAGTGGGGAGGGGAGATTTGTATGCCACAGGCTTTACATTTTCCATTAGCACTGTGGTCTCTCCGAGTTCTTGTCATAACCTGCGACATGTTTTATGAAAGCATTCACCCTAAGTAGCTTTCGCAGAAATAAAATAATATGCTACAGAAGCCTTGCTCATTTTCTGCCTGTGTTTTACTGCTACGAAGACTTGGAGAGTGAGAAAATGGGAGAGAAAAAAATGCGAAGAAGCGCAGAGAGATGTGAAAGAGGAGAGAGGGAAGTATATATTGCTCCCCTGTTCTTCTCCGTTTCAACTAAATATGTATTTTCTACTTCTCTGTTTCAGACTACCAAAAAACTAGCAGGGCCAAGTGTTATTTACTTATTTGTTTTTTTAAAATGAAAAACCACATACTTCTTTTCTTTCTCCTTTTGAAGTATGACATGTTTATTATAGAAAGTGTGAAAGCGTATTTTAGAAGAGAACATTTTAAATTTCCCATAACGTTGTTAACCAGATGTAACCATTTGTAACATTTTGGTGTATTTTGTTCTAGTGTGTTTTCTATGTATGTGGAGGCCGTACTGAACATGCAGTTTTGTATCTTCCTTTTCTTTTTTTTAAATCATTACTAGGTATATTTTGCCACATCTTTGAAAAATATTTTAAACGTAAAATCTGACCAGTTCATCAGCCACACACAAAAATAAACTTCAAGTGAACCAGAGATCTAAATGTTAAAAAATTGACCTCTGCAATGCCAGAAGAAAACATGAATCTTTTTTTTTATAGTCTAGGTGGAGGGAAAAGAATCTAAGGATGACTTAGAATTCAGATACAGTTCAGAAAGTTGATAAATTGATTATATAAAAATTAAAACTATTTTAATGGCCAAAAAGACAAAAAAAAAAAAAAAGCCCACAATAAGCAAAGTTAGAGGACAAACAACAAACTGAGAGTATATATTTGCAACATATATCACAGATAAAGCACTAATTTCCCTAATATATCAAAAAGACCAAAATTCCTACAGAAAAAAATGGACATGAGATATAAACAATTTCTATGTATATATGTGTATGTGTACATAGCCCTTAAATAGTGTCCAATTTTATTATAATAAGAGAAATACAGACTGAAAAGAAACTGAAATACTATACCCAAATGTCAGATTGGCAAAAATTTACAAGTTTAGCAAGCTGAGAGGAAAGGGTACTCTCATACAATATTGGTAGGAATGCAAAACAGTACAGTCTTTATGGAGGGGTGTGGTATAATAATAATAAATATATTTGGTTTTTATCCCAGATTCCTGGCACAGAGCTCCTAAAACCCTGGGAATTTCCTGAGTGATAGGAATATCTTTTGTTATTCATAACAAGCCTCTTAAGATTAGACCTGAGTTTATGCTAATGAGATGATTAAGGCTGGGGGCTGGGGGGGTGGGCGAGTCTCTTACGTGCCTCAGGATGAGGCCAGTGACCAGAAAGACCAAGTGATTAGAGGTTTAAAATTTCAGCCTCATTCCTAACTTCAGGGCAGGAGAGGAAGGCTGAGCTGGAGATGAAGCTCTACAGCAACTCTTTAACAAGGAGGTTTGATGAGTTTGGGGCTGGTTCACACTCTGAGGTTCTCTGGAGAGAGTTTGGAAGCTCCACATCCCTCCCCCCATACCTTGCCCTAAGCATCTCTTTCATTTGGCTGTTCCTGAATTGTATCCTTGGTAATAAATTGGTAAATGTAAATAAAGTGTTTCCTGAGATCATGAGCCATTCCCATCACCTATTTTTTGCACTCTTAGGTTCAAGAAATCCACTTTCTGAACAGATGTGGAAAGTTAGACACTAACTGGGATAGGAGAATGCTGAGTAATAATCCAGACATATCAAAAATCATACCCTATGGCTGTGCATTTTTCTTAGGGCCAAGACCCTGAACAGCATAGCCTAGAGATGGGCGTGGGAGAGAAACGAAGGGTCTTCTCACTTTCCTTCAGGCCGACAGTTTCCGCAGTACGTATTTACAGGCCAGTTCCATCTACTTGTGGTTTATTTATTTTTTTTTTTTTAAAGATTTTATTTATTTATTTGACAGAGAGAAATCACAAGTAGATGGAGAGGCAGGCAGAGAGAGAGCAAGGGAAGCAGGCTCCCCGCTGAGCAGAGAGCCCGATGCGGGACTCGATCCCAGGACTCTGAGATCATGACCTGAGCCGAAGGCAGCAGCTTAACCCACTGAGCCACCCAGGCGCCCCACTTGTGGTTTATATGTATACTAAATTTTGGCAAAAGGTTGATTGCGAGTCTTCAATTTTTGTATTATTGTAATTGTCACATTTCTTCCCATATCATTTCTAATTATTTTAATGGGAATTGGTAAAAGTTTCATCAGAAGCCATTTACAAATGTTAACTCTTAAATTTTTTATAGTAGCGTTCTATGAAATCCCTTGGGGGATTTATCTGTCATTCTTCATTTTTAGTAACTTCTTATCTGGATAAACAGTTGACTTCTCGATTTTGAATGAAGAATTTAATTTTTTAAATGAGTAAAAGTTTAATAAGCCAACGTTTAGAATTTCTAAGCTAAACGTCTCTAATTTAGGCTCTAGTCATCATTGTTTTCTTATTAGGTTGCTAGGGCTGCCATAACCCAGCATGATAAACTGGGTGGCCTTAACAAGAGAAATGCAATGTCTCAATTCTGGAGGCTAAAAGTCCAAAATCAAGGTGTTGTCAGGGGTTGATTCTTTCCAAGAGCTGTTAGAACCTGTTTGATGCTTCTCACCTAGCTTCCAGTGGTTTGCTCACAATCTCTGGCATTCCTCAGCTGGTAGAAGCATTATGCCAGTCTCTGCATAGTGCTTTCCCTGTGTGCATGTCTGTGTCCAGATTTTCCCTTTATATTAGGGCACTCATCATATTAATTAGGGTCCCGCTTACTCCAACATGAATTCATCATAACTAATTACATTTGCAACAACTCTGTTTTCCAAATAAAGTCACATTCCAGTGTATAGGACATCAACAAGTGAACTGGTGGAGGCTATAGTTTAACCCGTACCATTTACTATATAATAAGATCTCCAAAATTCTAATCCTGCCCCCGCCCCCCATACACGTAGGGCTAACTTTCTAAATTAAAGGCAGTGGGAAAGGACAAAAGGCAAGAGATAAGAAAGTAAAATAACTTTCACTGAGCTCTTGGATTGTGGCAATTAATATTAGGCATCTGAAGCGTATTATATCATTTTATCTGATATCAGTTATATCAGGGAGGTAGGCACAAATGACAAAAGCTGAAACTCAATTAAGTCACTCTCCAAGGATCAGTTAGAAACTGGATGCAGGCTTGGGTATGTTTGACTGCAAAGCCTGCACACTTTCCTCTACTCCCTCCTGGACTCTCTGCAAAGGCACAATATTCATAATAATGGTAATTATAATAATAATAACAACAACAATAACTCATGGAAATGTTTCATTAAAGCAACTGCTCCTCGCACAGAGCAACACAACAAACAAAGCAATAGGTGATATTTCTGACAGGGTGACTCCATTTTCCCTAAACATTCACAGCAGGATTTTCCTTCCTACAGTTGAATAGAGGTTAATTTCTAAGCGATAAAGGGAGAAAAGAAAAAACAGAACCCAATTTAAATACTTATGAATGTCAGAAATTAAAACCTCCTTTTTTTTTTTTTTAACGTTTGATTTTGAAATCTTCAGCCTGAAGATAAAGACAGGGCAATCCTGAGACTCTCGTAACAGCAATAGCTAACAGTTACTGAAGCCTCTTACGTGCCAAGCACTGTGCCAAAAGCTGGTCATATATTAATTAACTTAAACCTCGCACAATCTTGTGGGTTAACGGTAGCATAACCTCCACTTTACTGGTGAAGAAGCAGAGAAACACAGATCATCTTCAAAGCCTGTTTCTCAAACAATATGCCCAGTTGTTGCTCACTAAATAGAAAAATTAAGCCACCAAATGAGAATTGTCTGAGATCAAAATTATGATTGTGTTTTGTGATCAAACATGACTTTTTCTAATGGAGAAATTCTAGTGGTTAGAGCAAGGTCTGGAATCAGATCTGAATTTGTGTACCAGTCCAACCCTTATTAATTATGTGACCTTAGGCAAGTTGTTTAGCCCTCTTGGGCCTCATTAATCATTTTCAAAATTGGGATAATAATGCTTTCCCCCAGGGTTATTGTGAAAATTAAGTGAGATAATACATGCAAAGCAGAATCGCTGCTGCGTAGGTAACAAGTATTTATTATTTTTATACAACAGGCATAATATTCATTTGAATATTAGTCAGATACTTTTCCATGTCTGATAAATCTTGTTAGCTGGCAACTTCTCACCCTATAAAGAAAGGGTTTAAATGCTTCAGGAAAAGGATAAATGCCTATTAAAACAAGAAGATCATTGTTTATCTATTTGTGTGAGACTGAATTGAGACTCCAAAACCAAGTTTTGCTAAGAAAGAAATGATTTTTAAATTTCTTTTAGCTTTATTAACATACAGAGAATTAAGCCTGAATGTCTAAAATACAAATTTCTTTCTTTGGAGTCTCTCTCCACTGGCTTTCTGTCTAGACTAGGATAAGGATATAGCATAGAGGAAGCACGGATTAGAGGAAGAAGCATAGCAAAAGGAGATTAAGAAAGTCAGCTAGCAGGGTCCTTTAAACAGCCCTTTCTCCTTAGGATTGGGAGCACCAGAAAGCATCTCAAGAGAGCAGGTAGAAAGAAGCACTTTCAGAAACACCCAGTAAGGTAGGAAGCCTCCAAAAACATCAAGGCTAATGGCCTGCTTCCCCCGTCTAGGCATAATATGGGAAGTCCAATTTGAAGTTAACTGCTACATCCATATGGTGTGGTAGCGAGGATATGGAGGTGATGGTAAGAGAAGGCCACGTCAACAAATAGCAGAACTTGTGGTTCCCTGGAGCTCAGAGGTGGTGAACACAGGCAAGAAAGCAAGCAGAAGCACTAAAGTAGCCAGAGATCAGCAGAAGCCTAAGGTTAGAGTGGAGAGCAGGGACTTCCCTAACTAGGAATGGAAAACATGGATTTCAGTAGTGAATACTGGTACGTCTCCTTACACACTGTGATAGTGACCCCACAGCCTAAAGTAAGCCAGTAGACCCTACCTCCCCTTTTCTCTTAGTGCCAGCTAGAAAAGGAGCAAAGGAAAGAGCAGAATTCCAAAAGACTGAATATTTTCCTGGGGCATCCATGCAGAGATTGTAGACATCAAATGATAGGTCAGATGACATTACTGGATTGTACCAAAATATAGTGTATTTTCTTCTGCTACTCGGTGGGTAGGGCCTCAGAGGTGGAACAGATAAGATACAGGAAATAATGAAGTACAGTTTCTTTACATATCTGGCTTCGTATTACAAGAGTCCATGTGGGATGCTTAAAAACCAGAGAATAGGGGTGCCTACCAGAGAATAGGTGGCTCAGTGGGTTAAAGCCTCTGCCTTCCGCTCAGGTCATGATCTCAGGGTCCTGGGATCAAGCCCTGCTCAGCAGGGATCCTGCTTCCTCCCCTCTCTCTGCCTGTCTCTCTGCCTACCTGTGATCTCTGTCTGTCAAATAAATAAATAAAAATCTTAAAAAAACAAAACAAAACAGAGTATAGCCTGTGTTTACACCAAGGACTGGTTATGGTCCCTATTAAAATTAGAATTAAAATTTGTCTTGAGGGCAGATCCATGAATCTATGAGGAAACGAAGACAGGAGGAATTAAATTTGATTGTCATATGGAAATGCAGAGAGAAAGAAAGAGTATATAGAATCTGGCCTTCAAAATAGGTTCTTTGAATATGCAACAAAAGAGTAGATTTGAAAGTCAGACCTTTTTTTTTTTTTTTTTAAGAAATAAAAAGACTAATGAAATCAGAGGAAACCTGAGAAGGAGACAAACCATAAGAGACTCCTAATCTCAGGAAACAAACTGAGGTTGCTGGAGTGGAGGGGGTGGGAAGGATGGGGTGGCCGGGTGATGGATATTGGAGAGGGTATGTGCCATGGTGAGCGGTGTGAATTGTATAAGGCCGATGAATCACAGACATGTACCCCTGAAACACTATATGTTAATAATAGTAAAGAAATAAAAAGATTTCCTAAATTTAACACCTACCTTTATCATATTAAGAGACAGACTTGGTGAACCAGATCATAGAATTTTACTCTATATCCAGGATGGAAGAAAGAGATAAAGAGAAGCCAAAAGGCTACTCCTTCTGACTTGAGTAATTTTGTGAATAATAAGAAAGAGAGAGAGAATCAAGAAGCTGAGAGACCCAAGACCTTGTCCTGTCCTCTGTGAACACCAGGCTTCAAGCAGAGGTTAGGGACTGTCTTTAGAAGTATCTGAAGACAGGAGTCTTTATGGAAGTCCAGGAGCACTGGGCTTACTGCTGGATATCCTTTGTACAGAAGGAGACTGAGCACCTTTGGAAAGAGCCTCCACAAAGTTAATTTCCACTTCATGACGGCATGAAGGTAGTGGCAGAACGCAGGTAATAGATCAGTGGTATTAGTTGGCTTCTCTGAAAGCAGATGCTGAGACAGAATTTGGGGTGCAAGATGTTTATTAGGGATTAACCCCTGTGAAAAAGGGAGGGAAGGAGCAGGATTGGGCTGAGAGAGAAATTGGTGAGATTGTGATGAGACCAACAGAATCTCAGCCAACCCAAAGGGAAACTCTGGAACGAGAACTACCAGTCAGTGTTGAATGGCAAACTGCTAAATGGGCCAGGCCTTCATACCCCCAGAGTTAGTCAGTCGTAAGATGAGGGTCACTCTGGGAAGGGTGTGGCCACTGGCAAGATGTCTTTCTGTAGCTGAAGCAGATCCTGAAGGCGCTGTAGGACAGAGACCATCTGCTGATCACTCTCTCAGCTACCAAGGCTTGAAGGGGGACCTGGGCAGTGCTCCTTATGTCTACCACAGTGAAGGTGAGGCAAAGTTCCTAACTCCCCTTACCTGAAGGCCTCTGAAATACTATTAGCCCCAGAAAGGCTGAGTCTGAGTACTGAGAGAGTAGTGGATAGAAAGGCATTTGCAGACAAATGGGGCCAGTAGCCTCTTGGTGAATGCCATTTGAGGAAACATTTCTTCCGGCCACTGGATTTCTGAGACTAAGAGGCGTCTGAGACCAGCATAGACTTGGGGACCCCCGTCTTGCCACCTAACCAGCCTATATTATTCTTCACATCCAGCTGCCTGGAGTTGAGCAAAAGAACACTGAAGCATTTAGGATTTACCAGAGTTAAGAGACCAGAGATTGAAAAACCTAGAGAGATTTTAAATAACTGGTTCAGACTAAGGTTCCATATTTATATTACAACTGGGCTTTTAACTTTCCATTATCTAGCTGGCTAAGGGATCCTCTGGGAGAGAACATCAGTTAAGAGGGACACAAGGAAGCTGCATCCGCTTTGTAAATTTGCATGCGGTGTGAGGGACGTTTTGTATCTGCTGTATTACCAAAGAAAAACAAGCACCAGGCCTTCATTTAATAAGAATTCCGGACTTGGAGGACAAAGACAAGATGGGAGGAGGGGTCAGGATTAGTTTTTCGAGAAGATACATTATGCAATAGCTAGCTTTGTTGGTGGACAGTGTAATTTTTCATACTGGCTTATGTCCTATATGAAGTTCTGAAATATTAGGACCTTATTCACTCTCGCTGACCATAAAAATTATATGTTAAACAAAGCCTAAGATTTAGTAACCTACAAATCACTTCTGACTTCCCGCTACTGTGAAAACCTACACCCAGCAAAAAAAAAAAAAAAAAAAAAAGGCTGTAGTTGATCATAGTTCCCTGTGCAATAACAAACACCAAAATCTTTGGCAGCCAGAGACTAAAGAAAATTAAGTCCACATAAATCTCTTCATCAGCATATAAAAGCCAAAAACAACACAATTGAGACTCTGGGATCAAAGAATGTCAAGATGTGAGAAGCAGGCCATCTCCTGTCAGAAGTCCCAGGCACGGCTCAGAATCGATGAACAGAGAGCTTCAGATGAGAGAAGCTTGGGCCATCCCTTGGCTGTGGCGGCCCCTTGAGAAGGAAGCCACAGATGAAAATGTCAAAAAAACCTCGGGCCACAACTTACCGAGCCTTTTAAAATGCTCAAATGCTCAAAATGATCATTTCACTATGGCTGCAAAAGCCTAACTCTGGAAGGAGTTATGGCTCGATTTCTTAATCGATTTTGGGGGGATAATAGAATGGAACCTGGACGATTTATTGTATAGTGTTATGATATGTGCTCTTAGGCATGTGAACATATCTCTCCAACCTCCACAAAGTATCTGTAGGTGAACTCCTTTTCTTTTTTCCATCTCCTCTAGACATCCATTATGCTGCAAGTAAAACTAATTTTTATAGTAATAATATTAACAACTGACAGTTACTGCATTTTGACCACATGCCAAGCACTGTATTTACTGATTACAATCATTTTTTCTCTCACTTCCTCTAACTCTTGATGAGATAGGCATCATTTATTATTAGCTCCATATTGTGTTAAATAATATGAAACTCACAGAGATTAAGTAACTTGCAAAGTCACACGCTGAGGATAGAACTGAATAAAGAGCCGGAGAAGACTCCCAAGTGAGAAAAAGTGATCAGTAACAGTGAAATTGGCATAATTTTGTCTATGAACTCTGTGGTGTTGTCTTAGTCTGGGTTACCCAGAAAGCAGAGCCTGAGGCAAGGAGCTTGTGGTATGTCTACTCGATTAGGGAGTGCATTTCCAGGTGTGAGGGATGAGGGGCATAAAACAGAAAAAGAGAAGCCACTGTGAGACAAAATGATCAAGTAGGCAGCCGCCAAGTGAGACTAGATTTTTCAAATGCACAGGATCGTTCTCCAGGAAGATATATAAACTGCATCTCAAAAAGTCCATCTGGAGGGAGAAAGAGGGGAGGTTTTATCTACTAGCTGTCTCCTTTTGTCAAATGTTTGCCTCATGGGGCATTCACTCCCTATATTTCAGTGATTCACATAGGAGTCCTAAAGAGAATCCTGTGGCATTCTGTATCTTGGCATTAACCTAATCTCCCGGGGGTGGGAGATGAGAGGCACATGGTGCAGTCTGAGTGAGACTCTCAGCAGGAACCCATATAGAATCGCTGCTACTGAAACAAGAGTGGGATGTGGCTAAGAAGCTCTGAAGTGTTGCCTCAGAGGTATCTGAGACCTCTGTGTCTTTTTTTGTTCCCTGCAGGATAGAAAGAAGCAACTCAGTTCTAGAGTGTTATAAGTGGTTTGGGGATGCTTATTAATAACTAGGACGCAGAAAGCTAGCTTGGAGTCTCATGTAGACATTGAAGTAAATTCTCTTGCCCTACGCTGCAAAGCAGTCTTGAGGCATGTTGGACAACAGCAGGTACAAAGCATGAAAATGGCCAAAAGTGGAGGAGAGGGATATGAAAATATCCACTTAGTCATTGATTCTTTCTACAAAATTAACTGGGGTTGGGGGCGGGGTACAGTCAGTTCTTCAAGTTTCCCGAGGAATATACCCTCTTTCCTGGAGTGAGAAGTGCAGCCACCTAAGTGTGAGTTCATCTTGGTTGGACCATCTGGGTTAAGACCATCGAACTGCATTAAGTGCCATTGTATAGCTCCCTGATCTGCAGACTCTGATAAAATGTCTTGCTCCTATGCAATGGTTTCAGAAAACAAAATCCCCTTTGTTTTGGACTCAGCAAGATACTGACAGCCATAAGCCCACCTGGAGTCAATGACAGTTAAGATTAATTTCACTTAAAATTAAAATTCAAGGCCTTTAGTGATAAAAGTAGATAGCTCTCCATAGGCCGGAACTAATCTCTATCGTTCTAAGGAAAGGGGACCCTGATAAGGAAGGTCTTCTTTTTTTTTTTTAGAGCGTAAGCCACCTGACTGAACCCTAAGTGCAAGGGCAACTGGGAAAACATCTGTCATTTTTAACTAATATAGTGGGTAGTAATCTCTGCCTCACAAATTGGTAGAACTACCCAAACATAGGGAGAAGATTCAGATTCTAGGTAGCCAAGAAGTCAGATATCCATTTTTGCTCCCTTTCCCCTTTCCTGTTAATGGATTCTTTGCCTGGTACCAATGTTCTCCTTGTACGTATGTCCTTGAGATTTACCGCTAAACCTCCTTGATAGCACAGTCAAAAAAAGAGACACGACAGAAATAATTTTGCAGGTTTACCTGGCACCCTTTGTCTGGACTTCTTGGTTTGGTTGGGGCCCATAGCTGCTCAAGCTTGGAATATGATGGTTTGCGTGTCAAGTCTGAACATGGGATCTGAAAACTGGAACCACTAGCAGAAACAACTCCATCACACATCGTTATCCACTTCTCCAGTAGAGTTAATGCTGATTTATTATGATAGAGAAGACTTGAGCTATAGCCCTTGCTTTCATTAACCAATATTAACCAACTGTGTGATCTTGAGGAAGTAACTTCACTACTTTGTGTTTGGTTGACTAATGTGGAAAGGAGAGGGAAGGAAGGAAGGAAGGAAGGAAGGGGAATGAAGGGGAGGAGAGTGGAAGGGAGGGAAGGGAGAAAAAGCCAAGGGATTAAAAATAGGGGAAAGAAAACTAACCCATGGGAGTACTGGCAATGTACAAGGAGTTTTGCTTTCAGCCTTTACAAAAGGCTGTAAGACATTTTGTTGATGAAGAAACTGAGACAAAGTGGCCAGTCTTCCTCCCCCCCATCATAGAATTAACAAATTGCTGAGTCAGGATTTGAGTCAGTTTCATCCAGCTTCAAAGGCCTTGTTCTTTCTTCATTTCTGTTTTGAAAACATTTGAATAAGAAATAATAAGAGCATTACTTTTAAAAAAATAATAAATAAAAAGACTCTTGTCTCCTTAGACCATCGTCCCTCCCCAACCCCACCCTGCTCCATCTGGACATACCTCCTCATGTCACCATATATAACCACTCAAAGCATTTTAGTGTGTATCTTTCCAGAGTTTTTCTGTGCATTTATACACTATGCATACAACCATAGAAAGCATATAATGTGTTTATACGTGTGTGTACTTTTCTACCAAAAAAATGATGGTATCATTCTCCAAATATCTTTTGGCAGCTTGTTTTTCATTTAACAATAGGTCTTGAAACTCTAGCTATGCTAGTACATAAAGAGCTCATTCCTTCTAGCTGCTGCGGAGTATTTCTTTCTTTCTTTCTTTCTTTTTATTTTTTTAATTTATTTATTTTCAGCATAACAGTATCATTATTTTTCACCACACCCAGTGCTCCATGCAATCCGTGCCCTCTATAATACCCACCACCTGGTACCCCAACCTCTCCCCTCACCCCCAGCCCCCGCCACTTCAAACCCCTCAGATTGTTTTTCAGAGTCCATAATCTCTCATGATTCACCTCCCCTTCCAATTTCCCTGAACTCCCTTCTCCTCTCTAACTCCCCATGTCCTCCATGCTTTTTGTTATGCTCCACAAATAAGTGAAACCATATGATAATTGACTCTCTCTGCAAAGAGATACAAGCTTCTTTAGCCACTCCCCTCCTGACCCATATTTAGTTTGTTTGCTGGGAGCCCATGTTTCTTTTCCGATGTGGTTCTCTGTTCCCCACTTCTACAGATGAGTTGTACAGTCTCTTTTACCTCAAAAATTCTGTGGCATGAAGAAAATGAAATGAGTCTGAGGACATGATAATTCACTTCCAAACAACTCATTTATTAGGTAGTGAAATAACACCAAATTGTGAAATAAGTCTGTTACCATTAAAATAAAAGAGCCAAAGAGACTAAACAAAAGTATCCAAACAAGTCCAGGCAGGCTAACTGGGTCTCTGACAACTAGAGACAAACCCAGAGTCTGCTTCACGTTCACTTAACTATGTGACTCAAGGCTTTGCGTAGATATTCTTGATTACAGCAGTTTATTCTATAATATTTGAGGTTTAACACGACAGCATGAAATGTACTGGATGCTACATATATTATATTGTTTTTGACTCAATAATAAACCTTTAGAGCAGATCTTATTTGAATTCCATTGGCGAAACAAACAGAGTAGAGAGGCTAAGTAAGTTTGCCCAAGGTCACAAACTAGTGACAGGATCAAGTTTCAAACCTAAGTTTTCTGGCTTCTTTCCACTGTCTCTCATGTGTTCCTCTTAGCCAGAGTTGATTCAGAAGGACCCGATCATCGAGAACAGGTTCACACCTGGTGGAAAGGATGTCAACACCCTGTCCTGTGCTTTCCTCTTCACCTCATCTCCACTCCTTTCTCTCTCCTCGACTTGGCCCTAAATTACTTATAACTCCCCCATAACACATTGCTGTGGACTTCTGCAAGTATACTGCTTCTCTTTTTCTAGAATATTCTTCTACTCTTCGTTAGAGCAATTCCTACTCCCCCCTCAAAATTCCAGTTTTCAGCTCAAGCATCACTTTCTTCAGGAATGTAGCATTCCCACTTAACACTTGTCTAAGATTGGGTTAAGGACCTTTTCCCACAGTGTTTTGTGTTTACCTTTCTCAGAGCACTTGACAATGAATGATGCTTTTTTGTTGCTTGTCTGTCTCTCTGTTTGCCTGTCTTTGCAGTGAGCTGGAGAACAGGAACCACAGCTAATTCATAATTGAATCTCTAGCTTTGGCGTAGTGCCTCATGCACAGTAGGCATTCAGTCATCTTAAGAGTGACAGCAAAATAGAATCTGGAAGTGGACTCTGTAGCTCCATACATGCTACCTGCCTCTAGATGGTCACCTGAGTACTCCCCCTCCCCCTGCCAGCTTGTTGAGCTTCTTAACTTCTCACTTCCTGGGCTGGCAGGCATTTTTTTTCCGTATCTGATAACATGGGGAGAGTGTGGCAGATGGAGTCGGGAAGCCTGGGAACAAACATTAGAGACAAACTCTCTGAAGACAAAACAGCCCTTCCTTATGTAGAATCCAGATTTATTTGATCTACAAAGGATGCGAAGTTTCTCTACTTAACATGAAGCTAACAGGATAAAATGCTAAGAAAGAAAAGAGAGCTGAATTTTATTGAGGAAAAAAATATATTGTAGAAGAAACATAATAAAGATCTCGCAGGAAGTGTCAAGGAAAATGTATCATTCAGTAGTTTAAAAGGGCAAAAATCCAAAGATCCAAACCAGGAATGTGTGAAACACAAACAGATTTTGCAGATGATAAATTGCTCTCCTAGACACATTTTTCTCTTTTCAGTTACAGATCATTTAATGAAAAAGATTTGTTTATTCCAAGTTTGCCAACATGGTTTTTGTTTTGACAGTCCAAGGGATGTATCAACTTTCCTTAATGGCCTTTGAAGCCTCTCCCTGTAGAAATTTTAGGCAATGTTTAAAAGTATTCATGGAACTGAAACAACTTGTGTTAACTAAATACTAGGAAGGAAAAAAAGTATCAGAAAAAAATTGCCATGTACTCCAGGAAAGGCTGATATTGCCGTCTGAATATTTGCTTATTGTTAAAAAATAATAGGTAATAATGCTTTTCTTACTGAGTGCTGACTATACCCTGGCCATTGTGCTAGCTTCTGGTAATGCAGCAGGAAGCAAAACAGGTATGTCTTGCCCAAGTAGGTAGATATTAAACAGATAATTACAGAGATATGTATATAATTATAAAGGTTGGTAAGAAGAAAGGATTTTAAAGAAAGAGTAAGAGGGGAGACCTACTCTAGATTGATAATCAGGGAAAACCTCCTTGAAAAAAATAGTATTTAAGCTGGGACCTAATGAATGAGAAAGAAAGAGTCAGGTGAATAGTGCTAGGGAAAGAGGTATAGGCAGAGGCCACAGAATACATAGCTACCTTGGCATTGGAAACACCTTGGCCTTTCTACAGAACTGAAAAAACAATGTGCTGTTTTCCTCCTGGTTCTTGGATTAATTGCTTCCCCGGCCCCTGCCCATGCCCCTAAGTCCTGGCACGTGGTACACGGACCTCATCCCTGCAGATGTCAGGCTGTCTTGTCTTATGGCTCTACTAAACAGGGCCCGCAGAAGGAACTGGTAGATTGGAAGGGAGGCAACAGGGAGAAGCTAGCATATTTCTGTCTCTTTTTTTTCTGGTTCAAGAGAGCCTCTCCAGCAGTGGTGATGTCTTCTCCGTGGCTTTAGAGTTTTTTGGCTTTGAGTAAAACTTAGTAATAACCCCCATCCTTTATTTTGGAACTAAGGTAATTGGCCAGGGACACAATCCTTACAGTTTAGTGGCATCTCCTTGTCCACAGGGCTATAGGGATGATTACAATCAACCTATTGCTTCCTTCTAGAAGGTTGTAAGTTTATAAGAAATAACAAGACTAACAAATTGCAGCATTCACAGATTAAAGCCCCGTCCATTTTCCCACTAAAAAGAAGGGGGAGTGCAGAATCCTGTAACCCATTTCTGGAACAGCTTGCGAAGCCATTAAAGTTTTGGTCAGGGCAGCCAAGTTTTTTAACAGTGACTCACAAGATCAGAAATCCACATGGAAGCAGCTGCCTGAATTTTCTCTCTCTCCCTTTCTCTCCCTTTCTTTCTTTCTTTTTTTTTTTTTGGCTAACTATAGTGAGTGGAGAAGTCTACCCTTGTTACAGGAAAATCGCACATGACTTACATATTTATAATAATAGTTATCATTAATTAGGAACCAATGCTGTTCTAGTATCCATACTAGTTACTTTACAAATAACAATAAATTTTCATGATAAATCAAAATCACCCTCAAGGTTGTTAGTTTTGTTTTCTCCTTTTGTAGAAGGGAAATGAAGGTTTGGGAGTATTGGGGCACTTACTGAAGGTCAAAGAGAGTAATGTGATACAAGTTCACATCTGTTTGACTTTTACATTCATAATATTGTGCTATAATACAGTATTTCCTTTTTTGTCAATAATCTCATAATAGCTCAGTTTCAGAGTGGAATTAAGCATTACAAAACTAGGGAATGAATTATATTCAGCTTTAAATATCAACAGTAATTGATCAAGACCTCTAATTTGTGACTGGTGGCAATGAAGTAGAAGCAAAAAGGGTGTTAGATCCTACTGATTTGTGGATTTATTGGGGGAAGCCAGTAGCTCTTCAAAAACTTGGTTTTTGTTATTGTTGGTTTTGAAAGATTTTCCTTTTGAGTAATCTCTCCACCCAACATGGGGCTCAAACTTACAACCGTGAGATCAAGAATCCTGTGCTCTACCAAGTGGGCCAGCCAGGCACTCCTGTTGTTGTTGTTGTTGTTTTAAAAAAAGATTTCAGATATGTTGCACCGGCCCCCAGCTAGTCTTTGATGCTCGGATCCTTCCTCTTTGAGTATGGTCAACACCTTCCTTATCACAGAAGGCACGTATGAGGATGTTTGGTGCTAACTACAACTAACCACGTGGATCTTGGGAGTATTGTGCAAAAATTCTTCTGGGAAGAAATCAACAGAACAAAGTGCCTTGACATCTGCCATGACCTTGGAGTATGATGGTCACATGGGGAAATTTATACCTGCCCTCCCTGCCACACAGTGTACATTGTGTTTCCTTCTTCTATTAGACTTCCTGGTCTAGTTCTTCCAACCCTTACAAAACAGGTCATTGTAATACATGATATTGGATGTATCTTAGGGAAAAAACAAATCTTCTTTCTTTTTGTTTTTGAAACACAAAGGAGGGAAGAAGAAAAGAGGGGCGTTTGATAATGGTGGCTGATAGAGTATGCACGGGAGGGGTGACCTCACACCATGCACAGTAGACCTGGAATAGCATTTATTCAGAGAAACCTACAGAAGAAGCAGGTGTGCAGTCTCTCCTTTGCCTGTTGCTCTCTAAGACAGTGCAAAGTGCTCTAGCAAGACTGCAGTCTAAACTCTAAGCTAATAAGCCGCATGCAAAGAAGATCAGCATCCGCTGTGGTATGAGGAAGGCCTAGAGTCCCAGCCTTGGACTCCCTTTGTCATGCCTTCTCACCACTCATGTTTACAGCCATACCAGACCCTCTCTGGCGTGAACAGGAGCTCGGACACAAGTCTTGCAGTTTCAGGTTTCCAATGCATGGAGCCTTGGCTTCCTGGCCGGCTCCTCCACCCCAGCTCTCTCACAGGACGCTTGCCAAACAGTCCCGCCCTGCAGGAAGCCTCCCTCCTTCTGGGAGGCCGTCCAGGGGCTAGTCTCAGATAAATTAACCTTTACTTCTCCCTGCAGCATAAACCTGAACACCTCTAAGGACCAGCTGGAATTGAGAACATCTTATCAGAATGTGTTTGGGTGGGTCCTTGCCAACGTATCGAATATCTTGGCCCATAGTACTCATATTGTCATCCTACCGATCAAAAGAAATTGATCAAAAGTCTTTATTTCACAGCTCAGAGTTGTTCTCTCCAATGCTTCTGTCTAAATTCTTGGTGGTTTGATTATAAACAAAGGTGACGCTTCCAGTAGCCTGACTGCTCAGTTCCTCTGAGGTTTTTTTTCTCCACTGATACTGTCCTTTATCCTACCTCAGCCGCTCACTCCCACATTCACATTGTAAATCCTATTATTACCAAGAACTCTCACTTATTTATTATCTGAATTTAATATGCACACTTCTCATCATTCCCATTCACTTCCTCTAAAGTTCACCTTCAACAATTCTTTAACTTCATCGGGATTTCTAGTCCGTTGATCCTGGTACATTTTCCCTGTCCTTCTCCACCCTTGGCCCCCATGCCTTCCCCTCTTAAAGTCTAAGACCACCACTCTCATCAGGTACACATCCGTGCATGTACCCTCAATTCCTTTGCTTCTCTCTCACATAAACTTGGAAAAGCACAACTCTGATTAAATCTAATTCTCTACCTACTCCTAGTTTGTGGTTGAAAGAAAACACTCTACCCTGCTATTAACTCCATTTTAAATTCGTAATTACAAACATCAAATAGGCCTGATGCTGCCAGGCGATCTCGCTGTATTTGCCAGCTTCATTCACCGTCCGACTTTCCTATACAACTCTGTCCACTTTCCCTGTCTCTTCAGACCCTAACAAACTTCCTCCTCCATCCTTGCCCTCAAATGATCACCTTCTTTCCTACTTCCTCCCATCCAAGTACTAACCAGCCCTGACCCTGCTTAGCTTCCGAGATCAGACGAGATCGGGCGCGTTCAGGGTGGTATGGCCGTAGACCTTTCCTACTTCCTTAAGAAAACTGAAGCACTGGGACGCCTGGGTGGCTCAGTTGGTTAAGCAGCTACCTTCGGCTCAGGTCATGATCCCAGCGTCCTGGGATCGAGTCCCACATCGGGCTCCTTGCTCCGCAGGGAGCCTGCTTCTCCCTCTGACTCTGCCTTCCACTCTGTCTGCCTGTGCTCGCTCTCGCTTGCTCTCTCTCTGACAGATAAATAAATAAAATTAAAAAAAGAAAACTGAAGCACTCGTGAGAGAATTTCTTCAGTGCCCGGCTACACATGTAACCTGTAGCAGGATCTGCACATGTATTCATGTATCTCTTACTGGAGATGAACTATCCACGCACCTGAGGCCAGCACTTCCAGTCCCTTTCACACATATGCAAAGACATCACTCCTGTTAATTTCTTTCCTTCTCCTATAGCATTATATTTCTCCCACTAAAAAAAAAAAAAACTTTCTTCGTCTCATGTCCTACAGCTACTGTCCCATTTCTTTGTTACTTCAGCAGCAAAATTTCTCAAAAGAGGTATTTATACCTGTTCTCTCCAGTTTTTTTTCTACTCGTTCTGTCTTGAATAACCGAAAGCAGTCAGACTTTTGACTCCATGACTTCATTGGATCTAATCTTTTTTAAAAAGTGTTTTTTTTTTTTTTAATTTTTTATTTGACAGAAAGCGCGCGCGCGAGAGAGAGCACAAGCAGAGGGAGCAGCAGGCAGAGGGAGAGGGAGAAGCAGGCTCCAGCTGAGCAAGGAACCCAGTGCAGGGCTTGATCCTAGGACCCCAGGATCATGACCTGAAGCGAAGGCAAATGCTTAATAGACTGAGCCACCCAGGTGTTGCCACTGGGCCTGATTTTATCAATTTCGCCAATGACTTTTACATGGTTTAATTCAGTGGTCAGTCTCGGGAGCATTTGACAGAGTTATTCTCATTCTTCTCCCTGACGGCACCTTCTTCACTTAACTTCTGGGATACTACCTACTCTTGGTTTTCTTCACACTTCACTAGTCACTTCTTATTGTCCTTCACTGGTTCCATCTTTTTGCCTAGACTTTAGAACACTGGAAGATCCGTGACTCAATCTGTGGGCCTCTTCTCCTTTTTTAAAAATCTACATTTATTATCTTGGACTATATTTCTCATACAGCTTCTCTACACTTTGTTAGCATGGGTCTAGATTGACCAAGGTAATTGTCCTTAAGCAGTGAGTATTCTGGAGTCTTGACGGAAGTCTTTAGACATCCCCCCGTCTCTCCTCCTAAGTTAATTAGAACCTGAACGTCTCCCAGCCAAGTGCAAGCTCTGGTCATTTTTCAGTTTTGTCTCCTGTAGTTAGGGTTGCCAGATAAAATATACTTGGAACATCTACAAACTTACTTGTTGATTATCTGAAATTCAAATTTAACTGGGCATTCTCTGTTTTTATTTGCTAAATCTGGTAGCCCTACCAGTATTTGTCCATCCTTGTGGAATTTCAGCCTACTTACACATAATTTGAGAGTTCAGCTAAGTGCTCACAGGTTCCCCTCTACAGATTTATGGAGCTCTAGTTCTCCAGGTTGTTTATTTTCCTCCCAGTGCTCTGTTCTAAAGTTCTTCTCTAGCCTCCGCCAATTCCAATTTTTGTCTTTCCACCTCACTAAGAAAATTGTGCTCTATCTGGGTACACTCACCCTTTGCCACAACCCAGTAGAGCGGCCAAAGCAGAAAGCCAGAGCAATTGTAAGGTTCACTTCATTTGTTTTGTATCCCTCGGGGATTATAGTTCTGGGCCACCTATGGTCCAGTGTCTGAAGACAATGGCTTATTTGGGGAGTGAGAATTCAATACCATGATGGAGTCATCATGGACAGAAACAGAAGTTCATTCTGTGTCCTTAGAATTTTCTGATGGTGTTTTTCTTTTTTTGCTGTCTTGAAGTTTAAGAATTTTATAAAAGGTCAAATTTGGCAAACATTCGGAATTCCTTTAATGCAATGAAAGACCTTTCCCAATAAATTACTATTACAATTTCATCCAGTTCCTTTTAATGATTGGTTTACTCCTTTCCATTTAAATCTTTGGTTTCTCTGGAGTGAAGGTAGTATATAGTTCTGTTGTTATTTTTTGGGGTTTTGCTAGCTAGTGTAGAAGATTAAAGACATCCACAAATTTTGGATGTATCCCCAGTGATACATTTGGGCAGTATCCCTAGTAAGAGGTGGATTCTCTTTCTCCTCCTCTCGAATTTGATCTGGCTTAGTGATTGCTTTGGACAGTTGAGTACAGCAGAAGTGATGCTTGCCAGTTCTGGGCTTAGCATTTGAGGTCAGTGATCATTTCTACCTCGGTTTCTTGAAACTGTGAGTTGTCCTATTGGAGGATTGACCACCCTGCTAATGAAGTTATTTGGAGAGGCCCTGAGGCTACTTGAGAGAGAGAGAGCAGCCGAGAGGAGCCCAGTCTTTTAGTTATCTCTGCTGGAGTGCCAGACACTCTAGATGGGCTCAGCAGCTGGCTGAGAACCACTAAGTGACATAGTCATTGTTGTATGCAGCGAAATCGTCACCCAGCCAAATCCTACTTGAATTCTTGACCCTCAGAATCACAAGATATAACAAAATGGTGATGTTTCAGCTATTGGTTTTAGGGTAGTTTGTTATGTATCAGTACACAACTCTAACAGCTGACCAGCTACCCCAAGATTTTTGATGAATCCATCGTTTTTCTACTCGTTTGAATTGCTACTTCTATCAAACATTCAATTTTCTTTTGTAGGCCTATTTCTTAATTTTTTTATTATGTTTTAAGAATCTCCTATTATTTATTTACCAGTTCCAAAATGGTTTATTAGAGTAGTTTTATGATACATTTACTATATGGTAAAGCTAGTACTCCCATGTCTCTTGTTTTTTAGGATGCCTCTGCCAATTTTTGAATTTCACATGAAGTTTCATACAATTTTGACATATAACAAAAAGTTTACTATTAGTATTTTGATTGGGACAATCAAATTAATCAAAAATTACTTTTCAATCTAAAATTAGAAAAAAATTCACAGAAAATTTAGAAGAAAATTTCCATTTATTTATCTTCTTTGATGTACCTCATTCATTTAAAATTTTCTTTATGTAAGTCCTTGGAAAGTTCTACATGAATAATCTACATGAACAGTTTGTCATTTTTGCTATTATAAATAGAAATTAGTGTTCTATTTTTCCAGTATATTGCTTCTTGAATGTAGGAGATAAATTGGCTTATAAGTATACATATAAATTTTTTTTTTAAGATTTCCATTTATTTACCTGACAGGGATCACAAGCAGGCAGAGAGGCAGGCTGAGAGAGAGGGGGGAAGCCAACTCCCTGCTGAGCAGAGAGCCTGATGCCGGCTCAATCCCATGACCCTGAGATCATGACCTAAGCCCAAGGTAGAGGCTGTAACCCACTGAGCCCCCCAGGAGCCCTCCCACTTTTTTTTTTTTTTAAGTAGGCTCTACAACCTGCTTGGAGCCCAGTACAGGACTTGAGCTCACAACCCTGAGATCAAGATCTGAGCTGAAATCAAGAGTCAGGTGCTTAACCAACTGAGCCACTCAGGCATCCCTAGCTTGTATTTTAATTTGAAACTATTCAGTGACCAAGAGTTCTTGCTTCTTGAAATTATGCATTTGAAATTTTTAGATTTTCTTTACATCAT
Organism: Mustela putorius furo; assembly: GCF_011764305.1. Lineage (NCBI taxonomy): Eukaryota > Metazoa > Chordata > Mammalia > Carnivora > Mustelidae > Mustela > Mustela putorius. Next base: position 44,302,447 of record NW_025422368.1, on the reverse strand, counting down.
CCACTTAAAATAACAAATTTTGCCTTTCTTTCCAATATCAATCTTTTAAATTATTATTTATATATTGTAGGCTCCACAAGGGCAGGGATTTTTGTCTCTTTTACTATTATAGCTCTAGTACCCACAGGCCTGACATGTGGTAGGCATTTAATATACATTTGTCGATTAAATTAATAGTGCAAAGCAGGCTTTGGAGTCAGACTGGCTGGGTTTGAATTCTGACTGCTACTTGTTCACTATATTACCTGATCTCTGAGTTAAATTTTCTTAGTTTCAGATTCCTTTTTCATCAGTAACTTGGTGTTCAATAGCATCTATTTCATAAAGGTGTGAAGATTCAATGAGATAAGTAATCCATAAAAAGATCTTAATGGAATACTTGACACATAGTAGGTTCTTGATGTATTTTTATTCTTTTCTATTATTTCTCTTCATCATAGACTATAATTATAGTAATAATAGTAAATTGCCCCTTAAGTTTCATCATTAAGCATGATAGCTGTTGGTTTGAGGTAGAGATTTTAAAAATATGTTAAGAAAGAATATACATATGAAATACTATTATTAACATTTTAATAGAATATGTATAAGATCTGGTCAAATTATTTATTGAGATAGTCATATCATTTCTCCTTTAACCATTTAATAGACTGAATTATATCAATATAGTTTTTAATATTGAAAAATTATGTCCCTTAGGCATTAGGAATCTAAATGGCATTTTCAGGACTAAGGTTTTAAAAATATGTTTATCACAACACAAATTCTATATACTCTCTTTAAAAAAAATCAGTAAGTTCTCACAACATGCAATCTCTAACTGACCTAACTTATGATGCATCTGGAAGAGTTCTAGAGTGGATTCATAGTTTGTGTGAAGAATATGAAGCTATTACAAAATTATCTAAAAGGAGAGCTTTTTAGAAGTAGTACTTTGAACTTTCTGCATTTCCACAACCATAGAGCTGGTTATAGAGTTTATTCTTTGTCACATTAATTCTATAAATTCTCTCTTTTTCTTTGCAGAAGAATATACTGAATAATTTATTCTGAGCAAAATTAAAAATTATAAATTTTTTTGTTTTTTTTAAGTTAAAGTTTTTATTTTTTTAATAAACATATAATGTATTTTTATCCCCGGGGTTACAGGTCTGTGAATTGCCAGGTTTACACTCTTCATAGCACTCACCATAGTACATACCCTCCCCAATGTCCATAACCCCCCAAAATTATAAATATTTTGAAAATCCTTTCAAAAAGTGTATAGTAACAACACGTATTTAATGTGTGATGATTGTGCATTTTAGTTTAAATATTTTTCCAGTTTTATTGAGATATAACGGGCATAGAACATCGTGTACATTTTAGATGTACAACATAAAGATTTGTCATATGTATATATTGCAAAATGATTATCACAATAAGTTTGACTGACATCCATCACCACACAGTAGTTGTAGTCTTTTTCTTATGATAAGAACTTTTAAGATGTACTCTTTAAGCAACTTTTAAATACACAACACGTTGTTGTTAATTATAGTTATTATGCTGGACATTACGTCCCCAGAACTTATTTATCTTATAACGGGAAATTTACACATTTTGACCATCTTATATAAATACTTCTCTTGCAGACTTTTCTTCCTTGACAATTTTACCTGCTGCTTGTCTTTGTACTCCAACTCAAATTGCCAGTGCCATCCTAACCACTCATGAAAGTGTTAATGCTAAAAGGATTATCTTTATTGTATATAGAGGATATGAAAATTTCTTCCTGTATATTTGAGTTCTGGCTGCTGTCGCCCTTAAAAGAAGTAATTCAAAGAACCACATTTTCCCCAACTTCCAAGTCTTAGTCTGACAAAAGGATTTTCCTTCAAATTTATGGATCTGTTTACATAAAAATCATATAAAGGCATAAAAATTAAGTCATGCTATTGCACTTTCAATAAACCCCCTTTGCTAGAAAGAGTAAGTTCCATGATATTGGGACTATCCCGGGAAATTTCCAAACTTCTAACTTACGTTTGAAATAATGCTCTTTTAATTAAGTCCTGGTTTAACTTCCATGTATACATTGGCCTTTTACACTTTTTAAAAAACTTTTATTTTATTTTTTTCAGTGTTCCAAGATTCATAGTTTATGCACCACACCCAGTGCTCCATGCAATACATGCCCTCCTTAATACCCACCACCAGGCTCACCCATCCCCTACCCCTCCCCTCCAAAACGCTCAGTTTGTTTCTCAGTCTACAGTCTCTCATGGATCATCACCTTTTATACTTTTGACTACATTAAATATTTTTATTTATACCACGGTTATAAATATTTCCCAGTGCCCTTGCATTTAGAATTTCAAAGATCGTTCTTTTTTCCCATAGGTTCCCTTATGAGTTTTTTACCTGGATGCAGCAGATGCTTAATCTCCTTTTGTGTGTAGATTTTGCATTTTTTTAAAATGTGCACTGCAGGACGTAAGGCTCTGCAATGTTGCTGTAGCTAGAGTCCTAAACCTGGCCAGGGATAACTCTGAGGGCCAGCATAGTATCTCACCAGAGCCTCACATCCTGGGCCAGCTATTGCCTCTATCTGTCAGGAGCACTGTCCGAAGCCAACAGTATTTTCTCCTCACGGTATCCCCAGCCAATCTTACGGCTGCACTCCAGAAAGCAGCAATAAAAACTGGGTGGTTTATTGGTTTGTATATTTGCTTTGGAAGTGTCCTCCGGTGCCACATTTCTGGGCCAATCATTTTCAGAGATTTGTTGGTTAAGGTAGCATAAGACTCTCTTCAAATATAATCTTACACGGTGGCCCAAGAGGTAAACTAGATGGAAAGGTTATTGCTCTGGTTGATGCAGGGAAGGAGTCTGGAGCCCTGTCTGCTCCGTGTTCCTTACCCCCTGCTCCCTCACCTGGAACAGCATCTGAACGTCTCAGTGGAAGCCTTGGTGTGAAGGTTGCAAGAGGATTGAGTCCCAAATGGTAGATCTCAGGTTAACTAATTCTGTTAAGTGTTCTGTTGGGCCTGCGAGGTGTTGTCCTTCACTGTATTTTTTTTTCCCCAGCTGTTTTATTTTCAAAGTAATCCCAGTGAACTCTTCCAGCTGCTTAACTTGACATTTCTAAATGTGAAGTTTATTGCCACTTTGGCTTTGTTGGTATTAGACATTAGGTACTTGCTTCCTACTGTGGGACGTGAAGATTTAACTTTCTTCCTTTTGTTCCCCAAATCTCCTCCTCCTATCTTCACAGTGTAATTTGTAATTTAACCAAAATTTAGCATTTCTCTTATTATGACAATGTAAATATTACTTGCATTTGGATCAAGCAAGATGTTACTTTGGGTACAAGTTTCAATTTTTCTGGAAGTTAATAAATTTTTATAAATTCTTTTGCTTTTTCTGGAATTGCTTACTTGAATACTTAATATTTCAAATGCTCAAACATGCTGGAAAATATCTTCCATTCCCCTCTAACACCCCAGGTCTCCCTCTCTCTGCTCTACTGCACTACTCACCCTCCAAGTCTGCCACACAGCTAACATCATGGGTTCTCTTCTGTTTGGGATTCCTGTGTTCTGGATGCCATGTTTTCTAATTTTTTAGTTGATCTCATCTTTATGTTGGAGCACATGCTCTGATCAGCCTCTTGAAAAATGATGCATGAAACGTACATACTGAATCTTTGCTGTCTGAAAATGTCTTGCCATACCTTGACATCACATTACATGTAGAATTCTAGCTTAGAAATAATTTTCAGTCAGAAATTTTAGGGTGCCTGGGTGGCTCAGTGGGTTAAAGCCTCTGCCTTCAGCTCAGGTCATGAACCCAGGGTCCTGGGATGGAGCCCCGCGTCAGGCTCTCTGCTCACTGGGGAGCCTGCTTCCCTTCCTGCCTCTCTGTCTACTTGTGATCTCTCTCTCTCGGTCAAAAAATAAATAAAACCTTTATGAAAAAAAAATTTAGGCTATTCTTCTTCTGTCTTCCAATTTACCCTCCTCATAAAGATGCTCATTGCTCTGTGACCTTTTTTACGCCTGCACTATGCATTCAGCTAAACCTTTTGATCTGGAAACTCCAGTTCCTTTAGTACTGTATCATACTGTATTATGTGTCCGAGTGAGACATTTTTTAATTATTAATTGAATACTAGAGGGCAACATCAACTAAGGACAAGTTGGAGAACTTATTAAATTGTCTCTAGGTAATAACACTGATCACTGTGAAAGGGTAGCATCAGTAAGTTAGGATATTAATACATTTCCTAAAGTGGTCTAAATATCAAATACCTTGGTAATTTAATTTTTATTTAATTGTTATTTATTTTATTATTTATTTATTTATCTGACAGAGAGAGAGAGAGAGAGAGGAAGCATAAGTAGGGGGAGCTACAGATGGAGAGGGAGAAGCTCTGCAGAGAGCCTGATGCGGGACTCCATCCCAGGACACTGGGATTATGACCTGAGCCAAAGGCTCAGCCAACTGAGCCACCCAGGTGCCCTGAAGATATAATTTTAAAAAAATCTATCTGTGCAGTTATATACTGTGGTATTATGAGGTTAAACAACTCTCTCCCGGCTTAATTTTCCTGTTTAGAGAACATTCCCTAGAATAATACTCCTGGCCTCTCTTCTCACTTCTTGTTTATTCCTACCCTTTGGAGGAAGATGATGTGACTGAATTTTATGAGTAAAAACTGAGCATGCTCAGCTCCTCACGTTCTAGCATCTCTTTATTTGCATCCAGCCTGGCCACAAGAGGCAGGCTGCATTCATCTTTCCTCTGCCTCATATTTAGGGGCTTATCTCTGTGGGGGGTAGGCTGTCCATCCTGCTTCTGACTAGGTGTATACATTGTCTAATTCAGGAGAATCCCCTGAATTAGGACTCATTAGGAATATGAGGAAGTCCATTGTAACCATACACCTGTGTTTTCAAATATCACTTCAATAATAAGGTGGTGTTTGATCTTCATCTAATGTTTGTATCTCAATAGGCTCTGAAGTCAGTAAAGGAAAAGATATGTTATTATCCCCCCAAATCCCAGCATGTAGGTAACTATGTGTACACACACACGCACACACACACACACACATACATAATGGGTAGAGGATTATTTACCCCAGATCAAGGGTGGTTTAAGGGATTCAAGAGCCATTTTCATATGGTTTGGTTTTCCCTTTCTCACTGTTTTTGAAACCCAATACCCACATCTTTGTAAAACGACCATACATTGTTCCCAGCAACAGCTGAGGCTCACGAACTTCATATTTGCTAGTATGTTCTCATAGCCTTACTGAATGGGTCCTGTCAAATCTAACAGTGACCTTTTTCATTAATAACATAGGGATCATCTGAAGCTGTTTTCACTATGATAAATTCCCACTGAGTTCAGTTTAATATAGATGTTTGTCTCAATGCACTTGTGTGACAGTAACCTATTTCTAAAATAATAGCAGACTCTCTGCTATGAATTCAGACAGGACTCAGATCTACCAGCTTTTTAAGAATCTCATGTTTGTTAAGAGGGTTTATGACTCCATCGCCTTTTCAGTTTGACAAACTTTCACCTGTAACAAACATCTAGGCAATCTCAGCCCTTACAGATATGACTAGATCATAAAATGAGAAAAGCACTATCACCTTTTTTTTTCTCATGTCTAAAAGACCTTTTTTTCCCTTCATCCATTAAATTCCTTCATTTATTCCTTGAAGAGATACCATGTGTTTATTAGGTGTCAAGCACTATATTAGATACTAGGAAGCAAAAGGAAGGTCATTATGGGGAAGACTGACTTAGAAAATAATTATAGTAGTATAAGTTGTATAAAGATACGTGCAGATTGTTTTGGGAACTCAGCAGAGGGGGTGATTTTCTTTGGCCAGAGGAGCCTGGAAACGTCTCCCAAAAAGACAAATTCCTACATCCTCTTGAGTTTAGCAATCTCACAATTAACTTTTTATATCAAAGTTTGACAGAAGGACAGCTACATGAACAGATATATATACTCCATGGAGATTTGTATGAGAGTTCAATCATGTTAAAGTTATTTATATTAAGTGTCATGATAAATGTAATTTAAAAAAAGAGTTAGTAGAGCCCAAAGGGAGTAGGATTAAGACTGTGTTGTAGTCCATTTAGTTTGGTGTTTGGTCCCCACCAATGTACCCTGGAAAAGGCCACATAAAAACAAAAATTACATAATTTTTGGTAATGCAAAAAAGAAATCTGATTTGGAAATAATCCCTTCCAGAACTCCAAGTCTAATTTACATATTTAAGTGCCAGAATTCATCTGTGAGGCGTTCTGTTTGAAAACAGTGATTATTAATGTATAAAACATTTTTTGAACATGTATACTGTATATGAAAGTGCACTGGATTCCTGCAGTGGTGGAGAAATAAAATCCTAGTATAAATAAGTAGTATAAATAAGGCTGATTATATAAAAGACTGAATCAGGCTGTAATAGAGAGTGATCAATCTGATGGTGAAATGCAGAATGCATACCTTACCCAAAGAAATGTAAATTTAAATGTAAAAAAAGTGAGCGGGCAGGCCAAACAAAACACTGGTAAGCAAATCTGGCCCTTCAGTCAGTTTGAAACTCTTGGATTCAGGCAGTTCAAATAGAAATACGATTCCATCCCTATCCATGGAGTTCCCAGACTATTGGAGGACACAAACCTGTAAATAACTTGGGTGCCATAGGTTTTGCACTAGTAGAGGGTAGCTGAGTGGTGCAGGAACACAGTTCACCACCTAGTCAAGACAGGCACAAGTCTTAAAGTGGCTGTTATATAATCATTCAGTCAAGAATTTTTACCTGTTAACCTGTAAATCACCCTCTTCTTAAGTATATGTCAGGTTTGCTCCCCGGTATTGTCCACAGCTTACTTTTCTTCATTTCATATTCTATTACCGCTGGGATACACTGAAAATCTGTTTTTTTCCTGAAATAATTTCAGTTGAATCAATTTGAGGTTTTTCAGTTATAAATTAACATCACACATATGAACAATTTTGCCAACTTCTTCTTTTTCAGCATTAATACTTCTTTTCTGTTTTGGTCCATATGCCTTGGCTGGGCCTTCCAAAACAATAACAATGTTTATGTTTGACTGTGGCCACCCTGTGTTGCTCCAGCTTTCATAGGAATTCTTCAGATATTTTGCGTGAAGGTCAATTTAAAATATATTAAAAACTAATCTGGAGGGTACAGACTCAAAAGAATTGAAAGTAGGGACTCGGGCTCAGTGGGTTAAAGCCTCTGCCTTCAGCTCAGGTCATGATGCCAGGGTCTGGGATTGAGGCCCGCATCAGGCTCTCTGCTCAACAAGGAGCCTGTTTCCCCCCTCTCTCTATCTGCCTCTCTGCCTACTTGTGATTTCTATCTGTCAAATAAATAAATAAATAAATAAAAGTAGGGACTCATGCGTATTTAAACATCAATGTTCATAGCAGGATTACTCACAGGAGTCAAAAAGTAGAAATGACGCAAATGTCCACCGATGGATGAATGGATAAAGGAAACGTAGTAATACATACAGTGGAGTATTATTCAGCTTTAAGAAGGAATGAAATTCTGGCATATGGTACGATGAGGTCAAACCTCAAAGACAAAAAGCTAAGGGAACGAGGCACACATAGAAAGACAAATATTGTGTGATATTCGACTTCTATGAAGTATCCAGAATAGTCAACTTCGCAGAGACAGAAAGTAGAATAGTGATTACTGGGCCAAGAGGTGTGGGGGGTGTGGTGTGGGGGGTGGTAATAAGAAGTCACTGTTTAATGGGTACAGCTTCAGTTTGGGAAGATGAACAAGTTCTGGAGATGGATGGTGGTGACGATTGCACAACAGGGTGTGTGTTCTTAATGCCATTGGACTGTACACTTCAATATGATGGATTTTACATTATGTATTTTTTACCACAGTAAAACATTTGGAAGTATTTTCTTTTTTTTCAAGTAAGCTCTATTCCCAACATGGGGCTTGAATTCACACCCCAAGATTGAGAGTGGCACGCTCTACAACTGAGCTATCCAGGCACCCCAGAAGTCTGGAAGTATTTATAGCATTCCTTATATTCTGGAATAGTTAAAATGATGTAGAGCATAAAGTGGCATCTGTTCCTTGAAGGTTAAAAACAGTTCACCTGTTGCACATTCTAAAGCTAATTGTCCATTTTTTCTTGATATCTGAACATTTTTTTGGATCTGAAATCATTGCCAATTCTTTTTTCTGAGGTTATTGGTCTAGTTTCTATCTCTTCTATCTCTTTTTGTTTTGTTTTGTGTCTTGTTTTTTTTTTTGAGAGAAAGAGAGAGAGAATGTGGGCCGGGGGTGGGGAGTAGGGGCAGAGGGAGAGGGAGTGAGAAAATCTTAAGCAGAGCCCCACTGAGCACAGAGCCCCACATAGGGCTCAATCTCAAGACCCCGAGATCACAGCCTGAGCTGAAATGAAGAGTCTGACTTGACTGAGTCACCCAAGTGCCCCAGTTTCTATCTCTTTTTAAGAGAAAACCTAGGTAACTTGTATTTTCCTAGGAACTAATTTGTTTTATCCAAGCCTTGTACTAGCCAAAGCATTTCCTTGTAAGTCTCTGAATTGCTTTGGTACATCTTGTTATTTCCCCCATTATCTCTTAGTATTTTGTATATTCATGAATTCTCCACATCCCCAGTTTAAAAAAAAAAAATAGGCCTACTATATTAGTTTTATTTACACATACACGCGTGGGCGTGTGCACACACACACACCCAACTATTGTGTTTCTTAGTTCTAAAGTTTCCATTTAATTCTTTGTTACATTTCTTTTCTGAGATTTTCTACCTCTATTTATTTGTTTCAGGTATGTTCACAAGTGCTTGTTAAAATATTTTTATGATGGCTTTTGAAAATCCTGTCCAGTAACTCCGAGCTCTGTCTCATCTTCTTTTTGGCAATTGTCAATTTGTCTTTCCTCATTCAAGTTGAGATTTTCTCGGTTCTTTGTATGACAAGTGATTTCAGTTATATTCTGGAGTTTGGAGTATCATGTTGAGAGACTCTGCTTCCTCTTTAATCTTGTTTTAAGCAGGTAGTCATCCTGTTTGAGTTTGCATTTGTTAAGTGTCAACAATTACAATATGGCCACACCTCTTGTGATCCTATTTTCCCATTATTTGACTTTGTTCTACAAAGAGATTCTCTGGGAAGCCCCACATACTTTGGATAATTCCATTGTCCAGTTGTCTCCATTGTCTCTGTATTGAGGACCGCAGGGAGAACTAGGATTTGTTTGTATACTGCTTTTATTTAACTTGTAACATCTCTTCTATCAAGACCTTCAACTATTGTATTACTTACCTTCTCCCATGAGGGGCTGCCCCAGGCCATTTTCATCCCTCCCTACCTTTCATCCCTACCTAGTCTATCTTATCTTCAATGACAAATTAGAAACACAGGTATGTAGCTTTATAGTAGTCCTGCAAATCTTTCTGGGATAGTTAGGATCTCTCCCCTTCCACCCTCACTTCCTAGGCTGCCTGGGGTCTAACTCCCTCTCCCAGTCCTTCCTCCTCTAGGGGCCCTGAACTGCCCTTCCACAGAGGACGTTTGTGCCCACACTCAGTTCAGTAACAGCTGTTGCTAGTTAACTTACTCAGCTTACTCCTCCTGGAAGAGTGATGTAATGGCTTCGAAATATTGGATAGAACTTCTGCTTTTGAGCATTGTGTAATTGTTCAACTGGCAGAGCAAACAGTAAAAGCACAGTTCAGTAACATTCTCATCAACATCAACTCTGGGTCTAAAGGAGGAAGGCCGGTAGGGCTTCAAGAAGGCGGTAGGGGAGAGAGATGGAGAACGCTAGCCCGTCTCTGAAGGGAGAGCTTAAGACCCTTGAAGACTCCATGCCTCAGAAAGATTTGGAGAAGTATCACAAAGTCAGTGAAATACATATATTCTGGCTAACAACCAAGAAAAGGCCTGGACTAGGTGGGATGTGAAAATGGCTTGGAACAGCTGTAGGTGGGAAAAGGAAAATAAAGAAATAATTGTAGAATTTGAAAAAAGAAGAGTTGTAAAAAAAATTAAATGATAACAATAGTAAACAAACAAATGGACACCCCCCCCCACTTTCCCAATTTTAAAGTGGACAGTGAAGTCCGAAGTATGGTGCTGGGCTTCTCAGAGACTCTCGGTATAAAAAATTGAAAAATCCCCCAAAGAGATTTTTCATAGTGTGGCATATTGTAACAGTTTACATGTAACAAATAAAGCTTTTAACATCATAAAAAGGAGCAATGGGATTGTGTCCTCCGTGAGAAAGTTCTAGATTTTAGTTTTTAAAAAATTAATGCCTATGGTGGAGTCGTCCCATTTTATTTTATTATTTTTTTTTAAAAGATTTTATTTATTTATTTGACAGAGAGAAATCACAAGTAGATGGAGAGGCAGGCAGAGAGAGAGAGAGAGGAGGAAGCAGGCTCTCCGCTGAGCAGAGAGCCCGATGCGGGACTCGATCCCGGGACCCCGAGATCATGACCTGAGCCGAAGGCAGCGGCTTAACCCACTGAGCCACCCAGGTGCCCAGTCGTCCCATTTTAAAGTGTGTGATGAGCAATCCCTTCCCCTTCAAATCTGACAGTGGCACCTTCAGATTGAACGTGTGGCCATAACAGGAAATGGAAGCCTTTTGCATGGGAAGGTTGGGTCCAAGAGAAGTTCCTCCCATCCAGCTGGACTCTTGAGTAATGTGTTGAGCAAGGTGAGCCTGCTCATTTCTTACTCCTGTGAGAACTTGTTTTAACTGTGCTTCCCTCATTAGGCAGATCAGTGGCCTGCGGGTGGCCTAGTGCATGAGTAGATAAAACTCCAATGTAGAACTTGACCTACTACCTCCATCCTGTTTTCAGGCTGGCTACGGGACAGAAGATGGAAGATAGTAGGAATGGGAGAAGAGGAAAATATTTGTCTGCGAGCAGGAAATGAAGACCTAAGTCCCTAACAGGTTGAGTGAGTGCAGACTCGGATCTAAAGACTGATGGGTTTTGTACCTCAGAGATGAAATTGTATACATGCTGTGTGTCTCTAGACTTGCACCGAGGCTGTCTCTGGGTCTCTATCCTTGTATGGATGACTTCTTACCTCTATCCCATAGGCCATTTCAACATCTGGTCTGCTTTCCAGTCCCCCTTCCCATTCTCCCATTTTGTTTCTACCAGTGGGCTTGGTTATTTGATTAAGGAGTTCTGAGAAAAAGTCCATTTATCCATCAACCCCCCCCCCAAATTCCTCCAAAGCAATCCCTCTCCCCTACTGCAAAGGGTTCTCTTACCGTCTCTGCCCTTCTGCGTCAAACCTGGTTCCCAGCCGCTCTGACAAACCAGCTTGCCCTAGGGAGAGGCACAGTCCATTCCCTTCTCAAAGCATTTCATCTGAAGAGACAACAATCAAAGCTTCAGGTCAACCAAACCCTCTCTAGTTGTGTAATTTCAGACATCAGTACCATGAGACTCTCTTTGGAGGGATTTGTAGGGAGAGGTACTCTGTGTGTTTAGAATTTTAATTTAATAAATAAATCATTTTTAAGCTTATACAATGCAGATTATAATATCTACACAAAAGAATTTTTGAGGGTTTCAAGTGAGACAATGCATACAGCTAGCCCAGTGCCACAAATGAAAAGAGGGTGTGAGGGTGTGACAGGTGGCGGCCTTCTGCTGTGGCACTATTGCTCAGTTTTGCTTCTGTACCAGGTTCTGGGTGAGGCCATGGGACAAGCCACCAGATATGATCATAACAAAACCATCCTCCAGGCCTCCAGGAGCTCTGCCTAAAGAAAGAAATTTTGCACACACAGACAGCTTAGCTCCCTCTCTCCCAAAATGTTTTCTTATATATTACCTCACTCAGTTCTCTCATTGTGCTTGGTGTGTGTAATTTCTTTAGTCTTCAAGAGACTCGGAGATTCCAAAGGAATTGTCCAAGGTCCACACCCAACTCGGAACAGATGTTCTTTGAGTGAACATAATTCAAAGGGTATGTATATCACAGCAAAATAGTCTCAGTACGAGTAATTGTCACCAAACTACTGAACTCAGGGCTATGGGAGAGGAAAACCAATGAAACTAAGAAGTACTGAAATTTTTTTTCTGAAAGTGGGCATTTGAGTTAGGGTTCAGGAAATATGATCACTGTAAATGTATTATGATCATTGGAAGTTATCAAAATGCTTCTTAAAATTGAGCTTTTATTCATGCTGTCATACTGTAAGAGCCATATGCGAGTCTGTCTCCCCCATCCCACCCCCGTGACCCCCGTGTGTGTGTGTGTGTGTGTGTGTGTGTGTGTGTAAATGGGGTGGAGGTTAGTTAATAGAGGGATACTAAGGATGAATATAGTTAGACAGTAAAATAAGGTCTACGTTGTAGTATATCCTCCATAAAAGTGAGCATTCAGTTAATTCCAGAACACGCCTGTCATTTTAATTAGGATTCTATCAACAAGTTTTACTGCTTATGAGAGGTGCTAACATGGACTTATGTTCCATTTTCCCTGGCATGGTAACAAAGGACAAACTTGGAAAAAAAAAAAAAAGACAAACTCTGTGGCCAGTGACTTTACCCCCTCTGCTTCCATATGGGACCTGGATATTGAAAGCCAGGATTCTGATTAAATTACATGGCTTGTTCCTACATATTTTCAGTTTTTCCTGCTATTGTGCGTGAGATCTATTTTTCGGTGTAACGGTTAACTCTTTACTGCTGATGTATACCACTGTAGTTTCATGGCTCGTTTGGGCAACCCAAGGTTTGATCTTCTCTTAAAGATCACTCTATTTCCCAGTCCCTTTGAGGATAGAAAGGTGACCATGCTGGTGCTAGAGGAGGACGTTCTTTGAGGGTTGGGGGAGCAATTTTCTAGCAAGTGTGGGGTAGAGGCATCTGGGTCCTTCAGTGTGGCATTGGAGGGGCTCTGGAAGTCTGGCCCAGAGTTACCGTGGCGACTGGAAAGTGGTGGCAATGGGGGTCTTCACTGCATCCTACAAACACGCACACATAGAGTATGGTGGGTCTTTCCTTGTTGTGTGGCTTCGGGCTCTAGCTCTCCCGTCCTCCCACAAATTCTGTGAACTGGCTAATATCTTGTGATATGTTCCTTCTTATTTAAACCAGTCCTAGTCCCTTACCCAGTCTCTTTGGATTGCTCTGTAGCAGTTAAAAAGAATTCAATAGGTTAAACCCACTGACATGAAATACCTAAAACATTGTTATGTGAAAAAAACAGAATGCAGTATCACAAACAAAATGGCACATTTCTTCATTTATGCGTATCTTTGCAGATGCCTAGGGAAATGCACCGAGAGCTTCTGAGGAACTACAAACCCAGATGATAACAGTGGCAGCCTTTGGGGAAGAGAGTGGGAGTTGGGAATGGAGTACGGGAAATGCATTTAGACTGGTGCCTTTTGCCCTGTAACTTTCTCTTGAATTTCTACAAGGAAAATGCTTTCAAGTATTGCTTATGTACCTAACACAGCAAAACAAAACAGAAAAAAGAAAACTAGTGGGCCAGAGTGTAGCAAATAGAGAGCAGGAATCTCTAGCTTATCATTAGCTTGATTCCCACTGAACTAATATTATAAGCATTGTCCCATGTACTACACACAGCCTAGATGGAACTGAACGGAGCGGGGGGACTGAATAAGGAGACACATAAAGAGACAAATACTATATTGTGTTGTAATTGGAAGGATAGCCATACAAAGAGGTTTTGTGGGAGCCCCGGGTAGGGGCCTCCTACGCTGATCCAGGAAGAAGGAAGGGAGCATGGCAAAGATTTCCTTGAGAAGGTGACACAGCTCTCCAAGAATAAGCTAACAGAAGGAAAGGAAGGATGCTGAGTGTGCGTGAGGTATTCTGCGAAGTGTGAGCAGGATTATAAACCCATTCTAGCTCCTCAACAAAACTGTTTCTATCCACCACGTGGCCAAGACAGCTGTAAAGCAAGGCATCTTAGAGGGGATTGTGGACAACTGGAGGCACAATTAGAGTGTGTGGTTGGTCTGAGCCTAAACAACCATGGGACAGCACAGACAGTTGCCAAGGCCAACTTGGGGGCAGCTGTCTCCATTACTGGGGGTAATGAAGAAACCAAGAGGCTTCCTGGGGGCAGCATTGTCTTCCAGGCAATGTGTTGGCATTTACAAAGAATTTACCCTGTAAGTTATGGAGGCCTTTGTACAGGGACAGGTTGTGTAACCTCTGATGGGCGAACCAGCCAACATCTGTCTTCCCTGCACTGTGCCCTACAGCTGTGGCCTTGTCCCACCTTCTTGTTATTGTCTACCTTATTTCTTTCCCTCCTTTTTCCTACTTGGTGTCCTCATGGTGCCTTTCAGTCAAGACCCCCCAAAGCCTGCCCCCTAACCATTCTTCCCAGCTTCCATTTGAATATCCAGACTTTACCCTTCTCTCTGAAGCCAATCTTTGGCACTATTAGTCTGACTTTTCTTGGTCTACCTAAGTCTTGGGGCCAGTCTGATAAAGTCAGCCTGCCAATGTGATGATGAGGGGTGAGGGCTTGATGAGTCACTGCCCCCAGGAAAGACATTCTTATTTTAGCCAAGCCTCCAGGACAAGCCATCTCTCACCCCAGAGAGAGACACCAGACTGTGGGAAATCCACAGTCGGCCGTTCTCCTGCCATCTTGATCAAAATGAATAACCTGGGCTCTGCTCCGGCTGTGCATCCTCTTGTCCCGTCTATTGAGGTCCCTGTCTCTATCTCCTTTCTAGTCTGTAAACTCCGTGAAGGCAGCCCTCAGCATGAACCTGCCATAGCAGAGCTCTGGGAAAGTTGGCTTGAACTCACTCATCCAGCAGAGCTTTATTGAACTCCAACTGGGACCAGGATACTGCTAGTTCTGGCAGCCAGGAGGGGACCTGCTCTGAAGGAGCCCGTCCACTGTGTGCAGAACCACGCTGCTTCCTACTTTCGGAGGGTTACAGTGGGTGAGTGAGAAGAGATGGTCCAGGCATAAATAAACCTACCAAAAAGCCAGACACATATAAATAGCAGTGCTTCCCACATTGTAGCAACAGCTCAGCTGAGTGAAATATATGGACAGGTTCCAGGACCCTGGTACTGGGAGGAGGACAGTCTTACATTTGAATAGAAAGGCTTTTTTTGTTCCCCTCGAGCTTTCTATTTTATTATGAAGCATTTGGAGCAGTAAAGAGCCGGTAGAGAAAATATCTTTATTCAGACCACCTAGATTCAGTGATTGTTAAACATGTTGGCCTATTTACTTCATCTCTTTAAATAATAATAATAATAATAAGGAAATAAAGACTACGTGTGGAGTTGTAAGCCCTTATATTTCTCCCTAATTCTATTCCCCTGACTTTTTTCCAGAGATCACTATTCTTCTGAGGTTGCTGTGTTTCCCTCTGTTTATATTTTTTATTCTCTTACTGCAGTTGTGTAGTCCAATAAATATGTATGACATTGGTTACATTTTTAAAGTTTACATGAACGCACTCATATTTTGGATGTTTTTTGCAAAAAGCTTCTTTAGTCAACATTCTAATGATGTGATGATATTTCTTTGTTGGGTAAATTTTAATTTACTTGTCCATTTATACACTGATAAACATATAGCTTAATTCTGATTTCTTGTATGTTTCTTTATATGTCTTGTATATGTCTCTTGATATCCTGGTATCTTATATGTCTTCTAAGTTTCTGGCACATAGGGCATAGGAATCATAAATAAAAATGGGTGATGAATGATTTTTTTTTACAGATAGTTTTTCTGTTTTTTACAACTATTTATATACCTTTTCTTACTATGTCTGTTTTTCTTATTATTATTATTTTAAAAATTTTTCCATCAAGACCTCATGCATTATCCATGAAAAGCAAGGTTGCACACATTCAAGTACCACAACAGATTATTCCCAATTACCTTCATTCCTTTTGAATGACAAGGTCACCTCATTTAGCCACTCTGCCTGTCTGGAATCTACCAACATCTTCAGTAGGGCCTTGTGCCTATCAGCTTGAGATTGTGTATTGGATAGAGTCCCAGGGATCTGTCTATTAAGATATATGAGATTCTCAGGAAAGGCTTAGTAGATGGCTTCATGACTAGTCTCCCATATTAGGTGAGGACACTACCTCAAAACGCTACCATTGCCCAAAACAATTCTTCAAAGCCACTCAATTTTTGCAATAATAGTCTATTGCATGGTCATTTGATATTTAAAATGAAACTGATCAAGCACTTTTTAGGGGGTAGGCATTGGTTCAGGTTCTTTAAATTCATTAAATCTTAATCTTTACTATAGCCTTCAGGCATCGGTATTATCTTTATCCTTCTTACTGATGAGAATATAGATGCTGGCTGAGGTATGTAACCTGCCCAAAATGGTACAGGCAAGAAATGGCAGAGGCAGGATTTCAAACCAAGTCTCATGGGCTCCAGAGCCCATGGTGTTGGGTGAAGATAGAGGACACAGATTTTCACCTTCAAAAAAATGCATAGGGGCGCCTGGGTGGCTCAGTGGGTTAAGCCTCTGCCTTCGGCTCAGGTCATGATCTCAGGGTCCTGGGATCGAGTCCTGCATCGGGCTCTCTGCTCGGCAGGGAGCCTGTTTCCTCCTCTCTCTCTGCCTGCCTCTCTGCTTACTTGTGATCTCTCTCTGTCAAATAAATAAATAAAATCTTTAAAAAAAATGCATAAAACCCATTCCTATCAAAAATGAGAACTTGAAGGGCACCTGAGTGGCTTAGTCGGTTAAGTGTCTGCCTTCGGCTCGGGTCATGATCCTGGGGTCCTGGGATCTAGTCCCGCATCAGGCTCCCTGCTTAGCAGGGAGTCTGCATCTTCCTCTCCCACTCCCCCCGCTTGTGCTCTCTCTCCGTCAAATAAATGAAAAAAATCTTTTTAAAAAAATGAGAGCTTGAATCGAACAAAAAGAAAATAAACCAACTTGAGGGATAACCTTCAAGACAATTGAAATATACTTTTAAAAAATATCAATGTCATGAAAGACAAAAGCTGAGGACATGTTCCAGATAAAAGGAGGCTGAAGACACAGGACAAAGAAATGTAAATGTGTGATACTGGATTAGAGGGGAAAGGATGCTCTAAAAATGTTACTGGGACTACTGGCAGAATTAAACACAGAATGTCTTTTAGATAAATAATATTAAATCAATATTGAATTTCCTGAATTTATCGTAGCATTTATGATTAAGGAAGATACCCTTGTTCCTAGGAAAAGCATTCCTTTCACTTTTAGTAACACCGATTACTTCTAATATACCTGTGGATTACTTGTAATTCTTCTGTGAATATTTGATTGTTATCTTTTGGCAATTTAAAAAGGAGGGCATGGTATGACTGGATTGATTTCTATTTGTTTTGTTTTTAATTGTATATAATTATATGCATATTGAGTGGATCACTGAATCAAGTAAAGAATTAGAACAACCAGGCTGGAAGAGAAAGGAACTGATACTTGACAATGTGATTTTTTTTTAATTTTTTAAAAATTTTTTATTTTTTATAAACATATATTTTTATCCCCAGGGGTACAGGTCCGTGAATCGCCAGGTCCACACACCCCACAGCACTCACCAAAGCACACACCCCCCACAATGTCCATAACCCCACCCCCCTTCTCGCAACCCCCCTCCCCCCCGGCAACCCTCAGTTTGTTTTGTGAGATTAAGAGTCACTTATGGTTTGTCTCCCTCCCAATCCCATCTTGTTTCATTGATTCTTCTCCTACCCACTTAAGCCCCCATGTTGCATCACCACTTCCTCATATCAGGGAGATCATATGATAGTTGTCTTTCGACAATGTGATTTTTAAGGATTCGGTGGGTTTCTTCCATGGGAGCACCCTGCCCCTTACTCATTAACCATTCTCTATAAGGGCCATGACTTCCTTCTGCCTCATTAAACGCCAAATACCCTCTTAGTTTTTAAACATGGCATTTGCACCTGAACTCAAACTGTCAAGTTGTATTAAAAATACATTAGCTTGCTTTTAATTTAATACAGCCTTCAACTAATTTCGGGGCAAAAGGGAGAAAACCCCATTATAAAAATTTAAACTAAATTGCTCTAGTAGGGGAGGGAAAATAAAGAGAGCCTCTAGTCCCTATAATCGTTTGAGACTTGATCTGAGGAGTACTTACCCACGAGGCTCTCCCCAGAGGTTCACATCTGGCGAAGGGCCCTCCTTGATAGTCTGCTAGTACTTCTTTGGCACTCTCGTACAGCACTTGATTATTTTGTCAGGAGCACCCCATGAACTGTATGTGTCTCAAGGAAAGATACTGAGTCAAAGATAACTCCCTTTGACCTCCAGTGTCTGGATACAAAAAGATGTGTATAAATATGTAATGCATTAATCTAAATTTCATTTGTAAAGAAAATGCATATCCGTGGGTGTCTGTCTCTGTGCCTATGTCTAGAAGTCAGGGTCTGGTGACTCCAGGGGTCATCCTGCTTAGCCCTTTTTATAAAGTTTTTTTTTTTTTTTGTAGATTTTATTTATTTATTTGACAGAGATCACAAGGAGTCAGAGAGGCAGGCAGAGAGAGAGGAAGGGAAGCAGGCTCCGCGCTGAGCAGGGAGCCCGATGTGGGGCTCGATCCCAGGACCCTGGGATTATGACCTGAGCCAAAGGCAGAGGCTTTAACCCACTGAGCCACTCAGGTGCCCCAGCCCTTTTTAATTTAAATTAAAATTTTATTTTATTTGTTTATTTTCCAAAGTTTTATTTAAATTCAAGTTAGTTAGCATATAGTCTAAGAGTGGTTTCAGGAGTAGAGTTTAAGGATTCGTCTTTTATCCCAGGACTCATCAGAACAAGTGTCCTCTTTACAACCCATCCCCATCCCCAGCTAGCCCACCTGAACCTCTCCCTCCAGCAACCCTCAGTTTGTCCCCTATTAAGAGTCTGTTATGGTTTGCTTAACCCTTTATTTTAGATAAAATTCCAATAAGCTCATACAATTTCCCACCTACAGTAGGAACAAAAAAACTGAAAACAAAAAAAAAACAACAACAAAAAAGAAGGAATGTAGTCTGCTTGTAGAAGAAAACATTCATGGCAGCAGTAAGTGAAAGACCAACAGAGATGAGGGCAAGAGAATTAGGAAAAGTAGGAGTCTGAGAGCAGGTGATGTCGATAAATGGCAATTCACCAAATATGATTCAAATACTCCAGAGTACTCCATATACTCTGGTTCAGCAGTCAGAGAAATACCTGTTTGTAGAAGTTAAAAGAAAAGTGTTCTAGAACATTTAAATTGTTTCTTTTAAAAAATTTTTTGACATGTCATCCCTGTCCAAAGTTTAGTATATGGGGAACGGCTATATGTGTTTTTTATTAATTGTTGTTTTTCCTGGACACTCATATGGTCCCTGCTTTTAATTTTAAAGCAGATGAATTAGAACATTTTGTATTTCTTCCTTCCAAAAAGATCCCCCAAATGAATTACTCTCGTGGCCCTTGACCAAGTTTTGTCAGAAATGAAACATGACTTCCCTCAGGCAC
This sequence comes from Mustela putorius furo, assembly GCF_011764305.1. Classification (NCBI taxonomy): domain Eukaryota; kingdom Metazoa; phylum Chordata; class Mammalia; order Carnivora; family Mustelidae; genus Mustela; species Mustela putorius. The sequence continues at coordinate 44,282,877 of NW_025422368.1, read as the reverse complement.
CGTTGCAACCTCCTGTGAAGTGACAAGAGAGCCAGGCGTTCTCCTCCTACACAGGCCCACTTCGTAGACACTGCCCCAGCTTGCCTGGCCAAGTTGGCTCGGAAAACAGGGCCTCCTAGTCCTCCGTCCTCCTCCTCCACGGCCAGCTTCCAGCGTCCCGACTTCCTGAAGGGTAACTCCCTGGGTACAAGGGGCCTCTGTCAGTCTCCACTCCCACCGGAAATAAACTCCAGGGGTCACTGCAGTGATGGACTCCACAAAGCATCAGCGCAGGGTCACGGAGCAGATCAGCTAGTGTCACAGGGGGCCACCCGGGAGCCTCGGCCTGCATGTCCAGTGCGGCTCTCCAGGAAGTCCTTGGCAAGGCCTGTCTTTTCAGTGCTCCACGCAGCCGGCCACCCAGCTCCTCTTCCTTGAGCCAGGGGCCTTTGCGGAACTCCTGGCCTTTGCTGGCCAAGGCTTCTGCCTTTCAGAGACCAGATGCTGCTGTCCATAACCCAGCACTCCTGCTAGCTAGTTCAGCCATTCCCCCTCCGCTCCCAGAGCCCCAGAAACTGGAGGTTCACAGGCTCCTTGGGTTCCACCCAGTTTCTCAGGGCTCGGGCCCACTCTGAGGAATCCAGCCTCTTCGCTTGGCTAGAGCTCTGCACACTGAGAACCGCTGGGCCGGAGCTCATGTCTTGGGATCAGGCTGTGTCAGTGAAGACACGAACAGGAAAGGGTCACATGTCCCCAAAGTCCAAGCAGCCCTCTAGGATTAGAAACACAGTGGTGGTCACTAACTTTTTCAGATATTTTTGAGAACTAAGAACTGTGTGACTAGATACTTACATTCTAACCCTTGCCCCCTTTAATAACTACTTTTTAAAATAAACAATGGAAACCATCTAAACACATGGCAAGGCTCTATACATTTTTAGAGAATTTGGCATTTAATATAATTGTTTATATAGCTGAATTCAGTGACTAAAGAGGCTCAGAGATTAGATCTTTGGAAAATATGTTCACCAGCCATCTAGCATCTGCTTAACTAGAAAAGAGTCTATTAAAAAAAAAAAAAAAAAAAAGACAAAATGACAGATCCGAGATATGAGGAGAGGTAAGAAATGGGCAGAAATGAGATATGATGTTTGATGACACTAATATTTGAATTGGCATAAAATGCCCCAGTGCTTACAAATTGATTCCCTACCTACACTTTATTCCTGTCCAGTGCTGCTATATAGGGCCATCTGTAAAGTGCAGCCCATCACTAGGCAAGCACAGTATCAGTGTTGTGCAGGCAGGCCACACTGAGACCTAATACACTGGCCAATCATGGGAATACTGGGTCATCATGATCAGCCACCAGGAGTTCTCTATATATGATGATACCCAAGCCCATCTGAAAAAGAAAAAAAATAGTGAAGGAGACATTTGCTATCTGGGCCAGGACACTGGGATTAACATCCCAGATAAACAGAAGAGACCAAGGCTGCCCCAATCCCCAGGGGTAGAGAGTTAACCAGGAGAGCATGGATTCGCCAGGAGAGGCCTCAGTCTGAGATGCTCCTAGATTGTCTTAGAGGACTGCTTTTGAGTGTGACATCACAGGGCCACTAGAAAGATGAAAAGCATAGGTTGCTGGAGGACATCATGTTCACCACATGGCAAAAGCTTGGCTGCAGTAGGAGGGAATGAAGCCAATGGAAACCACAATGAGAGACTACCTTGGGGTGAGCCTCCTGATGATCTTCTTGGAGGCCCTGAAACTACTTGAGGTTACTAGTTCTATTTCCAGACTTCCCAGTTACGTAACCCTTTGGGGCTAAGCTGAGGCAAGTTGGTTTTCTGTCATATACAACCAGAATGAATTGACCAACTCAGTAGTTGTTTGGCATTATGTATTTCCTCATACTTATGGGAGTAAAACCACAGAAAGGAGAGCTTATAACTCAAACATGCTAAAGAACAGTACTCTAGAACATAGAGAAACAGAATAAAAGGATTGTGGGAGTAGGGGCCATTATTTCCATAGTATAATTGGCATTGTAATTAATAATCTAGCTAATTACATCTATTACACCTTTCTTCTGAATGTCTTTATGTACTAATTCACTTAATCCTCCCCAAAACCCACTGAGGTAGGTGCTAATATTATTGTCCCCATTTTGCAGGCGAGGAAAATCAAGGCACAGAGACTGAGTAACTTGCCTGATGTTATCCAGCTAGGAAATGGAAGACCTGTGGTCCAGATTCCAGGTAGCCTGGTTCCCCAGGCTTAACCACTACGCACAGGGTCACTCTTTAAACAGAAAGGAATTTGTTGGCATGACTGGTGGGTTAGAAGTCCTGCTTGTAAAAACTATTATAAATGTCATACTTTCTTTGATCTATTGCATTAGTCTCTTCATGACTGATTCCCTTGGAGAAGCTAGCCACATAAGAAAATGAAAGGCTGAAAAGCAAAAGCATTCCCTTAAAAATTTTTAGCAACAGAGCTTGTGAATATTGTGAAAAGAGGAAACACAAACAGAACCTACGTTTGGTCTGTATTGTGGCCATTAATAGGAAGAGAAATATGAGGGAGGAAAAAGCATGATAGCATTAGAAGGAAAAGGGACCAGGACAGATTAAAACAAATATAAAGAGATGGAGACAGCAAGGCAGAGAAGGCAGATATTAAATGATGCAAAAGAAAGGAATATACACTTGCACATGAGATGCACTGACGCTAAGAGAGAGAGCACGCACCATAAGAAAATAAAATACTACCCACAGAAATCGAGCTACATTGTCAGCTCCCCGAGGACAAGGACTGCATCTGATTTGTTGGCTATTAGCTTCCCTAGAGCCAAGCACAGGGCCTGACAGGGAGTAGACTCGGGAAATAGCTGTTGTCCAAATAAATGAAAAAGGCAGAGAAACACAGAGAAAGGAAGGAAGTCTGTAGAGTTTGGAAGCAGGCGGATCTGGGTTCAGATCTTGGCTTTCTAGCTTCAGATTTATGCGATCTGGAGTAAGGTGCTCATTACTTTCAATATTTTTGGGTCTCTCAGTTCTTTGTATGTAAAAGTAAGACTAGGTTCCAGATATTTAGCTATTTTTCTCTTCAAAAAGCCCTCCGTACTCTTCCATGACGCTGGGGCTGTGACCACATGGCACCTCTGCTGGCCGGCTGGAGGAGGAAGGGGCTTCTTCCTGAGAAGCTCATTCTCCTCAAAGCTTCTTCACCAAGCCACAGGCGGTTCTTTTCCTATCGCAGCCATGAAACCCAGTTTGCAGTTTTTCCAGCACCCCGGGGCCCCCTTTCGGACATCTCAGCGGCAGCAGAGGCCTGACATTCGGGTCTGAAGTTTGAGGATTCCAGCCTCTTCCCTCTGTTGCCCCAGTCGTGGGGTGGTGCCTGCTTTCCATAGCTGCTGCCTCCTTGATACCCGAGAGTCCTCTTTTTACCCTTTTAGTTCCTAATTATCAGCTTTATTTATTTTTTTTAAGATTATTTATTTATTTATTTGATAGACAGAGATCACAAGTAGGCAGAGAGGCAGGCAGAGAGAGAGGAAGTGAAGCAGGCTCCCCGCTGAGCAGAGAGCCCGATGTGGGGCTCGATCTCGGGACCCTGAGACCATGACCTGAGCCGAAGGCAGAGGCTTTAAACCACTGAGCCACCCAGGTGCCCTAATTATCAGCTTTATACCCAGTCAGCAAGACTTTCAATTCCATCTTCTCTATTTTATTTATTGGTTTATTTATTTTTAGACACACAGAGAGAGGGGAGGGAAGGGCAGAAAGAGAGTAAAAGAGGATCCCAAGCAGGCTCTATGCCTAGCGCAGAGCCGGGTGCCGGGCTCGATCCCTCCACCCTGAGATCATGACCTGAACAGAAATCAAGAGTCAGACACTTAACCACCTGAGCCGCCCAGGTGTCCACCATTTTCTCTGTTTGAATAACTAGTTTGGTTTCCTTCCCTGCCTAGACCCCGACTGAAACAGGATCATAACGCCTGCTTCACGGAATTGCGAGGCTAGATACCTAATGTGCTCCGAATATTGCCTGACGGCGGTAGGAACACCATAACTGTGAGCTTTATAATGTAGAGAGACACAGTGGAACATTCGACCAGTAATGCTGGAGATGATACAAACGGGCTTTTGTATCATCTTTTGAAGACTTTGACGGCTGTGCTCTGCCTTTTCCAGGCACAGGCACAGAGAACGTATCTAAGTCAGAGACCATATGCCATTGAGTCTAAGACACCACTGATTGCCACACGTACCGTTAATTCTGTGTATTACTAAGAAAATTACTAATCACTACTGATTAAACTATGGTATATCATAGATTGTGAGGCTCATTCTGATATTAGAAATATTAAAGTGTGAAGAAATATATGCCTTTGGGACACTGAGTGGCTCAGTTGGTTAAGCCGCTCTCTTCTGCTCAGGTCATGATCCCAGAGTCCTGGGATCAAGTCCCACATCAGGCTCCTTGCTTGGTGGGGAGTCTGCTTTTCTCTCTGCCTCTGTCTGCTTGTGCTCTCTCTCTCTCTCTCTGACAAATAAATAAATAAAATATTTTTTTAAAAAAAGAAATATATGCCTTTGAACTGGTGAAATATAGCATTTACACTGAACCATGGTGAATTTTAGGTAATGCTTGATGGATCTATAGTCATTCTTTATCCCTTCTCTATAGCACCAACACTAAAAATATACACATACACACACACACTTAGGAAAAGTGAAGATGAAGAAAAACATTTCCTGGCCCAGTATAGATCCTTATTCAAGAGTCCCTGAGAAAGTCAACAATTGGAATCCAGCTCCAAAGAAATAAATCTTTGATTTGGTGTGGCCTGCCCATTTTACCCCAGGGCTCACCTCCCTCACCTGGCAAAGCCTTCCAGAGTATTCTGAGCAAAATAAGCAAGCACACAAACCACAGGCAAATCAGAAGTTTGCTTTCCATTCAGACTGAGAAGGAATGGGAACCTCAAGTGGAAAGTGCCCTTGCTTATTAGCATGACCGGTGGTCTGAGCTAAAATTATCCTGCGTTCAGAACACTCTGTGGGCTTTTATGCATCAAGCTTTTTAAAGCTTCAATCCAAGTATGTTTTGGAATATGGTTATAATCAGAAAAACAAGGACTGCAAAAATAACTCTTTGTGAGTCAATGTATTTCCTGCCCCAAATAAGTTCTTACTATAGCTGGCCCTACACGGCCCTGATCACATGGGGGAAACAGCCCGGGCCTGATGCCACATCACACACCCTCCAGGCTGCCTGTCTCTCTATCAAGTCAGTGACCACAAGAAAGTGATGAATCGATGGGCCAGAGGGAGAGAGTGAGGGGCAGGAGCAAGAGAGAAAGATGAGTGTGAGATGGCTTGGCACTTCAGATGGGTTTCATTGGCCAGGGTTGCCTTTCTTGAATTTTCACCCACTGGTCAAATAGGGGGAAACTGCAGCCTGTCCTTTTGCACCCTCCGTCCTCTGACTTGATCTGAAAGTGGAAGACTGCCAGAGAGCCTCAAGCCTCTTCTAGCTCTGCACACTTGTTGGCAAACACTCGTTTAATAACCCTGGGCGAGCTTCCGTCTTAACTCCCACACCTGTGCCTGGGCTCTGTGAAGAGGACAGTCAGTCCCAACATGTAAGAACATTGTAAAAAGGAAGATATGGGCTGCCTAATGAATGGGTTTCATGGGACTGTGGAAGTGCTTTCTTCACGGAGGTTAGTCTCAGAAACCCTAAACAGGTTGCTGGGAAGAACACAGAGACTAGGCGTACAGAGGGAGTCAGATTAATCAGGTGTTGTATCATGTGCCCTGTTTATTGCACACCCTAAATAACAAGCATTGTGGGAGGCGCTAGGGCTACAAAGACAAATACGAGAGTTCTGGCCTCTAGAAGTTCACATCTAGAGTTCACATCAGTGCGAAAACAATCAACCCAATACTTCCCAAAAGTAAAAGCTGAGTTGAAGGGTCAGGGTCCACAGAAATAATAGAGAAGGAAGTACATTAAGAGGCGTTTGCCCCAGGACCTTTGCACTTGCTATTCTCCTTTGGCTGGAGCTCTCTGCTGAGGTATCCTTGTGGCTGAGTCCCTCATCCATGCTCAGAAAAAGCCAGCATCAGGGAGAGGAAGGTAAGATAGATGGATCTATAGGGTTTGTATCATCCCTGAGATCTTCCAATCAAACCATATGTACCCAATCTCTTACCATATTACTTGCCAACTTTACCCACAGCACTTTGTTCACATGCGTGTCAGCTTTTCTCTGCACCAGATCTCTCATAGATGATCCGTATTTCTGAATCACATGTATTCTGGGATAAGCCCCTCACAGAAACCTAAGTCACGCCCTCTCCTGGGGTTACTAAGTAAACAATCCAAGTCCCCCTGTGCAGCAAAGACATGGCCCCCTGGAACTCCAGGCTGCAGCTGCAGTGGAGGTCAAGGGCAGCGCTATGCTATTGCTGGCTGGCATGCCTCATGAGAACCATTCGTTTTGAGTCTTAAAAATTTTGCAAACCAGGAGTCCCTGGGTGGCACAGTTGTTTAAGCGGAGGACTCTTGGTTTTAACTCAGGTCATGATCTCAGGGTCGTGAGATCAAGCCCCGCATCAGGTCTGTGCTCAACATGGCATCTACTTGAGACTCTCTTTCCCTCAGCCCCTTCCCACTGTGCACTCTTCCTTCCTCTAAAAATAAATAATTTTCTTTTCTTTTCTTTCTCTTTCTTTTTCCCTCACCAGCTGTTGACATGTTGGTAGCTTGAAGTCAGCCTCATTGTGATTACTGAAACCAGATCAGCCAATGGTACATATCAGGGCTCCTCTCCTTCTATAAAGCTGGCTGGTAAGTATTTACTAGCACACCATCACTAAGGATGATCCGTCTGGGTTGCAGGGAAGAGCTTCGACCAAATGGTTCCATTAGCAAGAGTGAGACAAAACATATGTAAGGGGACGACGGGTACCCTCTTTGGCCCCCCTCAGGGACAAAAGTCCTCACATGCTATATGCTCAACTACTCCCTAAAGGAGGGGCTGGCAAACTTTCTGTAAAGGGCCAGGGAGTCAGTAGTTTCAGCTTTGCAGGCCTTCTGGTCACTATTGCTACTATATAAGTCTACCTTTATAGCACAGAAGTAACCCTAAATAATATGTAACCCTTTGCTGGGGCTGTATTCTGACACAATTTCATTTATAGACACTGAAATTTGAATTTCCTATCACTTTTACATGTCACTAAATATTATTCTTCTTTTGATCTTTTCCCGGCCATTTCTGGATGTAAAAACCATGCTGAGCTCACAAGCTGTACAAAATCAGACCGTGGACTGGACTTGGCCTGTGGGCTTACATTTTGCCCAGCGCTATCTCAGAGTATAACACATTGAGTAGATGGGAAACATGACCCCGTCCCAGTGAACAGCGATAACATTCTCATTACTGGGAAGTTTTTGCACTGAGTGCTATCCTGAGAACTTTATATACATTTCCTCATTTAATCCTTAAAATGATCCAAAAGTAAATAATATTATTAAGATTTGGAAAAGAAAAATAACGTGGTCAAGGTCACACAGCGGGAACATGGCAGAGCTTGCTAGGATCTGGATTCATTTTTGCCTAATTCAAAAGTCTATGCCCTTAGCCTCTAAGACCCTCATTTGAAATTCTGGGTCTTGTGTGCAGGAAATAATCCTGAACACCAACTCCCGTGTTTATCCTCCTTCGGCCATCACATACAGTCAGTCCATTTTCCCCCTTTCTTCCCCCAATGCACGGGCCCTGCGAGGCATCCAGCAGACTCACCCTAGGATGGGCAAGGCCACATTTACTTTATCTTTTTTAAGGAACTCCATAAAATGTGCAGTAGCCCTAGTAGTTTGAATAGAACTTGCAATTTATTGCCAAAAATCAGCCTAAGGAGAGGGACCTGGGTCCCAGGAGGAACAGCGGAGCCCTGGACTGGACACCATCCTTGAGGGACATAGGACAAGTCCAAGCTAAGGAATGTCTTCTCTGTCTCAGGAGCTGGCAGGACAAAGCTAGGAGCTCTGCTTTAACCATTTTTAAAATGAGACACACAAAATTAACTCTAGAGAGGACAGTGACTCCTGGAAGAAAAAAATGTATTTAGGTTGTGTATTTGTGTGTGTGTGTGGAGGTATAGTTCAGAATATTCAGCAATGGAAGAAAAAAACACAAATTATAAGGTTAAATTATTTCTGGGAAATTAAATGTCATAATTTCTGTAATTATCTTACTACTACTTTAATAAAAAAAACTGATGAAACTTATTAATATTGCTAGCTCTAAGTGAGATGTTTTATTATTAACAAAAAAAATGATAAATGCCTAAAACAAATAGTGTGACTGAACTATAGACAGATTTTCAAGAGCATAAATAACTTTGTATATCTTGAGTTCTAAGATAAATCAGAGGGATAGTGACCTGGGTGCAATTGAGTGGTGTTCTGACAATGATTTTCCAGTTTAGGTCAGCCCTGACCACAGATGATCTTCACTTGGCCATTAATTTTACTCAGCTTTGAAATAAGCCTAATCTATCCTTGCCAGTAAAACTCAGAAATCCAGGCACACATTTAAAGGAAAATTTAGTTCAACCTTGAAGACCGGGATAAACATTTACTGGCTTACAGAGAAAGTTGATTTGTCCCTTTGGGAAGCTAGCTCTTTAAATAATAAAGTGCCATGCTCTGCTTAACCTTGAAAAAGGTCAAGCTACCTGTGATGGAGCCCAGGCTTCCAAAGAAGAAGCAGATTGCAGAGTGGAAAGGATCAAGAAGACTGATCATTGAGAAGACTGATACTCTAGCGCTGGTGAAAGTTTGGGGAACTTCGGATGGTTGTGTAAATCGGTGCAAACTTGCTGGGGGAAAGATACTTCTTGGAGGAAAACTTTGGCAACATGTAGAAAAGCCTTTTTTAAAAGTCTTGGCTGGAGAAAGGGGTGGAAGGATGGGGTAACTGGTGATGGACATTGGAGAGGGTCATGTGTTGTAATGAGCACGGGGTATTATTTAAGAGTGATGAACCACAGACCTGTATCCTGACATAAATAATACATTATATGTTAATTAATTGAATTTAAATTTAAAAATAAATTAAAAAAATAAAAATAAAAGTCTTTGATGTAGAAGTCCCACCCCTAGAAATTTGCCCTAAGGAAATAGTTGGACTAATGTGTTAACATAAGCAAACAGGATGTCAATTACCAGAGCGTTTGCAGTACTGATAAATTTGAACTGAACATTTATCAATAGGAATTTTATTCAATGATTATGGCATATCTACACAATGAGAAGTATGACACCATGAATTAGAATGATACGCTATATATTTGTAGACATGGAAAAGAGATGTTTATAGACTAGTAAGTGGAAAAAGACTATGTGACCTTTGATTCTATAGCGGTGGGAGACGTGTGTGCATACGTAGGCTTTGTGTGTGAGCGCATGTGTGTGTGTGTGTGTGTGTGTGTGTGTGTAAGCATGCACATAGAGCAAATCTGAACAGCACAATTTTTACAGAAATAATTTTTGAGTGGTGTCAGCTTAATTTTAATCTTTATATATCTCTGTACTTTCTGAATTTCTAGGAATGAGTATGCATTATTTTCTTAATCAGAAAATAATTTACATTAACAAAAATTCTCCAAGAACTAGCTAATGAGAGCTGGATATCTTCTTCCTTTAGTTTTAACCCTCTGGTTAATTCTGATACTACTTTTTTCTTTTTCTTTCTTTCTTTCTATCTGCTTTCTTTCTTTCTTTCTTTCTTTCTTTCTTTCTTTCTTTCTTTCTTTTTTGATATCACTTTTTTCTTCATGACATCTGCTGTGATGGGTCCTCTACCATAGGCTTCTCAGAGGTTGAGGTGTTCAGTTACCTCCATTTTTTTTTGAAGCTCTTAGCATATATGTATATGTTTTTTTTTTTAAGATTTTTATTTATTTATTTTACAGACAGATCACAAGTAGGCAGAGAGGGAGGCAGAGAGAGAGGGGGAAGCAGGCTCCCTGCTGAGCAGAGAGCCCGACGTGGGACTCGATCCCAGGACCCTGAGATCATGACCTGAGCCGAAGGCAGAGGCTTAACCTGCTGAGCCACCCAGGTGCCCCATATGTATATGTTTTTTAAAAAAGAAATAACTAAAGAGGGTTCCAAAATTTGTAGTCTATTAGAATTGTTTACATGTAACAAATTACTGCTTTTCTCATCAAGAAGAGCATTCTATATAATTGTATATAACAAACAGGATTCATGGGGAAGGTCTACTCTCCCTGTATACAGACTATCCCAGAGTAGAGAATACAGTACAGTAGAGAGTAGAGTACAGTTGGCCAGAGCTTTAAAGTGGTATCGTGAAGTTCCTCCTCTTCCAACTGCCTGGCTGTGTACACCTTTGGAGATAATACCAGAAATCAAAATATCCAAAATCATAATTTGAGGCCATTTGGGAATGTGTGCCTGGGGTCATCGGGTCTTCCTGATACCGCTATAAGGGGCTCTGTCTCTGTTCCAAGCTAGACTGACTCAGTACAATGGCGTGCTCCCTTCTATCCAGCCCACATTTCTCTCAGTCTGGCTTTTCCAGGCTGTACTCTCAAGCTCTGGGCTTAGAGCTCCCCATATATAGTCTAGGTGCTCCCTGGGCTATTTCAACCCAACAGCTTTTGCACTGGCGAGTGTGGCCCCTGAGAAGCCTGGCTGCCTGGTGCGGTATGGGGAGGGCCCAACAGCAGAATGCCGTGCTGCGGCTTCTCTGCGCCCTGGAGAACCAAAGTTCTGGAAATAGTGATTTGGGGGCTGTGGCAGGACAACAATGTCCATGATGGGGAACTACAGCACTAGGGGTGGACGAAGGAACGTTAGACACCTGTCTGTGTCCAGGAAACTCCAGATACAACCCAAGAACCATAGGTGCACTAACATGACATCAAGATCCAGACTAAATGTGGGAGTCTTGTCAACCTTTCTATATGACAGGGAGACCAGGCCCTGCCCAGATGCTGCATCTGGATGACTGAGCAGGCTAGGTTTTGCATCTTCAGCAAGACAGAGATGGGTCATTCTCACAGTGACTTCTGGAGAGAACCAGCTGAGTCTCCTGCCATGAAGCTGCTTGTGCCGAATTCCTCTGTGAGCCAGACAGAAGCATTCACGGGGTACTCAGAGACCTCAAGCAGCTTCCACGGTGAAAACTGAGCAAGGGTGACCATCACAGAAGAAGAAACAAATTTAAAACACAGCAAAGTATTTCTGCATGCTGAAAGACCTACAGGTGGCATCAGGAATGAACACAACAGACAAGAAGTCTGGCAAGTGGTGCCATAAACAGGGCAGAGGCTCTGAAAAACATTTATTTAAAAAGATTTTTATTTATTCATTTTATCAGAGAGAGAAAGAGAGAGACCACAGCAGGGGGAGCAGCAGGCAGAGGGAAAAGCAGACTCCCCACTGAACAAGGAGCCTGATATGGGGATTGATCCCAGGACCCTGGGATCATGACCTGAGCCAAAGGCAGACGCTTAACTGACTGAACCACCCAGGTGTCCCTGAAAAACATTTTTTGTTTGCTTTTGAATCTTCTATTCAAGTGACATCGATAGTCCATGCATTTGATGTATACATTAATTTATGTAATAAACTCCATAATTACACAAATTAATTTCCATTTATCCCTACTCCCCCAACTTCCATGCTGCTTTCATTATAGGCAGTCATGTTAATGTATTTACTGTGGATATTTTCATTGCAAGCATTTTTGCAAAACGTGCAATGTTTTGTGTTCATGGATTTCTAACTTAATAAATGGTTATGTTAAGCATCTCATTCTGTTTTCTGGCTATTCCACCAAACATGAGTATGGCTGTGTGTTGCTGGATTCCATATTGCTCTGTGTATATCATTGTTCCTGACTGCTGCCTAAGGTGCCAATCCTTTGCCTCCACAACACGTTACCCATTTGCTTTCCAGTGATGGACAGACACCCACAAATAATGTTGCAGTTAACATTATTGCATATGTCTTCTCACAGACCTGTGTGAGAGTATCCGAGGGATACCCAGGAACTATATTGTTGGAACCCTGGTTGTGTGTATACTTAATTTGACCAAATTCTGCAAGATTGCTTGCCAGAATGGTTGTCCCAATCTATATGTGCATTAGCATTGTGTGAAAACTCCTCTGTCTCCACATCCCTGGGGGAGGGATCATTTTCAAGAAGTAGGTCACAATATGGAGCCCTTCCCTTTTAGACTATGGACCCTTTGTGTCTTGCTCCTAGACTGGATGCCTGAGCTCAAGGCCCCCAAAGAGCTGCTGGGAATTGGTACTGAGAATGCCCATTGCTACTGCTTCCTGGAAAAAAGACGAATTAATGTGGCTATTGCAAATCAGTCATTTAGCAAATATTTATTGAGTACCCACTACGTGCAAAACTCCGTAACTAATGGAGAAAATCTCGTGTAATCTGTACTTTTTTTGTATTTGGAAATTAATGGAAAAGAATGGAATTGATTTAAATTCTTTTTTAAAGATTTTATTTATTAATTATTTCTCAGAGGGGGGGGGCGCCAGTAGGGGGAGCAGCAGGCAGAGGGAGAAGTAGGCCCCTGCCTTGCAAGGAGCCTGATGGGGGACTTGATCCCAGGACTCTGGGGTCATGAATGGTATTGATTTAAATTCTTCCAAGTAAATAACCACAAGCACACAAGGTTATAAACGAAAATTTTAGGATGCGGTGGGGAACGCTTATCTAAACAAGAATGAAAACATCACAGGGACAAGGAGTTTCAATACTGTGCTCCAGCTTCTAGAAGAGTGCCTGACATCGAGTTGGCCCTTGGAAATATTCGCTGAATGAATGGCGAGATGAAAAGAGGGTCAGTGTTTAGGGCGGGCCTCCCTAAGAACATGATGCTCAAACTAAGCCTTGGAAGATGAGCAAGGGTTAGTCAAGACAATGTGATGGTGGTGGTGGTAGCCGGTGGGGGCACCAGGAGCTCCCCTGGAGGAGGAGCTGGAGATGGCTGCATCAGGTCAGCAACGCCTAAACCCGTCTGTGCAAATACCTTCCCTGGCCACCTCAGGCACAGGTTTCCTGGGATGCTGCTCCCTCTTCTCTATAAAGCTGTTGGGAACGAGCTCAGACCAGTGAGGCAGAGCCATAAACAACAATGGGAAATCCTATAGCCACGAGCAGAAGGCAATGTTCCTATCTCTTGAACTGGGACAAAAATGTTTTTGAACAAGAAAAAGAGAACATGGGGTGCCTGGGTGGCTCAGTGGGTTAAAGCCTCTGCCTTTGGCTCAGGTCATGATCCCAGGGTTCTGGAATTGAGCCCCGCATCAGGCTCTCTGCTCAGCAGGGAGCCTGCTTCCCTTCCTCTCTCTCTGCCTGCCTCTCTGCCTACTTGTGATCTCTGCCTGTCAAATAAATAAATAAAATCTTAAAAAAAAAAAAGAAAAGAAAAAGAAAAAGAGAACACGTTTAAAATCAGACCCCTGAATTCGAATCCTCCTGCTCTGTCTCTTAGCAGCGGAGTAAACATGTACAAGGGACCTAACCTCCTTGAGCTTCCTCATGAGCAAAAAATAAGAAGGATGACACTGACTTTATAGGGGTTTTGAGAAAATTAAGTGAGATATGTTATATCTCTAAGACACTATATAATAATAAGCTCTGTTATTATAATGATAACAATGCTATTGTTGAACACTTATTTGCTAAGAGCTTTATTTAAATTTTCTCTTCTATCCCTAGTACCTACTTCATAGGGTTCTGTGCACACAGCATGTGCACAGACTAAGGTACCTGGTACAAAAACCTCTAAAAAAAATGTTAGCTATTATCTAACGTAGACAACATAAATATTCCTATTTTACAGATGAAGAAACCAGGGCTTAGAGAGATAAATAAGTTCTCTGAATTCACATACCTAGTAAGTGGCAGAAACGAGATCAAATGATGTCAGCCTCTACGCTTTGTGCCTGGCCCCCAGCGGGCTTCCAAATCCATGCTAGCTTCTCTTCCCAACCATCTCCTGGCCTCCCGTTTTCCTCTCCTGAGGAGTAGTTAGCAATGAGGAGCCCCATAAAGGCCTTCAAGGGTGGACAGAACTATTAGTATAGGGCATCGAAGTGCTCCTCTGCATCGACATACACAGAACTTATAGATATTTCTGTCAAACGTGGAAGGCAGGCCATAAATATTGTACCTGGTTCTACACAGACCCAACAGAATGTGCCAGCTTCCTTCTGGGCTTGCTCTGAAACCTTTGTGACAACGGTCATTGGATTTCGCAAGCCTTGTTTAACACTGGAAGTAATTTAAATTAGGAGATACTGGGTTGCTTCTTCATTTTCCCTTGAAGAAATAGGAACATTCTATATTCTATTAGGGTGCCTGATAATTGCTACCTATTTAATTTCTGAAGGAATCCAAAATTGGGCAGAATCTAGGTCGCTGAATTCCAGATAGTCACTTGAATTTTCTTTTAAACAAAATAAACCCAAGGCATGAAGAAGCTCAAGTATTCCAGAGAGAGGATAAATCATTGGAAAGAGACATATGGTAGCCCGAAGCATTCTTTTCTCTCCCTCTGTATGTGTGTGTGTAATTTATTTTCCAAGGAAGATTTCACTCAGATGGAGTAATCTGTTTCTTGAAAGAGTCCAGGAATTCTCTTGGGGTCTCTTGAGGCTCTGGTTGAAGGTACAGTGATTAACTCAGTCCAGATGAAGAACCAAATGTTTTCTATCCACTCTTCCCAGGCTCCCTTCTCCTTCTCTCTCCTTTCCCCAGCTCTTTGAGTTTTTAACCCTGTGATCTCTTCTTAGCACATGGATTTTCAGAGAGTACACAACCAAAGATGGAAATGATTTATTTTCTAAGATGGTCTAGATATCTTGGGCTTTCAGCCAAGCACGAAAAGGACTTCTGGCAGTGTGGAAACATGCAGACCCAGGGAAGAAAATCCTCATACACAGTATGGACTAGTTCCCGACCAGATCTGGGGAGACTTGACCCATGCTCTCAGAAAGGGGCTCAGAATTCTGTTGGAGGAAAATTGCTGAAATCACACACACACACACACACACACACACACACACACTCACACGGAGTAGGAGAAAGGAAGATGGAGGGGGAAAATGGAGATGATGTAGATCAGGTGCAGTTCATATAAATGGTATACTAGGCAGGACTTAGCATGACAAGTAATGAAAATAAATTGAAAATAAACTTTTTAAACCTGAAAAAAATACAGAATCTATTTTTCAGGAAGAGTATAAAAACTACAGAAATTAAGTTTTATTCATATTATATTTCCTACTGAGCATGAGTACATAAAACAACTTGTGAAATGAATCCTTTCCATCTTCTGGTTAGGATACTCCCTTTTCTCCTGAATTGGAGCTCCACATGAGGTGTGTGTGTGTGTGTGTGTGTGTGTGTGTACATGTGTTGAATTACTATCTACATAAATGGATACTACGTGTCATATTGATTTTTGGTAATTCAACACTAATTCCAGGCAAAGCATCCTGAGAAATTCCAGACTTATGAACGCTTTTCTGGAAGGTCACAATCAAGATGTGTAGGAATCTAACTGTATTTCGAACAATTCCCAGATTCTTTTTAAAAGCAGGAAACAAACTCCTGTATTGGCTTTTCTCCTCTTTAAGCAAATGCCTTTCACTAAATTGCTAGTATTTTAAGAATTTGACCTAATCCTCAAAATACTTCAGTAGGGAATGTGACAAGTGTTACAACTACAGTTCTCCAGAGATTAAAGAGAATGTACTTAACAGGCCAGTGGTACAAGTGAACATAAATGCCAAATTTCATGACTCATAGGATAGTGAAAAGTCCATTACATGTGATCATTTCCTCACCTCTAGAAATCAGAAATAAACTATGCTTCACTTAACTTTAAAACCTAAGTTTTCTCTAATGAAAATAAAAGGAAGCTGTTCTGTTAGATTCTTCTTCACACAGCACCACCAAATCATTCAGTCAATTTAGTGAAGAAAAAAAGGAGACAATCTAATTCAGTTGGCATTAAATAAGGAAAAATAACCCAAAGTTGGGTCAGTTAACTGCAAAGAGATAGATGCTTCCTCCAGCTAAATAGTCTCCTTTCCCCTGCTGTCATTTCTCCAATTTCATGCACTTCATTTCAGGTCATTTGAGCTCAAGCCAATGGGTCGCACTGCTATCACTCCCACTATGAGAAAAGAGGAGTAATGAACATGAGCACGTATCCCTCTAGGCTCTTCGCCTGTAGAAATGGATACTATTATCGTTCCCGTTTTACAGATGAGGAAACTGGCTTAAAGAGTGTTGAGTAAATTGCCCAGTGTATTGAGTATTGAGTAAATTGCACGCCAGTGGAAGTGGAAGGACAGGGTCCAAACCGAGGAGGGCGCAAAGTTGAAATCTTCACGGAAGTCTCAAAGGTTGACCATTTGCTAACCTTCACTCCAATTAAATGGTTCATTGACGTATGACTCCCTCCCATGTTCATCTGCATTTCAGTAAGGACTTGATTAAAATGGAAACTCTATCAGGGTAGGGATTTGGTGTATTTTGATCATAACTGCATCCCTGGTGCTTAGCCCGTGGTAGATGATCCATGATCAATGTTGGCTTCGTGGGTTTTCCAGCAGGGCAGTGGCACGGGGCCCCCTCTCAGAAGGGCTCCACACTTGGTGTTAATGCTCTGTAGTCACCATCTTGAAATTCTTAGTGATCGCATCTTTGAATTTGTGTTTTGTAGATGAAGTCTACAGTGAAGCATGGGCAGGACATTTTGAGCCTCTGCTCACATGTGGTCCCACTTCCCACCTCTGCACCTCCTGCCTCTATGGGTTCTTGGTTGCCCACTGTCCACCTGTAGTGCTCTGGGTGGCAAGTAGGGTATGTGGTCTGGGTGGGGGGATTGTGACTCTGGCCGGGGTCTGGGCATGGATGCTGAAAGAATTGGAGCTAGGTGCCTGTGCCCTGCGGCATCTCCCTGAAGGACACGGCTGCTTCTGTCCCACCCTGGACGGGCAACTCCACAAGTGCACTTGGTAGGTGCCTCCCACACCGTGGTGAGCCTCTAAGCCATGCCCGATGTAGGAGCCAAGTGCATCCTGGTGCGAACCCTGCAGTGCCTTTGAGGACTTGCCCGTTCCCAACACATCAGGTGTGGTGCTCTACAGTGAGTCCGGAATGGGGTCCAAGGTGCCTGCAGAGATCACATTTCCTCAGGTGCATCCCTGTACCCAAGGGAGCATGACATTAAATAGCAAAATTAAATTAAATCAGATTAGTGTACATGAAATGAACAATATTAAATACACATTGAATAAAACACCATGCCAGATCAAGAGAGAAACCACAAAAGAAAAATATAAATATAAAAAATATTTAAAATATATAAAAATATTTTAGTATTGTTTTTTTAACAATTTTTATTTTATTTTATTTTTAAAGATTTATTTATATTCGAGAGTGTGTTTGAGAAGAGGGGCAGAGTAAGAGGTGGAGAGAGAGAGAGGCAAACTCCCCATAGATTGTGGACCCTGATGCAGGAATCTGCCAGGGGCTCCATCTCCATCTGGAAACCCTGAGACCGTGACCTGAGATGAAATCAAGAGCTGGAGGCTCAACTGTCTGAGCCAGCCAGGCACCCCTGGTATTTTCATATCTTTAATCATACTTTCCCCTGCTTTTTGAATGGGTACCATGCATTTTCATTCTGCAAAGGGCCTCACAAATTATGTAGCTGATCCTGTCAATAATTGTGTATTGAGTTAATAGTTTGGACTCTCAGAAATCAAAATGTTTAGGTCTCAAAGGAATAAAGCACGAAGATCCAGAAACAGCATCTTTGACTGGACGATATTCCTTCAGATCATACTCCCCAGGAACAATAGATGAGAAGCATTAAACACTCAAGAACTCTTGACAATCAGAGCTAGAATGGGCCATCTACAGATGATCTGAGTGAAATCTCTCACATGATAACTGTGGCTTCCATAGGCAAACTGACCAGTAGACATTTATTATTTAGCCAATAAGGTCTTCAGGAGTCAGTAGGATTGCTTTTGGGGATAGGCATGTGATTTTCTAGCTTGGACCCATTTCCCGTGTCGCTCCATTATCGCACCTTTGACGGCTTCTCCTATAACCTCACACTCATGCATATGAAGCCCGTGTGTTTTATTCCTGTTTGCTGTATCACATTTAGGAGGATCCATTATGCTTTCTTTCAGGGCTGTAATTCTATAAATCTGATACCAAAAAGAGTTCACAAACCCCAGGAGGGAAGTAATTATTTATTACGGGGTGGGATATTTTTACATTCCCCTCTTCCCTACTGCACTACAGACTTTATTTAAGGACACATGTATTAGTCATGGTAGTCTAACTCCTGAAACAAACAAACCTCAACTCTCACAGTGCCTTAAAATAATAAGGCTAGGTTTTTTGCCCTTATGTCCGTCTGGTCCAGTGGAAATTAGTTGAGGATGATTTATACAGTCATTCAGGGTCCCAGGTTCTTCCATCCTGTGATTTCCTCAGCCCCTACATCCTCTGAATCTTCTACTAGTTCATTAGCATTTGGCTGACAGATGAGGAAAAATAGAACCCATTAGGGGATTGTGAGAGATTTTTTAGGGGTCTGGCCAGGAAGTGATATACATCACTCCCACCCACATTCTACTGCCCTAGACTGTTCCCTTGGTTCTACTTACCTTCGGGGAAGGTTGCCAGGCCTTAGGGATTTCCATCCTGGTGAAGTCCTTTCTGAAATTCAGGTAGGCATGGGGTTTAAATTCAGGGAATGGTCTGCTAATGGTCTGTTTTTGAGCCTGGCCTCTACATTTGGACTTTGCCCTCCCCTGAGTTTCAATCCCCCTCTGCAACCTTGGCCGCTTCATAATGTTCTCTTAGCCTATTTTCATCCAGCTGTGTGCCTAGAATGAGAAGGAAGTAGATTTCACGGAGATTGTTTTTGCTGTTACTGTGAGGATCGTGTGGTGTTTTCATTATATATATGCTGGCTGGCACTAGGAGGTATTCAGAAGCTGTTTTCCAAATGAGGACATAAAAGAAGTGGGCTCACTGGGATGGGGCGGACCCTGGGAGCAAAAAATTCTGACCTGCTTAGATTTTTTTTTTTAAGATTTTATTTATTTATTTGACAGAGATCACAAGTAGGCAGAGAGGCAGGCAGAGAGAGGGGAGGAAGCAGGCTTCCCACTGAGCAGAGAGCCTCATGCGGGGACTCCATCCCAGGATCCCAGAATCATGACCTGAGCTGAAGGCAGAGGCTTTAACCCACTGAGCCACCCAGGCACCCCTGACCTGCTTAGATTTACAATGAGAGGAGAAGTATTATGTAGGGGAAAAAAAAAAAAAGAATTCTAGGGGTTGACTAGAATTACTGGTTTGTTGTTTATCCTCTTTGATCGAGTGACTAAGTAGCTAATGTCGTATTCAAACTCAATCTTCTCTATCCCATTTACTCTTCTTTTAGCAATTTGCTTTGTCCCCTGTTAGACTCCTTTCTTCTCATATTTGTCCCTTCTCCAAAGACTGTGCCAAAGGTTTTTCCAAATTCTGATCCTGCTCTTTCTGTGGTGTGATCAATTGCCTTAAAAACATCCTGCAACACATTAATGGCTCAGCAGCGCATAATAAACTTCAACTTGGCTTTAGGACAAAAGAAATGCCACACAGACATAGACTTCAATGACACGTCTTCCATCAAATAAGCTGTCCCCTAAAGGGGGAGAACAGACATGTAGTGCCCATTATCATAGTAGCAGATATTCCTCTCCACCCACAAACTCGAGTATGCCAGAGTTATTCCCTTGGCATTTTCTCATTTCCTTTAAATCAACTTCGTTTTTTCCCTAAGCTCCCACCCCACCTGTCTGGTGCAGAGTTTCATTCTAGACATCATTGGAGGCTAAATCTGCCCAGAATCTGGATTAGAGCCCAGAATGGGGAGAAGGTCCTTCAATCTCTAGCTTGCCCCAGTTCCACCTGAGTCCTGGGTTGCCCAAACCAGAGTCCAGATGTTCTGGCTTCACTGACATGCCTGCCTGCACTCAGTACCTCAGTGGTCCAGCATCCCAGAAATACCACGTGACCATCCTGTGTGAGCCCCTGCCTATGTGGAGGTATTCAGGGAGTTGAGATTGGAAGTTAACGGTGGAAAAGAGTACAATCAACGATTATGAGTACAGTCTGGTGTCACTCCCTTGATTACTGCTAAGGAACTGTCACTGTTACCCAGATTACCGTCATGACATCAGTGCAAATGTTAACATAGTGGCTATCAATGGGAAGACCTCAGCTATCTTGCTAAGGGGTACCTTGTAGAGAAACAAACTCCATGGTGTCTAAGAATCTAAGTTCACACCATGGTAAGGAGTCTGAAAATAAGTTATATATGATGTTAAAGCAGAGAAACCCAAAGCTGAGCAGGATAGGGTAAGTTCAAGACCAATATATAAGAACAAACCTAAAGAACGTTTGACCCAACATCCAAACCTGGATTCAATACCCCCACTTGCTTTTCTGCTCTATTTCATTCATCTGTTTGAAGAATTGTAATTATGTAGTTATATTACATTATTTTTTCCTAATCTAATTAGAGTTGTCAATCTAAACATGAAAGTAGCCAGAATAGACTCCATAAGTTCAGACATTACTTTCTTTGTCCACAAAATAAATATGGCCATTTCACAAAGAATTAAACTTGAGTTTCTCAAGGATGTTGGATCCTAATCATTACCATATATTGTGTAAAAGTCCCACTAAGAAATTAGATTTCACCTCCCGGATCACTTGGAAAGAATAATAATAACACAACCTCACGTATGTAGCAAAGCAACTCTACATCAGCCAGTGTGTTCATCGTCCCAGTTCAAGGTAAGAGTGATAGAGGAGCTATTATTAATCCCATTATGCAGAAGGGAACACTGAGAAATTAGGTGATTTGCCCATGGTCATACATTTATTAAGTGGAAGAAATGGGACCATAACTCAAGCTATTGTCTAAAAGCCTTTAATCCTTTCTGTTCTCTGTTTATGTACATTTTGGCTCTGTTAAATTATATTGTTTTTATTTTCCCATTAGCTCAAGGACAACATCTTAGTGGGACATCTGGATTTAATATTCTTTTCACAAACTCTTCAGAGTCCATTCATTTGAATGAAGGGCTTTTGTCAACAGTTAACCCTTCAGACTGCTTCTCAGAAGAGCAAAAACAAGACAGTACAGATTTTGAACTATATTTTATAGTAGCCAGGGAATAGATTTTACTTTCTAATTCAGTTGAATGAATTATTTACAATTCCTCTATCTGTCTTTAAGCACCAGATATTTCCCAAATCCAGAAAAGAGAAAGGGTCAGTCACTGGATTGTTTGTTTATGTCATAATCCTGAAGAGGCATCGTTGGAATACAGAAGATTTAGGAAGTCTGAGATTCCGGCCTAATTGCAGGGCAGGCAAAGGCCTGAAGTCTGAGCACAGTAGGTAGGCCAAGGGAATATCGGTCTTCTGAAGAGAGTGAGAGCGTAGAGATAACGCATGAATTCTAAGATAGGTCTACAAACAGCCCCTGTTCACAGGGGATGGGACAGCACAATAGGAAAAGGGCTCACGCCAAGATCTCCCTCATGAGCCCCTTATATTCTTCTTCTTGTTTTTTTCAAAGATTTTATTTATTTGACAGACAGAGATCACAAGTAGGCAGAGAGGCAGGTCGCGGGGTGTGGGGGTAGCAAGCTTCCCACTGAGTGGAGAGCCCGATGTGGGGCTGGATCCCTAGACCCTGAGATTATGACCTGAGCCAAAGACAGAGACTTAACCCATTGAGCCACCCAGGCACCCCGGCCCCTTATATTCTCTTAGGGAAGATATGACACAGCTGTGGGGTATTCGAACCAGGATTACGACCTAAGCAATCCAGCTCCAGAATCCCCAGGCACTTAAGCCCAACACATCATTGGTAAGGACATTTAGAGAAGTGTCCATTGAGTATTACATGGGAACAGAAGAGCAGAGAGAGACAAGCAGATGCTACTCTGCCTGGAGGGAATAAGGAGAGCTTCAGAGAATAAGGAAGCTTCATGAAGACGTGCAGCTGTAGGGCTGGACACTGGGGAACTGTGTAAAGGAGCTTACACTTTATCCTGAGGAAAAAAGTTCTTGTGTGGAGGTAAAAGTTACTTGCCCACATGTTTCTGTGCCTCAGTGTCTGAATTTACTTCATATTTGGTCCAGCAGAGCGATGTTAGCCTTTTAGACTGTATGGGTGAGTAGGGCCTGGACCTGTTTGACCAGGATCAAATCTGCAAATGGCTCACCAACTCGGAATGCTTTCCAAGTCCGATCCTCCAAGAGGAAGCACATTCAGAGCCATTCAGTGGGACACCCAAAGGACTGTCGGTGAATTCTGGAGGGAGGCAAAAGAAGTCATCAACACTTGTGATAAATTTACAGTCAGAACCCAAGAGCCAGTTGCTTGAGAACGGAGTTGGATGAGTTGAAGTTAGGCTTCGTGAATTTAGATTTGTTGAGCTAAAAAAACGAAAGACCCATGTACGGCCAGATTCTGCAACTAGTTTCTATTTGCTCGTTTTGCACATACTGGTTACCTAATAAAACCTGATTAGCCCACCCTAACGGTTTTTGATGGCCCTAATTGTTTTTCTCCAGATGTGTAGCAGTTTCTGTCTCATCTACAGAGAGGAGCACCAATCTACTAAAATTTTCTCATTTAACAAACAGGGAGCCACTTCAATGCACAAGGACTCGGCCACATGCAAAGACCAAGTCCCTGACCTCCAGTGGGAGCAAACCAAGGAGGGCGGTCGCTATGGAAACCACAGTTAAAAGTGACTCGGAGGCTTACTTCAGAATTTCAGCACAGGCTTCCCTTCTTACTGTAAGAGAAGCCTGTCATCTGGCACTATGTGACGCATTCCTTCAAACAATAAGCAAACAGAGGCCAGGGCCCAGCTCCTGAGCAGGTTTCTCCCTCCTCTGATGGCTGGAACTGTAATTTATTTGTAAGCCTGGTGGTTTCAGGATCTCTGCCACCTCTGTGTCCACAGAGTTTCAGGGAGGTTGGAGGGTGCTGGTTCGGGACTCGGGAAACCTGGATTTGATTCCCAGCTCCACCACTTATCATCTGTGTAAACATGGCAAATTCTCTACCTCTTGAAACCTCTGTTCACCCAAATATAAAATGGACATTACAAGAGTACCCAATTTATGGAGTATTGTGTGAGGACGTATGATGCCGATAATAATATGCCACTCAAAATACGCCACTTTGACATAAGGATTATTTTGAGCTAAAGGCAACTGAGAAATGACACAGAACAAAGCTCTCTAACTTCCCTCCACCCGCCTCAAAGCAGAGTGTAAATTTCCTGTTGTGCAGGTGTCCCCCCCGCCCCGCGCCCGATCTCTTGCCAGGAGGGGTAGAATGACTTAATCACCTGAGACAACGCTAGGCTCTTATCAGTCCAGTGATGGCACCAAGAGGAATCTGCAACACAGACCTTACGAAAATGAACAACCCTTATCTTCCATTAGTTTCCTGCATATATTTTAACTTCCCACAAGCTCAGATTCTTTTTTCTTTTGTCATGTCACATCTCCTCATTTATCACTCTTCGTTAAAACCGTCTAGAAGCCTTCCGGTCTGACTGCCTCTTTGGAAATACCATTTCATTTCTGTGAGCGCCCCTGCCCCCATATTCCTATGAAATAACCCTTTTTTCCCCAATCTGTCTCTTTTCAGTTTATTTTTAGGGGCCTCAGCCACTGAACTTCAGAGGGTAAATGAAAACTTTTTTTTTTTTTCTCCCCAACAGATATCACGGATCAGAAGTTTCCCTTATATCCTTGCATGGTATGTGCTCAGTTGATGCTGGTAGTCTCCTCATGCTCAAGAAATGCAAAACACTGGATGGCACAAACATTATCCTTGTTTTGTTTCTGCCGAATGCCACTTTGTCCTTTAGGTGGCTCCCAGTGAGCTGCAGTGGCCTGTGACGCAAATTATTATTATATTTCTCATAACATGATTCCTACTGAACACTTACCGGGAGCTCAGTGTGTGCCGAGCCGCCGGTGTAAGCCAAGCACCGCTACTATCCCTGCTTTACAGATGGGGACGCCGAGGCTCCGTGTCGCCACATGACGTGGTTACATGGCCTGTGTGGCTCCATGATTATGTGATACTACCTCCCCCGATATGCGGCTGAAGATGGAGATAAGAAATGATAAGAAAGGAGGTGAAGGAAAAAGATCTTTAGAAATGGTCCCTTATTGGGGCGCCTGGGTGGCTCAGTGGGTTAAAGCCTCTACCCTCATCTCAGGTCATGCTCCCAGGGTTCTGGGATGGAGCCCTGCATCGGGCTCTGCTCAGCGGGGAGCTGCTTCCTCCTCTCTCTCTCTCTCTGCCTGCCTCTCTGCCTACTTGTGATCTCTATCAAATAAATAAAATCTTTAAAAAAAAAAAAAAAGAAAGAAAGAAAGAAAGAAATGGTCCCTTATTAAACAGTGCCTTGCACTTGGCCCAGCCTTCAATATTTGCTCAGTGAATGATCGACTAGAAATAAAATTAAATGAGCAGCCAAGGAGGCCAGTTCTCCTGCTGCCCACAGTGCTTGACCATTTCAAGATTATCAGAAGAGCCCACTCTTCATCCCTCCCAGAACTCTGTCAAGATTGCCCATCCGTTTACCTCTGAGGCCGCCTCTATCGGGTAATCACATCACATTCCTCTCTGTGTCGCATTATGGTTTACGTTTTTCTCTCCCTCCTCCCCCTGTAGAATGTAGATGACAGACCAGCTGGCTGAGGAGATTAAAATCCTTTCCTACCCCTCTCTTAATGGAGCTCTGTGGCTTTGTTCTATTAGCAAGACCGGATGGAGTGTTTGTAAAACAGCAGTGAAATCTCTTGGAAAAAAATGAGATCACTCCTGCCACAGTTCTGCCCCAAGGCATATTTATAAGCAAGTAAGTTCCACGTCATTCCTTTCAAATACTCTCTTCCATCAGCCAAGCACAGAGCTCTGGAAGCTTAGATTATTTTAAAACTGTTTGAATGTCATTGGCTGACATCGGGCGCTAATTTCTCTGGGCCAAATTGTTCAGGTTCAGTCAGATTAAGGACTTCCATTAGCAGTTAAGTAAAGTCTTCTGTGTCCTTGACCCTGTAATTAAGACAGATGAGGCTTTGACCTCAGACTGCATTTCTACATAGTTCAGAATTTAGTCCAGTTGCCTGAGAAACTGCTATAAATATTAATAGAAAACCCCAAAGTTTCTTCTAGTTCTCTAGAGAGCGATTTCAACCAAGATATGGCTTTGCTTATTATGGTCCACAGGCCTGAGTCAGATCCCCCTTGGGCCACAATTTGGCAAATTACATTCTGGTAGAAAGTATTGTAGTTTTAGGGAGCTGAGATAGAGGGATCCAAAGAGGTAACATGGTCACTCCAGAAATGTCCCCAGAGTGGGAAATGGACGGCCACATGGGCACTGCCTTCCTTAGAACGAGGTCCCCCGTGCTAGGCCCTTCCTCTGGCAAAACTCCCTCTGCATAGTGAGGAGCCCATAAAGCCGGAAGACATATCTGTCTTGAAGTCAGCCCCTCACTGTAGACCACCCTCATCATATGGCCTGTAGCAAGGACCAGATGCTGTTTGGACTTCCAACTTGGGTCTATCCTCCCAAAGGTAGCCATTGCCCTTTGCACACCCCCTGGGCCTGCGAGACGGCCAAGGAGGGGCTATTCGGCAGGAGGCAGGAACTGGGACAGAACTTGGACTTGAGGGCTGAGGTATCCTCACGGATGCTCACGTGGTTCCTGATGTGAAGACTATGAAGACTAGAGCTGTCAAGGGGAAGAAGAGGGGAATAAGACACAGGCTTGAGTCTTCCATTTGTACCTTTACTGTCAGCTCTGCAAATGGCGGGAGGAGGCCTGTAGGCAGAAAGGGTGTGAGGAGATCCCCTGAAATGTGCAGGTTAATTAACGTGATTTTGGTAGAGCACCATAACCTGGCAGTTCTCTGGTGGTCAGCCTCATGCAAACCCACCCCTCAAGTAAGTGGTCGTACAGACCAAAGGCTGGTTCATTGACATCAAGAACCAACGCGGCCGGGCTGACTGGGATGTTTATGACAGTTGATCAAGTTGTGCTCTCTGTATGAAATCTTACATGGAAAACCCGATTCTAATCAGCCATGTTCTTGGCAAACCAGGAGTCAGAGCAAGGCCTGTGGTTCCAGTTGATATTCTTGGCCATCTCCAGGTTTGGGGTTACACCAGCTGAGTGGGTCCTGTGCTTACAATGTCAGCTTCTAAGAACAAAGCTAAACACTCACTGACAATTTTTTGACCTTTGGATCCTCCGTAGCCTACCCCCATTCGGTTTATAGATCACAAATTCTATCTCTACGTATTCTAATGATGATGACTAGTGACACGTTTCTTTACCTTTTACACGTGATCTGAGTGCTCTTCTAGACTTTGCTTTTCCTGCTTGGAATTCATGCCTTTTAAATGGAAAGTTTCAGAGAGGAAATCTCAGTTCATGTTGTACTGGACTAAATACCAGTGACAAGCCTGGGAGAAAGTTCAGGAGTCTCCACTGGCCACGTACAGATCAATTAGGTGCTTCCCTTCCCCGGCAGGGACATTAACAGGGGAACTGAAACAGAGAAATTCTCCGATGTTATTAAAATGACTTACCAGCACTTTTCTTTTCACGTCCTTGGCTTATGATTTGCAGTCAATTGCACTGCTTATTATATGTTTGTCTATATCCTGGGTTCGAAAGCAAAAATGCAACAGGGATGGTTTTTGAGCTCATCCCTTCCCTGTCAGTTCCTCCATTCATCACTGCCTTTCCTATTTTTTCCCCTGTTACTATTACTCTTTAACCCCATCACCCATTTCCCCCATCCCTCCACCCACCTCTCCTAGGAGAACCATCAGGGTGTTCTCCATAGTAAAGAATCTGTTTCTTGCTTTCTCGCTCTCTCTTTCTCTGAGAAAAAGGCTTTGAAAGAATCAGAGAGGATTCATTGAAAAATCCAGAGAGGATGCATATGCGCGCGCGCCTGTGTGCCCCGTACTTCCGAGGAGGCGTGAAAGCGCGTGCTGGCCGCGTCCGGTTGCACAGGTGTGGGTAGCTCCGCGCTCGGTACTCCAGGGTTCTGCCCAGAGGCTGGAGTGCAACCACAGGCAGCTGCTTGCCTTTCCTCAACAGCGACACAGGGAGGAGGAGGAGGAAGACCCATTCCTTAAGGCACCGGATGGTAAAACACGGTGGAGGAGGAAGAGGTAGATTCCAGGTTTCGTAAGCCAAATAATCCAGTTCAGAATGAAATCGATGTTTAAACTGTCCAGACGTCCAGACGTCGTAGTTATGAAGAGAACGGAAAACCCTCACGGTGATTCCAAAGCCAACCCCTGACTTGGTATCCACACCCACATTAGAGTAAGATTTTAGAGCAGGCGCCATCCAAAGATCTCAGAAAATCCTTCCTAGGCGATGCGTTACTCATGATTGCCTCTCGCCTTTATTTCTGTTGTTCTCTGCGCATGCCATCTCTACATCCCACTTAGGAAACTTGGGCCAGGGCGGGGCCTCACGTTTTGCCGCTCAGCGAGGTTGGGCAGAAGCCAGAGAAAACCGATCTAGATAAACAGGTGACCCGAGGAGGTAGAGTTCGTGGAGACATCCCTTGACCAGTAGTTTGGCAAATGCTGGTCATCGACCTAATGAAGTAAGGGAAGAGTGTGCCTGGTGGAAAATGTCCCAAATGCTGTGGGAAACAGAATACAGAAAACAGTGACAATAAACATTTACAGAAAAGAGAATCGCACCTCTGAGCTCGGCAGTGAAGGACATTTGCATTCAAAATAATGAAAACGGAACAGAAATTGTTAAACTGTGAGTAGAAACATTGCGGGATGCGGTTTGGTGGAAGGTAGTTGGGCTAAATCTTCATTTACTATAAGATCTAAAATTGATGAACAGTAGCAACATAAGTGTATTCTTTAGAAACATGGATCTCAGGGCGCCTGGGTGGCTCAGAGGGTTAAAGCCTCTGCCTTCGGCCCGGGTCATAGTCCTGAGGTCCTGGGATCGAGCCTCACATCGGGTTCTTTGTTCCCTGGGGAGTCTGCCTCCTCCTCTCTCTCTGCCTGCCTCTCTGCCTACTTGTGATCTCTGTCTGTCAAATAAATAAATACAATCTCAAAACAACAACAACAAAGAAACATGGGCATTGTTCAAGAACAAGGAGCTTGAAAGAGCAGAAATTCCTTGCTGCTGGAGAGAGAAATGGATGTGTATGAGAGAACGGTATCCTCAACCGTGAGCTTGTGCGGTGCATTTGACTCCCGAAATCACATGCATGTATTACTCCAATAAAATAACATTTAAAAAAATGGAATTCTGTCCACTTTCGTAACTCAATGCATTGGGAAGTCAGTATGACTAATTCCTCATTCCCTGTGTAAAGACAAAAGATCACAGCTTCTCTCATCTTGCAGATTCCTCAATTTGGAACCCTTTATCCTGGACAATCCAGAAACACTGTAACTGGGGCAGTGAATACCCTAGGGCTAGCCTGTCTATGACGGTCTGTTTTCAACCTTTCTGGGCTTTCTGAACAGGCTTCACATCCAGGAGCTCCTGTTGGAGGAAGAGTCATTTGATGACCCATTGAAATACTTTGCAATGAGACAAACATTTGCAATCATTTTTGGGAAAATATACCCCTTACATTGCCATCGATGAGCATAAACTTGCATTCTGAATGAAGAGGGGAACAAAGTAGTGAAATGTTAGGCACGTCTTGGTCGGTAAAGATGGGGACCAGCCCCGTGGGAGTTTGCACAATTCCTCTTGTGAAGTTATCTGTACTACTTCATTGTTTATTTGCACATTCCTGGCTTCACCCAAGTAAGGAAAGGTTTTTATTTCTTCTGTTTATCCCTCAGTTATACACCAGACGCCATACCTGAAACTTGAAGACTGGGGCGAGGCTGCTCCAAACAAAAATACCAAAGCGCAGAGCCAGAGAGTTCTCTGGACGCAGAGGCTTTGCAGTAGAGAACTGTGTGATGGGGCAGGAGAGTCAGCTGCCGAACGGAAGCCCCCGGCCCACAGCCCAGGCTAACCAGATTATTACCATCCTCGGTCACAAACATGCAGACAGCACTCACTTCAGCCAGGTAAATGCTGGTTCTAAAGCCAACAGTCTCCGGTCTCCAGGTGGGGTTGGAAAAGTGTGCCTGGGGAGAGCCATCCCAAGCCATGGACCATGACCTGCATGCCCGGGACCCCCGCCAGCCAGTTCTGAGGCATCTGTGGCTCAGCTCAGATTTCCTTGCCTTCAGGCCACACACTGGGGCCCTCCAGGCCAAGAAGACAAATGAAGGAATAAGATGGTTTGGGGATTACTGCTGCCCCGCCCACCCGTGGAACTGTTCCAGAATATCAAAAACCTGTTGAAAGCCCAGAGTGGCAGAGAGTGTGGTGAGCAACATAATAGGAGAGAAATCAGCGGATCTTTGTCCATCCACTAGTTCATGTCTGCTGCAGAGCCAAAGCTTCATCCTAGTTTGTTAATGAATGTTGAAATCACTGAAGACTTTTGGGCCTCTGTGGCTCTGTATTAAAAATAAGGAGGTTGATATGATGCATAATCATGAGGCTAACTGACATCTATTGAGCACTTACTACGTGCCGGGCACAGTTGTGAGTTAAATATTTCGGTTGTCACAAAAGCGATAATCTCTCCTTTTAAGATACAAGAAAATCAAAGCATGGAGAGGTTGAGTGACATACTCATTTGGTAGGAGGCAGAACGTGGATTCAAAACTCCAGGTCCTTGTGTTTCCCCGTCATGCTTTCGCCGACTTCTCCTGTGTACTCTTGTTCTTGTTGTGTTGTTTCATCAAGAGGAAGATGCGTGTGCGCTCATTCCAATGCCGGGTATGTGCACCCACCCATACTTGACCTCCAAGCATCACTGAAAAGCCTATATTTATAATTCAGGTAGGAGAAGCCAGGAATTTTGTACCTACCAGTGGCTAAAGCATGAAGTGGAGAGGGATAGTATGTCGGATGAAGAATCACCGACCAGAACATACTAGCAAGCCTCGTCAGGAGCAAGTGGAACAAGATTCAAGGACGAAGAACACACAGCCATGTGCTGCAGAACCAGCTCTCTGAAAGGGAAAAGTCCTGGTACGTCCTTTCGTGACCCACGTCCTGGGTGGAGGGCCTAGGTGTGCAGGGGGGCCACAGTCACATGGACAGAAACACAGGACTCGGATTCAGATGACTGGGAATCAGTCTTCCTGGTTGCACAGATAAGCCAAACAGGCAGATAAGCGCGTTTTCTTCATGGAACCTGCCTCTGCTTCTGGAAAATGGGAATGTGCCAGGCCCCTCCTAGGTCTGTCCTAAGAAGTGAATGGGATGCAGAAAGGATGAATACTGACCATTTACACTGATGTGGTTGGAACTGGAGGGGATTATGCTATAAGTGAAATAAGTCAGTCGGAGAAAGCCAATTACTATATGGTTTCAC
The DNA here is from genome assembly GCF_011764305.1 of Mustela putorius furo. Taxonomy (NCBI): domain Eukaryota; kingdom Metazoa; phylum Chordata; class Mammalia; order Carnivora; family Mustelidae; genus Mustela; species Mustela putorius. The sequence continues at coordinate 44,252,211 of NW_025422368.1, read as the reverse complement.
TCATACCTGGGACATAAGCAATAGCACAGAGGATCATAGGGGAAGGGAGAGAAAGTTGAATGGGAAGAAATCAGAGAGGGAAACAAACCATGAGGGACTCTGGACTCCAGGAAACAAACTGAAGGTTTCAGAGGGAAGCGGGTGGGGGATGGGATAACTGGGGGTTGGGCATTAAGGGGGGCACGTGTTGTGATGAGCACTGGGCGTTATGTGCAACTAATGAACCATTGAACACCACATCAAAAACTGAGGTACTGGGGCGCCTGGGTGCCTCAGTGGGTTAAAGCCTCTGCCTTTAGCTCGGGTGGTGGTCCTGGGGTCCTGGGATCAAGCCCCTCATCAGGCTCTCTGCTCAGCGGGGAACCTGCTTTCCCCTCTCTCTCTCTGCCTGCCTCTCTGCCTACTTATGATCTCTCTCTGTCAAGTAAATAAACAAATAAAATCTTAAAAAAAAAAAAAAAACAGGTGCTATATGTTGGCTAATTTAAATTTAAAAAAAAAAAAACTGAATGGGATGACACAGGGAAACACTTGGCAAACTGAAGACCTGCTCTTCGGAGAGCGTGTGCGGACCAACAGCATCAGCATCACGTAGGAGTTGGTAGAAAGCCAAGTTCTCCGGCTCCACCCCAGACCTCCTGAATCGGAACCTGCAGTTCAGTGGGGACCAGATCCCGAGGGCAGTGGTAGGCACGTAAAGGTCAGAGAAGTCCTGCTTTAGGGCACTAAACAGATGCAGACTGGGGTTTGAGCTCTGTTTTCCTTCCATATCCTGCCAGGGACAGAGCACATGGCCAAATGCACAGGACTGGGCCTGTTTCTTAAAGTTTCTCCTTCTCCTTCCCTGGTGCTGCTGAACTGAGCAGGGCTGACGGGGGTTATTGCCGGCGAGCGGTTAGTTCTCTCTGCTCGGGAACCGACCACTGGAGAGAGGCTCTGCCTTATATAATCCTGGGCTATTTTTGAGGTGGGAGAACGGATAAAATGCAAACCCACATACACAAAACTGTCTCAGGCCTGGGAAAGTTTGTTAAATATGAGACTGAATGTAAGTAGCAGCCAAAGTGGGGTTGAAGTGGATCTTGACCCCTCCTGTTCCGAGTCCTTGGGAGTAACAGCTAAAGGAAGCAACTCAGAGTGGGCGGCCGCCTTTGAATGAATTTGTCTTTTTTAGATCCCTGTTGGGTGTGAGAGACACATTATAGGTACTTCACAAATCCTGTTAAATTGGGTTGAATACTCTATCAGCTTCCTGTTAAAGGCTCATAAATACAGTTTCGAACCTGCTCAGACACCACGGGTTAGACAGACAAAATATAAAGACCCCTTTGATGTGTGGCTGGTGTGGGAGTTCAGGACATGTTACCCCAAATATGGAATCGTGAATATTTTATTTTTTCCTTTTCTATTTTTCTTGAGGTGTAGTTTTTTTAATTTAAAAGATTTTGTTTATTTATTAGAGAGAGAGAGAGAGCACTAGTGGGGGTGGGGAGGCAGAGGGAGAAGCAGACTCCCCGCTGAGAGGGGAACCCAAATTGGGACTCGATCCCAGGACCCCAAGATCATGACCTGAGCTGAAGGCAGACACTTAACCAACTGAGCCACCCAAGGCGCCCCTTTACTGAGGTATAATCGACATATGCGGCTGTACAACATAATGACACAATGTTCATATATACTGAGCTATGCTCATCACAATAAACCTAGTGAACATCTGTCACCATATATAGTTACAGAATTTTTTTTCTTGCTATGAGATCTTTTAAGATCAACTGTCTTAGCCATGTCCAAATATGCAATACAGTATAATTAATCCAGTCACGTGGTATGTTATATCTCTATGACTTATTTATTTCATACCTGGAAGTTTGACTTTTGTGTCTTTTGACTCCACCCATTTCACCAAACTTCCCCACCCCGCCCCCGACTCTTGCAACCGCCATCTCTGTGCTTTAGAAGAAACAGACACCTTTCCTAGGCTCGAAAGAATGGCCACCCTAGGGGACAGGCCTTATCACTCAAACTTGCCCTAGCTATTAGCGGTCTATAAACCTTTTGTGATTGTCCAAGCAGCCAATTTTATTTTATTTTTAAGATTTTATTTATTTGTCAGAGAGAGAGAGAGAGCACAAGTAGTGGGAGTGGTAGGCAGAGGGAAAAGCAGGCTCCCCGCTGAGCAGGGAGCCCCATGCAGGGTTCCATCCCAGGACCCTGGGATCGTGACCCGAGCTGAAAGCAGATGCTTAACCGACCGAGCCACCCAGGTGTCCCAACCAATTTTATTTATTTATTTATTTAATTTTTTAAGATATTATTTATTTATTTGACAGCCAGAGATCACAAGTAGGCAGAGAGGCAGGCAGAGAGAGAGGAGGAAGCAGGCTCCCCGCTGAGCAAGGGCCTGACGTGGGGTTCGATCCCAGAACTCTGGGATCATGACCTGAGCCAAAAGCAGAGGCTTTAACCCACCGAGCCACCCAGGCGCCCCTCAATTTTATTTTTAATAACTCCTGGGAGTGGAGCTGTGCCAGGGCCAGTCAGTGTCACAAGGGAGAGAATCTCAACCAGCACCTTAGATTCAGGCTGATTGGAAGTCAGACCCTTTGGGCTCTTAAAGAATGCAAATATACACCTTCCGCAAGCGTCATCCTTGCTGGCCCTCAGAGCCGGGCGATCTGGAGGTGTCCGGTGTCCCCTTGGCAGCAGTCACAGAAACCCAGGCTCCAGATGTGAAGCTCGTTTCTGAGATCTTCGTGGGCCGTAGCCCTGCAGAGGGAGAGCACAAAGATGACGTCCCTCTGGAGCAGCTCTGGAGCCTCGGAATGTGTGCCGAACCTGAAACTTCTGAAAACGAAAGCTCCAGGACCAGCAAGTCGGTCTCTCCCAGAAAGGCTCAGTTCATTCATCAGCAAATAGGCCTCTTTGCAAAATGATGGAGCGCCTTGGTCGGCGGTGTCTTGCTGTGCCTCGGGGGCAGGAGCTGATGGCAAACTCTTTCTCTGTTGGCTACTGTCCGGTGCTGCCTGCAAGTATAAGCCAACTGGCCACCAGAGCTGGCAACACGGAGATCGGGGTCCCCTGGCATCAGCCACCAAAATCAGGGCACCAGAGAATGGTGGCAGCTCTTTTCTGCAACATACAGGGAGAGCTGGGGCAAGGCAGAGGGCCAGCGCAAAGATTCTGCTCACCAGCCTCTGTTCCCCAAGAGCCTCTTTAATGCCTGTGAGTGTGCCCAACCAGAATCCTGCTCTTCAGGCCAAAGCTCCCAGAAAAGCAAGTATGCCTCTTTCTCAGACAGACTGGGGTGTGTCTCAGCCCGCTGTCTGCCTAGTGCACTAGGTGTGGGAGTCTGCCGAGAACTGTCTCTCCAATTGTTACAGTCCGTCGGGGCCCAGGGACACAAGGCCCCACCCCCACCTCCACCTCCAGATCCAGGCAATCAAAGGACATCTCCTAAGTGGCAGCCACAAAAACCAGGTCACCAGACATAAAATCCAAGGCACCAGACCTGCGTAGAAGCCCCCCTCTGTGAGACACTGGCACCTGAGTGTGGCAGGGGAGGGCATAAAGATGGCGTCTACCGGTGGGAGTGAGGCAGAGAGGAAGTACAAAGATAGCAATCACTGAAAAAAAAAAAAAAACTTTTAAAAAAGGGGAAAAAAAAAAGAAAATGTAAAGGGTGAAATTTTAAAGAAAGATGGTGATTGCTAGTGCTAGCAAGGAAGAGGGAGAGAGCGTGGAAGGCGGACCCCGCTGGGAGGAGTAATGCAATGGCACCCAAGGGAAAGGTAAGAAGGCTGGCGCCTGTTGGCTTTAACCAGGTGGAGGGAAACAGGAAGATGGCATCCAGTAGTTTCTCTCCCTGGAGGGTATCCCTGCAGGCTCCTGCCTCCTTAGCCCAACGCTTCAAAATGAGGAGATGAACTTCTTTCTCATAAAGTTTGGGACCTTTTCAGAGGGCTGTTTTGCTCTGGCCCTGGATCAGGTAAGTCGACACACAGTCCCTTTAAGGGACTGAGTTTGCAAGAGTCCCCTGGGTCTGGTGGATAGGTGCCCTGATGGTCTTCGAAGCCAGATACTTTGGGGGCTCGTCTCTCAGGTGCTGGTACAAATGTGGGGTATGAACCCTTTGCTCCTTGGGGAGAAGCCCAGGTTTTGAGTTCCCATCCAATTGCGGGTTGCCATCTTGAACCAGAATCCCTTACTGATGAAGCTGGAGGAGTTGGAGAAACAGCAAAAAAGACCTCTTCCCTTTACTCTTCTCTTCTGAAAAAGGTCATAAAACCCCCATTTGAGAGACGTCCTCCCTGTACCCGGAGGAAGGGGGTGTTGTTATCTCTGAAGAAAAAGTGACACCACCAAGAAGAACCGGAACAAACAGGCGCCACTCGGTTCCCCCCAGTTTACTACACTTCCCTCGTACTTGTTGACCTGTCGTATTTTACATGACTGTCCACTTCCCAGCAAGTGTAGCATAAAAATGCTCAGGTTTATCTGTTTCTTCAGGTCTTCATTTCCTTATGAAGGGTCCCATGTCCTGTAGAACTTACACCGAATAAATTTGTGTGCTTCATTCCTATTAATCTGCCTTTGTCAGTTTAATTTTGAGACCCAGCCAGTAGGCTGAGGAAAACATTTTACTACAGTACTCTAGCTTGACTCCAGTTTATGTGCATAGACACACACACACACTCACACACACACACACACACACACACCATTGTTCTGTCTTTTTACCACTCATATCATTTTCTCCGTCTTCTAGTCCTCTGGTCAAAAATTAATCACACGAGCACATAATTTTAATGACCTGTCAAATGGAATGGAATGGTGATTCCATTCCATCAGAATGGAAATGGAATGGTGTCATTTGTAAATCACTATTCTCAAAAAAAAAAAATTATTTGCATTTCAAAAGTGATTTAGATAGATGCCCTAAATTTGGTTTGTTTAAAAAACAGTCTGTTCCAGAAAGTCTGTGACTAAGACATGAATAAAAAAACCTAAAACACATTAAAGAAGTATTAGTATACAGACGTAAATAATTGGGCGTTGTTCTAAAACTGTGAAGGTCAGAGATCTTTGAGGCAGGGGAGAGGAGATTTCTCAGTTGGGTTTATGTGCTTCTCAGGAGCAGTGCTAGTCTCAATTTTTTGTTTCTTGGGTTTTGCTCTTGCCACAAAAGAAAGACAGAAGCCAGCCTACTGGAAGGGCCAGGAGACCGCCTCCCTGAGAAGTTAGCTGCCAAGCCCCAATTCTCCGGCATAAGGTGCACAGAGTTGCCTGGGAGGACTTGGTCGTTGAGATGGAGCTGAGGTGGAGCTCTGTGCGTTCTGGGATATATTTGCATCTCTAAAAAGGCTCGCTAGGAGTTGGTTGACTCTGCCTGGGAGGTAGGGTTGTACCAAACACTGCTGGAGATCAGTAGGAAGTCTGTCTGGAAAGTGCTCCTACATTCGTATGTATATATTCACATTTTTTTCTAAAATCTACCTGTACTTAGGATTCAAGCAGGTCTGGTTATGGGCTGAGTCTCCAGGGTCTTTTAAATGACAGACCAAGGGAAGCAAGGGTAGAGGTCCACATCTTAGAGGAAGCAAGCAGAGGTCCTCAAGTTTTAGGTTCTAGGACAACAATACAGCCACCTCGTGGTCAGGGGCGGGGGGCGGATATTTTTAGTATAGTAAAGTCCAACTTTCAGATCCTCCCCTGATCCGAGTGGCATGAATTCAATAAAGGCCGACTTCTCGGAAAAGGAGGCTGTCCAAACAGAGCTGCCTTAGCACAGAGTCCATGGAGGACAAACGCTGGCATGTATCACTGGGCCCGGTGCTTCCTGCAGCAGGGGTGGCAGGCAGTAGCCATAGCATCTTTCACAGCCACCTGTGGCATCTTTGGTCCTCATCAGTGGGCGAGCCACTAAATTTGGCAGTGGCAGTGACCAGAAACAACTCCCCAAAGAGCCACAAAAGAGCAAAGAGAATGGCACATGTCCCATCACAACGGAGGACCAGGACTGCTGCTGGGCATGAATAACGTTCCCTGGGGACACTGAGGACTTGAGCAGGGGGATGGTGGGGCAGGAGAGGTAAGTCCTGTGGGGCAGGTCACATCAGGAACAAAGAAGCACAATTTTGTGATTGTACTGATGAGCCTCCCCCGCCACCCTGCCCCGCTGCCCCAAGACCGGGAGGCTGTGGGAAACGAAGGCCAGAACAGACGAGTCGAAGGTGGTGGAAGCGTGAGCTATAAATCTGAGATTCAGCCGCCTGTGAGCAGCCCCCAGAGGGGCACTTCATAACAAGACACTGCTACTGGGTTCATGGCACTCGCTACTCAAACTTATAAATGAAGAATGAAATTCTCAGCTGCCTCTGCTCCTGCCTGAACCCCACGGCACCCCAGACACAGACCCCATTCTCTAGCTGCGGCCGCTCCTTCTGGAATGTTCCCTCACTTGTTCAGCACGGATGGCAGTGCATGGCCCGAGAGCCGTGGTTCAGCTTCTCTCCCTTGACCTGCTCTTTCCGGATCACCACTCATCGTTTCTTTAAGACATGGACGTGGTGCTATTAAACCCTTGACCATGAAAACCAGATATAATTGCGATGCTCAAGAAAGGGAAAGCCGCTCACCCCACGGCGGACAGAAGCATGCTGAGGAAGCGAGTTGGATCTGGATTGGGTCTCAGACGCCACGTGTGTCACCTACTTGCAGGGTCTCGGACTTAACCCTAAGTCCTCCATGAAATGGAAATAGGAATCATGTCTGTGTCTCAGAAAAAGAGGGATCCAGGGAGATGAAGCAAGTATCCTGAAGATGCCTGCTGACAGACCCCATCCACCCCCGCGCCTAGTCTGAGGGGGCTGCCCTGCACAGCCCTCACACCTGGCCACAGCTGTCACAGCCCAGTGGGCCGCGGAGCCGGGCTTGACCCATCAGGAATGTGTCTTTCTCGTGTCTCAGCTCCACTTCCCTCGGCGGGAGCCTCGCTCCCAGGCAGCCGATCCGCCATGATGGTCGGTGGCCCCAGCTGCCGCAGGCTTCCTCCTGCCAGTGTAATGACTCCCTCAGGGACCACCTCTTTGCTTCTGGTTCCAGTCAAACGCCCAGGGATGGTTCTGATGAGCCTGAACCGGGTCATCGGGTTACCCCGAAACCAAGTGCTGTTGCCAAAGCAATGCAGCATTTTCTTCCCGTGTGTCTCCCTGGCCTGAGGGAGGGTGTGGGCCTCTCCTGCTTCACAGAGATGGAGAACTGCAGGGGGAGGGCTGGCCAAGAGACAACCAGCGGCTACTGTTGCCAAAAGAAAGGGCAAGTCATGCGGGGAGGGAGGTGGGGAGGACTTTTAAGAGCCACTCGCCACTCCCAGCTCTTCCCACCACAAGCACCTGAGGTATAAAAATGAGAAGTACATTTTCTTTCTTTTTTTTTTAAATTTTTTATTTTTTATAAACATATATTTTTATCCCCAGGGGTACAGGTCTGTGAATCACCAGGTTTACACACTTCACAGCACTCACCAAAGCACATACCCTCCCCAATGTCCATAACCCCACACCCCTTCTCCCAACCCCCCTCCCCCCAGGAGAAGTACATTTTCTTTAGGAAGGAAAAACCCTTTACTTTAAAATGGGCAGAGTGACCAAAAGCCTTGGAGGCAGATGCCACAGACAGCCGGCCCTCGCCCGCGGCCCAAATACGGATGACGCCCGGGCCACGGAGAGCCGGTACCTGTGGATGAGTCAGTCACCCTCCTGAGGCGCGGCCTCCCCACCCACAGCCCCGCAGCCAGTTCCCTGAGTCATCCCAGCCCCACCCAACGTGCTGTGCTTTTCCCACAGTTCCCTGGAGCCTCCTGGGACAGAGGCTGGCTCTCAGAGCGGAGGGAAAGCAGGGGTGTCTTTCAGAAACGGGAGTGCCTCTCCCGGGAGCAAAGCTAGCAGAAGGGCCCGCTCCGGCAGGTGGGGGCGGGAGGTATTCTCTTGGCAGCTCCTGGTGCACTCAAAATCAGATTCTTTCTTATCAAGAATTAATTCATATGCAACCTGCACCTCTTTTTACATTTCTGTTTGAAACAGAAGCAACAGACTGAACCAAAAACCACGTCCCCTTCTTTCGGAGCCAGAGAGCTCAGATGTCTCCTCCTGCTTGAAGCCTCCTCCTTTCTTCCAAGGTCTTCTCTCCCCAGGCCCGAGAGGCCAGAGTCTGGCACGTGGAAGGTCCTCCCCAAATGTCTCAGTGAAAGAGGGAAAATGAGCCAACTGTTCGCAGCGCTCGGGGCCGAATGTGGGGAAGATCATCTACAGGTGGAGCGTCTTCTTCTCAGAGGTCAAGGGGCCCCTCGTCCAGTTATGAAGCCTTTTGCTTCTTAACATAACCTTGAGTAGTTTCTCTACTGCAGATAATTCAGGGACTGCCCTTGAGAGCCCAGAGTATCGGCACTGGAAGGAGAGGTTTTTCAGTAATTGTATAGGATGATAGGCCTGAGGTTTTAGGACTCACTTCAGGGGAAAACCACAGCAGCCTAATTGTGGTCGTAATGCTCCTTGTTTGGTTCTAATATGAAACATTCGCTAAGGGCTTTATAATTAATATGCAATTAATTCCAATTCTTCTGCAGTTGTGCTTTATGAAAAACATTCAACAGTATTAATATAAATGCTGAATAATGGGCGGTAGCTGACGATCAGGGTCTGAAATCCTCTAACACACCACAGGCTGTGTCATTTCCTCATTTCTATAAGAAGGCATTTACCCTTCCAATAGGCGTATAAGGTGCCATACACCCTGGAAAATATGAGGAAATTTTTTATTTACCCACCTTCACTTCATAAATGTTAATTGAGCATCTACTGTGTGCTAGGCCACATGGTTTCTGCATGAAGAAGATGGAGAATGGAAAGGTTAAGTCTCTTCCCCTAAGCATCGTGGACTGAAGCTCATTAGAAGTGAGGACTTCCAGCAGCTTATTTACTTGTTCAAAATAATGTTTTCTCAAAGACCCTTCTTAAGGTGTCCTTGCTGTGTTCATACAGCACCTCCCGCCTCACCAGCTGTCTCACGTCAGTTTTGCATTCACTGTTCATAATGACTCTATGTGGCAGCATGATCCTGGGGCTGATTTTGTACCCGGGAGAGCGAAGTACCTGTGATGACACCACGGGCCAGTTATGGAGCCACATCCCACACCAAGTTTCCTGGCTCTGACTCCGGTTCTTTTTCCAGTTCCTCCACAGTTAAACAGGAGGTCAGACTGGTACAGCTAAACAGGGCTTGAGAACTCAGCTCTGACAAAGACGTGTTATCGTGTTCTGGGGAGTCTTTCTCAAATGTGATCTCATTTATTTATGTTCGGGCGGGGCCATAGGGACACTGAAGGATTGAGCCCGTGATCTCTGGCCCCCGCCCTTTCCTCTGGGTAAGACTTTCCCCATTCACGGAACCCAGCCAAGGAAAGATGGGGCTGGATGCGAGCACTGCGGGTAAATCGGGGGTCCCCGAAGCTGCAAGCTTCCGGCAACCACCGTGAAAAACGCACTAGATTCTGAATCCCTGGACGCTGCTTAAGAGCTCATCCAGTTCTTCAGAATCAGACAAAAATCAATGACACGCGTCCTTGAAGAAATGAAAGCCAAAACGCATTTAGCTTTGCGGAGTGAAGGGTTTTCTGAAGTGTTCTTCGGCCTGTATTTAGCCTTCCCAAGTGAGCCCCTCAGCCCCAGCGCAATACCAATGGATGGACCTGAGCGGCCACCAGGGACGCCCCTCCTCTCTGTCCCTCTGCCCTCTCTTGATTCTGGGGTCAGAAATTAGTGGCCTCCTATAAATCCTCTCAGTTTGCAGACCTGGTGAGTGTAAACATCACTTACCAGAGCCATTGTCCTATTAATGCCATTTGGGCAGGTCCATACCGGAGATGGTGATCTCTGGCAAACTCCAACAAGTTGTAGAGAAAGGAAAACATTTCGTGAGGGTAAGTGATGTAACGCTACCGACTGGGTCCGCCCCCTTTGAAATACCTATATGGAAGCCCTAGTCTCCAGGTCTGTGGAGATGGGGACTTTGGGAGGTAATTAGGTTTAGATGAGGTCATGAGGAAAGAACCCTCATGGTGGGATTAGTGCCCTTCAAAAAAGAAACACAGAAGAGCTTGATTCCTCTCTCTCATCCCCACCCTCTCCCTCACCACCTGCCTGCACAAAGACACAGCTGGAAGGCAACTGTATGGAACACAAAGATGGCGCCCTCTCCAGCCCCTGAGCCTGCTGGATGTCCAGTCTCCAGCTCTGTGAGAAATCTGTCCCCAGTGTAGGGGCCACCCAGGCTTCAGTCTTGTGTGGTGTCCGCAATGAAAAAGATGGGTCATATAGGGGAGAGGGGTGAAATGTAGCACCAGAAAACCTGGCTCATCTCTTGTCCTTGCTTAACTTCTTTGTGCCTCAGTTTCTTAATCTGCAGAATGAGGGAATAAAAGTCCCCTCACTGCCAGCAACGCGAGGTCATTGTGAGAATCCAGCCAAAGGGAGTTTGGGAAGGGCTTTTAAATTGCCAATAGAATGGCTTTCCTGCTCTTCTGTTGGAGATCTTTAATAATGTGTTGCCAGGAATCTGCCACTACACTTGAAATCCCAAAACTGTTTCAGCAAAAGAAGTAAATAAAAATGGGAAAAGACTCTCACTATCTCTCTCTCAAGTAAATAAATAAAAAAAAATTTTTTTTTAATGGGAAAAGAGACAGATTAAGAGCTCTACTTTTTTTTTCTTTCAAATGCTGCAGGGTTGAACTCATGCATGCAATTCCTTAAGTGAATTTTTATGATTTGGTTATCTAAAAATCTGATAAAACTTTCAAAATTTTGTTGAGTTTCCTTATTAGAACTCATAAAATTATCATAATTCTGCTTGTTTAGATTATGTGATTCCTTTATATTTTTTAGCGTTTATATTTTATATAGCATTTTCTATGATGTTAGGAGGCAGCTAACTAAATTGATACGCAGAATCTGACAAATACTTGGCAAAGTAGTTACTGTATTTCAGATACTGTAACTAAGATATAAATGACCTGAGGTTAAATTGTACCTGTTTTTCAGGACTGTACTTATCCTATAATATTTTATCGCAAATGGCAGCTGGGGGCAGCATGTGATATTCAGCCCGGCTCCTAGGGACTTCTTTTCTGACTTTTAAAAAGTATATATTTTTTTAATTTTAGAGCAGATTTTGACTTATAGAAAAATTGTGTAGCTCATGCATGAGTTCCCATAAACTCCACACCTCGTTCCCCAATCATTAACATCTGTCACAATAAATAGCCAACACTGGTACATTTGTATTAATGACGCTCCATACTTTATTGAAATGTCCTTGGTTTTTATCTGCTGCCCCTTTCTGGTACCAGGCTCCCATTCAGGCTACTGTGGTGCCTTCAGTTGCCATATCTCTTTAAGCTCCTCATGGCTTTGACAATTTCCCAGACTTTCCTTGTTTTTGATAACCTTGAGGATTTTAAGGAGTATTGGTCAGGTATTTTGTAGATGGTCACTCTGGATTTGTCTGATATGTTGCCCATGATTAGGCTGCGGGTATGAGCTTTGGGAAGAAAGATTTATAGACATTACTTAAATTTGGGAATATTTCCATAGAGAGAATTCTCTGGCAAAAGGAAAAAAATGTTTTGACCTGAAGCAACATGGTCCACAGTGGACATCTCACAACTGGAGGAGTCCTTCAAATAGGAGACTCTTCCAGCAAGTTTATTCTCCTAGTAGGTTTAACTAATCCCAAAATGCCACAGATTGCCACAGGTCTGTTTACTGTGCTAAACCCTTTGTTTCTGAAGACTTTCAACATAATCTCCCATGGCACACCCTTTTATTTTGTTTTGTTTGTTTTGTTGTGGTGGGAAAAAGACTTCCAGTTTTGTAATAGAATTTAATTTGAAAACAGGGTTTGTTTGAAAGAAATCCTCTTTTGGCAATGTTACTGAGCCTACATGAGGTATCTGAAACCCCCATGCCTTTCCGAACATAAGCACGTCAAGAACAGCATGGGGTCTGCGGGCTGGAAAGAACTCTGTAATCCCGCCGCTGGCCAACTATCTTTCCTAGAGGAAGAGTCAGATTAATGGAGTCCCTCCCACACCAAGCACCTGGGATGCTATTAAAAAATGAAATGGAAAAATGAAATCTCTAGACACAGGTCATGCTGGGACAGACTGATCTGACAACTGAGGACAAGCAAGTCTGAATGTGAATCCAGGCAATCTCAGAAATCCTGAAATCCTCCTCCCAAGAATTAACTACCTTATTTAATTTCCCACAAAGCCTATGCTGTTAGCGAAAGGGAGAACAATTTTCCAAATATAGAAAAAAATAGAAACATTATGTAACACACGTGTATGCCCTATCTGCTGTTTCGTTTTGACAGATGACAAACATGCCTTGATGTACTGTGAGTGTTCAGTGACTCAGTCCCTTTATAATCCCATTGTAATCTTTGTAATTATTCTGTTTCAGGCAGTGATAACAATAGTTTAGATTTATTTACAGCCTATCTGTGCTTGGCATTATTTTATCTCATTTAATCGTGTCTACTCACTCTCCTTTTCCTTAAAAGAGGAACTTGAGGCTTTGAGAAGTTAAGTATCCTGCCCAAGGGTACACAGATAAAATCCAAGTTCACAGATGAACTCAAAGCCCGGGTTGTTTGGATCCAAAGTCTCAGGTCCTACAGGGTTAAACTACCTCTGTATCATTGAGTTCATTTCACAATGCCTTCTGGGAGAGCAAGGACCCCATCTCTTCTTTTCTTAATAGATGGGGTCTCACAATTAATTTCTATTCATGTGGCACAGGTTTAGTAATATTTGTAAATAAGGAAGAGGAGGATGTATTATTACTACTGGTCATCACTGCCAAAGTAAAAAAAAAAAAAAAAAATCAAATATTCTCATTTCCTAATTGACTCCCCAAGGCCAACAGTAAGATAAGAGAAGGCCAGCCACTCAGCAGCCTTGTCACCAGAGACTAGAGCTAGAGGGGCTTGAACTTCCATGACATAAGATATAGTGTATTAATAGAAAATTTGAGGTATGAGATGGCCAATGATTGCCATTGAAAAGATAATTTGTTTCAGTTCCCAAGAGAAGGGGCTATTGCCACATTCGGGGGGAGCGGGGCACACACTAGGAAGCACTAGCGTCAGTTGGGAAGCAGAGGAAAGGGGAAGAGCTATGGGCAAGGGCCTTTATTTCTATGGGTTTCTATGGATGGGAACAGGTGAGGCAGGGTGAACAGGCTCTGGGATACAGGGGCTGTGCCCAGCTGGCTGGTACCGGGCCCTGATGTGGTTAGGGCAGGTGGAGTATGAGAGCTGATGCAGGAGGTGGGTTGCAATGTGGACTCAGGATTGATTGGTTTGTGTTTGAAAAGCACTCATGGGCCGGTGGTTTACTATCTCTAGGAATTGACTAACCCTAGGAGGTAGAGTCCCACTAAGGGCAGCCAGATCCCCAAAGGTCAAAACATCAGAATACCGAAAATAAAAGACATGGTTGATAGTCTCCAGCTAGAGGATTTCTGGCCATTCTAAGTTGGGGAAGGCATACAAATGTACCCATAAGCCAGTGAGAAGCTAATTTAGCTGTAAACAACGGAGAGGGGCACTATGGCCCTGTGAGAGATGCCCTCATATGTGGAGGGAAAACAAAACAAAATCTGAAAACCACTGACAACCATTGACAACCGGGATTAAATGCAACTGTCTGGGCCTTGATTATCTGGCTTATCTTAAAAACTTGTCACAAGTTAATGCTTCACAAGAGAGCACAGAAAACTCAATGTCTGTCAAGCATTATAGGGTATAATAGCAACAATTTCTCCTAAATCCAATTCATTAGCCAGCTCTGTTCTCTAGTCTAGTGTATGTAGTCCTCTCTCGCTCTCTCCCACCGTCCCTCCTTCCTACTCCTTCTCTCCCACAAACACATGGCAATAGTCTACAGAAATGTGAGCTCCGCTATCAGACACCACCCATATGTCCCCCTAATATACACCGTACCATACACTCTCAATGCAGCGGGTCCAAGCTGACATGGATGAAATGGGCCTTTTTCTCCAAGCTATAGTAAGAAACACATCAGACGAACTGAAGTTAGACCTGCTTCTCTGACCTCATAGATTCCTTAACGCCAGAAGCAGTATTTTCAAGCCCAACCACGCTGTTTCCTTCAAGAAATGTTGTCTTCATAGTAAAATCAAAGACCACATTATCTCAAGTTGCAGCAAACCCTTTATTCTCCTCATTAATGGCTCAAAACTGTTCAAGCCAAAGCCTGAACAAGTCCTGTGGCAATAAATGTGAATGTTTCACAAAGAGAAGAAAGAAATTGCAGAGGCTATGTTTCCGTTGACCGTACTTCTGAGCACTTTTCTTTGGCAAAGTCCTCAACCAAATTCGAATAAATTAGACGCAGTGCCGATAGAAGTAAAAGAAGTAATCTGTGAAGAATATCCCAGCAAAATAAGGATCCGTTGAACAGTCCGCTAAATCCTGTCAGAACGGAAGAAAAAAGGAATGATTAATGTAAGCATTAGTTAAAGTTATTGACTGACGGATTGATTGATTTAATGGTCTGTTTCTTTCACCCTCCCTGGGAAGAAAAAGGCACAAAAAAAAGAGAGAGAGAGAGAGAGAGAGAGAGAGAAGAAAAGGAAAGAAAAAGAAAAGAAAAGTAAGCAAGCTTACCGGCGCAGCTACCCGGAAATGGTACGTGCTGTCAAAGAACGGGGCTACAGGGAGGGTCCAAATGTGCTGATAGCCCTACATAATGAATGAAAGAGATCTATTTCATAACCACATTCACCACTGGAAAGACTATCGCCTGAGAAAGCATTTCTTTGACTCCTCTAGGAAAGTTATCTGTGGCAACAGCTTTTGAGAGGAGTCACTGAAACACTCTGCAGGCTCTGAAGGACACAGGAAGACACAGCCGCACCTGGTGATGGGGGTCAGCCGGCAAGGAGAAACCCTGGAGGGTGGCCCAAGGCATCCTGCTCTTTGTTGGGAGCAGAGGCTCTGCCACAATTCTAGACACACTTCTTCGGGAATAGGCTAGAAAGCCCAGGGGCTGGAAAGCATTACCTGTGTCATCTCTTGGGAGACTTCTTGGCGGCTCTGTGTCCTCTTGGCTCCCCTTGTCCCATGGAAACATATATTTCCAAGGGTGAACTTGCACTGGAAGACTATCAATGGCTCTGTTGTGCTTCGAGAGACAAAAGAGAGAAAGGGCAAAGGGAAAGCACTTACTAGCTCCACTGGACTACACCTTGGTAAAAAGAGGTATGAATGGGAACGTAACTTGGACACCCACTCAGTTTCAGGTAGGCATTTTAGTACACTAAGCTTGTCAGTGCCGATATGCCCATTCACATCTCCTTATTACAGAAAGAAACTCAGTCCCACATGATTACTGTGATAGACTGAACGTTCAGGTTCCCCTCCCCCAACGTTCAGGTTCCCCTCCCCCTTCATAGGCTTACATCCCAGTCTCCACTGTGATGTGTTAGGAGGCAGAGCCTATGGGAAGTGATCAGGTCTTGAGTGTGGAGCCCTCATGAGTGGGATTACTGGTCTTCTAAAAGGTCCTCAGAGCGCTCTCTTGTTCCTTTGCCAGGTAGACACAGTGAGAAGATGGCCTTCTGTGAACCCTTACCAGACACCAAGTCTGCCAGTGCCTCCGTATGGGACGTCCCAACTTCCACCATTCCACCAGAACGGTGGAAGGCAAATGTTTGTTAAGGCTCCCAGGCCATAGCGTATCTGTTACGTCAGTCTGAACCGATCAAAACCACCCGAGGTAGCCTCTGACAGCTCTAAAACGTAATCTCATAGCTGAAATCACTCCAGCAGCAGCAGTTCTCATCACCATAGATCTTAGAGTCATTTGGGGGGGCACCTAAGTGGTTCAGTCAGTTAAGTGTCCAACTCTTGGTTTCGGCTCAGGTCATGTCTCAGGATGGTGAGATCAAGCCCCTCATTGGGCTCCACACTCAGCAAGGAGTCTGCTTGAGATTCTCCCTCTCCCTCGGCCCCTCACTCTGCTAGTGCTCTCTCTAAATAATATCTTTTAAAATAACTAACTAAATAAATAAATCCATTTTGGAGCTATCCCTTCTCTTTTCACTGGCAGCTGAATTTGCATCTACCTGAAGTTTCCAGGATTTCAGATTCTACAAACCCCTGATCTGAGTACATACTGTTTGCAGCAGCAAGGTAAACAAACAGAAAGGGATGTGGGGCTGAGCCCCATTAGAATTACCTACTGTCATAGCTGTCAGAGTGGAAGTCCTGCCAGAAAGAATGATTCTCCTCTGGAGGTTAGCCCATTAATTACCATCAAGAGGATGAGATCTGTCTGCCTTTGGAAATGACCTTTTTGCACAAGTGGGACAACCTACAATCTCAGTTGAGTCTGTGTGTTATTTTTAAATCACCCATATTAGAAAAATGGCTCTTAAACTAAAAAGTCTGATTTAGCATCTCAAGATGGTCTTCTGCCACTTCAGGGGATACACCATGTCAGCTTATTTCCCACTATTTCCCTAGGAATGAATGAGGAAAGGCTATTCCAGGCTACTCAGGGAGTGCTAGAAGACAGTACATTTAGCTCTTGCTCTGCATGAAATGGGATGAGTTCTGAGTCACAAAATACTTGCTGCTTGAAACAAACCTTTCCAAGGCAAGCAGTTGGGTCGAGTGTCATCAACTCATGGTAGAAGTGAAGTTGATGAGAGAGGAAGTAGGAAGCCTGCGTGAAACAGAGGAAGGGATAGAGCAGTGGGAGTTGGGTGGAGGAGGAAGGAGAGAGCTGGGGAAGCAGAGGGGGAGCAGAGGACAGAGGAAAGGGAAGGAGAGGGAGAAACGAAAGGGAGGAAGAGAGAAAATGTAGAGGGGGCAGAAAAGGAGAGACTACGGTCAAGAGACACAGAATAAAAACCATCTAGCTTCCCGGTGAGGAGCTCACTGCGTAATTTGAGTGAAGTGGGTCTAAGTCTTAAAGCACTGTAATTATTTTAAATATTTGGGGGGAGTAGATTAAATTAGAGCTTTGTGATTTTGAAGGAAAGGCAGTCCTAATAAAAGCTACCATTTATGAAGCACCTACTATAAGCCAGGAAGGGGCAATGTTCTTACATCTCTCATTTCATCAGAAAAGTGATGGTTTAAAGGATGGGCTGTTTGAAACCCAGCTCCATGGCTTACTAGCTGTGAGTTTCAGGACAAGTGTGTTCAACCCTCTCCAGACCTAAACATTCCCATCTGAAAATATAAACTAGAAAACAAAAACCCACCTTGGATGGTTATTGTGAGGATTATATGACCCACTACTAAAGTGGAGAGTGTGTGGCATATGCTCTGTGCTCAGCAAATGGTAGTTATTAATTTCACTATTTTTAAAAAAGATTTAATTTATTTAAGGGCACCTAGGGTGGCTCAGTGGGTTAAAGCTGCTGCATTCAGCTCAGGTCATGATCTCAGGGTCCTGGGATCGAGCCCCACATCAGGCTCTCTGCTCAGCAGGGAGCCTGCCCACCCCCCTCTGCCTGCTTCTCTGCCTAGGTGTGATCTCTGTCTGTCAAATAAATAAATAAAATATTTTTTAAAAAAAAAGACTTTTTAAAATTTATCTGACAGAGAGAGACACAAGTAGACAGAGCGGCTTGTAGAGGGAGAGGGATCATGACTGGAGCCAAAAGCCGCTTAACCGACTGAGCCACCCAGGTGCCCCTAATTTCACTATTATTAACAGTGATTCCTAAAACAGCTCTAGGTCTTATGGTATTATCTCAAACTGATTTTATAGATAAAAACAGCTGAGAGAGCATAAGTGGTTTCTCCAAAAGGTTATAGAATTAGTAAGTGGCAGAGACAAAATTTGAACCCTGGTCTGCCCAACTCCAAACTCTGACTCCTTGAACCCCTCTGGGGAGGGAGTGGGGTCTGCATTAGCGTTGCTCCCAGGAGCTCCCCACCCAGGCGGTGTGCTATTCCTCTTCCTCTTGCTCCCACCCCAATTCAAAGGGGCACAGGGGTAGTCTGCAGCTTGTAAACATCAAATCCAAGATCACTCCCATTTTACAGTTGGGAGTGTGAAGCCTAGAGTCTTTCCATTCCGCTGAGGGAGGCTGGAGGACCCCCACCTTCGTTTTGAAGACTCCTCCCCCAAGCCGGCCCACCTCTCCACCCAACCAGCTTCCGTGGACTCAGACTGATAACATCCCACACTCCAACTTACTGATCGAATTGTGAAGGAAGTTCAGACTTGCTATTCAAATAGTGACAGAAGCAGAATTGTTCTCTACAATTACTCACTTACTTGATTTCCAGAGAGAATTTGACATTGGTAGGTGTGTGCTTATTAACAGGAATATTGTAATTGTAATTTCCAGCGCTAATTATGAAAAAAATAAAAAATAAAACCACAAATCAGAATACACAGGAAAGTCTTCAAAAGGCTTTTGTTACTCATTATATACTACGTAAGTGGTGAAATAGTCTATATAACAGACCCAGAAAATCAAAGTTAGCATGGTAGAGCTTTATGTTTTTCAGAGATGTACTTGCCAAATTTCAGAGTGATCTCTTTCAGGTCTTCATATACAAACCATACCACCAAGATTGATGGTTTTTTAGAACACACAGACGAAGTGATGGAAAGCCAAATCCCAGGCTAAATATGTATAATTGAGTGCACAGGAAACGACTCTGGTCCCCGTGAAGGAGACACAGATTTCAGGAGACAAATGAGGCAAAGGCCTCAAACCAACCGTCCCTCTGGAAAGGAGGACTGAAAATAATGAATACCAGCTTCCCTGCTCTGAATCACTCCCTTTTAGGCAATATGAGTAGGAGATACCACACACTTTCAGAACTTGAATCAACTAACATTACAATAGCCCTAATCGCAGTTCTGTGACTGAGAAAACTATGATATCCATAGACACTCCTGCCCCGCAGCCCCTGGAAGGAAGACTGCCTGAGATTCTCCTTCTCCCTCTACTTGGGGCAAATGGGGGCTTCCTGGGATTCTTCCTATAATAAAAACTCTAGCAGAAAAGCATAGCATATCCAACACAGATTCTTATAATCTTCAAGGCCATACCTTATATGGAAAGACAACTTAAAACCAGATGCATTGGAAGAAGAGCTCATCATTTTAGATTCTCTTTAATCAATCCTAAGGTAAGTTGTTAAAAATGAGAACACAGAAATAAAAGGAATTGATCTGAACTGGGATCAGGAGAGCCTGGTTCTATGGGGAAGAAGCAGAGATAAATGGAATTCACTTCCTACCATGTGGCCCCGACGTCTGCCCACTTCGCAGCCACCCAACTCAGTAGCCTCACTGCCCAGAGGAGAAACGGACAATCAGGGGGAATAAATACCTTGTCGAAGTTCTGGAATTTGAAACCCAGTCATCCCACACTTCTTCATTATGTCACCCTAGCACAACAATTAATGTCTGTCTCTGACTTCTTTAAGCTCACTGAAGCTCAGGTTCCTTAATGGCAGAATGGGATCAACTAAACCAACCTCAGAGGGATTTGGGGAAGAATTCCACATCATGATGAATGTCAAAGCCACAAACAAGTCATAAAGCACCATACAGTTCATTTTAAAAGCTCAGGGTTATCAACTTGAAGTCTAAGTTACATCAGGTTGAAAAGAAATCGGGCTGAGAATCCCAAGGATTTGTGACACCAGTTCAAAGTACAGGGTCTTGTCTCTCACCTAGCAATCACGCCGTAAAAAATTATCAGAGAAAGAAAAATAAGTCCCCATTCTTAACGCCTTCAACTTGTCTATCAGGTTAGCTTGAAGCTACTTGTGGCCTGTGCTTAGACTCTAAATGCATCATTACCTGACCACACACAATAGACACAGAGGTCAATGAGAACTTTTGTAATATCTGGATTTTTTTTTTCCACTCCTAACTGAAAAAGCCAAAATAAGCTTTATATTTAGCAATTAAAATAATGATATTCCTTGTTATTAAAATGTATAAATATCAGCTCATTCATTACTTGGAGCCATGAGTAACAATGTCTTTCCTGTTGATACAATTAACCGGCAGTCCTGTACAGCCTACTGTATGTATCCTCAGAGAGTCGGCCACAGAGCTGCCCCCTAAGCTTTTTGCTTTGGACTCACCCATTAACATGGGAGGGTGGAATCATTGGAGCCGTGGTTTATTGACATTTGCTAATAGCAACCATTTTATGATGCCCTCATCTACCATGTAACAAATGTGTTTTCACTTAAGGAGCAACGTAAGCACACATTGATTTTTACCATGTAGTTTGGGCTTTCATTCCAGCCTCAGAAACCCAGAGCCCTGAGTAAGTTCCAGAAACAATCGGGGTAGAATGGGGAAGCTTACCCACCTGCACTGGAGGCCTCGGCCACAATACCGATGATCTATTACTTGCTGGATTTCCATGATCTGAATAGAACTGATGGTTGTATCAATCCCTGTATTGAGAAGAAACAGAGAAAGTAAACTCTTCTGCAGAGGAAAACTATCCTGCTTCTACAAAGTCTCCAAATTACCCAAAGTAAAAGAAGAGTTTCCTAGATTAAATGGGTTCCATTTGCATATAAATGGAAAAAGAAGGGGAGGGAAGGGGAAGGGGAGAAGTCTTTTTGTTGTTGTTACAGTAAATTTTAAGAAAACTCATAAAAACCCACGTTCTAATAGGTAGCCCCATAACATCCAAAAGAATTTCTGGCCCCTGGAAATCCAACTAAATTGACATTTATTGAAAATGGAGGGTGCAGTGTGAAATGCAATCTGGCCAAGAAAGAAAGCTTTAAAAAAAAAAAAATTTAGAAAACAAATGAAAAGTACAGTCAGAATTGAAGAAGAATGTAGGAGGTTCAAACAAATTATCAAAATCCATGGAGATAACCTCCTCTACTCTAGTAGTGAACGCTAAGCTACTACTCTAAGCCTCCTTAATGGTTACCTAACCCTAATCCCCATGAGCGTTAGCTGCAGGGTACAGCCTTTGTCCCCCGTCCTCACTCCTATATTGCTTTCACTGCCTGTTGCCACTCCCAGGGCCTCTACCCTGAAGCCAAAGGAAAGTCGCTCAGATGTAAACTTACAGTCACTCCCCCAGTCAGGGCTGGTTAGAGCATCTCTTGCCAGGAAGGACAAGCTTCTGTCTTCTGAAGAGGAAAAAAGTCTGTCAAACTTTAAGGCTTGGCCAGGATGAGAGGAAACCCAGTATGTGTGTCCCTTTTGTCAGTTGAATGTTTCTCCGCCCGTTCTCACTCCTGCCTTTCCACCCATCCAATGCTACCTCATTTCTTATGGATCTAATATGTTCTCATCTTTCCCAAGAAGCCATCTGTT
Source organism: Mustela putorius furo (assembly GCF_011764305.1). Taxonomy (NCBI): domain Eukaryota; kingdom Metazoa; phylum Chordata; class Mammalia; order Carnivora; family Mustelidae; genus Mustela; species Mustela putorius. The sequence continues at coordinate 44,230,787 of NW_025422368.1, read as the reverse complement.
TTGGGCTGAACTGTGTTCCCCAAACTCTCGCGTTGAAGCCCCAAGCCCTCAGAACATGCCTCTGTTTGGAGATAGGGCCTCTCAAGAGGCAATCAAGTTAGAACGAAGCCGTTATGCTGGGTTCTAATCCAATCTGGCTGGTGTCCCCCCGATAAGAAGAGATTCGGACACTCAAGACACCAGGGACAGGCAGAGAGGAAACCTTGCAAGCACACACAGCAAAGGTGGCCATCTGTGAGTCCAGGAGGGAGGTCTCAGAAGAAACCAGACCTGTTAACACCCTGATTTTGGACTTCTGGTCTTCAGAATTGTGAGAAAATAAATTCTGTAGTTGGAGTTGCCCAGTCTGTGGTCCTTTGTGATGGCAGCCATAGCAGGTCGGATCACTGTGGCTCAAGGCTTCTCCGCTCTGACGTCAGTGCCTTACTACAGAACCACCCATGTGGTGATCAGTTAGTGGTCTGTTATCACATCAAAAGTATATCATCACTGTTTTATTACTTGTAGGTATTTTTGCCCTTTCTTGAAAACCCGAGAATAGAGAACCTCTATTGAAATTCTCTGATTTCTCTCTAACTCCTAGCATAATGTGATCCACACAGGAAAAAAAGAGCTTAAAGCCCCAGGTGGGGACCATAGTGCCAAAGCAGCAAATCAGTGGTGTGGGGGGCTTGGAGCTGGCTTGTGGGGAAGGAAGGAAGTGGGGGAGTGGTTTTGCCCTGTCACAGCTGAAAAGGCACTTTACAAGCAGTTTGGGAAAGGTAACTATTCAGAGGATCGTTGTGAGGCTTTGGGGGAAAAATATCTTAAAGTGAATGGTGAAAGTGGGTTACTAAACAAGTCTTTAAATAGAATTTTGAAGGTTTTGCAGTCTTTTTTTTTTTTTAATTTGCTGATTTTTTTCTCAAGGCTATGTTCTGTTCATTGTATTCCTTCCTTTGCATTAAATAATGTTTATATTTTTCAACATAGTTTGGGGTAAAACACAAAAACAGTACCCTCATTAAACAAGAGACAGATGTTAATAATACGGTGTGTGGCTTTCATAAGAAAGAGATGCAAGATCTAAAACAAGTTTCTATTCACGTTTCTGTGTGGAATTTCAGGATGGAAAGCAAATGCTAGAGCACACATTACTTGGGTGCCATCACTCCTAAGTAAATCTGCCATGGTTAGGACTTCCTACACTAAGCACACAGGCTTGTTTACCTGTCCACAAAAATGACTGTGAGCTTCTAGAAGCCTACACTCAACTTATGCACCTGCCATTGCCCCAGGTAAGGTAATCCTGGGCTCTCTGCAGGTGCTCAGCAAAGTGGGAGGCTGGAAGGAGGAGGGGAAGGGAAAGAAGCAGCAGAGCCCATCATATACCCTCTAGAAAAATGTTTCCTCTTACACACTCAAAGGGGAAATTGCCAGCCGATGAGTGCAGAGGGATGCTGGGAATGGACATGGAAACCTGAGCTCCTTCACCCTGTTGGCAAAGGGGAGGGAGAGAGAATTTGAAGGAGAGGCAGGTTTCCGGAGCATCTTGCCTAATATGATCCTTTTCATTTTTTTTTTAACATTTTATTTATTTATTTGACAGAAATCACAAGTAGGCAGAGAGGCAGGCAGGGTGGGGGGAAAAGCAGACTCCCCACTGAGCATAAAGCCCAATGCAGGCCTTGATCCCAGGACTCTAGGATCATGACCTCATCATTAAAAAGAAATGGATCTTGGGTGCCTGGGTGGCTCAGTGGGTTAAAGCCTCTGCTTTCGGCTCAGGTCATGATCTCAGGGTCCTGGGATGGAGCCCTGCATCAGGCTCTCTGCTCAGTGGGGAGCCTGCTTCCTCCTCTCTCTCTGCCTGCCTCTCTGCCTACTTGTGATCTCTGTCAGGTAAATAAATTTTTAAAATCTTAAAAAAAAAAAAAGAAAGAAAGAAATGGATCTTGACACATGAGAATTTTCTAGAAAATTGAATATATATTTCCCTTTGGGTATAAATATATGTGCTGTCCAAAAGGCCTCTAGATTTCTTGGATTCCAGCTATTCCAATCTTTGTCAAGCACACGTCCCCTGCTATGAGTTTTGCTTATGATTGCTTCCATAGAAGGATGTGAATTTATATGGCAATTGAAACATAGAAAGAAGAAGAAACCAGAACTTCTCCATCCTGTCTGTTTCCATCCCTTACCTCTTTTTCTACTTTCCCACTGAATTTGCAGGAACAGGACTCATTATAAATTTTGGCAACAGAATTACAGAGTTGCCTCACTTCCAGAGAAGCATGTTTTCATGTTCCTGGAGACACAGAATCCTGTGACAGGATTTAGTATCTGATGGATAACAGTATTTTAAAAAACAGTAATAAAAAGGTAAAGTTAAGGAGAGATAATCTTGCAGATTAGAATTATGAAAATAGCTTTTCAAATGCAGGATTGGAAATAAATTTTAAATCTCCTATAAAACATTTCCAGTTTGTCACTTCTCTGAGGCAAGACTATTCAATTCTGAAAGGCTGGTTATTAGAAAACCATAAATTCTCCTGTAGTCAAACAGGGGTGGTTCTCATTTTATAAATGTCTTCCAGTAATATTCACTATAAACTTAATATACACTTCCAGCAGTTTTCATTGTGAAGCTGGAGACAGATTTTGCAATCAGCGCAAAAGATCTCCTAATAAACTAAATTAGAAACTTCTGGAGAAGAAAGATTTAAGATGGTCTCCAACCAAAGCATATCCTGTTGTGGTAGAGTGTGTATATAGTATTACTTATAAAATTGTGCTGCATGGCTGAGTTCCAAAACAGCATCTTGGATACCTTTTTCTTTCCTGATTGAACCAGACTCATGCCAAGAAAAAGCCAATGAGCCCAACCGATTGATGACTGTGTCCTTTAACACAGGGAGTCAGTTTCTTTCTGCCATTTGCTCTTCCCAGAGTTCTGGTCTCCAAAACAAAATAAGCATAAATTCCCATGCCTTTTAGTTTCATGAGATTTTTTTTTTTAAGTCCTCACCAAAATTCTTAACATCTGTAGAATTCCATAGATTTTTCTCCTCATAAACTCTTTACTTTTTCCTATCTAACTCTGGCTATTTAGGTCTTTATTGTTTCCATAGATTAAAATCTAATCCATCGCACTCAGTTGGCTCCTCAGAGTAGAAACTCAGTATTCCAAAATACCCACTCTCCACCTCTTGGTTAGTCTAACCCAAACCTTCTATACTAAGTGGGGAGGGGGGAGAACCTTTCTGAGAGACGTTTTATATAATCAGCTTGGGCCCAAAAGAAGAAAAATGGCTTGCACTCAGCATATCATAAAAATGCTAATTTCCCTTCCCTTATTTTACTAGATGTCTTACCCCTTAGAAAAGAAGCTCATAAGTGTTTTCTGGGGCTTGGTAAACTGCTAGATATTACTCTTCGTCCTAGAGAGTTATTCCAACATGTTTGTTTGGTTTTTTCCTTAACCATGGAATTTCTTTTTAAAATTTTTATCCTTTAATTTTTTTTTATTAAAGATTCTATTCATCTGTCAGAGAGAGAGAGAAAGTGAGCACAAGTAGGGGGAATGGCAGGCAGAGGGAGAAGCTGGCTTCCCACTGAGCAGGGAGCCTCATGTGGGACTCGATCCCAGAACCCTGGGATCATGACCCGAGCTGAAGGCAGATGCTCAACCAACTCAGCCACCCAGGAATCCTTATTCTTCCATTTTTAGTTAGTTGTCAATGTCTCAGAAACATCTGAGTTTCTGATGTTTGAAAGGTTGATGGTTGAAAGAGTTTGCCTGGCTTTCCCCACTTTCAGATTTAGGAACCCTAGTGTCACATAGTACCCAGGACAAAGGGGAAGGATGGACCTGCAGCAGCAGAGAAGACACTTTCTTTATACCACCAGAAACACCCCACCTCAGGGACCTCTTCCAGGCAACCCTGGAGGAGGGGCATGCCAAAGGGGCTTTCTATGTGGCTTGCCATGCCCATAGGCACCCAGGCCTAACTAGATGGCAGGTATTCCAGTTGTCAGTACCCACTTGGCTTTCCTCTGGAGTTGATCCCTAGTACATGTGCACACGGTGCCCAAATAAAAGAGAGATCATGGTAGATGGGCAGGAACCCAGGGCACGGACACAGGGGACTCAGGTTCCTGTGGCAACTGTGCTAGTCACTTACTACAGAACCTTAAGCAAGGTCCTGAGCCTCCATTTCATCAGCTGGCCAGTGGGTGAGTGGTATCAATCAGAGGTGTTCCTGACCTGGGGACCTTGGAACCCCAGGTGATTGCACAAAGCGGTCAGTGGCGTCTGCACCCTTGAAAAAGTAACAACTCTCCCACGGGCTTGTACTATTCTTCAAATGTTGCTGCAGGGTTAACAAAAATAATTTGACTAAAAGCTTAACAGTTTACAGTAACATCCTCTATGTATTTTCTCTGTCAAATAATTATAAAAGAAGAATGAATTAATAGTAGAGTCTATGGAGTAAAAAGTTAGGTATCACTGGTTCACTGCTCTCACATTCTACAAGACTCTAAATTGCCAAAAGTTTGCAGGTTTCTAGAAGGTGACAGTGAAAAGAACATGTAAATCCTTTCTATCTCTCTCCGGCTGGAAGCGGGAAGAGGAGACCACTCTCCCCATGCACCGGGGAGCCTGGCAGAGCAAGACTTACATTCCATTTTTACCCAGAGAAGCTGATTACAGCATCTAGGAGGACACAGCCAGGCACTGTGGAGCAGCCCTTCTTTCTCTAGGAGTCTCTTCGGAGTCTCCCCGACGTGGGCAATGGAAGACATGCAGGCACTCAGTGTCCCAGAGTGGAGAGGAATAAGCCTTCATCGGTTGGATAAGACTGCTCTGCCCATGAAGGGCTGGTTGTGTTTGGGAATGGGAATGTGTTTGCTCAAGGGTCAAGAACATTTTTGAAAATGAAGACTGGCTCAGTCCAGGACCTCTTCCCGCGCAGGACCCATGGTTGCACATCTCTCATAGGTGAGATGGTCTCTTCTGAGGACCACTCTCAGACGAGGTCTCCTAGTATACCCAACATGGGCTCCCGAGGTAGGAAAAGGATTAACCAGTCACAAGGGTCCATGTGCTTTCATGAGGGATGAAGGCTTTAAGGGATTTTTTTTTTAACAGTACTAGACTTTTCCGTATTTGAAACTACTGAGAATATGATGACTGAAACACATTCCTTTCTTCACATGGAAGCTTTATCTTTGCCTTAGAGTAGTGCATCTCATCCCAAGTTCAATCAAAAGTTGCTTTCATGAGAAAAAACAGTACAAGCATGGCCTCCTACAGATATAGGGAAAAACTCTCCACACCTCACCCCTCATTGGAAAAAAATGGAGATAATAGTACCTATCTTTCAGGCTTGTGGGGATGGAATGGTTTATTCATGTAGACAACTTATGGCAGTGTTTTTGTGTACAGCAATATCTCATTCCATCATGATGGTGATGGCGGTGGCAATGGTGAGGAGGAGGAGGATGATTTGTAGAAGTTATTCAACTCTAGGATATGCAGTAATATCAAAAGGGAAAAAATCATACCACTGCCTCCAAACTTCAACCAGTGACCATACTGTATATGTCAGTCATTTGGACGGCCCAAAAAATTCTGGTTCATCTTTTTCTAGGCATACATTAGGTCTTCAGTTTATCAACTGTTTTTTTAAGATTTTATTTATTTATTTGACAGAGAGAGAGAGATTACAGAGAGGCAGGCAGAGAGAGAGGAGAAAGCAGGCTCCCCGCTGAGCAGAGAGCCCTATGCGGGGCTCGATCCCAAGACCCTGGGATCATGACATGAGCCGAAGTCAGAGGCTTTAACATACTGAGCCACCCAGGCACCCCTGTCAACTGTTTTTTAGATGAGACATGACCAATGTCACTTGCTTTGGCCAAAGAAATGTAAGCAGAAGTGACACATGCTACATGTAGGTGGGAGCTTTAAGAGCCATGTTCTCTTACCACTGCTACAGAGATTGCAGAAATATGGATTGAAGTGGAGTCTCCATTAGTTAGATTCTAAAGGAGATGATGAGCGAGAGCCCTCTTTGATCTACATTTGACAAAGAGAGAGAGTCAGAAATCAATGTCTACTACATTAAGCCACTGTAATTCAGGAGCTGTTGCTGCTACAGCATCCTGACGGATAAGTCATGCTAATATGTATGTACTTCTGTGACTGTCATCATTATTCTATACCCTTGTTGTGGATGTGCAGAAGGTTCCCCAAAACAATAATGAATTAGTATCCATTTGGATGTATTACACATGGATTTACAGAGATAATTATACTTTTAGCCCTTAATCAAGTCTCCATAATTTTTTTAAGATGAAAAATCTGCTTCTTAAAAAATTCTGTGTGTGTGTGTGTGTGTGTGTGTATGTGTGTGTGTGAGAGAGAGAGAGAGATATTCGGACAGGGGTTGTGATTTTCACTGACTTGCAGCTTACCCTGAACTCATTAGACTTCCAAAGCCTTTTACATTTTGCCCTGCTTGGTGTGGGCAGAAAGCCCAGAGAGGACATCATTTTATAAGTTCTAAGTGAGCCGGAAAATCTACCCAGCCACCCAAGATTACTTTACATGTTCTACTATTACTATCTTTGTTGGCAATGGACAAATGAAACCCTTTCACTTACTCAGCTATAATTTCATCACTGGGCAGGGAACTCAATATTATAGAGGACTGCAAGTTTCTGTACTTGTGTTTTTAAAGAGACTGCCGCACCAAAGAGAAAAGTAGAACCATTGTCTGGGACCATTAACAGATCAGGCAAGTGAATATTTGCAAAGTAAAACACCTCAGGTTTCAGTGCCCTAGATGCTTCACTTTGGACATTCTTTACCTGCCCATGGCCTCTGATGGGTTTCCTCCTCCTGAGACAGCCTTCGCACAGGACCGGAGGGGACTCCTCTCTTTCCCCAGATGGGACAGCAGTAAGTTTCCTGACAGGGCAGGATCTCACAGAAAGTGATTTCTGGTACTGGGAAAGAGGACTGTGTGGTTGCCAGGGATGTATTCGGTGCTGCAAAGCATCAGGCAGAGGGAGGGAAGCGACAAGGTTAACCTGAAAAGCTGGTTCTTTTGTTGACAAGTCACAGGAAACAGGGGGCCGGGTTTGAGAGTGAGGAATGTGAAAATCTTAAATCTTACCTGAGGGGGAGGCTGTGGGCAGCAGGGCAGGCTCCTGAGAGCTGGTGATATTGCTGGAGGAAGAAAACCAAGTGATTAATGAAGGAGCCCTCAAGGATCCTTCTCCCCAAAGGAAAGCAAGGCCAAAACTCTCACCTCAGAGGAAGATTTGGGGCACGCTGGTTCTGATCTTTTAAGCTAAGTATGTAAAGAGAGACTATCGTCAAGGCACTGTTTAAAAAAAGAAAAAAATAAGAAGGGAACATTATGTGACAGATTTGAGTTCATCTGTATCTCACACAACCAGCTGGCCAGAGATACACTCTCACAGGCCACACGGCGGGGTGGGGGGGGGGGGGGGATGCGGCCACGGCTGACAGAAGCACCATGGAAACCAGCACCTTTCTGCTTCTCTGCCCTGGTAAGAGAAAGCCCTCCCCCTCCTAGAGCAAAGAGGCTCTGGGGTGTTCCGCACTGATGGATTTTTCCAGAGAGCAGCCCCCTGGCCCTGGCAAGCTGCCTCAGAAACGTCTGTCACCAGTGGAAGATTACAAAAGGAAGCTGTAAATCGCTGGAGGCAACCCTCTGCTCCCTGCAGGAAAAAGTCAGAGCGGAGTTCACATCCCCCTGGTGGAGGGTGTCCGCCCCGTGGCCCCGGGAGAGGAAAGGCTGCATGGGTTTAGTCAGGCATAGATGCCAAACCCTTTGGCTGCTTCTCTGACATCTTCTGTCTGCCTGTCTTTTCAGAGCACAATACACCTTCACACCTGGCTCCCTAGACTCCACTCCTTGTTACACTGTTCCCCTTCAAAGGTGGTGGATTTACTATTATTAAATATACACAAGGAAATATGCCACAGGTTTGAATTCCACTCATAAAGAAGAAGTTTCCAGAGTGTTCTCAGCAGCAGGTTACTCCCCAGCAGACACAGCCCTGTCTGGGGAAAGTGGTGCCGAGCCCCAGAGATGCCGGCAGACAGAATCCGTTGTGTCACCCTGGCAACTGTTTGCCGTGACCCAGTCTCCCTCACTTTGTTCTCCCAGATCCCCCTCCGTCTCCCTACAAGTCATCCTGAAGTGCTCTTTCTAATTTGTCTCTGGCATCTACTTCAATGCATGACCCAGAGAACCTCCAGAATTATAGAATGAAATGGACATCTGCTCCTTTCTTTGGGGGCGAATTCTGGTTTTGACCCTTCTTGCTACCACAGGCCAGAAACAAATTTAACAAGCCCCATAACCTCCCACTTAGGATCTTAGTGGTTCACGATACTGGAATTCATAAGAAAATTCTGATACGCATGTTCAAAAAGCAGTCTCTGTACATCAGAATTAGACTTCTTATAGCCATACTGCTGGGTTTTCACAGGACACTGTATCTCTAGAGAGGTCTGCTGTGTATGTCTGCTAAAGTAGATGCTCACACCGTCCTGATCTGGGAATCCCAGCGGAGGACAGCTTGCTTAGGAGAGTGAGAAAAAGACTGCGGCTTCCAGGGGGGGATTCTGTGTTCTGGTGTCTGTCACCTACCTGGGGTGCTTCACAAGGTGGGCAGTAGCCAGTGAAAAGCTGAAATGCTGAGGGGAGAGCAGGGCACAGAGAGAGACTCACACTACCTTTTATAACTACCAGCACCTTGGCACTACCCTTCCTTTGCCTCTCAGAACAACTGTGCCCCTTGAGACAAAGCCCAAAAGGCAGTCCTTTCCCACACTCATAAAGCATTTTTTTAGAGATAAATACCCCTGTGACCATGCAAATAGACCAAAAACAACAAGGTCCAGAGGACAGAGGCAAGATGACCAAGGCCTGGAGCCTGAGGGGCGATCCCGGAGGAAGAGCCCTGCTGAGGATAGAGAGCGGTCAAGTCCCCCGCTGCTCTGCTAGCAGCGAATCCTTTGTCCTTACTGCGTTTGCTGGCTTCAGCTGCTGGGTACATTTGGCTGCAGTTTCAATATGTTATATATCTTGGGGTTATCTCAAAGGCCCTTTTGGGGTGGGGTCTTCACTGAAGAGTCTAGAAGAATCCTAACAAATAGGAGTGTCTGGGGGAGAACAGGTTGTACCTGATTGCCCTCTCTGACTTCCCCCAAGTAGACAGGAAAAAGAACTAGCAATTTCAGACAATTATTTGTAAGACTGAAACATATCACACACACACACACACACACACACACACACACACACAGCATAATGAGCTACTAAAAATTATCAGTTGATTGAAAAAAAATTATCTTTCATCTCACATTTAAGTACAGAAAGCCCATGCTTTTTTCTCCAGAATATGAGCTTAAAAAGGGCCCCTTCAGGGCACCTGGGTGGCTCAGTCAGTTAAGTGTCTGCCTCCCCCTCAGGTCATGATCTCAGGGTCCTGGGATCAAGTCCCACATGGGGCTCCCTGTTCAGCAAAGAGCCTGCTTCTCCCTCTGCCTGCCCCCTGCTTGTCCTCTCCCTGTCTCTCTGTCTCCCAAGTAAATAAATAAAATCTTTTTTTTTTTAAGGGCCCCCTGTCTTCAAAGCACGTAGGTCAGTCCCTAGTTCATAGGTGAGAAAAGGAATATGGGAAGAAAAAAAAGAGCTTGGCAGAGCATAACACTGAAGTTTTTCTTACCAAAATGCCATCACGGCAATGAGTATTATAACCAAGGTCTGGAAAACCCAGTTAGGACACAGCTGTTTTTTTCCTGAAAAATAAACCTGTAAAAAAGGTTCAGTCAGAAGCAGTGATAAACCAGCAATGCTAATTGCGAGAAGGACCCCTGAAGACTCTCTCCCAGCAGGGAATTTTGCTGCTCCCAGTGGACCGGCAAGTGTGCTCTCTTCAGCCCTAATCTCCCCCGTCTGTCCCTGAAAATGAAGTTCTTCCAGAGCCTAGCTCAAGCCTCTCCCTTTCCTTACATTCCAGCTCACAGTCACCCGTCTCTTCCCTGCCATCCCACAGGACCCGCGTCTGTGCCATTCATTTCGTGCTTATTCTCGAAGTTTTATGGGAGCAGAGGACCTATCAGACAAGATACTGTCAGGACCCAGATGTTCATTTCCTTTACTACAACATCCCTGAAAATCAGAAGGTCTTCAAGACGTGATGGAATAAATTCCGGTGGAAGAATTTCAGGCATCATGACACATCATGGAAAAAACGTTTACGATCCATGATAAAAAGTACTCTTTAAATCATCCACATTGGTATTCAATTCTGCTCCCTATTTTTAAGGACCGTTCTGAGCCTGTGTCTTACTGATTCTTATACCCACTCAACAAATATTCTTTCAGCACTATTATGTATAACACTATAAGGACTCTAATAATAAGTAAGTTATAGTCTCTAAGGAAGCCACTGAGGCAAACCTCTAAGACTGATACATATTGGCATAAAAACTTGCATATGAGGAATGGGCCAAGAATTACAGAGTAGAAACAGCTGTGTAATTGGTGGTGAATCTGGCTGAAAAGATAGGAGGAGTTTTCTGTCCACTTTAATAAGGTGCCCCTGAAATAGGAGCTTCCCTACTAATGCCATAGGGCGTGTTCCCTTTGTTTCTGCCGCAGAGTACAGGCCAGAATTGTGCTTTTTGTCGGAAGAGAATGGGAGGATGGTGGAAGTTAAGAAATAGCTTAAAACTGGTCTTTATTTTAATTTCTTGGGCAGGTTATCTGACTAACTAAAATGCTCCTCAATGTTATATTGGGGGTTGGGGTGGGGTTAATCATATAAGTTTTTAGCCTAGATGTAAACCCGCAGGGCTCTTATAACTGAGTCACCCATAAGGGCAGCTGGAAGCCATTCTGAATAGCAAGAAGGGAATAGTTTATACCATTCTTGTATCTCACTGGAACTGTGCAGAGGAGGGTCTGATAATGTGCTGGGCAGAGAAGGGACTCAATGAAATTGCTGAATCAGTTGTAATTAAATAGCATTAGTCTCAGGATAAGACCTGCCCCTCTAACCCCCTCCCCACAGCTGCTGGGTTGTTTTAAATCTCCATGCATTTGCTTCAAACCCTTTGACCTAGTGTAGGGAACTGACCTAAGACCTGGAGTTAGGCTTGGAGCCAGGTGCTGAACAAGTCATCTAAATGTCCTTGATCCTCATTTCCCTCATCAATAAAATAGGACAACATTTCAGTTATTGGGTGGGTCCAACCAATCGTGAAATGGTTCTCCATTCAGGTCTGCATTTGAATTACTTTGGAATTTATTAAAAACCAAAGTGCCCTAGAAAATTCCGTGCAAAGGCCTGAAGGTCTTCCTACCTCATCCCAACCACCAACACACAGCAGGGATCACCCATCTATCTCTTGGAGGAAGAGAAAGAAAAGAAAGGAAGAGGAACATTAGATTGGATGAGAGCTACACAGGAGACCTCAATCCTCCTCCAGAACAAGTATTACCATTGGCAGCTTGGAAGTTGAGGCGAGGCCCAGCCGGATTTCTTACCATGGTAAGGCCCACCAGTTGCTCCCAGCCAGCCCCCAGCACTTTGCTCATTGACATACCCACCCAACCCAAGAGTAGCACACTCCACCCACATGCAATGTTTCAATGACCTAAGGATCACAGAGGCTCTGAGGAACAGAGGATACCTAGGGGTTGGTGTCATGGAAGGGAAAGTGACCTATGGGAATTAGCCAAGACCTCCTGCAAAGACACCACGGTTGGGGGGGGGGCGGCACCTGGGTGGCTCAGTGGGTTAAAGCCTCTGCCTTCGGCTCAGGTCATGATCCCAGGGTCCTGGGATGGAGCCCCGCATCCGGCTCTCTGCTCAGCAGGGAGCCTGCTTTCCTCTCTCTCTCTGCCTGCTTGTGATCTCTGTCAAATAAATAAATAAAATCTTAAAAAAAAAAAAAAGACACCACAGGGGAAGCAAAACATCCCCATTCCTTCTACTTTCTCCAGCTCCCTGAAACACTCTGATAACATGCCAAAGTATGAGAGCCACTCAAATAGTGGGTTTGAAAATGCTAATAAGAGTGAACACTTAGGGTGCTTAGGTGGCTCAGTCAGTTAAGCACCCGACTCTTGATCTCAGCTCAGGTGTCAGTCTCAAGGTCGTGAGTTCAAACCTTGCATTGGGCTTCACGCTGGACATGGAACCTACTAAAGAAAGAAAAAGAAAGAAAGAAGGAAAGAAGGAAAGAAAGAAAGAAAGAAAGAAAGAAAGAAAGGAAGGAAGGAAGAAAGAAAGAGGAAGGAAGGAAGGAAGGGAGAGAAAAGAAAGGAGTGAAGGCTTATACAGCACTTATTATGTGCCATATTCTGAGTGCTTTATATATAAAAATTTATTTAACCCTCATGATAATTCTTAACAACACTATGAGCAGGGCTCCTGGGTGGCTAGTGGGTAAAGCCTCTGCCTTCGGCTCAGGTCATGATCCCAGGGTCCTGGGATCGAGCTCCGCATCGAGATCTCTGCTCAGCAGGGAGCCTGCTTCCCCCTCCCTCTCTGCCTGCCTCTCTGCCTACTTGTGATCTCTCTGTCAAATAAATAAACAAAATCTTAAAAAAAAACAGCAACAACAACAACAAACCTATGAGCCAGGTGCCCCAATTTATGGAGAAGGGGAAAAAATGAAGGTTCAGTTCCTCATGCAAGATCACACTGCTAGTAAGTCACAGAGCCAGGATTTAAACCAAAAGACATTTGGCTCCAGAATCTGTGCTCCTAACCACTGGGCTAGGCTGCCTCAATTTTTCTGTCTGTAAAGCAAGAGAACATTCTACAACTTAGATATTATTGTTACCATTCAGAAGGTTTTCACGGCATACCAAGTGAACTCCTTAATAGGCGGTCCAGGATATCTGAGCCCTCCCTATGTTTTCAGGCTTGTTTCCACTCTCCTCCATAACCAGCTCTCACCTAACCCTTCAATGAAGCCAGTGCCAGCCCCTAGACCTTGGCTTATACCATTCCCTCTGGAACCTCTCCTGTAGCCAGCTAGAGCTTTCTCCTTTTGGAAGGCCCCGTCCCCATATGCTCCTGCAGCACTCTGAACCTTTGCAATATTCCCCACATCCATATAAAACTGTTCTTTGTATTTTCCTCTGATCTTCCCTGGCTACCTAGAAATGCCTTAGAAGGGGTCATGTCTTACTCACCTTTGCCTCCCACCAGCTTACGACAGGGACTGCAAGAGGTCTCTGAGTTGAATGAGTCCCTTAATACCTACATAAATCCTCTACTGGTCTCCAACCCAACCCCCTCCCCCACCACAACATATCCAAGACACTGAACCATTTAATGTTTTTAATCTTCAGGGAGATTATCAGACTGGGCTTTCTGTATTTCTTTTTTCTTTTTTTAAAGATTTCATTTATTTATTTGACAGAGATCACAAGCAGGCAGAGAGACAGGCAGAGAGAGAGAGGAGAAGCAGGCTCCCTGCCGAGCAGAGAGCCTGATAAAGGGCTCGATCCCAGGACCCCGAGATCACGACCTGAGCCGATTGCAGAAACCCACTGAGCCACCCAGGCACCCTCCATATTTCTTGAGTACCTACTATATGCCAGTCCTTGGGGATGCAGAATGTGGAAGACACACATAGGGCCTGTTCTCATAAATGACACATTCTAGTTAATATTCTGAGATAACTGCAAAATAAAGAGATTCCCTGGGTGCAAAGTGAGAGCTAGAGGTTGCATGTGACCCAACGTCATCGATCGGGGCCTCCAGAGATGTAGGTACCTCTCCCTCCATCCCACTGCAAACTGTTAGTGTAAAGGGCACCTTTCTTACACAATATTTTTAATAGTCTATGTTTATCGAGCAAACTGCTCTGTGCTGGGCACTGTGGCTAAGGGCTTCCCCTTATTTAACCCCATGACTAATGTTTGCAAGGTATATATTATTATTATCTTTATTTCTCAGTGCAATTAAGTAACTTGGCCAAGGACACTTCTACATACATATTTATCCATGTGTTTATGGTTTTTGGTATACCAAGTAGCTTGTCAGCAACAGAACATTTTAGCGGTTTTTAGTAGAATATTAAACTCTTCCTGAATCCTTTTAGAATAGGTCAGTGCAGTATAACATGAGTAGAGATAAAAGGGGTCAGCCCTTAACAGGATATAGATGAAGGTCATGACTCTGCTCCTGGGAAGGGCCAGCTGTGCAGCACGGGTGGGTCACAGAGGCATTCTCCCAGCTCTCTGTGAACTGCAGCTAGGACAGGAATACTGCAGCTTCTCTGTACACTTACTGTCAATGTTAACCTGTTTGAGAAAAGTTCTCTTTATTCATTAATAAAACCATAACAATTTACACTTATAAGAAAGTGAACACCTATTTTACCCATTTGCACGACCAGTACTAATTAACAAAGGGAAAAGAGGGATTTGGGGAAGTGACGGAAGCCTCTCCGGGACTTCTGAAGCCATAGATAAGGAATTAGGTCAAGAACTTGCAGCCAAGGGCCAAGTGCATGTGGAGGCTGATGAATTTCACTGGGGGGGCGGGCAGTATAAATAAAAGCTGGCAGAACAGTATTTCTGAAATGAGCATGTTCTACACTCCTTTTTCTAAACATCTTTTTGAAAAAACACTTAGTATCTATTAAAGGGGTAGTACAAGGGTATCTGCCTTCAGCTCAGGTCATGATTTCAGGGTCCTGGGATTGAGCCCTGCCCATCCCCTCTCCCTCTATGCACTGCTCATGCTCTGTCTCTTTTTCTCTCAAATAAATAAAATCTTAAAAAAAAAACAAAAACTAAAGTGCATAAGGATGCAAAGTAGTGTGTCTATCAGCAAATAAATGAAGAAAAGCATTTTTGATCAATTTTTCTAAAGACTTTAGGGGGGTATAGAAAAAACATCATCATTATTCATTACAAATTTAATTCTATTTACCTTGTTGGTTTTTTTGGGAATGGACCTTCTTGGAGAAGACGCACTAAGAGCTCTGCTAAATTTGCTTTAAAAAAAGAGAGAGAGAGAATGTTAATTACTATTCAAATGCCTCTCTGGGAGTTATAAGACAAAAGCCCAAGCTGCTACTAACACAGCAGTATGACTTTCTTTCTTTTTTTCTTTTCTTTTTTTCTTTTTTTTTTTTTTTTGGTAATACAGTGCTAACTTTAAAAAGCAAAAGTCAAAGCAATTGAGAGATTCTTTTGTGAAAAAGAACCTTAGTAAGCATAAATGAATGCATTAAACCTTATATTTCTTTTTTCTCATAATTAGACCCCAGGAAATGTGCATTTACCTCCTTAAGTAATGAGGAAAAATAAAAAAAGACTAGAAGTTTTTTCCCTGAGAAAGAAACATGATTTTCTAAATTTAGAAAAGGCCCCTTCTCCTCCTTAAAGGAGAAGTTGTCCCTTTGCTAAAATGTAACATTTCATATAACACTTTGCTCTTAAACAGCTACTTCATGTTTTGTTTTCTTTTTAAAGCAGCAACAGAAAAAATAAGAAAATTACCACATAAGGCAATTGTCTTCCAAAACATTTTTAAAAGAGGGGAGGGGTGGTGCCTGGGTGGCTCAGTCAGTTAAGCTGCTGCCTTCAGCTCAGGTCATCCTGAGATAGAGTCCTTCATGGGGCTGCCTGCTCAGCGGAGAGCCTGCTTCTCTCTTTCCCTCTGCCCGCTGCTCTGTCTACTTGTGCTCTCTCTCCCTCTGTCAAATAATGAAAAAAATCTTAACAAGAAAGAGAAGAGGGATGGCAGCATCAGAAAGTGATGGCTGCTGCTGGATCAGAAAGACCATTTCATTGGACTAGTTACGGAGAGGCCCTATTCTCTCCTCCCTTCCAACTCCTGTGCCTGTGGTACTTGGGATGTACCTGATGGAGCTTGCTTCGCTGGCTGAGGACTTGCAACTACTGAGCCGCTTTAGCCGGGCCAGCTTTCTGTTCCATATTTCTAACTCCTCTATCCTTTCTTCAAGGTTGTGGGTTAGTTTGCAGAGCTGCTTCACTGCACCCACATTTTCCATAAAGATCTGGTCCTAGAAATGAAAACAGCACAGAGGGTATAAATCCACAGCGTGAGACCACCACGGAACTGGCCACAGTCCATTCGAAGACAGGTGAAATGTACCACCTGAAATTGATTATACACACACAAACCTCAAGTTCATTCAAGATAAAACCAGAGAGGGTTGCAACTTAAAATGATCTTGCTAAACTGCTGGCTGTGTAGTAAAGCTGCTTATGTTCAATTTGCAATAAAATAGAAATATGTCCTTGTGATCCAAAAAGAGAATGGAGCTGAAGGACATTGTCAAGTTTGGAATCTGAAGATTTATTTCGTACGGCCATTATACTATATTTAAAACTCATCAAGAGAAAGTCAGAACAGGCTTTGGAATGTTGATTTGTGGGTGCATCACTAAATCCTCATAAGAAACGATTCTAGTTCTTTCTGGTAACATGTGTATCGAATTGCTCTGGTGAAGGAGAAAGGTATGAAGACCTGGGCTTTTCTCTGAGTTCTGCCACTTACTAGATGTGAGACCCCACGCTGAGCAGAACCAGCTCTCTGAGCTTCATTATCTTCATCCATGAACAAGAAGATAATTCTTGACATGTTAATTTCTGCTTTAACATCCCATGAGCAACCATGTACAATTTCTATTTTAGCCTAACTCCCAAACAAAATTGAAAACAACAACACTTAATTCTATGTGCTCAGAGAAGGCCACCAACACACCAGAAAGAACAAGAAAGGGAAACCAACCACAGCCAGAGTGTGCCAGCCATCCCTTCTCCCACCCACACACTTCAGTTGTCATGGAAACATGTGTGTCTCTCTCAGCCATAACAAAAACACTGGAAAGCTCTCATCAACTCGCATCCTGATCCTGTGACCTTCCCTCCTCTCCCCCTTTCTGTTTACAAGTTCTAAATGCCACAGAATTCTTTGGGGCTCATAGAGGCTGATCCACTGTTGTAAAATGATGAGCTCAAGGCCAAAAGAAAAAGATCGTTTCATAGTTGGAGGATCAAAGTCGGGGCTGTGTGTCTTTGAGATTCTCATGATGCACACTGAAGCTTTAAAGGTTTCACACACTGTATAGCAACCACTCAGAAAGGACTCAGAAGCTGAACATTACAAACTTAAGTCTTAATTTATGGAGTTTAAAGACCTGCACACTGGTATAAAACACACCAGTAAAGCTAAATACACAGTCAATTTCAGGACATTCTGCTACCCTAATATGATGCTTTATAAATCACTTAACTCAATTAGAAAAGTTAAAGGACAGAAGTACTAAAAATAACTATAACTACAATAATTGGTTAATAGTACACACATACCGAGAGGTGTATTATGACATCAAAAACATAAAACATGGAGATGTAAGTAAGAGGATAGAGTTTTTGTATATGATCAAAATTCAGTTGTTATCAGCCTAAAATAAGCAATAAGATATTTTACATAAGCTTCACATAACCACAAAACAAAAACCTACAAAAGATAAAGAGAAGGGAGTCAGAGCATACCACTACAGAAAATCAGTTCACAAAGGAACATAGCAAAAGAGGAAGAAAGGAATAAGGGAAGAGCCAAAAAACAGTAAGATGGCATTAATAAGTCCTCACCGATTAATAATTACTTTAAATATAAATGGATTAATTCTCCAGTAAAAATTCATAGAGGTGGTGAATGAATTAAAAAAAAAAAATGCTGCTATATGCTGCTCCCTACTACAGATTCACATCAGCTTTAAGGACATGCACATCTAAAGAAATGGAAAAAGATACTCCATGCAAATGGAAACCAAAAGAGAGCAGGGGTAACTATACATACGTCAGATAAAATAAAATTTAAGTCAAAAACAGTACCAAGAGACAAAGAAGGTTATATGCTGATAAAGGGGCCAATTCAGCCTGGTAAGGGGGATATGCATCAGACTATAACACTTATAAATCTATATGTCTATACTCTATATCTGTATTTCTATCTCTAGTGAGAGAGAGAGAGAGATCCAACATCGGAGAACCTATTATTATGCAAATACTAACAGACGTGAAGGAAAAAATAGAAGAATATAATAATAGTAGGGGACTTTAGTATTCTACTTTCAATGACAGATAGTTTACCCAGTCAGGAAATCAGTAAGGAAACAGTGAACTAGAACTATGCCTTTGATCAAATGACCTAAAAGACATATCAGAAATCCCACCCAACACAGTCTTCTCAAATGCATACAGAACATTCTCAAGGCTAGATTATACGTTAGGTCACAAAACAAACCTTGCAAATTTAATAAGATTAAAATCGCACCAAGTATCTTTTCTAGCCACAATGGTAATGAAACTAGAAATTCATAACAGGAGGAAAACTTGAAAATTCATGAGTAGTGGAAATTAAACAATACATGCTTGCAAAACTAATGAGCTAAAGAGGAGACCAAAAGGAAATAAAAAATATCTTGAAACAAATAAAAATGGAAATGCAATATAATAATAAAACTTATGGGATATAGCAAAAGTAGTCATGTTTTTTTCTTTAAAGATTTTATTTATTTTTCAGAGAGGGGAAAAAAAGGGAGAGAGAAAGAGAGAGATGCAGAGGCAGAAGCAGGCAGAGAGCTGAGCAGACTCCCCACTGAGCAAGGAGCCCGATGTGGGACTTGATCCCAGGACCCTGGGATCATGACCTGAGCAGAAGGCAGCTGTTTAATCTACTGAGCCACCCAGGCGTCCCAACAAAAGTAGTTCTAAGGAATTTTATAGCAATAAGCACCCACATTAAGAAGAAAAAAGAAATATCTCAAATAAACAACCTAACTTTACACCTCAAGGAACTATAAAAAGTAGAAACTCAGATGAAAGGCAGTAGAAGGAAAGAAATAACAAAGATCAGAGCAGAAATAAATGAAATAGACCCAGAAATACTATGGAAAATCACCAAAACTAAGAGCTAATTTTTTGAAAAGATAAACAAAATCGACAAAACTTTAGCTAGATTAAGGAACAAAAAGAAAGAAGACTCAAAGAAATAAAATCAGAAAAGAGAGGTGACATTACAACTGATACCACAAAAATACTAAGGATCCTAAGAAACTACTATGAACAGTTATGGATATTCCTAGAAACATAAAACCAACTAAGACTGAATTATGAAAAAATAGAAAATCTAAAAAGCCAATTTAAAAAAAAGATTGAATCAATAATCAAAAACATCCCAACAAACTAAAATCCAGAACCAGACGGCTTCACTGGGGAATTCTACCAAATGTTTAAAGAAGAGTCTATACAAATCTCTTCAAACTCTCCCAAAAAAACTGAAGAGTAGGGAACACTTCCAAACTCATTTTAAAAGGCCAACATCACCCTGATACCAAATAAGGTCAGATAAATATACTACAAAAAAAGATAATTGCAGACAATTATCTCTGATAAGTATGGATACTCAATAATACATTAAAAAGGTCATACATGATGATTAAGTGAGATTTATTACTGGGATACAAAAATGGTTCAACATATGCAAATCAATCAATGTGTTACACCACATTAATAAAATCATTTGATCATCTCAACAGATGTAGAAAAGCATTAGACAAAATTCAGCATCTTTTCATGAAAAAGACCTCTCAACAAATTATAGATGGACTATACCTCAACATGATAAAAGCCCTATATGATAAGTCCATACCTAACATTATACTCAAAGAAGAAAAGCAGAGAGTTTTTCCTCTAAGGTCAGGAATAAAACAAGGAAGCTCACTGCCCACCATTTCTATGCAACATAATACTGGAAGTCCTAGACAAAGAAATCAGATAAGAAAAAGAAATAAAAGTTATCCAAATTGGAAAGGAAAAAGCAAACTATCTGTTGCAGATAATATGATCTTATATACAGAAAGTCCTTAAGAGTCAACCAAAAAAAGTTAGAATTAATAAATTAAGTGAAGTTGTAGGATACAAAATCAATATGCAAAAATTAGTTGCATTTCTATACACTAGCAATAAATTATTTGAAAAAGAAAGGAAGAATCCAATTTACAATAGCATAAAAACTGATAAACACTTAGGAATAAATTTATCCAGGGGGTGAAAGATCTGCACATTGAAAATTATGAGACATTGATGGAAGAAACAGAGGACAGACACAAATACATGGAAAGATATCCTATGTTCTTAGATCAGGACAATTAATATTGTTAAAATGTCCATACTATTCAAAGCCATCTATAGATCCAATGTAATCTCTATCAAAATTCTAATGGCATCTTTCATAGAAACAGAAAAAAAAAATCCTAAAATTTGTATGGAACCACAAAAGACCCCTAATATCCAAAGCAACCCTGTGAAAGAATATAGCTGGAGGCATCATACCTCCTGATTTCAATAAAGCTATAGTAATCAGAAGAGTACTAGCCTAAGAATAGACATAGAAACTGATGAAATAGATAATAAACCCATGCATATACGGCCAACTAAAATGTGACATGGGAGCCAAGAGTACTTGGTGAGGAAAAGATGGTTTCTTTAACAGAGTTGGGAAAACTAGTCACATGCAAAAGTATGAAATGGACTTCTACTTTACACCACCCACAAAAATTAACTCTAAATAGATTAAAGGCTTAAATGTGGACGTAAGACCATAAAACTCCTAGAAGAAAACATAGGGGAAAAATTTCTTGACATCGGTCTGAGAACCATTTTTTTGGATACAACACCAAAAGCACAAGCAACAAAAGCAAACATAAACAAGTGGGACTACATCAAACTCAAGAGTTTTCATACAGCAAAAGAAACCAGCAAAAAATTAAAAGGCCACCTAAAGATTGGAAGACAATATTTACAAACCCTATATCTGATAAGGGATTAATATTCAAAATATATAAGGAACTCACACAACTCAATAGCAAAACACAAATAATCTAATAAAAATGATCAGAGGACATGAATAAACATTTTTCCAAAGAAGACATACAGATGGCCGAAAGGTACATGAAAGGATGCTCAATGCCACTAATCATCAGAGAAATGCAAATCAAAACTACAGTGAGATATCGTCACATTCATGTTAGGATGGCTAGTTTTACAAAGGCAGGAAAAAGAGAACAAGTGTTGGTGAGGGTATGGGGAAAAGGGAACACTTGTACACTGTTAGTAGAAGTGTCAATTGGTATAGGCATTATGAAAAACAGTATGGAGATCCCCCCAAAATGTCTGGGTGTATGTCTGAAGGACACGAAATCACCATCTTTAAGAGGTACCCTCAGCCCTATGCTCATTGCAGCATAATTCACAATAGCCAAGATAGGGAAACAATCTAAGTATCCATTGATAGATGAATGGATAAAGACAATGGGACACACACACACACACACACACACACACACACACACACACATGGACTATAATTCGGCTATAATAAAGAAGGAAATCCTGCCATGTGTGACAGCTTGGATGAAATTGAGGGCAATATGCCAAGTGAAATAAGTGAGACATGGAAAGACTGTGCTATCACTTATATGTGGAAACTAAAAAAGCCAAACTTTTTTAGAGAAAAAAGAGAGTAGAGAGAAACAGAGAGTAGAATGGTAGTTGCCAGAGACTGAGAGATGGGGGTGGGGGAAGTGGAATGAGGAGATGTTTATCAAAAGATACAAACTCGGTTTGAAATGGTTAAGTCCTGAGGATCTGATGTACTGCCTGATGACTATAGTTAACAATATTACATTAATGCTTATAAGTTGCTAAGAGAGTTGATTTCAAATGTTCTCACCACACACACACAAAAGGTAATTATGTGGCTGATGGTTGTGTTAACTAACCTCACTGTAGTAATCATTTTGAAATATGTATGTGTATCAAATCATCATGTCATTTGCCTTAAACTTGTATCTCAATAAAGCAACAACAACAAAAAAATGCAGTTGGTAAAGAAGGATAGTTGGTGGGGGATTTGAATAAAGTAAGATAGGACACAAATTGAAAACTGTCAAATCTGGGTAAAGGATACACATGAGTTTCACTATTATTCTAACTTATGTATATTTGAAATTCCTTATTAAAATGTTAATAAATAAATAAATAAATAAGAAAAAATAAAACACTAATCTCCTGACAAAAGCTCTTTAAAATTTTCTAATTCTGGTACAAATGTTCCCTTACTTCTAAATTTGTTTTAATAAAAATAAAGCAGAAATCATGAAGACAAGAATAACATTCTATGGTTCTAAATCACAGTAAATGTCATACCACCTTTTGCTTTGTTTATGTTGTAGAAAGCCTTATACTATAATTATAACTGGCTGTCATGTCCAAGCAGGGATCCCCAACAGATTCCCAGTCATCACCTGACCCCTCCCCCCATGCCTCCCCCAGGGGCCATCCACTGTGCCCTGCCACCTGTTCAGTCTCCCAAATCTCCTGAATCACCCACATTTCCCGATCCTCACTGGTGCTACCATACCTAAAATTCTTTTTTATTTTTCTTGGCTTCCTTTTTTAATGCTTGCCTGATAACATGAATTTGTGATTTAGCCCAAACAAGAGCAGACCATGGAGAATGATACTTAAGTCCCTTCTAAAGCAGGGTTAAGTTCATTCTGTAATATCTACCCCACAGGACTTTTAATGCTGCCTCATGAGATATGAACAATTGGCAGCGATTATCCAGTTACTTGTAAATAATGATAAGCCATCTCTGATTTCTTCAACTCAAATTTGTTGGCAGCATATATCTTCCAGGTAGATCCAATAGGCAAGAAGATAATTCATGTGTTTTCCTATTTAAGAGGAAATAAAGGTAGCGAGGAAATTTACTACTGCCTTCCCAGTTATAATCATGGCCTTGACTTTATGGATCCAATGGAAAACGACCACAAAATAAATTCCTAGGACATTACATTTTAGAGATCGACTCTGACTAAAATACTTCTGACTTCTGTCCTCTCATAGCATATTGAAGCCAGTATAAATATGCTCAAAAACATAATCCAGAACTTTCTGAAAGTGTTCCTTTCTATGCAAGTGATAAGGTCTCAGTGAGTTCACTTGAACCATGAACATGCAACCGATACCAGGGAAACTTTGTTCACATAGGCTCATCCAAGTCCCATGTAAAGGTCTGTATGCCTTAGAACTCAGATGGGCGTAAGCTGGGACATTTTGAAAAGCTTCCCCATCTAATACCCACTGTTGTTTAATAACTATTTTATAATTGAATTTAATTCAATTATTCACACCTGTCCAGTTATTATTAACCAGGCGAAGTGGGACCAACAATCTCAGCTGAAATGTAACTTTATGATTGTAATGCAAAAATTATCAGACCTCTTGCCACCAAAAACTGCTCATGAGACTGGGGGGGGGGGTTAGAAAATAGAGACTGCTTCAAATCACACAAGAATCTTGCACCCGTTTATGACTGGCTTTGGGGTGAAGGTACAAACAGACAGCATGACATCTTTTCTGAAGGACATGTGGAGCACTTCAGCAAGTATCCACGCACGTGGAAACAACAGGAAGCATCATGAAATCAGGGCCACTATGAGCTTAGAGCGCGCGCCTTACTAAGCCTTACCCTTCACTGTAGGTGCTGCGCTCTAATCTCATCGAACCTTTTGCCCTTTGCTGAACATCTCAAGCTTTCTCTGGTTTCTGGAGCTAGCGCGGACAGGCTGCTGCCTCTACCTGAACCACCTGTCTCCCCCACCTCCCACTTTCCTTCCGCTCTGTGTCGTACCCACCCATGTGATGAACACCCAGAGACACATCTTGTCCGCGGGCAGTTCTCCAGCACAGAGCAGGAACTCAGTGTGTGTTACGTGAGGGAACTTTACTGCTGGGACAGTTCCTGTCATGAGGCATCGGGAGGCCACAGCACTGCTCTCTAGTGAAATGAAGACAGTGGCCAAACTTCTAGTGTATTCTTTTATCTGAGGCTGCTCTTAAAAAAGCAAAAAGACTGAGGTCCAAATTCCACTTCCATATTAGGAAATGTCCATGGAAATTTGGGTGAATTAAACAAAGCAATACTAGTGTTTCCCACCCTCAGGGCAGCTGGGTATGGGGAGCTGGTTTGACTGTACCCAGCAAACTGGTTTCCACTCTGATCAGGTCCTTTGCAATTCTGGGAGGATTTGGCTCAGGAGATAGATAGAAGTTCCTTCAGGGCCTCTGCACGTCCCAGACAAGCCCTGCAGAACGCAGACCACAAGCTCCAGCCTCCCTTGCAGTTCTGGTCCTAAAGGCGGGAGCAGCCAGACAGTCGAGCTGACCTCTCCTCTGTCTGGGAACTGCGACTTGTCCTCTATCTAGCAACACTAAATAAGGCGAACCCAGCCTGATCGCGAAGAAAGCCTGGAGAAGTTGAATCAGGCTCTTATTTCTTCCCCAGTGAGAGTCTCCTGGTGGCATCTGGTGTTGCATGGACTAATGTTTTATAATAAAATCAGGGAGGGCGCCTGGATGGCTCAGTTGGTTAAGCGTCTGCCTTGGGCTCCGGTCATGGTCCCGGAGATCCCTGGGGTCCCTGGGGTCCTGGGATTGTGCCCCATGTCTGGCTTCCTGCTCAGTGTGGAGTCTGCTTCTCACTTCTGCCTCTCCCTCTGCACCTCCCTCTCCTCCCTCTTTCTCTCTCTCAAATAAATAAATAAATAAAATCTTCTTTTAAAAAAAGTCTTCCCCTATAATAGAATCATGGGACTATAACAACCTGAAATCGAGCCTCACAAGGATGACTGCCAAGGGAGAAAAACCATCTTTAGCCAACGGAGGTGCCTGGCAATTATTTGGGCTTTGAATAAACCCAGCTTTAGAACTTTGCCCAGGCCTTGATATGGATTTTAAAAAATAGAGTCCCTAAGCCAGAAAAGCAGACTGCTGAATTACACTTTGGTAAATAAAGTATAAACTTCTAGGTGTTCAATCAGGGGCTTGAATAAACAGGTCTACCTGATCTTCAAAGTATTGTCACCACCTGCTACCGGAGGATTTAAATTGCAGTTTAAGGAGTCTGGAACAATGCCTGCTTTTCCCAACATTTTATTACAGAAATTTCTAAGCATACAGAAAAGTTTTAAAAATTGTACAGTAAACGCCCGTACACCTATCGCTTAAATGCCACAATGAGCTCCATCCATCCATCCTGCCATCTTGTTTAAATGCATGTGTTAAAATTAAAAACAAATGGAGACCCGTCCTGAAAATTCCCTAAGCAGACAAAACGTTTAGTCATATAAACAAAGCTTAATGCAACTCATTTTACACAACTGACTTGACCTACATCATCTCTTGCTTATGCCTCTGGAAACCATAAGCAAGACCTGAACTGTTTCCCAAGGTTGATAGGAAGTAACCACTGACCAGTTCCCTATCACTTAAGAAAATTCCAATATTATAACTAACCACAGAAGAATAAATAGGCACTGCTTTCTCTCTCTACAAGCTGCTTCCTAAATGGCCTTATTCCGTGTTTTGGTTTCAGTTGGCAAACTGTCTTTTTTGTGTGCACAATAAACTTTTACTAGTTACCACCCTAGTAATCCATTGCTTTTACCTGTGTTACTTCTGAACTTTTAACACATAGCCAAAAAAAAATGAGCAATAATTTTTTAAAAGAAGATATAACTACAAAAAGAAATTTTCCAAGAAAATAATAAATTACCATATTTCTCTCTAAAATGTTTACCAAAAAATAAAAGGATTTTCTCCCTGCCTCCAGTATGAGGAGCCCCTAGGAAAGAAGAAGATGGCTTACGAACAGGTGATCAGTTGTTCATACAGCCAGGGTTGGTTTAAGAACATATTAGCTCTAAAAAGAATCATCGAGCTTGGAGTCAAATCAATCGTGTGAGTCCAACAGAGAAAGGTTTCCCCTTACAGGAAACTTACCACACCACAAGCAATAAATGAGTTCTGCTCCCTCCCTTGATGAGAAAAGACTGGACCTTTTTTTTTTTTTTAAGATTTTATTTATTTATTTGTCAGAAAGAGAGCATAAGCAGGGGGAGCAGTAGGCATAGGGAGAAGGAGGCACCCCACTGACCAGGGAACCCGATGTGGGACTCAATCTGGGACCCTTCGACCTGAGCCGAAGGCACACACTTAACTGACTGAGCCACCCAGACATCCCAACACTGGACTTCTAAACCAACTGATGAGCAGGATGTTTAAAAGCCCCCGTTTTGGGTGAAGGGGAGTGGGAGATGCAAGCTTCCAGTTATGAAATAAAGAAGTCACAGGGATAAAAGGCACAGCATGAGGAATAGCGTCGGTGGTATGGTAATAGTGTTGTATGGTGTCAGATGGGAGCTGTGCTTGTGGTGAGTGTGACATGATGTAGAAACGTGTTGAATCCCTATATTGTACCCCTGAAACTAATGAAACATTGTGTGTCAACTATATTTAAATTTTGAAAATTCAAAATTAATTAATTAATTAATTAAATACCTCCATTTAGTTTCTGGGCTAGCCATAGGAACTCAAACATATAAATCTTCTACCACTCCGTTTTTCTGAAAAAAACAGAGTATGTGTCATTCCATTAAAAAAAAAAACACACAAATCATTTCAAAGGCACCTGAGACATTAGCATCTCTGAGTGACATCTGGAAAAAAATTCACTAACAGTTAACCATTTATTGGGTTTTACTGTATTATAGACCAAAAAGCCGTGGTTTTAAGAAAATTTTTGTTAACCAAAATCATTTATAAAAGCAATTGCTTCAGTGGGGGGAAAAGTAATGAAGGTAGAATTTCAACTTGCCATACTGAAGTTATCTTTATTGAGAACCGTAAAGAGTAAAATAATTTGAAAGTGACCTCATTATTCCCAAAACTTGCTGAGCCAAGCTTTGGACAAAGTCTTATCTGATGTCAAAATTCACACTTTTAACTGCTTTGCCATGTACTATTAGTGATTCTCCAATTGCTAAAATCATATTTTATTAACATTCATTTTCTTCCATCTCAACCCTTTCTTCCCCATGTCCGCATCCATCCTCTCTGCTCACTTGAATTTTTGACACTGTGCTTACTCCATATTCCATTTTAGCCCAACCTTCTCAGCCTGCCCAGATCTACTCCTGGTCCTAACTGGAAGACATCTGCTGCTTTTAGTCTACTTGCTTCTCATTCCATCAGAACTGAAATCCTCCAGGGCAGGCAGGTAACAGGAAGCGGAGATGGAAGGACCCCTGAAGCCCTTGCCGGGAAGCTACTCCTCAGCTCCATGGGACCAGATCTGATGGCTCTGGGGAGCCAGAAACCCAGAATTTGTTTGAGGAGCCCTCATTTTTAAAAATTGGCAACAAATTTGAAAAATTTTAAAACACCATGAGGAAAAAAAAAAGAAAGTCTTCAGGCCGGACTTGGCTACAGGCTTCTGATCTGTGACCTCCATCCATAACCTTTCCCTCATCAATGAATATCTTCACCCATGGCTGCAGCGTCCCTTGGGCCCTGGCTCCCTCCCAACTTCCACACTCCCAGTCACCTCTGGACATTTTCATCTGAATACTCAGCTCACACCTCAAACACAAAATTGAACTCATTTTCCCACTAGAAAGCCACTTTTCTGTCAGACTTCCTTATTTGAATGGAACCACTTCTCTTCCTTTCAGGGAGATCCAGAAACTCAGCCATTAACTCAAACACATGCTTACTGAGAGCTCACAATGTACCAGATGCCACCCTGAACAATGCAGGACTGACAAGGCACATTCTTTGACCTTGAGAAGTTCACTGTCTGGTGGGAGAGATATGGACTAGGAAGAGAATGACAACACAATGTGATAAATACTCTAGAAAGATGTATAAGGGGAGGCCTGACCCAGAACAGAGACAAGATTGATCAAGGCATCACAGAATCCTTAATTCATTCAGCCAGTATTTGTGGACTAGTACTCTAAACTCTGGGGTTGAAACCACAAAGAAACTATTGGAGATAAAGCTTTGAAAAATATAGATTTGGGGGGGGGTCACACAACGAACCGGGGAAGTGAAGAATAAGTAGGCAAGTGAGACCATTCCAGCGGAGACAGAACTCTCCAGGCCATCACCCAGAAGTCTACAGTATGTCCCCTGCACAGCCCTCCAGCTGAGGGTAAGGGTGGGTTCTGCCCCAGACACAGGGGGCTCCTCTCTCGAATTACAGCGAAGGCACTACACACCCTGTCGGTGGCCCTGAATCTTACAAAAAAGTGAAAGCTAGAGATACGGAGACTCTTTTAGATGAGGTAGTCGAAAAAGTTCTTGGCCCTGAGATCCAAATGACAAGCTCATCTAAAGGGAGAGTCTGCAGGGCTGAGAACACTCCGTGGAACAGCTCTGAGGCAGAAACAAACTTGGTGAGCGTGAGGACAGAGAACGAGGCCGGTGGCAGAAGGGCCGGCAAACCAAAGGTGTCAGTGCGTGCAGAGACCTCGCATTCTGAGGGTGTGTGGGGGCTGGCGGGGTGGGTGTGAGGGTTAGGAAAGGAGTTAGAGAGCGACGGGTCCATCCAGATGGGGGAGGGGTGATAATAAGCCAACGAAGAGGCAAAGGGGGAAGGGGGATTGTACCATCAGAAATGTTTCCTTCTCTTTCTGTTTTAGGGAGAAAACTGAGAAGGGTAAAGAGAATACAAAGGGAAGATAATAGACAAGAGAGGTGGCCAAACTCTGGACAGCAGCACTGGGTGTCTAATTGGACAGCATACGGGAGAGAAAAGAAAAATGGAGAGGCCGCCTGCAGTGCTCCTCTCTCTCAGTCACCCCAAGTCAGCCTCTGTCCTCTTTCCCTTGCCTCTCAGTCCCCGCTCCCTTTCCATCTGCGAGCCCTGGCCTGGTGTCCACAGACAGGAGCGCACCTGTCACGCTGTCCCTCAGAGTTCTGTTCTTGAGTCCCGCCTCACCACCCGCCTCGGACTGTCAGCTGCTTGAAGACAGGAGCCCTGTTGTACTTATCTTTGCATGACTAGAACAGAAAATTCCTTCCAGTTGCAGGAAAAAGAGAATCAATGAGCAAAAAGCAACCACATACTAAGGTGTAGTAGGGTGGCTCATAACATCATTTCGTAAAACACACACACACACACACACACACACACACATTATTCAAACTGAACTTCATTTTCATACAGACATAGCTGTAAATATGTTTAAGGCCACGCTGACATTTATTGGGTACATTTTTCTTACACCAAGCCCACCGAATAATAATGCTCAAGAAATATAAAAGCCTACTCCCAAATAATCACAGAAATAAATAAAGTTGCCAAGTAAAGAGATAGAGGAGCAAGCTGAAGGGCAAAGCCCTAGGGGTCTCATAGACTAGACGGTGGCGTTTACCCCCCTGAGTCCCCTGACTCTCAGGACCAGCCTGGAGCCCTCTCACACCACCT
Source organism: Mustela putorius furo (assembly GCF_011764305.1). Classification (NCBI taxonomy): domain Eukaryota; kingdom Metazoa; phylum Chordata; class Mammalia; order Carnivora; family Mustelidae; genus Mustela; species Mustela putorius. Next base: position 44,201,357 of record NW_025422368.1, on the reverse strand, counting down.
CCCATGGCTGAGCTTTCACCGGGGCACACAGACCATGAGGAGTTTATGAGAAGAAGCAAATTGCCCCAGACAAGGGAAGTTTATCTCACACAGTCATCTCTTCTGAAAGAAACCTGATTTACACTAACTTCCGCCAACATCACTCCTCTCCAGCTATGGAGGGTTACACGGGCCATCTGTAAAGATCCAGCCATTCTGTTTCTTATTTGGGCCCGAAGTTGCAAAGTCCATGTGGAAAAGATAGAGCAATCATGAAGTGCAACATTTCAATGTTTTCATGTGCATTTCTAGTTTGTGCTTTAGCTTCAATAAAAAAATCATTTATACAAAGGGGAGTTGGACGGAACAGAAATAGAGTATAGAGGGAGGGAGGCACTGTCACTGAAGCTGATCTACACCCATTGCTACAGCACGTGTGGTCAGAAGGTCCTAGAGACATTCCTTAAAACAAGCAGTCCTGGGGCAACTGGGTAGCTCAGGTCATGATCCCAGGGTCCTGGCATCGAGCCCCGCATCAGGCTCCCTGCTCAGCGGGGAGTCCGTTTCTCCCTCTCCCTCTGCCATGCTCTCTTTCTCTCTCTCTCCAATAAATAAATGAAGACTTTGGCGGGGGGGTGGGGGGGAGGAAGAACAAGCAGTCCTGAATGGGGCACTCAAGGCCAACGTGGTGCCCACACAAATGGCTGGGAGACCGGAAAGCAAGAGGCTCTCTGTGTATCTTGCTTACTGTAAACAGAGAGCATGAGACAGCAGGAGTCACATAACCTATGTTCTTAGTAAGAGAGAGTAAAGGAGCTATTCTGTGAAGTATTTATAATGTAGTGGAGGGATATCCCACAATGTTGAGGATTAAACCAGCAACTGAAGTCTCTCCTTGTCTCCCTAGAAGTGAGCCAAAGTGGAAAGCCGGGCCTCAGAGCATGGAGGTGTTCACCGCTCGTAGTGTTACAGATTCAGTCAGTGAGTGTGGCCTTGGTGATGGCTCCATAGACTGAATCACTACACGATGCTGTTGTTAAGAGAATCATGACTTGTCCCTTCCAGACTCCTTCCTGTCAGTTGTATCTGCTTATAACCTGAATGCTGCCTGGGCAGGGACGGCTCCTCAGAGGACAAATGAACCTGGCTGCCTAGACTGGGAAAGACCACCCCTTATTTTCCCAGGGCTCTGGCTTGGCCTTCTTAGGAATAAATTTGGGTTGTTAAGTCTCTCAAGGGGGTAAAGGTGGTGCGTAGCCCTCAGAACCACTGCTGCTAATGACCCTGACCTCATTCAACTTAACTGGGAGTGGGAAGATCCTGGGCCAGGGGAGAACTAAGTATTTTCCCACAGAGTGATCATCGTAAGGCCCTGGGCAGATGTTATTTACACAGAAACGTGTTCTACGGGGAGGGTCATGGTCTGAAGTGACATGGCACCACCAAATGAGTAATGCCAAGAGCCCCACGTTGGCAGCCTAATGGTCCGCACTCAAGGCTGAGCCCTAAGCCAGATAGCTAAACCTCCAGATTCTTCTCTCACCCAGGAAGCTTCTAAAAATGCCAGAAAGTGACAGTGACCTTACCCCATGAATACCTCAGAGAATCTCTTATCTTTTATTTTAAGGAAATATTTTAAGGAAATATATTTATTTTACTTATTTTAAAATATATTTTAAGGAAAACTTCACTATTTTATTGTTAAAAATAGATGTCTCATGCTACATCTCTCAAGGGAAGTGATAGCCCAGGTCTGAGACCAAAGAGCTGCTTCTACTCAAGATGGATATGGGAAGCAGGAGGAGGAAACTGGACTTCTGCCACCGTAGCCCCGCAGCCCAGGGCAGAGCAGGCCATCCTCACTCCATCAGCTAAGGATTTGTTGCCCAAGAGCCCAGAGGAAGAAGACTGAGGAAGGGCCCAATATGGAAAGGGACCCTCCACCTTGCAGCCCTAAGCGCGGCTTGCGTGCCAATAAGATCGGCAAAATTGGCATCACTTCAACACTAGTTAAAAATGCAAGCTCTTGGGTCTCACCCTGTTCCTGCTGAATCAGAGCCTGCCTGGATTTTAGCAAGTTCCTCCCCTGATTCATGTGCACTTTGAAGTCAGAGAAGCACTGCCCCCATGAGCTGACAAATTACAAAATTAGTCTCCACTCAGACGCGTCTCCCTACAACTGTAATAACCCTCCGTCAATCAGTTTTCCTGCCAGCATCAAATGCAGCAGTGCAATGTACAGATCGGCCGCGGAGTGAGTCCGCAAACCTTGCCACGGACCCAGGACTTCACGGAATTAATAAACACGATCTCAGAGACCGACTCAAGTCACCCACACAAAGCAAGTAAGGGAAGGGCAGCCTGAGACCCCTGAGAAAGGGAGCTCAGCTACGAGGACCGAGGACCGAGGACGGGGACATTCCTTCAAAAGAGAATGATTTGAATATCAAAGAATGAAGACAGGCCCTTGGGAAAAATGAGGAGGCTCGTGACTATCTTTGCCAAAGTGACCCACTTTACGATTGTCTTCTGAAAGCGGAACATACAATTCTGTTGAGAAACCGTGCTCGCAAAGAAAAATCGCCCCTTCTTTCCATCTTCAGTCATTCTCCGAATCGCATCATTCTATTTTCATGATCACCTAAATTGTATTCGGTGAGATAAATTGCCCTTTCCGAAGTTCTAGTTCCATTTTTTAAGATAAACCTGATCACTTGAGTGACTTGTTGTCACTCATCCATAGGACGCCAGGCACTGCTGGTATGTGGGCTTCGCCCAGGTCACCGCTGCGTATTCCTTCCTCTTTCTCCCTTAGGGGGCTTCTTTCCTGTGCCTTATGCCCAGGTGGCCCGGCTGATAGGAATTACCACACAGCTTGGCGAAGCTTTCTTGTTTCCTAGTGACAGTTTCAGGTTAATGTGAGGCCACAGAAAGGGGGGTCCCCTGTGGGGTTGTTGCTCCACAGGCAGAACGATTCCTAGTTACCTTATCGACCATGAGGAAGTTCCGCAGCGTCTCTCCATTTTCACAGGTGACATCACCAACCTCTCTGACGGCCCGAGGCAGGATTTCTCGGACCTCCTGAGCAATCATCCCTAGACACAAACACTCCAACACATTTAGTCAGGAAAAGAGCTTTCTGGAGAAAAATCCTCCAAGGTCTACATCAAAATGGACCGCTGACAGCCCCCCAAGGACATCTTTGCAAGTAGATGCTTATTATCCCTTTTCAGCTTTTGCTTTGATCTATGATACATTTGAAGCAAAGGAGGAATTTTGAGCCCATAACCACTAAAGGATTAAAAGGAGGGGTGTCATTTTCTTCACTTTTCCTTGGGACTCTGGGCCGAATGTTGGGAGGAGTGGGTATATACCTTAAAATCCCTGTATAGAGACGTAAGAGTCGGGCATTAGCTTGACTTCCTCTTTTCCCGCAGGAGGATTTGCCCACCTAAATGGTCCCGGTTTCTTTAGGATTCCTGGGCTGGAGTACAAATACCACTTTGCCCCTTCTCTGACCTAGACCCGCCTACTCGGCCACCTCTCCCTCTCCCAGGTCTGCCCAATGCTGCCCCTCTTACAGTTGGAGCTGCCATCGCCCCCGAGCCCTCATCCTAGGAGCAAAATGGCTCCAGTGAAAAACAGCGTATTCAAAATATTCCACCCGTACGGTGGGTGCAGGAATAGGGATGGGAATGTCGAATACAGGTGACACAGACGTTTCTCTCACCTTTCCCATTCTGGTGAGTGTGGATCTCACAGAGGAAATCAGTGCCACAGCACACAACCACCAGATAAAGAGGGAATTAAGCTTTCAAGAGTTGACAGCACAAAATTAAAAAGGGACTTTGTGCACCTACCTGTTTGATGGGCGGCATTTATCCCCATGGAGGACGCGAATTCAGGTCTGTAGTCGTATTCCACGACCCTCATTTGGGCTATTCGTCTTAGCTGTTCATTAGTGTCAACCTAATTTAATTCAGGAAGAGCAGATTTCAGCCACTGAGATAGTTCCTGTTTAGATAGGAAATTTGAATTCTCCTTCCGAGAATGGAGATGGATGACTTTGGAGAGAAGCAGTCGCTATTCACGAGGGCAAGGGATCATTTCCCAGTGACAGACAGTGCGAACACCAAAGAAACAGGCCAACCTTGTATTTACAAATCAAAAAGGCTTAGTGAAAGTAAAAAACAAACAAATAAACAAACAAACAAAAAAAACCAAAAAACCTTTAGGAATGGATATATCCTGTATCACTGAATTCCTTTTGGACACCCTGCTGGAGAAAATTTCCTCAGGTCCCTGTAATGCCCACCCAGGAGGCCTTCTGAGATCCAGACTTTCCTCTCCTGCAGACGGCTTCTCCCCCAGACCACTCTGGGCAGGGAAGGTATATGCTCCTCTGAGTTCACTGCTCTTGTAGGTTACTAAAGGTATTCCTAACTCTCACTGCAAATTCCTCAAAACAATGTCACCTGGTCCCAGCAATATGACAATAGGGTGAATTTTTCCTAAAGCCAAATGTGTTTGATTCAAAGGATTCTCTTTTGAGTTTGGTTTTTGTTTTTTTGTTTTTTTTTTTTTAATGAATTCATGGTACTAGCAGAACCTACTGTTTTTTTCTTAATGACCTTATTCTCTAAGTAAAATGCTGGCAGCCCTTTTTCTTTCAGGATATAATTTTCTTTTAGGATATAACAATTACAAAACCGGTAGTCTCTTGGCAATTAAAATTATACTGCCTGGACATTCATCTCTGTGTTAGAGTAACCGAAATGCTTCGTTTCTCGTTATATGAAAACCCCTGATATGGCCCTCAACTCCTCCCTTGACCCACTCTGTTGGATGAGTGGGAAAGCTCTTCCAATATCATTAAACGCTCCCTGTCCCTCATTAGTTTGACTGATTATAAAAGGTGGTGGCTTGACACTTAACTGACTAAATGGGAAAAATTCACTTTAGGTTCTTCTTGGGAAGTATAATTTTGAATGTGCTGTTATTTCGATACCTGCTATAATCCAAAGCTTGGTTCAATTCATTACTCATTATTTTATTCAACTAACATTTACTAATCACCTTCAACATACCATGCACTACACCAAGTGTTGGCATTTTTAAAAAGTGATTGCCTTTTAAAAGTTTGTGCTCTTGTAATTGTGAGACTTGAAACCATAAAGCTCCTAAAAAAGAGCAAAGGTAGTAATTTTTCTGACATCAGCCACAGCAACATTTTTCTAGATATGTCTCCTAAGGCAAGGGAAACAGAAGCAAAAATAAACTCTTAGGACTATATCAAAATAAAAAGCTTTAGAACAGCAAAGGAAACCATCAACAAAACAAAAAGGCAAGATATTTGAAGATATTTGAAAATGATATAGATCTAATAAGGGATTAATATCCAAAATATTAAAGAAGTTATACAAATGAACACCAAAATACAAATAATCTGATTAAGAATGGGCAGAGGACCTAAAAAGACATTTTCCCAAAGAACACATATGGATAGCCAACAGACACATGAAAAGATGCTCAATGTCACTAATCAATAGGGAAATGGAAATCAAAACCAACCACAGTGGGATATCACCTTCCTAAATGGGTAGAATCAAGAAGACAAGATATAGCAAGTGTTGGTGAAAATTTGCAGTGTTGGTGGGACTCTAAAATGGTACAACCATTGTGAAAAACAGTATGAAGTTTCCTCAAGATGTTAAAAATAGAAATACCATATGACCCAATAATTCCACTACTGAGTACCCGAAGAAAATGAAAACACCAATTCACAAAGATATATGCGCCCTATATTTATTGTAGCATTCTTTACAAAAGCCAAGATAAAGAAGCAACTCAAGTGTTCAAGCATAGATGAATGGATAAAGAAGAGGTAGTATAGTGAAAATGTTGCTAAATGTTGCTAAAAAGGCAGAGTCAAACCTATAAATACAGAGAACAAAGTGATGGCTGCCAGAGAGGAGGTGGGGAGGGGATGGGCAAATGGGTGAAGGGAAGTGGGAGATACAGGCTTCCAGTTAGGGAATGAAGAAGCCGTGGGAAGAAAATGTAGCACAGTCAGTGGAGCTGTAACAGCACTGGATGGTGCCTCTACTTGTGCTAGACTTAGCGTATAGAGTTGTTGAATCACTATGTTGCACACATGAAACTAATGTCACATTATGTGTTGATTGTAATCAAATAAGGAAAAAATAGGCAAAATAAAAATTAAGAAAAATTTTAAAATAAAGTAAAAATAAATAAATGGGTTTTCTGATTGTCTTGACCTTGTATCATACTTTTTCTATGGGATTCCACATTCCAAGTTTCCTAAAATTTACACTTATTAAATGAACATTTACACTTATTAAATGAACATTGTTGTCTAGACAGGAAGGCAGACTCATCATATATGATTATACTACAATGTGAGAAATGCAGAGTGATAGTGGAATTATGAAAAGAGAATTATGGCAGCTCTAAGGAGGTCCCTAAAATATTCCTAGGGGAGCGTAAAGGAAGGCTTCCTAGAAATGGTGAAGCCCCACCGAGATCTTGCCTTATTTTGGTTCTCAAACAAATTCTGCTCCTTTCACTTCTGGCCCTTGGCTTGGGGCATTTTCCCTGCCTCCAAATCTCTTCCTTTCCACTCCTACCTTCTCCCCCAACATAAACATCCCTTCACCAAGGAAGCACTTCTTGATTTCCAATACTAGAAAGGGTCCCTTTGCCTTCTGTGCTAACAGGAGCTGCTGTTTTCTTGCATAGCACTGATCAAAGTTATCACCAGGCTACTAGCTGTGTCACCTTTATTACCTGTCTTCCCTATAGGATATATACCCCATGAGGGACAAGACATATTTAGGACCATGGTTTTCTGTTCATCACCATATTACCAGTTTCTCTTATTTCTCTTTCTCTCTCTTTCTTTCTTTCTTTCTTCCTTCCTTCCTTCCTTCCTTCCTTCCTTCCTTCCTTCCTTTCTTTCTTTCCTTCTTTTTCTTTCTTTCCTCCTTTCTTTCTTTCTTTTTTAAGATTTTATTTGACAGAGAGACAGAGAAAGAGAGACTACAACCAGGGGGAGAGGGAGAGGAAGAAGTAGGCTTCCCACTGAGCAAAGAGTCCAACACGGGGCTCGATTCCAGGACCCCAGGATCATGACCTGACCCAAAGGCAGATGCTTGAAGACTGAGACATCCAGGCACCCCATATTACCAGTTTCCAGTACAATCTGTTGCATGTAGTTGATGTTCAACAAACATTTGATAAATAAATTATTTGATAAATAAGTCTAATAAAAAGGAATTTAAGATAGGAGTTAGGGAAAGAGAGACAAGGCAGGGAGAAAGGGTTAGACCAAGACAGGGATGCCAAGCAGAAAGAACTCCATGAGCGGAGTCCCAAGGGCAAAGTCCCCAGAATGATGCCTGCACATCAAGAGCAGAGGTGGGCATTACTACACTATAAGGATTAAGGCCAGAGCAGGGAAGCCCTTGCCACCATGCTGGGAAGGAGCTCTCACACCGCTAACACTGTGAGCTCCTTCATTCATTCAACAGTATTTACTTTTTAAAGAGATTTTTTAAATTTATTTTTTTTTTTATTTATTTACTTAAGAGAGAGAGTGCAAGGTTGGTGGCGGGGGTGGGGTGCGGAGAGCAGAGGGAAAGGGAGAGGGACAGGTCATTCAGCAAATATTTAAGGAACAGCTACTGTGTGCCTGATGTGTTATCCCAGGCACTGGAGATTCAATGAGTATTTCCTACTTGGAGTTTAAATTTTAAAAAGTTTTTTAAAAGTTCTATTTTCGAGGATAAAGCCCATAGCTCCTTCATCTCAGGACCTCTGCAGGGCCTAGCAATGTGTCTGGTGTGTAGCTACACCCAAACCCTTCAAGGAAAGAGGGAAAGCCCGGCAGGGCCTGTGCCTTCTGGGACTCCTGCTCCAGGAACCCAACGCTGATCCGCACTTCACAGCACACCCTGCTCATCAACATGTGGTGAGTAAGAAGCTAGAAGCTGAGTTCCAGGGTCTGATTCGATCTTGAGCGTGGCAGTTTGGGAACGTTTTGAGCCTGAATGCAAATGGCTGTCACTGTCTTGGGGCATCACGCCCGCGTCACACCCAAGGCTTCTCCGACGTGCCCTCAAGAACTGCACCACAGAAAAGGCATTCTTGTCTCTAGGACTCCAGTCTGTTCAGGGAGGGAGATCTCATTATCTGTCCTCTGGCCACAGCCCAGGCTCCCATGGGGAGCAGCTGGAGTACACCGCCTCACCTGACCATGGAGCAGCTGGAGTACACCATCTCACTGGAAGCTATGGAACTCCTGCATCCGGCTCATGGCCTCAAGGGGAGACTTCGCATGGCTGACCTTCTCCAGCTCGACGCTTTGGTCTCTACCACACGGCTGATGCGTTTGGGGAAAACATTCTCGGAGCATTTCATCTTAACTGACTTCTTTCCTGGCTTTTATTTTTGAATCGTTCGCAGCCTTGTTTTCAGCAGTCATCACAGAATTTGACTGACACATGCAACTTTCAACTTCCTCACTTTTTTTCAGGCATTGACCTTGACGTTTTTCACGTTCCTTTGTTTCTCAGCATATTGGCTCCACCCTGATTTCGCGGTTTCTGTTGTAAGAGCTGCATTTCTTTCTACAATCCATAGTCCCATCAGGAAACACAATGTCTGGGTAAGTGAGGCTGCTCCCCACTTAGGCCGACCTCATGTTCCCAGTCCTTCCACATCACAGGTTTCCATCACATCTGCTCTATCGTCTCTCTCCTGGCTGTGTGTCCAGATGAGCGCAGAGATCTCCACCAGGGCTCTCTATGCAGCGTACTCTGTGCTTAATCCCCACAAAACAACCTCGGGTGCCCTGAGTGAGGAGGCACAGAGCCAGGGCAAAGCAGCAACTTCTGTTCATTTTCCCCGATTGCTGCCCTGGGCAACGTGTGTGGCCACTTAGTTTTGCAACAGCTCGTCCAGAAGCCAGCTCTGGTGACCATGTACCCTTAAAGGATGAGAAATTGCCTCCAGTCCTGGGCTTGTAATCAGATCAACCAAGGATCCCACTTCTCAGAATGGAATGGCTATTTTTAAAAGTTGGAAAAACTGAGTCAGGGGAAGTGAGGATGAAGTTCACCTATCTGTCAGCCCCATCGTCGTTACCATCAACTCTCTTGCCTGGAATGGTGAATAGGATTGATAAGCGTGGTGTCTCTCCCGATTGGACAGGAGACCCCAAATGTAGGGGCAACCCAACTGAGTGGAAGCTAGCGGCATGGACAGCGAAAGGATTCATCCAAAGCAGAAGAAAAGTGGTAGAAATTTACCAAACACACCACAAGGGAGTTGTAGGCAAGACAGGGAGGGACAGGCTGTCTGCCACAAGGCAGTGGGTGGGGACCATATTTAAAGGGGGAAGGTGAAGAGGTCTGGCGATGTATGGGATCTTCCCTTTTCTGGTGACTGCACCTGGTTGTAAGCAGCCCATTGGTCAGTGAGGGGCTGTGGATATTTTGAGTATTTTGAGGAAGGTCCCCTGATGGGCCTGTCCATATTCAGCCACAGGGCACTTCAGGCCCTCTCTGCATTCTATTGCTCAAAACTGTGTGGCTAAAGTGGCCACACAAGTAAGATTTCTAGAAAGCTACATTTCATAAATGTGGATAGACCTATTAAGAACAAATATATTAATAGGAAATAATTTAATAAATGACTTACATATCATTTGCATCTTATACAAGTAAATAATGGTAATATCTATCTGTACAGCTAAAGAATGCTTCATGTATGTGAGCTAAGATGTACTTTAACACAAGTGAGTTGAATATGAGCTTTCCCTGTTCACAGGAAAATCCACAGAGGCATAGAACATGTCTGTGCCAAGGTTCCTGGGCCAGTGGTTGCCAGAATCAGGACTAAAACTCTGGCCTTCCTCCAGAGTGTGGGCTTCTCTTTATCCCATCATGTTGCCACAAAGCAGGATGGAAATACAGGAATTCCACATTACAGCCCGGACTGGGGTGACACTTGACTTATGCCAGAAGGCTGCCTAGAAGAGGTTTGAGAAGTTCTAGGAAAGCTGGTTATGTTTTCTTCAAACCAAGATGTTTGGTAAGTGAATTCGGGGTGGTGGCCTGGTAGTAGCAGGCGGGGTTGTGGGGTCCTCCCGACATGTCGTCTTCCATTTGCATTTAGATAAGACCTGGCAGGGAATTGTACAGCCCATTGCAGAATTAAGTTTGAGTTGGTGTGATCTGAAACGCAGACAGTTTATCTGTCTCTAAAAGTCAAAAGCACAATATCTAGGACTGGGATCGGGAAATGTATGTGAGAACTTTCTAGCCCTAAGAGTTCCCATCCGGCAATAGGTCACAGCTCTTCTAACATGAACCACAGCTTTGCAATCAGAATAAAAGTCTACAATTACAACCATTCTTTGGAATCCACTCAGCAAAGGAGGACATTCCTTGGCCGGTTTAGAAAAACCAGTGCACATTTGCACTGGGAAAGGAATGCAGTCTGGAAGACTGGCCAATGATTTACAGATTATGTCTCCTACTAACTAAAAAAAGACTAAGGAAAGGAGGTTCAAAAACATAATTCTGCCACAGCCTCAAACATGCTTACCGGAGAAGCAGGGTGTGTGAGACAGTGGGGACGTGGTAGAAGCAGTGAAGGAGAAACAGAATTCAGTGGCGGACGAGCTAGATCTGAGTGTTGCCTGGCTAAGGGATAAGCATCTTAATCCTAATCTCTTGGGTTTTCATAGCAGTTGTGGCTTTCCAAGATGATCCTTATCTCAATGTGTTAAAAACTATAAAAGACTTGGTAGGATCCAGCCGAGCGGCTCCGTTTCCACCTTCTAGATGAAGGCAGTGGGTTTGGGCAGAGTTGTCTCGTAGGGCCATGTTGCTGGGATGAGCCCAAAGGCATGAAGCACCTCCCGATTTCCAGGCCTGATTTCCACGAGGCGACTCCCTCTCCATAGATAGGAGAAGGTCTGGGCCTGGAGCCTTAGGTGATGGGATTGACCTAGCTGGAGGGAAGAAGGGGAGGAGGAGTTCCTCTAATGGCAGCTCAGAGAAAGACGCGCAGGTAGGGAAGACGATGGCTGCCGGGGACTCTGGGAGGAAGAGGCTGGGAGGCTCAGGAGAGATCTGGGCAGGAACTGGACTGAGACAGTGTCTGGAAGATGGACAGGGAGATGGACATCTGGAGATGGCAAAGAAAAAGGCAAGCTCCAGCAGCTGACATGCATGGTAGGAAGGGCAGTAGCCCATGGCCAGTAACTCAGAGACGTTCTGCTTGTAAAGCCCCTCCAGGCTGTCATTGCCCACCGCTCCTGTCAGGTGGGCTCCATTCTCCTGGGTAGGAAGCATGTTCCAGTCCCAGCCAGCTTCCACACTCACAACTGTTAAGCCCTGTGTTCGTCTCACACCAACGGGAGACATGTAAAGATGCCCTTTGCAAGCGTGTCAGCGTCCAGGAGCTCCCAGCTCACTTGCCTCAGGTGTCTGAGGAGGTGCCCGAGGCCAGCCCCGTGCTCACCTCCTGGATGTTCTGCTTCGCGCGGCTGTCAGAGGGATGCATAATCGTCCCCATCACCTTCATGTTGCCGCAGACGACCAGGGCTTCATCTGGGGCGTCTGTATTTATTCCCACTCGACTATGACAAATGACAGATTCTGGAACTTGTCCTCGCTGCCATAATACATCACTGTCATTTTCAAACTGCCCTGGGTTAGAGGCCTGGAAAAAATACATAAATATGTTACAATTATAGTTAGAGTAGCGGGAATAGATGGTTGCTTTATTCCTCCAAGCAAAGAAGACAGAATGTTAATCTAAGTCTTTCACCTGAGAACCCTATGTTGGGTGAGATCCTGACATAGCCAAAAAATTGTGGCCCCAGGAGAGCCAGGAGGGCCCCCCCTAACTTCTCTGTTGCCCACAGGCAGGAGCTCAGAATGCCATGGTTTGGGACGTCCAGGCTCTATTGCAACTATCTCGAAATGAGAATGTGTCAGTTACAGTGGGTAGATGATAAGGAAGAAGGGAACCCAAAATGACCTTCTTTTCAGGGATAATAAGAATAATGATTTAAAACCAGAACCTTACATCAGAAGACATTCTAAGCTTAGGAAAGTCCAGATACATAAAAATAGTTTGCATTTAGCTAACCCTTTTATAACTTCAAAAAACTTTAATATTTATGATTTCATACTCAATTGACAAGCAAACAACAGTACAAGTATATTTAATACACCTCAACTATTCCCTAAACACAGATGACACAGAAGGAAGAATGACAACAGCTACATTTGTTTGAGCTAGTCCACACCCCCACTCTATGAGATCTATACCATCAGCCTCATTTTGCAGTTATCCAGAAGCCTCAGAAAAGAGCAACAAATTGCCCAAGGCCACAAAGCTCGTAAATTCTGGAGCTGGACTTATAGTTCCTTTAATCATTAAAGAATGAGTCTAACTTTTCCTATTAGAAGTAATCCTGGCGGGGGGCACCTGGGTGGCTCAGTTGGTTAAGCATCTGCCTTCAGCTCAGATCATGATCCCAGGGTCCTGGGATTGAGCCCGGCGTCTGGCTCCTTGCTCAGCAGGGAGTCTGCTTCTCTCTCTCTCTCTCTCTCTCTCTCTCTCTCTCTCTCTCCCTCTCCCTCTGCTTGCTCTCTCTCAAATAAATAAACTAAAATAAAATGTAACCCTGACCAAATGCAGTCTTCAAAGAGAATCCAAGTGAAACTATGAAAACCAGACAAAGTTCTGGAGATTTTACTTTTTTTTTTTTTTTTAAAGATTTTATTTATTTATTTGACAGATGGAAATCACAAGTAGGCAGAGAGGCAGGCAGAGAGAGAGAGGAAGGGAACCATGCTCCCCACTGAGCAGAGTGCCCGATGCAGGGCTCGATCCCAGGACCCCAGGATCATGACCTGAGCCAAAGCCAGAGGCCTTAACCCACTGAGCCACCCAGGCGCCCCTGAAGATTTTACTCTTAACTAAAATTCTCTGCTGAAGAATTTTTCACTCTACTGGCTTCCTTCATCTCCACCTCCTGTGGCTGCTGAATATATTTCCAAATATCTTTAAGTAAGGTTCTCTGAATCCCTCCAAATCCTCACAAAAAAATTAATTTGTTTTTAAAATTATGACCTATTGTTCTAAATCTGATTTTTCTGTGTTTGAGGTAAGCTGTCACAAATTCAGACAAACACTATAGACTGTGATCATCTAAAAGGTTAACACTCTTGCAATGTCTTCACGCTGCCTTTCTGGGTAGTGCAGGAGACATTGTGAACTCAGGACCTGAATATGCATAGATTAACTCTGGAGAATACCCAAGACACCAATAGCAATGGTTTCTTCAAGAACAGGAATCGGGCGATGTAGAAATTGGGCTGGGAAGCAGATTCACTACTTAACATACACACTCTTTGTATTGTTGGGATGTTTTTACCATAAGCATGTGCTACCCATTTCAAAATAATAATTTTTAAAAACCCACAAAGTTTATTTCTTAGCTTAGGTTCAATGAAAGAACTTTTAGGTGTCTTCAACTTTTTCACTCTTGCCTATTTGAACCCAGAACTGCTTAGAAGACTCAACCACTGACATTTGATAGACAAAAGCAGTAAAAGAATAGAAAGTAACGACTTTGAACATTGTTTTGTGTGAATTCACTTAAACAAAGTGCTTTGATACAAGGTCCCAAGAGCCCCCTCGGTAGTGAATGGCAAATTGGCTTTGACTCAAATCCTTTTATTGCAAGCAATCAACTAAATCCAAAGGTATACCATATAAATGCTGATGCATTTTGCTCTACTCTGAACATAATGAGCCACTTCAAGGAAACAAAACAGACAGTGATGGATTTTTTTTTTCTTAATGAGCTTTGGGATAATTATTATCATAAACTTCATATCACGTTAAACAGCAGATGTAACTAGACTTACTTTTTTGGAACAGTTATAACAATCTCACATAGCTTTCATCAGATGAAAACTCAAATCCCTAAAATACATTCAAGTCATCTTGGAAAGGGCCACAGATCTGCAATTTTTTTTTACATGTATAGACCTATGGAGGGGTCTGTCTCATCAGTAATGGGAAATGTTATAAAGTCTCTGAACTTTTTCCCCTTCTTTGGTATCCGCAATCTTAATGGGTCAAAGCAAACTGTAATGTACTACCTCTTTCTGGAATTATGAAGTGGTGTTCCCATGTGGTCCAAGAGTGGTTCACTGATATCAAACCTCAAAATGAATTAAAATCTCTAAAATACTTTCATTATTTATCCCACAGCCCTATATACTTAGGGAAGACCAGAACAGTTTAATCTGTTATGACACAAACTGGCTGTGTGATCTTGGGGCAGTCACTTAACATTTCTGTACCAGCTTTTCTTCTTTGAAGCTTAAAAATAATAATGACTTCTTGACTATCTCATAGTGTTATGGGAACTTACTGAAACCATGTATATATGAATACTTCTTAAAAATGAGGATGAGAGAGTCAAACTGTCCTTAACACACTGCTGTGCATAGCAACTACTGTCCAATGGACATATCTCCTTTTATTGAGCTTTACTTTACTATACTTCCCAAATAGTACTTTTTTTTTTTTAATAAATTGCAGGTTTGTAGCAAGACTTCATCAAGCAAGTCTGTCTGTGCCACCAACTACTGATGCCACAGCATCTGCTCATCTCATGTCTCTGCCACAAATTTGGTAATTCTCACAGTATTTCAGACTTTTTCATTATTACATTTGTTATGTAATCTGTGATCAGTGATCTTTGATGTTATCATCATAATTTGCAGAGCCACAAACCATGCCCATATAAGATGGCAGAACTTCATCGATAAATGTTCTGCGTATTAGTCTAACTGTTCCACCAATGAGCCATTTCCCCACCTCTCTCTCTCCTGGGGCCTCACTATTCTTTGAGACCATCAACATTAAAATTAAGCCAATTAACAACCTATAATGGCATCTCAGTACTGAAGTGAGAGGAAGCGACATATGTCTCTCACTTTACATCAAAGGCTGGAAAGAATGAGGCTTAGTGAGAAAGGCACGTTGAAAGCCGAGATAGGCCGAAAGCACAGCCTCTTGTGCCAGACAGCCAAGTTGTGAAGGCCAAGGATATTAAAAGTGCTTCTCCAGAGAACACACAAATGGTAGGAAAGTGACCCAGCCTTACTGCTAACATGGAGAAAGTTCGAATGGTATGGACAGAAGATCAAACCAACCACCACATTGCCTTTAGCCAGAGCCTTCTCCAGAGGAGGGCCCTCCCTCTCTTCAATTCCATGAAGCCTGAGAGGTAAGGGAACTGCAGAAGAAAAGTCTGAAACTAGCAGGGTTCATGAGGTTTAAGGAAAGATGCTATATGTATAACATGAAAGGGCAAGGTGAAGCAGCAAGGGCTGCTATAGAAGCTTCTGGAGTTATCCAGAAGCTCTAGATCAACCATGAAGGTGACTATACTAAACAACAGATTTTTTTTTTTAATTATTTATTTATTTATCTATTTGAGAGAGCACAAGAGAGAGATCTGAGCCAAAATCAAGAGTTGGATGCTGGGGCGCCTGGGTGGCTCAGTGGGTTAAGCCTCTGCCTTCAGCTCAGGTCATGATCCCAGGGGCCTGGGATCGAGTCCCACATGGGGCTCTCTGCTCAGCAGGGAGCCTGCTTCTCCTCATCTCTCTCTCTGTCTGTCTCTCTGCCTATTTGTGATCTCTCTCTCTGTCAAATAAATAAATAAAATATTTAAAAAAAAAAAAAAGAGTTGGATGCTTACCTGACTGAGTCACTCGGGCACCCTAAACAAAAGATTTTTTAATGTAGATGAAATAGGGTTCTACTGGAAGAGGATGCCATCTAGAACTTTCATACCTAGAGAGAAGTTAATGCCTGGCTTCAAAGCTTCCAAGGACAGGCTGACTCTAAGTTGAAGTCAGTGTTCACAGACCATTCTGAAAAGCTTCAGGCCCTTAAGAATTTATGCTAAATCTACTCTGCCTGGGGTCTGTAAATGGAACAAAACCTAGATGATAGCATATCTGTTTATAACATGGTTTATTCAGTATTTTAAGCCCACTGTTAAGACTTACAACTCAGGAAAGATTTCTTTCCAAATATGACTGTTCAGAGCACCTGAGCAGCTCAGTCAGCTAAGCATCCAACTCTTGATTTCAGCTCAAGACATGAGCTCAGGGTCTGGAGAGTGATCTCCACACTCAGCAGGGAATCTGCTTGAGATTCTATCTGTCCCTTTCCCTCCACCCCTCTTTCCCCCTGCACTCTCTTTCTTTCTCTCAAATAAATATATATATTTTTAAACTACAGATTTATTTGTCAGAGAGAGAGAGAGAGGGAGCGACAGAGAGAAAGAGAGAGCATGAACAGGAGGAGTGGCCAGTAGAGGCAGAAGCAGGTTCTCCACTGAGCAAGGAGCCCAATGAGGGACTTGAACCCAGGACCCTGGGATCATGACTTGAGCTGAAGGCAGACGCTTAACCAACTAAGCCACCCAGGTGTCCCTCAAATAAATCTTTAAAATAAAAAAGTCTCCTTCAGGGCACCTGGGTGGCTCAGTGGGTTAAGCCGCTGCCTTCGGCTCGGGTCATGATCTCAGGGTCCTGGGATCGAGTCCCGCATCGGGCTCTCTGCTCAGCAGGGAGCCTGCTTCCTCCTCTCTCTCTCTCTCTGCCTACTTGTGATCTCTCTCTGTCAAATAAATAAATAAAATCTTTAAAAAAAAAAGAAAGTCTCCTGCATCTTAAAAAAAATTTATACTCACACACTCATATATAAAACTGCTCATTGATAATACACCCGGTCACCCAAGAGCTCTGATGGAGATGTACAATGAGATTAATGTTGCTTTCATGCCTGTTCACACAACATCTATTCTATGACCTGTGGATCAAGGAGTCATTTTGACTTTCAAGTCTTATTATTTAAGAAATACGTTTCATAAGGCTATAGCTGCCGTCTACAGTGATTTCTCTGATGGATCTGGGCAAATTAAGCTGAAAACCTGTAAAGGATTTAGCATTCTAGATGTCATTAAGGACATTCCTGATTCATGGAAAAGGTGGGAAAATCCACACTAATAGGAGTTTGGAAGAAGTTGATTCCAACCCTCATAGAGGACTTCGAGAGGTTCAAGGCTTTAGCAGAGGGAGGAAACTGCAGATGTGGTGGAAATAGGAAGAGAACTACCATCAGAAGTGGAGCCTGAAGATGGGACTGAATTGCTACCATCTTACGGTAAAACTTTCATGAACGAGGACTTGTTTTTTAGGGATGGGCACAGAAAGTGGTTTCTTGAGATAGAATCTACTCCTGTTAAAAGATTCTGTGAAGACCTAGAGAGATGCACGAATTCTGAGGGAAGCTCCATTCGCTGTGTAAAGTGTAAATGGCGCCCTCTGCAGGTGCTTGGAAAACGAAACAGCAATGAATATAGTAAACTCGAGGCCGTTCTAAGTTTGGAATGGAAAGCTGGAATTTCTTTGCTTCACTGTTGTTGGGCTTCTAAAGCAGCAAAGAGCATACTAGGAAAGCTTGAGTTGAGGAAGACAATTTATAGCAAATAAATTTTTGTTCCTGTTGAAAGGGATGTGGAAAATGGGACTAGAAATTCTCCCTATCAGTGCTACTCCAAGTGTGGTCTGAAGGTCAGCAGCCTCTCCTGGAAACTTGTTAGAAATGTATATCTAAAATATTGAATCAGAAGCTGTGGAGGGAGGACCCAGGAATCTCTGTTTTACTCACTGGGGGATTTTTGGTCCCATATATTCCTGGTCAAGTTACCCCTTTCAGAGTTAACAAAAGTTGAATCCAAACCATGGGGTGAAGTGGACATTGCTCCACATACTGATTGCTTTGGGTAAAAAAAAAAAAAAATTCATCTGAACTCCAGAAGACAGATGTGTGTGGCAGGGGGTGGGGGTGGGGCGGGGATGGGGAGGGAAGGGAGGTTAGTGGAAAAGGGCAAGCCGGGCCCTGGGGTGGCTCTGCTCTATGCCCATCCTTCCCCATCCTTGCAGCTGTATCCTTTCTTTTGCTTTCTCTGTCCTTGTTTGTTGGTTTCTCATTAGGACAGTGCAGTTTGCAGGGCAGTAAGGGGGCATTTCTTAGGGACATGCATGTTTTTATTCTTCTGGAAAAGAAACTGGAATAATGTATTCATTTTCAAAACTAGGAAACCCCGGTGCGTCTTTGAAAGGCAGACAAAAGTAATCATCCCTCCTGCGTACAACACAGCACTCCAAACCAGGTTTAATTATGTGTTTTAGAAGGAAAGTGGAGCTGAATGAAAACCTAGTCATTAACAAGGAGAATCTGAAGGAACTCCATGGAAGAATGCTCCCCAAAACAAAAGACCTGGGAAATAAATCTGTCTTTGGAGTAAACCTTAATTTCCATGAAATTGATCAATCTACACGACAGGACCATAATCTATCTCTAAAGCTGTTTTGATTGACAACCCAGATGAACCATTCCTGGGTCTTGCCCATCATACCCTCCCTAAGGAGAATTCTGACAAGCTTGGTCTCTGAAGCCTTTCTGGAAGCTGGAAACTCATCTAGTCCACGCCTCCTACATTTGCCCTTACATTAATCTCAGCTCTTGGGAGGAATGATTCTTAGGCCTCAAAATTAACCTGCATTTGCTCAGTGCAATTTGCCATTCTCTGTATAACGCAGTCTGCTCTTATAACATTGTTCAGTTGTCAAATTTTTCTCCCTTTATTCTGGAGCTCAAACTAACAGACCCAGGCTATGGCCCAAGAGGACACATCTGGCTTTTTGGGAGAATGTGAGCTGGTCTGCCCTCTGTCTGACCATAGATATACGTCCAAGGCATATACCTATAGAATCTTAGGGGCAGGAAATGTGTCATGTGAATGTTTCAAAAACTCCCTGATTCAAACAACATCACCATATCTGAAGCTCGTTTTTTTTTTCTCTTGGTTGGTTTAAACGTTAATTAAATAGATTCAAAACTGCATTCATTTTCACTTCTGCATTTGGGGTTAGAACGAAATAGAATCAAAGAGATATTTCTAGTTTGGGGGAGGGGTAGAATGGTTGACTGCATTACCATTCTCCCTCTTCTCGTTGTTGCTAGAGTGACCCCTGAATGACCAGCATACTTCTAGACTAGGGCATTCTCTTTAACCAAAACTTATGGCTAGAAGACTGCAATCAAATCTGGAATGCAATCATTTCTTTAAAATAAAAATTTAGTGAATAACATGACACCCAATGTATACTAAGTATAATTTAATATTTTTTAGTATTCATTCCGAATATGAATTGTAGGAACACTCAACTTTTCAAAGTGATCTTGAGTTAAATGATCATGACGTTTCGGATAGGAGGAGGCACCAGTGAATAGAGTTCTGGTAACAGAATACTAGACAGTAGTGCTCTCTCGTGTTGCTGCCTTGTGGGCTTCACCACAGCCAGAGAACAGAACTGGCAGCAGGAAATGGAGAAAACAGACACCTTGTACATTATTCAAGGTACACGGGTGACTAGCAGGCTGCCTGACTCAGGCATGAGTTTCCTAGCTCAAAGCTGCACTTTCGTAATATCTAACCTATGCTAACTCTGAAAAGAATGGTTTTTCCTGTGAAAAACCAGAAGCAATAAGTGACCCAGACTTCCAGACTCTACTTTTAAATCATGTTTGTTAGGGCAACACACAATCCCAGAGGTCATTAGGCGAGATGTCCAAGATTGCCCTGCAGCCCGCTGTGGGTGGAGAACCACTGCCCTTGGCCCATGACCCAGGAAGAGGGCCCCACCTGCCTTCGCTTGAATGGCACTCTGTTTGCCACAGATTGGATCAGGTCCCACAAAAATGGCAGGGACGAAGCCTAGCCCTGGGACATCCAAACACAAGTGTTTTACCTCATTTCCATCGTTACGTCACCTCCACTGAAACTCATTTAAGGATTTCCACTTACAAGTGGCTTCCTATTTTTAATTGATTAGAAGAATTACACAGAGAGCCCTGTGTTTCAGAATGGCTCAACCCAAGAAAGGAAAGACTCCTCTCGCCAAAGAGGCAGATCTGGTCCACAGGCCAAAGAGTAACAGCCACAGAAGTTGCTGTACTCAATGATTTTTCCTGTTGGGCTTTACGTGTCCTCCCCGTGGCACGACACAGCCCTTCCTTGGCTGCCAGGCCTGTGGTGACCCGTTACCTTAAGCCCCCGGTATTCTCAGCGGTGGCCAGCCAGGCCTCACACAGCTGCAGCTCCAGCTGCCAACAGCTTTCTGTTTCTGTGGCTGCCAAGATTCCTGTCCACAGCTGTGACCAATCATTCACTCAGCAAGACGTGCTGAACCGTTACCATGTGGTAGGCAGGGGCCCAGATGTTCCCTGGGTCACCAGTCACACTGGGGTATGAAATGCCTTCTTTCTACTTTTGGGATCAGAGTAAACCCCGTCATTCACAAACCCAGTGATCACCAGGAGTTTCCTGGTCTCTTGAGCCTCAGCCCCTCTGCATGCAAAGAAGCTAACATAAACGTGACGCAGTATACAATGGTGTCACATGTAAATTAGTCAGCCCAGTGCCAGGGCCAGTTTCTCAACTGCAGCACTACTGACATTTTGGAAGGGGGATCTCGTTCATTGTAAGGCCCTGAGCAGCACCTCCAGCCTGGACCCACTATAGGCCAGTAGCACCCCTAACTGTGACAACCAAAAAATGTTGGCACACATTGCCATATGACCTTTGAGGGACAAAAGTTCTGGCTGAGAACCATTACATGGAAATGAAAATAATAAAACCTGCCTTTACTATGAGCCATTGAGAAACAGCTCGCTTCGAGCATGCCACTGAAAAGTAAATTCAAAAAAAATTTTTTTTTAATTTTAAAAAAAGAAAAGAAAATGCAAATTCTCCTTGAGAGGAGAAAAGCAGGTGGGCTCAGAAACGTTAAGGAACTGAAGCTTACCCTTACAATGATCCGTTCAGAGATGTGGGCAGACAGTAGGTAGAACTGGTCTTGGTGCACAGCATACAGCCCAACCACCAGCATGAAGTATCTACCTCAGAAACAGCAGATAACATGTCAGGAAAGAGAAACAGAATTTGTGCCATCAAACACCACCCGATGCTTAAAAGTGAATTTACCTAGATAGCTTTGCATGCTTAAAGACTTTCTATTCTGTTCTAAGTTGCCCTTCCTGTGAAATCAAAAAGCAGTTGATTCACTCAATATTGTTGTGGGCCCTCCCTCTGCCCACTCTGGGGTATCTGTGAGCTGTTCCAGAAGCCCACAGCATAGCACTGCTCACAGGCAGACACACAACAGACGGCCACCTAAGAGGTCCCTCTGCCCAGAGCCACCCAAGCTATGCACCCAGTCCCAGCAGGGCCCTTCCTTCCCACACCGTCTGCTCTTGGTCAGGCCCCCTGTTTACCCCCCATTCAAGACCTTACTCAAAGACCTCAACCCTCCCCTCCAGTTGCTCCCAGTGCAATTTTCATCAACGTTACTTCTGTTATTTCTTCCTGTGTAATACTGATGTGGCATTTTTAAGATCAGATCATTTCTTGAAAGTCAAAATGAAACTATCCCTCTGAGAGAAGCTTTGGCTTTAAGAACTGGATGCAAAAACCTTGCCTCCTTCTTCTATAACTCCACAGATGTCTGATCCTCAGAGAATAATAGTTTTCCCCGGTATTGAAAAAAACACTAATAGTAAAATAATTGTTATTTTCCTTATAATCATTAGCCATCATCTGAGTCCTCAAAATGTGCAATATGCTTGGTTAAGCAATTTATCTACAGTATCTCACTTAGAACCCTAAGAACAACCCGACTGGAGCAGGATATAAACATTGTCCCCATTTTACAGGATGGATGAAGTGACATGCTCGAGGTCACCCAGCTAGTATATGGCAGTATCAAATTCAAACTCAAGTCTTTCCAACTCCAATACTTATGTACTAAAACCAGTATTCCCAAATTTGAATATGCATCTAGGTCACCTGGAGGATTTGTTAAAATACAAATTATTGGGCCCCACCCCAGAGTTTTTGGTTCAGTAGGTCTTTGGTGAGGCCTGAGAAATTGTACCTCTAAAAAGTGTCCAGGGGACACCATCTCTGCTAGTCTGGGACCACAGTAGGAGATCCAGAGACTTAAATTATTAATGCAAGTTCTTTTTTTTTTTAACCAAAAAAAGCGATCACAGAGCTCCAGGACTCAAGGCTTTATACTGGTGACAAGAACACAGGTTAGAGCAGGGTGGTCTGACGGTCCTCAGCCTTTGGACAACAGTGAGGCATAAACGTGTGGTCACTCCAGAGAATCAGGGATGGAATTAAGGCAGATTTGGGGCTGGACAGGGGAGCAGGCACTGTAGGGGCTGAGGAAGGACAAGGAAGACGACTGAGGGTAAATGAGATGTGGCAATAAATGGGAAGAGTCCAAGATGAGAGAAAGGGGCCACAGAGACTGGAGACGGGAGACCGGAGACCCGGCATGTAGGCTGGTCCGGCCAAGCGTATCAGAGGGGCCTCTAGAGGGCGCCAGCTAGTCAGATGGAGTCCCCGGCCATGGAGGGGCATACACAGGAATGCCAGTACCTCTGGTCAGGATTTGGTTTTCCCTTCTTCCTCATGTTATTCGCTGTCGTCTCACTAAAGTGTAACCGACCCAGCGTAACTTTGGTGACCTGGTCGGCCGGCAGGTCGATTCTAAAACAAACAGCAGAAATACCAAGACACTGTGAGAGAATATGGACTCTAGATCACCTCTACCTTGTTCTGAGATTCTCAGGTATGTTCAGTACCCCCCATCCCCATCACTCTGAGGAGAACAGTTTACTCCAGGCACCGATTTTTAATAAACTCTCCACAACACGGTCAGAAATGGCTGCCAGGGAACAACCAGGAAAGGTGAGATATGCTCATTTAGCAGAAGCTCAAGCCCAGAGTTTCTGACTCATAAGAGCATGTGCTCCTCATACCATGTATGCGTTCTTTTAATTCCACAATGGGAAGAGAAGACTTTTCATTTGTGCCTCTGCCATTGTTGCTAGAGCACTTGCGTCCTGACAAGCAATGCCTGTAATTTCCTCGTGAATTCCTTGGCATCCCCTTCACATATTTGCCTCCTCCTGGCTTGGCTCCCAAGGAAGACCCCAGACAGCCCAGCCTGGTGAGGGAGAACCAGATGCACCAGGCCTCTCGGTGATGTGTTGGCACATGTGGCTCCCACTTGAGCATCAGGCTGAGCTCCTGCCTGATCTCTCCAGGCAGTGGGATCACCTTCTTTCCAGCCCAGATGGGACTGACTCAAGTTCAAAACACTGAGATGTGTCAACTACATCCCAGCCAAACTGTCAAAAAGCAAATCCCACTCCAAGTCATTCCACAGGGTGAACGCTCACTTTGGACTGCCATATTGCTTTGGGTAATGCCAGTCATCTATTTTGGAACCCCTTGGGCAGTCAATCCACATAGCTTTAAAAAATAAGAAAAAATGAGTTTTAAGTACAGCATGAAATTAAAAGAAAGGTCTAACCATAATCTATGTCAAGGAAACCAGGTAGTTAGCAAGAAGGTTAAAAATGGTTATAAAAAGAGTGATGACTTGGGGCACCTGGGTGGCATAGTCAGTTAAGCGTCTGACTCTTGGTTTTAGCTAGGTTTGATCTCAGGGTCTCGGGATTGAGCCCCGCATCGGGCTCCATGCCTGTGGAGTCTGCTTGGGATTCTCTCTCCCTCTCCCTTCGCCACCCCGACGGTTCCTCTCTCATGAATAAATAAATCTTTTAAAAAATAATAACGATGGGGGTGCCTGGATGGCTCAGTTGGTTAAGTGACTGCCTTCGGCTCAGGTCATGATTCCAGGGTCCTGGGATCAAACCCCACATCGGGATCCCTGCTCAGCAGAGAGTCTGCTTCTCTCTCTTCTTTTGCCAGCCACTCTGCTTACTTGTGCTCTCTATCTCTCTGTCAATTAAATAAATAAAATCTTAAATAATAATGATAATAATAATGATGATGACTTAAAATGGAGCTTTCTATAAGAATTTGTTTACAAGTGATTCAATAATTGTTCTTGTTAATAAGCATATATTTATAATATTAACATATAACTAAGGTAGTATCCACAATGGGATTTCTTTTATTTTTTTTATTTACTTTTTTACTGAAGTATAGTTGACGTAAAATGTTACAATAGTTTCAGGCGCATGACATAGTGATTCAACAACTCTATACTTAGGCTATGCTCATCACAAGTGCAGCTCCCATCTGTCACCACACAGCACCATTACAATACCACTGACTTTATTTCCTGTGCTGTACCTTTCATCCCCATGCCTTACTCATTCTATAACTAGAAGTCTCTACCTCCCACCCCCCTCCACCCATTTTACCAGTGCCTCAACTCCTCCTCTCTGGCAACCATCAGTTTGTTCTCTATATTAATAGGACTATTTCTGCTTTTTTTGGTGTGTGTATTTATTTATCTGTTTCTTTTGTTTTTTAGATTCCACCTGTAGGTGACATCATATGGTTGGTGGGATTCATTTTTGCTAAAATAAATTAGGCTACAGATATTTCTCCCAGTACATTCACAAAGGAATTCAGAAAAGAAATTCTTACTTAACAGGATTGAAAATCTTTTTGCTTCTATCTGCTTGGGATTGTTCAATAGCGATTATTTGATTGGTGGCTTCTACCTGTGGGGAACAACAAAAAGGAAATTAGTTACCAAATACATGAATTAATTTATTAACAAAAACATTCACTAGTAAGTAATGTTCAAGGACTTTAAAAGTTTTCCAAAGCAGGGCACCTGGATGGCTCAGCAGTTTAAAACCTCTGCCTTCCGCTGAGGTCATGATCTCAGGGTCCTAGAATTGAGGCCCATATTAGGCTCTCTGCTCAGCAAGGAGCCTGCTTCCTCTTCTCTCTCTGCCTGCCTCTGTGCCTACTTGTGATCTCTGTCTGTCAAATGAATAAATAAAATCTTTAAAAAAAAAAAGTTTTCCAAAGCATCATGACAGGCACTGGGCAGGAGGAACCAGTCACTGAAAAAATGTATAAGGCAATGACCTCAACCTTAAGGAGCACGCTATGGGTGAGAAAAGAAACAAATACATGTGAAACTAAACAACGAAAACACAAGACAACAGAAAACTGCAGGTGAGCAGTGACTGTGGTGTGAGCTCACAGATAATTAAAACATCAGGAGCAAAACACAGGAGCAAGGCAGCTCCAAGGGAACATGCATCCATCCATTCATTTATTCATTCATTCTGTAGATGCTTGCTGAGCACCTGCTCTGCACCAGGCATTGCTTGGGGTGAGAGAGATGAGCAGTGGACAAAATGAACAGAAACCCCAGCCCATGCACAGCTAACATTCTAATAAAAAGAAATAACAAGGAGTGCCTGGGTGGCTCAGTGGGTTAAAGCCTCTGCCTTCCGCTCAGGTCATGATCCCAGGGTCCTGGGATGGAGCCCTGCTTCCTCCTCTCTCTTTTCCTGCCTCTCTGACTACCTGTGATCTGTCTGTCAAATAAATAAATAAAATCTTAAAAAAAAAGAAATAACAATAAATAATGAAAATAAATAAAATACAGAAAACAGTATTTTTTTCAGTACTTGCTGCAAAACTCTTCTTTCTCTGAATGAATAGTGGCAAAGGTGTGGTGAGAGCTGTCCTGTCCTATATGGCTTGAGGATAATAGCATAACAACGTCTTTTCTGAAAAGCAGGTAGGCAACATACACCAAGAGTTTTAATAATGTTTATGCCCTTGATATATAAATTCTTCTGGAATGTATCCTCATGCAAAGACAGGTATACATGGACGTTTACTAAGATTGAAAATTAGCAAAACTTACAATAATGTGGGAATATGGTACACTTATACAATAGAAATTGTCATCTTTGTAAATAATATTTTATAGGGTCTTTAATAATATCATGTTATTTTCATAATATACTATTAACAATATGAGATTAATTTTAATAACAGAAAAAATCAGACTACCAAATGGTGGATCCCAAATAGGAATGCATTTTTTCTCTTCTTTACAGTTCTCTATTGTATTCCAAAATTTTCACAATGGATTCA
Source organism: Mustela putorius furo (assembly GCF_011764305.1). NCBI lineage: Eukaryota > Metazoa > Chordata > Mammalia > Carnivora > Mustelidae > Mustela > Mustela putorius. The sequence goes on along the minus strand of NW_025422368.1, from coordinate 44,175,223 downwards.
TATTACTTCCATAATCAGAAAAATATGCTTTGTTGTTGTTTGTTTATTATCTTTATTTGCTTTTGTTTTGTTTTTTGGTTTGGTTTGGTTTGGTTTAAGAGCTCAGTTTGGAGCAAGAGCAGCTGATGTGCCAATGCGTCAAGCCCTATTTGGGGAGACTCGCTGCCTAAGCTCAGGTTAATAATCAGAATAATATATGCAGATAATGGATGCTCCTTCCCCTAAATGCTGGATCTGAGGTCTTGTTGGCCTCCCAGAAGTCATCCTATCTGCATTCTAAACTCAGTTGTCTCATTTACTTATCTTAGGTGAATTGTCTAACTTTATTGTGATCAGTCTCCTCTCAGTAATCTGAAAAAGACGGAACATTGGCAAGATTAATGGCTCCTTGGCTTTTTAAAGTCAGAGACCTATTGAGAATTTGGCAAAAACTAGGAATCTACTGCCTATAAAAATGCACCAGGATCAAAAATAATAAAATATTACAGTTAGTAAGGAAGTGCCAGATTTTTATCATGAAAACTATCAAAATGTAGTTTGAAGTGATGCTCTACCAGTTTCTGAGCCAGTTTCAGCCTTCAGAAATTGCTAGCTCCCATTTCCTATGTCTTGGAACATTTATTTTTAGAAAGTATCCACCATGCTGTGAGGAAGCACAACCTATTCCACAGAAAGGTCCGCATGAAGGAGAGTCAAGGTCTTGCAGCCACAGTCTCATTTGAGCTCCTGGCCAGTGGTCAGCCCAGACATGACAGACAGATAAAGGAGCCATCTTGGAAACTGGATCCAGGCCCAGCTGAGTTGCCGCAGCGGATGGCTCCTGAAGAGAAGTGAACTGTGAGAGCCAAGCCCTAACCAACCTGCACATTTGTGACCCAAAGAGATGATTGTCATTATTATAAGTTGCTAAAAGTTTGGGGGGTAGTTGGTTATGCAGCAACAGATACCTGGAACACTTAGTAATACTGGCTTCATTAAATTGAGCTCAATAAAAGACTTACCTTAACCCCAAAAGCTTTCAAGTAAAACATTTCTATTGGCTTGAGGCCCATTTGAGTTTTGACAAATTTTGGACTTCCCCAAACTTGGATGTGGATGGTTATCTGAAAATGGTTCTTCTTTTGGCAAACAAAAGCTTCATCTGCTGGTGAAAAATTAAATCCTTTGTCTGTGACAACTCGATAGCCTATATCAGGTCTACGAAAAGAAGAATCAAGAAACCAATTTAACAAACATTTTCTACACATTTTCTTCCATCACCAATATTAATAATATAAACATTTCAAGATACACTGTGGAAAGTGACTTTTGTTATATTTAATCAATTTTGTGGATTTTTGCTCAGGAAGTGAAAATGCTGTTTCAAAACACAGATGGCTCTCTCACAGCATTTTATCTTCTCACAAGGAAGGAGCACAATTCTTGCCAAATGGAAGCATTGTCTCCTCAGCCTCTCTTTTCCTTTGTGCTTTCTAGAATTCTAATCTGACTCCACCATACATCAGAAAGATGTAGTCTAGAAGTTGAGAAGCCACTGAATTACTCAGACCTGTGAAATATCTGGGATAAAATTCATCTTTTTCTTCCTTCAAAAAAAAATGCTCTAAATGTCATCAGCAACACCTCACTCAAACAGTCCCTCTCCTGAGTGAATATTCAGCCCACATGTGGTTAGAAGAAAAAAGCAGGCTGGCCAAAATTACCAGGAATAGCTTTAAACCAGATTAACCAGAGCCAGTCAGAATACTGACTGAAAACCCATTTTCGCCAGAGTTTGGTCATCTCCTTTTTATCCTCCTCATCTGGTAATAGCACTGAAAACCTGCTATGCTGGTTGCTTCTGCTGGGAACAGAAGTGGTGAGGTGGCTAGTCAGATCCTTGCTTTATTTATCCTACCAAATTATTTTCAATATCAAGGCTTTGTGTATCTCATGTTTAATTAAAGACCTTTAAATGTTAAATAAAACTAAAACACCCCACATGTGTAATATTACTGAGCAGAGAAAAGAATATAGGTGAAACTTTTTTGGTGAGCTTTTCCCATGCATGTTGAATATTTGGAACATGATTTTCAATTCATCAAGATTCCTAAATGTGGACTTTTCCTCAGGAAAGAAGCTCCTCCTCAGGACAGGAGGCAGAGGAGGGCAGGACTTACTGCTGTGCTAGCTCTCTACTGCTGTGTGGCGCTGTGCTTCCTGGGATCTCAATTTGGATGGCTGCCATTATAATGAACAACACTGAGTTTCTAAGTTTCTCTCTAATTCCAGAGATAGAAAATATGAATATGAATGAATCTCTTCAGGAAAAGAGTGTTCATGTTCTTTGCAATTTAAGCACCTTCCCAGTGGATCAAGTCACTGGGTCATTGATTACTCCCAAGTAGCTGATTGGTCAAAGCCTCTACAAATGAAGGATTTGATAAAGACCACATGTCTTATGCCATGTGGAAACTTCATATTGACTTGTGTTTCTAGAAAAAATCTTCTAATTTACTCATCTAAAGGCTAGATGAATGGAATGGTACAGATTTTACTGCTGAGGATAATAAGAACTGTCTTAATTGAGAAAAAGGGAAATAACTTTAATTGATCATCCATGTTTCACTATCAAAAACCTTGAAGGAAGGAGGTAAGGTTTACAACTCAGATATGAACTTTAGCCTGAAATTTAAAGACAGCTAAAAGTAGAAACTGAATCAACAAACAACAATCATGCAGTTGAAGATTATTCTGAATCTTAAACACCAATTTCTGGTTATAGAACTCTGTTTACCTAAAAATAGTAATTTGGTTTTTGATATCCAATGTTATAAATAAAGCCAACTAAACTGGCTTTTTAAAAGCTCTTTTAACACAAGTTTTATGTATCACTCAGAAAAAAAGTTTTCAATTCCCCAACTTTATTGCTTTTAGGTAATTTAAGGAAACAACATTTTTGTGACAAATTAGACACAAGTGATTTTCTGACACAAGTGATTTTCTGTCTCAATGATAGGAATAATGAAATCAAGACAACCTAAGGTCTAATGTAGATTAATATTTTCTTTTTCTTGCACTTAGGAAGAGTGAATTATGTCTAAACATTCAAAATAAATCTGCCTCTCTATCTTTAAGCTGATACCATCGTGTTCTCCTTTTATTCCAGCTCAGTGGAGCTTAGATTGGCTGTTCAAATAAATTTTTAACAATCTACTCAAGTAAGAAGGAGAAGTTGCCTCAAAAACTTGATGAAGAGTTTCATACCTGGGTACTCATATTTAAGATAGGATATGGACAACTCCCCAAAAGATAACCAAATAAAGGCTACGACTTAAAACCAAGACCTGGGGACCCTCCCTTTCTTTTTCTAATTGTACACATTGGCAAACACACAAAGTTGTGACATTTCAATGAGGCAACTAGTAATTTGCATCATTCTGTTTCCCATTCAACACACCAACTCCCAGTTTGTTTAAGTCTTTAGAATTTGTTTCAAGGAAAAGATTTCTTCCTTCTTGTTCATTCAACATATAAGTGCTAGTGATAAGTTTTGCCCTTAAAGAAGCTCTATTTGAATTTGGAAAATACCATAGAAGACCCTCAAGTTTGTGGATCAACATTTCTCATTTCATATTATATTTATTACTTGAAAGTCCTATACTTTAACCATTAACATTTTTCAGATTTTTTCAAGGGGCCCTTTATAATCTTGAAAATTCTAGAGGAATTTTCAATCTACATAGATTTTATTTTTTAATAATAGTTTTATTAACATTTAACCTACGTAGATAAATTACACGCTAAGGAATAAAGAGAAGGCTCTGAAAATGTTAAAGAGCAATAATATGTAAGTCCACATTTATTTCTTAAAATTATGTCATAAGATTAAGACAAAAATTTTCCAGTTTAAAGATATTTTGTACGGTTTCATTTCAGTCTTTAAACACAGAGTCACCACCAATACCAACAGGATTGTTGCAGTATATGTTGACAATGAGCTTGACAAATACAGATTCACAGCAGAGATATTAGGGGAGGGGGGATGTTACCAGCTAGCAATTTAATGTGGCCCCCAAAATGGTATTCTGTGGAATTTTAAAATAACTGCAGGATTAAATGTTACTGATTTGGGAAATCCCCATTTCCCAACTTGAAGTCTGAACTGGGTCTATGGTCTGAGAAAGACTCACTCTCCCTCCACCATTTAGTGACTAAGTTGTAATAAGTTAAAATTACAGTCTGTATTCCAAAAGGCCAGAAGCTCATGTCCTAGCTCTGCATTAGTCAGAATGCAAAACCTAAGGAGTAAGACGCATTTCCTCATGGACCCATCTTATTTGATTAGGGGTGGCTTCAAAGCCCAAATCCTTGGATTTAGTCTTGAGAGTTAGCATCGCCTCCCTCAGTACACCACCAGGGTGCCCAGGGGCCACTTACAGTTTCTCATAATGACCAGTGAATAAACTGTGCCAAGGCACACTCTGGTATGGCTGCCACTTCAGAGAAGGAGAACCCTGGTCCACAGGTGTCATGTTCTGTCCCTCACTGTCGTAGAACAGCACTTCACTGCTGGAACTCCTACTTGTCACTGCAAAGAAATCGGTGTGTTAGATCCTTCCTCCAAGGCTGTTCTTCCTAGACTCACAGACAGCTGCATGGAGCTAATGAACCGGCCATGTATGAGGAAGAGTGACCATGTGGGAAGTGACAAGTGGTGGGAGCCTTGTTGGGAATTGTGCCCTCAGTGTCCCTCTACCCTCTCTCCTGCATAGTGTCTCCCCACATGCAGTCAGTGTGGTTCCAATGAAGTTCACTCCCAGCCAGAGGAGGGCAGGGGGACCCAGGCTGGTTCATTTAAAGCCCAGCATTCACATCTTGCCTCAATAATTTGCACCTGGTTGACTCATGGCCCAAGCCAACCCAAGCAGAGTGAATCTCAGCACTTCAGGGGACACGGGTTCAAAGATGCTGCCTCTTTCAAACCCGGGAGATTTAAACCTGGGAGACACCATCCCGAAGAGCTGCTGGCACCATTTGGGGACATGAAAGAAAAGCCTGTCTGGGAATGAAGCCCGCACAGCAGAAGGCAGAAGGCAGAGTTGAGGTCACCCAGTTCTAATGGCGTGATTTGAGTTCTGGGATCCAATCCTAAACTCTTGGGCGACAGGAGGCAATAAATCCTCCGGTTTTGTTTTTTTGTTTGCTTGTTTTTTTGCTTAAGGCAGCTTGATGTTTTGGGGCTTGGGGGGGTTTTGTCCTTTGTTTCTTTGTTTTAGTTCATTGCAACCAATACATTCTAATCTGTAACAGGTCCCCCAGGGCACTAGCTTTCTGAACTCAGAGGAGCTATTTATTCGCTTAGTGTCTTACTTTCCTCAACAGCAAAATAGAAATTAAAACAGATGTCTTGCCCATCTTGTAACACTGTACAAGCAGAGAGAATATCATAGTACAAGTGGAAGCACTTTCAGAAACTAATGCCAAGATAAAGTAGCAGAAAATGTCCTTAAGTATGTAATATTGACTATAGGAAATTGCTACTTTTCTATGTTAAAATAACAGCAATTTCACATGCGCAAGCTACTATTTTTGCATAATCCTTGCAAATTGTCTTAATTTGAGTATGCCTCCAAACCGTGTGATTCAACCTCAGATAATTTTTATGTAAATGATATTGGTACATTTTCTGTTTCTCTTGACTCCCTCAAGATGACTCCTACCTGGCATCAGGAGTGAAATGTACATGGTGGGTGTTCCCAAGATCAGGTGCAAACCAAGAGCAACAACACAGAGATAGGAGTGGAGCTCCTGGAGAGCGTGCACTTAGCCCCCAGCTTGGAAACTGCAGGGTTTTCTTTAGTAGTCTAACTTCCTTTCTCTATACTTTTACTGAGGGCTTCCTCAAATGAATAAATAGCAGAGCTACTCCGGGTTGTCTCTGATCTCAAATGTCAAAGGAAATGTGTTTATTTTGGGGTATCCCTATTACACGTCAACTAAGCAAAACAACGATTTTTTTCAGTTTTTGTAAACAAACATTTTGAAAAGATTTCTCAAAATCATGAAAAACTGTTTCCTGGTTTAGAATACAGGAGGTGAGCAATGTAAGGAGCTCTTCATGCTGTCGCTCCTCCAAAAGATACCAGACCTAGAAACTTCTCCAAAACAAACATCTTCCACGGTTCTCCTGCTTATACCCAAATTCAGAGAAAGGAAGAAACCCATCTTCCCCTCCTCTGTCCTCCTGTGGAGAGAGGATAAAGGAAGTTCCAGAGCTTGAGGTTTGGAATCCATGGGCCTGGGCTTGAGTCCCAGCTCTACAATCTAGGGAAACAGTTTCTGGTCTCAGGCCTTCAGTTTCTTCATCTACGAAATGGGAGTAACAGTGTGAAACCTCCCAGGGTTGGTGAAGGGATTCTATGAGTGAGAAGTGCCTAGCACAGTGTCTGTCACCAGTAAGAGTTTAAACAATGGTGCATTTCGTTAATATCGGTGGCACTGTGATCATCATATGACTTGTTTCAGCTCAGGGGACACGGTTTTGTCCAAGAAACCTTGGCGAATACTTCTGTGCTTGGCCTCCATGGTACCTCTCTCTGATGTGAAATAACTAACACCAAGTACCTGAGTGGTTATCAGTTAACCTGGGTCCATTCCCACTCATGCATGGTGGCCAGGTCAAGGATAACAGCATTTCCTGCTTTTTCCCATGTTTGCAGCAAAGGGATGGAGCAGCCCCTCCAATAGGACTGACATAGTCATGGCTTCCCTGGGAGCTAGATATCAGCTGATGAGACCCAGAGACCACAGGTCCAGGCTGAAATTTGAGGCACAAGCCTGAACCACATATTGGGACCTATTACTAGTCACACTAATAATAATATCTACTACTCCTGGGTACTTTATTTTTTAAAACATTTTATTTATTTATTTATTTGAGAGCGAGAGAGAAGGAGAATCAGACTCCACACTGAGCCGATATGGGACTCAATCCCAGGACCCTGAGATCATAACTGGAGCTAAAGGCAGATGCTTAACAAACTAAGTCACCCAGGTGCCCTCCTGTGTACTTTCTGTAACACAGGCACTGTCCCCAAGTGTATCAAGACACTTGACATAATTTCTCATCAACTCTTCAAGGTAAGGGTGCCTTTTTTCAATAAACGTTCTTTTCTGAAGTATAATATACATAAAGAAAAATGTACAGAGCACTAGTACACAATTTGATATATTTTTTAAAGATTTTATGTATTTATTTGACAGAGAGAAATCACAAGTAGATGGAGAGGCAGGCAGAGAGAGAGAGGGAAGCAGGCTCCCTGCTGAGCAGAGAGCCCGATGCGGGACTCAATCCCAGGACCCTGAGATCATGACCCGAGCCGAAGGCAGCGGCTTAACCCACTGATCCACCCAGGCGCCCCCACAATTTGATATTTTTAAATAAAATGAATTCTACTGGGTAACTCTCACTGGGCCAAGAAATAGGGCATGTCCAGCACTCTAGAAGTTATCCTCATGCCCTCTTCCAGCTACTACTTTCTTCTGCCCAAGACAAATCACTATACTGAAATCTAAAACCATAGAGGAGTGTAGAGAAGTGGAATTATATGATCTGTAGTCTTATGTGTTGGCTTCTTTTGCCCAACATTATGTTTATGAGATTCACTCATTATAGTTGCAAATGGGAGTCATTTGTTTATTTCCATTACTGTAGGAATATAACACAATTCATCCTGCCTTGGACGGTCATTTGGGTTATTTTCAGTTTGTGGTTATTAAAAGTAAAACTTCTATGGAAAATTTTGTGTGTGTCTTTTAGTGGGTGTATTTGCACACTTCTGCTAGGCATATTACCAGCGGTGGGACCACTGAGTCATAGGATGTGCTTTAGTCCATGTAACCAAACTGATTACAGAGAGGTTATGAGATCAGGATTCCTAATGTCATTTAACAAATGCAGAAATTGGGGTTTGACCACCTGAAATAACTTGCTCAGTGTCACAGCTGTTAAGTGGGAGAGACAGGGTTCAAACCCTCCTCTTCCTTTCGTGCTACACTGAGGATGTCTTGAGAACATGTAGCAGAAGAGGAATGCAAGTGTGAAAGCAGCAAACTGACCAAGTTCCCACCTGTCAGAAAAACTTATAGCTTGCATTTTAGTGCCTTTCAATATATTCTTTTATACATTACTTCTAAAAAATCTTAGATGAGGCGCCTGAGTGACTCAGTGGTTTAAAACCTCTGCCTTGGGCTCAGGTCATGATCTCAGAGTCCTGGGATCAAACCCCATATGGGGCTCTCTGCTCAGCGGGCAGCCTGCTTCCCCCACCCTCCCTCTCTGCCTGCCTCTCTACTTGTGATCTCTCTCTCTCTGCCAAATAAATAAATAAAATCGTTTTAAATAAATAAATACATAAAAAAATCTTAGAAATGGGTGAAGTAGAAATTATGATTCTTATTTGATAATCGAGAGAAGTCAGTCTCAGGGCACCTGGGTGACAGTCAGTTAAGCGTCTAACTCTTGGTTTCAGCTCAGTTGGTGACCTCAGAGTCCTGAGATTCAGGCACTCGGCGTGGTTTCTTCTTGTCCCTCTCCCTCCCTTTCTGCCCTCCCCCACCTGCCCCACTGCCCCATGCTCGCTCTCTCACTCTCAATTTTTCTGAAATAAATAAATATATCTTAAAAACAAAACCAAACAGTCTCAGAAAGTACCTACTTGCTGAGATGAAACCCACCATTTTTCTGACTTTACAGTGTGAACTCAGCCAGGGCACCTCTCCTGAGGGCCAAAGACCGCCACTCTGGGGCTGAAAAAACTCTTTCATATTTGAGGTTCAAGCCATATGAATCCATGAATCATCTTCTATTTGGGATTCAAGTGAAATGGAAGTGGGGATCCTCTCGTATCCGGGGTCTAGACCACACGGGGCTGGAAACAGCTAGCAGGAGCTTGCTCACCAGCTATTTTCTCTCTTAGCAAGATTTTACATCTGTCCCCAGCGACCCAGTGATTCTACGTTGTGAGCCTATGAATGGGAATCTTAGAACCCTCGGACAAAGTGAACTGCTTGGGAGAAGGTCACAGAAAAGCCTTCCTGATGGACTTAGAACATGTCCTCCTATCAAAATACCTGCCCAGTAAGACTACCAGCTTAGGCTCCTCCTTCTTCCTCCCATGTGCCATTTCCCCAGGACCTTTGTAAAAACCCTTGGCCTCTGCCACATCAAATATGAATTCTCTACTAGACAACTTCTGCTGAAAATATAAACTGTAATGAAAACATAGCATTTGGATTTTTGCCTCACCACCCCCCGCCCGGCCCTGGGAAAATGTTCATTTACATTCTGGAACGATTGTCCGGAGTCAATTATCTTTAGTCAGCTTTTCAGTGACCTTCATTCGAATAGGACTTAAACAAGGGATTCAAGATTTCCTATCTGCTGGACATGTCAGTTACTCTTTCATGATTTTCTCTGGAAATGGTGAAAAATCAATGTCCTCTCCAGAGACGGGCAGCAGAAAATCACCACAGGATAGAGCTTAACCCCGAAATGGCCAGGAGGGTTTGAATAGCAATCTGGTCTGACGAGGAAACGCTTGGAAGGTTTGGGTGGCTTGCCCAGTTCTCCCAGTGGGCTGGTGCATCTGTGGGAGAGCGAACAGATGGTCCCCTCGTCTGGCTAGAAATTTACTCTGCCTTTTGTGTTTGAGAATCACATAGAAGCTGCAGGCTAGATGTAAGGATTCTTGAAGAAATCAGAGTACACTCGCATAAGGAAGCTGGGTGGTGAGCTCTATATTATCCAGAAAGGAGACTTTAGTTAACATTTTCTGTTTCAAGGGCTGAATAAGAGAAACCAAGCAACTGTTGGCCAGGGTGAGTCCATGTGAAAGAAAAGGAGGCAGTGAGAGGTTTGGTTCATGCTGGATGCCCAGTGTGGTTCTGCCACCCCATGGCCAAGGGGCAGCCACGTGTGAGCCTTGGCTGGAGGACCCTCCAGCCATGCTGAAGCTGAGGCCAGACATCCCTGAAAGGACCAGCTGGCTCCACAGGCAAGCAGAGGACCAGTTCTAATCACATGGCCAGGAAAAAAAAAGGCAGCAACTCAAGCAGGTGAGGAAGCCACCTGCATCACCTTCCAGGGCAGTGGAAAGCCCTGGAGTTTGGGGACAATAGTGGGAAGGGGAGCCCCCAAACAGAAATCCTGAACATCCGGCCAAGCTGATTCAGGGTAGTAAAAGTGATGTACCCTGAGTCTGGGCTGCTATTCATACTGCCCACGTCTCATTATTTACGGCAGCTAATAGAGGAGGTTTGGAGTCTCATCCTTTTGCCTATTAAGTGCCATAGCATTCATTCTGGAAGTTCCAGGCTGCAGACTTTAAAACTCCAATTTGTTCACAACTTGAAGAGGTCTGTAAGTTCAAAACATGATGTGTCACCTGTTACGTAACACTAAAAATAAGGTAGTCTGGCCACTTGGGCATCGTAGGATTCTGCTGAAAGACTTCTGAAATGACCTCACAAAATCTCAAAGATCTACCTGGAACCCCCTAACTTGAAGCAAGCGCTAGTAGAGTACATCAACTCTCTACCTTTCTGCTCCCCTGGAGAAATCCTCCAAAGTCTGCTTCCATGAGCCAGCAGCCCCGTTAGCCCTGGGAGCTTGTTAGGGGCGCAGACCCTCGGGCCTCATCTCAGGAGTACTGAATCAGATCCTGCATTTTACCCAGGCCCCTATTTTATCTGTGTGCGCACTGAAGTCGAGAAGGACTACAAGCGCCTGAACAGCAGTCGGCTCTTGAACGTGCTGCCACGTTGCAAGCTCCCACCAGCCTGGAGCTTATGTCCTCTGAGACATATTGCCCCTAAAATCAAAAGGACATTTGCATTTCCTCTCCACCAGCGAGAGAGAGAGAGAGAGAGAGAGAGCGAGAGAGCTAATGGTGTCTCTCCCTAGGAGCACCTGCATGACCCCACCTAAGAGTGCATGAAACTTTGTGTCAAGAGGAAAGGAAGAAACTCCCAGGGCTGACCCTTACCCTTCTGTGAAAGAGACAATAATTTTGCAGGGTTACTACAAGGCTGGTAAAAAAAATAAAAATTAAAATTAAAAAATCCCTGACTTAATGGTGAAAGCAGTGACCAGCCCCGGGTTGGCTCACTTGGTCTGGAGTGGTGGGCCCACACGTGACAGTCCCCGGAGTCCTCCAGCGCCTGTGTGCATTTTCTCTTCTTGGTTGGTGGCAATGAGGCTCTAGAATCAAGAACCCAGGATGAAAGTTAGGAGTTTTTGCTCTCCATATTACATGAAATCAGATTCCGTTTCCCAGGTGTCTGCTCTAGGCCTTCTTAAGACTAGCTGTAATTGGTTAAGACTCCTTGGGGCCCACTCGTCCCCAGGACCACTAGGTTGTACATGAGTGCACCGGACAAGCTCCTATCCCATGAGCCCTCCTAGTCTGAAACATCGCTTTCCAATAGCCAGTAGATCTGAGATTCACCTGCTTGAAAAATAAACTGACTATTTCCAAAGGCAGAGGACTCATTGAGACAAAGACAGGAACTTAAACTATAGAATATACATATATAAAATAGAAGTATATAAAATATGTATACATTTTACACCTGAAATTTTTTTCACATGGAATTTTGCCACAATTTTTGAAGACCTTTACTCTTTCTGCCATTCTTTAGATTCAGGAGGAATGGAAGAGAGAAGGAGAAGAAGAAGGAAAAGAGGGGGAAGAAAAAATATTAAGTTAATGCTTAATCAACAGGTATTTTTCTGAGAGCTCATTCACAAATCACTTGCGTATTCTAGCTGAGTCCGCAAATGCAAACAGTGCTTTTTCCCTTGCTCGGAATGCCCCCATACATTTCTGACATTTTAACTTTCCATTGAATAAGGACTTTGGGTTTAGCGGGGTTTTAGTTGAAAGATGGTCTAAAGCCGAGGGGGCGGAGCTGGAGGGTGGTTTGTGGGGAGGAGAGCTTCCTGTGTCTGATATATGTCTCAACACCGCCATCTCCTGGAGAGAACTCCATGATTCATGCTTTACCGGCACTGCGTGGGGTGCTGGCTGCTCTGAGGTCTTTTATAACTAAATATGTTGCCCTTTACCCAGGGCTGTGGCACAGAGGCTGCTGATGGTAAGGACGGCTTATCTCCGGATGGGAGGACATGCATCGGTCCGGGGGGGTTGGAAGATGACTGGTGTTGGGGTAGCAGTGGCGAGAGCTGCCGAGGCTGTGGGCAGAGCTGCTCATTTCACAGGAACTCTGCGGCAGGTGTGCAGGGAGCATCCCCGCAGCAGCTGCAGAGTGGAGAGAAGTAGCTGGAGGCCTCCCGACTGCGGCTTCGGGTCTCATGGCTGGGCAGCAAGCACCTGGGGGAACACAGAGGTGAAAAGGGCCTCTCTTTCTGACAGCCCAGCATCCCCGAAGACCTGGCAAGGTGTGCGGGCTGCAGAGTGCACTCACCTTGCATCTGTGGAGGAGAACAGGAGTCTGAGGCCGAATAGGGTGGAGTATCGGGGAGCTGCTGCTGCCTGAGGATTAGAGACATACATTGCTTTTTGTTGTGACCTGTTCTGTCATTATAGCTCTGTCACAAATGGAAGAGAGCCCGAGTACTATGCGCACAGTACCCTGTGGGGCCCAGAGCCCACCAGATCATGCCTAGTGTAGCATGTTAAGTAAATGGGTTTTGAGGAAGACCAAACTGGGTTTGGGTCCCAGCTTTAACACTGCCTAGCTGTGTATCCACGACCAAGATCTTAGTCTCTCCAGGCTTCTGTTTACTCACCTGCAATATGGGAATAACCATCATGCCTTCCTCCTAGCATCCTTGTGAGAATTAAATGAGATACTGTGTATAAAACCCATAACATAACTTCCCCAGAGTTCATGCTCAGTTATAGTTTATATATATATACAGTTTATTTATTATAGTTTAATTAACAGTATTGTTGTTTCTAAACATTTCAAACACTTACACCACAGAGATGGTTGTGCACCCTGTTTGGGCTAACGGCCTATACAATGTCATCACCAAAGCAATGGTTTTCCATCTGTACACGGGGAAATCCCAAAGCTCTTGGAATGAGCTCAGTGGTTTTACAAAAGAAAAAACTTAAATGTCTGAGGGAAAAAAATTCATAACTTTTCCTGTTTTATATATTGAGGTGCAAGTACAATCTCTTTAAGAAAAAAATGAGTACCACCACTAAAAAGAGTGTGAAATTTTCTGTCCCCCAAAACCTGCAAGTTCCTTATGGCTCAGAAACTCCATGTAGAATAAGGCATTCATAAGTACCACCACTGTCCACTTGATTCTCCTGCTAGAGAGTAAGCTATCATGTTTTTCTTGGTTGATTTAAGATTTTAACCTCATACAATGAAAAGTCTATTTTTATTTGTTTACTAGAAAAGTAAGGTTTTCTCCTCAAACTGATCCTTTATAATTTATTCACTCTTTCTGAATAAAGGAAGAGAAAACCTTCCTCCAGCAATGCCACCTTCCTACAAAAACAACACCAAAAATGAAACTAAAGGAATAAAGAGGAGTAAACTCAAAAGGACATAGAGTACATGTGCAGAGAGCACAACAGACTGTATTTTAATAACACTGTCGCAGACAGAAGTAGGATAGATGGTAACTGAATTAACAGAACAGAAAAAGCAAAACCAAGACTGCCTGGAGATGGCAGAAGGGACACAGTCAACAAGAGATTATCCAATTTTATTATTTTTTATTTTTTTAAAGATTTCATTTATTCATTCAACAGACAAAGATCACAAGTAGGCAGAGAGGCAGGCAGAGAGAGGAGGAAGCAGGCTCCCTACAGATGCAGGGCTCGATCCCAGGACCCTGGGATCATGACCGGGGCTGAAAGCAGAGGCTTTAACTCACTGAGCCACCCAGGCACTCCAAGAGATTATCCAATTTTAAAATAACTCCAGAAAAGCCCAAGACATTGGAGTCACTAGAAATCTCTGAATTCAGGAGGAAGATGGAGTTGAAAACAAAAAGTTGAAAGTTTGCTTAAGGAACAGTTGGACCCTTAGATTAGCTTCCCCAACCTGTACAGCTCAACAACTACCTTCCTCAGCCCAAGGGAAGTTGAAAGAGTTTACTCCTTGGAGAAACAGATTCCAGGGTGACTGTAAAGCTACTGAGCTAAAAATGGAAGGATTCAATGAAAGTCTAAATGCTGAACCCTGAGACCCTTCCTCAACTTAACTTTGCAGGCATCTAAGCGGATTTCCTGCAGTAAGAAATTGGAAGATCGTTCCCCAGAAAAATTGAATGTCCTCAAAGGAAAAAATAAGATTTTGAAGTTACTGCTCAAAATGGCCAATCCCGGCTTACTCACTCTACAGCCTTTGAGAATAATGGCTTGCACGCAGAATATCTTAAACAGGAACAAAAGATGAAGGATCAGACATTTCCAGAAACCTTTAAGGTTAAAGACAAAGAACAAGCAGCTAGATATAGAAGGGATGCAAATAAAACAAAGGCAAAAACAAAAACAAATCCACAAAGAGCTCTTCTGCTTCTGATATCACTAGTAAGCTCCTACCAGTTTGACCTTTTCATACTATGAACTCTGGAAAATTTAAAAAAACATCTGCCTAAAAATACTGGAAGGTGGACAATAGCAAGAGGATTCTGGGGGGGGGGGGGACACTGAAACTTAGCTGAAGGTAATAGCTAAGGAGAGTTACGTGTTTATAGCTTTTAGCCTCAGGGCCAGTTGAAGGCAGAACCACAGACCAGCTAAAACTCCAATAGAAACACACTAATTTTCTGATCTAAAGAACCAGAGAACAGAGTTTGGGACAAACAGCCTCTTAAAGTGAGAGGGGAATCTTGGGAAAAGAGATGCAGAGAGGGGAACCCTATAGATTCTGTGTAAAAACTCTGGCCAGGAGTCTGTCTGACTCCTGAGCCATCAATGTATTGGGCTGACTGTACATAGTCCAACCACCAAAAAAAAAAAAAAAAAAAAAAAAAAAAAATCAAAAGGGCAAAATGAAAAACAAACAAAACTGAACTAAAATTTAAGTTACTTCCCAAGAGACAGAGTTTATCATTTGAGTTTAAGGAAAGTAACTGCCTGGTAAAACAGAAGTATATATATACTTTACAGAGGAAATTAAAAAAAAAAAAAACAGATATTCAAAATGTCTACAATACAGTTAAGATTACTCAACAAATGGAGAAGCAGGAAAATGTAGCCTAGCCTTGAGGAAAAGAACAGTTAGTGGACACCAACCCAGAAATGATCCAGATATTGGATTAGTAGATCCAGATATTGGATTAGTAGATAAATCCATATTTTAGCAGCAGCTATTATAAAAATAGCTGTTGTAACTAAGCCTAATAAAGTAGAGGATAATGTGTTTGTAAAGAATAAAAAATACAAAATCTCAGCAAAAAATAGAAACTAAAAAAGAACTAAATGGAAATTCTAGAACTGAATGAAACTAGAAATGAAAATAAAAACAGAAAATTTAAAAATCACTCAGTGGCGTAACAGAAGAACTTGAAGACAAATCAGTAGGTATAATCCAGTCTAAAGAATAGAGAAGGAAAAATGAATCTTGAAAGAGAGATTTGTGAACCATGAGAGGATATAACAGAAAAATAATTAAAGATATAATGACAAAACCTTCCCAAATTTAGTAAAAGACAAATTTATAGGTTCTAGAACTCAGCAAATCCTAAGATAAATATAGAGCAAACCATACCTAGGTCATCAGAGTCAAATCAGTTAAAAAAAAAAAGAGAGAGAGAGAGAGAGAGAGAGAGAGAGAAAGAGAGAAATTTTCAACAGTACCCAAAGAAAAACAACATATTATATGTAGGGTGATAGTGGTTCACATGACAAATGACTTATCAAAATCTCCAGAAGTAAGAAGACAGTGCAACAATATCTTTAAAGTGCTAGTGAAAATCAAAGCTGACAATCTAGAATTTCATATCTGATGAATATATCTTCCAAGAATAAAAGCAAAATAAAGATACTATCAGATTAAAAAAAATTTTAAGTGAAACCATAAACAGACATGTATAATAAGAAATGTTAAAGACATTATTTAGGCTAGAGGAAATTATATCAGATGGAACTTGAAACTTTAGGAAGAAATGTAAAGAGTAAAGAATTGTATGTATCTGATGCAACTTCATTATTTTTCTTAATTTATTTAAATTACACAGGACTGTTCAAAGCAAAAATTGTGGCATTATCTTGTAGCACTTATAATATATGAAGGAGTAATACTTATGACAACTACAGCCCAGAGGAAGGCAGTGGGGGATAAAATAAAATTACATAGTTGAAGGTTTCTACATTTTACATAAAGTGATACAGTATTAATTCATTAACTCCAAGTAGACTGTGAAAAGTTAAATGATGCAAAGAGGTATAGCTAAGGTCAATAAGTAAAATGGATCTAAAATTATTCAAGTAATACAAAATAAAGTAAAAAGGAGTTACAAAGAAGAAAGATAAAAAGATGACAAATAATAAAATGGCACAATTAAATACATTAACAGTGATTACATTAAGTGTTAATGAACTAAAACTCCAATAAAAGGCAGAGATTGTAAGCACGGATTTTTTTTTTTAAAAGCAAGACCAACTGTATGTTATCTGCAAGAAACACTCTAAATTTTAAGACTCAGATAAGTTGAAAACAAATGGGAAAAAAAGGTATGAGAAGGCAGAAGTGATTCCATGAATAAGTAAAATAGACTTCAAAATAAAGATTATTACTAAAAATAAAGAGGCTCATTCCATAATAATAAAATAATAACAGTCCTTTCATTAAGAAGAAATAGCAATTATGATTGTTTACATATCCAATAACAGAACTTCAAAATACATGAATCAGAATTGACAGAATTAAAAGGAGAAATAAATAATTGTCCAATCATAATTGGAGATTTTCACATCCTTCTCTCAATTGGTAGAACAAAATAGGTAGTACAAATTGATAGAACAAAAAAGTCAATAATGACAAAGATCATCTGAGAAATTTCTTTAAGAAGAAAAGTAACTGAGGTGTTTGAATGCTAAAAGATATTTTGCAGTTCCCTTCAGAGAATTTGTGGGAAGAATTAATATAATCATAATAAATGATATGTGAAGACATAGTGATAATAACGTAAGCCCGGGATATTGGCCCAATCAAAAATTTTTATAGAACTTTATGATATTGGGAGGTTGGTGCTAGAAATGGGTGTCAGATGTGGTATAAGAAGTTAAATCTCCCCTGAAGATGATATTAAGTTCTTAAAATATATAAAGTAAGAAGAACAATATAAAACAGCATTTAGATACAAAGTGGTAGAAATATCTAAAAGCATTGGAAAGTATCTGCCTCTGGGAGAGGCAAAGTGATGATCATGGAGAAGAAGAGAATTTCTGGTTTTTATTATAAATCATACACACACAGTACCATTTGACTTCTTAAATTCTGCACATGTCACTTCTGTAGAGCTACAAATTAAATTTTGTGATTGACTCTGTGATATCGCAATTCCACATTCAAGATTCTAGGCAGTTGTTTACATTTACATTAGTGGTACCACTGGAATTCAGTAATAATAAAATCTAAAAATCACAAGTAATTTATCAACTCACTCAAGAAATATGGCATGGCCTATTGTATATAGGAATGCATGCATGGAAAATCAAAGGTCCCTTAGTTGAGTGACAGCAACATGTGTTATGGTTTCAAAGTGATGATTTTGAAAAATTTTTTAAAGACTTATTTATTTTAGAGAGAGAGAGAGTGTGTGTGTGTGTGTGTGTGTGTGTGCGCATGCATGCGTGCGAGTGGGGGAGGGGCAGAGGAAGAGGGAGAGAAATCCTCAAGCAGACTTCCTGCTAAGCACAGAACCCAATAAGGAGCTTGATTCCAGGACCCTGAGATCATGACCTGAGCCAAAAATCAAGAGTCAGATGCTTAACTGACTGAACCACCCAGGCACCCCAAGATCTTGAAATTTTTAATGCTTTCCTTGCAGTTTACTGTTCGTTCTAAAACTCACCACAGCTACTCCTTTATTTCATTGAATTCCATGCTCAATGCATTTTACAGTTATGAAAGAAATTCTGCAGTTCTTTTCAGGGAATTTGAAGGAAGAATTAATGATAGCTACCTTTGAAACTGAGCAAATTGTTAAAAAATAAAGGCAATTAATTTTATGGAAGACACTCTTATTTGGGACTATTTATGAACAGGTAATCTCCTCATTACTCACAATTACATCAGGAATCCCAGTCATGCATATTAGACTGTTTTTGGTCTTCATGCTCTGAATTTGTCTATTATGCCAAAGGGATTTCCATGAAGTGGACCTGGAAAGTAAGAGAACCATGGGTCACTCCTTGAGTGGCCATCTCTGTCTCTCCTTCCATAGGAAATAGTTGTAATAATCAAGAGATTCTTAGCTACAGATAAAAAATGAATAGTTTGCCTTCTAAACTCTCTCTCAGATATAGAACTTGTTACTGTGTTTGGGAGGATAAATGGATAAATATGGTCTCCTGGGTTGAATGCCATGCAACCAAAGGAGGGAATGCCATATAGACTCTTGTTCCCAGCTGGTTAAGATATATGTATATCCATGACAGCTGCTTGCTGTGCCCAAAGCAGCCAATATTTCTTTCAGATAGCACTCAGACTTGACCAAGTTGTCGTTGAGTGCCTACCATATGCTCACGACTATACTAGGCACTATGTAGGACATAACAGTATTAAGACATGGGCTTCGTGTGAATACCCAGCAGGGACTATTCACAATTCAACAGTCCAATCCTGAGTTTTCTTTGATGACTCCCCCGGTGCCTTCACACACCAACTGTACCTTCTCCAAAGTTCTATTGCACAGTGAGCTCAACTCAACACAGTGCTTGGTATAGAGTTGGTACTTAATAAATACAAATTACTGCTTTGTTACACTACATATGGCCATTAAGTATGTTACATATATAAATTCGTATATTAAAAAATTGTTTTCCTGACCATCTAATCTAAAATAATAGTCTTCCCCCACCCCTCTTCCTACTCCCTTACCTTATGTTTATTTTTTTTTTCATCTTACTGAATGACTTTATACTATATGCCATTGTCTTTCTCTTCCCACTAGGGCAGCATGACAGCAGTGGAGAACCAAGAGCCGAGGGATGGGAGCGTCTCACCCCAGCAGAAGGCAATAAGGAAATGCATTGTCTTTTGGGAATTTAAAAACAATACTTACACCTACAAAAAGTCAGTGTGCTTTTATTCTAGCCATGCTCCACCAACTTAGAAAAAAATGCCTAGGTGCTCTGCCAGGGCAGGGTGCTTCCTACCCACTGCCCTTGGTAAACTATTAGCAGGGATTTCATCTGGTTTGTTCACAGATTACTCCATCACGCAACTGTAGAAATGGTTGTTATTGAAAATAATTTCTCCAATTTCTCATGAATATGATTTATCCTCCCATGTGAACATCTGCATTAAGAACATATCTTAATACTGTGTGTACGTGCGCACGTGTGTGTGTCCTGCACAGTGTCTCAGTGGTGAGCATGTTGTAGGCACACAATAAACACTTGATCAAGCTTGGTTAGGGTTTGTACCCACCGCCTGAAAGTTAGGATGAGAAAGGGACTTGGCAGAAATGTTGTCAGTGGATAACATAGCCCAAGAAAATAATTTCATGACAGGACAGAGGAAGCAAGATGCCACCCCACACTTCCAGTCCTTTATTGGCAAACTGCAAGGACCCTGAGCCTCCCACAGGAGGAAGACGGGAGCCAGCCACTCTTGTCTGTTGCTTTAGAAATAGATAAACTTTTATGGAGAAACGACTCTGGTCCAAGCACCAAGCTCACCCTTTGCATGTGTTATCTCATGTAATCTCAACTACCACCATGGGGAAAGGTTCTACTATTGTCCCTATTCCATAGGCAATGGAACTAAGGCTTCATGAGGTTTCATAACTTAACCAAGATTATTCATCTGGCAACTAGTCAAGCTGGAATTAAATGGTCTCCTACCAGAATTAATGCTCTAAAAAACATAGTAATTTAAACAGACTCTCCTAATCAAACTAATTACTATAGGTAATTTTCCACAAATATCTTTAGAACCAAGATGTCACCAGTAATGTCTCAGCCCAGGGTTCTGCTCAGCCTTCCTCCTACAGCATCAGTTTGAACCCAGGAGTCAAACTGGTCAATGAACTCACACAGCCTTTAACAAGCTCTTCTCACAGAACTACCCGTGTTACCTCATCCCTTTCGCAACACCACAGTAAAGAGCTTATCAGCCCCGCTCCATTGGTGACAGAACAAAAGCGTGCAGCTGGTCATTGACTCCTAGTTCATTTTGATGTCCAACCCCAATAAGCCAAGTCTTAAGTAAAACCCAGAATAAGCTCAACCAGTAGAATAAATAAAATAAAACCTGCAGTGGATGCCTCACTGACCTAATGTGTCTTTAAGTTCCGTCTCCTGTGAAGTCACCCATTCAAACCTGTGAATCAGTGTCACCCCAGTGTCCTCAGCTGGTTAGTTCCCTCTTACTCCACAGGTAGGATCCCAAGGCCATCCTAAAGCTCAGTATGACATGACCTCCCCTGAGCACACTTACTCAAACTAAACCAACTTATTTGGTTTGGAACATAGGAGCTGATGGGGAAGGAGGCATGTTTGTGTGACCAAAAGCAGGGCTTCTCAAACTATAATGCGCATGCGCATTCTGTGGGGGTGCTTAGTTAAAATGCAGAGTCTGATTCAGCTTTTCTGAGGGAAGGTCTGAGATGTTACATTTCTAGCTTCCGGGTCAGGCTAGTGCTGCTCCCTGACACACACTTCGAGTAAAGAAAGGAAGCCGGCGAACCTCTGGGCATTTTTGAGGGAAATAAAATTCACTGTTTTAAAATTTCCTAGTCTCTTTTCTGGAGTCTTCCTTCTCTAGACACACACACACACACACACACACACACACACACTTCTTGTCCTTTTCCCCTGCAACCTCCAGGGTTCTATGCTATCCGCTAAATATCTAAATCCACCTTGCTTCAAGAATGGCTCTCCATATTTAGACATTTCCCAGTAGGTCCACCAGGGCTTACCTGTTTACCCAGTAGGTAACTGGCTGGCTAACCTAGGGAAATCAGAGGACTTCAGCCTGCTGCTCCTGGGCAGACAGCTGCCCTGGACTCTGCTACACAAGGAAACAAAGGGTTAAGGGCAATATTCAGAACATTTCACATGCTGACAGGACTTCCCCTTAGGTCAATACACCGATTAGAGTCACACAGAAAGATGAGAAAGTCTGAGGGGTGTATCCCAATGGTCATGCATGGATACCTCCCTCCCAAAGGAGGTCCAAGGCCAAATAAATTTGAGAAAAACTGTATACCATTTCTCTTCTCCAGTTGTATATTAGCATAACAAAGTCTCTGAAAAGTCCTGCAGTAAAGTTCATTTAGCTTTGTTTAAGTCAGTTACTCATAAGCTTATTCACTCACCATGGAACTTTTGGTTTCCCCCCAAACAGCAACTCATGGGACCAATTTTCCATAGCGCATCTAGGGGCATCTGTTTTACAGCGCCAACAATTCCATTTTTTAATATATTTGAGATGTGAAAATCTCCCTATGAGATTCAAACTGACTCTCATCAATTTTGCAGCCTCGTGGTCTCTTAGATCGTTTCAGCAAGGAGCCATCACTGATATTTTTTTAAAAGCACAATTCACAGGTAATACAGTAGAGGGGAAGTGACTGAAGACTGGTCATAAACTTAGGTGTGAATCCTAGCCCCGTTGCTGATTAGCTGTGCACTGACGCAAGAAAACCTACATCTCAGGGCCGCTAGGAGGAATGCAACTAACCTGAAAAAAAAGAGCCAGGTGTTTAGAAATAGTCAACACTTAGAATATTTGAATGGGTTGTACAGATGTAACGATCACTGAGCCAGCTGAAGAGCCCCATGGGCGTGGACGGACTGGAGCTGTTTCCGCTCATTTTTGCTCAAACTGCTATCACAGCCTCACTTAATTGCATGCACCTGAGTGGTTTTTATCAAGCAATGTCCGATTATCTGATTACCAGACTTTTCTTGAATGGGCATGTACTCTGACCATCTTTGCAAACCGGCTTAGACCCAGGGTCACATCCTTTGTCAGATCATTTTAGATACATTGAATGTATTTCCCTGAGGTTCACATTCCTCCCAAATACCACCTAATTAATCTAAAAGCTGCATAGAGAGGAAAGGTCATATGTAGAGCCAGGCACATTTGGATCCCAGCTGTGCCACTTACTGACCTGTGGAAAGTTACTTTACTATCTTTGCACCTCCCTATTTATAAAACATAGATGATACTGTGTTTGTTTGGCAAATTTGTTCAGAGAATGAAATGTGTAAAATCAGATATGTAATTATATAAATGAATGTGGAAAAACTGTGAAGAACATTGCCCAACACTTGATAAATGATCAACAATATTAACTCCCTCCTCTACCTCTCTTATACCCAACCACCCCGAAGGTAGAGAATGAATTTGGTTGGGCAAATCCACAGTGATAGCTTCTAAGGAGATAATTCTGGTCCTATAGGAAAGACCATGATTATCGTGGAAACTACAACTGTATGGCAGATTTCAGCCTTCCCAGATAAGAAGACAAATTCTTCGAATGAGACTTTTGTTCATGTCTCCCCACCAAACAGCTAAAAATTCTTTCTGTGACTTGTAAAAGTGATCCAGATGATTAAACAGAACTCTGGTACAATCAGCTATACCTTCTCTTAAGGAGCAGTTACATGGAAGAGAGATTAGACAACTTCTGGCAGATTGTTTTCAGGCCAGAGATGGTAAGGATACATACTGCCCACTCTTTCCACAGGAATTCACACCAGTGGTTTGGATGGAGTGAAAGGGAATGTGAGGGAAGGTACAGGGGCAATTAGTGTCTGAGTTCAGCCCACACAGTGCCTAGAGCAGAGGAGCCAACTCAGAGTGTGGGCTCATACATCAGGCTACCCACTAGCTATGTGTGTGTTTGTGTTTAACTAGCTTTCAAAATGCTGAGCTTCCCTTCATCCTGTGGTCATTTGACAAGGATGTTCTTGTCATCAAAGAGTGGCAAGAGACAGGTACCAGAAATATCCACAAATGGGTTTCCTCATTGCTGAGATTCAGGTCTGGTTTCACTCTTTCATGGGGGCATGTACACATATACCAAAAGAGGCTCAATAACAAAATGGAGATGACAGAGAAAGGTCAGTGAACTTGAAGACAGATCAACAGAAATTATCCAGTTAGAATACCAGAGAGAAAAATGATTGAAAATAAATCAACTAAGACTCAGGGAAATATGCACAGTATCAAAGGTCTAGCATTTGTGTCACTGGAGTCTTAAAAAGAGGTAAGAAAGACACTGGTACAGAAAAATAAATGTGAAGAAATAATAGCTGAAAACTTTCCATATGTACTAAAAATTATAAATTTACAAACTCAAAAACAATATAATCCCAAACAATATAATCTCAAAGAAAACTATGCCTAGCAGTGACTGGGTGGCTCAGTTGATCTGGTGTCTGACTCGTAATTTGGGCTCAGGTCATGATCTCGGGGTCATGGCGTTAAGCCCAAAGTCAGGCTCCATGCTCAGTGCAGAGTCTTCTTGTCCCTCTCCCACCCCCCTCTGACCCTCACCTTGCTCGTGCATGTGTGCAACCACACTCTCCTTCTCAAATAAAAAAATAAAATCTTAAAAAAAATAAATGCATAGAGTTTGGGGCATACAACAGTCTCAATTTGCAGGTGACATCACTGTAAACACAGAAAATCCCCAAAAATCTATTTAAAAAGCTCTTAAAACTAATAAATGACTTCATTAAGATTGCAAGACCCAAGTTTAATTTATAAATATCATACTATTTTTATATGTTGGCAGTAAATAATTGGAACCTAAAATTTGTGGGGGGGGGAATTATTATTTGCAATAGCTCAAAGAGAAACATGAAATATTTAGATAAATGTCTAACAAAATTTGTGTAACATTTACATGCTGCAATCTATATTACACTGATGAAAGATATCAAAGAAGGACTAAAAAAATGGAGAGATATACCATGTTGATGGACTGGAAGATTCAATTTTGCTAAGATATCAGTTCTCTGCATATAGATCTCTGGACTTAACACAATCCTAATCAAAATCTTAGCACGATTGCACAGATATCAATAAGCTAATCATAATATTGGGAAATCAAAGGAACAAATAACCAAAACAGTTTTGAAAAAAGACAAACTTGGAGCATTTACACTATCTGATTTCAAGACTTCTAATAAAAGTACAATAGTCAAGATAGTGTAGTATTGGCAAAATGACAAGCACATAGATCAATAGAACAGTAGAGAATCTAGATACAGATCTATACAAATATGATCAACTGATTTTTTACTACAGTGTAAAATTAATTTAATTTAATAACTTTTCTAAGTTATTCAACAAATAAATCTGGATAATTGGACATCCATACACAAAGAAGTTAGTCTCAACCTATACCTCAAACTTCATACAAAAATTAATTCAAAATGGATCATAGGCCTAAATGTAAAGTGTAAGACTTTAAAACTTTTAGAAGAAAACAGAAGAAAATTGGGGGAAGCTTAGATTAGGCAATATCTATATTTCTTAGATATAAAGCATAAACTATGTTGGAAAAGATAAGTTGCACATTATCAAAATTATAAACTTTTGTTCTGGCAAAGATGCTGTTAAAAATGAAAATTTAAGTTACAGACTGGGAGAAAATACTCGCATATCACATACCTAGCAAAGTTCTTATATCCAGAATATTAAACAATTCTCTAAACTTGCCCAATTTTACCCCAAAGGGCAAAAAATTTGAACAGAAATTATACCAAAGAAAATGCAAAAATAGCAAACAAACACACAAAATGATATTCAACATCATTAGTCATTAGGAAAACACAAGTTAAAACACAATGAGATACCACTGCAGAATGGCTTTTTGTTGTAGAATGGCTATAATAAAATTTTCTAAACTGATAAAACAAGAACTGGCAATGAAGAGAAGAAACCAGATGTCATATACACTGCTAGTGGTAATGGAAAATGGTATGGCTGCTCTAGAAAATTTGGCAATTTCTATAAAGTTAAGCTTATACTTAAAATATCACGCATCAGACTTCATTCCAAATATTACCCTCAGATTCTCATGAGGAAAAACAGAGATTTTCCTCCATGGTCAGGAAGAAGACAGGAATGTCCACTGTCATCATTACTATTTAACATAGTATTAGAAGTCTTAGCCTCAGCAATCAGACAACAAAAAGAAATAAAAGACATCCAAATTGGCAAGGAAGAAGTCAAACTGTCAATATTTGCAGATGACATGATACTCTATGCAGGAAAACCTGAACAAAAAGTTGCTAGAACTGACACAGGA
The DNA here is from genome assembly GCF_011764305.1 of Mustela putorius furo. Classification (NCBI taxonomy): domain Eukaryota; kingdom Metazoa; phylum Chordata; class Mammalia; order Carnivora; family Mustelidae; genus Mustela; species Mustela putorius. Next base: position 44,149,746 of record NW_025422368.1, on the reverse strand, counting down.
ATTCCCTAAAACTGTAGGATAGAAAATCAACAGAGAGAAATCTGTTGCATTTTTATACATGAATAATAAAGCAGCAGAAAAAGAAATGAAGGAATCAATCCCATTTACAATCTCAGCAGAAACAGTAAGATACCTAGGAGTACACCTAACCAAATAAGCAAAAGATCTATACTCTGAAAACTATAGACCACTTATGAAAGAAATTGAAGAGGACACAAAGAAATGGAAAAATATTCCATGCTCATGGATTAGAAAAACAAACATTGTTACAATGTCTATACTACCCAAAATTATCTACACATTTAATGCAAACTCTATCAAAATAACACCAGCATTTTTCACAGAGCTAGATGTTCACAATCCTAAAATTTGTATGGAACCACAAAAGACCCTGAATAGCCAAAGCAATTCTGAAAAAGAAAAGCAAAGCTGGAGATATCATGATTCCAGATTTCCAGCTATATTATAAAGCTATAGTCATCAAGACAGTATGGAACTGGCACAAAAAGACACATAGATCCATTAAACAGAACAGAAAAACCCAGAAATGAACCCATAATTATATGGTCAATGAATCGTCAACAAAACAGAAAGAATACACAACGGGAAAAAGAGAGTCTCTTCAACAAATGGTGTTGGGAAAATAGGACAGCAACATGCAGAAGAATGAAACCAGACCACTTGGTTACACCATACACAAAAATAAATTCAAAATGGACAAAAGACCTAAATGTGAGACAAGAAAACATCAAACTCCTATAAGAGAACATTGACCTCGGCTATAGCAACTTCTTACTAGACACATCTCAGGAAATAAGGGAAACAAAAGCAAAAATGAACCACTGAGTCTTCATCAAGCTAAAAAAATAAAAATAAAAATAAAAAACTTCTGCACAGTGAAGGAAACAATCAACAAAACTAAAAGGATGCCTATGGAATAAGAGAAGATATTTACAAATCATATTATTTGATAAAGGGTGGGTATCCAAAATCTATGAAGAACTTATCAAATAAAGCACCCCAAAATAAATAATCCAGTTAAAAAATGGGTAGAAAAAGAGAGTCTGGGTGGTTCAGTCAGTTGCGCTTCTGGCTGTTGATTTCAGCTCAGATCATGAATTGAGCCCTGCGTTGGGCTCTGCACTCAGTGGGGAGTCTGCTTGAAGATTCTGTCCCTCTGCCCCTCCCCCAACTCATGCATATGTGCTCTCTCTCTCTCTCTCTCTCTTTCAAATAAATAAGTATTTTAAAAAGAATGAAGGGGAAGGAAGAAGGAAAAGAAGAAAGGGAGAGAAGGAGAGAAGGAAGGAAGGAAGGAAGAGGAAAGAAGAAATGGGCAAAAGACACAAATAGACATTTTTCCAAAGAAGACACCAGATGGCTAACAGACACATGAAAAGATGCTCAACATCACTCATCAGGGAAATACAAATCAAAACCACAATGAGATACCATTTCACACCAGTCAGAATGGCTAAAATTAATAGCACAGGAAACAACACATGTCGGTGAGGATGCAGAGGAAAGAGAACCTTCTTACACTGTTGGTGGGAATGCAAACTGCAGCAGCCACTCTGGAAAACAGCATGGAGGTTCCTCAAAAAGTTAAAAGTAGAAGAATCCTATTACCCAATAATTGCACTATGGGGTATTTACCCAACGGATACAGAAATACACATTTGAAGGGACATATGCATGCCGATGTTTATAGCAGCATGATCAACAATAGCCAAAATGTGGCGTGTGTGTGTGTGTGTGTGTGTGTGTGTGTGTACATGCAATGGAACATTAACCAGCCATGAAAAAATGAAATCTTGCCATTTGCAATGATATGGATGGAGCTAGAGTATATTATCCTAGTTAAAGAAGTCAGTCAGAGAAAGACAAATACTATATGATTTCACTCATATGTGGAATTTGGGAAACAAAGAAGATGAACATATGGGAAGGGGAAAAAAGAGAGAGAGGGAAGCAAACCATAAGAGACTTTTCTAAAAGATAGGAAACAAGCTGAAGTTTGATGGAGGGAGGTGGGTGGGGGATGGGCTAAATGGGTGATGGGTATTAGGGACGGCACTTTATGATGAACACTTCTTATGATGTAAGTGATGAAGCACTAAATTCTACTCCTGAAACCAATACACACTAAATGTTAACCAACTAGAATTTAAATAAAAATTTTGAATAAATAAATTAATAAATATTACTCTCAGAAATTAAAACTCTTGATCACATTAAAAACCTGGGCATTAATATTTATAGAAGCTATTCATAATGGCCCAAAACTGGAAATACTCTGAATGTCCTTGAATGGGCAACTGAATAAACAAACTGAATTATAAACATTCAACAGGGTCTTTCCCAGCAATAAAAAGGAATGAACTATTGATCAAAGACTTTAGGCTTAGTGAAAGAAACCAGACTAAAAATGGTTTATCCCATAGATTTCATTTATGTGACATTCAAGAAAAGCAAAACTACAGGGACAGAGAACTGATCAACAGTCACTAGGAGGTGGGGTTGATCACTAAGGGGAAGCATAAGGGAAGTGTCTCAGGTGAGGAAACTATCGTTTGTGCTAGTCCTGGTAGTAGTTCTACAAGCCTATGAACTTGTCAAAACTTGCAGAACTATATACAGGATAAAAATTGAATGTTACTGTACGTAAATTAAAAATTAAAGCTGGAGTAGTTATGTTAATATCAGAATATAAGAGCAGAAATCAACAAAACACAAAACAGAAAAACAACTAGGAATATACATTTAATCAAAATCTGGATCTTCAAAAGGTTAGGAAAACTGATAAACCTCTCGCCAGAGGGATCAAGAAGAAAAAGACACAAATTACTGGGATGCCTGGGTGGCTCAGTAGGTTAAAGCCTCTGCCTTCAGCTCAGGTCATGATCCCAAGGTTCTGGGATCAAGCCCTGCATGGGGCTCTCTGCTCAGCAGGGAGCCTGCTTCCCTTCCTCCCTCTCTGCCTGCCTCTCTGCCTACTTGTGATCTCTGTCAAATAAATAAGTAAAATCTTAAAAAAAAAAAAAAGACACAAATTACTGATATTAAGAACGAAACGATTATCACTATAGATTCTACAGATGTTAAAAGAAAAATAGAGAATATGATGAGCAACTTTATGTTAGTGAATTTGACAACTTAGATGAAATCAATAAACTCACTGGAAGACATAAACTGCCCAAGCTGATAAGTACCGACAGATAACCCGAATAACCCCGTATCTATTAAAGATACTAAATTGGAAGGGGAGGACCTTCGTATAACGAAAATTCCAGGGACAGCAGACTTCACTCAGAAAAACTGCCAGTGATTTACAGAAGAAACAATACCAACTCCATCCATGTCCTTTTGGAAAATAGAATAGGAGGAAACAATTTCTAGTTCATTTAATTATTTTATAACTTTTAAAACATCAAATAGAAAGCAGTGCTTTCATTACTTACAAGATCCCCAGATAAAAATCATTGCCCAAGAATTCCTCCAGCAGACTTGTATCCAGCACTGGGTTCTCCAGAGTGTCACTGGGCCCCTGAGCTGCAAAGACAAATTAAAAATGTTCAGATTCATGAAGATTTCAGAATTGCTAATATCTAAAAACATTGACATGCCTGTACCCAAGAATTTTAAAGCAATGAAAGAGTATAATACATTTATTGAGAGTATAATCTTTCTTCCATTCAAATATTTCTTTAGAAGTCTCTTTAGAGTCTTCTTCATGTAATGAGCACCAAGTGTTATAGAAGGCTGATGAATCATTGCCCTCTACCTCTGAAACTAATAATACATTATATATTAATTAATTGAATTTAAATTTTTAAAATTTAAATTCTACTACTTTCCTCCAGCAACCTTCCCTAAGTCTCGTTTAGGTGCCCTTTTTTATGTGCTTCCACTAACAGCCTATGCTTTGTTTTATGCACTATTATAATTGCTTGCCTTTGTGTTTGTTTCTCCACTTAAAGTCTTTAAGAGCAGGGACTATGTCCTTCTTACAGTAACCATAAGAATCTATGGTATAAAAAAGGCAGCAATAAACATTTGTGGATGGATGGATGGATGGATGGATGGATGGTTCATTGGATGGATAGTTGGATGGAAGGAAGGATGGATGGTTGGTGAGTTGGTTTGTTGCTTGGACAGATTATTTCCAGTTAAGTTCATCGAGAAGTATCTTGCTTCACATTTTTGTTAAACTTCCCAAAGTGTAACACAATATTTTTGTCCTTTTTCTTGGTTTGAAAAAAATAAAAATAAACTTACTGGTTTCTTTCTGATCATAATAAAGATTAGAATTTAAAAAGAATAAAAAGTATATAACATAGGAATATATAATAATGAGGACAAAACAATATTTGTTTGTAGATAACATGACCCTATACCTAGCATACTCAGGAGAAATAATTGTCAGCAATTAGAAATGATCAGAAAATTCAACAGAGTAGCTGATCAAAACTAAATATAAAAAAAATTTCTTTATATATAAAAATAACCAATCAACAATTACAATAAATATAACGAAGAGGATTCTATTCAAAATGACAAAAAAGTATAAAATACCTAAATACATATTTAGGGATAAGATTTTTTTTTAAAAGCTAAAAAAACTTCTCTGAGGGTTCATAAGAAGAGATGTGAATAAATGGAAAGACATTGATCTTAGACTAAAAGACTAAAATGTCATAAAACTTTTACTAGATATTGTTTAGAATATCTGCCAAACCCACATATTCATTATCTGAGAACTTTCCCCTTGTGAAAATGGTCTCCAGCAGCCATATTTGTAACACAGCCTCTACAGGCACCCAAATCAGGGAGACCCGATCCACTGGTTGACCAGGGACCAATCCAATCGTTTCTCCTAAGAATCTCAACTAGACTTTAGAGTTGGTTGTTAAAATGAAGTCATGTAATAACAAGGTGAGCTAGAGTGATAGTTTAAATATTTCCAACACATTAACCCAGGTCCTTCTTGATTTTTTTTTATCCTTACTGAAGCCTGGTTGTTCAATTTTCATTTCAATTACATGACACACCTTTTGAATTGGTGTGTGTGTGTTATCTGTAATTAAATAATATCCAAGTGAAAGTGTTCTGAAATTCTTCTGGAAAAATAAATAGCCAAAAATCACCAGAAAATTATGGAGGAGGAAGTAAATACTGAGAAATATACACAAGGACACATCAAAGGATGTAGGATATATCTGGGGTATATCAAGAAATATCACATATACATGTAATGTATAAGGACTTTTAGTATACACTAAACAAATCCTTTGATGCCAGTGAGAAAAGGTTTATTAAATAAAATAATGGGAAAAATTGGCTAGACAAATGAGGGAAAAAATCTGGATTATTTTCCTACTTCCACACCAAAACTCCAGAAAGAGCAAGATTTCAACATAAATAAATAAAACCATAGAAAGAAAATGTGAGTTAATATCTTTATGATCTTGGGATAAAGGTTTTTCCCAAGCATGGCACAAAAGCCAAAAACTATAAAGCAAAATATTGATAAATTTCACTTTCTACATTTTTTTGAGGAGAAAAGAATTCTTAACATTTTATTTTGAAATAATTTCAAACCTAAAGAGAAGCTACAGGAATTTAAAGGAACTCACTTTTGCCCTGCGCTCATATTCACCAATTATTAACTTTGTGGGTTTTTTCCCAGGCATGATCTAAATATATAACACTTCAACTCTCTACCCCTCACACAAATATCCCTCATGTATTCCAATGCTTTGTGTTCTTCCTAGGGGCAAGGTACCTTCACATTCAGATCATGGCACTAGTTACAGGAGAGCCATTTTACATTTAACTTTTGGCTTTATATCTCATTCATTAAAATAAATTTTTAAAAATCTTGAGCCCCTCCCAAATGGGAAAAACTAATGGATGCCAGAGATAGACAGATGAGAGGGAGGAAGAAAGAGAAGAGGACAGAAAGAGCAGAGAGATCACCAACTCTTTTCAGTTATATAAACTAAGAGGGAAATGGATGGAAGATACTCTTAAATGTTGTGATGGTCAGAATTAACCTCAGAGTGGAGTTTAGTCTCGAGCAAGACTCTGAAGAAAGGATAGGATGGAGATGAGCTGGATAAGACCCCTCCATTCTTTCATTGATTCAACAAATATTTATTAAGCACCGTACCAAGTACACGCCAAACACTGTACAAGGTTCTGGGGACACAACAGAGAGGGGCGGGGGAAAGGAAAATTCCCTCAGGGGGACTGAATTCTACGGGAAGGAAGGAGGCACCAGTGGGGATGGGGGAGGACAGAGGTGACATGTGAGAAACAATAAATAAACAGGATTTTTTTTCACATGAAAATGAAACAGAGGTATAAGAGGCTGCAGGGAGAAAGAGCTCCTTTTGATTGGGGCAGCTTCTTCAGAAAAGAGCCAGCCATGCAGACATAGGGCAACCCATGCCAGGCTGTGGGAAACAGTAGGGGCAAGAGAAAAGGGGCTGTTTGAGAAACAAACAATTTCAGGGTGGCTAAGGCATTGGGAGGAGGGAGGAGAGGCTGGTCAGAGCCATGGGAAGCCTTTGGAAAGTGACATGATATGTTTTACATTTTTAAAAGTTTTGTTCTGTATAGCCACTTTGACAAACAGTATGGAGGTTCCTCAAAAAATTAAAAATGTGAAAAAAAATTAAAAATGCAAATACCACATGATCCAGCAATTCCACTACTGGTTATTTACTTAAGCTATATAAAAACATTAATTTGAAAAGACATATGCATCCCTGTGTTTATTGCAGCATTATTTACAATATCCAAGATATGGAAGCAACCTAAGTGTCCATCAGTAGATGAATGGATAAAGAAGATGTGGTATATAGCTACAACGGAATATTACACAGGCATAAAAAAGGATGGGATTGTGCCACTGGTGACAACATGGATGGACCCAGAGGGCATGATACTAAGTGAAATAAGTCACACTGAGAAGGACAAACACCACATGGTTTTACCATGTGTGGAACCTAAAAAAAAAAAAACAAACAAACAAACAAAAAAAAAAACAAATGAATAAACAAAAAGAAAAAATGAAAAAGTTTATTCTGGTTGCTTAATGGAAAAGGACTATAAAGGGATAACAGAAGGGAGATGAATTCGAATGCCATCCCTATGCAGAGGGTGTTTGGATTTCTTACTCTGAGCTAAGCCAAAGGAGAGGCGCTTTACCTGACTCATTAATCCTCATGACAGCACTAGTATCCCCAGTTTAGAGAAAGCAAAGTGATTACACAGGTTAACTTGCCTGCCCAGGGTCTCACAGCTAGTAAGTGATATGCAAGGAAACCAAGCAGGCTGCCCTGATTCCTGAGCACGTGCTCACTCCCCTCCCCACCATCACTGCCCATCTCATGTTCCAGCAGCTGACAGGACTGACTAGCTTCTACTTCTTCTTTGGGCTTTGGTCAAGCTGATTGCTAAGAGAAGCAGATGGAGGGAATAATCTGTTTATTATTCCACTGAAGCCCCTGCTGGTGTTCCATCTGCTTTATAGAAACATGCATGCACACACATGTACACATGCCCACGAGTGTGCATGTGTACACACACATGCGTGAGCACACATGCACAAACACACACACACACACACTGCCGCAGACAAAAATCAGAGGTGGCCCACAGATGCTAAGACCTGACCAATGTATCACTTGCTTTACATCACCCAGCCTCCCCCACCACCATCTGCAGGCAGAGATAGATGGTCCACAGCTCCCAGGACCTGCCCCAAGTGGCATGTCCAAACACCTTCATGAACAAGGAGAGAGGTTCCCCGCAGTAACCAGCTTTCTCTAGGACTCCAAAATCACATCTGTGCCTTCCAGACTCAAAGGAAATTATTCAACAAGATAAATCCGTAGTGTCAGATAAAATTGTTTTCAGGAGGCTTTATACACACAGGGAAACTCTTAAACGACTGTTAAAATAAATCTCATGCTTTTAAAAATAATCACTTTGCTATAAATGTCCCAAACACTTATTTACTACACCCAAACGTGCAGAGATGGCATTGTTGGGCACCCCACCCCCGCTGTCGGCGAGGCTTGGTTTCAAGCTTTGATCCCACCCTGTTCTACACTTTTATTTTCTGGCTGTCATCGTCTTGCTCAGAACAGGGGAAGCTGCCAGGCCTCCTGGGAGTGTGAGAGAACTACCCCCTTTTTCACTCTCAGAAAAGCCTTCTTCATCTTAGTTCTCTCCTCCCCTTCTAGGCTCAGGACAGCTGCCACATGGTTGGCCTTGGGCAGACAAGAATAAAGCACACAGAGGATCAATCCACCAGAGAGTACTACAGACAAATCCAAGTCAAATCCACAGGACCTACTAATAGACATACATATACCTTTGGGAAAACAATGCTCCCCAAAGGTGTGTGTAGGGAACATACAGCAAGGCCCTTCCTTTCATTACTCTTGCTTCTTCCACCCACCTGCCCGTCGACCACCTACCAGTCCTTTCTTGTTACCATCGGATAGGCTCTGTTCCTATATCACTTTCCTCAACCCAGATGCCCTCTGTTCCTTCTTTTATCAACTCTCACCTTTTGTCACACAGCATCACCACCTAGAGCATTCAGACAACGGCCAAGATGACAAAAATCTGTCGGTAACAATAACTCTAGGATTTTAAAAGAGTTTAAAAAGCAGCAGTGAGGATCCCCCAATGGCTGGCCTTTGGATTTAAACATAAAGATAGTTTCCCTCTGATACACCAGTGTTCATGAGAAATCCAAGCAGAAATGTTCATCAATATTCCAAAGAAGGAGGAGGAGGAGAAGAAGAGAAGACAGAAGAGAGGAGGAGAAACCAAACACCCTTTCTCTCGTATGTTAAGATTATTTTGTATTGAAAAATAAGACTGGAATTTAAATCTAATGTTAGTGTTTAGAGCCACAGCCAATTCAGAGTTAGATGAGTAAAGATGACATTTCCAATCATTAATTCACTAAATGTTTCATTCATTCATTCAACATTTACTTAGTATCCACTATGTGTTCAGGAATAAAATAAGAGATGAGTTCACAACCCAGGAAGAGAGACAAGAACATCGGCTAGAGTAGGACATGGCATTAAGCGTTAGGATGGTTGTAGATAGAAATACCGTGTGGCCTGTTAGGCTGGCCAGAGTGGGGTGGTGGTGGCAAGGACTCCTTGCAGGTGATACACTTCAGAAGGAATTTTCAAGGATGAGTAGATAGTTATCAAGAAAAAAATTCTAAGAACAGAAAAGAACATGTGCAAATGAACCTTAAAACTCAGCAGCAGGACTCCTTTGGAAATGTGCCACTAGTGTGGCAAGAGCCACGTGAAGAACGTTTCTGAGACTGAGAACAGTGCCTGTTGTGGCCTCCAGTGAGAGCTGGATGCACTTCTGTTTCAACCACAGTAGCAACTGTGAGATGTGTGTCTGTCTCTCTCTACTGAACTCCAAGCTTCTCTAGGGGAAAGACTGCCTCTTTTTGTACACATCCTAGAACAAGGCCTAATTGTTAGGCCTAACTATTCAATAAATATTTCATCTGTTGAATAAGTATTAGAATTTGAATGGATAAATGGAATTATGAATAGTGCAAGGTGTTATCTAGAGAAATTAGCAGACACCAGATCACAAAGGTTCATAGGCATCAAGATAAGGAATTCATCTTGAAAGTTAGGAGACATTGGAACATTTTCATCACATGGATAACATGATGAGGTTTATAGTTGTAAAAGGCCATCCTGCTTGCTCTTGGGAGATTAGACTGAAGTTGAACAAGACTAGAGCAAAGAAACTAGTCAAGGATATGGCAACATGAGCCTTCCCTCATTACTTAACACACAAGCAAAAGGTCCCTGCTATAGACCAGGCAGAGTGCGAAGTGCTGACACACAAAGACAAAGAAGACTTAATAGTTAAAGGTCTTGGTTCTTCAACTAGGCCCAGGTTCAAATATGGCTCTAGATTTGTGCCACCAGCTGTGCAACCTGGGGCAAATTCTCTAGGCTCTCTGTGCCTCAATTCCCTTATCTATAGAGTATAATAAGAGCATCAACCTTACAGAGTTATTGTGAAGATGAAATGAGATAATGCATTTAAGATATTTAGTATAGTTCCTAGCTCAATAACTACCACCCTTTGTCATTCCTATTTGTGTTCATAGACCAGTCAGAAGTTCATAGACCAGTCAGAAAGCCTGACATAAACACATACCATTGCATTGTGATAGGACAACAAAGATGTACACGGGGCATTAAGGGTCACCTAAATGACCCAACAGGAGCAAAAGGGAACCAGGAAAGCTCCAGGAACAGAGGTCCATGAGGCCAGAATAGTCAGCAAGGACAGATCCCTGGGTCATGAAGGCCATGAAACTCAGAGACAGTGCAGGGGAGGTGGAGGCAAGAAGGTAGAAGAAAGCACAGTGATTTGGAACCAATTTGTATAAGCTTGTGCACATCTCTTCCCCACGCCATATTTAGTGTTTTCATGTTAGCAACTTGAAACCAGCCATAGAGGGTGTATTTACACCATGGAAATTGGCAAACACTACAAATTGGGATTTCTTTCCCCCCAAGAGTTGGTTGTTGAACATTCACCAGCACATCACTGAATGTGGGTGGTATTTGAGAGGAGATGCCTACTAGACTCTGTGATGGGATGGAAGGAATCTAGGCAAGTCACTAGTCCCTGTTTTAGCATGATGATTGGTGGGAGGTTGTACTGGTGCCTTGAGATAAGAAAAATGAGAGAGTCGGGTGAGGAGCAAGAGAAGGAGCTTGAGGATTTTATCTGCTCTGGCTGGTATCATGTCCTCCTGTTTTTGCACTTAGACAAAAAGGAGCACCAGGGCCCTGCTCCCAAGAGGAACTCCACCTAATGACCTGGAAGTCTGGGAATCTCCCCAGTTCTTCTTGTACAGGTAAGCCTACGTTAATCCAGGAAGAATCTAATCAGTTCTTTAAAACCACAGTGAACATGACCCATTGTTGGTAATAGTGACCAAATTGAAAGACTGTCTCTGGACTTTAACATGATATGAATCACCTGAAATTTATGTCCCCGATAATCAAAAGATAAAACGAAAATTAACCTTTATTCAACTTGAGTAAAGAAAGTTCAAGCACATTGTGTAACAGGAGGGCAACGCCCATGTAGGTTTTCCAGAACTGTCACAGGTGCAAAATTCTAGAAAGGATCGTTAAAAACTTGGCTACTGGACTCTTAAGAGCAGCAGAAGACATCGAAGAAACTGCCTGCACTTCATTTCCTGGCCTGTTCTGCTTTCCAACTACCAGATTCGGAGACTCTCCGTGGAAATGGGTCTCTTGATTTCAGTGAGACACTTGCTATAAAATTGTTGCAAATTTTGCTAACAAAATTGCTAATTAATTCATTCAACATTTAATTAATATTTGATGAAGTGTCTATGTGCTAGCCACCAGGATACAATAGTGAGCAACACTCGATCTTACCCTCAAGGTAGGGGAAGGGCACAGAAAAAGACCAGGCAGTGCCAATATAGTGTGATAAGTCAGACCCAAGGAGCAGGCCTTCCATCTGATTTGAGGGAGGCAGTCAAGGATGGTTATATTTGTCAATGAGATGGAGAAAGGCAGAGGAAATTGCATTAGGATTAGGAGAATATATACCTGGGAAAACAATTATATCCCAAAATGCTAACCTGGAGAAAAATCCTAAAATTTAGTATGAAATGCCTCTGCTCTCCTCCTTGTCAATAATGTTATTTGTGATTTTTATTTTATTTTCAGTGTTCCAAGATTAATTGTTAATGCAACATACCAAGTGCTCCATGCAATATGGGCCCTTCTTAATACCCACCACCAGGCTCACCCCAAACCCCAACCCCCTCCCCTCCAAAATCCTCAGTTTGTTTCTCAGAGTCCACAGTCTCTCATGGTTCGTCCCCCCCACCTCCAATTTCCCCCCACTCACTTCTCTTCTCCATCTCCCAATGTCCTCTGTGTTACTCCTTATACTCCACAAGTAAGCAAAACCATATAATATTTGACTCTCTATCTGCTTGACTTATTTCACTCAGCATTATTTCACTCCAGTCCTGTCCATGTTGATACAAAAGTTGGGTATTCATCCTTTCTGATGGAGGCATAATACTCCATTGTATATATGGACCCAATCTTCTTAATCCATTGGTCTGTTGAAGGGCATCTTGGCTCTTTCCACAGTTTGGCAACTGTGGCCACTGCTGCTATGAACATTGGGGTACAGATGACCCTTCTTTTCACAACTGTATCTTTGGGGTAAATACCCAGTAGTGCAATTGCAGAGTCATAGGGTAGCTCTATTTTTAATTTCTTAAAGAATCTCCACTGCTTTCTAAAGTGTCTGCAACAACTTGCATTCCCACCAATGGTGTAAGAGGGTTCCCCTTTCTCCACATCCTCTCCAACACTTGCTGTTTACTGTCTTGTTGATTTTGGCCATTCTAACTGGTATAAGGTGGTATCTCAATGTGGTTTTGATTTGAATCTCCCGGATGGCTAATGATGATGGACATTTTTTCATGTGTCTGTTAGCCATTTGTATGTCTTCTTTGGAGAAGTATCTGTTCATGTCTTCTACCCATTTTTTGATGTGATTATCTGTTTTTTGTTTTTGTTTTTGTTTTGTTTTGTTTTTAGAAGAATAAGGAAGGCAAACTGGTCAAGTATACAGATGGCCTGAAGGATACAGGCAGGGAGTGATATGTTTTGAAAGAGTTGGGTCTAATCTCAGGCTGACTGGGTTGATGGCTAACTCTGACAAGAGGACAGTTAGCACATTAAGTGTTTAGCTCTACATTAACTTTTTAAATTAACGTAAACAGGAGATGGGGAAACTTGGTTTATGAGTGAATAGGGATACAGACAAAGGTCTTTTAGTTGGGCCATCATGAGGAAGTATCGGGAAGACAAAGAAACTAATGTAGAATTATACTAATAAAATCACTGAGTACAGAACTAGGATGGTGAGGCCCTCTTCCTCTATGCACATATCTGACCTTGATGACCCGGGCTCCACACCTTCAGAGGAATGTTGACAAATAGGATGTCTAGGGGAGATCCAGCAGAGTGGGAAAGACTCACCAGTCAAGCCACACAAAAGATGGTCAATGGAGAAGAACAATAACAATACTTGGTAAGTCTGTTGAGCACTTTTTATGGACCAGTATTGTGCTAAGGATTTTACATTTCATTCTCATTTGACTTGCAAAATAATTTTATTCTATCAGATAGGTACTATTATCATCTCCATTTCTCAGAAAACCAAATGTCCTTAGCCTGCTTAAGCAACTTACTCAAGTTATAATAAGCACAATTGTTCTTACACCGGGCTCCGGTGTTTTCTACTCTCCCATAATATATGTGTTCTTGAACAACCTTGCTTTCTGCAAAATCATGCAAAAGAATGAAGGAAAGTAGGGTTGGGGCAAACAACTCAAAAACTAATGAAAAACAATAACGTTCATGGTAAAAATGTAAAGGACATGTCAAAGGTATTATTAATATTGTTATGTGCTTCAGCAAATACAGAAATTTTCCCTTTATAGAAAAGAAGATGGAAGGCATTGCAAAAAAGAGTTATAGCTGCTGAATTATGAAGACAAGGGGAGAAAGAAGAGGAACTTGATACTTGATTGTGATACCTGATTTAAATCAATTACATTAGAGCCTACCCTTCCTGAGCTCAGGACTCTCCTCCTCTCTCAGAATAGAAAAAGCTTTTGCCAGCAGAAAAGAAGGTGGCTGGACCACTACTGAGAAGGCAGCTGATGGTGTCTGCCATATACAACTTAAAAATGTAGTAGATCTATGACCTTTCAGCATCAACGTTATGACAGTTCCAGATGAATGTGTCCAATTTGCTTTTTCACAGACTCAGGAACCACTCAGTGTAAATAATAAATGATTGTTGATTGGTTCAGTACCTTTGGACCGCTGCCCTTATGGCAATTTGCACAGTTTCTCGGTGAATAATGTAAACTTTGCATGGATTTAAAGTAGGAGGGGGAAATGGTCGGTCTATTGCCCCCATGTAACCTCGATTTTCATGTCATATTTCAATGTTTAATTAATTGGTTATCAAGTTCACACTTCTTCTCCTTTCAAATTAATGATCTGGAATATAAATTAAGCAAGATACTCTGGCTTTTCTGGGAATCTGGGAACCCAGTTTTCCAGGAGCTGTAAAACCTTACAGCCGAGCTTCCTCCCAGCCCTTCAACATGAGGATGAAACTTTTATGCTTTGTGCCCTTTCTCTTCACTAACATATACTAAGGTTAATATACACAGGGAAATGAATAAAACACAATCAACTGCATGTTAACCAATATTAATTTTTAACTGTGGAAGAGAAATTTGGCAAACAGAAGCTTACAACCTTTCTTTCAAGTGGTATAGGAACACATCAAGAAATCTCATTTATTTTATGTTCAAAATTGTTGAAGAATTATTGCTCTGGTTTGGTCTCTTAGCAGCTCTAATTTCACCAAGGGCCAAAAAAGAGGAAGAAGAAGGAAGAAGGGAAAGTATGAAGAGGAAAACACCCCAGAGGATGGAGAGCTAAAGGGCGGCTATCTACCCATAAGCTTACCAGGTGGTTTGGATCCTCTGGAATGTACAATGTTGAATATGAAATCGATGCCCCCAGTGGGTAGACCCTGCATGGCACATATTCAGGGAAATGTGCCACAGAAGCTGCCCACCCTGTGGCTCTGAAGAGCACCCGTCCTGCCTCAGCAGTGCCTTCCTGTCCTGCCAAGCCAGGTAGATAGGGGGTTAGGGAGGGGAAGGCAGCCCAGCAGGACACTGACCGAGGACTGGGTCATCTGCGACTGTGGGATGAAGACTCAGATCTTCTTGGATGTGAGAAATAATGGAGGGAAATCCAACAGACTTGGAAGAAGACCTGGCTTGGGGCTTTTATTTATTGATTTGATAAATGGGTTGGAGTGATGACTATGCATCAGCCCCTGGCCGCTTAGGCCAAAGGAATGAATGAGACATAGTTCCTTCCTTCCAGTTGTCTGTGGGAGGGAGACCCAGAAAAAGGCAATATATGCCTTTTCAAGGCATGTATTTCATGATGAAGTGAAAAGTACTAGGAATGTGCAGAAGCCCCAAGGGAATGATGCGAAAGCAGAGACCTCCATCGTCAACAGCAATTAGCCAGGTGAGCAGGGCAGAGAAGGGCGATCCAGAAGCAGGAGCTTCATATAACATAAAGGCAAGGAAAAGCATGAGATCTGGAGAACTGCCACCAGGCCAACTTGAGATAAATTCTAGTTCTGCTGAACTTCCCTGGGCCTGTTTCCTTATCTGGCGGGGGGGTGGAGGGTTGTTACCACCTTAGTGCATGGCTCATAGACTAAATGTGATGTGTAATCTTGACAGGTTCCTGAACCTGCTGACAGGTTCACCCGAGATCAAACTACTCAGGCCTCTCTGAACTTTCCAACAAGGCCTACTTTCATGTTTCTGTCCGCGTTGTCCAATTGTAGCAAGAATCCTGATGGTAAGTTTAACCAGAATCACCCATCCTCCAGATCTGATCACCCTTGACATCTAATCAGGTTCCTCAACCTCACCTTGCCCCAGGAGACGGCGGGTCACCCTAGCCTGCTTCCAGCAAGAATTCTGTTAGGCTAGTCTAGCTAGAATCCCTCTCTTACCCTGCTCCTGGGCTAGACAGTCCCACTTGCCCACACAGAGTTGAGCCCAGTCTCTCTTCCCCATTGCAAATTTCCATCACAGTGGTCACTAGACCCATCTTGATAGTCCCTCCCTTGAATAAAGTCATCCTTACCAGGCTTTAACAAGTATCACCAATTTTTTCTTCAACACTACTAGTGCTCAGCACATAATAAATGTTCTTTCCCTTCTTAATCCTTCTCTGCTCCTCGTCCTCACACCCCAAACACAGGACTCAGAACAATAGATCAATCACTGCAGTCAAGGCAGATCAGATCATCAAAGCAGGGGGTTAAGTGAAGGCCCAAATGATAGGAACTTACTGGCCCTGTTCTGGAAAGTGGGTGCAGTGAGGTAGCCAGAGGCGAGTTTGTGGGAGATTAACATGGTGACTGGGGATAGGTAAGGGAGAGGAAGATAAAAGGGAGGAGATTTTCCAAAGGCTGGCTATGTTTACTGAAGTATTAGTCTGACTTCTACCCTAGAATATGGAAGCCAATGAGCCAAGCCAAGTGTTACCTCTTTCTCCTTGAAGGGGTATCCAGAGGGAAAGAGCTTTGGACTTGGGATGAGAAGATAAAGGTTTTGTCACCACCACTGGCATTTACCAGGGTGGTTTTAGACATATCTTTCAACTTCTTTGAGGCTCCATTTCTTTCATCTGTAAAACGCCTTCCTCTCAGGATTGCAAGAGGGACCAATGAATGACAGAAATGAGAGTTTGTGAAATGTCAAATGCCATCAACAAATATAATACAACTGGATGAGTGAGAGGAAAACCTTGAAGATGGGTAAGGAATGAACTGGCAAAATAAAACAATGTCAAAATTGGTGGTTAAGGGGCGCCTGGGTGGCTTAGTGGGTTAAAGCTTCTGCCTTCCGCTCAGGTCATGATCCCAGGGTCCTGGGATCGAGCCCTCCATCGGGCTCTCTGCACGGCAGGGAGCCTGCTTCCTCCTCTCTCTCTGCCTGCCTCTCTGCCTACTTGTGATCTCTGTCTGTCAAATAAATAAATAAAATCTTTTTAAAAAAATTGGTGGCTGAGTATACTTTTATTTTTTCCAACATTTCCATAAACAGCCAGCAAAGGGAGGACCAAGTCCAAAGCATGGTTTCCAGCCCTGACTATCATGAAAGGCTAACTCAGATTTTCACACAGGAGCCTCCTTCTTCCAGGAGCAGACTTCTGTCTTTCTGTCATCCCCATGCAGATACAAAGAAGAAATGAAAGTTCTCCAAATACTTCTTAAGGCACAACACTTCTTGAGATGCATGAATCACAGATTTAAAAAAAAAAGATTTTATTTATTTTTTTGACAGACAGAGATCATAAGTAGGCAGAGAGGCAGACAGAGAAAGAGGGGGAAGCAGAGAGCCCACTGCAGGGCTCGATCCCAGGACCCTGCGATCATGACCTGAGCCAAAGGCAGAGGCTTTAACCCACTGAGCCACCCAAGGACCCCAGGATAAGAGATTTTAAAGTGCCCTTCTACTGATCAATTGGAATTAGCCTAGTCTTTACTAGATCTTACTCTTCTATAGTCACACAGAAAAATCATCCCAAAGTACATTTACTTTTAGCAGAAGAGTCTTGGTTAGCTCCAACCTTGGAAAATTTGTAAGAAATAGTTTGTAGATGTCCTTTCTGCGTCTTCCTGCATATAAAACATCTTGTGTGACTTAACAGATTTGTTTCAAAGCAACAGGCTTGACTAACCAACAAGGGAAGGAAGAAAAGAGGACTGTTGCTTCCACCCTTTGCATCTGTGGAATCCACTGCATGTGCACAATGCATGTGGGACAGGAGAGTAAAATTCCAGGTGAGATACTCTAATCTGTTCTGTCCTGTTTTAATACACGCACATAGAGAAATAGCTATACAAATTTTAAAAACTGTTTCTATACATGCTTTTATGAGCAGTTAAAAATATAAGTCATACCGGGATCCTTTATAGACTATTAAATAGTAATATACTCTTTCAATTCTCTTTGGACTTTCAACCTTTACCTCCTAATTATCCACAGGCAAAACAACAAAAAATAATTAAAACCATTAGTACTTTTCAAAGAAGAAGAGAATTTAGTTCAGTTATATGCCTCAAAGCCAGCTTCCCCAAACCCTGTCAAAGCCTGGTTGAATGACATGTTTGAGGTCATCAATTACCAAGGTCAGCAGACAGCATTCTTCATATGAATTTTATGTCATCCCAGTCTTTCTGGAAAGACAATGACGGATCAAAGAACTAGTTCTCCTACAGTGAGAGCATCCTCAGAATGTAGATTATATGAAGCAAGTTCTCCCCTTAAACTAAATTTGCAGTCTCCCATCTTCAGACCTTAAAGATTTACTGTGAAATTAGCACAAAATGCTTTAGACTATTCAAGAACAGGATAATAATAACAATATATTGTTTTCAGCTTTGATCGTATCCCCAAGCAAGGAATGCTCAAAAAACCTTGGAAATACAGTATTTTCACGGTTCTGTCTTTTCTGAAAAATGTTGATTTCAAGACCAATATGGAAAAGCTGAACCTTTTGCAATAAAAGGAAATACTCAGTACTTTGTCCTATGTTGCTTGGCAACTAAGGGCTATAAATGGATTTTATGATTATAAAGGCTCTGGAATTAATGTGAACATGTAAAAGTTGTAATAACTCCCTGGAGACAAGAGTGTTTCTTTGAAAAAGAAGTGTGTGTGTGTGTGTGTGTGTGTGTAGCTTGTACTCATTCTTATTTCAAAAGCAAGCAAGCAAGCAACTTGGTTCCTTCACACTTGCAAATGTTATAATAAAATCAATAGCTATCATTTATTTCCTCATTCATCTCCATAACCCTAAGAACCAGATGTTATTATCCCCATTTTATAGATGGAGAAAACTGAAATGTTAGGATGTTAAGTCATTAGCCCAAGGTCCACAACTAAGTAGCAGGGGAATCAGGATTCAAACCCAGGTCTGCCTGGTTCACCAAAGCCTATGCCACCACCCACAGCCATAAATTCACAGGAAGCATATTTCTCAGCTCCTAATATTTGAGGCTATTGATCGGCTTCACCCTGGTGGAGTGACACTCCTTCCAGCTGTCAAGTCATCTCACGTTCTCCTTAGAACACATTATCTCATATTACTGAGCATGACAATTGCTTCTTATGTTGCTACCATCAGCGAATCAGATATCGGAGTATCCTCTCACTGGGCTTTTTGTTCTGACTCTGGTTACCAAAAAAAGCCAAGTTGGAGAGTCAATATTTCCTACTACACTTCTGAGGAACCCCCCTGCCCCAATCCCCTCTACAGATGTTTGATTTGCTCTGAGCAGTGCTCAGGCCAGGGCTGGTATTCTTCTAGCTTTGCATTCTTACTGGGTAGCCTTGTCTTCTGGGAATCTGTAACTGCCTGCTCTATGAACATAAACTACTGCCTTTTTATCCCTAACACCTCATCTCATAGCATTGGAGCTGGGTTTTGCAAAAAAGAAAAAGAAAAAGCCGGATGACACTAATGTACCAATCACTCAGACTCCAGAATAATTTCATCTATGGAATGGAATTACATGCAAACTGGCGCCCTGTCATACACACGCGTGCGCGCGCACGTGCGCATCCCAGTTATTTGAACAGGAGCCGGAAGTTCGGCAGCTAAGTCTATAGATGGTCCTCTGCAACCTATTCAGAAAACACCGGGCGGAGTGACGAGGAACACAAGCCTCTGGAGTAAGACAGGCTTCTGCCTAGCTCCAAGCTCTCAGACATAATAGCCGTGTTCCTTTGGGCCAGATACGAACTCTGAATCTCTCTTTCCTCATCTATAAAGTGGTGATAACATTATCTCATTGTTCATTTTGTTGTGCAAATTAAGAATTAATACAGCTTAAGATTTGGTACAGCGTGTCATATCAAGTGTTCATTACAGGCTAGTAGTTTTCTGACTGATCACAGGCTGCTTCAGGGAGCTCCTTTAAAAGAATGAACAGTTTCTTAATTATAGGTTACTGATAAAACTACTGCACTGGGCAGTAACAGTGGGTCAGGCACCATGCAAAGCCCTTTGCCTAAGATCATCTTACTTCTTCTCATTCCTCTCCTATGAAACAGTATCTACTTCACTTGATAGCTGAGGACACAGGCTCAGAGAGACCCAGTCATTTGCCAAGGCTGCACCCTAAGTCCATGGTAGAGCTGAGATTTCCACCCAGGGCAATCTGGAAGCAAAGCCTGTGGTCTAAGAACCATGTCACTCATCACCACACATGCAGACTGGAGTCAGGAGCTCAGGGTTAATGTGTGTGATTTGTAAAGGTGCCTAATTTCCAAAGGTCATGTGGGTGGACTATAAAACATGGGCAAGACCTGTAATCAGACAATCCCCAAGATCATTCCTGCAACCCCCATTACCTTGACTGTGTTCCCTGATGCTTGGACTTTTTTTTTAACTGGGCTCCACACCAAGCATGGACCCCAGCATGGGGCTTGAACTCATGACCCTGAGGTTAAGACCTGAGCTGAGATCAAGAGTTAGACACTTGACTGACTGAGCCACTCAGGGGCCCCTGGACCTTTATTCTTCCTCAGGATTGCACCATCCACTCCTCTCTTAGACTCCGAAAGTCTCCTGATGGCTTCTAAGTATTCATTTTGCTTCATAGCTAATGGCTCAGTTTGAGTCAGAGCCTGAACCTGTCATAAAGGGACTTGGGTTTTGAATCTCTCCATCCCCAGTTAGCATCTCTGCCTTGTTTTCTACTGAACGCCACACCACCTTCATTCCCTTCCCGCTAATAGCTCCTTTTAAGGAGAACAGAGGAAACCACCCTAGGTCACAGATCCAAGAGTAATCTACATAACAAACATCGGTGAGGAGCTGTGACTTCCTCTCCAGAGTTGGTCTGGATATTTAATACCCAGAGAAAATGAGATATCCAGAGAAAAGTGAGAAAATGAGCACAAACTGAACAGCTACATATAAGGCAAAAGAAATTCTGTTTCTCCAGAAATTCTGGTCAAGAATTTCACTCACTTAACACACATTCAACAAACATCTTTTCAGTAACGGCAACATGCAAGACAGAGAGCCTTCAAAGATGAGCAAAACAAAGACAAATCCTTACAGGGAGATGCTTACACTGTCCTCTGTGGGAGACAGACATGCAAAACACAGAAACTGAACTTTGATGTGAAGGGTGCGCACCCAAGGGTGTAGACAAAGTGCGGGAGAAGCATGGAGAATTTTGCTTCTAACTTAGCTCAGGGAAGTCTGCTGGAGAAAGAAGTAGGAAAGTGCATTCTGGGGAGAGGGCACAGTCAAAGATCCAGTGTTATGAAAGGGCAGGAAGCATTCAAGAAACCATGAGAAGTTGTGAGGCTGGGGTATAGGTAATAGTAAGAACAATATTGAAGATAATAATAGTAATAGCAAAAATATAGTAATCCAGGGACTATTCTGAGCCTCATGTAGACAGCATCATATCACCTTCCCAAACCCTATTAGATAGCTACAAGGAATATTCTGGTTTTATAGGTACATAAATGAGACACAGAGATATGAAGTAGGAGGAAGATCACACAGCTAGCAAGGGGCAGAGTCAAGATTGGAACTCTGGCTTTGGAGCATGACCTTAACCACTTATATCAAACACCTGTAATAGATATGAGTGTGGAGGAGTCCCCTGCGATAGGACACCTGGAATGTTATCTTGGGACAATTACACTGAGCTCAGGCAAAGGAGATTCAACAGAAATGTTTAAGCGATGGCATCTACATGAGTCAACAGCATAGTGGAAGATGGTCAACAGAAAGACAGAAGTTAAGAGATTCTTGCAAGAGATGAAATCTCTGAACAAAGGGGGGGGGCGGTTGCAGCCGAAAGACATTTCTGAGGTGGAAGCGACAATTTGATAAAAGATTAGCTACAGAGTGTAGAAGGAGTCATCAAGAGTGACACGCCAGTTTCCAGTTTGGGGGGTTTGTTGAAGAGCGAAGGGAACATGGGAGGAAGTGAAGACTGAAATCAGAGAGAAGATTAATGAGTTCCACTTTGAATGTGTGGATTTGGGAAAACTGAGGGACACCCAGGCTCAAACACATGTACTTTAAAAGGCTATAAATCCAGGTATTGGCAATAGAACTTCGGATATGTTGACCCATGGGAATGCCCACTCAGGGTAAGCTTTGATGTTCCAATAAGAGAGTTTCCGAATCAGGACTCGTGGGCAGACCAGGAGGGGGCAAACTACTGAAAGCACCTGAGAGGACACAGGCTGGAGGAGAACCAGAAGAGAAGGTGCCAGGGCATCAAATAGAAGAGAGTTTCCACGAGTGAACAATGGGTGATGGTGATGAATCCCAGAGTCACCACCAGGAGGATGAGGTCGAATGTTTTTAATGCCATCCAGAAGAAATTCCAATCGAGTAATTCAGAGCAGAAGCCTGATTAAATTGGGTTGAAAAGCAAATAGGACGTGAAGAATAGAGCGGGTATTTTTCAGATGTATTTTCAGGGTATTTTGGTGATGAAAGAGAAGTGAATGTCTGGGAGGCGGGATAGAGTTGAGAGAAGAGATTTCAGTCTCGTGGCTAACCCACTGATACCTGAATTTTGCTATGATTCCCACAGCCCCAGCGTGTTTTATTATCCTTTCCATTCCCTAGTATTGACTTGATTAAATCAATTTTAAGGTAATGTAAAGTACACCCAGAATCTTTTTAGAAGCAGGTTAGGCTCAAATAACGAGCAAATGCTGATCCAATGCCGAGAGTTTCCGCCTAGCAGACTGGGCCCCCAGAAGCCTCTCTTCAGGTGCTTCGGGAGCACCCCTGGGGACTGAAGGAAGCCCAGTGCGGAGGAAATAATCACCTTTTTCTGGAGATTTTTTTATACCCACTAGTAAAACTGAGAGCAGACTTTGAAGAATTCATTCCCCTTTTGGTTACAGTATCCCTTTGGTATAAGCATTTTCTGATAAGGTGACAGCTCTGAATACAGAGATGAAACCATTAACTTTTTTTCATCACTGCTTTTAATCATGCCATCAGATCTCCCTTTCCCATCTCTTAACAACATTTTAAGTAGTAAGTTTCTAGACTTTATCAAACCATGTCCCAGTCTAGGATCTTCTCCCTAGTTTGAAGGGCGTCCTCTCCATCATGGGGGCTCCAGGCTCAGGGTCCTCAAGAGGGGCAGGTGAGGGAAGCTGCCAACAACCCGAGACCACAGCAGGGGGTTCCTCAGCTCTTCTGCTTCACAGACCTCACTGGGCACCTGATGAAGAGTATGGAGACTTCCACTAACATATTAGCCTACACAAACACCTGTTTCCACTCAGTATCACAGGCTTTGAATCCCCCTGAATTTAACCCAGGTGAAGAACTCTGGGCATAGAGTATCTTTTTTAAGTCAAAAAATGAAAATTAATATCAAACAGCAGTGATAGAGACAGTCTACAGATTGATTAAAAGGGGGGGGGACTTCCTAGCAGGTAAGTTGTCTTAACTAATTAAAAAAAAAATTCTATATGCCAGTAACTCTATTTTGAGGAGATTCATACAAAGTAAATAACAAAGGGTTTGGGGGGAAAACTTGATCACATTATATGTAGAACAGGGAAAGATCTAGAGCAAGCCCAAATGTCCAGCCATAACAACTGGTTAAATAACAGAACATCTCCAATAAAGGTGCTCCCACATGTTGCTCCCACATGTTCCTGGGGGCTAAAAGGGGGAGGTGTTCTCCTTACTGTTCTGCTGTTTTCAGATTAGCTTTCCTCCTCCCTTCTTCCAATGAAGCACATATCAGATGACCAGGCCCCTCCTGGTAGCACCATCTAGGACCCTCTCGCTCATTCACTATTGATGTCTCACTGGACACCCAGCATGTGCTTCCCTCTCTTCCCCTCTGCAACACCACTTTCACTATCACTCCTCAGGGCTTCCACATCCACCTGATACTCTCCCAGCCTCTCGGGTTCTTTTTTTTTTTTTTTTTTTTTTAAGATTTTATTTATTTATTTGACAGAGAGAGATCACAGGTAGGTAGAGAGGCTGGCAGAGAGAAAGAGAGAGAGAGAGAGAAGCAGGCTCCCTGCTGAGCAGAGAGCCCTATGTGGGACTCGATCCCAGGACCCTGAGATCATGGCCTGAGCTGAAGGCAGCAGCTTAACCCACTGAGCCACCCAGGCACCCCGCCTCTCGGGTTCTTAAACCCCTCATCTCCCACCTTTTCTCCACCTCACCTCAGACACCTTCCGTCATGGCGCCCTGCGAAACCCTGGCATCAAACCAGTAACTGCACCCTCTGAAGTCTCAGTTCCAAGTGTTGTCCTCTGACCAGCCCTTCCTTTCCACTCATTGACACTGGTGCCTCTACTCTTATCATTTCAACCACTGGGATCCCCCATTCATAAACCTTACAGCCACCTTTCCACACCTCTTCACCCCTTGCGACTCACCCTTCCCTTCTTACCCCGCTGAGGAGTTAGGGCCCATCACTCCAATTACTCCCTTGCAAAGGCTAGTCACTCTCTTCCCTTCTCTCACCTGGGACTCACCTGGGAAAACCTCAACTTTGTAAAAACCCAGTTCTTCCCCTACCCTAAGCCTGCACTTAAGTGGCTGAATAGAAAATCATTCAAACATAATGACTGGCCTCACTTAAAGCAACAGAGCACAAGTCTCACACAGACACAGCCCTGACCAGCAATCTTACCCCTGGTGGATGAGTTGCCGGAATGCCACCTCCTCAGAAGCATTCCCGGTTACCTGAGCTTATGTCACCTGCTCTCCCTGCCATCTTCAGTCTCTCTCTGCACAACTATCTGGTTTTATTCTCTTCATAATTATTGATTCTCTGAAGTTATTCTATTCCCTTGCTTGTTTTCTCTCTTCAACCAGATGAGGAGCTGCTCCGAAACAAGGACTCTGTTCACCACTGAATCCCTCTGCGTGAGGGCAACCCCTGGCTCACTTTGACTGGCTGTTTCAATTAAAAAAAAGGGACATATGAGGAACTCGCATCCACATTCTACCGGGATGATCTTCAAGCAAGTTAACCTCCTCCAGCCTCCTGATTCTCATGGGAGGATAAAAATCCCTCACAGGACTGTGCTGATGTCACCCAGAGAAAGCGCTAGCAAGGTAACAACGAGAATAACAATAGCTAATATTAATTAAGCTCTCTGTGCCAGGCGTAGAGATATTACAACCAAAATTTGGGATAATGCTGTTATCCGCATTTTCTAAATAAGGAAACTAAGACCTGCAGTCGTTTCCTCCTCCATCATCCGAGAGGCAATAAATGGCAGAACCAGGATTCACATCGAAGACAGCTGACTCAGAATCCATGTTCCTAATTAAACTCTATACCCAGCACATAATAAATGTTCAATAAAATCAGTCCTACAATGATAACTATAGGATGTTGCCAAGACACAACATCTAAAATTCCACCATTGAAGAACAACCAAACCTACGCTTAGAGATGCAACCTTTTTCGATTCATTTGGTCAAAACATCTTCGTGTCCACTGAAAGCACACAGGGACAAGGCTCAATACAGATGTGTGATGACATCTGATCATTTGCTGTCTGTACCTTCTGTGAATGCTCAGGTTTTATTGGCGCAGAAAGAAGAGGGCAAAAGGGTGCTGAGAAGCTGAGAAAGTGGTGGCCCCAAAGTGAAAGAAAAATAAAGAATTGAGGGCCTGGCCTGAGGCCAACGACACTCTTCCCCCACAAAACAGCCTTGCCCAGGGCCAGCCTTGGGCACTGTAGCTTTGTCCTCCCACACTGCTGATAGGTTTTCGGAGCTTCTGATGCCTCTCAGTTCAGGAAGTCAGACTCACCCACCAGTTAGAGTTGGTTTCACTTTTGGAGAAATAACATGCGAGGACCACTTCATACATTTACCATTCATCTGAGGCTTTCCATCACCTGGCAACACTTTTTCGGCTCTGCTTCCATTTATTCTATTCACTAGAGCTTTCCGCTTCTTCCTGGGCAAGTTTTCCTTCTTCCTATATTTGAACTTGCTGGGTTCTCCAAACCCAAGTTCAATCACTCTTTGTTGACTAGAATAGTCTTTTGCATTGTTCTTTCATTCATTTATTCAATTAATATTACTGACTGTCTACTATATGCACATAGGCACATTTTAAAAAATAATTTATTCATAGTTTCCTTTTTTTTAAATTTATTCATTTGACAGACAGAGATCACAAGTAGGCAGAGAGGCTGGCAGAGAGAGAGGAGGAAGCAGGCTCCCCACGGAGGAGAGAGCCCGACACAGGGCTTGATCCCAAGATCCTGGGATCATGACCTGAGCCGAAGGCTGAGACTTCAACCCACTGAGCCACCCAGGTGCCCCCATAGGCACTATTCTAAGCGACATCTCTTCTCCTCCTCAACAATTCTGCTCACCTTCCTTGGAAGCCTGGGCACTTGAGTCATTACTCCAGAGTTCTGTATTTTCCCCATTTGCCTGAACACGTGGCCCTCCAGGGTATCCCTGTACAGTTCATGGGCAGCAGATGTTTTTGCCTATCCTGCATCCTTACAATTCTTGCTTAATAACAGCTACCTAACATTTTAAATCTTAAGCAGAGAGAGGGCGGCAGACTATTTGGAAGTTTGCTGACAGCTGCTTCCTGAATGGACTGTTCTTCCTCTTAGATCTCAGGAGCTGTCAGGTGGTTCCTGCCTGACCACAGCTTCAGGTTCTAGAAGCCACCTGCTCCTCAAACTTCAAAGAGTTTCAGTGGACCAGTGTCTTCCTTGTGTTTCTCCTTGTTATCTGCTCTTACTATGTGGTTTTTTTCCCATTCCATGCAGTCAGGGTAGGAATCTCCTCTTTCGCTTTCAAGAAAAGCCAGCAAATGTTTTAGAATGTACTTCAGGACAAGACCAAGAAGAGCTAAATAAGTTTTCAATTCAGAAAACTTCCTCCTTAAAGATTAAACACAATGAACAATTACATATTCTTTTCAAATCAGTTTTTTAAAATTTTTTAAAAGACTTTACTAATTGTCAGAGGGAGAGAGCACGTAAAAGCAGGGGGAGCTGCATGTAGAGGAAGAAGCAGTTTCCCCACTGAGCAAGGAGCCCCATGCAGATCCCTATCCCAGGATTCTGGGATCATGAATTGAGGCGAAAGCAGGTGTTTAACCAAATGAGCCATCCAGGCATCCCTCAAATCAGTTAAAAAAAAAAAAAAAATATATATATATATATATATAATTTATTTATTTGACAGACAGAGATCACAAGTAGGCAAAGGCAGGTTGGGGGTGGGGGGTGGGGGGGAAGAAGGCCCCCTGCCAAGCAGGGAGCCGGGTAAGGAGCTGAATCCCAGGACCCTGGGATCATGACCTGAGCCAAAGGCAGAGGCTTTAACCCACTGAGCCACCCAGGCGCCCCTCAAATCAGTTTTTATAAAATCTTCTAAAAAGCCTGAAAATAAAAGATGAGTTCCTCTGATATCAAGGTAGTCCAAAGAAATACCCATAAGGAAACAAGAATTAAGAATGTGAAATCACAGCTTTCAAAAAAGGAAAAAGAAAAAGAAGAAGAAGTAAACTGAAGAATGAGATTTACTGCATTTCATTTGCTTATTCCTTTTTATCCAGAGAGCTGTTGTAAGAATTAAATGAAATAATGAACATAAAGTGAATAGCATGGTACTGGGCACGTGGTAAATGTGTAATAAATGTTGTTATTAATCTGGTTCAAACTTAAGGTGAAATCGATAAAAGTCCAAGTTAACCAACTTAAAACTTTTCAAGTATCAAAGGATATCTAATTTTAAAGATAAAATCTTGACTGGGGCACCTGGGTGGTGCAGTCCTTAAGTGTCTGCCTTAGGCTCAGGTCATGATCCCAGGATCCTAGGATCCAGCCCCACACCCAGCTCTCTGCTTGGTGGGAAGCCTGCTTCTCCCTCTCCCAATTCTTCCTGCTTGTGTTCCCTCTCTCGCTGTCTTTTTCTCTATATAAATAAATAAAATCTTAAAAAAAAAAAAGATAAAATCATGACTTTCATGCAATATAAGATGAATGCACATCAAAGAATTAAAGTACCTAATTTTTAAAAAAAGATTTATTGATTTGAGAGAGCATGAGCTGGGGGAGGAGTTGAGGGAGAGGAGGAGAGAGAGGGAGAGAAGCAGATTCCCTGCTATTCGAGGAGCCTCACCTGGGCTTGATGCCAGGACCAGAAGGTCAAAACCTGATCTGAAATCAAGAGTCCGACCCTCGACTGACTGAGCTACTCAAAGAGAATTCAAACAGCAGATCTAGATCTAGATCTACAACACCTATATCTATCCATCTAGGCCATGGGGTGGTTTTACAAGAAAATGCAAAATTGGTTTTTACCCACTTAAAGCAAGTTCATTTGCATTATCTATAGACAAAATCATTTACATGGATATAGTTACCTGCAACATCTAGAGTTTTAAAATAGCTATAACACAATGAAAGGTATAAATCCCACAGAATTTGATACCCCCAGAAGGATGTGATCTAGGCATGGTTTACTAGGGAGGAGGTCTGTAATCTTTTTCACCTGTATCAAAGTCTTTTGTAATTTTTTCTTTATACATGGATCTTAAACAGAAGTTTTGCTGAATTAAACTCATTCTCCTCTATTTAACATATCCTGATTAAAACAATACATTTCAACTATTAAGTGCTTAAATAGTAAAGTATAAAGAGGAAAATGAAAATCCCCATGTTCTTATCACTAGGAGATAACAACTCTTAATACTTGAAGCGTACTCATCCAGTCAGTTCCGGGTCTGTGTGTGAGCATGTATGTATAGATATTAACTGTTTTCATGTTCTTCTCTTTTTTTTTGAGATTTTATTTATTTACTTATTTGACAGAGAGCACAAGTAGGCAGAGCAGCAGGCAGAGGGAGAGGGAGAAGCAGGCTCTCCGCTGAGCAGGGAGCCAGACTCGGGACTTGATCCCAGGATGCTGGGATCATGATCTGAGCAGAAGGCAGATGCTTAACTGACTGAGCCACCCAGGCATCTCTATATTAACTGTTTACAAATCAGTTTTAATAAACTTTGTTCTGGGAAGTTACATGTACATGTATATATGTATACACATATATTCAATCATATATACCAATTTATAATCCCCCTTTCCCCTTTATATAATGAACAATTTTTAATCATCATTTTTATAGTTATAAATATTCCATTACATGGAAAAATCATAATTCATTTAATTAATCCAGCACTATTAGGAATTTAGCTCGTAACCAAGTTTAGTTATTGTAAATAAAATAAGGTGCTTCTCTTCTGATAACCTTTCTCTTGCAGTGGTACCAGCTTTCTTGAAAAAGCCCAACATGTCACATGGTATCAGTTCCCAGAGGACGTTGGGATCCCTAGAATACCCGATCTTTCTCTGCTTTAGTTCACTGACCTACCTATTGCATCAGTGGCACACTGGGAATTAGAATTAGAATTGCTAGCCACCTGAAATTGCCCTTTGTTCTTGTCATTTTCCTGACACACATCATAAAGATTTCGGCATAAAGTTTAAAACAAAAACTAAGATCATCATGAGCTTTGACACGTAAGACCATTTAATTGAAAATGATATTGTTAATCCAGATACTTTTTTATCCTATTATTTTTTAAAGATTTTACTTCTTTATTAGAGAGAGAGCAAGCAAGAGAGAGAGAACACAAGCAGGGAGGAGCAGACTCCCCGCTGAGCAGGGAGGCTGACATGCACGGGGCTCCTTCCCAGGACTCCGGGATCATGACAGGAGCCGAAGGCAGACGCTTAACCAACTGAGCTAACTGGGTGCCCCAATCCAGATACTTATAAAAAAAAATATTTTTCTAAAGTAACCTCTATGCTCAAACTTATGACCCCAAAATCAAGAGTAGCATGCTCTATCAACTGAGCCAGCCAGGCACCCCAATCCAACACGTTCCTGAGGAAAATGCATTTAAGGCTTAGTTTCTTAGACTGAAGGATCTGAGGAAACAGAAAAATAGCTTTCAGCTAGGTAACAAATTGCCACAATTTTTCTTGATTTTTCAGACTTCATTTTTTTTTGTTTTTGTTTTTTTTAAATATAAGATCGCATTTAATTAGAACTGACAGGGGCACCCAGCTGGCTCAGTCAGTTAAATAGCCAACTCCTGATTTCAACTCAGCTCATGATCTCAGGTGTGAGATGGAGCCCTGTGTCAGGCTCCATGCTCAGCAGGGAGCTGCTTAAGATGCTCTCTCTTTCGCTCTCCCTCAGCCCCTTTCCTCCCTCTCCCTCTCAAGGAAAAATTAAAAAAAAGAACTGATACATGAACAGGAGCATGAGCAATTAGAATACCATATCTAATTTCGCTGTCCTCATTCTAAGGAATATTTCAGAAAGGAATCGTTAAGATCTAAGGGAAAGACTACAAAGCCCTACAAACTACCAAGGCACAAGGTGGGTGCTCGGTATTTGCTCAAGAGTGGAGGTAATAAGAAATTGACAACCAGCTGTATGGTTTTCAGGCAGAAGGGAATCACTTAAGCTAGTGGCTCTATTTTTTTTATTTCCTAAAATGAGGAGAAATGACTGCTCCCTCATGAAAAGAAAGGCTTCAAATGGAGCAACACAGTTTGGTTTAAGCTAAGAAAAATACTATTAAAATAATAATCAGATATTTTAGCAAGCTACAGAGAAGACTCATGAAACTATCCTTAGAAACATCTGAAAATAAGACAAAGACAGTCTAGGAATCCTATTGGTGTAAAATAAACCAGAAGGTAGACCAGATGAACTTTCTAGGTCTAGAAGGAATCAAGTAGACTTCATAATTTTATAAAATGAATTGGTGGTTTCCCTAAAATAAAGCATTAGTAGCTAGAGCTTGGAGATTGCTACACACTGCTAGAATGAAAGTTGCATAGAATATAAAATCATAGACTATAAAATAGAGCTATGTTAGTGTGCCTACTGTGTGCAAAGCCTGGCCCACAGGGACACACTGATCTGGCTACTATCAGACACCAAGAACCCCTGGGATGGGTCCCAACTGAGATAATGTGATAATTCTCTTGGTCTTACATTTCTTCTTGTTACTTCTGACAAAATCCAAGCCACAGAAACCACTATATTGTATTGATTTCTTCTGATGGTGACCTAGAATCTCACCAATTCTTTTGTATGATCACTCTGTATGTGGTACTTTTTGGTGTTGGGTCAATTCCATTCAACCTTTTAATATCTAGAATTTATTAGGCACTCTACAAATCATAAGAAAGGCCAAAAGCACTTCTCAATGTGCTGCAAACTGCCCTCCAGATTCTGTGAATAAACAGGTCTGCCCTCAATTCTCCTATTTCCTCCTAGGAAATACCTTTCAAATGTATAAAAGGTATGGTCACAGTTCCCTTCACATGGAAGTCTGAGCATGGCTGATGAAACACCAAAGCCATACTGAAGTCTCCAATGGCAATGACATTTTCAACAGACCCTCCATGAGAACATCAACCCCACTAAATATGAGAAGCTTTACCACCAGTTCAGGTTTTTAGAAGGAAGAAAATCTGTGTAACCATGTCCTATAGTATGCCTCTCTCAGAGGAAAAAGTACGCATTCCTATTGTATGCCTGTCCCTTCAAAAACAAATCATTATTCAGTTGCACATTATTAAAATGTTGTGAGGGGCACCTGGGTGGCTCAGTCAGTTAAGCCATTGCCTTGGGTTCAGGTCCTAATCCCAGGATTAAGATCCCAGTCCTGGGATTGAGCCCTGAATCAGGCTCTCTGCTCAGCAGGGAGTCTGCTTCTCCCTCTGCCTCCCCCTACTTGTGCTCAGGCTCTCCCTTTTTCTCTCTCAAATAAATAAGCAAAATCTTAAGAAAAAACAAAATAAAGTGTTGTGAAAAGCAAAAATGGGAAGGGGGAAGAGGTGTTCCTTTGCTGTTTTATATACTCAGAGAAAACTATCTTAATAAAATCTTACATCCTTCCTGTGCTGCATTCAGTAATTTTAGAGACAAGACAAGACTGCAATTTTTGAAATGTAGGGGATTAGAAGAAATACAATCTAGCACGGGAAAGAGGCAAACACTGACAACACAGATATGCTGACCCCGTGATTCTTTTAACAGCCAAGCTAGAAGATGGAAATTCTGTGTTCTTTTAAATCACTACCATTGATTTTTGCTAGAAACACAGCAAATAAACCACCACTTCCAATTTTAGGCCAGTTAGTACAACAGCATTTCTTCCCAGGCCAAGTTTAAGTGAATTCCAAAAAGGTGAAACAGTGATTGCGAGGAGAGCCATTTCTCAGAAGCAGGAAGTGCATGTTGGAAACTGGCCTCTTACCTTCAAAGAACTGCTGCAGGGCCTCCTTTTCCCCTAACACATCCATGGTGCTGGAGTCCTATGGAGTCCTATGGAGATACTTCCTCCCAAAACAAGGGTTCTCGAAGCTCAGGAAGTAAGGGCTGTCCTCTCAACTTGAAGCCTACGAATGCTCTCGAAAAATCTTCATTTTCTTTTTACTGGAGCGAAGCCTATCTTTTGCCAACAAATGTGTCCGGAAAGATGGTTAGTTTCTCAAAATGATTATAAAACCAGGATATGTGACCATACAGAAAAAAAAAAAATTCATGGTGAGGGAAGTGGTAACAAATCCATCTATCTTACTGAAGGGAACTGTTTCTACTCTGCCTTTCGTCTTTGTTTTAAGGACCTTTGTCCTTAGTGACACATGTAATTACATAAATGGGCAATAAATACATAGTCTTATCTCTCATTTGTCCTTTTACACCAATATATTTATCTCTCCCTCTCTATCAACCAGATCAATTTAGCCATAACCAGGCAAATATACAGAGTGTGTGTGTGTGTTTTTTTTACCTAGAGAAATTACATCAATGAAATTGCTTTTTTAGATACCTTGAATAGCAGATATTTTAAACAGGCTTGTGCTAATGAAAAGTTAGGATTTGTGAAGTATTTCCAAATTTAACCACAGTGGAAACTTACATTCCTTTGATACACACCTAGCCTATCTCCTCCAGATTTTATTTTCTTTGGAAGTATGACATATGAGAAGCCCCTCTAATGGGCAACAAAACAGCATTTGATTCAGTAACTCTCACAGAGGAGTACATATGGTTCACTATTATTAGCTGGTTTCACTCCTAAATATAAAAGTTCTGCTATCCCACTCAGCTATTCATTTACTTAACAGTAGCCTAAGAATACAATTAAATTGTCTTTTAGTCCCTTCCTTTTCTCTTTTTCCCCAACTTGTTATCTTGAAAACATTTTTAATCTATTGAAAAGCTGCAAGGATAGTACCGTGAAATAAATATCCACTCATTCTTCATCCAGATTTACTAATTCCTAATATTTTTCCACTTCTGCTTTTTGTCTCTTGCTATATACATTTTTGGCTAGGCCATTGATATCCCATAAGTTTTAATCCCACTGTCCCCAAAATATCTTTATATTTCATCAAATATGACTTTTTGTTTTCTGATCAAGGACCTAATAAATGTTCACGCATTGCCTTTGGTTATGTCTTTTAAAGATAGAGATATAGAGATATTGTCATTTTTAGCTGTTTGGCTTTTTATGACATTGACACTTTTTTAACAATCCAGGCCCATTGTCTTATGGAATGTCCCACATTCCGGATTTGTCTGATTGCTTCATTATTGCTAGAATTAGTATAGATGATGTGGTATGCTTCCTTATAAGTATTTTAAAACTTCACACATATAAACTGTTTCTCAAAAACAAGCTAGGTAATTCTATATTGGGGGGAAAAAAGTGAGAGAGATTTAAAATCTTATTTTGAAGGTTATATTGGACCCCAGAGCTTCAAGGACAAGTCATCAAGTTGCTTAATGAATTTTCTACATTTGTTTGTTTGTTTGTTTGTTTTTTCTCAGTTCAGCTTGTGTTGAACTCTCTGCTGGGTGCAGGAAGGAAAAAGATGAGTAAGTAATAGTACCAGCCCTCCCCAGGTTTCAATGTGAAGCATGCGAGAAACACAAGTCACTCAACTCAAGGAGACCTTGATAAGGTCTGGGGAAAACATCTCATGAGAACAGAGGAAGTAGAGATTTATCTAATCTAGGGGGTGTCACTAAGAGCTGCAACTGGAGGAGACTCAAACAATGGCACATGTATACAGAAGAGCTGGGGCAGCATGTGCTTCGCAGAGAGAAAAGGTGGCAAATAAGTTGTAGAAGGATTTGGGTAGATTTTGAACGCTGGGCGACATCGGATTCCGTACAAATATATACTCTGTCCATGATTTCTACTTAGGCAGTGGTCATGCATGATGTAATTGAAAGATGGCTGTGTTGGAAAGTGTTGGTTAGAGCAGTAACAAATTTGGACCCGTATTAAAACCCAAAGATGGTATCGAATACAATATTGGCTATAGATGGGATGTGCAGAGCAAGGAAGAGGCCAAATGATACTTTTAAGTAGATGCCTTTAGGTGCAATATGAATTAGGATGCCGAAGACCTGTAGCCAGGGCTAAATCTAGACTCCCAAGAGAAGCTCCCAGCCACATTTTCTGGAGGCCATTGGAAGTAAGTTGTATTCACTGCCAAATGACGACAGAGGATCCAGCCAATGATTCACCCAGACACCTCAGTCTCAGCAGCAGACTAGTGAGTGAGCAGAAACAAAAAAGGGAAAGAAATCGGATTCCAGGTGATGGGCTGAGAAGCAAAGTTAGAATAGGATCCCAAGCTCAAATACTTACCGGGCCAGGCAGGTAAGTGAGTACAATGGGTCCACATAAGCAAAAACCAACCACGTAAGCATATTGATAACTGACAAGTGACACTTTAGTCTTGGGGTCAGGAAGACAGGGGTGGTAGGGCATAGGGCAAACAGAGGCTACAAGCCCTGCTAAAGAGTGGAGTGCCCCAACAGGTAGAACGCCTCAGCTTCCTCCAAGAATGTGGACTCAGTGTGTCAAAGTGGCCAATTTTAAAAGTGAAGCTAGAAATGCAGATTTTAATTTTAAATCTCATTTTTAAACGTTGCAGCTAATTTTAAGTCTCATTTATAAATGATGAAACTAATTTGTTCAGAAACAAATCGAATGTAAAAATAAACCAAAACATCGTCAAGGACAAACAGCACATAGTGGAAACATGACTCTGCCTGCGATATGGCGGTGTGCAACCTCCAAGTGAGAGGCTAACCGATAACAACCAACATGGTTTGAGGAAGGTAAAGAGAATGTAGAAGAAAGTTGTTGGGAAGGAAGGGCTGGAAAATATATCTGTATTAATTGATGAGCCCAGAACACACATCTGAAGGCACAATCCAGCTGGTGGCAACGGGGGTTTAAGGTTTCTCCCTCTCAGAGAATAACAAATACCACCCATATGTCCTTGATTATGGTCTTTACATCTCTAAGAACTCATAATTCTATTGGGCATCCCCATTTTGCACAGATTTGGTAGAGATTTATCTCTTGAGCCGCAATCTAATGTAGCTGTGGTTTAGATGTTTGGGTAATGACGTTTCCTAGAGAACTCCAAAAATAAATAGGTAAAAGCTGAGCTGCTGTGAGGGTTTTATTCTTCTCTATATTTCAGCAGCCTTGGTCATTTGTGGTATTGTAACTTTTTAAGTTTTAGTTTTTTTTTTTTTAATTTTTTTTTTAAGATTTTTTATTTATTTATCAGAGAGAGAGAGGGAGAGCGAGCGAGCACAGGCAGACAGAATGGCAGGCAGAGGCAGAGGGAGAAGCAGGCTCCCCGCTGAGCAAGGAGCCCGATGTGGGACTCGATCCCAGGACGCTGGGATCATGACCTGAGCCGAAGGCAGCTGCTTAACCAACTGAGCCACCCAGGCGTCCCAAGTTTTAGTTTTTAAAAGATGCTGACTTGGATGAGTAATAGTAGTGGACATGGAGGGAAGTGGACAGATTCAAGGTATGTTTTGCAGAGTTGGTGTGACTTGCTGATGGACTGGATTGGAGGTGGATTGGTGACAGAACCAAGAATAAGCCCTAGACTATTGTGTAAGCAACTGGGCTGTGTCAATGTTGGGTTTGAGATGCCCATTAGAAGTCTAAGTGGAGGGGCCAATGGGCAAATATATACAAGAGCCCGAAGCTAGGGAAGGGGTGTCAGGGTTGGAGATGGGAGAGTCAGATGCAAATGGTACTTGATTTTCAAAGCTAGGGGCCCAGATAAGATGATCTAAAGAATATTTAGATAACAAGAAGGGGGGCCCAGGGCAAACTCTAGGAATTCCAGTATTTAAAAGCTGAGCTAAGAAAGAGCCAGCTAGAGTTGTGATCAAAGCTGTCACAGAAAACCTCAAATTCCCCACTGCGGCTTACTAAGACCTACGTTGTCTGACCCTATGCCTCCCTCTCCAGTTTTCTCTTATCTACCTCCCTGACACCAACCATACACTTGGGCTTTTTGCTGTTTTTCAAATATGTCAAATTCATTTCTCCCTGAGGTGCTGTACGCCAGTGTTGGGTTCTCTCGCTGCTTGCCTCCCTTCATAAGCCTGGGTCTGGTCAGAAGAGCCCAGCTTGAAAATGTGACCTCCTGAGGTGGCCTTCCCCAACCCCCTGATCTGGAGTACTCCTCCATTCCCCTTCTAGCCCATTTTAAGTATCTCTAGAGCACTTACCTTTTAATATTAGTCTTCTTGTCCATTACTCACAGAACGGAGAGTTCCGCAAGAACGGACCTCACCTGTCTTGCTCACTGCTCTATCTCCTGCACCTACAGCAGCACCTGGCACACACAAGACCCACATACATGTGAACAGTGAGGAGGAATTCTGTCAAGAAGTTCTGCACAAAAATTAACAGACACTACTGGGCCCTTGTTTGTCTATATCAAAGATAAGAGACTTAGTTGTCTGACGAATGGTAATTGTACTACATTCCATGGGGGGAAAATGAACTATTTTTCTAGCACAAAAGTTAGATGCAAATATAAATTCATATTGCTTTGACATCTCTGTCTTAAACAATGAGTCAAAATTACTGAGGGGAAAACACAACAAAGAAAACTTCTAAAAACAAAGTTTCTAATAAAAGATACAGATGTAGTGAAAAGAAGGGCCATCTGTACCCCAATGTTTATAGCAGCAATGGCCACAGTCAGCAAACTGTGGAAAGAATCAAGATGCCCGGGCGCCTGGGTGGCTCAGTGGGTTAAGCCGCTGCCTTCAGCTCAGGTCATGATCTCAGGGTCCTGGGATCGAGTCCCGCATCGGGCTCTCTGCTCAGCGGGGAGCCTGCTTCCTCCTCTCTCTCTCTGCCTGCCTCTCTGTCTACTTGTGATCTCTCTCTGTCAAATAAATAAATAAAATCTTTAAAAAAAAAAAAAAAAAAAAAAAAAAAAAAAAGAATCAAGATGCCCTTCAACGGACGAATGGATAAGGAAGATGTGGTCCATATATACTATGGAGTATTATGCCTCCATCAGAAAGGATGAATACCCAACTTCTGTAGCAACATGGATGGGACTGGAAGAGATTATGCTGAGTGAAATAAGTCAAGCAGAGAGAGTCAATTATCATATGGTTTCACTTATTTGTGGGGCATAACAAATAGCATGGAGGACATGGGGAGTTAGAGAGGAGAAGGGAGTTGGGGGAAATTGGAAGGGGAGGTGAACCATGAGAGACTATGGACTCTGAAAAACAATCTGAGGGGTTTGAAGTGGCAGGGGTGGGAGGTTGGGGGAACCAGGTGGTAGGTATTATAGAGGGCATGGATTGCTTGGAGCACTGGGTGTGGTGAAAAAATAGTGAATACTGTTATGCTGCAAATAAATAAAAAGTAAATTAAAACAACAACAACAACAACAAAAAGCAGACTCATGTAAGACTCTAGCTGCACAAAATGAAAACACACAGAATTCACATGGTGGTGGTGCAGAGTGGGTAGGTCGGTGGTTGCCACTCAAGGGCTGAAACCCAATGTTCAGGAACTGAACCTTTGTTCTTCCAGTATAAATCCTGAGTCAAAGGTTGTGGATTGTTCTAAAGCTGGGAGAGACAACAGAGAACACTTGATTTACCCTTCATTGAAGAGGCCAAAAAGGAGGGGTGACCTGACTAACTGATCAGTTTTGGGAACCATCC
The DNA here is from genome assembly GCF_011764305.1 of Mustela putorius furo. NCBI lineage: Eukaryota > Metazoa > Chordata > Mammalia > Carnivora > Mustelidae > Mustela > Mustela putorius. The sequence goes on along the minus strand of NW_025422368.1, from coordinate 44,111,895 downwards.
CTGGAGAATGCAGTTCTCCTGAGCAACTCCTAATCCAACTTCTCTCCATTAGGCCAGGCTCTCTCCTCAGCTCTGAAACTATTTATAGAAATTCATCAAAAAGTCTAGGTAGTCTAGGCAATTAAATTCTGTCCAGAAATGCTCTCCTGAGCCAAGATTCATCAGCACACTAATTACTCCATCTCCTTTGCCTCACCATTTTTGCTAGCTCCTCTGCAGTCAGCCTTCTTTGCAGGCTTTTTCTTCCCCAGTGCCATACTTCTCCATCTCCAAAGTATCCCTAAACTCCTATCTGATCCCACAGCTAAACTACTCTCAAATGCATCACCTAGCCTGATCTAATCGTTGAATTTGAACTTGTGTATCAATACCTACTTAATATCCCCATCTTGATGCTTAATGGGCCTCTAAAACTTAACACATCAAACACTGAGTTCTTGTCTCTATTCCATGCATACATAATTTGAACCTATCCCAGATTTCCCCATCTCAATAAATGCAATAATAGCTTAAACCAAAAGCCTAGGATTCGGACCCTACTTCTCTCCTTTCCTCTCTCCCAAATCCAATTCATCAGCAGGTCCTGTTTTTTGCTCTTGAATGCAGGAGCACTGGTTCAAAACACACCACCAATAGTCTGTCCTCACTCATATATGTCCTCTTCATGACAAGTGAACCCAACATCCAACCCACGGACTAGAACAGCAACAGTGACTTCCTCTTACATTTGTTCTTCCCACTTCTCTCTCTTTTCCTCCTCCATACCAGAGGTAACCCTATCTCAAACTTTGGGTTTATTACTATTTGGGTTTTTAAAAAATAGTTCTGTTCTATATATATATACATGCTTAAACAATTGTTCAGTTTGGGTTTTTGAACTTTATGGGAAAAGTATTGTCATACAGTCTTCTGAGCAATTTTGCTTTTCCTATCTGTTATAGTAAGTTGCTTCATTGCATGTAGCCGATGTTCATTCATTTTGCCTGCCACGTGATAGTCCCTTATGTGAGCGCACAACACTTTACCCTCCTGTTAGATGGACATTCGGACTTTTTCCAAAACATTCTTACAGATGCACTCCAGGGCACTTTGTAAAGTCCTTCTCTTGAGTATATGCCTACAAGCTGAGTTGGTGGGCCATGGGGAATGTTCAACTTTTCAAATGAATTGTTTTTCACAGTAGGTGTGCCATTTGGCATTTCCACCAGCAATTAATGAGTAATCCTATTGAAATTCTCTCCAACATATGACTTCATGGGGCTTAATTTTTGCCAGTTGAATTTAAACCTGTCACTGTGGTCTTGATTTGCTTTCCCTGTTAGTAAATGAAGATCATTTAATAGCTTATTAGCCCACAGGAATTTCCAACTCTGTGGAAGACCTGTTCCAGCCATCTCCTGTTGTTCTATTTATATATTTTTCTTTTTAATATGTGGAATTTCTGTATATAATCTTGATACTAATCTATTCTTGGTTATGAGTTTTTCAAGTATCTTCTCATAGCTTGTAGTTTGTCTTTAATATGCCTTTTGATGAACAAAAGTTCTAAATTAACAATTTATAACATAGCACAACTTCCTTTCATGGCCATCTTCTATAGTTTCTTTTGCTTTCAGTTTAGGAAGTTCTTAGAAGGGGCGCCTGGGTGGCTCAGTGGTTAAGCCTCTGCCTTCGGCTCAGGTCATGATCCCAAGAGTCCTGGGATGGAGCCCCACACCGGGCTCTCTGCTCAGCAGGGAGCCTGCTTCCCCTCTCTCTCTCTCTGCCTCTCTGCCTACTTGTGATCTATCTTTGTCAAATAAATAAATAAATAAAATCTTAAAAAAAAAAAGTTCTTAGAAGATAGGAAGCTATCCACCTGTATTTTCAAAATATATTTCACCTATAATTTCAACTCTATTTTCTACATCAGAAGTTCTACCATTTCGGGACATTTAAACAGCTGTTTTTTTGTATGGTGTAAGGAAAAAATCCAATTTCATACATTCCTTTGTCTTTTTGCCAGCTCCATTTAATTATAAGTCCTATCATTGACCTACCGCCTTCTCAGTCAATACAAAATTTACAAATACAAGTGGGTCTACTTTGGAGCTCTCTATTCTATCCATTGGCCATTTTCTCTATTTCTACACCGTGTCCCACTTTCTTAAAATACTTCTGCTTCATAAAATGTCCTTCTGGTAGGATGAATTCTTCCTCCTTTCTTGTCCTTCAGAAGTGCCTTGGTCATTCTTCATTCTTTACTCTGCCACACAAATTTTGATCAGTTTGTCAATTCCAGCGGAAATTTTGGGATTTAGTTTGGAGATGCATTAAATCTACACATTCGTTTTCTTAAAAAATATTGTCCTTCTACTCATGAACATAGATCACTCTAGTCCTTTTCAATGCTTTTTTAAATTACGTTTTGTAACTTTTCCTCCACAGACCTGGCACATCTTTGGTTAGATTTCTCACTAGGTACTTCAGAATTCTTTTTGCAGTTGTTACATAGGGAGATGGAGAGAAGGGAGTTGAGGGAAATTGGAAGGGGAGATGAACCATGAGAGACTATGGACTCTGAAAAACAATCTGAGGGTTTTGAAGGGGCGGGGGTGGGGGGTGGGAGGTTGGGTGAGCTTGGTGGTGGGTATTATGGAGGGCATGTATTGCATGGAGCACTGGGTGTGGTGCATACAAAATGAATTGTTACGCTGAAAAGAAATTTTAAAAAATATCTTATTTTCTAACTGTGGCTGCATATATGTACAGTTCACAAATATATATCGATCCACCTTACTAAACTCTCCAATTATGTCTAATAATTTGATGGGAGACATTTCTATGTAGACACTCATAGCATAATTCTTATTTTTTCCTTCACAACCACTGTATATTTTCCTCATCTTGCTGCACTAACACTTATAGTACAATTTTGAATATGAGTGAGTACAGTAGTCATCTTCGTTCCATCGTTGATTTTAAAGAAAATGCTTCTAACATTTCCCACCTTAGGATCATGTTTACTATAAGATTTTTTAAGATATCCTTTATCAAGCTGAAAAAATTACAGAATGTTTTCTGCATCTATTGATTGGATGGTTTTTCACTTTTATTTAATTTTTTTTCAGTGTTCACTTTTATTCTGTAAATATGAATTAGATTTATACATTTTCTAATATACCATTAAAAAAAAAAGTTCAAGTAATCTCTATATCCACTGTGGGACTCAAACTCATGACCATGACCCTGAGATCAAGAATCACATGTTCTACTGACTGGGCCAGTCAGATGCCCCTCTAATATACCATTTTGCATTCCTGGGATAAATGCCACTTGGTCAGTGTGTCATATTGTTTGCTTTTGCATTTCTAACCATGACAAAATGGACCTATAATCTTCCTTTCTTTTACCTGTACGGACTATCCCAATCTGGTTTTGCTATCAAGGTTACACTGGTATTTGATGTATGAAACATAGTTATTCTATTCTCCAGAATACAAGTAAGATTAGAATAGCTCATTCTTTAAAGTTTGTTAAAGCTGTCTATACCTAGAGTTTTATTTGTGAGATTTTTAACTATGCCTCTCCTTGAATAGTAATAGTACTGCTCAGGCTTTTGATTTCTTTTTAATCAAAATACATTTCTAGGAATTTTACCCTTTTGCTTAAATTTTCAAATATATTGGGATGTTCCTAATACTCATGTTTAGTATCTGCAGTATCTATAATGACATAGGCTTTTCACTCCTTGTATGGGATATTTGTATACTTTCTCTTTTTCTCCATGGTAACTTGACAGAAATTTTTGTCTATTTTGTTCATCTCTTCAGTCAACACACAGCTTTGCTGATCCTCTATTGCATCCTTGCTTTCTATTTCTGTTCTTATCTCTTTCCTTTACTTTTATCTTGTCCTTCTGTAACTTAATTGAACACAGTTCACTTAAAATATATGATTTAAAGCTGCATATTACATCCAGTGCTCACCACATCACATGCCCTCCTTAATGCCCATCACCTGATAAATTACTGAACACTACATCTGAAACTAATGATGTATGTTGGCAAATTGAATTTAAGTAAAAAAAAAAAAAAAAAAAAAAAAAAAAAAACGATTTAAAGCTACAAAATTTCCCTTGAAGCACTACTTTCTTTTTTTTAAATCAAAGTATAGATGACATATTAGTTGCAGATGTACAAACAGTAATTCAACAATTCCATATATTATGCAATGCCCACATTAAGTACAGTCACTGTCACCAAAGTTAAAATATCAATTATATTCTCTATGCTATACTTTTCATCCCTGTGACTTATTTCACAACTGTATGTTTGTACCTCTTAATCCCCCTCATCTATTTTGTCTGATGCCCACCCCCCTCCCCTCTAGCAACCACCAGTTTATTCTCTGTATTTGAGTGTTTCTATCCATTTGTTTTTCAGAAAATGTTACATTGTAGTTATACTTGCATTTTAACTTGTTTTTAACAAGTTATATAACTTGTATCTTAACAAGTTATACTTGTATTTTAACCTTTCCATGTCCTTATGCTTTATATATTATATTATTCCATATCACACTATTCATTTCTCTACTTGGTCTTTTTTCCTTTGGTCCTTCACAATTAATTGGTATCTCTCTCTTCCATCTAACAAGACTGGAACTTTACCCACACAATCTATGGTCAACCAATGTGTTGACATTGTAAAGAATTTTAATTCTAGATTGTTATATACTTTATTATTTTCTTTACCTTTACCTTTTATTCTTTTAAAGTCATCAAAAATCTCTTTAAGTATCTCTTTTCCCCTAAATCTCTTGCAGCCTCTTTTGGATTTGTTTCTATTCACACTTAGGTACTTTCTCCAAAAGTGTTTTTAATTTGCATCTTTGTATGGAAAATTTTCTGAAGTTTTGAAGGTCTGAGAACATGTTTATTATGTCCTCACATTTGAATAACTATTTATCAGGACATAAAATTCTAGTTTCAAAGTTCTTTTCATGTTCAATTTCAGATTCCTCAGCTTGGTAGGATAGTGATGGTTTCTACCACACCATACCATTCTCAAATATCCTTTTATCTGTAGACTCCTACCCATCTGGTGATTGAATCTTCTACAGGTAAGGTTGACCAAATCTTTGAGGATAGGATTGAAAACAATGCCATCTTCAGAAAACTAGGTCTCTCATAAAAATGCTGCTGTAAAAAATAAATTTGTTCAACTCTATAGAGGGCAATTTGGCAAAGCAGATCAGTATTTTAAAATACACATATAGCTTGACCCAACAATTTTACTTCTAGGCAAGTCTATGTGAAGGAAACAACCCAACAATGTGCAAAGAAGTATGCATAAGGATATTCATCACAGTATTATGATATGAAAAAAATGTTTTAAGCTCATTTCAAAACAAAGTATATTAACATCCTACAGTCAAATCCTACATCATGTAGTGATTAAAGACATGTAGAAAAAATATTTGTTATTTAAGTTAAAGAAGAAAGTCTTTTTGTTTCAGAAATATGCATATGTAGGTAGAAAATATTGAAAGGTAGAAGACTCTTCTTCAGAAATACTAACAGTAGCATTCTCTAGATGGAGAGGGTAGGTGCTGATTTCTTCTTTTTGCCTTCTTTAAATAAAATCCTTCTTTGATGCCCAATCTACAAAACAGATAGAAATAAGCCCATTCTTGTGGGGGGACAGAGCTAATTCTGTCCACTTAGCCTTCTTCCTCGCCACTCATAGGCTGCTATGCAGTTTGAAAGCTACAATTCAATGCATTCAGCATACCCTACACGCTGTGTCAGAGCTAGAAGAGAAAGCAAAAACATATTCAATCTAACGTTGATGTATTTCTTTATTTACTTAGCTTTTTTTGCAACTATATATTACAATCACTAGTACACCTGTAATTCTTTATAGTATGTTCAACTAAAGAGTAAGCAGACACAGCATAGGTCAATTTAAAAGAAATCACAGTACTTCTTAGTGTAATCTGCAAAAGAGGGAAAAAGTCTTGGGCCCACTCCTTGGAAATAAATATCAAGTAACCATAAAAATATGCAGCCATTTTCCAGGTGTTCAGGGAGGTTCATGCATGGTCCCAGGCAGAGCATCAGAGTTCCTCTTTGAAATATCCCAGCTTTGCCAATGACATCTCTTTTCTCAACTGCATAACTTCCCAAAACATCTGATCAACTATACAAATAGAAAAGGAGACATGTAAAAATCATAAAATAACATCTTAATTACCTTTTAGCTGTTTCACTGAAAATTTAACATTAGTTGAAATGCCAACAGGGCATTTCCTAATGACATACCTAATGCCTTGCCATATTACTAAGTCATACAAATTTTTTCACAAATTTGTGAGCATCCCAGTTTTATCAATAAATGACCAATTTTCACCAGTTTTGCTACAACTATTTGTCAGATGTGTCAATGACCACTTTAGTCTGATAGACGGTAGATGCTTCAGTGCTCTGAGCAAATGGAAATCATGTTGCCACTATAAGGAATTACACCCAGTCCTCAATTATTCTCATGTAGGGATCTTCTCACTTCAGTCTGCGACATCTTGCCCATTCCACTATTTATTAACACCAACACAGAGTAAAACAGGAAAAAGAGGAAAACAAAAGGCAGTCCAGAGAACTCAGTAACATTCTTTTTGAGAAATAACAGAGAAAGGTTTTGTATATGGCTCAAATTAAAAATAAAAATAAATGTAGAGGGACGTCTGGGTGGCTCAGTTGGTTGAGCAGCTGCCTTCGGCTCAGGTCATGATCTCAGGGTCCTGGGATCGAGTCCCGCATTGGGCTCTCTGCTCAGCAGGGAGCCTGCTTCCTCCTCTCTCTCTGCCTTCCTCTCTGCCTACTTGTGATCTCTCTCTGTCGAATAAATAAATAAAATCTTTAAAAAAAACAAAACAGGGGCACCTGGGTGGCTCAGTGTGTTAAGCCTCTGCCTTCGGCTCAGGTCATGATCTCAGGGTCCTGGGATCGAGCCTCACATCAGGCTCTCTGCTCGGCAGGGAGCCTGCTTTCCCCTCTCTCTCTCTGCCTGCCTCTCTGCCTACTTGTGATCTCTCTGTCAAATAAATAAATAAATAATTTTAAAAAAAATTAAAAAAAATAAAATAAACAAAACAAAAAATGTAGAGGGACATCTGGGTGGCTCAGTTGGTTGAGCAGCTGCCTTCAGCTCAGGTCGCAATTCCAGCGTCCTGGGATCGAGTCCCACATCAGGCTCCTTGCTCGGCAGGGAGCCTGCTTCTCCCTCTGCCTCTAGCCTGCCACTCTGTCTGCCTGTGTTTGTGCTCTGTCTCTCTCTAACAAATAAATAAAATCTTTAAAAAAAAATTTTTTTTTAATTAAAAAAAAAATAAATGTAGAGACTAACTGTAGATTTCAATTCTCCCTACTTTGGCAAGCCCCCTCCTCTGTAAATGGGAAAAAAAGCTGGCTTTATATTTCAGACAAAAAGTCTTCCTCTGACATATCATCAGATTAGAGATTGATTTAGATCAGCAGTTTTCAAGAAGCGGAGATTTTGTCCTCAAGGGTACCTCTGACAAAATGTCTATATACATTTTTCATTACTGGCATCTACAGAGGAAAGCTCAGCAATGATGGGAAACATCCTACAATGTACAAGATAGCCCCCACCTCCACGACAAAGACTTAAGACTTATTCAGCTCAAAATGTTAGTAGTACCAAGCTTGAGAAACCCTGCATTAGATTTAGCTGCCCTAAATCCTGTTTGACACAAGGCACAGATAACACACGTATTTTAAAATTAGTAATATTTAATTTAATTGTTACAAATCTACACGTTATATATGCACCAAGTACCGTGACCTGGAAGAGAGAGAGAAACCAGAGAAAAGGCCACTTTCATCACCATTATACCTCCACTACTACTCATGGCAATTTCTCCCTATTTTCACAAAGGAAATTACCTTTTATCTTCCCTACAGAACTTACTTTAACAAGGAGAAAAAACATACTTGACAATTTAACTTAACATAAATCATCTCTTCTGTGGCTTAAATCCTATTAACCACCAACAGGTATTAAAAAATATTTCAATTTTATTAAAGTCATAGAAAGTATTGTACACTTTAAACACTACTTTATGCTACTCAGCCTTTTGAAATTCAACATTAATGAGAGGTTTCACCCTCATTCTTCTAGGCATTAAAATCTAATTATATGGGATTCTAAATAAATATGATTCTTCTCATACCAAAGCTTTGAAATGCTAAATTAAGTTTTTATTAGTATGACTAACCTTTCCACAGAATTAAGATTCACTGGTTTACATGACTGAAAGATAACAGGCTTCTTCTAGTTTTTAAATATAAAAATATATTCAGTCCCTAAAAAAATATGAATAGGAAATTTTCTACAACTTGAATTCAAACAAAAAATGGGTACGGACCTATCCCTAGCTTAGTATCTGCTATTTGTTTTAAAACAGTCACATGTATTCAAGAAACACTGCTTTGGGGGCACCTGGGTGGCTCAGTCATTAAGTGTCTGCCTTGGGTTCGGGTCATGATCCTGGGGTACTGGGATAGAGTCCCGCATTAGGCTCCCTGCTCAGCAGGAAGGCAGGAGGCCTGCTTCTCCCTCTCCAACTCCCCCTGCTTATATTCCCTCTCTCGCTGTCTCTCTCTGTCAAATAAATAAATAAAATCTTAAAAAAAAAAAAAAAAAAGAAAGAAAGAAACACTGTTTTGGAGTTGCTGGGCCTTATGCATTTTCATGCCTGGCATTTAAGCCATGTGGCTACAGAATCATCAGTAATCATGAAAGACTGAATTAAAAACATTAAAACACTTGCATGAGGTTGGCTCTCTTGGATATATCATCTATATGTTTCGGCTGATTCAGCATATAGTAACCTTTATTCCATTCAGAACTATCTTCATGACTGCTTTGTTAATTCACATGTGAAAGTACAAAATACAGAAAAAATTATCATCAGATTCCCATGGTTTTCACCAATTAAAATAAATCTGACCATGTCTAGAGCTCACTTACTTTTATTTCTTAGGCATAATTTCGATAAGCTTTTTACTCCCCTCATATTTGCCACCTGGTTTATCAATATACCCCCCTTAGAGTTATAACAGATTCTGCTTAAAACTCATATCAGAGTAAAATTAGGCAGTTCTAAGGGTTAAATATGTTTTAAAAGACATTAGTTCCCAAATTCTCCACCCATTTTATTAGAACTATGAGAGATTCAATATGAATTTACCAATAATAAAGTTTATTTGAGCATTACTATTATGTCCTATACTTTTTACTGATGTTTATGTAAATATTTTGTAACCAATTAAGAACACTCACCATCCTGCTGTTTCACAAGCCCCTGCTGAATATATCGAATGTATGTAAAAAAGTTACATACAGAGGTGATCTAGGTCAAAAGGAAAAAAAAGTCATAAACAGTCAAACATCTCATATCAAAGGGGGCTTAGTTAAAATTCATGGTTTAGTTACTTACCCTGTATCTGCAAAAAGGAGAAATATAGTAATAGTTGCTTGAGTCCCCTAATTTAATTCTGTGTTTACAGGACTTACTCTGGCCAGTTAGAGCACATTTTCTGTAAAACAATGACAAAATTTTAGTTTTTTAAAGTTGAAAGCATTTTGCTCCTATCTTCCATAGACGTTTCATGTTCACTAAGACAACAAATATCTGAGACCTAGTATGCAGCCGGCACTATTTTGGATGCACACAGGCCTGAGAAATACAAAGGAGTAAGCCGCCTCCCGAAAGTACTGACTCTCAATAGTTACCTAAGGGTGCACCATCCTCAGAAATACCATCCTTTCTATTCGCACACGCTACAGACTCTCAGATTTCGTATGATGGCTTTCTGGCTGGAATGGGGCTCTAAGACTCTAGAGGGCGGAGACTTTATCTATTCAACTTTAAATGCCAGACCAGACACACCAGACATTCAATGACTGTTGGTTAAGTGATAGCCACCTGTCACTCTACTGTTCAATACAGTGATGCTGGTTTATCTATCAGGGCAGACTTTGAAGCAGCCCAGGTGTTACCCTCTTAAGCTAGGACCATGGCTGATCACAACTACCTCTCGCTACCCAGGCAAAATAAGTACAGCTGTAATTAAAATAAAGTGGCAGACAGCATTTTAAATAACATTATAGGGGCACCTTGGGTGCCTCAGTCAGTTAAGCGTCTGCCTTTAATTAAAATAAAGTGGCGGACAGCATTTTAAATAACATTATAGGGGCACCTTGGGTGCCTCAGTCGGTTAAGCGTCTGCCTTTGCTCAAGTCATGATCCCAGGGTGCTGGGATCAAGCCCCACATCCGCCTCCTTGCTCAGTGTGGAGTCTGCTTTTCCCTCTCCCTCTGCCTGCTGCTCCCCCTGCTTGTGCTCTATGTCAAATAAATAAAATCTTTTAAAAATAAATAACATTATAAATTATATAGTAATGAAAAATGTTACATGAACATTAAATTTCAGCTATACTTAAATATGATACAAATGTGCCTCCATATTAAGAAAACAAATGGAGGGACGCCTGGGTGGCTCAGTGGGTTAAAGCCTCTGCCTTCGGCTCAGGTCATGATCCCAGGGTCCTGGGATCGAGTCCCACATCGGGCTCTCTGCTCGGCAGAGAGCCTGCTTCCTCCTCTCTCTCTGCCTGCCTCTCTGCCTCCTTGTGATTTCTGTCAAATAAATAAATAAATCTTTAAAAAAAAAAAAAGAAAACAAATGGAGAATGTGTATTTAAAATAGGATCATTTTGGGGACACCCGGGTGTCTTGGTTAATTGTCTGACTCCGTTTCAGCTCAGGTCACGATCCCAGGATTGTGAGATTGAGCCCCATGTTGGGCTCCATGCTTAGTGTACAGTCTCCTTGAGATTCTCTCCTCCTCTTTCTCCCTCCCCCGTTCACATGCTCTCTCATTCTGTCTTTAAAATAAATAAAATAGTAAGAAAAGAAACTTTATAAATAGGATAATTTTGGAGGTGGCCATTCTGACCACAAAAGAATTACCATATTTTCCCAAAGAAAGTTTGCCTCATTGTTCCTTTCTTAGAAAATTCCTTTAATGAGCTGTAACAATATTCTTAAAACACTAACTACTAGCTTAGGAAGGAGAGAAGATCAAGAAGTTTTAAAACTGTGCAAGTGTTGAAGACTTTGGAACTTCCAAAAGTATAATTTACACAAGAAGAAAAGTAAGCATTTAACTGATAGAAATCAACATATACCCTACTCTTCTGGAAACATACACCTATTAGTCTAGTATTTTGTCTAATTTTAAAAGGGCTTTGCTAAAGTGGTTTTAAGCATCAACTTCTGAAATAATGAAAGTATTTCTTACCTCATTTCTAAAGCCATCTCTGAACTGTGACACCCAACACACTTTTATATGAGCTAAGGTTCAAGTCAAGTCTTCTGACGTCCAAAGCCAGCATTCTGTTAACATGCTCCACTTCCTCAATACCTCTTAGCAGCTCTAGTCTCCAGATTTTAAACCCTTACCTTGATTTTCAGTTGGGGATGTCAATATGTCTAAACCTAGACCTGCTGTCTTCTTCCCCAAACCAGAGCCCCTCCCACTGACTTCCAAAATATCACACCATTCTTCTAGTCGACCATCTTTAACTCCGTTCCTTTTACTATCCCCACCTGAATCTTTTCCTCTCCAAAGTTCTCTTGAGATTTGTCACATCCTTCCCCCCATACATTCACCATCTTCTGAACACAAAGTTTTTTGTTTCCAGGCCTTCAGTCATATGTACTCTTCTTTACCCAAATTCCACTCCTGCTTCAAAAACCTAGATCAAATCTCCCACTCCTGGATCCCCACCCAATGGGACAGGTCTTGGCTTCCTCAAAGTTCCTATAGTGTGAGCCATTTATGTCATGATTTTCTTCACCACCTAATCCATAAGAGGCTTTGGCCAAGGCCGAACTTCACATTTCAGGGAAGAGAATCTTCCAGAAGCTTCTCAACACAACATGAACTACAAACACTGTGGCATCTAACCCCATTCCTACAAGCACAATATCCCTAAACTATGTAATCTGTTCCCTAAGCCCAATCTATGTTATTTTACTAAATTACTACATAAATCAACCTTAACTAGTATCTTCATTTGTCATCATTTGTTATTTGCACAAGTACAGTATGTGGTACATATGATGCAAGTAGAAATTTAAAATTCTATAATAAAAACTGGTATCTACCATACTTAAAATAAGATATATACATAGACCTTAAAAGCACAAAAACTGTTATCACTGATGATCAGGATAAAAATACTCAGGCGCTCGTGGAAAGAGGAAAGTTTAGGAATATAAATCCCTTCCCCACAATTCAGAAGCCATTCTGCTATAGTCACAGCATGCAGGGAGTGTGGTGGAGGTTTGGCTCACAGAGCAAACACATGACCAGGTACTCTCCACAGACAGCTACCTGAACACGAACACTGTGCAATCAGGAAGAACCATGTGACTTCTCCCACAGGCTTTCACACAGACCTATTAGCTCATTTCAAGTGGCCCTTTTCTCTCTACCTTCTCAGTGACCCAGACAGGAGTCAGTTACTGCTTTCCAGCTCTGTCAGATTTCTGGTCCCCTATACAGATCTAGTTCTTAGCCACCAATTAAGCAGCTTCCTCCAAATCTTTCCAAGTCACTTCGCAAACAGCTTTGCTAGAGGTCCTAGGAACCACTGGTTTCAGACTTTCCTCATCCGGGACTGGAGAGTGAAAACCTGCCCTACTATGAAATGTGGGAGTCTTACCTCTGAAGGTTCTAATTGCCAAGTATCTGTCATGTATGAAAGACAGAACTGGTTATTTACCAAAGTGAGAATCCTTTATATGATAGTATGAAAGAGGAGGATTACCGAAATCTTTTTGGCATGCTTGATAAGACCTGGTCTAATTCACTATCTTCCCAAACTATTCTTAATGGCAACCCCCAGGAAGAAATACATTTACACCAAAACCTGTATGTATATGTATAACAAACAAAAACTCTGCTTATGACCCACTAAGCTGATTTTATGATCAACTAATTAGTCACAACATATGGTCTAAAAAATGTCTCTAATACCTGGTCTAAAATACATATTTTTGTAATTAAACGGGCTCTCCTTTGATGCTAAATTGGAAATGCCATGTCTCAAACTGTCTGAGGATTTGTCTTTAGGCTGCACAAACTAAATAGAAAACTAACAAGAAATTAATCACATTTAAAACTAAAAAAACTAAATTTATTACAACATATAAAAATTTAAAAACTCAGTGTCTTCCACAAGACATGGTTCTGAAAACGTACTTTGGTCCTCCACATTCGACTGCAGAAGCTTTCACAAATCGAACAGGTTGCAATCCCACCGGTTCAATGCTTAGAGTATTGTTTTCCACAGCCTCCAAAACAGCTGAAGCCAACTTCAAAAAAACAAAAAGTATCAGATGCTATGCCAGCATTAAAATGTTAAAATTGTATTCTACAGTAAACTGAATTTTTAAAAATTATTCTTTCCCCAAGCTCCACTGGTTTGGTCTTAGGCCAAAAGAAAAGAATGAAACGACATAGTCTTGAATTCTTTTATAACTCAAATATTGTTATGAAAGGCAATGCAGTTATAGCTAACTAACTTTTCCTGTTATCTAGAAGAGAATTGAGAGCACTAATTCCAATCTATATATCTCTTAACCACAATTAACATCCACTAATAATGCCACTTCAAAATGAATACCCTAATGTTTTATTTTGCTAAATTTATACATTTTTTTAAATTTTTTATTTTTTATAAACATATATTTTTATCCCCAGGGGTACAGGTCTGTGAATCACCAGGTTTCCACACTTCACAGCACTCACCAAAACACATACCCTCCCCAATGTCCATAATCACACCTCCTTCTCCCAAACCCCCTCCCCCCAGCAACCCTCAGTTTGTTTTGTGAGATTAAGAGTCACTTATGGTTTGTCTCCCTCCCAATCCCATCTTGTTTCATTGATTCTTCTCCTACCCACTTAAGCCCCCATGTTGCATCACCACTTCCTCATATCAGGGAGATCATATGATAGTTGTCTTTCTCTGCTTGACTTATTTCACTAAGCATGATACGCTCTAGTTCCATCCATGTTGTCGCAAATGGCAAGTTTCATTTCTTTTGATGGCTGCATAGTATTCCATTGTGTATATATACCACATCTTCTTGATCCATTCATCTGTTGATGGACATCTAGGTTCTTTCCATAGTTTGGCTATTGTGGACATTGCTGCTATAAACATTCGGGTGCATGTGCCCCTTTGGATCACTACGTTTGTATCTTTAGGGTAAATACCCAATAGTGCAATTGCTGGGTCATAGGGCAGTTCTATTTTCAACATTTTGAGGAACCTCCATGCTGTTTTCCAGAGTAGCTGCACCAGCTTGCATTCCCACCAACAGTGTAGGAGGGTTCCCCTTTCTCCGCATCCTCACCAGCATCTGTCATTTCCTGACTTGTTGGTTTTAGCCATTCTGACTGGTGTGAGGTGATATCTCATTGTGGTTTTGATTTGTATTTCCCTGATGCCGAGTGATATGGAGCACTTTTTCATGTGTCTGTTGGCGATCTGGATGTCTTCTTTGCAGAAATGTCTGTTCATGTCCTCTGCCCATTTCTTGATTGGATTATTTGTTCTTTGGGTGTTGAGTTTGCTAAGTTCTTTATAGATTCTGGACACTAGTCCTTTATCTGATATTTTTAAACTGCCAGTCATTCATAACCTAGCAATACATACAATTACAGCTATATATTTGCTGAATTTGTATTTATGTGCACCAGAGCTACCTACAAAAGAACTAGCAGGATTATCAAATATTGAATGCTCAGATGGAGATGGTAACAAGTGATCAACAGCAGATGAAACCAGCAAATTTCTTCAGTCTGGCGAGACTAGTAATCCGGAATGGATTACCCAAAAACAGACACAGAGTCAAAACGAATAACATGTACATCGAAAGTGTTTTACTATCCATTTTAACTTCTCCTTACAAGTAATGTTAAAATTAAATCCTCTAAAGACTTAACTTAAGCCTCTTAGGAGTACATTTCTTAAACAGTGACTGACAGGATATTTATAGATAATCCTTCCACATGTAAGAACAAATTAAAATTATGACCTTACATTTGTATAGTATCTTTTTTTTTTCAAAGTTTTGGTATGTACTTTTTCACTTCATTTCAACCTCTTAACAACCCTGACACACAGGCAAGAAGGCATTTTTCTTCCATTTTAAAGATGAAGAAGCTAAATGTGATTTTTTTGTCATGTACAGATAAATCACATGATCACCTTGGAGTGGACAGAACTTCCTTTCCACTGAACCTTGGACTGAGAATCAAGAACTAAGCCCAACCCCCACATTTTTACTGCTTTACTCTGGTAAAACACATACTTCACTGGGAATGGCCCTCCGCTCATGTAAGCAAAGATGCTCTGTAAATGAATGCCAAGAAATGATCATAATCTTTGTTTGGAATGCAGAAAAGGATAAAACATAACTTAGTCACATAAGAGAAAATTTTTTACATGACTTAACAAAAGGTACAGGAACTACTCTAACGCATTCCTATTAAAATTAAAAAAAAATTACCTCACTTTTTGAGAACGTTAAACATGGAAAGATATCTTCCTGATAAATTTTGTCTAAGAAAGGACACGATCTATCCATTGTGGGATCATCCTTCCAAGATCTGAATTCATTATACAGAGATAAGTCAGCCTGACAAACCAGAAGAAAACACAAAATAATCTTTTTAAAGGTACAAACATACAATCACTTTATAAAACCCAAACATAATATAAACATTACCAAGGAAGAAATCTTACTCATTTAAAATAATGAATTGAACCATTCTTGATGCGTTGTAATACATGGTACCAACTTTCTTCTTAAAAAAATCCAAACCCCAAATGACTGACTGGCTCTTTTCAATGGATCTATAACAGTGTCCAGTGATGCTACCTTGATTCCTGCCCCACCCCCAGAAATGCTGGAGCTCCTCTTAAGACACATGTGCACATTGCTCTGAATATAAAACAAGTGATAAGTCTTTTCTGAAAATATTGAAAGAGTCATCTGGAGCCAAGTTAATTAAACAGTGTATGAATAAACGGAGACTAAATTGTGAAACTAGTTTGGGTCAAAAATGACACTAACTGTTCTGCTTTACCTGAGGGCATTTTCAAAATAATTTGAAAATGTTTACTCCATAAACAGCAAGACTAAAAGCAGCACATCTGTAATCTCCTAAACAGACTATCTTTAAAACATAACACTCAGGGACGTCTGGGTGGCTCAGTGGGTTAAGCCGCTGCCTTCAGCTCAGGTCATGATCTCAGCGTCCTGGGATCGAGTCCCACATCGGGCTCTCTGCTCCGCGGGGAGCCTGCTTCCTCCTCTCTCTCTCTGCCTGCCTCTCTGCCTACTAGTGATCTCTGTCTTTCAAATAACTAAATAAAAAAAACTTTAAAAACAACAACAACACATAACACTTAGATATATTTTGGCATTGCAACTGTCTCAATTATCAGCACTAACCCAGGTTGGCACCCATCTTCCTATTCACTCTTCCAGTTGTCCCTCTTTCCTCCTCCCTTTAATAAGTCTTCCCCAAGTATTCTTCCCTCCAGATGCCCTCTACTCAGCTCAATCCTACCTGTCACACACAAGCCACACCTGCCTTCGGCTGCCCAACACGGCCAGTGCCCCTCATCCTCCTGCAGCCCTAAGGCACTCTCATCCAGAAGAGCTGGGCACACCATAAATGACACACTGATGGCCGCTATGGCCTTCAGGACAGCTTAATGGCACGTGAAGGTGATTTATATGACTGTAATAAAAGGCTGAGTATATCCAAGCTTTCCTACACTTTCTTTTAAAGCATATAATGGCACCTTCAGTGTGAATTCTTTTCATTCCAATCCATAAATTCTTTGAATCAAAACTAAAGTCAAGAAGATTTAAAAAAAAAAAAAACAGCATATAAATAATACTTAAATTTCCAAATTCATTTTCTTTGTAAAGTTTACCCTCTAACGGACATAAGCCCCTGAGCAGGCGAGTGGTACTCCAAGGAAAGATTCTAGCTCAAAGGCAGTCACTTAAACTATTACAATCTGGTCTTGCGCCAGGAACCATGGCAAGCACCCCACAGACACTCAACCCTCACAACTGGGCAAGACAGACATTATGATCTTCATTTTTTTTTTTTTAGATAAGAAGACTAGGGCTTAGAGAGGTAAATAACTTGCCCAAGGTTACAGATCAAGAAACCTGTAAAAGTTCAAATTTGTGTCTAAGTGACTCAATCACAAAGCCCTGCATAATACATGCGTGTGTACTTGCACAGACATGTGTTTTAAGTGCTTTCAGAAACTATGCTGTAAACACTGTTTCTGACTGCCTGTCACATTTTCTCCAGAAACATGGACATGGTTCACTTTCTTTCCAACTGTTTTACCTTTCTCTAAAGCTTATACAGGTCAACTTTATGTTTCCTTTGTCTAATAAAACTTTTTGACAAGTTTTCACAAAACATTAGAATATAAGATATATCTGGAAAACAGAAAGTTATCATTCTGAAGTTGTTTGCTGCTTCTTCACATTTCATGAGACCTCATAAATTAAAAACAGAACTTTAAATGTCCCATGAGAAAATATTTACACTTTGTAAGTGTATGTAACAGAAAACAAGTATTATAATCACACTGAGAAACCACAGCAAAATTTGAGTTTACCAAGCAATTAAAAATGCTAATTAAATTCAAAGAAATTAAAGTTATGATTTTAAAAAGTTTCTGAAATATTTAACATGGATTTCAGATTCCATCACATTCAGATTTGGTCACCTATTGAATGTCTCTCTCACTAGCATCTTTTTTATTAATAGGCAACCAAAATGCAATTCAATTGAAGTATGTAATGACCTTGATTATTCAATTTAATAAAATCCTAGCTTCCATGCAAAAACTTAACCAAATGAGCAGATACAGCTGCTTAAAGATTAATGATGAACCTGAATAAAACAACGTAAAACATAGCTTTTCAAGGAAAAAAGAGGGGCTGCTCCATGATCAATCCCATTGAAAATGCTCTCTCATTGTATGCAATGATAAAATAAAAAAAATTTTTGTAATTATACAATTTTTACTCAAAGCAGCTCAAAATATTTCCACAGTATCTCAGTTACCTCACAACATATTTTAAATGATAAGGCTACCATTAGTTCTGGTTTTTGTTGCTTAATTATCTGAATTAACTCTAAGACTCTCTTATTGATATAAAACTCTACCTCCCCCAGAATTTAAGTAAAAGCAATGTGCTGTTCAAGAAAATCACCTTATTTTCACACATTTCTTATATTCATATTCTGCTAAAGCATCTTACTAACAAATTTTGACTAGCCAGATCATTAAAGCCACCCACTCTCCTTTATACAACATATGACAGTTTGCTCCCTAAATTAAGTATCAAGATTAAGAAACTTACCAAGTTTCTAGCAGGTAACTCCAAGGTCAGCCAAGTAGAGAATGGAACTGAAGATTCCCTGAAAGCAGCCAGCTCTAGATAAAGCCTCCCCCATCTTAATACTGCATATTTTGAACTAAAAATTTTGCTGGCAAAAATCATAACTGACAGCTCAGTGGTGAGAATTAATAAGTATCAAGAGAGTCAGAGGGGACAGTCCTTGACGAGTTACCTCTTTGCAGTCTTTTACAATTGGCTGTATCACACTGAGGTCCTGATGACTGCCACTCATAGCACTGCTTGTACTTTTATTTCTTGTATGCCCCCTTTTAAAAGGTATCTTTCCACCTGGCAGAGGCTCTTGCGTAGGTGATGTTGGAGAACTGGACAAGACAAGGGTCTTCAATGCGGCTACTTCGGCTTGAAGGACATCGATCTTGAAAAGAAATCGACACAGTTCCATACACTATTTCTTATGACAGATGCAGCTAAATGCTAGCTATCTGCTCAAAACACTTTCTTTTCAAAGAGGACATGTAAATTTAATGTATATTTGTGGTGGAGTAATAAAAAGAAAGTGAAACCAAGTTGTTTAATGTTTCTATATGGTTTGCATTGGGCCATGCTTGCATTTCACAACGCGAAATGAAATTTTTAAAATTATCAAAATGTCTAATATTTAATTCCTGTGAATTTTCAAAATGTTCAAAATATAAATAGCTTATGAATAGTTGTGGTTCATTCTTAAAATAATAAAATCTATTAAGAGTTTGGTGGCTTTTTTTCCACATAATGAAGAAAAATAGTGACTTTAAAATGTGATTTAAAGGGACACCTGGATGGCTCAATTGGTTAAGCCGCTGCCTTCAGCTCAGGTCAGGATCCTGGAGTCCTGGGATCAAGTCCCGCATTGGGCTCCTTGCTTGGCGGGGAGCCTGCTTCTCTCACCGCCTCTGCCTGCCTCTCTGCCTGCTTGTGTGTACTCTCTCTCTCTCTGGCAAATAAATAAAATATTTTAAATAAATAAATAAAATGTGATTTATGATCCTTTTGATAATACATGTGATTCACAAGACTTAAAATCCTTTGGTTCTAATATAAATGAGCACTAACTGTTCACTATTAATTGCATCTGTGTGGTAGCTGTTTTCTACTTATAGTTTCCAAATCTTCTAAAATAAGGCCCTAATTTACAATAGGAACAAAATCTAACAAATGTTTAAGTATCTTTAAAACAGTAATCACTGATTTTATATTTTTTTACTATTAAAGTAGCAAAGACTTACTTTTCCTTGTGCTTCCTTTAGCTGTTTTTCTGCTGTTGCCTGCTTGACATTTGCTTCTCTCACCATCTTATGAGCTTCCTGAAAAAGTTAAGATCTCAAATTTTGGAAACAAAGTATCTAGCCTTTGTTTTCAAAAAATTTTCAGCAAATGTCTATGACTGTAGCAAAGATATACTACCAAACTTTAACGTGATAATAAATACTCAACATCAACTCTTGAAATAGCAAATGTCATCTGGTAGGTAAACTGGTAGGAATTAGGAATACGTACTTTCTTTTAGTACTAATACCACTGACATAGCCAAGTTGAGTTCAATCACCCTGATTAATGTTTGTATAAAGACTGCATATGTGATGAAGGAAAATAAACATCCTACATGTCAAACCCAACTTCTCCATAGTTAGGTTTCTGTAATTTGGCCACAATATATATATACATATTATTAGTCATAGCAAAGACATACAAAAGGGATAAGTAAAAATATTAACACATCACTAATGTTGCAGTTTATAGGAATGATAGCTGAGAACCCTTAGAGCTTCCAATAAAAACAGTCACAAAATTATATTAAGTGACAATTCTATGCAGAGCAATCTAAAAAGGCAAATCACAGATTAGATATTAATAAGGTCTTATTCATAGATTAGATATTAATAAGGTCTTATTTGTTTCAGTACCATAAATATGAAACTATAGGTAATTAATTCCTTTTTTTTAATATTTATTCATCAAAAGTTACTCACGACATCTCTTTGTGAGGTACTATTCCAGGTCTTGATAGTATATTGGGGGAAAAAACAAGGTCCCTGTCTCTTAAGGAGCTTACATTCAGTTTACATTCTAATAATCAAATAAAATATCCAAGTAAGAATTCTGGGTTTTACTGTAAGGGCAGTATGAAACCTTATGATCTTTTAAGGAAGAAAGTCACTGATCTTACCTATATTAAAAAAAAAACAAATTACTCTGTTGTATGGAATAGTCCCATTAAAGATTAAGGATGGACTAGAACCATATACAGGGTGCTTGAGATAATCCCCTGGGATTTAAGAACATGTATGTTAGAACTTCAACTGACAGTTTATGAGAAGGAAGAGAAGGAAGGAAGGAGGGAGGGAGGAAGGAAGGAAAGAAATCAGCTTCAAAGACATTTAATATATGTTTGATAATGGCACATAGTAATGTTTGTCAACTATTCAGTGGAAGAGTGAACATTCTCCACATCAGAGTCTGACAGCAGCATTCCCATTTGCTTTTACAGTAGTAATGAACTGAGGATTCTTTATATATGCCCATGAACATGACTTTACAGATCACATTAGCTTAAATAAGAGATGTATTACTATCAATGTTTTATAATGAGATGAGATTAACTGTGAAAATCTCCCATGCACAATTATGCTGGTTATCTTCTATCAAAGTCCTTAACAGCTGCCAATTTAATGAAGTAAAAGTGGTTTTATTCTTAAAATAACAAATGTTTCAGATTTGCTTAATTTTTCTGTGATGACAAGTGGCTGTCAACAGATCACTATTTGGCAGATATTTTCAAAATAATAAACATATCTAATCTGACCCCCTTCAGGATAAGTGACATTTTAACTATAAACGCAAAAGCAACTCATGCTAAGGAGAGATTATCTGTCTAAATGTTTGGAAATGGACTCTGCTTTCCTTAATAGAGGACTGTGCAACTTGGACCAAACCGCCCATGGACAATTAATTAAAGAAGTTGGACTTTTTTTTTTTTTAATGTGTCTGACGGTATTAGAGAGCTAACAAAATGGTGAAGAACTAGGGGACCAAGACTCAGGAGAAGATGTAAGCCCAGAGAAGAGAGTTGGAATTTGGGGCGACTTTTCCCCCAGAGGTATGAGGGACACAGTGAAGAGGTATAAGCTACATGTAACTGACTTGCAAGAGGAGAGAAGAGAGCACTAGAAATGAGGCAGAAGCAGTAGCTGAAAAGATAACGCACTGGACTTGGCAAACTGACAAAAGACATCAAATAGTAGATTCCAAAAAAGTGAAAATTGTCTATCACTCTGTAATTCTAAAGGTGAAAATGATCCAAGTATCCTCTATACCCAGAGTCCATGAACTTCTTCTGGGAAGGGTCAGACAGTAAGCAGCTTGGGCTCAAGAAGCCAGACCTTGTCTGCTGCAGGGTGAAAGCAGCCACAGACAACAAACAGCAGTGAAGGGAGCCATTTCCATAAACATTCATCAGCACTGAAATCTGAATCCCAGTTTTCACATCACAAAGTCCTCTTGGGTTTTTTTGGCCCTAACCACTTACTTAATGTAAAAACCAGTTAGCTCAGAAGGCTGCACAAACATAGGCATAGGCTAGTTCCGCCCAGTAGGCTGTAGTGTGCAGACCTCTGATACAAACATTCACATCTCTACGACTTACAGACTTTGAAAACAGAATTTTCTTCCTATCTGGTTAGCAGGGATTCAAATGAAGTTGTTTTTCTTCTTTCTTTCTTTAAAATAATGTTTAAACTCAACATCTTCTGATTAATTTGCAAAGACAATTTGTTGGTATGAGAGAAGACAATTCACTAGAGAATATTCTGGAGAAACCTTCCCATAACCAGCAATGGAAATGAAAATTCGGTATAATGGTTTCATACAAGAAAAGATGTACTTCTTCCATTTGGATCTATATGTTTGTGAGTTATCAGCTGCATTACATCTAATTTAAAAAAAGGAATTTAGACCAGAACTTCATCTGAATCATAAATTGTTAAAACAAGATTTTCGAAAACAAGGTGGTAACATATTCAATCATACTCCTCTCACTGAATATACACATACACACAATATATTTTAGTGAGACTAAAATATTTTTGTACTATATAAAAAACTTAGTATTTATTACTGACTTGTTTTTTAAAACTGTTATTTTATAATTATATAACACATTATATTAGTGTATATATGTAACTTGTAAGTATATATGCTCTAAAACAGCACCTACCACATAGGTAACCCTAATAAATATTACTTATTTTCATCATAATAAAGGTACATGCTTAAATTTTTCTTTTACAGATGAGGTACATGATCTCAACAGAAGTTTGGCATCTCCTGGTCTAAGTAAGAAATACTGATGGCTTGTAAAGTGATATTAGCAGTTTCATAGTAAAAAGGCATATGCATTTACCTTACATTCCTGAGTTAGTGTCACAAGATTTTCCTTGTGAATGTGGGATAAAGGAAAGGCCTCACTGAGGACTGCTTCTCTGTGGCCCGAGACAAAGTACCACTTAATGATTTCACAGTACTTAAAACAAGAGTCAGGGTTATGAATTTGAATCCCAACATTGCTCCTTAACCTTTTATGTCTCACTGTCTTCACAGATAAAATGAGCAATTTGCTCTATATGTCTCATAGCATTATGAAGAGAAAACTCGGCATACCATAGACATTTACTAAAACTGGCTGACAAAATGTAAAAGAAAAAAATCTTAAGGCTACCTATCTTTTTTTTTCCATGTCAAATGAAACTACTTTGTAGAGCATTCTTTCACATTCTTTTACAACTACTTTGTAAAGCATTCTTCCTACTTCATTTTTATATTATCTCAAAATCTGAGACACTAGGTGGGAATATATAAACATACAAACATACATAAAATTTTATAGTTCTTATATTTTATATTTTAAGACCCAACTTTGCTACAAAGTAATTATATTCAAGATTATTCATACACAACAAATTCCTATTTTGAATTTACATGTTAAGTTTATCAAAGCTGTGCATATTGTATTTATTCAAAATAATCTTTAATTCTTAAAAAACTATATATACATATTACCTAAAATACAAGCAAAAAGTCTTTTCATAAGACAATGGTAAACTGAGATCATGAATACACAATAGACCACAGAAAAACCTCTAGCAACTTTTTACAAAATTCATAAATAACTGGTCTGAATACAATTTTCTTCTTACTGAAATCATCTTTTGTCAGTATAACTTCTTTCTCAGAAAGTATACACGGTGTCAAGGCTATTAGCCATTGTCAGGTCAGAGAAAGATCAGGAGTTCCAAAACTTTTTTTTTAAGATATACATTTTAACTTATTGCAAAAACTGCGTTTCTGGTCCTTCACATTCTGCTATGGAGAGGGAGAAGTTTCCTCTAATTTCTTTTCTTCCAACTTCATCTAACAGAATATACGTGCAAGTGCAGACAAGAGGAACTAAGCAGGGCTAAAATTATTGGTGGGCAGGTGAGAAGTTTAGTATATTGCTTTCTTCTAGTATCCATATATCATTACAAAATTCTCTTCTGGCCAGACAACACTGGAAGAAAAAGTCTAAGGTTTCTATTACTTCTACAAACAAAAATTAGTAAGTCATACAGCTCTTATCCTCTAGTCTCTGATGACTAGTTAACAACAAAAAAATAAATAAATCAGTTCATGAAAAAAAATGACCCCCAAAAAAGACAGAACACAGGGCAAAGGGACATGGAGCAGAGGGAACAAGGAAAATCCACATCTGAAGAAACCCACATGTAACTTGTTTACAACGTTACTTGTAATGATAGAAATGGTGGAATATGCAATTGGTGGGTTATGACTCTCATGACAATGACCATGTAAGTTAATATGAAAACATGTTATTTGAGGAAAAAAATACAAAATATATTAGGATTGAAATTATGCATACTTCTAAAACTGAAATAGATTTTGTATAAATAAAAATAATACAAGGGGAAAAATTTAAAAATTTTTCTAAAATTTGTTACTACACTCGAAATTAAAAACAAATTTTTAGAGGGAAAAAAATTAAAAAAATTTTATTTAAGTAATCTCTACACCCAACAGGGGGCTCAACTTATATAACCCTCAGATCAAGAGTAACATGCTTTACTGAATGAGCCAGCAGGCACCCGAAAAAGAAATTATTAACAAGATAATGGCATTAGTCATTCCGTAACACACCAACCTTTTTGAATAAGGAACCATTTTTGGTTTTGGTTTTCTTTTCAAGTAAGCTCTTTATCCAGCATGGGACTCAAGTTCATGAACCCAAGGTCAAGAGTCGCATGCTTGACCAACTAAGCCAGCCAGGCACCCCTGAATAAGGCACTTTTAAACGCTCAAGGTCTTAACCCAAAAGGGGCATTCTATAACAGTGGTTCTTAATCAAATTAAGCACTGTCCTCTCCCCATCCAAGTTTACAACTTGCAAAAGCTGCCAAAATGATCAAGCAGTATGACTAGCATTTTGGGGCCAAAGCCAAGTATGATGGTTAATATTATGTATCAACCTGACAAGGCCACTGGATGCCAGGTATTTGGTCAAACATTATTCTGGGTATTTCTATGAAGGTGTTTCTGGATGACAGTAACATCTGAATTGGTAGGTTAACTAAGGCAGATTGCCCTCTCTCCATAATGTGGCTGGGCCTCATGCAATCAGCTGACAACTTAAACAGAACAAAAAGGCTGAGCCCCTGGAGTACTAGCGAAATTTTCTGCCTTCAAACTCCAAGTGAAACATCAGCTCTTGCTGGGTCCCAAGCCTGTAAGCCTCGGGACTAGAACTGCATCATCGGTTCTCCAGTTCTCGGGCCTATGGACTTGGACCACAACTACACCATCAGCTCTCCTGGGTCTCCAGCCTGCTAACTCACCCCGCAGATCTTGGTAATAGCCAGCCTCCATAATCACCTGTGCTCATTCCTTATTATCAATCTCTTTTTATATACAGTATATATATATATATATATATATATATATATACACACACACATCTTATTAGTTTTATTTCTCTGGAGAACCTTGATTAATACATTAAAAATGGAAAATGACAATGTCAATGGCACCCCATTTGACAAACATGCTTGAGTTGAGCAGAAATTGTGGTCCTGTTGGCAGCCTGGAGATAAACAGGTGGGCCTTCTAACAATCCTCAAACCATCATCTATCAGAGAGCTACCTCAGGGCTTCCTATCTTGGTTGTAAGTCATATTATAAGATTACCCTAAAGCAACCCCTAAATACTTGATAAAAACAAAATTAAAATTTACCTCCTTTCTTTCTACATAGACATTTTTTAAACAACCTGATCCTGGTAGCCCATAGAATCTTTTCGTTTTCCCATCATTTTAAGTTGTAGACTCTATATTTCTTGAAGATTAAATTTTTCTTAGATGACTTATAAATTATGTGTGAAGCTAAGCATATCTTTTCCAAGATGCCCTCAAAAAACAATTCTATCAATATATAAAAATCAAGATGTTGCTCTTGGCCAAGACGTAAATAGACCAACCTCAAACAGACTAGCTGTGAGTTCCTCCAATTCCTGTCCAAGTTGATCTCGTACTTTAGAAAGCCTCTCACACTCTTCATCTTTTAACTTCAGTTCCTATGAGAAATCGATCATTTTATGTTGAATTTCCATAGTTTGAAGTTAGATTCAGCAGACTATATAATCTTTACTAATAAAATTACAATATATTAATAGTCCCCTCCTACAATGTTCACACTTAAAATGTTTATTTAGCACTTGCTATGTGGAAGACAATCAGGCAAATCTAAAATTATAAATAAATCTAACTCACATATTAAATTTTCATGTTTCTTTCATGAGACATCCAAAGATTATGATTACATATTACATGTGAAAATAAACAATTAAATGACTTCATTCTTTTTTCCCTTTTCTCTAAACATATTTATTTCCATCCAGAAAAAAATTTAATTCCATTTATCCATTTCAATAAAAATTGAGTGGGTTTTTTTCATATTTACTTTAAAATTTGTTCACTTACAGATAACTTTAGCAATTAGTCTAAAATTTCCATTAGGAGACTATACCCATTTAGTACTGCAACCAGAGGCAAATGATACATATTTGCACTTAAAACTAAGAAGAATGAAAACAACAAGATCACAACCTCATTTCTAGGACTTCTCAAAAGGTATCAAGTAGATGCTTTAAAAAAATCTTTTAAGATGTAAATAACATGCAATTTTATATGTTGCCCTAAATTAATCTTCCAAATTTAGGGATAAAAAAAATCCAAACTTCCTATATATTGATCACAATTGCATTAATAAAATAATAGGTTAGTTATATTGCAATTGTGGTAGCAGCATAGTTTTTGAATTCAGACAACTCCTGAAAACCAAATATACCAACCGAAATATCAGAAGTACCCAATGACCAACCACATCTTCAACAACACTAGGTAAGGGAGTCTCCACAAATCTTAGACTGTGAGAGAACGTGGCTACACTGCCAACATGGCAGAGTCAGCAACCATGTGGAGGAGACAGCAGGAAGTAGAAGGGATTATAGAGGTATCCTGTGAAGCCTCAGGATCCAAAAATTATTACATATACCCCAAAAAAGAGGACTTGACCCTAATGGAAACTGGGAGAACAAATATGAGAACAAATGGAGAAAAAGGAAAAGGTTTCCACAAGCTCCAAGCTACAGGTGGAGTACGAAAGCCTATTTGCAGTCCTAAAGCAGCAAACAGTACTGTAAAGCCCTCAACTCTCAGGGAACTGCAAAGCATCCAGCAAAGAGAATCTTCCAGGACACGGCCCACTCCAAAGGAAAAACTCACGGAATCTGAAACCAAACTGCAAGACAGGAATAATGGAGACTGACAGAGAAAAGGCTCAGACAAAATAAAGGAGAAAGAGGGTGGCAAGGTTCCAAAGCAAACAGATCACAGAAGGTCGTATAAAAGTATTTTTCTTCTGTTTCTAGAAATATCATCTCTAGACATAATGTTATATCTGTAAAGTTTGTAGAGACACAGGGCTAGAAGAGAAAACCTTCTTGAATGAGGTTTACCCCAGAGAGACAGAGAGGCTACAAAGATAAGACAATAACAACGGAAGGGAAAGCTCTTAAATATAAAACTGAGAAAGCTTCTTGTCTATCTTACTCCTTCACAGGAGCCTCCTCCTAATAGTCCAGGGAAATCCAACCCATTTAAATATGGAAAACAAAAACAAATATGTGAAGCTACCATAATAAAAAAAGTTAGAGGTAAAGCCAGGTCACCTTTATTAGGTAAAGACAATCAGATTGGTATTAAATGTCAATAGCATTTTATGCTAGAAAACAACAGAATAACATTTTGAAGATACTCAAGGAAAAAATGTGAAATGAGGATCTGATATCTAGCCAAACTGTCCTTCAAGTATAAAACCAGAGACAAAGAATTATAAACTTATACAACTTTAGAGAATATCTCTCATATAAGCATGATTCAGGGATCGAGTAAAGAACAGAGATTCACATAATCCAGAAGAAGCTGGAGAAGCTTTAACACTAAGGACTGGGGGTGAGAAGCAAATATATTTCATTGTAGAACTACAACTAAAAGATGGGCACATCAAGGGAATGAAAAGACAAGGCACAGACTGGAGAAAATATTTGCAAAAGAATATCTGATAAAGGACTATTGTAAGAAATATACAAATTCTTAAAACGCAACAGTAAGAAAACAAACAACCTGACTGAAAGATGGGCAAAAGATCTGAACAGACATTTCAACAAAGAAGATACAGAGAAGAAATACGCAGTGAAAAAATATTTCATATTATATGTTATCAGGGAAATGCAAATTAAAACAATTATATACACCGATTAGAATGACCAAAATGCAGAACACTGACAACACCAAATGCTGACAAGAAGCAATAGGAAGCAATAGGAACTCTCATAATTGCTACTGGGAATGCAGTGACATAGCTCTTTTAAAAGACAGTCTGGGGCACCTGGGTGGTTCAGTGGTTTAAGCCGCTGCCTTTGGCTCGGGTCATGATCTCAGAGTCCTGGGATCGAGCCCCACGTTGGGTTCTCTGCTCAGTGGGGAGCCTGCTTCCCCCTCTCTCTCTGCCTGCCTCTGCCTACTTGTGATCTCTCTCTCTCTGTCAAATAAATAAATAAAATCTTAAATAAAAAAATAAAAGTCTGGCCATTTTTTAATCAAACTAAACATACTCTTACCATATGATTCAACAATCACACTCCTTACTATTTACCCAAAGGTGCTCAAAACTTATGCCTACACAAAACCTGAACACAGATGTTTATACATTCATAACTGCCAAAACTTGGAAATAACCAAAATGTCCTTTAGCAGGTGAATGAATAAACTCTGGTACATCCAGATGATGGAGTATTAAAAGGAAATAAGCTAACAGGTCATGAAAAGACATGGGGGAAAATAAATGCATATTATTAAATAAAAGAATCCAATCTGAAAAGGTTATATCCTGTAGGATTCCAACTATATGACATTCTGGAGAAGGTAAAAGCATGGAAACCATAAAAAGAGGTCAGTGGATGTTAGCATTTAGTGAGTGGGGAGGAATAAATAGAGAATAGAGGGTTTTTAGGGCAGTGAAACTATTCTGGATAAAGCTACAATGGTTGACACATGTCATTATAGACTTGTCAAAATCAGTAGAACATACAACAAAGGGAACCTTAATATAAACTCTGAACTCTGGGATAATGATATGCCAATCTAGGGGTCATGAATTAGAACAAATGTACCATTCATAGTGTTGAGAGGCTATGTTAGTGCAGGGACAGAGTGAATGAGAACTCTACCACCCTCTCAATGTAACTACAAACTGGAAACTGCTCTAAAAAATAAAGTCCATTTTTTTAATAGGGATAAAGCTGACAAAACAATTATTCAAATGTTGTAAGCTTTAGGAATATAAAAATAATACACATAAAATATAAGAGAAAGATGAAATTTAATTCACAAATTTCTTAAATACTAATGGGAAGTAAAGGACTATAACTTGAGGCACACAACTAGTATAAACTAAATATATCTAAGAGCATAGAGATTAACACTGAAATAACAGTCTGACTAAAACCAAATGATATGAGAAAAACAGTAACCAGGTAAGTTTAGTATTGCTTATGGCAGGAGACAATGGCAATATCTAAAGAAAGGCTAAGATATATACAATTACAATATAGTATATATCTTTGATTAAAGGAAGATAACAACTAGAATGGAAATCAAACCTTCCAAAATACCAAAAAGGAGGAGGACACAAAGAAAACAGAGCAACATAGGAAAAGGTTGTACACACACAGCAGACATTTGAAAGTTATGTGACAGAAACAAGCCCAAATGTAGCATGCTTATCAATAAATGTGCACAGATACAACTCACCTAATTAAAAAGAAAATGATTTTCAGATTGGCTTAAAAAAGCAAAATCCATCTCTACGCTTTAGATTAGAGACATACCTAAAACTAAGTGATTCAGATAGATTAAAAATAAAAGAATGGGCAGAAGTATACTAAAAAATGTAATACAAATAAAAATGAGAATCTGAATCATATCAGACTAGACAGAATACAGGGCAACAATCACTGAAAACAAAATAACTTCATAATGCTGAAGACTACAATGCAAAATGAAAACTTTAAAATACTGGCAAATGCAAAAACACAGGTAGTCCTAAACAAAGAGGCAGAAGGACATACCATGTTCTTGAGTAGAAAGATATCCTAAAGATGCCAGTTCTCCCTGAGTTAATTTATAAATCTATAACTGCATAAATTTAATGCCAGGTTCTTTCAAACACTAAAACTTCACTATTTTATAATTACATATGAAATGTAAGTCAATTCATTCAACATCTCCTACTCCATGGTCACTACGGTAATTCTCAAGCTAAGAAACCGAGTAAGATAACTGCTCCTTGAGAAATTTGCAATCAGAGCAATACATATGTCATTCAGGAAGGCAAAATTCTTGAATAGCTCCTCTACCAAAGTGGTATAAACCTCACCTTAAATACTAAAAGCCCTCTACAACATGAGCTCAATTTCCCTTTTCAGAGTTTTCTCCCTTCATCCATACGCTAAAGCTAGTATGTTTTGTAGTAGTTAAAGACAAGAAGGGATGAACACCACAAAAAAGATAATACCAGAAAAGTAGGTTTATGGCCCATCCTAAAAAGCACTGGCTTAGAAATCAGGACGTCCTTTAAAGACAAGGGGAGATTATCTCAAAGGCCATGTGAAGTCACTGAAGGATTTTAAACAGGATAGTTATCAGATGTGCAATTCAAAATTGTCATTTGGAAGTATGGTGAGGTAGCTGAGGTTTAAAAAAAAAAAAAAGATTAGAGACAAGAAAAACAGTTCACTGATTACTGCTATATTTTAGGCAAGATACAAATTTAGAGTGGTTGTACTGGAGAAAAGAAATTTGAGAGATATTCAAAACACAGAACTTCAGGACTCTGTTCAAGTATATTCCATTAAATTTAAGACTATGATTCTTAAGATTAACATTTTTATATCAAAAGGAAAAAATGCTGTCAATGAAACAATTTGATTTTTTTAAACTTAAAATGTTCATTTTAGGGGCCCCTGGGTGGCTCAGAGCGTTAAAGCCTCTGCCTTCAGCTCAGGGAGCCCCGCATCCGGCTCTCTCCTTGGCGGGGAGCCTACTTCCTCCTCTCTCTCTGCCTGCCTCTCTGCCTGCTTGTGATCTCTGTCGAAAAAATGGATAAAATCTTTAAAAAAAAACGTTCATTTTATACTTATAATAAGAACTCTTTAAAGTTGATTTTTTTAATATACCTTTCTGTTTCAATATCCTATCATAATGAAGTCATTTTCAAGATATATAAGCCAGTAATTAAGACCAACAAATACAGAACCCAAATCACACAATTCAACTGAATTAATTACAATATGAAAAACTATAATCAAGTTCATACACAAGTAGGCAATGACGAGAGTCACAATGGTTAGTATGGAGTAAAAAATGTACAATTCAGATTCAGTGAAACATGACCATGTAATACATGTCTTTTCTTCCCAACTAATAAATATCTAAAGACAGGGTCAAATCTGATTTATTTCTGTCCCCTACAGGGTCTTGTACAATGCTGTCAGTACTATGACAAAGAACCATGGCCACAGTTAGTAGGACTATGCTGAATATGAATTTGACATAGGTATGCATTTCTGGATGACTTTATTTGGCCGCAAGCTATTCCACTGATTCTTATTTTCCAAGTTATTTCATTCTGTTTTAAGGAAAAATAATTAAAAATTGGAAGTAACACATTATACCAGTAGGTATCACAAGTAGCAAATACAAGAATCAACAAAGGAGTTTATTAAAAATGCATATCCTTAAGCCTCAATACAATAATTTTGATTTCAACAGAATCTGGGGTAGAGTCCAGGAAGTAACATTTAAATAAAGGTAAACTGAAGCCCAATTTCTACCTCAGAAATCCAACAAAACTGGTCTTCAGTATTACCCTGTGGAAGGGCAAATAAGTGAAGAATACATCATCTCTGGCATCCCTGCACCTCAAAATCAGTGATCACATGGGTATTCCCCCTATCCACAGTATGGACTTGTTGCTGGGAGTCACTGCCCAGCCAGGGACTACACTTCCCACCCCACCACACACCTAAGCAGCAGCAGAAAACTGGTTTGCACCAGTGGAATATGAGCAGAAGTTATGTGTCACTTCAAAGACAAGTCTTTTTAGAATGGTGTGCCTTTCTCCAAACTTTCTCTTCCCTTCACTTCATTGGTTAGATACAGATAACAGTAAAATTCAAAAAGACTACAAAGATCCAAGGTAGAAGAAACACAGATCCCTGAATTATTTCATAAAGAACTGCATATCAACTATGTGCCTCTGCTGCAGAATGCTCAAGAAATAAAAATTAACTTCTTTTAGATAAAGTCACTAAAATTTAGGGGTTGCTTACTAGCACCTAGCATGTCCCTAACTAATATGTGTGTCTATTCTATAATAATGTAACTGTATACATATGTATAGATTCATTTAATCAACAAAATATACTGAGAACCCATTATGTGTTCAAAATACAATCATGAGCAAAAAACACATACAATCTTTATCCTCATGAAGTTCAAAATTATTGGACCATGTGTGTTAAGTGTATGTTTTGGGGTTAGGGTTAGTAGGATGGCGCAGAATAGACAATACAAACAGAAATAGAACTTTGACTCCCAATCAAGATAGAGTAACAAGGGGACGCCTGGGTGGCTCAGTTGGTTAAGCCACTGCCTTCAGCCCAGATCATGATCCCAGGGTCCTGGAATCGAGTCCTGCATTGGCTCCTTGCTCAGCAGGGAGCCTGCTTCTCTCTCCGCCTCTGCCTGCCACTCTGCCTGCTTGTATGCTCTCTCTTTGTGTGACAAATAAATACATAAAATCTTAAAAAAACAAAAAAAGAGTAACAAGGATCACATTCACAACCCTACCTGATATAACTAAAAAACTGGAAAAAATATATAAAACAATTTTTAAGACACCAGGCACCCAGCAGCAGACAGTGATCCTCCAAATATATGAAACAAATTAGGTGAGTCCTACAATTTGGCCAAGCTTATCACCCGAAAAGAAGAAAGCACTATTAGACAAGAATTAAAACAGTTATTAAACTGTATTTCATATGTTTGAGAAGCTAGAGGAAAGACTGAACTTATTAAACAGAACAAAAAATATTAAAAAGACCCAACTCAAACTTTCAGAGATGAAAACTACAATGTCTGAGATAAAAATACACTTTATAGGATTTACAGATTAAATCTGCTGAAGAAAGGAGGAGTGACACTGAAGAAAGAGACAGCAACAGAAACTATGCACAATGAAACACAAACAGGAAAAAAAAGATTAAAACATAAATGAATAGAGCATCAGTGAGCTGTGGGACAACTTGAAGCCGTCTACTGAATATGTAATAGGAGCCTGGCAGGAGAGCAGAGATAGGGCAGGTATGTAAAAGTTTTTTTTATGAAATAATAGCCCAAACTTCCCAAATTTGATGAAAATTAACAAACTACTGATTCAAGAAGCTCAACAAACCTCAAGCACAAGAAACATGAAAAAAACTACACCAAGGTACACCATAATCAAAGTGCTTACAGCCAGTGCTAGGGAGGAATCTTACATCACATGCAGAGGAACAAAGGACAATGCCTCACTACTTGTGAGAAACAGTGCAAGCTAGAAGACACTGGAGCAACATCTTTAAAGTACTACAAGGAAAAACTATTATCCTAAAATTCTTGACCAAGTGAAAATATCTTTCAAAATCAAAGATATGAAAATGATACCTTTTCAGATACATAACAACTAAAAATAATTTATCACCAGCAAACATACACAACAAAAATGCTAAAAGATGTCTTCCCAGTAGAAGAAAAATGATTATCAGATGGAAACCAGGATTTACATGAAGAAATGAAGAGCAATGGAAATGGCAGCAATACCAGTAAATATAAAGATTCTTTTCTTATCATCTAAATCTTTTTTTCAATGCAAAAAATAGTAACTGCACTGCACAGTTTAAGCATATGAACACGTGAAACAGACTATGACTACAGCACAAAGGCTACAAACAGTACACTTTTGTAGGGTTCTTACATGTGAGGTAGTATAACATCATCAGAAGGTAGACATGAATAAGTTAAATATGCATACTATTAAGCACAGCAAAGATATATTGCTAATAAGCCAAAGGAGATAAGATGAGATCACCAAAAAAGTGTGGAATTAATCCAAAAGAAGGCATAAAAGAAGGAAAAAGAAGAAAAAGGAATGGATGGAACAAACAAAACAAACAGTACAATGGCAGATTTAAGCCAAACTATATCAATATCACATTAAATGTGAATGTTTTAAATATAACAATTAAAAGGCAGAGATTACTGGAAAGGATTTAAAAAAGAAACTCACTTTATATATGAAGAAAAAAATAGATTAAAGGTACAAGAATAGAAAGATGGTAACTATCTGGTCTCTCTTAAAAGAATCAGAATAGAGAGAATGAATATAGATACAATTTTAATTCATAAGTTGCTAAAATTCAAGAAATATTCTATATTCAAGAGGTATTTTCAAGCCTTGAACTCTAAGTATTAATACTATACTATACCCTTCATAATTCACCATATGTACGTGTTCACATATCATTATTATTTCAATTACCTCAACAGGACCTCTAAATATAGCACATTATAGATTTCAAAAGAAATTCCCAACTTGACCTAAGAAATTAGTAATTTGTTCTGATCAATAAGGAACCACTGATTTATTCTCAATGATGGGTATATATGCTCGATAGTTTACCTCTATATAAACTATGATTTCACTTAATACTGTATATTAAAACAACAGAGTCAGATCCAGATGGCAGAAGCTGATTACAATGACATCGCACCCCACACCCTTCCTTTAGAAAAACATAAAAGACTACTGATTTTTCTTTTTGATAAAATATTTAATCAAAAATATTTTAACATATCTGCACAGCTATTTAGTTATCAGACACTCATTGAAGCATTAATAAGAAGACATATATGCCAGGCATCATATTGTATTATGCTAAGCACCAGGGATACAAAAATCAGTGTTACACTCTTAAGAGACAAGTATAGTAGCAAAGAAGGTGGGAATATATGTTTGTGAAATGTCCTAACATGCTAAAAATTACACATATAGAATGTCTTATCCTCTCAAGTTTCTAAATGTGAATTAGTTCATTTGACCCAAGTTGTCAAACTTATATAGAGTTGTTCACATTATTCCTTTACTGTACTTTTGACATCTGCAGCTCTGCAGTGATATCCTGCTTAATTCCTGCTATTGATAATTTGTCTTTTTTTTGTCAGTCTTCTTAGATATTTGTCAGTTTTGTTGATATTTTTAGAGAATCAGCACTTTTTTTCATTCATTTTCTCTAGTTTTTCAATTGTCAATTTCATTGACAAA
The DNA here is from genome assembly GCF_011764305.1 of Mustela putorius furo. Taxonomy (NCBI): domain Eukaryota; kingdom Metazoa; phylum Chordata; class Mammalia; order Carnivora; family Mustelidae; genus Mustela; species Mustela putorius. The sequence goes on along the minus strand of NW_025422368.1, from coordinate 44,076,277 downwards.
AATTGACAAAAAATGACAATTGAAATTGCTCTTTATTGACATTGACATTGCTCTTTATTACTTCTTCCCTTCTGCTTGCTCTGATTTTGCTATTTTTAGACTGCTGATTTAAGATTTTTCCCTTTTTCTAATAATAAATATTTGGTGCTATAAATTTCCCTCTGAAAGTTAATTACAGTCACAGAAAAAGAATAGCCACAAATTTGGGAATAGATAGCAGAAATTTTAAAGATGACCAAATGGGAAATACAACAAATTAAAAGAAAATTCTCCAAGGTAAGATACAGAAAATATTCAAGCCCAGCTGAATGCCAAAGATAATTACTACCAAACAATTCCTCAAAATAAAATAACTTGGACTAAATAACTTCAAGTGAAGGACCATAAAGTCAACCACACACAAGAAAGGGAAAACCCCCACGTGAAACATAACCCACCAATTTGGTATGAATGATGATGTAATAAGACAGGGAGCAGGCACTGTAGGCAGTGCGTACTCTCAGATGAGCTTCTTTACTATTCCATTATTTTCAAAGTTGCCTAGATGCTACCCCACAGGAGCTAAGGCTGTACATACAGGAAGGTAAATGTAGAACTGCAAAGACTTCATTGGGGTTGCCCCATGTCATGAATACATCTTACTTTCAAATACAAAACACGGAAAAATAAAGCATCTTTTTTGCTTACCCTCTGAGCTTTTGCAAGTTCTTCTTTTAATCTTTCATAGCCCTTTTCTCGGACTTCCAAAACAGATGGGCTTCGTAAACGGGACAGACTATCAGTACTCAACCCAAAAATATCATCGCTGCCATCACAAGCCTCTGTTATAGTAGCACCCTGTAAAAACTCCCTCTCTGCATTACAGTTGTCCTTTCTCGTAGTTAATTTAGTTAACCCAGCTGTGACTCCAGAGGTAGAACAAGGCGCTGGATCTGTACCATGGATGCTATAAAGGAAAGTTCAGAAAACATAGGTATATGCTCACACAGAACCGGCATAAACACAAAGGTCTAGAACTGCACTATCCAATGTGATAGCCCCTATATTTAATAATAGCATTAACTTAAAAATTAACTTATAAATTATTAATTAATTAAAAATTAAAATCAGTCAAAGCTAAAGCTAACACATTTCAAGTCTAACCACATGCAGCCACTGGCTATCACATTTTCATCATCACAGAAAATTCTATTTAATAGTCCTACTCTAGAACGGGGTCAGCAAACTAAATGCAGCCTAAATCCAGCCTGCTACCTGTTTTGTAAGGCTCACAAGCCAAGATTTATTTTCACATTCTCAAATGGTTAAAAAAAAATAAAAATAATAATATTTTGTGGCATAAGAAAATGACATGAAACTCAAAATTCAATGTCCATACATGAAGTCTGACTGGAGTTTATTCATTTACGTACTGTCTGTGGCTGCTCTCATACTTTAACAGCAAAGCTGAATAGCTGCAACAGAGACTGTACGGCCAGCAAAGCCTAAAATATTTACCACATGGCCCTTCACATAAGAAGTTTCCTGACCTTTGCTCTTGAACATTAATATGTATTGCTCCTCTTCATAGACAAACTTATTCAAATTTTCTAAAATAGTATAACTTAAGGCAAGCAAACCAACTGTCCATTTGTTTAACATCATACTCCAAAATACAGATCTTGAGATTTCCTACCTGATACTAGATATTTCTGCACAGTTTAAACGTCTGGGGGATGAATACACAGGTTGCGTGGGAAGGTCGGAAACATCTAAGGCATTAGCCTGAATTGGGGCAGAGCACAGAGTTGAAGGATGTGGCCGATAGATGACACTTGGTGAGGTAGTCTGCTCCTGATTTCCTGATTCATACACACCAAGAAGGTCTGGAGAAGTAGGTGAAGCAAGGTTTACTTCATGGAAGCCTTCCAAGGGGTCATTAGCCATAGCAAAAGCCTCATCATAAGATAACCTATGTTAAAACAAAAAGCAGGCAGTTATTTTGATAGTGACATTTAAAATTAAATAAGACCCATAAGTTTTAAAACATGTCTAATAATCCACATAAAGTATAAACTTAAAAGAACAAAGAAAAAATACCATAATCATTTAACATTTATTAAGTGACCTCAGAGTATAAATATTACAAAAGGCAAACAATGTGACTTGAAATGAACTTGCAAGTTATAGCAAATGCTGTTAAGCTGAGTAAATTAGTAAGTAAGTACAATGAGGAAAGAAATAAAAATTTGCTTGATATTTTTTTAATCAATGTCTATCATATGACATTAGAGTAAGTAAGAGAGGCAGTAAAGATATGTACATGCTTGGAATGAGATACAGACATTACACCATACAGCTGATGCTCAGAACACAGGGCTGAGGCACCAAATCCCCACATAGTTGAAAATCCACTTGTAACTTTTGACTACCCAAAATCTTAACTACTGTTAGCCTCCTGTTGACCAGAAACCTTACCAATACACAGTCAACTAACACGGATTTGATACGTATATGTATTATATACTGTACTCTTAAAATAAACTAGAGAAAATACTAAGAAAAACCATAAGGAAAATATATTTACAGTACTGTATTGTATTTATCCAAAAAAATCAACATGTAAGTGGACCCTGATAATTCAAACTCATGTTGATCAAGGATCAAATGACAATTTCAAATTTAGGTAAGAGGTGCAGAGCTTTTATGTACCTTTCACCCAGATTATGAAACTGTTAACATTTTGGACCATTTGTGAATGGGTTTGCGACATGATGCCCATTACTGCTTAGGATCTCAATATATCTATCTTCAGCACAAGGACATTTTCCTGTCTGACCACAAAACCATCAAAGTCAGGAAATTAATACTGATCAATATGACCATCTAATCAACAGGCCCCAGTCAAATCTCACAGACTGTCTCAATAATGGTCTTATTTAGAAGTCTAGGATCCAATCTGGGATAATGTGCTATCTTTCCCTAAGCCTTAAATTTCTCCTCTGATGGGGTAAGAATGGGTATGACAACATTCTCTCCATTCTCCAGGCTGCTGTAAGGATTAAAAAAGAGATCAATCAAATAAAGTACTCAGTAGTGTGCTGTGCACTTGGCACCCAGTATGGCCTCAATAAACATTTGTTACTATAGTCAGCCACTAACAATAACATGTACACTTCAATGTTTCCATAAGGAAAAAGTATTTCAAAACTACTCAATTATATCACGAAGGTTACATTAAAATTAAAAAGTATACCCCTCAAATTTTTCACTTGAAGAATGTAAATCTTATAAATCCTTTATTGATTTTCCAGTGTCTACAGAATAAAGTCCAAATTTAACAGCCTGAAAATCAAGTCTTCTATCATCTGAATCCAAACTCTTTCCCCAATTTTTTCCTTCTCAGAATAAAAATGTGCTAATCACTAGTGATACCCTCCCACTCCCAAACTCCCAAACACAGGCCCCAATGTAACTCCTAATTTCTTTATAATACAAAAAATTTCATTCATTAAGCTGCAAAATTCTACTCTTTCATATCCTCAATAAAAAGTGTTTAAAATAAGACAAGTAGAGGGACACCTGGGTGGCTCAGTTAGTTAAGCATCAGCCTTTAGCTCAGGTCATGATCCCAGGGTTCTGGGATGGAGTCAGACATTGGGCTCCTTGCTCAGCGGGGAGCCTGCTTCTCCCTCTACTTGCTTGTGCACACGTGTGCTCTCCCCCAACCCCAACAAATAAATAAATATTTTTTAAAAAATAATAATATAAGACAAGCATTAAACAAAAAGGCTGCAGTAAAGCTGGGAAAGGAGAAGTGACCCAATATTTATATTCTTTCAAAAGTACAATTACAACATGTCACAAACCTTCAAGGTTATATATATATATATATATGGACAATGAAAACTGTATCTATTAAATCTGAAACTGCCGAATTTCAAATCCAATCAATATTTTCTTTGTTGTTGTAGCAAACAGTCTGAGTCCTCAAAATAAAACTAATTCTTGTTTTTTCACCCAAAATAGTCACTTGTTAAATGAAAGATCATATTAACAAGGAACGTAAGGTATTTAATACTCAATTTATTATTTTCATCCAAAAAATATTATTCATTCCTTATTTATAATACAGACAAACATACACCAAACATCTAACCCTGAAAATTTCATTTTCACTTGAATATAGTTTGTTAATCCATTCACTTTCGAGGAAAAAATGGGTTTTCAATAAACTCTGACATTTTATCAGTAACTATCTGATACTTCCTTTCATCCATCCCACATACTTTTAATTCACATCATTACCCTTACAAGTTCACCGAATCATAGAATGTGAAAGCATTTGCATTTCTAGAAATGCAAAATGGTAAAAATCTTATTGAGGAAAATTTGACAATATTGAGGAAAATTTGGCAAAATGACATATTCATTAAACCAACATGCCCATTTTCAGGCCTTTATCCCAAAAATAAACTAAAATAAAGAAAAACAGATACATGCATAATGCTAGCAACATTAGCAAAAGACCGACTACAATCTTCTTATAGCAAAAGCTGAATGAGCTAATGTACCTCATAATGAAGCATAAAATAACTGTAAAAAGAAATAAATACTATCTTCGTATCACTATGAAGGGATCTTGAGGATATACAGACAAATTAATAAACAAGATAAAGGGGTGTCTGGGTGGCTCAGTGGGTTAAGCCTCTGCCTTCGGCTCAGGTCATGGTCTCAGGGTCCTGGAATCGAGCCCCACATCGGGCTCCCTGCTCAGCGGGGAGTCTGCTTCTCCCTCTTCCTCTACCTGCCTCTCTGCCTACTTGTGATCTCGCTCTGTCAAATAAATAAAATCTTAAAAAAAAAAAAAAACAAGATGAATATGCACAGGAAGCTATTTCTATGTACATATATAATTGTAATTGTATATGTATATGACATATAGATGTATTACTATGGATGCAGACTTACATTTTTAGAAGTGGAAGGATAAACCAAAAACTAATAGAAACAGGTAATCTATGGGAAGAGGGAGAGAAACAGGAGGAGGAGACAGGTATGAAAGCTAGACTTTTTCAAATGGACCTTGCCTTACAGATTTGAATTTGAGCTTGGAACCATGTAAGTGATAAAACAATACTAAATTTTAAAAAAGAATCCCTAAAAAATAAAACAAATAAACTTAGCTGTGTATTGAGATAGTAGCTTAACAACATAGAAGAACTACTGCAAGTGGTTTTAAAACATAAAATTGTACACACTTAACAAATATATTCCAAAGACCAAAGAATGTGAAAAAAGCTGTTAAACTATTTTCAGTGATCACATTATTAATGTTGCTGTCATAAAACCATTATTTATAATATTAAGGAAATAAGTTATTTTAATGTCATTCCAAATTAAGGATTTTCAGCATATGAGAAGAGATACAAATGTGAAATCAAAGAAGTAAAAATTCTGAAAGTTTTAAATATGAATCCATCAGAAAAAAAAAATTCTATTAGAACAAAAAAATTCCTAAAATTTATCCACTGAGGTGGTAATAACAACAGTAACCGACTCAGGGGCAATGAGTAAGTACCCCTTGTGCCCAGCATAATACCATTTTGTACGAAAAAAAAAAAGAACAACGGCTCCTTAGAGAAATGGCTGATTTCCAGGCCAAGCACAGTAACGTACAAAAAGACCCTGGGAACATCCTGTTATACCAGGAAGCAAGAAACTATCAAAGACTACTGGAGTGGTATCAAAAGGATTCTCACTAACCAAAGACAGGACAATCTGAACATCAAAAAGATACTATCTGTAAGGAATCAAAAAAATTATATATATTTTTTAAATCACTGAATTCATGATGTTATTAAAAATAAAAAACAAAAGCGGGGCACCTGGGTGGCTCTGCCTTCGGCTCGGGTCATGATCCCAGCATCCTGGGATCATGCCCCATATCGGGCTCTCTGCTCAGCAGTGAGCCTGCTTCCCCCCTCTATGCCTGTCTCTGCCTACTTGTGATCTCTGACTGTCAAATAAATATAAAAAATATATATATAATAAATATCAAATAAATAAATAAAATCTTTAAAAAATAAATAAAAACAAAATCCCCCTGGTCCCCTTTGATGGGTGCTAGGGAGTCAATTCATTATTTTAAAAATTGGTATAATTAAAGAATCAGGTACAAGTAGGAACTAAGGAGAAAGACAAAGCCCTTGGAAGGGCTTTTTGGGCATGTTTGAGGTATGAAAGCCAAGCCTTTATGGAGAATACAAATATGCTATAAACTGAAGTAAAAGTAATGAACGTAAAATACAAGTCTCAGAGGTGGGTTTGAATCCTGCTTCTGTCAAATTATTGGGCCAACATGTGCCTAGGTGTCCTCATCTGGAAATCTGTGCCTGGGCTATTTTGTTTTGTTTAGCAAGAAAGAATGTGTTCAAGCAGGGGCCACCAGGGGGAGAGGGAGTGGGAGAATTCCAAGCAGGCTCCACAATCAGTGTGTTGTGCTGCTACAATCCTCCACACACTCCACAGCAGTGTGTACCCTGCTCAATCTCACAACCCTGAGATCATGATTTGAGCTGAAATCAAGAATCAGGTGCTTAACCAACTGAGCCACCCAGGCGCCACTTATGCTTGGGTTTCCTACCTTTCATGATGAGAATGAAAAGAAACGCACGTAACACTTAGGACAGGACCTCTGGTCACTGCCTCTCCCTACAAGGTTTTCATTCTGTAGGATACATTTAAACTTTGTTTAAATTCAAATCACTTCTGAAAAGATTATTTTAAGGTTAAATTCAGTCCCTTTTTCAAGCATATGCAATTTCCATAAGATGTAACTTAGCTGGTAATGAGCCACCAATCACACTCATCTGAAAATCTTTTGCTCTTTAAAATATATGGAAGCTTTAAGAATTACTTCATATTCAAAGTTTTTATATGAGTAAAATAAGCTGCTATTTTTTAAGCAGTGTTATTTTTGCATCAAGTAATGAGTAATTCAAAAAAACCTAATTTCTTCTGGAGATTATCCCAATTCATAAACTAAACCTGTTAAGGAACACTACCAATGTGTGAAAAAGGTTGACCACATTAAATTCTTATGGGTGAACTACAGCCTATTTGGTTTTATTATTACTGAATTCTAAGCAATAAAGCTGACATTGAATTATAAGGAAAAGTTGACCAAAACAATTTACTTCTGATCACCCGTATGTATTTCATGTTATTTTTTCTTTCTAGAAGTCAGTATTATCATAGCAAAAGCAACAGTCAATGTTTACTGAAAGTTAACTATGTGTCAGATACTGTTGCTAAGAATTTCACATGTATTAACTCATTTAATGAATGCCTAGAGAAATCCTAATAACATGTCATCAAATTCTTTCTAATTAATATGAACTTTCTAACTGAAAATACAAGGCATCTTTAGGATAACTCAAGAAATTAAGATGAATTGCTGGTACAATATTTTCAATTAAAAACTGAAGCACTTGGATAACATTGATACGCATACATAATTTAAATGAAATCAAGAAACTCAATTTATATTAGTCCAAAATTAATAGTCCAAAAGAACAAATAAAATCCATTTTCCCACAAAAAGCACATTCCCCTCATTTGATTTACTTAACAAGTGAGAAACAAAGGATTTACTTCTAAGGGGAAAAATACTTTAAAGCCATAATCTTAATCTTTTCCCATATCAATTTAATATCTGAAAATTAAATAATTTTAATTCAGTATTATTTTACTACAATTCCTCCAAGCACACGCTTCAGAAAGTAAATAATTTCCAACGCAGGAGGTTATATGCATCACAGCAGAACAGAAACAGAAATACCTGAAGAAAAAAGGTAAGGTTTTAGTTTTGACCAGCCTCTAACTTACACACGCAAACTTGGGCAGGACATTAAACTTCTCTGAGCCCAAATGTCTTCATCTGTTTAGTGATGAAATTGGACCCAAAGATCCCGATTTTAAGGTTGTAAGTGTATCTGTATGTGAGAAGGAAGACCAGGTTCTGACAACCAGTATTTGCTACCTCACCAAAAACCTTGTACTCTGGAACTGGACTGATGTCCTAGCTCAATCAGTTACTAACAACTTGACCTCAGAGCTCTAAATCTAAATTTCTCACCTGAAAAAAATGGGGGGGGGTGTTAATAACTGTACTGAACTGATCTCATAAGGTTGTCTGAGCATTAACTCAGACAATACTCATCAAGGGCTTGGTACCATGGCTGCCACTGACCAATTAAAATTCATTATTACTAATTATAATGATCTTTAAGGTATCTTCTGACTAATACTTGCCAAATATTCTGTCACACTATCTCAGCACAAACATCATCTTCATCAAAGAGAAAAAAACGATGGTTGTTTGGTTTAAAAATATTGTTAAAATTACAAGTGTATTGTTGTAAATGTTCCTCAACAAAGCAAACACTTATACTGTGCACCCACATCCTGTATTTAACAGACATAGATGTTTACATATGTATTATTTTCCTCTTTCAATTTATTAACAGACTGCTGGAGGATGGAAAGCAGGGAGGAAGGTCCAGATGCTTTTATTAATTCCCAAATGACTTCTTAATTTAGCATGAATTTTGGAAGAGAAAAAACAGCTTCTGTCATTAAAAATTAGGTTGCTATTTCAATAGTGTATAACGAATTAAAGTGTTACAAATCCCAACAATTCACTTCCTTAAAAACCACTAACATTTAAAATATATTTATTAAATACATTTTACCCATATACAATATTAGTGCATTTAATAAAATTTTTTATCAATTGTGTTTATTCTATTTAGAAAGGAAGAATGATTGCCAGCTTACATCTCCTCAGGGCAAATCCTGGCAACAAGTTCTAAGAATGGCACTATGAAAATGGACTGAAGAGACAGCGCACAGCCACTAAATGGTTACTGTGGGGGTTGTGGGGAGAAGTGTGGGAGGAAGGAAATGTTTCAAGGAGAGGAAAATATAAGTTATTTTAGATGCTGAGTAGGAATCCAATAGGTGGACAAGGCAGGGCAATAAAACAGGACAGTCAGGGAAAAATGACACTAAAGAAAACAACGAAAGAGAGAGTGACAGAAACAGAAAATCAGGCTGGAAAAGCAAGTATGTGATAGATTAAAAGCTTCGTTTAACATGGAAAATGCTGCTGCTTGTAGTTTATCCTGAGGAGATGGTCAGATCTACACTTTAGCAAGTACAGATACACTGTACTGCAGTCATTAGAAAAAAAAAATGACTCCTAAGGCCATAAGGACTTTAGAGAAAAGAGACTAGAGGCAGTTGGTTAAGAGGTTATTGCAACAGGCTAGCCAAGAGGTTACAAGGGTCTGATGTTTGTTTGTTTGCATACTATGTTACATTAGTCACCATACCGTCCTTCATTAGTTTCTGATGTAGTGTTCCATGATTCATTATCTGTGTATAACACCCAGGGCTCACTGTCAAGGCCATACCTCCAAGACTGGAAAGGATGAAGATGCATATATACATGCATACATACATACACACACATGAAAAACATTCTAATAGTGTCACATATTTATACATACATACACATACATTCTGTACACATGACATACACATATACACATAGTATACATTTCATTATTCTAATTATTCCTCACAGTATCCCTTTGAACTGGGATTCTTTTTTTAACAGAAAAAGAAATAGGCTCAGAGAATAATTAATTTTGTCAAAGTCAAATGGTCAATAAATAACAGTGAGGATTCAAACCCTGGTATGATTCTGCCACCTGATTCCACTACATCCAAGAATCACTTCAGAAGGAAAACTGACTGGGGGGACGAGGCAGGATTCAGAGAAAGGGTAGGTCAAGACAGAGACTCTCTAAGAGGTCTCACTCAACGAACCATGAGTGAGTGAGCGAGCATTCTGAACAGAGTACTGTTCACTCTCTGAACCCTCGTCTTACTTCCAGGAAGGCAAAACTAACGTTTCTCTAACACACAGCTACTGAAATGAGCATTCACTATTGCCTTGAGTTCTAGTCTATTTTCCTATATTTTCTTTGCTATCATCATTTCTTCCTCCATTTAGCTGCTGTGTGGGATTTAAAAATACTTATTCAGCTCTTATAGAACTTGGGGATCGGCATGTAAGTAGAAATAAACAGAAGCTTGATTTTATTATTGTAGTCTTACTGTTATGTGAAAAATATGGCTATTTCATACCAAGGAATTACTATTAATTTTTTAAAGTGTTTGTAACCATATTATAGCCAACTGCCCTTCATTGTTTAAAAAAAAATACTGAGATATTCACAGATGAAAGTATACAATGCCTGAATTCGCTCAAAATAATACAAGAAGGGGAGAAGTAGTAGATGTAGCAGGACTGACCCTTCTTGCTGACTCCTGGGCTAAATGATAGGAACTCTGAGGTTCACTATGATTTTGCATCTACTGATTTTACTTGAAATTCTCCACAATTAGACAGCTTTCAAATTTATTCAAATACAATATAAATAAGGGGAAAGATATTAATCATTTTTTCATTAACATTCACTAAACATTTTGATATTAACAAAAAAGATCACATTTATATTTTAAGAAGCGTCCTATGTTGGTAAGCATAAATTTAATTAATAACCAAAGGGAAAAATTAGTCAGATGGTCAATCAAGCTACACAATCTTTCCACTCTTATTAAAACTGAGCACAAATTAAGTTGCATTTACCAATTCTACAGGATGCAAATATGTTTTAGAGATGCTAGTTTTTGCAGATTCTTTAAGGATTTTCAGAAAATACTCAGAACTTAACTGGCTTACTAATACTGTATTTGACTACAAATCCTTAGAAAAGAAATATAAAAAACATTTTCCAATAGTTTTCTTAATAGCAGAAGACTCCTTATTTTGCATAAGAATGTACGTCAACACTCAACAGGCACTGAGGTGTATATTCTTTGGCTAAATAAACAGTAAGAGTCTTTAGAGAGAGAATAAATAACAAAGCAGAAAGAGTACAGAGAGTGATTCCAGGCTACCTTTGTTTCAAAAATACAGATACAACAGTAAGCACCTTGGGAGAATATCAAGACTAGAGAAACTGAGTTTTTAAAATGTTTGGGGATCCTGAGCATTTTATCAAAGTAGTTTCAGAAAACCTTCCTTCTAGCTCAGTCATTAACTAGCTGTGCAAACTTGCACATGTTACTTAATTTCTCTGGACCTCAGTTTCAGCGTCTATAATGGGTGGTATTACCCCTCATGCCTGTATCTGACAAAATCAAATGGCTTAACAGTCAATGTAAAAATGTTGCATAGATTGCAAAGCACAATACAAACGTGTGCTATCTGTAAAAATCTAAGGGGTCTTATAACCAGAAGGGATCCTTATTTATCTGATATAAAAAGGAAAACAGGGTTGTTGTTTTTTTCCTGAGGTGTAGAGTTCAAATACAATTCTCTTCCTAAAAGGAAATTAATACACTTTGACTTATTGTTTTTTTTTAACTGTTTTGGATGATTTTTTATATCTGATCCTGATCTGTCCAACCTAGGCGCTCCCAACAAATACTTAATAACATTATCCAAACCCATCATATTACAATTCACTTATTTAATTAATTCTAAGCTATCATCTATATGTTCTTTAAAGCTTCTTTTTTTTTTTTTTAAGATTTTATTTATTTATTTGACAGAGATCACAAGCAGACAGAGAGGCAGGCAGAGAGAGAGGGAGGGGAGGAAGCAGGCTCCCCACTGAGCAGAGAGCCCAACGTGGGGCTCGATCCCAGGACCCTGGGATCATAACCTGAGCTGAAGGCAGTGGCTTAACCCACTGAGCCACCCAGGTGCCCCTCTTTTAAGCTTCTAAAGTAATCTCATTCTTGCATAGTTTCTTTATACCAGATTGTCAATCCATATACGTAGAATTCTATCAACTTCCATTATAATTACATTTACAACCCTGTTCTTAACAACAAGAAACAAATCCCCACAAACTTGAACAACTTCAAAATTTTCCATTCTCTTCCTCTGATTTAAGTAATCTCAGCTAATGGCTACAGCTTTCTCATTTTCTGCTGCCAATATTCTAAGGTAAATCAAGATTACTTTTTCACTTTTTCCTAACCATGAATAGGTAGAATTTAAGCTTATAAAACTATCTCATTTAGTTGTAAGTTGAAAGGGAAAGCAGAAGAGAAAAACAAAGATAGCAAGTTAATGCTAGCTGCTGAAAGAATATCCTTCCCTTTCTTTCCTTAGTCCCCACAGCTCTTACTCAGAACACATTTCCATTACTGCTGCCAGATCAATTTCAATATATCTTAATATTCTTCCACTGACACCCATCACTACACAGCCCAGTACCTATGGGTTCCAGACCCAGTGCTAAAGCTATAAAATGGCGGGTAGGATGACTTATGCCCTGCCTTCAAAGCACGTGTAAATTAGAGAAAGAGAACACACTGTGAAGATTTACAAGGCAATACAAATACCAAAACTAATGAATACCAAAAGAGAGGCATGTACTCAGTACTCTAGAAGCATAAAAGAGAAAACACACATGCATATATACACACATACACACACACACGCACACACAACTACTAGCTGGCAAAGCTAGGGAGAACAGTAGAGAAAGGGAGGAATTAGCGAGCAAGGAGTTTTCAAAGGCTCAGATATTTTATTTTTTAAATACCCAAGTGTGCTTAAGTAATTAATTTAGTAACAATTTACTGTTCTTTAATGAACTACATCTTAACCAAAACTCTAAGACAAAGCTTTACACTTGAAAAAGTGTACTCCCTCAGAATATCCCAGAAGTTCTCCCTCATTTCCTCAACACGCAGTATCTACCAACGACTCAATCCTTCCTCCCCACTCTCCAACTATTCTAACGCTTTGTCTTATTTGGCATGCATTAAAACTACAACACATATGTGACATATACGTTCTAAATTTTGATAACCTTGGGGCGCCTGGGTGGCTCAGTGGTTAAGCCTCTGCCTTTGGCTCAGGTCATGATCTCAGGGTCCTGGGATTGAGCCCCGCATTGGGCTCTCTGCTCAGCAAGAAGCCTGCTTACCCCCTGTCTCTGCCTACTTGTGATCTCTCTGTCAAATAAGTAAATAAAATCATTAAAAATAAATAAATAAAAAATAATAAATAAATAAATTTTAAGAACCTTTATAAAAGATACGGGAATGATTATAAGGCCTTCTAGACTCCATGAATACTTTCCTTCAACCACTATCCCCCCCACTGTGACTTGCAGAGTAGATGCTCAATGAATATTTGATTTGAAAATCTCTGGTGACACATAAAGAATTACTTATTATATTAAGTATCTCATAAAAGCTTAATTAAAAACAATTCAGCATTACAATCTACACATGAAGCAGTAGAGTGTAGTGGCAAAGAGCACAAACATTAAAAACTAACTGCCTTTTCTAATCTAGTCGTGTTGCTTAATTTGCTGTGAGATTTTAAAGCAAGCTGCATAACCTTCCAGTGTCTTAATGTTCTCAACTATAAAATGGGATAAAGCATTAGCTAACTCCTAAATCACTGTCAGAGTATATGACTTCAGATAGTGCTTAGAGCAGAACCTGCCACGTGGTAAGCTATAAGCTCAAAAGTAGGAGTAGCAGTACTGGTATCACCATCACCAGAAAACCTGGATACTTTTTACCCAGAAATACAAATGACAAGAACACCTTTGTTCTGCAGTCACCTTTTAATTACAATGTTTTTCTACAGAAGGTGTAGAAAGCAATGGAGAGAGCAAGGATGTGAGGAGTTCCATTTTGGGCAGCCTACTCAGTTTTCAATCCCGGCTTGGCTCTGCCATTAATCATCTATATGACCACTGACAACTAAGTAACCAGAAGCAAGGTATTTTACCTCTCTGAATCTCAATTTCCTGATCTATAGATGTGGTAATACTGCTTATATCCCAGCAAGTCCTGAGGACCAAAAGAATCAAAGTACCTAGAGCAACAAAGTATAGACCAGTTACCAAGCTAGTATTTGTTCCTTTCCCCCAACTGAATATCTCATTTAATTCTCATCCCACCATTATGATTTTCATATTAGTTTGAACCATGTTAAAAACAGCTGAAAACTGGCAGTCACATGGTTTGACCTAATACTCTATCCACTTACAAATGGAGAAAATAAGCTCTGAGAGGTTCAACGATTTACTGAAGGTCACATGCACAGTAAGTAACAGAGCTAAAACTTTAAAACCGATTAATAATTTTTTCATACTGCTAGGTAACTAATTGGTTCAGTCAGTCCTGCTCAGGAAAGAAAATAAAAGGTGCACTAACTACAATCATACATGCAAACTGTCACCTCCAAGTTTTTGCTCCACCATATAAAGAATTGATTGGGACGGGCCTAGATTTCTAAGAAAACTTCCATTGTAAAAATTAATTGTGGAATGTCTGTGTATGTGTTGTGGGGAATTGAGGGTTTAGAGAAAATTCAAGGAAAAAGTATTAAAGGAAGCATATGCACAACTATACTAATTCAAAAAGTAAAAGTGTATCTAATTAGAAAACCCACAAGTGGCCAAACACCAACTATCCATCCTAGGAAAAGGTGTGAGGTATTCAATACCACAGTTGGATTGTTTGCCAAACACAAAGGAGGAGTTATATTAAAGTATCCACTTTGGTTAATAAATGTATAGACTAATATATTATATATATGTGTGTGTATAAATATATATATACATTATATACATATTTATATATATATAGTGTAAGAAATACACTATTGTAGTAAAATTGTAAAACTGTTTAACTTCTTTAAACTCCACAAGGGTTTTAGCATTAGGTCACATAAGCCACAGTTGGGATTCAGTGTCTATCCAAACATGAAAAGTTCCATCAAAATGCGCAGGACTAGTAAATAAATGACAAATATTAACAGAGCAAGGCCCCATAAAACTGGTGGAATATTTAACAGTATCAAATATTTACTGTGATCGGTCTACTAATCTATTCTGCCTCTTTTCTCCTTGATTTGTCATTCACCGTTTTAAAGAAACCGTGAAAAAAAATAAGGAACAAAATAATGAGGATAACGAACAGAACTGGGTCTTTCAATCGATTTACAATAGAACAGTTTTGTTTTAATCCGCTTATCGGTCTTCTCCAATTATGTAATCATTCCACGGCAAAAGATTACACGGCTTTTTTCCCCACACTGAAAGGAGTTGGGAGGGGGAAACAGGAGTGTGGAACAGGTAGCCGCGGAATATGCTGTATTTCGGCGAAACTAAATTGCTTTCTCAGGGATCAGTATTAACTCAGCATTAATTTTCCAGACCTTACCCTTTAGCCATTACAGATTTGTTTTCTTAATCCCATAACAACTGGCAACTCTTCACGTGCTGCAGATTCCACCTAACATCATCACTTCTAGAGTCCATTAGAGCAGGCTGGTCCCCGGGCAGTCGCAGAGAGTTGTCAACGCTGGAAGGGCAGTGTAATTACAATTACGTCGGTGCAGCCCGTCTCAATTCCCCGAAACAAAAGTCAGGCTGAAATGCGCTGCCGCCTAAGGCGCGACTCCCGGCGCTTGCTCTGGCCCCCCAAGTTTCGCCGAAACCTGCCAAGGGTGACCTCTACGTCTCGGCCCGGAGCCTCGCGTGTCCTTTACTAAGACTCCAGGTCCAAGTCTACTGCTTCGCCCCACTCCAGGTCCCGCGCAGCGCCGGGCTCCACACTTGTTCGGGAACTCTCTTACAACCAACACCCCCCCACCCCGCGCCACCCCGCGGCCGCGGACCCCCGGCAGCCAGCCGCGCGCGCGCCCCCCCCGACAGGTAACCGGGATTCGGGTTCACAGCCGCGGGCGCTCGGGACCGCGCAGTTAATGAGTAACGCGCCCGCGTCCGGGGGGGCGGGGGAGGAGCCGCCGCCGCCGCCGCCCGACGCCACAGCGGCCCCAGACACCCCCAGACACCCCGAGGCGCGGAGCCCTCCCGCCGGGGGTCCTAAAGCCCGCGTGCCGAGCCGGGGGAGCGCGCTTGCCGGGCTAGGAGCTGCTGGGCCGGGTCCCCGCGCGCTGCGCCGGCACTGCACCTGCCACGGCTGCCCCTCCAGGCCGGCTCGCGGGAGGGAGGCGGGCGCGCGGGCACCGAGGGGGGCGGTGCTCCGCGCCTGGGGCCTCTCCCTCCCGCGGCTGCACTCACCTGACGAAATCACCGCGGTCACTGTCCGCGCTCAGGGGCGCTCTCAGCGCTGTACGGAGCGCGCCCGAAAACAGGGAGAAGAAGAAGAGGACGGCTGGCCGACGCCGCTACACTCAGTCGCGGTGGGCGCACTGCGCTGGGAGCCGCCGAGGGAGCGCGGGACTGCGCCTGCGCTGGGAGCGCGGCCGGGAGCCGGGAGCGGCTGGGCCCGATGGAGAGAAGGCGGGGCCGGGGGCGGGGAGGGGGCGGGGCTGGCGTGGGGCTGGCGTGGGGCAGGCGTGGGGTGGGAGGAGCCGACGCGCTCCCGCGCCCCCTGGCGTCAGGCGGGACTCTTCGCAGGTGCCTGGGCGCGTGCCCCAGGTGCTTCCGCGGGCGGTTGCCCTGGAAACGAGCGCTCGCCTAGCCGGAAGGTGTTTCCCTGGGCTGTATGGGCGGCCTCGAGTTGACTTCGTGTTGGACTGTCCAGGAGTCGGAAAATGAACCTTCGATGTGAGTTGAGGACTGCTAGAACCAACCTGAAACTTGGCGTCCATATATGTATATATAACTTACGACGTGTGTGTGTGTGTGTGTGTGTGTATGCGTGCGTGTGCGCGTGTGCGCGCGCCTGGGAATGGGGGCCGAGGAAGCCTGATAGAACCAGATTCCATCATTTCAGCAGCGGCTTGAGTTCGAGAATGTCCTTTCTGTACCCGCCTTCTCTCATCTTTTGTGTTAACTTTTTTTTATCAGACGTCCACCCCACTTTAGATTCTCCAGGTAGAAAAAGTGAAAAATACAGAATCGAGGTCCCAAAATCGGATCAAAAAGAGGCGATCACCGTATGTGTCTCTGTGTTTAGTAAAAGACATGTAATTTATGGGCCAAACATTGAATAGGACCATCATTCTAAATATTGATCACATTTGTTAGAGGCAGTGAAGAAGAGTACATTATGTGTATGACTACAGGAATCAGAATTCCTGGAATTGAAATCACTATCCCTAGCTGGGTGATTTTGGGCAAGTAGACCTCTGATTTTCCCGATTTTCTCAAAGGTAAGTAGGGATAATAAGCATATCTACCTCACTGAGTCATTGAGAGATTAAATGGTCTAATACATGTAAAACAGTGTACTACCTGATGCAGACTGCCCAATGAATATCAGCTGTTATTATTAATAACATTACTGTTACTGTCCACCCATAATCCAAACAGAAACCTGGAAAGTCATTATTTACTTTTTCATACCCCTTGCCAATAGAGCAAGTCTTAACCATTCTCATTCCCAAGTTAATTCTTCAATCTATCCCATTTCCTATTCATTGTCACTAGATAATAACCTTCCTCCATTAATGGACTTCTGACTATTCTCCCTTACCTCCTGTCATTCGTGTCATGTCCTGAATGAATACCATTAGTCATCATTTACTGTGCTCCATCTCTGTGCCTACATGGGAACAAAGAAACCATTATACACAATCCCACCCCAAGAACTGGAACATAGCAAGGGAGACAGGCATAACAGTAACTAGGTGGAATAAATACATTCAGCATACAGCAAACTGGGTTCTCCAGTCTTGTCATACTCTCTCGTATATGTCATGTTCACATATGCTACTCCTTTTTCTTAAGTCCTGACCCTCCTCCTTTTCCTTTACCTAATTCCTGCTTATCCTTCATTATTCAGACTAAGCATCAGTTCTGTTGTGAACCCTTCACTGTTGCTTGCCACCCAACCCTACTGCACCTCAATACGGGTTCGTTGCTCTTGACTGTGCTCCCATAGGACCTTGTCTCTTTCTAGCACTTATCACATAGAATGATAATTGTAGTTTTGTCTCCTTTCCTAATAACTATGAGCTTCTGGAGAAGAAGCGTAAGACCTCACGTAGTAGGACTGGCTCAATATATGCAGATAAGTAAATGATATATATGCAAATGTACTGTCTTGGTATAAATGTTTAGAAGATGGGCACCTGGGTGGTTCAGTCGGTTAAGTGCCAGCCTTCAGCTCAGGTCGAGATCCCGGGATCCTGAAATCAAGCCCCGCATTTGGCTCTCTGCTCAGCGGGGAGCCTGCTTCTCCCTCTCCCTCTGCCTGCCACTTTCCCTGCTTGTGCTCTTTCTCTGTCAAATAAATAAAATCTTTAAAAAAAAATAAATGTTTATAGGACAGGCCCTATGATATGTTCAATGTAGTAGTTAAGGCATGGAACATCTACAGGAAATAGTAAACAGTAACATCATGCCTGAGTCCATTTGCAAATCACCTGGCATCCAAGAGGCTCTTAAAGGTGTACTTAAAGGTGTTTCCTCTCACATTCTTAACCTGTGAGTACAGTTTGAGAATGAGGAGAGTGATATGAGTAGTTACCTATAATAATATTTCATTGTCCTTGCAGCACAGAGACCAAAATACATTACAAAGTGTGAGATACTCAGAATCTCAGCCTGCAAAGTATATAAAGTGTTGTAAGCATCTTAGGTTAGATTGCTCACCCATATTTTAAAGGGACAGATCCTTCACAAAACTTTAAAAACGTGAGGACAGATTTTGTAGTATGCTTAAATGTGCCTTCTTTCTCTTTCATTAAAAAATAACATACAATTAGTGTCAATAGTGATCAAATACAACATGTAAATAATATTGTATTTTTTAAAGAAATCTTAAGACTTTCCCATCCATACCTGATGCCAGAAAATGAATAAGATGACTGCAAATATCTAGAAATTTTAAATTGAACAAGTCATTTTATGCTTTTTATCCTTAGTTATGATTTTTGTATTGTTTGTTTGCCTCTTTTGTTTATAAAGTCCAGAAAATTTATAGGGCACTTTCCAGTTTCAAACTGACTTCACACTAATTATCTCATGAGTCTTTGACAGAGAACAATTGGACATACTTAGAAGGGTAGTTAGTCTTCCTCTTTACAGATAGGGAAATTGGGCTACCAAAGTTAGGGCCTAGGTCTTCAGAATATGGGGTAATATCTTGCAAACAAATGAAGTTAAAACTCTAAAAAGCATACTAGACTTCATGTCCAGTAGTATGACAGACTAAAGAGTGGCCGATTGTCCCACCAAAAGCAACTCAAAATGCTAGGTAAAATATATAAAATATCTTATAAACATTTTGATAAGCTGACAAGAATGTAAAATTATCTTATATAAAAACATTTTGATAAGCTCTCATGAATTCCCTTCAAGGGCAAAAACTTGGTAAAAGCAGGAACACAGACAGTAAATAGTAACAATGCAAAAAGAAAAAAGAAGAAGGGGGGGGAAGCTGGTTAGAAGGAAAAATAACCCAAAAAATATCTATCATTTCCTTGTCTAGCAAAAGAATTATTTCTGAGCCAGTGTTTGTATTGTATTCCCATAAAATTTTCCTTTTGCAACTCCTGTACAAAAACAGAACTGCTCTGAAGTGTCTTTTATTAGATCAGTTATGGACAACTCTGCATCTCAGGCCCCTTTACTGATGTTGGAAACTGCAAAAAATTCGAAGGCTGAGAGAAAAAGGTTAACGCAAGACCTTAGACGCTAAAGAGTATGTTTCTCTTCAAAGAGTCACTTTAACAAACTCCTTACATAAAGGAAAAGTTTGGTAATTGGCTTCAGATCCATATTACCTCACAGACACCTAAATTGTCATCTATTAAACACATTCTTATTTATTGCATCTCTCTCCAGGTACATAAATAATCTACAGTAAGAGAGAAGAGAAGGAGAGGTGAGACACCATGAGAGGACTTCAAAGCTTTCCCACAGTCCCAGGCTCTGATATATTCCTGAAGCTTCTTTCATTCCTACCCATAGGTTCTGTGACAAATCCTTGTATTCTTAAAAGAATCCTCCCATTTTACTTAGATTTCTAATGGATTGCTATCACTGGCCACCAGAAAATTATCCTGAACAATGTATTTTAATGGAGTGGTTGGCTTCTGTACCAGTTAAAAACTCAAAATAGCAGTAGCTTACACAAAATAAAATGATTTCTCTTATGTAAGTATAGACATAAGTAAGACATGTTACGGTGGCTCTCTAATAAACACATAAGCTCTCTTTATCATGTGGCTTTATTATCCTGAACATGCAGTTTCTACCTTATGATCCATAATAGCTGCTGAAGCTTCAGCCATCACATCCTTATTTCCAGCCAGCAGAAAAGAGATAGGGCAGAAGAGGACACACCTCTCTTATTTAAGAAAACTTGCAGGGGCACCTGGGTAGCTCGGTTGTTTAAGCGTCTGACTCTTGGTTTCAGCTCAGGTCATGATCTCATCAGTCTTGTGATTAAGCCCTAAATCAGAATCCACACTCAGCAAGGAGTCTGCTTGAAATTCTCTCCCCACTGCCCTCCCCCCCCCCACTCACTCTTTCTCTCTAACTCTCTAAAATAAATCAATAAATCTTAAAAAAAAAAAATAATCTGCAGAACTTGTATACATCACTGCACTTACCCCTTATTGGTCAGAACTTAACTATAAGTAGCGTTGAACATGTCATTTATATTGAATAGCCATGTACTCAGCTACAAATCAGTAGTTCTAATACTGAAGAAAATAGAACAGATGTTAGAGATAACTAGCAGTCTCTGTCTCACCATCTGAGATCAGACACAGGAGGAGAGAAGTGGTGATGGGATAGAATGTACAAATAGAGCAAAGGCATTATAACGAAAATACACAATGGGTTCAGTAATGGGGAGCCCTGCAGATTAGTGGCACATGGGATAAGAACAGGTAGGTAGTGCCTGGAAAGATATGCAGAGATAAGCAGCAGCCAGACCCTGGGAGATTATAAACGCCAAACTGAGGAATGTGGCATCTGGGAGTCAGAAGAGAGTTCCTAAAAGATTTTGGGTTCAAGGGTGAAATGAAAACAGTGGTTTAGGGGCACCTGGGTGGCTCAGAGTGTTGAGCCTCTGCCTTCAGCTCAGGTCATGATCTCAGGGTCCTGGGATTGAGCCCCGCATCAGGCTCTCTGCTCAGCAGGGAGCCTGCTTCCCCTCTCTGCCTGCCTGCTTGTGATCTCTCTCTCTCTCTGTCAAATAAATAAATAAAATCTAAAAAAAAAAAAAAGAAAAGAAAACAGTTGTTTAAGAAGAGTAATTTGGTGGCAATGCTTAGAATGTACTCAAGGGGGAATGGGAGGCAAGATTAGATAGGAAACTACTATGAGATAACGAGTGCCTACACTGTAATAAATACAGAAAGGGGGAAACATTTCAAAGGATGAATCTGTTTAATGCAACAAGTGATTAAATATCCTCTTCCTCCCTCTCTCTCTTTTTCATGTTCAGCATCCATTATATCTTTTCAAAATCAGCATAGTGATTTTATTTGGAAAAGTACCCTTTCACCATGTTTAGTCCATATGATTCAAGTAGAACTGAATTCTGCCTCTTTAAGGGTGAGGATATGACTGAGGCTAAACCAATCAGGTAAAATGTATAGCACTTTTTACAACAAAACTCTGCTTGACCAGTTCCAAACTGTACAAACCGTATGAAGCTCCTCCTCTCGGTGGGTTTCTTATTTCTATGTGGGAATCTCCTCTCTTGCAGTGTCCTGTAAATAATGATTAAATTCCACCCTTAAAAAAGATAAATAAGTGTGACAATTATGGTCATAGAACAGAGAGTAAATTGTAAATCCTGACAATGTAGCAATGAAACAACCAATAGAAGTTGAGAGAGAAAAGAAATAAGGTGAACACTTCAAAAAATATATGATTAGAGAATGGGAGAGAAGAGAGGAAATATACTGCTTATTGCTTTGAATAATATCTAAAAATATAGTTATAAGGTTATTAAGATACCCACTGGACCAGAAATACATGCCTTCCAAATTCAAAAACATGCCTACTAAAGAGTATATATGCCATATAGTGATAACACTTTAAACAAGTAATATAAACTAAAAGTATAACAAAAAACTATATGTGGACTAAAATAGAACATAACTTTCATTTTGATTAATATAAAAAGATTAAATTTACCATTAGTTGAAAAGTTTTCTCAGATGGAATATCAAATCAAATCCCAACTATATGCTATACATGTAAGATAATGAAAGCAAAGTGCTTTAGAATGAAAACAAAAGGAGAGATGAAAGTATACTAAGCAAATGAAGCCAATATCAAAATTTTATCTCAAACAAAGCTTAATCAGGGGGAAAGTATTAAATGAGACAAAGACAGGCACTGTATAACAATAAAGCATGAGATATAAAATTAAGATCTCACACTTATAAATATCTATATACCAGATTGCATAGCATTATATTTATAAAGAAAAAACTACAGCAGTTTCAAGGTCCTCAGGACCTTGTGTGTCAACAGGACACATGGCAAATTTACCTCTCATGCAGAACAGATCAAGTGGTAAAAAATAAGGATAGAAAAGCCGCCCTAAGTAACATAATTAACAAGGTAGATTTTATATGTTTATAAATTTGTATAAGTAGATGAGAGAGAGAATAAGAATATATCTCCTTTTTATATACTTATGCACTATTCACAAAAATTGACTATGCATCGAAAGGGGCTTCATACAGGCCTTAAGACAGGGGAATGCATGTTTATTCTCTGCCCCACTTTTATACAGTTAGCTGTTCTTTATTTCTTTTACATATCGAATTTCCAGATGTCAAAAAAAAAAGTTTGAAACCCACTGTGACACACACACACACTCAACAACGTAAACATATTTATTTTATTTTAAATTTAGGATGCACAACCCACCTGACAAATGTATGGAATGGAATGTTACAAAGCAACACTCGGGGTAACCTAATTGCCCCGGGTTAGCTAGAACACAGAAAGCTTTCAAGGGTTCTCTCTGCCAGCAAGGAATTTGGGGAGTTTGGCATAAGAATGGGTGTTTAGTCTAGGTGGGGCCTCTGCCATGAAGTGGGGTGGGAGGGAACGCTTCAGCACTCACTCAAGACAAAGGAGAAGTCTGATGCTCCTTGCATCCTTCATCGGGCAAGCTTGTGACCTGAGCTGCTGAAGATTCCTTTCCCGGTGTAAGAATGGAGGTTGTCCTGGTTGTCCGCGTTTCTTATGCCTGTGTCCTTAACCATCCGCAAGTTGGACAAAGACAAAGCAGTGTGTTCAGTTAGGTTTGTTTTAATGCATTCAGGCCACATTATGGGAACTAGTTAAAGAGATGTTTTGAGGTCAAGGACTTTGGGGAATTGAAAGAGCTCTCAGAGGCCCAACTCACTCAACATGCCAGCCTTAAGAGATTGTGTTTTCTCTCTGATCTGATGGAACACCTGAGGACACTGAGCTTGAAACCAGAGGGGAAAGGAAGAGGGCTTTTGTGTCAGAAAATGAAGAGCTCGGGCTCAAACCAGGCGTGTGAATTGAGCTCGTGGCCATTGGGCATTACAGATTTTGAGATGGTGGTATACTATTTTGGTCAGCATAAAGTCTATATTTCCAGAGACACATGTTCTGATGAATATGAACCATATTTTACATTTCTGCAGCTGCTTTTGGCATGCAAACCTCAAGATGTGTTTGAATTACCAAGTAACTCTTCTATCTGTGCAGCTTGGTGAAGAGAAGAATTTAATTTCAGAGACCTGAAAAGAAACTATACTATCAAAAAAGGAAAAATTCAATTAGAATTTGAAAAGTGGCCTATGAATCACAAAATTGTCCTGAATTTCTGTCTACATGACTCTCTTTCCTGAAACTATTGCAATCCAGGCGGATGGCACTCTCAGTAACAAAAAATTTGGAATAGAAATAACTATACATTGCTTGAATAAAGTCCAGACATCTCAAGAATTGTTCAGTCTCATACCTATCTGTATTGTCATTGTCATAATAAAAGTTAATCGGTGAGTTTCTGTTTTAGGTAAATATTTTTCAGGACCAGAAACACTCTGACATCATCCCCATGTGAAATAAATCTTGCCAGACAAGCAGACACTTTTGGCGGCAAGGAATGGACTTCTGTCCCCAATTCAGTGCCAGCAATGCCAGCTCAGTACCCAAACGATTCAAATAATTGTAGAATATCTGACCTTGAGGCAAACTGGAGGTAGTATGGGAAATATCTGAATACTGCTTAGCATGGTATTTTAGACAGGGTAAATGAATAATAAGAATATAGACCCTTAATTAGTCTGTCTCTTGGGGTCTTGAAATTTCCAGCATATCATAATTCTGAGGTTTTAGCAAGGCCTGGCCAAGAGACATGAGTTATTCCTAGTTTTGGTATGCTATTGCACATTTTATTAACAGTTGACTAAGTAAATTTGAAGGACTCTTAATGGTTTCCTAAAACTCCCAAATTTTGAATATCATTAGAAGACAATTCAGGACACACACACATGAGTTTCTGATTATCTATACAATGTGGACATCATGGTTCTAAGGAATTAGAACTTCTGGTATGAGCATGACTAGCTATATTAGTATTTTCTCTTTCTCTCTTCGAAATCATTTAAGAGCCACAAAGATTACAAACATAACCTACATCTCCCTCCCCCCAAATCCACCAACCATTTTTTTTTTTTTTTTTCTTTTTTTTTTTTTTTTTTTTAAGATTTTATTTATTTATTTGACAGAGAGAAATCACAAGTAGATGGAGAGGCAGGCAGAGAGAGAGAGAGAGGGAAGCAGGCTCTCTGCCGAGCAGGGAGCCCGATGTGGGACTCGATCCCAGGACTCTGAGATCATGACCTGAGCCGAAGGCAGCGGCTTAGCCCACTGAGCCACCCAGGCGCCCAACCATTTTTTTTCTTTTGCAAACTAGGACACTAGTATCCTGCCCAGATTCTAAAACATGTATAGGAGTTGCCAAAACCAGCTGAAGTTGAGTAGGAATTATGTGGAAGAAAGTAGACAGGAAAAAAAAAAAACATAGGGATGCATCTTAACAGCAAGAAGACCCAGCTAGACACTGCTAACAAAAGTGTTAACACATGGGGCGCCGGGTGGCTCAGTGGGTTAAAGCCTCTGCCTTCCACTCAGGTCATGATCTCAGGGTCCTAGAATCGAGCCCCACATCGGGCTCTCTGCTCAGCGGGGAGCCTGCTTCCCCCTCTCTCTCTGCCTGCCTCTCTGCCTGCCTCTCTTCCTACTTGCGATCTGTCTGTCAAATAAATAAAATCTTTAAAGAAGAAGAAGAAGAAGAAAGGCATTAGAAAAAAACAAACCTTCAAAGAAATAAAGACAAAATTAGAAGGAATGTAAAAAAGAAAAGATACTTAAGATAACAATATAGAAAAAGAAACGAGAACAACAAGCAAAATAAAATAACACTAAAAAAAAAGATTAGAAACAAAATAATAGAGAAAACACGCAAAGGGAAATCGATTTGTGCCCCCCCCAAGAAAAAGACTCAACATAATGGAAGAAAATAAATATTGAAAGATACAACTGAAGAAAACTTTGCTCAATTAAAAGAGAACTCTTCTACTGAAAAACTGTGTTATAATCCAAGGACATCTTACCTAGAATAGCTCGCTGACTACAAAGACAAAAAAAAATAGAAAAAAAATAATCCTTTGAGAAAGGTTGCAAATAAGTCGCTTATAAAGGGAAACTATCAGGCTGGTCTTATAATTCTATACAGTACTCTTCATTATAAGAAGACAGTGGAACAACATAGATAAGATACTCAAATAGAGAAGGTGGACACAGAGACTTGAAGTCTAGCCAAACTGTCTTTCAAGTATAAAGACTAAAGACAAAGAGTTTTCAATATGCAAAAGCCAAATAAACTTGTTCCTACTAGCCTTTCTTAAGAAAACTACTAGAAGATGAATGTCAGGCAAAAAAGAGATGACTGGCCAAACTACAGCAGAGGATCTGCTTGTGAAAACTGTGTAGTTAAATGGAACCCTTTCACTGTGCCCTCTGGAATTCGGCTATCAGTAGCCAAACTCCTTTTATCCTTAACCTCTTCTCTCTGCATTTCACTCACCTCTTTGCTCTAGAAACCTGGCTCTTCCCTGAGGATACTGCTTCCCCTACAACCATCATGGGTAATGACTGTTTCTCTCCCAAGGTCATACACCTGGGCTTCAGGTGGGGCAGGCCACCTCTTTGTTCTCACTGTCACTTTCAGACTTTCCGCACTCCACTCACTAAAATCCCCCAGCTTTAAAGCCCTTGTTAGCAGACTAGTTCACCTAATAATGTTCATTTTTGCTGTCATTCATTGACACTTAGGTCATTTGCTCTTGTTCCTCAGTGATATTAACTATAATCTGGTAATCTCTCTCTTTAGTCTTAATTCTTGGTGATTTTGATAAATATTGTAGGCGATCCTGCCAACACCATAGTCTCTCAGTTTTTTTTTTTTTTAATTATTTATTTATTTATTTGACAGAGAGATAGATCACAAATAGGCAGAGCAGCAGGCAGAGAGAAGGAGAAGCAGGCTCCCCACTGAGCAGTGAGCCCAATGCAGGGCTCGATCCCAGGACCCCGGGACCATGACCCGAGCCGAAGGCAGAGGCTTTAACCCTCTGAGCCACCCAGGCACCCCGTCTCTCAGTTTTTGTAATTCCTCCATCCAAATAACATTGTTCTTGCCATATCTCAGTCACTCATAGTCATGCTCCAGACTTTGTCATTATCAATAACTTTATGATCTTAATTCTATCATTCTATATTCTGACATGTCACTTCCCATCTTTCCAACTGACTCCCTTTCATGCCCCAAATCCCGATAATCCTTTGATCCCTAATCAAGGAAAAAATGACATATACAAAGTTATTCACTGCAGCATTCTTCTTTTTTCTGATTTTTTAATTAACGTATAATATATTATTTGTTTCAGGGGTATAGGTCTGTGATTCATCAGTCTTACACAATTCACAGTGCTCATAATGGCACATACCATCTCCAGTGTCAATCACCTGGCCACTCCATCCCTCCTTGCCTGCTCCACTCCAGCAACCATCAGTTTGTTTTCTGAGATTAGGAGTCTCTTATGGTTTCTCTCCCTCTCTGGTTTCATCTTGTTTCACTTTTCCCCTCCCTCCCACTATGATCCTCTGTCTTGTTTCTCAAATTCCTCATATCAGTGAGATCTGTGAGATCAGTGAGATCATTTTCTGACTTATTTCACTTAGCATAATACCCTCTAGTTCCATCCATGTAGTTGCAAATGGCAAGATTTCAGGGTTTTTTATGGCTGCATAATATTTCATTGTATATATTTATATATATACACCACATCTTCTTTATCCATTCACCTGTTGATGGACATCTAGGCTCTTTCCATAGTTTGGCTATTGTGAACATTGCTGCTATACACATTGGGGTGCGTGTGTCCCCTTTGGATCACTACATTTGTATCTTTGGGGTAAATACCCAGTAGTGCAATTGCTGGGTCATAGGGTAGCTTTATTTTCAACTTTTTGAGGAAACTCCATACTATTTTCCAGAATGGCTATAACAGCTTGCATTCCCACCAACAGTGTAAGAGGGTTCCCCTTTCTCTGCATCCTCACCAACATCTGTCATTTCCTGACTTGTTAATTTTAGCCTTTCTGACTGATGTGAAGTGGTATCTCATTGTCGTTTTGATTTGATGCCAAGTGATGTTGAACACTTTTTCATGTGTCTGTTGGCCATTTGGATGTCTTCTTTGCAGAAATGTCTTTTCATGTCTTCTGCCCATTTCTTGACTGGATTATTTGTTCTTTGGGTGTTGAGTTTGATAAGTTCTTTATAGATTTTGGATATTAGCCCTTTATCTTATATGTCATTTGCAAATATCTTCTCCCATTCTGTCAGTTGTCTTTTGGTTCTGTTGATTGTTTCCTTTGTTGTATAAAAGCTTTTGATCTTGATGAAGTCCTAATAATTCATTTTTGCCCTTGCTTCCCTTGCCTTTGGCGATGTTCCTAGGAAGAAGTTGCTGCGGCTGAGGTCAAAGAGGTTGCTGCCTGTGTTCTCCCCAAGGATTTTGATGGGTTCCTCTCTCGCATTTAGTTCTTTCATCCATTTTGAGTCTATTTTTGTGTGTGGTGTAAGGAAATTGTCCAGTTTCATTCTTCTGCATATGGCTGTTCAATTTTCCCAACACCATTTGTTGAAGAGATTGTCTTTTCTCCACTGGACATCCTTCCCTGCTTTGTCAAAGATGAGTTGACCATGGAGTTGAAGGTTCATTTCTGGACTCTCTACTCTGTTCCATTGATCTATGTGTCTGTTTTTGTGCCAGTACCATACTGTCTTGATGACGACAGCTTTGTAACAGAGCTTGAAGTCCAGAATTGTGATGCCACTAGCTTTAGTTTCCTTTTTCAACATTCCTCCGGCTATTCAGGGTCTTTTGTGGTTCCATACAAATTTTAGGATTATTTGTTCCATTTCTTTGAATAAAGTTGATGGTATTTTGATAGGGATTGCATTAAATGTGTAGATTACTCTAAGTAGCATAGGCAGTTTCACAATATTTCTTCTTTCAATTCATGAGCATGGAACATTTTTCATTTCTTTGTGTCTTCCTCAATTTCTTTCATGAATATTCTATAGCTTTCTGAGTACAGATTCTTTGCCTCTTTGGTTAGATTTATTCCCATCTATATCCTTAGGATAGATATATCCTAACTGTCATAACTAAAAATGGTTGTTGTAATGGTTGTTCACCTGAAATTATCAACTATTTCTCCAGGCTTAATATGATGAATAATCAATACAGTGGCATAAGATGTGTGTGTTAAAATATTTAATGGTACCATATAAAATAAAAACATACGTTTTTGGTTCTAAATTCAGGGGTCAGGTATTTTTTGTTTGTTTGTTTGTTTGTTTGTTTTTAAGATTATACAAGCACTCTTTAGTTCATTCAACACTACTAGCCAAATACTTTTAAGGGCTAAGTTACATTAATAATTTGTCTTTTCTGTTTGGTTGGTTACAATTTTTTAAGTAGCTTCATGTAAAATTTGATTTATATTTTATAACAGGTCTATGTTGTTAAGATTCTCTGAGAAACAAATCAAAAGGGCACTAGAATAAAAAATATTTTGTATCCTATACTATAATTAAGTTTATGGCCTGAAGGGGTTAGTAGACTTTTAAAGTGAAGTGATGGGTTTATTACAGTCAGAAAAATTGCACATTTGAGAAATGCCATAGTTAACCACTGAAGGATAACTGAGGAGGTGGTACCAGAGTGATCTTCAGAGGTCGTCTCAGTGGGCTGGAGGCTGATGGGGATGAGCTGCCTGGAAAAGAGGAAGTCCCTGTTGTTCCCCATAAGGGGTCATTACCTTCAAAACTATCATGGTGTCAGAGCATTAACAAAATAAAAACATAAGGCAAAAGAGTTTCCCTCCAACGTATGCTTGAAACCTGAGATAGAAGATATGTAAAATTTTCCATGTGTGTTTTTCTTTTTCCTTCTTTCTTTTTTTTGTTAAGATTTTATTTATTTATTTGACAGATAGATCACAAGTATGCAGAGAGACAGGCAGAGTGAGAAGGGGAAGCAGGCTCCCTGCTGAGCAGAGAGCCCGATGCAGGGCTCGATCCCAGGACCCCAAGATCATGGCCTGAGCCAAAGGCAGAGGCTTAACCCACTGAGCCACCCAGGTGCCCCCATGTGGTGTTTTTCTTATCAATGAACATGTCAAACCCCTGGTGACAGAATGCACAGTCCGGTCCAAATTCTCACCGGTATGCCACTGCCTGACTAATTACATCTCCCTTGATGACAGGGTTTGGGAAACCCAGGCTGGGCAAATCAGAATGCATAGAATTTCATTTCTTTATTTATTCAGGATACTCATTCACTGACAAAATAATTCAAATGGAAAGGCTTTGGACATATGGAAAAATGAAAAGTAATCTCCTCTCTGAGTTAGGAGCCTCCTGGGAGGGTAGCACGCTGTGTCAATGTTGCAGACCTCCATCTGAAAAGCCAGCAGATTGTAGTCAGGGGCATAAACTCAGAACTGCCTAACCCTGGGTAGAATTCAATAGGCCATAATTCATGCCGGCACATGGATCAGATCAGTAGAGGTCCAGATGAGTGTGGTGACTGTTTTTAAATAAGACCTTTCTTTTCAGCTTATTTTTAGCACTTTCAATATGTTCTCCAGAGAGATTCATACATAGTGCTTAAGGATAATTACTATAATGGGGAAAATTGGGAACAACGTGAATGTCCATCAATAAGGAAATGGCAAAATAAATCACAGCATATACATTGTCTGGAATCTAAGGCATTTGTTAAAAAGAATGATCACAACATACTGGTTGGGAAAATGACTGTGACTTGTTTTATTTATTTTTATTTTTTGGCTGTGACTTTTTAAAGTAAAACAAGTATTAGAAGAACATGTATGATTCCATTTGTAAAGAATTTCCATTTTGCAAAGCAAGTGTATTAGATGCAATCTTTGGGCTCCTTTTCAGAATTTCTCTACTGCCTCTTCTTCCTGAAGGCAACCCTGACACCATTTATTGTATCCTTAACACAACCTCTGCCTTTGCTGAACTCCCTGAGCCGTCTGGAATTGAAGTTGGAACCCTGGCTCTGCACATAGCCCTTACTCTCCACATACTAAGCTTTATCAGATCAAGTTGTCTCTCTAGATTTGAATGAAATGCCACAACATGGAGCACAGGAATTGGCATTCTGAGTGGCTGCCAAGGGCTGGAACTATAAGGAGTTACCTCCCAACAGGGTGAACATTGGTCAATGGGAAATGAGAGACAGAAAGGATCTGAACAGAAAAATCTCCTCCACTGCCTTCTTGCAGAGGACTACTCTGAAGGATGTCTTTTTCTTGCAGCCTTTCCAGAAGAGTCCTGCATACCAAGCAACATACCTGCTAAGCACCTGCCATGTCTTTGCCAGGCCCATTATGAAACCCTGGCCAGGGTGGGGACACACCACACCCCAAGGCTTTGCATCTTTGTTTACCTCATCTCTGTTGTTTCTTCACCCTCACCATCTTCAGCTAGCATTTTCCAAGTAAAGTGGCCATGCTTTCATCCTTGCCTCTGTTTCTCTTGTCTTAGAGGACCCAAACTAAGATCCCAGGAAACTGAATATTGAAGCTAGTAGCTCCCCTTTATCTGTGAGGAATATGTTCAGGATCCCTAGAGGATACCTAAAACCACAGATAGCACCACATGCTATATATACTATGTTTTTTCCTATAAATACATACCTATGATAAAGTTAATTTATAAGGGACAACTCCCTTTATCTGTGGTTTCAATTTCCAGGGTTTCGGTTACCCATGGACAGTGATGGTCTGGACCGATGGTCTTCCTCCAGACAGATTGTCAGAAGGTCATTAGTAGAATAACAAGACATCTCAGTGCCGACATCATTGTGTCATCGCATTGGCATCATATTGTCTCACATTATCACAAGAAAGGTGAGTACAGCACAATCAGATATTTTGAGAGAGAGAGGCCACATTCACAGAACATTTATTACAGTATACGATACTTGTTCTATTTTATTACTAGATTATTATTGCTAATCTCTTCTGTACATAATTTATAAATTAAACTTTATCATAGATATGTATATATAGGAAAAAAGAGAGTGTGTAAAGGGTCAGGTACCATCTGATTCAGGGTTTTGGAATGTATCCCCCACGGATAAGAGGGGGACTCCTGTAACCAATTAAACTCAACTTTAAAGATTTTATTTATTTATTTGACAGAGATCACAAGTAGTCAGAGAGGCAGGCAGAGAGAGAGGAGGAAGCAGGCTCCCTGCTGAGAAGAGAGCCTGATGCAGGGCTAGATCCCAGGACCCTGGGATCATTACCCGAGCCGAAGGCAGAGACTTTAACCCACTGAGCCACCCAGGCGCCCCTAAACTCAACTTTAAAAAGAATTCTGTTCTTGGTAGGGTAGTCCTAGTGCTAGAAGTGCTAGTGCTAGAAGAACACAAATAAGGTCATGACGGCAGAACTTGACAAGTCACCAACAAAGAATTTGGGTTGGTGGTGGAAGTAGCAATTACCTAACAAGTGAGAATTACCATTTCGTGACCTGGACCAAGGCTCTCACCCTAAACCTAGTCTGACAGCCCTCCTTTCAGTAGCTTCAGAACTGCATTAACAAAATTAGCCAACTTCAAATTACAGTCATGGGTGGGGAAAACAGGCAAATACTCCTCTATGCAATTTTTATTATTCTGGCGCCATGTGCCAGGAAATGTTCTAAGTGCTTACAATTCAGCGGTGAAGCAAAGGGACAAATATCCCCACCCACATGGAGTTTATGGACTAGAACTGGGGGGAGGTGGGGAGGGGGTCGGGAGGGAACATAGCCAAAAATTTATTTTAGTCCTTAGTTTCCTAGCCAGGCTAGCTCTGAAAAAAACAAACAAACAAACAAAGAACAAAAAACAACTTGTCAAAGCAAGAGAGTTCTATTATTTTCTTCCCCCTGGCTCTCTTTATAGCCTTGTCTGCTCCCTTTTGCTTCTTGCTTAGCAGCTTCCCCAATCCCCCTCCTCCTTACTCTGGGCTCTGTGTCTAGTCATCTGAATCTCAAGCTCTTGGGATGAAGCCCACCAATCCTTTTTCCGCCCCCAAACCCTCTCCAGATGGTTCAGATGATCCACCAGTCTGCTTCAGTCCTCTCCTCCCTGCCCATCAAAATTTGCCCAATTTGTGGGTCCCCCACCCCCAGGACTTGCTCACTGCATTCCAGAGTGAGGCTATTAGCTCAAGCTAATGTGTTACTTTGTTTTTAAAGACTTCATGATACTAACAGTCTCTGGTATTTGCAGAGTGCTTTCGTATTAGCAGAGCATTTTCATATACAATCATCATTTGGGTCACATTACTACCGCCAAAGAGTAGGCAGAACGGGTTTTAGTCCCCTGTTTTTACTGCTACAGAGAATGAACCTCAGAGCCGTTGAGTCTTTGGCTCAGGGTTATTCTGCTGGGGAGAGCAGTGTTGGTATGGAGAGTCTTCCAATTCCTTAATTGTCCTGTTTCCCCTGTTCTTTTGCACTGTTCTCTCCAGATGATAATTTGAATTACTTTGCTAACAATTCATCATGATTCTAAAGGTGGAAATGCCAGGCACCAGAATGGGCTGACAGAAAAGAAGCCTGGGACAGGTGTGTCTTTGGTGTCTTAAGTCAACTAGACAGATTTTCTGGTCCACCTTCAAGAAGAGCCAATGCTGTCAGAATCAAAATCACGATCAAGTAATAGATATACGACTAATTAGCCTAAGCGACACAGCCTGTGGGCCAGTGTTTATTGGCAACTGGGCTACTTTCTGTGCCTTCAGGCACTGCTACTGGCTCCTTCTCCGGCAAGCTGGCTGCCAGGAGCCAGCTGTCCCTCCCACACACCCCCTCCACTCAAGAGTCAGCATCCAGATGGTACCACTCTTTCCTCACCCTCACCCCGCAATCTGAAATTGCAAGGGTGACCATGTAACTTACTCTCAGAAGCAGAACAATTTTGAGAGAAAATGAGGGTAGTATTAATAATTACACCAGAACCACAAGTGTAGATGAGAATTGTCCTGGATAAACCAGAGCCCTACTTCTCACCACCAAATAGGTGGTGAAAACGTTTTAAAAAGCAACTGACTGATTTAAAACTAGTTTTCTTTTTCCTGGTATGCTTCTGATAAAGCTGCCAATACATACAAATAAATGTATCCTCACATCCCACAGAAAGAAAATATTCCTGAGAGGTTATGTGTTATTAGAGTGCCCAAGGAAGCTAACTAGTTAAGGAAATTTGAGAATTCTTTGGAAATGTAAAACAATCCTTTCACACCTTTCCCATGTCTGCTGTTAAGGTTGTAAAATTTAAATTTTCTCTAAGTGTCTCACCAGTATAGCAATCTCTACTGGCCTCAGTTACCTGTAGTAGAATACTTAATTCTCACAAAAACCCTGGGAGAAAGTGTAATAGGGAGCACAGGGACAGGACTCAGCTTTGTTGAGGCACCCTTCTGGAACGGAAACTGTTGCTCATCCTACCAAGGAAATCCTCACTCATGGAGCGTTTGCTCTGGGTTTTACTATTGTAAAATAGCGGGCACTCATTGTGAACAAAAACTGGAAAATACAAAAAAGTGAAAAGCAGGAAAAAAAAGTTATTCATAATCATTACCTCACTAGTAACTATTATTAACATTCTGTACACTTAGTTGCAGATATTTGTATTTTTTGTAACTTTCTTTTTTACTTAGTTGGGGTCATTCTGTATCATTCTTGCTATTCACTTTAATTCTATTACATGTATTTCTCCATGTCATTACAAATTATTTATAAGCATAATTTTAAATAACTGCACAGTAATCCATTACGTAAAGAACATCTTGTTCATTTAACTATTCGCAGCTTATAGGGCATAAACGTTTTTTCCCACTTATAAGTAACGCCACAATGAATACTTTATATTAGAAGCTTTTACTGTGTGCTTCATGTTATTTCTCAGAGCTAGATTCCAGAAACAAATTATCTTAAAATACATGAACATATTTAAGATTCTTGTTATATGTTATAAAAAGCCTTCCAAAAGGCTTTTATCCAGTTTATATACCCATCAATAATAAATATGACCCTTGCTAGCTCAGAATCTATTCATATGTGAAACATGATGTATGTCTTTTGTTTTGCCTTTCTTTGATCTCTAGAGAGGCTTAGCTACTTCCCATATATGGCTAACTAATTATGTTTTCTATTCCACAAATTGTTTATATCATTTGCACACCAGAATTTTTGCTAATGTCACAAATTAGACACGTGTAGTGTATGTTAAAAAAGCTCTGTATGTTCAGTATTGACAAAAATAACAAAAAGATCCGCTAAAAATTATTATGTGGATTATAGAATTAGTATAATACACAATTTCCTATAGACAGCATTCAAGACATAAGTATATAAGGAACGAAACAGTCATATTCAGTGAGATCCTGACACTAATATTCGTCTTCATCAAGAACTGGCAAAACCCTGAGCCAGGGAGGCAGCAAAGACGATGCTGTCAGTGCTGGGCACGGGATGTCACATTCTAGACTCATTATCTCCCTTCCCTGAGTGTATTTCTCTGTGCTTGAATATTTAATCATTTCATGCCTCCTGTCGTAGATGCTGAAGCAAATGTTATTGTCACCTTTGCAGATAAGAAGTCCAGAGTCCAGAGAGGTATGTAACTTGCTCAAGACCACGCAGCTAGAATAGTCGAATGCTTTCTCATTCTAAACCTCATGCTCTTTCCACTCATGTGCTCCTACCTGAAATCAGATGTTTAAACGCATTCAGAAAAACAAGCAAGCGAGGGGCCTGAAAATGTTCAACAGTAGCAACTATCAAGTATTAGAGATGCCCTAGCCAGATTGCACTGCACGTTAGGAACATAAAAACATTCATTTCACACTCTCGATTATACTTTTTGGTGTTTATAAAAAATTCCTCCCTTGCCACAGGCTGGCTCTTCTGGGCACTAGCTTACCTGAAAGGGGGTATAGCACAGTGGATAAGGGGGCAGGCTCTGAAGCCCACCTGCCTGAATGGGAATCCCGGCTTTGCCATTTGCCACATTGTAACCTCAGAACATTACTCCAACGCTCGGCGCCCTCAGGTTCCTGTGGGTAAAAAACAGGGAGGTGGTGGTGATAAGAGGACTTACCACACAGAGTTCTGGGGAAGGTTAAGCGTAGTAATACATGCAAAGCACTCAAAGTGATATCCAGTATATAGAAAATACTCAAGTCATGTCAGTTGTTGCTGTCATTAAATGTATTAAATCATTGGAACTCATCACAATGCTGACTCTAGGTCTACCCTACTGTAATCTCCCATTTACTGATGAGAAAATGGAGAAAATAGTCTAATTATAATAACATAAATACCACTCAAACCTTAAAAAAGGATCCCTGGCTATAGGTGTGAAGCAGATTTGAAAAACACGTATATATTCTCATCAATGAAATACAAAATGTGAAGGGAGAAAAGTTACTTTCTTTTTTAAAGATTTATTTATTTATTGGACAGACAGAGACCACAAGTAGGCAGAAGGCAGGCAGGGATTATGGGGTGGAGGGAAGCAGGCTCCCTGCTGAGCAGAGAGCCCTATGTGGGGCTCATCCCAGAACCCTGGGAATCACAACCTGAGCCAAAGGCAGAGGCTTTAACCCACTGAGCCACCCCAGTGCACCGAAAACTTACATTTTACATCAAAAACAAAATTAAGTAACATTAGAAACTAACATAAAGAGGTTTCTTTGTGTTTGTTGTGTGTGTTTTTTTGTCAACATTGAATGTGAAAAAAAAAACAAAAAACAAAGAAAACCATTAAGTGCAAGAAATACTGCAGAGATTTGACAACGGTTTTCCTAAAAGTCACTGACCTGGAGCAGTGACAGGGATGCTGACAGATCTAGCAGTCCTCCTTTGTCCTATATAAATGCCACTTGTTCCTATTCTCAGTAGGCTTGAATAGGCTTGGTTTCAGATGCCTGTGACTCATATTTGTAAATAATAAATGCATTAAAAACATATTTTGTGCATCAACATATACTTTCACTTTGAATGAAAAGTGCACACACACCCAAACATTTTTATTTTAAATCTTTATCCTGAGAACAACCATACATCAAAAACCTCGGGGAAGTCAATATAACTAAAATATTTTTATGAATACTGTTCTTAAGAAATATGACCCTGGGGGAAATTGTTAACACTCCTCTCCTTCCTCCTCTTTCAAATATGGGGGTAATATGAGTGCCCCCAGGTCCTCAGCTGAGGGATGGCCTCCTGTCGTGTGCCAGGCACCCCAGGACTGACTCAGGAAGGCAGGTAAAGGAGGGGAGCAGAGGATGAATTGCAAATGTGAAGACCTAGAAGTCACCAGTGAATGGCAATCCAAACGTGAGAAACCCAAAGAAAAGAGGTCAGTGAAGAAAGAGGAAAGATGCAGCAGAGAAAACGAGGGCAATGGAGAGAGGTGAGGACTAAAATGGCTTGTAAGCCACAGCAGATGGGTGAGATTCACCTTTCTAAACGAAGTCAAGCTACTGAAGAGATCTTTGGGCTGTGCCGAAGACAAATGAAGTGGTTTCTTTATTTTGTTTCTTTTTCCTTTATTTAAGATTTTATTTATTTATTTGACAGAAAGATATCACAAGTAGGCAGAGAGAGAGAGCTCTCCCCGCTGAGCAGAGAGCCCGATGTGGGGCTCAATTCCAGGACCCTGGGATCATGACCTGAGCTGAAGGCAGAGGCTTAACCCACTGAGCCACCCTGGCGCCCCTGAAGTGGTTTCTTTCTAAGGGCACTGAAACTATTACATCCAAGCCAAGAGGTATAAAGTATGGTGAAACAAAGCAAAACAAAACAAAACAAAAACAAAAAACAAACCAAAAAACTCCACAAAAATAAGCTTCTCAGCCTATTGGTGTGTGTTTACAAGCTTTGCACACTCCACGGGACAGGAAGCAAACCACTTAGCACTTAGGTTTACTTACATGTAAACTTGGCCTGTGGTTTCTCCTGGTTTTTGTCTACTGGAGCAATTGAATCTCTAGGACATCTATATCTGCAAATCTACACAAGTGATGTTTTCATCAAACAACCTAGCTGCCTTGTGGGTTGTAACCTAAGTGATTCCTCAAACCACCTGGCTTCCTAGATTCACTTTAGCCATCCAGGATATGGTTGGATTTCAAGTCAGTAGTGAGTCTCCCTGAGTAGTGAAGTAAATATTATGTCCAGAGAAAAGGGAAGAACTTTCAGATGGGTGGGGCTGGAGAATGGGCCATGTGAAAAGAGCAGGTTTGCTGATAACACCTCCGAGAGGATGGCTGTTTCCTCCTGACCACTACCCTTCAGTCACGCAGACCCGCCAAAGTTCCCTGAGTGTGTGCTAGTTCACACCTCTGTGTTCATGCTGCCCTGTGAGAGCAGATTGTAATCTATCCCCACCTGACAATGATGTGTCCGTAAGCTTGACTCTCCTTCTAGACAGTGAAGCCCTTGAAGGAAGGGATAGAAGCCTTACTCATAGCCCCCAGCACCAAGATGGACACAGAGCTGCTACTCAATGTCTACATGCTGAATGAAGGAATCAAATGCTCCAATACCTTTTTTTTAACCTATGAAATTTTTGTTTATGAGACTTTCTTAAAGCCTATAAAGTTAGATGGAATGCATTGTTCCATGTTCAAAATCACATCAGCCCCTGTGGCAATCAATGGAAAGTTATGTAATCTGATTATTTACTATGTCACCAAACCTCCAAAGTTAGACAGAGCCTGGAGCGTTGGACCCAATTAAAAGAGACAGAGAGACATATGAGTACTTCACATGTGATAAATTAATATAAATAAATTTAAAGGCTATTAAAACGTACAGGTTGATTCTAAAGTAGGTATTCTTTTTTTTTTTAAGATTTTATTTATTTATTTACTTATTTGACAGAGAGGGATCACAAGTAGACAGAGAGGCAGACAGAGAGAGAGGGAGAAGTGGGCTCCATGCTGAGCAGAGAGCCTGATGTGGGGCTCGATCCCAGGACCCTGAGATCATGACCTGAGCCGAAGGCAGAGGCTTAACCCATTGAGCCACCCAAGTGCCCCTAAAGTAGGTATTCTTAATTTGGAGGCCAAGGATCTTTAGCAAGTATCCTCAGCAAGGATGAACTTCGAGGGGCATATCTAGGAACCACACACAAAAAATGTCAAAGTCAAAATGAGGTATATGACTATGTGTAGTTTGCAAGGGAGGTAGTACATAGCTCTCATTAGATTCTCAAAGGTGTCTACAATCTAAAACTAATACCACCCATTAATGCAGAGACACTGCAGAAACATGAAAAGAAATATGCACAAGAATGTTTGTCACAGAGTTTTTTGAAAGTGAAAAACTGGAAACAATCTAAACGGAGTATTGAACACATACATAAAACATGTGTGATGTGGGGGCACCTGGGTGGCTCAGTGGGTTAAAGCCTCTGCCTTTGGCTCAGGTCATGATCCCAGAATCCTGGGATTGAGCCGTGCATCGGGCTCTCTGCTCAGCAGGGAGCCTGCTTCCTCCTCTCTCTGTGCCTGCCTCTCTGCCTACTTGTGATCTCTGTCTGTCAAATAAATAAATAATCTAAAAAAATATGTGTAATGTACAGCACACATCTCATAGCATAGCATTCGGTGGAAGGGCAGATTACCACACAGCATGCATAAGACGGTCTCATTTATGGAAAATAACGTGCATGTGTCTCTAGGCATAGAATGTATCTGGAAAGACCATCATCAAATGTTAACAGTTATTGTTGATGGGTGAAATTTGGGATTTTTCTGTCCTTCCATTTTACTATCCTGAATTGTTCGAAATTTTACAGTGAGCATGTTGTCATTTTAACAAAACAATAATACTATTTTCAAGAATTGGAGGGGATGTTAGAGGAATGTAAGGAAGGCAGAATCATAATTGACAACTACTAGAAACTTGGAAATTATTAGCCTTAAAGTTGCCATTGAAGAGATCACTGCTACTCCTCAGGGAGACACCAGAGTAAGATAAATCTAAGGCTGAGCCAGCATGGCAATTCCTACGTCTGAGTTTGAGAGTGATCAAAAGGGGCACCTGGGTGACTCAGCATCTGCCTATGGCTCAGGTCATGATCCCAGGGTCCTGGAATCAAGGCCCAATGGAAGCCCGGAAGGAAGCCTGCTTCTCCCTCTCCCACTCCCCCTCCATCTCCGTCTCCCACTCCCCCTGCTTGTGTTCCCTCTCTTGCTGTGTCTCTCTCTGTCAAATAAATAAATAAAATCTTTAAAAAATAAAATAAAAAGAGTGTCCAAAAGAAGTGACAACTGGTCTTGTCTAACTCACCATGAACTGGTTTTTCTGTGAAGACGCAAGAGTTCTATACAATAATAAAACCATATGTGTAAGAAGTAGAAACAATTGCATATTATCATTTACAGTTGTGCCAGTCAGCCTGGTATGTGGCATGACCAGTTCCAGGAAGATTTCAAGTTGTTCATCATCTAAATCAGAAACAGATTTGAATTTTTTTAAATGTTTTTAACAGCTTCATCGAGGTAGATTTGACACAATTTTACTTTTTTAAATAAAAGTATTTTTAATTCCAGTATAATTAATGTTCAGTGCTGTATTCGTTTCAGGCATACAATACAGTGTTTCAGCAGTTCTGTACGTTACTCAGTGCTCCTCGGAATAAGTGCACTCTTAATCCCCCTATTTTACCTACTCCCCAATCCCCATGGATAACCACCAGTCTGTTCTCTATAGTTAAGAGTCTGGCTTTTTTGTTTGTCTCTAGAAACTTCTTTCCTCCTGAAAAAACAAAGACCTGCTTTCATCCTTAGGTTTGAAATGTGAAATGTTTATTTGTAAGATCCAAACCCTTCGCAGAAAGTCTATGTGTGAATGCATATTGGTCCTCAGTAATTGCTGCCCCTTCCAATATTTCTTCCTTGAAAGTCTCTGGTTTGTTGTCACAGGTATATGCCCCCAAAATAATGCATTTTCAAAATGTCCCTTCATTTGGTGCCCCCACATCTGGAAATAATGCATTATAGTAATATTTGAGATGGCCAAGGAGAAGGCTTTTCTTTTGTCAAGTGGAAGAACAATTATCAAAAGGAAAGCACATTAACTTTAGATAAGAATACATATATATAAGGAAGATGTGGGTCTAAAAAAATGACACACTTAAAATTATTCATGCCCTTTTGTCTCCTCAAAGCCTTCAGGGATAAGCCAGGGGTATGTGTACCCCAAACTGAGAACCACTGCTTTAGTCTACTTCATTTATTCATAGGTGTGGAAACTGAAGCCCCAAACCAAGACAGAACCTAGGTGTTTTAACTCAAAGACCAATGGGTTTTCAGCCCTATCACACTGCCTTTTATTGTGACATGGGATGCCTTTTTTTCCCTCGTTGAGGTTTGTTTTGCTCATCTGCAAAATGAGGGGGATAGACTAGCTGATCTCAGTACTTGATAGCTTTCCTTTCTTCCTCCAGATCCCTGTACTCCCCTCTGAATCCCTAAAGGCGGGTATGTTTAAACTGACCTCTGGCTTCTGGTTCGGTACAGCGGGTCTGAGGCCCTGGCAGGAGCTTGGAAGGCAGAAGACAAGTAAGACTGGGCCATTCTATTCACCAGGCTCCCCTGCTTTGTTACTGTCAATTGGTTGTGTCCTACCCCAGAAGGCACCCACATATCCTATCCAGTGCCCTCCTCATTCAGCTGCCCTCTCTGGGTTCCACTAACCTCTCCCTCCCCTCTGTCATTCAGGCAGAGGGATGGTAACATTTTCCGAGATCATTTCATCCCACTGGATCCTCTCCCCCACATCTTGCCGCACCATTTTCCTATTTCAATTTAATCTTTTCTCTAGGAAGGGAGAGGGACCAGAAACATCTTAATTTAATAATCCCAAGTTCCTTCCTTAATCTCTTTTTTTTTTTGAAAGGGAAAGTAATGATGTCACTCTACCCGTATTTTCAAAATCTTGCCTCAGCTCAATGTGAAAGCGAGCAAAATAAACAAAAAGGTTTTTTGTAGAATTTTTTAAAAAGATTTTATTTATCTTTATTGGACAGAGAGAGAGACCACAAGTAGGCAGAGAGGCAGGCAGACAGAGAAGGGGAAGCAGGCTCCCCGCTGAGCAGAGAGCCTGATGCGGAGCTCGATCCCAGGACCCTGAGATCATTATCTGGGCCAAAGGCAGAGGCTTAACCCACTGAGCCACTCAGGTGCCCCAACAAAAAGGTTTTAAGTGAGAAAGACTTTTCTTTTAACTTATTACTTTGAAGAATTTTAGACTTAGAAACAAGTTGCACCAAATTTCCCATATACTCTTCACCTGGCTTCCCCTACTGTTAATATCTTACTAACTAACCACAACACAGTGGTCAAAACCAGGAAGTTAGCATTGATACAATACTACTAACTAGTCTGCAGACCTTATCCAATTTTGACCAGTTGCCCTGCTCATGTCCTTTTTCTGGTACAAGATCCAATTGTCATGTTTCCTAAATCTCCTCCAGTCTGTAACTGTTTCTCAGTCTTTCCTTATATCTCATGATCTTGACATTTTCAAAGACTGGTCAATTATTTTGTAGAATATCCCTCAATTAGTCTGATGTTTTCTCGGTATTAAGTTGAGGTTATGCATTTGAAGTAGGAATACAGTAAGAGTGAGGGTATGCCTTTCTCAGTGCCTCATCTTAAGGATTCTGATGTCAATGACTTTTAATGGTGAAGTTGACTTTGATCACGTAGCTGTACAGTATTAGCCAGGTTTCATCTCTATAAAGCACTATTTATCCTTTTGTAAGTAAAACTATCTTGTTAGGAAATACTTTGAGTTTATGTAAATATCCTATCTCTCAACATTCTTTATCTTCACTGCTTTTAGTGTCCATTAACTATTCTTGTCTTTGCCTTTTGTTGAT
Organism: Mustela putorius furo; assembly: GCF_011764305.1. Lineage (NCBI taxonomy): Eukaryota > Metazoa > Chordata > Mammalia > Carnivora > Mustelidae > Mustela > Mustela putorius. The sequence goes on along the minus strand of NW_025422368.1, from coordinate 44,033,691 downwards.
TTTCTATCATTCCTTCTATATTTATTAAAGAAGAGTTGTTCCTTCTCCCCATTTATTTATTTATTCAATTATTTATTTGTATCAGCATGAACTCAGGGATACCTATTTCATTTTCCAGGTTATAATCCATTACTATCATTGTTATTTTTTAGCTCAACTTGTCCTACCTTTCATTAGAAGCTGTTTCAAGTGGGTTCTTGTATCATTTTTACACATGCCATCATTTTTTAGTACTTCCATACTTTATGGCACCATAAGCTATTCCAGATTCATTTTGTATTTCCCCTGGAATCAATCATTTCTCACCAAAGCTCATTACTTATTTTTTCTATCCTAGTATACAGATAAAGTAGTTTCAGAATTGCTAACCCACACCCCTGAGGAAAAAAATTTACAAACTAGAGGGTAATATTTGCAGGCAGTTCTGTCTTTAGCCTTACATTATACAGTCTAAATACTATCTTCCAGAGTTAGTTGGTTCTTCCCTAACTTCTTTAGTATGGTTATGATATTCATCAGTAATATTTATATCCATTTGTTACTCTTTGTATTCCAAATTGGGGTTTCCTCACATCCTGGTTGATTTTAATTCTTTATTTTGAGGATATGTGAAACAGTACTATGGTTTTAAGAGTCAGAGCCATCCAAAACTACAAAACAAAGTATCAGGTAAATGTCATTCTCCCAACCCTGCTACCAACTCCTACTTCCTCATTCCTCCCACCTCACTCCCCCCCAATGCTGAGTACCCGACTTCATTACATTTAATCCTTGTGTATCTTTTGCACAAATGAACAGATACGTATATATTTTATCTCCCCCCTTTTTCTTTCATGAAAGGAGGCATACCATAGGGACCCTTTCTTTTATTTTTGAGGTACAATTCACAGAATATAAAACTGTCTATTTTAAAGTGCACAGTTCACTGGTTTTTAGTACATTCACACACAACCACCATCTCTGCTTAGATTCACAATATTTTCACTGCCCCAAAAGGAATCCCCATAACCATTAAGAAGTTACTCCCCATTTCTCCTTCCCCACAGTCCCTGCCAATGACTAATCTGTTTTCTGTCTCCATGGACTTACCTAGTCTGGATGTTTAATATAAATGGAACTCTGCCATATGTGTGACCTTTGTATCTGGCTTCTTTCATTTACTATAATGTTTCTGAGGTTCATCCACGTTGTAGCCTGTATCAGTACTTCATTTCTTTTTATGATTAAATAATATTCCATTGTATGGATTTACCACATTTTGTTTATCTGTCCATCAGCTGATGAGCAATTGGGTTGTTTCCATCTTCTGGTTAATGTGAATAGTGTTGCCTTGAACATTCATGCACAAATATTTGTTTGAAGACCTATTTTCAATATTTTGGGATAAAAACCTAGAAATACAATTGCCAGATCATAGGGTAATTTCATGTTTAACTTTTGGAAGAACCACAAGACCATTTTCCATAGCCATTTTCCATTCCTACCAGCAATGCACAAAGGGTGCCAATTTCTCCACATCCTTGCCTACATATGCTATTTTCCGTGTTTGTTTATTTTTTAATTATAGCCATCCTAATGGGTGTGAAGTGGTTTTGATATGCATTTTCCTAATGACTAATGATGTCAAATATCTTCCCACGTGTTTATTTGAATCTTTTGCATTTTGGTTTTTTTCACCCAATATACCCTGGAAGTCACTCCGTATCAATTTATAAAGATCACTCTTAATCCTTTCTGCATCTGTGTACTCCATTTTGTGGACTACCATAGTTTATTCAACCACTGGCCTACATAGAGGCATTTAGATTCTTTTTTTTTTTTTTTAAAGATTTTATTTATTTATTTGACAGAGAGAAATCACAAGTAGATGGAGAGGCAGGCAGAGAGAGAGAGAGGGAAGCAGGCTCCCTGCTGAGCAGAGAGCCCGATGCGGGCCTCGATCCCAGGACCCTGAGATCATGACCTGAGCCGAAGGCAGCGGCTTAACCCACTGAGCCACCCAGGCGCCCGAGGCATTTAGATTCTTTTCAATATTTTGCAGCTGCAAATAATGCTGCTATTGATTTCTTGATATATATGCATTTTTGCATTATTGGAGGCATGCTTCAAGGTGAATTTTTGGAAATGGGATTGTGGAGTCAAAAGTGAGTTAATATGTAATTTTGTTAGATAGTAATGAAGTTTACAAAGAACTATCCTGGTTCTCTTAAATAGTCTAATGATAAACACAACTAAATTAAACCTTTAAAAGATGGGTTTGCAGAAGGGAAGGCAAAGATAAAAAAAGCAACCCCCTAGTTTTGCTGGAATGAAAAGGAAACTGTATATAACTTACCTTTTTCTTTGGTCTTCTTGTAACAAGACAGTGCTGTGCTAAGGGAAAAGTAGCCTTGTCCACACACACTCAGACCTCATTTTCTTAAAGCCATGAGGTCTATGAGCTGAGTTCTATTGAGTTTACTTTTATGCAACTCATTTTTGGGCTTTTAATTTAGTCTCATTATGAGCCTATGGGAAAAACAGAAGAGAGTGAATATGAGTCATCCCCAAACTATCAGGGTACATAGAGGGTGTTAAAGAGTAAAGACAAGACTTAATTCTCAATTTACCTCCATTTTTATGTCAAAAAATATTGAAATATGTCAGAATGTGCTCTGAAATAACCTTTAACAGCATATCTACACTCCTCATATACTATTACTCTGCTATTGGCATTTAGTCATTAATAGTCCACTAAAGGACCTTGGTAATTTAATCTTCACAAAGAACCATAACCCCTATCCCAGAAGGGCATTCAAGGTCAGGAACCTCAAGACCCCTTCTGTGTACCATAAGTGATATCATCACCACCTAGACCAGCATTAAAGGCCATTTACTGTATTCATTCTTTCATTACCCTGCTATTTTAATGAGTGTGCAAGGCATCTGTCACCAGCAAAGTGAGTACTCAGTCCCGTGCATGGAACAAAATGATGCCAAAGGGTAGTCAATAGGAAGTGAAAGGAATCAATTTTTTCCTGCCTCTTTCCTTATTGCTATTTAAAGCACAGTGGTATCCTCCACTAAATCTCCTTGAGGTCAGTAAAAAAAACACTGTAAGAGGCAGAGTTACAGATGATTGTCTGGAACCACCCACACCCCTACTCTCTAAATTCCTGAGTGAGCGAAGGATACACAAATTCAGAAGAGAGGTGACCACACAATGCAGGCGTAGCTTCCCACAGTCCAGGAAGAACGCGGAGTCAGTACTCAGAGGTCCCGAAGTGCTCTCAGCCTCTCACTTTCTGGCGCGCTATAAAACCGCTGCAGGAAAAATTCCCAGTCTCTTCATTTTCATCCTGTAAGAAACATTTCTATGAAAAAGATAGGCTTAAACATCTGAATAAAAATATATGTTCTCTTATTCATTTCACAAGTATTTACTGGGTACCTGTGAGATGCCAGATACTTCTCTAGGTGTTAGATATAAAGCAAGTAACAAAATAATGGAATCTGTGCTCATGAAACTTACATGAAAAAAAAGTGGAAACCTCTCTAGTCTCTCCTTTAGATGTATTCATTCAAGAAATATTTATTGAACTAGGCATTGGGTGCACTTTGTTTTCATCAGTGAGCAAAACAGACAGCCCCCTACCCTCGTGAAACTTCCAATTTAGTAGGGATGAGTAGACAATAACACAATATATGTGTGAATTAGATGGTACATTTAAAGGAGACATGGATCTCTGCTCAGCGGGGAGCCTACTTCTCCCTCTTCCTCTGCCTGCTGCTCCACCTGCTTGTGTGCTTTCTCTCTCTGTGTGTGTCAAATAAATAGATACATAGATACATAGATAGACTCTTTCTTAAAAATAAAGGAGATAGGGGTGCCTGGGTGGCTCAGCAGGTTAAGCCTCTGCCTTCGGCTCAGGTCATAATCTCAGGGACCTGGGATCGACCCTGCATAGGGCTCTCTGCTCAGCAGGGAGCCTGCTTCCCCCTCTCTCTCTGCCTGCCTCTCTGCCTACTGTAATCTCTGCTTGTCAAATAAATAAATAAAATCTTTTTTTTTTAAAGGAGATTAATGGCATGGATAAAAAGCAAAAGGATAAAGGGGATCAGGAGTGCAAGGGGGAGAGAGGTGCACTGGGTCAGTGTGCAATTTTAAGTAAGATTATCAGATCATGGAGAAAAGATTTGAGCAAAGATCTGAAAGAGTGAGGGAGACAATGCCTCAAATACCTGTAAGAAGGGCATTCCAGGCACAAAGATGAGCCATTTCTCAGGCTTTAGGATGGGACCATGCCAGATATGTTCCAGGAAGGAAAGGAGAGGAATATGACCCACAGGATAGGGAAGAATGATAGGAAAAAAACATGAGAGGAAATGGAGCCTTGCAGCCATGAACCTTGTGGACAGTTGAAGGACTTGGGCTTTTAAGAGGGAGCCATGGAGGGGCTTTGAGCAGAGGAGTGACACCACGCACCTGACCTACCTGTCAGTATGAGCACTCTGCCTTCTTGTCAGAGGACGAAAGAGAGCAAGTGGAGAGCTGGGAGGTGTGCCGGGAAGCTGCCAGAACAAGCCGTGAGAGCGATGATGGTGGCTTGGGGAGGCAGGGGAGGAAGACCAGGCACGTGAGCAGAGAGTGAGGTGACAGTTTCTGAGTCTATCTGGGAAGTGGAGGGTTTGTGGAAGACTGGCCTGTGGTAGGAAAGAAAGAGAGGAGTGGAGAGTGACTCCAAGGTTTTTACCTTTTGGGAGGAAGGAATTTTCATCAATTGACATGAAAGGTGACAGATGGAGCATTTTCTAGGAAAAAGATCAGGAGTCCAGTTTGGGGCATGTTGGATTTGAGATGTTGATGAGAATATGATGAACATTCTGGAGTTGGATAAAAGATCTGAGGTGGAGGAGTAGATTTGGAAGTGGTATTAAATAAGATTTTTATTGCATATGATTAAATATGAAAATATGGATGTTACTTTAAAAATACAAAAATATATGGAACACAAACTGAAGTTTCTCCTTCATTCTCTTACTCCAAACCATTAAGCAGCAACCCACCATGTGAGAGAACCAGAACCAACATCTGTATTTCATTTCCACATGCATTTTACCTCAGATGGAAAGGTGTCTTAGAGGCATCCAGAGATTTATGCTCGGAATTTTTCTATTCACCTATATCTTCCCTTTATAGTTCTATAATTTCCAGATGGCCACCTCCTACCATTACAGTGGTAAAGTAACAGAATCTCTTGGCTGTTTGGAATAAGCAATATACTTGGATTTGCATATACAAATATTAGAATAAAAAATATTGTTTATGCAAAAAAGTATAAGCAGTATACTTTTCCATGTAAAACTATACTGCTCTTTGGTTGGTTTTATGTTGCAGGGTTTTTTGGTTTTTTGTTTTTTCCTTTAGCGATCAGGAATGTACCTGAGCTAAGCAGTCCCATCCATTTAAGAAATATAATTGATTAGAAAGCACAGGATACACTTTAAGCACCATAGTAAGAACCCTCTAGACTCTAGGCTTCCACCGCTAAAATAGAACAACATTTCTGTACCGTCCATTAGAAAAAGATAACCTTCAGAATTTGAACTAATGCATTGCTGTTCTGCTGAGTTGGCAATTACTCGGTGTAAAGAAAGTGATGATGACTCCTCAAATATCCAGTCCCTTAGGAGCTTAGAACTTCATCTGTAATAAAATTCAATATCCCTTCTAATCCTAGACGTTCTCTATTTCTCCCCTGAAGTCAAAAAGAAAAAAACTTAACTAACCCCACTTTGATTTGACTTTTGGCTGCATTCCATCACCAACACCATGTATCAGAAACCTCCATACATCTGGACTGACACATGGCTTGTCCCAGTCAGCTGCTTCACAGCAACCAGTAAATAGGGAAAGAGAAGCAAGAAAGAGTAAAGCAGGAGTTCTCAAGAAGCTTACGGCCCCTCTGAGCCCACTGAAAATTAACTGTAGGGAAAAAATATCACTGTGCATGCTCTCAAACCAGCTGAGCCAAGGTACCCTGCTGTGGGGAAAAAAAGCATGAATGAATGCTCTCAATTGAAAGTTTACCCTATGAATTTTTCTTGGGCTTCAGCCCTGACTACTATCTTTTGTAGAGAGCCAGCATATTGCAAAATGAGCAAATGCCAGAAAAAGTATTATTAACAGGATTATTAACAGAAAACCTGAGGATTATCTAATCATACATAATTCAATAATTCAACAACTTGACTTTTTATGGGCCCATGGGCTTCTACCTGTGATCTTACTTTGCACCCATTTCTTTCTGATAAGATGTTCTTATTTACAGGATCAAATCAAACATCAAAGTTGCATGGTGCTCTGCAGAGAACCATGTCACTTGAACAAGTTCGAAATCGTATTCTGTAGTTCTTGTGGAGCAAGTGGGCTCCAAGGACAAAGGAAGAGCCCTAGAAGACATCTCTTTCCTCTTCCTTTCACTGCCCCCGAGCCCCCGCAACGTTTTTCCCTCCTGTGGTAGTTTTCCTCTGGGCTTTCTCTCACCGTCCTTTCTCTGCATTCCACTCACCCACCACCCCAGTTCCTACAGGAACAGCCATAATGACTCCAGACTGGTTCCCTTGCTATACCCCCTGTCCACTCAAATCCATCACATTCTCTCTACACAGTCTTTCTGTAACACCGATTTTTTTCAAGCCCTTATCCTGTTCAAACATGTCTACTTATTCCTTATTCCTTATTTAGTAATGTAAGTGGAGCGCTTGGGTGACTTAGCTCGTTAAGCGTCTGGGTTCGGCCCAGGTCATGATCCCAGGGTCCTGGGATGGAGCCCCGCATCGGGCTCCCTGCTCAGCGGGAAGCCTGCTTCGCCCTCTTCCACTCTGCTTGCTTGTGTTCTCTCTCTTGGTGGGTCTCTTTCTGTCAAATAAATAAAATCTTTAAAAAAAAATACCTTTCTTTAAAAACAAAAGGATTTCTCACATCAATGAAATAAGTAGAAGAGTTTAAAATGAATGTAGGGCTTTTTAAAAAGCTGGTTCTACTCGAGGAATTGGCAATGTTACTTCAGTTTGTTCTTGTTTGCCTTTGAGGAATGACCAGTGATTTATCCAGACACCTACGGATGAATATCAGCATTCTCATCACTTAGAAATGATCCCTTGTTCTTTTTTTATGAATTTTCCTGTCACTGGATCTTTACTGGAATCAAAGACAAATGTGTTTATTAGGCTCCTTGAGAGTCAGAGTGGTCAGGATCACATTACCTGATGTTTACTGTCAAAATATGACTGGAATTGTATAAATATATATATGTGTGTTTGTGTCTATGTGTATACATATATTTATACACTCACATATATATACAAAAAGAGATGTCTATCATATTGTTTACTATTAATTATAGGAATTAAAATATTTTCTGCAGAAATCTGGAAAGATGAACACTGTGCCAAATGATTATCACTCCTCTAGGGTAGCAATATAGAGTATAACTCTGTTCTTTATGCGTTGTTTTACTTTTTATTTTTTAATAAGCATATGTTACTTTCAGAATCTGGGAAAATGTCTATTTTTAACAAGAAACTTTAAAGTTTTCTTCAAAAAGTCATATGACCAGTTAACTGTGCCATTTGGCTGTTTGTTGGATATTTTGAAATAAGCTATAGTGGCTTGTCCCCTCTAATGAGTTCATCTCTGAAAGGCATCTCTCTGGACATTGTTAGAAATAGCCCCCGGACTCAGAGCTCAGTAATGAGAGTTTGTTCATTTAGTCTAATCATTATTGACTAACATGCATTTCAAATGCGATCTTAACCATTAATTAGTCATTCCTCAAAACAGTGTAATGGGAAAGATGAGCATCATTAACTTTGTTTAAAAGTGAGACCAGCCAACAGTGCCCCATAGAGGAGGCCGACTCCCCTGGTTCCACGGTCCTTACTGCTGGGAATCCTGCCATGTTTTAGTAGGAGACACAAAAGTAAGAATTTTTTTAAAAAATACTCTCCGTGTTTCTATTTCATAAGCACTCGGGTTTAGATTTGCTCAAACTCTATAACACTGATTAGTCTTGCAAACTCTTATAAACGCACCATCAGGTCTAGTCAACCACTTCTCGTGGCAACCACATGTAAAACGTGCAGCATGATACATGTGTTTTTAAAATGTTCACAAATTCCCCCAAATGTACTCACAGAAGCGTCACAGTGATGATAAGATGTTGGGTATTAGAGAGGGCACGGATTGCATGGAGCACTGGGTGTGGTGCAAAAACTATGAATACTGTTATGCTGAAAAGAAATAAAAAAATAAAAAATAAAATAAATAAAGGCAGTAATTCTTCTTACTGGAAAAAAAAAAAGATGTTAATCAAACAACAGATGCATATTGAATATCCATTATCCACTTCATTCTAGAACTGTGAACAGGGATGGGGGCAAGATATTAGACACCTATGCTCTGTCTTTGCTCTAGGGTTCTTATAGTTTAGTAAAGAAACCAGGCAAATGCATATAAAACTTAAAGATGCTACTTAAAAAACCCTTTTCAATGTATATTCCTCAACTTCAAAATAAGCATTTTTTTAATTCTTTCCTCACAAAAATATATGTCTTTTGTTGTTGTTTCAGTTAAACTAAAGTTGTAATGCTTGGGGCACACATTACTTTAGAAGGTTGCAAAGGCCCTGAATTATTTATTTCACTATTTAGAGAATGCCAATGTATTCCCTCTCTCAAGAAGAAAACTATGGAAGCCATTTTGAATTATTAAAAAATTTTCCTAGCTGCCCACAGAAGGGTAACAAATGTAATGAATCCGTGTGCTGTTTTCCACTGCACTAAGCCATCATCACACACAATAATTCTCTTTGCTTTTCTAAAATACGCACGCGCACATGCCCATGCATTCACAAACACACATGCTTGTTGCTTTGAAGGGAAGATCATTCTCAATACCTCTCAAACGAGTGAAAATCTTGTATATATTCTCATCTGCCCCAGTTTATGGCCTCACAACAACTCACTCTTCATCCTAAGCACACAAAGACTACCCTGATTCTCATCTGTGGCCAGTGAACTTCTAAACAGAACACTTTAGGGGAAAATGGATCTGTCTTCCTTGATCCCAGGGTAGAACCAAAATGAGAATAACAAGACTTCAAGGGCCCAACCTCCTTCACGTCACCTCCGACTTCTCATTCAAAGGGGTACTTTGGGCGGCAGGTGGAGTTATAATTATAGAGTAGAAAAAAGCTACATCAGCAGCTGTTGCTTCTGTTTGTTCCCGGCTATAACTGTCATCAGTGGGCAAATTGGCATAAACAGGCCTCCGCAAGTGGAAAAACATTTAACTCCTGGACCTGTCACCCTCTGGGTCTTCTCGGTGGCCAGAGAAGGAAAGGAAATCTGAGTGTGCACGAGCGGAGTGGGAAGCCGAACACAGCACGGACCTGAAGGCTCCTCTTCAGGGGGAGCCTGAAATTGCAAGATTTTCTTTCCTGCCGGAGTCTCCGAACCCAAGAAATAGGTTAGTGCACAAAGAGTACCCGTGTATTTTCATTCTGACCTCTACTCTATCCGATCTTAATTTTTCTGACGGCTGAAACAGATGGGAGAGCTGTTAAACCAAGTTGAGGACTGTTAGCTAAAATGAGACTGCCCGTGAGAACAAATTATGAAGTGGGCTTAATTTATTATGCTCCTCTCCCCCCATTTTGGCTCTACTCACTTTAGACAGATAGACAAGGTAAAGATGGGAAAATGAGACTGGTTTTGTGGCATGATTGCCGTCCTCTCGTAATGCCACTTCCTTATGCCAAAAAGCCCCGATTTCTTTACTAACATCAGTGATGCTGAAAGTTTAAGTTTGTGAATGTAGTGCCAGAGTTTTATTTCTTCAGGGAAACTAGGCAAATCAGAATTGGATTGTTTTCTCACCTCCGAATAAAGACAGGAAGTTTTCTCGTTTAGATAAAATGTGTGCTGCAGGCTACTTCCTGTAAGAAATCTGCTAGAGGATTTATTTCCTGTGTCTAGCCCAAATATCTGTAAAACCCCCATAACTTCCATCTAAGTAGCTCTCTGTAAGACCCTCCTCATAGATCCTTTTGAAGCAAAAAAGATTTCAGAGACCTCTCCTGTTATCTGTTTCTGCTCCATGTTAGAGAGTAGTGGTGCCGGATTAGTTCAAGGCCATCTCAGAACTTGAATGTTTTCTGTCTTGTTGAAAAGCAATGGAATTCCAGAGAACTCACTGGAACGAGGCACTGGAGTCCCATTCTCATCCTACTCACATCTACGGAACAGTTCCAAGTAGAGAGAACCCAAATCGGGGCCTCATTTTGGTCAGTTCCAAAAAGAAAGTGAACCTCCCTAGGTATTTTATGATGATTTTTCCAGGGAAAAGTCCACTACTATCACGGTGACCCTTCCTTGAAAAGTGTACAGAGGGTTTCCCATGCACTTGGAGCCCCACTACAGAGGTACCCACATCCAACTAAAACCAGCAAAAGTGACCCATGAATTAAATTCCCACAAGAGGCTTGCTTCTTTCAACAGTATCTCCTGATTTCTAAGTAGAGAGCTATCAATTCCCCCTCAGGAAATTTAAGGGTGAAATAGATACTTCTTTATATACCTTAGCAAATAAAGACCCAGAGAGTACATTTGGCTGGTGCTTTTGGAAATGTCAATTTATATAGCATATCGATACCCTAAATCTTCCCATGAATTAAGAAAACACACTTCTCAGATCACATTTGTTCATTTAAATATTACTAAGTGATGACTATAAAACCTGGATAACATTTAGAAATGAATGCAAGTTCCAATATCACCCTTTCCAGAGACTACTTAACTCCCCTTTCCTCCTAAAAGATTCAGCAGGGCGAAGGTGCTTATCGCCAAATTCCAAATCGGTTAAACAGAGCAAGGCAGAATGGGGAGATGGCTGGTTAGGGGCTTGAGTCTGAGAGATAGACTTAACGCTCAAACTTAAACATTGCTTTTTACTTGTGTTTTGTCTTCTTGCTCTTCTAGAAAAGCTATCCAAGATGACTGTCACGTACTCCAGTAAAGTAGCAAATGCGACTTTTTTTGGATTTCATAGGTTACTCCTCAAGTGGAGAGGCAGCATCTACAAACTACTGTACAGGGAATTTATTGTCTTTGCTGTTTTTTACACGGCAATAAGTTTGGTGTACAGGTACCTTCCTTTGCATGTCTCCTATGGCCATCAGATATCATGGAAGAATACAGTCTCAAAAATCAGAGTCTTTGGTTGCCGCTGACTTTTGCATTATGTAATCTCCTCCTTTGCATGATCCACTCTTGCCTTCTTCAACTCAGGACACGGTATTTTAATCCACACCTAACCATGCTCAGGATGTTAAGTAGACTCTATCATATTCAGGTGGCTCTCATTCCAGCCCCACGTTAGCTGATCACAGTGAGTCATGTTGCCAAACTTCGCCAGAGGTATAAAAGGGAAGATTCATACTTAAATACACAGCGATGATTTGGAATGGCAAAGGCCACAGACACATAATCACTTGTGCCCATCTCAGCTCTGTCATTGATAATGTCAGTTTGTAATTTGACAGCTTATAGCAACTACCTACATAATGAACATCTTTGAGAATGGTATATATCAGGCAACTTTCCTATCTTTTGCCTGGAATGACGAGATCTTATCCAGGATGGTGCCTGCCAATCTTACCTATACCTCAACTAAATAAAGGCCTGAAAACTAATTTATTTTGTTGATATCTTCTGAGTTTGGGGTGTGTTATATTCACAACGGAAGATGTTTATTCTTTATAACATCACAACCTACACCTGTCAGACTGACAGAAAATCTGAGCAAAATCATGTCCAAGAAATACTTTCATGGCTAAAATCATGGTCTTAATAAAATTTTATCAATAGTACAAAAGAGAAGCTTTGTGAGTTTTTTTTTTTAATTAAAATTGATTGCATTCATTTCTACTCTGGGGGAAGTTAGAACTTAAAATTAAAAAGCTAAAGGTTTTTGAGGCTGTATTTCCTCCTTTTCTATGTAGTTCAGTTTGTTCTTTCCCACATACAGATGAACAAATTTGTGTTATCATTGCTCTTACCTGCCTTCTTCTTTGCAGCAGCAGGACTCCATCTGAAGAAGAGGGATAGTAATTTGGCCGGCTGATAATTATCAAAAGTAGAATAGGAAGAGCTGTTTTGCTGCCTATCAAAATATCTGTAAAGGGAAAGTTTTATTTACAAACCTCTAATCTCCTTTCAGTTGTGTCTTATAAATACAATATTATTTGGACAATTTATTTTTGTGTCATCTAATCCTTCAGAATATGAAATGGTGGAAGGCACGTGACATTTCAGAATAATTGTCTCATTAGTTTATTTTTACTAATGTGAGTTTATTGCTGCTACCGCTGCTTAGGATAGAAGAGCACTTAGAGCAGCTGCATCCTAGCCAGAAATCCTCCATGGGGCCTCCACTTTTGCTCCAATATCTTATTTATACCCCATAAAATAGTATGCATATATTTTTAAAAAAATTTTTAGACCATAAAGTACCTTATAATAATGATCAATTGTGCTAGTCATTCTTCATTTTTTTAATGTTCAACTATAAAATCTTATTAAAATAAATGTTGAATCTTGATTAAAGACATACCAAGAACTCAAAGTCATTCATGACTTTACCAAGAAAGTCAAACCTACCTGTAGGAAAATATAGACACAGTGTCATTCTCATGTGTACTAATAATCCTAAATTTTAAAATTCTATTATAAGCAAATAATTACACTTAGCAAAAATCCTAAGTCAAAGACAGAATTCATTTCTTTGATTATATCTCTTTTTACTTTTGGATGAACTTGACAAAATCATCATTTTAGTACTTTCTAGCTACTAAACTTTCTATGTAGCTAATAGCTGAATATTTTTTCCTTTGGCCAATTATTAATAATAACAGCCTCTTTAATCGATTAAGTATGACATCATATGTTAAGTAGTTGTATATATAATATATTCTTTAAGCTTCATAACACATAGTTATTATTATTCCCATTTACAAAAAATGGGAAAACTGAGGCTCGAGAGATTTAAAGATAGGTTCCAAGTCCAAATCTTTAAGTGGCTGATCTGGAATTCAAACCTGGGCTCCTCTGACCTTATGGCCTGTGCTTTCCACGTTTAAATCCTCTTTGACCATTTCTATCTGAGTATCAGAAACTGTTCTGGCTGTGACTTGTCATTGGCATGACCTTGACACGCCTGCACAACCCGTTCCTAACTTGAGAATTTCTGACACTTCCTCCAAAGCCAAGGCAGGAATTCCAAGCTCACCCTGCACCCCAAGCTCACCCTGCACCCCAGAATCCTCTCAGCACCAGCTTTTCATCTGCAATCTGGCTGGTGGCTCCCTGTTACCTCATTATCCCTCTGCTTCCCTTATCCAAGTTCTCCTGACTCAAACAAGCCCTTGGCACATGTTATCATGGATTTCCAAGGGATTTCTTCTTCCCTTGGAACAGCTATTCTCATTCTTTCATGCAAATTCATCTGTGTTGTTCCTCTTTCTAGATCTTGACCATGACTTGAGACTTTTCTTCTGCCTCTGAATCCCCTCCCTATAATATAAACATCAATAATAGTTTCATTAAATGAATTTATGTCAAACAATACCAGAAAATGAGTTTTGGTCAGATCTGTAATATAAAGTTTTATATTTATATTATATGACTACAAACCCACCAAATATAGTAATAAAAAATTTTACTTCTAGTTATATCTGCATTGTTTTATATTTTATCTAATTGTAGGCTATGAAATAAAGTTATAATATCCCTTGAAGTATAGCACATATGATCAAGAATGTGCTAAGTAGCATATTCAGGGAAGAGTAAGATCAAGATGTCAAATTTAGGGCTATTATTTAGTAATTAACTTAATAACTAATTCACTTAATCAAGATACTTTTTTTTAAGCATACTTGATGAATAATTGAAAATTGGACACTTTCATAAGGTATTTTGCTCTAAATCCAATGTATTCATCATACAAAAGCTTAAAATGTAAAGTATTTAAAAATAAAAGTTAATAAACCCAACTGTCTAATGGCCAATAACATTCATGTACTAAAAACATTGGTACTTGAACCATTCGGCAATTAAAAAGTCTTTGAGATACATCAGCTCAGGTAGGAAAAAAGTTACTGTGCCTTAAAAAAAAAATTACAATTATTTGTGCTTAATTGTTTGCACTGAATATCACTTGCAAAGCAAGTGCAGAAGTATAATATCATAAAGGGCTATGCATTTTATTTTTGCTCCAGATTGTTACTTACAGGAGCCCAAAAACGTTACTTTGAAAAATTATCAATTTACTGTGACAGATATGCTGAACAAATTCCAGTAACCTTTGTGCTTGGTAAGTATAGGTCACACGCAGAATGCAGCCACACAGCTGTCTCCGTTAGGATGGCACCGATGACTCTGCATGGGAGTGTTTCCAAGCTGAGAGGCATGCCTGAAAAGCCACCGCTTGCGATAGAACCCCAGCCACCCGTAAGGTTTTCCTTCAGGACTGCTTTGGCTAAATTAACCCCAAACGAGTTTGAGGTAATCATTGGCGATTGGACAATCAAGCTTCCTCTTCACTAACGCTCCATTTTTGCTGTCAATATTTGAACTCTAATACCCACTCACTGGGTGCTAAGGCCTTGCCAGGCACAAATTACTTTTATTTATTTATTTAGGAGGGCAAAATTCTAAGATACAGATAGCAACATATTTTTACATCCCAATCCCTATAAAAGCTGAAATTCTGCTAAAAGCATCAGGGTCACCATGTATGCTGCAAGAAATGGCTTTATCATTTCCTGTCACTTTACAGGGTTTTATGTCACTCTGGTAGTGAACCGATGGTGGAACCAGTTTGTGAATCTGCCCTGGCCGGACAGGCTGATGTTCCTCATCTCCAGCAGTGTTCACGGAAGGGACGAGCACGGGCGCCTGCTCAGAAGGACGCTGATGCGCTACGTCAATCTCACGTCTCTGCTCATCTTCCGCTCTGTGAGCACGGCTGTGTACAAAAGGTTCCCAACCATGGACCACGTGGTTGAAGCAGGTATGGTGAACGCCTTTGCCCTCCGTGGACTCCCCTCAGCCTAGATGGGACCCTCCAAAATCCCTCTGAAATTTTATTTATTCATTCATCCAAGAAACATTTACTGATTACTTCCTATGTGCCAGAAACAGTCTTCAGAGGCAAAAATGAGTAAGACATACTCACTGCTCTCAAGAAGTTTCCTAGGGGTGCAAAAGAGAAGTGGCAGAGAGTCAACTTCAAATTAAGTGGCAAAGAGTCACATGGCCTTTAGGTAAATATACTATAATAATAATTACTATATTTATTAGAACCATGTTAATATCATCTGACCTTTTCTAAAAGTCCATTCTAGCAGGAACCAACCATGAGTTTTTGTCTAGGCAGTGTGGCTCTGGTCTCTCTTTGACTCCTCAAAGTAGATGGAGTTGGGGATGCCTGCCTGGCTCAGTCTGCTGAAGGTGCAACACTTGATCATGGGGTTGTGAGCTCAAGCCCCACACTGGGTGTGGAGATTACTTTGAAAAGAACCCCCCCCCCCAAAAAAAACATAGATGCATTTGTTCAATCCGCGCTCCTGGGCACAGTATGCTGGGAACAAGTCATGTTGGGGGGATGGTTCTCTTTGGTGTGTTAATATTTAGGAGAGAAGCTGTCAGAGCAGACCTCAATGGGATGAGGATTAAATGAGATCATTGTGGGCAGGCACTGAATAAAAACTGGTAGTTGTGCTTGGTGGTTGTTTGTCGGTCTGATAGATGGTTGGGATAGATTAATAAATACACATTTTAAAACCGTGAGGTGGCGCCTCGGTGGCTCAGTTGGTTAAGCAACTGCCTTCAGCTCAGGTCGTAATCCTGGAGTCCCGGGATCAAGGACCACATCAGGCTCCCAGCTCCACGGGGAGTCTGCTTCTCCCTTCAACCTTCTCCTCTCTCATGTTCTCTCTGTCTCTCTCTCAAATAAATAAATAAAACCTTTAAAAAACAAAAAACGTGAGGTGATTCTGCCTTTATATTGAGTACAGTCTCAAATTAGGTTGCTGTATCCAGGCTCCTTTTCTGAAATGGCCTTGAAAACAGATTTTTTAAAATAAAGATTGGTATTTGAGGGCTTTTTTGAGGAGGCTTTTATGCATGGGCATAATGAGCCTTGTGCTGACTTCAGTGACTCAGTTGGTTTGTGTGGACAGAACTGACTGGAGCCATGAGGGTGCCTAGGCCTGTGCGGGTGCCTCTGAGGTCTGGTTCCCTGACATCACAGGGAACATGTCCGTACTGTTCTCGCTCCCTCTGAAGTGTTCTCACAAGAAGCAGAAAAAGCAGTGATTGGACAGCTTGTAGCCACAGGGACATAAAGTTTGCGCACTGGGCAGAAAGGCAAAGGTTCCAAACCACTGCCCTCCGAGCTGGGGGAGCCACTCCAGAGGCCAGATCCTTCCTGACTGGCCCACAGTCCACCATATTGAGTGGGCACCCTCTCTGTGGACTGGCAGCTGGCTCACCAAACTTGCTCCTTTCCCCAACAGAGAAAGCTGAGTCAGTGTGCACATGGGGTCAGTTTCCACTTCCCCCCAGCTGGACACATGCCTCCATCACTGTCTGACTGTCCTTGGCCTGTGCCAACGTTTCTGGGAAGAACAGGAAGTTCAGGGATGGCGGAAAATGTCTGGCAGATGTCCTGAGTCCAGAGCCAGGGCACCTGCTCTGCCTGAGGGGAGAGAGGGCTAGTAAGTAAAGCACAAGGGCCCCAGAGGAGTGGGGGCAAAGGCTGGAGGCAATATTGAGGGTACAAGAAAACCTACTTCCTGTCTGGTGACTTTCCTACATAAAATCACCTGTCAGGAAAAGTACATGTTCTCAAACCTCAGTGCATAGTAGATTTTGTTAAAAGTCAATATTGCTAAAAATTCAGATCCCAAGATACCACACCTAGAGATTCTGATTCAGTAGATCTGGGGTGGTGGCCAGAAATGAATGGATTTAACAAGCCCCTGGACACTCTGAGGCAAGGGGTCCCTGGATCATATTCTGAGAGACAATGGGTTTTAAGATGGTTGGAGTTTCCTTCTAACAGCTTTGCCTGGCTTCAGGGAATCTTCTGGGAATTCAGAACTGAGTAGAGGGCAGAGAGAATGACCAGCATCTCCTTCTGAAGCATCTGGCAATCTCTTGACTAGAGCCAGATGACCTAGGTCACCCACCTGCTAGTCCCTAACTTTCCTTGCTTTGAAGTTAGACAGTCAAGTTCCAGTAGTCCGGAAAATTAAAAGGATCAAACATCATTGGGGCAATACATATGCTTTGATGTTACAGGTTAAATTTCTCAAGTTAAAAATAAAATGGGTTCATTTCTGCTCACACGAAATAGAAATACCCGTAGAGTGCAAAATAACATCTGTAATGCTGAAAATTCCCTAAACTGGTCTGTTCTCAGTTATTTACCAGAGGAGCTATAACAGAAGTATCTCTATCATTTTGCCTATTGGCAACAAACCTGGCCTGGAAAATTTCAGTCATTCCAATTACCAGCCCTGGAAGATGTCACTCATCCTAAGTCAGGTCAGGTGCACAATTCCAGACCTTTTCCAGTTCAAGCAATGGCCTTAAATGGGTATTTGCATTATGAAATAAAACTGAATCAAAACATTTTAGTTGGTGTTTCATAGTGATCAGGATAAAAAAAATTTCTCTTCAAAATTACTCAACAGAATCACAGAAATAGGTGATGGGAAATTATCTACACTCCTCTAAAAGAAACATTACTAAAGCTGTTGCTAAATCTGTCATGTATTTGCTTATTTAACAAAGATCTGTTGAGTGTATATGATATGCTAGGCACTGTGCTGAGCAGGGGAGCACAACTAGAAGTGAGAATAGATATGATCCCTGTCCTCAGCAAAAATTGCTACAAATCTTTTCTCACATGAATCATTTTCAGAGACAAACACAAATGTATTTACAGCTGAACTTTACATTGTATTTCTATTTCTCCCAAATTGTTTCCTTTTGTGCTTGGTAGCCCATAAGAGTGATTAAAAAACAGTAAAATTGGGGGTGCCTGAGTGGCTCAGTCAGTAAAGTGTCTGCCTCTTGATCTCAGCTCAGGTCTTGATCTCAGAGTCACGAGTTCAAGCCCTGCATTGGGCTCAGGTATAGAGCCTACTTAAATAAAAAAAGAGAGAGAGAAAATGAAAGAAAACAGTAAAATTTGAGGAGAGGACACTGTTTGGTATTCTTAAAGCCCTTGACTCTTAACATGAGGTTCTTTGAGCTTCTTCTATAAGGAAAGACCCTGAGGAGAACCCATCAGAATTTTTAGCAGCACTTATAGTAAACAGACATTAATACAACTAAGCAAGCTCCCAATTGTCAAATGGGGGTTGAAACTCAAGTTCTACCTTTAGATGCACTGGCTGGAAAGCTAGCCCCATACTCAGATCATGTAACTTGTGATCTTCTCTCACTAAGTAAAATCAAATGGCTGCTGTACAGTATTCACTTCCTGCCCTGTGGGGGGCTGTTTAAGTTCTTTCCAATGCATTCCATGGCGGTGGGGCTTCTTGGTCTCTGTGAGATCTCCCACAACTCTGTGCTCCAGAGAGGTGATCAAGGGGACAGTGGCATTCGCAGCTGTGCCAGTTTTTCCTGCTGGCTGAACTTTTACAGGCTGAGTCAGTTACCTCTATAGTCTCACATGCTGTGCCCAGAACAGACAGAATGTCATCCTGTGAGTGAAACTTGACTCACCTATGCACACTTGCTTTACATAGGACAGAAAGTGCACGGTGAACCCTACTTGAATGAATGCCATGATGGGTAGTCTCAGCAGGTCAGGGTTTGAAGATTCCACACAGTTCTAAGAGTTTATCAAGGCATCCACTCAATGTTTCTCAAAGTGTGATCATAGACTACATTCATTTATCAAGGGGACTTTAAATTGCACATTCCTGGGCAGCTGCTGGAATCAGAATGTCTGGGGCTTAACAACTAAGAGTCCCCACCTCAAACAAGCTCCCGGAAGCTCTGTAGGATGTTTGACCCCAGGCCGAGAATGCTAAAATGGCATAACAATTCTGTGCACTAGGCTAGATGTTCCTAAATTTTGTTGCAAGTTGAAATCACTAGGGATCTTTTACAAATACTGATGTCTGGCTTCCACCCCAGACGTTGGGTTCAATAGGTGTTTGATGCGACCCAGGCATCAAGAGTTTTAAAAGCTCCCCCGACCACTCTAACACGCAGCAGAGTTTAGGAAGCACTGTACCATAACACAGGGCACAGCTATCAACTCCTCCAACCTCACCTGCAAATCACCTCACATCTGCTCACTCAGGGAAAATAAAATTCTGGGCCTCCCAGACAGGCGAGGGCTCAGAGCACTGATTTAGGGGGTGTTATTTCCTGTGTGTCAAGTGTAGAAGGTGGTGAACTATCAGGAGACAGGGATATGGCTGAGTAGAGATGTTTTATCCACATGAGGAAAAGAGGAAATGTTCTCTGTCTCTGGCCAGGATTGCGATCCTAAAAACTGATTTCACTCAACCATATCCTATTTCAAGCTTTTCAAACTATGGTTTGTAATTCATTACTGGGTTCTTAAGTCATTTTAATAGCTCGCAATCAGCATTTTTTAATGGAATGGAACAGAACAGAACAGAACAGAACTAAACTGATCAGGAAATATCAGAGAGACCACCAGCTGAAAGAACCAATCATTGTTTGGGAACAATGTATCTTACTGTGGTCCCTGGTCTTAAAAAAAAAAGAAAAAAAAGTCTCACATCCTGCCCACAGCAGTTTCACAATGTGATTCCATCTCTCTCCCTCAATCTCTCTGACCTCCCTTTGATTTTTCCAGCTGACAAGGATTTCTAAACCTCTACCATTGAGTTTAAAGGAGCACTGTAGTCAAATCCGGTGGCTGCATTCAGTTCATTTTGGAAGTACAGTACAGAGATAAAAATTAGCCAGGCACATTGCAATCTTCCTGAAAAAGTCATCTCTCTGAGATGGGCTCAGATGCTGAATGCACAACCTTCTCTTTCAGAAAGAACTGGCAATAAACCCATTCTGCCTTCAAGCTTTGAGATGCTGAGCTTTTGGCTCTTCTGCTAATAGAGTCTCATTTGCACACTCTGCTTTAAAAGCCTAAGACATCTGCCTGAGCTTCAACTGAGGCAAAACAGACCAACTGCATGGCAGATGAAAAATTTTAAAGACCGGAATATTGTTTATCAGTGGACTTAATTAGGCCTTTGGCTTGAGGGCAGTAACATTTTACCTTAAAGTAGAAGGTCCTATTCCATCAAATCACAATTCTAGTTGCAAGTAAAAACGTGGCGTGGGGTATGTTACTCTGATTTGAAATACTAAGGAGGTTTCTTGGCACAAGTATGAAAATTGTTGAACAGAGCCTACCTGGCCAGAAAGCCAGAAGGAAGAGAGCAAGAGGAGCTCTGAGCAGATGTAACAGCAAGACAAAGCAACAATGTCAGGGTTATGGGTAGGACCCGAGGGAATATGGCATGAAGACTGACAGGTCAAGGTCACAGGGTGGTGTGAGGACCAGCCCAGTTGACAGTGCTACCAAACTGTGGCAGATCAGTGGGTGTGCGGATCACGCAGTCCTAGCAATGAGCATAATGACCACATTCTGAAAAAGTTCCTTGGTCTCTGGTTACAGTGTCCTAAAGTACTGATACGGATAGAATTCCATTTCATAACAAACATCCTTTTAATTGATTTGACCAAAAATCTGTGGATTTCCTTGTACTTGACCAGTGATGTGATTTCCAAAGACGGGGTTACTTTTAGTAAGACATATCACCCTGAGGGGAGCAGCAAAAACCACCATGCCTGTGCACTCTTGGAGGACACATTAATGTCTGGTTGACAAACCATAGAGCTGAGCAAAGTACTCCTTACCTCTGGGCTGAAAAACTAAAAATCCCCAGCTTTCCTTGCTCTGCCTGTCCCCTTCCAGTGAGTGGGTGTGCTACCTGGGAGAGAGGCTAACTCTAGCTTTCGTGTCCGCCCTGAATAAACCCTCACTTTGCATATTTGCATTCTGCTAAAAAGCCGAAAAAGAACTTGCCAGCACAAATTGATCCATACTCCTGAATAAAAAATAAGCAGAGGTAAAGTTATTCTTTGGTCAAATGACAGAGCTTGCAACTGGCATATAAACGGGGTAATTTTTTGAAAATTGCAGCATAAATCCCAAGAATGTAACTGCTAGCCAATTGATATGAAATGTCAGAGAATAGGCTTCCAGGTAAAGGATGAACCTCTGCTACACATCTTTAAGCATAGAGCCAAGACAGGTCAAGTTTATTAACCTCTTGTAACAAGGCTCGATCATGCTCTGCCAGTCTTTAAAAAGAAAAAGAAGAAAAAAAAGGCAGAGTATCTCAATCAGGCAAGAACTTTGAGATACACTGAGAATCGAGAAGGGAACGATCAGGCTCATTTTTATTTTTGACATCCAGACAAAGTCCAGTTCCTCAGGCATGAGGAATTTCCTTCTAAGCCAATATAAATAACCTGAGCATTATCTAAAACGAGTCTCCTGTTGGTAAATATTGGCTTTGTAGTTGATACTCTGTTTACTTCAAATACTGAATAACGAAAATCTTCATTCGGCGGGGCAGTGATTTTCAAACGTTGCTGTGTGTCAGGACTTGTATGTGGAACATAAGGAATAGTGGGGAGGACCACCAGGGAAGGGCGGGAAAACGGAAGGGGAAGAAATCAGAGAGGGAGACAAACCATGAGAGACTCTGGACTTCAGGAGTGAAACTGAAGGGGTGGAGGGAGGGGAAGCTGGGTGGGCATTAAGGAGGGTACCTGCAGCTATGAGCACTGGGTGTTATACACAGCTAATGAACCATTGAACACTACATCAAAAACTAATGATGTTAGTTTTTATGTTAGCTAATTGAACATAATAAAAAAATATATATTAAAAAAAAAAAAAAAGAATTTCCAGCAGAGCTTGGTACGCATGTGCCTGCCTGGACCCAATTCCATTAAATCACTCCGGAAGATCTGAATGAATGCTGATGCCCAGCCTCACTCTAGACCACCTGAATCAGAATTTTCTAGAAGTACCCACATGAGACGGTAAGGCACAGAGCTGGTTCTGAGTCTGATTTAGTAGATGAGGGTGGAGCCTAGCCCTCTCCATGGGTGACAGAAGTCACAAGTGACTCAGATACCCACGATCAGTAGCCCCTATTCTCAAGTCCATCGCCTTAACCACTCGGCCACGACTACCTGCTAGTAGCCCCTATTCTCAAAAACACTGACCGAGATCTAGGTAACTCCAAGGCTCTATGAATCAGTGACTTTCAAAATGAGCAGGTCTCTCTTCTCTTTGACGCCTCTTCTATTAGAGTAACACCTCTGAAATAAAACTACGTCTCCATGGTAAGGAGGGAGGATTACTTAAAGCGGAATAATCATGTTTGTAAATTGATTACAGGTGATTAGGATATAAACTAGGTTACATTGGGGCAAAAGTCGATTTTCATATGAATGTGTTAGAATTTCATAAGCGAATGACCACATTCCTGAGACAAAAGTAACTCAAAATTAGTATCTAACAAAACTCTATTTTTGAAAAAAGATTTAATTCAGAAAACATTACTGGTACTAAATTACAATTAACACCGAAAAAGTCCACTTAAAAATTCAAGGGAATAAGTACAAGAATAGTAATTGAATTATTTTTTAAATTTAATTTATTTGTTTGACAGAGAGAGAGCATAAGCAGGGGGAACAGCTGGTGGAGGAAGAAGCAGGCTCCCTGCTGAGCAGGGAGCCCGATGTCGGGCTCGATCCCAGGACCCCAGGATCATGACCTGAGCCAAAGGCACTCACATAATCAACTGAGCCACCCAGGAGCCTGCATCATTATTTTTTTTTTAATAGCCAAAAAACGAAAACAACTTAATATCTATTCAAAAGAGGACTAATTAAATAGAACATTGTATACAATTAGCTAGATAGCAGCCATTTAAAAACAATGATGCCACTCCTATATACTAACAAAAAAAGATCTCCAAGATATAACCAAAAAATAGAAACAAATGACAGATATGTATGTATTTAGTGTAAAGCCACTTATGTTCTTTTTTTTTTTAAGATTTTATTTATTTATTTGACACAGATGACAAATAGGCAGAGAGGCAGGCAGAGAGAGAAAGTGGAGGAAGCAGGCTCCCCGCTGAGCAGAGAGCCCAATGCGGGGCTCAATCCCACAACCCTGGGATCATGACCTGAGCCGAAGGCAGAGGCTTCAACCCACTGAGCCACCCAGGCACCCCAAAGCCATTTGTGTTCTTAAAAATTAAGCCTGAATGATATTTCTCTGGAAAGATACACAATAAACTTGCCACAGTAATTCCTTCAGAGAGAAAACTATGTAGCTGGGAAAATGAGACTGACTTTTCTTATTAATATTCTTTTAGTCCTTCTGGATTCCTGTAGCATTTGAATGACTCAATCAAATATTTTAAAAAGCAAAAGGTCAAGAGTAAACTGCAAGCTTTTAAAGTACATACTTGAAGGATACCTGGGTGTCTCAAGTGGTTAAGTGTCCAGCTCCTGGTTTTGACCCAGGTCATGATCTCAGGGTCATGACATTGAGCCTCATGTGGGGGCTCTGTGCTCAGTGGGGAGTCTACTTGAGATTCTTTCTCTGCCTCTCCTTCTGCCCCTACCCACCCCCAAATACATAAAAAATAAGGTAGATATTTATATGAACAAACCCTGGTGCACAGTAGACATTCAGTAAATGTTTGTTTATTAAATAAACCTGCTCCCTTATTTCTCCTCTCCTCTTATTCAAATCTCTTCTTTCCTTACTGTGCATGTTGGAGGTGGGGTGGATAACTAAAATTTCATAATGTATTATGCCTTGGCACTTACTGAGTTCTAGGTATGTGCTAAGCATTATGTTAACCTCTTGACATGTGTTCACCATCTCATGTAATTCTGCAACGTGCCTGGGAAGTAGTACTATCATTTCTCTTTTACATCTGGGAAAACTGAGGCTAGAGAGGTCACTGCAAGCTCAGGCAAACTGTGTTATATACATGCACACACACAAATAAAGATTGTAAAAATTATACTTTTAAGATATGCTGTGGGCACTATGAAGATCATTGTTATGCCACAATAATGGGTCCGTGATTAAAGGAGCGAGACTGATATAAAGCGAAGGTCAAGCAAAGCTTTATTTCGCGCCAAGCATCAAGAATCTAACCGAAAGTTCAGGGCCGCACCTCTTACAAGAGAGGGTGACCCTTCTCTGTTTCACAGACTAGCTTTTAAGGGCAAAGGCCATGCGGTCAGGCCTGGCCACGCACAGGTGACCAATGAGATTGTAACACACACAGGAAACTCCACAGTGATGCTAGGTGACCAATTGAGTTAGAATTTACCCTAGTAGACATTTAAACCAGCCTATTACACCTTGATAGGGATTGGTGCCCAAAGGCTCCCAAAGGACCGGCCCATACTCCTTGGTAACCAGGGAGACAGTATGCATCCCCCCACTGATCCACCTTTGTATCTGGGCTGTGTTACCTGAAGCTGGTTTCCAGGACTTGTCTTCAAGTAAATCCCCTGGGGAAGGGGAGCAGGGACAGTTTCTAAATAGGTCCTTACATCGTACATTCACTGCCCTTCCAAAGTATGACAATCCCTAATACAAGGCAACAGAGAGCACTGTCTGGGGAAATTTGAAGGGGGGAATCTCAAGGGAAGGAGAAGACCAACATCATGGAAGGCTTCACAGAAGGGGACTTGGTTGATCAGGACTGTGGAGGGAGCAAGCAAGCAGGAGGAAAAGTATGTGATTCATGGTTTCCACACTATACTAAGTGTTTTGTATATATTAACACCTTTAATTCTTTCAATTGTAACATTTCTTTTTTTTTTTTAAAGATTTTATTATTTATTTATCAGAGAAAGAGTGAGCACAAGCAAGGGGAGAGGCAGGCAGAGGGAGAAGAGGTCTTCTCTGATGTGGGACTCAGTCCTGGGACCCTGAGATCATGACCTGAGCCAAAGGCAGATGCTTAACCGATTGAGCCACCCAGGTCACCCATTAATCCTAACATTTCTAAGTATTCTTGCTCCCAATTTTAGATGAATAAACCAAAACCTAAAGAGGGAACCTTCCCCAGATGTTCTAGTCCCCATTTAATGTCACCTTACTTCCTAATGGCCATCTCTATGAGGGATTACCAACGTGCCTTGACTTATATATTATTTTAGATAACTTATATATTATTGTTAGGTAACAGTATATATATAGTTAGATATATATTATTGTTAGATTAAAAAATGTGTTTGCATTCACATGCACACACATTCCTTATTTCTAATACAAGTATAAACTACTTGAGGCATCTCTTATGCATCTTTAATATCCCCAAATTGTATGCTCCCATAGTAACCATGAAAATATTTATGGTAATGTATTAGTGCTAGACTAATTCTGCATAATTGTGCTATTTTTATTTTGTGCTAAAGGTTTTATGACAGCAGATGAAAGAAAATTATTTGACCATCTCAAATCTCCTCATCTGAAATACTGGGTTCCATTCATCTGGTTTGGAAATCTTGCAGCAAAAGCCCGAAAGGAAGGTAGAATCAGAGACAGTGTTGATCTACAATCATTGATGACTGTAAGTACCTCACAAATCATCAGTCTAAGAGGCTAATCAGAGACCAGCAAGGATCTGGATGGAACAGGTCAGACCAGGACAAGTCTGCTTTGTTCCGGTTCCTTTGGAACCAGTATCAGAACCCTCAACATGCAGGACAGGAATAATACACAGGTTTTAAGTCATATTGATTGCTGGTGGTTGCTGAGAAACTCAGTCTAAACAGAATTAGGCTTTGTAACAGGCTCTGTAAGAAAGTGTCCCTTAATTGATTACCAATAGCTGCCAAGAGTTCTGAATGATCTTGTGTCCACATGGTGTGTTTACCATCCCTGGCTCCACGATCCTAGAATAAAATCTGGAGTAAAAATAAACCCGTCCAGTCAGATCCCCCCAGCTGGAATTTCCTGAGGTTAAGCCAACTTTTCAGATACTCCAGGAAATGAAATGATGTTTTCATTAAATAAAATAACCCCGAGGTCATCTGAAAAGCAAATTTACAGAAGGGCTAGATAGACATGTGCCATGACCATCTCCTGCCTGAATCAGGCAAAATGAATGAATGATATAAAAATAACTCCCAAATTAACATAAACTCCTCTTCCCAGTCTTATGTAATAACTTATGCTTGATAAAGGGGGGGTGTGGAATCAATGGATTAGAGTTCTTCCTGCTCCAAACAGAGATTATTCTCTATCAATGTAAGTGTTGTTGTAAAGTCCTCGTGGGGGCAGGGGGCAGAGGATGTGCTTCTTTTTTTCTAAAATCTATAGCAAACATGTTTTCAAAAGAGGTAGAGAAACAGGGAAAAAAAAAATCTGCTCTCACAGAAATGTACCAAAATGGATAGAAATGACTTATTTAAAATATTAATGCCTGCCTTCCCATCACCACTTTGGGGAAATATACATGTTAGAAATTATGGATTCAATAGAGTAGGGGATAGTTCTATAAAGTCCTGATTTCTTTTAATATTTTTAAAACGTCCAACTACAGTCATCCATTTTGCATTGTGGAATGATGTTGATGGCCATTTCCAGAATGTTTCCTTTCGCAGTCACTCTCAGAACCAATTAGAGCCTTAAAAAGCCAGCCTCATCCTTTTACGAACATATTCCTTTTTTTTTTTTAATATATTTTTTAAATTTATTTATTTGGCAGACAAAGATCACAAGTAGGCAGAGAGGCAGGCAGAGAGAGAGAGGAGGAAGCAGGCTCTCTGCTGAGCAGAGAGCCCAATGCGGGGCTCGATCCCAGGACTCTGGGATCATGACCCGAGCCGAAGGCAGCAGCTTTAACCCACTGAGCCACCCAGGCACCCCTCTATGGACATATTCCTAAAAGCCACAGCCACACTACACATCCCAGGAAATCTTTACTGCCCCACCCATCATCTTAGTAAACTATGTTTTATCTGTTTCTGCCTTAGGAAATGAACAAATACCGCTCTTGGTGCAGCCTCTTATTTGGCTACGACTGGGTTGGGATTCCGCTGGTCTACACCCAGGTATCAAGCCCTTGGCACTCGGTTTTTCCTTGCTGCTTGCCGTAGGCACCTGGCGCCGGGCTCTCACTCAGGCTTCTCTCCGCCGCAGGTTGTCACCCTGGCAGTCTACACCTTCTTCTTCGCCTGCCTGATTGGACGCCAGTTTTTGGATCCCACCAAAGGCTATGCGGGGCATGACCTAGACCTTTACATTCCGATCTTCACGCTCCTGCAGTTCTTCTTCTACGCGGGATGGCTCAAGGTAGCCCACGGTCTCCCGCGCCTGAGACCTACTCTGTAATCCCTGTCATGTTTTACCCTCTGCACCCTGCGTCTGTACTGAGTCACTCATTCATGAGCCCTTCAACGGTAGATTTAACACTGAATCGCCCAGAGATGTCATTACTTTTAAAGTAGGGATTCGAGAGATGTGAGGAGTACCATATTACAGCCATCTAAAGCAAAGAGATTACAAGAACACTCTTTTATGGCTACTGATTTTTTAGTCTTTGTGTGCCCCCATTAGGATTCTAGTAATGTAATTAAAGTAATAACCGTAACTGCCTTGATTTTTTATGCCACAATTGGCAACTAGGCAGAGTGAAAGGGGTAAATAAGAAGACTTATATATCAGGCTTCAGCATTCGCATTGTATTATTGTTTTGGTTCAGCTCAACTCTGCAGTTAACTGTGACTCCCTGAAATCCTACTAGCTGTCCCACATTAAAGGCATCCCATTTCCACAACTAGAACTGAGCCTCAGAAAAGGATTCATCAGAATCAAAACCAGAAATAGCAGGATTTATGATGACATTTGGTTTGCCAGGAAATTAAAAACAGGCCAGAGTCCTGAGAAGGACTTGTCCCACCATCAGTGCAGAATTGAGTTTGTCCTCACCCCTCAGTGCCCTCCACCCCCTCCCTCAGCACCCTCCACCCCACATCTGCCCCTCAGCCTGTCCTGGATGCCTGCAAAAACACCACAGCCTGAGGCAAGAGAAGTAGTATCCATACACACAAAGACAACGGCTCCATTAAGGTAATTGAAATCTAATGACAGTCTGAAGATGACTTGAATAAAATGAAATGTCCAATGCTGACCTTGCAGCCAGCCACACCTTGGGTGCACTAAAGCAGCCTTCCAGGCTGTGGCAAAGTTTTCCCCTCCAGTGCCTTTGCTTTGATTGGCTTGAATCGTTAATCAGGAAAAATAAATATATTGGCATTTCAAGAAGTAAAGGCATGTCCTTAATAATTGGCAAAACATTTTCAGCTGAGTGACACTTATCCTTAATTATTTTTACCCATTTAAGACAGAGAAAGAGCAAGAGAAACTAACAGCTCTCTTCTCCCATTAGAGAAAAAAGAAGACTCTGGTTTTATAGAGAGAAAATCACCAGGCTGGCCCAAATACTGGATTGTTCTGATCTTTTATTGTCCTGTCCCCTGAGTTCCTTGCTTTGTGTCCATGTGGTGTTTGCCCAGCCTGCACGCAACTGTTAACAGTTCCTGCCTTCTGAAATGCTCTCTAAAATATTTTTTTAAAGATTTTATTTATTTATTTGATAGACAGAGATTACAAGTAGTCAGAGAGGCAGGCAGAGAGAGGAGGAAGCAGGCTCCCTGCTGAGCAGAGAGCCTGATGCAGGGCTTGATCCCAGGACCCTGAGACCATGACCTGAGCCGAAGGCAGAGGCTTTAACCCACTGAGCCACCCAGGCACCCATGAAATGCTCTCTAAAATATTAGCATTCTGCTCCTTTATAAAATACTTTTAAAGGCAAAATATGAAAATACAGTCTTAGCTCCTTTAGGACATAGACAGCCCTAAAAGGAGAGAACTGCTTTCCCACCCAATGGATTAGATGGAAAGATCTCACTTTCTAAGCAGCTGTTTTATTTTGCCCATCCTAATCTTTATAAATCTTTTCAAAATGTAAAAAAAAAAAAAAAAAAAAAAAACCCACCTCATCTTAACCTTATAAATAGTATATTACTCAGTTATTTGCTGGAAAGAGAGCTTCTAAGGAAACTAAAAGCTATTTCTTGAGATAGTCAATCCAGAAACATAATATCATTTGGGTAGGTAAATGTAAACTCTAATATTATATACAGGAATGATCCCATAAAAGTGAAATTCTGGATGTAACGAAAATATTTTTAAGGCCCATCCAGTGACCTGGTACAACCTCGGGCCAGAAAGAGTGGATTGCCCCTGGAAGGTGCAGTGAGGGACTTTGACAGGAATATTGCTGTGAGGCTGACTGATTCGGGGCACAGGCCCTGCCCAGTTTCGTCACTTACAGCAAGGGAGATGCATCTCCAAGTCAGTGGTTCTCGACTTCAGCCACGCACTTAAACCTCCTGGAGCTTCACCCAGTACAGAGAACTCAGCACAACCTCACACCCATTAAATCAGAATCGAGGGAGGCACCCAGGCATCAAGTGCCTTTAAAGCTCCTCAGGTTATTTCGATCTTCACCCAAGGCTGAAAACAGCTGTTCTAAGTGGTTAATGGTTAGACTTACATCCTAAAAATTAAGTAGGTAAATTTTCTACCAAATAGTCTGAGAATATAGAAACTCAACTAATCAATGGTGCCTTTATTTTTTACCCTTGTTTTTTCCCATCTAAGCCCAATGTAAAATCTCTCTACCCCCCAACCTGTCTCTGTCTCTCTCTCGCACATACCTACACACACACAATCTTGATAATAAAAATCAAAGATATTATTTTTTAAATTTATTTATTTGAGGGAGACAGGGAGAATACAAGCAGGGCTAGGAACAGAAAGACAGGGAGAGAAAATCCTAGGCAGACTTTGCTGAGCGCAGAGCCCCCTATGGGACTCGATCTCACAACCCCAAGATCATGACCTGAGATGAAACCAAGAGTCGATGCTTAACCAATTGAGCCGCCCAGTCACTCCTCAAAGGGATTATTTAAAAAGGAGGCGAGACATATTTGGCATATAAATCTCTCATCAAGGCTCTCCAATTCTGTGTTCCAATTACTGGAACACAGTAAGATCATTTCATATCCATCAACTATTAGAAAATATGTGGAAAAAAATGCGATAAGGAGCTACCTATACTTTTCCCAGTGGGAAACTGACCAGGTACCAGAAAACCCTTTAGAATAAAACAAAGGGAGTCAAATTCCAACTTTATGACTCGCTAGCTCTCTGACTCATTCATTTAGCTGTTATGTCCAATAATTGTGGAAACTCCTTGTATTATTTTCTTTAATTGTGTTTTAAATCTTTGCTGTTTTATCTTCCCCATGGTTAAATTTTGGTCTCATCACCTGGGCCCTTATAAATTTCTTCAGCTCACAGGCTACATAGCCCCACAGGTGCCCGGCAGAGTGCCTTGCACCTTGTCAGTGCTCCTTCAACATTCACTGGCTAGATCTGCCCCTGAGCATCAATCACTGGGCTTCTAGACAGTACACAGCTTCTCTTGGGGAGGGTCTGCACTGTCCCCAGCTGAATAGACAGACAGAACCACTAGAGAGCAAGCCCATCCAGGTGCCTCATTTGTGGTCTGAGAGTCAAGTCTCACTTGCAGATAAATATCAGTGTCGGTGGAATGACCCACTCCCCTCTGGGCTTCATATCATGGAAGTGGCAAAGGGCGTCATCTCCATCACCCTCAGCCTGCCTTCTTAGTCTTCACAGGCATCATGATGGCCTTGCTCTGTGTTCTCCACTGCAGGTAGCTGAGCAGCTTATCAACCCATTTGGAGAAGATGATGATGATTTTGAAACCAACTGGTGCATTGACAGAAACTTGCAGGTTAGAGGAGCTTCTCTTTCTTGTACAAACATTAATAATGAATCCCTTATGGTGTTTCAAATCTGAACAGACTTGGAATTCGGGCCCCTGAGCTTCAGAGCTTTAGCCACAGATGAAAGAGGTTTGGCTTTTCAGTATGTTGTCTCACGTCCTTCTGGAACCTCACAGGTCCTGGGTCTCTGTTGCAGTAAAGATTAGTCCCTTTTAAGTAGAAGTTCAAGCCAATTTTCTTTGTAAGTTTCTTTATTAGCTTTACAGAGCCTCTTCCATCTTTCTGCAGAGCAATATTTTCATCCATTCTTTCATCTGTTCTGTGTTGCCATCCAAGTGGGGGGAGCAGGGACATAAAATGACAGCCAGACATGATCTGGTGGGAGGTGAGTTCCCGAATTCATGTGATGTAGGAGCCTGTGGTCAGATGACCACCCAGCAGGGCACTGGGCATGTGGGCCACAACAACCTGTGTCTCAAATCTAACTGAACAAAACCAAATGGGCCCCAGGACCCTGACCCCACAGCATATTCCAGAGAGGTTTTTCAGGAAGCACCAGTATGAGAGAATTTTCCTTTCTAATAGGACTGTCGTCAGACCATTGTCTCCCTCACAGGCTGAGAAAAGAATTTCAATTTGTCTGCTTGCTTCAGGCTTTTACTCAGCTCTTAAACAGTTCAAGTGTTTCATCGTAGATCACTGTTAGTTCACAAACTGGCCTGAACGTGGAGGCCCAGCACAGAGGAAGGGAAGCCAGGCCACTCCAGATTGGTAGGTGGCAGGCTGACTAAACAAGGGGACTGACAGACCAGGCTTGGCTTGGGTAGCCACAAGATAGGTAGATTTCCATGTCCACCTGCCAAAATCTTCCAAGTTTATACAGAGCCCTTAACTGTGTTCAGCCCTACTTTCAGTCAAGATGGTCTCAACAACAGGGTGCTCTCTCAAGGCTATGTCCTTGACATGGCTCCATTGTGAGAACAGTAGGCAGAATGTACATTCCAGTGAACAGGGAAGGGGTGGGGGTGATTGCCTGGGTTCAGCTTTCAGGTCAACAGAGATTAAATCTTCTCTGTGACCTCCTCCAACAATCACACTGTCAGTCTGTCAGGGAGGAAGCATAACAGTTAGGCCACTCGCTCTTTGGAAGAATTGGATTTGCAGAAGATTAATAATTTATTCATGCCTCAGTGTGTCAAAGTCAAGAAGAGAAAGCACTATATGGCCCCAGGCTGTGGAGATTTGCTGATATACTTTTCCAAACAAACAAACAAAAAAATCAGGATGCATAAGAAATGATATCAAGTGTAACTATGTTTATGGAATCAACAGAATGGGATATTGAGAATCTTCAACTTCCTGTAATGTCTGGAACTATGAGTTTGCTGTCAGGATAGCCATTAGACAACATGGTAACTCTGAACAAAGAAGAAAAAGGTGTCTCTCCTGCCTCCAGGTAAAACGTTGCTGGCTCCATTCTGGGCTTATGGCTTGATAAACCAAGTCTGGGCAGTTTTATAGCCCCACTTAACCCCCATTGCCAAGGTCAAGTGCTCTTGTGCAGTGAACAACATGCACAACTGTGAAGCAGCCTTGGTTACAGCAAATATAAATGACAGACATTTGTATATTTACTCTTTCAGACTGTTCTATCCTCCTGCAAATCCCATCCACCCACTAGAACTTACTCTCTTTGATTACACAACTCATATCCGAATTACTCTAACAATAAAACAATGATTTTAGGTCTCTCTTTTAGCTGTGGATGAGATGCACATGAGCTTACCTAAGATGAAGAAGGACATTTACTGGGACGATTCTGCTGCTCGACCGCCCTATACACTGGCAGCTGCAGACTACTGCATACCCTCATTTCTGGGGTCAACTGTCGAAATGGGGTAAGTGTACTTTTTTAAATCATCAATATTTGGAAAATACAATATGGTACTGTTCTGATTTTTTATGTCCTAATCTTGAATTTACTTTCATGACAATTCTCAACTATTAATATCTTAGAGGAGTAGCCTTTTCAAATTTTCAGATATAATTAACATGCCCAAGGAAGTCTGAGAGTAAAGAGACTCTAGTTTCTGGTTTAAATGTGATGTGTGTGTAATTGGGGGTAATTTGCACTTCACCTTGTTTTTATACCACAGAAAAATTTCCAATAGTTATGAAACCATCTTCTTTTTTTCCCCCTTCCAATTTGAAAAGTAGTTTAATCATTCAATTATATAGTCATTTAATTATGACTATCATAATTAAATGTGTTTGTTTGTAACAAGTATTAACTAAGCATATACCATGTGCAGGCACTGCATTAGACTACATGGAGCAAGCAAATCTTAAGGAATGTGATAAGTTTTATCAAAAGTTTTCTCTAGGATTTTAATTCAACTATGTTGACAAGTCAGTCTCTGTTCTACGGTTTTAACTTAACAATCTGTCCCTCTGTACTTAGCTTTAAATAAATGGGCTGAGACCTGAACTAAATCATGCACAGTTCTTGAATAATTTTATTAAATCTGATAATGTATATGACTTTGGAGAAATGTGTGAATGTGGGGGAAGTTTAAGTATATTTGCTGAAAGCAGATGCCACAGTTTCCAAGTAACTTAAAGAGAAGACTATGGACAAATTTAGAAAAATAAGAAGAACCCCTCTAAAAAATTGTAGAGAAGACAAAAACTTTTGTAGGCTTTTTCTTATAACTTTGGGCAAAACTGTGTTTGCCTTTCTTTAAGGCCAGCTCTCAGATTTGTGAGGCGAGTTCGTGTCCTGTCGTTGCCACCTGGGACCTTCTGTCTTCTCCCCCACCATGTTCAGTCCTCCTCTTTCCCTACCATCAGGATATCTAGTTTCCACCCTATTCCTACAGCCCTATTCCTACAAGGCTTTACCCTGGGCCAAATGTCTCTTAATCCTAACAATTGATAGTTTGTGGCATCCCTCCCCTAAAGGAGCCACTGAGGCTGAAAGCCTTCTAAGATCCAAAGGGAAAGATGAAAAAGGAGAATTTTAGGAATTGTGGCAAATAATGAGATGATTTAGGAGCCAGGAGAATTGCCTTGTTGTCCTCAAAGCACACCTTAGAGAAGGTTCCAGGCTAGACTTTCCTCTGCTTCTAGAAGGCCTGCTGAGGCCCAGACTCTCCTGCCCAGGGCTTCCTCCAGCCTGGGTGTTCAATCCTCCCCCAGCGGGCTGCTCAGGCTCCATGAAGAGTCATTCCCTGTGGTTTTCACTTCTCAGCATTTTGTCACTCATTCTGCAGGGACAGTTTCATGGACTTTGAAATCCTTCTCAGTTTTGGAAAAATAATAGTTGTTTTCCTGTGAGTTTGTTTTTGGACAACTCAGTAGGCTTTAACATTTCCCTCCATTCCCATCACTGATGAATACAAAGTGTTCAAAGATCTAACTTATAAAGAAAAGAAACCAGCACATTTGATAGGGTCAGAGAATCAGTCGCAGTGATGGTTTTTGGCCCTTGGGTTCCATTGCTGTGGTCCAATAAGTTGTTTGTGCAGGATGGTTAAAATGATTTTTTTTTGGTCTCAAGATTTTTATCTTGATCTGCACATTCATCCCAATGGTCATAATTTTACATTCTCATGTGAATGTCCATGTTCCTTAGAAAGCATTAAAATATATATTTCCCCTATTTCTAAATATAGAAACTCAGAATTAAGGATTTACAAGACCTCAAAGAAAATACCCCAAACAATTATTGAGAAGATTAAATGAGATTGTAAACATAAAAACACTCTAGATATGACCACGGAACATTGTCAGTATCGACCTGTGTGAATCTCTTATTTGTGGATGTCAAAGTGAGGCACAGAA
The DNA here is from genome assembly GCF_011764305.1 of Mustela putorius furo. NCBI lineage: Eukaryota > Metazoa > Chordata > Mammalia > Carnivora > Mustelidae > Mustela > Mustela putorius. The sequence continues at coordinate 43,998,804 of NW_025422368.1, read as the reverse complement.
AGATTAAACAAGTCTAAGCTATTATTTGTATTAAACTAGTTCTGGGAAATGTAGAACAGAAAATAAAATGCTTCAGAGAAAACTAGGAGATATGATATTTAAGAATGCAGCTAAGTTTTTAGCTGTCAGAGAGCATTCCTGCAATTAAGACAGGCTGTTTGCTAGCATGATGGGAACAGGCTCAGGCAAAGGCCAGAATCTATTAAGGGAGGCATTTAACCGGACTCCTCTAGCACCAATTAGTCAAAGAAACAATTAGGTAAAAGCTCAATTGGTCTTGATTCTCTGCATGAATGGGGACCATTCCAGGGGATCCTCACAACCCAGGAACGTAACTACAAGAATGCAGGCTTTTGGAGAATTCACAGAAATGCCCTCTTTGATCCATCACTGTTGATTCCTTCCAGGACTGTGCTCTTGTCTAAGGACCGTGCAACTTGTCTAAGTTGTTTCTGGTTGCCTGTGATGGGAAACCAAGTCCAGCTAACTCTAAGCAAAAAAGGGTTTTCTTGAGTCACATCTAGAGACTAGCCTCACTTTGAGCATGGCTGGATCCAGAGACTCAGAGAATGTCACCAGCACTCACTATTGCCCTGTCTCTCTGTTCCCACTTTTCTCTCCACTGACTCAGGTTTCAGGCAGGCTCACCCCTCCTGATGCAAAATCGCAAGATGGCAGCCAGAAGCTTTAGGCCTATGACCTAACTTCTCAGCAAACCCTATAGAGAGAGTACACCTGTTCTCCAACTCTTCAAACTAAAGTACCGAATTCGTTGGCTGGACTTGACTAACACGCCCATTCTTGAACCAATCACTATCAATGGGGAGACATGATGTTTTGATTAGACAAGGCTGGTTCACATGTCCATCTTTGGACCAAGGGATGTGGTCAGCCGTACCCAACCATATGGAGTGGATGTCTTACAAAAATTAGGGTGGTATTACCAGGAAAGGGTGAATGGTTTGCTAGGCTAAGAAAAGCAATAGATGTCCTCTAAAATTACAAAAGATGATTCCCTAAGCATTGCATTGTTCACTCACCGAATACAATGCCAATACCAATAGAGCCATCTGACTGAAGCTCAGGGAAAAGCAAAGGTAAAAGTAAGGATTATTGTAGCCCAGGTGATTTTATTGATGATGATGACCCAGTGAGCCTTTTGCATGAGAATCAAGACCAGGGGACAAAATAGTATAGTTGCAAACATTTCAGACAAGTGTTTGCAGCTTAATGTGCATATAAAATCCTTCCCTGGATGAGTAAGTTTTTTATTTTCTTATTCTATTGAGGATATATGTTCCCAGCAGATTTAACTCAGAAATAAAAGTCCTCTTATCTTTTCATATCAATATTTCACGCTTATGAGCACAATTCCCATGACCCAGAAATTCTAAAAATCAAGGCAATGTCCTTCCATAACTGAGCAAAAGTGCTATCCAGGGGCAACCTGAGAAATTACTCTGCATCATGTTGTCCTTCATATTTGGCACATTGTTCATTTCCACATAAAAAGGAAATTCCTTAGAGACAATTCCTCTCTCCTCTTTATTCAGGAACATGTTCAAAATATTGCCCTATTTTCTACACATTTACCAAATGTACATTAGTGAAATAAAACAAGTTGTCCCCCGTTTTTTATCTCAAGTACAAACTTAAAATATGGTGTTTTTCCTTGTATCTTTGCATACACAACAAAGGCGTCCATTTATTCCAGGCAAAATACACTTTCACGGTCTGGTATATGGTAGGTTTTATGCCAAATGCCTGGCAGAGGCAAAAAACGAAAACCAAAGCAAAACAAATACCTCTGAAGCTCACAGACACAACGAGGAGGAGACTGGTTATAATACAACGTGGTAAACACGGCAATCAAGAAATGCTCACCAAGCCCGGTGAGTCAGACAAAGCTCCTTGGAGCTGAGGAGTGTAAGGTGCATTTTAGGAACAAATTAGGAGCTAGCACAGAGGATAGGAATACGGGGATCCAGCAAAGGGTAAATTCCAAGCCAAGATGAGTAAAAAATAGCAAGGAATCTTAGTATATTTGAAGTAACAGGGTTTTGTTTTTTTTTATTTCAACTTTACTGAAGTATAGTTGACATATAAAGCTATAAGATATTTAAAGTATATATTGCAGGGCTGCCATTTTAATTAATGCATTTGTCATTGTCCTTACCATGGTGACATTATTAACCAAGATAAAAAGAACACCCGCAAACGGTCGTTAAGAAGAGTCGTCCATAAGACCCCCATGAAGAAAACACACCCCAAACCCCAAAAATGCAAATGGGTCTTCTCTGAGTGCTACTAAACACTTACGTCTAAGAAACCAAACTTTATCAAAACAAAACCTAGGATGCTTAAACTTAAGCCAGCATTACTGAAAATAAATTTCTTTAAAAAAAGAAAATAAAAGTAAGAGCCAGGCCTAGCCTACCACAGCTAGTTAGAGGTAGAAGGCTTTTCATATTATAGCACCTAGTCATTCCAAAATCCTTATTCTTTTTTAAGCATTGGAATTATCATTAGTGCAAATTTATAAGTCTCTGAGGAAATGAAAGACCTGAAGTCTCATAACTCCCTTTAATCCTGTCTTAAAAATCAAAACCACCAAGAGTAAAGAAGGAGCAATCCCTTCAAGGCCTTCAAAAAACCCAACTGAAACATCTATCCATAACAGCTGAAGGATTCCCAATCCTGGAGAAGAGGGACTTTAGCTGCTTATGAAATGGATCACACAAGTGTGTACACATGGGGCTGTGCTCGCTCTCAGTGTCCTGCTGATGTAGACACCTGCTCTCAGCCTGGGAACCTTGAACCTCTGGCTGCAGCACCATTTAAAGAACACTGCTTTATTGGGCTTCTAGCCAGGATCCAAATATGTCACCACTTCCTCGCTTTTAGAGTGATCTCAAGGAATGTGTCTATGAAGTCATTTTGAGATGCACTAAGAAAAGAGGAGAAATATACACGTTTGTAAGTTTCTTCTCGTTGGGAGCTGAGGGGTTTATTGAACATTTATTGACTAATTAACTTATCTCTCTTTATTCCAATATGTAGAGATAATATAATTACTTTTTTGCAATTATACATACATATTTAATGTGCACAAAGCATTAGGATTGCACGGTACAGTCAGATGTATTCTTAATGATAGTAGCTCTATCATACCAAAATCTGTATTTAACAAGCAAATTATTAGATTGTGTTAAATATACTTCTAGATGGGTGTTTTGGGCAGTAATCCTCTCTTAGCTAACTATATTAAAATATTTTAGCTTTATAAAAAAAAAAACACAGGCTGATGTATACTATTGCATGCTTGGTTATAAACCACCCAAAATATCTCAATTTCTAAATCACTAACTTCAACAAAAAGGTATTCTTGGAACATTGATTTTCACTTAATGTACCAGAAAGGGTGGAGAGACGGAACCTCCCAAGGAGATGGCATTAAGTTGGTAATTTTAGAACTTTCTCAGCGATTCTTCCATATGCCAACATGGCTTCACCATTGGCACTCAGTTTTCACCTTTTTAAAGATATAAGAGGTATAGATGACTTAATTTCTGTTTCTAGCAAAACTCTTGTAGACTACAATGGTGTGGAAATGTGGGGGACCATAAGTGAACCCCCATGTTGGACCACAATTTATTTTTGTGTCACTCCATGGAGGCCAAGTGAGCATAACCAGAGTGGTAACAGAAGGCTAGATATGCCTGTTCTTTTGCCAGATTTGCCATAATCTTTGGTTCAAACTAGCAAGGAGGCAAGAGAAAGGTAGAGGGAAGGTTGCCAGCTCCGCGTGCATCTCACTGGGCTCAGCAAACCTCCCGTGATGTGCCACTGCTAGAAACTGGTCTCCAGCAAGGGAGTAGGGGGAATGCTGGTTGAATGCAGCCTTCTATCTGCTGGATTTTCCTCACAGTGGATTTTCCCCACACCTCCCAGCACAGAATGAGAGTTACCTTTCCCATCTCATAAATCCTGGGCTACCGCTTTGACAAGATTCTGCAGTGCAGAAGGTTATAAATAACAACCTTCACCTCTAATGGGTTTGAAAAGTGCATTTTGCTTTGCTGTGAATAAATGCTCCTCCACATGTGCTCCTGCTGCTCTGATAGATTTTCAGGCAAATTATCATCTCCCTCCAAGGCAGCTGCCTGACTTTGAGTAACACCAGCAATTTGAACACAATAAATCTGATGTGAGAAGTAGAACTCATCATATTAAATATGAGTTTCCTAAATTCTTTATTAAAACTCTGTTAAAATGACCTAAATTAATTGAATTTAAGTTGTCAAAATACCACTTAAAATGTGGTGCAACAAGAAAAAAAAATGGCGACCATGTGAGGGGATGATGTTGGCTAACCTTTTTGTGGCAAACATTCCACAATACACACGTGTATCAAATCATCACATCATACACATTAAACTTCAGAATATTCTATGTCAGTTATATATTAATAAATCTGGGGGCTGATTTAAAAAACAAAAACAAAAACAAAAAAACGTGGCCCAGACTAAAAAAGGCAAGCATCATCTACTTTTACCCTTCAATCTTTTGAAGCTCTATATTTACCTATCATTCACGTGAGAAAGGTTTGTAAAAAGTTTGCTCCAAAAAAAAGTTTGCTCCAAAAAAAAAAATGCACTAAATCTCTCAAGTCATTAGAGCTGTTTTGGTCTTGCCATATCAGACACAGCCCAAGAATTCTGAAAGTCGCCGCCATCTCCAGCAGTCCTGTCCCCTGCCTCTTATTATGGCAACAGGAGGTGACCAGTGTTCTTCAGCGCCCTGACCAGCTCAAGCAGCTTCTCAAGAGCCCTTAATTAAATCACTGCTGCTCAGACCCTCAGATATCTGTCACTGGAAAGGGAGACTGTGGGGCTGATGGTGTTGTGGGTGTTCAACAGATATCTTGAAAATGTGGATTGTTGATCTTTTTTAACAGCTGAGATTGAAATAAGAACACATCCAATCCTGGCGCCAGTGTGACCTGTAGAAATAGTGCATGCTCTCCCTCCTTGGCTCGGCTAGCTCCAACTAGCCTGACTGGCTTAACAGAACCTAGTCTCTGTCCCCCACTTCCTCTTCTCCACCCCTTCGAAAAGAGCCCAGTACTTGGCACGACCTTCCTTAATATCATTTCTTCCGTATTGATGATTTACATTGCGTAGTCGGTATTTACTGCCGGATTGGGCCACGTCTGCCAGTGGCACGAAAACCACCTGATCAGCCCCATCTTCCTTCTCCAGAGGAACCTAGTTTCTCCTGTCCCCATGCTTCCTCTCCATTCTTTCAGTGCCCTCGTCTAAACCATGAAATGACTGTCAGCGTCCTCCCTTCTAAGATGTTCATTGTCAGTGGGCAGCTCTAAGGTGTAGTAACACTTGTAAAATATACTCTGGGAGGAGAAAAGGGAGTAACCTTTGGGCAGACACTATCCTCTCCTCCAACCAGGTGCGAGAAGTCAGCGATGACTTGGAAGTTGCCTCTGACAGTCTGCCAGTCACTGACAGAGTCCTTTTCATGTCGTCTACTCATCAAAGCTTTTCCACATCTATTGCTCCTTTTGAACTCCCAACAGCCTGTGAGGCATGTAGACAAAGTACTGTTGTCCTAGTCTATCGAGTAAGATGTTGAGTCACAGAAAGGTTAAGTGGCTCTCCTCAGGTCACACAGCTGGTTACAGTCAGCCCAGGCGGCAGAAATCCTGGCTCTGTAAGCTCCTGAAATAAATCATTTTCCTCACCACAGAGGCAATACTCAAATTCCATCTTCTGGACACTAATGGCTGCATGGCACTTTCCATGAATGTCCTCTAAGCTCTAATTACCTGCCTATCTAACTCCAAGCAAATTCCAGAACTTAAGACTTTTTTCAGCTGACCTTCTCTAATGTAAAGCAATATAATGTTTCCGCTATCACTGTTTTGAGGCATTTTTAAGTGGTGTTATATTTGGGCCTCAGGATTGTACTAACGTTTATACAAAAGGGACACTTCAAAAACCAAATAAGGAGGAGAAGAAAGTCTAAAAGTCTAAAAGGACCTAAAAGGTACATCCAAGCCTCCCCAACTGAGAAATGAAAAACCTTTAATGTTTTCCATTCCGTGTACTCAAAGCTTTAAACCCTTTTGTTCTCAGACCATGGTTTCTGCCATCATATTGGGAACCATGACTGTGGGAGAAAGGAGATGGGGGTGAGACATTCACACATGGAAACACTTGGAGGAAAGGTCGTTAGGTACACCTGCTAGGGAGTCTCAGTTTATGTTCTGGACTGAACATAAACACCAGGAAGGCCTCCTTCACCACATCAGTTACCCAGATCCTGGCTGCCAAGTGTTCCTCCAAGGACCCCCTATTGGGTCCTCCAGACTAACAGCATGGAAAGTTCCTGTGTCATGTTTCTCATCCAAAGCATTTCTGGATGACCATACTCATCAGTGTTGCTTTCCATGTAGTTTTCCAGCTCACACACTACAACCAAACAGCACATGGCTACTCATGCCCTCCATCCACAAAGACAGTCCAGAACCACCCACCTCTGCGGTCAGGTCCAAATCCCTCAACCTAGTATGTGAGACTCCATACCACAGTCCAAGGCTATCTTCTCCGCTGTCTGCCTGACACTCTTCTGCTCTTGACACAACTCAGGTATCTCCCATTCCTCATAAACACCCTAGAGTTTCTCCTGTCTCATTTGCTCAAGTCATTTCTTCCACTTGGAATGCTCAGTCCCTTCTCTGCCCATTCGATTCCTACTTGATGTCAAAGCCAGTTTGAAAGCTTACTTGACCTTCAAATGTAGCTATTTATATACAAGCTTCTCCCGCCTTTTAAATGATGTGATACAGTACTTGTGCACCCAATTTATTCATAACCAGTGCTCACATAGATTGAGTCGGGTAAGCGGATAAATCTCATGCGTCCACACCAGTCTCCTGAGGCAAGAAGGTGCAGAGGGATCTCATGGGCAGCCCTGCCGGGTGTCAGTTGATGAATCAGTGCTAATAGAACAAGAGCATTGCCCTTTTGCAGTCTGCGCCTTGCAGCCGCTCTGTTTTTCTCTAACTGGTGACACAGGGCCTTAATCCTCTTGCCCCCATTGAATATACATGTCCCTCACATCAGTGCATCATTAGAAAATTGTGTCCTTTTAGGGCTTACAAAGTTTTGAAGTACTGATGGTACAGCCGGGTTTCTTGGAAGATACTATCGTTCTTACAGGATTGTGTGGTTCAGGAGGACTCAATGAAGAAAAGTCCCCAATAAAAAGTAAAGACCCCAAATGGAGGACAGAGGCTCACCCTATTGAGGGAGCCCGCCAGCTCCGCCTCAGATTCCCAGCGTGGTCATTTTAGTGAAGGATCGCACTGTCCCTCCTTGGGTGCCCTGTGTAACCAAGTGCCCTCCTGAAATGTGACTGCAGATCTGACCTCAGGAAATCCAAGGAGAGGACGGCGGCCAGGCCGCTGAGGCATGAGTCTGCGTTTCTGGAGTCCGTGTGTAAGAGAATCAGAGCCAGGCACAGCCCCGGGGGCGGGGGGGAGCGGGGGCGGGGCAGAGGCTATCCGGTAGCCGAGAGCCCTGCTGGGGCTTTAGAAGAACAGCACGAGGTTGTAACCGGACGCCGTCCCGGGACATTCAGCTGGTTAATCATCTCACTCAGCCATCTTTTATTCATAAACACGGAGCGACGACGTTCTCTCTGCTGCTCACTGTGCCCTTTCAGGTTACACCCGTTTTGTGCTGCTCCAACTTTACCCTCTGGGTCACAGAAAGTGCACCTGGCCTTGTGCAGGCATCTCGTCCCCACCGACAGTCACACGGATAGCCTCACGAATCCTGGACCGGGTCAGCGGAGCATGGGTGCTCCCAGAGCCAGTGCGAGCATGTGTGGTTTCAGGCTGAGGATTAACTTTGAACGGTCAGTAAGACCGTATGTGCACCATGTACGGGGAGGCGGGACTTGGCCTAACTACCGCATAGTTTTCACTCCTATCCCAATTACCCATTTTATTTCAGCCTTGAAGGAGAAGATTCAAAAGGATAGGGTTATTTGTTTTACGTCCCAAATGTTGAAAATGCAACATTACCCAATCAATCAAACTTCAGCTGCTCAGAGCCCGGCCGCATGGCCAGGCCACACGCCACACACCACCCCTCCTCTGTGGCTATGCTCTTGCCACAGTGTTCACATTACTTCTTTCTTAACCCTCGGTGAGCAGACCAGGGATGGTAACAAATTACCTGTGGGCAAGGACTGTTTTACTCATTAATCTGCATCGCCCCCGGCCACTCCCAGGCCTACCTTAACACTTGACCCCCCTGAAGCAGACTCTATATAATAAAGGGATTAAGAACAAAGGCTTTGAAGTCGGATTTGAGTTCTGCTCCCACAGGCTACATAGCCCTCAGGAATCTCTCTGGGCCTCAGTTTCTTCATCTGTTAAGTGAGAATCATAATAGTACCAGCTCACACAATGAACATGGTAATTAAGTGAATTAATGAAAGGAGGTACTTAAATAAATGTAAATGTCAGCTGTGTTTTGCAGGATCTTGCATTTAGCTATGATCCATTGTTTTGGGGGGTTCACGCACGTTAGTTCATGGCCTTAGTTCACTTGTAAAAAGGCTGAAGGAATGCACATTGTATCCTTTTTTTTTTTTTAAAGATTTTATTTATTTATTTGACAGAGAGAAATCACAAGTAGATGGAGAGGCAGGCAGAGAGAGAGGGGGAAGCAGGCTCTCTGCTGAGCAGAGAGCCCGATGCGGGACTCGATCCCAGGACTCTGAGATCATGACCTGAGCCGAAGGCAGCGGCTTAACCCACTAAGCCACTCAGGTGCCCCACATTGTATCCTTTTTTTGATTAATGTTCAGATCTCTAAATTAGTGATTTTCAAAAGAATGGTCTGGGAAGTGCTGGGAATCCCTAAAAACTAGGATCTCCCCACAAGACCCAAGTCCTTAAGGTCAAAACTATTTTTCTAACAACACTAAAATGTTATTTACCTTTTTCACTCTCATTCTTTCCTGAGTGTGCAGTGGAATTTTCCAGAGGCTCCATGCTACGTGATGATGTCATCACTTAACAGTTAATGGAATGCGTGCTTGCACATTCTTGTATGTGTGGGTTTTATTTTTTATATTCCTCAGTTATTTCTGATGCAGTAAATAGCAATAGCCATAACCCACATAAACAAATCTCTTTGGGGTATTCAATAGTGCTTCAGAGTTTAAAAAGGTCCTGGGACCAAAAGTTCTGAGAATCTCTGCTAGACTCTCTCAGGTTAAAATCCCCTCCATTTCCAGATCTGGAATGCAAACATTCCAGACTCTCCTTAATTCTGAGACACCTCCCGGAGGGTTGGGGTCCCAAAGCCGAGTTGCCTGCATTGTGTCGTTATATGTTTCAGACTGTCCGGATCCGACTTCCCTGGCGAGGACTGGCTGTGGAATTACGAGAAGCACGGCCACCGCCATTCCATGATTAGGAGAGTCAAGAGATTCCTGAGCGCCCACGAACACCCCTCCAGCCCCCAGAGAAGAAGCTACAGCCGGCAGGCCAGTGACAGCTCCATGTTCTTTCCCCAAGCGGTGAATGTCAGCCCAGCCAGGGATCTGTTGGATGTACCCTCCAGAAGCTACCACCGTGTCCCAGGCACCCCGAACCAGACCTGCTCCCCAGAGGGGAGCATCAAGATGTACTCCAGCCTGGGGGAGCTGTCCACCATCAGGGAGACCAGCCGGACGAGCACTTTGCAAAGCCTGAGTCCACAGTCCAGTGTGAGGGTCTCCCCCACCAAAATGCCGCAGGTGCCTGAGGTACTGATCACAGTGGCCGAGGCATCAGTGCCTGCGTCCGATGGCTCCATGGCCTCCATCCAGAGTGCAGAGTTTACTGGGGTGGAGCCAAGCGGGACTGGACAACAGAAAGTCCCTGTGGGATTGATTCCTTGCCCCTCAGAGAAAAGGACACCTCCGAGGGACCCCAGTCCCCAGACTAGTTCTGCCAAAGATGAAAGAAATGTCCCCACATTTGTCTCTGGGAAAGACCCTAATGATGACAAGTTCTTGAAAAGGTGGAGCCTCCCGGGGTTCCTGGAGTCCAACTACACCTCCCCAGTGGACCTCCGCCCAGATCCCATGAGCCCTGAGCCCACTCTCTTACCTGACACAGAAACATCTTCAGAGACCAGTGGAATCAACATTGTGGCTGGCTCTCGAGCCTCTCCTGATATGCTGTATTTAATGGAAAACCTGGACACCAAGGAAACAGATATAATAGATTTTAACAACGAGACAGCTGAGGAACCACCCAAAGGAAGACCAGAACCTCTAGGACCGGGTTCTAGCTGAGGTTCTTACTTCCAGCATTAGTTCCAAAACATACCTAAGGACTGGTCAACTTTTGAAAAAGCCTTCATACTATATAAGCTACTTAAAACTACAGGGCATTATGATCCTAGTGTCTGAGAACTGAGAAAATCAAATACATTCACATCATCTGTTACAAGGTGACTTTCACAGAAGTCACACAGACCACAGCAACCTATCTTAACCAAACAAGGAATCTTAATAATATATCTATGGCTTATAATTCAGAGATTATGTTACCTTTGGAAAGGATCTTGTAGCCGATAGTCCCCCAGTTTTGCCCCCAGACAGACAAAGTTTGCTCTCCTCCCCACTTTTTCTCTTTTCTTCAACTCCTCAGTCATAAAGAGAGGGATATGGGTCACACAATGCTGCAAAAGCTCCTTCCTAATACGGACTCGTTGAGGCTTTCTAACCATCTCACTACCACGTTCTCGAACTACGATCCCTTCTTGATTCTTAAGCTTCACAGCATTACAACCTCCACCTCCTTTCCATTTCTTTTTCTCTGTTTTCTTTTTATTCTCTCATCCTTTTGTCTTTCCCTTCTACTCTGTCCCACCTTTCAGGTTGTACTATTTTCTGTTGCAAACTCTGCTCCTTACTTTTTGCCCTGGTTTGCAGACGATGAGGCCTTGGCAGCACCTCCCACAGGGCAATCAAAGATGTCCACAAGTCCAACCTGACGCACTCGAGCCTTCCAGTGGAAAGGGCAGGGGGGCTGATGGCAGCCATGGCCATTCTTTCTGTACCCACCCCCTGGTCTTGAACACTGGAGAAATCGGAAGCCAAGAGGACAAGGAATCTCATAAGCAAATGCTTATGGAACCAAAGAATAACAAGGCTTGAGTGTATTTAACACGAACTCTTAAGCTAAAATCCCAGTCATGTCACAACATGGGACCAGTTACTGCGTCTGCCAGGTTGTTTGGCATGAGGTAAGATATTGGAGCTGGGAGGTTAAGGGGGTCCAGGACGGCACGATGGGGACAGGACATTGACCAGTTCCCTCCAAGGAGTTGTTGGGGGCGGCAGTTCGTTGGGGCCTCTGACTTCGTGTGGAGAAGGCCATGTCTTAGGAGTGCTGCTCTCACTATCTCTGTCGTATGGCAAAGCTTGACTACATATGACTTAATAAATAAAATAACCCTGATTGCTACCACATGGTAGCAATGGGTCCACCATGGTACACATGGGTCCAGGCAGCAGCCTGTAAAGTTGACAGAGAATCTCACTAATCCCCACAGGAATTCTATGGGTCAGTATATTAGTCTCTCCATTTTAAAGATGAAGAAAACAGAGTCTTTGGAAAAGCAAAATAGCGTGACTTATAACACACAGCCAGAAAGGGGTAGAGCTCAGATTCAAACCCAGGTTTACCTGACTCAAGAGCCCACCCTCTTAACCTGGGCGCGTCCTCACTGTGTCAAGCCATGTGTGAGGCCCTGAATCAGCCAGCCGTGCGCCCACAGTTCTGGAGGATGCCCCAAGGAAGCCATGCTCAAACTCCTCTAGCCTTGGCAGGCCCTCTGTCTGGGTGCTTCCTGCTTGAGTCTACCTGGTCTTTTTTTTTTTTTTTTTAAGACTTTATTTATTTGAGAGAGAATGAGAGTGGGGGATGGGCAGAGGGAGAGGGAGAGAATCGCAAGCAGACTTCAAACTCAGCGTGGAGCCTAATGCAGGGCTTGATCCCATGACCCTGAGACCATGCCCTGAGCCACTCACGCGGCTCATGAGACACTCAACTGACTGAGCCTTCCGGGTGCTCCTACCCGGTCTTTTATATACGCATACAGGAGGGCATTGCTCCCACTTTGAGCCCAGCCATCATCCGCTTCATTTTTCTGACAGAAGAAAGCAGTCAGAACCCTTCTCCCCAACCACTCCCAACATGTAATGTTATAATTAGCACATTTTTACAAGACCCTGCATCCAACTGGGCCACCCAAGCTGCATGACAGCAGTGACATTTACTTTAACTGGATTTTCTCCAAAGACTGAAAGGAAATAATATTGGGAGAAATACTATACATCGACGGTTCTCTATGTGGGTCAAGAGGGTTAGCACCAGGGAAGGGACTGATATTCCCAAAGGGTTGTAAGGGCTATGTGATCAAGCCCCGATATAAACGCAGCTGAGAGCCAGCCCTAACCCTCCCCCAGCCTCTAATTGCTATTTTTTTTTTTTTGGCTATTTCAACTTAAGTTGAAATTCTCTTCTCTTTGGCTTTATCTATTGCTCAAATTCAAACAAGTTTCTACCTAGCTGCTTTCAAAATATAAGCAATTTTTGTTCATATATCCAAGGTGATAAATGACACACAAACAGAATGTATGACTCCAGGTGTCCACTCTTCTGGACTAGGGAAGTGTTCATTCATCTCTGCTTCCATCCATCACTTACGCACCTTTGTCCAGAGAACTATTTAATTTCCTCAGTACTTCATCAGACTCTGAGGGGGCCTCCTGTTTCCTCCTTGCACTGAAAGCTGAATAATGACTCATTCAATGAGCCCATGTGGTTGAATTCAGCAATAAATTCAAGCTAGCAAATGCCCAGATCAGATGAAGAAATCTCTATTCATTCTAAAATGGGTTTTTACCCAACACAGACCAAAGCTGGAAAAAGAAAAAAAGAATTTCTTCTCTGGTGCCTGATTTCATTGCCTGCGTAGCCCAATTTCTCCTGAGCTCTGGAAACTTCTACCCCCTGCATAAATGGTCACCTGGCCTGCTGGCTTAGTCTTTTTGGCTCGTCCAACCCCTAGAATAGGCTCTCCCATGCATCGGATGCAGTCCTCAAAGCCAGAGAGTGCCACGAGGCCAAGACCCCTTTACCCCCTTCTCTCTCAGCCCACAGGAGCTAGCCATGTCCTGTCCACAAATCAGGGAAGGTAAAGGCCGGTGGAACTTCTTCTCTGTCATCCAAGAGTTCAGGGATGACCCCTGATGCCCCCCACAAAACTAAGAAGGCCGTTCTCTCCCCTCTTTAACTGTCACGTGAACAGCTGGGTTCAGCTAAGCCATGGAAAACACAGTTTAAATGGAATGGAGAAATGTAAAATTGTCCATTTGTTTAAAGACTCCTACATCCTCTTTTTTTTTTTTTTTTAAGATTTTTTATTTGTTTGTCAGAGAGAGAGCACCAGCGAGCACAAGCAGGGTAAGCGGCAGGCCCTCCGCTCAGAGGAGAGCCCAAATGCGGGACTTGATCCCAGGACCCTGGGATCATAACCTGAGCCAAAGGCAGACGCTTCACCGACTGAGCCACCCAGGCATCCCCTCACATGTTCTCATTTTCAGGGCCTTCGCTCTCTAGCTTCTTCTCCAGAGAAATTGATTCAGTCCTCAATCATTTTTCTAAAATCCTCTCACTGTAACATCTACCTTCTGAGAATCCGCTGAGCCCAGGCAGCCATGTGGTGTAATGGAATAAGGAGTACAAAACCGGCCTGTGACTTCTGCCCCTGTAGCTCTATGAACTTGAACGAGCCCCTGTCCTTATGCCTCTCGCAGTCTCATCTGTGAAATGGGCTCTTCTCAGCACCATCTCTCTGGTCCTTGGGAGGGGTTGAGGGGGCTTATGAGAAAAGGCTGGAAGTCCCAGGCAGCAATGTCTTGATGGGCTGGGCTGAACTTGATGACCCCATGATTCTGCAGGAAAAAGGACTTGCCCCTTTCCACTTTGGCCATTTGCTTGTTGAGGTCCCTTTATTCTCAAGGATTCTAATCTCTTTCATTCAAGAAACTTGTCTGTTCTCTTTTGGCTTCATTTTTTTTTTCTTTCCTACACTTCCCAGCATCTCCCCCGTCTTCCTTCTCTCTAGTGTTTTGTCATTCCTTCACTTCTCGCCAGACTTATCACCATGGTGATGAGTGCCTCCCCCACCCAGTCTCTGCACCAATCTCCTCAGCCAAAATGTGGAACTTGGAACCATTAATTGCTCCTGTTCTTTCCACTATAATTCTACAGAATTTCGCACTCCTGGTTTGAAGTCAGAGGACCGCCTTAGGGCAGCTAATCTCCCCAAACCCGGTTCTTTTTGGAATTAAATCTGGGTATTTTGGAATAAGCACCGCAACTGTAAAAACTCTGAAGCAAGAGCCAAATTCAAATCTGATTCCACCTGCCCTTCCCTCATCAAATCATCACGTACGTGACCCACAACAAACATTTTCTAAAGTGCTGGGTGGGGGGGGAGGGGTATTAACAGTCATAACCAAGGATTTTCTTCATTTCATCTTATCGTACTATCTCACAGAGATCCTCAGTCCTTTCACATGCATTCTGTTTTTCTTAGTTCTACCAACCCTAATTTGGGGGACAGTTTTCCCACCAAAAAGGCCACTGAGTCAAAAGAACCAATTTGAGAATGCCCGCCTTGTCCTCCTATTGCAAATCCTAGAGAATCCAGAAGGATCCCAACCCACTGGCACACTGGCACCCACTCTTCCCAGCCTCCTTTCACACCTCTGCGGGGCACACGCCTGTGGTTAATGCAAACAGGAAACAAAGGCACCGACCCGGGAACGCAGCGGCCCAAGAACCACAGTTGCCCTCATGACTCAGTTAACTCGGACCGAGGGTTTCCGTTTTTGTGCGGTGGTTGCTTTATTTCTGAATTAATTCAGGAAATGGGCCCCAACCTTTTTGCCACAGGTAGATGTGGCTGGATGGTTACCTGGACCCATCTTCTCGGAGCTTCTGGTTTTAGACTTTTACCGAATAGAGTCAGCAAACAGATTGCGGCATCTTATACCCTGAAACAAGGAAGAACATTTCTCAAACAGATCGTGTACAGAAATGCCGGTGTGTGTAAGCTAGTGGTTCTCCACTGGAGGTGATTTTGTCCCCCCGCCCCGGAGGTATTTGACAATCTCTGGAGATGTTTGGGGTTGTCACTCTGGGGGGCGCTACTGGCCAGGGATGTTGCTAAACTAGACATCCTACACTGGACAGGACAGACCACCACAACAGCTAGCCGACCACAAATACCACGGTCGGGAATCCTGACTGGGACCAATAGGAAGGTTAAAATGAGACAACCATTGGGGAGACTAACGAAGAGAGATGAAGAAGAGTGAGGACTAGGGAACAGCAGATGAACTCAGCCACTGGCTGAACTCCAGCAGTGAGTGCCAGCGGCAAGCTGGGCACAACTTCTCCCTGACGCTGAAGGAGCCAACAGGCCAAATCCAGAAAAAGTGGGTACGAACCCAGAGTTTTGCCCTGAGAGAATTCCCTGGATGGCTCTTCACCAGGAAGAGTGGCCAAACGCCATTGCTAGCCTGGCAGTGTGGCTCACAGAATGGGTGGTGACAATATATTCTACCAAACATTACATAAGAACGTGCGCCAATGCACTGCTAGATAATGGAGAGTTTCAGCCTTTGTCTACGTCTCCCTGAGGATCAAACAAATAAGCCATATCTTCTAGAGATATAATTTGGCATTTTACTTTGTATAGAAGGGACATTTTTCAGTAGAGAATTGTTACAATGAGTAGGATATCTACCTCCTCCCCACAGGCCAAGCGACATCATGGATTTCCCAGCGTTCCCAGGAGAATAACATCAGAGACTTAGCGTCGTCCTGGATGATGTCACCAGCCTTTTATTATGACTATTATTCACAGTCACTCATGAAGCAACTGCTGTGTCAACCGCGAAGCTGGGCGGGTGGAAGTGGGTGGGAGTTAGGCCCTCCGACTCTCACATCATCTGTCCTTCTCTTCCTGTTTGTATGTTTGTTTCATCCCCAATCCTGCTCACCTCTGAACTATTTTAATTTGTTTAATGTAAAGCCCTTTGTTTGCAAATGTTCTTACACAACCTCCATCTGGGTGCAAGTTTTAACTTAGGTGAATATTTTTATGTTCTAGGTCTCATCTGTTTCCTCATGTGTTTATTTACTCCCTACAATGTTTTTAAGGTCCCCCCCAAGCGCCCTGTGTACCTCCCATCTGTTGCTTCTAACTCCGGCATCTTCTGAGATGTCTTCTTTCTCACTCATCTATTCCCTGTTGCCTCCCTCCCTTCCACGGTAAGCTCCTCCTCCAAAGGCTTCCGTTACGGCCCCCATGGAGTGCATACCTGGGAGTCACAGTCACTGAGTCACAGAGTCTGGATATACTAACCTGAGTCCCTCCTGCCAGACACGCTCCAGAACCACAGCGCTGGCTGGCCCTCCCCAACCCATGGTTTCTCCCCTCCATCCTCTCCCTGCCCCATGCTCGGCACTACCTATGTTTTGCATTTTTCCAGTCTAACAAGCGTAAAGTGACACCTAATCCTTGTTTAATTGACATTTACCTGCTCATTAAGTATTACTGATCACTGTATGACATTTACCTGATTTACTAATGACGCTAAGCATCCCTTTATATACTTCTTAATTCTTTTGGGACTTCTCTTCTGGATTTCCTTTTCAAATTCTTTGCCCTTTTATTTAAGGCGTTTCTATGTTTTTCTTGTTGACTTTCAGGAGTTCCTTCTATATTCTAGAACAATAGGAGACAGTCTAAAACAATGGTTTTAGACATTGCAACGATCTTTGTAACCCTTTGAGTGTCTATTAAAAGTGTCTGCCTTGTTGTTATTTGTTGACTAGAAATCCTTAATTTTAACATAATCAAGTTCATCAAGGTTTTATTTTGTTTTTAATGCTTTTGCAGTTTTGGATAAGAAATCCTTCTGGCCACCTATGTCAGGATGCTCTCCCACTCTCTTAGATTTTCCTATGAATCTTTACAGTGGTGTGTAGGTGTCCAGTTTTATTTTCCTCCATAGATTGAGGCAGGTCCCCCCATCGCCTCCTGCTAAGTGAGCAGTCTATAAAGTTCCATGTACTTCCTGTAAGACAGATACACTGGTCTGAAGGAAAGTGGCATCTGAAAGAGAAGAAAGATGGGGTATGAACAGGAGAAGAGAAAGCTGAGTTCAACTCCATCAAACTCCAATTCCTCCCCACTAAATACAAACCGTTTCCAAAATGCACCCCCTCCTGTTGTCTTTTGACTAGTGATTTGCCCATTTGAACTCCTGAAGCATGCAAACTCCTGTTATACTCGACCGCATAGAAACCCACGAGATCTAAGCCATGTCCTCCATCAGGCCGAGACCGAACTGTGAGAGCCACGCCTGACGCGCGGGGAGCGCCCGCCTAGGTCTGTGCTGCAAGGATAGCTCAGGCTCCCGCCACGCTCAAAGGCAGGCGGATGGGATCCCAGAGGCGATCCCTGTCCAGCTGGGGACCCGCTGAGGGGCAGATGTTACAGCCGGGACCCGGGGCTTTCCACCGTTGTCTTCACCCTCCTGGAACAGGCTCTCCTCCAAGATGGGTGGATCCGGGGTGTTCACGGAAACCCTCAGCCCGTCCTGAGGCCCACGTGTAAAGCCACAGACCTAGAATTCCTCGAATACTCTGTCTGCTCAACAGAAGCCACATGTCGTCTGTGGTTCTGCTGAAACCCTTCCACTGACTTTCAGCATCCCGGCTCGCGGGCTTCTGGGGAAACAGCCTGATAAAGTGGTCGCTCTGTGAGAGGTTCTCCGTGGTCATTTCCACTCTACCGGTGTTCTCATTAGTGCTGACTTGGGCGCCTCGCCGCTGCATACACTCGCTGCGAGGGGGTCATTACCGAAGGATCGGGGCAGGGGCATACCCGAAGCCCAGCGAAGGGAAAGTGCAAGGGCAGAAGCACTTAAAACAGTTCCACGGTCTGAACCCGAGCTGGATATATGACCTAGGTCCGCAGCGGAAACTGGTGGCCGGTGGCCTGAGTCTGAGTTCCTCCCAGCTCTTGCTTGTCCAGGATTGTCCAGCGGGCCACAGTCTCTGCCACCGCCTACCGCCCTAGCTGGGCCTGCTTCACTTGGTTTGGCCCTGGGGGGTGACCTGAAACGGCTGCTCTTTTACCAAAACATCCGCAGCTCCACGGAGACCTCAACCACCGTGAGCTCCTAATCCGTGCCAAGAGGGAAAGGGGAAGAAGATGGAAAGTTAGTGGTGGCAGGTCCTCGGCCTATGTATTACTATAAACTCCAGCAGCCCCTAGCTACCACCCGCACATGATAAACCTGTACTCCTGACCTGCTTCTCCGGGAGAGCTGGACAGGCTTGGTGTTCTCCCTGGCTCACTGACAGGGCAAATCATTCTGGACGCAGGGACTCTGGCACTAGCTGGCCACGCCTGACCAGGCTCCGTTGGCAGCAGGCCCTGCACGGATGTCAGATCCAGACAACCCAGGAACAGCATGTCATTTGTGTGTCGTTCCCACTGGAGAAACTCTAGCTGCTGTTCATAGTAGCCGGCGGGCTGGCTGTCTCTTGCCATGGGGAGGGAGGGGCTGCCTGGAGCCCTCCTGCTATTTCCAGCCATTGACCTCAGTCTGAGGTCAGCTCCCGAGCCAGTGGTGTGGAACACGGGGTAACAGGGGCAGCTCCGCAGAGAGGGCGGATAAAATGATATGTAATTTCTAAAGATTTGTATGTATTCATTTGACAAAGAGAACCTGCACACAAGCAGGCAGAGCAGCAGGCAGAGGGCAAGGGAGAAGCAGGCTCCCCACTGGGCAGACAGCCTGGCCTGGAGCTCCATCCCAGGACCCTGGGATCATGACCTGAGCCAAAGGCAGATTCTCAACTGACTGAGCCACCCAGGCACACCAAGGATATCTAATTTTTTTTTTTTAACTTTTAAAAGCTAAGTTCACCCCTGTAAGGAAAAAGGCAGTCTCCCTACTAGTAGAAGAATAAACAATGAGGCCCTAGTTGGTAAGCCCTGGTGGTGTGGGGAAGAAACCTCTAACAGCCATAAGGATCCTTCCTCAGAACATACTACAAGGGACGCTCAGAGAGCTTGTGGGAGGCCCTGCGGAGATGGAGAACAATGAGGAAGAAGCCCAGCATCAGATTGGAAAGGAGCCTCTCCCTCTGTCCCGTCAACATTTAGGGTTGGAGTCTGCCCCCCACCCAGCCACCAGGGGGGTTCTCTGCAGCTGCCTGACCTCTGTTACTTGAGGCCACCCCTGTGCATGGCTTTTGCAAACCCCACTCTGCTGTTAGCCCACCAAGCAGGCAGTGCCATTCTGTTGCAAACGACACTGCGAAGATCCACAGGGAGACCTGCAATCCGCTGGCATCCAAGCACATCCCTCAGGGACTCCAGGACCCCCAGTGAGCAGATGGGAGTCATGTGGGCACCCAGCTCCGCAACCCAGTGCTCGCCCCTTTCCCCTGTCAGTGTCAGCAGACACACCCGCTCCTGTGGATCCCCAGGGAAGGTGATGGGAGACAAATACGTGGTCTTCCGCAGGGCCCAGGGCACCAGAGGCACAGGGGGGCAGAGGGAGCTCCTGCTTCTGCTTTATTTTCCCCTCAGAAAACTCAGCTTCAAATACAGCCTAATCACCCTTTGTCAAGTAGAGAACATAAACGGGAAGAAGGTGAACTTTGGGACACGCAGTGTGTGGGCTCGAATTCTGGACCCACCACTGCTCGTACAAAGTTACTTAACCTTTCTGTGATTTGGTTTCCTCGGAGATAAAATGGGGATCATCGTAATGATTATTGTTATTATTCGTGTTAAATGAGTTGGTACAGAAAAAACTCGGAGTATATTGTGTGTCATATATTAAGCACATGATAAATGTTTGCTGCCATTATTGTTTCCTCCTAGTATTAAACAGGATGGTGAATAAGGGCTCTGATTCTGATTCTCTGAATAAGGTTCTGGTCGGGCCCAGACACTTGCTAGCTATGTGACCTAGGTCAACTTATCTGACCTGCTCTAGCTTCTGTTTCAACAACTACAAAATGGCATCAATGCCCGTATCTTCCTCCCTGGGCTGTTTTAAAAGTCAGATGAAATAATGGATGTAAAGCAATTAACACAGGACCTGATAGAAAGTTATGGCTTCATAATTGTTAACTGTCTTTATTATCATTTAATGAAGTGGGCCTGACTTTAGAGCAAAAGTAAGATTTGAGAATGTTCAAGGTGTTTTCCCTGAAGGCATAGAAAGGACTCCTTTCCGGAGTCAAAGATCGAAGTACATAACTTCTTCAATGTCCTGCCTTCAACTGAGTTGACAAAAGCCTATAGCAAACTCCACTTGACAGAGGCAAAGGCCCAAGAGGGGAAGGAAAGGTGGAGGTGTTTCTCCAGCAGCGAGGCCCAGACCTGCCTCCAGGTGGCAGCATTTTAGCATGTTGAACTTCAGGAAACCCCACCCTAGTCAGACCCTCCGGTTTCATCCACCTAAACCAAGGGTCGTGGTGATGTTTATCTGTGAGAGCTGCTGAAGGTTCTCAGACACACTAGAAATTGCCTCTGGGGGGGAAGTGTGGGACATAGACGGGCCTGGAGAGTAAGTAGGGTCACATCTAGGATGTGCAGGGTTCCTCTCTGTATTAATCATTTGAGTCACCCCAAATCAGTGTGCCCCTTTCTGGAGTCCCAATCTTATGCCAAAAAGAAGAAGGAAAAAAAAATTACACTCACCCCAGGAGTGACCATTGGCCAGGCAGGTCCGTCCTGGAACCAGGTTCTGGTCACCGGGGTGCAGGACACCCCCATCAATCTCAGGTCACCCTGCCTGGATGGCACTGCCGGCCCCCTGTCACCCCAGTCCCACCACCAGAAAGGGCCTTGAAGATGAGAAACCGGAGGAAGGCATTCCAAAGCACGGAAGGGCTTTGGGTGGGAAGGAGGCTTACTGGGAGCTGGGGTTGCTGGTCTAAGATGAAAAAGGAGAAAATAAAGGAAGTGTGGGGTGGGGTGGGAGAAAACGGAAAAAGGCAAAAATGAGGAGGGGAATCCCACATAATCTCCCAGGCCCACTCAGTAACCCAAGTGCCTTATGTGGCCTGCCCCCTCCTTATTCTGAACAGCAGGCCAAACACACCCTCCTGTAATCCAAAGGTATTACCAGATTGGAACTAAGGACAGCCCAGTCACACATAATTTGTTTCTGAAAACTTTGGTTCACATTTCAAATCTCTTTTAAATAGGTTGTTTACCAAAGAGAAAAAATCTAAGAAATTGGGAGCTAAGAGTCTTATCGAGAGGGAAAACAAAGATGAGCTTGTTGTCTGAGATCAGGGAGGTGGTTCCGCTAGCCCCTCCAGGCTCGGTGCCTGGGGACATTAGTCAGAGTGGGAAGGTAGATCAGGATGGAGACAGAGAAGACAAGGCCGCCCCAGTAAAAAAAAAAAAAAAAGTCTGTGGGCGCCTGGGTGGCTCAGTGGGTTAAAGCCTCTGCCTTCGGCTCAGGTCATGATCCCAGCGTCCTGGGATCAAGCCCCGTATCGGGCTCTCTGCTCGGCGGGGAGCCTGCTTGCTCCTCTCTTTCTGCCTGCCTCTCTGCCTCCTTCTGATCTCTGTCTGCCAAATAAATAAATAAAATCTTAAAAAAAAAAAAAAAAGTTTGACACACTGGCCTGAGCAGAGCTAGGGAGCGTCAGCTGTCACCATATTTGGGAGACCCTCAGATCCAACTGCTCCTCTCTCCTTGAATGGATGGGACACTAAGGAATAGAGTCTCTTCATCGACAGGACACTGAGGAACAGACCTCTGAGGCTGCTGATATCCCACAGGCACCAGGCTGGTGACAGAAAGGCATCCACACTCGGTCTCTCTATCACTGATCCTGGAAACTGGATCCTAGAAATCCAGTTCCTAGGAACGCGGGGTGGGAAAGGAATTCTGGTGTCGCCTAGCTCAGGACCCCACTGCATGACACAATCCTTTCTACAGTAGCATTGCCAAGATTCTTCCAGCCAGAACCCTCCAGTGAAAGGCAGTTCGCCCCTCCCAAGGTGACCCTTTCATGCTCCACCACCTCGCTCGGTAGATGGCCCTCACCACACTGAGCCAAAAGCTGCCTCCTGCCAGCCGGATCTCACCATTCCCATACCCCCTCTGGGTCCATACCTAATTTGTCCATCCTTCTCCACAGTGAGGACCACAGACACTTGAAGAACGCCATTATGCTGTGTCTCTAGAAGCCTCCCACACGCATGCGCACTCTTGCACACGTGAACACACACACACACACACACACTCACCTTTCCTTGAAAGCAAATCTTGCCAGATAATCTTTACATTTCCTGATCCCCTCACCATCCTTCTCTCTCTCTACACTGAAGTGTCATAATTTCACATGGCCCTACTCAAATGTGCACCCAGAAGCAAGTATAATACTATAATTTTTTCGTGTGTTTTTCCTACCAGTGCACAGTGAAGCAGCACAATCCACTTCTTGTTACAGACGTTTGGCTTCTATCCATATAGCCCCATAATGGTGGGGAGAAGGGATCAAGCCTGCTCTGCTCACTGCTGTGACCCCTCCCCAGAGGTTAGACCACTGTCTGGCCCTAGGTGGACACGCAAGAAATATTTGTTTAGCAAATGTATGACATTTTGAGAGTATGGGCTCACTTTTATTTTTGTTGTAGTAGTTGTTGTTGGTGGTGGTGGTGGTTAGTAGTCAGGAAGAACAGTTTTATTTTGGGTATGCTTAACCTTATCCAAGTAGGCACATCAAATGACAGCTGGCTATCAGACAAGTTTAGAGATTAGAGGAGAGGTCAGGGCTGGAGAGAGAGATTAGAGTCACCAGCTCAGAGAGTGTGGCCCTCTTTCCACTTGGCCTCCCAGAGCCAGTGACCAGGAGAACACCAGTCTCCCCAGGAGATTCCAGTCCTGAAGGCAGAATGCTTGCCCTCATTGCCGAACTGAACTCCACAGGAAATATCGGAATCCTTCTCATACGCATTTCTGTGAGCAGCACGGTCAGTTTTTTGTTACTGCTAGAGAAGGTCAGCCCTGCCAGCTGTAACACAAATTTTCATCTCAACACATGGCTGGGAATTTAGAGACCAATGAGCAAGGCAGAGGCACTTGTGTGCTATCTCCTCACATCCCTCCACCTAGGACAGGCACACAATAGTGGAATCCTGGTGTCCGGCCATCCCGTGGACTCCCGGGGCCAGGAGTGCCCTCTGCTGGTCACAGGAACACTGATGCTCCTGAGAATAACAAATGACATCAGGAGCCAATTAGTGATCGGGATGACTACCACTTCTCAGGAGCATTTACCATGAGCCAGATTTGTAAGGAAAATTTTACCCAGCTAATGCCATTTAATGCTCATCCTAACCTTACCAAGCTCACTATTTTCCTATTTCACAAATGAGGAAATTGTTCAGGGCACTCAGATGATTTTTCTCCAAGTCCCAAAGAGGAAGGTTGGCTGGTTGGCTGGTCTGCTCCTGGCCATCCTTTTCAAATGCCTCAAGATAGACATAAGCCATCGCAGAAGGAAAGGGGGAATTTAAACTAAATAAGTAAACATGTATGTTTTTCCTTGTAAAAGTAAATACATTATTTTCTGGGAAAATGGAAAGAAAAATACATTGCCACACATCAGAACAACTCTTAGCATTTTAACATGCTTCTTTTCAAATCTTTTTTTTTTTCCTCCTATCCATCTTTTTTTTCATGACTGAAATCAAGGTCTAGTGCAAATTCTTCACTAAAGAAGATTCTTAAAGATTTCCTTTCTTCAAGAATTTTTGTTCTCAAGGTGTGCCTGGGTGGCTCAGTGGGTTAAAGCTTCTGCCTTTGGCTCAGGTCATGATCCCAGGGTCATGGGATTGAGCTCCACATCGGGCTCTCTGCTCAGTGGGGAGCCTGCTTCCCCCTCTCTCTGCCTGCCTCCTGCCTACTTGTGATCTCTGTCAAATAAATAAATAAAATCTGAAAAAGAAAAAAGAAAAGAATTTTTGTTCTCTGATGAAATTTTCATATTTCCTAGTCAAAGCAACAGGTATCTACTAGGACCTCCAGGAAGAATCTGACCTAGAGCTCCTTGCCAGGAGTTCTGCAATATCCCAGCAAGCGTACTTCCCAGGGGTGCTACGGAGACTGAACGTGGGAAACCTCAAGGCAGGTCACACGGCCAGTCAGCCAAGTGCACTGCCCACAGGGCAGGTGCTGAGGGCGAACTTCCGGGGCTGGAGCCTGGTTCACTCCCAGCAGAGGTTAGCACAGAGGCTCTCAGCAGGGGGAGCCCCCAGGCAGCCACCTCCAGGGCTTGGGATTTTTGGCGAGTTTGCTTTTGGCCACCAAAGGGACGTGGCCTTGTGGCAGCCCTCTCTGTGAATCTGTTTCACTTTTCTGCACTGTTTCCTGGAAAGTGGCTCTTCTTGCCAGAAGTCTCTGTGCCTCTCTCTGCCTTGGAAAGAAGCTGTTCCCCTCCAGCGCAGTCCCTGTGGAGCTGTGGCATCTTCAGTCAGACTCCCAACGCTGCCCCTGAACCAGCTCAACGAGCTGAGCACGGCTGAACTTCTCAGACCCGTTTCCTCGTCTGGAAGATCAGAGTAACTGTTCAGATTCCCCAAGAGGAGTGAGGAGAGGTCAATGGACGTTTATCTGAGTACTGCGCACATATCAAAGCTCAAGAAATGGTGGCTATTCTCCAGGTAGGCGGCTCCTTGAAGGAACGTGGAGAGCAGTTGTCTGTACAGAGGGCAGCTGGAGACCACTCCTCATTCATTTAGAATATCCAAATTCCTACATCCTCTTAGTTCTATGCAAATGCCAGGGAAATGGACATCCTGCTGGAATCTTCCCCTGCTCCTCCTCCCCTTTCTCCCCTCTTCCCTCGACCATTTCCCAATAACACAGGAAGGACTCTACCAGGGGTAATACTCAAATTATGTAAAAACTCAGACTGAAGAAGTATGACACCAGCCATGGAGCTGAAGTGGGGTCTTGGGGGCCTCCTGTCACACCAGAATTACCGCCCTATTTCCTGATTTGTAGGGAGGTAAGGGATCTCAGGAGAAGGGCCAGAGAAACTGGGGCATCAGCACACTCTGGGCAACAGTTCTTTACCAACCAGTAGAGCAATATGTTTACATTTTGACAACAAATATGACCAAACCACCATGTACCAACTGATTTATCTCCAGTTGAGACCCCAGGAAGGGCATTTTGGGACCCCTACCCCAAGAATATAAGCTCATTTGCGGTTCATGCTCTGTACACAGAGTTGGTGAGATGGGGAGAAGAGCTTTGCTGTTCAAGAGTCCACCTGAGTGTTGAAGCACCCCTACCCATGGCATTCCTCACTGCGCTCCTTGCTCTTGCAATAGGAAGAAGAAATCCAGAAGTTGGATTATCCCAAGTCAAACACCATGGTGAATGCCTCAGGTGGGATGTCAATGCCAATATCCCAGACTGGTCTGGAAAAAAAACCCACCAGATGCAGTGTTGCAGTCCAGGACCAACCCCTTATGTCTAGTCATTCAGTCATTCATTCCACTAATACCTGTTAATCCCAACTTGGGGGTCCAGTGTCATCATGGGAACTGGGCAGACAAGACCCCTAGCGTTTCTGCACTCATGGTGCTAACCCTAGTAGGGGAGCCAGACACAGCAGTATAATTAATACAGGGTGGCAAGAGCTACAGTGGGGAAAAGACAGGGTGCTAAAAGAGCAAAGGGGGCCCCTGACCCAGAAGTCTCACTGCATTAAATAATGTGGTAGCCAAGCCCTGAGGGCAAGTGGGAGCTGGCCAATGAAGAGGTGGGGGAAACATGCAGCAACATGGGCAAACACTAGAAACTGGCCGAGCCCTCAGAAGAGCAGAACAGTCAACCTGAACTCCAACATCACCATTTGACCTTTGTCCAGTTTGGGGTTAATTAATACTCACATGGGAACCTGACTTCTGACTTCACCAGAGAATGGGCTGGAAAGACTACAACCCTGTGAATCTTAATTTCCAAGCCAAAGATGCAGGTGGGTTGGCAAGGAGACCAGGTTGGGGGAGGCGGTGTCACAGGGGCTAAGTGTTGGACTTTGGTGTCCCTTGATCTCATGCTGAAGTCTCACTTGACTCTACTTCTTAGCTGGGTGACTTCACCTGAGTCAGCGCAACCTCTCTGGGCTGCAATTTCCTCACCCGTAAATGGAGAACAAGGCAGGTATATACTGTGTAGCGTCTTCAAAGGAGACCCAACAGGAAGTCCTCAGTGTGGGAAACGGTGGGGGGCCGACTCTCGTTATGTGCAACCCAGCCCCAACAGAAACATCATTTTTGTGCCCAAGAATCTCACATGCTTTTGAAAACAGAAATCCGACCAAATCCAAACGTCACAGCTAATATTTCTTGAGAGTGTACATACCATGCCTTGTGTGGGTGGCTTTATTTCATCCTCACGACAACCCAATAATAAAAGGCGCTGTTTTCCAGATTTCACAAACTAGGAAACCAAGGCTTAGGGACTTGTCTCAGATGATCAAAAGTTTCAAAAATCTAGAACCCTGATAATAGCAAGTACTGGCAAGGCTGTGGGACCACAGGGTCTCTCATTCATAGCCGGTGTGAAGGCAAAACAGTACAGTCACTTTGGAAGACCGCTGGGCAGCTTCTAACAAAACTTAGCATTCTCTTCCCATATGACCCAGCAATCACGCTCCTTGGCATTTACACAAAGAAGTTGAAAACTCCATTCATAATTGCCAAAAATAAAAAATAAACACAAAAACATGGGAGGAAGCAAGATGTCCTTCAGTTGGTGAGTGGATAAACTAAGATACATCCAGACACCAGAATATTAGTTGGTGCTAAAGATAAATAAGCAATCAAGCCATGAAATTTAAAGGCATATGACTAGGTGAAGGAAGCCAATCTGAACAGGCTACAGACTCCATGATTCCTATGGAAAAGGCACAGCTATGGAGATAGTAAAAAGACTGGTGGCTGCCTGGAGCGCCGGGGTGGCTCCGTGGGTTAGGTACCCAACTCTTGATTCCGGCTCAGGGCCTGATCTCAGAGTCACAGGGTCGAGCCCCGGTTGGGCTCTGTGCTCACTGGGAAGTCTGCTGGAGGGTCTTGCTCCTTGCCTCTGCCCCTCCCCCAGCTCACACACACACTCTCTCTCTAAAATAAGTAAACAAATCTTTAAGAAAAGATCAGTATTCTGCTGTTAGAGGAGAAGGAGAGACAAGTGGGCAGAGTATAGAGGATTTTTAGGGTAGTGAAACTACTCTCTGCGTTACTACAATAGCGGACGCCTCCCTAGCCATTTGTCCAAACCCATAAATATACAACACCCGGGGTGAACCCCAGTTAGACTCCAGACTTTGGATACTAATGATGGGTCATTGTGAGCTCACTGATTTTAACAAACGTACCACCACATATGGGATGTCCATAGCAGGGGACAGGGCTGTGTGGGGACAGGGCTATGTAGGAACTCCTGTACTTTGTGTCCAATTTTTCTATGACCATAAAACTGCTCTAAAAAAAAAAAAAAAGAAAAAGAAAAAGAAAAAGAAATAGGCTTCAAACCCAGGAAGTTTGGCTCCAGAGTGCCCGTCTTTAACCACTATGTTATACTATCCCCCAACTTCTGGTGGTAGAAAAATCCAATTTTTGGTAAAAGTTTAAAAAAAAAAAAAAAGAAACCTTGTCCATGTAAAGTGAAACAAGGAGATCTCTGGGCTTTGGAATGTGGTTCCAGCTCCGGCTGCCAACACTTCCTAATCCTTTCTAGAGGTTCTGGCAAGCCTTACAGGCTGATGACGCCAGCTCCAGCTTCACACGTCGTGTTTGATGAAAAGCGCCTGACATGTGGAGCAAGGCCGGTGTCCCCAGGGCCCTTTGGTCTGGAAGACAGCTGTGAGCCATCTGGGGCACCGGGAGTAGACGGTTTTATCAGCTGGCCTGTCGCGAAGCTGCTGGGAAGACGGTCTGCTGGGGGAACCACACCTCCAACTGCCCTATTTTTAGGGAAAGTCATTTTTTGCAGGGCCATGCTTCTGACAGAGGAGCTCAACCCAAGGTACCGCCGGCAACTGTGGAGCCACTTCCACGGGTTTGCCTGACTTAGGGCTCATTTTCTGCGCGTCTGTGGACCGCCATCCAAAGCATTCAAGGAAAGGATTTATCAATGCTCCCTCCTCCTCCAGCAGAGGGAACCTGGTGTGAGGCTGCTATCTGCCCCTGGAAGGGGGACATTGCCAGATGCTATTCAAACAGCGGCCATCTGGCCAACATGTCAAAGAATATCATTCAAGGTCAATACAAAGCTGTTTTTGCTGTATGGAAACAAAACATCCATATGGGAGATCATAGGATTAATTTCTGTGTAAATACGCCATGGTGAGGGGGAGAGTTGGGAGAGTGTATAGTGGACCAAAAGGATATAGAATTGGCCCAATGGGCTTTGGGTCTTCCCAGCACCGAACCAGGAAGCCAGTTAGGACTCAGGAACTGAGAGAAACAGCTGGCCACTAGGGCTCCCTGCAATAATCCCAGCCCCATAGCTAATCATAACACTAATAATAAAAGAATAATAATATCAACCATTTTTCAAGCGCCTTCTAATGTGCAAGATACTTTAAACACGTTATCTCATGACAACCCCATGCCGTGGGTACGACTACTCCAATTGTACAAGTAAGTGAACTGAGGCTCAGAGAAGGGAATGGCAGAGATATGCAAAAGAGAAAAAAAAAAAAAAAGGAAGGCCTGGTCAAGGTCTTTGCCATTTTAATTTAGTGTCCCAGAATTTAAACTAAAACAAAAATAACGTTTTTCTCAAGCACAGTCTGCACCCTAATGAACCTCCATTTGCCCTGCTGAATGTTACACTGTGTGTGGGGACACTGAGATCAGGCAGTGGGAGGTCTCTGCTGCCGAGCTTGATGGGGACCTTATGACCCACCTGGTCCAACCCCTTTCATCTTCAGATGAGGGAAAGGAGAGGGTGAGAAGTTTAACAACTTGCCCACAGGCATACAGCAATTAAAGAAATTCCAACACAGACTCCTGAAGTCCGAATAGGGGCCTTTCCCACAGCACCCCCTTCCCATCAGTGTGACTCTTAACTAGGCAGGCAGGATTCAAATCGAGCCCCACAATCTGAACGACACCGTTGATTGGGCAATATTGAACGAGTGCTAGTCCTCCCTCCAAAAGTAGATGGGAGAGAGGTGCCTAGGTAGCACAGTGGGTTAGGCCTGTGACTCTTGGTTTCAGCTCAGGTTGTGATCTCAGAGTTGTGAGAATGATCCTGGCATCGGGCTTCATATTCAGTGTGAAATCTACTTCGGATTCTCTCCTTTTGCCCCTCCTGCTCATGTTCTCTCTCTCTCCCTCTCTCAATTAAATAAATAAATCTTTAAAGAAAAAAAAAGAAGAAGAAAGTAGGTGGGAGAAACTCTCCAACAAGAGAAAAGAGAAAAACACAGCTTATCCTAGGCCTCTGGGGAGTTCAGGTTAGTTTGTGACCTTTCAGGGCTAATGTCCCCAGGCCCCCAGTCTACTCAGAGAATCTACTCTGGTAAATCACATTAACTGCTCTTCAGTCGTTCTTAAATGTAAATATACTTCCTAAGGGAAATGTCACAGATAGCTTCCAGCAAAAACTTGTGGCTGGCGGTCTTTCCCAAACTCCTCCAGAGTCCCTGCTTCTCCAAGATGAGGCCTGCCGGGCTTTCCTTGGATCAAGGAAATTCTGACAAGCTAGAGAGGGATGAGCAAGCCTGAATGGTCAGGCCAATCCTCAGTTTCAATTTGTCCCATCCCAGTGACAGCTCAGCAGGGTCTGGGGGATGGCAGGTGACAGTCAAGGAGAGACAACGTCATAGCCTCTGGCTGGGCCAAAGTTCTCTACTTCTCCATGCCATGATGAGCGGAAGGCACAGCAGAGCCTCCAAGATCGGCTTCACTGTCCTTGTTCAGTGGCTGTCTGCTACTCACCAGGCTTTTTGACAGCTCACTGGTTGCAAAAGTTATGAGGTTGCTCCATCCATTCTAGGAGGTTCTAAGTTAGCCGTGGTTTTAGGGATGTGACTGGAGCCTGGGCAAATACTGACATTCCTTAAAGACGTGACATCATACCAAGCCAGTATTGACTGATAACAGACACAGCATGCAGTGGGAAAGGGGAAAGCCGGTATTGTATTAAGGTTCTCCTACGTTCCGGGCGTTTACCGTCATTCAGTCCTCACCATGACATTCTTATCATCTCTATTTGACAAATGTAGAAAGACTTTCAAAGAGATTCAGCGACCTCTCCAAGGCCACAGGACAGGAAATGCTAGAACTACAATCCTATCCCAGATCCACCGAACTACCAACCCATACACGCTAGATGTGCCCATGGCAGGCACTGCTGGTTTCCCACCTGACCTTTTCTTTCTTCCTTGCTAATGGAACCCTGCTCGCATGAGGCCACGGTGGGCTCAGCTCCGGGTGGTCCCAGAATTCAGTAGCACCAACCATCCTCTGAAAGCCCCTCTGGCTGCTGGTCCTGATGCTTGTGCCGCAGCTCAGAATCCATTTCCTCATGGAAACCATCTTATACCCGAAAGTCAGTAAGAATGCAACCACTGTATATCATCCCGGCACTTCTGTTGTTCTATGGATTAAGCCAATTCTCGTAGACTAACTGGGATTTCCAGTTTCTACTGGAAAATGCATTAAAGATTCACCCACCCCCTGACCCCTATTCTGCAAAAAACAAAACATAGAAAAAACCCAGCAACTTAAAAGAGAATTCATGAGTCCTTTATAAAGTTTACAAGCAATTCCAATTTCCAATGCTACTTTCGCATTATCAACCCTTTACTTGTCAGAAAAATCTAAGAATATTGAGAATGCCAGGAATTTCTCGAAGGTATAGCTATACAATGGGTCTTTCAATGCCATCCTACTCCATCTTATTAAAATGAAAGAAAACCTTTCCCATGGCTGAAAAATATGTATTCTAGTCAAGAAGATAAAATACTAGCTAAAATGTATGCATTTTACAAATTCAGTGCTGCTTTTCCTGGAAAGGGCTGGCTGGCATTAAGATGTGGCCCATGGCGTCTCAACCTCTGCAACGGGGACTTTTTGAGCCAGACAATTCTTTGTTGTGGGGACTCTCCTGTACACTGTAGAAGGTTCGGCGGCAACCCTGGCCTCCATCCACGGGATGCCCGGCGCCCTCGGAGTTATGACAGACAAAAAATGTCTTCAGACGTTGCCAACTGTCTCTTGAAGGGCAAGATCACCCCTAGAGAAGCACCATAGGCAAAGGCTGACAAACCGGGAGGACCTATTGCCTTACTGGCAGAGTCGGGAGACATTCCAGCGAAGTAGAAAGTCCTGATCCGTGCTCTGGTGGCAAATCCTACCCTCCGCACAGCAGGGAGCAGAGGATCTCTGAACCGGCCTTCGAGGAAGCCCGCTTCAGAAGAGGTGTCCCCTCATAGCTGGCTCCTGAGGGTTACCAGCTCGTTTTCCTGAGCTGGTCCTTTCACTCACCTGCAGGCTGTGAGGCGGCTGCCAGTCTCACTTCCGGTCCCCTCCAGCTGGCTCTCCCTCCAGTGAGGCAGGAGTCTGTGGAACTCCCTCAGGGCCAGCGTTTCAAGGCGCTGCTCACGTTGGAAGCTCCCTTTTCTCAGAATAATTGTCTTGGCTCAGCAGTTGCTACTGAACCGATTCCAGCAGTTCAAGCCTGAGAGACAATCTAGTGAACTTGACAGAGTATCTTGGGAGCTGCTTGGGAATCCACTGTCAGACCTGTCCATGGGGTGGGGGGGTACTCGGCTGGTGCTGGGGTCATGGGCTGAATCTCAGGGGAAACCTTCAGCTTCCATCCCAGCACTGCACTCGGGCAGGTTCAGAATAGTTGTTCATCCTACTGGCCATCCAGTGACCGTGACTTCCGTTCCGGGTTCTTCCAACTATCCTGGGTAAATCCGAGTCTTTCTCAGAATCTACTCTCTTTGACCTCCGTGATAATCAGTGGTAGCAAAAAAATCTATTTACTCAACATACATTGTGAGTCACTGGCTGCTAGTGATTGGAATTTCTGTTATCAAACTGAGAGCAACGCATCCTACTTTCCTTCATTCAGACGCTCCAGGAAGGCGGGGAATTCTGTCTGCAGCTCATCACTTATTTGTGGAATAAACTGATGCCCACTTTGTCTGAGGCGCTGTCCTTATGCCAAGAGCGCAGAAGTGAATGCAACTGGCACTGCCCTGGCCTCAGGGACTTCACAGTTCTGCAGGAGAGCAAGACAACTAAGAAAGAAAACAAACGCAAACTGGGATAAGAGCTAAGATGGGCTGGGGTGGGAGGGGCAGGGGGGAACCACTGTAGAAAGGAAACAGCCTCACTAAATAGGGTGGAAATGCTCGCTAAGCTGAGGCAGGAAGATGAGGAGCTGGCCGGAAAGCATTTTCAAGGGACCACATACATGTACATAGGCACACATGCACGTCTGTGCACACACACACATATACCCGCGCACCGGCATATATACCACATGCATGCATGCCACGCACACACACACACACACACATGTGCAAACATGCAGCCACACACACACATGAATATGCACGCCAGATACATACACAGAGATATACACACACACGTGCAGCTACGTGCACGTGCCACATGCATGCACGCACAAATATGCACACACAGATACATATGCACAATACACACGTGCGTGCACGCACACATGCAAACACATGTGTACACACATGTGCATGTGCACCACACACGAATGCCACATGCATGCACACATAAATATGCGTGCACACACACAGATGTGTACACATGTAACACACACACACACTTTGCTTCAAGGGAACATTTCAGGGCTGAGGGAAAAGACTCGAGTACAGACCCTAACACTTCGTTCACTGTATTACTTAGTAAAAAGGGTAGAAGACACTCTTATTTCCCATAACAATTACCACAACACTGGGGGATATATATGTGAGAAGATCTTGACCTAATGGAGCTGGGGGTGATAGGAAAAGAGAAGCCTTTATTCTCAGGCCTAACCTTGGACTTACTCCAAGATACATAGATTTTATTTTTTTAAAGATTTTAGTTATTTAGAGAGCATGAGCAGGGGAGAGGGAGAGAGAAACTCAAGCAGACTCCATGCTGAGTGGGAGCCCAAAACAGGGCTCGAACTCATGACCCTGAGACTACCACCTGGGCAGAAACCAAGAGTCAGATGCTTAACTGACTGCGCCACCAGGTGCCCCAACAATTACTTTTATAATGTGAAACTTTATACTTATATATCACATTCTAAATTGGGATTGTAAGTACAATCAGGTGTGTGTTAAACTCAAGATTTTTTATACAAGGTACTCTCTATAGCAGTACTGATGAGCATAATAAATCACATCTGTGTTCCTTCCTATATTTAGTGCTGTCTTTAGTACTTAAAAATAATATCTTCTGTTTGCAAATCAAGGGTTACTTCAGGGCGCCTGGGTGGCTCAGTGGGTTAAAGCCTCTGCCTTCAGCTTAGGTCATGATCCCAGGGTCCTGGGAGCGAGCCCTGCATCAGGTTCTCTGCTCAAAGGGGTGCCTGCTCCCCTTCCTCTCTCTCTGCCTGCCTCTCTGCCTACTTGTCTGTCAAACAAATAGATAAAATTAAAAAAAAAAAAAAGGTTTAGTTCACTGGCCAGTTAGCATCAGCTCATTTATTGTGGCTTGCTGAGGACCCACCAGGGGCCAGGCACGGAGAGGGAGACAGACAGATTGAACAGGAAGGCAGTCCCAGCAAATCTGCCCTCATGGGGATTATAGTCCCTTCATGGAAGCGGACAATCAGTTTTATAGGAAAGTATCATCAGCATGGTGTAAAATCACTAGATGGAGTGAAACCCCATCTGAGAGGTCAGGACATAACACACGGTACAACAGCAGAAATCAGAATAGTGGAGAGGGCTGGGGTTTGGGGAGGGTATCCCAGGCAGAGGGGGCTGCATGGTGGGGGGGGGGAGGGACGTCCCCTCTGATGCAGGACAGGTGGCACATTCGATTGAACTCCAGGAGGCAGCAGGGGAGGAGAGAAGCTCTCAATGGACTGGAGAGATGGGCAGTGGCAGATCCTGGAGGGTCCTGTACGCCTCTCTGAGGAGTCCGGGCTTCGTTCTGCGGGACTCAGAAGCCCCTGCTGAGATTCGAGGTGGGGCTTTGACGCCACAAGGAGGCGCTGTGGCCGACAGGTGGGAAATGGGTAGGTGGAGGCTGGTAAGGGCACAGTGGATAGAACAGCAGATGGAGGGCAGAGATGAAGCAGTCAGTGCTGTTCTCCTGAAGCCTCAAGATCACAGCCCTATGTGCCTTAAGGAGTGGGGGGCTGTGAGCATGAAGCCCTTGGGAAACCTCCCAGGAACCAGTCATTGTCAGCAGCAGGCCTGTCTCCCCCATCTCTTGCTTTAAACCGCTGCTTTCTTACACTGTTCTGACACTCCCTTTCAGAGACTTCTCACCATCTTCAGTTCTTGGCTGCACTGAACCTTGAACATCTCCTACCTGTCCCTTAGATCAACCAGTACAGAGCCCTCTGGGCTCACAGGGGTCATGTGATACATTTTATGTATTCATAGACATCTGTAGCCAGAGAGGATGTGGTCTTTTGTGAAGAGGGTCATGTGGGCCTATGAAATGCCATTGAATCTGCAAGCTGTCCCTTTGCCAGGGACAACCACCGAAGTGGGTCAATCCACCAGTCATGGTGTATTGGTTAATGGTTAATCCATTACCCTCTGTGCTTCCTAAGGGATATTTTATTCACTTAAAACCCAGTACAAAGGAATGAAAAATGAGGGCAGGGCAAACTATGAAAATACTGTAGTATGGCTAGTTATAATCCTCTCCTCTCTCCACTATTTTTGTTTTTTGTTTTTATTTTTGTTTTCTTTTATTCTGCTTATTTCCATTTCCATCTTTGATTTAAAAAAAAAAAAAAAGAAGAACTTTCTCAACCATAGTGTTATCCTTAGTTACCTGCTCATATTTAGGGGCTGGTATTTAAGTGCCGAGTGGAGGTACACCTGGGTGACTCAGTTAAGCATCTGCCTTCAGCTCAGGTCATGATCCCAGGGTCCTGGGATCGAGTCCCCTATCAGGCTCTCTACTCAGCAGGGAGTCTGCTTCTCCCTCTGCCTGCCTGTGAGCTCTCCCTCTGTCAAATAAATAATCTTCAACAACAAAGACATTAAAAGTGCTGCATGGAAGTTCTGTGAGGGCAGAGTTTGTCAGTTGGTGGGACTGTCACTCCAGGAAGAGAAACCACCATGCCCGCTCTGGTGGAATTGCACACTTCGTGAGCTAGAGTCCTAGCTATCTTGTTAGCCACAAGATTCCCTGCATCTAGAACACAATGGGTGCTCGATAAATATTTGATGTTATAAGGAAAACTTTTGGAGCCTCCGTTCTCTCATCTGAAAATGGGGGATAAAAAAAATATTGATCTGAGGTGTGCCTGGGTGGCTCAGTCAGTTGAGCATCAACTCTTGATTTCAGCTCAGGTCATGGGTCCTGGGATCGAAGCCCTGTGTCGGGCTCTGTGCTCTACAGTCTGCTTCTCTCTGTCTCCCTCCCACCCAGGTCACTCCCTCTCTAAAATAAATAAATCTTTTTAAAAAAATATATCTGGCAGGTGTTCTGAGAAGAGATGGTAGATGGAAAGTACCTGGCACAGTGTTTCGTATTTAGCAGATTAGTTACAAATAATAGTAACAGGTAGCAATCATTGTTCTCATTATTTCTAGGGGCAACAGGGCAGTGGCTCCATGACCATCTGTGGTCACCAGAGGGGAGGCTAAATATAGAAGCCAAGCACAGTCCTTGTTGAGAGGCTAGTTATTATAGGACAAATCAACAAAGCAAGGAGAAGGCTCAAGATAATAGCCTCTGACATTCAATGTGCAGAAAGTCCAAGGACGTTCAGTTTTGGACTGAGTTGTGACTGAGAAGAAAGGCGGGTAGTGGTGCAGCATCACCAGAGAGCTCTGGTACAGCCGTTCACGCAGAATGTTCTTCTCCTGCTCCGCTCAGGCTGTTAGGGGCAATTTGAGTAGTAAAGGCCCTGGAGGAGAGTAAAGAGTATGCCAAGCCTGCCCCAAACCCTAGCACTCTACCCATACAGCAGGCAGGCTGATGGATTATCTCTTTTGCAATAGGTTTAAAATATATGTCTGTAGTTTAAAAGAGAAAAAACATTCAGACAGTCCCAAGAGGATACTTGTAGAAAGATGGAAAGGTCAGAATCACCCCAAAACCTTTAGGCAGATTCCCCAGAGATACTCATTCTTATGGCTCAGTGATCTTTTTATGAATAGACAGGAATATATGCATATTTGTTCACAGATGGGCTCATAAAATACTTCGGAAATGAGTCTCGCCCCCCCCACTTCACTTATCCTGAATATCTTTGCATATCAGTCTCCGTAGACTTACCTCCTTATTTTTAACGAATGTTCTATTCATTAAGATAATGTAATCCATACGCTCTCAGATCTGGATGGCTTAACAAAAGTGAGGTTTATTTGTCACTTATCTAAATCCAACGGGTGACAGGGAACATGTGTGCAGGGAGGCGGGGAAGTGTTCTGATCCTAGCACTGATTCAGGGATCCAGGATGACCAAGGCCCTGCCAACTTCAACATGTGACTTCTACACGGTGGCTTCTAAGGTCACCCTGGGTGTTGATATCCAGCAGGCAGATGGGGAAAAACAGTGTGCAGGAAGGCAAGGTTTGTTTTATATGAGCCAGGCCTAGAAGAGACGTGTAGCACTTCTGCCCACATTCCACTGGCCAGAATTAGATTCTCTGCCTGAGACCAGTACTAGGCCCTGTCCTGACTGGCCAGCTGCTTCCTACGGCTGGACACTGTGAAGGAAATGCAGAAACCTTAGATTGGCAGTTAGCTGTTCTCTGCCACAGACGGCTGGAGAAATACATCCTCATTGAGTTAAGCTTCAGGAGGCTGGCCTACCCTTTCTCTCTTTTCTGCTTATCTTTTGTCAAAGGCAAACTGTAAACTATGGAAAACCATTACCTGGGAAGGGTATGTACACCGGTTCAGATGTGGTAGGGGTAGGGAAGAACACTATCAAGGAAAAGCCTTTAAAAGATGTGTATCTTTGACCCAAGAACACCTCTAAGGACATGTCCTGGGAAATTAGTGGATGACTGCTCACACTGCTGTACGAGATAACTGGAAGCCAGCTAGGTGCCCGATATTAGAGACCTGTCTGCACTTATGATGCTTTCGTATAATGGAATACAGGTGGTTAAAATAATTGTGTAGATAGCTGCAAACACAAAAATATGTCCATATGTTACAATAAAAGACTCCTAAACAGTGTAAGTAAATTTTTTAAAATAAATTGGTTACTTGTAGCAAAAAGGCTAGAGGATGTACATTAAAATGTTTACAGTATTTACCCGTGAGTAAGACATTAAAATGTTTAGAGTATTTATTCTGGGGCAAGAGGACTATTTCCTTCTGTTACACATTCATATAATGTCTGAATGTTTTATCGTTAGAAAAAACAGTGAAGCTATTTTCAGCTTGAAACGAACAAAAAAATGTAGATAAAGGCCACAGGAGCTTAGGTGACTGAAAGTGAGTCTGCGAATCAGACCTGGCCTCCCAGACCCTGTGCGTCAGGCTGTCACCCGACACTCAAGTGGCTGTCAGGAGCACTTTTCTCTGTTGAAGAGACTGGCTTTCGTCAGGCCAATCCCAGGTTATAAAGGACGGGAGGAGAATGGGGCTCTGGGCAGTCCACCTCCCCCGGGGGAGCCCCTCAGTGAGTCAGTGGGCTGGGGCTCTCTGTGCCTCCACCCTCTGCATGGGGAACACCATCCGGGCCCTGGTGGCCTTTGTCCCCGCCGACTGCTGCCAGAGCTACCTGGTCAGAGACCTCCGGGAGATGCCGACGGACAAGATGGTGGATCTGAGTGGGAACCAGCTCCGCCGCTTCCCTGTGCACGTGTGTTCCTTCCGGGAGCTGGTCAAGCTCTACCTGAGTGACAACCACCTCAACAGCCTGCCTCCAGAGCTGGGGCAGCTCCAGAATCTGCAGATCTTGGCCCTGGATTTCAACAACTTCAAGGCTCTGCCTCAGGTGGTGTGTACTTTGAAACAGCTCTGCATCCTCTACCTGGGTAACAACAAACTTTGCGACCTCCCCAGTGAGCTGAGCCGGCTCCAGAATCTCCGGACCCTGTGGGTCGAGGCCAACTGCCTCACGCAGCTGCCAGATGTGGTCTGCGAGCTGAGGCTCCTTAAGACTCTGCACGCCGGCTCCAATGCCTTGCGTCTGCTGCCAGCCCGACTCCAGCGCCTCCAGGAGCTGAGGACCATCTGGCTCTCAGGCAACCTGCTGACTGACTTCCCCGCTGTGCTATTGCACATGCCCTTCCTGGAGGTGATTGATGTGGACAGGAACAGTATCCATTACTTCCCCAGCCTGGCTCACCTGTCAAGTCTGAAGCTGGTCATCTATGACCATAATCCTTGCAGGAATGCACCCAAGGTGGCCAAAGGGGTCCGCCGTGTAGGAAGATGGGCCGAGGAGACGCCAGAGCCTGACCCCAGAAAGGCCAGGCGCTATGCCTTGACCCAGGAGGAAAGCCAGGATGGAGAGGCACCTGCCCTGCCTTCTCTACTTCTTCCTCCAAACTCCTGAATGCTTCAGTTGTCAGTCGAGGCCAAGGACACAACTCCAGTGTCTTCTGGAGACCTTCTGGAGACCTCTCCTTTAGAGTGCAAAGAATTGCTCGGGGACATGTGGGGTGCCTTTGCAAAAAACTTCTGGCCAACATCTCTACCAAAGTGAAGCTGTGTGCTCTGGGGAGCATGAGGACTTCTTTGCAAGAAAATCAGCTTCTCCAAACTGAAGAACAAGAAGTGCTAGGACATTTTGTCCTTCTCCCTCTCCAGAAATGGCTGGTCACGATTCTCATGACCTCCTCAAATAAGGTATTTATTAAAGAATTCACCTGAGTTCTGGTGGCCTGGCTCCAGCTCTTTGCAGGGTATATCGGTGTTACTGTGAATGACCATAAGTGATAAGAAAATATTGCTAACTTGGATCACTTTTTAAAAGACAGTTCTACCTAGTCAGTCAGACTCAGAGACTCGGTGCTGTTGCAAAGGCTCAAGATGAAGCTTTTTCCCTGCAGCTCAGTGCAAGCCGAGAAGACCCCTGATGGAAAAATGCCTCCTGATGGAGTCTGGCTGCCACTTCACACTTGACAGAGGTTCACGCTGACTGAGCTGGTTTATCCCTAAGGGGTTTGACCCAAGGTCTGCTCTCAACCGCTTACTGTTACTACAATGCTAGAAGTCATCCAGACAGTAGACAACGTGGTCTTATCAAAAGCAAGCCCAGTTGTAATCCTGCCTGCCTCTGTAGAGCACAGCCCTTCTGTTTACTCACATTCACGAACCAGAGCAGAACTGAATCCCATTCCGAGGAAACCACATTTCCAGAGCTGTATTAGAATAAAGGTAGTAGGTGAAAAAGGTTTACTTGAAACAAGCATCTGGAAATCTGAGTTGCAGGTTGTGGTATACATACGACACTTCTGACTCTAGCCGTATATATAGCCTTTGTTCTGATTTGTTTTGATTTTTGTAGATAAAATGGGACTTTTGATGGTCAGTATAGAGCTTAGATATTTTGGCTGTTTTTTAATATGTAAATTGTGAACTTTTCTTCTTCCCACAAATACATCAACCTTAAAGATGCTGCTGTCACAATGGGTGATTTAATATAGTACTTAATGTTCTTGAACCTTTCCATCAAGGACACAAAAAGTATAATCTTTACTAAAACTTTTGTTTAGTTTTTAGTTACTTTTGCTGTAAAAGCATCTTTGCCCAGCAAAGTCTGGTCCTAAAATGACACTGCACAGACTATTTTCATGTGTTTTCCTACTATAAATATTTCTTGCTAAACCAGAGGAAGAAAGTTTGGTATCACAATCTCTTCCTATTGCTACCTCCCACTATGCAGTGTATCTACAACCCACTGATTAGACTGCCAAGAGATCCTTTTAATCATTCAATGTCATAGGCTGTCAAATATTTAAGTCCTTTAGTAACCAGTCCAGATTTCTATTAGGCAGCTAGGATTTACAGTTTATTTTCTCATGTTTGACTGAAATCAAACTATACTCAGCTGATGCTAGAAACCCCTTCTGGGCTGTATCTATAGTCAGCCTTATAGATGGCTCTTTTTCTTTTGACCCTGTCTTCCTCCTCCTGAGATTAATGGGCCCACCTTTTCCAATACAGCTGTAGGCTGCAGCCACCAAACAAGTGTGACACCAGCTGACGTGTACACACTGCTCGTCTAATGAGCTAACTGCTCTGAACTGAATGCAAATTATAAACATTTGGCACACAGTCAAGAGATTCTCTTCTAATATACAACAAACATTTCTCAAACAATATGTTTAAGATTTCACCACTGATTTAGCTACCCAAAAATGTTTTTGCTACAGGATTTCAATAAATTATTTATAAAGTAACCATGCAAGTGCATATTAACAGTTCCACAACCCTCTGATGTTTTCTTAAAATTCTGACATAATTAGAAAGTTCAAAAGGGGAGAAAGCACCACCAAATGTAACTTTTTTCTCCTAATTTTAAAAGTCCCCAAACCTAAATGTTATGTATCAGAAAAATCTTTTTAAGATTGATTTGAGAGAGAGAACGCAAGTGCACACATGGGGTGAGAGGGGCAGAAGGAGAGAGAATCCTAAGGAACTATTACTAAACAACATCATGACGGGATGGGAGGAATCAAGATAGTACTGAGACAGCCAGATACGTAGGCTATGAGCAGCAGTCACCACTCATGAAGCTAGATGAACAGGGAACAGCAATGTTATCCTAATTTTCTAAGAGCTAAAAGGCATGAAGAAAGAGGCTACCAGCAGAACAGCACTGATAGGTCTCACAAGGATGCAGACATTTCCAGAGACAAAGAGCAAAATCAGGAAGAAAATATCAATTCCCTATCTCCACATCCTGCCTGTGCCTCCTAAGTTAAACCACAGGAATCTGTGAGGCAGTCAGCAAGGAAAGTGGGCCAGTGGCCTCTAAGCAGGCAAAAACCAGATCCTTGCTTGAAGACAGTAAAAGGAGAATAGAGTATACATATTCACCTTCAAAGAAAAACTGAAAGCTACTTAGAATAGACTTAAAAATCCCAAGAACTTGGACAATTTTTCATGTGGTTACTATTTACACTCCAAATCTCTATCTACTTCAATGTCCCAAGTTTTGTGGAAAACTCACTGCTGCCATATTTACTGTTCCTGAGTTACAAGAAACTCCATCCTAAGATTCCTACAGGAACACGGGGGCCTATGTTATTTAAGTTCTGATTGAGAAGACATTAAAATTCATGATCATGAGATAGTATAGGTTTATGATAACAACGTAAGGGCTTCAATGGCTATGAATTCAAAGAGAAGAGGCATGGGTGTATCCTTGGATATAACAACAAAGCTCCCATGTTTCCACCTCTTTTTAGTTAATACTTAAAGGTGTATTCTTTTTAAGACCTCTGGAGAAAACATGCCCAAGTATCCTTTTAAGATCTTACTCCAAACTATCTAGTACCCTCAGCACAGATGTTTAAACCTATTTCTACTGAAACCTCTGTAGGTTTTCTGTGTCGTGATATGCTCACCTGTTCCACCAGAGGTGTGGAGATGAAAAATGATGTTATGACGTGATAAAGTACTTAAAAAAAAAATCAGTACAATTCTCTTTGATAATCTCAGGAAGTTTCTCCTTTATGTGAATGTTGGAGGATATACACCAGGACCACAAAAAAACCACAAGTTTTCCCAGTTTTAATAGCTTCTACAACAGTAGTATTAAAATGTTCAAACTTTTTGGACAAAAACAAAACAGATTAGGGGCGCCTGGCCAGCTCAGTGGGTAGAGCATGTGACTCTTGATCTCAGGGTCAGGGTTCAAACAGCCCTATGTAGAGCCTTCTTTAGAAAAACACAACAAGGGACGCCTGGGTGGCTCAGTTGGTTGGGCAGCTGCCTTCGGCTCAGGTCATGATCCCGGCGTCCTGGGATCGAGTCCCACATCCGGCTCCTTGCTCTGCAGGGAGCCTGCTTCTCCCTCTGACTCTGCCTTCCACTCTATCTGCCTGTGCTCGCTCTCGCTTGCTCTCTCTCTGACAAATAAATAAATAAAATCTTTAAAAAAAAAAAAGAAAAACACAACAAGACAGGTTGTTTTATCAGCATTTCTTTGAAAATCCTTTTGTTCCTCTATGGGAATAAAATCTCTCTCCATTAAGATAGCAGAGATACCTTTTAAGAACTCAACCTACAGCTAGGCTTTCTCTCATTTCTTGGGCATTCTGCTATACACTGACGCATTAATAACCTCCAAACCTAAATTCACCTTTAAACCATTAACTCAGTACACACCTCTATCCCTATTTCCACTCTTTTTTGAATCCATCTGCCAAAAACAAAAAATCCTAAACCATCCATGTCTAAATCTAACCATATCCATCTTCTTTTAAGTGAGACAATATTACCCATTAAAGCATCAAAGATGCTTGAGCAGCAGCCTGTAACAACTTTTAAAACAGGACTCTTTCAACCCTGAAGTAACAGAAACCATCATTTTGTCCTATGTTAATAGACAGTATTTAGATGACACAAAATTAAATTGGGAACTAAACTTTAAGATACTTTCACTAAACAAAATTAAACAGCAAATAAAGGTTATATATGATTACAAACCAAGAGACTAATCTATGTTTATCACATTTGACTTGGACTTGACAAGATCATTATTTCATAAACGTGTGAGATCAACCACTAGATAAGCCGAACAACTCCATACTGAGAGAGTATAATCACTTGCTCCCATTAAATAAAAAAGTACAAACCACTAAGAACAATTAATTGTTCAAATTTTTATTTTGATGCACAGTATGAGAAATGAACTTTTAAATCAACTGAATTTTATGGAAAATGAACAGCAAATAAATTAGACCCATGTTAAAATAGAAGGTCAGTTAAATGTCCAAACTTAAGGATATAAGAGCCACAGATAAACTTCGATTCCACAGTCTTCTTTAAAAGGTCGAAGTCTTTCAATCACAACTCTGCTATGAACTAACTGGTCCAGAGCTCAACAGCACATGGGAATGTTTAACAGGGGTGATGATCAGGAACACGTTTCCTGCAAGTATTACAAAACAAACACTTAAGAAAAGGCAATGGTAAAATTAAAAAGCACAATTGTAACCAAAGGTTTATATAAAATACAAACACAGCTGAAATCCTAAATTTTATCAAAACGATCATAACCAATTCTTTATAACAAGGATATTTCTATCTCATTACTAACATCTCTCAATTATTACTATATTAGTAAGAAAACAGTACAGAATCTGGAATGTGAAGACCTGGAGGTATTTAATAATTTTCAACTTCTCATCCAAACACCCTATTTAACATATACATATTCTCCAGAAAAAGATTAATTCATGTTTACAACTAATGTGTTAGGGCATTTTACTAGATTAGTCAAAGACAAAGACAGTTTACTTTTAATCAGAAGTTGTAAAATGACAAGGCTTTGGGGCCTCTAGATGAGAATCTCTGTATCACTTTTCTAAATGAATGAAAATGAATGCCAGTAGATAGGCTAGTGACAGGGTCAGCTTACTCATCTAAGTATGAAAACACTGCCCTTCACA
Source organism: Mustela putorius furo (assembly GCF_011764305.1). Taxonomy (NCBI): domain Eukaryota; kingdom Metazoa; phylum Chordata; class Mammalia; order Carnivora; family Mustelidae; genus Mustela; species Mustela putorius. The sequence goes on along the minus strand of NW_025422368.1, from coordinate 43,954,805 downwards.
TACATCTTAGATGTTAAACTTTTATTCTTTGGTGAGGAGGCATGGCAAGGTACTAGAGAATTTTTTTACTTTACACCTAAATAAACACTGCTTCTAGAGTCAAGTATAACAATCATTTTAGAGAAGCAAAAAAAGTGTAAAAACAAATTTAGAGAGTACAGCATACTGGAACCATATAAAGAAAAAGATCTTCCGGGCGCCTGGGTGGCTCAGTGGGTTAAGCCTCTGCCTTCAGCTCAGGTCATGATCTCAGGGTTCTGGGATCGAGTCCCGCATCGGGCTCTCTGCTTGGTGGGGAGCCTGCTTTCTCCTCTCTCTCTCTGCCTGCCTCTGCCTCTCTACCTCCTTGTGATCTCTCTCTGTCAAAATAAATAAATTAAAAAAAAAAAAAGAAGAAAAGAAAAAAATCTTCCAACCCTGGAAGCTTATGGGAATATAATTAAGGATACTAAAAGATCCCAATACAGAAAAAGTTCTCCAGCAGCTGTCAGAGGGCAACTAATCTGGAAAATGAATCCTCCGGAGGTTAAATATGAAAGAGTCCAAAAGAATCCTTTGAGAAGGTTGAGTTAAACACAATTACCCATGTTTCTTTATTGAAAATTACTGAGTACATCTACGAAATTTAATTTACACTTAAACCGGGGCGCCTGGGTGGCTCAGTCAGTTCAGCGGCTGCCTTTAGCTCAGGTCACAATCCTGGGGTCCTGAGATGGAGCCCTACATTGGGCTCCCTGCTCAGTGGGGAGCCTACTTCTCCCTTTCCCTCTGCCTGCAGCTCCCCCTGATTGTGTGCTTTCTCTGTCAAATAAATAAGTCTTAAAAAAAAAAAAAAGACACTTAAACCACTAAAACAGTGGTCTCAGATCAAATGAGGTATCTTAGTGCATATTTCAAATGTGGTTGAGGGTGCCAAGTCATGGAAAGATTTCTGAGGGTGGGTGTGGTTATGTGACCTTGCCACCAAGCCAGAAAACTTAATGGACCTCAGTTTCTTTTTGCTATCATTCTGCTTAAAGGCAGGAGAAAACAGAACCACACTCTACCATCTTTGCTGGCACAGCTTCTAAGAAACTTTCAACTCCTTCCTTCCTGCACCAGTGCTCCATTCCAAACTAGGACCATTCCCCATTACCCTACCCTACCAGTACCCGAGGTAGAGAATATTCAGATTTTTCAGCCCATTCCTCCTTCCACTACACCACAGTAGATTTAAATACCACTCCCCTTTTCTCTCCACATCCAAATCACTATTTTCTCCTCTTTTTTTTCTAATAATAAAGGGACAGCTGCCATTCACAGAAGCAAGCCACTGATGTGGGTGCTACTGGGTTCTGCACAAAGAGTCCTCGTAACAGAGTCCATTTAAGGTGCAATCTCCTGACAGTGCTCCTCCTTCCCTGTTCCCAGGGATGAGCTCTCCATGTTCCCATTCCTTCTCACAGCTACTTAGCGGGCTGCTTCCTCTTCTGCATCCATCACCCCCCTACAAGATCACTCCCACGTACAGCACTAACGAACTGTTCACAGTCGAGACCCATGTCCTCTAGCTCCCATCCCACTCCTCTGGTTCTGTTCACAAGAGACTCCTCAAGAAAGCAGTCTATATACACATCCTCTGATACTTCTTTTCCTGGCTTCATTGCACCTACTTCGGATTTTTGACCCCTCCACTCTACAAAACTGCTTGTCAAGAATACCCATGGCCTCTGTTGCTAAATCCAATCTGTTAAGGTCAATTTTCAGTTTTTATCTTATTTGGCCAATATATCTGTACTGCTATGGCAGCTGATCATGCCCCATCCCTAAACACTTTCTTCATTTGGCTTCTGAGACACACATTCTCTGGTCGTCCTTCTAACTCAGAGGCACCCATGCTCCCAACCTTTAAAATTTTGTATTTGGAAAATTTCAAATGTACAAAAAAGCAAAGATATGATACTGAATCCCCAGGTATCCATCACCCAGTTAATAATTACCCTTTATCTGTACTTCATGTTCCTTTTTAGTGTCCTTTGCCACTTGCTCTGAATCTTTCCAAACTTATTACTGGAATTCTCAAGTGTCTTTAGTGCCTAAAACTCCTTCCTTCCTTTAGCTACATTCCCTCTTTTGGGAACACTGTCAGTGTCATGGCCTTTAAATACCACATGTAGGCTGACAATTTCTGAACTTAAAATTCCAGCTCAAGCTTCTCTACTTCAAGCTTTGATTACCCAACTGGTTTCTCAATGGAAAGCTCAAATGCCCAAGACTGACACCCCCAACCTCCTTCCCAAAGTCTTCTTCATCTAAAAGAAACTTTCTTATCCCAACAAAAACCTTAGATTATCCTCCATTCCCTTTCCTTTCACACCTTATACCCAAACCACAATCAAATTCTGCTGGCTCTACCTTCAAAATCTTTTATCAACTCCTTCTCACCACCCTTACCTCCATATCTCCTGGTGTAAGCAACCATTGTCTCCCATCTCCCTGAACCACCACAACAGGCAAAATTTAATGTTTTAATAAGTACTAGTAAGAACAATGAAAATTATTGACTGAATCTTTAAAAGTTAAGATTTTCTGGCTACGTAACCATTTTTTGTGTGAATGAGTTTCTGAAAGAATCTAACAACTTAGAAAAACTGAAGAGGGGCCCCTGGGTAGCAGTCAGATAAGCATCTGACTCTTGGTTTTGGCTCATGATCTCAGGGTTGTGTGACTGAGTCCCATATAGGGTTCTAAGCTCAGCGAGGAATCTGACAGAGTTTCTTTCTCCCTCTCCCTCTGTACCTTCCTACACTCCTGCTCTCTCTCTAAACAAAAACAGGAACATGTTAGGAACTCAGCACATTATGACCTTAAGATAATCTATATGAAAAGTGAACAGGACAGAAAACGACTGGAGCAGACTCAGCCTGGGGAAAAGACATTTGTTCTTAGCACTACAGCCCTTGGCCCCATGCAGGCTTTTCAAGCCTGGCTCATGTGACCTTTCAATCCTAAGAGCTCCTCCATGTCACCCATACGTCTTTCCCTTTATGCTTTCCTGACTTAAATCTAAGAGTTGTGACTATGTATTTTAAATAATGTGCATAATACTTTTAGCTGGGCAGAAATGCCTTTTACTATCAATTACAATTACCCAATACATGCAATTACCTATTGTTTGCTTCCTAAAAAATGTCTACTACAGTGCTACGATACCTTGGTGCTGCTTTGATAATGTTGTCCACACGAAGAATCACCTCTGCTGCTTCAGCTGCGCTCAAAAGAACTTGTCGCTTCACCTGGAAACTTTCTGTTATACCTAGTACTGCCATATCTCCAATGGTACCTTCTTTCATATCTGAAGAGAGAGACGTATTCACTAAATAAGCAACAATAGTTTTAACATAAATTATCAAAATCTCTAGTAAAATTAAGTAAAAGTAAAATTAATACTTTTATGAAAAGTGGGATTACAAGACTCAACCACTCAATTTATTTAGTGCATTCTCATCAGCCTAACATTCAAGAAAAACCTTTTAGAAAATTAAAAGCTCAACTACTGATCATCTGTACTAACAGAGGATAACTAGCTCAGGTAATGGAAAATTTACACAGAACACTCAATGACCTTTTCCAATAACCTTTTTTGTATAAATAGATATACATGTGCGTGCCTATGTGTACATATATATATATAAATAAAATTAGTACAGAAAATGTGCTCATTGCTAATTACCATGGATTCTTAAGAACTGGAAGAGAATTTAAAAGTCACTTACTTCTCCTCTTGTGAGAAGAGTACTTTACCTTCTGAAAGATCATTAATTATTCATTATATCTCTCTTCTCCAGTGGCAGGATTATCTACCCTCTAATGACTATTCCCGTGTCTTGGGATAGTACACTGGGAAATTTTTCAATTTGAATTAAATTTATCCTTCTGGCCACTGTTATCTATGTAAAGACTACACTCCAGAATACCTCATAACATGTTTCCTGTGAGAACAGGATTTAATATAAGAATTTAATCAAGTTTATACTTATTTCAGGATATTAGTACTACTTACAAATTTAAGTCCTATAGTCACCACATAATAAATTACAAGTCTTCTAACTAGTTTTATACCCCTTATGGAAGAACAGTTCTGACAATGTTGAGAACATGAAGTTAAACATTCTCCTAGGAAATACAATGGTGACAGAGGCAATCACCACAGAAATCTTCTCTATGATTATCCTAAGAATTCATCTTAAAAAAAAAAAAAAAATTAAAAAAAAAAAAAAGATTTTGGTAAAGAGTTACTCTTTATGTCTACAATCGCTTTCTTACCCAGTCCAGCAGTCGTGTTGCCTTCACTATGGGCAGCTCGGAGCTGTGCCACCAGGTCTGCACTGTCATAGCCTGCATTATCAGCTATGATAGTTGGCAACTGTTAAGTGAAAAAGACACATGGTAACTATTCTACAAGAAGAAAGTTGATTTAGTCTAAACTAGGACAGCTTTTTAAAATTATATATTTAGGAACAAGGTAAAACTGTTCCTTTTAATTACTGCTCATAAAGATAAGCTCTAGAATCAAATTTAAGTAGTATGAACCAGTTCTTTTTCTTAAAGCCAAAAATTAGCAAACATGTCCAAGAGAGAAAAATGTATTCATTTAAAGAACTATTAATACTCACAGATGTGTAAGTTCAGATGTCTTTATTAACTTACCATTCTCAGTGCTTTAGCGTAAGACTCCATCGCAACAGCTTCCTTGCCTGGTGTTCTACTGGCAAGCTGTGTCACAGCATGAGCCATCAGCATCTCAGAACAGCCTGCAGATGAAAATGAAATTCCAAGGACTATGATGTTTAGTTATCTCCAACACACTGACTTACTGATTTCCCTTAGACATGTCAAATATTTTAAAATTAAATGCAAATGCATTACATATAAATTTTCTAAAAACCATTAAAGCCAAAACCATTACTATATACTTGAATAAAACATGTTTAATATTTTTAAAACACTTACCTCCTCCATAAACTGTTCTAGAATCCTTCACAGTTTGGGCAAGAACACAAAGAGCATCATGCAAAGATCTTTCTGCCTCATCTAAAATTTGCTGAGTGGCACCACGAAGAACAATGGTACAAGCTTCGCCTAAAGTTAAAAATATTCTTAGGTCACAGCGATTACAAAAAATAAGAGTTTGCCTTCTATTATTTATGTAGATACTGGTTATGATTATTATTTGGTTTTAAAAGCTAACGTGTCCTCTCTGCTGTTACACATTCTTTTTGATAATTATCCATGTTCACAAACAATCATGTTGAATACACACTGTCCATAAAGGCAAGGTTAACATGAGTTTGACCTCGACTGAAATTAACATGCACCCTATGCTTCTCAGGAATTAAGATACATCATATTCTAGTAAATATAATAACTATTTCTTTTAATATCAACAGAGCCTCTCAAAGACTTAGGAACCTTATCAGGATCGACATAATCACTCACCAAGGGCTACCCCAGAAAAGTGGATGAGCTTATCCTCTCCAATCATGACTTCTTCAATAAGCTTGCAACTTCCAAGCTTCACTAGTTCTGGGTGGTCAAAGGTAGAGGCAATTTCACCACCTATGAACATAAATGCCTATTAATTAAATGCACAGTATGTTTAAAATTCTTTTTCTAAAGAGAACTAATGAACAGATTTTAAGCTGACTGCTTACTATATGCCAAGCACTCTTTGAAGCACTTCATATAAACTGACTAATCTTTAAAACAACCCTGGTAAGAGATGCTCTATTATCTGATACAGAAGTAAAAAAACTGAGACAAAGAGATATTAGAGTTTCTTATTCAAGGTTATACAACTCAAACAAATATATGGTGAAGCTGGGATTCAAATCCAAGTAGTCTATCTTTAGATTTAAATGCACATTATATAATACTATTTCCCAAAGGTTAAACTGGGACTTTAACATTTACTTTTAAGTCTGAATTTAAATTCAAATTCTCTTTTCATCTAGTACAAGACCAGTACCCCTATGATTCAATTTCCCAAAACATGAAGCATTTGACTAGTTCTATTAAGTCAACAGATATAGCCATTAGAAACTGCTGACAGGAACACCTGACACCTGCTAATCCTAACTGAATTCTCACAATGCCCCTATAAGGCCCAGGAAAAGGGGAAATGTAACTGAGAATACCCCAGAGCAAACCTAATGAGGTATCAAAAAAGTGAATTATTTTGGGGCGCCTGGGTGGCTCAGTCAGTTAAACATCCAACTCTTGGTTTTGGCTCAGGTCATGGTGAGATCCAGTGGTCCACCAGGCTCACACTCAGCATGGAGTCACTTGTCTCTCTCCCTCCCCTTCTGCTGCTCTCCATGTACTCTCTCAAATAAATAAAATCTTTTAAAACAAAAAGCAAATTTTTTATTTTTAGGTTTTATTTCTATTCCTATTTTCTCTGCATCTCCCGCAGTGTAAGCTGAAAGATTCAGCGATTTCCTTCCCTGGTTCTTAACTGCCAAAGTTCAGTTTCCACTTTTTCTAGTTCTTTACTCTTTTTTATGAGACTGATCTGGTTTATGAGAATTTTCACTTATCCTAAATTCACTCACTTATGTAGAATTTGCTGACAATGTATTTCTAGACATTTATAAGAACCAATTTCATACACCTTGACAACACATACACTAAGGATGAGAGGCGCCCTGGGGTCAACTCTGCAGTGGGTTGTGCTTGGTACAGTGAATTTTCTTTCTTCTGAATATACATGGCAATTCATGTACCAACTTCTTATGGTATCAACTTATCCCATTAATGGGCTATCATTCACATTTATGTCATTACCTTTAATTTTGTCGCCTTAAGGGAGGAATTACACCATAAAATTTATCACCTTAAGCATCAAGTATGTAATAGCTCTTAAAGAACTTTAATTAAACCAAGTAAACCCACTTCAAAGTAACTGATCAAAGAAAAATATCTCTTTTTAGGTCAGAAGACACGCTTCTCAAAATATTAAAAGTGGATTTAGAAGTTATTCTGAGATGAAACCAATTCTACTCTTTACAGTAATTCGTAATACTTTTTATTTCTAATACTTATGGCATTTGAAAACTGAATTCAACATTCCTAGTAGCTTTACATCTCAAACCCCTCTCCTTAGTTCTAATTGCAAGATCTCAAGTCAACTTTCCAACCCATTCATTCATTATCAAGGGCCTAAAAATTAAATAAAGGCTGCAAAACTTCGTCTTTCAAGGGCTACTTAGCAGTTACTTTAAAAACTATTACTATAAAAAAGTAATCAATTTGCACACTATGTCATTTTGGCGTAAACATTTCTTACTTATAAATACATTTCTATTCCACATAACTGGGATTAGGAAACTCATACCTCTACTGAAGAAAATTATAGGATACTAACTTTTCATTATTCACTGCTGGATTGTTTCGCACTATTTCAACATTACTTCCACAATTTTTATTTTTAAATTTTTTAAAAGATTTTATTTATTTATTTATTTGACAGAAATCACAGTAGGCAGAGAGGCAGGCAGAGAGAGAGGAGGAAGCAGGCTCCCTGCCAAGCAGAGAGCCCGATGCAGAGCTCAATCCTAGGACCCTGGGATCATGACCTGAGCCAAAGGCAGAGGCTTTACCCACTGAGCCACCCAGGCGCCCCTACTTCCACAATTTTTAAAAAGGATTTGATGGGTGGTGGAGGAGGGGGGGTGGCGCGAACACACGAGTAGCAGAAGCAGAGGAGGGAGAAGCAGGCTCCTCACTGAGCAGGGAGCCAGACGGGATACACGGCTGACCTAGGACCCCAGGATCATGACCTGAGCGTAAAGCAAATGCTTAACTCACTGAGCCTCCCAGGCACCACATTACTTCCACAAATTTAAAAAAATTTAACAAAAACAATATTTATAAGCACTTGATCCATTCTCTAACAAGTGTTCAATGAAGTTATTATTACAACTTACTACCTCAAAAGGCACAAGGCATTCAACTACTCAGCACCAGAAATAAACGAATAAACTAGATAAACCTTAAGAGAGTCCTTTTTCGGGGCGCCTGAGTGGCTCAGTTGGTTGGACGACTGCCTTCGGCTCAGGTCATGATCCCGGAGTCCCGGGATCGAGTCCCACATCGGGCTCCCAGCTCCATGGGGAGTCTGCTTCTCCCTCTGACCTTCTCCTCACTCATGTTCTCTCTCACTGTCTCTCTCTCAAATAAATAAATAAAATCTTTAAAAAAAAAAATAAATAAAAATAAAATAAAGAATTCAGGATATTTTTATTCAAAGTCCCTTAAAGTATTTCTTTGTACTCTCAAAAGTTACATATACTAACCATCAATAAATCCAAGAGTGTTTAGCGTTAGAAATTAATGCCTTTTTTCCCATACCTGTGACAAGAGCGAGGCGTTCCACACCTGCAAAATCTGCATGTTCAATCGCCATGACACCAGCAGCACCAAAGAGCTGCTCAGGATAATTATAAATTAATTGCCTACAAATAAAATAAAAACGTTTGCAATTGTTATTTCACAAGTCTAAAATACATCAGACTAAAAAACATGGAACCATTTTTACTTACCAAATAAATACAAATTAGAAATGTCACATACAATAATACATAAATTACACAACTTAGTGCCTCCATGCTAGCACTGCAAGCAAGTTGTTTTTTTATATTGCTACTGATACAGTAAACTAGACCACAGTTCTGAAAACCAATTTAGCAGAAATGCATCAAAAATCATATAAATGTTCCCAAGCTTTAATTCCACTCCTGAGGCTCTACAGCAAGAATATTCAGATATTAAAAATCTTCAGTGAAAGTATGTATAAAAATTTTACAGAGAATGGCAAAACCTGCCAATGACTTCAATGTTCCCTAGGAGTGTGCCGGTGTACACAGAGTTTACCAATTATAAAAACTAATTTTAAGTAAAAATTTATATTGTTAGGTTAAAAAAAGGGCAAGTTACAAAAGTTAGTAATGTGTTCACAGCTAAGTGAAAAACTGAAACTTGAACACCAAACATACATACATACGCAAGTCAGCTTAATTAAAGAATTTCAGGAAGGTTAGACCTCAGATTCTGTTCCTTCTTTACTATTTTCCAAAAAATGCGATCTTGTTTTTTTTTTAAGACTTTATTTTTATTTATTTATTTGACAGAGAGATCACAAGTATGTAGAGAGGCAGGCAGGGAGGTGGGGCCAGGAAGCAGGCTCCCCACTGAGTAGAGAAGCCAATGTGGGGGCTGGGTGGGGGCAGGGGGGGTGGGCTTGATCCCAGGACCGAAATCATGACCTGAGCTGAAGGCAGAAGCTTAACCCACTGAGCCACCCAGGCACCCCAGATCTTATTAAGAGTAAAAATGACATGTTTAAAAGTATGGGACATTAAAAAAAGGCCAAAAATTTTTTTTAATCAATGTAAGGGACCTCTGCGTGGCTCAGTCAGTTAAGTTTCTAGCTCTTGATTTCAGTTCAGGTCATGATCTCAGGGTCGTGGGATCCAGCCCATTGGGCTCCATGCTGGACATGCAGCCTGCTTAGGATACTCTCTCTCCATCTCCCCACAAATATTTGATTTTCACCAAATATTAACTGTCAAAGTTAACCACTGCCATTTCATTGCTAGAATTAGGCTGTTCCTCTTGGTATTTTCACCATTTAAAAAAAATCTGAGAGATCTAAGCAGAGAGAAAATTAGACACAAAGTCCCTGATGTGGGGATGAGCAAACAGTTCAAAGCAGTCAGGACTTCTTGCCAGAACTCCAGCTTGAGCTTCTAGGGGCAAACAAGATTCCTCTGCTGCCCACTCTAGACCCTGATATGAGGTAGCACACAGTACCACTGGATCCTAGGTACTTGACCCTGTAATATCAGGAACCCAAAGGTAGGAAATGGCCAGAGAGCCATGGAAGAAAGCTGTGAGCCCAGACTGCCTGCCACCTAGACAGTGATTCCACATCATGCTGCCTCAGGCTACTGGACTGGATACAGTCGTGACTTTATAGAGCCTTTTCTAGTTTTACTGAAAACAATTTTCCACTGCTTTGCCTTTGGAAAAAAAATCCATGAACACCTTTGATACTAACAATTAAGAAAGAAAACATGGGAAACATTATACATACTTTTTCATACAAATTAAAGCCCTAAAACTATTACTTTTCATTTCTTCATTATTTTATTTCTTTGCTATTAGCTTTTTGCTATTTCAAAGTCCCACCATTAAATATGGAACTGAAGCTCTCCACCAAATATATGTATATTACAGCCCAAAACTACAATGTAACTGCCAGACCAGAAAACTCATTGTTAATATAAATAGATCAAGTGTATTAACCTAAAACATCACCAAAATGGTGATGCAAATGCCTTGCTGTAGAATGGTAGGAAAATTACCATTCCTAAATAACAAGTCACTAATAAAATGAAGTATTTGCAAATGCCTTTGTAGACAAAAATCATTAGATTATTACAAATATTGTTAGCAAAAGCACATACAGACCTGTTAATAAAGCAATTTATCCCATGCTTAAGAATTCGTTCAACTTTCTCCTTCATTTTCTCCTTTTCGGCATGTTCTATTTCAGCAACCTTTGCTGTAGAATCAACTCTCACCCTGGACCCAAATATCTAAGACAAAGGAAAGAATAAAAATAGCATCATTTTCATTACTCCTGAATCCCACAACATAAATACTTTTATGTAAAGACACTAAAATTATGTATTTAAATATATTCTAGGTTTTTTCAGTGCAACTGCTTCACAGCCTGAATTCATAAAGCAGCTAACAATTAGAATTCTAAGAAAATGTAGTTAACATACCTTTATTTTGTCGGTATCCATACCAGTATTTGCAATGAGAATTTTAGCATTTTCAATTCGCTTTGGTTGATTTACTCCAATTTTTTTATCCAACAGAAAGCCTACAATACAGATTTTAGTAAATACTTCAAAACTATATTGATAAATCTTTATCTCTGCTTTATCAAATTACTCTTTCAAAGAATCCATTTAAGTCCAACACACCTAAGTCCCTAGAACCTATACAGCATTCCACTAAAGCAAGTGACCATAAAAATCAATTTAGCAGGTAGAAATCTAAGGGCACAGCATAAACCTTAAGAATAAAAGTTTCATGTGAAACTTTTGTTTCACATACATACACAATACGCAGGTGTGGACTGTAATTAAAGCTGGTAAGCCCACTTTCATTAGCTTAAAACTAACAACAGAAAACTGATGAAGATTCAGGAAAACGAGGTATTGCTAGAGAGTACTGAACTTTTTAAAGAACTGACACTGGTGATAAAATGAAAAACAACCCCCCCCCCAAAATATGTACAATGGAGTCAAACGAAACTAACCCGTTTTGCCTATGCTGTTTACAGGGTGGGTGAGCAACCCTACACAAATTAACCTTAGCTATTCATCTGTAAAACAAGAGTTAATCACAACACTAGTTTCCAGCCTACGGGCCTATCTGGAATTCTCTCCACGCTTCTTTTAGATGCACATAACGCTTGCCTTTTTAAGACATTATCATCTTGGGTTTCTGCTCTAATCAGATGAACCTAATATTCAAACACTAGGTCAACATCATGAGGAATAAATGAGATTTTAAGTAAAATTCCCATTAGAATGCTTGCACAGAACATTCAAGATGGTAGCTATCCTTGTTCTCATTATCTTACCTTACCATTAGCCTCTATTAAAAATGCTACACAGCCCTTGCATGTAAAATCAACAGTGTTTTTAGAATTGTTACTCCTCTGAAACAGAGACAAATGGGGTGCCCGGGTGGCTCAGTTGCTTAAGTGCCTGCTTTCAGCTCGTCATGATCCCAGGGTTCTGGGATGGAGCCCTGCACTGGGCTCCCTGCTCAGTAGGGAGTCGGCTTCTCCTTCTCCCTCTGTGCCTCCTCTCTCCACCCCCACCCCACTCCAGCCTTCGTTCTCTCCTCTCAAATAAATAAAATCTTTAAAAGAAGCAAAATAGAAATATAGCAAAACCTAGAGTACAAATCACTGGTAAAGCACAACTTGTTCCTGTTTCTCCTCTATGAAAGAGAACGCTTACACATTCCACTCCATAAGCCATTTTGTAAATGCAATAATAAAGATGTTTTGAAAAATTATAAGAACAAAAGACACTGTTACTAAGGAAACAGCAGTTACTAAGACTTATTACTACTTGTTAAGAACACCAAGAACTGTAATCTCAATACCTACCAATAAATGATAGGACTTACACAAACACTTCCTGAAAAAAGCCATTTGAGAAGAGCTTTTTTTTTTTTTTTTAAAGATTTTATTTATTTATTTGACAGAGAGAAATTACAAGTACACTGAGAGGCAGGCAGAGAGAGAGAGAGAAGGAAGCAGGCTCCCTGCTGAGCAGAGAGCCCGATGCGGGACTCGATCCCAGGACCCTGAGATCATGACCTGAGCCGAAGGCAGCGGCTTAACCCACTGAGCCACCCAGGCGCCCAGAGAAGAGCTGACTTTTACTAAAACTACCATTTCTCTTTATTAGAGACTGCACAAACTTCAAGGTATTAAGTAAAACCTAGAGATTATCAAAGAAATGCTGGGATGGTGTGAAATGAAGCACAAAGTATAATAAATGGATTAAAAGGACAAAAATAGTTGCAATATGATCGGTATTTTTTTAAAGATTTTATTTATTTACTTGATAGAGATCATAAGCAGGCAGAGATGCAAGCAGGTGGGGGGGAAGCAGGTTCCCCACAGAGCAGAGAGCCCAATGTGGGGCTCGATCCAGGACCCCAACGATGACTTGAGCTGAAGGCAGAGGCTTGCTTTAATCCACTGAGCCACCCAGGTGCCCTTAATCTGTACTTTTATTTTATTTTATTTTATTTATTTGAGACAAAGATCACAAGTAGTCAGAGAGGGCAGGGGGAGAGAGAGAGAGAGAGAGAGGAGGAAGCAGGCTCCCCGCCTAGCAGAGAGCCCAATGAGGGGCTCAATCCCAAGACCCTGGGATCATGACCTGAGCCAAAGGCAGAGGCTTTAACCCACAGAGCCACCCAGGCACACCCCCATCTGTATTCTTAAAGGCAAATTTTCTTTGTAAAGAAAGAAACCAGGATTTCTTTCTGAAATCCTGACTAGCTAAAACCCAAGATTCATTATATAGCCCTCAATGTCTGATCAAAGCCTGTTTTCCCATATTCAACATATATATACATATATATATACCTTCATCTAAATAAGAATCTGCCAGACTTCCTCCTAGCTTCTTGATGACGTGAATGGCCTCCAGATTACCAGAACCTTTCAGTCTGAGAACAGCTTCTACAGCTAACTGAGTAAAATGGTCTTTGTGATGAGTAAGAAGTTTTGAGGATAATGTTGTTCCTGCAATGTTCATTAAATCTTGGCGGAATTTAACTTCATCAGAACTAAAAGAGAAAAACCAAAAAGACTCATGCCTGTTTCTTCAAAGGTATCAATCCTATTTTTCTTTTCAAGAAAATATTTGTCAATAGATAATTTCACCCCAGTCAGGGCTCGAAGCCATAGCAAAAAAATTAAAGTTCAAGTAATCAAACAATGCAAAATTAAAGGAAACGATTTTCCCCACCAATCAGGCAAAAAAAAAGAAACACAAAAAGAGAAACACAAGCAAACAAAATACCAAATTCTTCAAGGACATGGATAAATAAGTATTGCTCTACAGATACTAGAAATGAAAATAAAGGAATGAAATTAATAAAGAATTAAGAATGAAAATAAAGATTACTTGTAAATAAAAATGCCATAAAATACATACATGTGTTTAGACCCAGCAATTATACTTCTTGAAACATTCTTGAAGTTTGTCAAAAATATTATTATAAATCTAAAACTTATTAAAACAGACTATAGATAGGTAAATTACACTACAATCACATAAACAAATGCATACCCCTATTAAACTACTGCAGAAAATACTGACACCCAAATATATGCTTATTGATCAACTAAGTTAGAATGATTACGCAATGATTCTATTTGTTTTGTTTTTTCGTGATTTTTACCTACAAAAAGCTGGAAACCCAAACTATATCTGGAGTGTAATGTGGGGGTTTGTTATTGGGGCAGGATGAGGCAATAGAGTCATGTTTGTGTATGCTTTTCACTGTTTTTCAGACATCCTGCACTGAGCCTATTTTTAAAAGAATGTTAAATATTTAAAACTATTATTTTGGTATACCAACCCATGATCAACTGCAGAATTCAACAGAGCTTGTCTTGCTGCCTTTGTGGCTTCTCTCCAACCCGCAATGATGGTCTGTGGGTGAATCTTTTTTGCAATCAAAGATTCTGCTTCCTATTAATAAATAGTAGAAAACATTCTTCAATAGAAAACACTAACAGACTACTTCTGATACACGAGTAAAAAAACAATAAAATGAGGTTAAAGTTTCTCAGATACTCTTACCCTTAGTAATTCTGCTGCTAAGACAGTAACAGAGGTAGTGCCATCACCAACTTCATCATCTTGAACTCTTGACATATCTAGAAGAAAGAAGCTAGTTAGTTAACTCATTTATATTTGATACAAATGCATTCTAGGGACGTCTGGGTGGCTCAGTCGGTTAAACCACAGGGTCCTAGGATCGAGTCCCGCATCGGGCTCCTTGCTTGGCAGGGAGTGTGCTTCTCTCTCCGCCTCTGCCTGCCACTCTGCCTGCTTGTGCACTCTCTCTCTGACAAACAGACAGATAAATAAATAGAATCTTTTAAATACATTCTAAATTACTTCTCCATAGCTCAACTAATTCTCCAAACATACCCACTACCAACCAGAATCTCACTTATCTAAGTTTCCTCACCTGACAAACTCTTTGGAACTTCTCACTCTGAACATGTTTTATCATTAAAAACTGCATGGAACCACAGAGGCTTATATTTTAATAATAATAATAACAATAATAATAATTAAAAAGGGGACACCAATTAATTGCAAGTAGTCAGTCAACAAAGCCTACTTAAAAATGGGTTTTAAAAATATTAATAAAATCTTATCATTTTCAGACTCACCAACTAAAACTTTAGCTGCTGGATTGTCTACACCGATGTTTTTTAGAATAGTTGCACCATCATTGGTTACCATAAGAGAGGCATCTCGTCCACTGCTTAACAAAATTTTATCCTAAAAAGAACATACTTGATTCAAGTTAAGATATAAATACATGTCAAGAATGCATGGGTCAATATGTACTCTCATTTACTAATGTGTAAATACTCTGGATGGCAATTTGGCAGTATCCATTCAGACTTTTTTAATGCATACACTCCAAAAGCAAACCCTGGAGTCTGTCCCTGAAAACACTGTAACAGGGAGACACTAACAAGGTTTTTCAGCATTGTACTAGCAAAAACAAATGAATAAATATAAAATATAAAAATCTACAGCAAAAGGGATTTTAAAAAGCAACCTACAGAAAAATATAAGTACCTACAGTAAAAATACTTATTAAAAAAACACCTAATACATAATTTGCACACATATCTACATAAAAACAAGTATTAGGAAGACTTACATCTAATTATAACTATGGCTGTCACTGGGGAGGGGATTGAGGATGGTGATCCAAGGGGACTTTAGCTGTAGGAGTACTGTTTTGATTTTTAAGAATGAGAACATACCCATGTCTTATGCATACAGGCATCCCAAAAAAGTGAGCTATTAACTAGATTTCCAAAAACAGCTGTAAATCAGTATCAAAACACAAAAATTCTTTGTTTTTCTTACCATGCCCTTAGGTCCTAATGTGCTCTTTACCAAGTCTCCAACAGCGATGGCACCAATAAAAGAAGACTGGAGTAAAAATCAGAGATTGAAAAGTAAAAATCAATTTTACCGTCTTAAAATTCCTAAAGTTCAACTGGATCTTTAAAAGAATGGGAGAACAAGGCTTACCAGACGAGCCGTCTCTGCCCTCTCTTCATCAGCCCCAGCCTTGAAGATGTTAACAGGTGCGAGGGAAAGGGACGCCTAAAAGGGAAAAATCAACAGTCCGTTTGAATACCGATTATTTAACGCCTATAGTTACATTCCGCCAGAAATACACGTACATATTTAAAAGAAATTTAATTTATAGCACAGCGTAATTTTTCAAAGAAATGACGTTCTCCGTCACTGGGACGTTCATTCACTAAGGGGGCGTGAGGGACTTACACAACTTGTACAGCAAGGAGGGTTTGCCTTTGGGTCTACAAGTACTCTATGAGTAAAAATTATACACCAAAAAGAATGTTAAAAACGGCAAGACTGAAGATGACTTTAAAGATAAGCCAGGCAGGAGGTGCAGACCACTCGCGCCAACAACCGCCAGGCGGACGAAGCAACGCGGCTGACTCGCCTCCATCTTCACCCTCCAGCCCTTTCAGCCCCGCGGCCGCAGGCTCCGCCCCGGGAGTGAGGGCGGGGCCTGTCGCGCCGACCCGCCCGCGGCACTAGAAATTTCTCCTCAGGTTGACCCCCGGGCCTGGGGTCCTGAAACTACGGAGAGGCCCAGTCGGCACAAGACACTGGCATGGAGGCCCACACTTCCCCGTTAGGTGTGGAGGGCTTCGCCGGCGGGCCCGGAGCAGGCCACACGCCGCGGGCCGCGCCATGTGCGACGGTCTCCGGGACAAACACGAGGAGCCTACGGCCGTGGGAGGACAGAAGGGGCAGCGGGAGGCAGGGCGCGGCGGGACGCGGCAGGGTTTAGATATGGCCAGCGGGGCCGGGCTCACCATGGTTCCGAGGAGTTCGGCACACACGCGAATTCCTCAGCTCACGCCCGGGACCAGAGGGAAGAGAAGCCGGAAATGACGGCACACGTTCTCCGCATGGGGCGGAGCCCCGGAGGGCGCGCAGCTCCGGCCTGGCACCGCCCTCTGGGGGAAGGGAGGGCGAGCCGGTTTTGAGTGGAGGACCGCGGTCGAAACGCCGCTCATCACGCTGGGGGGCGGAGCTTTGACTCGCGCTCCGCCCCTTGCGGCATCCGCTCCGCACGAGGGAGGGGAGGATCTGACGTATGGGGTGGAGCCGGGGAGTAGAACCCCCCCCCCCAAGAACAAAAGGGAAGCTGCGCCGCGGAGTTGCTATAACAACGGAGTTTCTGCTCGGATGTTTAATTTTTCTTAAATTTAATCTTTAAAAATTTGCCTTAAAGTACCACATATACACAGTTTAAAGTATTATATGCTAATAACGAAAAACAATTCACCGACCTCACCACTTCCTTCCTCAGAAGCAAGCGCATTCAGCTTTTTCAGTTTGTGGAGGTTCTGGGATTACGGTTACCTTACTGAATATTTCTATTGCGATTTTAATTTTAAACGTTATTTATTGAGTTACGAGGAAGTGTTACAGTCCTTTCATTGAACTTTAAAAAGTGTCTTTTAACTGGACGTTGACTGTCTAGGACAAAGTCTTGTAAACTTTGATGGAGACATTTACTTTATCTTTGTCCTGCTTGCTCATTTTCATGTATCACATTTCACTCGTTCTTTTCCCCTCCACTAGTAGAGATGACTAATATACTTTTACATAATGTGTTGGTAGAGACCAAGATTGATTCCAAATATTTCAGTTTATTAAAAACAAAATTTTCTACTTAACTCTAAATTGACTGCCTAGGACGGTTACAGTAAAATGTGCTTTAAAAAAAATTATATCATCTACTGATACTCTTTTCTCCCTCTGAATAATTGATCACTTAGCAAATGCTTGGACTTCCTGGTAATTCTTAGATTTCACTAAGTGAAATAAGTCAAGCAGAGGAAATAATTATCATATGGTTTCACTTATTTGTGGACATAGGGAATAGCATGAAGGACATTAGGAGAAGGAAGGGGAAAATGAAAGGGGGAAACCAGAATAAGAGAAGAACCCTGAGAGACTATGGACTCCAGGAAACAAACTGAGGGTTTTATTTATTTATTTTTTTTAAAGATTTTATTTATTTGACAGATAGAGATCACAAGCAGGCAGAGCAGCGGTCAGAGAGAGAGAAGGAAGCAGGCTCCCCGTGGAGCAGAGAGCCCGATGTGGGGCTCAATCCCAGGACTCTGGGATCATGAGCTGAGCCGAAGGCAGAGGCTTAACCCACTGAGCTACCCAGGTGCCCCCAAACTGAGGGTTTTAGAAGGGAGGGGCTGTGGGGGGATGGGTGAGCCTGGTGATGGGTATTGAGAGGGCATGGATTGCATGGAGCACTGGGTGTTATACGCAAACAATGAATCATGGAACACTACATCAAAAATTAATGATGTACTGTATGGTGACCAACATAACAATTTTTTAAAAATGGGTAGATGTTTACAATTTTTAATTGTTTTAGCTCTTCAGATATTTTTTAAGAGGGTTAGTTTACATCAGGGGTTGACAAACTATGGGGGGGGGACCAAATCTAACCTCCCACCTTTTTTTTATGACTGGAGAGTTAAGAATGTGTTTTACATTTTTTTTTAAGATTTTATTTATTTATTTGACAGAGAGATCACAAGCAGGCAGAGAGACAGGAGGAAGCAGGCTCCCTGCTGAGCAGAGAGCCCGATGCGGGGCTCGATCCCAGGACCTTGAGATCATGACCTGAGCCGAAGGCAGCAGCTTAACCACTAAGCCACCCAGGCGCCCCTGTGTTTTACATTTTTTAAATGATTGGGGCAAAAAAAGACTATTTCATGATACATTAAAGTTATATGAAACTTGTATTTTGGTGTTCATAATGCTTAGTTGGAACACAAGCATACCCATTTTGTTTGATATATATAGTTCTAAAGTTGTTTTTTTTTTGTTGTTTTTAGTAATCTCTACACCCAAAGTGGGCCTTGAACTCATGACCCTGAGATCACGAGTCACATGCTCTTCTAACTGAGCCAGCCAGCTGCCCCAGCCCACTCTTTTTTATACTGTGCAGCGCGATACAGAATTATATACAATAGCAGAGTGGTTGTGACAGACTGTCTAGCCCCTAAAGCTTAAAATAGTTATTATCTGATCCTTTCCAGAAAAAAATATGCTGACCCTGGTTTACACTATTCTCAAGGTCCATCATGAAAAGTGGTGTTCAGATTGGACAAATTGCTGTTTTAAATAAACCAAGATTTTGAAAACTTGCTCTTCTTGCAGGAAATGCACTTTAATGGGAAGTTCCCAAAGCACATACTGAGAAGAGTCACAGTGAGAAGCTGAGATGCCTGCACAATATCAAAAAGGGTTGATGTGGACCAAATCATTGAACCTGGAAACATTATCTCCTCCCACAGGCCTGAGATTTACCCAAGCCTGAGACTATGGATGATGGAGAAACCAATCAATGCCCCTCCCTTCTGGAATTTAGCGAAGTTGGGGGGATAGCCAGGGGCATTTGGATGAAGGACAGAAACTAGGAGCTAGGACATTTGGAGCTAGGACAGAAACAACCAGGAGACCCCTTATTTTGGGACTCTAGGCAATCTGTCCTTTCCCCTTTGCATGTGTTTTTGACTCTTCCACCTTTCCAACTTCCTTTGGTGTCACCCTTGTCCCCGAGGGATTAAACGCTCAGCTTCTGGGACCAGGCTGCCTGGGTTTGGATTTCAGCTCCTGTTTACTAGCCTTGTAACTTTGGGTGGGTTCCAAGGTCTGCTCACCCTTATCTATAGCTATAGCAATGGGAGAAATAGCAGGATTTGGTGCTTTAAGCCACTATATTTTAGGGTGGTTTGTTGCACAGCAGTACCTCACCTGTAAATATTCTTTCAACAATGCCTTTTAAGAGGCATTTATCCAGTTTAGGTTCCATTTTTACAAGAGCCTAAATCAATCTCCCTGCTTCATTACAATGTCACACCCTCCAGTGTTCCTCTATGTTGATGTCAGTCATCTTTCTTTTTTTTTTTTTAAAGATTTCTTTGAGAGAGAGGCAGTGAGAGAGAGCATGAGCGAGGAGAAGGTCAGAGGGAGAAGCAGACCCCCCGTGGAGGTGGGAGCCCGATGCGGAACTCGATCCCAGGACTCCGGGATCATGACCTGAGCTGAAAGCAGTCGTCCAACCAACTGAGCCACCCAGGCGTCCCCAGAGTCATCTTTCTAAACTATTGTTTCTCCAATGATTAAAATCCTCCAAATTCTCACCTCAGATTAAAACAAAAATTCCTTCCTGTTCTACACCTTTGTGCTCTCATTTCTTCCTCCTCCTCTATCCCCCACCCTGCCTTTGCAATCTATGCTCCATACGGAACCCCTTGTCACCAATGAACAATCATGATATATGTATAGTTATATACAACTGGGCCTTTGTACCTTATTCCTTCTCCCTAAGACATTCTTTCCTCTCCTGCTCTAAATCTACGAAGACTCTCATCAAACACCTTAGGGATTATCTTCTCTAGGTTTTTCTTGAAAATCTCCGCTCTTGGGATGCCTGGGTGGCTCAGTTGGTTAAGCAGCTGCCTTTGGCTCAGGTCATGATCCCAGCGTCCTGGGATGGAGTCCCACATCGGGCTCCTTGCTCGGCGGGGAGCCTGCTTCTCCCTCTGCCTGCCATTCTGTCTGCCTGTGCTTGTTTTCTCCCTCTCTCTCTCTCTGATAAATAAATAAAATCTTAAAAAAAAAAAAAAGAAAATCTCTGCTCTTTGAGTTTGATGCCCTTCCTTTGTGTGTCTTTATCATACCACTTTTATTAATAATTGGAGTAACTATTTTTTTTTTCAATTCTCCTAAGGTATACAGCTAGGACCATTCTAGAAGTATCAGAAGAATTTATTATATTTGTCTCAGAGCTTAGTTCTCTGGGGTGGGGGCGGGATAGAAGGGCACTGCCCCCATTAGAAAAGCGATTCTAAACTTTTGAGCCAAGGACTGCTATCTTTATTGGTGCACAGGACCTAGTTCGTGCTCATCCATTAAATAAGAATAACGTGTGAATGGCTACTGTCTTCAAAGAAACTCAGAAGTACAGAAATAACCCAAAGAAGTTTTAAATTTCTGAGGACAAATGCCCTAATTTCCCAAGATGCCATCTCTGCCACATCTTAACCAATCTATGGGTTCCATGGTGTCTGGCACACAGTAAGCAGCCAATCATACGTGGACTCATCTATCCCTCCATTGTTTAAATGATCTCCATCTTGAGCTGTACCCAAATAGGCTTTGCAGTGCTCACGCTGTGACTCAAAAATAGGTTTGGAGTCTCAAAGCTGAGAACTACTAGTTTGAATGGCCACATGAATAAAACTGTGAGAGAGTCTGTCAAACACAATTTCATTTCACTTTGATGAAACATGGACTTTTAATCCATTCATTACACGATCGCTTTGAAAATGGAAGGCAATGACAGGAGACTAAGAAATAAAACCTCTTATCATAAAGTTTTAAGAAATGTGTGAAATATAAATACAGGAAAACTTTAAATAGGTATCCAACCAAACTTTTATTGGGGTTTTATTGCAATCTACTTTCGGCAAGAAGGGGAAAGTAACCATAAGAACTCCAATCAGATTTTATTCAACAAAGCAGTTTTTCATGAATGCTTAAGGTCAGTGTATAGTCAGCTCAGATTCCAGTATCAACTTGAGTACCTCATTATGGAAATTTATGCCAGAATGACAACAGTAAGGCATTGCAAGATTCTAAATCATCTAAGATTAAACCATATTTTACATATAATTTTTAGGACAGTATACTAATACTCTACAATAAATAAGGATTTTAAAAAATGTGTTGCTTAGCCCTTGTTGAACTAAATTCAATTATTAGCTTATTCTTTAAGTACTCCAGTTAATAAAGGTTTGATTGTACCCCAAGAACTGTGACTTTTCCAAAGATAAAAAAAATTAGTTCTTATTTGTTATGACAAAAATTAAGCTTAAAAGCACATTCACACTTGTCCTTAAAAGCATGTTTACATCATATATGAGATAATTTCTCATGCCTGGAGATATGGTTTATATGGCAAAAAGTCATATGCAAAGAACGACTAGAGGGCAATCCTCCCAGCTCCACGTCCTCCAAAAAGCCACACTTGGCCTCAGTGTAAAAGTTATATTTTATTGCCATGCTACAAAATGTATGAAGTTGGCACTGATAGGGAGAAACAGAGAACAAAGGGTGGGAAGGGAGAGAGGGCAAAAGATGTTGTTACATATACAACAAGGTTTAATCAACAGTGGTAAATTTTGCCAATATTAAAAATGCAAACCAAAATTTAAAATGCTGATATGAAACAGCATTAATATACAATTTATGCATAGTACAGTATCACTTATGTCTTTTATTAGAGAAATATGGAATGTTTATAAAAGAAATTAACCATAGGGGATAAAATTCCTATTTCATATACAATTTGGCAATGGTAGTCCCACTGTTAGACAATTTTTATAAAAGAAAAAATTAAAAATCTAACAAGCTACCTTTATACAAAGTTGCTATATTTATGCCTTTACGTAGGAAAAAAACATTTATAATGCAAATTAGGACATACAATAATCTTACAGTATTATACAATGTAATGAAAATAAAAAACTTAACACAAAATTTTTCCTTTATAAAATGTATATTTTGCATTTACTAATGCAAATGTGGCACACCGGTGACTACTGTACTATTAATACCAGTCCGTTTCCATGCTACTATTGTCCAATTGTCATAGAATTATAATTGTATTGATGCTACAAAAGAATTGTGTTATACCAAAAAATGAGGAAGTAGGAATGGGGAATAGGGATGTAAAGAACAGGATAGAGAGGGTGCTGGTTTGGGCAGAGTATACTGTGGTATGTCATAAAATATGTTAGTTTTTCAAGCCAAAAACATTTTCTATACATTCTGTAATTTTGTACCAATGCCTTTATTCAAATTTGGCAAACATCAGGGAAAAGGTAATTAGTACCGTATACCTCACATATCAGAAATATGACAAGATGCCAATACATCAGTTACTTCTGAATGTTGTCTCTGATGGTATGTCTATTTCAAGGAGATATATATATATATATATGTATATACATATCCATATCCATATATATATATATTTATACACACACACTACACATTGCACAAAACACTTGGGCATTATGGGTTAGGAACAGCACAGTGGGGACTGGGAAGTACTTTTTAGCTTGTTAAAACCTTTACCTTGAGGCAAAAATATGGTGGCACATTACTGGGAAATTATGAAAACATAAGGCCCCTGTCCCATTTTTAATAGAACATTATTGAGGTACATTTTTATATGTTGTGCCACAGATTTTTTTGAGGAGGGGAGGAATAAACAAAGACTAGCTTGACTTACAACATTGAACTGTGGGGTCAACATTAGTATCTATAAAAAACAAAGATTGCTTGGCAAATTTTCATAAGTCCCAAATGTGATCTATTCTGGATATACTGGGAAGTGAAAAGCTTTTTGCTGAGTCTTCAAGAGTAAAGTGCATATCTCATCACTCCACAGCAGCAGTAAATAAAAGGAACTATTTGCCAATCTTTCTGGAGGGAGGGAAGGCACCATAATTTCATTTTTAAAGGAAGATGAAACTGGGAAGTAAAAGACATGACGAAAAAAGACAGGTAATACCCATATCAGTTTCCAACCTCTGATCTGGGATAAAAAGCTGTTATCACCTGTATGGATAAAAGAGGACTCTATTGGGGGGAAAGCATATGAACGATGATTCTATTTCCAAAACCAAAAAGTGGGATCCCATGGTCTACCAACGGGAACAGAATATCTAAAATTAGGTCTGTCTCAGAAAATCTGAAACATATGGCCACAATTATATCCCAATAAAATATCTCATTCTAAAATGCACCTAGTAACAGGTACATTCTTCCAGGACAGAGCCTAATGCCCATGACTAGACTACTGCAAAGGACAAGTAGTGTTCTACATTACTTTTTATTAAATAGGAACACAGGTGATTTCCAGAGACATCTAGAAATAAACACCAGTTGTATACATCTTCCTAATACACATAGTACCTAAAATCAAATTCTTAGCAGACAAATTGGTCCCATTTTCATTTTAAAGCACACAGTATTTAAAGCATAACCTGCAATGATTATATTGGAGCTACCTAAAATACATAAAAACTAATTAGAATCTGGAAGGAAAATGAAAATAATGAGGAAAAGAAAGAAAATAAAGTATCCAACCTCCAAAATGAAATCAATAGGTCAGCCCTTTCATTTGGAGGTTCTGTCTTGACTGCTTGTTTTGGAGAAAACCACATGTACTGGTTCCATCATAATTCTTATTCCACATTACAAAAACCATCACATAAATTTGGCACAATTAGCAATCTACTCAGAAGAAAGCATAAATGGAACAATGTATTAAAAATGGAAACTGCACACCTATACCACTGCTCTCTTTCTAGAGAACAGGGAACACTTTATTAAGCACCAAGTTCACAGAAAAAAAAAAAAAGAAGAAAGAAAATTCTGCTATGCACATAAACCAATGGCACTGAAAATAATAAAGATACCTTTAATAATTTATTTTCTTTATAATGGTCCCACTCTATTATTCTGCTAATCCATCCACTGTTCTATAATTATTTACTCATCAGGTTGGGTGCTCTATGACTGAAACCTTTTCATGCTCAATTAACCTTAGTTACATCTGGCAGAGAGATCCAAATCATGATCTCAAACTTCCTCATATTTAGAGAAAACAGGAACCTAGCCTTTCTACTGTACCGTCCCTTGTCTTCTCTAGCGTTTGAGAAACTGGAACACTCTTGATTTTCCAAGAGTTAAGGACTTATGGACTCTCTCCTGTTTATATAAACTTCAATTCATTCTAAATCCTAAATTATGACACAATCTCATTGCTCTGAGACTTCCACTGTACCTGCTATGCTGGCAACACTCCTAACATTCTAATGGAATCAAGGGATAACCGAAGCTCCAACCACGAGTGAAAGGAGAACAGAGCTGAGGAGCACTACTGTGGGCAAAATATAATTGCAGCCGCGTGACGAGGGAATCACTGCTAAAGTGCTGGGGAGGGTGCCCACAGAGAGAACACAGTACCTTTAGGGAACTTTGCGTGTTAAAAGTAGCTTCCTTTTTTTCCTCGGCTGTTAAAGAGATCACCTATGGACACAAGTGAAGTTTCAAATTGAGCGAATGTTTTCATCAACTTGAAAAGTAAACAGCATATAAATAAATACTGGACAAGGGCAACCCTGTTATAGAATAACAGTAAGTTCCAAATGAACCTTCAAAACCACAATTTGACAAAAATGCAAACGAAACGACAAAGAACACATAATCCAATTTCAAAACTATATACAAACTTGATCATTTTAAATGGAAAAAAAGACATTAAGCAACAAAATAAGACATCCCGAACACCAAAGGAAAAAACTGAAGGTAAATGGCAACCTAATGGCACAAACGCCTCCAGAAAACAATGTCACTGTTCATAATCTACAGGAGAGAAACTTGCAGGAGATTGTGGTTCAGATTTCCAAATGTTTTTGGGTAAAGTGACCTGAGACTGATTTTTTGAGTCTAGTGTAATTCTGATTAAGATATCTGGGCATGCCCTTCAAATGACATCATGAGATGAGTAAACAGAAAATCTTGTCTCCTTCCTGCCTTTCAACACACCAAGAGCAAACCATATTCCCGGGAGCATGACTCTTCCTAGTACCGCAGAAGGCAAAGGAACTGACTGGTATATAAGGAGGTGTGGTACTTCTATTTCCTTTACATGTTTTGGCTCAAGTCAAAAAGCCTACAATTAATGAAATACAGGATTCCTCATGTTACATGCTGGAGGCCATATACCATGAATAGTGAATCTACAAATAGTACTTTCAACGCCTAGAGTTATCTGTTAGCAATGCACGTTATCAAGAGGCTTTATAAAATGTTTTAAATGCCAACCATGACTTAGACATGAATGATATGCGTAAGTCCAGACTACTGATAAAATCAACCAGCATGTCACTCACTTCAACTCTCATTTTAAATAGGCACTGTGAAAATGGGAATGCTGCTGTACAGTAATGAGTAGTACATACTGAAATTAGTGTTCTTTAATGAGTACCTGCTCTACATTAATTCCCTTTAGTTAAAGAAGCACAGGAAATATTCAGAAAAAAAAATCTTATCAGTCTATAAAAGGAGTTAGTGTTTAGAAATGACAATGAAGCACTTGCATCTTCATTGGTTAAAACTTCACAAAGGTGCAAACAATGTACTGCCTTCCAGGCTCACATGGGCAGGTCAGTACTATTATGTCTAGTCTTCCTAGATGTACCATCATCTCGCGGCAACGCTTTCTGCAAATTTGACATAGCAGCAGTTCTCTCGATGTCTATCACAGCATACAGCTCTGTGCGCCTGGTAGGGGTTTGCGGAAGGGGAGTGGTAGGCGTTTTTGGAGTCTGAGGGTTGTCAGAGTCACTGCCGCCTTCCAAGTCCACCTGTATGTAATTGAGCTGCCTGTGTTCTAAACTGGGGCGTCTGATATCAAAGTTAAAGACTGTCGGCGTACAGTCCCGACGCCTCGAATATTCTATTTTGTGAGCACTTGCCGGCACTGTTACATTCTCTGTATTTACATAGTTATGCATTGGATCTAGATTATTATGGTAGCCATTTAGAGATGGGGTCTTTGGTCCTAAATTGTCATCTTCATCCCTACTAAGCTTGCGGGCTTCCCAAACAGGAGGCAAAGATGGTAAATTTTCATAGTTTAATAATGCAGTTCTTCTCTGAGCTGAGTTGTTGATATTCTGGGTATCTGAGGTACTGCTGGATGTCAGACGACCTCTCCTGACCCCTGAGGCACTAGGGATAGATAACCCATTTATATTTTCATACACCAGCTTGTTAACAGAGGGCGCATCTCTTCGCTCGTCACTGTCATATCCAGTGTCCCATTCTGTGCTATTGGCACCACTTCCGCTGACTTGGTCTCTTCCAAGTTGCTCCAGTTTCTCTTTTTCCATTAACTGCTTTTGAACAGGGGTTGGTCCTAAGACAAATTTGACTCCTTCGGGTTCAAGAAGAATCTGAGGGTCCCTGTCCTCAACACGACTTGGTTCTTCTTTTGGTGTGTTGCTTTCAGCATTCGAAATCCTCGCCTCCAACGGGACATGCACACTTGTGCGGTTTTTCCGCTCTTCTTGCACTCCTGTAGTGTTGACATAGGTATGTACCTAAAGCAAAACAGAAGAGTGGACAATAACCAATAAAAGGCTGACCATATCAGTTAAATTTTATCGATTAACTTTCTCTCTCCTTCAAAGCTTTTGTTTTTGTTTTTCACTAATAAAAAGGTGGGGAGAGAAGAGGAATGTGGAAACACTTTCTTCACTTGATAAAAGAATAAATAACTCTGGGGTGCCTGAGTGGCTCAGTCAGTTAACCACCTGCCTTCGGCTCAGGTCATGATGTCAGGGTCCTAGGGCTGAACCCCAGTCAGGCTCTCTGCTCAGAGTGGAGAGTCAGCTTCTCACTCTCTGTTTCAAATAAATACATAAAAATCGAAGAAAAACAAAAACAAAAACAGAATAACCACTCTAAAATAACACATAATGTTGTACTTGATACATGAAAAGCATTCTGTCAAAAAAAGTCAGGAACATATTGGGATTATCATTTTGATGCTTTTTAGAAATTCTCATAATGCACTGAAACATAATTTAGAAATAAGGAATAACAAGCATTAAAAAAAAAAGAGAAACAAATTTATCATGATTTGCAGATAATGTGGCCAAATAAAGAGATAAACCCTGCCAGATTTAATAAGAGTTCTATAAAATGCATTGGTATAAAATAAATGCAATCTACTAAGAAATCATCACTATTTAGAAAAGGTCAACGATATTTTGTGGAAGACTAGGGGCACCTGGGTGGCTCAGTCTATTAAGTATCAACTCTTGATTTTGGCTCAGGTGATGATCTCGGGGTCATGGGATTGAGCACTGTGTTGGGCTTCTGGCTTGGAGGGGATGGGGGTGGTGGGAGGGTGGCAGGGTAGAGGTGAAGCATGGTTGTGGGGGAGTCTGCTTGGGATTCTCTCCTTCTCCCTCTGTCCCTCCCTCCACGCTCACAAGCACGCACATGTGCGCACTCTCTCAAATAAATAAATCTTGGGGAAAAAAAAAAAAAGTTTGGAAGAAGACTATTCATAAAATTTGAAAAAATTCAAAAAATGTAAAAACTGAGGGAAGTGTAATTATAGTAACTAAGAATTCATTTACTATGTAGAGAACACAGAGAAACAGATTTTAAAACAGTAAGAATTTCTTAATGATATGTGACCATTTGGTTTACGAGAGATAAGAATAACTAATTAACATACAGACGATGTTCAACCAAATACTTCATTCCTCAAATGAAAAACAGAATACTTAGAAACATTAAAGAGCCTCATACAAACACTGACAACGAAAGCTACCTTGCTGCTAGTAGTGCACTGATATAAAAAGCAGTACAAATTCCAGATCCACTGGAGGTTATTGTAACCGGAACTGACAATTAGTTCTATCCGTCCTTCCCTACAGATACACCTCTCCTGTGAGTCCACAGGCTGCTGTGATGCTATGTCTCCCTCCATACCTGTACGTATTTGGCATATGTTAGAAAATATATGCTGTTTCCTCTGATTCTATACTACAAAAGTCATAAACAGTGAAAGCTAAAATTCAGACTGAAATTTCCACGCATCAGCGCAGCAATGCTTTAACTCCACCCAGTCTGTCATCCTATTAGACAGTAGCACATGCTTACTTGCTCCTCGGCCACAAGCAAAGGATGTGTAGATTCTTCACCCACGGAAGGCAGCCGTGCACTCCCCACGGAAGGATGTCTGCTTGACGGATGGGAGGAAGCATCTCCGAATGAGGGATACCGGGGATATCCATTCGGTAAATTCTGAGCAGCAAACCCTGGAGCTGAGTTTTTGTTTATTGGAAGAAAAAGCAGGATATGGGGAGAAGATAGAGATAAAAGTGAATGAGAATGGAATCTAAGCTGAGAAAATTAGGCAAGGTGTTTCTGGTAAGACGAAACAGAAACCAGAGCACAAACAACATCCTCCTTCCACTCCAACTTTCCATTCACATTTTAGATAATACAGAACTTTTAATATGTTCCTACTTAAAATATTAAAAATATTTATAATTATAGCTCTATCAGCTTTAAAAAAAAGAACTGACAACCATTACATTTTTCTTAGCCAATGGTGATTTCTAAGGCGTTACAGATTAAATATCCATAATTCAAAGTTTATGAATGTCTATTATTCAAAATACAAGAGGGAAAACTGGTACTTACTTGTAGGTGTTCGAGGTGTTCTGGGGACTTCCAATTCTGTCTGATGATTATTCCTTTCGACAACTGGCTCTTCCACCACATTTATACTATTATTTTGCATAATTTCTTGCAACATGTTAAATAATTCTTCTGCACGGGCACACTTAAAGGCAAAGATTCCTATAAATATAAAAGAGAAGGGGAAAATGGTAGCTGTAGCTTTAAAAAAAAATACAGGAACACCTGTGAAAGAACAGAACTGCACTGACAGGAAGAAGGGTCTTTTAATCAAATGTCTGATAAATTAATGATAGTCTCTGTTTCAAAACATAAACCCAAAAGGAAATTCACAGAATAATTTTCCTATGTCCAAAACAAGGCAGATAAAAACAAGATTTGAACACTTCCTTTGGTCTGCTTTTTAACAGCAGGGGGCACCCAAGTCACCATTACCAAGGTGATCCTTCACCATTTGTCCATGCCTCGATCCATGGTTTACAATCCTTACCTTGTTTAATCATTACAAGAGTTCTGTAAATTAGGGATCAGCATTCCTTTCTGACAGACAAGATATCTGATGTTCTACAGAGATCATGTAACTTGTGCAAGGCCTATCAAGCAGCAGGCCACAAAAAAACCAAACCATGCTCGGTTTGACTCTAAAGTTTAGGTTCTTTCCCCAGGAAGTTGTAACAGTAAAGATACATAGTCAATTTACTGGAGTTAATCAACTACTGAAAATCTTAAATAATATAAGTCAAAATTCTGGACATAGAGAATGTGCTGAGTAAACACCTGATAAATGAAGTCATGGTTTACTGCATCTCTTTCTTAACAATCCACTTAGTTGGGGGATTTTTTTTTCTACCAGGAAAAAAGTAAAGTATTAATTTTAACATTGTAAATAGAATAACTGAAAGAATAATTTTCAAATGTGATACTGTTTGGAGAAGAAAAAAAATGAAAGGCTCCACCGACCTTGTCCAGTCTGACACCTTCGGCCACTTTCGAAAGAAAAGAGATTTGAATCATAGCCATAGCGCCGCAGGCAGAGGTAGTGCCATTTTACCGAGTCACGTTTCCGAGTGTATAAAATCAGTTCTGTGTCTGTCAGTTCCATTATGCCAGAACCTAACTCATTCCCATCATCATCCACATTAATGACCTAAAAAAGAAAATTTAATTAGTAACACCCTAATGTTCCCGCTGGAGAGTCATACACGTATTTCGCCAGTCTGTCAGTAAAAGGCACTGTCGCTGACTGGTTCAGTTATTCGCTCCTTTGTTAATTCATCCACCAGCCAACTTGTGTGTAGCACATGGGCTATGCAGCAGTGTAAGACCTGGTGCCACCCACAAGCAGCTCACATGCCCAGTGAGCGTATCAGATACACAAACATGAAGTCAACAACACAAGGCTGTATGTGAGCAACTGACAAATGGGTGCAACCAAGGCTGCAAAAGGCAGGAAGTGTGGCCTAGGGTGGATGGAGATGCCTTCACGTGAGAAGAGGAGGGACTTGGGCTGGGCCTCAGGAGAGAACTGGTGGGTCAGGGGTTGTGGGGCAAACCCTGAAGGTGCAGTGCTACAGCAGACATGAAGAAAGTATGTTTCAGAGAGACCAAGACAAGACTGGCACAGAGTTCAGGGAAGGGCAGGCCTCGCACTGCTGAGTTTAGGAGTCGGTAACATTTTGAGAAAGCAGTCTGTATTTCTGGGATTGGCAGAGTACTTTCCAAGTATTTTCCCATTTAATCCTAAACTGCAGATAATATTATTTTCTCCACTGTACAAAACTGGAACAAACACACAGTGATAAGGTAACCTGCCCAAGTCACAAACCTACAAAGCAGCAGGGTTTCGACTTACACATGGGTCTGTGTGATCCAGAGGCCATGATGTGTAAAACCTGAGGTTAGACTACGAGAGACATTAAATGGCTGTGGAGAGGTAAGAAATGGAGCATCTGGGCTCTAGGTAACAGAACACCAGAAGTTTTAGAATGATGAAAGAGGATGATTAATATGATGTCAACTCTAAGATGGATCACAAAGGTGACTGACTCAAGGCAGAGTTCAGCTAAGAAACTATCCAGGCATGAAGCAATGACTGGGAGGTGGTGACCAGACTGAAGAGGCACCTATAAAATGGCATTAAAAATTTTTTTTACTAAAACTGTATGGCTCTAATTGGATGGAGAGGACTAAAGGGAAAGTAAAGGAGGATTTCACATATTGTGAACATATTGTCATCACTTGTTAAAACAAGAAAAGGCAGAGTGGACACAAAGAGAAAAAGAAGAGTCTAGAGATAAAAGTGAGGAAGTAAGATACATAATGTGGAGAAAAAGAAGAATATCCTACTAGGCAGAGAGATAGAACTCAACCAGTTTTACTAACCTTAAACTTGTTCCGATGGTTATCTGGGACAGTGTCTTTATCTGGACAGCTACAACAGCTACCCATGGCTTCTTCAGAAGACCATGTGAGCACTACACGAAAGATAATTTGGAAAAAGTTATTAAATGTAGGATACAAAAATCACAAAACAGAAAAAGACTTTAGAAATCATCTAGTACAAGGCCTGCATTATCCTGATGAGGAAATTTAAGCCCAAGATGGTATAGGGCTGAGCTAGATTTCACACACTCAGCTGGTAAACTCTGCTCAGTGATAAGGAAAATAATTTTGTGAGGCAGTCTTCATAGAAATCTCAAATTTCCAGTTTAAATTGCAAAGGTCTGCCTATTTTTAAATTATCTTAACAAAAGTTAGGGTCTCATCTCATATGGAACCCTATTTAAATAAAGTCATTTGTGGAATTAATCCATTAATTAATTAATGGTTTATCAGAAATTTCATGTTCCTCTTTTAATAAATTTCCAAAGGGATGTTGGACTTCAAGGTTGGAAGGGATTTTGATTCTTATTATTCACTGAAGTATATCCTTCATGTACCTCACCAGGCAGAAGGTGACTGGTAAATAAGACACACAAAAAAATTTGGAATAGTTCATTAAGAGAGAAAAACAACCCAACAATCAAGGAGTAACTCAATGTAGAAAGTATCAGCAAAACTGATAGAGCGTGTCTGTCTAATCCTTCTTTCCCATACAAGGTTAGAGATAATAGATTTTAAGTGACATTAAGTGTTCAGGAAAACTCCAAATGAACAAAGAAAAAATTTAAAACATCACTTAAAAAAGGGGAAGAATCAGAATGAATATGACAATATTTGGAAAGGGGAAGGGAAGGAAGCACAAGAAGCTATTAGATTAAAAAAACCACAAATCTGATAAAAACCAGTTTAAAATTCTTCAGGGGCTCTTCACTACCTTTGGGAAAAAATTTGAAGCTCGTCAACATGACATGAGGTTCTTTATAATCTCATCCCCGGCTACAGATCTAATCTGAACTCTGTCTCTGTTTCAAGCCCTCCCAAGTCACATTCAACAGTCCCCCAGAGCAACTCGTCCTTCCACGCTGCTCCTTTCCCTTCTCAAGATCCAACTGTGCAGTTCCTTGATGGAGCCTCCTCTGATTCCAAGCCACTGGGAGAGTCCTACTTCTTGCATAGTCCCCAAAGCACCCTTGGCTTCCCAGTATCACAGCATTCTTCACATTGCTTCCTTAGTAGAAACTGTGACAGATCATCTGTTTACTTAACTCTCACTCCTACTCCACCACAAGCTCCTTCCCAAGAACTAATTTGCATTTCCCACGCCTAACACGTTACCTAGCACAGAGCAGTACTCTATGTCTCTTGTGAGCTGGCTGGACTGAACTGTACTAAACAAAGGTAAAGGATGCTGGCAGGTGTGAGTATTAAGCAGATGAAAAAGTATACTGGTACACAAACCAAAAGAAGTAAAATAGTAAATTAATTAAGACTCATATGTGGCAGCTTACTCTAAGTAATATGCCAGCGAATAACCAGGCACAAAGATGATTCAGTCACAGTATGTACCTCTGAAGAGTCATGAGTTTAAAGGGAGAGACAAGACATGTAAACAGATAATGCATTATGATTAAACACTGTATGAGAATATGAGAAGGGTCCTGTGGGCACAGAAAAGGGAGCAAGTAACTTTCTGGGTTAGCGGGGCGGGAAGCACCATCTGAGCTGGTACTTAAAAAGGTGAACAGAAAATAGTTATTTTCTCGGCATAAAATAGACACAGGTACTTGAGATAGAAGAGGGTACAAAGAAGGCAAAGACAAAGGTCATGGCAGATCATGAAAGGTGGCACCACATTCAGAAAAAAGGGAGGTGTCTAAGATGACTGGAGTACAGGGTCAGCTGTAACACAATATGGCCAAACCACAGAAAGGGTCCTGAACAATGAGATGGAGGTCTGGGACTCCAGGTAACTGGAAGCTAGATGGCATCCAGTGTCTCCCCAGTCAAATGAACATTACTCTCTCATGGCAGTTATCACATTCTATTATAATGTTTAACGGTCTCAACACTCACTTCACTGTGATCTCCCTGAAGATAGGAACCTTATCTTCTGAATTCTCAAGGGCACTAAGAACATCACCTCACACAGCCGTGTCTTAACGTGGCCCATAAGGGTTTAATTTTAAAAAATTAATACAGGCATATCTTGGAGATACTGTAGGTTTGCTTCCAGACTGTGGCAAAAAAGCAAGTGTCACAATAAAGTGAGTCAAATCAAGATCAAGTTTTTGGTTCCCTGATGCCTATAAAAGTTACGTTTTGCACAGACTATTCATGTGCAAGAGCTGTATATCTAACAACACAATATATGTACCTTCAGTTAAAAATATTTCACTACTAAAAATGCTAACCATTGGGGTGCCTGGGTGGCTCAGTCGTTAAGTGGTTGTCTTCACTTCAGGTCATGATCCCAGGGCCTGAGATTGAGCCCCACATCGGGCTCCCTGCTCAGCAGGAAGCCTGCTTCTCCCTCTCCCACTCCCCCTGCTTGTGTTCCCTCTCTCGCTGAAATAAATAAAACCTTAAAAAAATAAAAATAAAAATGCTAACCATCATCTAAGCTTTCAGAAGTCATTATCCCTGATCCCAGATCATCATAACAAATATAATAATAATGAAAAAATTTGAGATACGGCAAGAATTACCAAAATGTGATACAGAGACCCCAAGTGAGGAAATGCTGTTGGAAAAATGGCGTTGACAGATTTGCTCAAGGCAGGGTTGCCACAAACCTTCAATTTGTAAAAATCACAGTATCTTCAAAGCACAATAAAGCCAATTCAGCTCAACGATGATTAATGAAAAGTCTAAGTGCAACAGAACCAGGAATGCCTGAAACTGCTTAATAAATATGGGATGAGAAAGAGGCAAAAGATTACTAAAAACTTTTTTTTAAGTAGTGGGATGAATGATGGAAACAAAATCTTCTTGAAATTACACATCCATCCTCACCACTGACCCGCTCCTGAACATGAAGCGCTAAAGAGATCACTCCAGTGCAGCTTCTGCCACAAAACGTAACGCCTCAAAGGAATGTTTTTGGTTTTTTTTTTAAAGATTTTTTAAAAAATTTATTTATTTGACAGATAGAGATCACAAGTAGGCAGAAAGGCAGGCAGAGAAAGAGAGAGGAGGATGTAGGCTCCCTGCTGAGCAGAGAGCCCGATGCAGGGCTCAATCCCAGGTCCTGGGATCATGACACGAGCTGAAGGCAGAGGCTTTAAACCCACTGAGCCACCCAGCCCCTCGAAGGAATGTTTTTAAGCTATTTCTTCAAAGGAGTAGAAAAATCATTCTTTTTGTTTTGTTTTGGTTTTGTTTTAAAGGGTTTCTTTTCTTTTTTTTTTTAAGATTTTATTTATTTATTTGACAGACAGAAATCACAAGCAGGCAGAGAGGCAGAGAGACAGAGAGGAAGGGAAGCAGGCTCCCCGCTGAGCAGAGCGCCCAATGCAGGGCTTATCCCAGGACCCTGAGATCATGACCCGAGCCGAAGGCAAAGGCTTTAACCCACTGAGCCACCCAGGCACCCCTTAAAGGGTTTCTTTTAAATTACTTTTTAAGTAATCTATACCCAACTTGAGGCTCAAACTCACAGCCCCGAGATCAAGAGCCACACACTCCACCAACTGAGCTGGCCAGGGACCCCTAGAGAATCATTCCTTGACCTCAACCTTGACAGGCTACCTGTCAAGGCAGCACCTCCCATGCTGTCAAGGGTACGCAGGTGGTGGTACAACCTACTTGAAAACTCTATCCACACAGAATGTTCCAATTCAGCTCAACAATGATTAATGAAAAGCCTAACATGTGACCTAAAGGCCTTGTGTGCCATACTAAGGAGGATGGATTTGCTCCCACATGTGATGGAAAGCCAGCGAAGAATCTGAACCAGGAAAGTGACGTGCTCAGGACTTCATTTTAAATACATCTACCTGCAGAATAAATTTAGGTGGCAGTTCAGTTCAGAGAAGAAAAACCAGTTGGAAAATACTGAAAAATGAAATGTGCTACAGACCTAAAACCAGAGCAGCAATACTGGGAATAAAGATAAAAGAAGATGAATTTTTAAAATATTTGGGGAGACCAGTGAGCAGTATGGAGCAGGTGGTGAGGCAGACAGGAAGGAAGAGGCAGTTTTCCAGGGTGGCAGGTGATGGGTGCTGGTTCCACTCCCCGCGAAAGAAACCACAACGCTGGTCTGCAAGTGCAAGTGATGGTGGTTAGCTCAGCCTGAGACAAGTTAAGTGGAGATTCTAGAGAACAACCAAATGGAGATATGCAATAGAGAGTTAAATATATGAGTGTGGATTTGAGGAAAGAGGTAAAATATTGATACACATGTGGTATCTGAAGCCATAAAACAGAACACACTGCCCAAGGACAGTATAAAAAGGGGTGTAGAGTTCAAATTGTAGAGAATTTCAATTCCAATTCTGGGAAATGTGGAAGTACTAGAGGACATGGAGGAAGTAAAGGAGGAAAAAAGAATCAGAATAATACCAATTGAAAAAAGAAAGTGTCACAAAGGAGGGTTCGATTCAAAACCCTCTGGTAGAGGCAGAAACCAAACTGAAATGAACAAATGGAAGATAAGGAGGAAGAAGCCCCCCCAGAGAATGGAAACTGCTCTTTCAAGAACAGGTTCAAAAAGGAAAGGGCAGAGTGCTCTGGTGTAGACAGATGTGGTTTCAAAAGAAAATACGTTGCTTGAGTTATTTGTTTTCAGATGACATAGACTGATGCAGGTTTGTGATCAGTAGATCAAGATAGGTTAAAATTTTTAGGGAGAAAAAAAAAAAAAAGGAAAAAGATGTGCTACATGATGGATCAAGACTGGAGACTGGAG
Organism: Mustela putorius furo; assembly: GCF_011764305.1. Classification (NCBI taxonomy): domain Eukaryota; kingdom Metazoa; phylum Chordata; class Mammalia; order Carnivora; family Mustelidae; genus Mustela; species Mustela putorius. Next base: position 43,918,223 of record NW_025422368.1, on the reverse strand, counting down.
GGGAGACTGGAGAAGAGCTGCAGAAGTCTGCCCCTAGAAGTAGGAATGCCTTGTCCACTGAGGACAGAGGGAAGACAGTAAGGATGGGTGGAGCACAGCGGAGAAGCTCAGTAGGTAATACCTATCATCTTAAATGTCCTTTGTGCAAAAGAAGGCAAGCCTGCAGCATGAGGGACCTGAGGAGGACGGGAAGATTACTCACAGAGGGGCTGCCCGAGAAAGGTAGCAGGATGATTAAGCAGGCTGCCCAGAGAGCTCAGCGGAAACTGGAAAGGAAGATTTGCTGCTTTTACAGTAGTGCTCAGCAGTTCAGAGGGCACACTGAACTGTGACCCGGGGTCAGAGGGTAAGAGGACAAGGAAATTAAAGGACACTGGCAATAATGGGGGTCTGAAGTGATACATCAACCAGGTCTGGTCAGGACAGAAGTAAAGGAAGAGGAGGCCTTGAAGAAATGGGCAAAAAAATGGAGGCAAAAAGGAACAGGAAGTTTCACTAAGGCTGAAGAACAGCCTTAGTAGGAATGAGAGCCTGACACAGATGGAAGACAAAGAGACTTTAATGCGGAGTCTCATGTGCATCTCTGAGTCCTCCTCCTGAACCACAAACTCCGAGGCAAGGGGAAAGGCAAGATACTAGATATTCTGCATTAACAACCACCAGATTCATATTTGGAGACCACATCTGAGTCGTGGAACACCTAATAATATACACTAATACTGTAAACACTTGATGAGAAACCATACGGCCTCACCATCTTGCCCAACCAAATTCCTAACTCAGCAAAATAACTATGCTCTCTCGAGAAAGCAACATGGGAAAGTAACCAAGGGTATATTCAAGGACAAAAGGTAGCTACCATTTGGGAAGATCAACACTGCAGCAACCTGGGTGACTATTTTAAATTGGTAAACACTGCCTTAGTTTAATTAAAGCCATCTGTCCTTATTTGTTGGCGGTAACTGCAAGTCAGGAGGCAACATGACTGCATTCAAGAAAACATAACCAAACCAAACCAAACCAAACCTAAAATCTCTTGTTTAAAAGAATATAATGGGAACTTAAATTTTTTTCTTTTTTTTTTTCCCCAAAGGTAAACCTCAACTTACCTAGATCTGGCCATTAATATTCTTAGCCTCTTCTGCAGCATCAGGAGTTTAATCATACTTCAAAATACCATGTTTTCTTTGTTTGCTGACTTAACCTAGGAACAGAAAAAAGTCAAGAACTTCTTATTTCTTTATAAAACAGTGATTTCCTTATAAGACTTCTGGTAGCACTGTTAGTTCAATTAGTCTATTTCAATAAACCCCAAAGTTTAAAAATCTGATTCATAAAAGATTTCTTTTTAAAATGAAAATGACATGTACAGGTTATCATCCACACAGTCAAGTAAAAATGCTAGAGTCTGGGACGCCTGGGTGGCTCAGTTGGTTGGACGACTGCCTTCGGCTCAGGTCATGATCCTGGAGTCCCGGGATCGAGTCCCGCATCGGACTCCCAGCTCCATGGGGAGTCTGCTTCTCTCTCTGACCTTCTCCTCGCTCATGCTCTCTCTCACTGTCTCTCTCTCAAGTAAATAAATAAAATCTTTAAAAAAAAATGCTAGAGTCTAAGTTCTAGAATGTTTGGGTATCAGAACCTTTAGAAGTGGCTGACTCTGGCTTCTCCACTTTAGCTATGACACTGGACAAACCACTTCTCTCTATACTTTCCTCAGCCATACAAGGAGAGGGCAGACCAAACCACCTCTGAAGTTCCTTTCCAGCTAATTTCACCCAGTGGTAGGCTAATTCTCCACCTCCAGTCACTTTTCTTTTTTCTTTTTTATTTATTTATTTGACAGAGAGAGAGATCACAGTAGGCAGGCAGAGAGAGGGGGAAGCAGTCTCCCCACCAAGCAGAGAGCCCGAAGTGGGCCCGATCCCAGGAGCCCGAGATCATGACCCCAGCTGAAGTCAGAGGCCCAACCCACCGAGCCACCCAGGCGCCCTCCAGTCACTTTCCTTAAACTTCACCGTTACTCCTCCCAAGACTGATTTTAGAATCCACCCACCATACCTAATCTAGAAGAGCCCTCCAGAACCAAATCAGAAGTCAGGCATCAGGATACAGTCAATATGAACAAGCATGCCACGCAGTCACAGGATAATGACACACCTTATAGCAATAAATTATTATCTAGAGTTTCAAGAGATTTCAATAAACTTTTGGGAAATTTCTGGTCAATCTATTCCTTTTTTACAACACAGAAAAAATCAAACTCAAGCATGGGCACTAACATTTACTGAATAACTACACTGTATCAGGCATTAGGGGTTTTGCTAATAGTTTCATTTTAATCTACATATTGACTAAAGTTAACAAATGACTGATATCCAAAACAAACATTTTAAAATCATGAATCCACATGCAAACAACATTTTCAACTCTGGACTCAAACCAATATACAAAATAAACAGATTGGCCAGGTGCTTGCTTGAGCCCCCCCCATAAGCTGCAGCGATACCCTACGTTAGAGGGGGAAGCAACCCAGGGACTCTGCCTCAGAACACCCTGCTTTTCTCCAGAAGCTTAATATATAATATTATCTTATATGATTGTAATTATATGATTATGCTTTGTCTTCAGCTTGTAAAATTATCTTGCTGATTAGCTAAACAAATCAGTTCTCTTATTTGAATACATATTGTTTGTCATCTCTTCTGGGAGATATCAGACAGCCAATTAACTCAGGAAAATCTCTCTTCCTCTTTTTTATTCATTCCATTTATAAGCGTCTCACAACTCCCATCTTGAAGTAAGTCTGATCATAGTAAATATGATTAAAAGAAGGGAGGGTGATCCTCCATAACCATAAATCAAGGAGAAGTCTTAAGTCTTGAAGTGAAACATATTAAAGAATCTATGTACCAACCTACACAGCTCTTGAAAATACTAAAAAGCATCCAACAAAATCTCTGAAAATTTATTCTGTTCCACCTTTAGACTTTTTCTTTTCTTAATATGCTTTTCTTTTTTTTAAGATTTTATTTATTTATTTATTCGTCAGAGAGAGAGAGAGAGAGAGCGAGAGCACACAAGCAGGCAGTCGGAGAGAGAAGCAGGCTCCCTGCTGAGCAAGGAGCCCAATGCGGGACTCGACCCCAGCACCCTGGGATCATGACCTGAGCTGAAGGCAGCAGCTTAACTGACTGAGCCACCCAAGCGTCCCCTTAATACTCTTTGTGTAAAAGACACATAACATAAAATTTACCTCCCTACCTATTTTTAAGTGCACAGCTCAGTCCTATTAAGTATATTCAATAGTGTTGTGTGACCACTATCCAGAACTTCTTCCTCTTACAAAATGAAAACTCTGTACCCATTAAACAGTTCATTTCCCCTTCCAGCTAATCCTGGCAATCACTATTCTACTTTTTCTTTTTATGAGTTTGACTACTCTAGGCACCTCATATAAATGAGATAACAGCATTTATCTTTTTGTGCTTGTCTTACTTCATTCACTAGGCATAATGTCCTTGAAGTTCATCCATGTGGTAACAGATGTTAGAATCTCCTCGTAAGAGGACTTCAAGAGGCACCAGGGTGGCTCAGACCTTAAGCGTCTGCCTTCGGCTCAGGTCATGATTCCAGGGTCCTGGGATCAAGCCCCACATCATAGTCAATTATCATATGGTTTCGCTTACTTGTGGAGCATAAGGAATAACACGGAGGACATTGGGAGATGGAGAGAAGGGATTTGGGGGAAATTGGAGGGGGAGATGAACCATGAGAGACTGTGGACTCTGAGAAACAAACTGAGGGTTTTGGAGGGGTGGGGGGAGGGGGATAGTAGGCCTGGTGGTGGGTAATATGGAGGGCACGTATTACATGCAGCACCGGGTGTGGTGCATATACAATGAGTTCTGGAACACGGAAAAGAAATTAAAGAAAAAAAATTTTTTTAAATTAAAAAAAATAAAATCCTTTAAAAAGGGGGGGATATTGGTTTATAGTTTTCTTATAGTGTTTTTTGTCTGGCGGCATCAGGGTAATGCTGGCCTCACAGAATGCATTAAGGAGTGCTCCCTCTTCTTCAGTTTTTTTTTTTTTTTTTTTAAGTTTGAGAAGAGCTGATACTAATTCTTTAAATGTTTGGTGGAATTCACCAATGAAACCAGTCCTTTTCTAGTCAGGATATTTTAAATTACTGATTCAATCTCCTTACTACTTACAGGTCTATTCAGATTTTCTATTTTTTGTGTGATTCAGTCATGGTAGGTTTTGCTTCTAAGAATTTGTCCACTTCCTCAATGTTATCTAATATGTTAGTAAAAACTGTTCATAGCACTCTCTTATAATCCTTTTTATTTTCGTAGAATATGTAATGATAAGAAATGAAAGTGGGGAGAGGTTTTCATTTCTTATTTTAGTAATTCAAGTCTTCTTTTTTTAAATTAGTCTATCTAGCTAAACATTTGCCAACTTTGTTGATCTTTTTAAAGAATCAGCTTTTTTATTTCTATTTTCTATATCATCTATCTCTGCTCCAGACTTTATTATTTCCTTCCTTCTGCTAGTTTTAGTTTTAATTTGTCTTCCTTTTCTAGTTCTTAAGTTATAAAGTTAGCTTGTTAACTTGAGGTCTTTCTTATTTTTTTAATGTATTAAGCATTTATAGTTGTAAATTTCTCCAAGTACTACTTTCTCTGGGTCCCATTAGTTTTGGCATATTGTGTTTTACTTTCATTTATCTCTAATTTTTTAAACTTTTATCTATTTATTTGAGAGACAAAGAGTAAGAAAGAAAGCACCAGAGGGGTACATGGGTGGCTCAGTGGGCTAAGCCTCTGCCTTTGGCTCAGGTCATGATCTCAGGGTCCTGGGATCGAGCCCCGCATCGGGCTCTCTGCTCATCAGGGAGCCCGCTTCCTACCCACACCCTGCCTGCCTCTCTGCCTACTTGTGATCTCTGTCCGTCAAATAAATAAATAAAATCTTAATAATAATAAAAAAAGATAAAATCTTTAAAAAGCAGGGGGGAGGATCAGAAGGAGAAGCAGACTCCCCATGGATCAGAGAGCCTGATGTGGGACTCAGTCCTGGAACTCTAGGATCATGACCTGAGCCAAAGGCAGACACTTAACCAACTGAGCCACCCAGGCACCCCTGTTGTTGATTTCTAACTTCATCCTTTGTGGTTAGAGAAGATACTTTGCATGATCTCTATTAGTTTCATGTATTTAAAAAATAAAAATAAAAAATAAAATAAAATCTATTAAGACCTACTTTGTGGCCTAACATATCATCTATCCTGGAAAATGGCCCATGCGCACTTGAGAAAAACGTGGATGCTATTATTGGTGGGTACAGTGTTTTGTATGTGTGTTAGCTCTAGTTAGTTATGCCCTCTATTTACTTAACTTATATTCTATCTATTATTATGAGTAGGGTACTGAAGCCTCCAACTACTACTGTGAAACTCTATTTCTGCCTTCAGTTCTGTCAGTTTTTACTTTGTGTATTTTGATGGTCTTTCATTAGGTACGTAAGTGTTTATGACTCTTATACCTTCTTGCTCTGTTGAATATTTTATTAATATAGAATATCTTCTTTGTCTCTTATAACCTTTTAATTTTATTATTTTTTAAAAATTTTATTATGTGACACAGACAGAGCACATGTAGGGGGAGCAGGCAGAGGAAGAAGCAGGCTCCCTGCTGAGCAGGGAGCCCGACATGGGGCTCAACCCCAGGATCTTAGGATCACGACCTGAGCCAAAGGGAGATGCTCAACTGACTGAGCCACTCATCTGTCTCACCTATAACCTTTTTAAATCTGAAGTTTACTTCATCTTATATTAGTATAGCCACTCATATCCTCTTTTGGTTATTATTTGCATGTAATATATTCTTCCACCATTTTACTTTCAATCTATTTGTCTTTGGATCTCAAGTGAGTCTTATGTAGATAGCATATCATAAGATCATGTGTTTTTATCCATTCTGCCAATCTGTGTTTTAACTGGAGAGCTTAGTGCATTTGCAATTAATTACCGATAAGGAGTGACTTCTGTCATTTTGCTCTTTGTTTACTATATGCCTTAAGCTTTTTGTCCCTCATTTCCTATACTACTACTGTCTTTTGTGTTTACCTGGTTGTTTTACAGTGAAATGTTTAAGTTCCCTTCTGGTTTTCTTTTTTGTGTATACTCTATAGCTCTTTTCTTTGCAGTTACCATGGGGATTAGATTTCACATCCTAAAGTTATAGCAGTCCAATGTGAATTTATCCCAGCTTAACATCAATAACCTCTGCTCCTTTACAGCTCCATCTTCACTCCTTTCAGTTACTGATGACCCAAACCTACTTTATATACTGTGCGTCCCAAAAGATAAGCTAATCATTCTTCTAAATGTGTTAAGTCTCTCTCTCTTTTTTTAAGATTTTATTTATTTGAGAGAAGAAAGAGAGAAAAAGAGAACACGGTGGTGGGGAGGGGGGCAGCAGGCAGAGGGAGAGGGAGAAGCAGACTTCCAGCTGAGCAGGGAGCTCAATGTGGGACTTGATCCCAGGACCCTGGGATCATGACCTGAACCAAAGACAGACACTTAACTGAATCATGTAGGCACCACTGTATTAGTCTCTTATATAGAAAACAGAAGAATTATAAGCCAAAATTATAATACTAGCTTTTTTCCCCTTTAAAATGTATTAATTTCCTAAACATATAGAAAACAAAAAGTGCAGTTACAAATCTTTGTTACAATAGCACTAGCTTTTCTAACTCCCCTGTATTTATCTTTAGTGAGTTCTTCATTTTTCCATATGGTTCAAGTTACTGCCTATTCTCCTTTTGTTTCATCTTGCAGGACTCCCTTGCACATCTTCTTACAGGGCAGGTCTAGTGGTAATGAACTTCCTCAGCTTTTGCTTATCTGGGAATGTCTTAATTACCCCAACACTTCTGAAGGACAGTTTTGCCAGATACAGAATTCTTGGTTGACAGTTGTTTTTTGTTTGTCTGTTTGTTTGTTTGTTTGTTTGTTTAAAGCACTATGAATATATAAGCCCACTGCCACCTGTCCTCCCAAGTTTCTGATGATCAATTCACTAATAATCTTATTGACGATCTCTTGTAGGTGATGATTTGCTTCTCTCCTGCTGTTTTCAAGATTCCTAGTCTTTGGGGTGCACCAGGGTGGCTCAGTCAGTTAAGCGTTTGCCTTCAGCTTGGGTCATGATCTCAGGGTCCTGGGATCAAGCACCATGTTGGGCTCCCCACTCAGCAGGGAGCCTCCTTCTCCCTCTCACTCTGCCCCTACGCCCGAATCATGCTCTGTCCCTCTCTCTCTCTCTCTCTCAAATAAATAAAATCTTAAAAAGAAAAGACTCCTTGTCTTTGGCTTTAGGAAGTTTACTGTTATGCATCTTGGTGTGTGTTTCTTTGATTTAATCTTATTTAGAGTGCAAAGAGCTCCTTGGATATTTATATTTGTGTCTTTCATAATATTTGGGAAGTTTTCAGCCCTTATTTCTTTAAATATTCTCTCCTCCTGTTTCTCTCATCTCTTTCTAGCATTTCCATAATATGTATGTTGCTCCACTTGACTGTGTACCACAGCTCTCTCAGGCTCTCTTCATTTTTCTTCAATCCGTTTTCTTTCCATTCTTCAGACTTGACGATTTCCATTGGCCCATCTTCATGTCTGCTGACTCTGTTCGGCCTACTCATACATGCCTTTGAATCTACTGAATTTTTCATTTTAGTTATTACACTTTTCAGCTCCAGAACTTCTATTTGATTTCTTTTTGTTTTCTCTTTATTGGTATTTTTGTTTTCCACATTTTCCTTTAATTCTCTGAGCATCTTTAAGACCACTGGTTTTCATCTTTCTGTAATATTACTATCATCATGACTTTTTCCGAGGCAATTTCTGCTATTTTATTTTTTTCCTTTAAATGGCCCATTCTTTCTTATTTCTTTGTATGCCTTGTGATTTTCTTGCTGAAAACTGGAACATTTTAACCTAAAAATAGGTAGTTCTGGAAACCAGATTCTCTACTTCTCCTCCGTGTTGCTGTTTCTTGTGATTGTTCTTATTATTTATTTATTTTTAATTTGTTGTAGGCTGGCTCTGTGCCAAGAGTCAATCTGACATGTGCACTTAAGGTCCTGTCTTCTCAGATCTTTTCTGGGCCTTTTTCTGGACATGTGAGGTCACCTTCAAATTTTCCCTATACATGCAGTTGTTTTTGAATATTGTAGTCTTTAATGTCTGTTTCCCAAAGGGAAAAAAGAGAAAAATGAATGGGGCAAAAGAAGGTGTTAGTCCTTAAAATCCTAGAAGTCACTTTAGCTGGAGGGGAGGGGCTTGCAACAATGGGGGTTGCAACAACAAAGTTGGTTGCCCACTTTTTTTTTTTAAATTAACATATAATGTATTTGCTCCAGGGGTATAGGTCTATGAATCATCAGGCTTACACATTTCACAGCACTCACCATAGCAATACTCTCCTCACTGTCCATAACCCAGACACCCTATCCCTATCTCCCAACCTACCAGCAACCCTTAGTTTATTTCTCGAGATTAAAAGTCCCTTATGGTTTATCTCCCTCCCAATCACATCTTGTTTCATTTTTTTCTTCCCTACTCCCTACCAATTTGCCTCTCAAATTCCTCATATCAGAGAGATCATTTGATAATTGTCTTTCTCTGACTGACTTATTTTGCTGTATACACATACATAATGGAATACTATGCAGGTAAAGAAGATGTGGTCCATCATGTTTTGATGGACATCTAGGTTCTTTCCATAGTTTGGCTATTGTGGACATTGCTGCTAAAAACATTCAGGTTCACGTGCCCCTTTGGATCACTACATCTGTACCTTTAGGGTAAATACCCAGTAGTGTGATTGCTGGATGGTAGGGTAGCTCTAATTTCAACTTTTTGAGGAACTTCCATACTGTTCTCCAGGTAGTTGCCCACTTCTTTTGTATGTACTTCTGTAATCAGAAGCAGCAATCAGTGACCCAAGTATAGATCTCTGACATTTGGAAAAGATGATCTTTTTTGCCTATCTTGGCTCTCACAAGCTGTGTGTAAGCTGCACTGGGCTGGGAGGAAAAGATGGGTAGCTGTGCTGAGAGCTGAAGCTGACTGAAATTAATCGCAATTTATAGCCAAGCCTGCTGGTACATGCAAGTCTCCAATAACTTCAATAACTTGGAAGTACCAAAACAGCTATAAAAGATTCTGCCAGTGCAACTGTTGCCTAGGTAGGGAGATAGATTACTAATGCTTCCTATTCCACCATACTTTTTGAGTATCAATATATATTCACTTTTACCATTTTATTTCCTCGATTATCAGCAATGCCAAGTATTGTGAAGTTTTTACTTGCTTTTACTGTTTATCAATGTAAATATTCAGCATGTCAGTCTTGTGTCAGGGATTAAAAGACTTTATGGGATTTTTTTTTTTTTAAGATTTTATTTATTTGATAGAAGACACAGCGAGAGACAGAACACAAGCAGAGGGAGTGGGAGACAGAGAAGCAGGCTTCCCACTGAACAGGGAGCCAGATGTGGGGCGCAATCCTAGGACCCTGGGATCATGATCTGAGTGGAAGGCAGAAGCTTAACAAGCCACCCAGGCGCCCCTATGGGCTTCTTTCTATACAAAAACACATTCTAAGTTCCTAATAACTGCTATACCACAGCACTCCTGGAATGAACATAACCTAAATAGGTGTCCTGCATTTGACTCTGAAACATGATTGCTTTAGAAACTATCCATGACTTGTTAACTGTCTTTGATTTCTTCTCACTAGCAAAAGACTTAGAACCAAAAGGTGATTTGGAGGTAGTGAGAAGAAGGAGGTAGCTATAGACACTATATGGAGCTATAATCTTGTTGTAACATGTAAGTTACTTTGTAAAATAGGTATATCAGATCAACTATGACTCCATACTCAAGAAGAATACAATGATTTTGTCAGGAAAATTATCAAGAAGCTAAAAATTATACTAAATATTATCTATAACACCTTATTTTTCTATAGTAAACTGATTTTAAAGTCTTCATTGTACACTAGACATAGATTCACTTGGATTATCTCAATCTATACAACCACTCTATGAAGTAGGTACTATCATTATTTCTATGTTCCAAATGAAGAAACCAAGACTTGAAGAAGTTAGGTAGCTTTTCCAAGGTCAATAGCTAATAAGAAGAGCCAAATTAAATCCAAATCTGACTCTAAAACCTAAGCTCTTATTAATTACTATTTATAAAAAGCTTAAACCAGTGCCTAGTATACAGTAAGCAATTAGTAAATGCTAGCCACTGAAATAATAACAATAATTTATTTTAAAACGATGTTTTAGATGGCAGTCAGTCAACCATTCTGTGCCTAAATTTCCTCATCTTATTATAAGATTAGAATACCTATTTCACAGAGTTATTGTGAAAAACCAAACAAATTCTAGCTATCAAAACACTAAGAAAAATATATAGTGTTTAAAAAGACAAGGAATTATTATATTACTGCTACAGGTAAAATCCTGTCTCTTGTATTGCAAAGGAGCCTTTTCCACTATAAGCATAGAAGCCTAAAACTTAAGCACTATCCTCATAACAAGAATTATATTAATAAATTTAGTAAAGCTGTCTTAAATTATTCCAATATGATTCTTACAGAATGACAAGCAAAGAGAACACTGAACTCTATTCATGAGTGTGATTATAAATTTGGTGCTTAGGAAGGTATATTTGCTCTTGCAGTTCACTAGCACTGAGGGTGAATTTGGCTTATACTACAGTAGTTCTGTTCAAATGCAGCCAGGACAGAATATCTATAGTTAGAAGCATAGCAATATAACTCTAAAATTGGGGCACAGCTAACTGCCACATTTAATTACATTAAAACAATCAAGAGAATGACATTCAAAAAACTTGTTCTTTATGTCAATGGTCTGCCTAGTTATTGGGACATATAGGTTTCCTGATTATTCTTAAAACTGCTAAGGACTTTTTATTCTTTATATTACTCTGACGAAGAGCTAAGAAACAAACAAAAACAAGCTAAGTGGAGAGATTTCTCAGTATATTTCCGCTAGTCACCAAAACCAGAGCCATTCTATGAAAAGTAAGGACACCTGCAACATAAGTTTCCTTGTTAGCTGAAAACTGAAGTACCATAATCTCACACACACACACACACACACACACACACAAGTACCCAACTATTTTTTAAGCATCTATCCATGAATATGGTTGTATCTGCATATTCTTAAGTCCATACACGGAGATTTTTCTCCCTTTAGGTTTTTTATTTTACTAGGGTTGGTTATTTACTAGTAGTTGGTGAACTAGTTTGCAATCCATGGCCATCTAACCACACCACCCTCCTTCTTAAATTCTTCAAAAAATCAATTACATTACTTACACACTTCATTCAATATCTGGTACTTTGTTTTCTGGAAACTCTTTAATCTAAATTCCTGGTACTGTAATTTAAACCAGATTCCTCTCATTTCTGTTTTCTCTGTAAGAGATAAGTAAAACCAGCATGATCAAGGAAAATTAAGCACATACCTATGTATATTTAAACTGTTAACAATTCATTTTCCTGTGGATAAATCTAAAATATTAACAAAGTAACATTTTCTTATTTCAGATATAGTTGTTTGACTGAAGCTTGCAAAAAATTACTTAGTAGGTAACAATAATTTATAAACAATTATCAATATTAAGGAGAGAATAAAAAATAAAAAATTGAGTTCATTCATTTTTTCCATCTTCATACTGAAACATTCAACAAATTATTTTCTGAGCACCAATTCTCTTTGCCAGACACCGAGTTAAATGCTAGAAATAAGATACAGACATACTCCCTGATTTCAAGGAGCTTATTATTTGGTGAAAGAGGCAGACAAGAAAATGAAAACGTGATTGAGTTACAAACCCATACACAAGTGCCATCAAAACTGCTCACAGCAGAAGCAAAGACAATTGACAGGAGGCCTCCTGAGAAAGGTAACCTCTAAGTCGAGTCCTAAAAGACTGAAGGGAGTTTGCTAAGGCTAGGGCAATCCAGATCAAGAAGAGTGCAGGCAAAAGCATGGAAGCATAAAAGGACATGGCCTGCTCGAGACGCAGCAAATAATTCTTTACAGCTGAGATGTAGGGTATGCATGGGAAAATATTAAGAGATATGTAGAAAGGCAGGCTCATGCCATTTCATGAAGGGTCAGTTTGCACTTCCATAGTTCACGTTCTCACTTATAATCGTAAAGATGCCACTAATATCTTACCAAAATACTGTCCTATAAGCAGAAAATCTAGAGTCCGTACAAGGAGAATTTCTAATTCCAAAGAATACAATATTGATGTTTTACTGTCTATGACACCCAAAGTCTAACCTATCAATCACAGTATCCATCTATAAACATAAGCATTCTCCCAACAGCACCTAGACTTGCTATAGATACTCCTTTGAGACCTAAAAAGTTACCCACTTTAATCTCATATTTCACATTGAATTGGAAAAAGTCCTTTTCTTTTTTTTTTTTAAATAATTTTCCTTTTTAAAAAAAATTATTTATTTATTTGACAGAGATCACAAGTAGGCAGAGAGGCAGGTAGAGAGAGTGGGGGAAGCAGGCTCCTTGCTAAGCAGAGAGCCCGATGCGGGGCTCGATCCCAGGACCCTGAGCCGGAGCATGAGGACCTGAGCCGAAGGCAGAGGCTTAACCCACTGAGCCACCCAGGTGGCCTGGAAAAAGTCATTTTGAATCATACACTTTAACTTTTAAGAATGAAATGAAAGAATTTATAGCTATACCTTAACCATTTATCTACCTATCAACAATTTTAAGTGTGTACTTAGCAAATACTCAGAAAATGATACTAAAATGGCTTGATAAAAATAAAACAAGAGAAATTAAAATGGAATATTATATAAAAGACCATTTGCCTTTAATTATACTGGTCATTATTCAATCCTGGAGTATAACCTTGGAATATACTTATACCCAGAAACACCGGTGATGAAAATTATACAATGGGGGCGCCTGGGTGGCTCAGTTAATTGTCTGCCTTCAGCTCAGGTCATGATCCCAGGGTCCTGGAATTAAGCTCTACATCGGACTCCCTGCTCAGCAGGAAGCCTGCTTCTCCCCCTCCCACTCCCCCTGCTGTGTTTCCTCTCTCCCTGTGTTGCTCTCTTTCAAATGAATGAATAAAATCTTAAAAAAAAAAAAAAAGAAATTTATACAATGAAGTCTGTCCATAATCTCTGACCTAAGATAGAAAAACACAACTACAGATGTACAAACCCAGCAGATGAGTCACTCTGCCTTAGCTAACTCAACAACGTAATCAGTACCAATGGCAACAATCCGAGCACCTTCAATCGTAGGAAAAAGTATCATTAACCTTGGGAACTCTCACAGAAACTCTCAGTTTAGTACTTTACGCTGTCACATAAAAATATGTACAAGGAAATCAAATACCATCCTCCAGTAACATCAAAGTGATAACATTCTATGTAACAGGTCACAGAGCTCTCTCCACTAAAAATCCACTAGAGAAAAACGACATGTAATTTTAAGATAGCAATAAGAAAGTATAAGGCATTCTCCAGAAAATATTTATCACTAACTCTGAAAATTGGAATAAATATATGTCATCTTACAGATATAGTGCATTCAATTTTCTCTAAGTACTGTGTATCAGAATTCCATGTTCATATTCTTCAACTCAGTCATTTCCACATATTAATTCATACAACTGTGTCAAATTAACAAATGATTACTTACCCTCATATTAAACCTCTAGTTTATACATAATAAACCTCTAGTTTATACATTAAACCTCTAGATGTTTATACATCTATTCCTAATAGAGAGTAATCCACTATCCCAGACTGAACTCTACCATAATAAATATCCAACCTATGAGGTTTCATTGAACAGAGCAACAGTAAGAGGTAAAACCCAAGTATGAATTTTACAGTATTTTGCTTATTAGTAGTATACACCAAATAGTTCTTTAAAAGCATCTGGCTTAATTCTGTAAACAACAAAACACTAAAGGCAAGCCACTCTAACTTCAAACTTCATATTACATATGAAACTTATTCAGTATCAATCAAGCTGTAAACATCTACAAAATAATACAAGCCATGCAAGGAAATCTCTAGGTATCTTCACTTTGTCTTTTATATGCTTAACCTAGAACTAAATAAACATTAATGAAGGATATCAGAAAAGGAAATAAAGTGGTAATTTTCAAAACTGAATATTTAAATGTATAGGTAGAATATATCATAAATCGGTATTTCCAAACACAGGTGGGTACCATGCTAGTACTAGACTCACATTAAAAAGCTAAACATTGATTTGTGTATATAAAATGTACACAATCTGCCTAGGTCAGGCAAATGCCAAGCAACTCTAAATAACCCTGAAAACGAACTGCTTCATGAATAGCTCATCAGTTTCTGCATTTAATTCAACCTAAGATGCTCTTAAACATGTTCTCAAAGGAAAATAAGCCTGATTATTTTCTTATTTTAGGGTAATGCATTCAAAATTATTGTTATAATCTAACATTAAAATCACCTGATTCAAGTACGCCACTTAAAAAAAATGGCTGGTGTGTGTGTGTTTTCTAGCACTCTTCAACTTCACAAGATGCCACCCAACACACAAAGCTAACTAGAAATATTTACAATAATATTTACACCTACCCATTTGATGAGCTTCTATGGGGTCATTAATAAGCATTGTTTAAAGAACACCTAATGACGAAAAAAAAATGTTCATGGTATAAAGTTAAGGAGGAAAAAAGGAAAAAACAAAACAAAACAAAAACCTGTTCTTTTAAAATGCAATATGGTACCCTGGATTGGATTCTGGAACAGAAAAAGGACATGAGTGGATAAAGTAGGATAGTCCAAATAAAGTCTGTAGTTCATAGCATTGTGCCAGTGTTAATTTCTTAGTTACATAAGATTAACATTAGGGAAGGCCAGGTAAAGGGCATGTGGGAATTTCTGAACTATCTTTCCAACTTTTCTGTGATTCTAAAATTGTACTGGGGGGAAAAAAAAAGCTCATGTTAAAAATTACTCTCTGTGCCCAGTAGCAAATATAAGAGGCTTCTCATTTTAAAAAATAACATTCACACTTATTTTTCTCTCTCCCACCCCTACACACAACACCTAAACCCAGAAAAAAAAGACTAGACCAGAATACACTAAAATATTAACATTTGTTCACTGGTGGCAGGATGAAAAGCAAATTTTTCTCTTTATATTTTCTACAGTGAATTGCTTTTATAATCAACAACTATTAACTAAAGAATATACAAATCAATACTTCATTAAAAACTTCTTTTGAAAGAAAAGCTATAAATGTCAAAGCAGAGCCCAAAGGCAGACTGCATACAAAACAGGTTAGGGCAGAGTGTGAAGAATGCAGTGGCCAAGGGAAACTGCCAGGAGTATTTAAGTAGGCATAACCTAATTAGTAAATGCTGGAAAACTGCCAACACACAGAACTTAACATCCACTCTGAGGCTAAAGGTGTTCACAGCCAGCAGAGTTATGCTCAGAATTCACACGTCTTAGAGGAATGTCCTGAAAGGCTCTGTAATACTAAGAATTTGTGGAGATTTATGGCTTGAGTTTATTTCAAACATAAATAATGCAGTTGGGGGTGACTGGCCAGCTCAGTTGGTGGAAGATGTGACTCTTGATCTAAGGGTTGTGAGTTCCAGCCCCACACTGGGTACAGAGATCAGTTAAACAAATAAAACCTTTAAAAAAATTAATAATAACAATACAGTTGGACATCTGGTATACAATTGGCCACTGAGGGCTTCCAGAAACATTCTTCATTACTATGATGTGCTCTTTAAGTATTCTCCTCTATCTTTGACTTCTCCAGCACCTTCCTACAACCTATGCCCAACCCTTACTTAGCTCTAAGGCCTAAAAATGTTACTCCAGAAAGATCAGGATCTAGAGACCACTGGGGTTACATAAACAAATCCTATTTCAGACATCTGAAAGGTATCACGAAAGTTATTATTCTGATACCCTCAGGGCAAAATATGTTCTAGAAGTCCATTAAACAATAAGAGGGGAAACTAAATCAATAACAAATGTTTCCCACTCTAAAATGACAAAATCAAATACATTTTGTCCCTTAAAGGAGGAAGTGCCAGTGGAATCAAACAGACTGCATTTTGATAGAATTTCTTCCAAGCTGTAATGAGGCTGATTAACCTGTATCAGGCTATCTGTCCCTACTAAACTAGCACTGTATGGCCAGTTCCAGGTTTGTGTCATTTTTTTAAAAAGTTTTTTAATTCTTTGTTTATAGTCACCCTCATTCTCAGTTGGTAGTAAAGCAGGTCCTAGAACAGTCAAGTAAACATGTATGTGCATTTTTTTTTACCTTCTAAGTCCTTGAGGACTCTAATCGGATAACTAAGCCTATTAAGAATAGGTGCAAAATATAGCCCTGCACTCAGAGACAAAAGAACATTTTATGTTAAAATGCATGGTATTTACTTCAAGGGCTTTATTACAACAATTTTAACTGTTAGAAGCCTTTTTTGCTTACTTTCTAGTCCTAGCTATGTTTAAGAAAATAGAGGCGACCAGAAAAGATCCTTAGGTATGGAGGCCACAGTAACAATTATTTATTATTGTTAGTATTTTGTTATTATTGTCAATACCAATGGAGATACACACTGTTTTTCATCAAAGCTAAGACACAACTGAGTTTAAGGCTGATATTTTATACACCACTAAGAAAAGAAGTTGCCAACTGAACTATGACATGACACTGATTTTAAGATACACCTAAATTTCTACTAATAAAATTGGAAAAAGTCTTAGAATCAATGAAGTACAGCATACAGTCAATAAAAACATTCAACTCATTACAAATGACACTAAGGGACCTGTTTTAAAAATCCTTTCCTTGCTCCTTCCCAGATGCTAGAAGATAGTTATAATGAAGTGACAGGATTTCAGTGTCCAAAACCAATGTTCTTTTGAGCCCTGGTAGATACTTGTCTCAAGAACAATCTTTCAGGACGGACAGTTGGGAACTATTTCCTTCATTCTTCAAATAGACAAATGAAGTGAAAAAATTAACCAAAATTTTACTAAAAGCCAAATTTAGAATTTTTAGTTTCTCCATCTACCACTTTAATTAACAAAGACAATATGCACTCTTTACCTAAAGGTTTCATGGTTTGTTTTACATCAGTTTTTACCTTGATCTTAAACTCAGGATATCAATCACACAAGGTCAAGGTAATCCTGAAGAGCTATCTTCAAAAGTACAGCTCAGATCACTGGGGTTATTCCCTTTGAGCACAATTTACGATAAAATATAATTTTAAAGCAATGGTGAAATCTTTCCTTTTTAAGGGCAAGTGCGGAGAAACAAATATCTACAGAAAACAGAATTTCTAAGACGTTTTACTCTGTCTCACTTTCCCAATATTTTTTCACCAGCACTGGCTGAAAGCTATCACTTTAACTCCTTTTAAAAAAAGAAATCTGTGAACTTAATTAATTCAACAGTTAGCTACAAAGAATATTAGTCTCATATAATTAGGTACATGTAACATTCTTGTCAAAGCCTCTACATGCCAACTGCAAATGTGAATTCTCAAACTAGAACCCTGCTAAATAAGGCAGAATGCAGTGAAGGCAAGATCTTAATTATCGCATAATTGATAAATGGTCTACAACAGCTCTGCTGTCTTAACATATTTTAATATACCATATCAAAATCTAAAATAAAAGGCTTTGCTTTAAGCATGCTAAATTCCTCCAGCAGAAGACAGTATCAATCTCTGATAATGCCAGCAAGGCAGGATGACAGAATGAAAATACCATGGGCTTTAGGGCAACAGAAATCTGAACTCTTACTCAACCTTTCTGAATTTATGTTTCCTCATAGGCAAGTTAAAAACACCACCACTACCTACCTCATATGGTTGTTACAGGTCTGGAGGAGGTGGCAGTAATAACAGTTGGGGGCAGGGTCTGAATTAGGGTAGTGAACAATGAAAATGGAGAAAGATGGATTAGAGCATTACATGAGCATTAATAACATTTGATGACTGATTAACCTGGGAAGGAAAGCAAGACTCAAGGAATGTACACATTCACTGACCTGGGCTGGGGAACACAGGGAGAACACAAGGTTTAGAGAAACAGGTAAGCTCAGTTTTGAACACATTGTGATGCCTATGGATATCCAAGTGGGAAAGAGATCCGAGCTAGAGAGAGAAATCTACATCATCAACTTATGGATGCAAGGCATGAGACAAGATGAGACTACCCAGTGAAAAGAAAAGTAAGACCTACAGAAACTCAGAAATACCAGTATTTAAGGGGACTGCAGAGGAAGGGAAGTCCACAAAAGAGACTAGACAGGCACTGTACAAGAACCCAAAAGAAAATCTCGAAGAGGGTGCTATCACAAAAGCCTAGGAAATACAATGATTCAAGGTGAGATGGGGTAAGAAACAGTCTCACTGGAAAGACTACAGAAACCACGTAAAGTTAGTTTGAAGAAAAGAATATTTAGCAGTAAGGATAAGCAGAGCAGAAACAGTCAGCTGTCATCAAATTTCTTTCTGTTTCATGGAGTAACAGACTTCATTTACTCATGAAACAGAAATCAGGCCAAAACACAGAAGTCTGTGAGAATAAAACAGACTTCATCTTCTAAAAAGAATTGCGTTTCCAGTCACTAGCAAGGTTCAATAGATTCCACTACTGGTCAAGAAGGGGATGAGATGACTTTGATCTTTCTTTCAAGTGAAGAAGTTTCCAAGGACTAAACTAAATCCGAATACCTGCAGCATTAAAAAAAACAAAGAGAAAGATATAGCAAAAAGGTTTTTTAATATTTAGTAATATAAAGTAATGGTTCTATGAAGTTTTAAAAATCATTTCCAATTAATTCTAAGTAAAACACATAAAAAAGAGAAAGGCATTTTTTAAAAGATTGATTTAACTTAGAGAGACAGCGTTTGCATGTGAGCAGGGAGGAGGGACAGAAAAAGAGGCAGAGAGAATATCAAGCAGACTCCCTGCTCAGTGCAGAGCCTGACGTGGGGCTGAGTCTCATAACCCAGAGATCATGACCTAAGCTGAAAATCAAGTCAGACCCTAACTGACTGAGGCACCCAAGGCACCCTAAGAAAGGCATTTTTAACCAAAGTGAAACATTTAATATGATATAAAAACTTTTAGAAAGTTGTCCCAGATGGTGGCATAGGAAGAGCCTACTTACTTCCTCCCATGGACACACCAAATCTACAGCTACCTATAAAAAATTCCCACTAAGAAAGAACTGAAAATTAGCCATCTGAACAGCTCCCCCAAAAAGGGATAAAAGGGCTACATCAGGTTAGGTAAGTGAGGGACAGACATGGTCTCACCAACTATTCTACCTCCTCACCCCGACCCCACAACTACCCACAGCAAGTCATCTCACAGTCTGAAGCCTCTCCCCAGGGAATGAAAAGTCTGTGCCTCACTTCAGGCACCCCAACCCTTGGGACCTACACCAGAGACAAGTCCCCAAACCAAAAGGGTTTATGTCCAGGGTACCTGGAGAGCTGTGAGGTTCTGAGGTACTCCTTTTGAGGGACTTGAGTATGGACTCATTTATCCTTGGATCCAGTGCAAAAGCAGCAGTTTGAGAGGTAACTGAATTATATGTGAAGGAGATTTATTTACTAATCTTAAAAGTTATCTGCTAGAGAAGCAAGAACCAGTTGGGAGTGTCTTTGGGCAGAGAGGTACCAGCAAGTGCCATTTTTGTACTCTCCCTCTACCTTTCCATGGCAAGCAGGCACATGCAGACACAGCCTTGCCAAAGCCATGGGCATGCCCCACCCCCAAAGTTCTTTCCTTGCAGGCTTATTCTACCCTTGGCACTCTCTAGCCATCTCATAAAACCCATGGGTGAGCACAGTCCATACAGTGGATGCCCCTTGATCACCTGGCCCCAGTAGCCAAAGGGGCTTGTGTTTCTGGGCTCCACAGGACTATAAAAGTCAGAAAGACAGTTCTAGGCAGGTTATTATACCCAAGGCACTACACAAACAGCAAACAGAAACATACCCTCGGTACGAAGGGGTACAGGCTTCAGCTCTGCCACACACTTATTACAGAGGTTCTCTCAGGAAATGTAAGCAGGGAGGCACCATCTGTGCGCCCTCCCTGGGCTGCAACACAGATCACTGGTACTTCCCAGAAATGAGCTTACAGACTCCTCTGAAGCCCTGATTTTTCAACTGTGGCCCGGGGGATACCTCCAGAACTGCTGGTCTGGAAGTCAGCAGGGTTTATGACTACAGTCCCTCAGTATTGTATATATTTGCATACTTTAAAAGCCTGAGGATCTGGCTTCCAACTGGCCTGAAACCAGGTACTGATTGAGATCATTCCCTCTGGAACACTGGCAGGTCTTGGCACATCCTCATCAACTAGGACCTGTTGAGAATAAATCAGCCTACTCAGACAATCACAAAGGTTTGAGAAACAACCAAGAGCTAGAGCAAGGTTGAACAATAGGTTCATCTAGGTTCATCATCTACACAAGGACACTCCTTCAAGACTAGGAGAGATAGGTCATTTACCTACTACATAGAAACAAATGCAGAAGGACAAGCAAAATGAGGAGACAAAGGAATATGTTCCAAACGAAAGAACAAGATAAAGCCCCAGGAAAGACCTTAATGAAACAGAGATAAGTAAGATAATTTACCCGATAAAGAGTTCAAAGTAATGGTCATAAAGAAACTCACCAATCAGAAGAAGAATGAATGAGCACAGTGAGAACTTCAACAAAGAGGCAGAAAATATAAGAAAGTACCACACATTAAGTCACCAAGATGAAATATATGCTGAACTGAAAAACACACTAAGAAGGGTTCACCAGCAGACTAGATGAAATAGAAGAAAGGATCAGTAACCTGTAAGACAGAGTAGTGAAACTCATCCAAACAGAGCATCAGTCAATCAATTAAAAGTGAGGAGACTAGTAAAGCAAAATCAAGCAAGCCAACACTCATATTATAAATGTCCCAGAAGGAGAAGAAAGAAAAAGGGGCAGAAAACTCATCTGAAGAAGTAACAGCTGAAAGCTTCCCTAGCCCAGAGACAGAAACAAACATCCATGTATAGGAGGCACTAAGAGTTCTAAATAAGATGAGCCCAAAGCAATCTACCCAACACATATTATAACCAAAATGTCAAAAGTTAAAGATAAGGAATCTTAAAAGCAGTAAGAGGGAACCCTTGTTACATACAAAGGGAACCCTCATAAGACTGAATTTTCAGCAGAAAATCTAAAGGCCAGAAGAAAGTGGCATGATATATCCAAAGCACTGCAAGGAAGAAACTTCCAACAAAGAATATTCTACCTAGCAAGGTTATCATTCAGAATTCAAGAAGAGATAACAGGTTTTCCAGACAGGCAAAAGCTAAACGGACCTTATAAGAAATGTTAATGCGACTTATTTAAACTGAAAAGAATAAGAGAAGAATAACTAATAAGAAAACACAAACTAAAACTCTCATTGGTAAAGGTGAAAATATAGTAAAGTTGGTAGATTAACCACTTATAAGCTAGAATGAAGGTCAGAAGACAAAAGTAGTAAAATTAATTATAACTATGATAATTTGTTAAGGCATCTAACAAAATAAAAAGATATAAAATAGAACATCAGGGGCGCCCAGGTGGCTCAGCTGGTTAAGCGGCTATCTTTGGCTCGGGTCATGATTCCAGGGTCCTGGGATCAAGCCCCGCATCCGGCTCCCTGCTCAGTGGAGAGCCTGCTTCTCTCTTTCCCCCCTCCCTGCTGCTCTGCTTACTTGTACTCTCTCTCTAGCTCTCTATCAAATAAACAAAATATTTTTTAAAATGACATCAAAAAACTGTAATAGAGCCACAAAAGACACTGAAAAAAAAAGTCTAAACACAACACTAAAGAAAGGCATCAAAACACAAGGGAAGAGAGCAAGAGAAGAAGAAAGGATGAGAGAAGAACTGCAAAAACAGCCAGAAAACAATTAATAAAATGACAATAAATACATATCTACCAACAATTATTTTAAATGTAAGTAAACTAACTTCTCCAGTCATAAGACAAAGAATGGCTGAATAGACCTTTTTTTTTTTTTAAAGACTCATCTATATGTTGCCTACAAAAGACTCACTTCAAATCTAAAGACATAAAAATTGAAAGTGAAGGCATGGGAAAAGACATTCCATGCACATGAAAATGAAAAGGCAGCTGGTGTAGCCATACTTTGATCAGACAAACCAGACCTTAAAACAAAACATGTAATAAAAGACAAGGGTATTACATAAAAATAAAGGGATCAATCCAACAAGAAAATATAACATTTGTGAATATTTGTGCACCAGCATAGGATCACCTAAATATAGAGAGAAACTATAATAGGCCTAAAGACAGAAATAACAGCAATACAGTAATATCAGAGGATTTTATATCCCACTTGTATCAATGGATAGATCATCCAGACAGAAAATAAAGGAAACATTTATTTAAATGACACATTAGACCAGATGGACTTAATAGATACATACAGAGAACATTCTACCCAAAAGCAGCAGAATACACATTCTTCTCAAGTGCACATGGAACATTCTCCAGGATAAATCATATCTTGGGCCACAAAACAAATCTTAACAAATTTAAGATGACTGAGGGGAACCTGGGTGGCTCAGTGGGTTAACTGTCTGACTTCATTCAGATCATGATCTCAGAGTCGTGGGGGAGAGACACAACAGTGGTGGGAGGGATGTCCCTGCTGAGCAGGGAGTCTGCTTCGCCCTCTCCTTCTGCCCCTCCCCCCCAGCTTGGGCACTCTCTATCAAATAAATAAATAAAAATCTTTTAAAAAAAAGTTAACAGGGGCGCCTGGGTGGCTCAGTGGGCTGATCCTCTGCCTTCGGCTCAGGTCATGATCTCAGGGTCCTGGGATCGAGCCCCACATCCGGCTCTCTGCTCGGCAGGGGGCCTGCTTCCTCCTCTCTGCCTCCTCTCTGCCTGTGTCTCTGCCTACTTGTGATCTCTTTCTGTCAAGTAAATAAATTTAAAAAATTTTTTTAAATAAAAAAATAAATAAAAATAAGTTAACAGGATTGAAATAATAAGCCTCTTTTTCAACCACAATGGTATGAAACTAGAAATCAGTTAAGAAGAAATTGGAAAGGGGTGCCTGGGTGGCTCAGCGGGTTAAGCTGCTGCCTTCGGCTCAGGTCATGAACTCGGGAGTCCTGGGATCCAGCCCCACATCGGGCTCTCTGCTCAGCAGGGAGCCTGCTTCCTCCACTCTCTCTGCCTGCTTGTGATCTCTCTCAAATAAATAAATAAAATCTTTAAAAAAAAAAAAAAAAGAAGAAGAAATTGGAAAAATCACAAATGTGTGACAATTAAACAACATGCCATTGAGCCACCAAAGGTCAATGAAGATATTGAAGAGAAAATTTTAAAAATACCTTGAAATAAATGAAAATGGAAATTCAACCATCCAAAATCTGTGAGATGCAGCAAAAGCAGTTCTAACAGGGAAGTTCACAATGATACAAGCCTACTTCAAGAAACAGAAGAACTATCAATCTAATTTCATACCTAAAGGAACTTGGGGGAAAAAAAAGAACAAAGCTCAAAGTTAATAGAAGGAAGGAAATAATAAAGACCAGAGCAGAAATAAATGAAAGAGAGACTAAAAAATACAACAGAAAAAGAAAACAAAATCAATGAAACTAAGATTTAGTTCTTTGAAAATATAAAAAAAACTTTAACCTAGACTCACCAAGAAAAAGGCTCAAATAAAATTAGAAATGAAAGAAAAGTTACAACTGACACCACAGAAATACAAAGGATCGTAAGAAACTACTGAATGAACAATTATAATCCAACAAACTGGACAAAGAAAAAATGGGTAATTTTAGAAACACAACTACCAAGACTAAGTCAAAAAGAAACAGAAAATCTAAATGGACCAATTACTAGTAAGAAGACTGAATAAGTAATGGAAAACCTCCCAATGAACAAAGGTACGGGGCCAGACTTCAGTGGTAAATTCTACCAAACATTCAAAGATGACATTAATACATATCATTTTCAAACTCTTCCAAAAAGCTGAGGAGGAGGGAATGCTTCCAAACTCATTTACAAGGACAGTATTATGATGTACTAAAACCAAAATTACCACAAAAAAGGAAGTTACAGGCCAATATCCATAATGAACATTGATGCGAAAATTCTCAACAAAATATTAGCAAACCGAACTCAAAAATATTAAAAGGATCGTGCACCATGATCAAGTGGGATTTATTCCAAGGATGCAAAAATGTTAAAATTTGCAAATCAAGCAATATGATACACCACAATAACATGTTAACAGATGGAAAACAGACTCCTATCATAACTTTGTGGTGTATAAAATATCAAATTATGTTGTATACCTGAAACTAATAGATTCCATGCCAATTTTACCTCAATTTAAAAAAAAACTTTTTGGGCAGCCCTGGCTGGCTGAGTCAGTGGAGCGTGCGACTCTTGATCTTGAGGTTGTGAGTTCAAGCCCCATAAATGAGTGCAGACATTATTTTTAAAAATAAAATCTTAAACAACAACAACAACAAAAAACACCTTGTAAGACTTAACCAATTTTTACGGTTGATTTTTAGCCATAATAATCCTGTTTAAGGTCATCAAAACCTATCCAACGGAGTTTACATAACTTCTACTACTAAAAAAGTTAATTTTTTTCTCTTCTTTTTAAAGCCCAGGCACATGAGTTTGTTTGTTGGCTTACTTGTTTTTAATGGCAGAATTTAAAAGTTATTTGCAATTCTGGCCATTTTCCATTTGACCCTCCAGAGCCACTCTGCTCTGTTCCCTGAAAGCCTGACCTGCATGGAATGCCAACAGACCAGGCTGGCTATGACTCCATTCCACCCATAGCTTTTCTTATGGCTCCTATCAGGCAACCCCCTCCTGTAACTATGGTTCTTGCCGGTTCAGGTACTCATCTGCTTCCCTGTCCCTCTCAGATCTAGAAATGGTAACAGCTTCCTGCTATTGCTAACTAGCCTGCTCATCTTTCTTGCTGGTTTCCTTTAATGTGCCTACACTTTGCAAATAAGCCCATCACTGAATTCTTTTCTATTATACTTGTCAGTGTCCTGTTTCCTGCCAGAACCCTGACTGATACAAGCTGCTACTGATGTTTTAAATACAGTAATTATGTATTGCCCTCTAGCCACTGGAGAAAACATCTTATGAGAAAAGAGCCATGGTCACCAGCTTTTACATTTCTTACTCAAACCAATTAAAATACCTAAAAATAGAAAATAAAAATTACCAACCTAAAAATAATTAAAAGGGAAAAAGATTTTTTATGAACTTTTAGGATTAAAAAATCTCTTTAACTTTATTGAATTTTATTATGATTAATAACCCCAAATCTTGTAGTCATCCTTGACACTCTCTCACTTTCCAACCTATTAATCCTTTTCAATCTATCTTCAATATATCCCAATTTCAAACACTGCTTACCCTCCCTACCACTGATTCTCTGGTTTAAGTTACCACCATTTGAATTTTTGAAATAGGTTTCTAATTAATCTCTGCCTCTGCTCTTGTCCTGGTCCAGTCTTTTCTCAACAGAGCAACCAGATTAATTCTATCAAAAAGTGTTACTGAATTTTTCTTCAATGGTTAAAAAATCATGACTCATACATAAAGTAAAATAATATATCCAAGATATTATTTTTCATTAATTAATAAGGGAGTCATTAAAATGTTACAACTGGTTCAAAGAAAAATTCCAAGAACTACAAACACACAAAGAACAGGGAATTCTGGTGTAAATCTACAAACTGATATAAAATGGGTCTATTTTACAGGGCAATAATCAATTGTATTCTGCTAGACACAATTTTAATTTGCACTCCTATGAAAGAGAATTATGTACTTCTTTTTTTTTTTTAAAAAGATTTTATTTATTTATTTGACAGAGAGATTACAAGTAGGCAGAGAGGCAGGCAGAGAGAGAGAGGAGGAAGCAGGCTCCCTGCTGAGCAGAGAGCCCGATGCGGGACTTGATCCCAGGACCCTGAGAGCATGACCTGAGCCGAAGGCAGCGGCTTAACCCATTGAGCCACCCAGGCGCCCCGAGAATTATGTACTTCTTTAGCAGTTTTCTGCAAATTACAGAATTGTATAGTAGTTCAAAGAAAATGAGACAGAGATAAACCCAATGGATGAGCAAGATAAAAACCTGCTTATCGTTTTCTGCCCATTTCAAAGTTGTTCACAACTTTTCCAGACAAAATTTTGCAGGTTTCCTTCAATTCTCCTAAAAGTCAAAAATTAAAGAACTTTTTTTTTTTTTTTAAAGATCTTATTTATCTGTTTGACAGAGACAGATAGAGGCAGAGGCAGGCAGAGAAAGAAAGAGTGGGAGGCAGGCTCTGTGCTGAGCAGAGAGCCCAATGCGGGACTCGATCTCCGGACCCCGAGACTATGATCAGAGCCAAAGGCAGAGAGGCCCAACCCACTGAACCACCCAGGTGCCCAAAATTGAAGGACTTTTTAATGGCCTGGACTACAAGATCCCAAATATTTTAGTACTGTTCCTTGCCCTTCCGACTCCCATTACAGATTTCACATACTAACTCTCCCCCTCCACATCTATTCCAGCCACATGGGCCCCCTGGCTGTTTCTGAAGACAAAAAGCAGGCACCTACTTCAAGGACTTTGCAACTGTTGTCCTGTCAAAAACCGTCTTCTTCCATATGATATCCTTGCTCCCTCACTTAATTCAGGTCTTTACTCAGATCAACTTATGAGAGAACTTTCCTGAGCACATTATATGAAATACGTAAACCCCTATATCAAAACAGTACTCCCTTTTTTCCTTTTCTTTTTCTTACACTGCTATATTATTCTCAAATGACTTATTTCCAACTAGCATGCTACATATTGACTTATTGTTGGATTCCCTGCTTCTCTCCTCCACAGACAGCACAAAATGTAAACTGCACAGGAAGGCAAAGACTTTGTTTTCTTCACTGCTATCTCCCCAGTATCTAGACAGTGCCAGACACATACTATATGCTCAGTAAGCTTCAGATGAATGAATACATAGGTACTGAACAATGGCTAATGTTTCACAATTACAACATACTTACTAATAAATTTCATCCTGAATTTCTTCAACATAAAACACAGCAATAAAACTACAACCAAGGGGCGCCTGCGTGGTGCCTCAGTGGGTTAAAGCCTCTGCCTTTGGTTCAGGTCATGATCCCAGGGTCCTGGGATTGAGCCCCGTATCAGGCTCTCTGCTCAGCAGAGACAGGAAGCAGGCTCCCTGCTAAGCAGAGTGCCCAATGCAGTGCTTGATTCCAAGATCCCGGGATCTTGGAATCAAGCACTGCATTGGGCACTCTGCTTAGCAGGGAGCCTGCTTCCCACTCTCTCTTTGCCTGCCTCTCTGCCTACTTGTGATCTCTGTCAAATAAATAATAAAATCTTAAAAAAAAAAAACTACAACCAAGGGGCAGCTGGATGGCTCAGTCATTAAGTGTCTGCCTTTGGCCCAGGTAATGATCCCAGGGTCCTGGGATCGAGCCCCACATCAGGTTCCTCACTCAGCAGGAAGTCTGCTTCTCCCTTCCCCTCTCCCCCTGCTTGTGTTCCCTCTCTCATTCTGTCTCTGCCAAATAAATAAATAAAATCTTAAAAAAAAAAAACTACAACCAAATAATCTTACATTTTAACTAATTAACATGTTACTTAATAGTTACTTCTTAAGATTATTTTTTTAAATGGAGCTCAAAATTTATTACTTAGATTGGTCTGAACCCTGACAGTTATTTCATGAAAAATGCTTTAAAATTTAACATATAGTACCACAAAATTTCTCTCAGAAGCAATGTCATCCCATGGCTGTCAAAATGAGCAACTATACTCACAAGACTTGGGTGGCACCAGATGTCCTCCTTCTCCTACTACACAGATTCAAAGACTGTCATTAGGACGGCAGTTACAGCAGAGGTGATACCTGAAGAGTCTAACTGGGCAACTCGATTACCACAAAATCATTATCCAAGCCATATTATTTTCATTCACCAAGCTACATCACTCCTTTAAGTTCTACAGTCTTGGCATAGACATAGGTAAAGGTGAATAGACTTCTAGGGTTGAGACTACTATTTATGTTGGATTTCTGATCCTGAATCTTTCCCTAAGCTCTTGTAATTTTTAACATCAAAAGATGCCTAACAAATTAGTATGTTCTTTGCATAACGTCTGAATTACCTGCCATATGCAATTCCAATACCAATATCTTTGGTCTAATATTTGGTATTTCTTTGGTATTGTTATTTGGTAGATACTTCTGCTAAAAGAGGAATACGATTATGTAAGTAGAAAGCAGGGGTCTGGAATATCACAGGCTACTGAAACAGTTTAGCTATTAATATTAGTTAGGTTCTTCAAATATTTTCTCTCTTTACACTAGCTAACTCAAAAAATCTGCTTAAAAATTCAAAGGACAAAAGGGCTCCTCCTTTTCTTCTTCTATCTACAAATAAACCAAAAGTAAAGCTAACAAAATAAGGCTGTGTTCCTCTTGTTGACACGGTTGCAACTGTTTAAGATTGGGTCTATTAGCATGTACATTTTCAGTTTTTAATTAAAATGCTACAAATTTATATGTCTATTTTGTCAAAACTAAGTATGTTAGTAGGGAAAAATATCCAGTACACGATTCCCCACTCCCACCCCCCTAACAGGAAAATAGGTGGGTTGGAGGCAATAAATGCTATTTTCCTAATATATGGCCCCAGTGACACCTGCTTTAGTAATAAAAAGATAATCAAATCACCACTCAAGTGTCTAAGGCAAATTTATTCTGAAAAACAGAGAAATAATTTATCATTTAAAACCACTACTCTTTATTTTATTTATTTTTTTTTAAGAGGATTTTGTTTATTTATTTGACAGAGGGATAGAGAGCACAAGCAGGAGGAGTGGCAGGCAGAGGGAGAGAGGGGAAGCAGACTCTCCACTGAGCAGGAAGCCTGATACGGGACTCGATCCCAGGACCCTGGGCAGAGGCAGATGCTTAACCGACAGAGCCACCCAGGCACCCCCAGTAGTCTTTAAATTATTAAAAATGTGTTAAGATTAAACTAATGTAACATTGTGTATTAACTACACTCAAATAAAAAATTAATTAAAAATATGGTAAGATTTAGACTCCTGGGCAGTTCAGTTGCTTAGGTGACAGACTCTTGCTTTCAGCTCAGGTCATTATCTCAGGGCTGTGAGGTAGGGCTCCACACTCAGCAGGGAATCTGCCTGAGATTCTCTCCCTCTCTCTCCACCTCTGGCCCACAATCCCCACCTCCTGCAAACCTGTGGGCACACTCTCTCTCAAACAAATAAATCTTTAACAAAAAATGTCATAAGATTATATCAAAGAATAAGAGAGAGCTTTCAAATAACAAATTATACATTCAAAGGTATGGTCAATATTTTTTAATAAAAATTTTGATTTAAAGATAAAAAATTTAAAATGATACTAAAAAGAACTTAAGATCAATAAATACAACTTTCTACTACTCGTGAGTATGCCAAAAGCTGGCATTAAATACAACATAATAAATGCTGGGTCTGTTTATAAGAATCAATTATGCAATACCCTTAAGCAAACTGTTCTTTTACTAGACTTACAAAAACTTGGGTTGCTCCAGGAGTAATATGTTTTTAAGAGTGGAATATAAGCAAAAACCTGGTGTAAGTTGTTGTTAAGTACATGATTTCTGGGTTTAAAAACGTACTTAAGGAACTTGGTTTTGTTTTGTTTTTTTTTTAAATAAACTTTATTTTTATAACAGTTTCAGATTTGGAGATAAAATGAGAGGATAGTACAGAATCCCTAGATTGACTCCACAGCTGGTGTTACACGTTAATAACATGTTGGTTTAGTATGGTACATTTGCTACAATTAATAAACTAATATAGATATATAATTATTAACTAAAATCCATATTTTATTCGAATTCCCTTAATTTTCACATAATATGCTTTTTTTTCTTGCAGGATCTTATTCAGGATACCATATTACATTTAGTTATTCCCCCTTAGGCTCCTTATAGCTACGGTTTCTCAGATTTTCCTTGTTTTTGATGACCTTGACAGTTTCAAGGAATACTGGTCAAGTAATTTGTAGAATGTCCCTCTCCTGCGATTTCTCTGGTGTTTTTCTCATGATTAGACTGGAGTCATGGGTTTTGGGGAGGAAGATCAAGGAGGTAAAGTGTCATTTTCATTACAGCACATCTTGTGGAACAAACTACCAGTATGACTTATCACTACTGACCTGGCTAAGGTAGTGTTTACCAGATTTCTCCACTGTGAAGTTACTCCTCCTAATCTCCTTTCATTAGTGTACTCTTTAAAAGGAAGGCACCATGCACAGAGCCCACACTCGAAGAGTGAGGTTCCACTCTACCTTGCTGAAGATGGACTATCAACATCAATTATTTGGAGTTCTTTTGCACAAGAAATTTGTCTCTTCACCATTTATTTCTTCAACAACTTATTTATACCATATGGAGCCATGGGTATCTTTTTTATACTTTGGGTTATGATCCAATACTACATTACACTTATTTTCTCGCTCAAAATTTTCCACCTTTTACCACTGGAACTTCTTTCAGTTGGCTCCTATGTTCCTTTGACATAATCCCATCATTTTGAGTTTGTTTAAGCACTTTCTTACTTTTTGGTACTACAAGATACTCTAGGCTGATCTTATATATTCTTTGCCCCAGTCCTTGAATCAGTCTTTTCTCCAAGGACCCCTGGTTTCTTTTCATAGAGAACTGTATTAGAAACCAAGATCTGGGAACCAGGTGTGCTCTTGCCACTGGGATGTCACTGCTTCCGAAAGGGCCTGTTTTTAACTGAATTTTATGTTATTTTGGGGTAACTTGTGTAACAAAATATAGAAATACATCCATGCACAGACTGTACTGGACCTATGGAGTTTTAAAATTAGTTAATGCAATTACAGATGTATTTATCATCATTTTACAGATTTTGAAAATAAGCTGAAAACCATAAAGGAGACTAATTTATATATATTATATATATAATTGGGACATGTCCTTTTATTTTGAAAAACGAAAGGGGGACAAATGCATAATGTCAGAAATACAAATGATATGTCATTATGATTTCTGTAGGTCAGCAAGCAAGTCAGCAACTTTCTGGTCTCAGGATCCCTTTATACTTCTAAAACTTATTTGAGAAATTTTTCAAAGAGCTTTTTTTTTTTTTAAAGATTTTATTTATTTATTTGTCAGAGAGAGAGAGGAGCGAGAGCGAGCACTGGCAGGCAGAGGCAGAGGGAGAAGCAGGCTCCCTGCTGAGCAAGGAGCCCGATGTGGGACTCAATCCCAGGATGCTGAGATCATGACCTGAGCAGAAGGCAGCCGCTTAACCAGCTGAGTCACCCAGGCATCCCTTTTCAAAGAGCTTTTAACTGGATTATCTCTTGACACTTACCAAATTAGAAGTTAAATGTGAGAAATGTTTAAAATATTAATTAATTTATTTAAAAGGATAAGCTTATGAGGTGTTAACATAAAGTACATCTGTATAAAAAAAACTTTTTAAAAAAACTTATTTTCCAAAAAACTTGATAAGACAAGTGACATATTTTTGCAAATATCTATAATTTCTGGCCTTATAGAGGACAGCTAGTTTCTTTTTTTTTTTATTTTAAGATTTTACTTATTTATTTGACAGAGATTACAAGTTGGCAGAGAGAGGAGGAAGCAGGCTCCCTGCTGAGCAGAGAGCCTGATTTGGGGCTCGATCCCAGGACCCTGGGAACATGACCTGAGCCAAGGCAGAGGCTTTAACCCACTGAGCCACCCAGGCACCTCGACAGCTAGTTTCTTAAGGCTGATTCTGCAATATGCTGTTTTGGTTAAAGTATAGAAGCATATGAAGAAAATCTAGCCTCACAGCAGATACACAGTTGGGGAAGATAATATTTTAATCATTATTTCAAAAAAATGTTGATATTCTTGAAACTATACCAGAACTCAACAAATGGTAGTTTCCTGAAGGCTAATTACACTGTGGATTCTAAAACCCTAGCAATGAACTTTTCATGTTCTATGACATTAAAATCCATTGATTTACCTTGCACTTTGAATGGATCTTTGACCCTTATGTGATTTAGTATCATTACACACTGGACACCTGGAAAATACTGATTCAATGAGCTATGCAGGTGTTCCAAATTGACACAATTCAGAATACAATACAAAGAAAATAAAATTCCATTCTTTAATATCAATACCCACTTCACAAGAAAAGCCTTTAAGTATCTGGGAAGCTGTCAAGCTCAGAGTATTAGGTACAAGTTTTCCAAAATGCCAAATTTTACTTGAAAATTTTATTTTAAGATTGGCTACAAATACAGCTGTTTTTTTGAAGTGTTAGGCGCACTTAGTTCATTTTTAAGAAAAACAAATCTCAAATACATTAGTTCAAATAACCAAAAACTTTCACTTTTTCTTTGGGGGGGGGAGGAGGTTTTACAGAAAAAAGCAGCTAGTTTAGCTCACACCTTGGTTGAACAAGCACTTTTTCTGAAGATGACTATCATGCTTTAGTACACAGAACGAGTACTCAAAGTCGAGATCTAATGAAATTAATATTTTTGGTGGTTCAGTCTGTTAAGCGTCTGCGCTCAGCTCAGGTCATGATCCTGGAGTCCCGGGATCGAGTCCCACATGGGGCTCCCTGCTCAGCAGGGAGCTGGTTTCTCCCTCTGACCTGTCCCCTCTCATACTCGCATTCTTTCTCTATCTCAAATAAATAAATTTTAAAAATCTTAAAAAAAAAAAAAAAGAGCATTCTTTTTTTTAAGGGGAGGAAGGGCAGTGGGAAAGGCTGAGCAGGGAGCCCAATGCAGGGTTCAATCCCAGGACCCTGGGATCGTGAACTGAGCTGAAGGCAGACACTTAACCAACTGAATCACCCAGGCACCCCACATCAAGGTCATTCTTAAATAAAACTAGATTTTTTTTATTTCTTTATTTTTTAAACTGCATATTAAAAAAAAAGAAACTATGAATGTATGACAAAGAAAAAACATTAATAATTGGTTTGGTGCCACCGCCTTCATCTGTGTTCAGGTGTTAGCAGTTTTACTCACCATTGCTTTTAGAGCAGCATTGCAAATGTCAACACAGTAGAAAATTATGAAGATAGTTTTGACTTTCCAGACCATCTGATATCAGGGGCCCACATAGGTCCCCAGTACAGTCTGAACAGTACTCAAAATTAGTCAAAGGATAAGATAATATTACAATAATATCATACCAAAAAATCAGAGATTTTAGGTGAAATAGATAAATTCCTAGAAAAAATTAACTTGCCTAATCTAATTCAAAAGGAAGCAAAAATATGAATAGTCTTAAAAATCTTAAAATATTCCATTAGGAATAAAAAAAATCCTCTCATAAAGAAATTCTAGGCCTAGATGGCGTCACAGATGAATTCTATCAAACATGCAATTAAGAAATAATTTTACATAATATATCCTAGAAAATAAAGATATCCTCTCTGACTCATCTTAAGACTTGTATAACCTTGATACCACGCATAGCACAATAAAAGAATATTAGAGGCTGATGTCCTTCATGAATATTGGTGCAAAAATTCCTAAAATACTAGCATAGCAAACAATGTCAAAGGTTGGTTTAATATTAGAAAAACCAAAATAATTCTTCATGTTAATAAACAAAAGAAGAAAAAATATATCAATATTACTAGTCTCAGAGAAGATAAATCTTTTCGGAGTTTTCTCTCAACAGAAAAGTAAAGCTTTAAGGCTGTTTCTAGGAGATTCAAGTAGCCGAAAGACTGGCTTCCTGGCCTCAAGGAAAAATGAAGCTACAGTACTCCCAGAAAGGGAAAACCTCTGCAAGAATAAGGTGCTACCAGTATCATTTTTTCCAAAAGAAAAAAAACTAGGGTCAAAATCCTAACCAAGTTTTTCTTTTTTGTTTCATATTAAATATGGTCATGCTTGGTGTGCCCTCACATATCTGCTCCAACAGTCTAACAAATTTCTTTTAACAGTCAATTTGGAAGACAAAGATGGACTATAATGCTGTCCCCAACTTTCTACGAATCATCTGCACTGAAGGGGAAATGAATGGTACAACTGTTCTTTCACTATAATTCAGAATACCTGGGTATACTTACCTTTTTCCTTATCTTATTGCTACTCACATTAAGGGCTCCCCACATAAAAGAAGCTGTACTGTTCCCACTGCCCCAGATATTAAGCAAGCTCAGTAAAACCCATCTTTTCCAACTTAAAACAGAACTTAAGTTGGTTAAATCAGAAAATTAAGTGTAGGTGTGGGTGTGTGTACCTTAAACATTTTATTTTAGCTTACACATTAAAAAAAAAAAAAAAAAAAGGAATGAATTGTCCAAACTTAAAAGTTAGGAGCTTTTTTTAAATGGAGGCCTGCTGGTGGGAATTCTGTGCCGTATTTATTACATAAATCTTACCTAAAATGTATGTTTATTTGAAAGAGATCAAGGATTTCCATTTCTGGCAACATGGTAGGTTAAATGCTCAGACTGGATCTACTGCCTAAATCTAGAATGCTGTATAAATATTTCCTTACTATTTTTAAATTTCCTAATTTGGCACAAATGTACAGAGAAGCCCTGGAAGCTGGCTCTTGACTTTCAGGTTACCTCACAACTATTCTGAAAACTACAGTGCTGGAGACAGGCTGTATACCCTGAGACTCTCCAATATGGGGAATGTAATTAAAGAACTTTGCATGTAGCTGAAAATTCAGAAGACTATACTGCAAAGCAAAGCTGAATGAACAGTAAACTTACTTAGCAGACGCTGAGAACAAGCACACTTGCCTGCTTGACCTTGGTGTTGGTAGAAGGAAGGAAAAAAAAATCTTGTGTAAGTATTTATAACTACAGGCAAGCTCTTAAATAAAATTTAAATAAATTTGTAGAGAAGGAAAAGATGAAAAGGGGTAAGAAATGTGGAAATTAGAATAAGAAGGCCTAATATATGTCATCAGTTATAGAGCCCTTGTTTCCAAGATGACCATGAAAAGGAGGTAAAACAGCTTTGTCAAAACAGGGCTGCAGCAAAGGACAAGGTCATTTAGAAGTTCATCACTGGGGACACCTGGGTGGCTCTGTTGGTTAAGCATCTGCCTTCAGCTCAGGTCATGATCCCAGTGTCCTGGGATCAAGTACCCACATCAGCCTCCTTGCTCAGCAGGGACTCTGCTTCTACCTCCATCTGCCACTCACCCTGCTTGTGTTTTCTCTCTCTCTGACAAACATATAAATAAAATCTTAAAAAAAAAAAAAAAAGTTCATCACTGGAAATATAGTAGAGACATCAGAGACCATTTCTAGAGTGAGTGATTTCACTGCCTATGTAGTTCCTAAACTGTATGCAGAACTATATTACTGTGTGAACTGTACCATTCACAACAAGAAAATCAAGAATTATTCTCATGGGGGTATCTGGGTGGCTCAGTGGGTTAAGCCTCTGCCTTTGGCTCAGGTCATGATCTCAGGGTCCTGAGATCGAGCCCCACATCGAGCTCTCTGCTCGGCCAGGAGCCTGCTTCCCTTCCTCTCTCTCTGTCTCCTCTCTGCCTACTTGTGATCTCTGTCTGTCAAATGAAATAAACAAAATCTTTAAAAAAAAAAAAAAGAATTATTCTCATGATGCATGGAAGGACCAAACATCCCCACCCTAATTTAGACCTACAGATGCTTCCCCATGACCTCTGCCAAAGTCCACATAAGAAGCTGAGTACTTAAGTTCTGAAGAAAAACTGTCCCTGATGGGGGAAAAAAACAGAAGGAGAAAATAAAGAAAATAATGGACATTACTCAGAGATATAATGGTCAAGAATTTAACATAATTATTCAAAGATGTCCTCAGATCCAGGAAGCCCAAAGAATCCCAAGTAGAATTACAAATAATAAAATAAAAAATAAAGTCAAAAAAATTTTAATACATTCTATAAAACTAGGAACACTAAAGGATGGGAAAAGGCTTAAAAAACAGTCAAATAGGGGCGCCTGGGTGGCTCAGTGGGTTAAAGCCTCTGCCTTCAGCTCGGGTCATAATCTCAGGGTCCCGGGATCGAGCCCCCCGAGTCGGGCTCTCTGCTCAGCAGGGAGCCTGCTTCCCTTCCTCTCTCTGCCTACTTGTGATCTCTCTCTATCAAATAAATAAATAAAAATCTTAAAAAAAAAACAACAGTCAAATAACAGATTATTTTCAAAGGGAGGGCAATTTTACTTCTCAACAGCAACAGTGGCAGTCAAAACATCAAAATAATGTCTTCAATGTGATGAGAAAACTTAGAATTCAATACACAGTGAAATTATCTTTCAAGAATGCAGATGAAATAAACACATCTTCAGATTAAAAAAACAAAACACATACACTGTCATTCACCTTCACCAAAAGACTTTCATTAAAATAAATTCTAGGGCACCTGGGTGGCTCAGTGGGTTAAGCCGCTGCCTTCAGCTCAGGTCATGATCTCAGGGTCCTGGGATCGAGTCCCGCATCGGGCTCCCTGCTCAGCAGGGAGCCTGCTTCTCTCTCTCTCTCTGCCTGCCTCTCTGCCTACTTGTGATCTCTGTCAAATAAATAAATAAAATCTTTAAAAAAAAAAAAAATTCTAAAGAATGTACTTCAGGTAGAAAAAAATTGTTTCATATGGAAGGTCTCAGATAATGCACCAAGGAAACAGTAAACAAAGATCAACTATCTAAAATAATAATGTTTTAAAAAATTTTTTAAGATTTTATTTATTCATTCGACAGATCACAAGCATGCAGAAAGGCAGACAGAGAGAGAGGAAGGGAAGCAGGCTCCTATCAAGCAGAGAGCCCAATGCAGGGCTCGATCCCAGGACCCTGGGATCATGACCTGAGCCGAAGGCAGAGGTTTTAACCCACTGAGCCACCAGGCGCCCCATAAAATTTTTTTATATATGCAAGAGATAAATATATTAAAACTCAAGTAATAGACAATAGTGTTATAGATTTCTGGAAGGAAGACAATCAGAGCATTTTAAGTTATTACATTATTCAAGGATAGATTAAAGATACTGATTTAAACTCTTCCTTTTAGAAAGGACTTCTTAAAAAGGCTAGAGCAACCACTGAAAAAATAAATAACATTAATTTACAAACAAGAGTACATGTGTGCAAGATGTTAGGGGGACTGAAATGTGAAAACAGGCTTCAAACACATTAACTCCAAACAAAAGACTGGAAGAACAGGAAAAAAGGCGAGGAGGAAAAACAGATCACAAGACAGAAATCAATCTAAATCTACCAGTATCACAACTGACTGAAATTCCTGTAAAAAATATTGTCATTCAGAACAAAACACAATTTAACCATACCCTGTTTACAAGACACAAACTAAAATACAGGACCAATGAAAAGCTAAAGGATGAAAAATACTATTAACCCTAGAACAGATATATTAACCCAAGAAAACAGCCAACCACAAAAAACAAAACTATAAGGCAAAATAGTTTTGAATATGGCCTTTCAATCCAACAAAAACTTCGACTTAAAAGAAAAAAATTCGAAATGTAAGTACTTAATAGCACAGAATCAAAATACATAAAACAAAAATTACCACATCTAGAGAAGAAACTGCCAAACCTACCACCATGCGAGAGGCATTAATATGCCTTTCTCAGCATAGAAACTGATAAGTCCCAAAATCAAACCAAACCCAAATCCAAACAACACCTAAGCAAACCATGAAAGATGTACGTAGAACAGCTAACAAGCTCACAAACATATATGAAGTACTATACTAAACAACTGATTTCACATTCTTTCCAAATGCATATAAACATTCATGAAAATCAGTCAAATACCAGGTCTTACAGTTAGTCTCTACAAATTAGATTATGGTCTGTGACCATGAAGAAATCAACTTGGAACACATCACAGAAATTATATTTACAAGCTAACTACGTTGAAATTAAATATATGCTTTTGTAATAATTCCTGAGGCAAATAAGAGGTTTTTTTAATGGAAATACACAAAAATACTATATATCAAAACTTGTAGAAAGGCAGCTCAAATGATACTCAGAAGCAAATTTAAGCACTAAAAACCCAAATTCAAGTCTTTGTAAAAGGAGAGAAAAAAACCAAAAACCTAAAAGTTCTAAGAAAGAAATAATAGCAGGCCCTAAAAGAACAGAAAATATTTAAAACAAGATGATAAACTAGAAGTTCATTCTCTGAAAGAGTAATTAAAATTATAAACCTCTGGAAAAACTAGTTGGGAAAAAGATAACACAAACTAATAAAAAGGAAAAGGAAACTTTACAGATGTTATAGGGATTAAGCTGATCAGAGGATATTGTGGACAATTTAGTGATAATAAATTTGAAAGTTTGGAAAGATTTTTGAAAAGTTTTTAGAAAAAATACAATCTATTAAAAATGCATCAAAAAGATTTAGAACTCACACTTTCCAATTTCAAAACTTACATTAAAGCTACTGTCATCAAGCATCAAATCACCAAGTGTGGTACAGGCTAGAAGAGAAATATGGATCAAATGAAACAAAACTGAGAATCTAGAAATAAGTAAATACATTTATAGTCAACTGATTTTCAAAAGAGCAGCCTAGATAATTTCAAATAGAAAGAATAGTCTCTTCAACACATGTACCGGGACCTCTGGATTTCCAATTGCAAAATAATAAATTGGGACCTCCACCTTTTACTATATATAAAAATTAACTCAAAATGGATCTAAAACCTAAATGTAGGAGCTAAAACATAAAGCTTTCAGCACACAAATCTTCATTACCTTTAGGCAAAAGTTACTTTGATATGATACCAAAAATCACAAACAACAAAAGAAAAAAAGATAAATTGAACTTCATCAAAATAAAAAACTTTTGCACTTTAAAGGACACAATGAAATAAAATAAAAAGACAAAAGAGCTAGAGAAAATGTGTGGAAACCATATATCTGAAGAGTCTAACATCCAGAATATATAGAGAACTCTTACAACTCAACAATAAAAAGACAATTCAATTTTTAACAGATTTTTAAAAAAGATTTTATTTATTTATTTGACAAAGAGAGCACAAGTAGGCAGAGCGGCAGGCAGAGGGAGAGGGAAAAGCAGACTCTCCACCAAGCAGGGAGCCCGATGTGGGGTGAGGGTGGGGGGCTTGATTCCAGGACCCTGGGATCATGACTTGAGCCAATGGCAGCCACTTAACCAACAGAGCCACCCATATGCCCCAATTTTTTTTTCAAAGATTTTATTTATTTATTTGACAGAGAGACAGAGAGTACCAGAAGGCAGAGGGAGAGGGAGAAGCAGGCTCCCGGCAGCAGAGAGCCCAACATTGGGCTCGATCTCAGGACCCTGAGACCATGACCTGTGCCGAAGGCAGATGCTTAACCGACTGAGCCACCCAGGTACCCCAAGACAACTCAATTTTAAAATGGACAAAAGCTCTAAATATACCTTTTTCCAAGGAAGTTATACAAAAAGCCAATAAGCACAGGAAAAAATGCTCAACATCACTAGTCAGTCATTGGGAAAATGCACATCAAAACCACAAATTCCACTTCACACCACCTAGGATGGCTATCATCAAAAAGACAGACAACAGCAAGTGTTGGCCAAGATGGGGAGACACTAGAACCCTCACACACTGTTATGGGACTGTAAAATGGTGCAACTGCTTTGGAAAACATTTTGGCAGATCTTAAAAAGGTTAAATACAGTGTTACCATATGAGCTCAGCAATTCTATTCCTAGACACACAACCAAAATAACTGAAAAATCTGTGTATGCAAAAACTAGTTATTTGGAGATTCATAGCAGTATTCATAATAGCCAAAAAATGGAAATAATCCAAATGTGTGTCAACTGATTAATGCATAAACAAAATGTGGTATATCCACATAATGTAATAATAGTCCGCCAAAAAAGGAAAGATGTACTGATACTGGCTACAATGTGAATAAACTTCGAAAACATTACACTAAGTGAAAGATCCTAGACAAAAAAGGTCCCATATTATATATTTCTATTTACAGGAAATGCCCAGAATAGTTGAATCCATAGAGAAAATAAATAACTGGTTGTCAGGGATGGGTTAAGGGAGAATAGCGAGTGATTGCTGGTGGGTACAGGACTTCTTTTGAGGATAATGAAATGCTCTAGAATTAGACAGTGGAGATGGTTATACAATTTTGGGAATATTTTAAAAATTGAATTTTACACT
The DNA here is from genome assembly GCF_011764305.1 of Mustela putorius furo. Classification (NCBI taxonomy): domain Eukaryota; kingdom Metazoa; phylum Chordata; class Mammalia; order Carnivora; family Mustelidae; genus Mustela; species Mustela putorius. The sequence continues at coordinate 43,877,738 of NW_025422368.1, read as the reverse complement.
TTAAAGGGGTGAATTTTATTATCAGTTTTTAAAGGACAAATATATCAACTGAGCATTTAAAAATAAGAAATAGAGAATCTAAACAGAAAAATAATTATTAAAAAATCAAACAGTGGGGCACCTGGGTGGCTCAGTCACTTAAACGTCTACCTTCATTCAGCTCAGGTCATGATCCCAGGGTCCTGGGATAGAGCCACGCATCAAGAGTTGCTTCTCCCTCTCCTCCCTGCTCGTGCTCTCTCTCTCATTATCTCTCTCTCCCAAATAAATGGATTTTTTTTTTTAAATTGAACAGTTAGTTTAAAATCTTTCCACTAAAAAAATTATCAAATCCAAATAGTTTTACAAGTAAGTCCCACCAAATGGTGGAGAAACAACAAATATATAAAAAAAAGAAATAATTACAACTTTAAACAAACTCTTCTAGAGAACAGTGAAAAAAGAAAAACACTTTCTAATTCATATCAAAATCCAATCAGGACAAAGGATGCCAACACCATTCAATGGAGGAAAAGACCATCATTTCAAGAAATGGTGCTGAGAAAATAAGATATCCACATGCCAAAGAATGAACTTGGACCCTTACCTTATACTTTATACAAAAATTAATTCAAAATAAAGTCCTAAATATAAGATCTAAAAGTATAATACTCAGAAAAAAGCTAGGAGTGAAGCTTCATGACATTGGATTTGACAATAATTTCTTGGCTATGACACCAAACCCACAGGCAGCAGAGGTAAAAATAGATAAGCTGAACTACATCAAAATTAAAAACTTTTAGGCATCCAAGGAAACAATTAGCAGCCTGAAAAGGCAACCTAAAAGACACAGGAGAAAATTTACAAAACATATATCTGATAAGCAACAACAGTAACAACTACACAAGTAACCTGATTAATGGGCAAAGGACTTGATCAGACATTTCTCCAGAGAAAATACACAAATGGCCAACAATTTTATGGAAAGAGCCTCAACATCACTAGTTAATAAGGAAACGCAAGTCAAAACGACAATGAGATACTACTTCATAACCATTAGGATGGCTACTATCAAAAAAAGAACCAAACAGAAAACAGGGGTGCCTGGGTGGCTTCCATTGGTTCACCATCTGACTCCTGATTTCAGCTCAGATCATGATCTCAGAGTCCTGAGATCAATGCCCCAGCTCCAAAGGCTCAGGTCGTCTGAGATGGAGTTGCAAGCCCCACAGGCAGCTCTGCTCTCAGCAGGGAGCCTGTTTCTCTCCCTAGCCCTCTGCCCGGCTCCCTACGTGCGGATGCCCTCTCTTGATCTCTCTCAAATAAATCTTTAAACACACACACACACACACATACACACACACAAACACACACGGTGGGGGGAGGGTGGTGAGTGGGTGGCTCAGTCCTTAAGCGGCTACCTTCGGCTCAGGTCATGATCCTGGGATTCTAGGATCAAGTACAGCATCGGGCTCCCTGCTCTGTGGGAAGTATGCTTCTCCCTCTCCCACTCCCCCTGCTTGTGTTCCCTCTCTCACTGTGTTTCTCTCTGTCAAATAAATAAATAAAATCTTAAAACACACACAAACACACACACAGAAAATAAGTGTTGGCAAGTATATGGAGAGGTTGGAACCCTTCGTACTGCTGGTGGGAACATAGATGGTGTAGCTGCTTCGAAAAGCAGGATTGCAACTCCTCAAAGATTAAAAATAGAATTACCACATCATCAGCAATACCACTTCTGGGTCTGTATCCAAAAGCATTTAAGGAAGTGTGTAGAATTTATTTGTATGTTTATGTTCACAACAGCATTATTCACAATAGCCAGAAGGTGGAAGCAACATACTTGTCCGCTAACAGATGAACAAATAACAAAATGTTTATACATACAATGGTATATTATTCAGCCTTAAAAAGGAAATTTTGATACATGCTACAACATTATACTAAGTGAAAAGCCAGGCACAAAGAGATAAATACGGTATGATTTCACTTCTAGGAGATATCTACAGTAGTCAAACTCATAAAAATAGAAAGAATGGTGGTTGCCACGGTGATGGGGAGGGAGAGATGAAGAGTGTTTAATGGGTATAGAGTTTCAGTTTTGCAAGACGAAAAAGTTCTGGAGATTAGCTGCACAGCCAATGTGAATATACTTTACACTACACTAAACCATACATTTAAAAATGGGTAAGATGGTAAATTTTATAATACGTATATTTTAACACAGCTAACATTTAAAAAGAGAGATACGTTAAAAATCCAACCAGGATAATATAAGCATGGAAATTTAAAAGCCAATCTGACTCATGAATATTAATGTAAAAATCCTAAACAAAATTTAAGCAAACCAGATCTAATAATTTATAATAAAAAAAAAAGATAATCCCTACATGACTAAATTGGGTTTATCCTAGCAATGCTTAGGTAACCTAATTTGAAAAAAATCAATGTAACTGACTACATCAACAAATTAAAGAGAAAAACTTTCAATCATTGCTGAAGTTATACAAAAGCCTTTCAGTATGGTTCAGCATCCATTCATGATTTAAAATGAACAGATAAACCAAAGTCCTAGCCAGGTAGGAATAGAATGAAAACTTCTTGAATTTGGTAAAGACGATCATTTAAAAAAACCACAAGTATCATTTTAAACCGTGAAATTTGGGTGCCTGGATGGCTCAGGCGGTTAAGCCACCGCCTTCAGCTCAGGCCACAATCTCAGGGTCCTAGGATGGAGCCCAACATCGGGCTCTCTGCTCTGCGGGGAGCCTGCTTCTCCCTCTCTGTCTACTTGTGATCTCTCTCTCTGTCAAAAAAATAAATAAAATCTTTTTAAAAAAATAATAAACCGTGAAATTTGAAAGCATTTTTTCAGGTCATGAACAAGACAAGAAACAAAACTGAGTATCTGAAATATCTGAGATAGTATGATTCAGGGGTAGACAAAAGATCAATGGTACAGAAGAGAGAGTACAGAAATAAAACTACCTATATGAAAACTTGATTTATGACATAAGAAATTTCATATATCAGGGAAGAAATAAGAACAATTTTATTTTTTTTTTAAAGATTTTATTTATTTATTTGACAGAGAGAAATCACAAGTAGGCAGAGAAGCAGGCAGAGAGAGAGAGAGAAGGAAGCAGGCTCCCCGCTGAGCAGAGAGCCCGATGTGGGACTCGATCCCAGGACCCTGAGATCATGACCTGAGCCGAAGGCAGCGGCTTAACCACTGAGCCACCCAGGCGCCCTAAGAACAATTTTAATAAACAGTACTGGGATAACCAATTATCCACATGGAAAGAGTGAATTCATATCCCATACGTGTCACAAAAATCAATTACTAGGAGATTTGAGGATTAAATGCAAAAGGCAAAACCGTGAAGCATTTAGTTGATAGAGAATGCCATCAAAAGTTATCAAGGCATACCATGAGAATAACCAAATGAATTCAATGATCAAATTATTTTCATCTTTTAATTTCTCTCCATATTTTATAAATTAATCAATTAAACAGCAATTGTGTCAAAGCACATAGATTATCTGAATAAGAATAGAATGCTTATGTAATACAGAACTGCCAATGTCCAGTGACCTCACATCTTAAAGATACTGCACATTTATGTTCTCATTTAAGATCAACCTGTTATTGTAATGATATGTTAGCAAGGATAAAAAAACACAAAACCTCATATTCATTCAGTAAGTGTCTGTAGCAATGGATATGGCTGTATCTCATTTCAAATATTAGCAATGATGTCCATGGTAAAATCTAAATAGTATTTTAGGTAAGTGGGCTTGTTAGTTTGACACTTCCCACTGTTCCTTGAATTATATTTTTTACCAAATGCCAAACCTATCTTTGGAAGCTTCAGGGAAGAAATATAATGTATTAAGATCTACCTTGGGAAGAGAAAAAACTATCTTAAAAAGGCAGGAGGGGAGAAATGGACCAAATAGACAACATACTCTTAGGAGTTTCAAATAATTCTGAAACTAAAAGTGCCCAAGATATAATTACAAGGAACACATCATTCCTTGGGGGAACTAATAACACCGTATATAAGACAGAAAGGGATGAGATGGAAAGAACATTTATCCCAAGATAATTTTTGTCTCACCATATGAAAGTATGTGTCCATCATACAAAACAAACTCAATCCCAATGTATCTACTACCATCAAACACCCTCCTCACACCCAAAACACACACACACACACACACACACACACAAGGTAGATGTTTTCAATCTAAACTGTAAGCCTACGGCTCACATGAAAACAAAATGATTTTAACCACACACAAGCTGTAGCCCTCAGATTTGTAGTTTCTCCATGCTGCCCACACAGCACTTTGTGAGCATGTGATTAGGAGGAATGATGCACAATCACACCACATTCCTTCCCTCAGCTCACACATCAAGAACTTGCCCTCTCAGCTGCATTCTTCTCCAAACAGCCATGGTCACCTTAGCAACCCAATGCTCCTAATATGGACAGCTGGTCCATTTAAAGTCAGCCCTTCTTGGCAGGAAAAATGCTTGTTCTTCAAACTGGGGGAGAGAGGAGAGGTTTTCCTTTCAATACACATTACAGGGGTTGATTTAACTTGATCAGCACTTTTGTTCTGTGGCAGCAATTTGTGTCAAGTTTCAACCTATTCTGAGTTTTTGGTTTTTTGGTTTTTTCTTTTTTAAATTCGAAAGCAAGTGGCTTTTAAAAAAGGGGGGGCAGCTCATATGGAATTCTAAAGAAGATTGGAACGTGAAACAAAAAAGGTATCTGAAGTAACTGTATTCTTTTATAAAAAAAATAAAGTTATCCACATTTTTTAAAGTTCACATTTACTTAAACCACATTGGAAGTCTCAATATACAACAAGAAATCAGAGTCAGAAGACCTGTCTTTTTAACACCACAGCCTATTTTTGAATAACAGTAACATTACTAAACTTCAAAGTCCTATAACTCCAATCTACTCAATAGACTATGAGACAATCTGGGTTCCTTTATCCCACCACCTACATGTGAAATCTCTCACAATCTTTCCAGAGGATCAAATGTCAATGAGGTATTGAAACCAAATGGTTAGTATATCCAAAGACACACCAGACCTAGAATGCCCCAGGATAAAACTGGATTACTCAGAACCAAACTTGATCTGTACTTATACCACTAAAGCTGGGCCTGAACCAAATTAAGTCACTCAGGAGAAAAAAATACAGGTTTATAACAGTTTCCCTGATTTTCAAACTACAAACAAATGATTTGGGGGGAAGGGATTACCATATTCTGAAATATATGAGATCAAATTGCTTGTTCCATTCCCACAAACTGGGGATTCTAATTGTCCCATCCATCTACCTAGACCCCAAATCCTTAAGAAACAGGCATATTCTAAACTTAAAAGAAACTAAATTTATGGTATTTGTTATAAATTGGAATTTTTAAAAAGATTTTATTCATTTATTTGGGAAAGAGAGAGTGCTAAAGTGCACAAATGGAGTTGGGAGTGGTAGAGAGAGAGGGACAAGCAGATAACGCACTGAGTGGGGAGGCCCACATGGGGCTGGATCTAAGGATCCTGAGATCATGACCTGAGCTAAAGGCAGATGTTTAACCGAATGAGCCACCCAAGTGCCCCAAAATGGAAATATTTTTGAAATAATGTTCTATATTAACAGTAGCAGACAAAACTGAAGTGAGTTTATTAAAGCTTTTTAATTAACCTTAAGGTTAAGTGACTATCAATAGTTATTCATTGGTTATATTTTTGTTTCTATATATGTGTTTTTAAAACTTTTTAGGCTATGAGTTTCTTCCAGGTCAGAAACATTTCTTTTAAGTTAAAACTAGTAACTAAATATCCTATATAGGGCAAAATATCAGTTGACAGGGTGGCAGTATAGATTAGTAAAAAAAAAACCAAAAAACAAAAAACCCTAAAGCTCACTCCATTTCTAGTTTCATCATTTGTAAAATGAGACTGTTTTACTTATGCCATCTCTTAAGATAACAAGGTGAAAGTAATGAAATTACTAAGCCATATAAAATTCTCAGAAACTAATCAAACTAGAAAAAAGGACTATGTTACCTGATGTCTAATCTAATTCTCCAAACTGTTATTTTTTAAAAGTGTAGGGAGTATTCAACAATGCATGGGATACTAACTCAATAACAACCTCCAGAGTTGCTGGTCTTCTCCCCAAAGACCTTATAAACATATAAATAAATAAGCTTCAAACTGACTTCACTTTCAGCAAACATGAATTCCCTTACCCCTGCCATTCCACTACTGAATCAGTAACATTTTCTCCTAGCTCCCAGAACAAAGTGCCCCTAAAATCCTCCTCCCACACAAACTACTCCCCACAAGGTACCTTTAGCTTTTTCTATCTGTTGGAAGCCCTTCCCTGATCTGATCACAGCTGTCATTATCCTTCTTCTCAAGTGAGGAATCACCCTTTCCCCTCACAGGAGTGTTCCTCTTTCTATCCTTTTCATTGGTGAAAGGCATACCATCACCATGGACACAGAGCTTCTGAAGTTCCCACTCTCTGGTAGTTTCTAGTTAGGGGATCCAAGAGAAGCTGTTTTGCTAATAATGTGCTACTACAGATGAAATTGTATTTCTGCATCCCTAATTTAGAAACCTGCATTTGTACTGTTCTTACTCTGTATTAGATTCGGGAATTCACAGAACATGGTTATGCGTCAAAGAAATATACTACAAGGTAAAAATTAATGAAGTAATAGGTAATGGGGAGGTTCTAAAATATTACTGGTATCTTTCAATTATTAAGTTATTGTGGGCTAACACTGAGACCAGAGCATTTTAACAAACTGTTTCTAGAAGAAAAATACATGTGTTTGTTAGGCCCCACAATTCTTTCCTTTGACTGTTCTAACAGACTCTTGGCCTTTGAGACAGATGTTTATGTTTCCTCTTATCTTCCACAGCATTTAATTCCATCTTTTAGATACAATTTTTTGGGGGGGGGGGGGAGTCAGAGAGCGATCACAAGTAGGCAGAGAGGCAGGCAGAGGGGGGAGCAGAAGGAAGCAGGCTCCTTGCTGAGCAGACACCCTGATGCGGGGCTCGATCCCAGGACGCTGAGATCATGACCTGAGTTGAAGGCAGAGGCCCAAACCACTGAGCCACCCAGGCACCCTAGATACAATTTTAATATTAAAAAATGAACACAAATTGGACTTCTCTTAAATGTTCATTTAATGTTCCTTATACATTTAAGGAATTTGATACATTAACAGTTTCATTTTAATAAATAACCTAAAATACAATGTACCAGTTAGACAAAACAAATTAGACAAACACTCAGCAACATGGCCAGGTTTTAGAAAGAAAGAGGGAGGTGAGTGAAGGGGACTACAAGAATTCGACTAAAGCCTAATGTATAATTAAAATACATGAAATAAAACATTTTATATGACATAAAGGGATACATATCAAATATATTAAAGGGTCACTTATATAGGGACTAGTTATAAAGGAAAACAGAAAAACGGTCCTTTAATGAACCAGTGATGATGGGTATGACACAAACTAAGGAATATCACTAACTCAATACTCTAGTAATTAAGGTTAAAAACTGATACTTCAAGCATAGCCATCCTCTTTCACAGTAAACAGAGTTGCTCAAGAATTTAAACAATTTTTTAAATTGTGGTAAAGTATATATAACATAAAATTTACCACTTCAACCATCTGCGAGTGTACAGTTAACAATTTTTATTAAAGTTGTCACTGTCCTTTTAATACCTTTGACAGTGTAGGAGGATGATACTATATAAATATGAATAATCTTGTTTTGATTATCTTCTACTCTAAAAAAAGCTATGAAAGAATCTGAGTGTTTATAAACATACGTATTTACTGAACACTTACAGGAGAGCCCTAAGGATATCAGATAGCATGATCCATCACCATTGTATAACAGACTGTATTAATGTTTAAGAATTCAAACTCCATTTGCCCCAAGAACAGGGACAAAGGTGTAAGAGATCAAGTTCACTATAATTAAATCTTCTGAAATTTCTGTTTTCACTTTAAGCACAATGGTCCAAGAAAAGAACAATCTGGATTTCTCCTGAAGCACTGCCTTTGAATAGCACCTGGAGGGTCAGATAGTGCTATACACAGGTTCCATGACTCCCTCTCTTAACTGTCCAAAGATAGAAGAAAAATACAGGGGAAAAGCTTCACAAGAAACCTGGAAGTGAAAACTAGTGATGCTTTGTTCCCCACTCCCTCTTCATGAACCAATGGGTCTCTTTATTTTAACCCTGTGTTTTCAGTTATCAGGATAAAAACTGACCTGATTAAATCTGTGGCAATTTCAAAAACAGGTGGGAAAGATGTGTTTGAGAGCCCATGTTCCCCTCAGGACAAAGGACAATAAATGAGAAACAGTTATTGATCTGAATAATTCATTTTATAAGCATTTTTCCAGTTGACAGATTAAATTCACCTGCAGTGATCACTACTACCCGTACCAAAGAGTTCCCGTAAATGTAACCGGTTAAAGTCAAGCATGACTAGTATAGGGTAATAAGCACACCAAGAGGTGATTTTACTATCTACTCACTTGAGCATTTCAATCTTTCAGAAGTCTAAAAAGTCTAACAATCTAAATCAATGTTGATTTAAAATTCATTGTAAAGATCATTTGGAATTTTTTTAATACTAACTGTTACTAAATATTTTATTAATTACCTAGGAGAAAGCATTCTACTTTTTAATGTGAATGTAGGAGTTCTATAATTTTCATAGGTGGAAACCCAGGTAAATAATCTCCCTTAACTTAAGGCCTCTAATAGAGCCTCTATGACTCCTCTACCACCCCAAGTCATTTAGGTAATGTCCACCAAGGTAAAAAGCTGAATGTGTCCCAAAGGAAGAGGAAAACTTCTTTTCTAAAATGGACAAACCCAATCCTAGGGATCCTAGGAATTAAGTTCCTTAATAATATTAGGAATAAGGATACCGTGAAAAGCATTATTTGAGTTTCAAAGGTGACTACTTTTGTCATACCCTTTTAATCTTAAATAAGATGAGATATACCTTGTTTGCAAATTCTGAGGTAGTAAAGGAGGAGCTAAAAAATTCGTGATAATCTTGTAATAATCAAGAAAAGACATGAAATAAATACAGGGAAAGGATTAAAAAATAAAGAGTAATTAAGCCTATATTCAACTATATTTGTTTACTACTATAATAACAACTTCTTACCTTGTGGAATTCTCTTCTGAGAAGAATAGATACAATTCTGTTCCTAAAAAAATTTCAGGTAGAAAAATTAAAATGTTGGTTTTAAAACAGGAAGCCTCTTAAAAATAAAAAGTTAACAAAATGCTAATCCAGTACATTCAGAATGTCATGACATTTGGTATTACCAAAACTTAAGAGACAGTAAGTCCCTTAAACAAAATAAATAAGTATAAAAAGTATAAAGTATAAAATTATAAAGTATTAAAAAAGTATTTTAATATTTGTATTAAAATATAAAATTCATTATTTTTATTATTACAAAAACACTATTCTACTGACTATCAAATCATTTCTTCTAGGTACATAGTAATGTCTCAGCACATTTTCATATTCTAAAAACCGGTACTCAATTGGGTTTTACTCTTACCAAGATTTGATATCCCGAAAGGTAGTTTTTAGGTGTACTCCATATGTCATAAAATTTACCCCTTTAAAGTGTAAAATTTAGTGGTTTTTACTACAGTCACAAAGTTATGTAACCATCACCACCATATTATTCCAGAACATTTTAATTACCCCAATAAGAAACCCTGTACTAAAGAGTACATTTTTATTCATAGGGAGAAACATCTAAAACAATTAATTTTAAAAGATATAAAAGAAGCATACTCTTCACAATACTAAGATCAAAATGATTTTTTTTTAAAAAATGTACAGAACAGAGACTGGGAAGGAAAACAAATATACAAACATTTTAAAAAGAGCTGTATTCAGATAGTGGTAACATAGTGACTCTTTTTCATGTATTTCCTCTAAAGCTCTGATTTTATAAACCTTTACGGTTCTTAAAAAGGTACAACACAGCATACATTCTGTAGAGCTACATGCTCTATTTTGTACTACAATCCAAAGTAACAAAAGAAACACAAGCTAACACTTAAGAAAATGTCCACTATACTTTCTAGTAAATGTTTTTCAAAGTAGATAAAATAAGTATAAAGTTTTAAAAAATTCGGGCCGCACTTACTAATCTGGTTGAAAAGCCACAGCTGCATCTTATTTTATGACAAATTGACTGTTTCATCACTTTTGCATCTGGGCGTCTACTTCTTAGTGGTCATTTCTGAAATAAAGACATAGTCATTAAGAACATATCATAACAAAAACATCAAATCTTTAAGGACAATTTCCTAAATTTTAGTGTCTATAAAAAGAGTTATCAAAAAATTTCTTGAGCAACCTTCTAATAAAAAACATTACCAGGGCTGAGGATGAAGTGAGAGAGCTCGAATATATGCTGTCACCCCATGAGACCAGAATTACGTTACACATACTGAGTATAAAGATCTATAAATTCTTCAGTCCTAAACGCCTTCACCCAGCAGGGTCTTGCAATTCCTAAGAATGCCATTTACAGACTGGAAAAAGAAAAAAGGAAGATGTAGGAGAGAAGCCCTAAAACTCCACATTTGGAAAAAATAAATTAACTAATAATGTATGTTTGTATCTCCCCCCCCATACACCCCTATAGAAAGAAGGCTCCAAAAGAGATTTTTACTGGCTTTATGTACTGATATCTTTTGAGCACTTAAGACAATGACTGCCGTGCAGTAAGTGCTCGGTAAATATTCAGTGAAAGACTGAATAAACTGATGAGTGATGTAATTTTAATTGATGAAATATTTAACCTGGTACTATTTCAAAATGGTAAATTCTTAAAATGACATTTCTTCCACACATATACCATTGCTATCAATGCCAACTATGTCATCGTTATTGTATTTTCCCCAGCAAACAAAGCCCATAATTAAAAGACAAGACACGGTACCAGCCTTCAAGGAACAGAACAAAGGCATATGTCACTATGTAATTTTGTTACTGCAATCTTTGGGGGAAAACTCCAAACGGGGAATTGCTAGATATATAATTTTGCTAAATATTGCTAAATGTTGCAAGTAGGCTATTTTTTTTTATTTCTTTTTTATTTTCTTATTATTATTTCATTAACACATAATATATTATTTGTTTCAGGGGTACAGATCTGTGATTCACCAGTTTTACACAATTCACAGCACTCACCATAGCACATACTCTCCCTAATGTCCATCACCCAGCCACCCCATCCTTCCTACCCTCCTCCATTCCAGCAACCCTCAGTTAGTTTCCTGAGATTAAAAGTCTCTTATGGTTTGTCTCCCTCTCTGGTTTTGTCTTGTTTCATTTTTCCCACTTCCCCTATGATCCTCTGTCTTGTCTCTCAAATTCCCCATATCAGTGAGATCAGATGGTGACTTACTTCGCTTAGCATAATACCCTCTAGTTTTCCACATTACTGCAAATGGCAAGATTCCGACTTTTCATGGCTGCATAATATTCCTGTGTGTGTGTGTGTGTGTGTGTGTCTGTGTGTGTGTCTGTGTGTGTGTGTACCACATCTTTATCCATTCATCTGTTGACAGACATCTAGGCTCTTTCCACAGTGTGGCTATTATGGGCATTGCTGCTATAAACATTTGGATGCATGTGCCCCTTTGGATTAATACATTTGTATCTTTGGGATAAATACCTAATAGTGCAATTGCTGGCTCATAGGGTAGCTCTATTTTCAACTTTTTTTTTTAAGATTTTATTTATTTATTTGACAGACAGAGATCACAAGTGGGCAGAGAGGCAGGCAGAGAGAAAGAGGAAAAAGCAGGCTCCCTGCTGAGCAGAGAGCCCAATGTGGGGCTCAATTCCAAGACCCTGGCATCATGACCCGAGCTGAAGGCAGAGGCTTTAACCCACTAAGCCACCCAGGTGCCCCTATTTTCAACTTTTTGAGGAACCTCCATACTGTTTTCCAGAGTGACTGCACCAGCATGCATTCCCACCAACAGTGTAGGAGGGTTCCCCTTTCTCTGCATCCTCACCAACACCTGTCGTTTCCTGACTGGTTAATTTTAGCCATCTGACTGGTATGACATGGTATTTTGAGGTTTTGATTTGTATTTCCCTGATGCCAAGTGATACTTAGCACTTTTTCATGTGTCTGTTGGCCATTTGGATGTCTTCTTTGCAGAAATGTCTGTTCCTGTCTTTGCCCATTTCTTGACTGAATTATTTGTTCTTTGGGTGTTGAATTTGATATTTCTGTATAGATTCTGGATACTAGCCCTTTATCTGATATGTCATTTGCAAATATCTTCTCCCATTCTGCCGGCTGTCTTTTGGTTTTGCTGCTTCCTTTGCTGTGCAAAAGTTTTTTATCTTGATGAAGTCCCAATAGTAAAGTAGGCTATTTTTTTTTTTTTTAACATGTATGTTCTTTAAGCACTAGTTGTGGAGACAGGAAGGAATATAAGAAATTTTTTTACATGGAATAAAAAGTTGACAAATCTCAAGAATAACCACGTGTCGGAGGCAGGCCCCTGGCCAGGGCGGCCTCCGCCATTAAAAGATGGCGCCTGGCTAGTTGCCAGGTTAGGATTGCCTCGTGAGACTAAGCGGAACGCCCAAAGAGGAAGTAAACAGCATTGGTTGCTAGCGAAGCTGTTCCTTTAGGTGCACAGCCTGATTTGCTCGCTCCTGTACCCTGCTCGCTGATTGGTCATGTAAGTGTATATAAGTGTGTAGACTTGCGGAAATAAAGAGAGAGAAGATGCATCCGAACTGGGGCGTCTTGTCGTCCTTGCGGGTCGAGGGTGATAACCACGAAGGAAACCAGGAACTCTCTACTTCCCATACTATACCTGAATTAGTATTTCACACAATGCTATTCTTTTTGTTTAAAAAAAGGGTGGGGAGGGGGACTACAAATATTAATACAAACCTCGGGGTTTTTTCTTTCAAAAGGAAAAGAGCACTGGAAGGATAAACCAAAATCATGTTTAAATGGTTATCTAAAGGAAAAAGAAAGCAGGATGAAAGGGACAGGGATGAAAGTCAGACTTCTCAACCTTGTTTTACAGTTTTTATGCTGGAGACATGTTTTAAGATCAAATGAACATATCAATGGTAATGACATTTTGAACATCAAAGTGGAATGACTACCACTAATTGAAACATTAAATATATATTTTTCTTTTAAAGATTTATTTATTTGAGAGAAAGAGGCTGCACATGAGCAGAGGAAGGGGACAGAGGGAGAGAATATACAACCAGACTTCCACTGAGCACGGAGCTCAACGTGGGGTTCCATCCCATGACCCATGAGATCAGGACCTGAGCAAAACACCTAGAGTCAGATGCTAAAATGACTGAGCCACCCAAGTGCCTCCAAAACATTAAATATATTTTTAAAGGGGTGCCTGGGTTGCTCAGTGGGTTGGGCCTTTGCCTTCACCTTGGGTCATGATCTCAGGGTTCTGGGATCGAGTCCCACATCTGGCTCTCTGCTAGGCAGGGAGCCTGCTTCCTCCTCCCTCTCTCTCTCTCTGCCTGCCTCTCTGCCTGCTTGTGATCTCTGTCAAATAAATAAAATCTTTTAAAGAAAAAAAATATATATATTTATATATAAATATATTTCATATATATATATATATATGCATGCTTTCCCCCCTTCTCTCTGCCTACCTCTGCCTACTTGTGATCTCTGTATGTCAAATAAATAAATTAAAATCTTTAAAAATAAGTAAATAAATAATGATCAATGGTTGCTAAAACCATTAGGTAAAAAACTAAAAGGAAACTTTATAATAGATAAATCAAGTAGACAAACTTTGAACCCAGCAATTAATTTTAACATCATTAAAAAATGGGTCAAACACTATGTGCAGAAATATTTATCGCTACACACTAAGTGTTCATCTTGGGAGCTCCAGTTTCAAAAGACATCCATAATGTTACCATTTTTAACATTTCCACTCTAACCACCATGGTCCATGCCACCTTAGTTCTCATCCATATTACCCTAATAGCTCCCTATCTGATCTCTCAGCCTCTCCCTTTGCTCAACTCAATAAGTCAGTCAGATAAGTCTTTTACAAAAGAAAGTTAGATCATGTTATTCTTCCGCTCAACCCTCTGAGTCCATCTCACCAGTCTGAAGCCAAAATCCCTAACAAAGGCCATAAGGACATGATCTTATATTTGCTTTCCACTTCTCTCAAACATGATCTCTTACCATTCTCCTCCTTGTTAAGGATCCTTGCCTTAAACACTTCAAGCACGTTCTCACTTCAAGGACTTGTCTTTCTTTTCCTCTGCCTGGAGAACAGTATCTGTCTTATTCTTCCTCCACTTCCTCTAGGGCTTAGTTTTTACAAGTTATCTTATCAAGAGATAGGTCCTGGTACCCTAGGTGAGCTCAAAATACAAAATATCTGCCTCAGATATTCTTATCTGGCAGAGAATATGTAAGGAGAAATATTTTGGAGATGGTAATTAACCAAAATATGAAAGTGACCAATTACTGTATCTTTGTGCCTAAACATCTGCAGAATTGCACTGCCCCTTTTAAAAAGGTTCTTAAGGTCCCAACTTCAAAGAATTAATGAAGGTAAAGCCACAACAGTGCTTTTTTGGGGGGTGCTATTTTGTTTTTAAATCACCTGTATCATAACTCTAGGAAGGAGTGGTAAATGATTTGAAAAATAAATGAGTCCCATTAAAGGGGAACCTGGATGGCCCAGTCAGTTAAGCCTCTGCCTTCGGATCAGGTCATGATCTCAGGGTCCTGGGATGGAGCCGTGAATTGCGCTTCCTGCTTAGCAGGGAGTCTGCTTTCTCCCACTGCTCGTACTCTCTTTCTCTCAAATAAATAATTTTTTTTTAAGATTTTATTTATTTGACAGACAGACATTCCAAGTGGGCAGAGAGGCAGGCAGAGAGAGAGTGGAGGAAGCAGGCTCCCTGCTGAGCAGAGAGTTCTATGCGGGCCTCAATCCCAGGACCCTGGGATTATGACCTGAGCTGAAGGCAGAGGCTTAACCCACTGAGCCACTCAGGCGCCCCATCAAACAAATAAAATTTTTTTTAAATTTATTTATTTATTTATTTACTTGACAGAGATCACAAGCAGGCAGAAAGGCAGGAAGAGACAGAGGTGGGAGAAGCTGGCTCCCCACTGAGCAGAGAGCCCCAATGTGGGGCTGGATGTGGGGCTTGATCCCAGGAGCCTGGGATCATGACGTGAGCCGAAGGCAGAGGCTTTAACTGAGCCACCCAGGTGTCCCAAAATTTTAAAAAATAAATAAATAAATGAGTCCCATCAAAAAACAACAACTAGCAAAATAATTGGCCCTTTCCTCCACTCCTTTAGGGACTTCTCTTTAGGATTACATTATAAAGTTCCAAGTAATCTCAGAGAAAGTTTAAACTACTTTCAAATTTGATACCTTTAGGTACCATGACCACCAGAAAGAATCAAAAGAACTCACTAACTCAAACATGACTAGACTAGCTATGACATGGTAGGGATGTTTGAACTTAATTATTTTTCTTTAAATAAACAAACTCCCCTGGGCTAAAGCCTACTCTGCCTTTTAAACATCCTGTGGCTGGCAAGCTTCAGAGTCTTAAGAGACATAGCCAGGGGACAGAGAAAACAGCAAGTATGACTCAGTGATCACATTTAATAGGCTCTGAAGACCAAAACAAAGATACCAGTTCTGGCAAGAGATCTCTAGAATTGCCCCAAAACTGACTTATCCACATACCTTTCATCTGAACAATCTATTTTCACTTAGTTTAAGGTTCACAAAGCACTTGTTATGTGCCTATCAGACCTTAGGTACAGAAATAAACCAAAAACAAACAGCAGGGATTCTAAGAGTTGGATGATGAAATTTAATGTTAAAATCAGCTTTGTCTGGGTGGGGGTGGAGGTGAAGAGAAGTCTTGAGTATTTTTGTGCAGAAATACCCCACTCGTTTAGAAATCAGACTTTAGCAAGTTCAACCACTTCAAAGAAGGCTTGTGATATTAAAGTAACCTTTCTTGAGCAACTCCTTTTTGGGGGGGGAGGGGAGTGCCTGTGGGCACAGAAGGTGGCAGGCGGGGGCAGGGCAGCAGGAGAGCAGAGACAGAGGGAGAAGGAAAGAGAATCTCAGGCAGGCTCCACACCCAGCATGGAGCCCCAAGCAGGGCTTGATCTCATGACCTGAACTGAAATCAAGAGTCAGAAGTTCAGCGGACTGAGCCACCCAGGTGCCCCTTCTTGAGCAACGTCTGTGTACCAGTTATCTACATTAGCTCACTTAATTCTCAGAACTTTTCAATGGGAAAGCTATTTTAAAAAAGCACACGGAGTGGTTAAATAACTTGTCCAAACCAGAAAGAAACAGCTCCATGATGCAAAATTTTTCTTTTCACTAGTATGATCTGTACTAAACTGGAATGAAATTATTAGTCACAAATACCACATCTGTCCTATAGGAGTAACATGTAAATCCAGGCAGCTCATACAAGAAATGTGTTCCATTCTTCAAAAGTTGCTTTAAATAAAAGGACAAAGGGGAAAGTTCACTGTTACATATACTGAAAAGAAATCTATGGCATTAAGAGATGAATCAGAAAAAATATGCTACACTGAGGTCTAAGGGAACTGGGTAACTAACTAGTCACACCACGGCTCAGTAACTAGTATTCTCTCACTATGACTAACTTCTATCTCTTGTAAGTCACTGATAGTTATTCCATACACTCAGAGAAGTCAGGCAAGAAACACTAAGATACAATAGACTGGGTACACAGGTATTTATCAAAAATAGTTTCTGTACTTTTCCAGATGTTTGAAATATTTCTTTCACTCCTGGTAATATAGATATAGACAAATACAAACATTAGAGTACCCCACTAATTTCTTAAAATTTACAACAGAATTAGTAGAGTTAAGATTGTAATTTTCCTTTTCTAGAGAATTCTCTCATGTGAAACAACTTAGTTCCTGACTCCATGGGATAGGATAACACTTACTGGCCTCACTTCTTTATAACGAACAGAACCTAATGTTTAATGAGTCATCAATCAGAAAATATTTTGTAACCTGGTGATTCACAGACCTGTACCCCTGGAGCTAATAATACATTATATGTTAATAAAAAATAAAAACTAATTTTAAAAATGCTGTAGAAATATTTTTCAGAAATGTAAGTTTAATTATTATTAGATGCACCCACTGCCTATGACACAATAAAACAAAGTAACATACCTATTGTAAAATAAAAAGACAAAGATAATCAGGACACATCACTGGGGAAAGGTAGCCTTGCTTCACTGAATGTCCTTAGTCGTGTAAAGAAAGTGAAAACTCCTTGGAACAAATTATCCCCATTGACTAAAAAACATACCATTTAAACAATGGACCTCTTCACAGAGAAGAGACTCAACAGATTGATGACTTAAAGTTTCCAAAGGCCTAAACAGATACGCTGGTCTTCTAAATACTTGAATGTGACCTGGGAATTGACAGCATAAATTAACACTTAAAAAAAAAATCTCTCTCAATTTTAAGGAGAGGACACACTTCCCCATAACACCAATTATGAATAATACAACCTTATTTTTTTCAAAATAACTTAAGAATCTTAGTGTTTCTTTCTCAAAGATGAAATACTTTGTGTGCAGGCCTATCATTAAGATTAAATAAGGATAATATAAGGATAATGGGAATGCCTGCATGGTTTTCTTTTTTTTTTTTTTTCTTCTTTTTTTTAAAGATTTTATTTATTTATTTGACAGACAGAGATCACAAGCAGGGAAAGAGAGAGGAGAAAGTTGGCTCCTCACGGAGCAGAGAGCCCGATGTGGGGCTCGATCCCAGGACCCTGGGATCATGACCTGAGCCAAAGGCAGAGGCTTTAACCCACTGAGCCACCCAGGCACTCCAAACTGCATGGTTTTCAAGTCAACATTGGGGGCATTACCTACAGCTTTGTTATTTTATTTTATATTTCAACAAAATGTAAGTAGATAGCACACACAGTATTGTTTCTTAAAACTTTATCACATATACAATCTCTTCCTACAGTTAATGTTTGTCTTTTTCTCTCTCTCCTTCCTTTCTTTACCTTGGCACTCACACACACAGAATGAGTAACTATTATTTTTAAAACCTTCTGTTTTGTATACAAACATGCTAGGCACACGCTGGTCATGATATAAAATGTATTTCTTAGTAAGAAACAAGACATCTTAACATGTGATTCTACCTAGAACATCAAGGTAAATATTTCCAGAGTTAATTTCTTCAGTGTCTTCAACATTACACATAACAAGGACATTTATACAAATCTAAGTATCACAGAGTCTGCAGGTTTATTGTTTTTCATGAATTTTAATACTACACACAATAAAACAGTCACTAAGAAAAGTAGCTTGATATTAAAACAGGTTTACCCTTCTTTCAGGGAATGGAGTTACTTGAATACCGAAATACCTCAGTATTTGATACCTTCTTCTTGAAGATGCTGTCATCATACGTATGTGTCCCAGGAACTATAACCCAACTCCATTAATGTCCTCAAAAGGAGAAACAATTTTTATAATGCTCACTTCTACCCTTTTTTTTCCTAGATGGTAGCCCGTAACTTCAAAAATAGAAATCAACCAAGAAAGCATTGTAATTTTTTTCTAAATTCCTCCTTTATCTGTTAGAGGAGGAAAATATCACCTTCATTCATTAGAAGTTCTGGTGGGCTCTAAATAGTTTTCAGCAATATATTACAGACTTTTTTCTCCACAACCAAACTCTTTTTAAGATACTCTCTCATGATGGGTATCGTACAAGGGACTAAAGAAGGAATGACCAGTGTCTTCAACTAGTTTCCAGCAAATTAAAAAGCAGAATTCATGTCACATGAAAGGACCTTCAATAAATCCATATCCTGAAATACTAAATACAAGCTATACCTGTTTTCTTTGAACTTCAGCTATTAAATACTTTTCTCCTAAAAATCCACACAACTTTTAGATAATTCAAAGGAATTCAGTGGCCCTACACAACTTGTACCTCCATGATACATAAAGAACTTGCTTAATAGTCTATATTTAAATGGCACGTAGAAGAGGAAATGCTAGGATGGAAGGAGAATGAGAAAGACAAGCCTTAGAAATTGGCCATATTAGAAATAACAGAACAGATGTTGAGAGTAATGGGGAAAAAAACCCTGTGAAATCATTTTACATTTTACAGGTGAAGAAACTGAAACAGCTTATGAGCAAAGAAAGAACTGAAGTTCACATTATAAATGTTATTTCCCCCCAGACTTACCCACTCCAACAAATTTATAGTAAGTATTTTAGCTTAATGCATACATAATACAAGCAGAACGGAGTGCCATGCTGAAGAGTTTAAATGCATGATTTCTGAATACAGCACGTAAGTTAAGGGAAATCAGAAATGGCCCATGTGTCCTTTAGGAATGACAGAATTCGAACAAGTAACCGGTTTCCTTGCTGTAGCTCTTTAGGTCAGTCTCAGGTGGACAGATCACTATTTTGGCCCAGCAGGACATCTCTTAAAAGATGACTATTTAAATTCACATTAGCTAACGTCCATCAAGATAAGAAACTTGTCTATATGCCAACATCATATTTTCAACCTGGTAGCTTAATAAAAGGACTAATGCCCATTTGAGCATCGCTGGCCCACTAAACATGTTTTTTTAATTAAAAAAAAAAAAAAAAAGGAGGGCACCTGGGTGGCTCAGTGGGTTAGGCCT
The DNA here is from genome assembly GCF_011764305.1 of Mustela putorius furo. Classification (NCBI taxonomy): domain Eukaryota; kingdom Metazoa; phylum Chordata; class Mammalia; order Carnivora; family Mustelidae; genus Mustela; species Mustela putorius. Next base: position 43,857,883 of record NW_025422368.1, on the reverse strand, counting down.
CTAGCTTCAACTGAGGTCATGATCCCAGGGTCCTGGGATGGAGCCTGGCATCGGGCTCTCTGCTCAGCGGGGAGCCTGCTTCCTGCTCTTCCCCTGCCCCCAGCCTGTCTCTCTGCCTACTTGCGATCTGTCTCTGTCAAATAAATAAAAAAATAAAAATCTTTAAAAAAAAAAAAAAAGGCATAAATCTCAAAGTTAAAGTAGCAGAAAAGCCGAGTAAATAACAACAATTGCATTTATACAAAAATCCTTTGTACACACCCAGCACTGGACAAAACAAGAAATTCATAGAAAAATAAAGAGTTCTCAAATTAAAATTTATATCCTAAGAAAGATGAGACAGAGGTAAGGACAAAAAACATAATATATTCAGTATTAAAACTGTAATATGTAAAGATGACAAAAATCATTTTTAATTTAAAGGTCATTTACCTTACATCATGTAGTTCTCTAGCACCCAACCCACATTTACTGCCTACAAGAGTATGTGTGTGGAAGGGCACTTGATCTACTCACTTTCACAAAAGTTACAGCTGCCCATTTAGTCCCAAAGGCACAAATGGATAAAAAAACGTTATTATAAAGCTCTATTTTGGTAGCACAGAAAAATCTGCAGGACAGACAGACAGACTTGTGCTAAAGCAATAATTAACCAGAGTTGTGGTTTATGAAGAAATACTCTAACTTGGCTGACATCATAGTAACTATGGGAGTTTCTCTTCATGATTCTTCACCCCCCAAACCAAGTTGGATACATCCCAAGTTAAATAACAGCTCCTGTTTATTACTCCTAGATATCACATACTTTTTTAGCTTTAAAATAGTTCATAAGTCAATTTAAAATGCAAACTGGTATAGAGGCTTAAACAGTTTACTTAACAGTAAACAAGGCTTACTGTTTACTCTAGAGAAAGCCTTGATTTCAACTTTAAAAAAATAAAAAGGCCTCAGTGACCTTCCTAAAGCAGGGGAGGGGGAGTTCCACTGTGTTTCAAGCTGCCATTATAAGTAACAAAGGACACAAAGAATGATGCTGATAGGAGGATAACACGTGTTGTATGCCCCCCCATTCCTTTCATATGTATTTGTCTGTGTCTCCCTAGTGGGGAGGTGTGGGGAGTGTCATTCTCCCTTCGTGTGTGTGTGTGTGTGTGTGTGTGTGTGTGTGTGTGTGTATTTTTCTCTTCCTGCTTCAGTCTTGGTCTTCAGTCTTGGTCACAGACTGTCCTTCTGTCTCCCTTATACTCAGTAACTGGCTTCCAAGCACTGATATTCCAAAAGAACTGTATCAGACTATAGCATGTGGCAGTCACAAAATGAGAAACTACAAATCACAAAATGAGAAAAAGAATCAGAAATTATTCAGTCAGCTGAAAATATAGAAAATTAAAGCCACAAATTTTCAACTGCCTTTAAATACATATATACAATACATAAGATTTTAATAAACTGAGTGGTCAAACAGATTTATTTACAAGAATTTGAGATAAATATATTGGGAGTAGGGGAGTTTTTAAAGAGTCAGTTTAATACTGAAGTTGTAAGCACAGGCTTCGGAATCATAGCTTTGAGTTTGTGTCTCAGCTCTGAACGGGCTAACTATATGATCCCTCTTGGCCTACTAGTTCATGTCTAACACTGTGAGGATGATCTATGACACAGCTTGTAAGACACTTTTAGCACAATGACTATCACACAGAAAGGACTCAACACGTACTACATATAAAACATCATATGGAGTCAATAGTTTATCTTTTTTTTTGGGGGGGGGGGGTCTGCCCAGCATCTAACTTTCCCTTAAGTTTGGGAACTTTTCCACCTTGTGATTTCAGAAGGTCAAATAGTTTTCCACATCTTAAAATTGAGAGTCCACTTCCCCCCACCAATTTTATGATTTCAAAAGTTAAACACTTTCCCACATGTTGTATACATGTAGGACATGGGCTCTGCCAAACACACACGCCCAGCCCAGAATATGAATGGGCAACTAGAGGGCAGGCAAAACAGAGACCAAAAGGAACTCGCTCCCACATTAACGGTGGAGTAACTGCAGCAAGGTCAAGTCCTGGGCAGAGGTGGCAGCATTCAGAGCCATCCAGAGCTAGCCACGTCACTGGGGCAGGCTGTGGCGTCTGTCAGTCTGTCTCTAGATGCTACCAGCATCCTCATGGGAATCATTGTGCAATATGATTTTGGGCATTGTTTCTGGCTGCTTAGCCCTGAATACTGGTTCTCTAACCCTGGAGCAACAATTTGATGAGCCCCTGAGCTCTACTCGGTATCCTTTTAAAATACACAATATGCCTGAATTGGTTTTTACTGCCACTAGGAATTCTTACTGACAAATCAGGTACGGTTTACATCCATTTTCACTTGCCCCACCACCACATGGGAAAAGAGACTCTATTTTAAATCTCTCCAGAGATAAAAAAGTATTGTTCACTATCAACCAACTGCTTTATCCTGTAAGGCCTTGGAAATCTTATTTTTATACATTTTAGATAACCACTTTCCTAATTCAGAAGATGGGAAATAACTCATCAATTTGAGATTTCTTTCAAAGGAATACAGTCAATAATAAGCAATGACACAAGAAAGTGTAACTAAATGCAAGGAGTGACTATTATTGAGGTAACAGAAATGACCCTAACACACCTAAAACCACCTTGTATCTATTCTCAACAGCTTGCTTTGGGGCAGGAGCTATTCACTTGAGGTTCTACCACCAAGGGACTCCCTCTGCGTCTTAAGGGTTATCTTAAGGTCAAAATTTTAAAAATTATTATCAAAAGGCCTTAAGTAGTCCTCTTGTAACAAACAACTCCATAAAATACCTGTATTTAACAAAACTATTCAATTCTCTGTTAAAACGGGGCACAGCAAGTAAGTGCCTGATTGTCACAGGCTGATTTTTCAATATATAAAACACACTCCTCTTCCTCTGCCAGATTTCTCTGCAGGGATATTTTACAGTTCAGTAATGCTTTTTTCCCACTGTTTAGAACGTTAAGGCTCAAATATGTTAATTTTATTACCTGTCAATACATATGTGATACAAGGTTTGTTTTTGTGGGGAAGGTAAAACTGGGGGACTAAATATGTTTTGTTTTGTTTTGAATCTCAGGAGCCAGTTATCAAATAGAATTAAAACTACGCTTTAATGACTAGAAGAACAATCTAAACAAAATCAAATATAGCTTTAAAAAGACCTGACAGTCTTTTCAGATTAAAATTCAGAAAAAATAATCAAGCATTTGGAAATGCATACTGACATCTAATATACACCTAAAGCATAAAAAAATCAGTAGAAAAAACCCTGAATTTTGGCAGAGATTTGTGGGGGAAGAAAAAAGGCCATAGATTTTTAGGGTTCATGACAATTATGCATTAAGTGTCCTAAATTATGTTATAGAAGTAGCTGAGGCTGTAAGAGTTAAACACAGCTTACCCAAGGAACTCATCCTCTGATTTCTAGCTGAGTAATATCACTAAAACATCTTCAGCCTGTCCTTCAAATTGAGTCAAAATAAAGTTAATGGAGCACCATATGGTTTTAATTCCTGAATTTAAAAATAACAAAAAAATATTAAAGCCAAGGCAAGTGATTTCAAAATCCAACTGTTAGTACTCTTTTTAATATAAATAAAGGTCTGATTTATGATACTTTAAAAATACCCTGGCCTTATCAATGTAGAAAAAGTCAAGAAAAGTAAAGACTTTTTATGGTGTCCATAACTTCATTTCTATATAACTTGATGTGTTACAAAGCGAAATCATTTCTGCTTATGTGCTAAGGGATATTTCATTAATCACTGGTTATAATTTATTGGTTGTAATTTACTGCAAGAATTATACCTAAACAACAAAATTGAAACTTATGCCATTTAACAATGACAAATTGTTTCTGGTTATAATCTACCTGCCCTTAAAGAAAACTATTATCGCTTACAGAAAAGTTTCTTTGCATTTGGTTAAAGCTAAACATAGCTTTCGACTTAGGGAGTCAAAAGAAAATGTTCAAACAGAACCTAACTCTTTTTTAAATGAGACATGTTCAAAAAAAATAAAATGAATGTGACATGTTCAAGTCAGCCTCACAAGCTAACTATATCTATGTTTCATGAGAGGCCTAGAAGAAACAAGACTAAGGAGGCCCTAAGACTGTTTCTGGAGTACTACTCTATAATGAGGAGTAATTTATGGTATCAAACAACAGTAACAATCAAAATGCTTTAAAAAGGAAGCAGATGAGAGCTAACATACTCATATCAGAATAAGGCACAAGAACAAAAAATACCTGAAAACCCAAAGAGAAAAGGGAGTGACTAGCTGTGTAAAGAGACAAAGTTTAGAGCTAGGGTTTAAGGAAAAACAGTAAGAGAAAGAACCCCAAATATCTACTGAGTTGGGTTTTTGTTTTGTTTTGTTTTGTTTTAGGTTACATACAGTGTTTGATTTAATCTTCACAACAACTTTTAACACAGATCTGAGCACTTTACCACTCCTCTTAATGGATCATGGAAATCAACAATTGACCTAACCCTCTATCCATCCTCCCACATAATTTGACCAGAACAGATTTGTTTTAATACAATTTTAATTATTCAAGTAATATCATGTTTTTAATTGAAAGCCTGGAAAATATAATGGTTATACCAAAATTTATATCTTTTTTACTGCTTTTATAATTAATATTTTAATGACTATCTTGTACATAAATTTCTCTGCACATTTTTATTCCATTTATAAAGTGGATATAAATGGAATTCTGGGTCAAAGAGTGTGAGTGAGCACATTCTGCCAGAACATCTGATTTTAATATTACTGAAATGATGAAGGGATGATGGTTCCTTGAAAAAAACAAGTATGCCTTCTTCTCCCCTGTATCCACAAATGCTTAGGTGCATAAGCAAGTTTTCCATAACTGCTGAAAAAATGGAGGAGGGTTCTCTTCCCTCAGCACACAGTTTCAGAAGGGTGATGTTAGAAGACAACAAGCATGCCAAATATCAAAGTCATCAATGAGCTGCCTAAAACTCTTCTTAGGAAGAAAAGAGCACGAATATTGACACTGCAATCTAATACATTTCTGTTGAAGACAATCTGGGGATCTTCAATTATATTTAAAGAATACAGAATTTTAACAGATATATAACACATGGAGGACACTATTTCTCCCAGCTTATATTATTACCTAGATGCCATAATCTGTTATCGTCCATGGAGATCATTCCAGAACTTGTCCATATACAAAATTCAAAGAACTAAATATTTTAACAGTAGCCAGATTGGTCATTTTACTTTTTCTATCAAAAATCATCATGTAGGGGTTCCTGGGTGGTTCAATGGGTTAAGCCGCTGCCTTCGGCTCAGGTCATGATCTCAGGGTCCTGGGATCGAGCCCCACGTCGGGCTCTCTGCTCAGCGGGGAGTCTGCTTCTCCCTCTCCCCTGCCCCTGCTCATGCTCTCTCTTGTTATCTTTCTCAAATAAATATTTTTAAATAAATTTTAAAAATGATAAATGAGGCATGTAGCGGGGAGAACAGACCTTCAGTTAAGCGAGACTGACTTTGACTCCTTCCTAAAACCTCACCTTAAAAGTTTACAATTTTTAGAAGTATAAAACCCACAAGAATAAAGAAAATGAGGAAAGACACAACAGCACATGAGAGAAGTCAATAATATTCCGGAAGCCAGGAAGGGAGAAAAGTGGTAATTAACAGAAGCAAGAAAGCTGAAACCTAAATCCACGACGAAGTCATCGAGAAACAAGATGGTGATGACAGAAAGCAGAAATGGCTGCAAGGGGCTGCAGTGGAAGGAGACATGGGATAGGTACATTTGATAGGTACATTTTCAGATTGGGCTGATATAAAAATTCTGAAGACTGACGGACAGTGGTGATTGTTACACAACAATGTGAATGTACTTAACACCACTGAATTGTACAGTTAAAATGGTTACAATGGAAAATTTTAGGTTATGTATATTTTATCATATTACCACAATATTACCACAATAAAAAAGAGAAGTAAGTGGATTCATGCTGGAGAAATTCAGAGAACGGAAGCATGATGAAGACAAAACGCAGCATGGGGTGAGAAACGAGATGATAGACTGAAACCTCATTTAAGTCCTCCCAAACACCAATCTTCTCAGCCCTGATGAAAGAGTCTAAAGATGCATCTCTGGGGAGGATGGAGCAGAGACCCCAATCTCAGGAACACAAGCCACAAATGAAAGCAAGATGAAATCCCTGACTGAAAAACAGGAAGAATTATGTGAAAGTCTGCATTCCACACGGGATACAGAAGGCAGTCTCCAAGAAGAAGATGGGACTGACAGATTGCCTGATATACCCAGCGATACTGAAAGCATCTTAGATTTGTCAGAGAACTGCGAACGGATTAGTAACAGGCACAAAGTACATAAAATTCCAAGCTCGGATAATTATTTGAAAAAACAATTAAGTTGGACAATAAAGGAAACGCAATCCCAGTGAATTTGTGACTCAGCTGTGAAAATTATTTGCATAGTCATAATAATTTAAATATTAAATAAAGAATTTACCCCCCAAATCCGATATCCTATAAAAGGAACATGACAGAAAAGGAAGTTTATGTAAATGTTTGCAGGCAGTAGATTAATTACGATGACTAATCCTCATTTTTCTTAGAAGGAAATCAAAATGAACTACTACTAAAATGAACTACTGTCTAAAACGAAAAGCCAACACAAAGCAGAACTAACTTAGAAAAATAAAGGCAAGTATCAGAACAAACAGCTGAAAGAACTAAAACTAACTGCTTCTAAAGACTGGGAATCAGAGGTAAAAAGAGAGAGGAAAACTGCTGTTTCTATAAGCTTTGAAATATTATTCTTCAATAAAACTATATATACACAAATATAAATTTTTAAATAAAACTTTAAAGAGGTAAAGCTGATTTTGTCATGTTAAAAAGATGTAAAATTGTCTCAGTTGTATATACATCATTTTTTCAAACTATTATGTTGATTTCTGTCAATTCTACTGAGTTTTCAGTAGTATTGAGGCCCAGTGTACTAAATACCTTTCTTATAACACAATTCCCAAACTGATACAGTATGTAATTCACTGGAGAAATACTTTGGGCATGTAGCAATTCTAAAGCCTAACTGTTTAAAACTACTCCATGAACACAGTGTTTTATTTATTCCTTCCCCCCTAAGAATATATATTTAGATATATTTATACAAAAGCTTATTATTATTTGTAACTCTTGGGTCAAATCCAAATTTTGACATTTTCAATGGCTAGCATTTGTAAGCACCAGGGATGGTAGTGTTTAATTTACCTTTAAGTCTGAATGTCAAACAATACAAATGGGCAAACTGAAAGGCTACCTCATGGAAAAATATACAAAGTACTAAATATGCAAAAGAAAACAGGAAACAATCTTATCTGCAAGAACTGTAGCAACTTGCAACTTTTTAAAAGTCACATTCTTGTGGGTACAAATTCACCAACTAAATATAATCTAATTAACATATTTCTTCTACACAGTCAGAACCAAGAACCTCATTCCAGAAAAAGAAAACACTTCAAAGCACAAGATTAAAACCATGAGCAACTACATCAGAATCTATTAATTTTTTTAAATTAATGAAGTTCTTTTCATATAAAGTTAAAAAACCATGAATCTTGGTTTCCCCTTCTAGTAGTACTAATAATAACCAGTGCTGATTTACAACATATAACTGCTCAATTTCATGTATGGACTACATAACAGATTTCCAAATATAAACAACTTCTACAAAGGCTTAAGAGCCTTAAAATCATATACAGTAATCCCCCTCCTCTTGGCCATGATTTCCTATACCCTTGACCAACCGCAGTCCAGAAGAAGCAGATGATTCTCCTTCTGACATAATATTAGAAGATCAATGTAGCCTAATGCTACGTCACAATGCCTACGTCATTCACTTGACTTCATCTTACCATGTGGTCACTTTGTCATCTCACATCATCACAAGAAGGGTGAGTACAGTACAATAAGATATTTTGAGAGAAACCACATTCACATAACTTTTATTACAATGTATTATTGTAGTTGTTCTATTTTATTCGGTATTGTTAATGTCTCACTGTGCCTATTTTACAAATTAAACTTTACCGCAGGTACGTATGTATAGGAAAAAAACACAGTGCATAATAGGGTTTGGTACTATCTGCGGTGTCAGGCATCCCTGGACATATCCCCTGCAGATGAGCAGGGGATATGTTATATTATTTACACTGAACACCCATACACTGAAACAAGAAACAGTGACAGATACAGCAACCAAGGAAAACTTAAGTATTTATCAATGAGTCCACATGTTAGGAAACAGGAAAGGGAGAGATGCATATGAGACAAGACTCCTGCATTCAAGGAGTCTGAAATTTAGCAATGCAGAAAAGGTACAAAGTGTGTGGGGTGGGGCTTGCCAAGACTAAGACATGAAAACAATTCATGAACAATATAAAAGAAACTGCTGAGTATTAAACTATGAAATAAAAATGATACTTATAAATTTAAAGAAGAGAAAAATAATGGTTGCCTTGAAAATGGAATGAGGCCTTGAACTGGGCTCCAAGTAGAAAAGCATTTGAAGAAACTTGAAGAGAAAGATCAATGGCTCTCTTTCTAGATTTTGCTGTATACTTAAACTTTTTCATAATGAAATACTGAAAGCAAATGTATGCAAAATTTTTAAAAAGTAATCTGAGAGAGAACTGATCCAGAAAAAGGAAAATAAATGAAGCAGCAAACAGAGGGGAAAATTACATACGAAGAAAAAATAAACCGTAACCAACAACCATACTATCTTGTGTATCAGTAAATGTTCATACTATTTTGAATAGCCTCATTCTATTATTTGAAGAAGAATAGGAGTGTTATAATCACACTTCCATAAAGACACTAACAAAGTTTTATTTAGCAACAAAAGTATGTAAGGATAGCTGAGATTTCCAGACTCCCAGTCCTATAATCTATCTATTATACTGCATACAACTTTCCATGTTAAGTATTTTACACTAGATTGACTTCATTATCAAACTCAATCTCCTCTAACAACAAAGAACATTAGAATGTTACAGTCACTGTAAAAAAGAAACAACACCCATTTTTGAGTAAGTATGATTTAATACATGCTAGCCAAATAGGTCTCACTTAAGACCATCAAACTTTCATGACCAGAACCATGGTCTTTCCAATAAATTGAGACATGCTACCATTCCAGTGTGTCCTCTAGACAACAGGCCATTCTAATGGTCAGAGAAAGGGAGGATGATGCTAGGCAGCAAATTTCAGAGCTGGTCATGGTTTCAAGAATTCACATACAGAATTTTTCCAGTGTTTTTTTTTAAGTTATTTTGGTTGTAAACTGACAACAACATAAAAAGGGATTAAAAATCCCTGGGGTACATGGTTGGCTCAGTCATAGAGCACGCAACTCTTGATTTTGGGGTCATGAGTTCCAGGGGATTACTAAAAAAATAATAATAAACTTTAAAAAGAGAAAGAAAAATGCTTAATATACCTAAATGAAAACATTCATGAAATGCACAAGTTATTATGCCATATGGTTATCAGTCACAAACTTATTAAAAGCTTTCTCAGAAATTATATTACTTGTTATACCTAAGTTTTTCCCTTCTTTAAGTTAATAAGGTCTTATTAGCTTTTGCACATATACAAATGATATCCATTCTTACTAGTGTATTCCAAACTAGATTAATATTCATCACCGGGACACCTGGGTGGCTCAGTCAGTTGATCATCCCAACTCTTGGTTTTGGCTCAGGTCATGACCTTAGCACTGTGAGATCAAGCCTCACATGGGACTCTGCACTGAGCTGAGAGTCTGCTTGTCCCTCTCCCTCCTTTTCTGTTCCTCCCCCTGCTTGTGGTGGTGTGCTCACTCTCTCTCTCTCTCTCTCTCTCTCTCTCTGCATCAAATAAATAAATAAAGTCTTTAAAAATATATATCCATCACAAACTGAAAAACACTCATTGGTCTAGCAGGTAGTCCCTTATATTCTCTCTCACTTCCTTCTGTTTCCACATGGGCAAAAGCAGAAGACTCCTATGCTTCCCCATTATATTCCCACCTAAAACAGCCCTGAGCAATAGCCAGGTGCTTCCTCCTCCTCCTACAGAAAGCCACCACCGAATTAAGTGATCCCATTTACTTAGTATACAAAGGGTGTAATTAAATTTCTTTCCAATATTTTTTTAAAGATTTTATTTATTTATTTGACAGGGATAGAGATAGACCAAGCAAGATAGGGAACACAAGAAGGGTAGTGGGAGAGGGAAAGGCAGGCTTCCAGCTGAGCACAGAGCCCGATGCAGGGCTCAATCCTAGGACCCTGGGATCATGACCTGAGCTGAAGGCAGTCGCTTAACCAACTGAGACACCCAGGCGCCCTCTTTCCAATATTTTTATGTGTGTTTATGTGTAATTGGGAGGAGCAGGGAAAAGACGTCTTGAATAGAGGCACAAAATAACCAAGGACAACCTTCAGCCCTCTAAAGCAGCTGTGGCACAATGAAAAAAGCAATTGTACCTGGAGTGGAAGACCAGAGCCTTAATCCCAGATCTGCCACTTTACTACTATTTAGTTGAGTGACCACCTTTGAGCATTTCTACTTGCCATGCTTAGCCTCCAATGGCACATCTTGGAAACTACCCTAACTTAGCAGAGTCTTTGATGATGATGATGATAATGCAGATGCAGAAAAAGGAGACAAAATGGAAGCAGCAGCAGAGGTAAAAGAAACAGAAATACAGAAATAGAAATAGAGAAGTGGAGCTGACGGCGGGAGCAGTAAGCCTTAGGAATTGGTAAAGAATCGAAGGCTGCAACATGAATGAACTGGAGAATCCTATGATTCTAGTAAATGACTAAAAAAAAACACATGAATGGTCCTATACTCTGTAATTTAAAATCTTATTTAACCAACATTTATATAGTGTTTATTATGTGTATCATTATTCTAAGCACTTTACAATTTCTTTTGTCTTCATAATAGCCTTATGACATAGGTATCCCCATTTTACAGATGAACAAACTGAAGTAGAGATAATAAACTACTTACCCAAGTCACGGAGCTAAGTGGTGGAGCCAGGATTCAAATTCAGGGAATCTAACCCTAAAACCCATGCTCTTGTGCAGCCATGTAGCTCTGGATGGATTATTTCTACTTACCTTTGGATATATTGTGATTTTAGTACACATCTTCCTGACCACTTCTATTTTAGATTAACATTTAACATTTTAGGGGCGCCCAGGTGGCGCAGTCAGTTAAGCATGTGACTTCATTTGGGCTTTGGTTGTGATCTCAGGGTCACGAGATCAGCCCATGACAGCAAGAAGTTGGCTTAAGACATTCTTTCCTTCTCAGGTGCCTGGGGGGCTCAGTCTGTTAGCATCTGCCTTTGGCTCAGGTCATGATCCCAGGGTCGTGGGATCAAGCCCCACTTCAGGCTCCCCATCCCAACATCCTGGGATAGAACTCTGCACCCAGCTCCCCACTGTGTGGGAAGCCTGCTTCTCCCTCTCCCACTTCCCCTGCTGTGTTCCCTCTCTCACTGTGTCTCTCTCTGTCATACAAGTAAATAAAATCTTTATAAAAAAAAAACTTTCTCTCCTTCTCTGCCCTACACACACCCCTCATTCACGCACATGCTCTCTCTCTCTCTCTAATAAATAAATCTTATTTTTAAAGGGGAAGCTAATGAAGATTTTGTTTTGTTTTTTATGATTTTACTTACTTGTCAGAGAGAGAGACAGCACAAGCAGAGGGAGGCGATGAGGGAGAAGGAGAAGCAGACTCCCTGCTAAGCCAGGAGCTGGAAATAGGACAGGATAGCAAGACACCATAGCAGGACACTGGGGTCATGACCTGAGTCTAAGGCAGGTGCTTAACAGATTGAGCCATCCAGGCCTCCCAATAAATAAATTGTAAAAAAAAAAATTTTTTTTAACATTTCATTTTCTGTATCCTATCAATAAGGTAATAACTGTAGTAGGTATCAAGAACAAACCAGAAACTGAGATAAGTGTTTTATCAATCATCATATTCACAAACTCAGTAACGAATAGTAACAATACTAAACTAAAATACTACATTAGCCTTTCAGGAATTTATTCGTTTTAACTTTTTGAAAATATATCAGTTCATGTGCCATGCACACACACAACATACAGAATATGGACTATTGTGTATTATAGTCTGTTTCAATGATCATGTATTAAACTAGTTAAATATTTGACCAACAAAATATTCCCTAACGGACACAGACACCACTTCACTGTAGTTACATTTCACTGATAACTATAAAAACTCTATGTAATTATATCATACAATTTTTAATTGCTGCCACCACAAAGTTTTATCTAATAGCTGAGCAGAGTATTAATATTTATTAAACAATCTCACTAAATACATTTGTTATTAATAGTAGTATATCATATTCAAATAATTTCCCCTAAAGAATACATATTGGTACTTCCCAAATTTATCAGCATATTATATTTGTAGTACCATTTTGAAACACTGGATAAACTATAAAGAGTACTAAAAGTTAATTTTAATTTTATGGAGGATTTGGGATCAAACTGAATGTTACACAACCCAATTAAAACAACAAAATCAAATATATTCTTTGGAATATAGAACCAAAAACCAGACTTTGAGAAGTCTTATTAACATTAAGACAATAAACTAAATTTTGAAACAATTCCCAGAAGTGTTAATGCTACATGTGATTCTTCTCCATAAGGAGAAATTTATGCAAAATAAGCATGTCTTAAAGCCAACTCAAACAGTGTTAGGGTGAAAATAAAAGACATCTGAAGACAACTTTACTGAACACTAGGAGAAAATTTTAGTTTAGAGTATTATAAAAACATTAACTGAAGAATATGTGAAGAGAAAAATTAATGAAACAGAAGGGGGGGTTCTAATTAGCCAAAGATGAAAACAACAGAACACAAACAAACAAGGAATTCATATGCAGGGACATTTTTTGGAATTGGCATTGAAAATTAATGGTACAGAGTAATCATCAGAAAACATGAGGTCCCATCTAAAACATAAAGAGCGTATATCACATTTTCCCATGCATACTCAATGAAGACTTTCCCTCCATTACAAATAGACAAAAGGTTTTTGTTGGTACAATTTACTATGCCTATTCTCAGCCCTAGGATATTTTTGTACCCAATCTCAAATTGGAAATGGGATGCTATCTGTCCTCAAAATGTCGAGTTACTGGCAGAAACATAGCTCCATGTCTAATAAAACTTTTATGCTCCACTACAAGTCTTTTAAGTGGTATTCTTGTTTACTTGTAACTAAGACCACCTGTGTATTTTAAAACATAAATCAAAACTTATGGGACATACTGTTCACTGATTCAATAGATCTGAATTTTTCCCTAATATTAGAATACAATCTTAGTTAGCACTTACTAAACCCTACTGCTAAACAAATTAATTTATAATACATGTATCCTTCGTTTTATGTAATTAGTTTTCCAAGATTAGTACACAGTGAATCCTACTTTCCCACCACTAAAAAGCAGAGAAATGTTTCCAAAGAAATACACTCCCAACACATAAGCCAGAAACTGTCTACTGCAAAGGAAGGTTGACATTTCCTTTGTTTCCATTTCCTCATTGGTAATATCAGGTACCATATGACATGCAGTACTCCTTAAGAATGGAAAGTGGAAACATGTTAAGAATTAGAAGACTTCTACAACCAGATGCACAATTGTGACTAACTTAGGAAGCACGGAATTAAAACTGGTTGTCCATTTACTCACATCAGACTCCATGATTCTATTTTGATGATGAAGAAAAAGTTAAGTGTGTGTTTTTAAAGTTACACGGTAGTGCATTAAATAGAAAAGACATTCTTATATCATAAGAATTTTTCTACCTGAAAAAATATATTTTGTAATGGGATGCAATTGCTAACATAGTAGACAAGTTATTTTCCTCTATAAACTATACTTTGTTTCGTTCGTTTTCCTAAATAAACTCTCATTTCCATCTCCCAGATCTATGCTTTAAATTCCCTTAAAAGCTCTGACTTTAAAAATCTATAAAGGGGCACCTGGGTGGCTCAGTAGGTTAAGTATCCAACCCTTGATTTCGGCTCAGGTCATGATCTCATGGTCTCAGCCGGGCTCCATGTTCAGCGTGGAGTGTGCTTGAGATCCTCTCTCTTTCCCTCTTCCTCTGTCCCACTCCCCCCACCCAATGCTCACATTCTCTCTCTCTCTCAAATAAATAAAATCTTTAAAAGTCTGTAAAAATATTTAACTAATACCAATTTTCCTTTTTGGGGGGCAAAAAACCCTTGGTGATCTCATTTCTATGAAACAGCTCAACTCTGAGCCTGAGCCCCAGGGGTGAAGTAGGCCTTCAGAACCTACCCTTTTTCTCTGCTTTCTCCCGAGCCACTATTTCCCATCTCATTCCTAGCACTGAAAAGCAAAATGCAGAGACACATACTGCTCCACCACTCTGGCTACTTCCTACTAACAGCTTATGACTCAAACTCCTCTTAGGAGCCCGAGAGAAACCCATTCCTATCACTGTAGAACCTCGTGATACCTAATAAATGTACTGAGTAGAGCTGTTGATGGTCCTCTTCACACACAGCAGTGGCAACTGCAGTGCTTACTGATAGCCACACAACAGTAACCATCTGCAGTATGCAGAACTGTAAGATCCAAGATCTCTACTTCTCTACCCTGCACTACCCATGGGGCTGTGAAGATAACAGATTTCACTCCCATGATAAAGCTGACTTTTAAAAAGCTGACTTTAAGAAAAAGTGATTATCCAGGGGGACCCAAGCTAACCACATAAACCCTTTAAATCTAGGTCTAAGTAAGACAGAGAAGCCAGGGAGACTGGTGGGTGAGACACACTGGATGTGAGCAACAATCTCCCCAGCCGACTTTGTAGATGGAAAGAGCCATGTGGCAAACAATACAGGCAGTATCTACGAGCTGAGCGTGGCTCCTATTTAAGCAGCAAGGAAATGGGAGCTCAGTCCCACAACTGCAAAGAAGTGAGTCCTGCTAACAATTTGAGCTTTGCAAGTAAGCTTTGGAAGATCCTCTACACAAGAACTCAGCCCATATGACAACTCGATTTCGGCTTTGCAATACCCTGAGTAGACAACCCAACCACACCACACCCAGACTTCTGACATACAGAACCCTGCGCTAGTTAATAAATGGGTGTTGTTTTAAGCCACTGAATTTGTGGCAATTTGTTACACAGCGACAGAAATGAATACAGGGACTCCTTGGAGGGTAAGGGTGTAGGCTGCTACTGCGGCAAGTTTCCACTTACCAATAGCAACACCACAACAGGAAGGCCTGATACAGAGCATACAGTTGACCAAAAACTAAAGAAGGATCACCATAATGAAGAACATGCTTGGAAACTGCAAACTGCCCTGCTTTCACTTCCTTCATATTTATCATTACCAGACCAAACATATTGATTTGTTTGCTGCTTCTTTCATTCACTGGAATGAAAGCACCATTAGAACAGGGACATGTCTCTCGTTCTCTGCAGCACACCAAGCACCTTAAAAAATGCCTGACACGTAGGCAGGCAATACATATTTCCTGAATGAGCTGTCTATAACCCAAATTCAAACCATGTTATATATGAAGTTTTTTGACTAAGAAACTGAGATAACTACATTATCAATTGAATATGCTGCACCCAGCAAAGTCCATCGTAATAAATAATTTTCCTTTAATACAAAACAGAGGGGCACCTGGGTGGCTCAGTGGGTTAAAGCTTCTACCTTCGGCTCTGGTCGTGATCTCAGGGTCCTGGGATAGAGCCCTGGATCTGGCTCTCTGCTTGGCGGGGAGCCTGCTTCCCCCTTTCCCTCTGCCTACTTGATCCCTGTCTGTCAAATAAATAAATGACGTCTTAAAAAAAATCCAAAAAAAGATGTCTCTCTTTTCAAAAATCCATGTCTCTCCATATAGTTGTTTCACAGATGCTCTTACAGATGCCTGAACAGATGCAATCCATTAAAGAATATTTGCAGCCTGGTAAACATATCAATAATAACAGAATGGCATTTTGGTAAACAATATGATCATGAAATCCCAACATAAAACTACTGAAGAATTTATTTTCAGTTGATGGGGCCAGTTCAAGTCCTTGCCTCTTTCCACACCACCACCCCATCTCTGCAGAGCCAGAGTTGAAGAATCTAATATCCCTGAAGAAACACAGAACCAGAAAAATCTCCAGGTGAGCAGTAGAGCATATTTCTACATGGTGGATCACATTTCCATCTCACTTCTTTGTTGTAACAAATCCCATGTTGCTCAAAATAGGTTTAAAATAAGTTTAAAGGCCCTAATACGATATAAAAGAAATATCATAATAATCATACTTCCACTAGAAACAGTTTCAGACTCGAGCACTTTCCAGAGCATGTAATGGCAAAAGAGATACCCAATTCTCTTTTAACACATTTCTTTTCTGCCAGAATCAATTACTTCTACAGCACTTCCCAACTTAAACAAGGTACATTCCTAAAAATGATTTTTTTGGTTGGTTGCTTGGGAGTCATGAACGTCTTTCTGCCCCAAAGAATCATTGTTCTAAATGATGGTTAGATGATGCAGTACTATACTTCAGGATGGTTATAGGGTTTGGGGGCCCCGACAACTGCCGCTATGTATTTTGTCTACTTACACTTCATCTCATTCTTTAAAATGGGGCAAGAGACTAAGGCTGAATCATCATATGTATCAATTTGATAAATTTTCTCAAGTACTCCAGTTCCTAAATAAAACTTTTTTACATTTAAAAAGGTTAATCTCAAGTCGGGACCACCTAAATTCAGCTTGGAAAAAGGTGTGGAAAGCACACATTCCTGAAAACAAATTTTATAATGCAGAGAAAAACAAAGCACTATTATGGGTAATTCACAGAATGATTTTAGCATTATAAACTCAAAGCACTTCCAAAATTTATTCAGAGTTCAAGGACAAATTTTCATTTTAAAGACAACAAAGAGCTCAGGTTCCCGGGCTGCAGTGGGAGGCTCGCCAGTTAGTTCCCGTGCACCGGTCCGGGCCATTTTTCCGCCAGCATGCGGCTGTTCGTGGTGAACACCAACGTTCCTCGCTCCTCCGTGCCGGACGGTCTCCTTTCCGAGCTCGCTCACTCAGCAGCTGGCGCAGGCAACCGGCAAGCCGGCCCAGTGCATCGCGGTGCACGTGGTCCCAGACCAGCCCAGGGCCTTCGGCGGCTCCAGTGAGCCAGCCGTGCGCACTCTGCAGTTTCCACAGCATCGGAGGCCCGGCAGATCGGAGGCCCGAGAACCGCTTCTGCTGTGCGGCCTCCTGTCCGATCGCCTGCCGTCTGATTGCCTGCGAGTCAGCCCGGATAGGATCTACATCAACTACTGCGACTTGAACGCTGCCAACGTGGGCTGGAACGGCTCCACCTTCGCCTGAGGGCCACACCTGCCCAACACGCCTGCACCAGGCCCTGCCATCCACAATATTGTGCCCACTCCACCCCCCACTCCCACAGCGACCCCCACTTCCAAGTCCGGCCAAATAAACAGTTTGGAGGCTCGGAAAAAAAAAAAGACAACAAAAATAAAAGTAAAGTGTTAATACACTAACTTCACCAACCCACCAAAAGTTAAAGGAATTTCACACCTGTGACCAGTGTTGGTTCATACCCTGGAGTATGACAGAGAGACAAAAACTGCATAATAATTATTCCTCAAAATTATTCCCTATCCCTATGAAGATGTACAACCAAATTTCCTAAAAATAGGATCCAAAAGGGGGCAGGGGAATTCTATTCCTCTTTAGGGAAACTGTAATTGTGTGCATGCAAATGTGCATACATAGGTAAGTGTATTATGTATTTGTCTATAATATATGGCAGCCTAATTTATGCTTGTGCCTGGATCTACAAATTAATCATGACTATTGAAGTAACTAGCCCTGCTAAAATCTGTCATAAGCTTAACATGACTGAAATAATATTCTAACAGTTACTTATTTCAAAGCCATGAATCTATTTCCTCATAAATGTCTTGTTCTTTCTCCACATTTTTATTCACTATTTATATATATACCCCAGATAAAACTTGCTAACGCACCAAGGAAGTATTTTATCAATCTCTACATGTTTGCCAGTGGCAACTGGCTGAATCCAAATATATCAGAATTACCAGAATGCAGAAACTTCTTAGTGTACATTAAATGGACATAACCATATCCTGATAATGCAAGTTATCAAAAACCTTTCCTTGATTTTCAACAGCATCACACATACCTTTTTGAAACACCCTAAGACTTCTAGGACATCATCGCTCTCTCCTGGTTATCATTGTGTGACCACTCACTGCCTGTTTCCACAGCAGATTCCTCGTCCTCTACCACAGCTCAGCATCTCCCAAAGCATGGGATATATACCACAGTAGGTGACACACATATAATAATGAATCGTTTCATGAGAAAGTTATTAGCTTGTCAAGCCCTTGAGCCTTCAAATTACAAAGTCTTACTGTTTTTTTTTTTGTTGTTTCATTTGGTTTTTTTAATTGAGTAACTTAAACTCAGAGGATTTATCTAGCTAAAATTATTACTATTCTATTTGGTGTTATCACTTTCATTTCTCCATTGCCAACTGCTTAAAGCAAGTTATATTTGTTTGCCATTTTTAGCACCAATATAATATTTCCCTTTAAAATAAACATATTTAAGTTAAAAAGTCACTTAAAGAATAATAAGGAAATAATTGCATTTTGGAGTGGTCCTTGAAACAGTGATACATCAGAAACACTGTTCTGACCAGAACTGTGGCTATTTCTAAACTCAATTCTTCCTCCACATTTTCTCACTGTGATCACCCCAAATACTCAGCGAAGCTTCATATTTCAATTTCAGATATTGTGCCAGAACATCTGATGCAATACCTTCAAATAAAACCCATTCTCTTCTGGATCACTCTATCACTACCAACACCACTTCCAACTTCACCATCAGAAGCTAGCCAAATTCCCCTTTCCCACTATTCACACAATCTCACAAACCTAGGCATTATCTTCATCTACTCACTGATTTCCAGCAGTTACCAAATTCACTCATTCCCAAACACGTCTTGGGTTCCTGTAGCACATGAATAAAATTATATCATCTAGAAAACCATTTTCTTTTAAAACTTCATAATCTATGAGAAGAGAATCAAGCCTTGTAGACTCTTTCTCCAAAGTTTTGAGGTGGGGGTGCACTCAGGAGGATATAAGATTAAACAGAACTAAAAAGCCTGAGAATATTAAAGTAGTTATATTTCTAAATGATATAAATAAAAATAGGTACCATCTTCCCCACATTTTCCTGTATTTTATACATTTACTGTATTTTTATAATCAAGAAAAAATATATTCTATAAAATGTTCCCATCCAGACTCATTTCTCCTTCCCTATTCAAGCATTCTGGTTCAGACTCTCATTATGTCCTCTTGCCTAGCCTCTAAACTGACCTTTATGAAGTTTACTGCCCAATATGTTATACATACAGTTATAAGAATAATATTCCTGAAAAGTTATCTTTACTAAATTACTCTTTTATTCAACAACCTTTAATGACTCTCTATTGCCTGTAATAATAAGAGTTTTCTGCTCTACTAACTTTTCAGGTTAGCTATTATAATCTAGACCCAATCCTACCAATATAAAATAAAGGAGGAAAACAGTATTATGACAAGTCAAATATTAATGCTTTATCAAAAAGTTAAATGTAAGTTACAACTATTTAAGATTCCAAACCTCTCATGCTGTTAGTAGTTCTGTAGATACTATTTCTCAATATTCCTAAAAATTAGGAATTTCTCAAAATTCCTAGAATTCCTAAAATTCATTATATATTCAATTTTGAGAGACTCCCATGTTAGAGAACTACACCACCAACCTACACTGAGTTTAGCATTGCAAACTACAGTCCAGTTAGTCCAAAGGTATTAACGGGTATATCCACACAACAAGGATATACTTATACTGAAGCAGAGATATGAGAAAATAATTAATGGAATTTCTAATAGTATAAAATCAACACTAGTAGGAAAGGGCCAGGCCACCAAGCACAAAGTAAATTAAGCCGAATATATTCAATGTACAGTTTTTCTTCTAGGTCTTCATTTATTTGAAGCAATTGGTATTTTGCTCTATAATATACCACCTAAAGGTTCTAACTCTGTAATATTAGAAGGTATTTACTTAGCACTTTTTTATGCCATTTCTCTTTTTATTATTATTATGTTCAATTAGCCAACATATAGTACAACATGGGTTGATGGGAAAAATTTACATAAATACTGAGGCCATAAATGAATACTAATGGCACACACACAAAAGTTAAAATTAAATAGACAATCAGGGAAGGTCCTATTTTTAATTAGTATAATCCTTCAGGGTACCTGCAGCTTATCTCTTCCAAAGGCGATGAAACAGTACATTTAAGAAACAAACATTAAAATGACAAGTGCCATCATTTGTCATTTTAGCAATACTCAGCTAAATTTCCTAATTCTTCTGATGGTGGCATATTTTAACATATTCCAAGGCCACTTTAAGCAATTTTTTAAACCACATTAGATTTTAATGGAAGCTTATCAAATTCCTAACATCCACGATCCATCTTAATTAACTTAAATGGCCTGAGACAGAGTAAGACCAAAAGGGCTGATGCCCAAATGTCTGAGTACTTTGCTGAAAAGGCTGAGCTCCAGCATACCCAAAGTGTGTTAGAAGCAACTTTTTAAATGCACAAATGTAACAATTATTTTTAAACCAACAATTTTAGAAAAATAGCAGTTCCTATCTAAAGCTTATATAAATATAAGACATTGGGTTTGCAAATGTCAGCAGAGTTTCAAGATCCCTTTCTAAAGTAATAGTCTCCTGTTTTGCTTGGTATCTTAATTTGCCTTTAGTTTCAAAACTAAGCTTGCCAACACTATTCCTCTCAAAACCTCAGGAATTCCATTACTAGTTTTAAGCTAAATTAAAGGAAAATAGACGCATTCAACCCATGGCAGAAGTATGCACAAAGTGTTTGTTGATGCTCATAAATAGGCTGAAAAATTCAGACATGTCTGAAGGACAACGGGTGTATAGTCAACTCTGTTTGGCTCCACCATGGAACCAAACAGAAAGAGAATTATTGCTACCACTTCAAGGGGGACCAGCCCAGATACCTTTAAACCAACTAGGATATAACAGAACATTCTCTTTAAGTCAGAGCCTTTGTGTATGTCTCCTCTTCAAGTAAGAATGGTTAGAGTACCCTTTAAAAAAAATCTGTATGAAGCCAAGATGTCACTGTCCTCTCCCCCAAAACAATGCTTAAAATGCCCTCAACACTGCTCACCCACTTGCCTCCAAAAAAATATAAAAGATTTTTAAAAAGAGAGCTATAAATGCTTTACAGATGGTTCTTTGTCTTATCACTAGAAATCTTTTCTATTCCACTTCCCCATCCTCAGCCTCTAGAAACCTTCTGACATTTACAAACATGTTCACTGTCCATCCCTCTCCACCACCTCCATCAAGCTCTAATACATCTCAAGTCACCTGAATCCCAGATATCAGGATCTCCTGAATGGGACTCCCTAACCCTGTCCCAGCACAACCGGGTAGCAACAGAAAGAAAGAATAAACCACCTCGGGCTCACTCTATTGCTCTTTCTCACTCTTTTACCTCCAACTCACTCACTGCCCGCCTCCAGGCATTCTGCTCCTCAGGCTTCACCCTATCTAACCCCTAGGCTACAGCCCCAAGTCCTGGAAATCACAGCCCAGCTTCTTAAGGTAGGGATGGAGCCAGATGAATGAATTTCCACCAGTATTTTAAAGGGTGTTTTGAATACATTGTGATATAACGGATTACATCATTTTTTATGGTCTGACCGAGTAGGCTAAACACCATTTTTGTAAGACTAATTAGAAAAATAGGCTCCTAATTCCAATTTTTTTTTCAACTCCCCATTTCCCCTATACCCAGCACTTAGCCAAAACCCTTTTTAAGCAATTCGTTTACAAGACAGAGGCTACCTATGTAAAAAAGAGTAAAATTCTAATGACTGCTAGTAATTAAAACAATCCATTTTGACAAAGTAAACAAGCAAATGTCAGTAGCTTGTGCAATGTGAGCAATCCATTTGCAACTACCTTATTAATAAAAATAAAGAAGGGGCGCCTGGGTGGCTCAGTGGGTTAAACCGCTGCCTTCGGCTCAGGTCATGATCTCAGGGTCCTGGGATCGAGTCCCGCATCGGGCTCTCTGCTCAGCAGGGAGCCTGCTTCCTCCTCTCTCTCTGCCTGCCTCTCTGCCTACTTGTGATCTCTCTCTGTCAAATAAATAAATAAAATCTTAAAAAATAAAAAAAATAAAATAAAAAAATAAAAATAAAGAAGATAAATCTAGTTATAAACAACACAACCAACTGGTGATCATACTTATGCAAACACTGCCTTATAAAACTAATATTCTAACTTTAGAAAATGAATACACCAAGAACAATTTGTCAGTACCTATCAAAAATTTTAATGCATTGCAATATATAGCTTTGGCAAAGAAATTATACTTCTACAATTTGAAGTACTGATATATTTGCACAGGAGTGAAATATACATAAAATACTACTACACTATTTATAAAAGATAGGAAAGAAGCTTAATGTCCACCAAAAAGGGAATTTATAGTATATTCAACACAACGGATTGGACACAGCTAATAAAAAGAGTAGGTATAGTTGTAAATGTAGAAAATTCACTACAAACAGCAACTATCTCAAGGGAGGGGAGGACCTACAAGACAGGGAGGTAGGAAGGAGACGTGCTTTTCACAATAAACCCTTTTGTACCTTTAAATTTTGGACCATGTACACATACTGCCCTTTTGGTTAAAAATGAATAAGTTAACGGGCACCTGGATGGCTCAGCTGGTTAACTGTTCGACTTCTGATTTCACCTCAGGTCACAATCTCGGGGCCCTGAGATGAAGCCTTGTGATGGGCTCCCACTCAGCGGGAAAAGTACTTGAGAATCTTTCTCTCTCTCCCTCTTCCTCCATCCTTCCCTGCTCGTGCACGCACGCGTGCTCTCTCTCTCAAATAAATAAATAAATCTTATTAAATAATGAATAAGTTAAAAATTTGTTAATGAATTTAGACAATTCTCCCTGACCTTCTGATGCATAAATAGTTCTACTTGTTCATCTGCAGGCAATGTTAAGTGGAACTGAGAACATATGCTTCTAGAGGTTACCCAACAACCAACGTCCCAGAGTAGAGGGCACATCTCCTTAGTGAGAATGTGTACAACTATGGCAGCTTTGAATCACTCAAAACAAAGTATAAGAGATGAAGAAATACGTGAAGAATTTATCTCACTCACTGCAACTTTGATAACATAAATAAAACTGGATGCATTATAATTCTGTCAGCACTCTTAAAAACTGTACTTTACCAAAAGGAAAAAAAAAAAGAAAAAAACTATCTGGTTGAAATTCCTGGTTAGGGTCTAGATCACAAATGGCTACATACACCAGAAATATTTAGTAAAAATCTAAGTACCAAAATCACTGAATCCAAAAGGCAGTTAAAAAACAGGGTGAAGGGGAAGGACAAAGTCGTGGACAATAAGTTTCCAATGGCAAAATAACAAACTTTTAAGATACCATTTTTCTAAAGGAATTCTTCTTATCTCTTAAATTTCAAGTAACATTGAAGAAAATGGTCCCTCAACTAAAACTCAAGAAATTAAAAGAAACAGTTCAAACTCTAAAGCTAAGTTTTAAATGTTGCTACTTAATATGATTTTTGGTTTTGCTACTACCTGAAAAGAACAAATAACAAAGCTGCTAATACTAATCTGATGCCCTCTTCCACCTCTGCTTCAGACATTTATTACAGGAGCGCCTGGGTGGCTCAGTGGGTTAAGCCTCTGCCTCTGGCTCAGGTCATGATCTCGGTGTCCTAGGATCAAGCCTCGCATCAGGCTCTCTGCTCAGCAGAAAGCCAGCTTCCCCCTCTCTCTGCCTGCCTCTCCGCCTACTTGTGATCTCTCTCCCTGTCCAATAAATAATTTTAAAAATCTTAAAAAAAAAAAGTTTATTACAATCTGACTGTTCAATTATAAAACCAGAAAACTAGGGAAAAAAATCTTGAAGGGGGTGGAGTATATAACATGGTAATTAATAATTAGGGAGAGGATCACATTTATTTTTTGTAAAGTAAGGAATCCTTTTGGGGTGCCTGGGTGGCTCAGTGGGTTTAAAGCCTCTGCCTTTGGCTTGGGTCACGATCCCAGGGTCCTGAGATCGAGCCCCGCATCAGGCTCTCTGCTCAGCAGGGAGACTGCTTCCTCCTCTCCTCTCTCTCTCTGCCTGTCTCTCTGCCACCTACTTGTGATCTCTGTCTGTCAAATAAATAAAATCTTTAAAAAAGAAAGAAAGAAAGAAATCCTTCTACTGGATCTCTTGTTAACAACACTGATTTCCATCTAAGCACACAGCTATATTGCTATGTACCATTCTAAATTTACAGACTTAATGATCTGTTTAAAACAAAACAAAATCAAATTATATAGCACAAAGATTTGTTGTCATAACCAATTAGTCTAATGAGGTCTAGAATATATCAAGTAAATGAAAGATGCTAGCTGGCATATCAAAAAATCTATATATTCCTTGGCCAGATTCAAATACTTAGACCAATGCAAACAACAAACAAACTCATGAAATAAAGATGTACTTAAGAAAATAGGAGGTAAAAAAGTGCCAATTATTATGTGGGTGGGGTTTACATATCTTGACATTTACAAAGAAAAAGGGCAAGAATGTTATCAGTTGACAATTTTCATTTTCATTCTGTATTTTTTACTAAATTATTCATTAGGCTCAAGAGTATTTGAGGTACTTGATACACTCAATTAAAGAATACTGCTAAAAAAAAAAGAGTACTGCTAATAATAGTATTAATTATAATCAAATCAAAGTCAGGGTTTAACAACTACACAAATGAGTATTTAAATTCATATCAATGAATTTAATTCTGAGTCAAGGACCACCAAAGGTAAAACCAAGAGTTCCTTAAGCAATTTTCAAGATTTAGAAATAGCCTAATAATCTCATATACTATCTGAAATATAGCTTTCTATGCTAACTAAAATAATTAAATTTCTTTTTGGAAGGCTGGAATTTAAACTCCATGTGGCAACACCAATTATCTCATAGTGATCAGAAGCCCCGGTTGTAGTGATAAAAATAGAAAACCTCATGAATTATTATGTAATATATGTATTTTATTTTGTGGCAAGACTTTTTTGGATTCTAACATCTGGAAATCAATGGAAATTGAGTATTTTAGGTTTTTCTTTTTTCTCTTTTTAAAGACTTTATTATTTATTTATTTGACAGAGAGATCACAAGTAGACAGGCAGACAGAGAGGAAGAAGCAGGCTCCCCGCTGAGCAGAGAGCCCGATGCAGGGGCTTGATCCCAGGACCCTGGGATCGTGACCTGAGCCGAAGGCAGAGGCTTTAAACCCACTGAGCCACCCAGGCACCCCACTTTTTTTTTTTTAACTGTTCTAAAAAAGCAAAATGTAAACTAAAAATACACACCAGATTCTAAATATTGACAAAACATTTATCAGGAAAAGGTTAATGTGTTCTGGGTGAGCACAGAAAGAACCTATGAATTACTAGCTCAACTGATGCTTCATGAAATAGCAATAACATGGATAAAGATGAATGCTCAGATCCCAAACTATGAAGGAAATTTCATAGGAGGAAGAGCATAGTTTATGTATGTCTGTGTTCTCCACTCCATCTTTCCCGTTAAGTTTTCATTTCACAATTTCCTCAGCAGTTACAACACTGTATGTGACTGCAGTCACATACACACATCCAATATAAAACAAAACAAATTACTGTAAGCCTAATTTTCACCTGGGTATGTGCTCTTATTTTTTATAGCTCTTATTTTTCTTTTAGCACAAAAGAAATACTTAAGTGCAAAATAAAACTAGGACCCAAGATGTGGAATAACCACAAAAACCCTACCCCCAAGCACAACCTGAAGACCACTCACGTGTACTCACTGAACTGACTAAATCAGATGACCTAAAAGGCATCGAACACTTCACAGTACGTATGAGGACACACTATATTTCAATCTATTCACATTTCAGGTACAAATCCTGGACTCTACCACTTAGTATCTGTCTCAGGAATGTTATTCAACTCCCTGAGGCCTCAGCTTCCTCATCCGTAAAATGGAAGTAAGGTTCATAATTCAGTAGAAACTCTTTTAACAGTCCTCTATTTTATCATCTTACAGAAATAATGCTCTCCAGTCCCTCCATAAATCACCCCCTGATGCCCACCACAGGCTGACCACTTGCACCTAGTAGAGTCTTCTAAGCAGATCACTTTCTTAATGTGCCCCCACCCTTCTGCTCACCAAATGAGCTAGACACTTAACAAGAGCCAGCTGTTTCTGACAGATTCTGTCTCTGAAAATTGTGTTGAAAAATTCAAAAAGATTCAAAGGCTAATTAACTTTTAAAAAGTTAATATGGAATTATGTGTACATAAAACAGCTTTAAAAGTACAACCAAAAAATCATAAAACATAGAAAGATTTTACAGAACACATTGAAAATGCCTCAAATTCTCTCTTCTATAGGAAAGGGATACTGTTATGATATCCAATAGATAATGACTCCTGGGTGGAGATTAAGCCAAAAAGATGATCCAGATTTCTTTTCTTTTTAAGATTTATTTATTTACTTTGGAGAAAGAGAGTGCAAGTGGGGGCAGGGCCCAGAGGGAGAGGGAGAGAGAAGCTTAAGCAGACTCCACATTGAGTGCAAAGCACAAGGTTGGGCTTGATCTCAAGACCCCAAGATCACAACCTGAGTCAAAACTAAGAGTCAGATGCTTAACTGACTACACCACCCAGGCACTCCTAGACAATCCAGATTTCTAATCAAAGAACCCATTGACAAAGAAAAACACTGACGCTGTAGAGGGAAAGAAACGGTGAAGGAATGTAGTATATATTCAAGTTACAAATAATGTATCTTTTTTATAATTCCCTGCTAATCAAATTTCTCAATTATCTATTCCACATCACGTATGAGATCCTCCTATCTAGCTATCCCAAAAATTTAAGGGAAAATTGTGAAGACTAAATAAAGAACTTGCACAGTGCATGGCACTTAGTAACATTCAACTAAAAACTTGTTTTACTTTAAGGGTTTTGTTATTACCCTGAGGGTCTACTGCTCTAAGAATAACATTTCTGAAACATACAGAAAAGCAAAAAGTATACAACTTCCTTGTATTTTTATTTTTTTTATTCATGCACATTATACATGCCCCATACATTATTGGCCATATAACTTCTGCAGTGGTTGTCAAAAAAGGGAAGACATTTAATCCTAATGAATGCCCCAGATTATACAGAGTCCCTAGGATTATACTTAACCATAAGGATAAACATCAACGGTAATGCATTAACATGATTGCACGACCGTGCACCTAAAGCTGACAAGAACATAAGAAAAATGAATGAGGTGCCAGTGTATTACCATTGGAGGGAGCAGCCATTCTAGACGGGAAAGGTCAAGGATCCAGACTTAGGATAGTAATTAAGAGATAATGGCAGAGACCAAAGAGAACCAATGCAGAAACTGGCAATCATTTGGCAGGTAACAAACCTGCCAACTAAGGAGGTTACAGTTAAGGTAAAGACAAGGATCTGGTGATTCAACCTCTTGCTCGGAACTGTTGAACACTAACAGAGATATTTAAATGCTTTTCTAAATTACTTAAAAGTAAAATCACATTTTTAAAAGTTCATGTCATTATGACATTACAACCAATTTTCTTCTTCAAGGAAAAAAAAGTTACATAAAGAACTGCACTCTAAAATTAGAACAATGAAGTACCTTTTTCACCTTATTAATTGGGGCGGGGGGGGGGGCAAGGGAAGTAACACTAATATCCAATCTAAGAAGGATACGTAAAATAGTACTAGTAATACTATCCTCTTGAAAAGCAATTTGACCAAATGTTTCAAGACTAATAAACCCTCATATCCTTTGGCTCAATATCACACATCTGGGAATCTGCCCTAAGGAAATAACTAAAAATATGAAGAAATCTATATGCTCAAAGGTGTTTTCTGCAACATTTCTTGTAATAGTGAAAATTAAGTATGATGGTAACAGAAAATATTTAATATAACATTAAGTTAAAAAAAAACAAACAAGATTGAGCATATACTAAAATAGGATATAAAACATCATATGAACAAGGCTGTAAAAAAACTCCAAAATGATGACTATTAGAGTGGTGGTTTCAAAGTATGTTTTTTCCATTGTCTAACATTTCTGAAATGTTATTCTACTTTTAGAATTAAAATAAATTATATTTTTAAAATATGTACCTCAAAAGATTACATACTGTATTATTTCATTCACATAATATTCTCATAATGGCAAAACTAGTGTTGGGTAGGGTTGTGAATACACAGAGGTGATGCTAGGGAATTCTTTGGTGGTGATGAATAGTTCTGAATCTTGATTATGGTGGTTACACAAAACAATACATGGGATAAAACTGTACAGAACTACACACTTACACAGAAATGCAGGTTTTTAAAAATGGTGAGATCTGTGTATGGTTTATAGTCTAGTTAACACAAATGTACCAATATCAACTTCTTGGTTTTCATATTCTATGACAGCTACGTAAGATATCACCACTGGAGAAACCGAGTAAGAAGTATATAGGACACTATTGTTTTTGCAACTTCCTATGAGTCTCTACCTCAAAATAAAAGTGTTTTTTTTTTTTTTTAAATACATGTGCTTGTGAATATATTATGCTTTTTTTTTTGAGGGTGTGGGAGATAAAGGAATGTAAAATGAGCCATGAGGGCGCCTGGGTGGCTCAGTGGGTTAAGCCGCTGCCTTCGGCTCAGGTCATGATCTCAGGGTCCTGGGATCGAGTCCCGCATCGGGCTCTCTGCTTGGCAGGGAGCCTGCTTCCTCCTCTCTCTCTCTCTCTCTGCCTGCCTCTCCATCTACTTGTGATTTCTCTCTGTCAAATAAATAAATAAAATCTTAAAAAAAAAAAAAAATGAGCCATGAAATACAGAATTTCCAAGACACTACTACATACTAACTATGCACAAAACCACGTATGAGGCAAATAGCAGTCTTTAGATTGAACCATAACTTACTTAGGTCAGGTTTAATAAAAGGCTTTAATAAAAGGCTTCAATTAAAATGAAAGTATCAGTCAATTTTCAGAATATGCTTAACTGAATAGTTCTGAATCTCAAACCCTATACTTATATATTCCATTAAGCAACAGCCCTCAGGATCCTCTCCCTTGCCAGAAAAGTTTCAACAGATAGAAATATGATTTTCTTACATATATTCAATTTAAATACATAAATGACTAATACAGACAAAGGACATAATAGTTCATGACCTCTAGTTTGTGCTACTTGACAGCAACCACATCCATCTTAACCCTCCGTCTTAACCTCAATGCCTAAAATGGTTCTTGATACCTGGGCTCGCAAGAACCATTTACGGACTCACCAACTCAGTGAATGAATCCATGTTCTAGCCAAGATTCAATGCCCAAGTCCCTCCAGCTTTAACCAAGAATGGGACATAGAAAGTAAGAGGTCAGAGAAAAAAAGGCATGAATTTAGCTAGGGACCAGCTTCTACCAATTCACCAGATCAAAAGATTACATTAACCAACACTTCACCCTAGTTTATCAGGATAAAAAGTGACCTTAGGAAAACCTTGAATCATTTCGTCCCATCACCTAAGTCTTAAAAGAATTGTTTAATAACTAGAAAAAGAATTGAACTAGTATCAGAAAGTCCACTTCACTAATCTTCATCATCTAATGTTTTCAAGAAAACCAAATTTTCTTTGCTATAGGCAAATACATGAAATTTTTGATCTAAAAAAACTTAGCTAGAGTTATACAAAGCATTAAAAACCCCTTCCACACAAGCTCTAAGCTCTCAATGATTATATGTACATAATTATATATATGTAAATATAAACACAAAATACATAAATAACATGACTACAATAGAACTACCTTATAAAACACTCGTCAGGGGTGCCTGGGAGGCTCAGTGGGTTAAGCCTCTACCTTCGGCTCAGGTCATGATCCCAGGGTCCTGGGATCAAGCCCCACACATTGGGCTATCTGCTCAGTGGGGAGCCTGCTTCCCCCCCTCTCTCTGCCTGCTTCTCTGCCTACTTGTGATCTGTCTGTCAAATAAATAAATAAAATCTTTAAAAAAATAATAAAATAAAACACTTGTCAGACAGCAATTCATGTCTATGTTGTTAGGTTTTTAAAACGATTTTATTAGTTTATTTGGGAGAGAGAGAGGGAGAGAGCACAAACAGGGGTAGAGGCAAGTGGAGGGAGAGGGAGAAACAGGTTCCCCATGGAGCAGGGAGCCTGACCTGGGGCTTGATCTGAGAAACCTGAGATCATGACCTGGGCTGAAGGCAGAAGCTTAGCTGACAGAGCCACCCAGGAACCCCGATGATAATTATTTATTCATTCAAAAGTCTAAGGTACTGACAGTGTAACAGTGAACAAGTCACAGACAAGACCCTGAGATTACAGTCTATCTAGTAACCTAAAAGGCAAGCATAACTAGTAAAAAGAATCTTATGAAAACCAGGGTTTAAATTCCAATGCTACCTCTTATTAGCTATGTCTCTGAGTCTTTATTTCCAGGACTTTAAAATAAAATCATAAAATATAAAAATGCTTAGCAATCTAGAAGGCCCTATACAAATGTAAGGTATATTACTATACTTAAGTTTTTCATCAAGAAAAAATAAAAAACACTAGGATACTTCCCTACAAGTTATTTACTACTTGTAAGGGGAAAAAGGTAACTATACAGTAAATAAACCAGATAAGACCTTCAGCAAAATTTAAGAAAACAGGATACTAACCTCCAGGGGTTTATTTGTAAGCTCTAATCTATACAATTTTAAAGTGCTATTAAAAATCACTCTGCAGAGACACCTGGTTGGCTCAGTGGTTTAAAGCCTCTGCCTTCAGCTCAGGTCATGATTCCAGGGTCCAGGGATTGAGCCCCGAATCGGGCTCTCTGCTCCGCGGGGAGCCTGCTTCCTCTACTTTCTCTGCCTGTTTCTCTGCCTACTTGTGATCTCTGGCAAATAAATGAATTAAAATCTTAAAAAAAAAAAATCACTCTGCAAAATTAATACAGCAAAACAAACAGCAGAATCATATCTACAAAGACTTCAAATATTGGAATTATCAGAGACCATGTATAAAATAAGTATATTTAATAGGTTTTTAAGAAATAAAAGATAGCTTGACAACATGACCAAGAAAAAGTATAAGACTACCAAAAATTAATAAGGATAAAGCAGTTGTAAAAAGAACTACATGAAACTTCTAAAAATGAAAAAGGTATAGTAAATAAAACTTTTATTTTTTTTGAAGATTTTATTTATTTATTTGACAGAGAGACAGAAAGAAAGGGAACACAAGCAGGGGGAGTGGGAGAGGGAGAAGCAGGCTCCCCACTGAGCAGGGAACCAGATGTGGGGCTTAATCCCAGGACCCTGGGATCATGACCTGAGCCCAAGGCAGACGCTTAATGACTGAGATACCCAGGCGCCCCTAGTAACATGCTACAGCATGGATGAACCTTGAAGACATTATGGTAAGTGAAATAAGCCAGACACACAGAAGGACAAATAGTGTATAATCCACTTATATGAGGTACCTAGAATAGTTAAATTCATAGAAAAAGAATGTAACATAGTTCTTGCCAGGGGCTGGGTGGAGGAGACAATGGGAAATTATTGTTTAATGGGCAGATTTCAGTTCCTGATGATAAAAAAAAGTTCTGGGGATGGACAGAGGTGACAGTGAATGTACTTAACATCACTGAACACTTTCAGATTTAAAGTGGTAAATTCTCCTTATGCATATTTTACTATAAAAAAGAACATAATACTTAAAGTGAAAAAAATTTTTAATTCAATAAACTAGCTGAACACAAATGAAGCAAGAATTAAATAACTGGAAGAAAGGATCTAATTATCCAGAACACAACACAGAAAGACAAAGAAATGGAAAATAGCAAAGACAGGTTAAGAGGCGTGGAGGCTAGAGTAAGAAGACCAACTTCAAATACAAGTGAGGAGAAAATGGCCAAAATTTCTCCAAAATGGTTGAAGACACCAATCGTCAGATTCCATGGCCTAGTGAATTCCAAGCTTGATAAATAAAGAAAAATCAACGTCTAGACATATCAAGATGAACATGTGGAAAACAGATTCGAAATATTCTAAATATAATTTAATAAAAGAATGACAATTAGATGGATTACAGAGTTTTCAACAGCAATAAAAGCCAGAAGAGAATGGAATAAGATCTATAATGAACAAAGAAAAATAATAACTGCTAACATAGGATGCATACTCAGAAAACCCATCTTCAGGAATGAGATGTAGATAAAGACATTTTCAAACAAACTAAGCATTTTCCAACAACAGACCCTCACTGAAGAAAGTTCTAAGAGATACATTTCAGGCAGAGAGAAAATGATCTTAGACCCCAAACAAGAGGTCTGAGATGCAAATGAAAATGATTAGCAAAGATACTTGTAAAGCAGAGGCAAATTAAAGGAACAGTGTTTAAAAAAGTAATCATATCTAATTTGTTGGGAGTCAGGGAAGACTAAAATAAAGGAAAACTACATTAAGTTTAACTTCCAAACTGGAAGAGAGAGGGAAATGAAATTTTCTTTAATTCATGAAAATTAAAAGGAAAAAGGAATGATTAACACAAAATTTAGATGGCGGTTTCTTAGGAAGCAGGTCAGAGAACACAAGTGGTAAGGAGTATAAATTGACTTCAGAGATACAGTCAATGCAATTTATTTTACAATTGTTTAAGTTGTATATTCAGTATACTGTATGCTTTTGTAACAAAAGTAAAGTTTTTAAATCAACACAAAAGAAAAAAATCAAGACTAGTGATCACTCTCTAAAAATCTAGAATACTTCACAAACCTTGGTCTTAAAAATTGAAACAACAGGGGCGCCTCAGTGGGATGATCTGTTAAACTTCCAACTGGGTTTGGGTCAGGGAGGGGAGATCAAGCCTGTGTGCACCTGCACAAGCGTGGAGTCTGCTTAGAGTTTCTCTCTCCCTCTCCCCTTGTCCCTCCCCCCAACATGTGCACGCCAGCTCCAACGCGCCCTCTCTTTCTCTCTCTCTCTCTCAAATAAGTAAATAAATCTTTCAAAAAAACTGAAACAATAAAAATTTTATTTCATTTAAGAAATACTTATCGAGGGCCTAATTTTGCCTATAAATGAGCTGAGGGATGACATGAAGATTTCTAACATCCCTTCTCCGTGTCTTCCTAACCCTTGAGAGCAACACTATCTAATACAGTAGTCACTGGCCGCCAAGTGCGGCTATTCACATTGAAATCAATTAAAATCAAACAAAATTTCAAATTTAGTTCCTCTGTAACACCAGACACATTTTAGTGCTCAGTAGCCATATGAGGGCCACTAGACCGAACAGCAAAGATACAGAACACTTCCATCATTACAGAAAGTTCAATTAGACACTGATGCTATATTTTTAACATGTGAAATATACTGATAATTGAATAATCTTAAATGTAAAAGAACATCTTAAAATTGATTAAATCTCCTCTTAAAGGCATTTTATTTCTATGAAACTACAGCTCCTTGATTAGTATTCAAAACAGTTTGCTCTCTGTTAAAAACATATAAAAGTGTCAATAATTGTCCACCATCCCCACAGAAACCAACAGAACACAGCATTTTTTTAAAAAAATGAGTCAAAATGAAGCAGTTAAGCACAGTGCCACTAAACTGCCATGCAAGCCATGTCCTAGAGATATGAAAAATCCATAGGATGAACATACGGCCCTTGGGGGCACTAATTTTAGTTGACTTTAAGACACTGTTTACATATACATAAAATACCAAAACATGAAATTCATGTGAATTTTTAAAAATAAAACTCTACAGGAATCATGAAATTTTCTACTTATAGCAGGACACTTCGGGCTACCTCTCCAGACTTCTGAGCATACCATTCATTTCTGCCAATAGGAATACTTTGGAGGAAAAATCTAAGCATTGTTAGAATAAATGTATTCCATATGATCTTTTATTTAGAATGAACAGTAATATTCAACAAAACTCTATAAAACAATAACATCCTTAATATCGAAAGAAGCAAAACTCCAGTCTCCTTTAAAATTAAAAGACAGAGGGCCAAAGCTATTTCAGCCTAATCTGAAATTTTGCTTTAGGCATTCTAACATATTCAGTATTTCTACAGCACTCCCAATTTTTAAAGTTACTTAACCAAAACACTAAAAGGAAACAAATGTTAAACCTTAATTTAACATTTAGGCTAGATCTGCACCTTAAATTTTCTGCACCCCCCCACCCCCATGCTGCTAAGTGAAGAAGGGAGTCAAAACGCTCCTCATCTAGACAACTGAATGCAATTTCAATAGCGCTTATGCTAATAATTGGTTTGTGTCCCCAGGAGGACTTCTGTGGCTCCACTTACATAACCCATTATGCAAAGTGCTGAACCATTCTTTCTCTAGAAAGCATTCTGAATACTGATATTTGTACAAGGTTTACTTGCTTTATTAAATAAAAAAACTTTTCTTGATCTAGCTTCAAAGATCTTCCCCGCAAAAGAGGTGAAAAGGAAAGCCAATTTCTAATATTTCATTATATCAAAGGCCAGTTATTTATCTTGTTGACTAATCAACAGAGTAATGACTTACAGCAGCACCCCCAGGCAGCACCCCCCCCAGTTCACCGGTTTCCTCTTGGGACTCTGGTTGAGAAATACAGCCCTAAATAATCTGAAGTAACTTGTATGAACTGAAAACAATCTGAACTGCTCCTTGAAAGTCTTAATGTAAAACTCGACAACATTAAACTAATTCAGCAGTGAGTGATGAGAATCAAAATACAGTCCCTATAGGGTAAAAGAACAGTAGAATGTACCCCCAAACCTAACTTGACTATGTATAATATACTGGATGAGTAATCTCCCCCAATTCCCTGGCTCCGTTTAAGCCAAGATTTTCAGATTTCGCAGAACCATCATCTTAAGAACAAAACTGGAAGACCAGCGTAGAGCTGCCAACTTTTATTTTGCCAAGAACATTTAAAAAGAAAATAACTACCAATTACCACCACCGTTATTTCATAAAAGAATTAATATGCTTACATCAAAAATGGTAAAAGATAATTTTAGGGGAAAAAATTATCTTTTAAATTCAACAGATTTAGCTTCATGAAAAGTGAATCCATTCTCATTTCAGACAAGTGAGAAAAAACTCTGTCATGGACTGACACCTCTCCACAGTCCAGAACTGGGGAACCACAGGTGTAAGCAGCTAACTCCCACTTGGAAAAAGAAAACAACAGTAGGACAAGCCCAAACCAAATATTAACCTCTTCAATAATGAGGAAGTAGAAGCTCCGAGAGGTTTAGGGACTCTCCCAACATCGTATACTGAGAAATCTGACACAGGTCTGTCTAATTCCCAAGTCAGAATTACTAACCATTATGCTAAGTTTCCTCTAATATTCTTTCAGTGGTATAAAGATCCATCCTAAGCCAGTCACCTTTGTGACCAATGACAACTGAAGAATTTCCAAGACAGCTGGCTAGATGTGTACTTCCCTGGCCATCACTCAGAGACCGAAGCTAAATGGAACTCCTGACCTTTGCCTCATTAATACCAGGCTCACTGCAACTAAGCCAACCAGCCCAGACAAAGCAGACACAACACCCCTGCCTCCAACGGGACTGACGCAGGACTCAGGACATTCCCAAGAGCCTCTGATATAGTAAAAAACATATTTCTCAAAAAAAAAAGGAATGTGTTAATCCTCAAGAAGGAAATAAACATTTCCCTGGAAATGCAGTCTAAAAATAATAACCTTGCCCTCCAGAAGTTATAAATCTGAGCATCATTCTACAAACTATTACAATCTTTTACATATTAACACACCAGTTCCCCATATTTAAATATCAAACAGAAAACTACATGTAATTTCATAAGTCTATAGTCCTTAGTTTCCAAATAAAAATACATAATTTTTATATATGTATCATTACATTATGGACAAAAGTATCTTACCATTCCATCCCTCTAGGATAATCAGGACATGAAAGACAAAACTACCTGTGTTGATCAGTACTTATAAAAGAGAGTTGGGAGAAAAATATGTAATTAAATACCATTTTCCAGGGCACCTGGGTGGCTCAGTGGGTTAAGCCTGGGCCTTCGGCTCAGGTCATGATCTCAGGCTCAGGTCATGATCTCAGGGTCTCGGGATCAAGCCCCTGCAGCAGACTCTCTGCTCAGCAGGGAGCCTACTTTCCCCACTCTCTGGCACCTCTCTGCCTGCTTATGATCTCTCTGTCAAATAAGTAAATAAAAATCTTTAAAAAAAAATAAATAAATACAATTTTCCAGGAAAGGCACTACTAGCAGCCAGTAGAAATAGGAGGGACAAAAATTGTATTTGAATATTCAAAGGCCTTTGATATTGAAACCAAAATTGAAAGTCACAAATATGAATAAACAGAATACCTGTCAGAGATCTGCATCCAAATCCTCACATATCACTTGCCAACAAATGCCCAAAAGAAATGACCAAACAGCTCTTAAGTAACTAAAGCCTAACACTCTGGAACAAGTGAGTCTGAAAGAGTTCATCCTCCATGAAATGGGGTAACGATAGCATTATTTTATTTCCCAATTGGATTTTCCCATGATCAGATTCTTTGTACTCCATCTGAATCTGCAACGAGATGGAGCAGAATACAGTACAGACTATCTTTTCCTTCTGTTTTAAACAGATGCCATCTAAAATAAAGGCTCATTTTTTTTCTTTCCTTGTAAACTCCCTCTCAGCTCTTTCATCTCTTTATACAGACTCAACTAGTACATCTATTTGTATTATTCTCTACACTCATGTTTAATATATGCCCAGCACTGACCTCTCTCATGAACTACAAACCCACATTTCCAAAAGCCTCTGGGCAATTCTAATGTTTTGCAAGTATAAAAAAAAACTCAACATATTCAAAACTTATCTTATTATGCACCTCTTTGCCTATATTTGTACTAAGAGTACCACCATCCCCGTCACATACATTTAAAATGAATGTAATTTGCAACTTCCAGTTTCTCCAAACTTTCCCCAACAAGCCCTCCTCCACCCACCCCATCTCAATGCCACTGTCCTCACCCAGTATGGATACTATATTGAAAGCTGGCTTTCTACCTCAAACCATTTCACATACTACACTATTAGACCTAGTAGTTTCTCAATACCTCCTAAATGCTGAACTCTTAAATAC
Source organism: Mustela putorius furo (assembly GCF_011764305.1). Classification (NCBI taxonomy): domain Eukaryota; kingdom Metazoa; phylum Chordata; class Mammalia; order Carnivora; family Mustelidae; genus Mustela; species Mustela putorius. The sequence goes on along the minus strand of NW_025422368.1, from coordinate 43,820,266 downwards.
AGCATTTAAACATGCTCCTCAACCCAGACCCACTTAGAATTTCAAACCTCATCTCTTATTTCCAAAAATGAACCCTATATTCTAAGCAAGCCATCCACTAAATTTTCTGGGTATACAATGAACTTTCCCACCTCCACCCTTGTGCTTACATCACTCCCTTTATTTGAAAAGCCTTCCTCCACCTACTCCCGACCCCTAAAATTCTTATTTTAGAAAAGTCTTACCCTCTGCAATGTGAAACTCAGGCTGTCAGTTCACTGAGACGTAGCATGATATAATGGAAATGCATGGGCTTTGGCACCAAGCAGACCTGGATTCACACTGAGGCTCAGCTACTTAATACACTGGAGCACTGCCCTCCTTGTTAATTAAGAAAGATGTTTTTATGTTGTTATGAAGCTTGGGAAATGTATGGAAAGCAACTAGCACAGAGCACGATGCTAAGTGCTCAATAGCTTCAGAGTACTTCTTTACCTCCACCACTTTCCACTTTTTAGCTGATTAGTCCATTAAAAATGAACCCATTTTCCTTTCATACAGCTCCAAACTTTAGGTCAAGCCCCTCACACAGTATTTACATTTTTATGTAAATATCTTACATCCCCTTCTAGATTTCAAATTCCTGAAAACCAAATACTTACTCTTTGTTCCCTATAATGCCTTTTCCGTGTTTTGCATGAACCACACAACACCCACCTATGATTAGAAAAAATCTGTAATATGTTTAAGCAATACAATTTACCTCTTCATGATTTCTGACATACCTTAGAAAATTATTGCCAAAACATGAATTTTAAAGGTTATGGCTGTATATTTGTTCCTACATCGTTGCCCAACATCGCTTGATGCCTAACATAGCAAAAATTCAGTACCAACAGGGGTGCCTGGGTGGCTCAGTGGGTTAAAGCCTCTGCCTTCGGCTCAGGTCAGGATCCCAGGGTCCTGGGATCGAGCCCGCATTGGGCTCTCTGCTCCATAGGGCTCTCTGGGCTCTCTGCTTCCTCCTCTCTCTCTGCCTGCCTCTCTACTTGTGATCTCTGTCAAATAAATAAAATATTTAAAAAAAAAAAAATTCAGTACCCATTGACTTGAATAATACAATAAAATTTACAATGCAAATATTCATATTCATTTATTTATTTATTTAATATTTATTGAATGGACTTGAACATAACAAAATTTACAGTACCTAAAGGTATGTGAAATTCCCTGATCACCTCTTTACAATTCTTCAAATATTTCCCTTCAAAACACATTATCTATCATACTCTCACTGTGGATCCATAATCATATCTAACTTGACCCCTTTTGCACATTTTCTCGATTCCAAAATTCCAACCATAAGCTCTAAACAATCAAGTACTTCCAAAGGCTAAGAATCTACAATTTCTATCTAAATCTAAAACTTGGGCAACTAATCTTCCCTCCACAACTTCTTCCAGGGACTTCCAGGGACTTCAAAAATCAACCACCCTTTGACCACAATCAATAAAGGAATAAAAGAAACAATTTTTTAAAAAGTCATCCACACTTTGCCTGCTGAAAATCAACAACACTGAAATACATTTTCTTTTGCACAGGAGAGCTCACTGAACTTACCACTTCAGTCTATTTTCCCTATTACCTCCCCTTCCAGTAGTGGGAGGAGAGAGAATGAGGTAAGTACCTAAAAAACTACAGTATAAGTCCTAATAGAAGCACAAGATGAGAAACGCAGTTAGGTGTCATGATTCACAAAGGTGGTTTGTGTATACTTTACACTGCAAAAACAAAAACAATGCAGACAGTCACAACCACACTCTCTTGTGATCCTAATTTAAAAATCACTATTAAATGCGGAAAACCCTTATCGCCTACAAACCTTCCAGCAGTTCACCACCTGAAATCTGTTCACTAAAAAAACTACCTACATCACTTTCTCCTCTAAACATTCTCAACTTATCCGAGGTAAATACCCCAAAATATAGGTTAAAACACACGCACACTCATCACCTCTGTCTACCTATGTGAACCTCTGCATTGCAGCACAACTCTTAACAGTATAGGGGACCTCTGAGGAGTTACTGACAAAAATGTTTTTTTAGAAGTTAAGGAAAATGACAGATCCAAATATGAAAGTATACAAACTTCGGGGAAGAGGGTGTGCAAGTAATTCTCCAACTCTCTGTAACCAGTTGGTGCAATAGCCGCAGACTAAACTCGCCATGCCACCAGAATAAGGAGTGCATATTACAGAATAGCATCCTTTTATTAAGCCTGCAGGAAAATAAGGGAACTTTTCTTAACTACTGATTTTCCCCAAGCAAGCTGTTTTCCTAAATGACTTCGGCAACAGCTCGAGCAAGCTTTCCAGCGAGTAAAAGACCATGGGAGGCACGCTGGTGCCACACTGACCTACGTATTCAGAACCGGTGCCGGGCGCAGTCCAAATCGATCCCAGGGCAACCCCGTGGCGGGTCTGGATGTTTGCAAAAGATCCCCGGCATCTACGCATGCATCGCCCGGCCCAGAGACTGAGGAGACGACACCCCTGGGACCCGGGCTAGTTACCGACCCCAGGACAGACCCGGGGGACCCCAAAGTCGAGAACCGGAGCCCAAGATTGAGTCTGGTGTCCAGATTCCCGGCCCCAGGTCGCCAGAGGAAACCAAATCGGAGAGGCAACGCGGAAGACTTGGGGGAGCAGAAATGAGGAGGACGGGTGGACCGAGGCCCGGCCCATCCCCACTCTCAAGTCCCAACGGCTACAACAACTCCAGGAACCCCCTCTCCGGCTCCGCCCCGCCCACCCCAAGGCCCCGCCGCCCGCTCCTTCCCGCCGGGCGGACTCGGCGGGGACCTCTGCGGTAGACAAGCCCCATCCCCGGATCCCGACAGCCGAGCCCGCAGCATAGAGCGGGCGGCAGGGGCCCGAGAGCACAAGTCCTGACGCGGCCCGCGGCCGTCCGGCGGCTTGCCCTCGGCCACTCACCGGCGGCCCGGGCGCTGGGAGGAGGCAGGCACGGGTCGGCAGCCGCGGACCCCCGGGCTCCAACCCAGGCAGGAGTTCCTACTCGAAGCCGATCGAGGCTCAGCAGCTGTGCCTACAAGGCCTCTCTCCGGCCCGAACCTTGGAAAAGCACTTCCGGGGAAGCGGGGGAGGGAAGCGTTTTGGCACCGGAACTGCTCGCGGGCTGGAGCTGCCAGGGCCTCCCAGGCGGGGCGAGGCGGGGCGAGGCGGGGCGAGGCGGGGCGAGGCGGGGCGAGGCGGGGCGCGGCGGGGCGGGGCGGGGCGGGGCGGGGCGCGGCGGGGCGGGGCCTCTCCCGCTGAGCTCCGTAAAGCCGCCCCCAGAGTCGTCACTAACCCTTTCTGCCCCGAGGCCCCTCGGATCTCCGAGGGGGCGGCTGCGTGCCTGACTGCTCTTCCAGTTAGTCCACTCCAGCCACCTAATTTTCCGGACCACGAAACAGAGGATAGGAGAATTTTGGTGCACGGGTCCGCTGTATACAGCCGGCCTCCCGACTTTCCAGTATTCTCTCCACTCCGGTCGGCGTCCTTTAAGAATAGTGATAGTTGGGCGCCTGGGTGGCTCAGTGGGTTAAGCCGCTGCCTTCGGCTCAGGTCATGATCTCAGGGTCCTGGGATCGAGTCCCGCATCGGGTTCTCTGCTGGCAGGGAGTCTGCTTCCTTCTCTCTCTCTCTCTCTGCCTGCCTCTCTGCCTACTTGTGATCTCTCTCTGTCAAATAAATAAATAAAATCTTAAAAAAAAAATAAAAGAATAGTGATAGTTGACATTTATTGAACGCCTACTACGTGACAGCACTGTATTATGCGCTTTGGGCGCTTAACTCGGTCAATCATCTCCAAACCACTTGAGGTTGTTGCTCTTACCTGTATCAAGCAGAGGAAGAAGCTGGTCAAGGTACCAAACCCAATGCCACGAACAGTGGCTCTCGATTTTAACTTGTGTGTGTAAATCTCATCTACCCCTAACAAAATTTTTAAGATCTTTAAGGGCAGGAGGCAAATTATAGTCCTATATTTCAGCATCATTTGAATTTGAACAGAAGCCAAGAGCCAGGAGACCCTGGAATTTTACTGCCTGCGTCCTATTAGGTACTTTTACTTTCTCGCCTTGAGCAAGTTGCTTGACTTCTTTAAGCCTCGCTTTCCTCATTTGCGTGTGTGCGTATACATTCATGGATAATCACCTCTGGATTGTGTAGGAATTCAAAATGAACCTGCGCGATAAACACTTAAGTGTACCTGGTACCAAGCAGGACTGGATAAAAGTCAACAATTCTCCTGGGTCACCATCAATAGGAAGGATTTCTCCTCCTGTGGATCACTCTAATGGGGGCAGTTTGGAAAACTGGGTTAGCAATAGACAACAGAAAAGATTAGAAATAAAGAGTAGAGGGTTTTGCAATAAGAAAAATGAAGGTAGGTAAGCCAAAGAATATCCTGGGGCCAGCCTGGACACTTGTGACTCTGGGAGCTGAGACAGTCTGAGGACCCACAGGGTCAGATGCCAAGCAGGGAAAGAAGTTAAAGAAAAAGGGAATTCCTCAGCCACAAAATCAGGAAGGCACAGAACATCTGAAGCAGATTCCCTATCTAGGGCCAGACTATTGGAGGGAGGGTGGGGGATCCTCTTAACAGGCATCCTGTCTGCAAAACAAATTTACAAGCATCTCTTAAAACTGTGGGGGAGGAAGGTTTTTTTAAATTTTCTACTAAGAAAGGCAGGAAAATGGAAATGGTTCAGAACCCGTTATTATGAATTTAAGATGTAAACAATGCCTTTGCCATTGGCTTTATTTACAGCGCTGTCCGCTGTCTTGCTTGTTTATTTTATTTTTGTGTTTGCAGAAGTATTGGTAAATACTTCCCAGATACCCAAATTTAAACAGCCTTTCGTGCTTCACAGTGTGAAGAAGTGAAAAACAGAGCCTGGATTGGCAGAACTCACTAATTGCTCTTTCCACATAGAAGCCTAGATGGACAGTCAGAAGGAATCCTGAACTTTGTCAGGCTTCCCACAGGACTCAGGTAGACTAAAGATCTGTTACCGAACAGTTACCTGACGAGTAAATGGCCCAGTCAGAATTTGAATGTGGGCCTGTCTCCTCAGATGCTTTGCGCTCACTATGCCAGTGGTTTTCAAACTGCTAAATGCTGCTGAATTACCAGAGTTCTTGTTAAAACACAGATTGCTGGGCTCCACCTCCTGGATTTCACTTAACCACGCTAGTTCTTCTTGGAGGTGTAGTCCATAGACTAGCAACATAAACATCGTCTGTAAACTTGTTAAAAATGCAAATTATTAGGCCCCACTCCAGACCTGGTGAATCAGAAACTCCAGGGTGGGGCCCCGCAATCTGTGTTTTAACAGGCCTTGCAGGTGATTCTGCCACATTCTCAAGTTGTAGAAACTGCACTCTACCATCTTGTCTTCCACAATTCCCAACAGGAATAACTCCACTGAAGCAAAAGTTCTCCCATTGAATTAAATGATGTGTGCAAGCACTTTTATTCATGTTTTGCTCTCAGTGGGAGATAAGGCTAGAAAAAAAAAATGAGTATTCATGGAGGACTCTTTTTTGATTATTTTACATCTGTACTGAAATTCAACCAGATAATACTGGGTTAGGGTGGACCTAATCTTATTTGGGAACTACTCTGTGGCAGGACTTTCCATGCATTTTCTAAATTAATCTTCACTACACCAGTATAAGGTTTTATGGTCTTAATTTTACAGACGAGAAAAACTGAGACCTAGATGAAGTAATTGACTTAAGGCCACATTCATACCGAAAGGGCAGAAATCTGGATTGTTCAAACAGAGATTTCCCTAATTCCAGAACTCATGCTCACTCCACTTCGTGGCAGGAGCTTGGAGAACCAATTTCCAGTGTGGGCTCCACCACCCAAACTATGCAACATTGAGTAAGCGACTTAATCTCTATTTCAATTTCTCCATCTATAAATAATGTTATCATAAATCTTCCCCTCCCACACTGGAATGTCAGAACAAATGAGGAAATAAAAGTATAAGCACTTGGAGCTTTTTGAAGAAAAACAGTAAAAAGGCAAGTTATTACAGTATTGTATATTTAACCCAGGGTTGCTATGTGAGTCTGAGCACTGAATCTTTTCCTGGTTATCTGCTGATTCATACAAAAGAGGTTCAAAGGCTATACTTGATGCCAAAGAAAAAGTTGTTTGACTTCATATGTCAGTGCCTTCTAGAAGTTAAAGAAGATGACAGAGGGTTTTATGAATCTCTTCTAAAAATTACAGGGAATCTCTCACCAAGTTCCTAGGCTCCAGGTTATTGCCCAATGGCTGGCCCACCCTCATTCTAGAGATCTTTCCTCCAAACCCTTTTCTTCTCCCCATTACAGGCACCCCTCCACCCTCCTGCCTCCACCCACTACGCAAAGATTTAAAATTCCTCTTTATTATGTAGAAGGATTTAGCTCAATCCTCCTCTCGGGCCAGACTCCAGACCTATCTTTGTTGACAGAATCACCAGGTTACACAAATCCAGGGGGTACCATTCATGAAGAATACAACCTGAATGGTGCTCAAAGGGGTGCCAATTGCACAAGCCACAATAGCAATGGTCCCCCTGCAACCGTGCAAGGCTTGGCCCTGTCCATGCCGAGCTCCCACCCCAAAAATCCATTAAGGTGTTTTGTGAAACAAAAGAGCCATCTACTTGGGTGTCCACCATTTGCCAAGCTTTCAAATAATAGGCGTCTTTGTTTTTTTGTCTGTTTTAACCTAGGCCTAATCAAGTGCTTAACTCACCAGGCAGAAGTCCCTGGGTTCCACACTGTGCTCCAGCATTTTTCACTCTCTTCTGTGACATTATTGCCCATCTCCACATTAGACTTAATGAGTTTTGTAAAGACTTTTAGTCATGGCTTAGCGCAAGTTATTGGATGTATTTGCTGATTGGACTACCAACACGGTGTATCTGCTAGTGTAATTGGCTGACAGTTGACATTCAATGGCTCTCAAATGTGTTGTTTGACCACAGTCTTTTGTACTAAGAAATAAACTGAAAGGTAAAAATTAAGAAAAGAAATAAATTCAGTCAAAAAATTTTAATTGAGAAATATCATATCAAGTAAAAATCCCAATTTCCAGCATCTCTTGAGAATTCAGACACTCTGGCAGACTGGCTGTGTGCCCACAAGGCGTCAGTGTCTTTAGCTCAGATGCAGCCTCCTTATCCAGGTAGTACAATAAGTCAGCCTCATTCACATGTAAAATCTTTGTGGTGGGCACTGAGTTTAGAGCCTCTGTCTGGTGTGTGGCGTTACATGGCTGTTTTGAAGAAACAAGTATAGAAGATTGCAGATTTTACAGGTGCTCATAACTACTTACTGCAATGTATTTTAGGGTAATTTTAAATTTTTTTTCCTGGCTAGACAATTGAGGGATACCATGTTGTACCGTTTCTAAACAAGCCAGGCAAATGGAGACATCAAATGATAAATATTACCACTGACATTTTAAAGGCATTGTAGCTAAAGTTACTTGTCAACAGCCTGGAAAATTGAAAAAACAAATAATAGCAAATACTTGAATAAATTTCATGATAACTAATTTAATGGAGTATGAGCCTTTTCTCCCCACTCCACCCCACCCCCACAAGCTGAAAATTTGAAAATACTGCAGTTCTAGTAAGTAATGGAGCCAGGATTAGAACCCAGGCAATCTGTCTCCACAACATGGTCTTGACCACTAAATTAATATTTACTGAGCCTTTCCCATGTGTTAGAGCCATGGCTGCCCCTCAACTCAGACTACCAGATTTATGGAAGAGTGTGTGCTATCGCTTCCAGATTTTTAATAGGTACTGTAATAAACTTAACACAGAATCTTCTCATCTCTCCCTCCCACCCCAAGTCATGTTGACATGTTTACAATCTTTAGTTTTGAAATGTGTAAATCTAAAACTAAGTGAAAGAAATCTAAGACTTCTTTTAATTCCAATATAATTCTTGCACCAAGTTTGTTTTTATATCAAGTTACCGTGAACAGCCCTATGGATGTGGCAAACAAAAGATAGCTTTAAAACAATGGAAGCAATTTGAAGCAATATAATATTGACACTGGAAACCAATATCCATGGATAAATTGTGCTTGTGGGGGGAAATGGGAGATAACGAAGTCGAATTCAAGCAAAAATGTCACATTGACATAAATGCAGTGAAAGTTCAAAACTGAAAAAAAAAGTTCAAAAATGAGGATCTGGAACCCCTGGGTGGCCCAGTTGGATAAGCGTCTGTCTTAGGCTCAGGTCATGATCCTGGGATCCTGGGATAGAATCTGACATGGGGGTGGCGGGGGTTGGGGGGGTTTGCTCAGCGGGGAGCCTGCTTCTCCCTCTGCCTGCCACTCCCTCTGCCTGCCACTCCCCCTGCTGTGTGCGTGGGCTCTCTCTTTCTCTCTCTGACAAATAAATAAAAAAATCTTCAAAAATGGAGGATCTAAAAAGGAGTGGTCATCAATTTTTAATATATTTTACATTTAATTTTTAAGTAAACATCAAGGGAAAGTATTAGAACTGACCCCTCACTTTAAAAGCTTTCAAGAATTAAACTTCTGTTGTCCAGACTGGGCGGTTCCGTGAGTCTCGAGACCTTAAGAGGTCGCATTCCACCTTCATTGTGTCTCACGCAGCTGTGGCCCAATTTACTCAGCCTCAGTTTCTCTCTTTCTGCAAAATACGCACAATAAGTGCATCTTGTACCATAGAGATGTTGTGAGACGTAGCTAATAAATGATTATAAAGCACAGTTCTTTGAAGTATAAAGCACTGCATAATTACTAAATACTATAATAATCATCCTCATAATAATAGTAATTTTCAACCAACACATCAACCAGACCCAGATGCTTATTCACCTCGCAATTAGGCAAAAGTGTATATGCCACCTATGAAAAAAAGTAACAATCTTAAGCTACAGACGAGTTCCACCTCCTTCCTCTTCTCTTTGCAGAATGTGCAGTCAGTCTGCCAGAGACCTATCTCAGCTGCCTCACCTTCCAGCTGTATGAACCAGCTCGCACAAGAGCCTCTACTCCTTCCACCGTCAAATACAGCGACAGGAAAGCCCACTTCAGAGGACTGTTGTGAGAGGTTACATAGAGCTGAGCATAGGACCTGGCAGATCATAAGAGCTCACTGACTAGTAATCGTGCTGATGACTAACAACAATATTTGAGAAGGACTAATAGCAGATAGCTATGTAACCATGTTTTACTGAATGAAAGAAGGAAAAATGGGCACACTCCGTTGGGAGGATGATCTGAGCTGCCTTCCAGATTATGAGAACATTTATCAAATAGAAGCATTTCATATTAAAATCTGATAGCAAAATAAAGACTGAGAAGAATTTGTGGTGGAGGGCGCCTGGGTGGCTCAGTGGGTTAAGCCGCTGCCTTCGGCTCAGGTCATGATCTCAGGGTCCTGGGATCGAGGCCCACATCGGGCTCTCTGCTCAGCAGGGAGCCTGCTTCCCTCTCTCTCTCTCTGCCTGCCTCTCTGCCTACTTGTGATCTCTCTCTGTCAAATAAATAAATAAAATCTTTAAAAAAAAAAAAGAATTTGTGGTGGAATATAGACATATATATCTCTTTATATGTGGAATATTACATAGCTATAGAAAAGAATGAGATTGTGTCATCTGTAACAAAATGGCTGGAACTAAAGGTATTCAGCTAAGGGAGATAAGTCAGACTGAATGGCATTGTATGCTGACAGATGGGAGCCACACCTGTGGTGAGCATTGTATAATGGATAGATCTATCAAATCACTATGTTGTACGCCTGAAACTAAGGTAACATTGTGTGTCGACTACACTCAAATTTTTTTTTTTAAGATTTTATTTATTTATTTGACAGACAGAGATCACAAGTAGGCAGAGAGGCAGGCAGAGAGAGAGGAGGAGCAGGGAGCCTGATGCGGGCTTAATCCCAGGACTCTGGGATCATGACCTGAGCTGAAGGCAGAGCCTTTAACCCACTGAGCCACCCAGGCGCCCTGACTACACTCAAATTTTAAAAATTAAAAAGAAAAAAAGAAAAGGTGGGGCATTTTACTTTCCCAATGTGTTTATCTTAATAATTGAATGTGAAATAAATGACTACATTTTGGGTATAGATGATGAGGAGAAAAAATAGAGTAAAATGGAAAAGTACAAGGTTCCCCTATTCCCCAGCCTACTTCTCTATGCAGGTGGAACCAGTGTTAATGATTGGGTGTTCTCATTCCAGAACTTTTTCTGTGCATTTACATTCATGTAAACAGAACAGAATTACCTAATAGACAGACAAAACAGAATTACCCTATAGGCACCAATAAACCAGGGCCCCCAAATTTTTACAAAGGCATAGATTTTTAAAAGTCAGACTTTGTTGAGACTTCCTTATGCTTATTTAATTTTAGCATGGTTTTAATCTTGAAGTAAATAATAAAGATATTATTTCATATGTACTGTTAGCTCTTTAGTACTTCAGACCTTTTTTAAGATATTAATCTTCCCTATTTAAAATTTTTTTTTTATTTAAAAGATTTTATTGAGAGGGAACACAAGCAGGGGGAGTGAGAAAGGGAGAAGCAGGCTTCCTGCTGAGCAGGGAGCTCGATGCCATGCTGGATCCCAGGACCTTGGGATCATGAACTGAGCCAAAGGCAGACCCTTAATGACTGAGCCACCCAGTCGCCCCCCCAAACTTGCTTATAAAGGACATAAACACCTATATTTTGCAAAACATAAATATGATCATATTGTTTTGCAGCTTGCTTTATTTGTGTGAGTGACTTTAAACATGGTGCTATTTACTTACTGGCAACCCAAGTAAGAAGGAACTTTTCCGGTATCTATCATTTTAGTCCATCAAGAACTATCCCTGTATAAGGGCTTTATTAGAACAATTTAAGTTTCAAAAGCTTTCTTTCTTGGTAAAGCAAATTTCATTTTCCATCACATTTTCAAGCCAAAGTAATACAATCCTTTTTTAATCTCCTCAGAGTGTATGATGGAGAGAAACCCTGCCGACCAGGAGCTTTCTAAATGGTGACTATGGAGAGACGCCAAGGAAATCAAACAGTGCCAAGTGCAGAATCCTCAAGTTGCTCTCTAAACTAACAGAAATTCGTTTAGAAGCTGGATTTTACTGAGACAGGAAGCATTTCACCCACAAAGGTAGAGCACATAGCACATGTGGAGACTGTATGGGGCAGGGGCTGGGGTAGGGGGAGTTGTAGCTTCAGAAGACAGTAAGAAGAGAACACTCCCCAAAGAGAAGATTAATGACCTTTTGTAATGGAAGAAAGAAGTAGTTTATAACTACATATATTTAAAATATTTAAAATATTTCCCTTATAGTCAATTAACTGCTGAAATTTTATTATTCCTTCAATAAGCTCATTGTACTTAGAAGATGCAAACATATATGTAAAGAGAGAGATCGAATATGTAGAGATAGAGATCTATAGATATAGATGTACTTGAAATAACCCCAACTGAAAACTACTACAAATGTTTATTATACACATACTGTCAATAAGACACGGGGGAGGGCTTAACCCACTGGGTGGCTCATTGGGTTAAGCCACTGCCTTCAGTTCAGGTCATGATCTCAGGGTCCTGGGATTGAGTCCCACATTGGCTTTCTGCTCAGCAGGGAGCCTGCTTCCCTCTCTCTCTGCCTACTTGTGATCTCTCTCTGTCAAATAAATAAATAAAAGCTTAAAAAATATATAAGACGACACGGGGGTGAGGGGTGCCTGGGTGGCTCAGTTGATTGTGTGACTGCCTTTGGCTCAGGTCATATCCTAGAGAACCAGGCTGGAGTACCCCTGGCTTCCCCACTCAGCAAGGAGTCTGCTTCTCCCTCTGACCCTCCCCTCTCTCATGTTCTCCCTCTCATTCTCTGTCTCAAATAAATTAAAAAAATCTTTTTTAAAAAAGATTTTATTTTTTATATAGAGAGAGATTTTTATAGAGAGAGTTTTTTTATACAGAGAGAGAGATCGCAAGTAGGCAGAGAAGCAGACAGAGGGGGGCAGGAAGCAGGCTCCCTGCTGAGCAGAAAGCCCAATGTGGGACTCGATCCCAGGACCCTGAGATCGTGACCCAAACTGAAGGCAGCGGCTTAACCCACTGAGCAACCCAGGCACCCCTAAAATAAAAAATCTTTAAAAAACAAAACAAAACAAAAGACACAGGGGTGGGGGTGGTCTGGGGACACTAAGAATTCTAGTCACAGAATCTGCCCTCTAAGAATCAAAAGGCCAGTTGGAGAGAGAAGTTATGGACTCAGGGAGGAGGAACCACAGCAGTGCAAAATCCTCTGTGGTAAATTCTAGATGAATAATAGAACCTCTTCTCTTTGGAGACCTCTTCCTTCATGCGTGGTCTTAGGACCAAGTAAGAGGTGGGACGTAAGTGTCTTAAAGGATTTGTAGAAATTACAAGGGAAAGAGGGGAATAAGAAGGATCACAGCTTTCAAAAAGGCGTAGTAGTAGAAAAGCACAGAGCACATTCAGAAGACCTTGAGTAGATCCCTTTAGCCCAAACAAAGAGATTGGGCAAGCAGGTTGGTTGGGCCTGTAGTTTGAAGGGTGCTGACAACTAAATTAAGATATGTGGGCATTATCTTTTCAGGCAGTAAAGAATCAAAGCTGGTTTCCCTACTATGAAGCAACATAATTAAGGTACACGTAAAAAAAATTAATTAATTAATTTAAAAAACCACTTTTTCTCTCTTTTTTTTTTTTTTAAATGAGAGACATTTGAAAAACACAGGAAAGCCTAAGAAATAAAATAAAAGTCACCTGGAAAACCACCACCCAGAAATATGTTACACTTTTGATGGGATCACATACAGCATTTTTTCCTGGTCTTATATTTTTGTGTGTATGTGTGCATGTTTGTGTATAAATTGAGATTGTTCTTTCTTAACTCAGCATGATTTTGTGAATATTTTCTTATTAAAAATCACAGCTGCACTGTATTTCAACATATAAATGTAATATGTTGTACTTACTGAATTTTTCCATTTTTTTTCATCTGGACACAAAAAACTAAAATTCATCCAAGGTTAACCAAGCTGTATGAAGGGAAGGTAGGAGTACAGGATAAGCTGAGAGCGGGAGGAATGGCTCTCTTCGGCAGCACATATACTTAAAGAAGCTATTGGTAGAAGATAGCTTATATAAATGAAGGCATATTCACTCTGTAGAATAGTTTATTATATTACAGCATAACTATTGCTTCAAAGAATGATGCTGTTACTCATGTACCATATGGAGTGTACTCCCAGATATATTTTCTCTTCTCCCCAGTCCCCTGAATTTGGAATGTCCCAGAATTCCATTCTCTCTTCTCCAGCATCTACATTTATTTCCTCTCATCCAGTCCCAGGGATTTAAATATTGTCTACATGCTACCCACCTGATGGCCTGTGGAAAGAAAGGGTATTCCATATTCGGGGCGGATACAAGTTTTCTGAAAAAGAATTTGAAATTGTAAATTAAAAATGCCTGCTGCACTCCGATGCCATCTAGTAGGAGACGTTATCAACACAAAACGCTGTCATCCTGCTCTGGGAGGGGTCCTTGGAAGTGAGGGGACTTGTATGCTATAGCCTAAGCAAAGGCCCGGGGATAGGAGCAGAATGATATGAGGAGGGGGTCAGTAAGGGGATATCACTATTTCAAAGTCAGGAATGACTAGAGGAATAAAAATCATCCTTCAATTTGGGCAATTTGTTCTTTGCCCTCTATTCATTTGGATGCCTATAGAACAATAACCTGGAACTACCATTTGATTTGGCTTCCTAAAAAATGGTATATTGTTCATTGTGAAAGCGGGGGGAAAAGAGAGAGTTTCTACAGGTTAATTAACAAAATACGGCTCCTGAGACAGCAAGCAAATGTACATGATTCTTTATTTCCAGTATCATATCCTCATCAAAGTTTTTCTCACTGCTTCTCTTGTAAGCTCTGCTTCTCAACCCATAACATGCTCAGCTACAATTTGCAAGGAATTCTTGCTTTCCACATTGAAAAGGCCCAACTCCTTTGATAGGAATGTAGTCTGCCCCTCATAATACGTGAGTACAAACATAGAAAAATATTTATACATCCCTCCAATCTATAGAAAACCATTCCGGGGTCTTGAAAACAGTCTCTTTGCAGACGGAGAGAATGTGAGAGAAATGCCGTCAGTGTGCTGGCTGAAAGCTGCAATGTCTGCCCAGCACTGTGCTTCCTCTCAGAACTGGGGATGCTCTGCTGAATGAGCCCTTGTGTGTCCAAATTCAAAAAGTTCTTGTTTGCTCCAGTTGAACAAAGCTCTCACAGACAGTGGGATCTGCAGGGCAGCCACCAAGTGTGTTGAACCAATGTTCCCTCCACCGCACTGCCGAAGAGTTGATCGTAATGGCAGTTCTCACCTTCGTGTATGGGGCCCGGTGTTGGCGGTGCAGAGCTCCCGCTGACTTCAAAGGAAATGACATAGAACAGAACCCCATGGTGTAAGGAGAAACAAGCAGCATCTGATCAAAATCAGGCCATATTTTTTTTTCATTCTCTCTGTATAAATGGCTAAATTTATATACAGAATATTTAAAGACCCCCTTTCACAGTGGCCGTTTATGAATTGTCAGATGTGCATACACTTATTAGGCAGCTCAACACTGAACTGCTTATATAGGAGGGAAAGGGAGAGGGTTGTGTTGTAGAGAAATCTACCCCAAATCCACGTTTTTCTTGGTCTACAAGACTCCCCCCTCCCGACCCCAGCAAAGGAGACCAAAGTGATTGGGGCTGGCTTAGTGGTTCCTTTCACTTAAAGCTGGCCTTAAGGCAAACTTTAATGAAAAAGAAGGAAGAGACAGAGGAGAAAAAGAGGAGAAGGAGGAAGAAAGAGAAGTGTGTGTGTTGGGGGAGGGGGCGGGGGTATGTTTATTAAATCCCTGGATGGGGAGGTCTCTTTCTAAACTAAACTAAGGGAAGGAGGAGTCACCAAAGAACAAAATTTAACTACAAAAAAAGAAAAATTCCACATGTCAAAAATAAAAATAAGATAGATTTAAAAAAAAAATAAAAAACTGAAAGATATTGGTGACAACTTAGATAAGTAAATGATTAATATTCTCCTGAATTGATAAGGAATTTGGGAAGCCTGATTTAAAAACAAAAACAAAAACACTCCCACAGCTAACAACACACTCAATGGGGAAAACCCGAAAGCTTTTGCTCTAAGCTCGGGACCAAGACAATGATGTCCACTCTCACCACTTTTATTCAACATAGTACTGGAAGTCCTAGCCACAGCAATCAGACAAGAAAAAGAAATAAAAGTCTTCCAAATTAGTGGGGAAGAAGTAAAACTGTCACTATTTGTAGATGACATGATACTATATAGAAAACCCCAAAGCTTCACCAAAAACTATCAGAACTAGTAAATGAATTCAGTAAAGTTGCAGGATAGAATTAATAAACAGAAATCTGTTGTGTTTCTATACACGAATAATGAAGTAACAGAAAGAGAAATTAAGAAAACAATCACATTTGCATTTGCATCAAGAAGAATAAAATACCTGGGAAAAATTACTCCCCCAAAAAAGTGATAAAATTGCTATAGAATAAACAAAGGATCCATACATTTCACAGAAATATACATTTAAATGGCCAGTAAACATTTGAAATATGTTCAGTGTTACTGATAACAATAAAAGCAAGGAAATAAAAACAGAGTTTTCATTTCAAACTGGCACCATGAAAAATGAAACCATATATTGTAGCATTTTCAAATACAAGCAACAATCAGAAAATGTAACTCTTTAAAAATGCCTTTTTAAAAAACAAAAAGATTTTATCTATTTATTTGACAGACAGAGATCACAGGTAGGCAGAGTGGGAGGCAGAGAGAGAGAGAAGCAGGCTCCCTGCCAAGCAGAGAGCCCAATGCAGGGCTGTATCCCAGGACCCTGGGATCATGACCTGAGCTGACAGCAGAGGCTTAACCCACTGAGCCACCCAGGCACCCCTAAAAATGCCTTTTCAAAACACCAACAGAAAAAGAAAATATCAAAGGCTATACATAATAAGACATGCAGAACCTACATTTTAAAGAAATGAACTTTCTTCCTAGGCAGAAGAACCTCATGAGGGACAGACAGGTCCTGCTCAGGGAGGGCATTCTAGCATGGGTTGGCTACATACACAGGGAAATCAAGGAAATCTGTAGACTCCTGAGGATAATGACAGGCCAGGTTCTCACTGTGAGAGAAGGCGGTATAAATAGTGATGGGGGAAAGCTAGAATGAGCCCCTGTAGTAGTAGATTGGAATGGAACATGTGAGTGTGTACTCACAGTTTTCAATATAGATAGATAGATACCGAAATAAATGTGGATGTAAATGTGTTTTTATATATGTATACAATATGTGTATGTATGTATGTGAATACATATTTATGTATATGCATGCATTTCTTTCCTAGCTCAATCCAATGACAAGGCCAGGGAGAAGAGACACTCTGGTAACTGATCTCTCTTCTCTTCTCACAAGAACTTTGTTCTTTGCAGAGCTCTCCCATTTCCCAAGGCTTTGTGCTGAAGGCTGTGTCAAGATTAGACCTTTCACCTAAGCTCCAGGTACTCAATGTACTTGACATATTCAAACTGCTAATACAACTTCTCTACTTTGTTGTCTCACAGACATTTCAAACTTCACATCATCAAAATAGAATGTCTACTCTCCTTGTGTTCTCCCCAAGCCGTTCCTCCCCACTGTCCCAACTCTATAAATAGTAACACCGGTCATTCACTCAGTCACTGAAGTCAGAAGCCTGGGAGTTCTCCTAGCTTCCTCCCTTTCCCTTATCCTTCATAGTCTCTCCATCAGCAAGTTCAAATCGTTCTACTTCCAAAACATACCTTGAATTAATTCGTGTCTATCTCTATTTGTGACTGTGCTCCTTGAAGTTCCCACTCTCCCTCTCCTAGATGACTGCAATAGCTGTCTAACTAGTCCCTCCACATCCATGGGGGAACTCCTTATGTTCCATTATCAACACAGCCAGAGTGAACTCTTAAAATGTAATTGAAGCATGTCTTTCCCCTCCTCAAACCCTTAAAACCCTTCTGTGATTTTCAGGCCTGTTACAACAAATCCAAGTGTCTGGCTGTGGTGTAAAGACCCTGCACGATCTGGCTACCTGCCTAAAGCCTCCAACTTCATGCCATGCACTTTATCCCCACAGTTACAACTCTGCAACTTGGGTTTCCAGAACACACCAAGCTCTCATCTGTCTCAGCACGAAGCCTTGGGAAATGGGTTTCTGCACTTGCCCTTCCTTCTGCTCTCCATGCTCTACTTTCAGCTTTTCACATGATTGTCCTCTTCTAATTCTTTAGTTCTTAGCTTAAATGCCAGTTACTCAAAGCAGAATTTCTTGGCCATCTTATCTAGGTAGGACCTTCTATTATTCATTATCAGAGCCAACTCTTTATATTCTTTTTTTTTTTTTAAAGATTTTATTTATTTATTTATCAGAGAGAGAGAGTGAGAGTGAGCACAGGCAGACAGAGTGGAAGGCAGAGTCAGAGGGAGAAGCAGGCTCCCTGTGGAGCAAGGAGCCTGATGCGGGACTCGATCCCAGAACGCTGGGATCATGACCTGAGCTGAAGGCAGCTGCTTAACCAACTGAGCCACCCAGGCGTCCCAACTCTTTATATTCTTCCTAACACCAGTTGCAATGGTTTTTTTTCATTATTTTTTTGTTTTATTGCCTGTCTCTCTTGCTAGAGTATAAGCTGTATGAGGGGAGTGATCCTGTCATTCCTGTTTTCTCTTTCATTCCCATAGTTCAGCATGGTGTCTGCTATATACCATGTAGTTGATAAATTTTTATTTTATTTTATTTATTTGAGAGAGAGACAGAGATAGGGAGAGAGAGCACGAGCAGGGAGGGGAGGGAGAAGCAGGTCCCCAATTTAGCAGGGAGCCCGATGTGTTCCAGGATCCCAGGGATCCTGGGTCCCAGGATCCTGGGATCATGACCTGAGCCAAAGGCAGGTGCTTAACGTACTGAGTCATCCAGGTGCCCTTGTATTTGATAAATTTTATCAAATTCAAAAACAACATGTAGAAATTTAATATGCCTCTGCCTTCAGCTCAGGTCATAATCTCAGGGTCCTGGGATCAAGCCCCACATGGGCTCTCTGCTCAGCAGGGAGCTTGCTTCCCTCTCTCTCTCTGCCTGCCTCTGTGCCTACTTGTGATCTCTGTCAAATAAATAAATAAAACCTTAAAAAAAAATTTACTATGTATTAGATGCAAACGATTCAGAAGTAGAACACAGAATTTCTCCAACTCTTTTACAGTCTAGAAGGGAAGCAAATAGCCAATTGTAAATCCACATGGGTAGTACTATAATAGGGAAAGTCTCATATGGGAGAGGCCCGTAATCTGGGCTCAAGGCCAAACACAAAATGCTTATTGGAGGTTGTGACATTGTAGTAAAGCTGTGGATAGATGAGTTAGTCACCGAAGATACAGTGGGATAGGGCAGAGGCCAAGAAAGGAGGCAGACTGTGGCATATTCAGAAGGCCAAATGCTTTAGGGGTGGAGAGTAGAAACGAGAGGGAAGAGAATAAATGGCAAGAGATGAAGCTACAAAAATGAAGTGACATAAGGGTAAACTCCATTAAATGGTTTTTTCTGCATCCTGGGGGAGTGGGATGGTCACTGGAAGGTTTCACGCAGGCAGGAATGTGATCAATTTTGTGTCACAAAGGTCATTTCGACTGCAACATATTTAAGGAATGGAAGACCAAAAAGGGGGCTAGGCAGGAATCTAAGTAACAGTCAGCAGGATGGCAATGACTGAAACTCGGGTAGTAACAATGGGAATACAAAGATTAAGACCAAAAAAAAAAAAAAAAAAAAGACAGACTTGGAGGTGATTTAAAAAATAGCCCAGTGCAGAAATTGACAATTCAATAAATAATTTGTTGAATGAGATGAGGACAAATGGTTAGATATTTGGAGGGAGAGTTCGAGCCCTACTTCAAAACTGTACCAAAATAGAGGTGCCTGGGTGCATGAGCATGAGCAGGGAAGGGGCAGAGGGAGAAGCAGACTCCGCACTGAGCAGGGAGCCCAATGCGGGGCTTGATGCTGGGACCCTGGGATCATAACCTGAGCGAATGCAGACACAACCAACAGAGCCACCCAGGCGCTCCTGACAATTATTTTTAAATAAATGCTTTTAGGATTTTAAAAAATGTAAGTCAAGGAATTACTTCTAGTAATATTAATAATAATTTATAAAAAGTGAATTTACAGAAAATATAAAACATCTGGATATAAAAAAGGAGGAACTAAAGATGATTAAAATTTACACTTTTTAAAAAAAGATTTTATTTATTTATTTATTTGACAGAGAGAGAGATCACAAGTAGACAGAGAGACAGGCAGAGAGAGAGGGAAGCAGGCTCCCTGCTGAGCAGAGAGCCCGATGTGGGGCTCGATCCCAGGACCCCGAGATCATGACCCGAGCCAAAGGCAGCGGCTTAACCCACTGAGCCACCCAACCACCCCTACACTTTTTTTTCAAAACAGATTTTATATACTCGTTTGACAAAGAGAGACACAGTGAGAGAGGAAGCACAAGCAGGGGGAGCGGGAGAGGGAGAAGCAGGTTTACCATGGAGCTGGAAGCCCAATGCAGGGCTCTATCTCAGGATCCTGGGATCATGACCTGAGCCTAAGGCAGACACTTAACAACTGAGCCACCCAAGCGCCCCAAACTTACACATTTTTTTTTTTTAAGATTTTATTTACTTGACACACAGAGAGAGATCACAAGTAGGCAGAGAGGCAGGCAGAGAGAGAGGGGGAAGCAGGCTCCCGCCAAGCAGAGAGTCCGATGCGGGGCTCGATCCCAGGAGCCTGAGATCATGACCTGAGCTGAAGGCATCAGCTTTAACCCACTGAGCCACCCAGGCACCCAAAAGTACACATTTTTATAGGCATTACAAATTTAATAGATGGGTTAAACTCTAGATTAGATACATTTGAAGAATGACTTTTTACTGAGTTAGAACACGGTGATGAGAGACTTACCTAAGATACAGCACAGACAGCCAAAGAGCTAGCTAGCTCGCTAAAGCAAAAGCAATTAGGAAACATAAAAAACAGATTGAAAGGCTCCAGCCTACATTCAATACAAGTTCCAGAAGAATGGAGGGAAGCTGGAAAAACAATATTTAAAGAAATAATAAACAAGTAATTATAGAATTAAAACACACACACACACTGAGTACTAAACAGCATACATCTACATTAATACTTTATAATAAAATGAACTAATTTCAAAAGCTACTACAGAATTAATATGATGGTATAACACTGTAAGAAAGAATGAACTTCATGAGGTTGTACTTCAGAAAATAGATTATATGGAAAAATTAAATTTGTTTTCTACCTCATACTATGTATAAAAATAAACTTAAGAGGAATTAAAAACTAAAATGTGAGAAGCAAACCCATAACATTTTAGAAGAAAATTTAAGGTAATATATTTATGACCTTGGAGTAGGGAAGGATTTTTTAATTAAGATTTTAAAATGAGAATCATTTAAAAAGTGAATACATTTTCCAAATTTAAGAAGGAAAATCTTATTCAACCAAAGACACCATAAATAAGTAATAAGAGTCCACAAACTTGGGTGCCTGGATGGTTCAGTGGGTTAAAGCCTCTGCCTTTGGCTCAGGTCATGATCCCAGGGTCTTGGGATGGAGACTTGCATTGGGCTCTCTGCTCAGCAGGGAGCCTGCTTCCCTTCCTTTCTCTCTGACTGTCTCTCTGACTACTTGTGATCTCTGTCTGTCAGATAAATAAATAAATTCTTAAAAAAAAAAAAAAAAAGAATCCACAAACTTCTCTTTGCAATGAAAGAACATATTTTTCAAAGTCTATATAAACCACTGGATGTAGACCAAGGGGTAAGTGTCCTCCTTCTTTGCTGATTAAACTTTTCTCCTTCCCTCCTTCTTTCCTAAAACCCTCTGTTTTGATTAACATGTTATGTGACTATATCATTTACTTTGCTCCTTGATATACCCCTCCTCCTACTCTGAGACACCTGTCTTTCCTTGAAGACTTATCTTGCAGTTCACTGTCACTCCACACCTATTCTTTTCATAATTCTTGGTGACTTCAATATCCATTTCCTGATATGGTCCTTTCAATAATCTGGCCTCTAAGTATTTGGCCCCCTCTTCTCCAGTAATGTTGTCTTCCAACTTAGCCACCACTAACATGGTCGAATCTCTAGAACTGTACTGCTCAATCTGGTAGCTACTCACTTCATGTTGCATTTAATTTTAAACTTATTAAACGTAAATACAATTTAAATTTCATTTCCTTGGTTGGCCCATTTTCAGTGATCGGTAGCTTGAGTGGCAGCCATATTAGACAATGGTTACAGAAGAGTCCCATCACCACAGAAAGTTCTGTTGAGTAGTACTGCTCTAGATCTTCTTATCACCCATGGCTGCAACTTCCTCCATAATGCCAATATCAAGCATCCCACTCTCTGACCAAGGAATTCTACTCTTTTTTTTTTTTTTAAAGATTTTACTTATTTGTTTGAGAGAGAGAGAATGAGAGAGTGAGAGCACAAAAGGGGGGAGGGTCAGCAGGAGAAGCAGACTCCCCTGCTGAGTAGGGAGCCTGCCCAACTGAGCCACACACGTATCCCAAGGACTTCTACTCTTTAAGCTTATTTCTGACTCCAATAATTTGTCAAATATATTTGGACCTATAATTTATTCAATCTTCCACCATTTTATTGTTCCTTACCTTGTGCCATGTTCTACTTCCATTATTATCCAATTTAAATTCCATGATCAACCATTATCTAACTCCTCTTGGCATACATCTTAATCTACCTTGTCCCTGTTACTTTTTTTTTTTAACATGACAAATTTTACTTAAATCTGACTTTCTGCCTGTTGGTTATCTGGACAAATCCAATTCTCCACTTACTCTGCACCCACACCTCTGCTGCTGACTGTGGGTGTAGGAAAAAAAAAAAACAAACCCACATAGTTATCATTAACATCAAGTAGGCCCTTAATGCTACCTACCAATCATTATTGCTTACTAGTGCATTCAATCTCTCATTCTCATAGACTACTCATACTTTCTTTTCATTTTCAAACCTCTGACAACACCTCCCTATTTGCTCCATCAGCTGATGATTTGCATCTTACTTAGGTGAGAAACAGAAGCTACCAGAAAAGAATTACCATCTGTTCCCACCATCACATCTACTCACCTACCTGCACTTGTGTCCATTTGCTCTGCCTTGTCACCTGTTGCTATGAACAGACTGTGTCTACAGTTCTAATGAAGACCAGTCCTCCACTCTAAACTAGATCTCAGGGGCTCCTGTATGGTTCAGTGGGTTAGGCCTCAGCCTTTGGCTCAGGTCATGATCTCAGGGTCCTGGGATCGAGCCCCACATCGGGCTCTCTGCTCAGCGGAGAGCCTGCTTTCCCCTCTCTCTCTGCCTGCCTCTCTGCCTACTTGTGATCTCTGTCTGTCAAATAAATAAATAAAATCTTTTAAAGAAATAAATAAACAAACTAGATCTCACCCCCTCCAGCCTAATTAGGGATCTCAGTACACCAGTTGTCTACTTTCTCTCTGGCATTATCACTTTTTCCCTCTCTACTGGACCTTTCTTATCCTCATAAAACTATGGTTTTATTTATCCCATCTTAAAAAACAAAACAAAACAAAACAAAAACTACCACTGACCTCACTTTTCCCACCAGTTACTTTTTCATTTCCTTCCTTTCCCTTTAAGCAAAAATTCTTAAAAGTAGTCTGCCCATACTCACTATCTCTAACTTCTCTCCTCTCACTCTCTCTTGAATCTACACTGATCAGAATTTTGCTCCCACACTGTGTCATCAATTCTCCTGTCAAGATCACCAAAGATTCCACGTGGCTAAATTTATTGGTCAATCTCAGTCCTCATCTTGCTTGACCTATTAGCAATGTGTGTGACCAAGATAATCCCTCCTTCGTGAGACCCTTTCTTTACTTGACTTCCAACCTGGTTTTCTCCCTATCTTACTATTTGCTCTTTCTCAGACTCTTTTATTGGTTTTTCCTTATCTCCATGACCTCTGAACATTGAAATATCTCAGTCTTTGGATTTCTTCTTTCCAATGTCTGTAGACACTTTGTGGTAGATTGAACTATGGTTTACAACAATTTGCTCCCTCTCTTCTATAGATTGTACATCCACACTTTTGGATTTGTCTTGAAATGCCTCTTCAGTGCACAGTATACATCTTTGTCTCATTGCAGGGCTGGGCTGTATGACTTTCTTGGGCCGATGAATGGAATAGAATAGAAGCATGTGGTTCATACCACAAAGAGAAACTTTAAATTGTATTGCATTGTTTAGTTTGGCCTCTCTTGCTTCTGCCCTTTGCCACAAGTGTGGCATGCGCCAGATAGTGGCTGTTTCTTCAGCTTAGGGCTCAAATTAGAATACACTTGAATCAGACATAGCTGGCTCACAGCCTAGAGTGGAAGCCATAATCATATGTAACAAGAGCAAGAAATGAATGTTACTCTAATTGACTGAGATTTGGAGGTTTTTTGTTACTTCATCAATGTTGACTAGTAAAACTCCCTTTAAATTCTCCTGAATGCCTGGTTCACATGTCCAGTTGCCAACTGGGCACCTCTACTTGAATGTCCTTCATGCAACTCAGACACAAGAGGTCCAAAATAAGCTCTCAATCTTCTCTACCAACCCTGATCTTTTTGAAGTTTTATCATTATGAACTAACAAAAACTCTAACCTTCTAGGATAAAAAACAAAACAAAACAACACAAAACCTAAAGTCATTCCTGAGTTCTCACTTTTGCTTATGTTCTGTGTGCAATTTATTAACCAATCCTACCTTCAAAATCTAGATTCTGAAAACTTCTCATTACTTTTACTGGTACCACCTTAGCCCATGCTATTACCATTTGTGCCTGTTTACTGTTATCATCATACCAATCCCCACAGGTTGGTTACCTTTGTTTTCTCCATCTACAGTTTTGGTTCTAAGCATCACTAGAGAAAGTTCCTCTAGAATAGGAAAACAAAAAATTAATCCCAACAAATGCTACCTAACCTCAGCTGGGTCACAGTTACTTATAAGTTATCTTTTAATTTTTTTTCTAATCACTTTTTACCACCTCAGTAACACCTCAGTCCATGATTTTCCACCTGGATTATTTTGAAAGCCACTCATTTTTCTTCTGCTCTTGTACCCCACAGTGGACCTTTTAAACCAGTAAGTCAGGGTACCTGACTGGGTCAGTTGGTAGACCATACAACTCCTGATCTCAGGGTTGTGAGTTTGAGCCCCACACTGGGTATAGAGTACTTAAAAGAAATAAAATTTTTAAACAAATAAGCAAACAGTAATCAGATTGAGTCACTTCTTTGCTCAAATCTTTCCTTTCCTCCAATGGCTTATCCCCTCACTGAGAGAAAAAGTCCAGTTCTTGTAATGGCCCACAACACTTTTTACATTCTGCATACACACCTTCCCCACCTTACTGCTCAAATCTCTTCTCTTATAACTCATTTTTGGCCCCCCTGGCCTCCTTGCTGTTCCTGCACCAACCATTTATGCTCCAACTACAAGGCCCTTGCATTTTTTGTTCTAAGATGCTCTTCCACCAAATAGCTCTGTGGCCTATTTCCCCACCTTCCTCAGGTTTGACTCAAATGTCAGTCTCTCCGTGAAGCTTTCCTTGACCCCCCTATTTTAAGTTGTAACACTTCCCCAGAACTCCCTATCCCCCTTCCCTGCTTTATTTCTTCCTATAGCATTTATCACAGGATATGTAAAATCTAATATACATAATCTTATTTATTTTGTTTATTGTTTCTCTACTTATACTAGAATGTATGCCTCATGGACTAAGAAGCTTTTTGGTTTGTCTTCACTGCTGTAGCCTCTACGTGCACTAAGTGCTCAATAAATATTTGTTGAGCGAATCAGTTTAACTAACAAAAGGTAATATGCAGAATCTATAAGTGCTCCTACCTGTCCATGGAAACATAAAGACAACCAACTGAGGAGTGCCTGGGTGGCTCAGTCAGTTGGGCATCTGGCTCTTGATTTCAGCTCAGGTCAAGATCTCAGGGTCATGAGATCGAACCCCTCGTGGGGCTCCATGCTGGGTGTGGAGCCTGCTTAAGATTCTCTCTCTCCCTCTGCTCTCTTTCTCTCAAAAACCAAACCAAAACAACAACCCACAAAAACAATCAACTGAAACATTAACTGAAGGTATGAATAATGACCTCACAGAAGAAACACATAATCAATAAACATAAGAAAAGGGACCCAACCTCAAATGTCAGTGAATTAAGCAGGGTGAGATATCTTTTCATAACCATCAGACTGCCAACAATTTTAGAAGTCTTACAATACCAAGCATTGGCTAGGGATGGAGAGCATCATTAAGTCTCACACACCTGCTGGTACAACTTTGAAGATGTGAAATATCTAATAAATACTGGAAATACACATACCTTTTACCCAGCAATTCCAGTCCTGGATATAAACCCAAGAAGTATGTGCTAACAAGTCTTTTTATGAGCTACATGTAAGAGATTCTTCACGTCAGCATTGTTAATAATAGCCCTAAACTAGAAATGTAAATGTCCATTAATAGAAGAATAAATACATAAATTTGGTACATGCAAACAATGGAGCATTTTATAGCAATGAAAATGAGTGAACTATAGCCAGATAAGAATATAAAGACTAGATTCCAGACCCACAGAAACTCTGAGATTATATTTGTTGTTTGTGAGATGATGTTTATTGTTACCTGCCATTAAGTTTTAGAGTAATGTGGTACACAGAAATGAGTAAGTAATACAAAAATGGTGGTATTGGTAGGGCTTATTAAAATTACTTAGGGGAATTTTAAAAATTATTAATATGCACTCCGGTATGCTGGTATATCTCACAAATCCTCCACACAAGGACATGGAAGGCTATCCTATCATCAGACATGTCCATGGAACAGTTCGAGAATCATCTAGTAGATATGAAAATGTTGCTATTTATTTTTCTCCCAAAACTCTAATAAAGATGAGAATTTAAAAATCACAACCATCAAGTACAACAAAATGTAAAATGAGGCAAGAATAGATGAGAGAGATCAGCAAAATCTTCAGAAATAAAAAGTATACAGAGAATTAGTAATCTCCATTCTGCAGTGTGCCTGCAGAGCAAGGAGCCCAGGAGAAAGATCCTTATTCCTGCCACAGAACCTTAGAAGTCTCAGGTATAGTCCCCTTTCCTGCCCTTGTCCTACTGTGGTAGATGTCATAGATTATCCCAATCAACAAATACTCCAATGTTTATGATGTGCAGAGGCTGGTTGGAAAGTTTTAAAAAAATGCAGACTGTTTTATATCTTAGTTTTTAGGATGTGAATTAGGTTCCAAAAATGAAATGCACTTGCATTAGATATGGAAGGTAGAAATTATGTGCAGGCCAACTTTTTCCTTTGGCCGTTGCATCTGGTCAGCATGGACATGGAGACCATAAGTTTTTCTGCTAAATTCTAGGTCCTAGATTTGAGAATGCAGAGATACAGCTCCAACATGGCTTCATGAGCCTTGGGACCCAGTCATTAAATTTAGTCTGTTTCAGCCCCCTGATGGCCTAACCTCCAGCCTTCTTTCCAGCTCTTCCAATGAATTTGGAAGCGCTTATTAGTTGAATTAACTCTCTCTCTGATGAAAAAGACAAATCTAGATTGGCTTCTGTTTCCTCTATGAACCATGACTGATACTCATTCATACAGAAGAGGGGATGTTTACAGTCTATAGAGGTGCCAAAAATGTTACTGGGTTAAGGAGGCACATTAACCCAGTAATAAAAGTTAGCTTCACTAAAAGTGGACAATCAGAAGAAATGTGCCTAAAATGTGACACAATATAAAGTATATAACACCAGCTAAGAAAATTCCAAACAAAAATGTTTAACTTGAATTGAAATCAGCTTTTATATTTCATCTCCTCTTTACAGGAAATTTAGGGGTAGATGAACAAGATTAATGACACCAAAAAAGAAACAATCAGATCAGTCCATAAGGTGGAGAAAGCTAGGGGCGATGGGCCCAATACAACAATTCAAAGACTTAAAAAGGAGGGAGAGGAGCACTGTTGAAATCAACAGTTGAAAATTAAGCCATATAACAACCTGAGCAACACGTGGTTTTCATTTGAATCCTGTCTTGAAAAAAAGCTGTAAAATATATTTTTTGAACTCTTTAAGAAAATATGAATATGGTCTGTCCCATTATATGAAGACATTATTATTAATTTTGTTAATTATGATAATGACATTGTTTTTTTTTTTTTTTTAAAGATTTTATTTATTTATTTGACAGAGAGAGATCACAAGTAGGCAGAGAGGCAGGCAGAGAGAGAGGAGGAAGCAGGCTCCTTGCTGAGCAGAGAGCCCGATGCGGGACTCGATCCCAGGACCCTGAGATCATGACCCGAGCCGAAGGCAGCGGCTTAACCCACTGAGCCACTCAGGCGCCCGATAATGACATTGTTTTTAAGAGATGCATTTTAAAGTATTTAGGAGTAAAATGTCATGGTGTCTCTAATTTAATCTAAAATACTTCATAAAAAGAAAGATAAGGAGTGCCTGGGTGTCTCAGTGGGTTAAAGTCTCTGCCTTCAGCTCAGGTCATGATCCCAGAGTCCTGGGATCAAGCCCCGCATCGGGCTCTCTGCTCCATGGGGAGCCTGCTTCCTCCTCTCTCTCTGCCTGCCTCTCTGCCTACTTGTGATCTCTGTCTGTCAAATAAATAAATAAAATCCAAAAAAAAAAAAAAAGAAAGATAAACAAGAAATGGATAATTGCTCAATCTAGGAGCAAGTATATTGGTAGCTATTATAGCATTCTACTATTTTTTTTTAAGATTTTATTTTTAAGTAATTTCTATACCCAACATGGTGCTTGAACTTATAACCCTGAGATCAAGAGTTGCATGCTCTACCGACTGAGCCAGCCAAGTTCCCCTTTCCTTTCCTTTCCTTTATATTTGAATATTCTAATAAAACTAAACATAAATTTGATGGTAGAAATAAAGTGATGAAGTCATTGTTTGAGACAGTGATTGAGTTAAGGTTGCTTTTACTGTGGACATATTTGTAAGCTCAGCCAGGTAAGCATCCCACTCTAGATTTCCACTTCGGTCATGATCTCAGGGTTGTGAGATCGAGCGCCATGTCGGGTCCAGGCTGGGCATGAAGCCTGCTTCGGATTCTTTCTCTCTCCCTGCCTCTGCTCCCCCATCCCCAGCTCTGTCTGTATCTCTCTCTCTTTCTTTATGGAAAAAAAAAATTCTTGCCTATATTTCTGATGCACAGAAACGGTAAGATAATAAGTATTGTTTTAAGCTGGTGAGTTGAGGTGATTTTATATGCAACCATAGATAACTAATACAAGGGCTGTCAATGTCTGAAGAATGACAGGGGACAAGATAGAAAGGAAAACCACACAGCCAGGAGCAGCGGGCACCCTGAAGATGTAAAGCAGAGCTTCTCTAATGTCAGTATGCCTACAAATCACTTGTGGGTCATGTTAGAATTTAGATTCTGATTCAGCATTTCTGGGGCTTGAGGTGGGTAAAGGGGAGTTAGGAGAATCCAAATCAATATGCTTGTGGAAGGGATCAAACTGTTCACTAAAATAAAGAGGCAGACTAAGGTATAAATAAGCCAGGGCCTATAGGGAGGCCAAAGAATAATGATAGAAGGATCAGAGAAGCTGATCAGTCCGGGTGAAAACATAACATAACCCTGGGTATTGCCTAAGACTAGCTTTTACGGCTTCTCCACAGTATAGTGTTTGGACAGGTTTCCCACGGTTAGGGAATAGGATTCTCTCTGTCTCTTTCCCTCTCTTAGTATCCACCTACCTCTGTTTAATAAAAACTGATTTAGAAAGGCTGTTAGGGTAGACGGAGAAATAACTCCACTTAGCAATCCTGAACTGAGCACTTAATATGTGTAAGGCACTGAGCAACAACTGGGTGAGAGAGGTCCTGACCCTGTGATGGAAACAGCAGAAGAGACAGATAGATCAAGAATTACTAGAGGGGTACCTGGGTGGCTCAGTGGGTTAAAGCCTCTGCCTTCGGCTCAGGTCATGGTCCCAAGGTCCTGGGATTGAGCCCCATATCAGGCTCTCTGCTCAGTGGGGAGCCTGCTTCCCCCAACCCCACCCCATCTGCCTACTTGTGATCTCTGTCTGTTGAATAAATAAATAAAATCTTAAAAAAAAAAGAATTATTAGAATACAAGGTGATTGGTGCTATAATAGAGGTATGAAAATTATGGCCACCTGAGTGGGTAAGTGATCAATTTTTCCCAAGAACCCAGAAGTAGAAGAGGTTCAAAGAACAGGTGAGGTGTGCACTGGGCCTTCAGAGGTCATGCACGTTGGAAGTAAGTCAGGGAATTCTAGGTAGATCAGTTTGTACATAAAACTCTATCAAACCCTTCCCTGTACAGTAGCTTACGCTCACGCGGCAAAAGACTACGAATCTTTGTTTGGTTTCATTTGTGGGTAGAGAACTTGCAAACTGGCCAACATAAATATTGCCCCACTTGGCTGCTGTATCTCTCATCGTCAATGATTAAATTGATTTTCTGATACCAATTAGATTCACATGAGTTTGAGATGCAAGAGCCAGTTTTTTCTCAGGGCCTGATCAAGCCAGGATAAGCCAAGATTGAGTGATCCAGATTTATAAGGAGAAAAAATGCAGACAATCTAGAAGGGCAACATTTTCTGACCAACTCCTCACTCCCCACCTGTACACAGTGAATGACAAAACTTAAAGGGGATACAAGGGATGCTAATGTTGTTTGCTGAAAGGTACAAAAGGCAAATACTGTAAGACTTAGGGTTGGGATAAGAACCTTGAAAGAAAGCTAGCTGGAGGGGCGCCTGGGTGGCTCAGTGGGTTGAGCCTCTGCCTTCGGCTCAGGTCATGATTCCAGGGGCCTGGGATCGAGTCCAGCATTGGGCTCTCTGCTCAGCAGGGAGCCTGCTTCTCCTCATCTCTCTGGCTGTCTCTCTGCCCATTTGTGATCTCGCTGTCTGTCAAATAAATAAATAAAATCTTAAAAAAAAGTTAAAAAAAAAAAAAAGCTAGCCGGAGACCTCATGAATACATTTGAATAGTTACAGAATTTGGGGTATTACCGTCATTTTTTTTTTTAAGATTTTATTTATTTATTTGACAGAGATCACAAGTAGGCAGAGAGACAAGCAGAGAAGGGGGGGGGCAGGCTCCCTGCTCAGCAGAGAGCCCGATGCAGGGCTTGATCCCAGGACCCCGGGATCATGACCTAGCCAGAGGCAGAGGCTTCAACCCACTGAGCCACCCAGGTGCCCCAGGGGTATTGCTGTCATTTGTGTTCACTGACAGCAAGCCCTTGGTGCCCTGTTTTTATGCTTTCGGCCACAGCAAAGACCAATAAAGAGAAGAGAGCTTGGTGAACTGTTCCTGAGCCTCTTTGAAACTGTACAGAAGGTCAGTTTGACATCACACGCTAATGTTCTGCTTGATCAAGTCTGACCAGTTTTTCTCTCAGTTAATAGGGCGGCACTTTCTCTGCTGTGATTTCCCACTGGCCTTGAACTGCTGTGGTAGCAGCAGGGGCTGATGGAACCCCAAGCCAAGGCTACATGTGCCTCGCTAAGCACCCTCAGTGAACCCACCCTGGGTGGCCAAGCCCCTGCCCTGGCTCCAACTTGAATTGACTCAAACACGGCCGTCCCAACATAAAACAGTCACCATGTCCTTACCCGCCCTCTTGTATCGACGTCTTAAGGTTTTGAGTTCCATGTCTCGTTTTTCTCTTTACAGTATAAAATCCTATGTGAGAGTCCTCAGAAGAAAATTCCAAAGGCATTATTTTCCCCCACTGAAATGTTTATGTCACATGGAAACAGCAGATCTGATTCACATACAGTGTCAAACGTTTCATTACTTTTTGTTACTGCCCGGGTCTTTGTTAATAGGCATATTCGTATTTTTATAGAATTGAAATCAGGGCGTTCATCCTGCTTATTAAACTGATTTCACATTTGCCACCTTTATACACAGACTCAGGGTAGACCAGATTCTTATCATTTAAAGCAGGTACAGAGGGCGCCTGGGTGGCTCAGTGGATTATGCCTCTGCCTTCAGCACAGCTCATGGTCTCAGGGTCCTGGGATCGAGCCCCACATCGGGCTCTCTGCTCAGCGGGGAGCCTGCTTCTCCCTCTTCCTCTGCCTACTTGTACTTTCTCTCTGTGTGTATGTCAAATGAACAAAGTCTTTAAAATATATATATAATAAAGCAGGTATAGAGTATTCTAGTGTTGTGGAGGATGGGATTTGCTTAGCCCTGCCCTTTCTTTCTTTTTTTTTTTAAGATTTTATTTATTTACTTGACAGAGAGAAATCACAAGTAGATGGAGAGGCAGGCAGAGAGAGAGAGAGGGAAGCAGGCTCCCTGCTGAGCAGAGAGCCCGATGCGGGACTCGATCCCAGGACCCTGAGATCATGACCTGAGCCGAAGGCAGCGGCTTAACCCACTGAGCCACCCAGGCGCCCAGCCCTGCCCTTTCTTATTGGGTTTTGGTTTGTTCTCAGTGTTGAATATTGTGAATAAAGCTGTAATGTACATCCTTGTACAAATTGCCCTTTTTTCTCTTAGGTTATTGACTTGGAACACATTTCCCCGCGGAAGGAGCCAACGGGTAAACAGTGAGGAATCCCTGAAGGATTATAAGCAGGAAAAGGGCATGTCATATTTTCATCTTTAAAATACCTGTCAAGGGAGGGCAATATGTATTCCAGGGTTCTTGTGAACACTAAGTGAGGTCAAGAGGTGAAAGAAGACTAAAGAAATCACCCAGACACAGATCATTCTTCTCCGGATGTTCTCGGGAAGTCCACCTATCAGAGTCTAATCATAGTTAGCTGTGGGTCATCTGCGGATTGCATCACACAATCACACGCTCTGAGTGTTTTTCTTGGGTTCTTATTTTATCTCCATATGCTGAGGACAGTGCAGCGCCAGGAGAAGCAGTGGGCTCCAACAAATAACCATTAAAACACAGGCCTGTCCTTTGTCTCGTGGGTAAGAACCTGTTTCAGGAACCCAAACCAACCTCAGAAGCAGGAAAGTGGCCTCCTCTGAAGCGGGACAACTTCTGTGACGTGAGACAGAGAAAGGAGACATTATCTAGTCTAGACACTGGCTTAAGGGCAACTCCTCACATTTCTCTTCTCTCTTTTCATTTTATCCATCGTAATCCTCTTACTATATTTAAGTCCTGTTTTGCTTCTCTCTCTGCTCTTAAGCACTCAAAATGCTCTGGCTTCACCACCTCTGGGCTCTGTTTTCTATCTGAAGAGGTGATCTTGATGGTCTCTTCTGGCCCCCGTAGCTCTGAGATCGGGGTTGCTGGAGTTCTGCCCATTCTCTGGAGGGCGAGACCTGGTCTGGCTCCAACCTCAATATTCTCACACCAGGAACCCTGGCTCTTCAGGGGAATCTGTCAAGGTGCAGCATCCGAATCACCTGAAGGCATGCTAAAACGCAGGGTCCTGGCTCTACACCTGCAGCATTAGAATCTCAGGAGTGAGGAGGGAGGAAGCTGGGTGGTGGTGGTTGTAATAAAAGGCAAACGTGTATTCAACAAGCATGGACACCGCCTTAAGGAGCACCTATCCCTGCAAATCCCGTCCCTCTGCACCTTCCCAATCATGAGCTCTTCTTCTTGAAGGTTCTGTTTTCTAAAACAGGTCAAAACAGTCACATCTGAGTCACATAAAAGGCTGAATCCATTTACTTCTGTTGGCTTTTCTTTCAATAAAGTGTTAGGAAAAAAAGAAGAGTCAAATCAAAGACGACAGGTTCAAATGATAAGACCGGCATCAGAGAGGAGCACAAGGAAGACCTTTTCAGTCCCACTGACTCCAATCCTACAAGCTCTGCAGTTGCCTAATCTATACCATGAAGGCTGGCATCCCACCCCACCCCACCCCAAATTCACATGCTGAAGCCCTTACTGCCAGTATCTCAGAATGTGACCTTATTTGGAGATAGGGTCTTTACAGATACAATTAGTTAAGATGAGGTAATACTGGAGTAGGGTGAGCCTATAATCCAAAATGACTGGAGTCTATCAAAAGCGAAAATTCAGACACAAAAAGATAAGCACAGGGAGAACACCACGTAAACATAAAGGTAAAGATGAAGGTGATGCGTCTATGAGGTCAGAAGGCCCCAGACTGCCAACAAATCACCAGATGCCAAAAGAGAAGCATGGGACAGATTCTCTCTCTCGGCCTTAGGAGGAAGTCACACTGCCAACATCTTGATTTTTTTCTTCTAGCTTCTAGAACTGGAAGACAATACATTTCTGTTGGCAAGCCCCTCGGTTTGTGGTACTGTATTAAGGCAGCCCTTTGCAAATGAACACCAAGAACTTGGTTACATTCCTGGCTTGGTCATGGGGATTTGAACTCCTCTGAGCTGTGCCACCTCATCAGAAAGACAGATAATATGTTGTGTTCAACAGTGAGATCTGTGGGACAGCACCTGTGAAGCACTGACTGTTGGTGAAATTATTACTTACCAAATGGCCAATGAGCAACAGCTTTCAGAAGACCATAAAATAATTCCTTGATAACCAGAATGATCTTTACTATGTAAAGACAGCACCATATATGAAGGGGCCTTCAGTTAGCCAAAATGTGTGGTTAGTACGGATGACCACCCTGTGCTCCTGTCCAGAGCCAACCCCTCCACTTGTATACCACCAGATCGCACCCCTTCTTACCTGGTTAAGAACGTCACTCCTCATTCTCTCCTTTCCTGATTACTCCATCTTGATGTCCTTTACTGAGTCCTCTTTTCCTCCCAGCTCCTTCATGTTGGTGTGCTCAAAGCCTCAGTCCCTGGGCCTCCGCTCTAGCCACACTCACTCCCTTAGTGATCTCATTCAGCCTTTGGCTTTAAATACCATCTGTATGCCAATAACGCCCACATTTATAACTCGAGCCCAGACTTCTTCCCTGACCTCCATATTTATATACCCAACAACCTGCAGTCTTTTCCATCTTGATGATGACAGTTTTCTAACTCATCTGGGTTTTTTTTTTTCCTTTCTTTCTTACACACCATATCCAATCCATAGCAACTCCAATGGGCTCTACCCACAAATGCCATCCAAAATCTGACTACTTCTCATCACTTCCGCTATTACAGCCTAGTCTATCCAGCATTGCCTTTCTTCTTGATAAATGAAATTGCGTTCTCTCTGGTTTCCCCCTTTCTGCTCTTGCTGTCATATGATCAGCTTGCAACACAGCAGTCAAAGTGATCTGGTTATAACATAAGAGAGAACATGTCACTCCTTTGCTCAAAACCCTCTAGAGTGTCCCAGGTCATTTAGAATAAAAATCCTACAGTATAAAATTAGAAGTCTCTACAGTGGCCTACATGTCCTTCTTCCTTCTCCCATCAACCACAATCCCCTCCCCACCCCACTGCACTGTTCCAGCCACCCTGGCTTCCTGATATTCTTCAAACGTACACTCCTGTGTTGCTGTTTCCTTTGTCTGGTGTGCTCGTTCCCTAGATGTCCACTTGGCCAATCCTTTCAACTCCTTCGAGCCTTCCCTCAAATGTTACCTTCTCAATAAGGCTTACCCTGACTATTCTAATTAAAAATTGCAACCAGCTCCCAACAGTTTCAATACCTCTTATTCTGCTCTTCTTTCTTTTTCTAAAACACTGATAGACTCCTGGCATACACTGCATAACTTACTTATTCATTATGTCTTTTGCTAATTACCTATCTTTCCACACTAGGATACAAACCCCATGAGGGCATGAATCTTTATTTTGCTCATTGACCTATTTCAATCTCCAATTATAGTGCCTACCACATAGTAGGCCCTCAATAAATATTGTTGAATGAATGAAAGATTAAGAAAATAGGAATTCACATTATCTTTGAAAAGGATTAATCTCATTTTTTTAGTGCAGATTCTCATCCTGAATTGAAAGCTAAAGGACTCATCTGTCAAGTTCCCGGTGAGTGGTTTGGCAATTATGTCAACTACAGGCAGGTCCTCTTAGGTCGATAGACACCTGAGGCTATTTATTTTATTGGTGAAAGCTTGGTGTGAGAGCATTTTGGTCCAGTTCACGAAAACAGCAGTGTTCTAACCAGCAGCTCCAATAAATCTTACACATTCTTGAGCCCATAAGTCCTGGCCTCTTGCCTCTCTACACATTCATTCATCCAACTAAGAAGAACTTCTTGTTGGAGCACACAGGAGCACTTGATTAGTAAGAGCAATGGGAAGGAACACAATCTTCTTCCTTTTCTGCCCTGGGGACAAAACTTTAGAGCGACCAGCTCTTTACTTGGTACATACAGCATGTGATGAGAGAGGTTTTGCATCTCTTTCCACAAATACTGGATGGCTTGCCCAATGTCCAGAGACAGATAAAGTAAACACATGGAGCCACACACTGATACAGTCTTATTCCAAGGCAAGTTGTGTTTACTTCTGGGATTGTCAGTTATTACTTGGCCATCAAAATCCATGGAGACTATTAGGCTGAGAGAGGATTCATCCATAAGAGTACGTTGCCCATAATTTTCTGACTTCAATCTTCCTATCTATACCTCCTTGCTTGTGCCTTGCTTCAACCACTATACTAGCAGTCTCTCATAACTGGGACTATGGCTTACTAATTCATGAATTCTGAAGCCAGATTGTGTGGGTTGAGTCCCAACATCAGCACATACAAGCTGTATGGGCTTGGACAATTTATTTAACCTTTCTGTGCCTTGCTCTTCTAGACTGTTAAATGAGCATAGTAATACTACTTGCCTCAAGGGATTGTTGTAAGGATGAAATGAAAAAAAAATATATATATAGATACACACACATATATGTTTAAATATATATAAATCACTTAGCACAACATCTGGCATGTAGGAAGTTATGAATATATATACTATAAATGTATATTCATGTGTGTGTATATACGTATATGTGTGTTTGTCCTCGTTTATGTGATTAGAAGCATTTTGTATCTTGCTGAGGTAATAGAAATGATCTAAGATTGTCTTTCAATCCCCTGCATTAGAATCTTGAATGAGCCAGCTGTTTGCTAAAAAATTCTAACAAGATGTTAGGGAGAAGGGTTGAAGCCTAACCCCCAATGTGATTATATTTGGACATAGGGCTTTTAGGAGTTAATAAGATTAAATGAGGTCATAAAGTTTGGGTCCTAATCCCATAGGATTGATGGCTTTATTAGAAAAGGAAGAGACACAGTGAGATCTCTCTCTCTCTCTCTGTGCACCCACTGAGGAAAGACCATGTGAGGGCACAGCAAGAAGGCAGCCATCTGAAAGCCAGGAAGAGAACTCTCTTCAAGAATTGAATTGACCAGGGGTGCCTGGGTGGCTCAGTGGGTTAAAGCCTCTGCCTTCGGCTCGGGTCATGGTCCCAGGGTCCTGGGATCGAGCCCCGCATTGAGCTCTCTGCTCAGTGGGGAGCCTGTTTCCTCCTCTCTCTCTGCCTGCCTCTCTGCCTACTTGTGATCTCTGTCTGTCAAATAAATAAATAAAATCTTAAAAAAAAAAAAAGAATTGAATTGACCAGCACCTTGACCTTAGATTTCCCAGCCTCCAGAAGTGTTAGAACTGAGTTTTTGTTGTTTAAGGCACCAGCCTATAGAATTTTTATTGTATTGTGAGCAGACTGAAACAAGTTGAAACAGGATGTGTGCCCAGATGATGCCTGATAATGGGGGTATGTTGCTAGGATTCATGAGCCATCGTGGGATGTCCTCTGCTTATGGCAGCCATTCTTGGTCACAGAGCTTCCCAGACGGGGACATGTATAGGCTCATGGAGAAATGAAACAAAATCTCAGCATGGATTAGGATATTGCCTATTGTTTGTTTAGCTAGTATTTGTATCACCTGGTTGAGTTGATTTGTCACCATCTAATACAGAGTGAACCCTATCAGGCAGTTTGACACCAAACTCTTCTTGGCCTCCTTCTGACTAGCTCATTCCCAGGAAACTTGTGTTCTAAGCACATGTGGCTGGAGTAGTAGCAGTGGTTTCACATGGTAAGAAATATAACAACTTTATGCAGAACAAACCATGAGGGACCTATTTCTCAGAAAGGGGGCTGTGGGCCTAGAAGACACTTGAGAGCTTCAGAAGTTTCTCTCTAGTATAGAGTCTGGCTGTTTCCATGACAACAAAGCTTGAAAACAGCAATTTTGAGGTAAATTGTCCTATAATACTCCTTGTGTTAGTTTCCTAGGGCTGCTGTAATGAAGTAACACAAACTGGGTGGCTTAAAACAACATAAATTTGGGGCAGCTGTGTGAATCAGATGGGTAAGGGTCTGCCTTCGGCTTGGGTCATGATCTCTGGGTCCTGGGATCAAGCCCCATTGGGCTCCCAGCTCAGCTGGGAATGTGCTTCTCTCTCTCCCTCTCCCCCTGCTCATGCTGTCTCTCTCTCTCTCTCTGTATCTCTCAAATGAATTAATAAAATCTTTTCAAAAAAATTTTTTTAAAACCCGCATAAATTTATCCTCTTACTGTTTCGGAAGCCAGAAGCCCAAAATCAAGGTGTTGTCAGAGCCATGCTCCCCCTTTAGGATCTAAGGAAGAATTCTTCCTTGGCTTTTCAAACTTCTGGTGGCCTCAAGCACCCTTTGCCTGTGTCAGCATAACTCCAATTTCTGCCTACCTTCATCTTTTTTTTTTTTTTTAAGGATTTTATTTATTTATTTGAGAGAGAGAAAGAGGGAGGGAGAGAGGGAGAGAGTACAGGCAGTGGGTAGGGGGAGAGGCAAAGGGATAAGCAGACTTCCCTGCTGAGCAGGGATCCCAACACAGGGCTCAATCCCAGGACCCTGGGATCATGACCTGAGCCAAAGGCAGATGCTTAACTGACTGAGCCACCCAGGTACCCCGCCTATTTTCTCTTCTTATGGATTTCTCTGTGCGTTCCTTGTATCTCCTTCTATTAGTCTAAGAACACCAGTCACTGGATTAAAAGCCATTTGAATCCAGTGTAACCTCATCTTAACTACATCTGCAAAGATCTAATTTCCAAATAAGGTTACATTCTGAAGTTCTGGGTAGACATGAATTTTGGGTGGGGTAGAGGGACACTATATTGCTTTAGTTAAGATTCTTTAGTTGAAAAGTACAGAAAAACGTATGAGCCATATTATGGGGGGAAAAAAAAAAAGACAGTCTTTGTCCTGTCTAGGACACAGGAGTGTTTCACAGAAACCCAGACAAATAAAGCAGCTGGGCCAAGAGGTAGAACCCAGAACTGTACAGCCATCCAAAGTATTAGTCGTCGGCCCCACCCCTCTCACTCTTATCTCGGCTCCCGCTGCCTATCAGCTTCATTCTCTCTCTAGTCTGGCTTTCTCCCCATCTCCCCACCCTCAGCAGGCAGCAGATGACCAACCTGTTGCTCCACAGTTTACGTTTCTGTTCAGATAATCAGTTCAAACTGGATACACTTGGTCCCAAGTCTAAATTTCCCAGAGGCTCTGATTGGCCCATCTAGGATTAGTTGTTCGATCCTGGTCCAATCCATTGTGGGTAGGTGGGTGGAGTGATGTAGTAAATCCAACTGGGGGATGGGAAAGCGACTCTCAGAGAAAGATGAATCACTGGGAGCTGGGTGGGTAACCCAAAAAACGTCTACACATGTCTTGTGTTTTATAACACTAA
Organism: Mustela putorius furo; assembly: GCF_011764305.1. Taxonomy (NCBI): domain Eukaryota; kingdom Metazoa; phylum Chordata; class Mammalia; order Carnivora; family Mustelidae; genus Mustela; species Mustela putorius. The sequence goes on along the minus strand of NW_025422368.1, from coordinate 43,781,305 downwards.
ACAGAGAACAAAGCATTTTTGTGTATAATCTCATTTGATTTGTGCAAATTCATCCAGAGTAGGCATCATTGGCCTCTTGCCTATTTTACAGATGTAGAAACAGACTCAGAGAGATGAGATAACTAGCCCGTAAAGACGGTCACTGTCAGAGGCCAGACACAACATCATGTCTTCTGACTCCGGGCCTGACTCCTCCACCTCAAGGTGCAACACAGAAATTTAAGAGTTTTGTAGTTTGCAGTGCAACCCAGGGTCACTTATGCCTAGTTTTATTATTCAAGCTTACAAATGTACTTTCAAAAATAACATTTTGTGGCTTGAAGATTACAGCCATTTACTCTTGTCCAACTCATCTGGTTTCTCCCACCTCTCATTTTCCTTCTTTTCCAGGACACATTGTCTTCACCATCTAACCCCCTCAACATTATTCTCCCAGAAAGTTTTCACTGGGATTTAGCATACTAAAATAAAAAGGGAAATCATTTTCCTTTTCACATTTGAACTCAAACCCTGCTCTTTTGCATTTTATTATTTCCTTCTTACTAATTCTGGCATCCACTGAATTCAGTATTTGGGGAAATGGGGCTGTTTTGGGCTACCCCGCTGTAGTTCTTTTATTCATTGCTTATATTTTCTCTGATTCAGGCTCCTCTTTCTCATTTTTTTACTCATTGGATTTCCCAATCCCGTGGCCTCTTAGTAAATGATTTTGTCTCCTGTTTACTGAAACTCCATTAATTACCCAGGCCTTGTTTAATTCCCTTGAACTTTCTGTCTCTATTTTATACTCAGCCTCTTTCCATTATCTCAGGGAAAAATCATTCCTCTTCCCTTTAGAGATAAAAGTTTTCTCTCTAAAGCTGCCTAGAACCATCCATCAGCCTCACATAATTTCTTCTTTCTAACAACTGTCTTTAGTTTTCATTTTCATGCCTGGGGAAAAACAACAATAATCCAAGTCTTTGATAGGCCTTGCTGCCCCGTTCTGTCTTTGCAGCCATCTTTCTGGAATAAACGGTCTCTGCCCACTACTTTCAAGTTGTGCTCCTCATTCCTTCCCTTTTTTCGGTCTGGCATCTCTCTCCACCATTCTGTTGAAATTGCACTTTTTCCAAATGTCTTCCATTTCTCTCTCACTTTGTTCATGTTTTCTTTTCTTTCTCTTTTTTTGCAAAGATTTAATTATTTGAGAGAGAGAGAGAGAGAACACAGAGGAAGAGAGAGAGGGAGAAGCAGGCTCCCCAGTGAGCAGAGAGCCAGACACAGAGCTGGACCCCAGGATACTGAAATCATGACCTGAGCTGAAGGCAGACGCTTAACTGACTGAGCCACCCAGGTACCACACTTTGCTCATGTTTTCACTTATATAGCCAAACATTGTTATAAGAGCTGCTTTAACAAATTTTTTAAAAGATTTATTTATTTATTTATTTATTTATTTGACACAGAGAGAGAGAGCACAAGTAGGCAGAGTGGCAGGCAGAGGGAGAGGGAGAAGCTGGCTCTCCACTGATCAGGGAGCCCGACACAGGACTCGATCCCAGGACTCTTGGATGGTAACCAGAGCTGAAGGCAGACCCTCCACTGACAGAGCCATCCAGGTGCCCTGCTCTAACAAACTTATCTGCTAATTCTATACATCTTTATCATTTCCGGGTCCTTTTTGGGTGATTTTTCTTCTGGTTATAAGTTACATGTTCCTTTTCTTGGCATATTTAGTAAATTTTTATTGGATGCTGGACATCATGAGTTACATTGTTGAGTATCTGGGTTTTGCGGTCTTCCTTTAAAAATTGTTGTGTTTTGTTATGGTAGGCAATAAAGGTACTTGATGCTTTGGGGGCTTGTTTTTAACCCTTTTTAGAATGGATGTAAAGTGGCATTACTAAAGCATGATTTTTCGAGGGTTTCTGTAGAATACTCCCAGTGATCAATGGGGACTCTCCTCTCTGCCTAGTGAGAACTTGAGCGATCCCAGCTCTATGTAAACTCAGAAACTGTTCAGCTCACAGCTCCCCAGGCTTTCTCTACCCAAACTGTGGAATTTCACTGCACTCAGCAAAGACTCCAATTAAACCCATACAGACTTCTGGAAGTCTTTTTCTAGGTAGTTTCCTCCTCTCTGCTACTTCGCCCCTTCGCCCTACAAACTTCCAGCAGCTTCAGCCTTCCTGAATTCTGAACTTTGTCACTTCAACTTAGTAAAACTATTGTGTTTTATATGGAAAACGCCTTCCTACTCCGTGGCCAGGCAGGTGTCTCCAGACAGAAAGCCATGACCATCTTAGAGCTACCCTCTTCAAGGAATCACAATCCCACACCTATTGTCCAGAGTCTGAAAACAGTATTTTTCTATATTTTGTCCAGTTTCCTAGTCACTTAAGGTTGATTCCAGTTCCAATTATTCTAACATGGCCAGGAGATGGAGTGTCCGAAACTGCTCTTTTGAAGAATACCAGTGATTGCTTCTAAGTAATTCCAAAAGTTTTTCCTTATTCTGCTTGTACTGGTGGCAACATTTAGGTCACAGAATTCTCCAACTTTAGACCATCCTACCTCCCTTACCATTCCTGCCATATCTGTTGTTATCTTTTCTTCTCCAGAGAGCTTGGCGATTAGGCAAGCTCAATTATTAAGCAGGTCATAGCTTATACTAGCAATTTCCAGTTTGGTCAGGGAACATAGTTGCAAGTATCCAGGCAGAGGTCTCTAGACAAAATTACCACAGTTAGCATTTAATAAACATTCGCTGATTGATTTTAGGTCCTCTGTACCTTCATCCATTAGTGGATGGTTGAGAGTTGATTGTGTTTAATATGTGCATATTTTAGTATTAATGCTATTATTTTTCCAACCTCAATTGGGAGACATCTGAAGGCTTTTCTATTCTTGAGAATGTATGCTTGAATAATTTGAAATTCAAATTATCGAGAATGTGATATTTGCCAGATTTATTGTATTCCTTTTTCATTTTTCTTGAAATGTCCTTTTGACTTGTATAATTCCTCTGTTAGTTCTTCCCAGAGCAGACCTAATATTTATTCTTTTTCTTTGTATTTGTGTTTCTGTTCTGGGTAGCTTAGCAATATGCTAACATTTTCAGACTTTGTTATCTCAAATAAAATTATGTAGGTTAATATCTTTATTGTAAATTATGTTTTTCATTTACTTTGGCTAATGATTCCAGACCCCTACAGTTAAGAGTCATCCATAAATTCAGGATGATTATGTTGCCACTGAGATGGAAGCCTCATTTTTCCCCTGAGGATATTTCCATTAATTATACATAACTCCTCCGTGTATTCAGTATAAAACAAATTTGACTGTGTCCAAAAAAAAAGTCTCTGATAAACAGAATAATGATTTAAAAATAATCTAGTATTCCACATTTGTCAAAAGAAAAATAACTCATATACTCTGATCACTTGCTGTAGCTTTTATTGATATAAGATGACATTAAGATAACCAAACATTAAGCAAAAGTTAATTGTGTTTCTTTCAATTAGTCTTCCAAAGAAACTTGTCAACACAAGCCCGATGCCTTGAGAAATGATGCCACTTTAAAGGAGTCATTATCAAACTCAAACTGACAACTCAGTGTTTAAAATCAAGGACAATTAAATATTTGCTTATCATAGGCATTAATTTGGTGCCCTTGAGACCTTGTTTAACCTCCTTTAAAAAATGTTTAAAAATTGGGGGTGTCTGGGTGACTCAGTTGGTTAAGTTCTGCCTTCGGCTCAGGTCATGATCCCAAGGTCCTGGGATTGAGCCCTCATTGTGCTCCCTCTGCCTCTGCCCCTTCCTCAGCTCATGCTCTTTCTCTCTCTCTCAAATAAATAAAACCTTAAAACAAACAAAAAAAGTATGTTTAAAAATTGGACAGACTGGTTTTTAAGAAATATCTCTCATGGATAATGTTTACTTAAAAAGAGTTTTTAAAAATCCTGTACCGTTTGGCATCCCTGGCTACGTGTGTTTCAAAGAATATAAACTGAGGTGGCATCCACAAATATACAATGTATTTTAAAGATGCAATAAGAAAACTGATGCTGAATAATAGAATCTTTCTCTTAGCCTAAAGAACAACGGTTGAGGCGAGGGCATATTCTAATATAACTAGAAAGAAGGCGATAAAATCCCAGAGCAGCAAAAGTGAGTAGAGAGGAAGCCAATCAGTGATGGAGAAATAGTAAATACAAAGTGGCACATTAGGGGATTGGTGATGGCTTCATGAGAAACATGGTGAGTTGCTTGTTCATGCCATATAGAATCATGGTGCCCAGAGTGGTACATCAATGAGGAAGGGAAAAGAGTTAATGTACTAGCTCCTCTTCACTTCCTGTCTTTCTTTGGTCAAAGTAGACCTCACAGAGTGATAAGTCCTTTATACTCCTGGGCTGTGTAACCCAAGACCTCTCTAGGCTGCCACTGCAGAAGCCACAGCCTGAGAAGCACAGTATTGCCTCTGAGTCTGGAAGTGGTTGGAGGAGTCAGAGGCTCCATGAGCCAAGATGAGATGGTTTGACACTGATGGTTCCACTATAACTCTTACTATGTGGGTGTGATGGAGGCCATGCCTGAGATGTTCCTCACACCAGGGGAGGTAAACACCATCAGGATTCTCTATCAGGGAGCAGCCTGAAGGTCAATGAGGCAAACCTGGGGAAACATATAAAATAGGTCCAATATTCTCTTTATTGTTATTTAAACCCTCTATATCAAAGTTCCATTAAAACACATTTTTTTGAGCCCCTATTATTTGCCAGCCTTTGTGCTGGGGCACACAGATAAAGAAAACAAGACCCCTGGCATCACAATTAACTATAGTTAAATATAATATCAAGACAGTGGGATTTCATTTTTTAAAAATTAATTAATTTATTTAAGGAATCTCCACACTCAACATGGGGCTCAAACTCATGACCCCGAGATCAAGAATTGCATGTTTTATCCACTGAGCCGGCAGGGGTCCCAAGACACTAGGACTTTATTTTTTTTATTTTTTTATTTTTTTTAAAGATTTACTTACTTACTTGAGAGAGAGAGAGAGAGAGCATGCAGGGCAGAGGGAAAGAGAAAGAGAATCTCAAGCAGACTCTGCACTGAGTGCAGAGCCTGATGCAAGGATGGATCTCATGACCCTGAGATCATGATCTGAACTAAAACCAAGAGTTAACTAACTGCACTACTCAGGTGCCCCAACACTGGGACTTTATTTATTTATTTATTACTTAAATTCAATTAATTAACATATAGTATGTTATTAGTTTCAGAGGTAGAGTTCAGTGATTCATCAGTTATATATAACACCAAGTGCTCATTACATCATGTGACACTGGGAATTTAAATGAAAGAAATGAATTCTATTTAGGAGAGAGCAAGTAAAGCTGCAATGATGAGAACATGAATGAATAAGGTAGCTTTGTCTAATTTGAGTGTGACATGTGGAAGTGAAGGGTAAGGACAGGTGATAGATATAGAAGACTGACTAATAGTATGCATTGTATCTCTTGAGCACAAAAATAGGACTATACATGAGTGATTACCTCTAGCTTTCTTCTTAAACTTTCTACTGTGATAGCCACATAGAAGATGTGGCAATTAACAAAATATCCAACTAATCATGATTTAAGTCATGGGTGTACCGATTACTGGTTTGTTAGGTTCAAGGCCAATCATCCCAGAGTGGTTTTGGAAACAAAAGTGTCACCATAGTTGGTTTGCAACCTTGGGAGTTCCCTAAGTGAAATCTGAAACTGGACCCTCTACATGGGGGCAAGGAAAGATCAAAAAAAGAGGAGGACAACTCCAGATTGCTAGGTGGAAGTTTAATAAGCAAGGGGACTTTCATACAAGGTTCATCTTGGGCAGCACAAGATTAGTAGATCTCTATGCCTGGTCACCAGAATCTTAAAGGTTTATATTTAGAGGCCTTAATGGAGTTTACTCACATACACAGTTCAGATGGTCTCAACGACACTTTACTTTCTCAAGTTGTGCCCTTGAAATGGCTCTGGCTATAGAAATGGTGGGCAGAAAGGTATACTCCAAGGACAGGGAAGAAGGTGAAGAACCTCTGATTGCTTGGGTCCAGTTTGTGGGTCAACCAGTGGTCACATCCTCTTGATGACCTCCTCCAACAGCAAGAGCTCAAGGTCTGTCTTGTGTTCTGCAATCTTCAACTTGTTGCTTTCATCCTTAGACTTACTGCCCCATGATCTCAAAATAATTTCTGCAGGTCCAAACATTATTGTCTTCACAGAACAACATCCCAAAAGGGAGGAAGAATAGAGAAACAGAAACTTTCCTCTCAAGTACTTCCTACTAATCAAAGCCTATTTTCCCCAGAGGCTACTTGTAGACATCCTTTTATATCCTATTAACCTAAAGTGGGCTACACATCCCAACCCTAGATTAATCAGTGGATAAAGAGATTAAGACTGCCATTATTAACTTAAATCAATCAAGATATATCCTCTGTGACTGAGTATGTAATTGTACATCAAAATTGGCTTCCTTCTTGATCTCAATTATAGTCAATATGTTCTTTCTAACAAACTGATAATGTCACTGTCATGTTTTAAATCTTTCTATGGGTTTTTCTTTTTTTCTTTTATTTTTTAAAGATTTTATTTATTTATTTGAGAGAGAGACAGGGAGAGAGAGCATGAGCGAGGAGAAGGTCAGAGGGAGAAGCAGACTCCCCATGGAGCCGGGAGCCCGATGCGGGACTCGATCCCGGGACTCTGGGATCATGACCTGAGCCGAAGGCAGTCGTCCAACCAACTGAGCCACCCAGGTGTCCCTCTATGGGTTTTTCTTGTCTATAGGGCAAGTCGAAGTTCCATGACCATTCATGTTTCTTTGTGTTTACTCTTCATTTTCATCCTTTCCAGCTCTGCCAAGGGCATTGTTTCAGACACGGGGACTTAGTTGAAATTCCAGAATGCACCATGCCTGCTATTACCTCTAATATTTTGTATGTTGTCTCTTCTGAATTTCACCATTGCCTTCATAATGACTAAAACTTTTTTACATAAGTCTTAATTTCAATTCCAGTGTAGTTAGCATACAGTGTTACAATAGTTCCAGGTGTCCAACATAGTGACTGACTCAACACTTCTATACATCACCCAGTGTTCATCACAACAAGAGCCCTCCTTCGTCCCCATCACCTATTTCCCCCATCGCCACACCCATCTCCCCTCTGTTAACCATCAGCTTATTTTCTATTACAACTTATTTTTCAAACATAGACGTAAACCCTCTCTCCTCAGAAAGTCTTCCAAGAGGTTTCTCCTCTTGTCCCAAAAGCACCCTGTTTGCACCCCTCTGTGACATTTATAGCCTTGTGATAATTACTTATTTCTTCACCTATCTCCTTAACTTGACCCAGATGCCCAGAATGCAGAATCCACTTAATAAGTGCTGCTTAAATGTAAAATCCCTATAGACGTACCCCATCAACCTCAACCACATCTTTGTTTGATTTGTCACTTGGTGAACCCTAACCCTGGGGACTACTGCTACAGTCCCCACCCTCCCATGGCCCAAGTGCAATCCTCACCTCCCTCCTCTTCAGCAGGAAATCTCAACATCTACTTCTAAGAGTTCACTGATGAAATTAAGTTCAAAGTCCTTAATCTTCCCTAATTTTCCTCAAGTCTCATTCTCAATATTTAACACTTCTCTTACTCTCTTCTTCCCTCTCATTTGAAAGGAAAGTGTATCTCTTCTTCCTATGGATCTCACGACTTCCACCTCCTCCCTTGGACCTCTCTTTCCAGAATCTTCCATCTTCTGTCTTTACCTGCTAGCACTCCAGTCTCTAAAACACTCAACAGATCAGTTATATCTTAAAAGATTCCTCTCCTCTCATTAATGCCTTCAAACCTAGTATAAGTTGTCAGTACTGGTGACTGAAATACCAGATACAGTGTATAGGTGTGTTTCATCTGACTCTCACATGTTTTTAAAATTGGAAAATTTCACTTAAAAATAAGAACTTCAGTCTTCCCTGTAAAGGTCAGATAGCTGGCTATACTGCGTCACCCTTTCCATGTGGCAACAATGGTCTGGGCATGGCTGCTACCATTGGGTGGGGCATGTGATTGCTAGATCATCACAGTCTCCTTGCTCACTTCTGTTACCTGTCTGGTCCTTATGAGCATTTGGGTTTGCAATCCCTTGCTAGACTTTTGGTTTTCTTCCTATCTTGCAACGGGAGGTGCCCTCTTGAAAGTTACCAGTGATCTTCAAGTTATGTGATAGACAGGTGTTTCCTCCATCCTCATTGCCCTTGAATTCTCTGCATCTATGGAAACCTCTCCAAAAACCACCACCAGCTTGGCTCCCTTAGCCTCCTGTTTCCTGTTCTCTTAGATCCCTAATACGAGGGGATTTTGCTGGCTGTTTTTCTCCTGCCCCCTAAATGAAAGCGTTTCCTAAGATTTAGTCATGGAATTTTCTATCTAAGATCCCACTCACTTCCATGGATTCACTGAATCATGTGGCTTTTGCCACCCATCCCTTCACGTGAAGAGCTTCCAAATTTCTCTGTCTCTAACGTCTCTTGCTCTCTTCCTCATGTTCTTTTCATATATCTCCAGTAATATGCTGAAAATATCCTCCTGGATGTGCTTCCAGCACCTCAAGGCTCAAAGCATTTTTTAAAAAGATTTTATTTATTTATTTGACAGACAGAGATCATAACTAGGCAGAGAGACAGGCAGAGAGAGAGAGAGAGGAGGGAAGCAGGCTCCCCGCTGAACAGAGCCGGATGCGGGGCTCGATCCCAGGACACTAAGATCATGACCTGAGACGAAGGCAGAGCTTTTAACCCACTGAGCTACCCAGGCACCCCAGGCTCAATGCATTTGAAATGTAATTCATCATCTTTGCTTCTTGTCCCCTCCCGTTAAGCAAAATATGTCCCTCCTGACTAGTTATCTGTTGATGAAGTTCTCAGAGTGACCCAGTCTACTAACCACCTTATTCCTTTCCTTTGACTTTTAAGGCATTTCTTCAGGTCTTCAAAGCTCTTGGCTTTCCAACTGGCCACCTGACCTTCCCCTTCTCCAGATCTCATTCTTTGTACCCTGGCAAATTCGTTCTTCTAAAACACTGTTGTGATAATGTCTCTTTACTACTCTACATTCAGTAGCTAAAAGAATGAGACATAGAATTAGTCAAGATTCCTGTCCACATTCTTCTCAGCAACTCAGGTATATTTAAACCTCAAAGCAATGACAGGCCACTCTCCCACACTGTTCTTAGTGCATCAGGGACTTTTAGTAGTCCTCTATCATTTGAAGAAAAAAATCTCAAACTTATGACCTTCAGCCATCTGAAGGTTTCCAACCGAACCTCCCACCATTTCATGACACCTGTGTAATGCCACCTGGACAACTTGAAATTCACCAGACAACTTAGATACCTCATGCTTTCTCCCTTCGCTGACGCAGGTCTATAGTTTGGAAGGTCTTCCCAGCATCCTTTGAGCCCCATCTCAAATATTTCACTGATAATGCCACCTGTCACATACAGTCTTATACTGTATTTATGGCCGGGTCTTCTCTGGCCCACTATGTTGTATGTTCCTTGAGAAAATGGACTGACTCCTTCTCCATCTTTTTTCCCAGCTGAGTGCCCAACACATGGCATCCTTTCAATCAACAAGTATTTAGACAAGTCTTCTATAATGCCAGACAGGGAGCCAGGTGCTGGCATACAAAGATGGATGTGGAACAGCTCCTGCCCTGATGCGGTTCTCAACAGGTGAGAATGACACATAAACACATGACTGTAAAGTATGGTGAGCAGTAGGGAAACGTGCAAAGTAAGGGAGGATTTCACTCACGAAGGACTGACTGAGAATAGGAAAGCGAGGGCTCAGAGGATGGGACACTTGAATCGGGCACTAAAGGAAGAAAGGTCAGAGAGGTAGGCGGGAGAAAGGACTGAAGTGAAACTTAAGTCAACTATACTTAAAATTTACCAGCGATGATGACGGTGGTCAAGTAACCAGGTTGAGGGTTTAGCCCCATCGTATTTAGATTATTTGGGTTTTAGTCTAGTATGAAACAAAGAAGCAAGAGTTAACTAACACACAAGGATGGATTCTACCAAGGGAAATGAGTGGGGAAAAACCAGCTGAAGTCACTTTAATTCTTGGTTGTTGACTCTTTCCAAAACATACATCGCATTGTTGACAAGTGAGTATTTTAGACTAGCGTTTATTTACCTATTGACATTTAACAGAGATAGCTGGCAATCAAGATTTGGTACAGATCAGAAAACTAGTATAAAGCGCCTTATACAAATTGCAAGCACAGTGTCTGCAGTCCAAAACTGACTTAGGTTCTGGAGCTCTTCCATTCTCTGAACATGACTTGAACACATGCCAAGGCTGAAGTCACTGCTAAAATGGCTTCCCTGAGACAAGACAATCACCAGAATCTGTCTTTGGCCTTTGGCCTTTGACCTTTGGTTGCTTCACTAGAATACACAGTTTTATTTGACTGAGATCAACAAAAAAGCCAGAAACTTTAAGTATGATGGATTCTATTTGATCACCTTCGCTGAAACCTCGACATGAGAAAAGATTCCCCATCAGCAATTTTTTAAAGAGACATCTGTCTTCAAAAGCTTTTCCTGCTGGGTTTTTTTTTTTTTTTTTTTCCTATTAGTAAAAATATTAACTCAAGCATTTCTGGGGAGGCATCAACAAAAATGCCCACATCAAACTAAGTCCTTGTGATTTCCACTGAGACTGTTTCCACAATAACAAATGGCTGATGTTTTGTCTTGTTTCACAGAAACACCAATAAATAAGCAGTCCTAGAAACACAGCAAATCTAGTTCTAAAACATCGCAGGATCACTAGTGGAGAACACTGAGAATTAGATTTGAAAAGCAAAGGGTTTACAGTCACAGGAGTTTGGGCCTCCTGCCCATACTGCCTTCATGCATTAGGAGTTGGTCATCCTTTCTCCTCTGTTCAGAAACTTTGAAGACATTCAGCTGAGATCTTGAAAATCTGGTCCTGACACAAGTGGGTACTGACCCATCCATCTCCCACCAATAGCATTCTTACAATCAAAATTAAGCATTTCATTCCGATGTGAGAGGAAAGTGAACTGTCATGGACGGCTTGTCATTTTAAACCCAGACCCCGGGGAACCGGGCGGTCGTCCAGCGGTGGTGGGAGGGTTGCAGGGAGCTGGGCAGGGAATGTGACCCACTGTGTGTCTTGGGCTGCCCTTTGAACCAAATCAATGGAAGTCTTTCCTTACTTGTGATAAGTGCCTTCACACACTGATAAGCGCCATTTGGAAATCTTCACCGTTCTGATAAACATCACCAGGCCAACAGGAGTGTTTCTGAATTCTGGGCTTTCCCTGGGGCCAGACAATCACTTTGCATTATGCCTCCTGGGCAAACTCCAGTTTCCTAGCTAGAGGACTGTAAATATTATAAAACTCAGGAGAATTTCTTTTTACTGCTTGTGAGATAACAAATCAAACACACCAGAGGACAGAAGAGCCTCTAGGTTGTTTGTTGCTGTGTTGTTTCGTGGGCAAGAGAACAACTAAGCAGGCTGCATTCTTTGTACCCATTTGCTCTTCGAAGCACAGCGTACAGGTAAGAGTTAGTGGGGGTGGCAGAGACGGAGATGGGATGCCACAGTGTTTTCTACTCTTCTGCCACTTGAGGTGGGACCATGGGCTCAGGAGAGGCTAGGCCTGGAGGATCCCCCTGCCTCTAGCTTCCAAGGCTGGTGTGATGGCTCTGTTCTCTCAGAGCATGACGGGCGAATAGAAATCAGATGTGAACTGACCTTCCACAAATATATTTCAAGACTTCTTAATCTTCATAGGAATCCTTCAGACTGAGAGATGTCACCTTCAGGCAGCGATGCACATGACATTTAAAGAAGGGCGGCTGTTTCCGCCTGGGACCTCGTGGACAGGCCTCTACTCTGTTCTCGTCCCGTGCTCTCCCTCCCTGCATTGCCCTCACACATGATTCCCCTGAGTCCATTTCTCGCGTAGTCATCTCCCTGCACACATGCTTCTGTTCTACCTGTCCCCACACACAGACAGTCTTGGCTTTTATGGGTGTACCAAGCCCAAAGGGGTATTTCTCTCCCATTTTTGGACCCATCCTTGTTTTGAAACTGTCACCGTCACTGGGTCCATGACCAACTCCAAATACTTTTGTGAGACTAAATATTGATTTGGAACCACTGAGTACACTGGACCTTTGCCCACTTAACTTAAGTTAGGAATACTAGAGGGGCCCCTGGGTGGCGCAGTCGGTTGAGCTTGCAACCCTTGGTTTTGGCTCAGGTTGTGATTTCAGGGTCATGGGGTTGAGCTAGGTTCCTAGGCGGGGCTCTGCTGAAGTTTCTCTACCCCTCCTCCTGCTGCCCCTCCCCCACAATGGATAAATAAATATATATATATAAAAAAAAAACTAATAGAGGGGTACAAGTTTGAGGGCCCCTGGCTTTGAGGACAAAATACTGCTCCATATGCACGTGGGCTCACACTATGCATGATAAAGGGCTTTTGAACTGCTCTGCTTATGTTCTTTGCAGACATCTGTCAGTATCCCATGAGAATTTGGGTGAATTTCCCAGAGTTTTGTCCTCCCAATGACTACAGTATTTTGTGGAAGACTTTCTTCCTTGCCCAGTCGTTCATGTCTCACAAAACAATTTATGGCAACATTTCTTCTGAGAAAGAAAGTCAGGTAAGTGCAAGGCAGTGCAAATTCATTCCCAATGCCACTGATGAAATCAACCACAGTACCCCAGATAACCCCCATTTGTCAGGTGCACTTCTCAGTGGGCCGGACCAGCTCTTACCATCAAAGTCCAGGGGATTTTCTGCTTGACACGTCAGTGCATTCCCCTCCTTCCAGACATCACATGCCAAGAAATTCCCATCTTATTTTGGAATAAATGGGAAGTTCTGGACTGAGGTGAATGGAGTTTGTGGAACTAAATATTTATTTCTATCACTTAAAACTGAATCATTTTGGGGCATCTGGGTGGCTCAGTCGGTTAAAGCCTCTGCCTTCAGTTCAGGTCACGGTCCCAGGGTCCTGGGATCAATCCCCACTTCAGGCTCTCTGCCCAGCAGAGAGCCTGCTTCCTCCTCTCTCTCTCTGCCTGCCTCTCTGCCTACTTGTGATCTCTGTCAAATAAAATAAATAAAATCTTTAAAAAAAAAAACCAAAACTGAATCATATATCCAATTTGTGGGATAATCAAAATGCATTATTTATCAGAATGTTGAATTGTTATTTAGATATTTGAACTTTGCAAATGAATAGAAGTGTCAAACATGCAATTTGCATGAGCTCAGAGTGATGATAATCCTGAGATGGGTAATATTATGTAAATTTTTTTGAATAGATAAGTGAAGCTTATAGATGTGAACTAATTCATGTTCAACTAATAAATGGTAGAAAAGGGTTTAGTTAGTCTTATCTATAATGGAGGCTCCGAAAGGGTTAGTTGGAAATGCAGGCAGAGGACTTCTCCTGAAGCTGTGTTCGCAGCATAGCTAGCCCATTGCTTTACTTAGTATTACTTAGCATATTTATTTGGGTTGGATGGAGGGGTGATGGAGATCTGGGGCTTTAGCCTTCCCACTGCAAGCTGCCTCTTGGGCTGCCATTGCTTCTCTGACTCCCAAATCCATTCTCTTCCAGTCGATACATTTGCAACATGAGAAAGAAAACACGATTAGTGGATTATTGACCCATAGACGCATGTATCCAAAGCTGCATTCCCTGTCTGTTTTTCTGGTTCATTCTATATTACCAGCCCTCACACATCTGGGGATCCAACACCATGGTGGAGTTTTTTTCAGTCTTCGCAAGGCCCTGCTTCCTCTCTGCTAGGTCTGTCTTTGTACATGATCTTCCCTGTACGCTGAACATCCCCCTTCTTACCCCTGCTTTCTCCTCTCCCTGCACTCACCGTTTCCCCTGGCAAACTGTTAATCCTTTGCTTCAAGGTGCCCTGGGTGGCTCAGCTGTTTAATAAGTGTCTGCCTCTGCCTCAAGTCATGATCCCGGGGTCCTGGGCTCAAGCCCCACATCGGGCTCCCTGCTCAGCTTCTCGCTCTCCCTCCATTCTCTCTCTCACTCTGCTTTCTCTGATAAATAAATACAATCTTTAAAAAACAAAACAAAACTCCAGCTTCAAAGTCATCCCCTCCCTCCCAAACCGTCCTGTTATAACCCTGCCATGGCTGCCATCTTTAAGGGAGGCATTCTGGACCACCCCCGACTATACTTGAGTTCTGCCTTTGCCTGTTGTGCTACTCACTAACCCTCTCCGGGTCTGACCTTCCTCCCCTTTAATGGGGACAAGAGTGGCACCTGAGTTTCTTAAAAGTAGATCCAGGTTCACTGAGAACACACCTTTCTACCTCTTACAGCCAACCCATCTTGTAGCAAGCCCTCTATCCCTGGTAACTATTACCATCATCTGCAGTAATAGGGGAGGGACTGTCATAGGTTGGTCACCACAGCATTCCAGCACACGTACCGTGCCTATGAATTACTTGCTGGATAAATGAATCTCCATTTGCACAAACAGCATGTCCACTGCTTCTACTCCTGGTCTCAACCACCACCATGTCTTATCTGGATTCTGAAACAGGCTCCTAACCTATACTCTCCTGTGTCTATCTTTGCTCCCCTCCGGTCCATCCACAGGGTCTTTCTAAACTTGATTCTGATGACACTGCTCTCACTTGGAATAACAACTGAAGTCCTTGACTGTAGTACTTCAGCTACTCTTCCCTCGAACACTCCACTCCAGCTACGGTGGCCTCTTGGGTGCTCCTCGAACAGGCCAGGAACTGCTTTTGCTGTTCCTTCTGCCTGCACCACAGAGAGAATTGCTAACTAATTTCATCCCCTCCTTTATGTCTTGTTCTAATGCCACCTTCTCAATAAGGCTGACATAGATCACCCTATTTAAAATTGCAAACTCCTGACAAAAGAAAAGAATAATAAAGAGGGCAGGAGGAAGCTTTCGGAGGTGATGGATCTATTTAAGGCGTGCAGAGTGGTGGTGATTTCTCTGCTGTTTATGTATCTTTAAATTCATCACGTTGATACAATAAATACATACAGCCTTTTGTATGTCAACCACACATCAGTAAAGTGGCTTGGGGAAAAAAAGTAAAAGAATAAAGTCGCATCCTTGTCTATGCTCACCCCTAGTGCTCCCAACCCCTTTCCATCGCTTTAATTTTAACTTCACACCTTCCGACCTCACACTTGAGTTAACTTCTTTATTCTGACTCTGTTTAGTGTTCATTTGCTGGCTTTCTCCTCTCAAATGCTCCCCAGCATAGGGACCTTTGTTGACCCACAGATAGATTCCCAAGGGCTTAGAGACATATCTGGCACACGGAATGCACTTGATAAATATTCTGGAATAAATGGTCACATAGATACTTATCAGTACCACGATCCATAGTTTCAGTGTAAAGTTATTCTGGGTTGATAAAGTGAACAGAAGGGCCAGGTCTTCCGGGTGAGAAAAGCCTAGACTTCTCCAGTGGTAGTTCTGACATAAGGCCCTCACTTGATTGCATCTAAGCGGATTTTCTCCACACAAGGGTTGTTGTACAAAGCCCCTTCTACGTGCAGTCTGGACACTGCATTTGGCAGTAAGGGTGCTCTGCTGTCCCGGTGGGCCCTGCATGTGTGGTCTTGATGGGATGTCCCGATTAGTTACCAAATGGGCCTGAGCAGCTCTGGGGAGTAGCTCGTCAGTTCAGGTCTCGTCATGGGAAGTGGATCTCATTATCGGTTCTACGGTAACTCTGCCTGGGCGCTCTATCCTCCTGTACTTCAAGAGGGCACTCTTCCCCGAGTCTTTATTTTTTCCTTATTGATCGCTAAAAACAAGCAATAATTTCTGAATTTATGACCACGCTGGTCATTTTGACTGAATATTTCAATCCCATTCCGACAGTTCTGCAATTCCATGGAATATTTTTCGTCTTCCTAATATTACAATAAATGATTGAAGGCATGTGACTGTGTAGAAGTTATAGGAAACCCATGTAAACTCAATAGAAGATATTTGAACAAACAGAAAATCAGAATATAGAATGTGTGAGCTCTTGACATGTAAGATCGCCTAATTGTTGGAGATGATTTGTATGACCAGAGAATTCATATCGACAGAAAATTCGTGGTGATCTGGGGCTGAAGGTGGGAATGGGGAGTAGATGCAAATGGGGGAAGGGTTTCTTCAAGGAGTGAAGAAAATGTTCTAGCATTAGATCGCAGGACTCTGTTGATTTACTAAAAATCACTGAATTATACACGAAAATAGGTGAATTTTATGATAGGGGCGTTGTAACAAAGCACCACAGACTGGGTGGCTGAAATAACACAAATGTATTCTCTCAAAGGTGGAGGCTGGAAGTCTGAGATCAAGGTGTGGGCAGGGTCGGTTCCTTTCAAGGGCTGTGAGGGAGGGATCTGTTCTAAGCTTTTCTCCATGGCCTGTAGGTGGTAATCGTCTCCCTTTAGCTTCATATCATCTTCCCTCCATCCACATGTGTGTCCAAATGTCCTCTGCTGACAAGAACACTGGTCACATTGGATTAGGGTCTACCTTAATGGCCTCTTTTTAATTTAATTAAAACTTGAAAGATCTTCTTTCTAAATGTAGATTTTTTTTTTTTTAAGATTTTCTATTTATTCCTTTGACAGAGAGAGAAAGCACACAAGCAAGAGGAATGGCAGGCAGAGGGAGAGGAAGAAACAGGCTCCCTGCTGATTAGGGAGCCCCATGCAGGGGGGCTTGATTCCAGGACCCTGGGATCATGACCTGAGCTGAAGGCAGATGCTTAACGACTGAGCCACCCGGCCACCCCACCTAAATGCAGACCTATTTTGAGATACCAAGGGTTAGAACTTTGACATAGGAATTTGGGAGGGTACACAATTCAGCCCTTAACACTACTTGCATACCTTGGAGATAATGTAGGTTTGGTTCCAGACCACTGCAATAAAGCGAGTATCACAATAAAGGAAGTCAAATGAATTTTTTGGTTTTTCAGTGCACATAAAAGTTGTGTTTACACTATGACTATTAAGTGCATAATAGCATCATGTCTAAAAAAACAATGTACATACCTTAATTTTAACATATTGCTAAAAAATGCTTCCAGTGAGTTATAATCTTTTTGCTTAAGCAGCGTCTTGCCTCTGTGTTGATGGCTGCTGACTGATCAGGGTGGCCATTGCTAAGGGTGGGCGACTGTGGCAATTTCTTAAACTAAGACACCAATGAAGTCTGCCACATCAATTGATTTTTCCTTTCACGAATGATTTCTCTGTAGCATGTGATGCTGTTTGACAGCATTTTACCCACAGAACTTCCTTCAAATCGGAGTCAGTCCTCTTAAAACTTACTTCTGCTTTATCAACAAGTTTATTTAATAATCTATATCCTTTGTTGTCATTTTGACAAGACATCTTCACCAGGACAAGATTCCACCTAAAGAGACCACTTTCTTTCCTCACCCATAAGAAGCAACTCTTCATTTGTTCGACTTTATCATGACGTTGCAGGAATTCAGTCCCATCTTCAGGCTCCACTTTGTCTTTCTTTCTTTCTTTCTTTCTTTCTTTCTTTCTTTCTTTTTTAAGATTTACTTATTTATTTGGGAGTGGGGAGGGGCAGAAGGAAAAGGAGAGAGAGAATCCCAAGCAGACTCCCTACTTTGTGTGGAGCCCGATGTGGGGCTCCATCTCCCGACCCTGAGGTCATGACCTGAGCTGAAATCAAGAGGCAGATGCTTGACCCACTGAGTACCCAGGTGCTCCCTCAGGCTCCACTTCCAATCCTAATTCCCTTGTTATTTCCATCACATCTGCAGTTACTTCCTCCCAATAAAGTCTTAAACTTTTCAACTTGTAAGAATGCAGTATCTGTGAAGTGCAATAAACTGAGGCACAATAAAAGTCTGCCTCTATGTAAATTGTACTTCCATAAAGCTGTTTTTTTAATATATATATATATATATTTTTAATTTATTTAATTGATAGACAGAGATCTCAAGTAGGCAGAGAGAGAGGAGGAAGCAGACTCCCTGCAGAGCAGAGAGCCCGATGCGGGGCTCAATCCCAGGATCATGACCTGAGCCAAAGGCAGAGGCTTTAACCCACTGAGCCACCCAGGCACCCCTATAAAGCTGTTTTAAAACAATTCATATTAACTGAGCATTTACTAGGCTCTAGGCACTATGCTAAGTACTTTACATATATCATCTCATTTGATCTTCAACAACAACAGTATGAAGAATGTCTATGCATACTTTATTTATTTATTTTATTTTTGTTTATTCATTTGACACAGAGAGAGAGAGAACACAAGCAGCGGGAGCTGGAGAGGGAGAAGCAGGTTCCCCGCTGAGCAGGGAGCCTGATGCAGGGCTCAATTCCAGGACCCTGGGATCATGACTTGGTCCAAAGGTAGATGCTCAACCAACCGAGCCACTCAGGTGCCCCTATGCCCACTTTAAATTAAGGAAAGAAGACACAGAGAGGTTATGTAATTTGCCTGTGATCACAGAGCCATTAAGCAATGGAGCCGTGATTAAATCCACGTAGCCTAACTCCAGAGCCCACACACTTAATTCCTGTGCTAACACCTACATGTGCCAGGCACTCAGGCTGTTTAAGTCAGTCGTCTGTTAGCAGTTTCATAATCTCATTTGTATGCAAGAGAAAAACTGACGCTCAGAGAAATTAAGCACCCTCCCCAAATTCACACAAGTCTAAGATTGGGTCGCCTGCAAAACCCAAGCTTTTTCTAAATACACGGTATTTCTAACTACGTGTAACTATGGCTCTCACCCTTTTTGATGGGAGACCTCCAGGACAAGAAGAACCCTCACAGCACAATACGTGCTCAACAAATAGTTTGGGAATGAACGAGAATGTATTGAAAAGGACCAGTCTGGAGTTTTGACTCCACCGTTATGGATAAAGGAAATTGCTCATGCTGGAGACCTGAGCAGCTTCAATGTGCAATTCTGGAGACTGACTCTGCAGGCCCCAAGTCAGGCAATCGATCATCTTGCATGTGCAGAGTCCATGATACAAACTCCGGAAATTACCTCTTGGCTGTTTACTTTTGTGTATTTGTATATGAACATAATTATATTATATTTATGAACAAATTCATATTTATGTATGAACACCCTCCTAATCTGCTGATGGAAACACAAACTGGGATGAACTTTTCATTGGGTAACCCGGCAGTGTGTATCAAAAGCCTTAAACACAACACACACACACACACACACAAACACACACACACACCCTTATGTCCTGATAATTCCTTATCTAAGAATTTATAAATTCTATGAAAAAAAATTGGAAACAATCTAAATATCCCATAGTAAAAGAATAATTATGGTATAGTCAGAATGGAATAATATGCAGTCTTTATCTGTGATGTTTTTTATTATTGTTCTAGATAAAGTTCATGTTATATGATAGTAAAAAAAAAAAGCAAAAAATAAAACCAGTTACCTGGCAGTTCACAGAAAAAGAAATTCAAATGCCCCAAAAAATGTATGAAAAGTTACTTATTCTCATTCAAAATGCAAAGAAATGCAAATCAAAACAATGGAATATTTTTCACCTGTGAGATCAGCCAAGAGCTGGGGGGGATAGGGTACATAGGCACTCTAATGCACAACTGTTGGTAATATAAATTGGTACAAACTTTTGGCAGAAATTTGGGAATAATCATTAAAATAAAAAATACATATTTCCCTTTATGACCTAGCAATATTACTTCTGGCAATTTTACTTTGTCCTATAGAAATACCTATATATGCAAAGATGTTCATTACAGCACTAACTGCAGTAGCAAAAAACTTGGAAACAAGTTTTCATCAATAGCCAAATGATGAAACAAACTGTGGAAATTTGTACAGTGAAACATAAGCAGCTCTTAAAATAAATGATGTCAACCTCTGTGCTCATTTGCAAAGATATTTACATCAGTCAGGGTCCAGCCAGGAACACAAAATTCATGTTAGATAACTCAGTAGAGAAAATTCAATATAGTAATTGATTACAAACATTAAGAGGCCAGCTATTTTTTATCAGAGGGTGGTGATTCAAGGACACAGGCAGCCCTGCAGGCAAGACACAGGCCGCTGGGAAGTTGGGGGGGCAACCAGGGGCACCTGGGTGGCTCAGTGGGTTAAAGCCTCTGCCTTCGGCTCAGGTCATGATCCCAGGGTCCTGGGATCGAGCCCCAATCGAGCCCCGCATGGGGCTCTCTGCTCGGCAGGGAGCCTGCTCCCTCCTCTCTCTCTGCCTGCCTCTCTGCCTACTTGTGATCTCTATCTGTCCAATAAATAAATAAAATCTTAAAAAAAAAAAGATCACTCCAACCATTTCTTCAATTCTCCCTTCTCCTCTTTGTGTATCAACTTCAATCCCTCGGGATAGACCAATTTTCTATTCTCCATGTGCACAGCTGCACCAGCTCTAGTTCAAGCACCCACAATGGCTGAGAATAATCCCAGGAGATAATCCGATCGATCCAGATTGGGTTAAGTATCCCCCCAAATCCAATCATCTCTGGGGGGCAGGAGGAAGGCCACATGATTGACCTCTGAATAGAGACTGAAGCTCTCGGCAGAGGAGCCGCAGTTGACAAGATCCTGTATATTGTTAACAATATGGCAGACTGGACTGGTAGTGATGCCATCTACCAAGGTAGGGGGTTGGTCATGGGGAAAAGATCAGAACAGAACAGAAAAGATCAGTAACTTTGGTTTTGGACGTGTTCAATTGAGATGCCCACAGAACATTTAACTATATTGTTTAGGAGGTAAATGAATGTACAGACTTCAGCATGGGAATTTGGACTGGAAATCTAGACTTAGGACAATAAGCATAAAAACAGTATTTGCAGGGGTGCCTGGGTTGCTCAGTGGGTTGGAGCCTCTGCCTCCGGCTCAGGTTATGATCCCAGGGTCCAGGTCATGATCCCAGGGTCCTGGAATCGAGCCCCACATCGGGCTCTCTGCTTAGCAGGGAGCCTGCTTCCCTTCCTCTCTGCCTGCCTCTCTGCCTACCTGTGATCTCTGTCTGTCAAGTAAATAAATAAAATCTTTAAAAAAAAAAAACACAAAAAAACAGTATTTGCAGTCATTCATAAGTAAGAATAAAAATGCTGGCTTAAGCTAGAACTCTAGAAAATTAAAAAATATTTACAGGATAAACAGAGGGAAAGAGGGAATACTAAAAGAGACTGAGAACTATGGACTCTGGAAAAACAATCCGAGGGGTCTGAAGGGGTGGGGGTGGGAGGTTGGGGGAACCAGGTGGTGGGTATTATAGAGGGCACGGATTGCATGGAGCACTGGGTGTGGTGCAAAAACAATGAATACTGTTATGCTGAAAATAAATTAAAAACAAAAAAAAAAGAGAGAGAGAGAGAGACTGAGAAAAATTGGCCAAAAGGACCAGTGAGAAAACAAACAGAAAAAGATCATGGAGAGAGGAAGGCAGAGAAGAAAGAGAGGTTTCAAGGAAAAGAAAGTGATCAATTCAGTTAGATAAGATAAACCCCGAACATGCCCAGTTGGTATGACCCCAAGGTCTCAGATGATGTGGGCATCAGTGTGAAGGAAGAAACCAAATTGCAGTAGGTTTAGGAGGTTAGGAAATGAACTCCTCATGATTTAATGCTTTTGCAGCCACTCATGAAACAGGGGCGTGACAAGCCTTCATGTGATTAAATGGAAGAAATAAATCAGCGTGTCCTTGTGCTTCATGGTTCTCCTGCAAAGCGCTTTTGTACGGAGCAACTTGGACTAACCTAGTCAGCTCAGGGACCTTTACAAAGGCCCAAACTGAGGTTGGGACGCTGAATTCACAGAGCAAATCCCAGAGCTCCCTCTTGGGGTTGGCGATTCTTGTATATTCCTACCTAGTCTTGGAAACAGAAGACCAGCAGGACTAGGGCTCCGGGGCTGCATCTGGCCCTCCCCCGTTTTCTCATGGCATGTGAACTAAGGATGTTTCCTGACATTCTTAACGCTTAAAAAAAAAAAAAAAAATCAAATGAAGGAAACTATTGTGTGATGTGGAAATTATAGGACCTTCAAATCTCAGTTTCCATTAGTACACAGCTGCTTTTCTGCTGCAGTAGCACAAGTGAGGAGCAGTGACAGAGAACGTATAACCAACCTCATGAAGCCTAAAATATTCTCTGGCCTTCTAAAAGATGACAGACAGACAGACCCCTACCCTAAAAGACTGGATAGGTTACTCTCCAGGATATAAAAATAGCTTAGTTCGGATCACCAAACTAAAAAAAACAAAAAACAAAAAACTATAAATTTGTCAAATTCCCTTAAGTCTTTTTTCCCTCTTATTTATTATTATTATTATTTAAAGATTTATTTATTTGAGAGAGAGCACGCCTGAGCTGGGGATGGGGCACAGGGAAAGAATCTCAAGCAGGCTTTCCACTGAGTGTGGAGACTGACATGGGGCTCGGTCTCACGACCCTGAGATGACCTGAGCTGAAATCAAGAGCCAGATGCTCAACCGACTCAGCCACACAGGCACCGCTTTTATCATTATTATTTTATTTATTTATTTAAAGATTTTATTTATTTATTTGACAGAGAGAGAGAGCAAGAGCAGGAACACAAGCAGGGGGAGTGGGAGAGGGAGAAGCAGGCTTCCCACTTAGGAGGGAGCCCAATGTGGGGTTTGATCCCAGGGTCCTGGGATCATAACCTGAGCCGAAGGCAGACACTTAACCAACTGTGTCACCCAGGTGTCCCTTATTTATTTATTTTCTGTAGTAATCTCTACACCCAAATTTGGGCTCAGACACTCAACCCCGAGATCAAGAGTCACGTGTTCCTCGGACTGAGCCAGCCAGGCACCCTTAAATTTCCTAAAGTCTTAAGTATGAACAGTGTTGTCATAATTCGACCCATATGAATTTTGCACATTTCAGGCCAAACTCAGTTTTCACTTTCGACTTATTTATGCTGATGATATCTTAGGACACAGCTGGGCAAGACTGTGTGCCCAGTCCTGGGACAGGCTAGACTTGATGAAGGAAAAGCCAAGATCTGCCACTAGAATTGTGCCTCACCATGGACTAGAACTAGTGCAGATACTAAAGGCCAAGGGACAGAGAACACTAAAGTGCCAGTGACTGTTTACTGATCACTTCTAGGTGCTAGGCATGCCAAACGCTTTACATACTGTTGTCAAGATAAACAAAACTAACTTCCCCTCTTTTGCCAAGAGTGAAGAAAATCTGAAGGATGGCAATAGAAGCGTATCATAGTTTTCTCGCAGCAGGACGAACTACAACCCGGAAGAGAAGCAGCAAGGTACTATGGTAGTTTCGAGGAAATAAGCTTACTTGGTTGTAGGGAAAGGGAAATTGGGGCCTGGAAGAAAAGCAACATTTTAACAAAGGAAGAAGACAGAGGTGTACGAGCAGGAGAAGGCAGGGTATATTTAAGGAGTAGCATGAAGATTCTGCTGGCTGAAATTGGGGGTGTATGTAAACTTACTTTGTTATTAATTAATTTATTTGAGAGAGAGCAAGAATGAGAGAGCTCAAGTTGGGGGGAGGTTGCAGCGCAGAGGTAGAGGAGAAGCGGGCTCTCTGCTGAACAGGGAGCCCGATGTGGGGCTCGATCCCAGAACCCTGAGATCATGACCTGAGCCAAAGGCAGACACCTAACTGACTGAGCCACCCAGGTGTCCCTGTAAACTAATTTTTTCACTTACAACTTTATTTTCATTTTGCCGTGGAAACCTTCTGACTCTGCCTAACAGGGAAGATCTTGGGTTCAATGATACCTTGACTCACAACTCTATGATAGACCACACTGGGACCCTCCAAAGGCACAGGAACCACAGACCACCATTAGGGCGTGGGCCAGCCCTCCCAGGAGTCCAGGCAGCAGTCCACTGAGCATACAGCTTGGGTCCAAGGAAGCAAAGTGCCCATCTGACAAGCACAGAAGCTGCCTTAGCTTACAGGCCTCGCTCCTCATAGGTATAGCTTCTAGGCTTTCTGTGAGAGACACAACAATTACAGTCACAGCACTCAGTCCGAAGATGGGACTTCCTGCCGCAGACTGATAGCTCTCTCACTCCAGATGTCAATTACCAAACAGAGATCATTTTTCCCACGTGCAGTGTTGACTAAGAGCAGGGTGGACACTCTATCTTTATCAAGTTGACTGAGAAACCAAGGGTCAAATTCTCATGCATAAAGGAAAACGGTTTTATTAACCCTTTGATCATCCTCCCCAATACCACTCCAATTTCAGTGCTTTCTTCCAAAAGTAATTCTTATTCATTAAATAATTTACATAAAATTGTATACATATTGGTAGACATTTAATTTAGATCCAATTTTTCACTTACAAATAAGCAATGAACATCCTCATGTACAAATAAGAGTGTTTCCTAGCAGTGAAATTATTTGGTTAAATCATAAATATAAAATTCTGATAGATAATATTAAATCACTGTCAATGTTGATACACACCAGCAGGGTAGGAGTACCAATTCCCCTTCACTCTCAGGGATGCTGTTTATTAGAAGTCTTTAAATTTTGTCCCCACAATGAAGGAGGCATGGTCTTGTATTAACTTGCATTTCCCCAATAACTAGTGAGTTTACAGATCTTTTCAAATATTTATTGACCACTATTTGTATTTTTTCTTTTGTGTATTAGTCATATTCTTTGCCCATTTTTCTTTTGAGTTGATGTTTTTATTGATTTGTGGGTAATATATATAGCTATAATACACCTATATCTTTTTTTTTTTTTAATTTAAAGAGGGTGGGGAGGGGCACAAGGAGAAGGAAAGAGAACATCAAGCAGGCTCCAAGGCCAGCGAGGAGCTAACAAAAACACGGGGCTCGATCTCACAACTCTAAGATCATGATCTGAGCCGAAATCAAGAGTCAGATGGCACCTCTTAGATCTATATTACTATATATTACATGTACTATATAGTATACTTATGCATTTTGTTAGGCATATATGCATACATATACATTACTATAAAAATATGGCATGTATTTAAACTGTGTTAAAACTAAATTAAATTAAATTAAAATGTATTTAAACTGTTGTTTATGTACACACAAATATTTGGGTATTATCAGACATGTAATGGGAATATTAATGATTTTAGACCAGGATAGATTGGCGCTGGGAGTGATTAAGCACTGGGGCTTTGGAGTTAGATTTGAGTCTGCTCAGCTCAAGTGCTTCCTAGTATGTGTCCTTGGGCAAAGCACTTAATCTCCTTGAACCTCAGTTTTCTTATTCGTTAAATGGGGATAATAATATTAATCCCATTCACTGGGTTGTCTTTAGCCAAGTTTGGGGCCATTTAGTATTCAGTAAATGATATTTTTTAAAAATTAAAGTGTAATTTCACATACCATAAAGTGTACAAGTCAGTAACTTTTTAGTATATTCACAAGGTTGTGCAACCATTACTGCAATCCAGTGCCAGAACATTTTCATCACTCCAAAAAGAAATCTTGTACCATTTACTCCCCACACCACCCCCCAAACCCTGGTAAACTCTAATCACTTTTTTAAAATTTTAATTAATTAATTAATCAATTAATTAATTAATTTTAAGTAGGCTGTATGCTGAATGTGGGGCTTGAACTCACGATCCCGAAATGAAGTCACATGCACTACTGACTGAGCTAGTCAGGCTCTCCAAACCCTAATCACTTTCTATCTCTGTGGATTTGCCTATTCTATACATTTCATATATGTTGAATGATACAACGTATGGCCTTTTGTGTCTGGTATCTTTCATTTAGCCTGTTTATAAGGTTTACTTATATTGTTAACCTATTGTAGCGCTTCATTCACTTTTATTGCCAAATAATCCATTGTACTGATAAACCACATCTGATTTATCCATTCATTAGCTGATGGACATTTGGAATGTTTCTACTTTTGGCTATTCTGAATAATGCTGCTACTAATATTCATGTACAAGTTCTTGTTTGGACATATGTTTTCAATTCTCTTAGGTAAATACCTAGAAATAGAACTGCTAGGTCACATAGTAACTCTATGTTTAACTTTTTTCTTTTTAATTTATTTAAGCAATCTCTACACCCACTGTGGGGCTCGAACTCATGACTCTGAAATCAAAAGCTGCATGTTCCACCAACTGAGGTATCCAGGCACCCCTATGTTCAACTTTTTTAAAAAATTTATTTAATTTTTTTTTTAAGATTATTTTTTAAAGATTTTATTTATTTGTCAGAGAGAGAGAGCACAAGCAGGCAGAGTGGCAGGCAGAGGCAGAGAGAGAAGCAGGCTCCCTGCTGGACAAGGAGCCTGATGCGGAACTCGATCCCAGGACCCTGGGATCATGACCTGAGCCAAAGACAGCAGCTTAACCCACTGAGCCACCCAGGCATTCCTATGTTTAACTTTTTAAGGAACTCCAAAGCTATTTTCATCAGCAGCTATGTTGATTTACATTCCCACCAACAATGTAAGAGAGTTTCAATTTCTCCACATCCTTGTAAACCCTTGTTATTGTCTCTTTCTTTTATTATAGTCATCCCAGTGAATGGTATCTCATAATGGTTCTGATTTGCATTTTCCTAATAACAAATGATGTTGAGCATCTTTTCATGAGCTTGTTGTCCACTTAAAATTCTTTTTGGAGAAATGGAGAAATTAAAATCTTTTGTCCAATTTTTAATTCTTTTTATTATTGAGTTCTAAGAGTTCCTCGTATGTTCTGGATACTAACCTCTTTTCAGACGTATGATTTGCAAATATTTTCTCCTGTTCTGTGAATCATCCTTTCACTTTCTTGATAATGATTTTTGAAGCATAAATTTTCAATGATGAAGTCCAATTTATCTATTTTTCTTGGGTTGCTTGAACTTTAGGTGTCATATTCCTAAATATTTAGGAATATTCCTAAGTATTCTTTTTGATGCTGTCATAAATAAAATTGTTTAAACTTTATTTTCAGTTCATTGCTAGTGTATAGAAATATAACTGACTTTTGTATATTGATCCTGCATCCTGCAACCATACTAGACCCATTTATTAGCTCCAGTAGTTTGTATGTGTGTATGTTTCTTAGGATTTTCCTAGATACAAGATCATGTTCTCTGCATATAGAGATAGTTTTACTTCCTCCTTTCCAATCTGGATGCCTTTTATTGCTTTTTCTTGCCTAGTAGCCCTGGCTGGAAACTCCAGCAAGATGTTGAATAAATGTGGTCAAATATCCTTGCCTTGTTCCTAATGTTACAGGAAAAGCATCGATTATGTATAATGTTCACTATGAGTTTTATATAAGTGCTTTTATCAGGTTAAGGAAGTTCCTTTATATTCCTAGTTTGTTGAGTGTTTCTATTATTATTCATTATTCATTATTATTATTCATTATTCATTATTATTGTTCATTATTCATTATTATTATTCATTATTTATTATTATTATATGGTGTATTTATTAGTTTCCTTGCTATAACAAAGAGCCATAAACAACATAAATGTCTTAAACAACATAAATTTTTCTCACAATTTTAGAAGCTGGAAGTCTGACTGCAAAATGTCAGCAGGATTGATTTCTTCTGAGGCCTTTCTCCAGGACTCCTAGATGGCTATCTTCTTCGTATGGTCTTCCTAATATTTTTATAAGAACCCAGTCATATTGACTGATTTTAACTTTATTACCCCATTAAAGGCCCTATCTCCAAATACAGTCATATTCTGAGGTACTGGAGGTTAGGATTTTAACATATGAATTTTGAGGAGACACCATTCAACCCCTAACAGCCTTTAACACAGAGTGGTATTTGCATGTTGAACCAACCTTGTATTCCTGGTGTAAAGCCCACTTGATCATGAGATCACTTAATCCTTTCTGTATGTTGCTGGGTTCAGTTTGTATTTTGTTGAAAACGTTTACAAACAGCTAGCTAGAATTATTGTTCTTTATTCTTACCACTCGAAGTGCTTTTACATATGTTATTTCATTTTCCCTTAAACAGAATTCTCTGAGATGGGTAGTATATTCATATTCACTAAAACAAACGGAGGCTCAGGAGAGCGAAGCAATTTTTCCCCAATTATAAATTTGCAGTAGTAGGTAGTATAGATTGGAATCAAAACTACAGATAGAAACAACATTAGGGGGATGAAAGAAAGAAGGATTTGGTAAGAACAAAGAGGAAATTTGGCTGGGTGGAAGTGAGCAGGATCCATTTGAATGGCATCAGTGATCTCAATGATGTAAGAACTGAGTTCATCTGCTGATGTGCACAATAAGAGTAAATAGAATTGTGGTTTCAATTCATGCATGTAATTAAACCAAGTAGGGATGACAATTCTCATTAATTTTGAGACCATGATTTGACCAGATTAGCTGAAAGGAGAATAAACCAAAGTTTTGATGATAGGGATTTGACTGAATCGGTAGCAGTACATCCCTCCTTCATTCTTGGCAAGTTTATTTCAGGGGGACAGCCAATTCATAGAATCTTGTGTAAGCCTTGATGGAGCTGTACTCTGGTGCTCTAGTACTATGGCTGCTCAGTCAGGAAATGCTGAATTCAAATTCTATCCCTGGCCCCAAAAGATTGTGTGACTTTGAAAGCCATTTAATTCCTGCAAGACTGTATTCCCTCATCAAATGAAGGAATTGAGTCTAATATTCTCTAAACTCTCTTCTGATTTTATGATTCTTATTTAGTGAAATAAGGGGAGTGGTGATTTGGTTCACTGGAAATTTTCAAACAGCAATGATGAATTCACTAAGGGAAGACAAAGAATTACTGCAGAGCAATGAAGCCTCGTAGAGGATAGAGAGCAGTTAAGCCAGGCTGCACAGCCAGTGAAAGTGGCAAAGTAAACACGACTGGGGTGCGAGAAGGGGAGGCTACCTGGAGTTAGGAATATCATGGAACATATTATACAAAGCTAGAGAAATCTAGGGGTGCCTGGGTGGCTCAGTGGGTTAAAGCCTCTGCCTTCAGCTCAGGTCATGATCTCAGGGTCCTGGGATCAAGCCCCACATCGGGCTCTCTGCTTGGCAAGGAGACTGCTTTCCCTTCTCTCTCTGCCTGCCTCTCTGCCTACTTGTGATCTCTGTCTGTCAAATAAATAAATAAAGTCTTTAAAAAAAAAAAGACAAGTAAAACTTAAAAAAAAAAAACACAAAGCTATAGAAATCTAGGTGGCTAATTAATGAAAAAACAGCTACAAATAATTAAAAATAACTACAAATAATTAAAAAGCCAGACCAGAGAGTTCATGATGTTATTTATCCCAGTTCAAGGGATGATGCTTACTGGAGTCCCTCCAGTAGTTTCTGAAGTCCTGGTTCATCAGCTTCTCTAATAATTCACAAGTCATGTTTCATTTTTCTGAACTGTCACATGACACTTCATAATGATCTGGCTCACAGGAGGCAATATTCTGATAATCAAGACATCTATTCTTCCTTTTCACTTAAACTATTTTGTTATTTTTTCCACTCAAATGAAATTCACTCTTACTGCAAAAGTTCAAACATACACATATATAATGTAGATAGCAACAGTTTATAATTCTTCCTCCCATCCATTCTTCCAGAATTTTTTTTTCTTTTTTTGGGGGGAAAGGGAGAAGCAGAGAAAAGAATCTCAAGCAGGCTTCTCCCCTAGTGCGGAGCCCCTCTTGGGGCCCCATCTCATGACCAAAAACAAAGTAAAAGGTCAGACACTTAACTGACGGAGCCACCCAGGCACCCCCATCCTTCCAGACTTTTATCATATCCCATCAATAGAGAAGAATCTGCTAGAATTATTAAAATAAGAGATACAGAAGTAAAAATGTAAACTATGCAGCTGGAAGCTACTGTCATCTTCTGAGTGTGTGTTATGATTAAAATGACTTTATCAGTTCTTGACTTCAGGAAGAAGAAAAGTAGAATTTTAATAGTTTCTTCTATCTGATGTTAAAAATTTTATTATGAAAAGTTTCAAGCATATACAAAAGTAGAAAGAATAATTCCTGCTGCTCAGCTTCAAAAACTATCAACATATGGTCATGTTTCATCATATGCCCTATTCCCCCTACCTTCTCCCATAGATTATTCCCATCTATTATTCCCAGATTATTTTTAAAGCAAATCCCAAGAGATTCCCAAACTCATTCCATTTGAGATCTAGAATTTTTCGATTTCTGAGTTTCCCTCTGTGCTTTAACAGTTCTTTCCAATTTCAAAAAATATTTACTCATGTTCTCTCTAGCTAATACCTCCATGATCTCATTCTTTGGTTTCAATCTCAAGAATTTAAAGTCTATTACTATTTAAGATTTAAAAACACCCTGCAGATATTAGGGATAATGCTTAGGAACAAGTACCTGAAATGTCTTCCACATGAGATTCCAGTTATCTATCCTTTTATTTTCCAGCCAATAGAACTTAACCCCAAAGATTTTGAAAATGTTGCTAATAGCTAGCCAGATTCTTATCTCAACACTTTGCATTCTTGCCACCTGATGTTCCTATTTCTTAAATTAATCCAGTTAGTCAAAGAAAGGAGATTTGAGAAGTACTTAGCGATGAACAATAATTTAAAATGCTAATGGTTTGAACATAAAAATTAAGTCTTTCTTTCTTGAGTCACACTAATTACTAATTTGAGTCACACTGTTGGCTGACCCAACATCTAGCTATAGTCCCTTAGTTTCCTATGTATAAAATTTGGATAGCAACACTATTTACCACTACGCAGAAAAATGAAACTTCTGTTTTAATCTTCTTGTAAAAAGTGAGCTGCCTCATTAGCTGTGTTTCTTTTGTTTTTAAAAAGTCTTTAGCTCAATGAATTATTCCTTGGTAAATAAATATTCTCTTCTACATGTAGACAAATGGAGATATAGAAATCAAGAGCTTGTAGAATGTTTTTAAAGTCTGTATAACTCTAGACAAAATTTGCCACTTAAACGTTTAAAATTTGAGATCAAATTTACAGTGTTCATTTAAACCATTTTGAGAATATACAATTCAGTGTTTTTATGTATTCACAAGATTGTGCAATCATCACCACTAATTCCAGAACATTTTATCACCCCCAAATAGAAATCCCCTTCTCCCCATTTGCTGGCAACAACTGATAAACTTTGTTTTTAAATATTTGGGTATTCTGGCAATTTCATACAAATGGAATCATACAATATGTGGCTTTGGTGTCTGACTTCTTTCACTTAGCATGTTTTTAAGGTTCATTCATGATGCCGCAGAATCAGTACTTCCTTCCTTTTGGCTGAATAATATTCCATTGTGTGGATATAGCACATTTTATTTATTCATTCATCAGTTGATGGATATTTGGGTATTTGGCTTGTTTCCTTTTTTGGCCATTATACACAATTGTGCCATGAACATTCAAGTACAAGTTTCTATATGAACAAGTTTTCATTTCTCTTGGGTACACACCTAGCAGAATTACTGGATCATTAGCATAACCAAGCTTAACTTTTTGAGGAATCAAATTGTTTTCTTTTTTTTTTTTTTTAAAGATTTTATTTATTTATTTTACAGAGAGAGATCACAAGTAGACAGAGAGGCAGGCAGAGAGAGAGAGAGAGGGAAGCAGGCTCCCCGCTGAGCAGAGAGCCTGATGTGGAACTCGATCCCAGGACCCTGGGATCATGACCTGAGCCGAAGGCAGAGGCTTAACCCACTGAGCCACCCAGGCACTCACCAAATTGTTTTCTTAAGTGGCTACACTTTTTTATATTCCCATTAGCAATGTATGAGAATTCCAATTTCTCCACATCCTCACCAACTTTTTTGTCTTGTTTTGTTCACAATTATAGATGCCTGGTTGGTATAAAAATGGTATCTCATTGTGGTTCTGATTTGCATTTTTTAAATTTAATTTTTTAATTATTTATTTGACAGAGAGACACAGCGAGAGGAAACACAAGCAGGGGGAGTGGGAGAGAGAAAACACGCAAATCCCTCCCACTTAGCAGAGAGCCCGACATGGGAATCGATCCCAGGACCCCATGATCATGACCTGAGTCAAAGGCAGACATTTATGACTGAACCACCCAGGAACCCATGATTTGCATTTTTCTAATAACTAATGATGTTGAGCATCTCATTTGCTTGGTGGCTATTTGTATTTCCTTGAAGAAATGTCTATTCAATTCTTTGACCATTTTAAAATTGGATGACCCTGAGTTATAAGAGCTCTATGCATACTCTGGAGAGATCCTACTTAGTTTAAAGAACTGTTGGAGGGTAAGACTGAGCCATAATGACCTATTTTGGACTCTGTACTCATTCATGTCTAAAGTCAGAACTGCCTCCATGAACCAACACATTCTTGGGGGCTAATCTGACTAGAATGATGGAGAGGTAATCTCCCCTCTGTCAGGGTCCCTCAAGTAGAATGGGACTTTTCCCTATTGCAGTTTTTCTGGTCAACCCCCAGGCCCCACCCTATACTGTAGGCATTGGATTGGAGGTAGAGGAAAGATAATGAGGTCTGTCACAAGAAGTGCCACTTCCAATCCCACAGGGCCTGGCAGAAATTTTAAGACCACAACCTCATAATGCTCGTTAAAAAGTGCCCCAACTT
Organism: Mustela putorius furo; assembly: GCF_011764305.1. Classification (NCBI taxonomy): domain Eukaryota; kingdom Metazoa; phylum Chordata; class Mammalia; order Carnivora; family Mustelidae; genus Mustela; species Mustela putorius. The sequence continues at coordinate 43,748,585 of NW_025422368.1, read as the reverse complement.
AAAAAATAAAGCAACAAAGTAAATACTCAAAGTAACTAACCTACGGGCAGATAAAAAGCATCAAGTGCTAGAGGAGATAAATACAGAGAATACAGAATCCTTATATTAGGTAAAGGCATGGTTGCCATTAACTAATATTGTTACAGGTTTCCCAAATTACTTTTCTACCTATTGTTGTCCCTGGGTTGCCTAGAAAGATCAGCCTATGTGGCCTCAAGCACTACTACAGGTTCCAATCAGATGAGTCCAAAAGTATAGGGCTCACTATGTGGATTTGAACAGGAGGCTAAGGAGAAAGTAGAGAAATTATGGGTCATATATGAAGCTGATACATAGCAGCTTTGGAAAATATATGAGGGATTAAACATTTTTCTACATGAAAACAAATGATACTGTGGTACTGAGGTAGAACAATACTCAAAATATGATCTTTGCCATGTCTATGCTACAGTGAGTGCCAGTAAGAGATGTGCGGTTACAGTATAATGGGAGATACATTAATTGTAATGAGAGCTACATACAGGTGGTTCATCAAAGAGGAGGAAACACAACCAGAGGCAGACACAAGATCTGTAAACTACATTTATTGAGTACTTACTGGGCAGTGGGTACAACCGATACAAAAGAGTTAGGATGGGGACAGGTAAGAACTTAAAAAATTAAATACACATGTTAATTTACCATCTATTTCTACCAGGAAAGTACAAAATTTGTACAACTTATACTTTATTATGAAATTGTGATGCCTGTCAAAAGGATAAACTATATATACAATGCAAAAAATTTTTTTAAATTGTGCTTAACATCATTAGAGTTACCCCAAAATGGGTTGATAAATGCCTATCCAGCATTCATTCTTATTACCCACATCTATTTCACCTTAAAGATTGCTTGAAAAGTACAAATCCTTTGACCCCATTTCTGGGAAATCTGTGGTCAACACCTACATGTGTCGTTTCTCTAAGAAACACCATGGCATTTGCAGTCCATCTCTCCCTTAAAGTCCATCATATTTTCAGCTTAGCTTACTAGCAAGTTCTCTTAGAACTATTTATATGTCTTTTGTTTGATCATCTTCTTCAAGTTTCCTGATTTCATTTTTTAAACAATTTATAGTTTCACGACTTGCCTTTAATCTCTCCTTAAGCTCTGCAATTTCAAAGCTTGTTTTTTTTTTCGCAGCTTCTAATTTTTCTCTGGTTTTCACTTCAAGTTCTGCAACTGAGGAAAACACATTTTTATTGAACATTTTCATTTTTCTCACATGTCTAAGGTATGTCAGAGAGTAATAAATATGGCATTTCCTTAGGTCAGTTTCCATGATGAAATATAAACAACTTAAGATACACTAAATATAGGGAGGGGAGTAGAAAGTCTTAAACTCTCACAAGAGAATCTGAGACACTTTCTACAACTGAGAATGAAATTCTGATCATTCACATTTTATTTCACAATTAAGATGTTAAGACAATGTCCTTGTTTTTCTCTCCACATACATATTAATTTGGAAATAAGGTGGGATATAATCCAAGAGACATCCAGCCAATAAGAAGAGATAACTAAATACAGTGTTCTTAAATGTATGTACAGTAAAGCTTACATAAAATCATGCTGGTAAAACAAACCCCTATTAAAAAAAAAGGTTATATTTACTTATTTGAATGAGAGAGAGAACGAAAGGGGGGAGGGTCAGAGGGAGAAGCAGGTTCCCCGCTGAGCAGGGAGCCCAAAGTGGGACTTGATCCTGGGACCCCAAGATCATGACCTGAGCTGAAGGCAGTCACCCAACCAATTGAGCCACCCAGGCACCCAAACCCCATATATATATATATTTTATTATTATTATTATTATTTTTAATAGCAATAACTACTTAGGTCTAAATTCCAGCTGTACTATTTACTAGCTGTGCCACTCTAAGTTTATTATTTCTATGATCATTTCTCATTACATTATGATGAGATATATTATAATGAGACTACAACAAATACCTCATATTATTTGAAAAGGGTTTTTAATATTTTTTTAACTTCTAGTTTTAATTGTCTCATTTAGTATATATTATGACCTATTTCTTTCCCCCCAAACTAGTCTTAATGGTTTTACAGAAGTTCTGGAGATAATGTGCTCTTAGTTGAGTTTTCTATTTTCTTGGTGCTTGTGGAATGACTCCTACTGGTATTAATGACCAGCAAGTAAAGAGGACTTAGCATCTTAGTAAGCAGACCTGTAAACTTTCATTTTTAGTTCATATGAATACTTTATTCAAAAATTTTAAATGAAAAAAATTTTTTTTAATGAATTAATGTACATAAAGTATCTAGAATACTGTCAGGTACATAAAATGCCTTCCGAACTCCAATTATGACAGAGAAACACTAAATGATATTTAAAACATTCTAGCTGGTCACATAACAAATTACTAAAGAAAATATCATTACTGCAAAATAGGACACAACTACTTAAATATTCCATTTGGATAGCGTATTAATATGTTTTACAAAGAAAAATGCCTACTTTTTGTCCAGCATTTCCCTCTTGTGGACATTTCAGGTAATTGCTGCTGATGACTATGAAAGCACAGTTGTACTTTTTTTTTTTAAAGGTTTTATTTATTTATTTGACAGACAGAGATCACAAGTGGGCAGAGAGGCAGGCAGAGAGAGGGGGGGAAGCAGGCTTCCCGCTGAGCAGAGAGCCTGTGCGGGGCTTGATCGAAGGACCCTGAGATCATGACCTGAGCTGAAGGCAGAGGCTTTAACCCACTGAACCACCCAGGCGTCCCCACAGCTGTACTTTTGATAAGATCACTATTTGGAAGCAGCATGGTTTGGTGTGTGTGGGGGGTAACCCTTTGAAATCAGAAAGACTTCAGTTCAAATACAACCTTGGCCCCTTATTAGCTAAGTGCTGATACTTCCTAAGTCTCCCTCAATCTAGTTTCTATTTGGTACAGTTCAAACTGTATTTTTCAGAGAATATCTGAGGATTAAGTAATAAATTTAAAGCATCTAGAACATTAAAAACATTCAATAATATTTATTTTGTTTATGGTCAGTGACTTTCTTTTTATGATGTATTTTATAATACAGGTAAAATTTTATATTGCCAAAACAATTCTTATTTTTCTTTGTAATTTTTCACTGCTTTTAACTTTGAAAATTATTTTTGAAAATAGGAGTACCTATATATGATACAAGATTAAAAGACTGTAAATGTAGATAATGAAAAAATGTCTCTTTCTACCTCTGCCCCCCGTTAACCCCCACCAGAAACACCAATCAGTGTTTCTTCCCAGAGATAATCAGTTTGGGGATTCTTTGTTATCTTTCCAGAAATAGTTTGTTCATAGACAAGAACACATCTAAGTGTGATTTCTTCTTACCCCCCAAAACAAGTGGTATCATACCATCTACACACTGCTCTGTATCTTGCTTCTTCACTTAATATTATGTCTGAAAGCCCATTCCATATCCTACAGCTGTCTCATTCTTTTCATGGCTGCAGGTGACTTCACCTAATGGACATACATAACTCATTAATCTGTCTCCTTTGATATACACTGAGTATTTCCATTCTTTCTTTCATAAACAATGCTATGGTATATGCTATAATTATTTCAGTATATTTGTGGGATAATGAGTACACTTGTAGGACAAATATCTGTAAGTACAATTGTTGGGATATATGTACTTATAACTTTGAAGGAATGCCAAGTAACTCTTATAGGTTCTATTACTTTCCAATCCCACTAGCGTTATCTCTGTTTCCCTACTGTATCAAACTCTTGGTTCAGTTACCCTGAAAGGTTAAAAAGGGTATTTCAGGGTATATTTAATTTGCCTTTCTCTTTTTCCTACTGAAGTGGGCCAATCATTTTATGTTTAGGAGAGACATTTCTCCTTCCCTTTGTATGGATTGTCTTTCTTCCCTTTGCTATTTTTTTCTTTTCTTTTTAAAAAAGATTTTATTTATTTGAGAGGGAGAGCACATGAGCAGGAGCAGAGGGAGAAGGAGAAGCAGACCAACCACTGAGCAGGGAGCCTGATATGGGGCTTGATCCCAGGACCCTAGATCACAACCAGGCCAAAGGCAGATGCTTGACTGACTAAGCCACTCAGGTGCCCGCCTTTGCTAATTTTCCTAGCACATTATTTGGCCTTCTTAAAAAACTGAGGTATAAGTGACATATTCGTTTCAGGTGTACAACATAATGATTCTACATTTGTATATACTGCAAAATGAACATCACAGTTAAGTCTAACATCTGTCATCATAGTTACGAATTTTTTTCCTGTGATGAGAACTTTTAAGATCTCTTAGCAACTTTCAAATATGCAATCAGTATTGCTAACTACAGTCTCCATGCTGTACATTACATCCCCATGACTTATTTAGAACTGAAAGCTTGTGCCTTTTGACCCCCTTCAGCTTTTTCACCACCCTCCCACCCCCACCTCTGACAACCACCAAGCTGTTCTCTATCTATGAGCTTTTTTTTTTTTTAAGATTTATTTTAGAGAGAGCGTGTGCATGTGTGAGCAGGAGGAGGGGCAGAGGGAGAGGCAGAGAAGCAGACTCCTGCTGGGTGCAAAGCTCAAGGCTCTGAGATCATGACCTGTGCCAAAATCCTGTCAACACTTCATCAACTGAGCCACTCAGGTGCCCCAGTTGTTTTTGTTTTTAAGATTCCCCATGTAAATAAGATCATTTAGCATTTGTCTTTCTCTGACTTATTAGCATAGTGCCTCAAGGTCCATCCATGTTGTCATACATGGCATGATTTCCTTCTTTTTAATGGCTGAATAATAATATTCCATTGCATATATGTATCACATTTTCTTTGTTCGTTCATCAATAGACACTTAGGTTGTTTTCGTTTCTTGGCTATTGTAAATAACACTGTAATGAACATAGAAGTATCTATCTCTACTTAATTTCAAAGTTAGCATTTCTGTTTTCTTCAGATAAATATCCAGAAGTGAAACTGCTGGATCATATGGCAGTTCTATTTTTAATTTTTTTAGGAACCTCTATGCTGTGTTCTGGAGTAGCTGCACCAATTTACATGCCCACCAACAGTGCATCAGGGTTCCATTTCCTCCACATGCCAACATTTGTTAGTTCTTGTCCTTTAGCAAATAGCCATTCTAACAGGTATGAAGTCATACCTCATTGCAATTTTAAGCTGCATTTTCCAAAGATTAGTCACATTGGGCACCTTTTCATGTACCTGTTGGCCACCTGTATGTCTTCTTTGGAAAAATATCAATTCAGATCCTGCTCATTTTTAAACTGCATTGTTTCCTTTTTTTGCTATTGAGTTGTAGGAGTTCTTTACACATTTTGAATATTATCCCTTTAACAGATATATACTTTGTAAATATCTTCTTCCATTCAGTATGTTGCCTTTTCATTTTGTTGGTGGTTTCTTCTGCTGGGCACAAGCTTTTTAATTATTGGCCCTTCTTACTGATGTGCAGGAGCTCTTCATATATTAAAGAAACTAGTCATTTGTGATAGGAACACATTACTTTTTCATGGCTTATCTGTCCTTAGACTTTGTTTAGAGTGCTTTTTTATTACACAACAACTTTTATTCCCTTGCTCCCTCTTTCTCCACATCAAACAAAAAACATATTCTGAGTGTAAGGCACTTTGTTAGATGCTGGGGTGAGGTAGACAATAGATAAGAAAGGAAAATGCTGTACAGTGTCAGAGGGAGCTATGAGAGCAGACTGGATTCATACCAGTGTGAAAGGGTGTGTGTATCAAGGAAGACTTCTTGGCAGCAGTAAAATCGAGCTAAGTTTTAAAGAATGAGAAAGGAATTAGATGGATGAAATAGACATCTCAGGCCCTGAAAACAGCACATACAAATTTGGGAAACAACAAGCAGTCATTACAACAGTTAACAGGTAGTTTTAAATCTAGCCAGGAAGACCTGATCCTACTTATTTGTCAAAAGGACAGCATACACTATAGACAGAGATTCTTGTTGTTTGGTTTAGTCATTACACTTTATTTTCTGACCAATTGTAAGACTGCGAAGGGCACGATGTATCTGGAGGAAGACCTAATTCACAATGAGGATTGTAAGGAAAAACATTTAAAAACTTCTTTTAGTTTATTTCAGTTTTCTATTTCCTATATATTAAATGCTTATAAAAATTTATAAATTTATAAGAATAATTTGTTTTAAACTTCTAAATTAAGCCTCAATTTAGAGTAAACCAATCTAAAGAGGACTATTATTTTTACAAAGCCAATATAACTTACTGGTTAGAAGCACAGATTGTAAGGCTTTTACACAGAGATAAAATAACTTATTGATAGAACAAACAGAACAGCATGGATTCAGGTTAAATCCTGGCTCTGTTGGGTGATTTGAAACAAGTCATTAAGTCTCACTATGCACTAGGGCCTTTATCCCACAGAACAGGGCTAATAGTAGCATCTTCTTCCTAGGGTTGTTATACCCATAATTCAAGAAGTTCAGAAATGTAAAACACTTATCTACTATACAGTCAATTCTCATTAAGTGTGTACTATTGTTCTAACTATTCCTTGTAGAAACAATTATTATTATGAATAGCTAGATCACTGTGCTTGAGCAAATCTCCATGAATTTATTAGCAGTAATGTTTTATAAACTTTCAATATGCTTCATAAATGTATTCTCTGACCTGATCTATAACCTCCACCAACGGTGTTCCCTACCCTCCTGTTTTTCTCCCCATCACCTAATTACTAACTTACACTTTACTGTTTTGTTAATTTAGTGTTTGCCTTTCTCTCAGTAGCGTGTAAGCTTTAGGAAGGAGGGATTTTTATCTGCTCTGGACACGGCTCTATCTTCAGAACCTAGAATAATGCCTGGTATGTAACTGGTGCTCAATATATACCGTAAGCAAATTAATGGAAGATCAAAGAACTGAATGAATGGTGACATAAATGTTAATTTAACACAAGAATGGCAAATAGGTATCATCTTGAGTACCAACTGCAAATGACTGGCAGTAGCTGTATGGAGAGATGTGTAAGGGATTCTGACACCCTGTCAGCTTAGAGGGAAAATATAACATGACTAATTATCAATGTGTCATTCTAGTATTCACCACCTCAGCATTAATCTGAAACTATGTGAAATGGCATAGGGTAAACAAAGAGAGATAAACTAGTTCACAGTACAGAAGTCCCCCCTTATCCATGAGGAACATATTCCACGACCCCCAGTAGATGCCTGAAACCATGGCATAATACTGATTTCTATATCCATTATGCTTTTTCCTTTGCATACAGACCTATGATAAAGTTTAATTTATCAATTAAGCACAGTAAGAAATTAACAATGACTAATAAAATGTAGTCATTTTAACAGCATACTGTCATAAAAAGTTACATAGATGTGGTCTAAGTATCTGATTGTACTGTACTCTCCCTTCTTGTAATGATAGGAGATGATAAAATACCTAAGTGGTAAGATGAAGTGAGGTGAACGACGCAAGCCCTGTGACACAGCATTAAGCTACCACTGACCATTTGACAATGTGTCAGGAAGAGGATCACCTGCTTCTGCACCAATGTTGACCATAAGTAATTGAAACCTCGAAAAGTAAAATCATGGATAGGGGATACTACTATATACAAAAGTATACAGTTGACCCTTGAACAACATGGGTTTGAATTGCATGGGTCTACTTACACATGGATTTTTTTTTTTATGGTCAGTAAATGCAGTACGGTACTATAAATGTATTTCCCTTATGACTAACATTTTTTCTCTATCTTATTTTAAGACTAAAAATATATAATATACAAAATATGTGTTAACTGTTTATCAATAAGGCTTCCAGTCAGGAGTAGGCTATTAGTAGTTCAGTGTTTGGGAAGTGAACAGTTACAGAGATTTTTGACCATCTGTGGGTTGGGTAGAGGAGGGTGGTCAGCAGCTCTAAACCCGGTGTTGTTCAAGGGTCAACTATAATTATGTTCTGCAAGGTTCTTCACAGATTTTATTAGCAAGCACTAGTAAACAGAAAATGACTGACAGGTTAAGCAAAACTAATTGAAAGCTATGCTAAAATGTGATTAGGGAATAAAAGACAGTATTTCAGAGAATGTGAGACGCTACTTTGTGAACAATTTAAAGCATCCTTCTTAGAGGTTCTATAGTAATATATATATTTTTTTAACTCATAAAAAATTTATCTTTATATATCCTTAGAAAAAATTTAATAGTCACTAACCATAATCCTTTCACCATTATAGAATACATTATATTTCAGGATTAATTATGAATTCATGGCACTTACATTCTGTTTCATGCTTATAGGCTCCTAATGTTAGCTGGCGAGATGTTGTTAATAATTGCTGCATCATTGCTGTTGGGTCTTGAAATATCTAATGGGATAAAATGAAAAAAAAGCCCAATAACTTTAAAGTTCTACAACTTAAAATGCTTTTAAAATTCTCATTATAAAATCCTCTTACCATTTCATCATAGAACTCTGAAACCACTGTCTTTTTTCCCAGCATTGCATTGGTGTCTGACTGAAACAGCTTTAATAAATGATAGAGGGTTACCTGTGAAATAAAAATAGATGTCACATCTGTGCAATGGTTTTCATCATCGTGAGACATCATGATTTCTGTAACTGAATTAGAAAGTAGAATTAGTTAACATGTCAAATTCAAGATCTTATCTCAACTACAAGTTACTGTGTGGCAAATTACTCAAATTCTGTACTTTTATTTTCCTATTAGGTATTATTACCCATCCACCTCTACCAAACATGAATGTTTTAAAGAGGGTAGGTATGGATGTCTGAAAATATCTCTACAGAGTAACTATGTAGAAAAATAACATGAAGTACAGCTATAGAAATTAAGCTGGAAGTTCACTGAGATACTAACTTTTTTACTTACACAAATGAAATGGGATTAATTTTACAGTTATTCTGCCCAAGATTAAAGTTTATAAATTTACAGGGGGAGGAAAGATTTGGCACTTTCAAAATAAATAACCAATACTAAAATGCTCAGTGAGGGCAAGATATTTTCTCTGGTGACCTATAATATTATTAAACAAATAACATAATAAACAAGTTTGTCAATGATAATTCACTTTGGTAGAACCAACATGTCTTCAAAAGACACAAAAACAGGTATAATAAGACATCAAAGGAAAAGCTTTGCAGCACAATGTGTGATTACTTGAGCAAAATAAAACCTAGCTAATAAACAGGACAGTTGATATTAAAGTTGCAGAAACCAATCCAGAGGCCTCAAATAATTTTCCAAAAGGTTAGCTTAAATAATTCTAAGAAGCATGCATTATTGCTATATTTAAAGCAGACAATTTGACAAGTTTCTCAAGTAGACAGAAAGGAGATGAGACTACACAAGTGGACAAACTCTAATAGGGAAATTCACAACATGAAAACTCAAGGCAGAAAGCAGCATTACAGGTTGGAACCAGCGGAAACGGGGGGCTCCAAGCCCAAAGTTGACAAGTACAGAAATCAAGAATGCTGTGTGGTGGCAGGGCCCATTAACATTCCTTCTCCCATCACTCAGACATGAGACAGCACATCCTCCTGTGAAATTTAGACGTTTTTACGCAAACAATCAAGTATGAGGTCAAAATAAAGATATTTTCAGTAGCAATGGCTCTGAAGGTTTCTCAGGCATTATTTCTGAAGAAATTCCTCTAGAGAAATGAAAAATGCCTGAAACAATAAAGAAAAGGGATCATCTATCATCATAACGAGGTGGACAGGTACTGCTGAAAACTGAAAAATCCAAACTTGGCGATTCAAATATGTGAGATGCATGGGACTAATTTCTAGAGAAACAGAAAACAATCATTGTGGTTTTCCTAGGGAAGGGGCCAGAGGTGGGAGAAAGAGGTTATGGGTTGAACTGTGTCCTCTAAAAAGATATGCCGAAGTCCTAAGCCTCAGTACTAGTAAATGTGACCTTATTTGGAAATAGGTCTTTGCAGATGTAATAAAGTTTAGCTAAGACCCTAACCCAATATGACTGGTGTCCTCATAAGAGACACAGAGACAAGGAAGGAGAGGAGCCAGGCGACAATGGAGGCAAAGATTTTAGTTATGCCACCAGAGCCAAGAAACCCTCTGGGCTACAGGAACTAGAAAATGCCAGAAAGGATCCTTTCCTAGAGGTTTTGGAGAGAAAATGGCCCAATACCTTGCCTCCAGAACTGTGAGAATACCTGTTGTTTTTAGCTACTCAGTTTGGGGTGCTTTGTTATGGCAGCCCTAAGAAACTCATGCAGGAGACTTGCATTATTTTTTTATATATTTATTTAAATATTTTATTTATTTATTTGACAGACAGAGATCACAAGTAGGCAGAGAGGCAGCAGAGAGAGAGGAGGAAGCAGGCTTCTGGCTGAGCAGAGAGCCCAATGTGCGGCTCGACCCCAGGACCTGGGATCATGACCTGAGCCGAAGGCAGAGGCTTTAACCCACTAAACCACCCAGGCGCCCCTATTTATTTTTTTAAAGATTTTATTTATTTATTTGACAGATCACAAGTAGGCAGAGAGGCAGTCAGAGAGAGAGGAAGAAGCAGGCTCCCCGAAGAGCAGAGAGCCTGATGCAGGGCTCGATCCCAGGACCCTGGGATCATGACCCAAGCCAAAGCAGAGGCTTTAACCCACTGAGCCACCCAGGTGCCCTGTATTTTTTATTTTTAAAATCTTTTTTTAAACCATGTACATACTGTTTATAGTTTATGAATAATTTAAAACTGCATCATAAAACTATCCTTCCTTGAATTTATTATTAAGACACTTAGAGGCATTCATGTAGATGTGGACAATGAAAAATGCCAAGACAGGTGTCTCTAATTTTAAGGGGTGTTTGAAGATTCTTAGATCAATGAAAATGCCTAAACTAGACACAAAGATATTTCTAGGAATAAAAACACAAGTTCAGCATTTTGGTTTTAGGAACAATCATTCCTTTTATAATGATTTGGTCTATAATCTATAATGGTTTGATCTAGGGGGTATAGCTCCGTGGTAGAGCATTTGACTGCATATAATGGTTTGATCTATAGATTTTTAATCTATAACCGGGTAACAGGAATAAATCACATGTTACCTGTGTCTTTCTTTATTATTTTAAATAAAACATCATTGACTTATTTTAAAAGAGCTGACAATTAAAGGGATGCCTGGGTGGCCCAGTCATTAGGCATCTGCCTTTGGCTCAGGTCACAGTCCCAGGATCCTGGGATCAAGCCCCGAGTCATGCTTCTCCCGCTCCTGCTCCCCTGTGCTTGTGCTCCCTCTCTCAGTTATAAATGAATAAAATCTTTAAAACAAAAACAAACAAACAAACAAAAAAAAGAGCCAACAATTAAAAAAGTATAATGGTTTCATTATACTAAAAGAACATGAGACAGTTTTTGGGTGATAAAATTCAGGCCTGTGTTGATCTATATGGAAACCTATTCAATAAATTAATCACTGCGGAAGTACAATAAACTCTTTCCAAGAGTTTTGAGAGTTGTCTCGTAACAATGTTATATGATATAATGATGTCTTTCAGAGATGTATTTTCCTATTGGGAGTGATGGATAGGACAGATGAAGAACAGACAAGTAAGGCAACACATTCTCAAAGTAAAAATGAATTCAAGTAATCTTACAAAGTTAAAAAGAGTTTCTGCACTAGTAGCATTACTGATTTCTTTTCCTTCTCTCAACATCTGCTGTATTTCTGGGTTCTATCCTTCCTAATAGACTATTTTCATTAAGGACAGGAGCAGAATCTCATCTTTGTATCCTACCCCTTGAACAGTATCTTGGCAAGTAATGGATATTTAATAATTTCTTGCCAGTTAGAATATAGTGTCTGTTGCGAGTATTCTAAAAGAACAAAAGAATGATAGGACATCTGAAAACCTTATCACATGGAAAACATTTAAATGAGCTATAGATGTTATTCAGGAGAAAAGAAAATGAATATATGAATAGTTAGTTATTGGTAAAAAGTCCAAGGTGGAGCTTTTTTTCTTTTTTTAAAAGATTTTATTTATTTGACAGAGAGAGAGATCACAAGTAGGCAGAGAGGCAGGCAGAGGGAGAGGGAGGCTCCCTGCTGAGCAGAGAGCCCAATGCAGGGCTCAATCCCAGGACCCTGAGATCATGACCTGAGCTGAAGGCAGAGGCTTATTTAACCCACTGAGCCACCCAGGAGGCCCTAAACTAGAGCTTTCTTACCACCATAACTACCCCAGACTGAACAGGATCTTTCACTTAATAACAAAGTCAACAGTCTCTCTATTGGAGACAGCAAGCCCAAACAAGACTCATTTGAAAGACTGCCTAAAGGACTTCCTGCATAGCAGAAGTATGGCCTATACCTATGGGTCCTAAGTCTTACTGTGCACCAAAATCACATGGGTTATTTTGAGGGGTACTGGCCCCTCTCCAAACCTACTAAATCAGACTCTCCAGGGGATGGGGCCTAGGAGTTTGAATTTCTGAAAAACAACAACAACTGAAAAACAACTAATTCTCTGACTACAGGCCCAGGTCATAGCTCTATTAGAAGCCCTATTAGAAGCTCTATTAGAAGCACTTTTATAAATAATCTGATTATTAAAGTGTAAACGTTTGGTGCTAAAGGAATGCACTGAATCTATCAAGATGAAAATTAATGGTGATGATCTGAAATTGGAGTTAAACACCAACCACACAAGTGGAATGAGGGAGCTATAACTGAGTTGTAACCCTATGGGTTTACAAACAAAACAAGCTGAGTAGTTTTAGTTCAAAGGAAAGATAATGCAAAGAATGTGAGGTCTGAATGCAAATAAACTAGGTTCAAAAACTAACTGCCACAGTTAACTGTGTTTCTGAGTATATGACTTGATCCCTGAACCTTAGTATCCTCATCTCTAAAATGATGATATCCTCAACCTCACAAAACTGCTGAGGGATCAAAGTGAACGTTTTGAGGGACTTTTTACATTATCAAGCAACAATCTGGTAAGAAGAGAACAAAAGAAAAAAAATCAGTGGTTGTAAATTAAAATTCAAGCATAAAATGAAGCTGCTAGTAGTGACAGCAACTTAAAAAAACAAAAAACACTGTTGCTAGGTGTTGTAACTATAAAAAAACAGATACTCTCATTCTGAACAGCAGATGGACTCATCTCGTTTATTACTAATAACCAAATAATGTTAATGAGTTTTAAACCTTTTTTTTTTTAAGATTTTACTTATTTGATAGACACAGCAAGAAAGGGAACACAAGCGGGGGGGTGGGGGGAGACACAGAGAGAAAAAGACTTCCCTCTGAGCAGGGAGCCCAATGTGGGCTCAATCCCAGGACCCTGGGATCATGACCTGAGCCGAAGGCAGATGCTTAACAACTGAGCTACCCAGGTGCCCTGAATTTTAAACTTCTACTGTGGTAATCAGATGATTCCATGGTTTCTTTCTGAGAAATGTTCGCATTATATCCCTTCTTTCTATAACTGAAAAATAAGTTTTGAAAGGTACTTCCCATAAAAATGAAAAACCTTAACTCATGGCAAAATCACCATGCTATAAGCTTACATAAAGTGTATCTGGATAAAAATGTCAACATATAACAAACTATTCATTAAGTATGTTACATTTTCACAATTACAAAAATCTATTTTATGTTTACAAAGATTATCATTACTCACAGGTCTCTCATTAGGATCAATGAAAAATATTTTGATGATTATTTCAAATTCACCCCATCCTGTTTCAGTAATTTCATAGGGAGGTTTAGTAACAACTGAAGAGAAAAAAAAATTACAAATTATAAATTACTGGTACAGTCTCCTACATCTTTTTAAATTTGTTAAATAAATTTTATATTATGAATCAAAAAGCTGTACTGTACCTCTTAAAGGATTGCCATAGCTTTCATGTAATTTAAATTGGATTTTCTTCACATATGCTGACATATCCTAAAATAGAGGAATTAGTTCTGTTATCTACATATAAAAACTACAAGGAAAATACACTGAGCATTGTACCTGATTTCATAAAATATACTTCCCCTCAAATATTATGGGATCTAATTTTCTTTTCTTTTAATTCCAGTATAGTTAACATACAGTATTTTATTAGTTTCAGGTGTATAATATAGTGATTGAACAATTCCATATATCAACCAGCGGTCAACACGACAAGTGTATCCCTTAATCCTTACTGGAATCTATAATTTTCTAAAAAATGTGAATTATACCTAGGTTCGGTTTTTATTTTAAACAAAGGAGGCCTGAGTTGAATTCTTTCATAACGTAATACACAGGAACATACATATCCCTAATTTACCTGTTTTGCGAATCCCATTTTTATATATTTCTACAGACAATGCTCTAAAAAGATTTTAAATATATAAATATTTATATTTATTTTATAAATCATATAAAATTAGTATTATATAAACTATATGTGTAATTAAAATATAATATGTATTATATTACATAAATTATATATAAATAAAATAAAGTTATATTTATTTATATATTAAATATAAATATTAATGTTTTAAAAGATAAACATAATTTATATTTATATAAACTTAAAATAATTTTATATATGATTTATATATAAGATATATATTATATATGATACATTATACATAACAAAATTCATATAAATATTTAAAATTTTATATAAAATTTATATAATAGTACATTTCCAACATATTTTATAGAAATAAGAATATAAACTAAAGCACATCTAAGAACTAAGCAACTTTAAAGAATAAAATTATATTATGTAAGGCTAAGGTCAACTAAACTAAGTAACCTAAAACCATCAGATATAAGACTCCTTTTCCTAATCTTATTTTGAAGCACAGAAGCATATTCAGTAGTTCTGACACATAAAGGGATACTCCTAGGGAAAGTGACTTTTTCAAAAAAAAATTTCATTGCAGAAAAATAGGAAAGTGCAAAACTGAATCAGTCACACTTGACACTAGTGTTCATTAATCTTTTTAGTTGCTCTTGCGAATTTTTTTCAAATGATTATCTACATTTTTTAAAATTGGGGTCATAATGATATACTAACATCTGCTTTGACCATGTAACATATTGTCATCATTTTTTGAGGCAGCTTTTCATAAGCATATTTGGGCAATATTTTCTTTCGTTTTTTTCTACAAATGACCAATACTGGGTACCAGATACTACAAAGGTAAATAATAGACTCTTGCCCTCATGGGGAGGGAGAAGACAGGAAAATCAGCCATTTCAATGTAATCTGTGTTAGGAGAGCAATAGGTATAAGTTCGTAGGAACGGCATCTAATTTAATTTTTGGAGACTGAGAGTAGTTCAGAAGAAAATACACTTAAACTTGGACCCAAGGGAACAATAAGAATGGAGTAGATGGGAAGGAGTAAATGAAGACATTTTAATTAAGAGTGTCCCTTTGGGAAACTGAGAGTAATCTAGTATTGATGGAATGTAGGGTATACGATGAAGCAAACACAGCAAGGGCTGCAGGAACAGAACTGGGAAAGGCCTTTTAAAACCATTTTATTTATTTAACATTTTATTTTTATGTAATCTCTATTCCCAACATGGGGCTCGAACTCACAACCCCAGATCAAGAGTCACAAACTCTACTGACTGAGCCACCTAGGTGAAACACAATAGTTTTAACTTTATCCTAAGGGCAACAG
This sequence comes from Mustela putorius furo, assembly GCF_011764305.1. Lineage (NCBI taxonomy): Eukaryota > Metazoa > Chordata > Mammalia > Carnivora > Mustelidae > Mustela > Mustela putorius. The sequence continues at coordinate 43,732,873 of NW_025422368.1, read as the reverse complement.
TCAATGAAGGTTTTCTGTTTTGTCTTTCTAAATAACAGCTTTATCAAGATATTCATATGCCACACAATTCATCCATTTATAGTAATTCTTCAATGGTTTTCAGTACATTCAGAATTGAACAACCATCCCCACAATCAATTTTATAATGTACTTATCATACATAAAGAAAACCCTATACCCATTAGCACTCACTCCGAAATCCCTCTTCCACCCATGCACTCGCAACCACTTATCTATTTTCTGTGTCTGTGGATTTGCCTATTCTGGACATTTTATTTTATTTTTAAAGATTTTCTTTATTTATTTGAGAGAAAGACAGTGAGAGAGAGCATAAGAGGGGAGAAAGTCAGAAAGAGAAGCCGACTCCCCATGGAGCTGGGAGCCCGACATGGGGCTCGATCTCCTGACTCCAGGATCAAGACCTGAGCCAAAGGCAGTTGCTTAACCAACTGAGCCACCTAGGCGCCCTATTCTGGACATTTTATAAAAATGGAATCATGCAATATGCAGCTTTTGGTTTGGCTTCTTTCACTTACCATAATGTTTCTAAATTTATTCCATGTGGTAGCAGCACATTTCAGTACTTTTCTTCCTGCCTAGTAATATTCTGTTGTATGGATATAACACATTTTACTTATCCATTCATCAGCTGAAAGATACTTGGATTGTTTCTATTTTTTGGCTATTATGAATGCTCCTGCTACAAACATTCACATACAAATTTTTGTGTGAACTTTAAATCAGCAAATACCTACTATGTACTGACTGTATTCCAGGCATTAGAGATTCAGCAGCCAAACAAAATTACTAGCAGCCAGATTATAGTTTCATGTCTTTCACCTTCCTGATGGTCTTATTACCAAATTGTTCCTAAAAAGTATGAACTACCCTTCCTGATTAAATAGGAAGCTAACTTAAGACATAATGATTGGAAGATGTGCTGTGTTTATAGCATGGTTCTTGTTGTCATAACTTAAGTTAGAAAACATTATTGGAAAATTGATTTCTACTAATAGTTATGTGAAGACAACTCTCACTTTATTCTTTCAACATCTGGGGGATGACATTTCTACAATGTGACAATTTTATAACCAGAAAGTTATCTGTAATATTACAATTTACCTTCAATCAAAAACAAACGGTAGCTTCAAAAAAGTTACAGGAGAAACAAGTGCCTACCTCATTTCTATATGGTTTTACATACACTGTCCACTGATGCGTGTGCCCATCCTCTTCTCTTTTCTTTCCAAAATACCGAGCAACATTACCATAAACTATTGGTTTAACGATAGTAACCCCCTAAAAGAAAAATAATTTCAACACAAATTAATACTGCATCATTACCCAAATATACAGAATAAGAGCTCTGAAAACTTGTTTTAAGGAATGGCAAGCAATCTAAATAAATAGTTTGCTTATAACATGGATTTCTCTCAACAAATCAGTATCAGACAATTACCTTCATATTAACACAAGTAACTAAACACCAGATTAATTACAGTGTCCCCATTTTTAATTTATTTTTTTATTTTTAATTTATTTTTATTTTTTTTTTTTAAGATTTTATTTATTTATTTGACAGAGAGAGATCACAAGTAGGCAGAGAGGCAGGCAGAGAGAGAGGAGGAAGCAGGCTCCCCAATGAGCAGAGAGCCTGACGTGGGGCTCAATCCCAGGACCCTGAGATCATGACCTGAGCCGAAGGCAGCGGCTTATCCCACTGAGCCACCCAGGCGCCCCAATGTCCCCATTTTTTAAATGTCTATTTAAATTATGTAAAATACTTTGATTTTTTGTTTGTTTGTTTTGAAGAAAGGCTCTTTATTTACAAACTTTAAATCAAGCCTTGGGAATTAAATTAAGACTGCCAATTAACTGCCATCACCTGATGTTAATAATGTCCTGATTTATCAGCTTATGGCAGTGCTTTCCAAAACAGAGTACAAATATTAAAGGCAGTCTGGGAGAGGATTTTAGGTAGAATTAGGGCAAACATTTTTCAATTGATTACTCATGCATTAAGTTCTGAGATGTAAGTTCATGTTTCACATCACATCTGGTAAGTGTAGATGTGGTGACTGTTGCCTGATTATCATGAAAAGGAGACAAAAAATTTCAAGTTGAGGAGAAAATGCTGAATATTGCACATGAAATTTGAGACTAATTGTTCAACAGTAAAAATGTATCTGAACATCAAAGAGCAAGATATACATACCACATATTAGAAGTGCTGTGCCAATGTATTCAACAACTTATAAGAGAGGAAAAGCAGTGAACAAATGGAAAAACTTTCCGTTTTGGTTGGAAAATTAACAAATCCAATCCCTATTAGCCTCAAGTTAGTTCAGAAGAAAGCAAGCAGTTTGTATGAGAATTTAAATAATCACAGTAAGTGCTACTTGACACTTGTGGCAACAACAGAAGGGGCATCATGTTCAAGGCATAAGGATAATGAGGAAAGAAGGAATAAATGAGCATAAAAAGCACTGGTGTGGGGAATGGATAAGAGATCCTGCAGCTATGACGTGTTGCTGAGTGGATTTCCTCACATGATGCAAACGGGGTTCATCTGTCAAAAGCCTTTCTCGCTGAAGGAAATTAATCTAAATTGGAAAAAGATGCCTACAAAACCACATAACAATCAAGAATGAAAAATCCCGGGGGCGCCTGGATAGCTCAGTTGGTTAAGCGACTGCCTTCGGCTCAGGTCATGATCCTGGAGTGGGATCGAGTCCCGCATTGGGCTCCCTGCTTGACAGGAAGTCTCTTTGTCCCACTGACCTTCTCCACTTAATGCTCTCTCTCTCTCATTCTCTCTCTCTCAAATAAATAAGTAAAATCTTTAAAGAAAAAAAAGAATGAGAAATCCCGAACTTTAAAGCTTTACATGACTAACTCGCACACGTTTTTGGTGGAAAAGCATTTGAAGATTACAAGCCTAATTTTCTCAAATCACTGTGGGCTTAACTTTTTGAACCTTACACAATTACAAGTAGAGAAAGTTCCGCAAGTTCTCCAAAAGCTAACGTCCCAACCCCTTTCCTATCAGTCCAAAACCTTGCCCAAAGCTTGGGCAAGATATATATTTATTAAGTTTCTGGTAGTATAAATTTTTACCTGACATCTTTTCCATTCTATTAAATTTTGGTATAGTTTCTGAAATTTTCCAAAAACTTCTACTTTGCATGTGGTATTAAAGCACTGTGCATAACAGCTTGGTATTAAAGCACTGTGCATAACAGCTGTATACACAGAGAGTCAAAATTATGTAAAAACAGTGTGACACTGATAAGGACACTGATAAGAGTAACTAGATTGGTGCAAATGCGCGTGATTTTTTAAAATTTCCTTTCTGCAGTAAATATAAAATCAGAAGGCGTAAAAGTAGGTGTTCTATCAAGAACTCGAAAGCCCTGCCTTAAAAACTCATGTGCCAGGGCATGTAGGAAAGTGGGAGGGAAATGTGTCAGTGTCAAACATTACGTTAACAACTTTCACAACAAAAACCTCACACTGACTGAATGTTCTCTATGTGCGGGCCAGTGTTCTGTTCTCTGCGTGCCTTGCTTAGTATCTTGGCCGAAGCTTTGGGGCGTTGTGGACATCATGGACTCCGGCAAGTTTTCTGAACTTTTCTACCCCCGCCCCCCCCCCGCAGTTCTTCAGTTCTCGCACTTGCACGTGTTACGTGTGCAAGCCTTTCTAAAGCGGCTGCAAGGACAGAGTCACAGAATCGGGTAAGGCGCTTGGCTACTGTGCTTGGCACGGTTACGCGCAGCATCCAGTGTCTGCTGTTACTACCCTCACCATCGGGGGATGGCACCCCCAGTTTACCGGTGACCTGGGTTGGCAGAAGGAGCACCAAGCCCTCAATCAACGTAGCTCTTTTCCTCGGCAACAGCGTCCAGGTCTCCCCCGAGCCACCACCGGCTTTTGGGGCGGGGGAGGGAAAGGGGTTGAGAGGCGGTCAAATCGCGGCCAAAAGTCACACTGATTTTCCCCGCAGCGGCTCTGACAGGCTCTCAGTCTAGAAACCACTGTTTGGAACCGGGGCTGAGAAGGCGCGAGGAGGGAAGCCACCGCGCCCTCCCCACGCAGCGCAGGGCGGAGCCAGGACCTGAGAGCCACTCCCGGAGGGGAGGCGCGTGCCGGGCACTGACCTTCACTCTCCCGCCGGAGTCAGGCCCAAATTCGGCCATTCTCTTGAACATATTGTCCTACGGAAGAAGCCGCCGCCGCCAGGGAAAGAGACCGGGGCCGGCGGGGTCGCCGCTCCCCTCAGAGGCCCCGCTCCTCCTGTGCGGGCCCAGGCGGATGGCCTCTGGCGGAGTGAGGGCGAGTCTCCGGGGCTCGGGGCGCTGAGGAACGGCCAACTCCTCGCGGCGGGTAGCGTCCCGGAAGCGCGTTTAGTCCCGCGCGGTGAAGAGCCCAACGGAAGGAGCGGTGGCGGCGCCGTGCGCAGGCGCGAAGAGGTGGCGCGCCGAGGGCGCAGGCGCCCGGCCGGGGCTCTGCAGAGGGCGGGCCTCGGTGGTGGGAAACCGCTGGAGGCCTAGTGGTGCTGTTACCCTGAGGACCCGCTGGATAACTTGGATACGGAACAACCGAGAAGTCGGCTTTTGGAGCCAATACCTCATCATCCCTAAAGAGTGAGGATTTTAGGGAGCGCCTAGGTGGCTCAGATGGTTTAGCGTCTGCCTTTTGGTTGGATCATGATCTTCAGATTCTGGGATCTGGCGCCAAGTTGAGTTCCCAGCTCAGCGGGGGTCTGCTTCTGCCCTCGCTGTGCTTCTCCCCCTGCTTGTGCTCTCTCTCTGAATAAATTAAAAAAAAAAAAAAAGTATTTTGAAATGAAGTTCAACTCTATTCGCCTGCCCACAGCTTTTCATTGTATTCATCCAGACCTCCGGGGTTGAATGGCTTATTTCTTATTTAATCCCTTTATCTTTGCTTTCTTTTTTTTTTTTTTTCTTTTTCTTTCTTTTCTTTTTTTTTTTAAGATTTTATTTATTTATTTGACAGACAGAGATCACAAGTAGGCAGAGAGGCAGGCAGAAAGAGAGGAGGAAGCATGTTCCCCGCTGAGCAGAGAGCCCAATGCGGGGCTCCATCCCAGGACCCTGGGATCATGACCTGAGCCGAAAGCAGAGGCTTTAACCCACTGAGCCACCCAGGCGCCCCTATCTTTGCTTTCTTTGACACTCTTGAATTTATAGTCCAAGGTCCATAACTTGACACAAACCTTCCCCTATTGCCTGTTCAGTGGCACCCATAACTGCGCAGATTACATACACTAAATTAATGAAATCAAATCAGTTGAAGCCTTAGATGCTTGCCAGAAGTTCTCGCTCTTTTTTATCCCCTAGTTACTTTAAAATTTTACCCAGTCTCAAACCTCCAACTCTGGCATCAACCCGCTCATTCTTATCAGATGACTGCATGTAATCTCATAGAGAAAACAAACCTCCACACCCAAAGACCTAAACATAAGCTTTGGTTTGCTCAGTATCTTCCATCCCTTTTCTTCTGTTTAAGAGAGAATCTTCTTTCAGTTTAAAAACAGTTCTTCAGTCTTTTTTGCTTCTTCAAGGATTTGTCTCCATCAATCACACCCACTCCACCTGTATCTTCAGCTTTTCCTCTACTTTGGGTTTTTCCCATAAAAGTTAGGTTTAAATGTTTCTCATTGAATACAGTATGGGGGAAGGGGGGCTGGCTGGCTCGGTGGGTTAAGCATCTGACTCTTGGTTTAGGCTCAGGTCATGATCTTAGGGTTGTGGAATCCAGCTGCAGTGTTGGGCTCCATGCTCAGCTGGGAGTCTGATGGAGATGTCTCTTCCTCTCCTCCTCCCTCTAAAATAATCAAATCTTGAAAAATAAAAATAAAAAAAACAGTATGGAGGTTACTTTAAAAGTTAAAAATAGAACTACCCTTCCACAGCAACTTCTTTCAAGATATGTCTCCAAAGGCAAAGGAAACAAAAGCGAAAATGAACTTTTGGGACTTCATCAAGATCAAAAGTTTCTGCACAGCAAAGGAAACAGTCAACAAAACAAAGAGGCAACCCAGGGAATGGGAGAGGATATTTGCAAATGACAGTACAGACAAAAGGTTGATATCCAGGATTTATAAAGAACTCAAACTCAACACACACAAAACAGATAATCATAACAAAAAATGGGCAGAAGATATGAACAGACACTTCTCCAATGACGACATACAAATGGCTATCAGATACATGAAAAAATGTTTATCATCACTATCCATTAGGGAGATTCAAATTAAAACCACATTGAGAGGATGTGGAGAAAGGGGAACCCTCTTACACTGTTGGTGGAAATGCAAGTTGGTGCAGCCTCTTTAGAGAACAGTGTGGAGATTCCTCAAGAAATTAAAAATAGAGCTTCCCTATCACCCTGCAATTGCACTACTGGTTATTTACCCCAAAGATACAGATATAGTGAAAAGAAGGGCCATCTGTACTCCAATGTTTAAAGGAGCAATGGCCATGGTCGCCAAACTGTGGAAAGAACCAAGATGCCCTTCAACGGACGAATGGATAAGGAAAATGTGGTCCCATACACACTATGGAGTATTATGCCTCCATCAGAAAGGATGAATACCCAACTTTTGTATCAACATGGACGGGACTGGAAAAGATCCTGCTGAGTGAAATAAGTCAAGCAGAGAGAGTCAATTATCATATGGTTTCACTTATTTGTGGAGCATAACAAATAATATGGAGGACATGGGGAGATGGAGAGAAGGGAATTGAGGGAAATTGGAAGAGGAGGTGAACCATAAGAGACTATGGACTCTGAAAAACAACCTGAGGGTTTTGAAGGGGCGAGGGGTGGGAGATTGGGGGAGCCAGGCGGTGGGTATTAAGGAGGGCACGTATTGCATGGAGCACTGGGTGTGGTGCAAAAACAATGAACACTGTTACGCTGAAAAGAAAAAAAAAAATATCCAAATCCAGCAATTGCACTACCAGGTATTACCCAAAGGATACAAAAATATGGATTCAAAGGGATACATGCACCCTGATGTGTACAGTAGCATTATCAATAATAGCCCAAATTATGGAAAGAGCCCAAATCTCCCATCAACTAGGGGTGCCTAGGTGGCTCAGTCCTTTAAGCCTCCAACTCTTGATTTCAGCTCAGGTCATGATCTTAGGGTCCGGGGATCAAGCCCTTGTTGGGCTCCATGCTCAGCAAGGAGTCTGATTCAGGATTTTCATTCTCCCTTGCCCTGTGCTCTTCCTTCCGCTTGTGTGCACACGCTCACTCTCGTTCCCTCTCAGTCAGTCAAAGAAAGACAAATACCATATGATCTCACTCATAAGTGGAATTTAAGACACAAAACAGATGAGCATGGGGGGAAGAGGCAAGCCAGGAAACAGAGTCTTAACTAGAGAAAAAACTTACTGGAGGGGAGGTGGGCAGGGGATGGGTTAAATAGATGATTGGTATTAAAGAGGGCACTTGTGATGAACACTGGGTATTGTGTGTATGTATGATATATGTATGTATGATGAATCACTAAATTCTAAATATTACACTGTATGTTAACTAATGGAATTTAAATAAAAACTTGAAAAAAACTTTTCTTATTAAAAACCTACCAACCGGGGCGCCTGGGTGGCTCAGTGGGTTAAAGCCTCTGCCTTCGGCTCAGGTCATGATCCCAGGGTCCTGGGATCGAGCCCCACATTGGGCTCTCTGCTCAACAGGGAGCTTCCTCCTCTCTCTCTGCCTGCCTCTCTGCCTACTTGTATGTAATCTCTGCCTGTTAAATAAATAAATAAATAAAATCTTTTAAAAACCCCACAAACCTACCAACCATTTTTAATCCTGCCTATCTCTATTTTTGTATTATCCTTAAAAGTCAACCTTGAAAAGGCTCTCGATAGTTCCTATTTGTTTCCATATGTTCCTCAGTCCATCACCTTCTGAATTTCATCCTCACTGAAACCTCTCTATTAGTAAATCAACCACTTTCCCTTAATTCCTTTGACTTCCTGGCAGGATTTGACTCCGCTATCCACTGTTTCCCTTTGTGATAACCATTTTGTGGCTTTTCTGTTGTTTCTCTGCCAGCTGATTTACAGATAGCTAGTCACTCTCTTCTCCATGTTCCCATAGTGGCTAAGGGATTGTAACACTTACCATGTTCTATATTAATAATTTTTGAAGACTATAATTGTATCTTATTCACCTTAGTATTTGTATGCCCTAGTGAATATTTCTTGTGCCTAATAATCAGTTTGTTGAATAGTAAATAACTGAAAAATGGAGAAGTCAAGAAGACTTGAGGCTACTTTCCAAAGGTGGTTGAAACCAGTGAGATTTGTTAAAGCACACTGTCCTACAAAATCCTTCATGTCACAATACAGGATATTTTGTTCCCTGTACCCTCACCTAAATTTCATCTTTTTCAAACTGTGGCTATCAGAATGATCTCTGGAAACCAAATTTGCCCTTTAAATTTATTACTCTAGCTTTCTTCTTTCTGCTTTTCTCTTGTTTCTCAGAGGATTTTTTATTCTTTGCTTAAAATCTTACCCTAAGTATGTTTGAAGTAAGATAACATTTAACAAAGCAAAATTAAGCAAATACATAAAACATACTGGGAAATTTGGTGAAAAGATAATGAACTGACTACACAACTTTTGCCTTCTCCCAAAACTCCTTTAAAGCAAGTGAAGAAATTTTCAAAAATGCATAAACCTGTAAGGATAAGAGGAATGAAGGGGAAAAAAAAAAAGAAGAATGAGAGAGAAGGCAACACAAAATCTTGAAATCTGGACTACAAATGGTGGTATAGGGCAGTTCTGAGAGCTGAGCAGTCAAAGCTAATTACCATTCCTCCTCCCCGCCAGGTCTCAAGAATTTGTAGTTGTGGGGAATCTCTGGACATGAGGGGAAGGAGATGGAAGATAGAAGCTAACAAAGACGGATTGAGAGTCTGTTTCCTGGGTGGTACAGTTGGTTAAGCCTCAGGCTTTTAGTCTCAGCTCAGGTGGAGATCTCAGGGTCTTGAGGTCAAGCCCCCCTTTGGACTCCACACTTAGGGTGGAGTCTGCTTTAGATGAGATTCTCTCTCCCTCTCCCTCTTCCCCTCCCACGTGTGCTCTGTCTCTCCCTCTCTCTCTAAAATAAATAAATAAATCTTTTAAAAAGAAATATTAATATAATTAAGCAGTTACCTGTTATTTACTTACCACCAAGGAATAAAACAGGAAAAACATGGTCTCTGTTTTGGAGAACACTAGGTAGAGTTGAAGGAGGAATACCATACAGAAAATAGGTAGACTAATGAAACATAGGCTTGCCAGGCCAGGACCTCTGTCCTTCACTTAACTTTTAAAATGCTAGCAACCAGGCCTTTGTTTTGTAGCAGGCAATAGGAAGAGGTTTTTCTGGGGAATCTGACAGCCTACGAGATGAGATCTAAGGATCCCGATGAAACTAACTCAACACAGCTTGATCATCCTTCAGCAAAGTATGCACAGTCAAATCCATATAGGCTCTTAGAACTCAAAATTAAACTTTTAGTTTTCCACTCCTAATAAGCAGACAACCAAGGATTACCAAATTACTGAGAAATGCCTCTAATATGAAAGATACAATTCAAAATAAACAAAATGGTGTATTAGAGGAAACATAGGGAAGTAACGTAAAAACAAACAGAACAGAACCATTATTATTACTATATTCAGATAAAATAAAAAATAGTAAATATGACACAAAACATTTAGAGAACAAAAGAGAGCTATTGGAAATTTAAAATATGATAGAAATGAAAAAAAAATCAGTTAAAAGTTCAGATGGTAGGGTGCCTAGGTGGCTCAGTCAGTTAGGTGTTTGCCTTTGGCTCAGATCATGATTCTGGGGTCCTGGAATTGAGTTCTGCATTGGGCTCTCTGTTTAGCGGAGAGTCTGCTTCTCCCTCTGCCATCCCCACTGCCCCTCCCACCCCCCACAGGTGCTTGCTTTCTCTCTCTCCAAAAACAAATAACAAATAAAATTAAAAAAAAAAAAAAGGTCAGATGATAAAATCAAAGAAATCTCTCAGAAAGTAGAACAAAAAAACAAGAAATGGAAAAGAGGGAAGAAAACACAAGAACATCTGTATTAGTTTGCTAGGGCTGCCATAACAAAATACCACCAGCTCGGTGGCTTAAACAATGGAAATTTATGTTCTAACAGTTGTAGAAGCTAGACATCTAAGATCAAGTCATTGTCAGATGGGGTTTCTCCTGAGGCTGTTCTCCTTGGCTTGCAGACAGTGACCTTCTTGATATGTCCTCATATGGCCTTTTATCTGTGCATACACATAATTAATGTCTCCTCCTTTTCTTATAAAGGACTACTAGATTGGGACCTCAGCCTTATGACCTCATTTAATTACCTTAATTACCTCTTCAAAGGCCTAATCTTTATATACAGTCACAGGGAGTTTAGGCGTTCAACATACGAATTTTAGAGGGATACGATTCATTCCATATAACTACATCAGATGACCGGGCTAGGAATTCCAAAAAGAATGAAGAAACTGGAAGGAAAGAAATAATAAATATATGATTCAAGAAAGTTTTTCTTGTACATTTCCTGTTACGAGGTTCTAAGCTGAAAGATCCTACCAAACACCCAGAACAAAAAATGAAAACAGATCCACATCAAGGCACATCATCTCGAACTTCACAACACTGGAGAGAAAGAGATCATAGATACTTCCAGGTTATAGATTCAGAATGGCTTCAGATGGCTCAGTAGCAACCCTGTAATCTAAGGGAGCAACGGATTTCCCTAGACTCAGTTCTGCAAGTAGTCCCATTTCAATAGACCACCTTCAAAATTCTAAAGAGAATTAATTCCAGCTTAATACTCCATGTCCAGCCAACTATCAACCAAGTGTGTGAATAGAACAAAGATAATTTCAGACATGCTAAGTCTCCAAAAAAGTACCTTTCATGAACCCTTTCTCAGGAAGACTCTGGAGGTATGACCCACCAGAAGGAAGAAACAAACTAAGGAGGCAATTGTGAAATACAGGAAACACAATAAATATCAAATACGGAGATAAGAGAGTCCCAAGATGATGCTGAAAGAGCAAGGCCAGGATGATAGCAAAGACAGAAACCAGTTCCAGTTAGATTTGGTGGGAAATCTTTGGGAATTACTGCTTCAGAAAGATGAAATTGGGGTTTCTGGCTGGCTCAGTCAGAAGAGGATGTGACTCTCCAGCTCGGGGTCATAAGTTCAAGGCCACATTGGGTGTAGAGATACCTTCAATAAATTAATAAACAAGAAGAAAAGGATAAAATTGACAAAATTCCAGCTGCTCTGAAGCTTCGGAGAATATTTAAATACTTAATATTTGGGCACCTGGGTGGCTTAGTTGGTTAAGCCACTGCCTTCAGCTCAGGTCATGATCCCGGAGTCCTGGGATTGAGCCCCACATCAGGCTCAGCTCCATGGGGAGTCTGCTTCTCCCTCTGACCTTCTCCTCTCTCCTGCTCTCTCTCTCAAATAAATAAATAAAATCTTAAAAAAAAATACTTAATACTTAACGTTTAAATATTAGATCTAGAGTTTGGGAAGTAAACCAATGAGATACACAGAATACTGAGCAAATTTAAGAGCCATGCACTTATTAGCTCTAGGGAAAATACAATCTTTCACTAGATAAGAAAATAATTGTATTTGTGACTATGTAAATACTGAGTATTTGCCTAACAAAAATGTATAATTACATTGGAAGGATGAGCATTGGGGAAGGGTGCCATGTATGATGGAGATTGAGGAGGAGGAAATAGAGCCTAATCCTTAACTTCCATAGTGGAAAGTCAGCATCCTAATAGTCCAGGAAAGTCAGCATCCTAATAGTCCAAGAAAAAGCAATATAAGCCTAACACTTAAAAGCATGATGGTAAATATTAAAAAAAAAACAAACATTAAAAGAGCAGAAAGCAGTTGCATGTAAGGGGGAAGAAATGAGGAGGTACATCTTTCATAAATTTTGTGGAGCTGACTCTAAATATTGAGGATTTATAACCTTATTAAAATGAAAAATGAGGAGCACCTGGGTGGCTCAGTGGGTTAAAGCCTCTGCCTTCGGCTCAGGTCATGATCCCAAGGTCCTGGGATCAAGCCCCTCATAGGGCTCTCTGCTCAGCAGGGAGCCTGCTTCCCTTCCTCTCTCTCTGCCTGTCTCTTTACCTAATTGTGATCTCTGTCTGTCAAATAAATAAATAAAATCTTTAAAAAGAAAAGCTAAAAAAATTTAAAAATGATTGAAAAAATACAATTGCATAATAGACATGCATTTAATTGGAAAACTATGAATGACAATCACTCTTAATTACAATTTTTATTAATTTCCTTTCACAACTTTCACGACCTTTTTTTAAAAGATTCTATTTATTTATTTATTTATTTGAGAGAGAGAGAAAGTGAGAGAGCATGAGAGGGGAGAAGGTCAAAGGGAGAAGCAGATGTCCCATGGAGCTGGGAGCTTGATGTGGGACTTGATCTGGAGACTCCAGGATCATGACTTGAGCTGAAGGCAGTGGCTTAACAACTAAGCCGCCCAGGTGCCCTCTTTTCACAACTTCTAAGTAAATATTTTTTAAATGAGTCCACTATGGGCGCCTGGGTGACACAATCAGTTGGGTGCCTGACTTTGGTTTCAGCTGGTGTCCTGATATCAGGGTTGTGAGATTGACACCCCCCCACCCCCCGACCCCCACTGGTTGAGCCCTAAGTCAGGCTCTGCATTCAGCAGGGCGTCTGCTTGAAATCCCTCTCCCTTTCCCTCTGCCCCTCCTGCTTGTGCTCTCTCTCTCTAAAATAGGTAAGTCTTAAAAAAGAATAAATGAGTCCACTAAATAGAAGTACAAGAAATGTGTTCAGGGCTTAGTTATAATTAGTGCCACATAAAGAGCTAAGTTATCATCTGGAGCATCATTCTGCATTTCAAATAATACCCTGTGGTAAAACTAAGTAAATACAAAATGAGTTTCTCTTAAAAATGATCAAACATTTGCGCGCCTGGAAGACTCCATGGGTTGGCCTCTGCCTTTGGCTGGGGTCGTGGTCTCGGGGTCCTGGGATGGAGCCTCACATCTGGCTCTCTGCTCAGCGGGGTGCCCACTTCCCGCCCCCCACCCCCGCCTGCCTCTGCCTACTTGTGATCTCTCTTTCTGTCAAATAAATAAATAAATAAATAAAATCTTAAAAAAAAATCAAACATTAATATTGATTTTTATTCCATTCCCAAATTAGAAATTTAGTTCGAGAACTTGATTGTATGAAAATAACAGGTGTAAATAAGAAATGACAGTTATCACAAACATTAAGCAACATCTCCAACAAGCATTGCTTTCCCTCTTCAGCCAACTTTTTTGCTAATCTGTGTTTGTTTCTTCAATCAGCCTCTTTTGTTATCCAGTGGTTATCCTGTGTTGTTATCCGAGCTATCTCGTGCTTCCTGGATATAACCCATCTCTGCATCTGAGCTGTCACTCTCAAGTCTCTCTCCCCTACCTTGGCCCATTCTTTATACACCTTTGGGTGACCTGATCTGAACAAACCCGTATTTTTTCTGAGTTTCATCATATTAGAATGGCTCCAGAATCTGAAAGCCAAAGGCTGCGCCTGTGTTGGGGACCTCTACTGCCCTCCCATGGCTGATCTACCCATTACATCCACACAGTCTTGAGACTTGACCCTTGGGATCCCAAAAGCTGTTTTACTGGAATCGTGTAGGCCTGAAGAGTAAGAAAAATCCTGAGAGGGTCATCATGGAACCTCAGAAAGAGGATCATGGGTTCAACTGTTTATGGAGCACGTATTATGTTCCAGGTGTTTGGAATATGGGTATAAACAAGAGTAAAAAACTCTGCCCTCCTTCCTATTAGGACAGTGACCCAGTATGGTGTGTCAGAGAGGTAACATGATTAAGAGAGTGTACAGATGTGGAGGAAGGGGTAGCCAAGAAGGATATCACAGCCTGAGTAGAGAGGGTCTATTCCATGGCATGGCAGTGTTGGGAGATTGATTACATACAGACAAATTGATCAAATACACACATGTCCTAAGGATACATTTGAAAGCCATTAAGAACAATGGAAGCCAGGTTTCTCACTATCAGAGAAGCGTGGAGAAAGAGAAAACTAGAATGAACCTTGTGGTGTGGGACTGGAATTGGAGATACTGATATGAATTCAATATAAATAGATAAAGTGATCAATTGTGTAAATACATATATCCTCTAGTTCCATCCACAGGTGTGGCCTGGAAACAGAGACACTCTAGTGTCTAGATCTTGTTTTTCAAATACCATTGTCCAGGGGTGCCTGGGTGGCTCAGTTAGTCGAGCACTGGACTCTTGATTCAGCTCAGGTTATGATCTCGGTTATGAGATCAAATCTTGCATCTGGCTCTACGCTCAGCAGGGAAACTGTTGGAGATTTCTCTCCCTCTCCTTCTCCCTCTGCCCCTCCACATACCCTCTCTTAAATTTTTAAAAATAAATAAATAAATAAACAAATAAATACCATTATCCACTATGAGGAATTAGTGCTCTGTGGAGAAATGGCTGATTCCAGGGCTGGAGCAGGTAAAGAACAGGAAGAGTCTTAGAACATCCTGTACTGCAAAACAAGAAAGTGCTCAAGAATGATGGGGACATGGCGAAATGACGCAGAAGCTAGCTTGCAGAGAGGCTCTACAAGCCAAATTATGAACAATATGAACATCAAAATAAATGATAATAATAGATGATTGTTCACTATAACTTGAATAAAATAGGAAGCCATGGGCCCATATTGATACAATAAATAAATGCATGAACTGAAAACCTGATAAGGAACAATCTCAAAGTAACTTACCCCTTCCCACGTACTTCACGGAGGGGGTCACATAATCAAATGACCAAAGTAAACACCATCAAGTAATAGAACATTTCAAAAGTGCGTGGTACCTGAGAGGATACAATGGGAACAGCACAGATCACCTCTGTGTATTTTTGCCAAAGATGCACAACTTAACCTAACCAAGAGAACATCAAAACAATTTTAAGACATTTTGCATCGTAACTGTTCTGCGGTCTTCAAAATTGTTAGTCATCAAAGTCAAGGAAAAAAACTGAAGAAATGATCCAGAATGAAGAAAGTGGAAAAAAAAATGGCAAGCAACGTATAATTTTTAAAAAGATTTCATTTATTTGACACAGAGTGGGGAGAGAGCAAGGGGAGGGGCAGCCAGAGGGAGAAGCCGGATCCCTGCTGAGCAAGGAGCCCGATGCAGGACTCTATCCTAGGCCCATAGTAGGATCACAACCCCAGCTCAAGGCAGCCGCTTAACCAACTGAGCTACCCACGTGCCCCTATAACACATAATTCTGAATTAGATCTTTCTATTGTGAAGAACTTAGGGAACAGTGGATGAAACTGAATGGAATCTAAAGATTAGGTGTAATAATGTATCGATGTTCACTTCCAGATTTGGGTGCTGTTTTGAGGTTATGTAGGAATCACACATTGAAGGACTCAGGGTCACATGGGCATGAATTTACCCTCAAACTGCTTGGGAAAATTAAGGCCTTTGTATTGTACTTATAAGTCCTAAGGAAAATTGAGTTATTTCAATGTCCTTAAAAAGTGAGAAACATCTCTTATTTTAGAAGTGATATTGTAGCAAGAAGACAAATAAATAGGGGTGGCTGGGTGGCTCAGTGGGTTAAAGCCTCTGCCTTCGGCTCAGGTCATGATCTCAGGGTTCTGGGATCAATCCCCGAATCGGGCTCTCTGCTAGGCAGGGAGCCTGCTTCCCTTCCTCTCTCTCTGCCTGCCTCTCTGCCTCGTTGTGATCTCTGTCTGTCAAATAAATAAATAAAATCTTTAAAAAAAAAAGATGACAAGTAAATAAATGAGTAAGACATGTAGTCTATCAAACGGCTATAGTCTTGAATGCTAGAGCACTACCTCAGTTAGAATCTAAATAGCAGAAGGAAGGCCAGCCAAGGATTGAGAAGGCGGAATCTGTGAGACGAGATGTGAACCAGAAGGAGGAGAAGGTGAGGGAGAAAAAGCTTTCTAGAAGGATGAAGTGGTTCACTTAGCCAAGTGCTGCTCTAAGATCATGTGAGATGAACAGAGATCACTAGAATTGGCCCCAGGGAGCCACAGGAGGAGCGCTGAAGGGAGAGGTTTCAACTGACTGAGGACAGCAGCCAGGTTAAGAAGGTTCGAAGAGAGAATGAGAGATGAGGATATGCAGTCAGTGTGGCATGGATCTGTCATCCCAGAAGTCAGAGTGATGTAGTTAGACGCTTGTGTGGGGGTAATGGAGGTTTTTTAAGATGCAAGTTTTCCAGCACGTTTTGTACAATGGCAGGGGATATCCAGCAAAGAGAAACTCAGGGTGCAGGAAACACTCCACTAAAGGAGCTGTGAAAGGGATGCAATCCAAGATTGCATGTGGAGACTCTGCCATTGGCCAAAGCAAAGGAAGAGAGGGTGGGCCCAGGGGAAGTGTGACCGCTGTCACAGTGGGAAGGAGGGGAGAATTTCGTATGAGTTTGCTTCTATTTTCTCAGCGTAGTATGAGGCCAGGTCATCTACTGAGAACAGAGAGGGTGGAAGGT
The DNA here is from genome assembly GCF_011764305.1 of Mustela putorius furo. Classification (NCBI taxonomy): domain Eukaryota; kingdom Metazoa; phylum Chordata; class Mammalia; order Carnivora; family Mustelidae; genus Mustela; species Mustela putorius. The sequence goes on along the minus strand of NW_025422368.1, from coordinate 43,716,219 downwards.
AAGCAGTTGGATGTGTGTGCCAGGGCTTTGAAGAGAGAGGAAGAGAAGTAAAACTCTCCCCTTTGGAGAGTGGGGACACCAACACAGGAGTGCAGAGGAGTGACTCAGGTGACCTTGCAGACAGAGGGCCCATGTAAGATTTGTGGTTATCAAAGTGAGATCTGCCTTTGGCTCAGGTCATGATCCCAGAGTCCTGGGGTCGAGCCCAGCGTCGAGCCCCACGGGGGGCTCCTAACACAGCGGGGAGTTTGCTTCTCCCTCTCCCTTGGCCACCCCTCCGCCCCTGCTCATGTTTGCTCTCTCTCACTCACTCAAATAAATAAATAAAATCTTAAAAAAAGTAAAGTGAGATCCCTCAGAATGCGTGTAGAATTTTCCCCCAGCAATATCCAGCTTTTTGGGTATAGGTAAAGATATAAGGTATATTAAGAGTACCAAATAATTCTTTTTTGAATACACATATTTTTTCTTCATAGACACTAGTTGGGTCTAAACAAAGACAGACAAGTTATGAGTTGCAAAACTTTTAATGATGTTTGTATTATTTTTATAACATAAAATGCATAATTTCACACCAGTGGTTAATCAGCAATTATTTCAATACTTGCAAAGTCATTTGCCTCAGCATTTAGTCATAATGCACAAATCTAAGTTAATAAAATCAGAGAACAGCAACAGCTCCTCTAATCCTTCTTTATATTCCTTCATGATCAGAAAGATGCATAGAAGAGTTCTTTAAAGAGCCAAAATAGATTGACATATAAACTGTCAACTTATTTTTAAAGCAGTAGGAAAGCAACACTTCTGAGAAAATATTTAATCCAAGGTCACTCTTTAGAAAAACAAAATTCTTAATTCAGGCTCTCTTCACTTTTAGCCATTTGGCATTCTGCTCCTTTTCAAACTTTATATTGCCCAACAGAGAGTGTGTTTTTTGTTTGTTTTGTAGTTTTTCAGTTTGCTTTGTTGTGGTTTTTTTGTTTTGTTTTGTTTCATTTTGTTTTTTCCTGCTTTTGGAGATGACTGAACAGATGCCTATTTAGCTAGAGTTTTGCCTAAGATCAGTTTATTTTTAAGATAATCTTTTGTTACATTTTTATGAACTATTGGGGAGTACTAAAGATTAAGTTGGGTTTATTTCTTTAAGAACTGAATATACTGGAGATGTATTTGATAGGCAAGACTTTAGGTAAGTTTTCACCAGCATTATTTCTATTAGCAAACTGAAAAATGTTACAGGCTATCAAATAATAATAAACACATTTCTTAAACATGAAGCCTTTTAGAAGAAAGACTATATTTTGTTACTGCTTCTGTAGAAGTGTTATTGTTTGACAGGATGGTAATGTGACCTTTTACTCAACTACTACTACTCCCTTAATATGAAAAAGAGACAGAATGAGCTGCAGAAGGAAAACTCCACAGTTACACTCCACAATTCCGAACATACTGAGAGACATCTCGGTTTTCGCAGTGTGCTTTCCATGCCACCCTGTGGAGAAAAGTGAAATAAACGCTGGTAAGGTTAGAACATACCTTCCTTGTAATAGATACACTTCAAATCCTCTCGGAGAACAGAGTGTTTTACCGGTAAAGGGACAACAGGCTACAGAAAGATTCAAGTATTGTTATTTATTAAAGGGAGGTATGTACACCAAGTATGTTGCTTCCCCTCAAAGCCCTCACTAGAGAACAGGATGCTGAACATGAACGTTGATCTACGCATTCTATAATAGCAACTGCAAAGTGCTTTCCACATTTACTTAACTCCGAAAGTAATTTCAAGATAAGACAACGAACTGGTAGAATGTTGAGAATCTTAAAAACTCCAGAAATCCTCTAAAATAAATCGAAGAGGAAAAGAGTTAAGATTCTAAATCAGATGAAACAGTTTTTTCTACCTAATTCATTGCTTAGGGTCAAGTCTAAAGTTGCAACGTTCAGTTCTCATTACCATACTTCAGTCTTTGAAAATCTTCTCTCACTTCTCTCTTACCACTAGGGCAAAATAGCTGTCCTTATTTATTTATTTAATCTTTTGAAAGAGAGAGTGGAGTGAGGGAAGAGGAAGGGCAGAGAGAGAGAGAGAGAATCTTAAGCAGGCTCATGCCCAGTGCAGAGCCCAACACGGAGCTCCACCCCAGGACCCCGAGATCATGACCTGAGCGAAATCAAGATTCAGAAGCTCAACCAGCTGAGCCACCCAGTCACCCTCCCTCTCTACACCACCCCCTTCTCCACCCCCGGACCTTAATGCTTAAACATACCATGCACGAATACCATTTGGATCCCTGACAACTCTCTTGGCACATGCTACAGCTTGAGTGATGTCATCTTTCAGCAAATCTGAAAAAGAGGTGGTGAGGAATGAAAACAACTGCCATAGAAATTTCATTGTAAGTTAAGATTTAGTCAGCTTTATTCTCTTAGGAGGAGGAAAGAACATTAAAATTATTTTCCAAGAGTCCATTTATCTGTAGATGTTGGGGGAAATTTTTTCTTCATTCTATCCCATTTGGCATGGAACAAAACATTTTGTTTCTCATTTACCAAAGTCATGGGAAGCTCTGGAATTGTTAACTAATGTGACAGAAGGTTCTCTGTTCACCAGGCACTGTAAAAACAAAAGAATAAACAAAAAAACCAAACACAGACTAGTAATTTTTAAATCAGAGTCCTACTTTCAGAAATCTAGCCGAAAGAAATGATTTCAAAATGTACCCAAAGATGTATGCACAAGACATTTCATAGCAATGGGGCACCAGACACAGACACTCACTGTGTCTCTGTCAAATAAATAAATAAAATCTTTAAAAAAAAAATCATTCGACAAAAACAAAAAAATCACCACCACCATACATATAAAAAAGGTAAAAATGACAAAGTGTTAACAACTGTTCAAGTATGTGATGAGCATATGACTGTTTTTTATACTAAAGTCCCCAAATTTCTATATATTTAGGACATCTCAAAATAAAAAGTAAAAACAATTTTTAGAAAAGAGCCACACATCCAAATTATCCCTAAACCTCCCCAAAGAAAGTGGGAGAAGCGGCATTGTTTTCAACAAAGCATCAATGTGTTCATTTACGGTAAATTAATAGATCATTTTAGAAGCTGGTGTACATTAGAAAACACGAACTTTTATGACATCATCAGCTATTTAATTTCTTAAGGAATTAGGAAAGGAATTTTAAAGAGTTTCTAGGCACTAAAATAAAGTTTTTCTTGGACCCTGATGAATCTTTTAAGACTTGTTCATTTGCACTGAACCTCTGTTCTCATACGTGTGACTAGATGATTCCTGTGCCGTGACTCAGACATAGTGTCTCTTACCACTGCAGGGTATGCCACAGGCGTTCACAGCTCCGGGCGTTTTGCCATCATTACACCAGTAGCGGCTATTGATCTGAAATATCCCATAATCGGTGCTTCGGCTTCCGGGATTGTAGTTTGTAGCCTTTGTGTTATAATTACTTTCCCATTTGGCCAAACACATCCCTGAAAAAAATGTATTTTTAGTAAGAAACATCAACACCACATTATGTATTTCACAGACCATAATCCGTTCTATTTTGCTATTCTATTTCATTAATGACTTATTTTGTAAGTAGAAAGGTGTGTTTTCTTTGTAAAAAAAAATATATCTATATTTAAGTTTTTATTTTTATTTTTATTTTAAAGATTTTATTTATTTATTTGACAGACAGAGATCACAAGTAGGCAGGGAAGCAGGCAGAGAGAGAGGAGGAAGCAGGCTCCCCACTGAGCAGAGAGCCCGATGCGGGGCTCGATCCCAGGACCCTGGCTGGGATCATGACCTGAGCCGAAGGCAGCGGCTTAACCCACTGAGCCACCCAGGTGCCCCTAAGGTTTTATTTTTTAAAGTAATTTCTACACCCAACCTGGGGTTTGAACTTAACAACCCTGAGATCAAGAGTTGCATGCCCCACTAACTGAGCCAGCCAGGTGCCCCCCAATATATTTTAACCCTCTAGGGAGAATCCTTTTGTTAGCAGATCATTTTGTAATACTGATGAACTAGATAACATACTTTTAAAATATTAAAATAGGGGCACCTGGATGACTCCGTCAGATAAGGGTCTGCTTTCGGCTCAGGTCATGATCCTGGGGTCCTGGGTTTGCGCCCCACGTCAGGCTCCCTGCTCAGCAGGGAGTCTTCTTCTCCCTCTGCCCTTTACTGCACTCCTGCTCTCTCTCTTTCTCAAATAAATAAGTAAAATCTTTTTTAAAAAATTAAAATAGCTGTTTCTTCCATTGCTATTACCCTTCCTCTGCTCCCATCCCTCAGGCAAGATTTAGCCTAGAATGGAAAAAGCAACAGAGTTGTTGAGTGGATTTATATAATTAATAGCAGATACATACATATGCTGATGGAAACCTGCTTTGTATTAGGAAAAAGAAGAATTTTCTGGGAGAAATAAATTTTCTTAAGATATCTAAAGGTGAATTTGGTTATCAAATCAAGAATCTAAAAAAAAGAGATATCAATAGGAAAGACTATTTCATCCATCCATCCACTCGTTCATTCAAAAGTAGTTATTGAGAAGAAATTTTTGAATTCAACCTGGAAAATACAAGTGATCACACTGACAAATATGAACTAAAATATACAGTAACTTTTGCTCAGACATATCTTGAATTATGTGGAAGAGAGTGAACAATAGTTAATAAACTATACTGAGTAAGAATAATAGGGACGCCTGAGTGACTCAGTTGGTTAATCATCTGCCTTTGGCTCAAGTCACGATCCCAGGGTCCTGGGATGGAGTCCACATCGGGCTCAGCTTGCTCAGCAGGGAGCCTGCTTCTCCCTCTGCCTGCCGCTCCCCCTGCTTGTGCTCTCTGCCAAATAAATAAATAAAATCATCAAAAAAAAAAAAAGAATAATAAAAGACCATAACAAGCTGCATTTCAGGGATTCTTATATAAACAGTAATCGAGGGGAAATAGTTTCCGACTGCCCTTGCACTGAGAGTTCAAGGTAGGGTTGCTGCTAAAAATCCAATGTCACGGCCGAGAAAAATATTCATTGCTCTAGACTCATTACCCGAGGAACCAAGTTCCACACAGGATATGCCTGTCATCGGGGCGCCCAGGTTGCTCAGTGGGTTAAAGCCTCTGCCTTTGGCTCAGGTCATGATCCCAGGGTTCTGGGTTCGAGGCCCGCATCGGGCTCTCTGCTCAGCAGGGATCCTGCTTCCCTTCCTCTCTCTCTGCCTGCCTCTCTGCCTCGTTGTGATCTCTGTCTGTCAAATAAATAAATAAAATCTTAAAAAAAAAAAAAAAAAAAAAAAAGGAAAGGCCCGTCATCAAGTACCAAGGACTTGATAGATATTCCAGGAGCTCAGACAAACCTTCCAGTCAGCCTACATGGGCCACGGAGTCTGAGGCAACTGACAAATTTTGTGGCACTAGAAGAGCACAAGGGGTCCTGTTGTACTTACTTGGAATGGCAGAGGCTTTTGCCCTCCCCTGCTTTCATCCCTTCATCTGGCATATCTGATTCTAAAGAAACAAGTTGATATTTTTCACCACTGTAAGTATACAGACCCTCAGAAGAAATAAAAGAAGCCCATATACTCAAAGCCTCTTTACTACTATTCATCCTCTATCTGTCCCACACCTGGCTAATCATTTGCAAGTAGGAAAAAGTTAACTTACAGTTGGCCAGGCTGACACCTCTGTAGCCACCTAGCCCAAGTCTTTTCAGAGTCCTGGCCAGCTCACACCTTTCAAAGACCTTGCCCTGGACGGTGACGGAGAGGAAGAGAATCCCGAGAAGAAGGAGAGCCTTCATGTTGACTGGGAAGCCAGACCTCCGGGCTGACCAGGGAGAGCAGTCCTCGGTATTTAACATCTTTTAACTTCCTTCTTCTCCTGGTGGTTTGGGGGTTCCACCCTTTGGGAGATGTGAAAAACAGGAACTCTTTATTGGTTCACTGACATTAAAGCTCTCTCTTTTTTTTTTTTTTAACATTTGAAAGGAGCTATTCTGATGTTCTAAGAATTAACCTACAGGAAACTGATGAAATGGCATTGTTTAAAGACCTGGCTCAGGAAGAAATGGGAAGTTGGACAGTTTCCAAACCAGGAACTGTCTCCTATTTTATTATGAATTTGAACAAATACAAAGAAAAAAAAATCCCGAATGAACATTTCACACAACAGAAAAAGAGCTCCAATTTTTGATTTTGCATTCACTACGTTGTCCTTATCTTTTTCACTTAAAATTATTTTCTGTACTCTTTCCCCAAAAGCACATAACATGTTGCCTATGATTTTAATGGGTATAGCTATAGCATACCATATTGCTCAGCCATATTTCCACTCTAAGTTTTTTGTTGCTATTATATTTTGCTTATAAATCAATGTTTTACTGTTTCAGATAAGCCTCATGGCTTTTTGACAACTTTTTAACAGTGCCTAGTCTTACATTGTAATCTTAGAATATAAGGGGTCATTATAAAGCAAGGGAATTTTATAATCAAACCTTAAGAAGAGTAACAGAATATGCCACCTGAAAATCTTCCCTTTTGGCGTTAGGATTATTTTGAACTGAAGGCAAATGAGAAGAAGCAGATCCAGGAAAGCTCTCTGCCCTTCCCCTATATACCTGAAAACAGAACCTAGCTTTGTACAGTCATTAATCACTGACAATCCTACAGGCTTATCAGCCCCAATATAGCACTGCAGGACGTCATATAACAAATTTTACTCACTAGCTGTTATCTTCCAGTGGCCACTATTTATCTTCCCACGGTTTGTGGCCCGTGGAAGCCTAAAACTCTTTTCCTCTATCTTGTCATTCTTCTAAAAATATACTGTCTTTTGGTTAAGATGGTATGTAAGCCCAAATTTTAGCCACCTCTTTGAGTTACTCATGCCTGCATATCTCTCAAATATATATGAGATACCCCTGTTAATAAACTGATTTTACTCTTGCTAATCTGTCTCTTGTTACAGAGCCCCAGCTGAAACCCTAAAAGAGTAGAACGACAAAGAATTTCCTCCTCTTGTCATTTCCAGTGATGAGGATGGGCAAGTAGAAGGCTGGAAAACTCTTCTCTCCACAAAGACTGCAGTTGACTTGTAGGGTAACTGACAACAGACCAGCAGAAGGTATGAGTTCTTACCACGTGAGCCTCCCATATCTCTGACTATAGTTTCCAGCCAAGAGAAGAGTGTAAAATTTTCTCCTTGTCCCTTCCTTCCCAAATTCATCACGGGAGGAGAATAACATTTCTAAAAACAGGTCTCGAATCATGACACTCGTGAATTTAGCTTTGGGTACCTACAGGTTATTGATTCTTTGCCTCCCCCAAATAGTCATGTTTTCCTTTGTCTGACTTCGGTATTATTTGTCATAAGGATGAAAATTGTAAGATGAGACTCTTCATTTGTCTTGTTTCAGGTACTGAAACCTGGTTTTGTAACTAATGAGAATATTCTCTGGTCTCTTCCACTCTGCAAGTGGAAGAGTGCACAGTGGGGTTGAGGGGAGTCCACTGTGGCAGGCTTACAAGGGGTCGTGGGCCAGCAGGCTAGGGGGCTGTTGCTATCTCTGTTTTCCTTTTCTCTTTTGTGCTGGGAAAATTCCTATTCCGGTGTCAGTTTCTGGTAACAAAAATTAGTGGATCTGTGAATTATAGTGTCTGTTTTGTAGGAGACAGAACTTTCTTTTCCACCTGTGACAGTGAAAATCTTTGCTTTCTTAAGCCATCTTGGGAGGCTTTGCATCTCAAGAGGGCACCCTCATTTGCACTCTCTCTCTGTCCACGGTTAAGCCATAAAAGTCTTACTGGTTTGGAGTCACAGTTGAAGTAGGTATACCTTTGAAGATTTAGACTTCTATTTCTAAAAGGATTTTTAAGAGAAGTCTCATCCTAAACAAATGTCTCATGAATACCTATAGGAAGATCAGGAAAGAAAGGAAGAAAGAAAGAAAGAAAGAAAATGGAAAGAAAGAAAGAAAGAAAGAAAGAAAATGGAAAGAAAGAAAGAAAGAAAGAAAATGGAAAGAAAGAAAGAAAAGGAAAGAAAGAAATAGATACAGAAGAAAACCTTGGCTAGTATGATGGGGGAAAAACCCATACACCTCCTTAACTAGATTAAGAGATAGAGATCAGACTCAGAGCAAGTGTTAAAAACTGCAAATAACACTCAAGCAGGTATGAAACATGAAAATACTGATAGCCAAGAATTAGATTTGACAAAAGCACATAAGCCTTCTGCCCAAGAAGGCTTGATTTATTGTTCCTTACTCTGTAAGCAGATCCCACGAGGTCTAGGCCTTCCCATATTTCTGGCCTCCACTGCAGGAAAAAAAAAAAAAAAAATTCATCGGACTGTCCTACCCCTAATAAAGGAAGAAAAACTTCATAGTAATGACCCTTGGTTTGATAGTAGGCAAATATACCCCTGATTTCCTTCTTAGATAAACCCCATATCCTTTCTCAGTCCCTTGGAAATATTCATGTTATCATATCTTTGAAATGTAAGTATCCACGGAGAAAATTTGTTAAAGCAACTCCTGAGACTGGAAAAATAGGTTTTTAAAAAACAATCCACTACTTGATATTTCTATAGGCTCCTGGCCCAAAATTTAGTCCACAGCCTCCATAGAATTATCTACTAGAGAAAAACAAAAATCTTAAAAGTTTTCTCCACAAATATTGGTAAAATCTTTAGCTATCTAAGCAGTTGAACATAATATCTTATTCCATTTGCCAGAAACACTGTTTAGATCGAACTATTTTTTTATAAGTTAGGTGAGTTTTGTATTATTGTACTTGATATGCGGCTAAAATTTTTAAATGAAAGCTACAAGGTCTCTGCATCTGTCTGGATGTTTATGTGTGGCAATGTATGCATGTCACATAATATATGGTATTTTTCTCCCTCTGGAAGGTAGTCCTAAAAACTAACTTGTGGAAGAGTTCTATTAATTGCCTTAAAGAAAATAAAAGTACTAAAACAAACAACTGAATAAATATGTATATATATACTTACATAAATTAAGGCTAGTTAAATTAGCTTACACCATCTGTACTAATTATTTGAGATTATAAAATTATAAATTCAACCAAAGAACAAAATGTACAATAAAAAATGGTTCTCTGGGATGCCTGGGTGGCTCAGTCGGTTAAGTGTCTGCCTTTGGCTCAGGTCATGATCCTAGGGTCTTGGAATCGAGTCCATGTTGGGCTCTTTGCTCAGTAGGGAGTCTGCTTCTCCCTCGGCCTGCTGCTCCACTGTTTGTGCTCTCTCTTTCTCTCTCTGACAAATAAATAAATAAAATCTTTAAAAAAGGGGGGGATATCATATCTATGTAACAAGAGAGGATATATAGTAATGAAATAATCAGATAATTTAAAAAGAGGAGTCCTTGAGATTTAAAAAATATGACCACATGGGGCACCTAGGTAACTCAATAGGTTAAGTATCCTACTCTTGATTTTGGCTCAGGTCATGATCTCAGGGTTGTGAGATTGAGCCCCTCCTTGGGCTCAACGCTCAGCAGAGTCTTCTTGAGAATTCTCTCCCCTTCCTTCTTCCCTTCCCCTTCCATGCATGTGTACTCTTTCTCTCAAATAAATAGATAAATACTTTAAAAAATATGACCATATTAATAAAACATTTAATAGAAAAATTATGAGATATATTTGAGAAATATTCTTGGAAATAGAATAAAAAGACTGAGGTGAAAAACAGGAGAGAAAAGATGAGAAAATTAGAGAATGAAGAAATCAAACATCCAATTAATAGGAATTCTTTAAAGGAATTACAGAAGAAAAAAATATAAAATAGAGCACATGGGTGGCTCAGTCAGTTAAGTAGCTGCCTTCAGCTCAGGTCATGATTCCAGGGTCCTGTGATTGAGTCCCACATTGGGGTCCCTGCTCCTTGGGGAACCTGCTTCTCCCTTTCCCTCTGCCTCCTCTTCCCCTACTTGTGTGCTCTCTCTCTGTCAAATAAAAAAAATCTTTAAATATATATATATTTTAATAGATATATTAAATACATATTTTATACACTTATATATAAAATATAAATATATATTTTATATATTTATATATATACACGTATACATATATACATAGATGTATATGTCCATATATATGTGTATATATATACACATATATGTATATGTCCATATATATGTATATATGTATACATGTATATATATATGGACGCCTGTGTGGCTCAGTGGGTTAAGCCTCTGCCTTCGGCTGAGGTCATGGCCTCAAGCTCCTGGGATTGAGCCCAGTATTGGGCTCTTTGCTTAGCAGGGAGCCTGCTTCCCCTCTCTGTCTGCCTGCTACTCTGCCTATTTTGATTTCTCTCTCTCTCTGTCAAATAAATAAATAAAATCTTAATATATATATATATATATGTATGTGTATATATATATATATATATATATATATGTATACACAATAAATGTGCGAAGCTGAGGGACACAGTTATCCACATCAAAAGGCAACCAAGTGCTTGACACAGTGGTGTGGAATAAAATTTATACCAGTATAAATTCATCCTCATGAAATTTCAGAACAACAGGGATAAAGAGAAAAATTTAATACTTAAGGGCAGTGATCTTCAACCCATAGTCCTACAGGCAGTCAAACCATCCAGCGTGAGAGGAGGAAAAGACCCCCAAACATTCTCAGATGTGTTAGGAAAGAGCAAATAAGAAAAAAGATGTGGGATCTAGGAAACAGGGATCTCATAGGAGAGAGATGAAGGAAGGTACAAGACAAAAGAAGAAGTGTTGTCCAGTCCAACAACAACAGCCTTGTGACTGGTTAAAGAGAAGCCATTTCAGATTATAGCAAGAGCGTGAATGGCTCTAGGAGTGTGGACTCTGGGGGGTGGGGGGGATCCACACTTAGAGATGGCTTGGAATGTCTGAACCTATTGAAAGGAGTTTAGCAACTTTGTCCGAGACTTTGGGTAATGATTTAATACATGTATAAGTACATGAAAAACCAAGCAAACAGAAAAACAAGGCAATTGTTAATACTAAGAAAAACAAAACACTTAAGAATGGAAACAAAACCAAGTTAGTAGATATTATAGTCATCTGCAAGTGTTGGTGCTTGCTTGTAAAGAAGAACAAGGGAAGGGAGAGGGGTGCCTGGGAGGCTCAGTTGGTTAAATGACTGCCTTTGGTCTCAGGGTCATGGGATGGTGCCCCATGTCAAGCTCTCTGCTCAGCAAAGAGTCTGCTTCTACCTCTCTCTCTCTCTCTCTCTCTCTCAAATAAGTAAAATCTTAAAAAACAACAACAACAAGGGAAGGGAGAGTTGAGAGAGACCTAAATCTTTATCTTCTGCGGTGGAGATAAAGAGAAACGTTTACGATTAAAAATCAAGAAATAGTAGAATAAACATGCTCTTGAGATATATGGCAGTAAATACTAGAAAAAATAAATAGCTAAAGAAGTTAAAAAGAGATTACCCTAGTGTTGGGTATTAGATGAGAAAGATTAGGGCAATTTTTCATTTAAGTTGATTAATTAATTCAATTAATTTCATTCGGTTTTCATTAAATTTATAACATTTCATTTTACTCTAAAAATAAACACATATATTTTGTGGTGAAAAAGTGAAATTTAAAAAGTATATGGTGTGAGAAAAAGAACTAAAAGACATACAACAAAATGTTTACAGTGGTTATTTATGAAAACCTTACAGAATTTTTATTTACTTTGTTTTTTGTTTTTTGGGTTTTTTTTTTTTTGGCGTATTCTAAGTTTTCTTCTTCTTCCAGCAATTGTTACTTTTGCCATTAGCAAAATAATAAATAAACACACAGGTGTGCCTGGGTGGCTCAGTCTGCTAAGCATCTGCCTTTGGCTCAGGTCATGACCTCAAGGTCCTGGGATCACGCCCCACAATAGGCTCCCTGTTGGGTGGGAGGAAAATTTAAAAAAAAAATTTTTTTTAATAAAAATAAATAAAATGTTTTTTAAAAATGATTTAGCCTCAGAAAGCAACAGACATTGGTAAATCAAAACTGTATTGGGGCACCAGGTTGGCTCACTTGGAAGAGCGTGCAGCTCTTGATCTTAGGGTTGTGAATTTGAGTCCCACATTAGGGATAGAGATTACTTAAATAAATTAATTAATACTTTAAAAAAACCTGTTTATATTAATGGAGGAAGACATTAGCCTGGGTTTGGTCAGAGGGTGTTAGGTAACACTTGCCAGTGAAACACTGCCATATCCGTGAAGCTGGGAAGGACTCTGGGGGACCATGAGCAGAGTAGCTGTACTCGCCTCCTTACTCAGCTGATGCTGTCTCTGCAGAGTCTGGCCCAGGGGTCAGAGGACCTAGTCTCATCTCTGCTGGAGCAGCATGGCTCTAAGGAGAATATGCAGGGATGGGAGAGATGGAAGGGAAGCAGCGGGAGGTAGAGGGGGAAGAACACATCAGGAGCTCCAGGGGCAAGTGCTGAAAGGTTAAGGTGAAGTATTTTCTCATTCAATTAGTGGGGCATCATCTAGCTGCACAGCACCCTCGGCAATGGGCCCAGGAGCCCTAGCAGCTGTTCCTTGCAAGTTCCGCAGCCTACCCACAGGGCAGCATGATTTCCTGTGGGAACATTTCCTGCTTCAGGAGCGGGGCTTGACCCCAATCCAAAAGTGGCATTTTGCTGGCCCCGGAATCCCTGGGTCATTGGCAAATGGTAAATAATTTGGGTTTGCCTAATCTAGACCAGTGTATTTATTCCCCTGTGGCTTGGTGATCACTTTTTGTTCCTTTAGTTCTCAGTATCCCTGTGATTTAAGCTCCTGCAATTTGCAAGATCAAAAAGCAAGATAATTTCTTTCCTGGGTCTCCTGACACCATCGAAACTCTGGATATCATTTAACTTTTGCACTTAATTTACTCTATGGCCTTGCTGTTGCTGTGTTTTGAGGGAGGTAACTGATCCATACTGAAAGGAAATAATGTTTAACATATACTGGAGAATTATTTCTACTGTAGTGCCAATACTGTGCTACATGAGTCTCTAGTTCCTGGGCTCTCGCACAGACAGAGGCATGAGTTACTGAGTATGGAACCATCCCTAGATCTAATAAACAGGGCTGGCCTTGGAAGGTCTGCCATATATGCTACAAGCAGTTACAGAGGCAATGTGCCGTCCTAGGTATTTGCTGTGCACTCACTCTCTGCTCTGCCTCCATGCCACCATTTCTGCAATCTGCTGTGCAGATCCCGAAAGAAGGGCCAGGATGTCTGGTGAAATAAGGCCAAGAGCAATGAGGCTCGAGGGGTGAGCAGGGCCAGATAGGTGCTTCATCCCAAAGACAGTGAGATTTAGCTCATAATCTGAAAGACAAGGGGAGACTGTTTTTGAGTATTAAACTGGAGAATAACAGGATCAAAATCTTTTATAAAAATCACTCTAGATTAGACTCAGGGACTGTTGCTAGAGAATGGCCAGTTCATTCCGATGGCAGACAATGGTCGGGGGTGGAGACAACTGGGGGCCAGAGGTTTGAAAATCTCTGGAAATAAACACTACCTGTAATTTTTACAGGGATTGTAGAGGTAGGTATTATTTCCACTTTACAGTTGAAAAAAGTATGTGTCCCAGAGAAGTAAGTCCCTTGCCCAGAGAAATAGTGCTGGTGAAGGACAGAGCGGGGAGTTAGACTCAACTCATTTCCATGGCCTTTTCAGTGTACCACTCTACCTTGTAAAAATTGAGGGGGAAAGAGAAGGAACTAAATATTGAGACCCACTTCTCATCCCTTGACGAAGCCATAAATTCTTTGTCTATCCCTTGTCTAACTTTGGTTCCTGATAATAGTTTTGCAAACCCATTTATAGCTTGGCAAACCTATTTTATACATTTATTTTTAAAGTATGAGTTATCTCTGAGAAGTTGGTCTAACACCTCTTAGATGCCATTGAACGGTTAGAAGCTGTTTTAAAAATCAATATGTTTGGTGTGTGAACAACTAATAGAATAATTCTGGATGGCTTTTGATTCTTTGTGAATACTCTCTGAATACACTATTATTTCTTTCTATCTTTAAGCTGCCAGCGCAAATACAGTTAGAACTTTGGCTGGATCTCACTTCCTTGTTTCACATTAGAAACAATTATTTTCCTTCCCACTTTGGTCAAGTTACAAAAATCTTTTCTCAATTTACACAATAATTGGGCACTCAGCATTGAGAAATTATGGTGAAATACTGAACTGACCTTTCCAATGTGTGATAAAATCTAGTCTTATTTGCAAAGACATGTTCCCATTTTGATTTCCGCTTTCCAGAAGAGCATTCCGATTTCATTTTCTTAATCTTTGGGGTTAAGATTCTGTGTGATTTTTCATTTGTGCCAATGCCATTAAAATTTCTTTCACTGGACTAGAAACCAATGATTTCAACCTGTAAATTAGCTCTGTAAAATCACAAAACATTGGAGAAGGAGAAAAAATTGTTGCAAATAGGAGAATGAGGTCATCTCCTTGGGTTGTACTTTCCTCACCTCTTGACAAACTGAAATTTTATTGCTACCTTTAGCAAGCAAATAAGGTAATATGCTTAACAAATTGATAATAATTTATGTGTGTACATGTAATGGAAGATAATGCAATTCTTTCTTCCCTTTGGCATCACTCCAAGATATCTTGGATGCAGCCATACGATCTTTTCTTCCCTCCATTCCCACCCCCAGGTCAGCTGCCTCCGCCAGGTAGCTGGTTGCTTGCATGAAACAGTCAAGTAGGAACTGCTCACAAATATTGTGCCATTTACACACGGGTCTCACAATGACCTGACGAGTGAAAAGATAATGAGGGCTATATTATTGTCTTATGTATTGATTTTGGAAAATAGTTTCCTTGACTGCTGATTCAAAATAATTTGCAATTAAAGAGTAACTTAGTAAATGTTACAAAAAATGTTAGAAATGTTATAAAAATATAGGATGGTAAACTGAACCTGCTTTAAAAAACGAGTAAGGGGTGCCTGGGTGGCTCAGCCCATTAAGCATCTGGCTCTTGATTTCAGCTCGGGTCATGATCTCCAGGTCATGAGATCAAGCCCCCACATCAGCTCCATGTTGAGTGTGGAGCATGTTTGAGATTCTCTCTCCTTCTCCCTTTGCTCCTCCACCCGCCTGTTTATGCATGCCTGCATGCTCCCTCTCTTTTTAAAAAAGAAAAAGAAAAAGAACAAAAAGTAAATGTTTTAACATCTAGGAACTTAAGATATTTTAAGTTTCCTCATATAAGTATACTACCTTCTAAAATAAAAAAGTTGACATATACCCATATACATGACTACTAACTTTTGTGAAAATACAATGGAAATAAAATAAACCTAAATATAGAAAAACTGCACTTAAAATATCTTTCTTATGTAAGAAATGAAATCAGTGTGGGACACCTGGGTGGCTCAGTTGGTTAAGCATCTGCCTTTGACTCAGGTCATGATCCCAGGATCCTGGATCAGGTCCCACATGGTGGGGTCTTTGCTTAGCGTGGAGCCTGCTTCTCCCTCTGCCTGCCGCTCTCCCTGCTTGTGCTCGATCTCTCCCTCTCCCTCTCTGGCAAATAAATGAACAAAATCTTAAAAAAAAAAATAAATGAAATCAATGCAAGTTACACTGTGCACTGCAGTGTATGAGATCTAATATAGACCTAAATGTCATGCTGGGACTACTGACAAGCCTTTCTTAGTAGTCTCCTTAACCTCCAGATTCTCTCCTCTCCAACCCACTCTGTACCCAGAACATGTCAGCCTTGAGCTCATAAGACTTGGTGTTTGTAACATACACTTGTCAATCACATGTTATCTATGACTTTGTTGTGGTTTACTGTCAAATTGTCTATATACTCACCATCATGAGCTCTTTAAGAGCTTACTCACCTGACAAGGCTTCTCCTCTGCCTTTTCAGTGAGAAGCTCACTTGTATGTACAATATAGACATTCAACATGATTGATAAATTCACCGTGTAAAAAGTGCATTCCACCTACAGTTAAGGTGTTACTCTCCTCTCTTGACCACATGTTAAAACAGGTTTCTGGCATTGCAAACCATGCAAGTAACACACACTTACAAATAAAAGCCAACCACAAACTACGAAAGGATGTTCCTCTTAAACATTCTAGAGAAGAATTAGAAAGGCTGGAATTTTAAAAAGAGGGATTTTTTAAAAATTGAAAGCTGGAATAAATTAGAAATAAGACCTGTATTTGAGATACAGGATTCCTCATGTCAATGTAGGTAAAACATTTTTGAAGGTATGATTCCACACTTAAAGTTAGGGAAAAAGTCTCCACTTCACTTGCCAAAAAATTATATATTAGTAACTGAATTATGTAAGAAATTCCTATGTAACATTTGAGGATAAAATTTAATAATTTGTCCTTCAATTAATTCAATAATTAATAAGGGTTGATTCATTATCTTCTATGTAAGAGGCACTGTACCACTACTGAGGCTAGCAGGCTGATTGTTTTCTTCTTCAGGACATGAAAATCAATAATTACAATCCAATATAATAGTTGCTTTTTAAAAAAGATTTTATTTATTTATTTGTCAGAGAGAGAGAGCACAAGCAGAGGGAGCGGCAGGTGAAGGAAGAAGGAGGCTCCCCACTGAGCAAAGAGCCTGATGTAGGACTACATCCCACAACCTTGGGATCATGAACTGAGCCCAAGGCAGACACTTAATTGACTGAGCCACTGAGGTGTCCCTATAATAGTTGCTCTAATGTTGGTCTGTACAAAGTACTAATAGAGTGTGGAGGGGACCTGAAGTCTGTGAGGAAGAGACAGTAATGGCTTTATAGCATTTCAGCTAAATAAGATTTAGAGGAAGAGTAGGATTAGGTTTGGTGGGCAGCTGGATTAGGAGACTTGTAAAAACTTTGTTTGTTTGTTTTAAGATTTTATTTATTTGATAGAGTGAGAGAGCATAAGAAGGGGGAGCAGTAGACAGACAGGGAAAAGCACGCTCCACTCCAATGAGGGGTTTGATTCCAGGACTCTGAGATCATGACCTGAGCCAAGGCAGACGTCTAATTGACTGATCCACCCAGGCACCCCATGCTAGAAACTTTCAGTGCTCACTCATGTCAGGTTCTCTCTCCTTCCAGAAGAGGATCATATTTCCCTACTCTTGTAGTTAAGCAAAACTATGTAACTAATTCTATCAGTGAGCTATGGGAGGAAATGACATTTATCACTTCTAAGCTGAAGCATTTAATTCCTAGTGCAAAACTCTCCAGTACTTCTTATCTGCCTTGACAACCAGTGACATTTTATGTGTCAGAAGGTGTAGTTATCTGATTGCAGAAACTCGGTCAGCCTGGGTGCCTGAATGACTTTGTGGAGCAGAGCCATTTGCTGAACCGTGATAGGCATTATGACACAGACAAAAAAATAAATCATATGTTAAGCCATTAAAGTTTGGGGATTGTTTTGTTATTTCAGCATTTCAGATAGAGGTAACACAGCTAAAAATAAAAGAAAGGAAGAATAGAGAAATTGCCCATCCAAAAGACTTTGTGCCCTCCAGGAAGTGCCCTCCTTAAGTGTGGGTTGTGCATAGTGACTTCCTTCCAAAGAATGCAGCATAGAAGAAGTGGGAGGTGGGGGAGGTGACAGAGGATTAATTTCCCAGTGGAGAAATCTGACAAATGCTACTTCAGCCAGTGGATGGAGATTAATATCAACAATGGTAAATTCCATTGATAGCATGCATCTTAGATACGATGTGAAAATGGTACATTCCATCTGCTGTCTTCCTCCCCAAAATACATAAACCTAGCCCAATTATGAGAAAAACATCAGATAAGTCATTGCCAATTAAGGGTCATTCTATCAAATACATGATCAGTACTCATCAAAACTGTCTAGGTCATCAAAAACAAGGAAAGTTTGGGGCACCTGGGTGGCTCAGTGGGTTAAAGCCTCTGCCTTCGGCTCAGGTCATGATCCCAGGGTCCTGGGATCGAGCCCCACATCGGGCTCTCTGCTCTGCGGAGAGCCTGCTTCCTCCTCTCTCTCTCTTTGCCTGCTTCTCTGCCTACTTGTGATCTGTCAAATAAATAAATTAAAAAATCTTTAAAAAAAAAAAAGAATTGCCTTATAAAAACAAGGAAAGTTTGAGAAATTATTATAGCCAAAAGGAACCAAAAGAGACATAACTATATGTAATGCAGCACCCCACATGGGATCCTGGAACAGAAAAAAAGACATTTGGTAAAAACTAAGGAAATCTGAATAAAGTATGAACTTTAGTTAATATAACTTATCACTCTTAGTTCATTAATTATAAAAAATGAACGATACTGATGTAAGATGTTAGTAATAGGGGAAAGTGGGCATGGAGTATACTAAAACTATCTGTACTATCTTGTAGTTTTTACCTAAATCTACAACTATTCTAATTTTTTTTTTTTTTTAATAAGAAGATGTAAGAGAGAGCATGGTGTGTTCTGGAAATTCCTTTTAAAGTGAGGAGTGGAGGGGTGTCTGGGTGGCTCAGTGGGTTAAGCCTCTGCCTTCGGCTCGGGTTGTGGTCTCAGGGTCCCAGGATCGAGACCCACATCAGGCTCTCTGCTCAGCGGGGATCCTGCTGCCCGCCACCCTCCCCCCCACCTGCCTCTCTGCCTACTTGTGATCTCTCTCTGTCAAATAAATAAATAACATCTTTAAAAAAAAAATAAAGTGAGGAGTGGAGATGATGAGTTTGAGTAGGTAAGTAAAAGATCTTTTATGCTTTTCAAGGATTTGTATAAATCCTTGAAAAGCATAAAATTTGTATAAATCCTTGAAAATCCTAAATTGTATAGGCTAGGTGACTAATCTCTAGAAAATCTATGGCTAGGTTTCAGGACTATTACAAAACCTCTGAAATTTTATGAAATTATGTTGTCTATATGTATGTTCTTCTCAGAAGGCAGTCAAAAGCTTTATTTATTATTTATTTGTTCTTAAGGGGAAAAGTACCTAAAATATGTTAATGATCATTGTTGAAGTTGATGTAGATACTCTGAAATATTCTGAGCAAGAAAAATGACACAATTATATTTTTTGCATAAAAATCATCTTTATGGTAGTACAGACTATAGTGATGGTGTGTGCCTGTTTGAAAAAAAGAAAGGCAGGTATAAAGGCAAGATGATAACAAAGACAATGATCTTCAAAAACTTTTTTTTTTTTTAAGATTTTATTTATTTATTTGTCAGAGAGAGAGCGAGAGCGAGCACAGGCAGGCAGAGTGGAAGGCAGAGTCAGAGGGAGAAGCAGGCTCCCTGCGGAGCAAGGAGCCCGATGTGGGACTCGATCCCAGGACACTGGGATCATGACCTGAGCCGAAGGCAGCTGCTTAACCAACTGAGCCACCCAGGCGTCCCATCTTCAAAAACTTTTGATCATGGTCCACTTCGCAAGAGAAAGAAATGATCCCATAACTTAACTTACCATACTGTTACCACTTTCCTGAGGAAAAAGAATGGAGTCATTAGGATGAAATGTCATTTTTTTAAAAAAAAACAAGTTTGGTGGAATGGTATATACATCTACTTTAGCATTCAGGTTGTGAGTGTGCATTGTTAGTCCATAAAAATGAAGAAAAAAATTCAGTTTTTATCAATTAATACTCTTAGGGGGACCATGGACACCAGATCATTCTTTGAGAGACCACTGTTAACAATCTTTAAGAGAAATAAGTGTCTAAGATAGAAGAAGGTAGGAGGTACAAAGAGGAGATGGCAGATGAGACATCTCAAAGGTTCAAAATCAGCAGAATTTTTTGATTGCTTGGATGGAAGTTACAAGGTAGAGTGGAAAAGCTAGCTTGACATTTTTGGTTTTTGGTGAACAGAATATGGGGAATGCAGGATAGTGGATAAATCTGGAGGAGGATGGGGTGGGTGGGAGATGATGAGTCTAATTCTGAATATGTTGTGTTTGAGATCCCAAGTAGACATGTCTTGTAGGCAGCTGGATCCTGGGATCTTTCAGTTCAGTAAAGAGGGTCTTGCGCTGGAGCTATAAGTTCCTAACTTAGGAAAGTAAAACATTCATATTATAGTCTGATTTCTCTTTCATTTAAAATAATAAATAGGAATTCCAATTAAAATGTTTTTATTATACCTCTATTGATATATAATTTACATTTAGCAAAGTTCACACATTTTACGTGTACAGCTGAAGGCATTTTTACATATTTCTGTGTAGCCAACACAGAGATCAACTTATAGGATAGACCCAGCAACCCAGAAGGTTCATTTATGTCTCTTTCTAATCAATATTTCTCCAAAGCTAGCCACTATTTAGATCTCTTAGTTTGTCCTTTTCTGAGCTTCATAAAAATTGAATCAGAGAGTATGTTTTCATCATGTGTGGCTCACCTCATTCCACCTCACAGTATGTCTTTGAGATTCATTCATGTGAGTCTCTTTGTTGTGGTAGTTCATTTTCTCTGTGTAATATTACTTTGTATAAACATACCACAATTTGGCCCTCTTGCCACATCACAAGCTCCTCTTCACCTCTTTTCTCCTGGTGGAAGCCCTGGGCACCAGAGTGAGATATGGGGACCATGTTACGACACAAGCTCACAGCCCTTGAATACCACAACCCTGCTGGCTTCAACTGCAAAAATGAATGAGAATTTAGGAACTTTATTGTTTGGCTTGAAGACCAGAGAATCAGACACTACAAGATTGAGGACAGAGGTAATTTAAGAAATATCCACAGCAATGACTAGCTCAAGTTCTTTGAAGAGTATCTCAGAGATGTTAAATGAGACATCAGTTAACTGAGAGTAACTGATGTTAACTGATGTTAACTCAAGATTCAAGATCATTGTCTCTGAGATTTGCAAGTTTCACTATTATATGTTGGGGTGTGGACATATTTTTATTGATTTCAAGGAGGAGTTCTCTGTGCCTCCTCAATTTTGATGCCTGTTTCCTTCCCCAGATTAGGGATGTTCTCCTCTATAATTTGCTCCAATATACCTTTTGCCCCCTCTCTCTTTCCTCCTCTTTTGAGATCCCAATTCTAATATCGTTTAGTTTTATGGTATCACTTATCTTTCAAATTCTCCCCTCTTTGTCCAATAGTTGTTTATCTCTCTTTTTCTCAGCTTCCCTATTTGCCATTGTTTGGTCTTCTATATCACTAATTCTCTTTTCTGCCTCATTTATCCTAGCAGTTAGAGCCTCCATTTTTTATTGCATCTCATTAATATTCTTTTTGATTTTGACTTGATTTGATTTTATTCTTTTATTTCTCCAGAAAGGGATTCCCTAGTGTCTTCTATGCCTTTTTCAAGCCCAGCTAGTATCTTTATAATAGTTATTCTGAATTCTAATTCTGACATCCTACTTAAGTCCATACTGATTAGGTCCCTGGCAGTCAGTACTGCATCTTGTTCTCTTTTTTAATGAGTTTATCTGTTTTGTCATTCTTGCAGAAAGTGGTCACTTTTCTATTTGTAGAGGTGCAGCTATTCTTTCCTTTGCTCTCCAGTTGAGTTTGCAGGTGTTGAGAATGATTTGATAGCTTTCTAGCTGAATTCCTGGGACCAGAAACAACTAAGGTCTTCTATTCCTTCACCATCTTGGACAAGAACCAAGATTCAAGATCAACAAGAAGCAACTGACAGGCTTCTTGGTTTAGCTGTTAGACTTGAATATGGAGATAATGCTGAAAAATACAAGTTGGTAACTGATAATACCAAAAAATGCTGACAATGCAGCTAAGACTGCAGAGCCATTGACCATTTGAATGTAAATAATCCCAGTTTCAAGGCTGGTGTAATGGCTTTGGCTAACCTTCTCCAGATTCAGCTGTCATTATAATTACCTGATAATGCTTAAGGCAAACCGCGTTTTGATCCAGGAGCACCTGACCCAGGATGAAGGTGCTAAAGCAAATCAAACAAAGGAAGGCTTGCCTGTTGCTTGAGACAAACATATTCTTAGTTTTGACATAGGAGATGCAGTTCTTCATGAAGCTGCCTGAATACTGCAGTTGCTGCATAGAGATGAGCTACTGACAAAAAATTCATGAAGCCATCCATGGTAGCTGTGCAGGCAATTATGGCTGATCCAAAGACAGACCACAGACAGGGGAAAGTTGGAAGATGAACATTGAAAGATTTTAGTTTCTCACCTACTTAATATGACTGGGAACCTTGTATGCTTTAGCTTTAGCATGCATTTGGAAATCAAATGTCCCATTTTCAAGGGAAGAATTCTAGAAAATTGGCAATATTCTTAGGATTTACCATCATTGTTTTTTTTTTTTTTTCATTAAGTTCAGAAGGGTGGGGGGATAATATACCACAACTTGTCCATTCTACTATTGGTGGGTTATTTTTTCAGTTTTGTGTAAATGTGAATAAAGTTGCTATGCACATCCTTGTACATATTTTTGGTAGGCATATGCACTCTGTTCTCTTGAGAGCATCCAAGAAAGGAAATTGTTGTGCCCAGCACAGCTGTTTGTTTAGTTTTAGTAAGTTCTGTCAGTATTCCAAAATAGCTGTGCATCCCCAGGCTACCTATCAGCAGTGATTAACGTTTCATTTCTCACACTCTTGATATTACCAGAACTTCTCATGTTAGTCTATCTGGTGGGTAGGAAGTAGATCTCATTTTTTTTGTCTTGTTTTGTTTTCAGATTTACTTATTTATTTGAGAGAGAATGAGTGTGAATGGGGAGAGTGGAAGAGGGAGAGGGAGAAGGAGAGAAGCAGACTCCCTACTGAGTGTGGAGCCCCATAGGGGGCTTGATTCCACGACCCTGAGATCATGACCTGAGCCAAAATCAAGAGCCAGATGCTCAACAGACTGAGCCACCCAGTGTAGCCCCTCATTTTTTTAAACATATTTTTTTGAGGTATAACACACATAAAGTAAACTTCACATTTTTAATGTCCAAATTGAAATTTTGACATATGTATACACCTATGAAATAATCACCACAAAGGCAGTGAACATATCCATCATCTCCAAACATTTTCTGTGCCCCTTTGTAATTTCTTTCCCCTCATCCTCACCTTCCTTTTTCCAAGCAACAATTAATTTGTTGTCACTATACATTTGCATTTTCTGGAGTTTCAGGTAAATAGAATCCCCACAATACGTGCTTTTTGTTGTCTAAGTTCTTTAAGTCAACATAGCTATTTCAACATCCATCTTTATCATTGCATGTATCAATAGTGCATTATTTTCATTGCTGAGCACTGTTCCATCATATGGCTATATCGCAATTTGCTATTCCATTCATCTGTTAATGGACATTTGGGTTATTTCCAAATTGGGGTTATTACAAAAAAAAAAGCTGTTATGAACACTCTTGTCTAGTCCTTGTATGAATATCTGTTTTCTTTCTCTTGGTAAATACCTAGGATTAGAAAGCCAGGAATAGGGGCATCTGGGGGCCTCAGGTCATGATGCCAGGGTCCTGGGATTGAGCACCACATTGGGCTCTCTGTTCAGCAGGGAGTCTGCTTCCCCCTCTCACTGTCTCTGCCTGCCTCTCTGCCTACTTGTGATCTCTGTCTGTCAAATAAATAAAATCTTTAAAAAAAAAAAAAGCTGGGATTAATGGTAGTTGTATGTAGTTTTTTTTTTTTTTTAAGATTTTATTTATTTATTTGTCAGAGAGAGAGAGAGAGTGAACACAGGCAGACAGAGTGGCAGGCAGAGTGGTAAGCAGAGGCAGAGGGAGAAGCAGGCTCCCTGCTGAGCAAGGAGCCTGATATGGGACTCTATCCCAGGATACTGGGATCATGACCTGAGCCAAAGGCAGCCGCTCAACCAATTGAGCCACCCAGGCATCCCAACCTCTTAATTTTTTAAAGATGTATTTATTTTTAGTTGAGAGAGAAAGCAGGGAAAGGGGCAGAGGGAGAGGGCGGGAAAAGAATCTTCAAACAGGGTATCTGGGTAGCTCAGTGGGTTAAGCCTCTGTCTTTGGCTCAGGTCATGATCCCAGGGTCCTGAGATTTAGCCCTGCATTGGGCTCTCTGCCTTCCCCCACCCCTCACCTGCCCCATTGCCTACTTGTGATCTCTGTCAAATAAATAAATAAATCTTTAAGGAAAAAAAAAAAATAAAAGAATCTTCAAACAGACTTCCTACTGAGCATGGGGCCTGATGCACAGCTTGATCCCAGCATTCTGAGATTATGACCTGAGCTGAAATCAAGAGTCCAACACTTAACCTACTGAGCCACCCACGTGGCCCTTTGTTTAACTTTTAAAGAAACTGCCAAACTGTTTTCCAAAACAGTTTTAACACTTTAAATTCCCACTGCTAGCATGCTTGTCAATACATGTTATGGTCCATCTTCTCAATTTTAGCCATTCTAATAGGTATGTGGTGGTATCTCAGTTTGCTTTTAATTTGCATTTCCCTAATGACTAGTGAGAGAGAATATTTTTTCTTGTGATCCTTTGCCATCTTTAGTACATGTTCTTTGGTAGTGTCTGCTGAATTCTTTTGCACCATTTAAAAAATGGGTTGTTTTCTTATTGCTGAGTTTTGAGCATTCTTTATATACTCTATATACAAGTCCTTTATCAGATATTTGCTTTGTAAATATTATCTCCACATCTGAGATCTGTGGCTTGTCTTTTAGCTTCCTAATATGGTCCTTTGAAAAACAATATTTTTAAATTTTGATGAAGTCCAATTTATCAATTTTTTTATGGATTGTGCTTTTGACCTTATATCTAAGGTCCAAGATTTTCTTTTGTTTTCTTCTAGACAGTTTTAGGTTTCACCTTTAGATCTATGATCCATTTTGGCATGATTTTTATATGGTGATATGCTACAATATATGAACCCAAACTGATTTTCTTTTTTACATAGGTACCCCCCCCCTAGAGATAAAACTATAATTCAAAAAATAAATTCATTTCTGGCCTCTGGTCATGGCCACTGAGGACCATTTCCAGATGCATCTCCTCTTCTCTGTCAGGCTATTGCAAATTAATTTGATCTGTAGCTGAACTGTGTCTGGCTGTGTTATGGTTTTCGTGTGATTCAGCTCATCACTGGCTTCAAATTTATAAGAGTGAGACCAGGACTTTATTTTCAGCAGAGCCTGGGACCTGAAAGCTAACAAGATCCTAAAGAACAATCTGGGCTTCATAACTATGTTCAGTTGTTAGCACTATAGGGTTATCTCTGCCAGTTATTGGGTTGCTTGGAGCTTTCTTTGTTCTTCAGTCTAGCTTCCTTCTGTGCTTAGAGATCTCCTTCAGTCTTACTGCCCATCCTCTGGCCTTTGGAGGGAAACTGTTTTTCTCTCCATAAAGGTCCAGAATGCCCATGGGGGTTTCTCCCAGCCCACCTGCTAAGTTTTCAGGCTTTGGTAGTTGGAAGTCTGGAGTGCTTGTGAGGACTCCTGACACATGTCCAGATTTTCATAGTTAGATACTGGAGTATAGGCTTTTATTTATTTATTTATTTATTTAGATTTTATTTATTTATTTGTCAGACGGAGATCACAGAGAGGCAGGCAGAGAGAGAGGAGGAAGCAGGCTCTCCGCGAAGCAGAGAGCCCAATGCGGGGCTCAATCCCAGGACCCTGGGATCATGACCTGAGCTGAAGGCAGAGGCTTTAACCCACTGAGCCACCCAGGCGCCCCTGGAGTATAGGCTTTATGAGTGCTTGTCTCTCTCTTTCATAGTCCCTCCTTTGTCAACCCCATTCTAACTTCAGCAGCTTCTGAAAGATGGTTCACTTTTCTTTGAGTGATCTCGGACTTTTTTCTCATAGCCACAATTGGTGCACCTTCTCTGAGTAAGGCTTAGAGCCCTACTAAGAAGAAGCCCTTCTAGACCATGTTGGAGGTAGGAGGACAAGAGCAGGGAATAACAGTAGTCTGTCAGGGGCCTAATTGTTAAGGGATAGACATCCCTATTCTGGAGCTGGAAGAAAGGGAGTCCTAGTCTGAAGTCCCATAGGATGTCAGTCACAGGTCACTACGCATCAGCATCCCAGCAATAGAGAAGACAGGCAGAAAATCTATTCCCCTTGATTAAGCTGCCCATATGTTTCAGCAACAACTGCTCTCCATACTGGTGAAAGGGACAACCTGTTAGCCTCCCCTCCAGAAGGACTAAGGCTTAGCAATAGCTATGATGAACTGGTTATTTTCTTGAGTTGTCTGGGTTGTCCAACTTCAGGAGGAAGTAGGGGTAAACAGAATAGATACTCCAGAGTGAATAAGTGTCCTTGGATTCCTTAAATATAAAAGAAGAAGATGTTTGTATATGACAGCAACATAATTTTCTGTCAAACTGACCAAGTAGAACCTTAACTGGTAAAGCACCACTCAATGTCAAGGGTGCTTTCCCAAGGTGCTAAGACAGGACATCATTCAGGATATCCGAATTATGAAACCCAGGTACTTGATAAATATTTTTTCTTTTCAACTCACCTTACCATGAAGAGTTTGGCCATGGCAGAATTAGCACCAACAGAGAACGTATTTGCCCAAGTAACCTCTCCAAAAGAGAGATTAAGAAACTGCACCCATCTGTATGATCCTAGCCAGTTATCCATCCTCTCTGAAGCTCACTTTCTTCCTGTATACACTGGAAGTACTAACGTTTGCTTTGTACTTTGTTAACTCATACCAGGAAGATTACGGCAAAGTTTAAAAGTCAAGAAATGACAACTCCTTCTCTTCCCCACTCCAGCTCCCTCTCTTCTACAAACTATAAATATAAGTTATTATAAAATAACCAGAACAATTACACTGACATAAACTGAGCACATACCATGTGTCACAGACTATTCTAAGTACGTATGTGTCTGATCTCATGAATCTATGAATTTAATAACCTCTTGAGAAAAATTCCAGACTTTGAGTATATTACATGCCATAGCATTTACATATAACACTCTCCTGACCATCTGAATAAACCACAAACCCAAATAAACACGATTGAGATGAAAAGATTTTTATCACAGTTGACTCAATCTGATACTAGAATAAGAATGAGAAAAATCAGAGAAAATTTGTTACCTTCATAGCATCTGTTTATTAGGTAATTTTAGAAATTTTTGAGGAAAAAAAATAAGAAGATACAGCTGAAAACATAGCTGTTAAAAATTGATCATTGTAAACGAGATTGGTATGGTGTTGAAGAAGAGATAGACGCATAGATCAAGTACAGAATAGAGAACCAGAAACAGAAAGCAAATATACTCAGTTAATTTTTGACCAAGGAACAAAAGCATTTCAACAGAGAAGGCATAGCCTTTTCAATAAGTGGTGTCAGAGTAATCAAACATCCATTAGCCAAAATAAATAAATAAGTAAAATTTAAAAAGAACACAACCCAAACTTCACACCTTATGCAAAAGCACACTCAAAGTGGATCATAAGCTAAATGTAAAACTGGGGAACTCATAGAAAAGAATATACAAGAAAATCTTTGAGACCTAGGACTAGGTAAAGAGTTCTTAGACTTAACACCCAAAGCGTAATTCTTAAGAGGAAAAATAGATAAATTGGACCTCATCAAAATAAAAACCTTTTCCTATCCCAAAGATCCCACTCAAAGGATGAAACGAAAAATGAGAGACTGGGAGAAAATATTTGCAGATCATCTGCCACACAAAAGCTTTTTATCTAGAATATATTAAAAAAAACCCCTTCAGAATTCAACATAAAAAAAATCCAATTAGAAAACTGGATATTGATACAGAAAAGACATTCATAGACATTTCACCAAATAAAATGTACAGGTGGCAAACACACACATGAAAAGATTTTTGACATTATTAGCCATTACAGAAATGCACACTAAAACTACAATGAGATATGATTATATACATATAGGAATGGCAAAACTGGGGACTTCTAGGTGGCTCAGTTGGTTGAGCGTCTACCTTTGGCTCAGGTCATGATCCCAAGATCCTGCAACTGAGTCCGACATTGGGCTCCCTGTTTAGGGGGTAGCACATTTCTTCCTCTGCCTCTGCTCCCCACACCCAGCCCTGCTGTGCTCTCTCTGTCTCTCAAATAAATAGATAAAATCTTTAAAAGGTAATAAACTTTTAAAAAAGAATGGCAAAGCCCAAAAATAGTAATAGTAGCAAATGCTGAAAAGGATGCAGAGAAACCCATTCACTTATACATTGCTTGTGGGAATATGAAATGTAACACCTATTCTGGAATATAGCCCAGCAATTCCTATCAAATTAAAAATGGATTTATCATACAATCCAGCAATACACTCTTGGTATTTATCCCAGAGAAATGTCTTATTTCTGCACAAGAACTTGTACATGAATGTTCATAGCAGCTTTATTCCTAATGGCAAAATCTGTGAGCTACCCAAATTTCTTTTCTAGGATGAATGGTTAAACAAATTGTGGCACGTCTTACCCTATGGAACACTACTCAGTAATAGAAAAGGAGCAAATTATTGATACACACAACATAAACTTGAAGGAACTTCAAGGAAATTATGCTGGATGAAAAGAGTCCATCTAAAAAGGATACATACTGGATGATCTCACTTATTGAAGGTTGGTGAAATAACCTAATAGTAGAGATGCAGAATAGAGTAGTAATTGTCAAGGGTTTGAGATGGTAGGGAAGAGAGGGGCGTGGCTGTATGTGGTGACAGGAAAGGAGTCTTGTGGTGATGGGTACAGTTGAAAATCATGGCTGTGGCAGTGACTGTCCAAGGGTTCTATGTGAGAAAACAGCATTGTGTTATACGCAACTGTTGAACACTACATCAAAAATTAATGATGTATTATGTGTTGGCTAATTGAACATAATAAAAAAAATTCTTTTTGGAGTTAAAAGAAAAAAGAAAGAAAGAATTCAGCATCAGGCCGCACCCACAAACACAAGTACATGTATAACTGGTGAAATTTAAATAAGCTCTACAGATGGTATGAGTTTCAACAACCTTGATGCTGGTGTTGTACTGTAGTTGTGCAAAGTGTGAACACTGGAGGAAGCTAGAGGACAAGTGCATGGAGTTCCTCTGTATGTTCTTTGCAAACCCCTATTCATTTATAATTATCTCAAAATAAAGAGCTTTTTTAAAAATAATTATTTATTTGACAGAGATCACAAGTAGGCAGAGAGGCAGGCAGAGAGAGGAGGGGAAGCATGCTCCCTGCTGAGCAGAGAGCCCGACGTGGGGCTCAATCCCAGGACCCTGAGATCGTGACCTGAGCTGAAGGCAGAGGCTTAACCCTCTGAGCCACCCAGGTGCCCCAAAATAAAGAGCTTTTTAAAAGCTGCTATGAACCTTTAAAATACATGTAATTTATTTCTCATAAATAGTTTTGCAAGATATACTGAAAAGAGTTTTATATCTGTTAAATTTTCCTGAAATTAAAACCCACTTCCTTCTCTTCTTTCCATTGAAAATCTCTCAACAGAATTATTTTGACAATTTAGAAGCTGGTATGGATAAAACAGACCAGTGAGAAGTATACTTCTATGGTTTCCAGGTGTCCATAAATGGGCTGGACATTCTCTCATTTAGGAAAAAGAAAACAACAAGCTGGGCATGAAAATGTAACTTTTTTTTTCTTTTTTTGACAGAGAGAGATCACAAGTAGGCAGAGAGGCAGGCAGAGAGAGAGAGAGAGAGGAGGAAGCAGGCTCCCCGCGAGCAGAGAGCCCGATGAGGGACTCGATCCCAGGACCCTGAGATCATGACCTGAGCCGAAGGCAGCGGCTTAACCCACTGAGCCACCCAGACGCCCCGTAACTTTTATCTTTAAAGTTTTTCCTGTGCATAGTGCAGGTTGCTTGAACCTCAATACTGTTTCCATGCTTTATTAATTCTTTATTATTTTTTAACATTTCATTTATTTATTTGAGAGAAAGAGAGAGAGTGCAGGAGCAGGAGGGAGGAGCAGAGGGAGAAACAGACTCCCTGCTAAGTGCCAAGTCTACCATGGGCTTGATCCGAGGACTTTGAGATCATGACCAGAGCTGAAGTCAGACACTTAACTGACTGAGCCACCCAGGCATCCCTATTTTATTTTATGACAGTAAAAAAAAAACAGAGATGTTGCAAAAAGATGATAGAATTGTCTTTCAAAAAGGAAGTTCTCTGCCTGCAAATCAAAGTATTATAATAAAAATATTAATATTAATCAATATTGTTACTATATTATTAATATATTAGTATTACACCCATTAATATTATTTTTTGGAAAGCAGATAAACTAATTCCAAGGTTCATACAGAAAAAAATGAGCGGTGGTTTTTAAAATATATCTACAAATTCTTTAAGAAGTGGAGCTTAACTCCCGTCCTTGACCATGACAAAGTGACAGTGTGTCGTTTCTGAGACTGTCATTAATGCTATGTGGCCTCCTTCTTGTTTTTTGTTTTTTTTTTTAACATCACTTGCCCAGGAGGAAATCAACCACAAAACTGTAAGGATGCTCAAAAAGGTCTATGGAGAGGTCTGTGTAGTGAAAAACTGTGAAGTCTTTTGCCAAAGCCCACTTGGAAGTAAATCCTTCGGCCCCCATCAAGCCTTCAGATGATTCCAGCCTCAGCCGACATCCTGACCACAACCTCACGAGAGATCTTGCTCCAGAAGAACCCAGCTAAGCTGCCCTGAAGGTCCTCACCCACAAAAACGAGGCAATTAGTAGCTGTTTACCACAGAAGTCACTACATTTGGGGGTAATCTGTTATACAGCAATAGGTAACTCACCTGAAGAATAAGTAATAGCAGTCATGAGATCTTAAAAACAAAGAATAATACAAGGGAATTAACCTAATCATATAGTAAAACATATTCTAAAGCTTCATCAATTAGCACAGTATGTTACTGGCATATGAATCGGCATACAGATCAAAGAATTACAATAGAAAGTTTATAAATACATACATTCATGTGAAAATGGAGTATATGGTAAAGGCAACGCTTCTAATCAATAGGAGGAAAGATGGCAACTGAAGAACCATCTGGAAAAATGAGCTGGATCCATACTTTACAGTTTATAATAAAACTGAGTTATGGACAGATCAAATACTTAAATATTAAATATGAAAAAAGAATTAAAATAAATTATGGAGAATAAAAAACATTTCTGAGTGGAGATTCAAAAACCATAAAAGAAAGAGTGAAAATTTTGATCATACACACACTTTCTGCATGGCAAAAACATTGGGGATAAAGACAAAAGACAAACTGGAAAAATATTTGCTGTTCATACCCCAAATAAAGCACTTAACCTCCTAAATTATAAAGAGATTTTATGAATCAATAAGGAAAAGACTAACAACCCAATAAAAAGTGAGTACCAAAAAATCATCCAAAAATGAAATATACATGGCTTTTAAACTTTGAAAAGAACCTTAATGACACTCAATACAAGAAATGTGAATTAAAACTAAAGAATGATACCACATTTAATCACATTGTCATAGACAAAAAAATCTTGATATGACCCTATATTGGCAATGGTGTGGAGAAATGGACCCTCCTGTGCACTCCTGGGGGGGGGGAGAGTGAATTGATACAATCCCCGTAAGATAATTTTGGCAATTTTGTTATTTGTTCAAACTGTAAATATTCTCTAGAGAGACTGGAACCTCCACCCACTGCTGGTAGGAATATAAAATGGTGTAATCATTTTGGAAAATAGTCTAGCAGTTCCTAAGGTTAAACCTTATGACCCAGAAACTCAACTCTCAGGTTTCATTTCAGGAGAAATGAAAACACACGTTCACACAAAAACTTGTACACAAGTGTTCATAGCAGCATTACTCGTAATGGGCAAAAACTGGAAACAGCTCAAATGCCCATCAATTGATGCATTTTATTTTATTTTAAGGATTTAAAAATTTTATTTGATGGAGAGAGAGGAGAAGCAGAGGAAGGAGCAGGAGAGGGAGAGGGAGAAGTAGGCTCCCCTCTGAGCTTCCTAGCCTGATGTAGGACTTGATCCCAGGGCTCCGGGATCATGACCTGAGCCAAAGGCTGATGCTTAACTGACTGAGTCACCCAGGTGCCCCAGATGATGCATTTTAAATCAGTGTGTATATGGGATATTAATTGTGTCTCAGTAAAGCTGTTACTTTTTTTTTTTTTTTTTGAAGGAGGCAAAGAGAAAGACTTGTCACATATGGAAGGACAAAAGATGATGTCAAAATTCTTGTCAGAAACAATATAAACAATGAAGACATTGGAACAACATATTTCAACTCCTAAAAGGCAAAAATCATCAATCTAGTATTCTAAATACAGAAATATATCTTTCAAAAATGAATGTGAAACATCACACTTCTAAATAATACTTGAGTCAGAAAAGAAGTCTCAAGAGAAATTTAAAAACAGTTTGAACTAAGTGAAAATAAAAAATACAGGGGAACCTGGGTGGCTTAGTCAGTTAGTCTGCCCTCAGGTCAGGTAATGATCCCAGGGTCCTGGGATGGAGTCCCTGGATTAGGCTCCCTGATCAGTAGGGAGACTGCTTCTCCCTCTGCCTGCTGTCCCCTTCCCCTGCCTGTGCTCTCTATGACAAATAAATAAAATCTTTTAAAATTTTTTTAAAAAAGAAAAAAAATACAGCTTATTAAAATTTATGGAATGTAGTGAAAACAGTGCTGAGAGAAAAATTTATGGCATTAAGCACATATATTAGGAAGGAATATCTAAAATAAAATATCTAAGCTCCCACCTTAGGAAACTAGAGAAAGAACAATTTAAGTCTAAAGTAAGCAGAGGGAAAAATATATAAATTAGAGCAGAAATCAATGGAATTGAAAACAAGGATACAACAGAGAAAATCAACAAAACCAAAATCAGGTTCTTTGAAAATGTCAGTAAAATTGATACACTTCTACTAGACTAATGAAGTAAAAGAGCAAGAAGACAACAAATAACTAAATTCTGATACATGTGCTGATTAGTATAAGTATTGATACAAGAGTGAGCCTTGAAAACATTATGATAAGTGAAAGAAACAAGTCACATGGGACGCCTGGGTAACTCAGCCAGTTAAACAGCTGCCTTCAGCTCAGGTCCAGATCCCAGCGCCCTGGGATCAAGTCCCACATTTGGCTCCTTGCTCCGCAGGGAGCCTGTTTCTCCTTCTGTCTCTGCCTGCCACTCTGCCTGCCTGTGCTCTCTCTCTCTCCCTCTCTCTCTTTCTCTGACAAATAAATAAATAAATAAATATCTTAAAAAAAAAAAAAAAGCAAGTCACAGAACTGCATATTATAGGATTCCATATCAAGTGTCCAGACCAGAGAAATATATTGAGAGATAGAAAGTAGATCAGTGGTTGTGTAGGCATGGGCAGGGAGAGATGTTAACAGGTAGGTGATAGCTAGAAGGTATCTGGTTTCTTTCTTAGATGATGAAAATGTCCTGAAATCAGCTTTGGTGATGGATATACTTATCTGTATGATAATACGCGAAATATATACGAAATATACGAAAAACCACTCAGCATACACTTTAAAGGAGTAAATTGTAGTGTGAACTATACCCAATAAAACTGTCTTAAAAAAAAAAAAGCAAGGTGCAAAACATTATATGTAGCAGGTTAGTATTTGTGTAAGAAAAGATGGGGGGGTGCCAAATATTCAGCACAAAATGCTTACTTACCTATGTGTAATATTTCAGGGAGGACTCAGGAAACTGAATATTCTTTTTGTCTGCAATAGAGAACTACTATCGGAGGGACCCATTTCGAAGAAACTTTACATTGTATTATCCTTTTGCACTTTTTGACTTTTGTACCATGTACAGTTTTAATAGGCATTAACTAAAAGTTAATGAAGTTTAAGCTTTGGGACCCCTCATTTACCTGGGCCCTTCATAAGGCCCTAGGAGGGACCCTAATAATATGTTTACATGGTCATATGTTTTTGTAAAATTTGCAAAAAATGTGACATGTTAACTTCAAACCGTTGATCCTGCTGGTTCTTTCCACTCCAAATTCCCCTCCTTTCACTTCCCCTTTTATGTGATGTGTGGGGGAGGGAGAAGCAGGAATCTAGCTGTAAACATTTTGGGAATGTAGACTCAAGAGATACTTGTAGCTGGATTCTGTGGATAACCCTCACTTCTTGCAGTTAGATTATTGCTAGTTGATCTGGTGTTGGAAGTAACTTCCAGAGATACTCTTATTATCCACTGCACCGGTGCATCTGGCAATGCAATAAGAAGGTGCATGGATGGAACTTATATTGCACAATGCACATGTCCTACCACATGTGTCACCGTAAGTAAGAGAAACAGGTTTGAAACCCATAGTCACAAGACCATCTGGGATATTTTTTCCCAGGAGTCAGAATACAGTTGTAACCAGAGGATTAGTCACATGCATGTCAAAATAGAAGCTCTTTGCTGTCAGAAATGTACTTAATGCTGCCAATATCATTCGTTATTTAAAAATTTTTTAGAAAGTGATTTCTAGCCCTGGCGTCAAACTCTATAGTTGTTGCACCTGTAAAAGTTTAGATACATTTGCCTAAATATTTTCATATCACTCATAAATCGTTTCATTATATCTTTTTTATTTTAAAGTAATATATTCCCCCCAAAAGCCATTCTGATTCCACGTTTGAGCCTCACATTGGTATTGGTCCTCACACCATCTTTCACCACTCTCATCCCCCAAATAGCTCATATCATAGATATCTGTTACAGTAAATGTTTGGTAGTAAAAACTAAGGTTTTAATATTGTGGCACAGGAGTGTCAAAATATTCATAACAACATCTTGGTTTATTCCAGGCAAAGGAAGCAGCACAATGTAAATACACGGAGACTTTAAACAGCTCAATTCATTTAGTGAAATGCCAGTAGTTTACGTGGCTAGAGGGTAGGATGCAAAGGGGGCACAGGCAGAGAAGGTACTGAAATACGGGGGGGGGGTCCGACAATGAAGGGTCGGGCTAAGGGGTATCTGTTTTATCCTACAATATTCTTAATTTTACATGAGCATCAGGAGTTTCATGAGACCCTGTGAAACTCCGTGCAAAATATTACATGTGCATAATGTACATTTTTTCTAGGGAGAGAGTCCGTAATTTTCATTCATTGTTCATTATTCCTAAAGGGTTATTATTATTCTTACTGCCACGAATAGCCACAGAAGAGGAAGTGCGATTCATTCACTCAAGAAATTTTGGGTGGGTTTACTCCTGTCAGATACGGCGCTTCCTTGGCTAAAGTGTGGATGATGGTTTGGAAAAGAGGAAGGGCTGGGATGCAGTCATGGGAGGACAATTTATAGACTTTGGTAACTAAGGCAAGCATGAATAAGATGAAATAAGATCAAAAGAAATACTAGAAACTTTAAGAAGGTAGAATAAACAAGATTTGCTCTCCAGTTGGCCTTGGGAAATGAAAGAAAGGTAGATGTCACTTTTGGTTCTCTAACTTAGATAAATGAAGATGATATTAACAAGACAGAGTACCATCACCGAGAGAGAGGGATAGATTTAGGAATAAATATTATGAGCTCAGTTTTGGACATGTTGATTTTTGTAGCTTGCGGGATTTCAAAGAGAAGAGGTTTCTATTGGGATCTGGAAAGAGAGAAATCCGGGATAGAAGTGAACATCTCAGGGTTCTTATAAGGCAACTTTGAAACACTAAGAGTAGATGAGAGCACCCAAAGAAAGTCAAAGGAGAGAAGCCTAAGAAAAACTCTGGGAAACATCATTTATAGCCAGTCGGATTATTATCAAGAGCTTTCAAGAGATGGGGCGACTGGATGGCTCCGTGAATTAAAGCCTCTGCCTTCAGCTCAGGTCTTAATCCCAGGGTGCTGGAATCAAGCCCTGCATTGGACTCTCTACTCAGCAGGAAGCCTGCTTCCCTTCCTCTCTCTCTGCCTGCCTCTCTGCCTACTTATGATCTGTCTGTCAAATAAATAAATAAATTCTTTTTTTTTTTAAAGATTTTATTTATATATTTGACAGAGAGAGATCACAAGTAGGCAGAGAGGCAGGCAGAGAGAGAGAGAGGAGGAAGCAGGCTCCCCGCTGAGCAGAGAGCCCGATGCGGGACTCCATCCCAGGACCCTGAGACCATGACCTGAGCCAAAGGCAGCGGCTTAACCCACTGAGCCACCCAGGTGCCCCTAAATAAATAAATTCTTTAAAAAAAACCCCAAAACTCTCAAGAGAGACTGAGAAAGACTGAGCAGAAAAGTATGTGAGAACAATGTGGTGTCATATAAGGCAAGAAATTTAATTTGCAATTGGGAAGCAATTGGTGATCTTTTGTGGGATTAATTTTTAGGGAGTCCTGGTGATATAAGCCAGGCTGAAGTGTTAAAGAGAGAAAGGAACGGGACGCCTGGGTGGCTCAGTTGGTTAAAGAGAGAAAGGAACATGAGAAAGTCAAGAATTTTTTCTACTTTTCTTTTTTCTAAATTATATTAAGACATATTTTGCATTAAATAAAATGTACTCATCTAAATGCAGTTTGATAAGTATTGACAAATGTAAACACCTGATTAATCATCATCACAGTGAAAATATAAAACATTTTCATCATCCAAAAGGGTTCTTTGCCCCTTCTAGTCCATACCTTCTGATCCTGGCCATAGGTACACACTGACCTGCTCTTTGTCACTAAGGACAGTTTTTTCTTTTCTAGAATTTCCTAGAAGTGGAGTCATACTATAGACACTCTTATATCTGGATTCTTTAGTTTATATCAGCATGCTTTTGTGATTTGTCCAGGTTGATGAATGTATTAGGAGTTTATTGCTTTTTATTGCGAAGTAGTAATTCATTGTGTGGTTATACCATAATGTATCCATTCACCTCAATTAACACTTTGATAGTTTCCATTTTTTTTTAGTTATTATGAAAGAATCTGCTACAAAAATTTCTGTTCAAGTCTTGTGAGGATATTATTTGCATTCCTCTAGGATGAGAATTGCTGGTACACTGGTATAGGTTTGTAACAGAGAGCTAAACTGTTTTCCAAAGTGGTTGTCCCATTTTACATACCCAACAGCATTGACAACTCATAATATTTCATATTGTCAGACTTCACAATTTTAGTCTTTTTAGTGTGTATATTGCAGCATCACATTGTATATTCTTTAAGATTTTATTTATTTGAGAGAGAGAGAGAGAGCACGAGTGGAGTGAGGGACAAAAGGAGAAGCAGACTCCCTGCTGAGCAGGGAGCCTGATGCAGGGACTCAATCTCAGGACCCATGGACCATGGCCTGAGCTGAAGGCAGACACTTAACCGACTGAGCCACCTGGGTGTTCCCCACATTATAGTTTTAAATTTGTATTTCTTTAATAGCAAATGATGATGATGAAAATACTTTTCAGGTATTGTCATTCATATATCTTCTTTCAGAAAGTGCAAGTTCAAATCTTTTGCCTACTTTAAAAATTGGGGTATTTACTTTTGATTAGTTTTTAAAGAATTCTTGATAATACCCCTTTGCCAGATGTATGTACTGGGAATCTTTCACCCAGCCTGTAGTCTGCCTTGTTTTTAAAAGTGTCTTTCAAAGAGCAAATTATTAATTTTTATGATGTAAAACTTATCAACTTTTAATGTTTTCTCTGTCTTTAAGAAATCCATGCTTATCCTAAAGTTGAAGATATTTTCTTCTGTTTTCTCCAAGAAGTTTTATAGTTTTGGTTTTTATATCTAGGTTTAGAATGTACTTTGAGTCAGTATTTATGTATGACATGAGAGTAGAGGTTCAATTTTGTCCACAGAGATATCCTGTTACTCCAGTACCATTTGTTGAAAACACTCTCTTTGAGGTGCCCGAGCGGCTCAGTCGGTTGGGTGTCTGCGTTCAGCTTGGGTCATGATCCCAGGGTCCTGGAATCATGTTCCCTATCAGGCTCCTTGCTCAGTGGTGAGTCTGCTTCTCCCTCTCCCTTTGCACCTCCCCCTTCTCCTGCCTGTCCTTACTCTCTCTCTCAAATAAATAAAATCTTAAAAAAATTTTTTTTAAAGTATACAATTTGGTTAAGTTTGTACATATCCATACACCCATGATGTACATCCATACAACCCAGACTCCCAGTCTTCTCATTATCTTAGCAGTGTCTTTTAAAAAGCATCATAATATATAAACTATGTTCAAGTTCAACTTATCTATTTGTTCTTTTCTTGACTGTGCTCTAAGACGTCTTTGCCTAACATCCAGGTCACAACGGTTGTCTCCTATCTTTTTTTCTAAAACTTTTGTGGTTTTAGGTTTTTCATTAAGGTCTGTGATCCATTTTGAATTATTTTTTGTATGTGGTGTGATATATAGGTTCAAGGTAATTTTTTGCACATGGATGTCTAATTGTCCCAACACACCATTTGTTAAAAAGCTATCCTTCCTCTGCATTGTCTTGGTGCCCTTAAAACATTTTTTATATTTACAGAAAAGCTGCAAAGATAGAACAAAGAAGTCCATCACCAAGTTGCCCTAATGTTACTATCTTAGTTTTGACAAACCAACTGGGGTTATGTAAGATGTTAACACTAACATTAGTACAGGGCACCTGGGTTGCGCAGGCATTAAGCGTCTGCCTTCAGCTTAGGTCATGATCCCAGGGTCCTGTAATGGAGTTCCCCATTGGGCTCCCTTCTCAGCGGGGAGCTTGCTTCTCCCTCTCCTACTCCCCCTGCTTGTGTTCCCTCTCTCGCTATCTCTCTTTGTCAAATAAATAAACAAAAATCTTTTTAAAAAATTTTAAAAACCCACTAACATTAGTACATTACTATTAACTAAATTTACACTGTACTTAGATCTCTCTAGCTTTTCCTTTCACGTCCTTTTTCTGTTTCAGGATCCAACCGGGGACACCATATTGCACTTGATTCCATGTCTCCTTATCTTTCTTTGGTTTACACATAAATCAAATAAAAATGCACTAGCCCAGAGCATTATAACACAGACAAGAAAGAATGTTAAGCATTATTCTGAAGTGCTAATAGTTGTGGCTCTTAAGATTTTAAAAACAAAATAGAGAATTCCCCTTCAGAGTTTATACTGAACACTAGCATTCTTTTTGTTGTTGTTGTTTTTTAGATTTTATTTGTTTATTTGACAGAGAGAGAGAGAGATCACAAGTAGACAGAGAGAGAGAAGGAGAAGCAGGTTTCCCGCTGAGCAGAGAGCCGGATATGGGGCTCGATGCCAGGACCCTGAGATCATGACCTGAGCTGAAGGCAGAGGCTTAAACCACCGAGCCACCCAGGCACTCTGAACACTAGCATTCTTAAATTTCATGAAGGTCATCAAAATAATGCTGCTTTTAATCCATGAGCCTTTGAAAAAATATTAAAATGAGAAAAACAAATTTAGCATTTAACAAAAAAAAATTTAAGAGTTAATTAAAAAATGAGAAATATGTATAAAATTAGGTGTAACAATTACACCTAATTAAATTCTGCTAATAAAACAAATTAGCAGAAATTAATAGGGAGTTATTGGAGATTTTCAGATATGACAACTCTGGTCAACTGCTATTATGTAATATAGTCATGATTAAAAAAAAAAACCCTAGGCATAATTTTTAACTATCTAGCTGTGGCTTTATTCAACAAAGTGAAGCAAGTTCTGGATGATGGGAACCTACTGTTAAAAGACATTTGTGATCAGTTGTATAAGGACACAACTGTAATGACAGGTGTGAACAAAGCATTCTTTAAAAACACAAGTAAGCACACAATATGTGCTCTGTCAAGCTATTTTTTTAAAATCTCATTGGGGAAAATATGGCTTCTTCGCTACTGGGATTTACTGACTTGGATACAACATTTCGCAACTATTGTTTGTATTCTTTTCAGAGTCATCTCACAGATGAACTATTTTGAAAATACCTGGGCCAACTAGATGATCTGCCCATGATGAAGCTGTTCAAACTTTGCAACATGGGCTCAAAAACATTTTAAGGGCTCCAAAATATATTTTTCAAAGATTTGAAAAGAAACCGAATCATGAAGCTGCAGCATATTTTTTTCCCTAATAGCTGATAAAGCCCTAGTACACCATTAAATTCCTTTTAAATAATTATAAGATTATAGGAAAGTTGAAAGAATATTATAAACTTTCCCTGAATCCTTTATAAACTTTCCCTGAATCCTTTGAAAATAAATTTCTGAGCAGATGTCCATCACTTTAGGTGTATTCTTTCCAACAGACATTCTCCTACGTTACCACAACCAAAATTAGAAAATTAACACTAATATGTTAATCCGATCCTCAGCCCTCATTCAAGTTTCACTAATTATCCCCATAATATCTTGTAGAGCAAAATAATTCAGTTTACAATCGCACATTGACTTCTATTGTCCCATCTTTCTGGTCCTTTTAGGCTAGAACAGTTCCTTAGTCCTTTTTTCATGTCTGTGGTCTTGACAATTTTTGAAATCATGGTAACTTATTTTGTAGAAATGTCTCTCAATTTTGGCTTGTCCGATTTTTCCTCATGACAAGATTGAGGTGATGTATCGTTGGCCGGAATATTACAGATACGAGACTGTGTTCTCCTCAATGCATCCCATCAGGTGGCACATGGTATCCATTTGTCCCATTACTAATAATATCCATTTGATCATTTGATTACGGTCACGTCCACAAGGCATCATTACTATGAAAATAATGTTTTCTCCTTTATAAGTAGTAAGTAATTTGTGGGGAGATATTTGAAATTATGCAAACACCCCATTCTTCATCAACTCACTCTTCAATTTATTTGTTTATATCTGTATAGGCTCACTCTTATGTTTACAATGTGTTAAAATCTTTTATCACTTTTTTTGCAATTTAAAAAATTATAGTAAAATACATAGTATAAAATTTAAGTGTAAAGCTCAGTAGAGTTAACTATATTTACATCTTGTATAAGAGATCTCTAGAATTCTTTCTTTCTTTCTTTCTTTTTTTAAAATAGGCTCCATACCCAATGTGGGACTTGAACTCACGACCCTGAGATCAAGGCTCACATGCTCTACAGACTAAGCCTATCACGTGCCCCTCTAGAATTTTCTCATTTTGCAAAACTGAAAAACTGAAAGTCTATACACAAAGTAAACAACTCTCCATTTCTCTCTCTTCCAAGCCTGGCAACCACAATTCTACTGTTTCCACAACTGTAACTGGAAATTTGGAATCACAATTGTGACTGAGGATTACTCTAGATATCTCATGTAAGTGGAATCATACAGTATCTGTCCTTTGGCGACTGACTTATTTCACACAGTATAATGTCCTCCCAGTTCATCCACGTTGTAGCAGGTGACAGGATTTCCTTCTTTTTAAAATCTGAATTAATACTCCACTGTGTACCTCCGCCATGCTTTATTCATCTGTTGATGGATGTCTGGGCTGCTTCCACCTCTTTGATATTGTGGATACTGCTGCAATAAATGTGGGTGTGCAAATATTTCTTCAAAATCATTCTTTTGACTATTTTGGATATATATTCGGAAGTGGAATTGCCAGATCATATGGTATGTCTATCTTCAGTTTTTTGAGGAATTTCCATGCTGATATCCATAATGGCTGCACCATTTTACACTCCCACCAGCAGTGCACAAGGGTTCCAAATTCTCTACATCTTCACCATTTGTATTTTGTTTTTCTTGATAGTGGCCATCCTAATGTGTATGAAGTGATATCCTATAGTTATTTTGATTTGCACTTCTCTAATGATTGGTGATGTAGAGCATCTTTTAATATATTTATTGGCCATTTGCATATCGGCTTTGGAGAAATGTCTATTCAGGTCCCTTGCCCATGCTCTAACTGGGTTCATTGCTCTTTTGAGAGATATTTGAGAATTATTTATTCTGGATATTAACCTTTTATCACATATATGATTCGCAACTGTCTCCCATTCTATATGGTGTCCTTTTACTCTATTGTTTTCTTTAATGTGCTGAAGTTTTTAGGTTCGATGTTGTCCCATTAACATATTTTTGCTTTTCTTGCTGGGGCTTTTGGTATCATATCCAAGAAATCATTGCCAAATCCAATGCCATCGAATTTTTCTCCTATGTTTTTAACTAGGAATTTTATAGTTAAAACTATAAAATTTTTTAGGTCTTAACTTTAGGCCTTTAATCCATTTTGAGTTAAATTTTGCATATGGTGTAAGATAAGGATCCAACTTCATTCTTTTGCATGTGGATATTCAGTTTTCCCAGTACCATTTGTTGAATAAACTGTCCTTTCCCCATTGTGGTCTAGGCACCCTGACAAAAATTATTTGACCATACATATGAGGGTTTATTTCTGAATTCTCTATTCTGTTTCATTGGTCTATGTGTCTGTACTATCACCTTTTTGTGGTTGTTGCAAAATTGTTCTCAGTTTGGACAGGGGAGCACCCATTCTTACTGGATTCTGGGTCATTTTGATCTGTTCCCATTTTCTGAGAACTTCCTTGCTTTTTGACATAAGATGTTATTACAATTATTATTATTATTATTATTATTTTTTAAAGATTGTATTCATTTATTTGACAGACAGCACAAGTAGGCAGAGAGACAGTCAGAGTGAGAGGAGGAAGCGGGCTCTCTGCTCAGCAGGGCTCGATCCCAGGATTCTGGGATCATGACCTGAGCCGAAGGCAGAGGCTTTAACCCACTGAGCCACCCAGGTGCCCCATATTATTATTATTGAGAGAGGGAGTGCGTGTGCACGCAAGCAGGGGTGGGGAGGAGCAGAGGGAGGAGAGAGAGCGAATCTTAAGCAGATTTCACACTCAGCTCAGAACACTAAGTAGGGTTCCAGCTCACGACCCTGAGATCATGACCTGAACTTTAAACAAAAGTCGACCACTTGAACAACTGAGCCACCCAGGCACCCCTACTCTGTTATGATTCACTTTGCCTGTAACAGCCTCAAAACCAGTCATTTCTCTAAGCAGCCCTAATTCCTTTTAGTGGATATGACATTTAGAAGTCAAGATCCAGACACTAGATATCCTCATTGGTATTAAAGTGTCACTGTTCCCAGACCCTCTGAGTAGATAGATATAGGAAATATATTACATAAAACTCCAATTAAAAAAAACAAACACAGGGTTCATTCAGTAATTCATCCTTTCTGGATTTTTAACTCCCTTCTCAGACAGTGAGAAACCTGTCTTCTATCTCCCTTTTCCTGTCTACTCAGTTCCCTTACATATAACTAATCTCCCATCTCTATTGTTACCGACTCTTTTTTTTTTTTTTTAAGATTTTATTTATATATTTGACAGAGAGATCACAAGTAGGCAGAGAGGCAGGCAGAGAGAGAGAGAGAGGAGGAAGCAGGCTCCCTGCTGAGCAGAGAGCCCGACGCGGGACTCGATTCCAGGACCCTGAGATCATGACCCGAGCCGAAGGCAGCGGCTTAACCCACTGAGCCACCCAGGCGCCCTATTGTTACCAACTCTTATGCACACAAATATCTCATCTCCCTGGTTGGCTTCTGCCACTCTACACCAGTCCACACTCCTGCAGGGATGCCCTCCTCTTATCTGCTTAGCCTCTGACTCCCCACATTGGGTTACTTCCATACATGGATGTTCTCCTAATTGCACAGGCTGTGGCAACCCTTAACAGGCATTCTTTACCTTCCTCAGGATCTGGCTCTCCATGCCAAGGTGTAGCCCATCATGAACATTTTCCTCTTTTACTCTGGGCTGTTATGCTCTAAAAGGCTATTCCACAGTGTGGGCACTTTGGACTCTAACCTCGCCTCCCTATCTCCCCACACCACACACGCCCCCCCATCCAGGCTACTCCTTCCATATGGACGCCCTGCTAATGGCACTTGGGCTCCAACAGCCTATGTAAGGCTGCCCCCATGTGGGCAGCCTCATCACCCTGCTTGGCTCTGCATCACACACTAGACCAGCTACCGGGGAGCCCCTTTTCATCCTGCTCAGGTGAGACCAGGATGCCTTTTTCTATTCTCTGGAAGGTTTTATGTCATTA
This sequence comes from Mustela putorius furo, assembly GCF_011764305.1. NCBI lineage: Eukaryota > Metazoa > Chordata > Mammalia > Carnivora > Mustelidae > Mustela > Mustela putorius. The sequence continues at coordinate 43,672,256 of NW_025422368.1, read as the reverse complement.
GTGTTATTTCTTCCTTAAATGTTTGGAAGAATTCATCTGGTGGTTTCTTTGTGGGAATTATGGAATTCAATTTCTTTTCTCCTTAAAAGATTTTATTTGAGAGAGAGAATGAGAGAGAGTGTGTGAGGAGGGGGAGGAGCAGAGGGAGAGGAACAAACAGTCTCTGCTCTGAACACGGAGACCAATGTGGGGCTCGATCTCACAACCCCGAGATCATGACCCAAGCCGAAATCAAAAGTCAAACACTTAATCAACTGAGCCACACAGGTGCCCCTCAATTTCTTTAACAGACAAAGGACTACTCACTTTTCTCAATTCAGTTTTGGCAAATTGGTTTTTGCCTGGCAGAACTCGTATTAATTTTCCCATTTTCATTCCTGACACTGGTTAGTTTTACCTTCTCTTTCTCAAACTCTATCAGTCTCATTAAGGGCTAAGCTTTTTAATTACCTTTTCGAAGTACCCAATTGTTGACTGTGTTGATTCTCTGTTTAGTATTTACTAAGTTCTGCATTTATCTCTACAATTGCCTTCTATTCCTTTTAAAATTTCCTGTTGTTCTGGTATCTTATCAAGGTAGCTTAAATTGGCAGCTAGCAAATTTCTGTGAATATTCCTGGTAAATACTTTAGGCTTTGTGAGCCCTCGAGTAGTTCTCTTTATGCTGTTAGAGTACAAAAGCAGCCACAAACATACATATATGAATGCATGTAGGTCTGTTCCAATACATCTATCTACCAAAACAGGCAGGGGGCAGGATTTGACGGATGGGCCATATATTGCTGGCCCCTGGCTTAGACCATTATTATGTTTCCATTATCTGTCATTTCTCTTTTGTTCATATTTTGTCTTCCAGTTGTTAAATCAGGTTATTTTTGATTGAGGGACAGAACTGCACTCGAGTGCAGACTTTGAAACTCTGGATGATGTCAATCTTCCTCCAGATAACTCACTTCTGTTTCTGCCAGGCAGGCAGACTTACTTGTAGCACCTTTCATTCATATAGGGATTAAGACAATTTTGAAGCTGGATAAGCTTTCTGGGATCCCAAATAAAAACCTGATATGTATAGTTTTTCCTTGCAGCCTTCAATTCTAATTTGTGTTCCTTTAGCCACATGCATGCTAAAAATTGTGTTTAGCTTCTAGTCCTCTTGGGCTCTATTTCCAGAATTGAAATTTTAGAATGTTTTTCAGAATCTCACATGGCAGACTCATAACTCCTTTCCTAGATTTTAACCCTGCAATTCTTCATGCATGCTTGCTTTTGATGCATTCAAACAGATTTACAATTTCTCCAGCTTTCCCAGTTGTTTTAGGTGAGAAAGTAGGCGCAATCCATTCAGTTTGCCATCAATGGAAACAGAAATCTCTTTGTACTAACCTAGTACACAGTGTGCCTTTTCAATGTAGAGATTGGAATCTTCAGTTCAGAAAACTATGTTGATTATCTATTTAGAACTTCAATTACGTTAGGCTTTTTTTTTTTTTTTTTTGCCTGCCTCTTATTTCTGTAATTTTTTTTTAAGATTTTATTTATTTATTTGACAGAGAGAGAGATCACAAATAGGCAGAGAGACAGACAGAGAGGGAGATGAGGAGAAGCAGGCTCCCCGCTGAGCAGAGAGCCCAATGCGGGACTCGATCCCAGGCCCCTGGGATCATGACCCGAGCCGAAGGCAGCGGCTTAACCCACTGAGCCACCCAGGCGCCCAAACAAAATCTTTTTTAAAATTAACATACATGTATTATTTGTTTCAGGGGTACCGGCCTGTCATTCAGCAGTCTTACACAATTCAAAGCACTCCCCATAGCACATACCCTCCCCAATGTCCATCACCCAGCCCACCCTAAACAAAAGCTTATTCAAAGTATACAAAATTTGTAGAGTACAAATTTGAACATAAAGAGAAGAAAATCAATGCTTGGCCCTTAGTGGGAAACTGCTTTGTTATGCAGGAATCTTTTACACTTGTGCTAAGGAAGAGCTTGACAATTAGTCTTTTCTGTGTCCCCAAACTTCAGATACTCAAATCCTCCTTGCTCCGTGAAGCAATGTCTGTAGCAACACAACCGACAAACCTGCATATTTGGACACGGTTGTCTTTTGAAGATACTAGGCAGAGGATATGGAGAAGTGTTTCCCTAGGGTCTGAGTGTGGTTATTCACAAGAGCAGAAGTGTAGTTACTAATTGCACTGTGTTGGCAATTAGCATTGGAGTCAAAGTGACAGTGCTGCCTTGTGTGTTCTTTAATATATTTGTGTGCCTGTGATATGTGGGTCCCTCTCAAGTGTGGGACCCAGAACAGGGACTCTATTTGTCTAGATCTATGGGTGGTGCTGGAGTTTGGTTATAATTTTCATCTTCTGCACAAAATTTTTTCTGGTTACTTTTTTTTTTGGTCTGATGCCAAGTTTTACTGCTCTACTCACATTTTTCTCTGTAGTATATTTGTATTAGTGCAGTGTCACCATATATGTTTGCTGGCTCTTTCTAAAGCTGTTATCTATCCCTTCTCCCCCACTACTCCAATAGTCTCCATTCGTACTTGTTTTCAATACCACTTACATCTTTTGCCATTTGTGGATTTGGGTCTATAATCCAGATTTATAGGTCAAATCGTCTGTCCCCTTCTGCAAACTACCCCACCCAAAAGATATGTTGAGGTCCTAACTCCAGGTAGATTATAATATGACCTTAGAAATAGGGTCTAGAAATAGAAATATTGAAGATGGAATCAGTTAAGAGTGAGTCACACTAGAGTAGGGTGGGCCCCTAATCCAATATGACTAGTGTCCTTACAGTCATGAAAAGTCAGAGACACTAAGGCAGAATGTCATAATGAAAGCAGGGACTAGAGTCATGCAAATGCAAGCCAAGGAGTGCCAAAGATTGCTAGCAAACCACCAGAAGCTAGGAAGAGAAAAGTACTGCCCTACAGTTTTCAGAGGGAGCATGACCCTACTAACACCTTGATTCTGAACTTCTAGTCCCCAGAACTGTGAGTCAATAAATTTGTTTTAGTGATGGTACTCCGTGACAGCAGTGCTAGGAAAATACTGCCTGCTTGTTGCTCTGGTAGGTGTCTAGAAGGTGGAAGGAACTTTGGATCTAAGCGGTCATAAATTTCACTGCCCACCATTCTCCACACTTACAAAAGAACTCTGTCACTAGAATTCCCTACGTGATTACCCCAAAAGGAATGTGTTCCTTTTGCTTACCAACCTACAAAGGATCCTGAATAAATATAGACAAGGAGTATTTTCATACATGTAAGCAAATAAACTTCTCCACAGTATAAGTGTGACTGCAATATGGAAGACTTTTGAGTGACTGTGAGCTTGTGTCCTTGCCAAGGGCTTACATTATTGGGAACAAAGGCTCTTTATAGGTAGATGTACAGTAAGTTCTGGTAAAAGTCATTATGCCTTCTAAGTCCCATATGAGACACAAGCTTACTGTGTGAGAGAAATGGGAAGCTCCATTGTTAGGACGATGGAAGCCTCATAGAGGTCACAAATCTAGAACTTTAGATTCTTCTGCTATTCCCTGACCAGTAACAGCTCATTGAAAAATATCTATTTTGCAAAACTGTGTACTTCTTGGGGACTTCAAGTTTATATAAGGCAGTAGGGGAAGGGGCTTTTCAAACAAGTGCAGAGGGCTTGGTCACTCTAAATCATCATGACACTTGGTTTGTGCAACACTCCAAACATCTATCAATTAGTAACATCCCTATCCAACTACTTCCCCGTTTATTTGCTGTTCACAGTATTCTTTTCAAGACTATCTCCTCTAAAAAAAAGCAACAAAAATTTTTTTAAAAATTGACGATCTCCTTTCTTGTCTCCCACTCCCTTCCAAGTTCATTCCACTCATCTTTTAATGCTCACCACTCCTCTAAATCACACTACTCTAAGACACCAATGAATTCTGGATTGTCAAATCAAATGGTCGATTTAGTCTTCATCCTACTGAACCCTTCAGTAGCATGTGACACACTTCACACTCTCTTTTGTGAAACTTGGCTTGAGACACCCTCCTGTTTGTTCCTTCTTCTGTTCCTCCCTTCTTTCTTTCCCCTCTTCCCAGGACTCTGGGATCATGACCTGAGCCCAAGGCAGACGCTCAACAACTGAGCCACTCAGGGGACCCCTCACCCCCCCCCCCTTTTTTTTTTTTGGCTCTCTCACCTCACAGTCTGCCCCATCTCAGTATTCTTTGCTGCATCATTCCATTTTCCCTATTTCTAGCCATAGAAGCACCGTAGAGTTCAGTTTGCTGGCCTTTTCTCTTTATCATCACCCTCTTGCTGATCTTACCTGGCCTTTTTTTTTTCCCCCCATTTTTTAAAACTGAAATTCAGTTAAGTATAACATATTTGTTTCAGGTGTACAGGTCTGTGATCCATCAGTCCTATATAATACCTAGTGCTCATTACAATACATATCCTCCCCAATGTCCACCATGCAGTTACCCCATCCTCCTACCCCTCTCCCCTCCAGCAACCCTCAGTTTATTTCCTAAGATTAAAAGTCTCTTATGGTTTCTCTCTCTCTCTGGTTTTGTCTTGTTTCATTTTTTTCCTCTCTTCCCCTATGATCCTCTGCCTTGTGTCTTAAATTCCACATATCTATGAGAACATGTATTTGTCTTTCTCTGATTGACCTATTTTGCTTAACATAATACCATCTAGTTCCATCCATGTCTTTGCAAATGGCAAGATTTTGATGGCTGCATATTTCACTGCATTTATATACACCACATCTTCTTTATCCATTCATCTGTCAGTGGGAATCTGGGCTCTTCCCAAGGGTTGGTTAATGTGGACACTGCTGTGGCCCCACTGCTTTAGTACTTTATTGTACAAATGTCCTATTTATCTATTGTCAGTGGACATCTGAGCTGTTCCATCTTTTGCTATTAAAAATGTTGCTATAAACATTTTTGTTTATATGCCTCCTAGTGCAGAGATTCAAGTTTTCCTAATGTATATATGCACATTTAAAAAGTAGTGCTAAACTGTCTTCCAAAGTGGATATACCAATTAACACCCCTTCCAGCAGTGTTTTTCATTGGATCACATCCTAGCTAATACTTAGAACCAATTAAACATGTTTGGCCTATCTTGCAGATATTTCAATTGAAATGACACCTGTGAATTTAATATGCTTTTCTTAGATAACTAATGAAGTTAGAAATAATTTCACATAATTATGGAATGTTCTGTGAAATGTCAGTTCATGTCTGTTGCCCATTTTTCTGTTGGGTTTTTGTCATTCTTACAGATCTGGGTTTTTATATTTTTGATACTAGTCCTTCCAGACTGCAGCTTCTCTTTGCATTCTGTGGTTATCTTCTAATAAGAAGTTCCTAATGTATTCACATTTATCAATATTGCCCTTTGATGTGTACCTTGCCTTAAGAAATTCTAATCTAGTCATAAAAGTACTTTCCAGATTTTCTTGTATTTCCTGTATTTTCTAACTTTGCCTCTCAGATTCAGTCCACATTTAATCCACCTAGAACTGGTACTTACATATAGCATTAGGCAAAAATCCTAGTTTTTCTCAGAACAGTCCAGAGTAATTTGCATTCTAGCATAAATCTAGCTTTCATACATGTGGTTTTGGCCTCTGCATATTGTTCCATAGTCTGTTTATCTATTCTTGCACCATGACTTAGTACACTGCACTCTCTTATTAGAAGTTTTGACTGACGGGCATCTTCCCACATCTCATTGTTGTTCATCATCTGCCTTTAATTTCCACATAAGGCTGAGAAACAGGCTATCCAGTTCAATAACAAAAAGAAAGAAACCTCTTGGAATTTTAATTGAATTTGTACTAATGCTAGATCAGTTTGGGGGAACTGTCAAATTTACAATACTTTTTATTCATGAACATGGTATGTCCATTAATTTGGATCTAAATTAAGATCTTCCAGTAAAGGCTTAAAACTCTCCAAAAGAGGGCTTCCACATCTTTGATTAAATTTAATACTAGCTCTTTACATCTGATTTCTGTATTTTGTGTTCACAGAGCTTGTTAACCTATTAATTCTAATAATTTAACTTCGGTCTTTCATATCATCTCCTATCACCTGGAAATAATGACCACTAACGAGACCCACTATTACATTCTCTAGGGTGACTCCTCTGACTCCATAGTAGAGATCACTGCTTTGCTACTGAATCTTTCTAAATTTGTTTCCTTGTCTATAAAATGAGGAACCCTAATAATACTGTTTTGACACTTACATGAAATAACACATGGGAAGTGGCCAGCATCTATTAGTCTCATCAACTCTTTTTTTCCAGACAGCACATTGCTTTTTTTTATGTTCAAGGTATTTTGCACATTGCAATAATTTTAAATATTCATTGAATAGAAATTATTCTATTTCCTGGCTCACAAAAACAGAAGGAATATTCCTTGGCTTATAACTCATTCCTGAATCCCATACTTAGCAGAGAAGAGGCACTCAAATTCTAAAGAAGATAGGCTTTCACGTAGGGTTAAAAACAAAAACAGTATTGGGGGGCACCTGGGTGGCTCAGCAGGTTAGGGCCTCTACCTTCGGCTCAGGTCATGATCCCAGGGTCCTGGGATAGTGCCCTGCGTCAGGCTCTCTGCCCAGCGGGGAGCCTGCTTCTCCCTCTCTCTCTGACTGACTCTCTGCCTACTTGTGATCTCTGTCTGTCAAATAAATAAAGAAATAAAATCTTTAAATCTTAAAATCTTTAAATCTTTTGTTTAAAAAACAAAACAAAATGGTATTATGTAACTAAATAAAGGTAAGTCTACTGTTAAACCTACCATGAGAATTCTGTTTAGAATGACATTAGGAAACTGTATACACCTCTTCAAAGAAACATTAAATATATTCTTTAATTAAAGTAACAGTCTCTGTAGAAGTACAAAATTTGCAGGTAATTTGAAAACTAAGCTTAATATTTTGGAAAGACTCAATAAAGAAGACTCACTTTAAAAATCACAGTTGACAATGACACCACTTCATATCCATTAAGACGGCTACCATCAGAAAAATGAAAAGTAAGTGTTGGTCAGGGTGTGGAGAAACTGAAATCCTTATGCATTGCTAGTGGGCATATAAAATGATGCACCTGCTATGGGAAAGTCTTTGGGGTTCAACAGAATCAGCACATCTGATTCAACAATTCCACTGCTAGGTATATACCCCCAAAGAATTGCAAGCAGGACTCATACACCAATGTTCACAGCAGCATTATTCACCACAGCCAAAAGATGGAAAAACCCTAATGCCCACCAACAGATGAATGGATGAAAGGTGGTATATACATACAATGGATCAATCACCCATTAAAATCAAATTCTGATACATGTTACATCCTGGATGAACCTTGAAAATATTATGCTAAGTGAAATATACCAGTCACACAAGACCACATAGTGTATGACTCCACTTATATGAGGTACCTAGAACAGGCAAACTGATAGACAGGAAGTACGGGAGAGGTTGTCAAGGACTGGGGGTGAAGTAGGAATGGGGAGTTATTGTTTAATGGGTACAGTGTTTGCTTGGGATGATCCAACAGTTCTGGAAAGGGATGGTGGTGATGGTTGCACATTGTGAATGTATTTACTGCCACTGAAATACATGTTTAAAAATGGTTAAAATGACATTTTAAACATGTTTTACCATTTAAAAGATGCTCATGAATTAGCTCTTAAAACTATTGTTGCAGGTTTCCCTGCCAACCAAAAGTAGACCCCCAAAATAACCTCAGGCTTTTCTAATATGTTAGGACACATTTTGCTAAGGGGTGTACAAAATAAATCAAGATAAAGCTCAGATGCTCACAGTGCAAAGCTATGGTGGTTTGACGCTGAGTGGTTTCCAGGGAAGGAGCCTGGTAGTGCCATTCACTGCTCAGGGTCCACACAGCCTCTGTAACAGCTGGTGGTCAAAAAAGTGATTGACACTTTTACTTTTTGCCTTTTCCCATAAAAGCCAAAAATCCTCTTTCCTCTTGCTTAACAAAAACAAGGCACTAACTTTAGTAAAATTTCATAGAAGTGACATAAATGCAAACTTTTGAAAACAGTGCCTGTTTTCAGGAATACCTGTATACCATAAGCTTAACAAGATGATGTGGTAGAGCTACGAATTTAGAAGACATTCACTCATTCATTTAATGAACATGTATGTGGCACACGCTTATGTAGGAACTTAGGACTTAGAAAATAAGCAAGTCGGGGCACCTGGGTGGCTCAGTGGGTTAAAACCTCTGCCTTCTGGCTCAGGTCATGATCCCAGGGTCCTGGACTCTCTGCTCAGCAGCAAGCCTGCTTCCCTTCCTCTCTCTCTGCCTGCCTCTCTGCCTACTTGTGATCTCTGTCAAATAAGTAATAAATAAAATCTTTAAAAAAACAAAAAAAGAAATGAAACAAGTCATATTCTGAAAGACAACAAACATACCATACATTGTGTTAGGGAGTGTATTATACATTGTGTTAATAAGCACTTGGGAAAATAAAGCAGAGTAAGGGAGTTAGCAGACTCTTTCATCCTTCAACAGAAAGGTGAAAATAAACCTCATTAAGATGACATTGTCATGCAGATATCCAAAGCATTCTAGGCAGGGGAAATGGCCCTGCAAGGGTGAGAGGCAGAAGCATGTCTGGCCTGTTGGAAAACACAACACAACACAACACAACACAAGGCCAGAATGACTAGAAAATAATCAGCAGGGAGAGGGAAGTGGCTTTGGGAGATGTGGTCAGAAAGGTGACATTTAGGCGCCAAATTATGGAGAAACCTTTTCAAGACAGGAGCTTTCCTGATAGAAATGTGTAGCCACTGCAGGATTTTGAAGATAGGATAAAAAAACTAAAAACCAAAAACCCCAAGAGTTGTGTTGGGAAGACTGTAGGTAGGCAAGAGCAGAAAATGGGGAGAACTATAGGAATTATTGCAGGAATCTATTTTTTTTATAAAAAGGTGGTTTTTGGGGCGCCTGTTAAAGCCTCTGCCTTAGGCTCAGGTAATGACCCCAGAGTCCTGGGATGGAGCCCCGCGTTGGTCTCTCTGCTCAGCAGGGAGCCTGCTTCCCTTCCTCTCTGCCTACCTGTGATCTCTGTCAAATAAATAAATTAAATCTTAAAAAAAAAAAAAAAAGTGGGTTTTTTGTTTGTTTTTGTTTTTTGAGAGAGCAGAGGGGAGGGGCAGAGGGGTGGGAGAAGTAGGCTCCCTGCTGATCAGAGAGCCCAACACGGGGCTCGGTCTCAGAACCCAGAGATCATGACCTGTGCCAAAGGCAGATGCTCAACGGCCAGAGCCACCCAGGTGCTCCTATAGCAGTAATTTAACAGGCAAATGATCAAAGTCATGGAAATAGCAAGTGGCCAGATTCTAGGTATTTTCTGATGATTAACAACAAAAAAAGATTTCCTGATGTATTGGATGTGAGGTGTTGAAGCCAAGAGTAATTTCAAAGTTTGCATCTAAGCAATTGAAATGAAGGTACTGGGTATTGCCTACTGAGAAAGACTGTGGGCTTAGCAGATGGTGGGGGAGTGTGAGAGGATGAAGAGCTCAGCATGCTGCTTGATGTGCCTATTAGATACTTAAGGTTTCTAGTAGACAATCTAGGGAAAAGGTCTGAATTGGAAATATAAACTTAGAAACTGAGCATATTAACACCTAAAGCTAAGAGACAGGAAAAGAGCACCAAGACATGCAGGGAGGCTAAGCCTCCTCAGAGTACCCCCAAATTAAAGATCTAGGGAAGAAAAACAGCAAAGGAGACTAAGGATGTAGGGAAAAGTAAAATTTAAAATCTTCATTTTTTAAAGATTTTATTTGTCAGAGAGAGAGAGGGAGAGAGCGAGCACAGGCACACAGAATGGCAGGCAGAAGCAGGGGGAGAAGGCTCCCTGCCGCGCAAGGAGCCTGATGTGGGACTCGATCCCAGGACGCTGGGATCATGACCCGAGCTGAAGGCAGTCGCTTAACCAACTGAGCCACCTAGGCATCCCTAAAATCTTCATTTTTAACTCTCTACTTTATCTGCCTACTTATGTTAACTGATACGGGGGCATGTTCCATTCTCAGCATTTACATAAACAGGGGTAACAACTGATAGAAGATAACTTTAGACAGATTACTGTCTGGGTGTCCTCGAAATGAGAAGTTGTGCCATTTATATACTATCATGTAAAAAATCAGGGACAACACAGAACAGATTGCAATAAGCTTTAGACAGGCAGTTTCCTAGTACACACATATATATACAGCATGTTCACAAGTAATGTGAAATATTAAACAGCTTAAGTTTATACATTTTTTAGAGTTTTAAGTTTTATTATGGCCCAATTACCCATTTTTTTCCTTTATGATTAGTTTGTGGTTTTTAGTATTTAATTTGAAAGGGAAAGCACACATGCACAAGTTGGGGGAGAGGCAGAGAGAGGGAGGGAAGCTGACTCAGGACCCTGAGATCATGACCCAAGCTGTAGTCAGGTGCTTAACCGACTGAGCTACCCAGGAGCCGCATAAATTTATACATTTGGGATAGAATGGCTGCCAGCAATTCTGAAATAATTTCCGGGTTGCATAAAAATAACTTGAACAGACAGGTGTTTACCAAGGATATACTATTAACTGAAAAGCCAGCCATCACGGTTACTCAAATTCACTGAGTAATGATTACCTCTAGTCTTCACATTCTGCAAATCACCTTCTAATATACTGAGCATGTTCTTGGGATAAGTTAGATGCTTCAGTAAATTTTTTGCATTTTGTGTTTTCATTTAAGGGGATTCCCCATCTAACCCACCCCCTAGCTGGGGAAATCTAAAGAGGAAATAATGTAAAATGATTTAGGCAGTTTGGGAGATGAAAAAACCTAAAGTGGTACACAGTGGTTTGTATCCAAGTTTCTATACTGTACGAGGGTGAAGCCCAACTTCTTAATGTCCAAATTGTCCAGAATGTTAACATTTCACAAATATATGCATCTCTCTTAAATAGGATAGCTATAGTAATTATGATGGAGGTAGAACCCACACAAGCAGCCAAGTTTTAAAAAATATATATACCACTAAGTTACTAAGGCCTGTCTAACACAGAAGTATCCAGCACAGTATCTTATGCAGAGTAGGAAGCTCTTTATTTGTGGAAGTGTAACATTTTAAAGTAATATATTCATAAATTCTTACAATTCAGGTATCAATAAAGCTTAAGTTAGCACTTACAGTGTGGGACTGGGGGGGGTGCTTAGTTTGATGACATTCAGCAAGTAACTGAAAAAAGCAGACTTGGAATCACTAACACATTCTAACTTTGACTCAGCATTCTGCTAGGAGTCCTCTAACTCTTCAGAGCTTACTGGCTCACTTGATAAAGGAGAATACTGTCTTTCAGGTGATTTAAGAAACTGAGAGAATAGGTCCAACAGCAATTTTAAAAAATGCTGTCGTCATCCTTCCCCCACCATCAAAACTACCAGTCATCAAGAGGCCGTGGGTGACTTTTCTGCAGGTGGGTTGACAACCTTAAACACGAAAGTGATGACAATAACTAATGCCGTCCCCATCCGGGAGCTTGATCTACCTACCTTCCAGGTGACTGAATGTGTGAAGTGGACTGCCACCACAAAAACGGGAGTCTCTTACAGCTAGACTAACCAAGTCCCAACAAACTGATCAACTTCAGTTCATTCTCCCAAACTTAATAACCACAAACCACAATGCCCTCAACTGTTTTAAAGTCACTAGATGAACATCTTAAGACTACCACCTACCTTCAGCTCACAAACCTCCATATATTTTTATCTATCTACATTTCCCCTCCTGAGGAAGGAGTTCTCTTCTAACGCCAAGCTACTTCCTCTCTGGGCACTGGGCTGGCTCATTAGATAAAGAACGCAGTCCTGATTGACGAGGTCATGAGCAAGCCCCATGTTGGGCAGAGAGCTTACTTTAAAGCAAAACTAAACAAAAAGTCTCCAAAGCTATTTCTTCTCATAATACTGATAAATGAGCATAAAATCCCAAACCAAAAGCCTGGAAGTTGTACTAGACTTCCCCAGCCTCCCCATGTTTTGATGGTTTCTTTTCTATTTTAACTGTTACTACAAAGTTATGATTTTAACCCCCATCTTCAAAACTCCAAAGCCATATAACTAGTCACTAGTCATTTCTTGGCTCTCAAAGGCACAAAATCCACACTATCTCCACATTTTTCCCCCAAAATTTCCCGAGTTGGGGAACGGTATACCATTACATAAGGTCTAAAAGCCATCCTTTCTCACCTCATACCCAAACTTACTAGATGTTTGCAATTTAGCTTAAGTCACTAAATCAACTTAGATTCTTTATCTCTATTATCCTATCTCCCTATAGTCAAAGACTTCTGTAACAGTTTCACTGGCTTACCTTATTCTTTTCCTGACTTAAACTTATAGCCAGTTAAGTTTTTTGAAATGCTAACAATCAACCCTTCACACACTTGGATGATTTCACATCATTCATTTTTGGGACAATCTTTTATGTGATTTACAAGCCCCAGTCTTGGCTTTTGCCCTTTCTTAAAACCCATATAGGCCAATGTTTCTCACTACCCACTTCAGTCAAACTGGCATTCTTCCAATTCCTATTAATATACTCCCTCCTGACACAAAAGCCCTTTTATGCAATGGTCTCTCACTAGAAGGTACGTCCTTTCTCTCTTCACCAAGTCTTATTTGTTCTTCAAGTCTCAATGTTATCATTAAGGAAGTAAACTCTATTTCCTAAAGTTTTCTATAAAGCCCAATATGTATTTTTTAAAGTTAAGATCATGTATATTTATCCCTTATCGGGCATGGACAACAGCAGCTGACAGGAACTGTTATAACATAAAAATCCAACAGCTCTGTTAGTGAAATATAAAAGAGACAAGATGGGAACAAGAAACATCGGAAACCATTTCTAATAACATTTCTTGTTTCACAGTAATGATTAGGTAATCAAACTAGGAGATCGGATAAATTCTATCAATCCTTCATAAAAAAGTCCATCTTTCACTACATCAGGCCTTGACTGACTGCTATGGAGTCTTGTATGGCATCTGGTTAAAAAGTTCCTAGTAATCTTTCAAATACTCTCTGCAGGAGTCTCAATGAACTCAGTGAAAGGTGGATCAACGAATGCAATCTTCTTCAAAATGTAAACATGTAACAGAGTAAGGGAAACAAAGCCTGAACCACAATTTTAGTGGGGCATGGAAAAGGGTCCTAGGAATAGTTAAGAACTTATTATTTCTCATATGGTTATTACTGTTTACAGACCTGTTACTTTCACCACACTCTGAAGCCTACAGGTGAGAAATCCTGGGCCTGATTATAATAGCTGGCATACAAATCCTTACTGAAATCACAATCTGTTACGGTTTTGAAAGTACTCTATGTTGTTTCTAAACTAGCAGGTGAAATATCTTTGCTGTCATCTAGAAACATTTTTCCTTGATTCATGTCTACTAAGATTAATAATCCTCTAAAACTAAACAAATGTTTTCTGAACCTAAGGTTTGAGAATAAAACAGCCTAGAGCTGTTTTTATGTTTTAAGCCTAATTTTAAGCCAGGTATCATCTGCTTTAAAAACCATCAACATTCAATACAGAAGAAAACCACCACTGGTTAGGAGGCTGGCTTAAAGAATACAGACAACAGTCCAATTTCTGTTATACTGTATGTTACCAACAGACAAGAATTATTCATAGCATACACAATGGTTAAATTATGAGCCAAATAAAAAGGACAAACTGTAAAGTATTATCAAAACTGTGTTTTATTTTCAATACAAGATAAATACCATGCTTGTTACTAATGCAGTTTAGGGCCAACAATGGCCATATAGCAAACTGCTGAACAGTCACCTAAATGCTAAAGAAAGAAAAGACAAAGTAAACATTAAACACAAAATTGCAATTACAAACATTTTAATAAAATGGAATGAGCTTTTTAATAGAAGCTAATATGGAAGTCTAGTTCTCATGGACACCAAAAAGATGTCTATTTGATCAAATATCACCTTACCTTTTGCACAGAAATCTTATTGTGAAGTCACCAGAGTCAATAGCTAAAATTTTAAGACTTTCTTTGGCCTTCTGGTATTAGACAAATTATTTACAAACCGTGATTTAGTTAATTCATGGATACTGATAATATGATACAATTTTTTTGTTAAGGGCTTTCCATTAAAAATTGTAAAACAACTTTGTAAGGCTGTACAAGGCTGTAAACTACTTTGCTAATATACCATGGGATGAAGAGGAATAAGAGTAAGAATAGACCTTTTTTTAAGGCTAAAGTCATCAATGTTATAGATGCATTCCTTAGAATACATTATGATTTACCCCAAGGATCCTTTCCCATTAAATACCACCTGAGTACTACAATTTTCAAAGTAAAAAAATAAACACGAATTCACCATTGTCTTTTAAAATAATTTAACTTACAGAATGTTGAAAAGTGTTATGAAGTAACAGTGTGACAAAAAGAAAACACCTTCAAAATGAAGTGTTTTTACTAAATGCAGGGTCTGTCCAATTATGAAATTAATGCAAAACATTTACACCCATGGCAGAATTTTAGGATGCTCGCACATGAAAAACTTTTTGTAGTATTTACTATCCGCTGATACCATTTCAGGATTTGTGTGACTTCAATTAAATGCTACCTAATATTTTAAGACTCCTATTACAATACATTAATATAGCAGGAAGTCTTTAAAACATTAAAATCTGTCTATACCTAACCAAGTGTTTATATGTCCCATACAAAAACCACAGTAGCTGCATACTCAGAGTGAATGCCAACAACCTGAAATTTTAAAGAAACATTGGTTAAGACAAACCTAAATCAATCTAAACTGGATACAATTGCTTGAATATTTGTAAAAATTCATATTGCTTCTTTCTAATGCCAAGAAAGAAGAATGTAAGAACTTCCTCCCAGAAGCCTAGACATTTTAACACATTTTCTATTTCAACTTACAAGGAAACTTTAAATCAGAATCTTTTGATTTCTCTAGTCAAAAATCTCACATTACAAACACAAGGAATGCTATATGTAAGGCCACATCTTAGGAAATTTATAATTTTTGGTTGAATATTTATTAAAAAATTAGTCTAAGGCTTCTAAGAGTCAAGTTGCTAAAAAAATGAAATAAATACTCCAGTGTTTAAACTGAAGGTTAATGTAAAAAAAACAACACACACACAGAGTAAGAACAGAAAAATAGAATGCTTTGCTACAAAAATCCCACTTAATATATTTTAGCACAAAAACATCTAATATGTACAATGGAGAAGCGTGCATTTAAGTACATACAACTGCTGGAAACATTTACAGACGGCTATGGGATGCAAATGAACTTAATGAATAAAATTTAAAAGGCAGTTATCTGTAAAACAGTATAAGACTCTCAATACTGTATTCTCAGTAAAGAATCAGAACATAAACTTCCTCTTAAAATAACAGGCTGAAGCTTAAAACACAAAATTGAAGCCATCTTATAAAATACAGAAAATGCAATGATCATTCAGGTATGAAAACCAAAATGTTGAGAGCACTCCAACAGAAAGTCTCATAGTAGCATTTCATTGTATAAAACAGTATGTATTTAGGTTATTGGCACATTTAAATACATAAGGGAAAGAGAAAGTCTTTACCCTTCCAACAATTTTCCCCTTTCACTATAAAATGTTATACAACATTCATTAAAATCCCGTGTTTATTTTAAGAACTGACCTTAAACTAGTAAAAAACAAAGCAGTATTCTCCACAGGAGAATTAAATGAAAATAATACCTTAAGCTACAATCCATAAGTTATCTGTGAACTCCAAATTGTAGTTAACTGCTTAAAAATATTCTAGGTAAAGGGGCCATTAAATGGGCTAAACTATGATCAACAGCCACTGCAACTTACTCCAAATCTTGTCTATGAAAACTGACAAAATAAACACTTCCAAATTTACATTGGAATATCCTTTCCAAAACATATATCCTTTAGCTATAAGCAGCAAAATCAATTCAAAGTGTTGCTTCAGAAGCAATACCACAGAGGTGCTGCATCACTCATTCGTAACTACTGGCTGAAAGGAATGTGACCGCATAGCACTAATAAATGCCTATGGTTTACAGTTAAACTCAAATGTGTTTTCGTGTCCACTACAATTATTAGTAAAAAGAAATGAAAAAGTCTCTGAAACTCTCTTTCTCTCTTTTTTTTTTTTTTTGGTGTCTATGTAATGATTTATCTCTTTGGATTGTTTTTGTATGTTAAAAAAAAGAAAGAGTTTTCAAATAACATTAGCTCAAAAATGACAGAGGGATAAGAAGAATAAAACAAGGCTTGCAATTTTCACCTTTAGTGCTATACATTCATGTGTTATCAGGTAGAAGATGACCGTAAAAATTAATGGACAAACCAAAAAGGTATTTCCTTCTGACAACACTTAAAAATAACGGACTAGCAGCAAACAATTCTAGGACACTCACATTGTCTGCAACAAAAGTTATGTAATGAAATCAGCCACATAGGGAGAAGAGTGATATATAGAATGAGCAATTAAAGGGTTCCACTGATAAAAAAACAAAACAAAACAAACAAAAAAAAACCCACGAAAAGATAAATGATTTAATTAGTACAAAATTTCCAGTTTCATCTCAAGTTCAAGCGGTTAGATTTTTAGAATTCCATTTTTAAAATGTCAGAAAGTATCTTATTCTCATGGACATTTACTTACCTTTTAAGCTTACTATTAACTAATTTCCCTTGTAATATATTTATGTCCATACTTCTTCACATTAGGACATTGTGATTAAAGTATAAGAAAGCTAACGAATGACAAAACACCTACATACAAAACAAGAAAACTATTTTGATTCAATTCTCAAATAATGTTAAAAAGGCAACTGCATTTTCAACAAGACAGAACACTTGAAAAATTTTTCTGAGAGCAAACAGTTCTGATAAACGCCAGTGATCCCATGCACAAATACTCTAATCACAAAATGTTTTAAAATAAAACTGGCAATAATAGGAATAACTTGAAATAGCTAATTTTGTAAGAACTAGTGTGATAGTGGACAAAACGGAAGGGAAGAACTGCACTGCAAATATCTGGAGGGCTTCTGTAAGTTGCAAATGACATAATATTCAGGGTAACTAAATACTTTTAAGCGCTGCCCTAAAATTTGGCTGTATTTTTAAAAAATCACTGTGTATTATCAGATCACTCAAAAGATAATCAGATCAAAAACAAATTAAACTTGCCTAGGATTTCAACTCAAATTTTTGAAATAGTGATTCGGAATGACCTTCCTATAAAAGTATCTAATCAAGTTGTCACCCTGCCTATGCTAATTTTGTAATTAAGAACACATGCCAGCCAAGTGCTTTTAATGTGGGTCTATATGCAAGGCAGATTTGAAAAAAATCTTTGATTAAGTAACTCTAGCATGAATCAGAAGGTTGCATGAATACACGTAAGATTCCTTGAACTGGTGACAGGGTACACTTATTATCACCCATTACACATACAGGAGATTACAACTCAGTATTAGTAAGCATCACGGCCTTCCAAAATCTATAGTAATCAGAAAATAATACTAATGCTCTCCTTACTCCCATTTGTCTGCTGCACGGCTGTATTTACACTGCCTATGGCTTCAAAAATAAACCATAAGCACTATTAATATAAAACAGCAAATAACTGCCGCATCCAATCAGAATTGTCAAAATATTTCTTCAATGCTAGCAGTTTACAATTAAGCGTTTCAGTACATCTGTGTTGTAATTAAGCTGCATTACTGTAGCAAATAACGTATGGGTTTTTACTAAAATGTTAAAACCACAAATTTTTTTTGACCCCTAACACATTGACTGGATTGCTACGTCTGTGAAATTTTACAAGTTTACATACCATTCAGCAAAATCACAAGCTAACTAGGTAAAAACAGCTAGAAAAGCAGAATATAGAAATATTAAATATCCATGTAATCACCTATTCTAATATCAAAATCAAGGGCAAGAGACACTTAATTAGTATGTTTAATTCACTGAACGCAAGATTAGATTGGTGCATATCCAAAAACGCTATTGCAATGCTTTTTTAAAGGACAGTATAAATGTCATAGTAACATTATCTTTAGATATTGCTGAACACAAGACTTTCCCTGAGGTGTAAACATCAAATAACTTGAACAGCTTTACACATCAGCCCCATTAAACAGTTTATTACAACACTACATCTATTGTAATCAAAGTGGTGCTGTTTACAGACATTATCATATGAACATTTTTAACAAGAACAAACTACTATAAAAACAAGCATTTACTTGACGTTTTTTTTTTCCAATTGCTTGCACATTATAATGGCCAAATGTATATAACCAGTAATAAAGTTGCAAAAGCTATAACTTTTTAAATCACACAGGTTTCCTTCAAATAAAACAGTTAAGCAACATAAAAAATAAAAGTAGAGCTACTGGTTACCATTTATGCAGATTTGCTTTATTCAGATCTATTCCTGTTCATTTTATCCATGAATCCTTACAGGTTCAGTTCAATCACAAGAAGCAAACTGCTGGACAAGCGTCATTTTTCCCCCATGAAGACTGTTTTGTCTTGGAAGGTGTTCCTCTTCCTTCAGCTGTAATGTGTCAAAATTTGTGATGTAGATTTTGCTATTCCCCATAATACACAGAAAAACGCTGGCTTAACTATACATACACAAGTCGTGCATCTACTTCACTGTTACGTATTCTAACACAATAAGCATTAACTGAAACAGTAGCTGCCTTTATGGTGGAGAAATGCTCCCAATTTATGTGCTGATTAAAACTGAGAAATTCTGATTTCATGCTTCTTAGTTATTACTGCCTTATTAATTTAGTGACAAGCAAAAATGAAAATATAGCAGCTGCTGTTTCTGTGATGATGGAAACATTTATAAGTCATTTTCTAAAGTATGCATACTACAAAAATAAATGGAAAAATGCTTGAATGATTTTAATGTAAATTTTTTCATTCACCCACATATCAATTCTAAAGAACTCATTAACAATTAAATGTGAACTGAATATAAAATGCAATTATTTTACAAATTAGTTGTATTTATTTGACAGCATACAGGAACTTCTGCAAATGTTATAAATCAAACTGTTTCATGTTACAAAATTTATAAATAAAATTTATATATAGCTCAGTATGCACATTTAAATAAATATGACATCCACATACAAATCTTTAGACGTAATACAAATTTAAAACATTTACTTTACTTTCACTCTATTCCACCTATAGTGAAATAACTAATGTGGTATATAAGCTAACCAAAAACAAGCTAAAAAAGAATCTACAATGATAAATTTCATTGAAAACTCACACAAAGAAAAAAAAATCAATTTGGTAAACTAAAATTTCAAGAATACAAAAATATGCAAACTTCAGGTAGAGGTTCACAAAAGAAACATTCAATTAACTTGCATGTAAGTCATCACTGAAACACCAGATATTTAAAATTTAAGTTCCAAGAGAGCATTTTAATAAGATGATGTAGCAAGAAGTAAAGGGCACAATATTTAGTGATATTCTTGCCATAAAATTGGAAAGTACTCTGCTTTGTAATTAAGAGTAATTAATATTCTGTCACAACTACAAATGTCGTATTTTATGTCCTTTCCTCCCCAACTAGGCTGTAAGCGTCTTCAGAGCATCAATACACATATGCACTCACACTGCCTAGAGTAAAAACCTAAATTTTACAACTGCAAAAGAAAACAAAAAACAAAAACCCCAGATGTTTAATCCTGAACTTTCTCTTTTAAATAGTTTCTATTTCCCCGCATTTTTAAATGAGATACTTAAGCCATTTCTGTTACCTTTTGTTGTACTTTTATCTTATGTTGATGAAGCTTTAGGTGGAATTATTTCATGGGAAAAAAATCTAGAAAGGCAGCTTTCATAGGTTTTATTTTTGTTCTTCGCAATGTATTTTTAAAAACTGGTATTAAAGACAGATAAGGAATATGTTCTAACCAGAAAAGATGCTGGGAAATTAATAAATCTTACTTTAAAAAGTATGTTATCTCTCTAACCCTTTTGTTGTGATGCGAGAGAGAGATCGGTCATTAAAGAGGGAAAAATTAAAGTCACAGCGAACAAAAAATACCCATTCCTTCCAAAAAACATGTGGCATACACTGCAACTTACTCATTCATCACTCCACAAAGGAGAATTTTACTACTATTTCTGCAGAGAATCCTGTTTGTGAAATTGTAACACACATCTGTTTGCAGGACAAATACACTCATCTTTTGCTTGAATATACTTCATATATCTTTACTATTAAAATTCTCTTATTTTCACCATACAGACATAAAATCTGGGGGTAGTCTGACAGTTTTTATTTCTCTTTCTAAACACTTTACATTTATCCATTTGGAAATACAAATTTTACAATCTCAAACGGAAGCAAATTTGAAGGCAATACAACCCATTTCCAATAATCCAATCCCACAGGATACTCTCAAATTTCTAGTTAGACATCTACATAAACAAAGATACCAAAAAAGCTTAAAAGTGACAAATACATTCAATGCTCATGTTTTCAGAATACCATTTAGTTGAATATGTTAATGTCAAAGTCACACAGTTTTAGCTATAATATAAAAGGAAGATCTATGTAGACACTTGTTAAAAAACTAAGACAAATGTAATCTACAGCTCTTCAATGAAGTCTCTAAAGTAAGCACTAAGTAAAATTTCAATACAGAGAAGCACCTGTATTTTGAGATAATGTAAGATCAAGCCAATACTAACAGCTCAAATTCTGAGCATTTCTGTTAAAACTTATCTAAGCAAATTTGTTAGCATCAGTATTTCTATGCTCATGGCCAATTCACCTTTTTAGTAAAATTCAAATATGTATCTGATATGGCTCTTTCACAGGCTTTCACATTAATAATCAATTAAAAGAAGTGAATATTGAATTGAAAAAAATTTCAATATACTTTTAGAGATGTGCTTCTATTAACTCAGTGAAACAAAATTCACGTTTCTCTTTTCTGAAAATTTCTCCTTAATGAGAGGAATGGGGATGGAGCGGGCAAAAGAAATAGAAGATTCTGAATATAAGTCAACTCTTATAAATTAAAATTCCTTTTCGCAGTGGCTAAAACATAGTACATGAAAATTCTGTTTATTATAGGTATTTACAAAACTTCCCTTCCTACCACAACATCTGGTAAATTTCCTTCTTTCTACCTGTGGTCACAGTACTTACCTTACCTCATTTTAACTAAAGTCTTTCATTATATTATAAAACAGATACAAGATTGTTGCTCTAGGGCAGTTCACTATAGAAATAAACCTCACCACAGTCAAGGAAAACTCATCTTTGTCCCCCAAATTTCACAAAATGGACATTTCAAAATAAGCTACTTATGTGATTGAGAATTTCCTGTGAGGATTAGAACACCCTACCACAGAAGGCAAATTAGTAAATATGCATAGCATATATGACACACTTACCCCTTTTTGGTTATTAAGTTTTCTTTAAAACAATGCTAACTAAATATTCATTCAAAACATTACTTATTCAGAGTGATCTAATTTACAAACTAAAACAATGGTAGTAAATTTCACACTGAGATGAAGGTGAGAGCAAGGTGACTCACATTGGCACTGAATTTTCTTTTAACAGGGAACATTAATCATTTGTAAACAAAACCCATTCTTAAACCACAGTGAGCAAAAAACACACTATACATCTATTCTCAGGATTACTTCCTACCCTCCTGCCACTTCAGTTAAGATAGCTGTGTAATAAGGTTTTATAAATATTAAAAGAAAACCTGGAGCAAAAGAAGTGAAAACTAGCAAATCCAGATGAAGCACAGCAGTTAGGACATATGGTAGAACACAAACACACACAAGGCTGGATAATATTAGGCAGATCTCAGATGACCTAAGAGTTGCAGAAATAATTTTTAAGTATCATCACCACCAGTATCATTTATTGGATGGTTAAGAGAGCTTAATTTTCACATTGGCCTCAAAGTAACACTAAATCTTAAGGAGCTGAAACACATATAAAAAAACCTTTTTTTATTCTTTTGGCTTTGTTTTTCCTAAATTAATGAAAAACTATAAACTAAGTAAAGAATGCAAACCACCCTAAATCTTGCGCAATAACAACACAACCTGAGATTATGGTATCTATGATTAAGTCTTACAACGAAGTGTAGTTATTTAATCCATTTTCCACACAAGATGCTTAAAATTTTTATCAAAAAAATGGACAATGATTTGAAAATATTAAAACCTCTTTTCAGGGAGAGAAAAAGCATGAATAAAGAGTATATTAAAAAATAATTTGGATTCATTATTTTTTGTACACACACACAAAAAAACCTGAATCATTAACAGAAATTTGCTGTGTGGCATTGTTCCAAACAATAAGAGGAATGCAATCTAAAAGAAAAGAACTGTGAAAATTATTCTTGTAAAAAGTGTACAATTTTAAAACACTGAACTACTTTTGTTTTGCTCAGAGTGGTCTGAGAATAGAGGCAGAAATTACAGAATATGAAATACAAGGTATTTACATATTGAAAATTTACAATACTGATATTCCCATTAAAATATTACCTATTTGAACTTGATACTGAATGCTTTTAGAAAAATTAATACATATTTTAAATGAGAGAATGCAATTAACATTACCAACAGTTCAAACACAAAAAAAATTAAGATGGGACAGACATTAACAGCTTGCCAACATCATTAAGTTTCCAGTTAAGAACTTGCCCTTTTAGCCATTCATCATTTTAATAATAAATTACATTATTGTTTTATTTATATACACGCTTACTGACATTCAAGTTAGCTTCCCAGTTACTTGTACTCCATTTAGTCCATTTAAGATTTACATGAAAGCTCAAAAGGACTCATATTTAAAAACTTCTAAAAAGGTCAACAGACCCTATTATGATAATAATTAAATGTGCAGATAGTTTTCTTATTTGTTTAGAAGTTTTCACTTGAAAATATTTAATCCTAGTCCCCAACCCTGTAAATTCACATCTACATTTGCAATAAATATTGTTTGGTATAGCAAAGGTACAATATTCCAGGATAACAGAATTTTTTGCCCTAGAAATGCTTATGTAAAATTTTGCTTGGATGAAGGCACATAACAATATTACAACTCAATTTTGATTAATGTACAAACAAAACATGGGAATTCTGATATGGTACACATCAGTGATTAAGAAAAAATGTCAACCATAGTTTTCAAGTTAGGAATTCATAGTTAATGTCTGAATGTAATGAAACTCAAGCCATGATATAGTTAGGTGTACCCATTACTAGAATGTAATGTTAGTTACTTCAAAGTTTTAAAATGAACAGTGGACTTTTCAAGGAGTTTACCTGGCTGACTATGCTAGTTTAGCTGAAACCAGGAAGAAAAATCATTTAACGTTGGGTATAATCTGGTTCAGAAGCTCCTTGATGGGCACATCCAATAGTGGAGATGTTTAAAAATGTATGGAAGTTTCATTATCATGCCCTCAATAATTAGAAGCTTGCTGATAACTGGCAAAGTCTAAATAAAGATATAACTCATACACCTGTACCTTACTATAAATGAAATGGCTGATACAGCTAAGCATTTCAAGTAAGTTGGCTAAAATTCACCTTAAGCAACTGATGGATACTGAGAATTTTTTCCTAAAATGGGATTAAGATTTATTCAACCCAAAGGGGAAAAAACTCTATCTTTAAAATTTAGTGTTTAGATGTTTAGTGTTTACATGACAGAACATTTAATTAATCCTTACATCCAAAAGCAGTATTAATTTCAATGAGCTCAGTTTTTTTTTTTTTTTTTTTTTTTTTTTAAAGATTTTATTTATTTATTTGACAGAGAGAAATCACAAGTAGACGGAGATGCAGGCAGAGAGAGAGAGAGGGAAGCAGGCTCCCTGCTGAGCAGAGAGCCCGATGCGGGACTCGATCCCAGGACCCTGAGATCATGACCTGAGCCGAAGGCAGCAGCTTAACCCACTGAGCCACCCAGGCGCCCTCAATGAGCTCAGTTTTAAAGTGAGAGATGTTTTGCTTCATACTAAATGTTTTGGGATTTACATTAAGTTCTATAATACAATACATGGAAAACTATTTTAAAATTCAAGTTTTGATAAATATTTAAGATGCATGTTCAAAATGCTAGGGAAGTATTAAAAATGGCTTTTCACTTCAAATAGCCCATAAAACTGTGAATAAAGTAATAGCTAATGTACCATAAAAATAAGATTTATATGTTTATTTTATAAATAGTATTATTCAAAAAGGATCTCATTTGCTAAGATGTATCTCTTACAGTTAAAGAAACTGCTATTCTGCCACAAAATTACATATACTTGATAGTCTTTGCTTTTGCCCATAACAACTTAAATACTAACAATTACTGTGACTAAATTCAGGGTTTCCCATGATTATGGAAAATAATTATGTAAAATGTAGTTACCTGTAAGGGATCTGTTTAAGCCTAATTTAATTTGGATATACCACCAACATATAAAGAAAAATTATTTGTTTACAGAATATCCTTTGTGTCACATGCACAAGCCTCACAGTGCCCTCCCCCTACTTTTCACATGAATAAATGCTGTTCACAAATATAAAAATAAAAACACGTGAAAATGAAGTATAAACAGACAAATTCCCGCTTTATGAAAAATGTACACAAGAAATAGTTTTAAAATACAGAAAAAAAGACACATGATTATGGTTTATGAATGAAACATCAAAGAAAATTATTTCAAGGTTATTCTAACCTGGGATGCATGATTTGATACAACTTAAAATTCTTAGATATGGAGTACCCTGAATCCATTTTAATTAAGTTTCATATCTTCTTTGCAAATTAAAGGATATGTTTTCTTTTATTTTAAAACAAAAACCAGATGCCAAGAAAAGTATCTTTTCTAAAGAGTAGTTTTTTAAGTACAAAAGCTCTTTCAATGCTGAGAAACCATCCTCCTGTATTATAAGCTATTATAGTGTTAGATTGTCTTAAAAATTTTAGGGAGTCAGTTCAAGGAGGGAAACTTTCAATTTACTTTTACAAGTCCAAGCACTATACATACATATGTGTGTGTGTGTGTGTGTGTGTGTGTTATGAATTAACTTCCCGTATTTTGTATTTCAAATAACATGCAAACTATCTGTATAATTAAGACAATTCCAATTTTCAGATTTTAGAAGTAGACATGAGTCCTCTTGATTGTTTTCTTGCTTTCTAAAGACCATCAACAATCTTAGTTTTAACTCAGCAATACAATATTCAAGGATAAAAGGTCAATTTTTTTTTTACCTGGCATTACTCACCTGTCTTTTGTCTCAGATGTTTCCAGAAGATTAAATTCAGAACAAGTAGTTGGACCACTTAAAATGTAGGTATATACTGTATAAACAATAGCCTTGGAGTTATAATTACTGTTAATAACACATATGCTAAATATAACAGGAACAAGGAATACCCACCTTCTTCTAACGATGACGATACTCGCGCTCTCGGTCCCGTTCTCGGTCCCGATCTCGGTCCCGGTCCCGATGTCTCTCTCGTTCTCTGCTTCTCTCTCTATAATAATCATCATGACGATCTCTACTACGGGATTTATGACGCCGACTCTTTTCTCGTGATCTACTATGGTCCCTCTCTCTTGATCGTTCACGTCTTCTAAAAGAAATTACTGGATTAATGCTCTCTGTAAATGAACAGCAGTGGTTAAAAGTACCCAAGGCAAAAAATTCTTCACAAACCTAGTTTAGACTTAGGATATCCTGAACTACCAATAACGATTTACCAACACACCTATAAGCTTGAACTAGAAATTCCATTTTTAAAAATAGTCACATACCTCCCTCCCGCAAAAAAAAAATTTACCCCCAAACGAAGAACCAGACACACAGGGGCAATACATCTTATCATCTGTAACATGTAATAGCCTAAACCAGACACATAGTAACTGAACAAAAAACAGAAAGATAAAGGAGAAAAAGTTTCAAAAACATGTTGTTTCAAACTAAAGATTGTACAGAAGGTAGTTTCTTAGACATAAAAGTCATGAAATTATGAAACTTAAATACATAAAAATTACCATCAAGAGGTGACCTAAGCCTATCAATTTTATAATTGATAAACATATCAATTTTACATTTATAACTATCCCAAACATGATTGTTCATGAGTCCCACTCCACTAAGAAACTTTCTTATATATGTTTGCTGCAGGGGGTGTGTGGTGGAGACCTGGGGGGCATGGTGGGAAGCAGAGTTCAAAACTTAGTTCAAAAGTTATGACTTGTGAGTTCAAAACTCACAAGTTCAAAACTTATGACCACCAGAAAACACTGGGATATAATTCACATTGTTACTCAATAAAAAGAATTATTTCATGAGCTGCCTTCAAAAATAAAACAAGGGCACCTGGGTGGCTCAGTCAGTTAAGTGTCTGCCTTCGGCTCAGGTCATGATCCCAGGGTCCTAAGTCCCAAATCAAGCTCCTGCTCAGCGGGGAGTCTGCTTCTCTCTCTCCCTGCCTTTCCTCCTGCTTGTGCACACGCTCTCCATCAAATAAATAAAATCTTTAAAAACAAAACAAAAAAACCCCCAAACCAAACAAAAACAAAAACCAGGTAATTTAACTGAAATATATTGCTTAAAATACTTTTAGAAATTCTTCTAAATTTTTCACAATTCTGGACTTTAAGCTCTATTACAAAGCTATAATCATCAAGACAGTATGGGTACTGGCACAAAAACAGACACAAAGATCAATGGAACAGAATAGAAAACCCGGAAACGGACCCTCAACTCTAAGACCAACTAATATTTGACAGCAGGAAAGAATATCCAGTGGAAAAAAATCTCTTCAACAAATGGTGTTGGGAAAACTGGACAACCACATGCACAAGAATGAAACAGGATCACCCCCCCCTTCCAAAAAGCTTTTCTTTATTTAAGAGAGAGACAGCGACATGCACAAAAGCATGACAGAGAGGCAGAGACAGAGGGAGAAGCAGACACCCTGCTAAGCAGGGAGCCCAATGCAGGACTCAGTCCCAACACCCAGAGATTATGACCTGAGCTTAAGGCAGCTGCTTAACCAACTGGGCCACCCAGGCACCCCTGAAACTGGACCATTTCCTTGCACCATACACAAAAACAGACTCAAAATGGATTGAAGACCTAAATGTGAGACAAGAATCCATCAAAATCCTAGAAGAGAACACAGGTAGCCACCTCTTCCACCCTGACTGCAGCAACTTCTTACTAGACACATCTCCAAAGGCAAGGGAAACAAAGGCAAAAATGAACTACTGGGGCTTCATCAAAATAAAAAGCTTTTGCACAGCAAAGGAAACAGCTGACAAAACCAAAAGACAACCGACAGAATGGGAGAAAATATTTGCAAATGTCTTATCAGATAAAGGGCTAATATCCAAAAATCTATAAAGACCTTATCAAACTCAACACTCAAAGAATAATCCAATCAAGAAATGGGCAGAAGACATGAACAGTTCTCCAAAGAAGACATCAAAATGGCCAAAAGACACATGAAACATCTCTCAGCATCAGGGAAATACAAATTAAAACCACAATGAGATACCACCTCACACCGGTGAGAATGGCTAAAATTAACAAGTCAGGAAAACGACAGATGCTGGCGAGGATGGGGAGAAAGGGGAACCCTCCTACACTGTTGGTGGGAATGCAAGCTGGTGCAGCCACTCTAGAAAACAGTATGGAGGTTCCCCAAAAAGTTGAAAATAGAGCTACCCTATGACCCAGCAATTGCACTACTGGGTATTTATCCCCAAATACAAATGTAGTGATCTGAAGGGGCACGTGCACCCCAATGTTTATAGGAGCAATGTCCACAATAGCCAAACTATGGAAAGAGCCCAAATGTCCATCGACAGATGACTGGATAAAGGTGTTTGTGTGTGTGTGTGTAATGGAATATTACAAAGCCATCAAAAAACAAAATCCTGCCATTGCAATTACCTGGATGGAACTAGAGGGTCTTATGCTAAGCGAAATAAGTCAGTAAGAGAAAGACAACTATCATATAATCTCACTGATATGTGGAATTTAAGAAATAAGGCAGAGGATCAGAAGGAAAAAAAGGGAAAAAATGAAACAAGACAAAACCAGAGAGGCAGACAACCATAAGACTTTTAATCATAGGAGACAAACTGAGGGTTGCTGGAGGGGAAAGAGGTGGAGGGACAGGGTCACTACGTGATGGATATTAAGGAGAGCAAGTGATATAATGAGCACCAGGTAGTATATAAGACTGATAAATCACAGGTCTGTACCTCTGAAACCAATACATTATACATTAATTAATTGAATTTAAATTTTAAAAATGTAAAAAAAAAAAAAAAAAGGAAAGAAAGAAATCCTGCCAAATTCTGAAATTCACAATAGGGAAGTTAACAACTGCCCGTAAGCTGAAATACCTAGAAATTCTTACTTAGTAGGGCTTAAAAAATTTAAAAGAAGACTATGTAAGGTATGGTCTTCAGCTATGACAAATTTGTTCAGATACAAAAATCCTTACTTACACTGGGTCAGAAAGGTACTAATTAGAAAGCTAAGGACCATGACAAAGACAGGGTCCTTTCCCTTAACTTAATTAAGATTCTAACACCAGATAAAGTATACTGTAGATAGATCTATGAATATCATATACAGATTAAAGATCTACTTTTCAAAATATGTAAAATTTCAAAGTTAGCTATAATACTAAAAAAAGGAACTACCTAATTAGAAAACTAAGAATAGACATTAACTTCCTTGTTCTAAATATTTATTTAGCACCTGTTCTGTACCAAACACTATTTAGTCATTAGAAATACTACAGTTAACAGGACAGGTAAGGCCTCTTCCGTCTTCCAACATGTATGTATTCTAGTGAAAAGAAATGTGCAGTAACAATAAAGAATAGGGGCAGCTGGGTGGCTCAGTCAATTAAGGGTCCAACTCTTGGTTTTGGCTCAGGTTGTGATCTCAGGGTTATTAGAATGAGCCCCATGTCAGGTTCTGTGCTCAACACCGAGCCCGCCTGGGATTCTTTCCCTTTTCTTCTTCCTCCCCCTCAAATAAACAAACAAATAAATAAATGAATAAATAAAATCTTTTTAAAAAAAGACTCCAGTAAGTACTGTGACTACGGTAAATACTATGAAAGAAATAAAAAGAACATGACATAATAACCTGGGAGAAGACTTCTTCTAGAAGTTAGATTGAGTTAAAGCATAGATAATAAGAAGTGAGCTATGTGAAGAGCCAGGGAAAAGGGTTCCCAGCAGAAGGAATATCAGGTATAAAGACACTGAGGTATTTAAGTATTAATGGATCAAAAGGAAGAGAAGAGACACCACCACCATGACTAGAGAATAGTGGGCAAGGGGTGAGGTACACAATGAGGCTAAAAAGACAGGCAGGTATCACACACTGCCCTCAATGTTTAGAGTCTTATTCTAAGAATAACCGGAAACCTTTGAAGGGCTTTAAAAACAAGCAAACACCTTACATTTGATTCAATGTAAGAAGAAAAAAAAATCAATAATAGCTATTGCATAAACAGTAATAAGTAAAATCAAAGTCCTATGTTAAAGTCCCAAACACATTATTATTTTTTTTTTTGTAAAATAACAGTTTTAAATAGACATGAGACAGGAAAGTTTTACCTTGATCCAGAACCATAAGACTTGGATTCAATTCCATGAAGGCAATCTTGCAAAGAGCTAATAAGAACTTTGCAACGATCATCAGCAGATACTTTGGATTGTTTAATTAAAGAAATTGCAGTTACCAATGTCTCAATAGCACTCCCATAATCACCTAAGAGGGAAAGGAGAGACTGAAATCAAAGAAATTGTTTCCAAAATACCATCTAATCATTTGGAGGAAGAGTAATAAATCATTTTATAAAAGAACAAAATAACTGCAGAAGATGTCTTAATTTTTTCAGTGTTTCACCATTTGGAAAAACGTTTTATGTGCATGAAATTAGCACAATTTGTTATTATTATTATTGCTGTGTAAAGCAGGTTATTAATTTGTAAATATGAGAGTCAAATTTAAGCCATTAAATGTAAAGACTAAAATTTAAATCTATACCTAAAAATTTAAAATTATGGATTTTTTTCATTACTTTGACACATAGTTCCCTTCAATGTCTTTTAAATAAACACAGATATGATTTGGGAATATGAATATAAATACTAAATGCAAATGACCAATCTTCAAGATTGCACATAGTTTTAGGCCATTCCTGATAACATAAATAAGAAATATTAATACAGAAATACACAAACCAGCACTGGCATCAGACACAGCTCTTGAAATAGCACTGCTTGAGATTGCCCTATTTCTATTCATGATTTCTTCAAACTCAGCTTCACTCAATGGCGTTCTTGCAGTATCCATTTCCCTGTAAAATAAATATAAACCTTAAATTGCACTCAACAAATTTTCCAAGTTAGTCAGAACAGTATTAAACAACTCATACTAGTTGCTTTTGACAAATGCCTCAGAGCTAGCAGTTATTTTTCCCGAGGGAAGCACACTATTTATCCTACAAAGAGAGTAAGTCTAAGCAAAATTCTCTTACTCCACTATCTTTCAGCTGAAATAAAGTAGCAACTTAGAAACTTTGCCTTTTGGAGGCCAGAGATAATGTATTTACATATCTACAATAAAATATTTTTCAGAGTCATACAAAAAGAAGACACAATAAATTGTTCTGATGAATATATATATAGCATAAAAGTTATATATTATTATTATCTTCTATTTATATATATTTTTAAATGGTGACAACAAAAAATACAGGCCTACACAATTAAGGAGTTTGGTGACATTTATGTTTGGATCCTCTAGGCACAGGGCCCAACTTACAACAGAAGGATAACAAATCTGATTAATGAATAGAAATTCAGATGTGGACAAGATCTTAGACCATCTTGTTTACCACTGAATCCCTGGAAGAGTATCAGGCAAATAAAAGATAGTAAGTGTAAACTGTTGAAAAAAATGGATTAAGTGCCAAAATTTTCTAAAGCTACTTGACAACTTTAAAACTACATGTAAATTATGTGTCAACTATATTTCAATTAAAAAAAAAAACCTGTACATGTACAGTACAGGAAAAGGAAAGTCCTGCCATCTGAGTTACCAGTTACTAACTACGACACTGAGTTGAGGGACACACTAGTAGTTCATTCCAATGAAAGGAGGAAACAGTTAATCTAACTTTTTGCATGCTTTTAAAATATTACTGTTATTACCCAAACTTTATAAACATCCTGAGCAAGTTACAAGTTGTTCAAAATATAGGTGTAATTTCAACTAAATGCCACGACTTGTGCCAATTCTATCCCTCTTAAAAATAAAATCCCTTATTAAAATAATGAGTTTTCTCTAATTTTTGATAAAAAATTAGTCATTAATAACCATCCCCACCATTCTTGAAAACCTAATACTGCAGAAATTCTGTTATGTTAGGAAAAGGATATGAAACTCAAATTTTAAACAGTCAAACCAAGTCATGTAACCCACTCTTATATTCTAATTGTGAACATTTAATATGAAGTCACTCACTGGAATTAAAGTGAACAGAAGTTATATACTAGTTCAACAGTTCTAACAGTTTTCTAAAGAAAACAGCATTTTAAATAAAAGATTTATTTATCTGAGAGAGAGAGAGCACAAGTGGGTGGGGGTGGGTCAGACAGAGAAGGAGAAGCAGACTCCCCACTGAGCAGAGAGCTCAACTTCAAACTCGAACTCAAACCCTGAGATCATGACCCGAGTCAAAGGCAGACACCTATCCAACTGAGCCACCCAGCTGCCCCAAAACAGCATTGTTGACAGTCAAATAGATACAACCTCTAAAAAAAGATAATGGTCAATGAGTTTTGCTTACAATATCAAAGTTATTGCCACGTGTCTGTGTAACTGCATGGAATTAGGCAGAACCTCAAATCCATTCTTTCAGGATGTTATCAGACAAAATGAAATACAAAGTAGTTTAACAGTGATAGTTTAAAAATATAAGCTCAGAAGAAATTAAAGGGGCAAATTCAAATAGTTCTTGGAGAGTAGAAACCTAGCTCTCTAATTATGTTTTGAATATGGACAGTTTTTAAATGACTTTCAAAGGGCGCTAAGAGATCACTTACTTCAATAGTGATTTCCACTGAGCTCTTCTTCAAGCATCACCATTACTTATTCTAATTTCCATAAAAACTTTTTTACAAACCCAAATATACTTGTAAAGCACTGAATATTTCCATTTTAATTAAAAGTTGGTAATTTGCTACTCAGGACTCCTGATCAGCATGAGCTAATCAATAGTACTTATATAACAAACTGATCTATCTAATTCCTAAAATGAAGAAACTTTAGTGCTCTGTGTAGTATCCCCAATGGTAAACTGAGATTCATTTTACCATCTTGTAAGTAGTTTATGGATCCCATTTCTCACTTAAATTATCTTTATTAACCTCTTTTAACTTAAAAAATAATGAAAATGAATCCCCAGAATTTAGTGACTTGCTCTAAATCATGCAGCTTTATCAAGTGGCAGAAGTGGATTACTCCCAAAGCTGTTTTGTATGTCTTTCACCATATGATATTGCCTCTTCTAATGAGAGAATATAATACAAAATATTAAATACCTGGGGAAAAGGCCATAATTTAAAAAAACAAACAAAAACCTTGGTGATGAGAGTGTGGAGTATCTTTCATCAAACAAATACACCAAGTCTACTGTCATAGATACATATAACTTACCTTCCAGGAGGCCCATAGTCACCCCTATCATATGGTGGGGGTCGGCCATATGGATCTGTTGGTGGTGGACCCCGGCTATCTGATGTAGGCATGCCGCTGTTAGTCGGTGGAGGAAAGAAAGCTGGATTCACATGTGGAGCTGGTGGTGGGGCACCTGGAGGTGGTCCAGGAAGATGCGGAGGAGGAGCAAGTGTAAGGGGTGGCCCAAGAGGGCCAGGTGGGCGAGGTGGAAAAGGGCCTGGAGGTGGAGGTGGTCCCTGCTGTGGAGGTGGTGGACCAGGAGGGGGGCCGTAGCCTGGAACTGGAGGTGGAGGGCCGGGAGGAAGCGGACCCAATGGAGGCTGCCCAAAAGGTTGTCCAGGAAAAAGAACTGGTGGTGGAGGGCGATCTCCTCGATTAGGAGGCCCAGCTAAAGGAGGAGGCAGAACCTGACCAGGAGGTGGAGGACCCGGTGGACCAGGTGGGCCTGGAGGACCTAAGGGTGGACGTGGTGGAGTCTGTCCAGCTATAGAATAAAGGAGAGAAGAGAGGAGAGGAGAGAGGGGAGAGAGAGAGAGAGAGAGAGAGAGAAAAGAACACTTCAATAAGGTATTGTAACCTTTATGCCAAGAATATACTTTTAAAGCACAACTCATAGACCAAGATTCTTTCTCTTTAAATGAAACCCATATGGTAAATGCTACACTAACAACTATAGAAGTGCGGTATATCTTTACAAATTTAACTAGTTCAATTTATGCTTAAGAAAAATTATTGAAACAAAAAACGTTAATAAAGAAGATTACAATGCTTAGAGATAGTTTCCATCTTTCAGCGTACACACATTTCTTACAGTGAAATCACCCACCTTATATTCTACTCTGATGCCAAGCTAGAAAGTGAAACAAGGAAAAATGGTCTTGAAAGGATTTTTTAAGAGGTAAGAAAATAAGACGGATGTAAATATTCTATATATAAGTCAAGCAAGTTTGGAGAAAAATAAAGACCTTTTAGGCCAAAAATGGGTATTTCCTCTATGCTGTGCCCCATATGCCATGGAATCCTAGTTTCCAGGAACAAAGGCCGAGTTCCTTTAACAAGATGCTTGATCAAATTTCCTGGATTCCAAAAATAGCATAACAAGGAGAGTAAGTCACATTAATAATGCATTACTTGAAAAAGAGAGAAAAGGAAAAGAGGTATTAAGGTAGACACATTTTATCCATGGTAATTTAAGAAAAATTTTACCTGGAAAAGGTGGGGGTGGCCCTCCTGGTCCTGCTGGTCCAGGAAATCTGTCCCCACCGGGAACAGCCCCTGGAAAACGGCCCCGTCCTCTACCACCTTGTGGAAATGCTGCACGTGAACTGCCTCCTGGAGGACCAGCTTTACCTTCCCCAGACATTTGTCCTGATTGTGTAGCTGCAAATATCCAAATACTCATAAATAGCATTTATTAAAATAGTCCTCTGAAATGTAACCACTGCTATTAGAAACAACTCTATTTCAAAGTTCACGTATGCTATAGGCTAACTTGCGGATGTCTTGGGCCTGTCCACACTACATGAGGAAATACTGGTTAGAAAACATTCACATCGAGTCTCAAAGTATCCAGACTTAAATGTGTTTCCAGTAAGTAAATATGAGTTAATTTCAAAATACCAGTACTCTACAGCAGCCAAGACTAAAATTCTCCCAATAGAAATCTGAATTTCAGGAAGCATATATTATTTTTTATCCTATTCTTCAGTTAAGTCTTAAGTGCTAAGGCATTAAAAGAAAAACCACCACTTGAATTTCTGTTAACTGCATGATCATCCACTAGATCTGTTTAAGTGACAGCATTCATTAAGTGTGTAAAGGCAAATCTTTCCTTTATTCACTTAACCAAGTGAGGGAAGGTCTTGGTGCTAAGCAGAAAATCAACAAATATTTTCTGATTACCAGTGGCTTCTTCCCCACCACAATACATATCCACGTAAGTTCCCTTCAATCTAAGGATTAGAATGTAGTTTCTTTCTCTAGGATGAGAATGACAGGACAAGAATGGAAGGGCTATAGAACCTGCACACTGTTGTAGAATACTGGGTCTGAGACATATAGTTTTCAGTACACAGGACCATAGTCATAAACCAGACTTAAAACCAAAGGATGGGCTTTCTAAGATGGATTCTCCAATGAAGTATTAAGATGACTTCTCTAGTGTAGTATCTAACAAATACTAGCAACATTGGTTAAAATGCACATCTTTGAATAAAGGCCTCTGAGGGATTGCTTACTTTTCCTGGACTGCATTTCAAATTGACTCAGGAACTGTTTATTGCATGGAGTTACAACAGGATTCTGACCATGAAGTTCTCTTTTAGGCAACAGATCCATTAACTTTTTTGAGGATGCTTCAGATCCAACACCAACAAGGGCAAACCTAAAAGATGTTTAAAGGAGTGAGAGTAGGTGGGGAGAGATTAAAAAACTACTGTTAAGGAAATGATGTGCATTTACCTTTATCTAAGAAAAATGAAAATATTTCTTAAATTAAAAATATGCAAGCTCACTCTTGCATCTTTAACTTTTTCAAAATATTAACATACTATATACCTCACTCATTTAAAAAGTGTACAATCCAGTGGGTTGTTTCCCCCCCCATATATTCAGAGTTTTACAACCATTACCACAAGCAATTTTAGAGCATTTTCAATATCTCAAAATCAAACTCCATAATCATTAGCTGTCACTCCATTTCCTTCCATCCCCCAACCCTAGGAAACCACTAATTCACTTTGTGTCTCTATGAATTTGCCTATTCTGGACATTTCATATATATGAAATTATACATATATATTTCATATATATGAAATTATATGTGGTCCTTTGTGATTAGCTTCTTTCACTTAGCATAATGTCTTCAAGGGTTATGCATGCTATAGCATGGCTCATTACTTAATGTCTTTTTATAGCTGAGGAGTATTTCATATGGATATAGCACATTTAAAAAAAGATCCCATCAGTTGACAGACATTTGGGTTGTTTCATTTCTTGGTTATTATGAATAATGCCACTGTGAAAAGACGCCCAACATCACTAACTATCAGGGCAATGTAAATCAAAACCACAATGAGATGCTGTTTCATATCCACTAGGATGGCTATAATCAAAAAGATAAAAAGTACTGATGAGGATGTGGAGAAATTTAAAACTTCATACACTACTGACAGGCATGTAAAATGGTATAGTTACTTTCATAAATCATGTGGCAATTCCTTCAAAGGTTAAATACAGAGTTAACATATAGTCCAATAATTCCACTATTGAGTATATATAAACACACACACCTAACAGAACTGAATATGTGTTCATACAAAACTGGTAAAAGAATATTCATAGGGGCATTATTGACAATAGCAAAAGTAGAAACAACCCTAATGTCTATCAAATGATGGATGGAATAAATAAAGATGTAGTATATCCGTATGGTATTCAGCCATAAAAAGAATACTGATATATTCTACAACATGGCTGAATCTTGAAAACATTATGCTAAGTAAAAGTCAGCCACGAAGGACCACATACTACGATTCTATTTATATGAAATGTTTAGAATAAGAAAACCATAGAAATAAACTGTTAATGGGTACACAATTTCTTCTGGGGATGATGAAATGTTCCGCAATTAGACAGTGATAATAAATATACTAAAAACCATCAGACTGAACATTTTATTTTTTATCTATTTTTTAAAAGATTTTTATTTATTGGCCAGAGAGAGGGGGAGAAAGTGTGTGCACGTACAAGCAGGGGGAGCAGCAGGCAGAGGGAGAAGCAGGATCCCCACTGAGCAAGCACCTCTATGTAGGACTCAATCCTCGGACCCTGGGATCATGACCTGAGCTGAAGGCAGACACTTAACTGAGCCAACAAGGCGTCTCAGACTGAACATTTTTAAAAGGTAAATTTTATGGATGTGAATTATATCTCAATTAAGAAAAATAAATTTAAAAAAGAAAAAAGAGAAAAAAAAACCCCAAATGGCTACCAATTTCATACAGTTATAGGATACTCTAAATTATTCTCAGAAGGGCTCTTAGGAGCTCTTCCTAATGTTCAAAATGGCCCTTTAACTAGATCCCTTATTCTAGTTGACAAATTCTACTGTGTGAATCAAGATTATCTTGGGTCACAACACTCAGAAACAATTTAATGAATTCATTAATTTAACAAACATTTATAGAACACCACCACCTATATCCCAGACCCAATCCAGGGCTAGGGAACAAGAAGTGATCAAAACAAAACCCTTCCTCTCATAGACGTTACGATCTAATGGGAGACAAGACCAATTGGGAAAATACACTATAATAAAGAAAAAACAAAACAGAGTGAAAGGAGCAGAAAGTAGTATTTTGCATAGAATGATGAGGAAAGAGAACTCTGTCAACAGAGGCCTGAATGAAGTGAAAGAGAGCCATGTGGATATTTGGGGGTAAAACCAACCAAGAATAAGATATTATTGGTATAAAAATCCTACGTAGGAATATCTGAAGAACAGCAGAGATAAATGTGGCTGAAACAGTATAAAGGCGGCAAAGAATGGTGTAGGATCTAAGGTCAGACATGTGAACAGATCACACAGTGCCTTTCTAGGGCACAGTTAAGATTCTGTCTTTTACTCTATGAGAGGGGACCATTAGAAGAAGATCTGAGCAGACAAATATTGATGTCACTTTTTTCCAGTGTTTACATTGTGCAGTAACATAAGCTGCAGGGGATTTAGGGTGAAAGCAAGAACATCAGGCTATTACAAAAGTTCAGTAAGAGATAATAGTGGGTCAGGACCAGGTAATATAAGTGAAGTTCGTAAGAAGTGCTTAGATACCCCATATATTTACAAAATATTCTTAATGTAAACTGATACTCTGAACATAAAGCAGACTAAGGCATATTCCTTATTATTTTGCATCTAGCAATTTATCTTAAAAAAATCCAAAATCTGCTCCTAAAAGTTTATATATAGTGATGCCTCTGTAGTATTATTTATAGTAAGCCTGAAAACCCAAATAACCAAAAATAAGAATGGTAAAATAAATTACTGTAGCACACAAGGTATGATGGAAAGAATTAAGACATTAGCGATGAAGTGAATTTATGGATAAATATGTTTTACTCATGTTATGAAACATGTGAATTATAATCCTGTTCTTTTAATTTTTTTTGCACTAAATATACGCTATGAGCACTAGGGAAAAACCTGCAAGTATATTCACTAAAATCTTAAGAGTGATCATGTATGGATGGTGACCTTGTGGCTTTTTATTTTCCTATGTCTGGGTACCTATATTTTACAATGCTGCTCTAATGATCCTATCTCATTTATATAATTTAACAGTTAAATTAAACAAAGCATTCATTTTACATTATTCTCCAGTTGCCCATCTTTCCCCATCCCTTAATCACAGGATAATGCTTCTTCAACACTGTCTTTTCAATAATCATTTCAACCACAAATGGAGAAAACTCAAACTCAGGAAAATTAAATACATCTAATCTAATCTGTCCACACTTCCAACTGCACTAGTTTTATTAAGTTAGAACACAGGGTAAATGAAATTAAGTGAAATGAAGGGAAATCTCTGCCCAAGATCCTTTTGCCAATGTGGATAATAAAGCACGCACACAGTTAGCATTAAGAATTATTACTCCCAAAATTATGATCACTAGGTACTAACTTATTAGGGGAAACAATGAAATTAAAATTCTTACCCCTTTGACTGGCCATTTGCCCGGTTTTCAAAGAATTTTATCTCTAAAATATCATTTACTCCCAAAGAGTGCACTGCTTCAGTTAAGTCTTCATCAGTTGTCCACTGCAAGATATTTCCCCCTCATTAACCATCAAAACATAGCCAAGATTTGTATTGTTTAAACTTGTTTTAAGAGAAAACTCAGAACAAACAAGACAGTTAATGTTCAGTGCAAATCTAAGCAGAGTCACTGTCAGTTAATCTTTAATTTTTAAATGGTATAAAAGCACTTGAGGACCTAACTTCATCCCCTGATAAACGTTTCAGAAATCAGAAGGTATATATCCTTGGAGGTAAGATTTATTTCAAAAAAAGGTGTTGTTTTTTTTTTACTCTTAAAGACTTTCTAGTCTCTCCAAACTTTAAACTCCTATGATACTAAGTTTTTAATAAAACCAATCTCACTTACCACTTCTTCCCTTAAAGGAAATTATTTCAGAAAATAAATTCTGCCTTATATTTGAGTGTAAGATTAAAAAACAACACTAACATGTACTGAGTACCTATCATGTATACTTTATATCAAATATTTAACTCTTAAAACAATCCTGTAAGTCCTATCACTATTCCCCTTTCACACATGGTTCAGTGGAGAAATTTAAAGCTTGTCCAAGATCACAAAAATAATAGATGGACAATCTAAGATTCAGCCTTCTTTAGCAATCACACTCCTGATATTGATACTACTGATACTCTCTCCAATATTATAAAACTGCTCAGACTGAGTGGTTGGAGACTAATTTTTTTAAAAATGTGAACATTTTAAAATTCTACCAAGGAAAGAAGGATGACAGATTTTGATTTCTAGACAACTTTTAAACTTTCGAATGTATGTACTAAATGCTTCTAAGCAGAGACATAAAGATTCCATATGGCTGTTTCAATGATTTTAAGATTTAATGCTAATAAAATCATAAATATACACTGAATGCCCAGTTAATGAAATGCCCAATCAATAATCTCATAAAAACCCAAATTAAAATATAAAGTATATAGCAGTGTTTCCATAATAAATGAGATTTCAAATTTAAAAGCAGAAATAAAATTCAGTAAGTTTGTAATACAAATTAGATAATGAAAATTTCTTTTAAAAAGGATTTTACTTTTTTAAGCAATCTCCACAACTAATATGAGGCTCCAACTCACAACCCTGAGACCAAGAGTTGCACACTCTTCTGACTGACCCAGCCAGGAGCCTAATAATGAAAAATCTAAAAACCCCAGATCAAACTGTTGTTCCTAGAGTTCTGAATCCTGGTTGCAGACTTTACGTGAGTATTTTTCTTTGTAAAACTAGGATAACAGAAGTGTAGAAGTAGTAAAATATAAAAAATATCTGATTTAAACTCAAAATAACTGAATTATATTTAACTGGAATGTCTACCAAAACAAGCTGAATGACCACAAAATTCAAAACTAGATTTGGAATTTATAATGTTTAAATATACTTGAATTTCTCTCTTCATTGCATAAACAAGCATACAGAACATCAAATCTTCAAATTTTTATTTTATAAAACTGGAATAAATTAACTATTTGAACAGTTCAAAACCAACTACCAATCATTTAATTCATATGTTAAGTTTACTTACCCATGTTAGGTTTCCAATATACAATGCAATTCTCTTTCCAGTATATGTATAGACAACATTTGGTGCTGCTCCTTTACCCACATCATCACCAACAGTTGGTGGGAGAGTATCCATGTAATCACGGTCTTCTGGGGCATCTCCATTATTTGCAGATGGAGAGATGACATCATCATACAAATCTATCTGATCATGCCCACCATATTCAGCCTCCTGAGACACAGAAATAATGCTCTAAATTATACAACAGTCAGACTACCACTAAACAGACTGGAATACAAATTCATTCAACTATTTTGTTTTAAAAATCTGGTAGAAGATAAAGCCCCAAAGATCTCAGTAAAAATCTTCTCTTTACTTCACGCCATAGATGTATTCTTGAATGGTACCTATATAAAGTGAGTTTCTGTACAATAAATCCTATTTTCCCACTTACATATATTATAATATGGAAAATAACATTCCTCAGGGATAAGAATGATAGACAAAATAGGTAGTGATGTAAAACTTTCCTTGTTAGTACAATACTCTTAGAGTAGAAGTAATAATACATGAAT
Source organism: Mustela putorius furo (assembly GCF_011764305.1). Taxonomy (NCBI): domain Eukaryota; kingdom Metazoa; phylum Chordata; class Mammalia; order Carnivora; family Mustelidae; genus Mustela; species Mustela putorius. The sequence goes on along the minus strand of NW_025422368.1, from coordinate 43,631,416 downwards.
GCAAAGAGATGGGCTTTAAAAAAATGACACAAAAATATCACGAACAAAAGTCAGAGCCATTATAAATCTTTTAATATTTAACTGCAGACAAATACAACTATTATTTTCTATGGTATTCAGTATCTTGTTTCCCAACTCTGTGCAAGATACTAGTTTTAGAAAAAAGTACAGTGAGCTAAGCCAAAGAAAGAGATGAAGAAATGTGGGTACATAAATTATTCCAAATGTCATTACAAATGAACAAGAAATAGATTAACAGTAAATAAAATATGCATATAACTATCCAAATTAGTATCCAGCAATAGTTTCATTATTCTCAGTCAACAAAGAGTTATTGCTTACCTGAACGCTTAGATCTCTAGTCAATTTAGCAAGAGATATCTAGTCAATTAGCAAGAGAAAGATGATATGAACAAGGATCTAGTAAAGCTCTGCCACTGAGTATCACGAGCAGAATAAATACAATGCCAGTGGATGCCATTTACATGCCTGAATGGTAAGCAAGCAAAAACGGAAAGCAAACAAGAAACAGAAATGTACACAGGAGAAAAATGAAAAAGAAGGATTCTACCATAAATAATTACAAGAAAAATGAAATACAGACGTTGGCAGAACACTCAACACCATTTAAACTGCCCTTTGTAAAGGCCACAGGCTTGACTAGCCAGAATCAGAAGAAAAAACTTTTATCTTCCTTCCCTTCCATCACTAAGTATCTATCTAAATTAATGTGAACGATTTCATTTTTCTTATGAGGTAGAAAATTTGAGATAATAAAAGAAGAGAACTACAATCAAAAAACAACAAACTTGAGAGCCCAGAACCTGGGTTATATCCTCTCATTAATATAACTTATTAAGGAGGAACTGCTATATAAATGGCACATAAGGAGGAGCTAAAAGTTCTAATAGTTTTAAGAAGTATTAGGTGGTAGACAAATGACCCAAAGGAAAGCATTTATAACAGGACTATAAACAGATCAACAAAATGTTGTTATTATAGGCCCCAAGAGAACATAGCTTTGCTTTGTTACCCAGAAGAGCAGTAAAGATTTTTTTAAAAGTGGAAAAAACCTAAAAGGGGAAATAACAATTATACACATAGCTAAAGGAATCTGAAATTTACAAAGTCATCTTCAGGTAATCTTCTGCATAACTGAGTCAACCAATTTACTAATTACATAACAGCATCTTTACATAACATTTTGTTATGAGGTAGAATGTCTGTAAGACTTATCTAATAAGGAATCCAAGATCTCTAGGTTAAGTCACAGAACAAAGCCATCTTTAGCAATGGGCAAAAACTAAGACCACAAATAACTAAATTATGCCTTGATTTTATTTTGTTTTGTTTGTACAGCAATATCAAAATAATCTTTTATAACTGAATTTTTGTTAAACAAAGTAACATGCTCAAATTGCAGTGACAGTAAAAATTAGGAAAAAGGAGTTTAAGTTTTGTTATGAAGTTTCAGTGTAGCTGAAGCTTCAGGCAGCGTAGTTGCAGCAGTGGTTCCATACACTTAAGACACTAAAAAAGATTCCCACAAGGGGCAGTGGGCATTTTAAACTCTTGCAATCCAGTTCTGTACACCAAGTGGAATTATTATTATTATTCAAAGGGAGTTGTGTTTCCATCCTCCTCAGTAGAGACTACAATCACAATATATGGTCTGAGGGAGAGTAAAAAAAGAATGCAAGGATTATTTAAAATTTATATTTTCATGAAACAGGTTTAACACATCATTTGATTTTTCATTAGTTCTAATCTAGGAAAATGTTTACATAAGTAGACAATAATTTACAAGCATAATCGCAGCTACACTAACCTGGTGAATCACAATCACTTACTATTTTTGTCCATCCACGAATTCCTATGTTGACACCAACCAATTTTCCACATTGATATGATTCTACCAATATTTAGGATCAGCCATTTTGTCTGGTAGTTGGACTGCTTCCAATTGGTTGAAGTATGATGCTAATTGAGACCAGGGTCCCGGGGTTTGATATCCATGTGGACTAGTTAGCTTCGCTCTGTTCCAAGGCCACAGCCTGTACTTCTAGCCCCAACGGTATGCATTTGGACGTGGTGAAAAAATATTAATGAATCTGAATACATTTGCTGCCATTACTAAAAATGCAATTCAAATCACATACTCTTGAGGTATCAGTAATCTTCCTTTTCAGCTTCAGCATATCACATCTATCCTCCATATTAAAAAAAGATACAGAACACATCTACTTTCTGTTCTTATTTTTAAAAGGGGAAAAACACATATTCTGAAATTATGCAAAATGTGTATCACAGGTCATATACAAAGAAGGTGAGCTCTGAACATGTACTGAACAAAAAGGAAATAGCTTCTACTGTGTCAGAGAGAAATGGTCAACAGTGTCAAGTTCTACTGTGGAAAGAATCTTCTCAATTATCATCTTTAGGAACTTTTAATGGCATTCAAAAACAAACAAAAACCAACATTGCCCCTCTAACTATTTTAGATGCCAAATGCTGCTCAGTCTAACTATCTGCTTTTCATAATAACTTATCTATTGATAGAGCTGCACATAACATGTAACTTCCAATAAAATAATAGTTCTCGGGGCTCGTTAAAAAAAAAAACAGTAATATTTCTCCTTCCCTACATTCTAAATCGCTATAATCATTCTAATTGCACGGCATTCTTTTAAGATTTTACACTTCAAGATTATGTTCTACATGATATACAAGTAGCTGTTGCCACATTAGAAAAAACAGTTTAAAACAACATAGATAGTAAAATAACCATTAGCTCCCTTCTATAGGCAATGTTTCTTCTTCCCTCCAAGCACTTGTTTTTAGACATATTTTTCTTAATCACTTCCCACAAAATTTTAGTATCACAGATGTCCTGTATATACATACATTCTGTATACCACCACTGGGCTGACCATGGAAAAACCATACAAAACTCTTCAATCTCCCTGACAAGCCCAACATAGCTTTTGGTGATCCTAAATTGTAATAATAGCATCCCTGCATTACACGAAGAGTACCAGTAATGGTACAGCAAGGGCCACTTGTTTTAAAGCCCCTCTACTTAAAAGAGAAGGAGGAAGAGGAGAAGAAAAAAGAGAAAGGAACGTATAAGCCATTTCCATTTGGAGAAATATAAAGAGGGTAGGTTTACATTTTGCATTTACATTTACAAAATGTATTCTATACCAAGAAAGAAAAATACCAGCATGCAATATCCAGTAGAAGATCATCTAATTCATATTTACCTTTAGAGAAAATACATCATTTTCTTATTTTTATCTACTTGTGTTCTGAGTACATTTGAAAATTAGTTTTCAATCCCTGTAAAAAGGTCAACTAATGGTAAAGAAGCCAACCTGGTACTAAAAATATGCCACATGAACCACAAATGGTGGACAATTCACAGGCAGTTGAATAAACTACACTCATAAACTGTAAAACTGAATGGGAAGAGCTCTACTCCCCTAAATATTCCTACCTAAGTTTCTGAGTCAATCTCATTCTTAACCTTACAGCCTTATCTCAGAGGATTTTCTATTAAATATAAATTTACTAAAAATAAGGTTTTCACGGACATTTGCCCAAGAAACTTATTTTCCAAAGTCAGCTAGACAACTGGCTCGAGTAGATACATAAATGATTAAATATAAAGTATACTGAACTCACGAAATAAAGGCAAGCTGACTTACGAGGATGGCTAGGTCCTTAATTTCTGAAGGAATTTTTTCCCAGCAACACCTATATAACATTTTCATTTTAAAACTCAGTAGTCAAAGTACTAAGCACTGTGTTACCAGTGACCTACCACTAGACAGATCAGTAACTAAATTCTATAGTAAGAGCTTTTCATCTCCAAACATGCAAAACACACACTTAAATGTATACAGTGTAAACTTTCCTCAGGTTCCTAGTATTTTTTACTTTCCCCATCAATAAAAATTCTACAAGGATACAAAGGAGTTTTATATGTGACCTGTCAGAGTGTTTTAGTTATGTAGATGTATCTCACCCCCCAACTACAACGCATTTTAAGAGTAGAGACTATCTGAATTTAGTAAACCTCTTTGTTGGCATATAATAATAGATAATCAAGAAATGTATTTTGAACAACTGAGTCTGAAAATTTTTTATTTGGTCTTGGTCAAAATTAAAGTCTGTATTTGTTAAATAGTAGGGATGCCAACTACCACGTGAGAGTACAAATCCCAGCTCAAGCTGTACTGAGACATACTACAGAGGCTGAAACAGAACTGTTTTCTTCTCAACTCCAAATTCAAGTAATGTAGAGGTTTGGAAGTAGTTCAAATTTTCCTTCCACTGGAGTAACTAACTGTTCTCAATTTGGTTATATCCAAAGACCTTTACTTTAAGAATTAAAGAGCACCCATAAAGAATAGCCAAGTCCCTTGTGCCTTCTCTCTTTCTCCAACTTTATTCTTCATTCTAAATCCATCTGGTGAAGAAAGGAACCCTACAGTTTCACTAAATTTATTCTCACCCCATTTCCCAATTCTCTTCTCCTAAGAGAGCTGACTGTCTCATACTTTCTGATGTAAGTTTAATCTGTCCTTAACCAAAATACACACCTGGGGGGGGGGGCTTCATAAAGTACCAATTAAAATGGAAAATACAGACTATAGAGAATTTCAAAGTGCACAAATGCAATTAAATCTGCAGCTCACAGTGAAGAACAAGGATTTTTTTATGAAGGTTTACAGCAGTTTAGAAGCCAAAATAAGTCAAGATTGGTTATAATTAGTAAAACCCAACTACAGTAAGAGTCATAGTTTACTATAGCAACCAGTAGAAATAAGGTCACCAGCTCACAATAAAGTGAAAATTAGATCAGTAATTCTGTAGTTGCTTCTAATTCTGATCAATTTTCAGAAAAATATTTCAGTAACAGTAACGTTTTTATAAAGAGGATGGACCTTGAAAACGACCAACTATCTTTTTGTGGACATATTTTGTAGAGGAATTACCACAGCAAGCAGATTATAAAAGCAAAATAATAACAAAAACAAAGCCTCTATTTAATCCCATTAATCTTTTCAAAAGTATAGAGATTTTACTGGAAAAATTATACAATATGTGTAATATTGTTAATATACAATATGTATAATATTGTTAACAAAACGCTGTTAAGTTTACATCAACAGAGAGCTACATTTTTAAGAGAACCCTATAAAATAGTTCCTTATCTGGGCCACAAAATTTTAATCTCTTCTTACCTCCTGCTCAGTCAGCACTAGTTACTGCACAAGGATAAACAAGTATCACTCCTTCCAGCTATATGTATTAAAGAAATGGCCATCCCAAATTAAGTATGGGAAAGCCTTAAAAAACCTCTTTAATGAAGAGGTCCTGAAGAAAGCTCCAACTCTAAAACTGCACCCAAATACCCAAATTCTTCTTTTATCATGGGGGAAAGGGCAAAGCAAATGTATTTTCTTATAAGAAAACCTGATAAAGATAGTCTTGAACATTCTCTTTTGGATGGAATGTTATACCCATTTGATAAATAAAAAGACATTTCCTAGAGGTCTTTGTCTACTGATCTTAAAAGCATTACAATCTGATTGCAGTGCCCAAGATCATTTTCTGATTTGCCATTGACACAACTCAGGCTTCACCGATCCAAAATATAAACACAATAAAAATAATGAAAAATTTAAAACTTAGCATTTGATTACAATATCCAGTCTTTTACAGAGTAGGAACAATTTACAGCTACCTGAAAAATATTTTTCTTTTTCAAAATACTTAAATCAGAAAAGCACAAAGCCATTCCGGAAAATAAGAACTGTTAAGGAATTCTAGCTTTCTCTCTTTTTTAAGAAAATCTTTGAGGCCTTGGGGCGCCTGGGTGCCTTCGGCTCAGGTCGTGATCTCAGGGTCCAGGGATCGAGCCCCGCACGGGGCTCTCTGCCCAGCGGGGAGCCTGCTTCTTCCTCTCTCACTGTGCCTGCCTCTCTGCCTACTTGTGATCTCTCTCAGTCAAATAAATAAATAAAATCTTTAAAAAAAGAAAAATCTTGAGCCTCTGGTCAGAAATAAAGTCCTGAATGTTGTGGGTGGAAAAAAAGAAAAACACATTAACCACTAAATTTATACCAAGCTTCTCTTACGGACCTGGACTATAAAAAAATAAAGCATTTAGGTGCACTACAGTTAGGCACAATTTAATTTTTTAAAAATGTGTTACTACATAAAGGCAGTAAAGATGGGAACAGCAGGCTTAGCGCTTACACGTCACTACTCTAGTAACGAACGAGATCTTTTGCAAGGATGTCCAACATCAGACATCACAGCTCCGCGGCTAGTTCTTCTGTGGCTTGTGAGATACCGGAAAAACCTTCCATTCTCACTTTCTCCACCTTCCAAAACCTAAATTAGCAGATCCCTCGGAAGGCATTTTACATTCGCTTCCGAAAGTCAGGTCTTAATTACAACCCTTTAAACTATACTAAAAGAATTTCGGGTCAACGTTCTTTTATTTTAATCACCCCTCTTATCTCTTGGTGAGCTACCCCCACCCCCCATCCAACCAACACGCTTCCAAGTCTTCCTGCGGCTCAGGCCATCTACCTTCACAGGTATTTTCATCACAAAAGCCAAGAACAACTGGGCCTCAAAAGCACTGCAAGACCTCGACCACCGAGGCAAGGCCCGCGCGCCGACTTTTAAGCACGAACGCTGGTGCAAAAGTCAAAGGACTTGTTGCAAACGTGCCCACACCGAAGCCGCCTTCAGAAAGTGTGAGGAGAGGAGGAAGAAGACGCCACGCCGAAACCTGTCGCAAACGCGAGCAGGAGCCCAGGAAACTGGGCGCGCGGGATACAAAGGGCCATGAATGCGGCCTTCCATGAGGCGACCGTGCGCGGCCGGGGAGACAAAATGGAGCGACGAGAGGAATCGGAGCCCGAGCTGCAGGGCCGGGGGAGAGGCGGCGGCCGGCGCGCGCCCCGCCGGGCTTCCTGCTTGGCCCGGCAGCGGGGGAGGGGGCGCGGCGGCGGCAGCGGCGGCCCGTTCTCTCCCGCCGCGCACATGCGGCCCCACCGCCCGGGCCTAGCGCGGCGGGAAGCGCCCGCCGGCCGCCGCCAACAATGGGGAGGGTGGCGGCGGCGAGGGAGGGGCCGGCGGCGGCTGCACGGCGGCCCGCGTCCGCGCTCCGGGCCCCGCGGCGGGCCGCATCACCCGCGGCCCGCGAAACGACGCGGTAGAACGAGGGGCGAGGGGGGCGCCGCGCCGGGGTCGGACGGCGCGGCCCACAGGCGGCAAGGGCGCACGGTCTGCAGCGGCGCCGGCTCGCAGCCTGCGGCGGGCCCCGGGTCAGCGTCCGGACCGCAGCGCCGCCCGCTTCGGCGGCGTGGGCACGGGCCCTCACGTACCTGGTTGAACTCTTCACCCACATCCGCGTAAATGTCTATGTGGTCCACACCGTCCGCCATCTTCTCTCGGCCGAGGCCGCCGCCGCCTCCTGCAGGTCTGCCCGCCGCGGCAGCAGCAGCGGATCTAGCGGCGGGGGCGGGGCGCTCTGCGTCACTTCCGAGGCCCGAGGGACGAGGCGGGGGTGGCCGGGGGCGGCGGTCTTCTCAGCAGCCGGGCCGCTCGGCGGGCGCGGAGAAAAAGCCTGCGTCTCTGCTGGCGGAGGCGGCTTCTTTTGTGTGTAGGTTAGGCCTGGGGTTTGCGGGGCACATCCCAGCTCTTTCCAGAGACGGGGTTTTCACGTTGCCTCTGGCACACTCAAACGTTTTGTACTATTTTCATTTCTCAGTTTTTCTCACGGTTCTCACAGCCAGGGCTTCTAGAGAGGTGGAAGTTTTTTTTATGTCCGTGATTACATACGGAGTGTAACCCAGCATTCTGGGAGCGCCTTGAGAGCGAAAACGATGTTCTTATCCCCGCATCCTCAGAGACCCACCGTTTCATCTGCCTAGTAAACGCTGGATTCCCGTGGCTTGTTATCTTAGGCAATTTGCAAGCTACTTAGGTTATTTGCATGCCATTTATGTTTGCTTCTCTACCTCCCGTCACCTTCTCCTTTCATCTCCTCTTTCCCCGTCCGTTGCCCTTCAGTTTTACCCCCTTAGATCGCAGTTGGTTTTTCTCTGAATACTTCAAACGCCTCCAACTTGAATGCAGCCATCCTAGAGCCCACCCGGCACGATAGAGGCATCTTGAGGCAAGGGGCTTCTCTCTTAGAACCATCGAATGTCTGAGCGAGAAGGGACCTGGAAAAGGCGTCATTAGCTCCAAACATCTATTTTTCAAATGAGGGAACTGAGGCCAAATAGAAGGTGAGTGAGTTAACCGGGATCACGTGATCAATTGAGACCGCTTTCTGCCACCAATATTTTATTCAAAGATGTCTCCGGTTAGAAACCTCACTCCTTCTCTATTTCTTTTTCACCCATTTGAAAAACCACCAAATTAGAGTGTTGGCTAAGATGCAGAAATCGCTCACACAATGATAAGCCAAAGAAGATCCACCTGTACTTGGTATGTTGGAAGAAGCTTCGTTGGAGTCTTACAGACCAGTATGGTGATGTGGATACCAATTACTAGTCCGTCAGTTTACCAGCTGGATGGCCTCAGTCGAGTTACCTAACCTCTCTCTCGTGTTCAATTTCAGAATCTTCAGACTTGTAATAAAACGTACATCACCAAGCTTGAAGGTTCATGGTAGTTTAAATGAGGTAATATGCAAAATGCCCCCATCCTCTTCTACTTCTTGGAAATACTGATTCTCTTTTTTCCATGGGGCTTTTATAGAAGACGAAAGCGACTCATGATAAGGAGCGAGACCCATTTTTAGATTGGCGTGGGCACCATAGGCCCATGTTAGATGTCTATATCCCAATCCCCAGAACCTCTGACTTTATTATTTCACATTGGAAAAGGGGCTTCACAGGTATGATTAAATTAAGGAATTTGGCTTATCCTTCATCTCCTGATAGATCCAAAGTAATCATAAGGGTCCTTGTAAGTGAAAAAGGAAGGCAGGAAAGGGGAGATTTGATGTAGGGGCAGTTTATGTTCTTTTTAGTACACTTAAAAATCATTCCAGGGTTCTGACTTCTACCATTGCCCACGAAAAAGGTGTGACGGTTTCTTTAGAGGTCATTGGGGGGTTCCCCCCCCACCCCGACTTTGGCTGCTTTTAAGATTTTTTTCTCTTAGACTTTGGCTTCCTGCTCCTTTACTATGTATGTTTGGAAGTGTATTTCTTTTTATTTATGATTCTTGGGACTCACCGAACCTCTTGAATATGTTGATTGATGTCTTTCATGAGTTCTGGAAAATACTCAGCCTTTACCTCTTCAGATATTGTTTCTGCCCCACTCTTCTCTCCTTCTAAAACTTCAACAAATGTATGTTAAATCTATACTACCCACTATTTCTCTTACCTTCTCTTTCTTATCTCTTCATGCTTCATTTTTAATAGCTTTTTTCTGATATATTTTCTAATCAAAATATATTTCTAATCAAAATATATTTGATTAATTCTCAAATAGAAATTAAAATAAATTTTAAAAAATTGGGTTGCCTGGCTGGCTCAGTCAGTAGAGCATGTGACTCTTGATCTCCAGGTCATGAGTTCAAGCCCCACGTGGGGTATAGACCTTGTGTTATAAAAAAAATTTTTTTGAAACAAAAAAATAGATTACTAATTCTCTCTCCCATGATGTCAAACATCTATTTAGCTATTAATTTTGGTTTGGGGGTGGGGCTTTTTGGTAGTTTTAAGCTTTAGAATTTCTATCTGATTCTTTTTAAAATCTGTTACTTTCATTTTTTAAAAAAGGATTTTATTTATTAATTTGACAGACAGAGATCACAAGTAGGCAGAGAAGCAGGCAGAGAGAGAGGGAGAAGCAGGCTCCCTGCTGAGCAGAAAGCCTGATGCGGGGCTCGATCCCAGGACCCTGGGATCATGACCTGAGCCAAAGGCAGAGGCTTTAACCCACTGAGCCACCCAGGCGCCCCTGTTAATGTTCATTTTTATAGCATTCTATCAAAACAGTGAGTCCTGGCTTTCATCTCTTTGAGTGCAGTAGTCATTGTTGGTATACAATCTGGGTCTCTGCTAATTCCAATATCTGGAGTCCTATTGAGTGTATTGTTGGTTCTTTGTTTTAGGTATTTGTTGTGGTTTTTTTGTTTTGTTTTGTTTGGAAAGAGAGAGAGGCGAGGGGCAGGCATAGGGGAAAGAGAGACGATCTTCAGCAGGCTCTATGTCCAGCCCAACACGGGGCTCAATCTCACAACCCAGAGATCTCACAACCTGAGCCAAAATCAAGAGTTGGACGCTTTACCAACTGGGCCACTGAGGCAACCCTATTTGTTGTGTTCCTTATGCTGTTTCTCACTCATGTTGTCTTATTACCTATCACTGTGTGCAGAACATGATAATTGAAATACTTGAAGAAATAATATGAGTCCTAGGATAGTTATTTTTTTCCATAGAGGATTTTCATTATTTTCTGCAAGGCATCTCCAGATACTAATGAGTATTAGTATCTCATGGATCACCCTGGATTAGGGTAACCTCTCAGCCATCTCTTTTGAATCTGAAATGCAAAAGCACTCTGAATGTATAGGCCTATCCTTTCTACATCTTGCCCAGGTAATTCCTCACTCCCTGGCTGGCTTATTTATTTATTTATTTATTTATTTTTACCATTTTTGTTTTTTTATTTTTTTTAAATAGTTTTTTTTTTAATTTTTTATTTTTTATAAACATATAATTTTATCCCCAGGGGTACAGGTCTGTGAATCACCAGGTCCTGGCTGGCTTTTTGATGATTTTAAAATGTTATAGTGGTGTCTGGGTGGCTCAGTTCCTTAACCATCTGACTCTTGATTTCAGCTCAGGGTCATGAGATTGAGCCCTGTGTTGGGCTGGGTATGGAGCCTGCTTAAAATTCTTTTACCCTCTGCCCCTCCCACCCCTTCGCTTGTTCTCTCTCTCTCTCTCTCTCCCTCCCTAGCTCTCTCTCTGAGGAAAAATAACAATAAAAAATAAAATGTTGTTATAGGGTACCTGCTTACTTAGCAATGTTCAAGAAATGAAATATTGTAGTTTACAAAAAAAAATGCTTAATAATAATAACAACAAAAAGTAAAAACTCTCCACTTATTCATCAGTGCTTCTACATACCACCCTCTTTGTTAGACATCTTATAAGTCATTAATGTACATAGATGAAAGATTAGAGATTTGGGTTTTTATCCTGACTTTACAACTGACCAGCTAGGTAGCCTTAGGCAAGTCCTTTACTTCATGAAGGTCCCCCTCAGTTTTGAAATTCTATTATTCAAATCTACACAGAATTCAAAGTCCACAGTGCCTTGAGAGCAACTTGACAATGGTATTACCAGAAAGGTAGTGGGTTGAAACAACAGAAATTCATTATCTTATAGTTCTGGAGATCAGAAGTCCAGAATGGATCTCACTGGGCCAAAATCAGGATGTCGGCAGGTCTGCATTCCTTCTGGAAGCTTTAGAGGTAAGTACAGTTGTTTGCCTTTTCCATCTTCTAGAGGCTGCCCACATTCTTTGTCTGCGACCCTGTCCTTTCCACAATTACATCATTCCAACGATATAAACAATATAAAATCAAAATATTTAAGAAGAGTAACAAAGAGGTTGGGAGGAGGTAAATAATGTTCTAAGGTCTTCTGTACATGTCCTTCTCTATACAGAAGAACTTTCTCTCCTTTTCCATGCACATGTCTATGCAACAGTGGCAACCTCAGCTCCAGAGTTCAAACAAGCACCATTCAGGAAAATGGCTATATGTTTTGAGTTTCAATCATAAAATCTAAAGAGACAGCAACTGATTAGCTCAATTTTTATAGGAGTCTACTTTTAGTCCAATCAAGTTAGTCTAAGGAGATGGAGTCATAGAGTAAAAACACAGCTTACAAAATCTACTCTGTGAGTTAGGAAAGAGTGGACAGTTGTCAGTAAAAGACAATTGCTCTGAACTAAGCAGATACCCCAAGTCTTGTCCAACACATTCTACCTATTGGATGACAACACATCGAAAAAGACCTGATGGCTGGAGAAGGCAAATCCAAATCCATAAATATTTGACACATATATATCACTGTGACTTACTTCAAGTCAGTCAATGGCGTAATCTCCATAGAAATACGATTTTGGTTTTAACATACTATAGGTCATAGTTTAGCTCTATGCTCCTCAAATTTATATTTTTAAAATTTTTAAAAATATATTTATTCATTTATTTGAGAGGCAGAGCATGAGTGAAAGGGGCAGAGTGAGAGGGAGAGAAAATCTCAAACAGACTGTGCTGAGTGTGGAGCCAGATACAGGGCTTGATCCCATGACCCTGAGATCACCACCTGAGTTGAAATGAAGAGTTGGACCCAACCAACTTCACTACCCAGGTGCCCCTGCTCCCCAAACTTTAAAAAATACCCTTAACATTTTAAACATGCATCCATAGTATATGTAAATGTAAATATCACTTTGTAAAGCATTTTATATTAACATTTTTATACCATAAACACCCATACAAATATATAATTTTGAAGGACGAAATAAACAAGGTTTTAAAAAAGATTTTATTTATTTATTTATTTAATAGAGAGAGAGTGAGCATGAGCGGGGGAGGGGCAGAGGGAGATCTCAAGCAGACTCTGTGTTGAGCATGAAGCCTGATGTGGAGCTTGATCTCACAACCCTGAGGTCATGACTTGAGTTGAAATCAAGAGTCAGTTGCTTAACTAACTGAGCCACCCAGGCACTCCAATAAATAAGATTTTTTAAATGCATAACTCTTATAATGGCCTCATATTATCATTAGTGGATATAAATCCATATTTCAAATAGCCTTGAAATTTTTGGTCCTGCTCTTGTCAAATCTCATTACATCATTCTTGTTTTCATCTCCTTATGGGACTGACAGGAATTCATATCTGAATTAAGTGTTGGCTCTGACACTTTCTTGTCTTTTACGTGTACTTTCATTACTAGTATTAGTTATGAACCATGGTTTCTTAGGATTTTTAAAACACTTGGGCATTTTGTAGTGGTCAACTTAGTTAAAGCAAGAAAATAAAAATCACTAAGTCTATGTAACTGGGCTCTCATAAGCTGCCATGTATCATAATACACAGCAAGCACAGCGTACTGAATACCTGTGTAAAGGAATCCCTTTAGAATCCTCTGTGTTGGGGAGAGAGTCCCCGTCTTTCCTCAGGACTACCTCCAACAGGAGCAATTACATGGGAAGTAAAAAATGTTAATGATTCAAAATCCCTTGCTTTCATGGGCCCCTTCCATAATTTGTCTAAAACCACTATTCCTTTCCACGCCACTTTCCTCTCTTTCATACATACTCCCCTTTGTTTTAGATAGGGGTTGGAGCGGCAACAGCCATATTTTTGCATCTGAGTGGAAGTTGAATGAGGGATTACATTTAATTTGGATTTAATGGAAAATATTTGTGTATAAGTTATTGTTAACCATCCTGACACAGGAATGCTTTCCAGAAATATTTTTATTCCCACTTTGCAACTCATCCAGCTTCTGTGATGGGAAAATGCAAAGCCAGAGGTCATATGGTGATCTGAGTGTGTCCAACCATGCTAGGCAATAGAAGTATATGGGTACTGGAGGAGAAACAAGGTTTGAAATGTGAGGAATTAGATACTGTTCTTTCGAAAATTAGTCTGTAAAGAAACATGCAAAATTGCAAGTGAAAAATTGGGTTCTCATTAATGCTTTGTCAAAATGGAACTCTCTACCAGCTGGAATATACTACATAATGAGGCATATAAAATTATCGACTTGCTATATATTCTTTTTTAAAAGATTTTGTTATTTATTCAAGAGAGAGTGAAAGAGCATGGTAGAGAGAGAGAGAAAAAGAACATAAGCAGGGGGAGGGGCAAAGGAAGAAGCAGACTCCCTGCTGAGCGGGGCATCTGATATGGGACTCAATCTCAGGACCCTGGAATTATGAACTAAACAGAAGGCAGACACTTAACTAATTAAGCCACCCGGGTGTCCCTCAACTTGCTACATATTCTTTTAAAGAGAAAATCACATGAAATTGAAATTCCTTTGTTTCTTTTCTTCTTCTAAATAACAATTTGCTTTTATACGTTATTTTGTGTTCATAATTTTTTGTTATTTTTCTTTAAGAAAGTTCCCAAAATATGGATATATCAACCCCCAGGAAACCTATTTTTATGCCTGCCACATACCTTAATAACATGAAGTCATTTGACATGAATTGAGTGGGGACACTATTCCTATATTGAATATTAGTTACTCTTAACTTTTCTGTTTTTTAAATAAAATATATAGGGGCTCCTGGGTGGCTCAGTCAGTTAAGTGGCTGCCTTTGGTTCAGGTCATGATCCCATGGTCCTGGGATGGAGCCCCACATTGGGCTCCCTGCTCAGCGGAGAGCCTGCTTCTCCCTCTCCTTCTGCTTGCTGCTCTGCCTACTTGTGCTCTCTATCTCTGTATCAAATAAATAAAACCTTTAAAAAATAAATTAATTTAAAAAAATATAAAAATATATACTCTGCTATCTCTCCATATCCCAATGAATACATATGCACTCTCCAGAAATAATTACTTAAACCAATGGGTTTAAACCAAATAATTAGTTAAACCAATTTGCTATGGCTAAATAAGAAAGACTTATTGCAATGCCAAAGAAATGGGGCATTACACCCTTGATTGCCGCTCTTTGAATCAGTCAGTTCCACATTTTTTTGTTTGTTAAGTAGGCTCCATGCACATGGGGCTTGAACTCACAACCCTGAGATCAAGAGTCGCATGCTCTGTGACTGAGCCAGCCAGGTGCCCCCAGTTCCACATTTCAAACAGTGCACTTCCTGTTACCAAATTCTTTTCAACGGTACCGTATAAAAGTACAGGTTTTATAAGTCATAAATTGTATAACATTGGCATATCATTGGCATTGTGTATATGGTATTTACCCTGTTTTTGTATCATTTGGATTGCATTTGGCTGTAAGTAAAAGAAACAAAACTCAAATTGACCTAAACAATAAGGATATGCTTTGTGAGAATATCAGTGAACTCAGAAAATTGGCTCAAGCCTTGAGAACCCCTTTTGGAAAATAGGCAGAAGCCAAAGGAGGCAAAATAAGTCAGGATCATGCTGCAGAGATAAACTACTTAGGAAGCTACTGCTGGCATTGTTGCTGCTAGACCTTTGCTGTCACTTTACTGAACTCCACCATTAATGGTTGCTCAGCTCATTGCTAGATGCCACATCTTTGACTAAGCGCAGTCACCTCGTACCAACTCGAAGTGTTGCTCTTTTTTTATACATTCCCTTGAGATTCAAAGTCCAGAGCTGCAACATTAAATTTATAGCCTATGGTCAGGACATCTGGGTGGCTCAGTTGGTTAAGCATCTGCTTTCAGCTCAGGTCATGATCCCATGGTCCTGGGATCAAACCCCACATCAGGCTCCCTGCTTAGCGGGGTATCTACTTTGCTCTCTGCCCTTCCCCCTGGTCATGCGCGTGCTTTCTCTCTCTCTCTGTCAAATGAAAAAATAAAATCTTAAAAAAAATTATAGCACAGGGTCATGCACACACTTCCAGGGTGATTAGCTACTGGCCAAAAAAAAAGTTCATCTCAATTATGTACAGACAAAATACTGCATAGAAACATGTTCAAATGTTAATATCATTTTTGAATGATATTAATGATATATTAATATTTGAACTCATAATGGGATTATGAGTATTTTAATTTCTCATATATACATTTCTCTGTTTTTAATATTGCTACAGCATGTATTTATTAACTTTATTATCACAACAGAATTTCAACTTTATTTTTAAAAATAGGAAAGCATAGAGATGCCTGGCTCACTCAGTCAGTAGAACATGTGACTGTTGATCTTGGGGTTGTGAGTTCAAGTCCCACATTGGCATAGAGCTTACTCAAAAAAAAAACCAGAATAGTAGGGGCGTCTGATGGCTCAGTTGGTTGAGGGTCCAACTCTTGATCTCTGCTCAAGTCTCAATCTCAGGTTGTAAGTTCAGGCCCCATGTTGGACTCCATGCCCTACTAAATAATAATAATAATAATAATAATGATAAATTAAATGTTTAAAAAATAGAAAGCCTAAAATTAAGATTTTTTTAATGCAGTTTAGCCATACTTTGGACTCAGGATGGAACTTGATATTTAGAAACCTGTGATAATAATGAGTCACACACCTGACTGAAAAATAAAAACATTCGAAGGCTAAGCTGTAGTTCACCATGAACTATTTTTCAGCACTTGTGTGAATTGTGTTTAAAAAACAGACATTTCTCATCATGGTTTTAAGGTGTATTGTTTGATACAAGTGATCTTTTTCTGTGCTATGTAAAATGCATTTATCTTTGTGTTTTGAATGATTCATTCTGGAAATTACTGAAGATGAAATATAAAATCCATGTGAAGAGCTGGACTTCAGCAAAATACAATAACATTAATATGCGTGAAAGCATTTTTCAATATCAAAAACTGCTTTTTTTTTTTTTAAGTAGGCTCTATGCCCAGCGTGAAACCCTACCTGGGCTTGAACTCAGGACCCTGAGATCAAGACCTGAGCTGAGATCAAGAGCCAGATTCTTAGCCACCTGAGCCACCCACGCAACCTCAAAAACTGCTTTTTATGGAGCTAATGGGACTCAAAATTAGTAATCTTAACCCTTTTTCCCAACAACTTACACAGCAACTAAATAAATGTATCAATGATGACAGAATTTATTATTCTCCTATCCAACAAATATTTTTACTGCAACTACTGCATGGGTGCTACTGTAGTAAATAGGAATGAGTAAGACAAATGTTAATAAGAATTCATTATCATGTAGTGAGAGGTGGCATGGTAAGGTGTAGTGTGACAGATCTTGGTTTGAAACCCAGCTCTGTCATTTGAGACTCAACTGTGCCATTCTGGGCAAGAGTTACTGAACTTCAATGGGACCTGTTGAAAAAAATAGAGATGATAGTATTTACCTCAAATGGAGGAATGGAAAGAAGCCAACAATTATTGAGCAATAGTATTATGCGCCAGCCCCTGAGATACATGCTTTATAAGCATCAACTCAAATTAGAAAGTATATATACAGTATGAGAGATGGGGGAGCTGATAATCCTTAGAAGTACAGATACTACATTGGAATCTCTGGGAATATGTGTCAGTCAGAACCTGGCAGGGAAGAGATGGTACACTCAGTGGGGAAATGGAATATGTAATAGAGTAACCATTTATGGGGGTTTAGACAGGGTTAAGAGAAACTAACAGAAGATGATGAAGCACTGTAGGGCAAGTCTGAGGGGTAAAAGGAAAAACCAATTACTAAAACTCAGAGAGAGAAAGAGAGAGAGAGAGAGAGAGATTTGTAGCTGTTGGAGAAGACTGCCTGAATCAGCTGTAGCCTTCATGCATACAGTGGAGAGATCTTGGAAAATAAATTCTAATGTTACATCTCCCTTGACCTTAGATCTCTTGGTGGGGCCTACCACTGGTTCAGCTCAACTGGAAGTCAGAGGGGAGGAGGTACCATTGTTAGGGCCAATAAAGGTCACCTACTAGAGCAGAGAGCAGGGTGGAAAGGGTGGTAAATAGAGCTGGAGAAGCAAAGAGAATACCCAGCACAGAAAGTATAGAAATGAGCGAATGTTGCCTCCCGTAGATGTTCACCTGTGGTATCAAAAAGCTGTCATCCACCTTTTTGGAGAGCAGGGACTTTGGAGAAGGCTTCTTTCTAAGCCAGGCTTACTTCAGAACCAGCCTTGTTCTAAATTCTAAGCTCAAAAGAGATAAGATTTAAAATGTATTAGTCAACTCTGGTTAAGCTTTCCACATGGCCAATTGAGTGATTAAATTGTTCAATAGTGAGCATTACCAGTTTTTAAAAATGTCTTCTCCTCACTCAAAGTCAAGAAGAAATGTTTCATCTCATGCATTAAGTAAGCTATTATTAAGGAGCTTGGGTTCTGACTGGCAGGCTGTTGTATCCCCAGCTCGTCTCATTATCATAGACTCCTAAAATGAAGCTAATTCTGCCACTCACTCCTTTTTCTGTACCCTGTCTCCCTTCATCAAGAAACAACCCCAACGACATGGATCCAGGAACAGAAATACTGGGGGTGAAGTTACAAACTGTCTCTACACTAGGCTCCAACAATGTTAAGATTGGCCTTGGAGGAAGCAGGTCTGAAGAAAAAGAACATAGGTGATGAAGATGGTAGTAGTGATACTAATGATGACAAACCCTTATATCATACCTTCTATACTCTGAATTCCTTGAGGTCGAGGAACACATTTTCCTCATCTTTATATTCCCATAGCATCTGGAAGAATGCCTTAGTTGAGTAAGGTATTTAATGAATATTGGCTGAATTGAATTGTTAAAAAAAGAGTCAATGAATTTCAGAACTAAGAAGGACCCATGAATCCAAGTCTCTCCCTCCCAGCCTTTTTTTCTATTTCTGCTTGTCTGTCTGTCTGTCTGTCTGTCTTGCTTGCTTGCTTCCTTCCGCCCCACAGAAGGAGAAACCTAATGCTAAACAGGTTGGTAGTAAAACAATGCTGGTCCCACCACACAAATCTTTGAATAAGCAAGTGAAATAAACTGGAATTGAGATATAAGTGTTTACTAGGTAGTGTTGAAACAAAAATGAAAGGGAAAAAATATAAATTGTTGAAAAAAATTGTTGAAAGCCTACAAATTGTTGAAAAGCCTAGGTTCATTCAATCTCAGACTTGTTGAATTTTCCTTTAAATATTTCTTTTCTTAAAAAGATTTTATTTATTTATTTATTTATTTAGAAGCACAAGCGCAGCAAGAGCAAAGGGAGAGGGAAAGAGAAACTTAAGCAGATTCTGAGCTGAGCATGAGCCAACAGCGGACTTGATTTCATAACCCTGAGATCACGACCAGAGCTGAAATCAAGAGCCATACTGACTGAGTTACCCAGGCTCTGCTTCTTTTCAATGTTTCTCAAATATCTTCTATTCTGCTATTATTATCCTTATGCAAATTTTCATCATCCAATATCCAATATAGTTAACTTAATCCAATGTGCTAATTTTACAATGGAGGAAAGTGATTTGCTCCAGGTCATGGTATAAGGGATGCATTTTCTTCCTCCTTTAAGAGCTGTATTCAAGTTTTGCCTAAAGACAGACTAGAATCCTGATCTATTGGCAAACACTTTGTTGCCTTAGTTTTCCTAACTTCCTTTGCAGCAAGGATAGGATCATGACTTGGTTCTGGCCAATGCAACTTAGTTGAAATTTCCACAGTAGAATATGGGAAAACTTTTGCTTTCTTAATAAATGGGATAGCTATAATCTTTCTCCCCCTCTCCTTTTTACTGTTTTGAATGTAAACTTGATACCTAATGGAGTTAGGGCTATTGTATTGCCACTGTGAATCAATAAACGTGGGCAAAAGCCAGTGTGATAAAGCTGGAATGCTGGAAATAGCCTGTGCTAAGATTCTGTTCTGGAGTATGATAGAACTATTAAAGAGTCACCTGGGTGGCTCAGTCAGTTAAGCATTGGCCTTTGGCTCAGGTCATGATCCTGGAGTCCCAGGATCAAGCTCTGAATCAGACTTCTGCTCAGTGGGGAGTCTGCTTCACCCTTTGTCGCTCATCCTGCTCGTGCTCTCTCCCACATGCTCTCTCGCTCAATAAATAAATAAAATCTTTTAAAAAGAACTATTGAATAACTTCAGACACTGTCAGAAAAAAATATATTGAATTGTTATATATGCTAGATATGTTATTTAAAAAGTTAAAGTTGGCCTCCCAAATCAGAGAAACATGATCTATAGCCTTCACATCAGGAACCAGAAAGGTTGTGGGGAGATGGAAATTTTTTGCTCATCTAACAGGAGCCAGGAATGGAGAAAAGAAAGAAAAACAGAAGTATAGATAGAAAACACAATACAAGATAGTAGTTTATGTCCAAATACAACAGGACACAAACAATGTATGTTAAAAAACCTCATCAATTAAAAGACCTAGATTATCAGAATCAAAATGATTTTGACATCACATAGGAGACACACCTATACAAAGACTCACAGGTTAAAAATCAATGGATACAAAAAGATGTGACAAGCAAAGAGTAGCTGAAAAAAATCTGGCATAGTGATGTTAGTATCAGACAAGAAAATTTAAGAGAATTTAACAATTAATAAAAATAAAGACAGCAAAGTATTTTCTTTTTTTATTTTTCCCAGTTCTGTTGAGATATAATTGACATACAACATTGTGTAAGTTTAAGGTGTACAGCATCATACTTTGACTTCCATAGATTGTAAAATAATTACCGCAATAAATTTAGTTAACATCCACCATCTTTTATAGATATTAAAAAAATAAAAGCAGTGTTTGTGTCTTTTGATAAAAACTCTTAGGGGTTGCCTGGGTGGCTCAGTGGGTTAAAGCCTCTGCCTTCGGCTCAGGTCATGATCCCAGGGTCCTGGGATCGAGCCCCGCATCAAGCTCTCTGCTGAGCATGGAGCCTGCTTTCCTTCCCCTCTCTCTGCCTGCTTCTCTGCCTACGTGTGATCTTTGTCATATAAATAAATAAAATCTTAAAACAAAACAAAACAAAAAAGCTCTTAGGATCTACTCTGTTAACATTCAAATACACCAAGAGGCAGTGTTAACTCTAGTCATCGTGGACATTACATCTTCAGTCCTTACTTACCCTATAACTGGAAATCTGTACCTAGTGATGTATCTTCTTTCATGTTGGAATGCATAAAAAAGAAAAAAGTAAAAGGAAGAATCACTGTGTAGAGGCAACTACTAACAACATATTGGGTATTTTCTTTGAGTATTTTCCTTTGCTTCTTTCCCTGACTGGAAGTAACTGTGTATTTTTTATATGCCATAGGAAACTGATGTATGGTAATTATGGAAAAATGTAGACAATGCTGAAAAGTAAAAAGGGGAAAGTAAAAATTAGCATTATAACTAGAGATAATCCTATTACATTTCATGTATATCTTTCCAGATATTCTGATGCACATGTAGAAATATACATTTGTTTTAAAAAATGGTGTCATGATGTGTGCCCCCTTTTCACCCAAGGATATAATGTTGTCTTTTTATATCAATAAATATCCTTTTATATCACTTTTATGGGTACATATTACCTTTGTGTGACCTTACCCTATTTCTCAATGCATATTTTTACAAAGTTGAAATGATACCGTATATCATTTCCCATCTTGCTTTATTCATTTACTATAAAATTAGCTATTTCTCATATTACTAGATATTTTTCTAAAGATAAATTTGAATGATCAAATGATATTTTATGGCTGTGCATAACCATCTTAGCTATTGTTCTCTTGTTGAATATTTAAATTATTCATGGTATTAAGTTGTTTCGCTTATAGCTGCTATAACAATAATCATATTTCAGAATAATTTTTTTAAAGCATGTATCTTTGAGGCATTTTGTATACATAAACTAACAAGAACTTAAAATTCACCACATGATTACTTCATATTTTAGCTTGGCTGTCTAGTAAATCTTGAGCTTCATTGATTTTGGCTGCAAAATAAGGAGATCCAACCCTGTGTGGGTGATTTAAAAGCATAATTCATTGATGAGCATCTCTTATTTCCCCTTTATTGGCAGTAGGGTTTATGCCTACTATTAATGCTGCTTCTGTTTCATCATTTTGGGTTCAAACCCACCTTTATGATAGCCACCACTGAAGACAGATTTTGTTTTAAAAACTTGTTTTACTTGAGGCTTCATATGTTTCATGGCTTGGAAAATATAATGGCCTGCAAATCCAGTGGCAGCTGTGATCAGTCCAGCTGCTCCCACTGTACTGGCCACAGCTCTGGCTCAGCTCCCTGGTCTCCACGGAGAGTGCAGTTCGTCCCAGCCCAAAAGCCACGGCCGCCCATTCCACGCCTCTCTAGAATAATCTTTAATGACATTCGGATCCCCTGGATTTTCCATCGAAATTATTATAAATACAAGGATGTCATCAGCAAGGCATTAATTGAATGTCTAATTAGTTATTAAAATGTATATAATTAGCATATTTGCCCCGGGTAAGTCAAATGTATGATTTAATAATGTTGAATTGAATGTTCTGATTATATTCTTCATAGTGTAGTTGGTCTTCTTAGGAAATCTATGCAGATAGGACATTTATTTCTCTTTTATAATACTTGAACAGCTTATTACAATTTCTAGGTGCTACAGGCTTTTCTAGTTGTTTATATATTTTTTTATATTTAATGGGTCAAATTTGTGATTTATTTGATGCAAAGTCTTTCATAACATGATACCCCAATCACAACATTGTTCTTCCCCAAATCCCTGCTTCCCTAAGTCATAAGCACCAGCGGGCTGCGGGGAGAGGTCTGTTTCCTGAAATTGTAAATGTCACAGGAATCAAGGGAGCATGTCAAACACAGAGGTATATGCATTGCCAAGCTGAGTGAGCTGCAGAAGAGAATTCTGGATCTTCAGACTGAGGGTGAAGGTCAGAGGCAGATATTAGAAGTCAGAGAATTGTGCCAGGAATTGAAAAGCCAGGGACAGAACAGGGGAGAAAAAAGATCTGATGAAGAGCCTGCAGTCTGGGCCTGTCTATATACCTGGTTGGAAGCTCTTAATGCAGGCTTTATTGCATGTACCTCCATATTGCCCGAGAAGGTGTGCTCAGGTCGTCTGGAGCTGAGGCACCACCAACATACCTTCCTCGCCCCTCGGTTCAGTAGGATCACAGCTTCCCTATGTTAATAAATAGAAGGCTCATGTATTAGTTCCAATGGCTGCTCTAACCAATGACCACAAACCTAGTGACTTAAAACAACCCCAATGTATTTTCTTAGAGTACTGGAAGTCAGAAGTCTGAAATAGGCCTGCCTGGCTTTAGGAAAGAGTCTATTTCCATGTTTTTTCCATAAAAGATCAGTCTGTAGACTTAAATGTCTAGAGGAAACCACAGGCTGTTTGTGTCTTATTTTTTTAAAGATTTTATTTATTTATTTGACAGAGATCACAAGTCCGCAGAGAGGCAGGCAGAGAGAGAGGAGGAAGCAGGCTCCCAGCTGAGCAGAGAGCCCGATGCAGGGCTTGATCCCAGGATCCTGAGATCATGACCTGAGCTGAAGGCAGAGGCTTTAACCCACTGAGCCACTGAGGTGCCCCCAGGCTGTTTGATTACTGCACAAAAGCCCCCATTCCTGTATGCAGAAATCCCTTTTGAAAACTAAAGAGACCTAAGTAGGGCACATTCTGCCAATTGTATTTCAGGGGTGGCACTGGAGACAATCGGACAAGAAGAACCTCCTGTAGGGCAAAAACTGGGGTCATGGAGAGGAAGGGAGAGAGGGAGAGAGGTCTCCACTGACCGCCCCCCTTACGGCCCACCCCCAGGCAACAAGAATACCAACTGCCAGATGTTCCTAGGGATAACCTCAGAACTTAACTCTACTAGTAGGGTAGGAATTCTTTGCAGTTACTGCTCTATGGGATTTGATGATTGGTCTGAACTAGAGGCTGCTGTTTTCTTCCCATTCTTCCTTTTTTCAACTAGATTTAAAGTGTATGTGCATATTGGCTACCCCATTCCTGCTCTACAATTTATAACAGGAAGATTGGAGGGCAGCCCTCTTGTCTTTTAGTTAGTTTATAGTTTAGTTTATAGCCGACCGGACCATGACGGGACCGTGATAAAGAGGACTGAGAATTACCCAGAGCTGGATGCAGAAACTGGACGGAACTTCGGTGGTTTGTCTCCCTAGAGAGGAAGTTCGGGAGACTCAGTGGGGAAAATGTGCCAGAGACTGTTAGTTTCCCCTCAATATCTTTCTCTCTTCTTTCTTGGTATTAGAAGTCTTTAGCCTGGCACATGTTTCTCCAGAAAGATAATAAATTTCCCAGCTTGATTTCAGCTCAGTTTTTCATATGATTAAGTCCTGGGCAATGGGACCTGAGTGGGAGTAATGTTCATGACTTCTGGGCTGAACAAATTTTTTTTTTTTTTAAGATTTATTTAATTATGACAGAAAGAGAGAGAGAGAGCGAGAGAGCGAGCGAGCATGCTCGCGCCTGGGGAGGGGCAGAGAGAGAGGGAGAGAAGTAGACTCCCTGCAGAGCACGGAACCTGACTGGGCCTGAGGTAGGGCTCCATCTCACAACCCTGAGATCATGACCGGAGTCAAATTCAAGAATCGGAAGCTTAACTGTCTGAGCCACGCAGGTGCCCCATCTGGGGTGAACTCTTAAAGGAGTGGCATATTCTCTTCCTCTCTTCCTTTTTGCTGCTCAAAATGTGATGACATTGAGCCACCTGGGTCCATGGAGTCCAAAAGAAATCCATACGATGGATAGTGGGGCAATAAGATGGGAGGAACTTGGGTCCCAGACACTGTGGAGTGATATATCAGACTTTTACATGGAGGAGAAATAGAACCTTTTCTTCTGTGGAGCCAGTATTATTTTTGGTCTCTATTTGTGTGGCTGAATCTATATCTCAACTTTCACAGACAGGCTGAGTTTGAAGTACCTTTAGGAAGTTTCTTATGAAAAGCATCAAACATACACAAAAGCAGAAAGAATAATATAATAATTTCATGCATACTCACCTTTGGCTTCAACAGCTACCATTTCATTTTATTTCAGCTCAACCTGAGCTACTTCCTGTCTCCACTGGAGGACTTGGAAGCAAATCCCAAATGTTGTATCATTTCTTCTCTAACTATTTCAGTATGTATCTCTGAGAGATAGGATTTTTTTTTTTTAAATGAGAGTTTGAAATGTTTTTGAACAAAACAAATGTAGATAGACAGTTGAGTCGAACATATCTCTAACTTTCAGGAGAAACTTCCTGGCTTGAAGGTACTGCTCTGATAGTCAACTCTCATGTGGAAGATATTTAAGGCCTTGGCAGTGGATGAGCTAACTTGGGGAGAGTGGTCACCTGAGTTGAAAACAGAAAAATTACATCAATTTAAGATGAACAAAGTTTTCTCTCACTGGTATCAAGTAGTGTGGGGAGTTATGCAAGACAGGGTAAATGCACATGTGTAGGAAGTTTTTATAGACATTGTTTCCATTACCCCCCAAATCCAGTCTTCATCTTGTTTTCTTTCCTCAGCTCCTATCTCATTTTTTAGATACATTATTTGTTCAGGGTTGGTCATGTATTTTAGTCACAGCTGATGAGACCCAAGGAATGTTTGCTGGGACTTCTAGGAAAGCCTCTCATTCTTTCAGGAACTATTTGCATCTGGCTGGATGGTGTGGTGTGATGGAATGTGCTAGAACTGCTGCAGTCATTTCATTATCATGAGAGGATTCTAGAACTACCCCAGGGCCCTGCTATAGAGACTGAGAATGAGGGGAACACTGTGTGGAGACAAGGGAGAAACCCAGTCCTTAGTGACATGAGTTGCACTGCAGCTTTGAGCCTCTTCAAGCCAGCCTCACTCTGGACCTCTGAGTTACATGAGTTATGAGCTAATTTGCCTTTGTTATTTAAATCATTTAAATAATTTTCCATCCCTTGCAATAGAAGACATTCTGACTGATAAGAGTAGGCTATGTGGTCAATGTTTTTCCAGACCTGGAGGAACCCCAGTGCTGGTCATCTCATTTTTAGCTGAGCAGATGATATATTTGCATAAGAAAAATAGCTAGATGCTGTTCTCCCCTTAATACATTTCTTTCGTGTTCACTGCAGTAAAATGTTGCTTTTTGACAGATAGGTAGATTTCCTGCAAGCTTCTGTCAATGGCTTCTATAGGTACTGGCCAGTTGGCCACGGGGTGGAGGGCCATGGGGGGAGCAGGTGGTAGTAATGGCAGTGCTTAAAGGTATGGGTAAATAGCAAATGTGGAAGCAGCTGCTGTGAAAGAATGTGTTATGGGTAGAGAAATGCGGAGAGTTGCAGATAAAATACGCTTTGTTTATGAGATAGATCTACTTATTCTCTGCAGAAGCACAACATGAAGGTCTTGCTCTAAGACTTACTACGCACAACCAGGTGGACAGGAGGATGTAAAATAATGCCTTTTTCGAACCTCATCCTTCAAAACAGCAGCCAAACTGGGGTGAATGATTCTTACAGGCAGATATTTCTTTGACAAAACTTTAGAGGGAGGGAGGGTAGATGGTGTTAACAGAGGCCTAAGCAGGATGAAGTGTACCATACTGATGAGGGATGGCTTCAGCCTTCAGGTTTTGTGTTGAAGTCATAGGGCCATCATCACCTAAATGTGGTTTCATTCTGCAGCTGACTCTTTAAGTAATCATTAAACAAAGAGTGCTCAGTGGCTGATGATGTGGACAATAACTAAAGTCACCCCTAAATGATTTTTTTCTATGTGGAAGGGAGAATATTATTTCCATTTTCCATTCCACTGAGAAAAAAATGGCAGCCATGAAGACTCTGTCAGGAAGAGCACTCACATGTTTTTTCAATTAATTAACTAATTAATTGGACAGAGAGTGAATGAGAGAGAGAGAGAGAGAGAATACAAGTAGTGGTAGCAGACTCTCCACTGAGCAGGGAACCCAATGCAGGGCCCGATCCCAGGATCCCAGGATCGTGACCTGAGCCGAAAGCAGACGCTTAACCAACTGAGCAATACAGGTGCCCCACACTCACCCTTTTTGACAAGCAATTTGCCTAGGAAATTAGTTGAGGTCACATATCTCTTATTAGATAAAAGGAAGGCAGCATATGAATATTTTTTAAAAAGCATATTTTAACCTATTTAAATTTATCTCAGAGTACTACAGTTTGTTCAAACTCCATAGAGAAGGGCTGTAGAAAAACAGGCTTATTTTCATTGTTAAATACCCAGAACTGGGAGTTTCCTAAGGCCAGAAGAGATTCATTATTTAATTATAAAATACTTATAAGTATTTGCATTAGCAAATCAAGCATCTTCTTTGGAATCTAGATTCTAGGGTAATAGGATTAGTAACCGCATTACCCACTGTTGGGATAAGAAGGGGCTGCTCTTTTAGGAAAAGACCACAAAGTACCCAGACTGGTAAGAAGACTCCTGGACACAAGAGTACAGAGCCCCCTGCTGGCAAGAAAGGGCAAAGACCAAAATGAAGGCATTCAGGTAGCGCTGTCAGAAATAATGAGTCAAAAAGTGAAGGCTCAAGGTTGACAAGGCAGATCAGATTTATTGCCATCCTTGGCCGGAGAAGCCAAGAACTTGCAGAGCTGGAGGACCTTGGTGTGTCCTGGGAGACAGGTGTAAAAGTTTACCCAGATGATAGAAAGATAGATGACCTGAGTAGGCATCAGAAACTCAGTAAAGAAGGGAAACCAGAAGCCAAGTCACAAACTAGAGTTACAAGCGTTGGTCTCACAGGGGAGAATTCAATCGGTTAGTGTACAAGTGGCGATTGGGATCTGAGGGGCAAATGTTGCCAACCATTTCTCCAAAACAGGAAGTTTTTGAGATGGTGGTGTCTTCAAGTTCCTGGCCAGGAATCTAAAGGTGAGTATTCATTGATTATCCACCTTCCCAAAGCCTTCCCTTCCTCCCCCCAGCCCCTGGACTTATTTACCAAAAAGCTTAAGAGCTCTGGCTTTATGATGACCAACAGAACCTCAAAGAGGTCAGTATTTGAAATTGCTGACTGCTGCTACTGGGCCCCAAATTTCTGAACCCCTTAAGCATTATATTTCCCGAGGGCAAGGACTGTGGTTTTTTAAAAAGTCTTTTCAGGGGCCCCTGGGTGGCAGGGTTTGGTTAAGTGACCGACTCTTGGTTTTGGCTCAGGTCATGATCTCAGGGTCTTAGGATTGAGCCCAAGTTGGGCTCCATGCTCAGCACAGAGTCGGCTTGGGACTCTTACCCTCTCCCTCTGATTTTCCCTCTCCCTGCCATTCTCTCTCTCTTTCTCTCTCTCTCTTAAATAAATAAATAAATCTTCTAAAAAATTAAAGATCTTTTCAGCTCTGACCCTCCCTAATACAATGCCTGGCTCCTAGCCGATGCTCAATCCATATTTGTGAAGTAAATGGATGAATCATTAAGCCAGTGGAAGGTTTATAATTTGGTGATGTCCCAGAAGGGTAATTTACTTATATATTCATTTACTTCTCACTTTATTTCTGTTATGTCTTGTTCCACAAGGGATTTGCAAAAGCTTATAAGAATACATATGTTCAAGTAGAAAATATAAATAATAAATAAAGCCAGGTCATTACAAACATGCATTAGGAAAAGACAAGTCAGTGGAGTAGAACGAGTATGCAAGCAATAGGGCTCCGTGTAATTATCCGAGCCACAGGGTCAGAGCTGAGTTTTCTGCAAAAAAAATGAAGACCAAAAATGATTCTCTTGACAACAAAGGCAAAACATTCTAGTTTTTCAAGCTTTTCTTAGAACTTAGCTCTAAAATAAGTTTCTGGTGTGGAGGTTTATATCTGGGACAGTGAGTAATGTAGTAAACTGTGTCCTCAATGACATTCTTACAGCAAATCCTATAGGGCTTTTTAAAAATTGTGTCTTATAGCACGAAGACCTGAGGTTTGTCCTA
Organism: Mustela putorius furo; assembly: GCF_011764305.1. Lineage (NCBI taxonomy): Eukaryota > Metazoa > Chordata > Mammalia > Carnivora > Mustelidae > Mustela > Mustela putorius. The sequence continues at coordinate 43,602,802 of NW_025422368.1, read as the reverse complement.
TAGTGCAACTCACAGAAGTAATTTTATAGGAGATCAAGGAAATATGGTGTCAGACTGAAACTTTCTAAAATTTTAGCTAAATCAAAAGTATAACACATCTAGGAAACCCAGAGGATTCAAGTCCTTCAGACACTTCCCCACTGAGATCCCCTCTCTGAACCAGACCTTTCACAAGGGTTGGGAGCAGATCATTGGACTTTGTGTCTTCTCTCAAGGCCTGAAAGTTCCTTGTTCTATGTCATTCATTTAAAGTAGCAATATATACTGTCATCATTAGATGAGATTTTTTTACAAGCTTTTATGAAAATGGAGGTATCTAACCAAAACCTTCAGGATGGTCGATCAGCTACACTCTGTTCCAGTTATCTATTGCTGCCTAGCAAACTATCTTTCAACTTAGTGGCTTAAGACAGCAATGGCGATTACTATTATCTTTAATGGTTATAGGGGCTGAGTAGGCTCAACTAGGCAGTTCTTGATCAGCTTTCCTCATATAGTTACAGACAGTGACTGGGGCTGGAATCATCTGAAGGCCCGTTCACTCACCCATCTGGTACCAGGTTAAGAAGACTTGATGAGCGGGGGCTAGAATAGTGAGGCTCCGTGGGCAAGTCTTTATGCTCAACTCTGCACATGTTTTCTCCAGAGCATGAGTTCAGGATAGCCGGACTTCTTACCCAGGGATTCAGGAAGAGGGAGAGAAAGAGAAAGATGGAGAGAGAGAGAACCAGATGGAAGGCATGTTATCTTTTTTTGACCTAGTGTTGGAAGTCAGTCATGCACTGTCATTTCTACAGCATTCTATTCATTGAGGCATGCATGAAAATCTGCCCAGTTTCAAGAGCAGGGGAAATAGACTCCAAGAGACCTTGATGGGGAAGTGGCAGGGTTTGGAAGAGCATGTGGGACCAGAAGTATTGTTGTAGCCATTTTTGTCAAATACGATCTGCTGCACCCTCCTCATTTCAAAGGTCCACTAAGGGAGTACCTATAACCAAGACAGAATTTTTCTTAAGGATCCCATTCTGAGCCTTCAGTAAGTGAATAAATCAAAGTCTTTCAAGGTGTTTTTTTAAAAATCATAGAATGTAGGCAAAGTGACTTAGCATGGAAGATTTTCAAGGAAGCTTTTTCCAGTCACTCACCACAGACAGAGAAAAAGCTACATAATGCTCCTGTGGCAAGCTCATTTTTGAACATGAAAGCCATTCCTAATTCATGTCTCCAGCAGGAAGGGAATGCAGCCAGATCACTGAATGGTTTTCTATCATACAAAGAACAGTTAAAAGGAAAGTATGGGAAGGAGGAAAAATGTCATCCTGCTTTAGGCCCTTCAGTATAGTTATCTGGTTTTCCAGGAGATAGATCTATCTGAAGACAGATACTGACTCTTGCTGAGATGTTAAAATGCAGCTTTTGTTAAGAGTCAATAACTAGGGGAGGCCTGGGTAGTTCAGTCGGTTAAGCCTCTGCCTTCGGCTCAGGTCATAGTTCTCGGGTCCTGGGATGGAGTCCTACATTGAGCTCTTTGCTCAGCAGGGAGCCTGTTTCTCTCTCTGCCTCTGCCTGCTTGTGCACTCTCTCTCTCTGATAAATAAATAAATAAACAAATAAATAAAATCTTTAAAAAAAATCAATAACTAGGAATTAATACTGTGTTCAGGAAGCTTTGCCTAGAGTAAAGGACTAAAGTCAGAAAAGAGGAAGGGCAAACAGGAAAAATCAACTCTGTAATTCATTTATTTAAGTTTTAAAGTCATACTTTTTAATTTCAAGAATGGGAGGTCACTAATAACCCATTACATATATTTTTGTTCAAGTATAATTAACATACAGTGTCATATTAGTTTCAGATTTATAATATAATGATTCAACAAGTCTATACATTACTCTGTGCTCATCACAAGGAGTGTACTTTTAATCCCTTTCACCTATTATTTTCAATAATTTTTTCCATTAAGTAATAGTAGAGTAGTTGTGCTTGCAATGCTATTGAATCTTGTATAAAGTATCAATCCAGAAATCCTCAGTCTGACATATTTTAAGGAAGAAATAGGCATAAAGTTTAAGTGGAATGTTTAACAAACAGATGGCTCTATATTTTGAAGGAAGTAATTTAGAACAAGCTTTGCATAATTTTGATAGCAGAAAGTCTTTACCTGCTGCTTTTTATTTAAATTAAGCCTTCTAGCCAAATGGAATACATGAGGAGATGTTCCTGGGTACCAACCTTAGAAACTATAAATTTCAATGTAGTCTTAGCATGAAACTAACAGGAAGAAAGGGAGACCCCCAGTTACCAACTGAGATTTGTGTATATTTGTGCTGACCATAAATCATGATGTCTCCAGATCTATCTTCTTTACTGGTTCTGACAGTAAAAACCCAGGCCTCCTACAATGTTCATGAAATTGAATTTTAGGCACTGGTTTAAATTTGAAGAAATCCCATCTGATCCTTTTGCTTTCCTTTTATACACCACTGCACCAAGCTAAGTAACAATTGGAGGAATAGTAACTAGAATTCTGAGCTCCCAGAACTCTAACTACACCAGCTTTCTAGATAGATGTCCTAGGAGAGTGCTCCTGAAACCCTCTTTCTTTGGAGGCTAAGTAGGGAATGCACTTGAGATATTGTAAGAAGAGTAGGAACCTCTGTTCTCAGACTGCCTAAAGTGGGTATAGCCATTGCTTACCCAAATATTCCTTGGGAATAGAACTCCCAGTGGGTTTTTCTTTTCTTTTCTTTTCTTTTCCTTTCCTTTCTTTTCTTTTCTTTTCTTTTCTTTTCTTTTCTTCCTTCCTTCCTTCCTTCCTTCCTTCCTTCCTTCCTTTCTTTCTTTCTTAACTTTTGTGGAGGACAATACATATACTCAAAAACACCAATCCTAAGCGCATAGCTCAATGAATTGTTGTACACACATGCACTTGTGTCATCACACAGATCAAGATGTAGAAAATTCCCAGGACCTCAAAAGATGCCTTCTTATTTCTTCTACATTTGTACTGTAAAACAATGGGGGAGGTGATGAGTATTCTCAGTTCTATCATTATTTACTAGTTTTTGACTGTTCTTAAACTTGAAGTAGAAACATACAAGTATGTATTCTCTTAAATTTGGCTTCTTTCACTCAGTTTAATATTTGTAAGATACTTCATGTTGTTGCATGTACCAGTAGTCCGTTCTCTTCTCTCTCTCTTTTTTTTTAAGATTTTATTTATATATTTGACAGACAGAGATCACAAGTAGGCAGAGAGGCAGGCAGAGAGAGAGAGGAGGAAGCAGGCTTCCTGCCAAGCAGAGAGCCCAATGTGGGACTCGATCTTAGGACCCTGAGATCATGACCTGAGCTGAAGGCAGAGGCTAAACCCACTGAGACACCCAGGTGCCCTGTTCTCTTCTTTTAATCACTATGTAGTATTTCACTTCATGCATAAACCACAACTTACTTATCTATTCTTCTGTTGATTGACATTGAGTTGTTTCCACCTTGGCTAATACAGATAAAGCTGTGATGGACATTCTTATGCACATTCTTTGTGGACATCAGTACTCCTTTCTCTTGAGTAAATTCCTAGAACTGGAGTTGCTATCATAGGGTTGGCAGTGTTTAGCTTTAGCAGAAACTGTCAAGTTGGCTTATGAAGTAGTTACAACATTTTTCACTCCCATCAGCAATGTAAAGAATCTCCGTTCTTCCAAATATTTGCCATCATTTGGCACTGTAAGTCCTCTTAACCCAGTTATTCTGGTTGCTGTCTGGTAGTATTTCATTATGGCTTTAAATTTACACTTTCCTAATGAGTAGTATTGCTGAGCACTTTTTCATATGCCTATTGGATGTTTGGTGGTCTTATTTTGTGAAATGCCTGTTGGAGTTGTATGTCCACTTTTGGTTGGGTTGTTCTATTTTTTTCCCTTTCTTTTTTGTGGGGGAAGGGGTAGAAGGAGAGAGAGACTCTTAAGCAGGCTCCATGTCCTGTGCAGACCCTAATGCAGGGCTCCATCCCTGAGATCATGACCTGAACCAAAATCAAGAGTTGGGTGCTTAACTGAATGAGCCACTCAGGCACCCCTTTTTTCTTTTGAGTTGTAGGAGTTATTTACATATTCTGAACGTAAGTCTTTTGTCAGAAATATGTGTTGGGAATAACTTCTCCCAGTGTGTGATTTGCTTTTTATTCTTTTAATGGCATTTTTAATGAAGTGCAATTTATCATGTTCTTTTCTTTTATAATCATGCTTTTTGAGTCCTGTTAAAACCATCCACTGATTGAATCAGACTCATCCACATTATCTAGGATATTTCCCTTACTTAAAGTCAACTGATTTTGAACTTTAATTACATCTATAAAATGCCAATATCTAAATTAGTGTCTGATTGAATGAGTGGGAACTATGACTTAGTCAAGTTGATACATCAAAAGATCACTGTAGTCATTAACATATTTTTCTATGTTTTCTTCTGTAACTTTTTTTGCTTTACCTTTTTATTTAGTTGGACAATCCATCTTGTGGATGGTGTGAAACAAGGGTCAAAACCAAATGAAGTATAGTTATGGGTCAGAATATGCTCAGGGAAGATGTGCTATGGCCCCAGCCCCAGGAGATGAATTGCAGATTGATCCAAGTCAGTCATGGTAATCCGTTCATTCAGCAAATATTTATTGAACCCTTACTATATACCAAATATACTCTCAGTTCTGAGATACAACAGTGAATAAAACAGGTCAAGTCCCTGCTGTTGTGAAATTGTCCTTTGCAAGTAATTGATTAGAGACTAAGTATGTGACCCCATTCTAAGCAATGGTACCTGAGGAGACATGCTGTAGACATCTGGGAAAGGTGTTATTCCTTGATAAGAGGGAGTCTTTCAAAGAAAAACTCTGCCTTGCACATAGGAGCATGTGATATTTTGGTATTAAGGCAGTCTTAGAGTAATACCCAGAGAATGACAGAGAAGCCAACCCAGAGTCCCGACACCATCAAACTCTTTATTATTCAATTCTAGAACAACCCATCCCCAGGTTTCTAACGTGACATAATTATTCTTATTGTTTTAGCCACACTTGGGCATTCTATCACTTGCAGCTATAGATATATACATTTCCTGGCATGGCCCCACAGCTCTCCTAACACTTGTGCTGTAACTTGCTTCGGTTCCTTTCACTATCCAGCTCTGCCTTAATTTTGCCTTCTACCTTAGACACACTCAGACCTTCTCTGGCTCCCTTTCTAACTAACTTGCTTTGGCCTTAAATGCAGAAGATTTATCCCTTCTTCTGAGGTCATTCTGTCCCATAGTTTCCACCTCAAAACTATATCCATCTTAATTTCCCTGCCACGACCAACTTCTTTTTCTAGTTTGACTTCCATCTCTTCAACACTCCCACACACCAAGCCCCAGCTGCAGGGAAAGGCATTTAAGTATGGTTAGACAGCATTTAAGCTATGGCTGATGCATTTTTGATGCAAAGCCACATGAATTAAGACCCTATGGGGGGCGCCTGGGTGGCTCAGTTGGCTGAGCATCTGACTCTTGGTTTCGGCTCAGGTCGTGATCTCAGGGTTGGGGGACTGAGCCCTGTGTCAGACTCTGCTCAGCGGGGAGTCTACTTCTCTCTCTCTCTCCTTCTCTCTCTGCCCTCCCCAAGTCAGGCACACTGTTTATGCATGTGCACCTCTCTCTCTCTCAAATAAATAAATCTTAAAAAAAAATGATGCTATGGAAGAGCAGAAACTAAAAGCCTTACCTAGAAGCCAGACTCCAGAGACTGAAGTGGACATACAGCAGAGTTGAGAGAACACACTGTCCCCAGAAAGATAGAGAAGGAGAAAGGCTGCTCAGCGATTTCTGGTTATCATAGACCTGACTGTACTTTCTGCATTGAGTTCCTTGGAAGTCCCTCGAATTCTCATAATGAAATTCTTTCCTTGAGCCACCTTGAGAGGTTTTGTTTCTTGCAAACAAATCACCTAGACTATGGCTCTTGCAGTCCCAGAGGGAGCCTTACTCTGTCAAGTGTGCAATTCCCACTTTGAGAGAATGTTACTAAGTGTTTGGAAGCCAGGAATCTGTTATGGACACTTCGAAGCTGCACCAGCAACACCTTCTAGCAGATTCTAGCCTAGGACTCTAAAATAGAGAACAAATCCTTCCCCAGTCCTTCCTCAGAGTAGGTTCTTAAATTCCTAGAGTTCCCTTTCTTGAGAAGCCAGGAGAAGGATTTACCTCTTTGGTCTTAATTTGGGTCATTCTTCCCCAAAGCAGAGCCTTGGACCAGGACTTGAGTTCAGTTAGTTTATTTGTCAAGTGACTTAAGGAAGCAGGAATGAGGAGCAAGGAGAGGGTGTTGCAGGACAGGATGAAAAAGTCAGTAAATGGCTTATTACTGGCTTGGTTACCACTGAGTGATGGGGGCTCAACTGTAGTGGAAACTTTCTGAAAATCCATGTACTATGTTTCTTAGAGCCCACCTACTCTGCCCACAATTGATTGAGGTTTGTCCCCAGGATGTTAATTCCCCTGTACTTTTGGGCTATTCTGCACCAGTGAAAAAGGAACTCTTGTAGCTTCAGAAAAACCCCAGAGGCAGAAGAGCTAAGAGTTATAGGGCAGTCAATGTGGGACACTGGCAGTGAGCATGGGGTTTGCTCAATTTCAGCGGACATCAGAGGTGGGCTAAGGAGATGTGCCCAAACCATCTTCTACATCTTCTTTTTGGGGGAAACCTTTCATTCAAGTATCTTTAGACATGACTATGGGTCCCCCAGAAGCAAGAACTCTTGAAGTAAGTATGATTATCTTCTGTGACAGAACTGCTGTTGCTAACCAAAAATCCACATTCTCTTCTTCCTGGGCATTCTGCTGTCCATATTTCCCAGCCTCCCTTGCAGTTAGGTGTGGCCAACTGACTGAGTTCCAACAATGGAATGTGAGCAGAAGTAATGTGTACCACTACCTGGCCCCAAAGTATCCTCCCATTCATACTTTTCCATGTTTTTTTCCCCTTCTGTTCTCCTGATGTTGATTCTCAGGTGACCTTTGAAATGATATGTTCAAGATAGCAGAGCCTCTGCCTTCTGGGTCCATGAACGACTGTATGCAGCACACCATCTCTCCCTCCTCCTCCTCCAGCCCCAAATCAACCACCTGGAACTGTCTTGTTCTGAGAGGAGAATAAATTTATATGGTGTTTAAGTCATTATACATTTGGGGATTAATTTATTATAGCAGTTAGCTTACCCTAACTATACACCTACCACAACACCATACCATTCCCCAGGCACAGAAATCGTTCTTCTGGTGTCTCCAAACTACACTAATTATGAAAGAATTAAAGTTTAGAAAGATAATTATAAAACTGATACATACACATGTACAAAAATTGAACAGTACAAGAGAGTCTGAAATCAAAGTAAAAGACTCTTGTCCCCCTTCTTCCCCATTCCCAGCCCCACTCCACCAGATAACCACTTTTAACTATTCCTCCCTTTATTTTCCTGATTGTTACCTCTTTATAATCTCCTATTTGTAGTTCTACTAGTGTTAAAAAATATTTAGTGGCATCCCACTATGAAAGATGTGTAGTTACCAAAGCTGTTTCTTTAATCTAGAAATGTGAAAGAGTTCTAGACAGAAGAAACCAGGTGGTAGATGGACCTCACACCTGCGTTAATTATATGAAAGAGAAGCAGCATGGTGATGTGGGATGAGCACAAACTTTGAACTCCGATTCATGCGGAGTTTAGCTTCTACACCGTATTTGCAAGATGAGGAGTTTGTCAGAAACAATGCATCTGCCGGTGTTTTGGATTCATCCCTAGAAATATTTTCGGGGTTTTCACACACCATCATACTCTGTGGTAGGTGCCAATTAATCTTAGTGTCGATTCTTAAGACCAGACTGTTCTGGAGGGTAACCTGTATTAAGTGCCTTGCGCATGTATTATTGGAAACAGATTTGAGGTCCAGGAACCAACAATTCCACTCAAGTCAGCACATCTTGCTCCAGCCAATAGAGGGCAGTAAGAGACACAGAGTGCATATGCATGTAGAGCAAGGAAAGTCTTGCTTAGCAACCACCTCAAAGTAGTAGTTCAATTGTTATCAGCGGGCTTAATCAATATTGGCCAGAGCCCAGAAGTGTATAAAATCATCCTTCTCAAATGATACGTCCATCAAAAATGACTTCCAAAAAAATCCACCAGATTCCTTGAAACATCAAATAAAATATTTATATTTGCCTCAAAAATAATAAAATAAAATAATAATAGACATAGTAATAATAGTGAAATGATATAATAACATTACACATTCATTCAGAAATAATCAACCTACATGTTTAGGTACCAACTACTATTGGTACCAACCTACTATTAGGTACCAGCCATAAGAAGATCACAGTCCTGTTGCTACTGTGTTTTTTCTCTGTGCTATGTCCAAAGTGATTCTTGTGCTGATTCATGTTACTAAATGAATGATATCATCTAAAATCTACCACAGAGTGTTCTTTAGTGACACTCTTCTCCTTCAGTCTGTTTAAATGTTCCACTATGCAATTTTTTAGATTAGGAAAATAACAAACTCCTAATTGACTATTCAGTAATGGGAATTCTCAAGAATCCTTCAATTACATAAATAAATCATGGAGGGAGTCTGTTTTAGACCGGATGTGCTACCGTAGATGGAAAGATAAACGTCAGGCTTTCAGACTTGGAAAAATAAGTCACTTTTTCCATTGCTACTTGATCTTAGAATTTAGATACATTCTGATTAATTCCAAGTTCAAGTGGGAGGATAATATGGGGGAGTAGTTGTAAGGGAAGAAGGAAGATGGGAATATGCTTTAATATAATTTTTTAAAAGATTCTATTTATTTATTTGACAGACAGAGATCACAGGTAGGCAGAGAGGCAGGCAGAGAAGCAGGCTCCCTGCTGAGCAGAGAGCCGGATTCGGGGCTCCATCCCAGAATCCTGGGATTGTGACCTGAGCTGAAGGTAGAGGCTTTACCCCACTGAGCCACCCAGGTGCCCCTAATATAATTTTTTAAAAAATTTTGTTTATTTATTTGACAGAGAGAGAGAGATCACAGGTAGCTAGAGAGGCAGGCAGAGAGAGAGGGGGAAGCAGGCTCCTTGCTGAGCAGAGAGCCCAATGCAGGGCCCGATCCCAGAACCTGAGATGCCTGAGCCCAAGGTAGAGACTTAACCCACTGAGCCACCCAGGCACCCCAATATCATTCTTGAATTTCTTTGTCAGAAGCAAGCCTACCAGAATAGTAGTTGGGAGCCTTAAATAGGCATTAGTTGCCAGAACAATAAGACATCTGACACACATATGAATTTAGTATTTAAAATAAAATTAAATTATTAATATATATTTTAAACATCTCTATATAATAATAAAAAACTAATGTTTATCAGAAATTTTCTTAGTTAGGGACGCCTGGGTGGCTCAGTTGGTTGGACAACTGCCTTCGGCTCAGGTCATGATCTTGGAGTCGCGGGATCGAGTCCCGCATCGGGCTCCCAGCTCCACGGGGAGTCTGCTTCTCTCTCTGCCCTTCTCCTCACTCATGCTCTCTCTCCCTGTCTCTCTCTCAAATAAATAAATAAAATCTTAAAAAAAAAAAAAAAGAAATTTTCTTAGTTAAATGCACAATTCATTCTTAATTTTTCTCCATGTATCACTAGACTCTTTCTTGACTGAGAATTCTCACTGACCCTATGGATTTGCATATTGAAGAAGAAAAGGAAAGTACCATCCTTCAAATATTCATTTTATTTGGTATAAGTGCTAGGAAAGTTGCCTCTTTACAGTAAAACTCATAAGGGGGGGGGGGTGCCTGGTTGATGCAGTCTGTTAAGCATCTGATGCTTGGTTTGGCCTCAGTTCGTGATCTCAGGGTCATGATCTCAGTCAGGGTCATGATCTTAGGGTTATGAGAGAGAGCTCTGGTGTTGGGCTCCACACTCAGCGAGGAGCCTGCTGAAGACTTCTGCTCTGCCCCTCCCCTTCCACTCTCTTTCTCTCCCTCAAATAAATAACTAAATCTTTCAAGTTAATCTCGTCAGGAGTTAACAGGCAGGCCTCTGTGTTAGAAAGATGGGTCTCCTACTTCAGCTCTACTACTGATGGTCCGTTTGACCACACACACATTATTTAGCCTCTCTTTGCCTTAGTTTCCTCATCTGAAAAATAGGGATAATGATAAAATGTCCAACTCATGGGGCTGTACTTGGAATATGGTAAGCAGTCAGTAAATACTAAAGTTTTCTCTTTTTTTTCAGCATCAGAACTTATTTTTGAGTAAATGACTAATAAAGTTTCCTGCTGTCATCACTACCTTGGGCCATAACTTTTACAAATACCAGTAATTTCAGCAAAAAAACCCAACCAACCAACAACAACAGTTATTTCATTTTTTTCCTTTATTACCTGCTATGGGAAACCCAGAACTGTCCATATTTGGATGCTTGTTCTTGCTCTAGCAAGAATTGTACAGCATCTGTCATAATTATGGTCTTCAATAGGGACAATCCATGTAGTCTAGAGGCCAGAACCAGAATGGAAGCAGATTCACAGTTAAGCCTGCAAGTCTGAACACAGGAACCAGCACCGGACACATGTGTTCAAGACTGAACTTGGGACATCAGCTTATTGGAAGAAGGAGGTAAAAGGGATTGGACAAGAGAGGGGAGTATGGAAATATCATTAGACAATTATTTATACTGAATCCACAATCCTGGATATCTAGGACTTAAGGGACTCAGTCAACAAGACTTAATTCACCATTATCTGAAGGTCTTTGTATACAGTTGGCATTCAAGATAGTCATTAGCTGGAATTAGTGCCTCAGTTATGAGAACACTGGGATTTAGAGACAAGAAATCCAGACTCTACAGAGATGAGATACCAGAAGGAATTTGGCTGGAGGGAGGTTGGGAAAAGGAGAAACTATAAGGGATCTCAGAAAGATACATGGGTTTATTTCAAGGGAATGAGTTAAGATTCTCTTGGGCAGAACCATTCCTAGGTGTATGGCTCAATCTGCGTCACTTGGTATCAGTGTGTCAGCACCATTTCAGTGGCCCAATTGATTGCAAGAGGAAAAGATGTCTGCTGGCCAGTAGGCCATATGGTTACTATTTGTCCTCTTGGAACAGGAGCCATCCATGGGCTTCTAAGGTGACTCTAAAGGTACAGATACCAGAGCTCTTCCGGGCACCTGGCCGACCTCTCTGATATGGTACTGAAGAGTGCCCCAAATTATAGCAATGGGGACTAGGACCCACACAAATCCTGGTCTAGCCTGGGGTTCCATGCAGCAACAGGGTCTAGAAAATTTTGAGGAAGGTGCTGCCACGAAAGAGGAAGGGTGGGGCCCCGCTTCCGGGCTCTGCTTGCCCAGGCGCAAGGATGGTGCTTAACTTAGTGGAGTCAACAGCACCTTTATATTAACTTATTAGAGTAACTGTCTGGGAAAGGGAATGTCCTAGAGAAGGGATGAGGCTACTCATAGCAGTTAAACACTTGTAACTGTGATGATTAAGCCTGTTCGTTCTTAGGAATTGCAACTAACCTTGACCAGTGGTTCTCAGTGCTGGCTACACAGTAACGTTAACTGAGAACCTTTAAAACAGAACCATGCACACACACACACACACATACACACATACACAAACGGGGAGTGCTTGGACTCTCAATTAAATTAGAGTCTAGGGGCGCCTGGGTGGCTCAGTGGGTTAAGCCTCTGCCTTCAGCTCAGGTTGTGATCTCGGGGTCCTGGGATCGAGTCCCTCCTCTCTCTCTCTCTCTGCTTGCCTCTCTGCCTACTTGTAATCTGTCTGTCAAATAAATAAATAAAATCTTTAATAAATAAATAAATAAGAGTCTAAAGGGGTGATAGACTGATACTATGATTAAGCAAAAATCTTCCCCAGCGGTTCATTGTACAGCCAGAATTGAGAATCATTGCCCTAGATGTTCCTTATCCACCACCCATTTCTCTGGTGATGGCATTCTTTATTGCCACTTGATTCCTGGAAATTCACTTGGTAGTTTCCAAGAACTGTGCTCTCCAGCCAAGTCTGGATTATCTACAGTTAGGAAACCTTCACTTACTCTTTACTTCTATTGGCCACAGATGTCGTGGACCTTAGTCCAGTCCTTCCCCAAACTCTGACTCCACTCTGGTGCTTTCTGTTGCCTGCTGTTTCTGTTCTGCATGCACTCTATTGCAACGGCTATTTAGCCAATATCGAGCTGTAAGTCTCAGTGTTCTTGGAATCAAACAAATGATTAGTTTGACCTTGAGACCCTTTGATCTTACCTGTTTGCTAAAAATACTCTGTGAGCTCTACTTCTTTTTTAACCATAAAGTAAGTAAAAAGTAATTGGTTTAGAGATTTTAGAGATGCCTTAGAATGTCATAAACTAGAATGAAAACAGTTGCTACAAAAATATCTTATCTCTTTAAAATAACAAGGAAAACTCTAGCAGAAAACCCTAGCAGAAAACTTACCATTACCTTTCTAAAAGCTTATCTCTGCACTTAGGCAAATGTCCCAAGCATTTGTGGATATTCCTCCCCAAGTCAAGAGAATTCTTCTATACACAAAAGGCTCTAAATTCTTTCTTTCTTTCTTTCTTTCTTTCTTTCTTTCTTTCTTTCTTTCTTTCTTTCTTTCTTTCTGCCATTTAAGACCTTAAATGGCTTCAAGGTGCTCCTCCTGAAGGAAAATAGATGGAACAAGCAAGCTACCAGAATATTTTTTAGACCCACAAATCTGATTTGAATTTGCTGCCAACAGCATTTATGTGTAGCCTTCCTGTGATATTTTAAAAGTCACTCAGAAAAGCTGACAACACCTTAATAATTTTTAAGTGTAAAATACCTTTATATCCTTTATCTCTTTGGAGGCTGGTACCAACCTGGTAAGGAGAAAGGAATGTATGTCTAGTCCCATCTCCTTGTTCTTTCTTTCTTTCTTTTTTAATTTCAAGCTCTCATTTATTAGTGCTCCACTTGATATTTTTTTTAAAGATTTTATTTATTTATTTATTTATTTGAGAGAGAGAGAGAGAGAGAGAACGCGTGAGCACGCATGAGCAAGAGGAGGGGCAAAGAGCGAGGGAGGAGCGGAAGGAAAGAGAGGGACAAAGGGGTAAGCAGACACCCCACTGAATGCAAAGCCTGATGCATGGCTTGATCTCAGGACCCTGAGATCTCAGGACCCTGAGATCATGACAAGAGCTGAAATCAGGTGCTTCACCAACTGAGCCCCCAGGTACCGCAACCAATCAATCTTAAAAAAAAAAAAAAAAGGTGGCTCCAAATATAGTTTTCTAACATTCTTTAAAAAAGGAAACTGTTTGGGGCACCTGGTGGCTCAGTGGGTTAAAGCCTCTGCCTTTGGCTCAGGTCATGAACCCAGGGTCCTGGGCTCTCTGCTCAGCATGGAGTCTGCTTCCTTCTCTCTCTCTGCCTGCCTCTCTGCCTGCTTGTGATCTCTGTCTGCCAAATAAATAAATAAAATCTTTTAAAAAATCAATGATACTTTATTTAAAAAAAAAGGAAACTGTTTCTTTTAACTTTACACTCACCCCACACCTCATTTTCAAAACGTCTCATTTAATTGTCTCGGTCATGGACATTTCCAAGATGAGATTTTATATTTTGCTTCCATAGCTTCTGGCTTTCAGAAAAACCATGCTTTCCTTTCCTGAAGGAGTTTGGTCCTGCTGAAGTTTGTGTATCCCTTCCAATCCCTTCATCTTCCTCTTTGCTTCTGGAGACGTTTCCTCTGGTTCACTATCTTCATCTTCATTAAAAGCTGCTTCTACTGACAGGGTTTTTGGGGCAAGAGTTGGAACAGTTTCTTTAGGCTTATTTGATCCGAATTTGATGGCTATGGCCAAGACTTTCTTTGCCATGTGACTGCCTATGGCAAATCCAAACTTGGAGATCTTTGTAGGCTTTTTTGGGAGGTCTGCAGCTTCTTCTTCAGTGGAGTGCTTCTTGGTGTTGTGACTGGAACTTTCCCTCTGTTACTTTGGTTGCTCCAGCTCGCTGAGGCTTCTCAGGCTTCTCCTCTCCTGCCATTTTCCCCGATATGGTTTTCCATGCAGCTACACCAAGCCCCATTTCCTTTTTCTATTTTACAACCGGAGGACTGAGATTCAGACGGCTTACGTGGCTCTGTGGAAAACACATGAATCAGAACCAGGACTCAGTTCCAGGGTGTTGGGATTCACAAGTCTGGGGCCTTCTCACTATTGAGCTGTGAAAATGTCAATCCTTGACATTCATTGCTGAGTACTGTATTAGTCTGGGTTCTCCAGAGAGAAACAGAGCCAATAGGAGATTATATATATTATTTATTATAAGGAATTGGCTCCTGTGGTTATCAAGGCTGAGAAGTCCCAAGATAGTGGCTGGCAAGCTCAAGCCCTGGGAGAGCCAATGGTGCAGTTCCAGCCTGAATCCAAAGGCCTGAGAATCAAGAGGCTGATGGTCCAAGTTTCATTCCATGTTCAAGCCCAATGTCAGGAGAAGACCAACATCCCTGAAGACAGGCCAAGAATACACTCTCCCTTACTCCACCTTCTGTTCTCATCAGGCCCTCAACAGATTGGATGAGACCCACTCATACTGGGGAGGGTAAGCTGCTTTGCTCATTCTACCAATTCAAATATTAATCTCATTCAGAAACACCCTCACAAACATACCCAGAATAATATTTACCCAAACACCCAGGCGGCCCATGGCTCAGTCAAGTTGACACATTCAATTCACCATCATGAGTACCTGCTTAATTGTGTGTACATCTCAGTGCTAGACATACCTGGGACTGTCCCCTTCTTGTGTCACTGCCTGGAAGTTAGGAAACCAACTTGCCCTTTTGGATCTCACACGAACTGGGTATGGTGGACAAGTCATTTCATCTCTATGCTTCTCGGTTTTCTCAACCGTAAAATAACAAGGATCAGATTTAGATAACTCTGTAGGACACTTAAACTTGAAAACGGTGTTTCTGTGATTCTATAATTGAATTCTAAGGAAGATTTTAAAACTAATTTGACTTCTGTTTCATTCAAAGCTGTGTTCTGGGTCCAACAAAAGCATGACTGTTACAGGTAACAACTCATTAAGCAAAATTAACATGAAGGTGACAATGCTGTATCTGTACACAGAAGTGTGAGAGTCTATTATGAGGTCGCCTTTAGACTGAATACCATGGTAGATATAGATATAATTTGTAATAACCATCCCCATACCAAGGACCTTACCATTTGCTGTTGAAAAAAGATTAGCACGGAAGAAATCTTGGTATGAGTTAGAGTGAAGTATAGCCTGCAGGAGCCATTTCCAAACAGAGTGGGAAGTCAATGAGTCAGGCTTCCCCTAAAGAAGGAATTAAGACTTGGGCTGGGTTTAAAAAAACAAATAAAAACATGGGAACAATTTGGATAAACAGAGGCAAAAGAGGAGGACTTTCCAGGCTAGGGAAAACCTAGGCAAGAACAAGCAAGGACCATTTGTATGAGAATGATGGACAGGGCAGGCATGTTTGCATAGGAGATTGCCAATAGAAAAAGGCAAAATAAAAATAGTATTTGAGGAAGGTATCACCTGACAGCAATGGGAGAATGGGTTGAGAGGTTCTCAGAAAGTAGCTACCTTTAACTGAGTGCCTACTATGTAACAGTCTCTGTGATAGAATTTTATGTATTTATCTGAAATATTTGCAACAGTCTACAAAGTAGACTTTTCTTATGTCTTCATTTTACAGATAAGGAAATTCAAGGTCAAAGAGATTGAGAAACAGTCCAAGACAATTCAGCTGATAGGAGGCTCAGTAAAAAGTCCTACACATTTTGAGCTGACTCCAGACTAACCCTTATTCCACACCCCACACTGCTTCTTCCCAAACCAAAAACTGCTGCCATTTCAACAGATCAAAAGTGGGTGAGTTTTGCCACTGTGGGTTTTGCCATTTGGTGGGTTTTGCCACTGTGGCAGCTAGTTACCCAACAATTGATGACCTTGCCTGGCAATGATCTCGTTTAGTTGCAATGAATGTTTAACTCAGTCAGCCACTTGGTGGTCTGTTTGAAGGACAGATTGTGATGCCTTGTGTGGCAGGCCATGTGATTGAGAGTGGAGAAGGCAATCAGAGTGGTAAGTGCTCTCCTGCAGACTGCAGAGGCAGGTCCTGTGAAGAGCTACTGTAACCACAAACCAAAGGGCAGTTCTTTATTTGTGCCTAATGTGGAAAAATCGTTAGTCACGCAACAGTCATTTCAGTAACACCTGGGTGTTCCTGGTCTTTGAGTATAAATTAAAAACCAAATTTGAATTCAGACATTGAAGTTATTTACATGAAATGCTCTACAATCATATGGAAGATCAGAGGGAGAGCCAGAAGTAGAAGCTACAGTTTATGATCCCCAAGTGTCTTTTGTTAGTTTCCCAAAGAAATCAGAAGAAAGATGGTAGTATGTTTAATGGGGAAAGCAGGGGTCCTAGTTTTGAAAAAAACCGATTCAATTATATTGTAAAGACAAATCACTATATCAATCCTAGTTTCAAAAAACCTGTCTTTTCTTTTTTTAAAAATAGAGATTTGGTACCCTGTGCCCCACATCACTGATGCAATTCATCCCAGACATAAACAGTCTGATGACATCACTGCTACACATCCAGCTAGTTTCTCTGTTGAGAACTTCCAAGGTGTTAATTACAGTTACGAATTAGTCATTATTCTAAGTGAGCCAGACTCTTATTTTTGTCTTGAAGCTTGTCATTATTAAGTTTGCTTGAATTGGTTAATGTACCACCAATGCAAATTGTGGAATTATTATTCCACAATACACTACTAAACATGCACAACTGTTTTTATTATGTGTGGAATTTTATAATTAACTACTTACTCTAAAATTCTATTTTCATGCCTTTCTTACAGTTGACTTCATGAGGTCAGGATTTTTATCAGGATCTCCTTTTTTTTCACACTTTGAAATCTAAAAGGAAAGCCACAATGATTTCAGTCTTTTCAGAAAGTGACCTACTTCGGAAAAGAATATCAATAAATATTTTGTATGAGTGGTTTTCAAATGTAATGTCTCTTTTCTTTTACGTGCATTAACAAAGTTCATATAACATTCTCACCAGGATAAAAATAATGCAACAAAACTGGTCATTAATCTACCAAGATGACCATGTATAATTTCCCTATTTTCCAGAAATTTCCATTGCTAGAAGTGAGTTTTTGTTTTGTTGTGTGTGCATGTGTGTGTGTTTAATGGAACTAATGACTTTTTTTAAAAAAGATTTTATTTATTTATTTGTCAGAGAGAGTGAGCACAGTCAGACAGAGTGGCAGGCAGAGGCAGAGGGAGAAGCAGACTCCCCGCTGAGCAGGGAGCCCGATGCGGGACACTGGGATCATGACCTGAGCCGAAGGCAGCCACTCAACCAACTGAGCTACCCAGGCATCCTGGAACTAATGGCTTTTAATGAAAGTGCCTCATCAAGAATAGCTAGAGGAGAGTGGATCCTTTATTTTGGGAACCAGGGTGATTTGGAAGGGGTCTAACCAGGAGAAAGTTTAGCATTCTGCTAAAATAATGCAACAAAACTGGTCATTAATCTACCAAGATGACCATGTATAATTTCCCTATTTTCCAGAAATTTCCATTGCTAGAAGTGAGTTTTTGCTTTGTTGTATGTGCATGTGTACATGTGTACAGAATCCTGCACTGGGGTGGATCAGGTACTAGGGATATTGATGTGGTCACACCTACTGATAGTGAGGTCCTAACTGAAAAGCTTAGGTGTTCCGTGGGTTCTAGTCTGGACCTGGGGTTGGAAAGGAAAGAACCCAGGCACAGGGATTGGAACCAGTTTGATGCTTAGCAGTTGTACACTTTTCAAAAAGGTAAAATCCAAAAAGAGTCAGAAATCCAGGCGTGAGTCAACAACTAGCTGATTTATCATCAGTGAACCACTAACCTGGGAATCAAGGATAAGATCTCTCCTTGGAAGAACTCTCTTTAAGCCAGCCAAAAGGCCCAGGAGGGGATGGAGTACCAGCAGAGGATTCTAGAACCTCTGCTAAGTGCGCTTATAGAACTCTCTACCCCCTATTGTACTCACTTCCACTGTGCTTACTAGTTTAATGTCTTCCCCATAAGCTCCATGAAGAGACAGACATGGCATGTGGTGTTCACCCCAGTATCCAGCTCTGTGTGTGGTTGTCACCACTTTAGCCAGGCTGTTACCAGTTCTTACCCAGATCATGGCAACAGCCTCCAGACTATCTCTCCACTTCTACTCTTCCATATGTCCAATATATTCTTCACACAGCACCCAGCGTGTCTTTCAAAATGCGGTTCTGGTTTTGCTATCAGCCTTCTTATAACCCTTCAATGATTCCCCGTTGTCCTCAGGATAGAGCCCAAATCCCAAACAAGGTCTCCAAGCCAACCAGCTACCCTGGCTTCTCTTAGTTCTTCATGCTACACTCTTAGCCACCTCCTCCCCAGGGACCCCTTCATCTACCTTATTCCTTCTCGTCCTGCAACGCCCTGCCTGGCGATCATTTCCTGGAGAAATCCTTCCTTGAAACCTTGGTCTCCCTGGAATTCTCTCCAGTGGCACTTCTTTTTCATAGTACTTTCCCAAGTTTGTGACTTATTCATCACTATTATTTTTTATTAATGTCTGTTTCTCTAATTTGACTTGTAAATCCATGAGTTCAGGGAATGTACCCATTTTGCTTACTCCAGAACATGGTAGGAACCCTGTTGAGTCAGGTCATGAATACTTCTCAGGTATTGTGTAAAGTATGTAATGTATCATGTTACCTGTAAGGTATCATGAATATTTAGGTACTAAGTCCGATAAGGAAAATTGGAGCTAGGAGAGGGCTGGGGAGCCCTAGAGTGGAGGGCCCTGGGGAAGATGGAATTGGAGCAACTCCACACCAAGCCACTGAGATGGTTGAGAGGGACATAAGCACCTCCTGTCTCAGCTCTGAACTCTCCCAGCAATGCTGAACTTCGGTATAGATAAGTAAATTACAACCTCCCAAGATCACATAGCTGGTCTAGGGGAGACCCAAGACTCCCAATAGTCTCTAAGGTCAGATGTCCCCTTTCACACCAAGGAGCTACTTTTCTCTTTTGTAAGAATAATCAGGCAGCAGATAAATAATTAGTAAGATATATGCCTGGGACTTCTGTGTCACTTCCCCCTCTCTCATTCTCAGTTAACAACAGCATCTGTGTTGCCCAGTTATTCTTCAGTCGTGTATAGCTTGGGACCAGATGATGATGGGTATTACCTAGAGGTTTATGCAGAACATCGGAATCCCAGGCTCTGCTGGTGGTGACTGTCTTCTGCCGATTCTTGTGGGCTCTGGCATGGCCAGGAGGCTGATGGAGCTGCTCAGGAAGCCGGATGGGAGTCACACTGCCAAGTCACGGGTGGACAAAATGATGCAAATTGGCAGAGCAGGCAACAAGCAGGTGGAATATGGATGTTCCTGTCTCGAGAAAGGCTCAGACAGCAGCAAAGAAACAGGCTCAGAAAGATGTACCAGAGGAAGTCTTCGCAGCAGAGGCTCAAGTGACATCATGCTGGGGGACAAGAACGGTGGCCATGTTTCCACACAGCCTGGGGACTCCCGCAAGAGAAAGACATGCTCCATTTTTTCACTTTCTTCGCTATGAAAGCTTTTTGTGAGAAGAAATCTGCGGTATAAGGGGGAAATGCTTCCCTGCGTGGGTGTACTGTATACTACTAAAAATATTTCAAGGGACTGAAAACATTGCCTACCTGCTTTTTGTACAGTTACCTTTCTGTTGATTAAAGGACTTGCCCTGGGTATCCATTTTGATGTGCTTCATTGATTCCCAGCCTTGATTTCAAATCGTTTTGTAAAGACAGAATTCATACTTCCTGAGAAAATCTTTCTTTTTGGAAACAGCTTTTCTGGAGCCAGTTGGAAATTGTAAAGTCCTGTCTCTGCTTCAATTCCGTGACATTAGAAATATAGTTTATACAATGAAGGTCTCAGAAAACGATACTACTTATTACCTTTCAGAATTCACCTAGAATTCTCACTTCTAGTTGTTTACACAAAATGGGTTTCTATACTTTTGCCCCCTTTCAAACAGTTGCTAAAGCTTTATATCAAATATCTTTGCTTAATTTCTTCCTTTACTTATAAGGTTTTATACCAAATGACCCCAGTCCAATGGACGTCTTAAATGAGAAAGTAAATGACTATAGCAAGATAAAAACAAACTCCCTTAATTTACAGACTGTGGGATGTTCTTCATGTGTCCTTGGCAATCTCTAATGAGTTCTGTTTTTATATCTAGATAGGCAATATCTGCAGCCATACGTGAATGTGTTTAGAATCAACCTTTGAAATGTTGAACCACTGACTATTTTAAATACTAAATCAATCACATGTCTGAGTCATTTTAGAAATGAAGGTTACATAACACACTTAGATTTCCACACTGTATTTTTGGAAGCTATCATAAACTCAAGATATGCTTTAAATAAGGCATTATATTTATTATTAATTTCAAACCCTCTTTCCCTTCGTTATGTAGATTCTTGAAGCAGGGAAGGTACAAACATAACATCAGTTCGCTGATTTGGGATTTCTATTCATGAAACGAAAGGTTGCACTTTCTCATAGTGGTTCCAATTTTTTGACCTTTAAATAAGGTCATAGGATTTCAGGGTTTGCAGGGCCCTTTTGGAATTTGTCTGGACAGCATAGGTGCCCTTAATTCTCAGGAACTTGGCCTTGGGCATCAGTAAAAGGTCTTAGCCCTGGGGATAGAATCTCTTCGTGTTTCCCTCTGAACTTGCTTCCTGTGTCATTTTGCAAAGCCCAGACTTCAGTTGTTCTCATTCTTGTCTTTAGAATTTGAAGCTTTATTTAGGTCCTTCCTGGCTTTCTAGCAGGCTTTTTGTGAATGTGTATTCCATTCCTCTTTGCTTTTTCCAGCTTCAGCCTTTTGCCTGATTGTGGCTCCTTTGGCTCCGTGTCTCCCTTCAGACGAGTCTGACCTATCTTGGGAGAGAAGAGACAAAATTTATTTCCCAGTGTGAAACATACCCACCATCTAACCTGTAAACATTTTGATACTGTTTTATTCATTCAACAGATATTTATTGAGCAACTACACTCTGCCAGGCCAGCACTGGGAGCTCAGTGAAGTGCATAAAGCTATCAGGGTCCCTGTCATCCCCCAGCTCACTGACTAACGGGGGAGACATTAATGGAAAAGTCACACGGATACACACATAAATAATTTCAGATGGTTAAAAAGAATGGTATAAGATGCTTTGGAATTGTGTCAAGGTGACTTGATCTGTAAAGGAACAGGGAGGAGAAAAGGCAATGGAATGATCTTTTTAGACACAATCCTGTTTTGCAGCTTAATCCAGATGTTGTCATACCTGGCTGCATCTAGAATCTGCTGTGCAACTTTAATAAATACCCAAGCTTGGGCTTCCATCCCAAGAGATCTTTTTTTTTTTTTTTTAAAGTTTAATTTATTTAAGTAATCTCAACACCCGACATGGAGCTCAACCTCATAACCCCAAGATCAATCGTCACACGTTCTTCCAACTGAACCCACCAGGTGCCCCTCACCCTTAGAGGTTCTGATGTAATTGGCCTAGACATCAATATTTTCTGCAAAGCTTTCGGTGTGATTCTTAAATGCAAGGGGGTTAAGAGCTTACTCTTTTAAACTTACATGTTGATGGTTTCAATGTCCTACACTTTTTCTTTGATATTCAAAGGCAAATCATCTATATTTAAAAAGACCTAATTTTCAGTGCCTGGGTGGCTCAGTCAGTTAAACATCTGGCTCTTGGTTTCAGCTCAGGTCATGATCTCAGGGTCTCAGGATCAAGCCCCGTGTCCTGCTCTTTGCTCAGCAGGGAGTCTGCTTGTGTCCACTCCCATGTCCGTGTAACCTCAATAGGTGTATATCCTTTGCAGGGTTTGTTTGGAAATACAATAGAGTAAAATGTAGCCTTTGTTGGGTCCCCAGTCATCATTTTCACAAGTTCTGGAAACTGGACTGGCCTCTGTGGCGGGTCTCGTTCACTCTCCATCTACCGGTCCAGTCCAAGCCTCTCGTGGGACTGGCTTGCACCACTGCCCACCAGCTATATTCACCCCACGGCCCACGTGCCCCAGATGGGATCTCCCTCCATCTTCTTGCAAAATTTTCCTGGGTTAGATGCCTTCACTCAGTGATTGGCAGTGCCAAGCCACAATTCTACCCACTTGCTCCTGTCAGAATTCTGACAATCAACCTAGTCCCTCCTCTCCACACCTGTATCCACTCACAGGTGATTCCATGTCATAGATAAATACCTTCACAATTGCATTCCTCCCCTTCTATGCCTACTGTCACGGTTTGATGCAGGCTTCCAGAAACTGTTAAGGCTTGGGGTTATTATGGCTTAAAGGTGGAGCTGATTTGAAAATCGTAGATAAAACTAGAAAATGAGATAATTTCATTCCACTATTAAGGAAACGTACTTAGTTATAAAGGTTACAGTTATATTTCTGAAAATGGAAAAGGTTATATTAAAAAGTTGCCATTGATTTTCACTACCTGACCTACTACAGATTTACTATTTTTTAAATGATGATTATCTTACTTTTCCCAAATAAAACAATTTTTTTCTTGCTTCATTTTCCTCTTAATAACTAGATCATTACTATCCACAACTTAAACTATGTCAATCATATATTCTCCAACAACTTTTTCCTTTGTTTGAGTCTCCCAAAGAATGGGAGGCCAAGGAAGCAAGTCCAGTTATCTTACATAGGAGCAAAATAAACTGAAAGGTAGAGGTATATTATGGGGCAGAATGGTGCATGTAGGGGACAAGGAACATAAACATCATATCCCCACAACATGCAAAGCTAATACCAATACTTCAACAGCATTAGGTGGATTGAAAAGCTCTCATAAATATCCTTTGTCTATATTTTCTCCTATTTCTAAATATAAATTACCATTAGCAAGTAATTATGGTGAATAATAACTCTGTCATTTAATTTCCTGCCAGCTAAGGCCTGGCACAGTGGAAGCATGCTGAACTCGAGAATGTGCAATTTTAGCATTGAACAATTAAACTAGAGAAGATGGAAGTAGAGGTTACCGTGGCAACCTGATCCCACAACCCTGTGTGTGGCCATATTGTTCCAGTGTTTGAGCCACAAAGGCTGGTTATTATGATTTAGAATACAGACAATGTTTGGGTATAGATCCAGAATTTCCCTTGTGCATGCTTAGAAAGGACAGGTACTTGGGAATCTGCAGAAGAGGATTAGAGGATTTTCAGGGAATTGATATTGAATTAATGAAAATAATTAGTAGTTGTTAATGACAGTATGTAACTATATTTAAACTATGCCATATAATAATGGAATTATTGTTTCTGTAAAAATAATTGCATTGGAATTTAATAATTAAGTATAATTGTGTAACTAGTATACTTCATCCAATAATACTGACTAAATCCTAATATTTGCCAACCCTGCTGTAGGTGCTGGTAATCAGTGAACAAAATAGGGGAAACAAGATACAGCAAATGATTTATGATATCAAGTGTGTTAGAATGTGGTAAGGAGCACGAGGGCAGGGGGACTGGGAATGCTAGGGAGAATAGGGGTGTGGTATGAATGTTTTAAATTGGGTTCTCAAGGAAGGCCTCATGGAGAAGATGCCATTTGAAGAGACTCAAAAATGTTGAGGGGGTGGGCCATGCAGATGTGGGGAAGAACATTCCAGGGAGAAGAAATGCCAGTGTAAAGCCTTGAAGTAGAGGCGTGCTTGCTATGTTCAAGGAACAGTAAAAAAATAAATAAATAAAATAAAAATTGGAAAAGAGTGAATGAGAGGGAGAAAAATAAAGGGTGAGATCAGCAGAAACTGGGCAAGATCCTATAAGGTTTGGTAGGTCACTGAAAGTATTTTGGCCTTTATTCAGGGAGAAATAGGCAGCCACTAAAAGATTTTGAACAGAGGAGTGACATGACCAGTTAGGAACCAATAGCAACAACTAAGGGAGGAAATTATGGTGACCATGCAGTTAGGAATGAAACTAGGAAGAAGCAATCAGATTCTGGATATATTTTGAAAGTTGATACAATAGGATTTCCTGGTGGATTAGATGTGGGGCATGAAAGAAAGGAGAGTCAAAGATGACTATAAGCTTTGAGGCCTAAATGACTAGGAATAATGGAATTACCATCATTTGAGATGGGAAGACTATGGATGGAGTGGGTTTAGTGGTGAAGATGGGTTGGAGTGGGAGAGCAGAACAGTGACATCTATTAGACATACAAGTAGGGAAAGAGAAGGTAGTTGGGTATCCAAGTCCAGAGTTGAGAGGAGAGACTGGCTGAAGGTATACAGTTGGGAGTCATAGGGCAAATAAAGCCACAAGATCAGATGAGACAACCAACGCGTGGAGAAGAGACAGATGGAGCCCTAGAGCATCATAGCAGTAGGATTATAAGAAGAAAAGATGGGACCCGCAAGAGACTAGGGGGAAAGCCAGGGAGATGAAAGAAAACCAAGTGAGTTCAGGGTCCTGGAAACCAAACAAAGAAAGCATTTCCAGAAAAAGGTCTTTGGTGCCTTGGGCTCATCAGAGTGATGAAAGTGAAACCTGATCGGAATGGATACAAGACAATAGCAGGCAAGGAATCAGAGGCAACCTGTGGACAGCTCTTTTGTTTTGGTTTTTTTTTTTTTTTTTTGGTTTGTTTGTTTGTTTTTGAAATGTCAGCTGGAGGGAAAATATGCTCATATTTTAATTTTTAAATTTTAGGTAGGAGATTTAAGATAGATAAAAACAGGAGTGCCTGGGTGACTCAACTGGTTGAGTGTCCGACTCCAGATTTCAGTTTAGGTCTTGATCCCAGGGTGGTGAGACTGAGCCCTGCATCCGCTCTGTGCTCTGTGCTCACAGGGAGTCTTCTTGTTCCTCTCCCTCTGCTCCCCTCCCCCACTCTCTCTCAATCTGTAAAATAAAAAATTAAAAAAATCTTTAAAAAGATGGATAAAAATATAGCATGCTTTTATACGATGTGTATATGAAATTACTATTTTATATTCCTGATAATTTTATATTGAAATTCATCTTCTGGTCACTATAGACCCCATCCCTAGCACCTCCAATTAGTTAAGCCTTTGTCCTTCCCTTGGGATATGGATCCTTTCCTGAATACGTAAGTGTTTCATTCAGCCTGGATAACATGGGCAGTCTTTCAATCTGGAATTTCTCACCAGCATGGAGTCTGAATGCCCCAGGCTTTCCGATAGGCTCAGTGAGTCACTCCCAACACCGAGTCCATTCTCAGTCTCTGTTCCTAGTCTCGAGTCCCACGGTGATGCTACAGGAAGACATAAAAATGCAGGCATGACCTGCCATTCGCCCATCACACCCAGCCCCAGCCAGGCCCTTGGCACTGGGCTGCATTTTCTGTATCTTCTTGTTAGTTACCTATTGAATTGATCCTAGGAACTTTTTAGTCTGGGGCAAAGGGGAGCATTTGTAGGCCGTGTGCCGCCAGGAAGCTCTACCCTCCTGGCCAAAGGACAGAGCAGCTGTCAAATCCTGCAGCGTCCCTGCAATCCAGAGGCAGAGCTCAGAGGCAAGCAAGAGAGGGGTGTGCCTTTCACACAACAGCAGCAGCAGCTGGCATCTGCAGGAAGACATCGGCAGCCATGCAAATCTCTAGAAATCTGTTCAGTGTGATGATGCGCTTGAAGGGTGAGGTCTGAGAAATCACAGGCAGAAACTGAGAATCCCGTTCTGTGTGCACAAAACCCCTGTTGCTGGAGTTGGCCATTCAGAAGCTGACAGGGAGAGAGGGAGGCCCGGGGGGGTGAGCAGATGGTGTTCAACCTGGTTAAACAGAGAAGAGGATCCGCATTGTGTAGGGACCGAGAGGTTTTCCTTTTACAGGCCATGGGCCTCAGGTGTAGAGTTGAGTTAATCATGGTCCTTGGCTTGCTTGATATTTCCCACCCCAGCCCCCCACCCCCAACCATCTCACCAATGCCTTCCTGAGGGGTGTTATTTATAGTTCCGACAACATACACACACACACACTTTAAAGTTAGCTCATATCCATAAAACTGTGCCAGAATAGAGCTCTTTTGCATTTTGAGGGTTCAGTTGTTAATCCTTTTGCTATTCTCATAAAGCTGTGAGTTAAAGAATCCCGCTCAAGTATAGTTAAAGGCAGATCGAAACCGGGTACACCAACCAACAACTGTAGTCAAGATTTTGGGGCAAAGGGTGAGCACTCCTTCTCTCATTCGGGAAATATTTACTGACTGCCCACTGTGTGTTGGCACTGTTTTTATTTTTCTTTTGACTTACAGAACAACTCCATTGATCAAGTATTTGCCTGGTGTTCTTTTCTGACAGTCAATTTTCCAACTCCAACTGAGCGTCCTACAGTTCAATTCAATTCTGACACCGACTGCTCAGAGTTAGTAAAGACCACCCAGGGTAAGGACCCAGTCCCACAAGATCGTTCCCATTTCAATGACCGGTTGCAAATGGCGGGCCCCCCAGACATCTGACCAATGGGCTATAAAT
This sequence comes from Mustela putorius furo, assembly GCF_011764305.1. Taxonomy (NCBI): domain Eukaryota; kingdom Metazoa; phylum Chordata; class Mammalia; order Carnivora; family Mustelidae; genus Mustela; species Mustela putorius. The sequence goes on along the minus strand of NW_025422368.1, from coordinate 43,576,118 downwards.
CAAAGATTTTCATGATTCCCTCCTCAGGCTCCAGAATTGCTCACAGAACTCAGGAATGCACTTTATCTATGATTACTGGTTTATTATAAAGGTTACAACTTAGAGGCAGCCAATGGCAGAGACGTGTGGACAAAAGATGTGAATGAGGTGAGGGGTAGGGGCACCCGCAGCTTCTACGACCTCTGCAGACACACCATTCTCCCAAGCACTTCAACATGTTCACCAATCTCATTGGAAATTTTATATAAAGCTCAATCTCTACCCCCATCATCTTCCCTGGGCGGGGGTTGGCGGGTGGAGCTCAAAGTTGCAATTTTCAAATCACTTGGTCTTTCTGGTGACCAGCCCCATCAAGTTGACCTAGTGGTCCCACCCTAAGTCATCTTGTCAGCCTAAACTTAGGTGCAATAAAAGCACTTGTTAGGAACGATGAAACACATCTTATCACTCAGGGAATGCCAAGAACTTTAAGAGCTCCGTGCCAGGATCCAGCCAGAGACAAAGATGACAAACATTTCTGTATTCTAGCAGCATCCTTTATCAGTGTCTCTGCTGCGCTGCCCAGATCCCTGACTCAGATCTGAGCCGAGCTCGGTCCCTCAGCTGCTGGGACTGCTGTTGGCAGTGGACAGCCTTCAGCCCCTGGGAACTGCCTTCAACAGAGGACAGTCACCTCATGCGAGGTCACATAACGGCCCTGCGGGATGTCAACTGGCTGATGGGGTGGAACGCAGAGCCACTCTGAAGGACTTTCCCAGCCCCAGGGCTTACTATGACCACACTCTAGTCCAGTCTTCTTCTTTGCCCACTCCTGTTTCTCCCCTCCCCCATATTGATCCCAGGGGCGTTCCTTAATAAAATGGCTGCACGCACATCTCTGCTCAGAGCCAATTTCCAGTATCCCGCCTAAGACAGCAGGCATTGTGCTTGGTACTTCACATGTAACATGTATTTTAATTTTCCTAACAACCCAATAAGGTTGCCACTTTAGGGGAGATAATACCAAAAATGAGTAACGTTGAGTAAATTTCCCAAAGTCACAGAGCTAAGCAAGTGGCAGAGGCAGGCTGTGACGCAAGTCCACTTAACTCCAAACTATGTTCTTATCCCTGTGACACCTCAACCTACCGACCATGTTACCTGTTCAGGTGGGACCCAGAGCCTGGGCCACTCTGGGGGGAAGCAGGGGAAAGGGAGGTGCTAGGGTCAGGTCAGGAGGACGTTAAGAATGGCTGAGCTGGGGGTGCCTGGGTGTCTCAGTTAGTTAAATGTCTGCCTTCAGCTTAGTCGTGGTCCCAGGGTCCTGGGATTGAGCCCCCGTGAGAGGCTCCCTGCTTAGCGGGGAGTCTGCTTCTCCCTCTCCCTCTGCTTCGGACCCTGCTTGTGCTCTTTCTCTCTCTCCAATAAGTAAATAAAATCTTTAAAAAAAACAATGGCTGAGCTATGAAGAAGTAATGTAAGAAAGGAAAGAGTCAAGGTGGGAGGCTGGGAAAATCAACACTTCCGCCAGACTGGGGTGGCTGAGATGGAGACTTTGTGGGTAAGAAGAGTCAGAAAGAATGAGTTGAAGGAGTGAACAAGTGGAGCAATTTAGTCTTAATCTGCAAAACCCAGAATGACTTCTGTGTGGGCCCTGGAGTGTCGCTGGTGGACATATCTTTCAAGGAGCTAATTTAAGTGTGACTTTGGCGGTTTCCCATAATTATTATGTATTTTTGTCATTTAAGAAAATTTATATTAATGTTCTAGAGTAGCCACCATCTGAGTAATTTATTACACAGGTATTAGGAAATGTCCATGTGTAATTAAAAAGAGGGTTCACTTACCCGTTCTACTGTTAAGCTGCTAATTCTACATTATCAAATGTATAATTGTGGTTTGCAGTTTAAAAATATTTCTTTGTCACATGAGAAATCATTATGCATCTAGGAGGTGTAGGTTTCCAAGTACATTTATATTTTTCTTTCTTCTCGCCTTCCTGCTGGTTCATCCTTCCATTAAGCCTTTAAGGAACACTTATTATGTTAGACTGCAGGCACACAAAAATCAATAAAACACAATTCCTGTGGAGGTATTAACAATCTAGGGGGAGATACAAACATTTAAACAACAGCAACAATGACAAAAAGGCATATAGAGCAAGCTCCAAGCCCCCATTGAAGGGAGCCACTAACTCCGGTAGGGATAATAGTTCTAGAGTGGCTTAAGGGAAATGTCCAAGATTGAGAATCAAGTAATACTGAGAGCAAAACTATTGTTAAAAAACAAAATTCAACCGGGTGAATTTGAAGATCTGATTGGTTTTATTAAGGGAGTTGTGAATTGGGCAGCATCCCATCTAGTAAGTAGAGGGGAGCTTCAAAGAGCTACAGAAAGGGAAAGGCTTTTGAAGACAGGAGAAGGAAGTCATAAACAGGCTATTTTGGTGAGGTCAACTTCCTTGGGGGACAAAAAGGTCTTATTAGATTAATTACCTCATCTTCCTTTGGTAGGTAGAGAGGGCCCATGTTAACTTACTGGTGCTGACCAGAAAATTCCTGACTAGCCAGTTGAGACCACATTTCTGGTGGAGGTTAAAAGGGCCATTAGGTTAGGTAGGAAGCCCTAGTTTGGTGATGTGGCCTAACATAAGTGACTCCATATTGGATCTGTGGTTTTCTTTCTGATGCGCGTAAGAAGCAATTCACAATGGGGGCACTTGGGTGGCTCAGCCAGTTGGGTGTCTGACTCTTGGTTTTGGCTCAGGTCATGATCTCATGGGTCATGGGATGAAGCCCCACATTGGGCTCAACTCGGAGTCCTCTTGGGACTCTTTCCCTCTCCCTCTGTCCCTCTCCCCCCCCCTCAAATAAACAAATAAATCTTAAAAAAATAAAGAGAATCAATTCACAATGGATAAGATTAGCCACCAGAAAAAAATCATCCCGTATGTTGTTTCCTGGGCTTAGACTCTTCAGGGGTCCTCTGTTGTCCCTGGGAGTAAGTTCAAACTTCTTACCATGACCCTCCATTATCCCTGCTTGCTTTTCTAATTTCATCTCAGATTCCCAGTGATTTGTAAGCACTTCAAAGCATAAACATCACCTGGGATCATACATGAGAGCTTGACATTTGTGCCAGTTACAGTCTTTCAGCTCCAAATAACCTAGATCAGCCTTGTGAAGCTGACACTGGGATTTGCAAACTGATCTGGGCTTTGCCAGCTGGCTTGCTACTGGGCTCTGCCTCCAGAGGAACTAGAGGGAGACAGCTGGGCTGGAAGAAAAAATGTGACTCGCCCTCTGCTCGTCCCCCCTGCATGAGAAAGCTCCCACAGAAGTAGGTCCCTTCTCTGGCAGGAGTCGAATCCCTTTGGCAGGTTTTCCAGCATCTGCAGGACTGGCTTCATCATGCCTCCTCAGGGACATCATCATCAGCAGAGGTCTGAGGAGTTAAATGTCCCCTTTTCTACATTTTAAAGTTTTTTCTTCTTTTTCTTCTTCTTTTTTTTAAGACTCTTTTATTTATTTATCAAAGAGAACAACACAAGCAGGTGGAATAGTAGGCAGAGGGAGAAGCAGGCTCCCCTGCTGAGCAGGGAGCCCAATGTGGGACTTGACCCCGACCCCAGGACCCTGGGATCATGACCTGAGCTGAAGGCATGACCTCAGCTGAAGGCCGAGCCACCCAGGAAACCCCAGCATGTTTAAGTTTTAATGATTCCAGCTTCTTCTGGCTTTCTTCTTTTGGGCTACTGGCTTGCAATTACAGCCTTTGGAGTTTGCAACCACAGATGGCCCATGATAAATAATTTCCATTGTCTTGTACAACAGCATACACAGCCACAAAAGGAATCTACATGAGTCCCTGGTTCAGGACTGGCATGGGCCTGGTACCAGAAGGAAGAGAAAGGCTCCTCTTCACATCAATTTATGATGATTTATGTGCCAGCATTGTTCTAAGTGATCTACATGTATTAACTCAGTTAATCCTCACAATAGTTCAGTTAAATAAGACATAGTATTCATTTTACAGATGAGGAACCAAAGCCCAGAGAGGCTGAGTAATTTACACAGTATCATATAAATGCCCTCCAAAAGTCATCTATTTTTAACCAATATTAAAAACAAACAAAAAAGCAAACCCGTGTGGTTAGTTCAGTTGGTCTTTTTATTAGCGGGGATTGTTTCTGCTCCAAATATTAGAAGCCAGGTTAGACCAGTCTTTTTTTTTTTTTTTTAAGATTTTATTTATTTATTTGACAGAGAGAGAGAGAGAGAGAGAGAGATCACAAGGGGCAGAGAGGCAGGGGGAAGCAGGCTCCCTGCTGAACAGTGAGCCTGATGCGGGGCTTGATCCCAGGACCCTGAGATCATGACCTGAGCCGAAGGCAGAGGCTTAACCCACTGAGTCACCCAGGTGCCCCCAGGTCAAACCAGTCTTAAAACATCTCATATGTGGATTAACAGACTCACACAGTCAAAGCTCTGACACCTGAATGATCGCCTCCAACCTGTTCTCATGTTCTCTCTCCCTAATTCAGATTCTCTTTGTCGACTTCATTCTTTCAAGTTCCTCAATGTCTTAAGTGATGCAGGCTGGAGAGAAGACCCTGATAGGGAGTTTCATGCCCGGAATGTTTATAAAGGTGTACTCTCAGGATAAATACATAGGGAAGGGAAAAGCAGGATGCAGGATTGGGCAGAGGGAAAAACCACCCTGTGGTGTGGATCCAGTGGCAGCCGCAGCTGACCCCACAGGAAACAGTGGAGTTTGAATGGCCTTCTGAATTGTCCCACATCAGATTGAGATGGCCTGACTACTGGGGTCACTCAGTCTTCAGAGGTAGAATGTGCAGGAAGGGGCGTGACCTTGAGCAAGGAGGTTTTCTGTAGCTGAGGCAATTCCTGAAGGCTGACAGCCAGAGATGTCCCCAGCTATCACCAAAGATGTCCCACAACACTCCCCACAGCTGGGGCAAGTCTTTCACTGGAGGGAAACTGTGGCCAGGCGCCTATCCAGTGGGGGATGGAAGCATCAGCCATTCTGGGGTCACATTCTTATAACTTTCCACCCAAGGGGAAAAAAAAGATCTCCAACAAATTCTAGAGAAAGATCTGGTCTACCTTGAATCAAATGCTTACTTCTTGGGCCAATCATCTGGCCAGGTGGTGAGTACAGAGATGGGCATATTCTTGGTTATGCGCAACCTTGTGGACAATTGGGTGTTCAGCAGAGGACTAGGGTTGGCAGTCCCACAAAACCCCCTAGAATCAAGGAACAGCATTTCCCCAACAAAAGAGGTGATGGTGTTGTAACCCCAAGAGGAGGGAGGGAGTGCATTATGTGGACTGAAGCAACAGCTGCTAGAAATTTTCCCTTTATTGTTTCTCAGTTCAGCCTTTCAACATTGACGTGCTCCTGGATGATACTGGCAGCTGTACCTTTTACTCAGCTGGAACCCAGAGAAGGGCACACAGCGACCTACTTAGGGAGAATTAAAGTCAGCTGGCCCCTCCAGGCCCCCCGGAGTGAAGGATCAGGCATCTGCCAGTGTCTGACCTCAACCTAGCCCCATAACAGACTCTCAGTGGCCAGCTTTGGCAGAGTGCTCCTCTCCCTCCAATCCACCAACGGGAAAGTGGTCAATCGGGAATTTAATAGCCCCTCTTGCCCCGAGAGCTTTCAGCCAGCTTGGTACATACTCCCAACACCTGCCGACTCCCTAAGGTAGGGTGCAAATATCCTCCTATATTGATGGAATAGCCTCTCAGGTCCTCCTCATCAGCTCCCCAACAGCTTCCCTCATCTCATCTCTGTCCCATTCCCGAATGTTGTCTTCATCTTGTGATCCTCTTCCTTTCCTTGACTTTGGTGTTTGCTTTCGATCTTCCGGATGCTGACTTTTGGCTCCTACTCCTTTGTTTTCATTGCCCACGCACGTCCTAGTCAGTTACTCGGTCCCTATTGACTTGGCAGCCATGTTCCTGTCAGCTTGTTCCCTTATGAAGGGGGGCACGAAGGGTCTCAAAATGCTGCACTCTGTACATCTACGTGGTTTTAAATTCTTTGAAAACACCTCAAATGGAAAAGCACACAGTGATTAAAAAATAGAGTGGTGCAAATAGGAAAAGCCAGAAACCTGCCAAGAGACCGGGGAATGGTTACCTGATGGGCTTCCCCCGATCCAGGGTCTGACCTTGCGTGTGATCTTGTCAGTTGGTTGTAGCTAGACGTGGTGCCTTATTTTACTGAAACTTTACAAGAGATGGAAAATTATCAATAAGAATAATCATCTATTATTTTACAGAGGAAGTGTAACTACAGAAGGTACTAGATATTTGAGCCTTCTTGCCAACATATTCTCTCCTTTATGGCAAGTTCCAATTGTGACTCATTTTATAGGGTAATAAGAAAAAGGCAACCCAGTAGGTCCGTGATTTCAGCCATCTTTAGAGGAACCGGGTGGACACAGAGGAACTAAATTATTGGGTGGCAGGCAGTGCCACCTTGTGGTAGTTCCTGGTGTCCACTGGCCCGCTGAGCTCCGAAAGGGCACGTTTGTTCCATGGGAGATGAGTGTCTGAGTGTCTGTGATCCGTGAAAGTATAGTTGGTGTAACATACACGCAAGAAGTGCCTCTGCTCTTTGCCTTGTATTAACATGTGTTTCGACCTCTTAAAACCCTCACCCAGGTCAAGTCCTGCTGGCCTCAAAACCATCTTGTCTCTCTGAGCTGCATATCTCTGAACAGTTAATGTAATGTGTTTATATCTCAGAGGGGAAGTTTATTTTCAAGCACTTTGGGAGACAGGTTACCTTCTCCCCTGTGTATAGACCACGTGGCTTCTGCTGTTGCAAAGGTCCGGGAAGTGCAGCTCGGCCAGCACAACTGTGATACTATTAAAGCCTCTACCCAGCTGAGCCCTTTCCTCCCGGGTCTCCTGAATAATCCCTGGGCTTCTGCTCTGCCGTCTTCTGTCCCCCCCACTACCTCCAGGGACTGCCAGAGACCTGCTTCTCTCTGGGATTTATTTCCAGTTTTTTCCTTTGCTTCGTTTTGGATAGTTGAGTTACCTGGCTAATCCCCATCGTGATTTTTTAACAGGTGCCTAGCTTCCTGCTGCTGCCTGTCTGCGTGCCCCTTGCTTGGGGATCCAATTTCTGTTCAGAACTTGAGTGGCAGGTCTAACACTGGACTGAATCTTTTGCCCATGTTTGGTTTTCGATCTTCTGTCCCAGGAAGGAGGCCTGGCTCTAACCTCCTCTGTGACCCTCCACGCTCCCAACCCCACCCCATCCAGGTATGCCTTAGGGCCAGTGTTCCAAGTGGAGGACCCCAAACCCTTGCTTAAAAATTTTTGCCTTCTAGCCAATCTAACCTAGAATTATTATTTATTTATTATTTATATATGAGATATATATATATTTATTATTATTATTTTATTTTTTAAAAAGATTTTATTTCTTTATTTGAGAGCGAGAACACACACAAGTGCACAAACGGGGTGGACAGAGGGAGACTGGATCTCAGGACTCTGGGATCATGACCTGAGGTAAAGGCAGACACTTAACCGACTGAGCCATGCAGCGACCCTCGAATCCCTGTTTAGATGCAACCTTCTCCCACAGCGTAATTCTCCAGGGTTGTATTTAGTGTTACAGTTGAGGTCACATACATTTTCCTGTCCAACGGGACACGAAAGTGCCATTCTTCCAAGAATCATGAGGAGATGTAATGTAATACACTTAATTCTTTAGTTTAATAGTTTTGATCCATTATTAAATAAATGATGGATAAGATAAGTGGGGAAGAAGTTAAATGAAGATTATGGTGCATTTGAGGCATTGTATAGGAATAATAGGGGAAAATTAAGCTGAGAGTTTTAATGCATTTGATTTCTACATTAATTTGTCAATTCTATCCATTGGGCACTTTTGCATGCTCTTTTTAATTTCCATAAACGTATTCTGCAGTGTAGGAAATTCAGCCAGAGGTTCTCCTGCATTGTGTGACTCCTTTTGTGTAGACCTTATCGATTCCCCTCCAATTCTATGCCTTGGCAATCCTGAATGTCAAATCCAATATACTATGCTCTTTCCCCCTTCTGATTCTTCTCTCGTTGGGCCTGAAAGAGTGTCTATACCCACTCATTCCAAATGCCAACTGTTGGTCTGGTCATTTCTATCAATCCTTTCCATTTCCATCCAGCAAGGTAGAAAACTATCCCTAAATTTTATGTCCAAGTAAGGTAACCCCCCCTTATGTGCTCTCGTAACTAGAGCTTCCCAGGGTGCCCACCTAAGTGTGTGCTAAAACAGTACTGGAAACTCAACTGTTACATACCTGGGGAGATGGAATTGGTTGCGTGTCTGCTGTAGTAATGCTTTTGAGTAGAACACTTTAATTTTTTAATTTTAAAAAAATTATTTTTAAAATTTTTTATTATTTTTTTTATAAGATTTTATTTATTTTGAGAGAAGGAGGGAGACAGCAAATGAACGAGAGGGAGAGAAAATATACAGGTGGAGAGGGACAGACAAGAGGGAGATGCAGGCTCTCCATTGAGCAGGGAGCCTGATGTGGGGCTCAATCCCAGGACCCTGGGATCAGGACCTGAGCTGAAGGCAGACACTTAATCTACTGAGCCACCCAGGTGCCCCTTGAATGGAATATTTTAAAAAAAATAAATAATTGTCCTCTTTAGCACAGACCTATTTCTGCTGAACATTTTTATAGTAGCTGTCAAGGCAGCAGAAATTCTGAAATTGAGTAATTCTGAAATTGAGAAATTCTGAAAGCGAGTAATATAATATATAGTGATATTTACAGTGAATGGGTGATTTAGCCTATATCCTGTTTTCTAAATTTTTAAAAATTATCAATCCTGCCACACACCCCAAATGTAGGATTCAGAAACCCAAAGGCAAACTTGGGAAATAATTATAAAAAAAAGTGAAAAATAAAAAGCTTTGCCAAATCTCTCAGAAGTTTGATCTGCTTTGACTTTCAGCTAGTATAAGTCAAGTAAATGTCCCTAAACATAGCTTTTATTAGTATTTGTTTCACTAAAGAATTCTATATATCATGACATCCATAATTCTGTAGTAAAAGTATAAAAATGTGAATGGGGGAGGAAGGACTACAAAGGTTTCAACAGTATTTCTAGTGGGTTGTTTTCTGATATTTTCCCCAGTTTTAATGAGATATAATTGAAATACAATATTGTGTTAACTTAAGGTATACAACATAATGATTTGATGTAGGTAATGTATTATATAATGATCACCATAGTCAGTTTAGTTCACATGCATCACCTTCTGTAGTTATAGTTTTTTTCTTGTGATGAGAACTTTAAAGATCTACCCTCTTAGCTATTTTTAATATATAAGATGGTATTGTTAACTGCTGTCATCCTGCTGTACTTCCTCTCTTATTTATCTTATTTATTTATCTTATAACTGGAAGTTGGTAACTTTTGACCACCTTAACCCATTTCCCCCATCCCACAGTAGTGTTTTATTTCTTGAGTGGTGTAACAGATGTACCAGGTTTATTATACCTTTTAAAGCTTATTTTTATTTTTAAAAAAGATTTTACTTATTTGAGAGAGAGAGAGAGATTGAAGGAAGAAAGGGCAGAGGGAGAGGGTGGGAGAATCTTAAGCAGGCTCCCCAATGAGCAGGGAGCCGGAAGCAGGGCTCCATCCCAGGACCTTGAGATCTTGACCTGAGCCAAAATCAAGTCAGCTGCTCAACCCACTGAGCCATCCAGGCACCCCATTATTATATTCTTCTTTTAAAAAACAGTCTAAAAATCGACTTTTCCATCCCCTTCACTTAATATATTTAAAGATTTTTATTTTATTTTATTTATTTGACAGACAGATCACAAGTAGGCAGAGAGGCAGGCAGAGAGAGAGGGGGAAGCAAGCTCCCCGCTGAGCAGAGAGCCCAATGTGGGGCTCGATCCCAGGACCCTGGGATCATGACCTGAGCCAAAGGCAGAGGCTTTAACCCACTGAGCCACCCAGGTGCCCCTCACTTAATACATTTAAAATAATGTCAAGTTAGCCTCCCAGGAAGCACACAGCCTCATTCTTGCCATGCCCATGGCGTTTCATACTTCCCCTCTCTTGGCTCTGATGACACGGGACTGTATGTTAATTGTCTGTGTACTTCTCTTTCTCGGTCTCTCCCAGGGGGCCGTGAACTCTTAAGGGCAGGGGTCACTGATTCTTCACTGTTGTCTGCCTGGCGCAGGTGCAATGCTAACACAGAATTGATGCACCATCGGTATTTGTTGAATGGGTAGGTGGCTGGACAGATATAGGGTAGGGGCCTGTCCTGAAGGCAGCCAGCTAAGTGGGACCAAAATCCCAGCCCCTAGGTTTCTATCATTGACTTCTCGCATCCTTCTTCCTCCTGACAGAATTTCGAGGGACTGCTTAAGGAATAGGTCGCATAGAAACTATGCTCAAGTGGCAAAGCCTCATTCACAGCTATCAGTCCCTAAGGAAGAGCTCTTTGTCATGTCCATAGAGACTTGGCCCACCCACCTGGGTAACTTTGGAGAGGAAGGGTAGAGGTGTCCTTATTTATTCATTACCTACCCACGTCAGGCACTTGTGCGTATAATATTCTCACTTCATTCTTCCAGCCATACTGTAAGGTGGGTATCATTATACCCATGATTACAGATGAAAAAATGGAGTTTCAGAGAGATGACAAACCTTGACCAAGTTATAGGTGACAAGAGGTGGCTCCCAGGCTTACTCTAGGGCCATCTGGCACCAATGCCCAAGCACGTTCCTTCTACCACATACTCCATGCTCAGACACAGAATGCTGTGACCTGAAAGGAACTCTAGAGGTTGTCCACGTAATCCAACTTTTGCAATTAAAATAATTTTCTAAAAAAAAAAAGAACGAATGAACGAACGAGCAAACTTTGGAACATTCCTCTTGCCAAATAGGATTTTGCAAATCATGATTTTGCCAAGAGAAACAAAGAATGCTCAATGATCCTTTAAGTCTATAATTGATTGAGCAACTCTTAAATTTAGCCAGGAACTTTTTGGCCCTAGTGGATGAGTGAGGCATGCCCGGCCATTTTACACACCCAGGGCATTCTGGCTCTGCTCTCCATTACCTACGGATGACTTCTGTTTGTTTCCAAGGATCACTCCCTGACCTGCTTCACCAGTCTTTAGTGCTGCTACCTGAGTCATCTCAGTTAATCCTGACTGTGACCCCAGGAAGAATGTAATATCGGTAATCCCATCTGATCTTCAGGAAGATAGCAACTTCCTCACAGTGACTCTGACTGGTGAACCTGGATTGGGATCCAGCTCCGTGTGAATCCAGAATCAGTGCTTTTACCACACCTTGATGAACCTCCCTTCCAGGCAACACTGCTGTCAAGCTGTGATGAACCAGGCACCCTGAGCTCTCATCAGCTCATATTATTGCCTCCCGCTGGGCAGCAACTCTTGTTGGCTTGAGGCATGTGCCCAGTCCATCTCCAGAGTCACAGATCCCTTTCATAATTAGAAAAGATTTCCTTTGTCTGGATTCTTTCTTTCTTTTTAAAGACATTTTCCTTGGAAAGACTCACCTTTGTTAAGCAAAGGCAGAGAATTCTTTCTGGTTTTCGATAAGGGCACTTGGGGAAAAAATATACAGATCCTTTAACATTAGTGGCTGTTACCAAATGGTTCTAGAGTATAAGCAGAATGGTTGAGGTTGAAGCCATTTTTGTGAGTTCCCAGTGAACAAAATCAATTTGGTGAGATTTATGTCCTGCCTAGAACTTCACCAGCACTCACTGTTCATTTGTTTTTAAATTAAAAGGATTTATTTCTTAGGTAACCCAAATATAAACAGACAGTAGAAAACACCCTCGGGACTGAACTGGTGAAGTAGTGATATATGCAAACAGCTGCCAGAGAAATTTCTGGAAGTTCTGTTTATGATCCCTCCTTTTGGGAGATGAGGAAACGAAAGCAGATGTAGGCCTGTGGAATATTTTACAGAGGATTGTTTATGATTATGTCACCTTGAGTAGAAGGGATATAAAAGAGATGCTTGAGGTTTCCTTTGGAATGTAGGATGAATGGGGGCTAATCTGGCCTTGGTGAACAAGACGGGACCACACAGACTCCCAAGCCAGAACCAATTAGAGAAGGGGGTTAGTGAGAAACTGGTCCAGCTCGTATGGATAGCACAGAGTGTGTGTGTGTGTGTGTGTGTGTGTGTGCGCGTGCACATGCAGCATGCATTGGTGCACAAAGCCCTAAACAAAGACTCTCCCCTTTGAAGGGGGGGATTCTGCAGTGATGTCTACAAGTTCTGACTGGACCCTTTACAGCTTCCCACATAGAAAAAGCAACCAAGAATAGGGACTCTGTCAGTCCAGGCTGCCCTAAAAAGGTAACTAATAAATAGCACATCCATCCCAAGGAAGAATAGCCAGGCTGGAGGGGCATACTTGCCGCCAAAGATCATGGAACGTGTGTGACGGGAGGGGATGGGAGTGGACAGGACAGGGTGCCAAGTACTTTCTAGCACACCTCTGAGTCTGTCACGTTTTCTTTTTAAACAGTCTGTTGTATGTGATTAGATCTTACTACATGGGTGGGCTGAGAAGGATTTTTTTGTTATCTTTTTCTTTCTATAAAAACATCTCCAAAACACACACACACACAAAAACAAAAAACAAAACATCTCCAGGGGCACCTGGGTGACTCAGTGGGCTGCTGAAGCGGCTGCCTTCGGCTCAGGTCATGATCTCGGGGTTCTGGGATCGAGAATCAATAGGGCTATCTGCTCAGCAGAGCCTCCTTCTCCCTCCCCCTCTGCCTGCCTCTCTGCTTTCTTGTGATGGCTCTCACTCTCTCTCTCTGTCAAATTAAAAAAAAAAAAAAAAATCTCCAGCTAACTCAGAGATGTCATCAGCAATGTAGCACTAGACAAGTCAGGAGACTGTCCACTTTCTGCCTTTGCTACTAACTAGTTATGTGACCTTGAGCAAGTCACTTCAGCTCTGCGCTTCAGATGTGTTAGCAGTAAAAGGAGTGGACCCATAAAAAGAAGATTTCTAAGATCCTCGTCAATGCTACAATTTATAGGGCCAACTTTCCTATAAAATTCAAGTTTTTTTCTGTTTATATGTTATTTTTTTCTTTTTTTCATTTAAAACCACCTCCTTTAATATACCAGAAACACATGAGACACAAAGAAAGCCCAAGAAAACGCTCAGTCCTGGAGTTGGTAGTTTGGGGGAGGTTGGGGATTGGAAGACAACGAGGCTTTCTAGGCACCCAGGGAAAGAAGGGATTGAGAGGACACAATATCACGAGGCTCCTGTGAACCCAGTGCTGGGGCTATGCGCCCTTTAGTTCTCCACCAAGCTTGGAAAGTGCTGATTTTCCTAGTCCTGGTCCTGCTCCCATACTTGGCCCCCAGTTTTCAAAAGTCATCTGGTTCCCAGAATGGCCCCTTCCTTTCGTTCCCTAGCATTTTCACTCAAGGAAGAAGGCTGCTTCCCCTGTGGGGGTGTCATAGTCCCAGGGGAGTTATCTTGTGGTGAGGGGACAGCTCCCTAGTGCCTTGCCATCCACTGTCCACCTATTAGCCTCAGAACGTGATGATCAGGGAGTCTCAGGGTCTTTTAAGGGCTAATCCAAGCCCTGGCTGGCCAAGGGGTTTCTGAGGGCTGTCCTGCTTTCTCCTTGCAGGATACCTGCTTGGAGGGAAGCTCAGTCTGGCCCCCAGGTGGCATCTGGTCCTCAAAGGAAAACTGGGTGCCTGAGGCAAGTCCAACCTAGAAGGTGAAGTAGCCTGCAGAGGCAGAGCAGGCTCTGGGGGTAGATCCATGTGGGGGGCTTTGGTCTCAAATTCTTCACCCAGCGGTTCACCAGTCGGCTTGGGGGCTCTCCGCTGCTCGTCTTCATAGGTGTCCATGCAATGTCAAGGGTAGGAGAGCGGGGATCTGGGTCTTGGCCTAATTAGGACCCTCCAGCTGCTACCCTGCTTGTAGGGTTGGCTCTAGTGAGCTCTCTGGCTGGATGGGAGCATGCAGGACGCTGGCACTAGGTGAACTGGGGTCTACCACTCCAGCCAGAGGTCACACTGGAGTGACTGGGACACACTTGGCCCAGCCCATCTGAACCAGGGGGACTCAGGTGGAGCAGGGCCTGGCCTAGGGTGAGGAGGAACGGCTGGGCCCCAGTTCCTCTTTTGGGTGCACAGCAGCTCGAGCTTCAACTCCCAACACTGAGTTTCAAAACCCCATATGTTGTATTTCAATGTCCAAAAATGAAATTTGGTAAAGGATTAGTGGTTTGGTTGTGGTGGAAAATATGCGCCTAGAATGGATGGTTTCAGCCTGGACGATTTCCCCACCTCCTTTCACAGTTCCTAGCAATAAGGAAGTTTCTACATTCTGTAAGCTAAGCCTTGCCAAGTCTACACCTACCTTCTTAAACATTTGTGGAGGATTCCTCAGATTATTCCTTCATTAAACCTTTATTCCTTTTAAATGTAACCTTTATTAAGTAGTCTCATCGCCTTGGATCCTCATTTAGATCTTACCGCATTTTAAGGAAATACGATACTGAATGAAACCAAACTCTACATAATTACTTATCTTACCTCATTATAACTTACCTGTTTCCCCAAACTGCCTTGCCAACTCAGTTGTGTGCCCTTGAAGGCAGAAATCATGTTTTATTTATTTTTCCATTCCCTACTGCTGAGTTTAGTGTTCTGACTCAAGACTCGCTTTTTGAATAAAAGATAATTAATTCATCACAGTCAACCCATGAGTTACAACTGGGATTTGGCCCACTACCTGCATGCACTGTCAAGAAGGGCGAGTAGTGGGGGGGTCATGAGGTTCGCCTGAAAGCCTTCCCAGGCTCCTTGTCCCTCCCCATTCACAGTCTGTGGTGATGGAACAGGTCTGTATCAAAAAGGGTAACTCCAGATGATTGTAATATACACATTTCCCATCTTCCTGAGGAAAAAAGAAACACATACTCAAAATTTGTGCATTTTCCAGGTGTTCCTACCCAGAGCTCTGGGCTCTGAGGCTCCTGGGCTGCTTGAAGACACTCTAGCCAAATTATGGAAGCTGCCCAAGTGTCCATTGGCTGATGAATGGATAAAGAAGATGTGCTGTACATCCAACAGAAGCTACTCAGCTGTAACAAAGAGTGAACTCTTTGCAACAGCATGGATAGAGCTAGAGAGTATCATGCTAAGTGAAATAAGTCAGAGAAGGACAAATACCCATGATTCCACTCACATGTAGAATTTAAGAAACAAAATGAATGAGCAAAGGGAAAAAAGAATGTCCAAACCAAGAAACAAGGCTCTTCACTGTAGAGAACAAAGGGTTCCCCAAGGGGAGGCAAGTGGGGGGGGCGTGAAATAGGTGATGGGGGTTATAGAGGGCGCTCGTTGTGATCCATGTTGCATGGAAGTGTTAAATCACTATATTGTAGACCTAATACTCATGTTATTACACTGTATGTTAGCTCGCTAGAATTAAAATTTAAACTTAAAAAAAAGAGAGAGAGAGAGGCAGGGTGGTACAATGAGTTGGGAAGGAGTGGAGACCAGCTTCTCTCCCACTGTACATGGGGGAGACAGAGGGAAAATTATATGTCCTTCTCTGAATGCCTGCTGCCCTCTCACGCCCAGCTGAAGTCTCATGCACCGGGAACGAGCATGCTTTCAAGGTCAGTTTGTCTACACAGACATGCTAAGAAAAAGGGGAGTAGAGGACTATTTCATAAAAATAAGTCTACCAACCTGCCTTTCAAGCATCAAATAATACAGAACTGTTCACAAAGAAACTTTGCCAAGAGAAGTAAATCTCAAATATTTGGAAATATGCCATTTTTAAAAATGGCACGAAGTAGAAACATTTGGGTTGAGTGTTAATTAGAAACAAACCGGAGCATCTATTAACATTATGGAAGTTTGAGATCTTCAGCTCAAATACCATCTCTGGGAGGGCTTTCCTGAACCCTGATTTAAAGCAGCCTCCTGAAAAGAAAGAAAGAAAGGATGAAAGAATGAAGAAAGAAAGGAAGGAAGAAGGAGGGAGAGAAAAAAAGAAGCCTCCTGGCTTCATGTCTGTTTCATGTCACCTACCTCATCATTTTGTCCTGTTTCATTTTTTCTACAGCAGATATTATCTGAAATTATCTTACTTATTTTCTGTAGAATGTCCTTATGTGCAGGCATGCTGTCTTATTTCCTACTGTGCCCCAGGTCCTTGGCAGGCGCTCAGTAAAGATTTGTTGACTAAAGGACAGAATGAATATTAGGCTCATTGGAGATCCTTCCTTTAAAGACAGTAAAACAGAAACAAACAAACAAACAAACAAACAAAAAATACAAAAAGCAAAAAATCTCTCCAAGATTTGTCTCCAAAGAATACTTGGAGAGTGTCCATAGCGTGGTGGCTGATGGCACAGAACGGCCAGTCAGAATGCCTGGCTGTGTTTCCTGCAGAACGCGCCCACCATCTACCGAGTCAAAGCTTTAAAATTTAGTTCAAGTTCGTGCCTACAGCTTTGAGAACACATGATGTTGAACACTCATACATGGTGGGGCCCAGATTGCTGCAGAAGAATGAGACTGAGCTTGAGGATGAAACACGAAGTTCTCTTTAAAATAAATTCCATGTTTAAGGAATGCCTATACTTACCAATCTCCAAAAATTTTTTTCCTTCTGTCTTCCCTAATAACAAAGATATTGAAGTCTTTATCACAATCAAACAGGCCACATATTTTGTTCTCTTGGCTGTTTGATGCAACACCACAGGAAATGGATTGAGATGGTACTTGGCCCTCAAACCCCACTACTAACTGACTTGAGGAATCACACGTTCTCCTTTATCTGTTAAAGAAGCGGGGGCACCTGGGTGGCTCAGTGGGTTAAGCCTCTGCCTTCAGCTCAGGTCATGATCTCAGGGTCCTGGGATCGAGTCCCACATCGGGCTCTCTGCTCAGCGGGGAGCCTGCTTCCTCCCCTCTCTGCCTGCCTTCTGCCTACTTGTGATCTCTCTCTGTCTATCAAATAAATAAATAAAAATCTTAAAAAAAAAAATAAAGAAGCGACAATACCCACCGACATTCCTGCCCCCGGGAAGCTAGTAGATGCCAGGGGTATCTAGCACAGGAAAGCACTTAGTAACACTGTCAGCTGTGGAGGCCTGTAAAGATATTACCTGTTTTTTACATTGTTGATGGAAAAATGTAAGCATGTTATTGAAGCTGGGGTCCATCTTGTCGGTTCAGAGGAAAGAATGAACCCTGGGGGTCACATCACCTTCAGACACAGCTGGACTGGCCAAGGAACCTGAAGGAAGGCAACCTCCCTAGCTTAACATAAAGAATCAAGATTTTTTCAGATCCCAGGTCTCTCTTTTTATGTATTTATTTATTTACTTACTTACTTATTTTCTATTTGACAGAGAGAGAGATCACAAGTAGGCAGAGAGGCAGGTAGAGAGAGAGAGAGGAGGAAGCAGGCTTCCCGCTGAGCAGAGAGCCCGATGTGGGGCTTGATCCCAGGACCCCGAGACCATGAGCTGAGCTGAAGGCAGAGGCTTAACGCACTGAGCCACCCAGGTGCCCCAGATCCCTGGTCTCTGGAGACGCAAAAGGCCTCTGGGGGACCAAAGGAGTGGCCCCAGAGCACCTGCTAGGATGACCTCATTGGCCTCTAATCAGCGGCAACCACCTTCTCAAGAGAACCCTGCCCCAAATTTTGTGCTTAAAAAGCCCGACTTGTTCCCAATTGTTTCATTAGCTTTCTGTTCTTCTGGGTGCTGCCCCCCAGTAAATCATCTTTCTTCACGGCAAACATTCAGAGTCAGTTTTTGGCTTGCATGCTGCCCCTGGGGTAGACGGACTCTCATTTGGTTCCATTACATCAGGACTTTGTGACTGATGGGGAATATAATTACATTTTAACAATTATAGCGAAACATTCAACTGTCTGAACTAGCCATACTGTTTGCCTTCAAGATCAAATGAAGTAAGTGGTAAATGCAAGAAATGATAATAGATTAGAAGCTGAAGTTATGGAGGCATTTCTGGGCTAACTGGGCCAGATCTCAGCAGTGTGTTTACCAGAAATTTAGCAACTGGGGGAGCTATCTAAAAATCTAATTATATGGTCTCTTATCTGCAGTGGGAGCCACTAAATTGGAAAATTATCTCCCGATCCCTATTTATTGCCATTAACATTCAAATAAGTAAATCTCTTTCTACTCCACCCTCGCTCACCCAGCCCATCAAGACTACCTTCTTACATCAAAAAAAATCCTGCTTTCTTTTTTTTTTTTTAAAGATTTTATTTATTTATTCGACAGAGAGAGATCACAAGTAGGCAGAGAGGCAGGCAGAGAGAGAGGAGGAAGCAGGCTCCCTGCCGAGCACAGAGCCCAATGCGGGGCTAGATCCCAGGACCCTGAGATCATGACCCGAGCCGAAGGCAGCGGCTTGCAACCCACTGAGCCACCCAGGCGCCCCAAAATCCTGCTTTCTTGATGAAAACTTTCTTTTCTGAGCCGCAAACCTTCAGAGTTTAGAAGGTAATAGGCTGAAATGTTAACAGTGGCTACCTCCGGATGACCGAATTCTAAATAACATTTTCTTACTATATTTTTCCGTACTTACCAAACTTTTCATAATGAACATTTATTCTTTTCATATTAAGAAGAGAAACAAGGAAGCAGATTTATTTAGGCAACACTACACAATGAGTATATTACTAATGCTTGGGGATATCCTGCAAGGAATAAGATACAGTATAAATCTGGGAAATACTAGACACGATCTCCTTTTGGGAGAGTCCCAAAACACGATGGCATATTAAACATTTGCAAGATCCTCCAAAAAAAGAAGCCTGCTTCACTTCGTTTAATTCTGCACTTTCCAACATTTTTCATACAAGATGTTTTTCATGCAAAATCTGTAAATATTTTGTGAAACCAGTAATTCACAGGATATCTTTTTGGGAAACACAGGTGATTATGTACAACTTTATTTTTCTGAGCAAGAGGATGACATGGGTTTTCTCACCCAGGGTCTGTGGATCCCAAGATTTAGGTAGGTGCCATAAATCCCAGAAGCTCTTTGCACAATACTGAGAATATGAACATATGTGTGCTTTCTTCCTGGAGAGATGGCCTACAACACATATTCTCAGGCATCCACATCCTGAAAAGATAAAGGACCACGGTCATAGAGTAAAATCAACTTCTTGACATTTGTCACTCTTGGCTAAGTAACACTTTGCGCTCAAGACAGAAAAATCAAGAAATCTGTTGCCATACTTAGCAAAAACAAAACAAATAGGATGCTGAATTAAATGTGAGTCTCAGACACACAATGGATTATTTTTTTAGTGTAGGACTACTCCACGCAATATCTGGGACATCTTTATACTAAAAAATAACTTTGTTTATCTGAAATTAAAATTAAACTCGGTATAGGGGCGCCTAGGTGGCTCAGTTGGTTAAATGTCTCCCTTCAGCTCAGATCATGATCTCAGGGTCTTGGGATCAAGTCCCGCATCAGGCTCCCTGCTCAGTGAGCAGCCTGCTTCCCCTTCTCCCTCTCCCTGCCTCTCCCCCTGCTTGGGTGCTCTCTCTGTCAAATAAATAAATAAAATCTTTAAAAATATATATATAAACCAAAGTGGGTATGAGCAACTATGAGAAATGCCTTTCTACTCAACGTTTGATCCATGGGACAGCAACATCAACATATCAACATCACTTGGAAGCTTACTAGAAATGCAGACGCTCAGGCTCCCCAGACACCCCGCTGAATCCGAATTTGCATTGTGTCAAGATCTCCAGGTAAAGCTTTCCCATGGTCAAATCTGAGATGCTGAGATATAAAGAATTCTTCAACTCGTGGCTGTCAACCCTGGCTGCATACTGGAATCACCTGGAAGCTCTACAAATACACATGCCTGGGCTCACTCCCAGGGCATCTGATTTAGTTAATCTGAGGGACAATGTGATCATTAATATTTTTAAATATCTGCTATCTCCACCCCAAATGATTCTAATGTGTAGCTGCGATATTGTGATTTAAAAGAAATATATATTTGGTTATCCAGACCATCAAATTATGTTTCTCATATATACATTTGGTCTTGTCTATGGCTCCTGGCTCACAGCTCCTAGAACCCTTGCAATTTCTCAAGCAGTAAGAGCAATGGGAGCATCTTGCGTTGTATTTGGTCTCTTGACCTGAAATTGGTTCAGAGCCCTCAGGGTAAAATATGCGTCTTGTTATTCCTAACAAACCCCTTTCCACCTGAACTGGGTTTTTGTTAATGAAGTGACTTGGCCTGCACCTAAGGATGGAGACTGGTTGCCAGGAGAACCAACCATGTGATCAGAGGTTGGAACTTTCAGTCTCACCCCCCAATCGCCAATGGCCAGGGATTCAATCAATCACGGCTATGTCATGAAACCTCCATAAAAATCCAGAAGGCGAGGGTGTGAAGGTCTTCCAGGCTGCTGAACGTGTGTGAAGGTCCTGGGAGAGTGGTACACTCAGAGAGCATGGAAGCTCTGGGCGCTTTCCCTGTTCTCGCCCTATGCATCTCTTCCACCCGACTGTCTCTGAGTTATATTTTTTCATAATAAACCAGTAATGTGGTAAGTACAATGTTTTTCTGAGTTTTGCGAGCTGCTCTAGCAGATGGATTAACATGAAGAGGAGGTTGTGGGAATCTGGTTTAGAGCCAGCTGGTCAGAAGTACGGGTAACCACCTAGACTTCTGACTGGCATCTGATGCCGGGTGGGGGTGGGGGTTGGGGAGGAGGACCACCTTGAAGGACTGACTTTCTAACCTGAGGGTTAGGATATCATCTCCAAGTACGTCAGAATTGAGTTGAATTGTAGGACTCCCAGTTGGTGTCATAGAATTCTCCTGTGGATGTGGAGAAATCTCCTTACCAGCCCCCTCCCCTCAACATCAGAATGAGATGTAGAACCTTTAGTAGCCAAGGTGGCATCCTTGTGTAACGTCAGGGACCCAACCAAGGTGAGGACCTATCAGAATTACCTGTGGAGAGCTTCCCGCCATACATGCGTATGCCTGACCAGGTCTACTGAACCAAAATTTCCAGATATTGTTGCAATTTCAGAAAACATTTAGTACCCATTCTGCTATATATTCTCCAGTTGAGAACCATTAATGTTTAGGACAATGTAAAATGGAATTCCCTAGCTTCCACCTAGCCACCAGGTTCCTAGAGGAAGAAGGTTTACCCACAGGAACTCAGCATTCAATGTAGGTTAGGTTTGGTTTTCCTCCTGGTCTCCTGGCATCCACAGAACCACAGCTGGCAGGACACAGAACAGAAAGCAGGATGCCCTATGCGCATCAGAGGGAGTTTTAAGAATGTTCTAATCTCTGTGAGGAGCTGCTGTGTTGCCTGAGGATAAAGGTGTTCACTGTCTCTTACCAGATTAAGTCATTTGTTTCAGCTCTTAAAATGTGAAATGGCACCCCACACGTCTATTTAGAATACTAAGTAAATTAGGAAAATAGTTCTAGCAGAAGCAGGGGATGATTTAAATAATTCGGAGTTATATTATACGGTGCAGGTGGTGACTTGTTTGCCTGCTGATAATGTAAAACCCAGCTGCAGAGAATGACAGAAAGGACTTGTCAGGTGTGTTGGATCCCAGGGCTGAAAAATGGGCTAAGCAACAACAGTTAAATGATCTCCTCCTTTTCTCCAGCACCTGGTAATTGAGTGCAAAGCTTGATAAGAGGCAGGCAGAATTTTAATTAAAAAAAAAAACTAAATTAAATCTTATGGGTTTCATCTGAGGTTGAGCCTGCACAACGTCTTTGTCTTTTAGTTTTGCATCTTTTTTTAGAAGAAAATGAATATCAGCAGTTTTCTCAGACTTGGATTTATTTTCCCAGTAATTAAAAGGCATAAGGAAATGCTTAGTTTCCTTGGGGGAGGATGAGAAATGGGATGTGAATACAATAAGAGCCAGGACAGTATCTTTGATTAAAGCAAATAGACCTATTTCTGGGCTGATGACCCCTTGGTAGCCTGAAGGCTTACTGGCAAGTTCATTCAGTCCATGACATTGACACAAGACAGTAGTGGGGTAGCTAGCCCAAAAGAGACAAGCCAATGTTCTTACTCCTTTTCAGAAGTGCAGAGTGCATCTCCTTCAAGGCCGAAATATTTGAAGATTTTATTCAGGAAAATGCATTGTGTTTTATGGTCTTTATGTTGTCATAAACTCTAGAATGTGGCATGCATATGGTTCTTCAGGGGATCTTGTTAAAATGCAGTTTCTGATGGAGTAAATCTGGTGTAGCCTGAGACCGTGCATTTCTAACAAGCTCCCAGCTGAGGCTGATGCTGCTGGCTCACAGAGCACCCTTCGAGTAGCAAGGCTGTAGGGACTTAAGCCATGTGGACCAGTCAGGGTTTTCTGGAGACAGAATGAAGTAGATACAGATACATACGCATAAGAATGTGTGTGTGTGTGTGTGTATGTGTGTGTGTGTGTGTGTGTGTGTGTGTTGAGAAGGTGATATTTATTTTAAGGAACTGGTTCATGTGATTGTGTGGGTGGGCAAGTCCAAAGTCTGCAGGACAAAAAGGCTGGAGTCAGAATTTCTTTGTCAAGAAACCTTAGTTTTTTGCCTTTAAGGCCTTTCAACTGATTACTCGAGGCCCACCCACATTATTGAAGATAATCTTACATCAAGCGATTATAGATAGTAACCATACACACACACACACTCTCTCTCTCTCCCTCTCTCTCTACCTGCATACCCATACCTGCGTGTGATTAGTGTTTGATTAAATAGCTAGAGCCCAGCCAAGTTGACCCATAAAACTACCTATCCGATCTCGGAACTCTTTCTTTAAAGGGCAGTTTCCACTTATGCTTACAAAGCAGAATAGAGAAAGGAGAAGCACTCTGCATAAGTTAGGAGTGGGGGTCCTGGAGCTTGGTTTCTCCTTCCTAGGGTTTCCTGCTTTTCCCCAGCTCTGGGGTCCCCACCTCCCATATCGAGGGAGCCCCAAGGAATGAAGCTTCAAGATCATTGGCTATTTCTTCCCCCTGTAAAATATAGATCGTAGTCCTTGGGATTAATTAGATCATCTGAATGAAACCATTTAGCAAAAGCTTGGCACATCTGTAGGTGTCTTAGACACATTAGCTGCTTCTAGGGTTACCATCAGGACTATTGAAAAATAACCTTTCTTTCAAAGAAAGAAAACCTTAATCTTTGAGTAGAGGCCTTGGTGTTTCCCAGGGAGCCTCTAGGATGTATTTCTGCTTTTCAGCTCATGCTGCTCACCTGGTGGCAGAGTAGACCCGCTCGTTTCACCTTGGCCGCAGGTAAGCTGTTGCAGGGAAGAGATGTTTTATGGGTGCAGCCCTGGGACAGACTAGTGGACCTAGAGGAGAGAAGGTCAAAGTTTACTGCTTTGTTCTCTTGGTGGCCTCAAGTGGTCACATTTAAACCTTTCAAGTCTCTTGACCAAGAACTAATGGTGGTTTGTTTCACTTGGTGGCTGGAGAAAGTAAACACTAGCTCTTAACTTGAACTTCAAAGAAGTATTGCTGTGGCTGTGAATGGTTTTCTGCGATGGGAAAAAAACAACAGTTCTCTGAAGTTTCCATAGAAATTAGAATTTGAATTTGAAGAGCAAAAGAAGTGAGCCTCTGGAATGTTTATTCTGTATACAGCTAATAGAAGGCAGACAAATGTGTTTAAGAAAAGTCAAGTTTATAAGCACCTTGAGTTTAAAAAAATTACAAAGAGGGGCGCCTGGATGGTTCGGTCTGTTAAATGTCTGCCATCAGCTCAGGTCATGACCCTGGGGTGCTGGGATGGAGCCACACATGGGGCTGGCTCCCTGCTCAGCAGAGAGCCTGATTCTCCTTCTCAATCTGCTGCCGCAACCCCTGTTTGTGCACATGCATGTACATCTCTCTCTCTCAAATAAAATCTTTTTAAAAATTCATAAAGAATTACAAAGAACTTTGGAACGACAAAATCTTTCCTCTCTAAACACAGGGCTGCTAAAGTTTAAAAAAAAAAAAAAAGTTGCAACTGCATGTTTTACAAACTCCTCCTGGAACTTGAAATTATGGGCTTTGTTTCAGCGACAAATACAAACAATATGTATTCTTTGATTTCTTTGACCCAATGGGTATTTATTATTTATTTATTATTATTATTATTATTATTGGTATTTGAGATGCACAGGAGAGACTAGTGTCCAGCTTATTGCACCAGAGCTGTACTGACCCTCACAGTAAAAACCATGAAAATCTTGGCTCCATCAGGAAAGTGAGCAAACAGAACTTGAGGAGAGGCTGGGAATAGTTGCTCTGAGCATGAAGTTACTGGTTTTCTGGGCGCGCTGTGGAATGGCTGCCCAAGCCTTAAGTTCCTGGTCTATAAAATGTAATAATACTGCCAAAGTTTTGAAGATTAAAGAATACAGAGTTCTAAGAGATTAAGCAAATCACATGGGATCCTCTTTAAATTGTCCTAGGGGTCATTTGGGACGACTCAGAGCTGCCGCACGGTGAGTGAGGTAATCTACTTGACTGTTCCCTGTAACACAGTCCCAGGACCTACGTTCCTAATGAACTTTGAGTAATTTTAGACTCACAAAAACATTGCAATGATAGTGCAAAGTTTTCCTGAATACCCCTCTCCCACTTTCCTCCATTACATTTTTCTCCTGGTACATTCATCAAGTAACAAACTGACATTGGTAGTTACCATGAAACTCCAGGCTCCATCTAGATTTCCCCGTTTTTGTCCATCCGCCTCCTTGTGTTCCAGGATCTATCCAGGAAACCCCACCACATACCTTTGTCTTGTCTCCCCAGTCTCCTCTGGTCTGCGACCATTCCTTGATCTTCTTTCTCATGACTTTTGACTGTTTTGAGGAGGGCGGCTCGGTATCCTATAGAATGAAACCCAGTCTAGGTTTGGTGGGTGTTTCTCTCGGGGTTTGACTAGGGTTACCTCACAGAGTTTTAATGGTGACTTGAGAGAATCTGTAAAGCACTCAGGACCCTATTGGGTAGCTTTTCTTTACCCATGTGCTGCTTTTTTTTTTTTTTTTTTTTTTTAAAGTAGAAAGCTCTATGGCCAGTGTGGAGCTCAACATGGGGCTTGAACTCACCACCCCATAATCAAGAGTGTGACGCCCAACTGACTGAGTCACCCAGGTGCCCCAATCCAGGTGCATTTTTAATGCAGAAGGGAAAAGCAGAGTCGTGGCTGGGAACAGAGGCTCTGCTGTGCAGCCTGGGTCTGAACTGTCCCTACTGCCCCAGCACCCTCCCTGCTTTCTAGCTGTGTGACCCTGGATGTGTTTTTAAGCCTCTCAGTTTGGGGCGCCTGGGTGGCTCAGTTGTTAAGCATCTGCCTTCAGCTCAGGTCATGCTCCCAGGGTCCTGGAATCCAGCCTGGCAAAGGGCTCCCTGCTCCACAGGAAGCCTGCTTCTCCCTCTGCCACTACCCCTGCTTGCGCGCTCTCTCTCTGTCAAGTAAAATCTTAAAATAAATAAACAAACAAATAAATAAATAAATAAACCTCAATTTTCCTTTATAGATAAGGGTAATAGCATTTTCCTCATAGGGTTGTTGTGAAAATTGATATATATGGGAGCTGACCTAAAGGGCTTTTACCCAATCAGGCAAGCTCCCTTTACTTCTTGCTATTCATTTGAAGAGTGTGGCGCCGTCTCTCTTCTCTTTGGAGTAATTCTCCATTTGGTGTAGCTGCTTCCCTCCGGCCGGTGTCTGGGAGGGTGTGTCTGGAGGATGTCGATCTCAAGTGTCCTTGGGAGCACAGGTCCTTGGGCAGATTGCAGAATACCAGGACCTCCTCTTCGGCAGCTGCAGCTCCCACTGCAGAGAATTCTCTGCTCCGGGTTCTGCGCCCTCTGAGGGTGGGTCGCAGTGGAAGGTGGAGACAGCCCCCACGGACCCCCCAACCCGCCCCCCCCCGACCCCGCGGCTTTGCAGGGAGGGTCCGGAATCAGACAGAGAGAAGGGTCCCTGGGCTGCCTTCACATCTGCCCATCATCGTTCGGGCCCATGTCAAGTCGGGATCCCTGCGTTCAGCACGCAGGCGATGACTCACGGTCACACCACGCTGTAGTTCTAATTAATCCTGGGACAACCCTCCAAAATTATGTAATTAAGGTCTTGACTACAATGAAGTCTGAGTGTATGATTTAACAAAGCGAATCAAAAGGGCTATTTAAGAAAAGGTAATAGAGGGAAAGAGTGAACAATAAGCCTGAGAAGAAAGAAAATTGAAACCAATAACCTCCCTCTCCCCACTTCCTGCTGTCTCATTTCTGTGGTGCCTTTTTGTCTAGTCCTATTTGTCTCACTTATGTGCTAATCCCTCCCCGGGCAAGAAGGGTGTCACCTTGATTTCAGTGAAGGTCTAGCACAGGAATTCCTTAGATGTCTTTAAAAAAAAAAAAAAAAAAAGCAAGAACGATCACCTCACACTTCCTTACATCCTGAGGGCTCTTCCTTACCTCTCCATATGTGACTCCTCATAACACAGTTTTGAGCTATGTTGTAAATGAAGATTTTAGTCTTCCCAGTTATCTTATTAGGTGGGCAGGAAGCCAGGATCTCTTAAATACTGAGCACCTACTATGGGCCAGGCACTGTTCTAGGCACTCAGGAACACAGTAGACCAAGCTGTGTGTGTGTATGCCTCCATGTTGGTGGGAGACACAGGCAGAACAGACAACCATATTGTCGGCCTGTGAGCGGTGGCAAGTGCTGTGGAAGAACTAGCAGAGGGGGGCCTGGGAGAGGTAGGTGGGAGGACTGCATTCTCCATTCTTCCATTTGCCTACAGGGGGCTACATTCAGGACGAGCACTCCCTTCTTTCCCTTCTTTTCCCCAGTGTCTGCTCTAAGCTTTGTCTAGCCATCTCTGACCCTTTCCTATACCCACAGTAGAACAGGAAGGAGGAAGTGCAGTTATGCACGTACCTCAGGAGCTGAAGTGTCTGGAATTATCCCTAGCTCCACGGCCTGCTTCTCTGTGACCTTGGGTGAATTCCCTTCTCTCTGCTTTGATTTCCCCATCTATAAAATGTATGTCCTTCACAGGGTCGTGGAGAGGATTAAATGTGTTACTCTAAGGGGCTTAGTGCAGTGTCTGGCACATAGGAAGCACTCGGAGGTTAGATTAAAAACAAAAACAAAAATAAAAAAACTGGTGTCGTGTGTTATGGGGGGGTGGTTGTGAGATGGAGACTGTGCTCCTTAAGAAGTGAGGGGGCAGTATGAAGCCCAGAATCCATTCCTAACCCTAAATACCCTTAAGCCCAGCTACGTGGGGCTCCTTCCTTAAAAAATCCAAAATATGAAGCTTGGTCTGCCCCACCTTAGTCACTGAACAACTTTACAGAGACCTGTTAATACTGTGTTGAAGGTGGGGGGCTGTTTTAAAAATGAGTATGAATGCCCCTCCCCCTCCACCCCTTGATTCTTTCCCAGGAAACACTCTTCTCAGCTCTGTTGTTTTTGTAAATTCTAACATTCTTTTTAACTTGAGCCTAATCACACCAAGAAATAGGCATTTGCTTTGTTGTAGCGCTCTGAAACAGCCATCACTTTGACCTTTTTCAGTCTATGATTTTCTGATGTTTGGTTTCTACTTTGTTACTATTAACAACCCCACTTCATAGCCCACTTTCATAAAACAGCAAGACTTAAAATCCCAAGAGGGATGAAATGGGCCAGGCCATTTCCTGATTTTTGTGTTTTGCTGGGGGTTCCTATAAATTTAGTCCTCTCTAAACCCGACCAGGTGATGGGTTGAAGGCATAAGTCAAAGGAATGGCCAGAGAATTAGCACGAATACTGCCAATAAACTCCCTGTATCTAGGCCATTTTCCTGGGGTAGCTTATTTTCTGTGTGAGTCTCAAGGACTCTCCCATAGTAATGATTAAACTTCATGCAATATCTAAGATTGAGATAAAAGAAAAGAACGTTATGTAAAATGGAAGGTCAAACACACCTCATGCATCTCTGTGAGCTGGAAACCCCTTCTGTCCTTCACCACACTGACAAGAACGAGGGGTTGGACAAGCAGTGTAGTCACAATTATTCCTTTTGTAATGTTCCAGCTCTCCCACAAGTGCTACCTTAACCTTGTCTCAAGTGCGGAAGGTCCTCTTTGTCAAGGGAGAATTAAGGAGCTCTGAGTTTTAAGACGAGGTTGTATTGTATCTGGTCAGTTTTAACTGAGGGCCTTAAGTCAACTTGTACCCCAGTTGCCAATTACTGGACCCCTGCCTTGGCTTCTAACGTGAGACCCCCGTTCCTCCAAGACGGGGCCTTGACTTATGGCTCGCATTCCCTCTGGGAGGCTTGTGTCCTAAGCATCTTCTGGGAAAATCTACACGTGATGCAGACTTTCCAGACCCTCCATCACTGTTCTCCCCACCTGTCAGAGCTTCCTCTTATCCTGGACCTCTCGGCCAACATTCTGCCATCTTGGGCCACACCTCACCCCTGAAATCTGCAGATAACACACCCTACAAGTTGAACTTCTTGCACCTGTGTCTCAGCCCTTCCTGTTCTGGTTGATTCTCCTGTTCACCAAGTTCCCATCCTGACCTGAGAACTGAAAGAGGTTGTAGAAAGCAGAAAGAAGTAGGTTAAATGTGAGCCATTCAGTTCTGATCCAGAATGTCAATGCTGCTTCCTTGGGGCTGCCATGATGATCAAATGAATGCATACATCTAGGTGACACCTGAGATGAAACCTAAAGCATGAGACCTGGGGGAGGGATGGAGGCATTCCAGACAGCAGGAACATGCGGAAAAGACCAGACTTCAGTGTCCACTGCCCGGAGGTCCCTGGGTATCCATATTGGACCAAGGAGGTGGTCTTTTGCTGAGGACATCAGGGTCCTGGAGTTCCAAGTTCTAGAAGGGTCCCAGCTCAAGCCTGCTCAGCCACATTGTGCCTCCCTTCCTTCCCAGCTGTACCGACAGTTTTGATTAGGGTGTAAGGTGCTAATTAAAATCACTAAGTGAAGCGCTTTCAGTTTACTCTTAATTTGCAAACACTTCTGTACTGATGAATACTAAATGTTGTCAGATTAGTTTGGCTCTAAGTTTTATTTACTGTAATACTGAACTCCATTTATGTAAGTTCTCCTTCCCAGTGAGCTGTTCACATAGCAAGATGATATTTTGCAAAATTGTGAGTATTAAGTAGGAGCCCTGTATTTAGCTACTTGTCTACTTACAAGTTTAACTCTATGTAATCAGAAGTTCCATAAAATGCAGAGTGATACTTCTTTAATCGACATATCTAATTCCTATGCTTATTATCTAACTTCGCCCAGGAGCATCTTGACTGACTATATAACATTTTGTTTTTTTTTACGTGTATATTCTAGAATCTAAAAGGGAGGGAGAATATTCAGGGAAATGTTGAAGGTATTTGATTATTTTCTAATTTATCTCACATCTGGTAGGCTTTTCACCATTCTCTTTAAGGATTAATAAGCAAAAGATGGCTTTATATTTTCCAACTTGTTTATCTTTCATCTCTATGCTTTAATCTCTGGTGCATATTTGTGTGGCTATAGAACAAAAACTCACTTCTAGTTCATGTCAACAATATAGGGCATGGAGCCCTTTGATAAAGCTGACTTTGTGAGACTCTCAAGTCTAATGGGTTACACCAATTTGGAAAATGTGCAGTTGGTATGCTTTCAAGAATGGGATTGGATTCATATAATAAACCATGCAGTAGTGGGACATAAGAGATGAACAATAAATTGGGGAAAATAACTATGTTGTACTGATGGGCAAGGATTTCTATCATTATATAAAGAATTGTTTTGAGGACTCCTTTATTCAGTTGGTCAGTCTTCATGCATTCGTTAATTCAACAAAAGTCCATTAAGCATTGGGATGCCTGGGTGGCTCAGTGGGTTAAAGCCTCTGCCTTTGGCTCAGGTCATGATCCCAGGGTCCTGGGATCAAGCCCCCATTGGGATCTCTGCTCCGCAGGGAGCCTGCTTCCTCCTCTCTCTCTCTGCCTGCCTTGCTGCTTACTTTTAATCTCTATCTGTCAAATAAATAAAATCTTAAAAAAATAAAAAAGTCCATTAAGCATGTATGTGTTGAATTATGTCCCCCCCATCCTTCCCCCCAACAAAGAATTTGTATGTTGAAATGCAAACTCCCACTATGACTTTTTTTTTTTAAGATTTTATTTGTCCGCACAAGCAGGGGGAGCAAAAGGCAGAGGAGAAGCAGGCTCCCTGCTGAGCAAGGAGCCAGATGTGGGACTCCATCCCAGGACCCTGGGATCATGATCTGAGCCGAAGGCAGGCCCTTAACAACTGAGCCACCCAGGTGTCCCCTCCCAGTATCATTTCATAATGTGACTTTATTTTTGAGATAGGTTTTTTTGCAAGGTTATCAAATTAAAATGAAGTCATTAGAGTAGGCCCTAATCCAATATTACAGGTGTCCTTATAAAAAGAGGAAATTTGGACACAGAGATACACATAGAGGAAAAATAATGTGAAGAGACATAAGAAGATGGCCATCTACAACCCAAGAGAGACCTGGAACAGATCCCTCCCTCATGCCATCAGAAGGAGCCAACTCTGTAGACAACTTGACCTTGGACTTCTAGCCTTCAGAACTGTGAGACAATCATTTTCTGTTGTTTAAACCACCCAGTCTGTGATCCTTTGTTAAGGCAGCCCTTGCAAATTAATGCAAGCCCCACTTTGTGCCAGACACTGTTCTAGGTGCTTAGAATATGGTAATGAACAAAATCAACAGCATCTGTCTTTCGGAAACTCACATTCTAACATCAGAAACAATCGAATATAAATAGAGATAAAGTAACAAGTTAAATCCAGATCTGTGCTTTGAGGAAATACAAGGCAAATTAAGGAGACAGTGATGAGATGTGTTATTTAGATTGGGTGGAAGCTGTTCAGGAAAAGTTTCCTGAGGGCATGATATCTGAGCAGAGACCTGAATGACGTGAGAGAAAACTAGGTGGCTATCTATGGAGAGATGATCCCTGGTGGAAGGAACAGCCAGTGCAAAGGCCCTGTGGCAGACATATGTTTGACCTTCTTGCTCTTCCATGACCATGTTCTATGTTTGAAGCACAGCAAGAGAGGAGGAGGAATGGGAGACAGTGGGGTCAAAGGTGAAGGCCAATGTCAGGGAGATACAGGACTAGGTGCTGTAAGGGCTTTGGGTGTTACTGTGATGAGAAACATCATATGGTGCTAAGCAGGGTAATAAGATGTGATTACTTCTTTTTAAGATGTATTTATTACGGAGTATGTGAACACATGTACATGTACACAAACAGGGGGAAGGGCAGAAGGCGAGGTGGGGGAGGGGGGCGAAGAGAATCCCAAGCAGGCTCCATGCTCAGTGGGGCTCAATCCCAGGACTCTGAGATCATGACCTGAGCCAAAATCGAGAGTCAGATATTGAACCTGTAGAGCTACCCAGGCTCCCCAGGATCTGATTATTTTGTAAAGACTCACTCTGGCCACTGAGTGTAGAATAGATGGTAGGGACACAAGAAGAGAAGCAGGAGACAAGTTATACAGTAAAAGGCTATTGGAATAATTCACGGGAAATCCTAGTGGTAGGGACCAACCTGGCAGCAGGAAAGGAGAGAATCTTGGATCTATTTCATAGTTAGAATCTTGGTGATTTTCTGGTATATTGGATATGGAATGTTCAAGAAAGAGTCAGAAATGACTTCAAGGTTTTCGGCCTGAAAAAACCATGTGAATCATGATGCTTGATGAGATGAAGGACACTGAAAGGGAAGAGAATAGAGAGTTCTGTTTTGGACATGTTGCTTGGGAGGTGTCCATCGGACATACAAGAGAAGTTTAGGAGAGCAGTCTGAGCTAGAGATGTAAATTTCTGAGTCTTTAGGATAAAACTTCTTGTGAAGGGGTGCCTGGGTGGCTCAGTGGGTTAAAGCCTCTGCCTTCAGCTCAGGTCAAGATCTCAGGTCCTGGGATCAAGCCTTGCATTGGGCTCTCTGCTTAGCAGGGAGCCTGCTTCCCCCTCTCTCTCTGCCTGCCTCTCTGTC
Organism: Mustela putorius furo; assembly: GCF_011764305.1. NCBI lineage: Eukaryota > Metazoa > Chordata > Mammalia > Carnivora > Mustelidae > Mustela > Mustela putorius. The sequence goes on along the minus strand of NW_025422368.1, from coordinate 43,543,933 downwards.
TGTCAAATAGATAAATAAAATCTTAAAAAAAAAAATGCTTGTGAAGGTCAAGATCCTGACACCTAAAGATTGATTGTAGAGAAGAAAGAGATCCAAGGCCTAAGCCCTGAGGATCCACACAATCGAGATATGAAAGAGGGGGAAATCCAGCAAAGAAGCCAGAGAAAGAGTGGGGCTGAGGAGAGCAGCAAGGGGTCTAGGAAATCAAGGGGGAAAGCATTTCAAGGAGGGGGAGTGATGCACTCTGTCGGTTGGCTGCTTGTGCATTGAGCGAGATGAGGACTGAACTGCTCTTCCGTTTGGCAACTGGGAGACTGCTGGTGACCTCGGGCAGGTTTTGGTGAAATGCAGAGATGACCATCTCATTGGCCTGGATTCCAGACATAACGGATAGTGAGGGGGAGACAGCAAAGTCTTCACCATTCTTCCATGGACTTTTCTACAAGGCAGAATGAAGCGGTGGGCTCCAGGGCGGTTTGCTGCTGTTATTTAAAGCCGGGAGATAGTAAGTCTGTGTCCTTCAGATTTTCCGTTGAAGGAAATTATCCAACAGGAAGGGAGAAATTGGTGTAGGAAACAGGATTCTTGCAGAGCAGGTGAGGGAGATGGGATCAATGCACAGCTGAAAGGTTGGTCTCAGTGTGGCCTTCCGCTCTTGCACATTCAGGATGATTCACCCATTACAGGGGAAAAGGCAGGCTTATGAGAAAAGATAGAGAAATGTAGGGAGAGGAACACTTGGTTTTTCTCAGTGAAATAGGAAGTAAGATGATGAGCTGAGGTTAAGGAGGAGGGCAGGTTCACAGGTTTGAAGACAGAGGGGAAGGTATGCAATAGTCCTCTTAGGGAGCAGGTGAGTGGATGGACTCAGAATGCATGTAGACTTTGGGCTCTGAGATTTGAGATCCTAAATTTAATATGAAACTAGTTGCCATGGTCGTGTGTTTTTTCTTCAGCTGTATCTGGCACGTAGGTAGAAGCATAAGGGTAGGAAATGATTTAGATTTAACTTAGACCCAATTATGGACTGAACTGGGTCCCCACCCCCAATTCATGTGCTGAAGTCTTCACCGCTAATGCTACTGTCTTTGGATAAAGGGCCCATGAAGAGGTAATAAATGTTAAGGGTGAGACCTTCATCCCATCAAACTGGTGTCCTCCTAAGAAGGAGAGACATCCAGAAGTTCTCTTTCTGTGAGCGCACTCAGAAGAAAGGCCATGTGAGGACACCTGGAGAAGGTGGCTGTTTACAAGCCAGGAAGAGAGCCCTTACCAGAAACCAACCCTGATAGTACTTTGATCATGGACTCCTACCATCCAGAATGAAGAAAAACAAATTTCCACCCAGTTCAGAATTTTGGTAGAGCAGCCTGAGCAAACTAATGCAACTAGACATGGAGCTCTAGGAACAAGGAATGATCATGGATGTGGGCAGAATAAGAAAATGTAAAGCCTTGTGTGTGGAACATGGTGATTGCTCAACCAAAGGTAACCGCTACTAGCTGCCTTCTAAGTGCGGCCTGCCATCTGGTCCTTCTAAAACAGGTGTCATGTTAAAAGGACAGTCATGGAAGCAGTAAGGTGTTTTTTTCAGGGAATTCACAGTCAGGTGGACCAGACAGACACAGATTGTGTCAATACAACATACTCAGCACTGTCGTAAGAAATTAACCACATTCTGATCCAGGGAGAAATCACAGAAGAGGTGACGTTTGAGCCGAGCTGAGCACAGAAGCTGAGTTGGAGCTTGCTGGAAGAGAGGAGGCATTCTAGTAGGCCGAGGGGACAGAAGGCTGAGAGGAGAAAAAGACACTTGAGAGAGAACATGATGCATTTACCAAGGCCTTAGTGCAAAAGGGAGGGACAGGCGTGTGGTGGTGGGGAGGGAGTGAAGAGGCTAGTTGTAACCAGACTTTGAAAGGCCGAGAGTTGATCTTCGAGGAAGCAGAGGAGTGCAAGGGAGCAATATTTGAAAAGGAACTCAAGGTAGTGGCCAATTAACGGGGGAGATGTGTGGGAGAGGCAGATGGAACAATTATTCCTAATTTTCTGGCTTGGGTGACTGGGTGTATCATGATACAATCATAAGATAATAGGTGAAAATGTTCAATGAGGACGGGGCCTGGTGTTTGGAATGGTGTTAAGGAGTTCCGTTCCAAACCTGCTCAGTTTAAGGGACCTGCAGATGTCAGCTGGCAGTTAAAATACTGATTCGGTGCCGAATGGAAGGCTCTAGGCTGGAGAAATTCATCTGATTATTTCACAGAGTAACTGAAGCCATGGGTGTGGTTGGGAAGAAAGACAGCTATCACTTACTGAGTCGTCATCAGATGCCAAGCTCTGTACTTTATGGGAATTATCTTCTTGAATCCTGGCAGCAATTTCACTTAGCAGATACTATGATTGTGTTTTCAGATGAATCATCGGAGGTTCAGAGAGAGTCCACGATCTACCCAAATTCACATAGTTGATATGTGGATTTTGAACCCAAGTGGTCTGACCTGGCACCCTGCTCTCTGCCCTTGGCCATGGAGAGGTCTATGTTTAAGGGGCAAGCAAAAGTGGGGTCTGGGTGGGAAATGCTTAAAAAATATATTTTTAAATACTTTAAAAATTTCACCGAGCCAAGAAACCAGATGGAGGGCATCAAAGGCTCAAAGGTGGAGATGAGCTCTAAATTGAAGCCCGAGGAGCACCTGGATGGCTCAGTGGGTTAAAGCCTCTGCCTTCGGCTCAGGTCATGATCCCAGAGTCCTGGGATCAAGCCCTGCATTAGGCTCTTGCTCAGTGGGGAGCCTGCTTCCCTTCTTATCTCTCTGCCTGCCTCTCTGCCTACTTGTGATCTGTCTGTCAAATAAATAAATAAAATCTTTAAAAATAAATAAATAAATTGAAGCCCGAATTGGATAAGACCATGGAGCCACTTCCCAAAGGCAGTCTTAGTGAGTAACAAGGGCAGTGGCTGGCTCCAGGCTCAAGAGCGAGTGGGGCAGTGGTTTGCCGCACAGCAGATCAGATGGACCCCGTGGGTCTGAGGGAGGAGAAGGCTGGTCACCTACACAGCTATAAGGTGATAATCACCTTGGCCACCTTCCCTCTAGACCTCAGTCTGGCAGGCTCAGGAATGAAGTTCACCAGCATGGGGGCCCAAACCCATGAGGATTTATGTCTAAACACCAGAATGTTGATTGATGAATTGGTACTGAGTAATAAACCACCAAGGAAGCCAGATGTTCATAGTTTGCTCATGAGAGAATTATAGCTTGTAGGCAAAGCCTAATTATGATCAAAATGTTGCCAAGGAAGCATAACTCAGCAACAGGACTCACCTGTGATAATATGACTGTGTCCTCAATCTGTGATCCACTGTGTACCATCTCCACCTTGGAATATTCTTGCCATACAGTTCAGGTGCTCATGACTATGGGCTCTGGCACCTTCCCTCTGGGGCAGCAATGGAGTCCCACTGACAAATTTAGTTCTCTGGAGTTTTCTTTTACAAGCCACGCCATTCCTTTTGGAATGATCTCAAGTATGATCAGTCTCCTACTAGCCCTCCAATATTGCCATGTCCATATCCCACCAGTCTGTACTATTAATAGCTTCACTTCTAATAACCTAAAAATTAATCATAAGGCTATATACTTTAAAAGAGAATTTTACATTATAAGCATAAATGGAAATCTGGTATCCCTTCCCACAAAGAGAAGTCAACTGTAAAGCTAAAGACAAAGATATAAAAAAAAATTTTTAATCAGTCATCCCCTCAAATCTTCTTAAATATTAGTAGTGTTCTAGGAAGCACTTTTCTCAAAGAACACAATACAACTACTAGAGGAACACTTTCTCGGCAACATTGTCAGTTACTGGAATGTCCCCACACCATTGCCTGGGCAGAGGCAAACTCACTGAGGCTCATAAGGCTTAACCTTCAGGACCCATGACTTTGACCTGTCTCTTCCAAAGTCTTGTATTTGGGGACCTAATTTTGTGTTTTTATAAAGAGAGCCCTACCACTACCATCTTGTACAAGGTTTAGGCCCTAAACCTGTATCCTCCTACTTCTGGATCATCCTAGGGGTGGCTAAGTTCATCCCTGGAAGTTATTCTTCCTCATTTCCCACTGCAAGAGTAAGTGTATGTGATGTCCCACAATTTGTCCCCATACTGTCTTTGTAGGAAAAGAGATTTGATGAGTAGATTTGAGGGTAGGGGAGTATGAAAGGATTATTAGTTTAGACTAGAAAAAGTTGAACATATTCTTGAAGAATGGACAGAAGGAGACAAAGGATGCCTAAGAAGAGGATATTGTTGGAGAGGGGGATTTAGCACGCAGGAGAGGGGCTCGGCCTTCGAGAGGAAAAAGGACCTTTCCCCCTCTAAGCTAATAGAAGGGAGGAAAGAAGAGATGTTTCTTATGTGGATCAACAAATGCAGGAGTCTGTGGCTCATGGGGCCTCTAATTTCTCATTGGATCCTGAGAAAACATCTATGCCAAGAGCAAGGGATATGCAGGTTGTGTGGGAGGTTTGAGAAGTCTGTTGGAAATTTTCACCGTGTGGCCTGTGAGAGGTGGGGTTCAACAGGAGCAGGGGAAAGGACCATTTGGGTGAAGCAAGCTCTTGGGGCCCCTGGGCTGTGCAGGGCTAGGATTCCCTCCTAAGTGACTGGGAAGCCCTCAGAGTCTGGTTCTTTCTGGGCCCGAGTCTGCTAAGGAGAAAAAGGAGGGCAAAGGGAAAGGGAGTTGATGATAAACATGTCACTTAAGGGATTAACCAGACAGCAGGCTGTTTATAGATTGGAATTAGGGGTATTGCAGGTCTTAGCTCAAAGAACACACTTACTGAAAAGAACACAGGATGAAGAGGAGACCAGGCACAGGTGAGTGATGATGAGGCCGAGGGTTGCCAAAAAGAGACAAGAAGGGTGAGGTGAATGGTGTACAAGAGATCAAGGAATCAGGAGATCCAGGCTAGACCTCACAGAGGACAAGGGAAGGGTTGAAGACTGATTTCTGCACCACAGAACCCTAAATGTAAGGGGGGAAAGACCAGGCTTTCTGGAGATGAAATCTATAGGGATGGAGAGAGACCAAAAAATATGTCCATGACCCCATCCCCCAAACCAATGAATATGTTACCTTACGTAACAAAAAGGATTTTTAAATGCAGGGATTATCCTAGATTATCCAGATAGGATCAAGGTAATCACAGAGGCCCTTAAAAGATAAAAGAGAGGAAAAAGCGGAAGCTAAAAAGATGTGGGACCTGGGACCAGAGGTTCAGAGTGACAATGTTCTCGAAGAAGGAGTCACGGGTTGAGAGTTGCCCATGGCTGATAGAAGCTGGGCAAGGCAAGGAAACAGACTCTTCACCTAGAGCCTCGAGAAGGAATGCAGACCTGCCCACCCCCTTGACTCCAGCCCAGAGAAACCCATTTTGGACTTCTGACATCCAGAGCTGGAAGAGAATTCTTCTGTGATGTTCTATACCACTTGGTTTTGTGGTAATTTGTTCTAACAGCGATGGGAACATAATAGAGCTGGGAAGGTAGCTGATAAGCATTATTTACTCCCAAAAGGAAGGAATTTTGAAAGAATATGAAAGAGGAGTACTCAGGGGGAAAGGCCTAGAGCCAAAAGCAACTACCTTTGGCCATCAGAGAGAGCACGTGCTCCAAGATGAGCTGTCTCCACTTGAGAAGACTTCTTCAGAAGACACACAGCTCTCTGGGAAATCCAAGTTTCAGTTGAAGCCAGGAAGGGGAGGAGGTAGTGAGTAAAAAGGTTAAGAGTGTAGAGGACCATTGTAATTGTTGGCAATAGAACAAGACGTTCAAAGTGTCTGATGTTAATATTAGAGGTCAAGTCCTGGGAGAAGATGAAATCGGAGAGGAAGAAGAAGGCTTAAGAGATCTGTGACCGCCGGGGGCAGCAGGCTGGGCACTTATCATGGGCCATCACTGATGTCACTGGAAAAAAGGGAGGCAGGGTCTTAAGAGGGAGATGCAAAGGCCAGAAATGGAAACTTGTTCAGCAGTTTATTCAAATGCATGTTGTCTCCCCCTTCGATTCAGCTGGCTTATCTTGGTACATACTGTTTGCCTCTGCTGGTCTTGGCCAAATTCCAAAATAAAACTTGCTTTTTTTTTTTTTTTCTCAAAGGACTGAGACCAACTTCGTACACTAGAGTGCATCCTATGCAATGCTAACTAATGAATAATTGTCCTAAACCAGTCAAACTCATTCCTTTACAAGCTATGATACAAATTTGTTTATGTGTAGAGTGTATATTGCCCGTATTAGGCTCCTAAGTGCTCATTGGACTTAATTAAGATAAGTCACAAAGTGCTCGAATCTTGGATTCAGCTCCACATGAGAGCTAAAATCTGTGAATCATGAGAGAACTAGACGGAAGGGGTCTTCTATGCAAATGCCTGGTTTGGGACTAGAAGACCTCTCACACCCTTCAGCCCTGTTAGTTGGACTCAACCACACTCAGGTCAAGGCCCTGCTTTCGTACTTTTGGCAAAGACCTAGAACAGAAGCTGGCTGAATTCTTCTCCGCTGGGCCTACTCCTTGAATTCTGACGTTTAGTATTAAGTCCATGAGAAAGGCGAGCAGGAAGGGCAAACTGAAAGGAAAGAGCAGAGGAAGGGGAGCAGAGGTCGCCTTCACTGTCTACGCTTTAGCCTTCACCAGGGCAGGTGACCCTCCCAAGCAATGATAGTTCCAAGTCTCTTATCACACCAGCTGCAAAGAAACCACCCCCCCACCCAAACAAAAACCAAGGGAGGCAACAAGAAAAAGAGCCATTGACAAGCAGAGCTTTTAACCTCTTCGTCAATCTTATGCAAAGTTACACCCCTTCACATCAAGGCCCAGTTATGTCCTTGATTCTCATTTACATCAAACACTCCCCTCCCTGAGCAGGGAGTAAGAGAGTTGAGAGCATTGAGTTTCTCCCTATAAACCAGCAAATAAGTATTTTTTTTTTTAAGATTTTATTTATTTATTTATTTGACAGGTAGAGATCACAAGTAGGCAGAGAGGCAGGGAGAGAGAGAGAGAGAGGGAAGCAGGCTCCCCACTGAGCAGAGAGCCTGATGTGGGGCTCGATCCCAGGACCCCGAGATCATGACCTGAGCCGAAGGCAGTGGCTTAACCCACTGAGCCACCCAGGTGCCCCATAAGTATTTTCTTTCACACTCCAAGCTCTTAAACTAAAAGTTACTGATATATACATTGAATATGTATTCTATATATATCAGTGTGCATGTGCATATATGTATATATTTAATGTTAATTGTGTATATGTTCACCATTTGTTCTTCCTGCATACAAAGCTAATAACTTCTTTAAGTACTCTTATTTTATAAGAGCTGTTAGCATATTCAAGAACATTTGCTGCTCTGGTCTCCCAGTGGACCAAGGTACGCAGTTTCAAAAAAAATTAGCTGGTGCTGTTTATTTACACAGTCTATATGAGGTGTGAGGAAGATAACTCACTGCCTTTTAAATCCCCATGTCTTCCCCTGCAATCGGGGGCCCCTGTTGGAACCCAGGCTATCTGGTTGCACTCCAGCATTGCTGGAGACCTTGGTCAGCTAGCTGAGTCTCCAAAGCCAGATATAAAATAGGTGTCTTAGAAACACTTGTCTGTGAATCCTGAGTTACTGTACAGAGAGCTGCTGATGAGGACCATGTCGACTGAGTTCAGGGGCTGTAGAAAGAGGACTGAGATCCACAGAATCCCTGTGGTGTCCCATGCCATGTATCATGATGCTCTATTTCAATAGGTCTCCTTGGTGTGGGAAAAGCACAGGGGTTATTCTGAATGATGTGACCACTTCATGGAAAAATCCCCCATAAATATCGAACTGGGTATTTTTAGGACTGGTCCTTCTCTTTCGGGAGACCAGAATCTCCAACAGGACCAATTTCATGAGCAGGTAACCTTCTAGCCCTAGTAACATAGGATCCTACACCTAGAAGGGCCCCATGCTTGGTGTGATGCTCTATGGCTGCTGTCTTGAAATTCTTAACTTTTAAAATTGAAGTACAATTGGCCATGTTGGTGTCATGTATACAATACAGTGAGTCAACACTCACATACATTGAGAACTGATCACTGTAAGTCTAACTACTATGCCCCCATAGAAAATTAATAGAATATTACTGACTGTGTTCCTAATGTTGAAGCTTGTACCTCTTGATCTCCTTGAGTCCTTTCACGTCACCCCGACCCCCACCTCCTCTCCCCTGGCAACCAGCATTCTGTTCTTTCTAAGTCTGGGTTTTGTTTTGTTTTTTAGATTCTACTTACAAGTGAAATCATGTGGTATTTGTCTTTGATTTCTTTCACTTGTAATAACTTTTAAATAAGGAGCTCAGCGTTTTCATCTGTGATGGGTTCTGCAAATTATATGGCCTATCCTGATTTCCAGTGTGATTCTTTTGGTTGCCTAATTTCAGAGTTACTTCCTTCCTAGTCCACTACTCCTGTACATGCATTTATTTCTATCCAGTTTTCAGACTACAGGTTTCCCAAGGGCATGGGCTTGCTTATCTTTCTCTAGGGCCCAGAAGAGTAACTGACCTATCCTAAATGGTCAGACAATGCTTGAAAGAGGCCTCCGGGATATTCCCAGAGCCAAGGTAACAAAGCAGACTATTGGGATAGTGCCACATTTGGTATCAAGTTCACCATAAAAGGGGTCATTAATTCTGGACACTCCTACCCTGCCTCCTCCTCAACCCCTTCTCTCTGTCTGAGCTGTAAGCTGCTTTAATGCTTGATTGCTCACATTGATTTACTGTTCACCTGATTTCTGATTCCGTAAGCGGAGCAGGGAACCTTGGACTGACCCAGACAGCCACGCTACTGGACCGAGCAGAGCTGCTGTTGTCCGGGTTCGGAGAGACCGTCTTGACCCCGGGGTTTAGGCACCCTTTCCCCCCGGGACAACAGAGCTGCAGGGTCCTAGAGAAGAGAACAAACAGCCAGGACTGCAAGGGTGGTTCTATAAAGAGGTGCCATCCTGCCCACTCTTGGCAGTCAGATCGTGAGTCTGATAGATGGCGAGCACCCTAAGTGCTACATCTGTGCTGTGGATTAGAGCGAGGGTAATTACCTTGGAACGTTCCAGGTGCCAGTCCAACCATTTTTACTGCATTTTAAGTAAGAGAAGTATTTACAAGAAGCACCTACGTCTGGGGATCAAATAGGACTCATTTCCAATGAAGTATTTACAAGAAGCACCTACGTCTGGGGATCAAATAGGACTCATTTCCAATGACTGCCTGGAACACTGCATGGAACAGCGTTCTAAGAACAGAAGAGAGCGCAGTGGTGAACTTGTAAGGCCTGCCTGGGTGCTTAGGCTTGCACTGAGATTCTAGCTGTATTGAATACATAGTAAACGCTCCCTGTGTGAATGTTGAAGGCAGAACATCCCACCTCCAAAGATGCCCCTTTGTCATGCTGATTGTGTTTGCACTTGAAGGCACCTGAGAAACAGGCTGGAAGGGCTCTCTGACCTCCCCCTTTCTACCTAAAAGCAGGTCATAAAACTTCCCATGAGAAAGATGCCTTCCCTGCAGCAGGAAGAGAGGAATGTTCTGATCACTGGAGACTGGGGCGGGTGGGGGGGGTGTGGGGGGGTGAGGGGGGAGTGCAGGGAGGAGGGGGTACGGGGAGTGGCAATGATGCCTCAAAGGACCCATACAAACAAACCTACTAAAATAACTTGGTCTTCCATTAGTTTTCCCTCCTATGTTTCCTAGTCACGGTCTCACACTTTACGGCCTCCCAGACTGAGCTCCTTTGTCTTGTCACTGTCCCCAGATTTATAGTTCTTTGTGCAAGAAGATAGGTCAGCTTTTTGGCCTCACGGCTTCTCCAGGTCTTTATTTTCCTTCAGAAGACTCCCATGTACGCATAAAAGAATACCAAATAGAACTGTATGCCTTTCTCCCGTTAATACGTCTGACATTGGTTTAGTCTTGACACTCCACTCTAAAACCCAAGAGTGTAGAAAATGAAGTTTTTCGTTCTCACACTGTCAGTTCTTGTCGTGTCCCTGGGACTAATTAGCTCATCTTTTTTTTTTTTAAGATTTTATTTATTTATCAGAGAGAGAGGGAGAGAGAGCGAGCGAGCACAGGCATACAGAATGGCAGGCAGAGGCAGAGGGAGAAGCAGGCTCCCTGCTGAGCAAGGAGCCCGATGTGGGACTCCGTCCCAGGACGCTGGGATCATGACCTGACCCGAAGGCAGCTGCTTAACCAACTGAGCCACCCAGGCATCCCTAATTAGCTCATCTTGAACAAACTCCTCCGCGTGAGTTTCGGCTTCCTTACCTGTGAAAAGACTTGAAATATCTTCTAGCCCTAATATCCTGCGATCCCGTCAATCTCTTGGTAAAATGAAGGCTGTTCATGTTAAATAGTACCCCCATACGACTCCATTTTTGTGTGTACATGCCCTAAGGCTCCATTTCTTTAAAACCGTGTTGTGGGGACCTACCTTAATGTATAATGCAATAAAACATGTAGTCTACTTTTCACGGAATTGCCAGAACACATTTCTTTTGAATCTAGGTCCTGGTAAATCTGGATGGTGGCTAACAATGAGAAATGGGGATTTTAAAAATTAGGACCACCTCCCCCCCGCCCAAAATCAGGACCCAAACTCACAAACTTGTTTCTTGAATGTTTTATACATCTAAGAGACCTACATCCTCTCCAGAGATTTAGGATCCTTCACAGTAAAACTGGAAACATCTGACTTGACTACGGCTTCTCTGGAAAGAGCTAGCCCAGAATATAATTACGGACAATGTTGTTCTCTTTCCTCTTCCCAGCAGCTATCCCTCAACCCACAGCTCCCTGCATCTCCCACCCAAACAATATGCTTTCCTTCAAGAGAGGCCACTCAGGGGACTTCTTAGAAAGATGGTCCACAGAATCAGATAGCCAGAGAGTGTAATTGGGTATTCAAGGGGGAATTGGTATAGGATTTGCCATTTTATTTGTTTTGTTTCATTTTGAATGGTAAAGGAGTCCTGTATTTATGGAGCTAGCCTGGTGCTCCTGCTTTGGAGGAGCTGTCCAGTTTAATTTATGAAAGGCATCAGATATGAGGAAAGTTTATCGAGCACGTAAGCGCTACAGAATTGACTAGTGGGACAGTTTCAGGAACCCTGGGAACCTCTTGATCCACATGATTTCCCCTTTAGCCTGCCTTGATCTCTGAGCAGCTTCATTAGAGATGCATTCTTTGGGGTTAAGGTTTTGTCATCTAGTAAAAATAAAATGCTCATGGGAGAGAGAACACATCGGATGACTATCAGCCATTAGTCAACCATCATTTTTTTGGTTCAGTTTTATTGCCAAAGTAATATGCTTTTGTTGTGAAAACAAGACAAAACAGAAAAACTAAACATTTCAGATAATGTTAAGCATCCCCTGATCAGGACCACATGTTAAACAAATTTGCAATGACTTTGCACACCATGGGTTGGGCAGCATTGGCCTGGAGACCTTGACTGTGACCCCCTGCTCCTCTAGACACAATCCAGGCCTCCCACAGGAGGGAAACATAGCAATCAGTTTGTAGAGCCTCCTGAGACTTTTCTTGGTGCATTTGCATACAGACATATGTACTCACAGAACATAAGGAACTATTTGGTTATGTTCCTTTTTATATAAATGGTATCATATTGAATAAATCACTCCAAGATGTACTTTTTTAAACTTAACATTACTTGGAGTTCTTCCCATATCAGTATATATATTTTTATATATGAAAACATTTAACCAATTTTATACATGATTTAAAAAAATCAACACAGACCTAGGAGCAGCTACTCTCAATACTTTTTTCTCCTGGTCCCACATCTCAGAGGGAACCACTTTTAAGAACTTCTGTTTTAAATTCTTCTGACAGGGGTGCCTGGGTACTCAGTCAGTTGAGTGTCTGACTCGTGGTTTTGGCTCAGGTCATGATCTCAGGGTCCTGAGATCCAGCCCCTGGGAGACCTCCCTGCTAAACGGGGAATCTGCTTAAGATCTCGCTCTTCTTTTGTCCCTCCCCCTGCTTGCTCACTGGTGTGCGCTCTCTCTAATCTTTAAAAAAATTCTTCCGATAGTTACTTTTATATATATGTCATACATATACTTATAGATAAATAAATATAATATATAATTAATACATATATAAATTTTTTGCTCTATGACTTGAAGTATCAACTGTGAAATTCTCCATCACAATAGGAATTTAATTTCCCCTTGCTGCCCTTGTGCACACACTCTCTCTCCTGGCACAACTCAGGGCACCACTGGTCACATCCGTACCTTCAACCTGCCAGTCCCCGTGTCCGTCTCTGTCAGCATAGATCGTGCCCCCAGAACCTCGGCTTTGAAAGACAGTGACAGGTGCTTCAGCATGTCCCCTCTTCCACAGCGGACCTCCCATCAATTTTTTTTTTCTTGCCAAGACTGATATCCTTACATTTTATGTCACTGTGATCAATATTTCATTATCTGTAGGTTGGTTTTACCACACACGGTATTTGTGTTATAAGACCCTGGGTGAGGAGTGCCCCCTGTGGAGGACAGTGGTGCCTCGTTTCTACTTCACGGGGATCTGTGGTGGGAGCCCCTGTGCCACCCCAGGAAACCATCCAGAGCTTCAAATAAAAAGGAATTCTCCAGGGCACCTGGGTGGCTCAGTGGGTTAAGCCGCTGCCTTCGGCTCAGGTCATGATCTCAGGGTCCTGGGATCGAGTCCCGCATCAGGCTCTCTGCTCAGCGGGGAGCCTGCTTCCCTATCTCTCTCTCTCTCTCTGGCTGCCTCTCCATCTACTTGTGATTTCTCTCTGTCAAATTAATAAATAAAATCTTTAAAAAAAAAAAAAAAGGAATTCTCCAGGCACCTGGGTGGCTCTCAGTAAGCTAAGCAGCTAAGCAGCTGCCTTCTGCTCAGGTCATGATCCCAGGGTTCTGGGATTGAGTCCCGTATCGGGCTTCCTGCTCAGCAGAGAGCCTGCTTCTCTCTCTCCCTCTGCCTGCTGCTCTGCTGCTTGTGCTCTCTCTCCATCTCTCTAATAAATAAGTAAAATCTTAAAAAAAAAAAAAAGGAATTCTCTCCCATTCTCCCACCTTGAGCCCAGATATGTGTATCTTACTGTAACGAGTTGATCCCCTTTTCAAAAGAACAATCTGAGAGAGGATTTTTGAATGTGAAAGACAAAATAATCACTAAGTACAAGTCACAGTTTTTTGTTTGTTTGTTTGTTTTTTAAGATATTATTTATTTAATTGAGGGAGAGAAAGCATGAGCACAGGTGGGGGGCTGAGGCAGACGCAGAGGGAGAAGCAGACTCCCCGCCAAGCAGGGAGCTTGTGGGGCTCGATCCCAGGACCCCGAGATCATGACCGAGCGAAAGGCAGAAGCTTCACTGAGTGAGCCACCCAGGCGCCCCCAAGTCACAGTTTTTTAATTCTCTTCATTTTCTTGACACTATTGATCAGTCCCTTTTTTGAAACTCTCCTCAGTGTTTGGGAGCCTGCCTTCCTTGCTGTCTTCTCAGCTAAAAGACTCATTTACCAACTTTTTTCCCCCAGGTGTCTTTAAAGATTCATCCTCATTCTTCTCTTTTCTGTGTATTGTTTCTAATACCCAGAGGCCAAAGACTCTTCAAATCTTTATCTCTGATGCCAACATCTTTCCCAAACTCCGGACCTTAGCTCAGGCTGCCTATGGGACATATTTGCCTGGGTGTTCACAGGCATTCCAGCCTCCACATGCTGAAAACAGAGTGTCGTATCTTTCTCACATCTGCTTCTCATGGTGGACCTTATCTTGGCTAACAGAACCACTATCTCATCAGTCTCTGAAGCTGAAAACCTTGATTCTATCTCTCTGTGACTGCCACTGGTCATAAACTTATTTCCCACTTTTCCTGGAGAATGGAACCACACTCCCCAGGCTCCACTGCAATTAGGTATGGACGATGGGTTGTGGAAGGAAGTGACATATGTCTCTTCCAGCATTGGCCCATAAAAATTAACTTCCTTGAGATTTTCCACTCTGTCCTGTGACTCTTTGCTGGCCAGACATTGTCTAGGGCTATTTTTTGTTGTTGTTTTGTTTTGTTTTCTGCATACTGGAAAGGGCAATGTATCGTTCTTGACTTGGGAAGGGAAGTCACAGCTTCTGAAGGGATTGTTAAGGGCGAATGCCCTTACCCAGCATTACAGATAATTAGATGTCAACTTGGTGAGACTATGGTGCCTAGTTGTTTACTCAAACACTAGTCTAGATGTTACTGAGAGTTGTTTTTTTTTTTTTTTAAGATGTGACTAACATTTAAAATCAGACATTAAGTAAAGCAAATGTGAGTGGGCCTCATTTAATGAGTTGGAAGCTTTAAGAGGGAAGACCGGGGTTTACTGAAGAAATTGTCCCTCAACAACTGAAACATAGAAAGCCTGTGAGTGTTTAGCCTTGGGCTTGTCAAACCCTACTGCTGCGTGAGCTAATCGCTTAAAATAAATCTATCCTCTTATCTATTTAGCCATCCCTCTTTTTGGATCTATTTCTTTGGAGACCACTGAGGAGTACATCAAAGAAAAGCCAGCTTATTTCCATATTTTTTTATTTTTATTTTTATTTTTTATTTTTATTGATTTTATTTTTGTCAGACAGCACGTACACAAGCTGAGGGAGCAGAAGGCAGAGGGAGAAGCAGACTCCCCACTGAGCTAGGAGCCCAATGTGGGACTTGGTCCCAGAACCCTAGCATCATGACCTGAGCCAAAGGCAGACATTTAACTGACTGAGCCACCTAGGCACCCCTAGTTGGAGTTCCTACCAGCCTTCTCAGACAGAGAAGTTCAGATATATTCAGGTCTCACACCTTCACTTCCCAGTGTCCAAAATCAAAGTCATCAGCTCCCTCCAAACCTTTCATTCCTGGGTCTCTGCTTCTAACTGCCAAGGTTTAAAACTTTAAAGACATTTAGAAATCCGTCCTCTCCTTTAATCTCTAATTTTATTTAGCATCAAACCCCGACACTTCAGTATTTCTACTTCATCTCTAAACCAGGCCCTCATCACCACCCACACCAAGGTCTCCACTCAGCCTCCTGACCTCTGTTCTGTTCCTTCCACCCATTCTGCACACCATTGCCACATTAATCTTTCTTAAATATCTCTTCATTTTGCTACCCGCCATCTCAAAAGACTTAGGTCTCATTGTTTTCCTAGAGCATCAAGTCTCAGTAGAGGAAGTGTTGCAGAGGAGGGATAATCCTGAGATGGGCTACTATAGTGAGAGCTCCCCCATAGATGCATCTGAAGCCCTACAAGCTGGGCAAGTTAGTTAGTTATCCGATTTTATGTCTTACAGGGGTCCCATAAACTGGTCCCCAGGTAGTTGGAAGATTTCCCCTTAAACCATGGTCTTGAAAGTTCCAAGGCTCCCAGGTCGCAGCTGGAGTGGATGAATTATCTCCAGATACAAAGTTTCCCAAATCATGCCATTCCCTATCATCTCATTTTGGGTAGTAAAGTGGCTATAATCTGGAGGCGGAGAAGAGGCGGAGAAGAGAGCAGAGGACAGAGCCTAAGGCAACGTCAGCCCAGGATGGGAGCATTTTTGTTAGGTTTCCCAGAACCTAGCTCAATGCCTACCCTATAGTAGGTATTCAGTAAACATTTCTCGAGTTCCATTTTATTAAATAGTGTGTACATGTTTCACTCGTTCATTGATCCATTCTTCAATAGGTATTTATTAAATACCTAGAAAGGATTAAGGTTATGTGCTGGATATTGAGAAGACGCAGATCAAAATAAACACTACCCTGGGAGTTTACAGTGAGGGAGTGGGAGGTTGGAGACAGATGATGATCAAATAATTTCAATAATACAGTCACCAGCATGATAATATGTACACTAGGCTGGAGTGTCAGGGAATGTGTTTTCTAGGAAAATGACATTTAAACTAAGATCTAAAGACTGGCTGAGTCGTGGGATGTCCCGTGAATTCTTATCAGTCGTAACTGATGGTCGCTGCTAGCTCTCCCTGCGAAGAGTCGGACATGGAGTCTCGGGAGAGAGGAAGCCAGGGTTTGCAAGATGCAGGACAACGATATTCTTTTCCGCCAGTGAAGCCTCATAAGGTTTCTCAAATCACCCTGTGGAGGCTGCTCCCCACGAGGTACATAGACGTATTATTTAAGAGGAGTAATATTAAAAACCTGAGATTGACAATTACTTTGGAAAATATCGTGAGAGCTCATGCAAAGCTAAAGCCTCATGTACACAATTTCCACTTGGTCCTCCTAAGTCACACACTTGGACGTAACTTTGGAGCAATCTCCAAAGTGGAGACCCCTGTGCTTAGGGCTTGTCTGACCCAGCATCTGGCTCTGTCCCATCTGGGGATACTGGCACATATGATTGGCATCAGGCAAGAGCCCAGTTTATAGCTAAAACCTCCCCTTCATATAACTTTTTTAACCACTGGATTTTCACACTTGACAGTGTTATCAATTCTGTTTGCCACTTTAAAGACACAAAACCAAGGAAGTTAAGGATTAAAGGGAATGTGTGAGAAAAGCATTTTTCTTATGTCCCTTTTATAAGTTTTAAAGAAAATAATGCATTGGAAGATGAGACAGAATTTTCCAGCAGAAACTATGAGAACAGGTTGCAGTAACTACTGTCACGGAAAGCAAAGCTGATGTACTTTATGGTTTGTATATTTTAGTGGTCTAATTCTTTTTTAAAATTTAATTTTAACTCCAATATAGTTAACATAAAGTGTTGTATTAGTTTCAGGTGTACAGTATAAAGATTCAACCGTTCTATACATTGCTCAGTGCTCATCACGATTAGGATACTCTTAATCTCTCTCAACGGCTTCACCCTTCCCTCCAACCACCTCCCCTCTGGTGACCGACCACCAGTTCTCTCTAGTTAAGAGTCTGCTTTTTGTTTTGTCTCCCTTTTCTTTTGTCTACTTTGTTTCTTAAATTCTACACATGAGTGAAATACATCCTCACCAACACTGATCCTTGTGTTGATTTAACCTCTCTGACAGGTGTGAGGTGATATCTCATTATGGTTTGATTTGTAGTTTTCTGATGATGAGTGATGTTGAGCATTTTTTCATGTGACTGTTGACCATTTGGATGTCTTCTTTGGAGAAACGTCTGTTCATTTTTCTTCTTCCCATTTTTTAATTGAATTTTTTGGGAGGTATTGATTTGTATAAATTCTTTATATATTTTGGATACTAACCCTTTATTGTATATGTTGTTTGCAAATGAATTATGGGGGCACCTGGGTGGCTCAGTCAGTTAAGCATCCAAGGCATGATTTAGGCTCAGGTCATGATGTCAGGATTGTGAGATCTCTCTCTCCCTCTCCCTCTGTCTCCCTCTCTGAAAAAATGAATTATGGAAGCAAATATGATACATAGGAGAAAAACAGACTGCACTGCTTATGCTTATCATCCTGTATTTTCATCTTGCCATTTAAAAAAAATATTCTCTATCTTTGAGCATATCACAAACCTTTTCGGAACCTATCTCTTCATTCATCTTTCATATTGTTTTTCAGAGCAATTTCATATAGGGTAGTTTTACATTTTATAACGGTGAGAGGGACAGTTGCATAAAAAATTCCTTTACAGAGCTGTGATGTCTTCTGAATATCTGAGTCACAGCCAGATTTTTAAACTAGTTAAATAGTTTGAAAGAGCACTTTTCTTAACATGTGAAGTTATCCTATTTATTTTCATTTCCTGCTTTTTTAATGACTAGATTATTTTATTTAGCAAAGATCTGTTCCTTCTGTCTTTTTGTGCTTGGCAAGTCTGTGAAAATCTCCACCAAGCTAGAAAGCACATAGCTTTAAAAACGGGGCTGGACTCACACAAGGCCCAGTTTATCCTTGATTGCCACAATTTATGAGCCCTTATCCCAGCTATAGTTTTTCTTCAGTCAATAATTTTTTTGTGTACCCCAAAGTCCCGTACTTAAGCAAACAAAAATACAGTACCCTCAATTGTAGAGAACATCATCTGCAAACCAGAATGTTTTTATTTCATGACTGTCTTTGCACTGAAAACAGCATGTTTCCAAAAAGCAAGAGGCTGAAGCAAGGGGATGAAAGAAGACAGGTGGTAAAAGAGAAAATAAAGCTGGCCAGGATCAGAGAAGAACATAAGAAAACAAAAAAGGTAACTGAGGCTAAAATTGAGCAGATCTTACGGTCTCTTACTTTTAGAGATTGCCAGTTTTGATTTCTTCCCATTAGTTGGCTTTAGTGTTCAACATCCAAACATTTGGAAGGTCGGCATGGATAGAGGGTGCTTGAACAAAGAGGTACAGGCCACATGGGGTTTGCCTCCTTTCCAGAGTTGAATGTAAACTCTGTGAATTTTGTGGGAACTAACAAAAGTGTATTCCAACTAGCTTCGCCGAAAATGGAAAATTCACTTGAATAGATGTTAAGATATCTCACAGAACCCAAGGCGGGAAGTTCGCTGTGCCCACAGGGATGCAAACAGAAATTAGGGACCATGGTGTTTAGTTTCTTAGCAACATTCTACTTTGGGTCCATGTGGTTTTTTTCCCTTTGTACATCTCAGTTTTATCCCTCTCACTCTCTCTCTGTAGACTAGCTTTCTCTTCTTCTCAATGCATTGGGATCCTGATAACCTGACAAGCACCTCAACACCCTAAACTGCAAATACTCAGAAAAGCTTTTAGGTTCATGCCAACCAATGAAGAACCTCCTTTTGGATCAGGTGTCCCCTCTTATGCAATCAGCTGAAGCCAGTGGAAGGCACAGTGTCACATGGCATAAAATCAACTTTAGAGACCCACAACCACATGGAAGGGGGATTTGGGGAGGCAGAATCCCCACTAACTATCCATTACATTAACACCTTAATTTTTGTGTATTGTTTTAGCTCTGAGGAAAGTTTGGAGGGGAGTGGGGAGATGAGGAAGTCCTGGCTTTTCCACTGAAATTTCTGGCACAATATCCAGACATTGACAAATATTTAGTGAATAAAATAGAAAGGTGGCAGTGTAAGAGGAGTAAAGCAGAAGGGTAGTAAACATGGAAGTTAGTATTTGATTTCATGGTCATTTTCTTGCAAAGGCCTTTTAAAATTCTCATCTGGAAAGGATTCCAAAATAACTGCTATACTCACATACAAATATATCCATACTTAACATCATTAGACTTCAGGGCAATGCACATGAAAACCACACTGAAGGAGTACCTGGGTGGCTCTGTCGGTTGAGTCTCCAATTCTTGATTTTTGGCTCAAGTCATGATCTCAGGGTCCTGAGATAGAACACAGTGTCATGTTATGTGCTAGGCATGGAGCTTTCTTGGGATTCTCTCTCTATCTCCCACAGCCCCTCTCTTAGACACCACTCCCAAAACCTACACTGAATGTCATTTCACATCCAGTAAATGCCCAAAATTAAAAGCACTGACAATTTGAAGTAAGAGTGAGAATGTGGAGAAATCAGGCTCTCATGTATTGTGGGTGGGAGTGTAGAACGGCACAAGTTTGAGAAACTGATTATATATATGCCTACCCTACAATCCAGGAAGTTCACCCCTACATGTATATATAGCCAGGAGAAATGAGTGTCTATATCCACCAAAAGACATATGCAAGAATATTTATAGAAGCTTTATTCTTAACCCCAAACTGTAAACAATCCATATGTTCAGTCATAGTAGAATTAATAAATGGCAGTGTATTCATGTAATGGAATATTACACAGCAATAAAAAGGGATGAATTGCTACCAGCAACATTGATGCTCATCTTTTTTCATCTTGAAAAAAGCCAAAAAACAAGAGTAACTATAATATGTATATACTAATCCACTCATTCTACTTATATGAAGTTCTAAGAATTGATCAAAGACATCAGATTAATCATTACTTTTGAGGGGTGGTTGACTGATAAGGGGACATGAGAAAGCCTCACAGTGTGATAAAAATATTCTATATCTTGATCTGAGTGGTTGTTACACAGGTGTAGACTTCTATAAAAAGTAATCAAACTGTACACTTAAAAAAAAAGCATGCTTTCTACTGTAGGTAAGTTATACTTCAATTTTTTAAATAGTCTACTTTCTCTCTCCATACAGAAAAACTGTTAGGATATCTCCAGGACCACTGGGAATCCTATTGGAACCCTTTCTTTTTCTTGCTGGTACTCAAACATACTAATCTGACACCATGGCTTTCTTCTGAATAGTGCTTCTAAATGTCTTGGCTTGCTGAAACCATATGAACAAACAATTGTAGGACTCTCCCTTTGGCATTGTCTGGAGAGTAAGCTAAGCACAGATGAGTATTTTGGTGTGTGGCAATGTGGTCTGGAGATGGTGGGGGACATAAATGTAGGCACACTTGGCACGTATTTCCCACTATGGGAACAACTCATGGACAGAAAAACAGAGTTCCACTGGCATGTTAGTTAGATCCTGTTCTGCCTAGAAATATGGCATCCTCCACATTTCCCTCCTCCTCCTCCTCCTCCTCCTCCTTCTTCTTTTTTTTTTGGATAAAGAGTGTATCGTGCAGGGGGTAACCAAGGGGTCCTGGAGGCCAGCTGGGCTCTTCCTCATTGTCAATGCCATTCCTTAAGGAAATATGTTTATAGCATCCTTTGTGGTACAATAGCTAAGCAAACCAGAAGCATGTCATCTCCCTTCATGTTCCCTTTCTTCTGAGCCTTCCTAAGAACCCTGTCCTGTCCTGAACGGGCACCTAATAGGACTTTCCAGGCCCTGGCAAGATTGAGCCTTTCTTTGTGAACCCCAGGGTAGACCCTTTTAATTAATCTCCAAAGTATCTGGATCCTGTTTCTCAACACAGGTTAAGTAACTAAGCTTCTTGAGCTCCTCTATCTAAGCTCCATGAGAATGGAAAAGGGAACTACTTTCCGAGGGATATGCCTTAATTCCATGATATCTTCCTTATATGAGTTGACAAGGTGCTGAACTCCATTCCCAGGCATGGATGTCACCACAGAATGGCAGATCATTTTAATTTCTGAAATGAGAGCAGTACATTGTGAGATTAAGCAGAAGCTTGTGTGAAATCTCTTTGACAAGAACTTGAAGGTTTTCTCTTCTCTGTTTTTGATGGCTTCTCTTTGCCATAACCCACATCCTTCCCTACTTTCTCTCTCATTTCCTTTGTGTCCTTTCTTTGAGATGCCTTTCCTACTTTCTCGCTGAGTTTCACTAATTTTTCTCTCCCATTGGTTGTATTTTCCAACATCCTTTCCTGGAACATCACTTTGACATGAGAGTTAGATTGGACCACTTCAGGCTATGTACTTGGCTTTTCTTTCCCTCTTCCTCTAAACTGCCTCCATTTTACCACTTGACTTGACAAATAAGCAGAATTTTGAAAGCCATTTATGTCGACATTTTTATTTATTAAAACATGTTTTGTTAGAAATACCTATCTGGCGTTGCCTGGGTCGCTCAGTCAATTAAGCATCTTCTTTAAGCTCAGGTCATGATCCATGATGCAGGATCGAGTCCTGCATCAGCTCCTTGCTCAGCAGGGAGCCTGCCTCTCCCTCTGCCTGCCGCTCCCCCTACATGCCTTCTAGTTTAGGGAGAATTTTTTTTTTAAAGATTTTATTTATTTATTTGACAGAGAGAAATCACAAGTAGATGAAGAGGCAGGCAGAGAGAGAGGGAGGGAAGCAGGCTCCCTGCTGAGCAGAGAGACCGATGAGGGACCTGATACCAGGACCCTGAGATCATTACCTGAGCCGAAGGCAGCGGCTTAACCCACTGAGCCACCCAGGCGCCCCTAGTTTAGGGAGAATTTTAATGTAAATTCTTATCACTGGAAAATTTCCATGTCTGGAATTTTTTTTTTTTTTTTAACGAAAGGGTAAGAGAGAGTGGTAGAGGGGGAGGGCGGAAGGAGAGAGAGGGAATCTTAAGCAGGCACCACACCCAGCACAGAGCCTAACACAGGGCTCAATCTCACAACCCTGAGATCATGACCTGAGCCAAAATCAAGAGTTGGACCCTTAACCAACTGAGCCACCAAGGCACCCCTTAATTTGGAAGTTTTGAACAAATACAAAGATGATGAAGTGCCATGTACCTAT
Organism: Mustela putorius furo; assembly: GCF_011764305.1. NCBI lineage: Eukaryota > Metazoa > Chordata > Mammalia > Carnivora > Mustelidae > Mustela > Mustela putorius. The sequence continues at coordinate 43,521,745 of NW_025422368.1, read as the reverse complement.
CACTCAACTTTAACAATTTAGTTGATCTTGTTTCATTTATCCACTACACACATTTTCTCTTTTTAGAGTGTTAAAGCAAATACCAAATGCCCTTTTATTGTCCATACTTCAATGTATTCACTGATCTTTAAGATTCATAAAGAAAACACAAAGACAGAAGGTATAAGATAATCATTAAAAATATTTATAAAACTGTCCATTTTCACTGGAAAATTTGCTTGGATGTGTACAGAGCTAATTTGTTTTTAAGATCACAAATTTCAGTTGTGTTTCCTATTATTCTAGAACCTTAGAGATAGGAATTCATGATAAAAGACTTCTTTTTTTCAAATAGCATTTATTCTTAGTGTTTCCCAGATATATCCACTTACCACACAGTTCCTACCCTTCTTGAGACCCATGGACTGGAACCAAAACATGACACTTCAAATAATAAGTGAGAGGGAAGATGGCCATCATGCATTGTAGTCTGTGGTTTACAACCAGTAGGGCAACTTATTTAGAAGTCTAAAATATCTTCATTTCTAAAATGTCAAGCTTACCCAGTGCCAAATGGTTATTTGATGTTAAAACATTCAAACAAACCAGAGACCGTGGGAGGCACCATGCATCAGTAGGTCAGAACCAAAGAATAACGATGGTAGCTTTTCTGTCAGGTGTATTCTTGTTCCCAAGCTCGTCTGCGCTTTTTTTTTCCCCAATTGAGGTGAACTGTTCATTAAGCAATTCTGGGGTACCAGAATTGAAAAACTTGTTAAATTCCTATGTAAAACTCCTATGAGGCTTGCAAAGACAGCCAGAGTGGTCTCAATAGTTTTGACTGTAGAAATATTTTTCTCTGTATAAATTCTTTCCTCTTGGAATGAATATGGAAGCTGGGATGTTGACCTTTGGCTTGCCTCATATTAACAGCTTTCCTTCCAGTGGGAGTAGTTGTAAATGTCTTCTTTATAAATCTCAGGCCAGTGGTGGAGGGTTGAGGTTTTAGCTTGAAAATTGGGACAGTGACAATTCCCACTATTTCTATATAGGAGGGGCTTAAAAGACCGTAATTTGAGGCTTTGTCTCAAAATTGTATTTGTCTAGTACTTCATGTTAAATGTAGGATATGTCCCTATCAAAGACTGGGTGCCCTGATAGATTGCCGGAGGGAGTGAAGACAGAGAAGCCTCAAAGGCTCTGGTCCTGCTTCAGGTCTACCAATGGGGTAGAATTCTAGAGTCTCTTCCTTCTACCTCAGTTACCCCCGCCCTAAATTTTTATTTAAATTCAAATTAGTTAACATATAGTGTAATGTTGGTTTCAGGAATAGAATTTAGTGATTCATCACCTAAATATAACACCCAGCGCTCATCATAATAAGTGCCTGCCTTAATACCCATCACCCATTTAGCCTGTCCCCTATTCACCTCCCTCCATCAATCCTCAATTTGTTCTCTATTGTTGAGTCCCGTATGGTTTGCTTCCCTTGCTCTTTTTTCCCTTCTCATATGTTCATCTGCTTTGTTTCCTAAATTCCACATGTGAGTGAAATCATAAGGTATTTTTTTTCTCTGACTTTTTTTGTATAACATAATACACTCTAGCTCCACCTACATTGTTGCCAATGTCAAGATTTCATTCTTTTTGATGGCTGAGTAATATTCCATTGTATATATACACCACATCTTCTTTATCTATTTGTCAGTCAATGGACACTTGGGCTCTTTCCATAGTTTGGCTATTGTTGATAATGTTGCTATAAACATCTGGGTGCCTGTGCTCTTTCGAATCCATAGTTTTGTATCCTTTGTGTGAATACCTAGTCGTCCAATTACTGGACTGTAGGGTAGCTCTATTTTTAACTTTTTGAGGAACTTCTATACTGTTTTCCCGAGTGACTGTACCAGCTTGCATTCCCACCAACGTGCAAGAGGGTTCCCCTTTCTCTGCATCCTCACCAACAACTGTTGTTTCCTGTGTTGTTGATTTTAGCCATTCTGACAGGTGTGAGATGGTATCTCATCATGGTTTTCATTTGTATTTCTCCGATGATGAGTGATGTTGAGCATCTTTTCATGTGTCTGTTAGCGACCTGGGTGTCTTCTTTGGAAAAATGTCTATTCATGTCTTCTGCCTATTTCTTAGCTGGGTTATTTGTTTTTGGTTGTCGAGTTTAATAAGTTCCTCATGAAGTTTGGATACTAACACTTTATCAGATACGTCATTTGTAAATATCTTCTCCCACTCCACAGACTGCCTTTTAGTTTTGTCAACTTTTTCCTTTGCTGTGGAGAAGATTTTTATCTTGATGAAGTCCCAGTAGTTCATTTTTGCCTTTGTTTCCCTTGCCTCCAGCAATGTGTCTAGTAAGAAATTGCTACAGCTGAGGTCAAAGAGATTGCTGTGTCCTCCTGTAGGATATTGAAAATTTCCTGTCTCACATTTAGGTCTTTCATCCATTTCAAATTTATTTTTATGCATTTCAAACTTTCTATAGCAAACCTTCTCTTTGTTAATTCTCTCATGGAAGTCTTTGGTGAAGTTTGCCTATGAACGAACCCAGATAGCCTATAGACCATTATCACCATTATTATTTATTTACTTATATCCTGCTTATTTCTGATAATCTGAGGCAGCACAGAATATACAGTTGTCCTTATCTGATGCTTTTGACCATTAATTGTAATCTCTGTGCATAGGGATCATTGATAGACTTAATTCAGGATCAATAGCACTCACAAGACAGATTTTCTTTGACTAGGGGTCTTTAATGTTATCAGAAGTGTCTATCTTATTTGCCATTCTTCCTTCTAGATCATCTACCCTGAGGTTTATCATCCAAAAACAAGGGGTTGGGGCACTTGGGTGACTCAGTTGTTAAGGGTCTGCCTTTGGTTCATGATCCCAGGGTCCTGGGATCGAGCCCTGCATCTGGCTCCCTGCTTGATGGGAAGCCAGCTTCTCCCCTTCCCACTCCCCCTGCTTGTGTTCCCTCTTTCACTTTCTTTCTCTCTGTCAAACAAGTAAAATCTTTTTTTTTTTAAAGATTTTTATTTTTTATTTATTTGACAGATCACAAGTAGTCAGAGAGGCAGGCAGAGAGAGAGTGGAGGAAGCAGGCTCCCCGCCGAGCAGAGAGACCAATGTGGGGCTCGATCCCAGGACCCTGAGACCATGACCTGAGCCGAAGGCAGAGGCTTTAACCCACTGAGCCACCCAGGCACCCCTAAGTAAAATCTTTTAAAAAATAAAAGTAAAAGCAAGGGGTTCTTGGCGGGGAGGGGGTGCTGGGTGGCTCAGTCAGTTAAGCATCTGCCTTCAGTTCAGATCATGATCCTAAAGTCAGTCCTGGGATCAAACTCTGCATCAGGCTCCCTGCTCAGGAGGGAATGTGCTTCCCCCTCTACCCCTCCCTCTGCTCATGTTCCCTCCCTCTCTCTAAAAGAAAGTTAAAAAATCTTAAAAAACATATATAAAAGCAAGGGGTTCTTAACTTCAGGATGGGCAACAGGAGGATCTGTGTGTGCCCTAAAATTGTAGGCACAATTCACTGGGCAAGGACTTTTCTGGAGACGCTACTTTTTCCATTAGATTTTGAAATGTTTCCATCATCACAAAAGGTTAAGATTCACAGTTTCCTATCAAGGTTTCCAGGCAGAATTTAGGAAAAACTTAGAGGAACTTCTGTCTTCTCTGTCTTTAGTATGTGTCTTCACTACTCAGTCATGGTTCTATTACCCTGGACAACATGATAAGTGAGTCCTCAGACTGTGAACCATCTTCTCCATTTGTTGAGGTTCTCTATTGTTTGTTACAGCAATAAGAATCCTAAAAGGGCCTTCTTGTTAACATTGTCAAAAGCCATATAGCAGCTGGGAGAAGCTGAGCTAGATTCTCTTCCAAGGGCTTGTCAAAAAACTCCAAAAGGTGTAAGGCCACTTTCAGAAACACTTAATGCATTAATGATAGAATGTCTACTTGATGTAGGTGAGCTGCAGAGAAGTTGGTTCACTTCATCCATTTTATAACCCATGGATGTCTAACATTTTAGATATTTATAGCAATATGGCCAAGTGGACTCATACCAACTGTCATTTTCTATAAACTTCGAATTCTCTTTTACCAAATACAGGCATAGGGAGTTATCCCAGCAATGTCCCTGACCTATTTGGGCAGATGAACATCATTTTAAAAAATTATCCACAGTGTTCACCTCCATGGATATAAATAATTGAGAATATAAATAACAGACTTTTTTAATTGTAGAAAAAACCCTTTCATCTGGAAAGCTGGAATATAGTCATATATACTCTTGTGCCATTACAAATCTACCCAGCTGTTTTCAGAGCAGGTATTATAAAGCCAAGGCTAGGCTTTTGGATTTCTATTTCTGCCTTGATCTGTGTGTGTGTGTGTGTGTGTGTTTAATTTTCTGTCTCCTTTTTCTTTAGTTTTTGTTGTTGGTAAGCTCTGAACATAAAAAGGACATTTGAGGGGCACCTGGCTGGCTCAGTTGTGATCATGAGACTCTTAATCTCAGGGCTGTGACTTTGAGCCACATGTTGGGTACAGAGATTACTAAAACTAGTAAGCAAACAGACAAAACTAAACGAAACTGGACACTTGATGACCATCCTTGGGAACATCTCTTCGAAAGTAATTTCAAGGGGCACCTGGCTGGCTCAGGCAGAAGAATATGTGTCCCTTGATCTCAGAGTTGTGAGTCTGAGCTTCACGTTGGGTGTAGAGATTGCTTTAAAATCTTAAACAAACAAAGTAATAACCTTGGCACCTTCAAAACAGGGTTTTCCAAACCGCAGTTTTGGAACCTTCAGTAGAAGGTGCTGAAATCAATTTGGAGTGTGCCAAGGTGGATTTTTAAAAAAGAATATAAGATATCAGAGAGCACCCGATATAGTAAATATAAGTATTTTATGAAATTTTTGTTACTTATATGTATACGTATTTTGACAGTAGTGTCTAGTAAATATTTAACAACTAGCTCTCTGGGAAAGAGGTGTGTTTACTGTGCATATATTTCCATAAATCTATTAGAAATCCTACTGATATAAAGTCGCTCATAATTTACAAATAATTATAAATACACATTATTCTTTAGTGAAACTTTCATATAGCTGGTTAATTTCCACACAATACTTCCACTAATTTTGGCAAGCTTTTGTATCCTTGGCCAACCTATGGTTGTACTTTAACTCCAGTTTGATAAAATCAGACTGTGCGTAAATGCTTTACTTCTATCTGATTCAGGAAAGAAGTCACTTACATACTAATGAGTATGTGTATTTCAACATGAATATTAGTTGATATAATCATTTATGTTAATGAGTAGATGAAAGTGAAACAACAGAGATGTGTCTATCTTTTTTTTTTAAGATTTTATTTATTTATTTGACAGATCACAAGTAGGCAGAGAGGCAGGCAGAGAGAGAGGAGGAAGCAGGCTCCCTGCGGAGCAGAGAGCCTGATGTGGGGCTCGATCCCAGGACCCCGGGATCATGACCTGAGCCGAAGGCAGAGGCTTTAACCCACTGAGCCACCCAGGCGCCCCGAGATGTGTCTATCTTAACCAATCCATTGATTACATGAGGATCTTTGTTGAATGAGATCATAATTTTTAAATGCTTGAATATTTCCTTAATTTTTTGGTGCTATCCACAATGTAACAGCTACAGACACTGTTAAATTCAATGTGCATAAATATTTTCTGTATAACTTTCAGGATTAGAGTATCAACAAAACAATAAATCAAGCCCTGATTATAGTGTTTGCCAATTTCTGGTATAAATATTCCTTCCTTGACTATTTCAAGTGACCACAGTGACATCACAGAATATGGTGTTGGAAGGAAATCCACAGTAGCATACAGAGGCAAAAGACATAACTTCGGGGCACCTAGGTGTCTCAGTGGGTTAAAGCCTCTGACTTCGACTCAGGTCATGATCCCAGGGTCCTGGGATCGAGCCCCACATCAGGCTCTCTGCTCCTTGGAGAGCCTGCTTCCTCCCCTCTCTCTCTGCCTGCCTCTCTGCCTACTTGTGATCTGTCAAATAAATAAATACAATCTTTAAGAAAAAAAAGGGACATAACTTCATGAGCAAAGATAATAGTAAAATGGACTAAATTAGGAAGTGATGAGTTTTAATTTTTTTAAATTGAGGTATAATTGACATAATATTTTAGGTGTACAATGTAATAATTCAGTATTTGTATTTATTATGAAATCATCACCACATTATGTCTAGTTAACATCCATTACTATATTGATAAAAATTTTTTTTTGTAATGAGAACTTTTAAGATTTACTCTTAGCAACTTTGAAATATGCAATACAGCATTATTAACTGTACTTCCCATGCTATACTTTATATCTCCATTACTTATTTTGTAACTGGAGATTTGTACATTCTGACTCCCTGAGCCACCTCCCACCATCCCCCACCTCTGGAAATCACTAATTTGTTCTCTGTATCTAAGACCTTAGGTTTTTGGTTTTGTTTTTTGGGTGTTTTGGTTTTTAGCTTTCTCATATAAGTGAGATCAAATAGTATTTTTCTTTGACTTATTTCACTTAGCATAATGACCTCAAGGCCCACCCATGTTGTAACAAGGGGCAAGATTTCATTCTTTCTTCTGGCTGAATAATATTCCATCGAGTCAGTGTTCCTGTGTATTTATGTAGATATACATAACATATAAAAATATATATAGCTGTAGTAATATTTTATATATATAAAATTTTGTATATATAATCTTATTTATCCATCAGTGGACACTTAGGCTGCTTCCATGTCTTGGTTACCATAAATAATGCTGCAATGAACATGGTGGGTGCATATATTTTTTTGAATTAATGTTCTTATTTTCTTTGATAAATGCTCAGAAGTGGAATTCCTGGATCATATGGTAGTTCTATTTTTAGTGTTTTGAGGAACCTCACACTTAAAACACTGAATTCTTTTGGCTCTCAAGAACCCACATCTTTGTGATTTTTCTTGGGTTCCCTAGCCAAACCTTCTCAGTTTCACCAGTAAGTGTTCTAGGCCATCTTCCCTAACTATAGTCTCTCCCTAGGTGACTTTATTTGCCTTCTATTTTGTGGTGCCTCCCAAACTTATGTCTCCAGATGGGAGCATTCTCTCATCTTTGGACTGTCTGCAGTGGGTCATGTCAGCACCTCCACAGGGCAACCTCGCAGGCATCTCCAAGGGTTCACACCCTCACTCACCTTCCCTCTCCAGCTCCCCTTCCCAGTCTTCCTAATGTCAGTAAGTGGAAACCCCAATGACCCCTCAAAGTCACATTGGGGAAAAAAAAAATTAAATAAAAGCCACAGCAGGTATTTGAATAGACAATTGTAGTTTTGTTTTATTTTGGTTTTGTTTAAGATTTTATTTATTTATTGAATAGACATTGTTAACTAGGTATAAAGTTGTTGGCTTGAAACTAGGTATCAAGTTGCTAACTGAAAGGGTGGCACGGGGCTTCTACAGTATGGAGTGTGCAGGAAGCAGCTATTTCCCTTAGGGTTGCGGGAACAGAGCAGGGAGAGTGGAATGATTGATATTTAGAAAAGTAAAGAAGGGGTGCCTGCCAAGCTGAACATCTGACCTTTGCAGAGGGGGCCCTGCTGTCACTCTGCAGAGGGCGTGATAAAGTCCTTTCTGTAGAGGGTGTAAAAACCACAACCTGCATTCAACTATCACCACCAGAGGAACAGGTGTTGCCAGGGGAAGAAGCTACACCGGGATAAGGGGCTCGGAAACCGAAAGCACGTGGGAGTTGCAAATCGTTTTTTTCCTCCTCAGCCTTCTGTTTCCTTCTAGCACCACGACTGGCAGGACCTAACGGGGAGCCAGGTGGCAAAGCGGAAGACGAGTTTACAGGGGTCCAGACTGGGCATCACAAAGCACCGTGCAGAAGGGAGTGTTTGAACCTGAAGACAACACATAGGCTAATAACTGTCCTAGCCAAATGCCTGGCTGATGAAACCAGAAGCCTACCAGTGATCATTGTCTCCTTTTTGAAAGTGTTCTCTTATTTTATCTATCACCACATCCTGAGAGTTCTGCCTCCAAAATATATTGAAAGTCTGCCCATTGTCTCTAGCCCGGACACTGCCACCCCCAGACCAAACCACCCATGGCGGATGCCTGCAGTGGTCTCTTCCTGGAACTTCTCCTTGCTTCCAGAAATGTATCTTCTCATGGTAACCTAAAAGGCCTTTTCAAAACAGAAACACACTGGTAGCTTTCCGTGGCACAGAGAATAAGCCCAAGCTCCTCACTGTGGTCTGGCTTGCCTCTCTCACTCTGTCTCCCATGCACTGGCATGCTGGCTTGCTTTCTGGTCTTTGACCGTGCCCTGCTGGACTCAGTCTCTGGCTGGACCTTGCCCTTCCCTCTGCCTGAGCCCTCCCCACAAGCCCCCTTGCACAGAACTTGCTCCTTACCATTCACACCCCAGCTCAGACGTCACCTGCTCAGACGTTCATTACCTGCTTCCCAGACTGCCCATTTTAAAATACACTCTTTAGAGACAATTCCAATAATCTTGTTTATTTGTTACCATTTCCCCCATTAGAATGTAAGCCCCAAGGAACAGGAACATTGCTTTATTTATCATGCCATCCTCAGCACCCAGGACAAATGCCTGACAAGTTGAAAGAATTTAATAAATGATTGTTAAATTGTCAACCTCTTTAGCTATTTTGCTAAAAATTTTGCTAAAAATTGCTATTTTAGCAATTTTTCCCTATTATACCAATGTTGAAGTAAGGGTATGAAAATGGATAAACAAAAGTCATCTGGTGGTGAAAAAAAATTTGAATCATGTAGCTTCACTATAGCCTAAACTCTTAACTTTAATATCACATTTTTAGCTTCTAATTTATACTTGTAGCAACAAGATGGCATGCATTGCCAAAGGAACTGTAATTTAAATATATTTTTCTCTCTATCTCCCAAGGGAAAATGTCCGTTAGCTTGTCATAGTCATCTGCCCTACTGCGGAAGCTACCTTTTCATGGCAACTTCTAAAAATCATGGAGGAAATTGACAGTCTGCTTTTTCGAGTGAGCAGGGTGAATTATTTTAAGAAGATATAATTTTTCTAAGTGCTGCCATCCACAGATAGGTTTTGGGAAAGAACACCATAGGTGACCTAAATCTTCCTTTTTGAAAAGGAAAACCAAGTGTTGGATTCCGATGAGTAAAATGGAACACAATTGGTTCATCTGAGCTTTCATCTCAAATATTTCCACTGATCTGAGTTGGCTACTCAGACTCTAACTGATCTTCTTTCTCTGTCACAGCTCTGTAGTTCACATGAAGAAGCAAGAAAAATATTCTCAGATCTTGTATCACTTAAAAAAAATTGAAGTTATAACTCTGGGAGTAGAATCCGCATTATCTCAAATTTCCCATGAGTATGCCAGCCCTAATGAAAGGTTGCTGAGAAATACTTTATTTCCATCAAAGAACCTCTTTGGGGAAATGGAGCCATGGGTGTTTCCCACTGCCCCAGGCTCTAAAGCCCTTCTAGACAAGTTCATAGTTTCTTGGGTATTAGCTGGAATCACACTGGCAAATCTCTACAAGGTGAAATAGTAATATGTCCCTAAATTATGGGATTATTTTCTGTGCTTCAACCATTTAAAGTACCTATGTGAATTAACCATGAGCAAATATTTCAAGATACGGTCTATACTCATTACCTTCCTCTTGTTAAAGTGACAGTCCTTCAGATTGCTAAGATTTCCCACCAATAGATACCTAATTTACACAGCCCCTCACTTTCCAGTAACTTCTTCCGTCAGAAATTGGCTTGAGGCAAAGAAGTGGAAAGCGAGGGGACCTGGAATGCTTTTAATAGGACACACGAGAAAATAAATTCTGTTTGTATGAGGCAGAATATATAAAACACACTGCAAACATGCTGAACATGTTCTGATTTCCAAATCCTATTTAAAAGTTTCCTGGCTTGATGCCTAGCAGTAGCTAGAAGGTACCAGATGGTAAAAGTGTCTTATACTCCTCTTGCATAGCTTTGCTTATCTCAAAAATCAGCCACTGCTTTGGTCCTAGTGCCAATTTTCTCATCACAGCACAAAAAGCCACTAACTGGTGTTCTTCTCATACCCCAATGGCAGGATTATAGAAGGGTAGGCATTTTTAACCTTGTTCTTATGTTTTTAACTTCCTAGGAAATACTACACTGGGTCGTTTTACCTTATCAGATTGGCAAAGAATAAAAGTCTACAATACGAGTGTTGACAAGGATGGGGAACAATGAGAACATTCATACAAAGCTGATGGGAATATAAATTGATCAATCCCCTTGGAAATCAACTTGTCAATATTTAGAATACTTTGCCATATGAATAATAGCTAGCAGTATGACTTTAACACTACTTCTAGGAATAAACTGAATATTTGCAGAAGGAAAACACTTATAGGAGTGTTCATTATGGCTTTATTGTTTAATTGTAAAAATTTGAAATGGCACATTTCTATCACAAGTAGAATAGATGAGTTGTGGTACATTTAATACAAAAGAATACTTCTTAGCACTTGAAATGAATTAGAGCTGCATGTTTCCTAAAACAAAACAAATACTAGACCTGAATTAGATACAGAAAATATTAACATTTTACAGCATTGGGCTACGGATGTTTTCGTATTCCCTACACTTTCCTATTTTTCTACTGTTAGAGGGAAAAAAAACACTACTTCTGCAGGTAGTTTATTTTTTATCAATAAATTGGGTTAAGCATTTTCTACAGGTCAGGTATTATGCCAAGTGCTAGGAGTCAGAGTCCCTGTCCTCAGAGGCCTGAGAATCTAGAGGGGGCTGATCCTGAAACCACCTCCTTTAACCCCATGGCAATTAATTGGTACCTCTGTTATCTTCTGCTTCATATTATGGTGCCAGGTTTCATTACATCTTTCCTTCTATAGTAGTGCTATCCAACAGAACTTTATAGAACGATCAAAATGATCCATCTCTGTAGCCACTAGCCCCTATATAGCGATTAAATCCATGGAACATGCTAGTGTGACTGGGTAACTGAATTTTTAATTTAACTTTTAAAATTGAAGTATAATTAGCACACAGTGTTATATTAGTTTCAGGTGTACAATATAAAGCCTCAACTCTACACTTTTCACTGCTCCTCAAGATAAGCGTACTCTTCTTTTTTTTTTTTTAAAGATTTTATTTGACAAAAATCACAAGTAGGCAAAGAGGCAGGCAAAGTGGGGGGGGAAGCAGGCTCCCTGCTGAGCAGAGAGCCCGACATGGGGCTCAATCCCAGGACCCTAAGATCATGACCTGAGCCGAAGGCAGAGGCTCAGCCCACTGAGACACCAAGGTGCCCCAAGATAAGCGTACTCTTAATCCCCTTTAACTATTTTCCCCATTCCCCCACCTGCCTCCCTTCTGGAATCATCAGATCTCTGTATTTACGAGTCTGCTGTTGTTTTTATTTTTGTTTTCTGTCTCTTTGTTCCTTAAATTCTACATATGAGTGAAATCATATATTTGTCTTTCTCTAGCTTATTTCACTTAGCATTGTATCTTCTAAGCCCATCCATGTTGTTGCAAATGGTGAGATTTCACTTTTTTTTTTTATGGCTGAGTAATATTTCATCGTAGATGCATAAGATGTCTTTATCCAATCATCTATGGATGGACACTTGGGTTACTTCCCTATCTTGACCATTATAAATAATGCAGCAATAAATAGAGGGGTGTATATGTCTTTTTGAATTAATGTTTTCATTTTCTTTGGGTAACTATCCAGTAGTGGCATTACTATATCTTATAGATAGCAATACTATTTTTACATTTTTGAGAATCCTCCATGCTATTTTTCCCAGTGGCTATACCAACTGGCATTCCCACTAACAGTGCACAAGGGTCCTTTCTTCTTTGTATCCTTGCCAACACTTGTTATTTCTTTTCTTTTTGATTTTAGCCATTCTGACAGATACAAGGTGATGTCTCAACATGGTTTTGATTTGCATTTCTGTGATGATTAATGATGTTGAGCACATTTTTGTGTGTCGGCCATCTTTATGTCTTCTTTGGAAAAATGTCTATTCAAGTCCTCTGCCCATTTTTAATTAGATTTATTTTTTAGTGTTGAATTGTGTAAGTTCTTTACATATTTTGGATCTAATCCCTTATCAGATGTATTTTTTAAAAAGATTTAATTATTTATTTGACACATAGAGAGAGATCACAAATAAGCAGAGAGGCAGGCAGAGAGAGAGGGGGAAGCAGGCTTCCTGGTGAGCAGAAAGCCTGATGGGGGACTCGATCCCGACACTCCAGGATGGTGACCTGAGCAGAAGGCAGAGACTTAACCCACTGAGCCATCCGGGCGTCCCTTATTGGATATATTATTTGAAAATATCGTCTTCTGTTCAGAATGTTGCCTTTTGGTTTTGTTAGTGGTTTCTTTCCCTGTGCAAAAGCTCTTTACTTTGATGTAGTCCCAGCAATTTTGAATTTTATTTTATTTTTTAGAGAGAGAGAATCTTAAGCAGATGGGGCTGGATCGCACAACCCTGAAATCATGACCTGAACCAAAATCAAGAGTCGGACACTTAATCGACCGAGCTGCCCAGGTGCCCTTGAATTTTAAATTTTAATCTAAATACATATGGCTAGCAGTTACCAGATTGGACAGTATAGAATGTATACTCTTATAGGGCAGGGACAATGTCTTTCTTATCTTAATAGTCATGCCTCAAGTCCCACTTTCATACCGAGGGCCCCTAGCTTGATATTGTATCTCACAGAAGATATTTAATAAATACCTGTTGAACTGACTGCTGCAATGGAGTCCTTGCGGGCCATTAACTAGCAGGTGTTCGGGGAAATTCACTTAATCTCTGCAAATTCACCTATTTATCAAACACATACAGTTCTGTTCTAGGTTGAAAGGATGTAAGAATAAATAATACATAGTCCTTTTTCTTGAGGAATTCACGGGCTTGTCTGGGCAATAGGTCTTTTGGAAGTAAAATGACACAGTTAATCCTGAAGATTTCTAAAATCTCTTCCAGCCCTAATATTCTACAAATCTGTTACCCTGATTATTCGTTTGGCCCTGCGATCACTTTGAGAGTGTATGCAAGTGAACAATAAATAAAGTGGAGATCCCTAAGCTTGCTGAGATCCCTTTGGTCTTAATCATTCATTCATTTAACAAATATTTACTGAACACCCTCAACGGATGTTTTGGTTGTGTCTTTTTACCCTAGTGATGAAGAAGGGATTTTCACCCTAGGATCATGAGGGGAGGGGAGGCAAACACAAAAGCCTTCACTGGACAGACGAGATCAAGAGCAGTCTATTAGTCACACAGAGTACAGCCCCAGGAGAAGGACACCACACACCGCAGAGGGCCTGCACCCAGGAAGAGAGGAGGGTGAGGCCTCCCTGGTTCCTGTAGGAGGATGGGACTGACTCGTTTAAACAATTCCACAGGCTGTCAGAGAACCTGCTACTCAGGGATAAGCAGAAACTCTGGTCCATTTGATAAGGAGTGTTGTTTCACTGAGAGACCTTCTCCTTGAGAGCAGAATCAGGCAAGGAACTTGCAGTTGGGGCCTTTGCAGTCCTCCTGGTTTTACCAGATGTTAAGGCAGCATGAAATACTGAGCCTTATCTTTAGGTCGGATACCACAATGGCCCAGGTACAACACACACTGTGTACCAGGCACCATCATGGACGAGACAAGAAAAGGGGTTCCTGCCCTTATGGATCTTATCTTTAAGTTTCAGGAGCACATTGGTACAATTAGGAGTCTATAATGCGGTTTGTAATAGACATTCATCTTCCCATCTCTAACTCTGCCGTGGGTCCCAGGGCCAACAGAACGGAGGACGGCTTCTTTTGGCCACTAGAGGGCATTTCCTGCTTTCTGCATAGGCCCCTGTCTCCTTGGGGTTTAAATACAATTGTTGGGGGTGGGTTGTTATTTTTGTTGTTCTTGTTTTATTTTTTTGTTTTTAAGTAGGAGCCACACCCAATGTGGGCTTGAACTCACAAGCCTGAGATCAAGAGAGGCAGGCTTTACACACTGAGCCCGCCAGGTGCACCTAGTTGTGGGTCTGGTTTACTGTACGGATTGATACTCCACTTTGGTAAACATCAGAATCACTTGAAAAAAAAAAATTTTTTTTAAGATTTTATTTATTTATTTGACAGGCAGAAATCACAAGTAGGCAGAGAGGCAGGTAGAGAGAGAGGGGGAAGCAGGCTCCCCGCTGAGCATGGAGCCCGATGTGGGGCTCGATCCCAAGACCCTGAGATCATGACCTGAGCCGAAGGCGGAGGCTTTAACCCACTGAGCCACCCAGGCACCCCGAGAAAAATTTTAAACATAGCTCTACCCCCTCAAAATTCTGATTGAGTAGGAATAGGATGGACCTTGAGTCTCTGTAATTGGAATATACTTCCCACGTAGTTGGTTTTTATTATTATTATTATTATTTATTCATTTGAGAGAGACGATGAGAGAGGTGAGGGTCAGAGGGAGAATCAGACTCCCCAGTGAGCAGGGACGCCGATGTCGGTCCCAATCCTGAGACTCCAGGATCATGACCTAAGCCGAAGGCAGTCGCTTAACCAACTGAGCTACCCAGGCTCCCACTTCCCAGGTAGTTTTGAAAGGTAAGCAAAGATGAACAGCCAAACAATTTAATGAGATAACTTACAATATGATTTTCAGAGGTCCTCATTTTATCTTTTTTCCAGTCTCGAACTATAAGTGACATGTAATATTGTGTAATAAGTTTAAGGTGTACAGTCTGTTGATTTGATATACTTATGTGTTACAAAACAATTACCATCATAGGGTTACCTAATACCTTTTATCAACTCACATAATTACCATTTCTTCTCTGTGGTGACCACATTTAAGATCTACTCTCTTAGCAACTTTCAAGTATATAATATGGTATCATTAACTGTAATCACTGTGCTGCACATTAGAACACCAGAATCTACCCACCTTATAAGTGGACATTTGCATGCTCTGGCCAACATCTCCCAATTTCCCCCACCCACCCAGCCTCTCTGGTAACCAACACTCAACTCATCATTTCTATGAGTTTGGCATTTTTAGATGCCACATAGAAGTGCGATCATACGGTATGTGTCTTTCTCTGTCTGACTTATTTCACTTAGCATAATGCCTTGTTAATGCATATACTTCTTAAGCATAATGCATTTAGCATAAGGCTGCCCTGAATCTGAGTCAAAAAGCTGTGCGGACTTCTGTAGCAAAGTGAAGGTGGAAGGCAACTATCACCAACCCTGTGCTGAGCTTGACATCCGGGCTCTAAAAAGCACCCCCACACACCTTGCTTGGAAACCACATCCTTGGGTTTCTGGCTCCAGACCAGCCTTTCTGGCCAATAGAACCGTGTGAGTGTTGGGGGGGGGGGGGGCATGTCACCAAAAGAGACAGAAGGATATTATGACTCCCTCTTTATCCCTTCTCCATGCCTCTCCCAAGAAAACAAAAAACAAACAAACAAAAAAAAAAAAATTTTTTTTTCCCCTCAAAAACAAGTGCTTTCAAGCGTTCACCTCTGCAAAATGAAGGAGTTGGCAGCGGGCAAACAGCTCAGTCTGAACAGTCTTGGCTCAGGTGGGGCATCCTGTCACGGGCACTCACGTGCAGGCTACAGCCGACCTCCCCTGACGTGTTCCCAGCTCATTTGGTTCCGAGAAACAGGAAGTGAGGGGCCATAATAACTGGAAACAACTTGATTTTCCGTCACTTTAACACTGACTCACCAAGTCTTTAGTTACCTTCTTTCTGTTATGGCTTTATTGTGGTGACTTTTGTTGTTATTGTTGCTTTGTTTTGTGAGTGAAGTGGGCTTCTCTCAAGATCCAAAATGAGTTCTTGAGTGATATTTCTACAGTTACTTGTTTGAAAGCGCAGTGTAATTCTTTGATTATAAATATTCCTTGATAAAAGTTGAATGAAAGACTCCAGGCGAAGAGAGCCAACAGCATTATTTACGGATTATAGACTTATTTCGAGGCAGTTATGCTAACAAGATGAAAGATATACTCCCCGGGAGATACATGAGTTCACCTAGAAAAGGCAATTGTTCCACTTTTAGGTAAGCTGAGATTTCATTCTTGCCCTCCAGTGATTGTAAACACACACACACATGCGCACGCACGCACACACCACTATTCTATTTATTAACTGGCAGGAAACTTATTTTCAATTTTATTTTTTCATTTGAGAGAGAGAAAGAGACAGAGACAGGGGAAGGGGCAAAGGGAGGAGGGAGAAGTAGACCCATCTCCCTGCTGAGCAGGGAGCCCAATGTGAGACTCCAGGACTTGACCCCAGGACCCTGAGATCATGACCTGAGCCGAAGAGATGCTTAACCATCTGAGCCAGCCAGGTGACCCAGGATATTTTTTTAAATCTCCCAGGGCTAAATTGTAAATGTCCTCTTCCTACCAAAATGGATATATAAAGGAAGGCAGTCTATCTGGTCCTAGAGAGTGGACATCAGAGCTGCTCACTGAGGATGCTGGGATTTTACCTGGCTCTAAGAACTACTCAATGGCTTTTCTTTCTTTCTTTCTTTCTTTCTTTTTTAAACCTAGCCTAGAAGGCTCATTTCTGTGCCTATGCAAATTAGACATTCCTCAGTGCTTGCTCCTGAATTACTCATTTGTATCACTCCCTCGACCATACAACAGCAGAACAAGAATTCGCTAATAACTTGAATGAGGTTGACTATCCCAATACCCAAAACATCCAACAAAATTGCAGGTATGCTCCAGAGGCCTGGGTGTGTTGGGGTGTGGACTATGAATTATCCTTTCTTGAACTCAACATGTAATTAGAAATTCCATATCAGATATGCCTCCTTCAGATGGTGCAACAGAAAGAATGATAACAATAACATTTATATTAAAATAACAAATAATCTCTAATGAATCTCACCTCCTCTTTTCATAATTGTCCTCAACTTAAAGAATACGTTGCTAGGCAAATCAGGCTTCTCAAGAGAGTGAGGTGTAAAAGTAGGCTTTTCTCGTCTTCTAAAGCCACACCACGACTTAAACAGCTAAGAAGGAGGGCTACCATTTTATGGAATGCCTGTGTCCTAGGAGACAGCTACCGTGTGACGTGGCTTACAAGCTCTGTCTCATTTAGCCGGAGGAAGGTGCTCTCATTTTTCCTATTTTATGGATGGGGAAACCAAGACTCAGAAAGGCTAAGCAACTTGCTCAAGTCATCCACCCAGTAAAGGATGGATATGACACCCACATATAGTTGTGTGAGTCCATCACTACATACGAAGGCGCCCAGCCAAGGGGATAAATCCAGGCTGAAATCAGCCTGTTATCTACTGCCAAGCCACAAACCAGCAGGCCATCACCCACCAAGAGGAGGCACGCTTTCCTCCTATAATCCAAAGCACCGCTCAGACTTTCTACCACCCTGAGAATAACCTGGAGTCAAGTCCACTGGGCTGACTCCAGATCCCATGTGCTTCACGCTATGGCACACTACCTCGCCAAGCACATTTTCCTTTCATAAGAGGTCCCATAAAGGTCACAAACTACTCCATTATTTTTGGTGGCTGGGCTTGGAGGTGGGTGTAAGGGGAAGGATAGGCTTACCCCTGAAAGGACGTAGAGAGATGCCCTCTCACTCTTGGAGTAGCCTGGTTTTCTGGTTTAGAGGGAGGGGTAGTGATGGAGAGCAGCAGCAAAGTGCTATCCTGGAAATCCCTTGGAAATTTCCTTGACCTACTTTATGGAGGTCACCCAACGGTGGGAGTCGAGGGGCCTCTGGATGAGTGGTTGTAAAGGCCCTCATAGGAGACCACTTCAGCGCAATGAGCCAACAGGCAGAAATTTTCGCATTGACTCCTCCTCAGGCTGGGATTTTGGCCTTTGGTCAGTCCCTTAACCTTGGTGATTTCCACTTCTCCATCTGAAAATGCAGACAATGATACTGCGTGCCCCCTCAAGTCCCAAGGGAATGGTGTTCAGAAGGAACACTAGGGACTATTTTAAAGCAGGTTGAGTATCTTTGGTACTTAAGTTCTTTTCTTTCTCTCTTTCTCTTTCCTACAACATTGTCTTCTTCCTTAGGCTTCCTGTCAGGAGGGGAAGCATAAACTGATAAAAACCAGTTAGTACTATAGAAGTTAGGGATTACAAATCTTGACTTTCCTCAAATATCTTCACCCTACAGAAAAGGCAGGGAAGGCTTTGTATGAGGGATCAAATCACTGTTAGGTCAATTTTAGCAGCAGATGATGGTTCCAGGTTTTCACGGAGCCTGTAAATCATGATAGTAGCTACTAAGGATCAGGCTATCCCGGGAGAACATTATCAAGCATGTTAAAAAAAAAAAAAAATCTCAGGGGTCTCTGGGTGGCTCAGTTGGTTAAGCGATTGTCTTTGACTCAGGTCATGATCCCAGGATCCTAGAAAAGAGCCCTAGGTCAGGCTCCCTGCTCAGCAGGGAGTCTGATTCTCCCTCTCTGTCTGCATCTCCCCCTGCTTGTGCTCTCCTGCTCTCTCTCTGTCAAATAAACAAATAAAATGTTTTGGTTTTTTTTAAAAAGATTTTTAAAATTCATTTGACAGAGAGAGACACAGCAAGAGAAGGAACACAAGCAGGGTGGGTGGGAGAGGGAGAAGCAGGCTTCCTGCCCAGCAGGGAGCTCAATGCGGGGCTTGCTCCCAGGACTCTGGGATCATGACCTGAGCTGAAGGCAGATGCTTAATGACTGAGCCGCCCAGGTGCCCCACAAATAAAATCTTAAAAAAAAAAAAAGTAAAATCATCTTCTTGGTGGAATAGTATAGTGTTATAAATGGTCATTTATGCAAACTATGAGGTAACATCAGAGAAAAGTTCCAGATCTAATGTGATATGTAAAAAAGCAGGACCCTCAAACATATATCCATTATGGACTACAGATACATAAAAATTATATACATGCACAGCGAGGGCCTGGAAAGTAATGTAGAAAAATAAATGGTTGAGGTGGTGGGATAGTGGGTGATTTTTAAATTTTTAATGAACATTATTAGGACAGCATGAAGTATATTTAGAAATACTAAAAAAAAAAAATATATATATATATATCATTTTTATTTTATTTTATTTTATTTTATTTTTTATTTTTATTTATTTTTTAAAAAGATTTTATTTATTTATTTGACAGACAGAGATCACAAGTAGGCAGAGAGGCAGGCAGAGAGAGAGAGGAAGGGAAGCAGGTCCCCTGCTGAGCAGAGAGCCCGATGTGGGACTCGATCCCAGGACCCTGAGATCATGACCTGAGCCGAAGGTAGAGTCTTAACCCACTGAGCCACCCAGGCGCCCAAAAATGTCATTTTTAAAATAGGAATGGAAAATTGACAGCAGAGGTCATTGGATTCCCTATTGTCATTTCAGACTGGTAATTTCTTTTACCTGGTACAAGAGTTTTTTTTAAAGATTCAATGTTTCTGTAAACCCCTTAAATGATGGTTTGTGGTTTTTTTTTTTTTTTTAAGATTTTATTTATTTATTTATTTGACAGAGATCACAAGTAGAGGCAGGCGGAGAGAGAAAGGAGAAAGCAGGCTCCCCTCAGAGCAGAGAGTCTGATGCGGGCTCGATCCCAGGACCCTGAGATCATGACCTGAGCTGAAGGCAGCGGCTTAACCCACTGAGCCACCCAGGTGCTCAGATTTTATTTTTTTTTTTTTTGACAGAGAGAGAGGCAGAGAGAAAAGGAACACAAGCATGGGGAATGGGAGAGGGAGAAGCAGGCTTCCTGCAGAGCAGAGAGCCTCTTGCTGGGCTCAATCCCAGGACCCTGGGACCATAACCTGAGCTAAAGGCAGATGCTTAATCACTGAGCCACCCAGGAATCCCTTATATGGTGTTTTTGCTGGGATACCTGGGTGGCTCAGTCAGTTAAGAATCTACCTGGGGCTCAGGTCACAATCCAAGGGTCCTGGGATGGAGCCCCACATCAGGCTCCTTGCTCAGTGGGGAGCCTGCTTCTCCCTCTACCTGCTGCTCCCCCTGCTTGTGCTTTCTCTCTCTCTCTCTGACAAACAAAAATCTTTAAAACAACAACAACAACAACATTGTTTTTGCTAATACAAACACACTTGAGAAATCTTTACATGAAGATGTTCTGTTTCTACGAGACTTTGCCAAAGTCGTTTTAACCTGGCTGGATGGTCTGTCATAGCATTGTGCTGACACGGAGGTCAGGGAAGAGTCTGGGGTCCCTTCACACCTCATAGCTTGTGCTTAGAACAAATCGAAGTATGTGCTTCATAACGTTCACCAGATAGACGAGTGAATCCTATCACAGCAAAATTCAGGGGAATTTAAAATCTCGTTTAGTTTAATCACCACCTGTTGGAGGGGAGAGGGGGCTTCCGAGTAAACACGAGCCTTGATAGAGAACTAGTCCTTAAAAGTCATTCCTGTTTGGCAAATAAGAAATGAGATTTTTCCCTAGAAATGTAACGTGTGCTCTAAAGAAAAAATTACAACAGAAATTTCAGACATTGCAACTAGCTTTTAGTTTGATTGATTTTATTGTCGTCTTTTCCACTTACATACCTGGGAGCTTCTGAGCTTCTCAAGGTGTTCCAGAACCATCCTTCTGTTCTTCACCCTTCAAAAAAGCAAACAAACTTGTTGGATCAGGATTGTTAAAGGTAGAAGGAACTTTATGAATTATTTTTTCCACTGGCTCATTTTACAAACAAGGAAATTGTGGCTTGGAAGGTGAAGTGAATGACTTGCCCAAGATCCCCACTGTAGGTTAGAAGCAAAATCAGGACCCTTTCTTCTCTTGGGGCAATGATCTTGCTTTAGGATCAGCCCATTGGCATAGATTTAAATTAATGGATTACCTCTGCTCCCTATTAGAAATGTAATATATGCTTGCTATATGAAACAATATATAAAACAAACGCTTAAAGGAAAAATACAAAAATTACTCATAATCCCACCACCCAGAGATAAACACCATCAATGTGGTGTGTGTATTTATACATATATTTCTGGTCCTACAGGCATTACTTAACATGGACAGGAGTATGGACAACACGTGTGCAGAGAGGCAGACGACACTGCACGGATGAGCTCTGGCCAGAGGTAGGATCCCTGTGAAGGGAAATTCTGCTTCCCTCATGGAAATGCAGAGCCCAGGGGAGTCTATGGGGGAGTTGGTGGTGTTTACATTATGTCCATCCTGGGAGAAAATACTGGAAATTTGAGAGGTCTGGGACCAGAGCTGTCCCTTTTCTTTCTTTTCTTTTCCTTCAAAGATTTATTTGTCAGAGACAGAGAGAGAGAAGGAGAGCGAATGCACAAGGAGAGGGCAGTACAGAGGGAGAGGGAGAAGGAGGCTCCCAGCTGACAGGGGAGCCGGATGCAGGACTTGATCCCAGGTCCTTGGGATCACAACCTGAACCAAAGGCAGACACTTAGCAGACTGAGCCACCCAGGTAGTCCTAGGGCTGACCCTTTTTTGTCCACTCAACTACACTTAATGCTTTTCAACATTAGAAGTGCTCCTTTCTATAGGTTAAAATGTGTGGGTCAAGGAGGGGTTAGTTAGCTTTGGTTCCTCTAGCTATCACTGAGGCTTTCTGCAGAATGTATTTGCCAATAAATTGTGAACATTTTTCAGTATCAGTCAACATTCTTCTATATCTTGATTTTTAGTCGCTCCGTAAGAGCCCATAAAACACATGAATCCTAATCTATTTAAAACCTGGTTTTGGACATATAAATTGCTTCCAAGTTTATTATGATTAAAACAGTACTGCAATGAACATCCTTGAGTGATGCTTAAGAATGTTCATATCTACTCTTTCTTCAGGATACAGTCTTAGAAATAGAATTTCTGGATGAAAGACTATAAATATTTTAAAGGAATCTGATACTCGTTGCCTAATTAACTCCAGAAAGTTAATGTTCCCTTCTACCTATCAGAGTCGGCCTCATTGTAGCTTCCAAAATTTAGAACCCACCCTTGCTTTGACCTAGGCCTCAGCTTAGTTACTTTACTCAGGATGAGGTAGAAGTCTCAGATACCAGGAAGCGGAAGTTTCAGAGCCCAGGACAAGGGGCTTTTTGGTCCCTTCATTTCCTGCTCACGACAGAGCTGAACCACACACACAGACATTCCCTGTACTCTGCCAAGGGGACACCGCTTGGAACGTCTGAACAGTCCAGGACTTCTGAGCCCCTTCAGTTCTCTTGGACTAAGAGAAGGAGAAAAAGAATTTTGCCCATAGATCAGAGCCGAGCTCGGGGGGTGATTTTCTGAGCCCTTTCATGACCTCATCTGGGTCAGAAGCGGAAGCCCCCAGGGTCATCCCAGCTGACCACCTTTACTCCTCTAAGGCAGGCGCAATACCAATTTTCTTTCCTCATTTGGGACACTAGTCTCTTAAAAAAAAAAACAAAACCCACTACATATCAAAAAAGCAAACTTCCTGGATAAGAAGAGACTTCTTTTTTTTTTAAGAAGAGACTTCTTACAGGCATTTTGCAAACATTCTGTGCTTTTTCTTTTCCTTCTTCTCTTGTTCCAAATAGTTAAATATTTTATCTACTTTTAGGGAAAAGGATTCCAAGATCCTAGTGTAGGGTGCTTACTTCTCTCTTCTAAAAGAAAGGGAATGGTAATGGCTGACACTTACAGAGCACCTACTATGTGCGAGCGGCGTAGAAAATGCGTTTTGCTGGTTTATTCACTCTAACTTCATAATAACTTGCAGTTGTAAATAATACCATCACCATCATCTCCATTATACAGAGGAAGAAACTGAGGGACAGAGAGGCTAAGGAATTTCTGGCTAGAACATGGCAGAGCTGAGAGCATAGCCTGCTTTGGAGACCATGTTCCAAATCACCACATAATAGCTTCCCGCCTCCTCCCACATCTTGGCTGACAGCACTGATAATAGGCTGTTTATTTTTCATTAACAATGAAGTAGATTTAGTGGAAATGGCCATCCTCAATTATTCCAGTGGCTTCCAGGTCATCTTTATACCTTTGTCCAAATCTTTCCTTCTTACTTCCTATTCTCTTCTTTGTCCGTTGTCATCTCTTGACCATTTCTCCTATGAGCTCGCCTGGCTATGGTTGTAGGTTCTCTTGCCCTGTAAAATCTGAGTGGCTCAGAGTGGTTTCAGTCTCTCCTGCCTCTCAGCCCACTGTTCAGGCTGACAATGATTAGTCTACCTTTTAATTGCGGTTCAATTTAATTACGACTGTGACTGTGGTAGGTGTGACATTTAGGAGAAAATAAATAGAATTGATTTAACAAACATTTTGACACCCATGAAAGGTATTTCCATTACTCAAGAAGGCCAAAAAAAAAAAAAAAAAAGGACTTTAACTCAGGAAGCTGATGGGAAGCAAGGGGACAGAATGGTATGTCATGTCACTGGCATGCTTGTCTCAAGGTTCTTTTTTTTTTTTTAATATTTTATTTATTTATTTGACAGACAGAGATCACAAGTAGGCTGAGAGGCAAGCAGAGAGAGAGGAGGAAGCAGGCTCCCTGCTGAGCAGAGAGCCGGATGCGATGCGGGGCTCAATCCCAGGACCTTGAGATCATGACCTGAGCTGAAGGCAGAGGCTTAACCACTGAGCCACCCAGGCGCCCCTCCAGGTTCTTGATAAGAATTTCTGGGCTGTTTGCATGCCCTTCCTCCAAGGCACAAAGTCTTTGCTCTCTTTTGCAAGCGGGATTGAGATTTGAGAGGTCACGTGATCTAGTTTGGTGGGGGTAGGTCTCCCTGGTAATCCTCCCGCTGGTTCAGCCCCAGGCCCCCTTCACTCCCAGACCCCACAGCTTGTGATGTCACAGGATGTAATGAACCAGACAATCTACACCTGAAAATTAACATCTTCCTATGGAAAGGAAATTTCTCCTCCTGCTAATAATGATGCCAGGATATGCGCCCTAAATTCCTTAAGAAATATCAATCAGCTTGAAAAGAAATATCACCCACCCCACCTACGCTTATAGTGATATGTGATGGGAGTAGGTCTGCCTGGGGTACCCTTCAGTTTGTATTATCTTTTTCTTAAAAGACGTTCTCTCTGTATCTCTCTCTCTTTCTCCATGTAGCTCTCATAAAACAGTGATCTATGACTTGATATAAGATATAATTTATATAAAATATATAAACACACTGGGTAGGCATACATATATTGTACATATACATGTGCGTGTGATGTAATGTCTTTTTTACTGTATTACTCCCCCTTTTGTTTCTTGGCTTACTCTTTCTCCCTTTCCTCACATGAGCCACCCTCTAAAAGAAACCATGCTGTTGCGTGTCTGTATCCTTTCATAGCTTTCTCAGTGCTCCTATAACCCTATTTATTATAAATATGTCCATGCACACACGCTTATACACACGCATTTTATACAGGTTCATGTCCTTTTCTTTGGAAGATAGGATCGTACTGCATGGATTTTTCTGCATCATGCCGCCCTCACCCAATGTTTTCTGGTGGAAGTCAGCTTGTACAGCTGCAATTCAGTCTTTGTAATAGCTATCTAATATTCCATGGTATAAGCAGTGCCGTAATTTACTTGACTCTTCCCCTCTGGATGGACATTCACATTGTTTCCAGATTTTTGCCACCAAGAACAATGCTGTAATAAATATTGCATTTATAATCCCATGCACTTTTTTCTTTTCTGATGGCTAGATTTCAAGCAGTGAAGATTATGGATCAAAACATACAGACATTTTTCGTGGGTGTTACCTGATTGCTCTCTCAAGATTCTTTAGGTTATTTAAAATATATCTTTGTAGGGACCCTGGGTGGCTAAGTTGGTTAAGCATCTGCCTTCAGCTCAGGTCATGATCTTGGGGTCCTGGGTTCGAGCCCCACATCGGGCTGTGGGGAACCTGTTTGTCCCTCTCTCTCTCTGCCCCTCTCCCTCTACTCATGCTCTCTATCAAATAAATAAATAAGTCTTAATAAAATAAAATCCTTGTATAAAATACTGTTGACATTTTTTACATCATTTGCATCAAAATATTATAGTTACCTATTCTGTTTGCTACCACGTTTATGATACAAGTTTTATATAAACACGTCTGTATTTTCTGTTATGGCTTCTTGATATTGCTCCTTACCTCTCTCTTTCACATATTCTTTCTAACACTTACTCAGCTACCCAGAATCAGCTCAAACTCAAAAGTCACCTTTTGTGTATCAGCTAATTTTCCTTCCATTTATCCCAGGCAGATACAATTCTCTCTCCCCTGTACCAAGTTATCTAGTGCCTTGAGTTGTCCTTGCCTGACTTCGTCAGCCCACTGGACTGCAAGCTTCTAGAAGACAGACTCAGTGTCCTATTCACTTATATTAAATCCAACACCAAACACAAAACTTTAATTCATGGCTACTCAATATTTAATGGACAAACAACATACTTAGGTGTTTGTTTGTTTGTTTGTTTGTTTTTGAGAGAGAGAGAGAGAGAGAATACAAGCAGGGACAGAGGGAGAGGGAGAGACAGGCCTTGTGCTGAGCAGGGAGCCCGATGCAGGACTTGATCCCAGGACCCCAGGATCATGACCTGAGCCAAAGGCAGACACGTACCAACTGAGCCACCCAGGCAGCCCAATACTTAGGTGTTTCAATGAAATTTTTACTTCACACCTACTTTAAATGACTTAATTAGTGCTTCTATAAAGCTTGCTGAAAAACAAAAGATTGGCTTAACTCAGGATTCCCAAGTGAGATGACAATGCACATTTGTGATGTTTATTAGATTTTTTTTTTAAAGACTTCATTTATTTGACAGAGAGAAAGAGAGAGAGCACAAGCAGGGGGAGTAGCAGGCAGAGGGAGAGGGAGAAGCAGGTTCCCCACAGAGCAAGGGGAACACGATGTAGGACTCCATCCCCAGACCCCAGGATCATGACCTGAGCCAAAGGCAGTCGCTTAACCAACTGAGCCATCGAGGTGCCTGCTCATTAGATATTTTAGAGAAAGAGCACTTACTCATTCCTCCACAGAATCTGAACTACAACACAGAGGGAATAAGAATCAAAGTGCATTTTCTCCCTTATCCAAAAATGCAGTGCCTGCTAGTGTGATGGGCATACTTCTGAGAATATAAAATGAGATTCTAATACAGTTCTTAGATGGCCCTCACCCTGAGCCTATCCCACTGCTTTACAGAATTTTCACTTGTTCTTTCCCAGTCAGCACCCTATTGGGTAAAGCTTCCTGTAGAATGTGTATCTGAGGCACAGATCAGTATCTTATCAGGTCATCACACATTCTTATTTCCATCTTTTATCTACTTCAGTGATTACTGATGGAGTAAGTTAAGAATATAAATATTAATGAAAGGCTTGGCTTTGCATAATTCTTTATCAAAAGCTTATTTTGTCTTAAGAGAACCAGTCAACTTGAAAACTATCAGAACAAAAATATAAAGAGATGATTATCTTGACAACTCATGCTTGTTTATGCTTCTGTAATATTTATTGTTTGGAAGACAACAGGAAATTCAAGTTTATCTTAAAGTTAAATTTGTCTTAAATAGCCATGTAATTCCTGGCAGATAATAAGTGCTCAATAAATAGTTATTGGCTCAAGGACTAAACTGTAGTTAACTGACAACCTCATTTATAACTTTGTTATTTTTAGAGTTGTTTTAAAATACTCACACCCAACATTCTCTAACTGATGGCTTTAAAAAAGAAATTAATTCCAAAAATGTGCATTTGGCAGAAGCTAATGTTGCTCAAGGACCTCAACAGGAAACCCAAGTTTGGCTTCTTTCCCCTTGGCAATTTAGAGCCAAAAGCAGCTTCTAGTGACAGGCTCATGGCAGTGTTTTTAGAGCAATGGCTCACATCAATTTTTTGTGGTTTTGGTGCCAAATCTAAACAGACTAAAGAACTAAACCTCAATCTAAAAGCCGCATTGTCTCCAAAATTTGACTTAGGGATATGGGCCTTAGTCTATATGCTACTGGGCAAATGGTAACCATGTGGAGGAAGGGATGAAGCTTAATGTGGGCAGAACTTCTAAAAAATACAAAATTATTTAAGTACAGTGGCACCATTTAAGGCATTTGGAAGAGATACAGAACAGAATTCACTCATAGAACCTGTTCAACAATGTATCAGTTCTTTAGCAAGAAATTAAAATGTAAAATATTGCTCAATTGACCCTTCAGCCAACATTCCACTCTCCCAATATCTGAGAAACTGGGCAGGGGAGGAAGCAGACAGCTTCTAATCACCCTGTGGCCAGCAAGAGTTGCTTAAACTTTCAAGGTATGATATGGACCAAGGGAGAAGATTGAAAATAATAGCTTTCACCAGCCTTTCACAGATCTTTAACTTGACAAATAAATAAAAACAAACAGCTCTAGTTTTCTTCTTTTGCCCTTGGCATCATTTTCCAAATACTTAACCCTGATGGAAAATTGTTATTTTTTGGACAACCCCCATCAGGGTTCTGTGACTCCTCCTTGGGTACTGGAGAAGGAAACAGGTCCTACTGTTCTTTCCCACCACAAAGTAGCTGAATCACAGACATGGACAGGGGGATAACAAGAAGACAGTCTGGCTCTCAGAGGCATTGAACTCAAGTGACATTTGATGCAATTTATTCACAGGCCCTTGGAGTACAAATATAAAGCAAAGGCAAAAACAATCTTCTAGAATGCTCTCTTCTCCGTCTCCGGCACCAGTGGCTTCGTTCTAGTACATTAAGACTGCTAGATTAGCTTATCATTCAAAATCTTACCATTTTCAGAACAGTGAATTCAGATCATATAAAATTTCTTTCTTTTCTTAAGCTAGGAAACCCTAGGGCTAACACAGTGAGCCTTCCCCAAGACTTCATAGGTCTGAAGAAATTGTGCCTCTGTGAGGTTCTCCATGAGGCTTCTTACCGACACTTAGCTGGAAGAACGGGTAAAAACAATGTAACAGTGAACCAGAACAGCCAGTTTCTCTGGTATGTGACCATTGTGCCTACAGTGGGGACAGCCTAAACTCCAAAATCTTTTAACCTATATTTAGTCCTGAGGAGTCCTGAACACAGCATGATCTACCTCTAGAGACCTAGCTTCATGGTCACAAGGTTCCCATGTGTAGTTGGTACATATTGACGGAGCACCTACTTAGTGCCTGACATTGTGGAAGGCTCTAGAATATGACCATGAACAAAACACGCACATTTTTCCCCATCAGAGTTCTCACAATCTAAGGGAGGGAAGCAAGTACTTACAACAGCAATTGTGTAAGTATTAGATGCCAAGGGGCCACAAAAGAGGGAGCACCCATAAAGAAAGTTGCAACTTTGAGTGTAGTCATCCTCATCCCCTTTCCCTATTTCTTTGTGACTGAGCCAATATGATACTATATTAATGTCATACTTACAAAGACCTTACTCCTCATATGTACAGTTACATAGACCAGGCATTTTGAACTCTGGATGAGCCTCTCAGGAAAGCAAACCATCCATACACAAGACTTTCCACTTGTTTTTGGTCTCTGCAAGCAATGATTAAATTTTGTTTTTTATTTTCTTCTACACAGCAGAGTCGGAGTTCAGACTTCCCAGAAGCAGATGAGGATTCATGGGCAAGTGATGTACTAAGCAAATGTTCCCATGAGAAGACTAGGTATGGGGGTAAGAGAAACATGACAGGGAGGGGAAGAATCCAAGCAAAAACACAATTTCAGGTAAAGCCCCAGCTTCTACCTGGTCCTTCAGGAGGGCAGCTCGGGAATGTAAATTGTATCTTGGAGTTTGTCACAGCTGGTGGCCAAAGAGTTGGTCTTTCAAAAACCCATTTCATAAACCCATATCAGAAACTCACTGGCCATCCAAGGAGACATAAACTCCTAGGCACTTAAGACAGTTTTGTCTGTGTGAGTAAACAGTTCTAGTATCCCAAGAGCAGGACTCAGAGTGAGTTATAGTTGCAGACTATTTAGGAGTAAGGACACACAGAAGTCCAACAGAAGGTATACAGGAACCTACAAACAAGATCCAAAAGGATCTGGGCAGAGCACTGATAGGGTTGCTACAAGTGCCTGTTGTTATAGTACATACACATAAGATAAATAGAAGGGAATCCGTGCATACAGAAAACCATCAATTCACAAAGAAAGGCGGAAAGAGAAAAGGAACAAGGGAACTACAAAACAGCCAGAATACAATAAGATGTCATTAGTAAGTTCTTACATATCAACAGTTGTTCTAAGTGTAAGTTAACTAAATTCTCCCATCAAAAGGCATAGAAGAGATAAATGGATAGAAAAATAAGACCCGACTATGTACTGCCTACGAGAGACTCATGGTCAACTTTACAAACACAAATAGGCTCAAAGTGAAGGGATGGGAAAGGATCTTCCTTGCAAGTAGAAACCAAAAGAGAGCGGGAGTAGCTGTACCTACACCAGACAGACTGGATGTTAATTCAAAATCTAACAAAAGATGGGGTCATTATATAATGATAAAGAGGTCAATTTATCAAGAGGACATAATCATAAATATATATGAACACTAAATTAGGACACCTCTAAGTATATGAAGAAAATACAGATCTGAAGGGAGAGATAACAATACAATAACAGTGGCACTTTAACACTCCACTTTCAACAATGGATAGATCAGACAGAAAATCACTAAAAACATGCTGAACTTGACAATGCTGTAGACCAAATGGACCGAACAGACATGCATAGAACATTCCATCCAACACATTCTTCTCAAGTGCACACAAACCATTCTTCAAGATGAATCATATAACTCTTGGGAAATTTTAGATTGCAATTGTACCCAGCAACTGTTTTTGGCCACAGTGGTTTGCAATGAGAAATCAGTAATAGGAATAAGACTGGAGAATTCACAGTTGCATGGAATTTAAACAACACACTCTGGAATGGGTCAAAGAAGAAAATCAAAAGAGAAAAAACAAATACATTGAAACAAATGAAAATGGAAACAAGCATACCCAAACTTACCAGATGTGGCAAAAGCAGTTCTGAGAGGGAAGTTTATAGCAATAAATGGTTACATTAAAAAAAAAAAAGTAAACCCAGCAACTATACTGGAAGGTACTGGAAAAAAAAGCATAAGCCCAAATGTTAGCAGAAGGAAGGAAGTAACAAAGATCAGAGCAGAAATAGAGACCACAAAAACAATTTAAAAAATGAAACTAAGAGCTGGTATTTTGAAAAGATGAACAAAATTGACAAAACTATGTGGACAAAAAGAAGTCTTAGTCCTGTTTGAGAAGACTCAAAATCAAAATCAGGAGTGAGAGCAGAGCCATCCTAATGATACTACATAAATGAAAAGGATCATTGGAGACTACTATGAATACAACTATACACCAACAAATTGGATAACCAAGAAGAAATGAATAAATTTTTAGAAACATATAACCTACCAAGGCTGAACCATGAAGAAATAGGAAATATGAGAAGACCAATTAATAGTAAGGAGACTGAAGCAGTAATCCAAAACCCCCCAACAAAGAAAAAGTCAGGACCAGATGACTGACTTCCCCAGTCAATTCTATGAAACACTTAAAGAAGAACTAATGCCAGTCATTCTCAAATTCTCTCTTCCAAAAAATTGAAGAGGAGGAAACCTCTCAAACTCATTTTACAAGGCCAGCATTACACTGATAGAAAGCCAGATAAGAATGCCACAAGCGGGACACCTGGGTGGCTCAGTGAGTTAAAGCCTCTGCCTTCGGCTCAGGTCATGATCCCAGGGTCCTGGGATCGAGCCCACATCGGGCTCTCTGCTCAGCAGGGAGCCTGCTTCCTCCTCTTTCTCTGCCTGCCTCTCTGCCTACTTGTGATCTCTGTCTGTCAAATAAATAAAATCTTAAAAAAAAAAAAAAGAATGCCACAAGAAAAGTACAGGCCAATATCTGATAAATATAAATGCAGAAATTCTCAAACATATTAGCAAACCAAATTCAGCAGCGTATTAAAAGCATATGCCATGATCAGGTGGGTTTTAAAACATATGTAAATCAATAAATATAATATTCCACATTAGCAGGATGGAAGATAAAAATCATATCCTCTCAAGTAGTACAGAAAAGTTATTTGATAAAATGCAGCATCCTTTCATGAAAAAAAAAACTCTCAACTGAGTAGAAAGGGAAACTGCCTCAACAAAGGACTCTATGACCAGTTCATACTCAATGGTGAAAAGCAGAAAGCTTTTCCTTAAAGATCAGGAATAAGAAAAGGGTAACCACCCTTACCACTCCTATTCAATACAGTAAGTCCTGGCCAAAGCAATTAACTGGGCAAGAAAAAGAAATAAAAAGCATCCAAATTGGAAAGAAAAAGTAAAATTATCTCTGGGGAGAATATGATTTTATACGTTGACAATCCTAAACATTCCACTAAAAATCTGTTGGATTAATCATAATGAAATTAAATGAAGTTGCAGGCTAAATGATCAATATACAGAAATCAGTTGTGTTTCTCTACACTAGCAACAAAATAGCTGACAAAGAAATACACGGAAAACTATAAGGCATTGATGGACATTAAGAAGTGAAGTAGAGAAGACACAGAGGGAAAGATATCCATGTTCATGGATTGGAAAATTGTTAGAATGTCCATACTACCCAAATCCATCTACAGATTCAATGTAATCCCTATCAAAATTCCAATGGCATTTTTCACAGAAATAGAGAAAACAATCCTAAAATTTGTGCTGAATTACAGAATACCTTAAATAACCAAAGCAATCATGAGAGAGAACTAAGTTGGAGTCATCACACTTCTGATTTCAAACTATATTACTGAGCTGGAATAATCCAAACAGCAAGGTACAGGCATGAAAGTAGACAGACAAAGAAACAGAATGGCCAAGCCAGAAATAAACTCTCCCCTACAGAGTCAACTAATATTTTACAAGGAAAAGATAGTCTTTCTAACAAGTGGTGTTGGGAAATCTGGATAACCACATACAGAAGAATGAAATTGGATCCCTAGGGCGCCTGGGTGGCTCAGTGGGTTAAGCCTCTGTAATCGGCTCAGGTCATGATCTCAGGGTCCTAAAATCGAGCCCCACATCAGGCTCTCTGCTCAGTGGGGAGCCTACTTCCCCTCTCTCTCTGCCTGCCTCTCTGCCTACTTGTGATCTCTGTCAAATAAATAAATAAAATCTTAAAAAAGAAAAGAAAAGAAAAGAAATTGGATCCCTATCTTATGCCATTCAGAAAAACTAAAATAAAGACTTAAACATAAGGCTGAATCCTTAATACTCTGGAAAGAAAACAGGGAGGAAACTCCTTGACATTGTTCTTGACAACAAGTATTTGGGTAAAACACTGAAATCACAAGCAACAAAAGCAAATATAAGTGGGACTATGTCAAACTAAAAGGCTTCTGGACAACTAAAGAAACAGTCAACAAAATGAAAGGGCAATGTGGAGAACAAGAGACAATATTTGCAAACCATATCTGATGAGTTAATATTCAAAATACATAAATAATTTATGTAGCTCAATAGTAAAAAAAAAAAAAAAATGACAGGAAAATGGGCAGAGGAACCCAATGGACATTTTTCTGAAGAAGACATACGAGTGGCTAACAGGTACATAAAAGATAATAAAAGATAAGATATTCAACATCCCTAACGATCAGAAAAATGCAAACCAAAAAGATGAGATAACAAATGTTGGCAAGGACATGGAGAAAAGAGAACTCTCTTATAGTGTTGGTGGGAATATAAGGTGGTACAACCACCATGGGAAACAGTATGGAGGTTCCTCAAAAAATTTGAAATAGGCCTACCATATGCTCAAATAATTCCACTTCTGGATATATATCCAAAGGAAATGAAAATAAGATCTCAAAGAGATATCAGACTCTTACAGTCATTGCAACGTTCTTCATAACAGCCAAGGTATGCAAAGAGCCTAAGTGTTTGTCAACAGATGATTGGATAAGGGTATGGATTGTGTGTGTGTGTGTGTGTGTGTGTGTGTGTGTGTGTAAAGAAATATTCATCCATGAGAACGTAGGAAATTTTGTCATTTATAACAACATGGATGGACCTTGAGGGCATTATGATAAGTAAAATAAGAAATTAATAAGAAACTGTATAGTATCACTTATATGTGAAACATAAAAAAAAAAAAAAAAAAAAAAGATCTCCTAGAAAGAATAGAATGGGTATTGTCAAGGGCTGGATGGTGGGGAAAATGAGAAGACGTGAGTCAAAGGGTACAAATTTATAATTAAATTTATAATTAGTTATAATTAAGTTCCGGGGATTTAATGTTTAGCACGGTACCTATAGTTAACAATACTGTATTGTACAATTGAAAATTGCTAAAAGTACATTTTTTTTATTAACATATCATGTATTATTTGCTTCAGGGGTCCAGGTATGTGAATCATCAGTCTTACACACCTCATAGCACTCACCATAGCACATACCCTCCCCAATGTCCATCACCCACACCCCATACCTCCCACCCTCTCTCCTCAGGCAACCCTCAGTTTGTTTCCTGAGATTAAGAGGCTCTTATGGTTTGCCTCCTTCCCTGGTTTTGTCTTTAAGAGAGTAAATTTTAAATGTTGTCTCCACAAAAAAGAAATGGTAATTATGGGAGGTGTGGAGGCATAACTAATCCTATTGTAGTCATCATGTCACAATACATAAGTTATTCATCAAATTATCATGTTGTACACCTTGAACTTACATCATGTTATTTGTTAATTGTATCTCAAAGCTGGGAGGGATCTAGAAAAGACTTTCAGCCAGATGTTTAGTTCTTGAATATCCAGTTGAGATGTATAATTTTTAAGATAATGGCTCATCAGGGCCCCTGGATGGCTCAGTGAGTTAAAACCTCTGCCTTTGGCTCAGGTCATGATCCCAGGGTCCTGGGATCGAGCCCCACATTGGGCTCTCTTGCTCAGCGGGGAGCCTGCTTCCTCCTCTCTCTCTCTGCCTGCCTCTCTGCCTATTTGTGATCTCTCTGTGTCAAATAAATAAATAAAATCTTTAAAAAATATATATGTTTGTTGAAAAGAATTGGGTATCTTTTCAAATTCCTTACATGAAACTTATCTTCATGTAAAAAAAGATAGTTCACTAACTCCAGGAGGTTATTCAATCTAATACTTGTGGTGTTGCCTCACAGAAAATCAGCTTGGTGCACTGGAATGACACATTCTCTGTGGCTATTGCTAAGGTTCCTGGGGGATAACGGAGGGTGGGGGTGCTCTAGTGTGATGGACATTCTGCAATGCATATAGAGAAGCGTTTAAAAATATAAGTAAATGGGGTGCCTGGATAGCTCAGTTGGTTAAGCATCTGCCTTCAGTTAAGGTCATGATCCCAGAGTCCAGTTATCCAGTCCCACATCAGGCTCCCTGCTCAGTGGGGGGTCTGCTTCTCCCTCTGACTCTCTCCCTGTATGCTTGCTCACTCTCTCTCTCTCTCTCTCTCAAATAAATAAATAAAATTTTTTAAAAAAGGAATATAAGTAATAAAGATGTCTGTAAGAATGCTGATAAATAATCCCACCCTCCCCCCCCCAAATAAAGAGGCAGTCCAGCACTCCACTCAGAGTCTCTGCTTTGGATGATGGAGTCATACTGGGTAGTGGTTTCTTTGAAGGGGGCAGAGAGATGAATGCATGCATGGGACAGACCCCCATATTATGGCTCCCCAGTACACACTTTCTCAGTTTATACAAATTCGGTCATTTCCTCAAGGCTACCAACAGTGACAGAGTGGCTAGGAAAGAAGGGTCCCTAGCCTCAGCCACAGGGTGAATAATCTCACATGAGAATTCAGGTCCTAGGGGTGCCTGGGTGGCTCAGTTGGTTAAGCAGCTGTCTTTGGCTCAGGTCATGATCCTGGGGTCCTGGGATCAAGTCCAACATCAGGCTTCCCACTTAGCAAGAAGCCTGTTTCTTCCTCTTCCTCTTCTTTCTGTTCCCTTGCTTGTGAGCATTCTCTCTCTCTCTCTCTCTCTCTCCCAATTAAATAAAATCTAAGAAGAAGAAGGAGGAGAAGGAGAAGAAGAATTCATGTTCTGGAAGGAAAAACCCTAGACCAAACTGCTCTTTCCAATGAGAAGCTTCTCCTCAGGCTCAAGTGCTCTCCTGCTCAGCGGCCTCGAGCTGGGGCCAATTTAACCTTTTAGAGATGTTTTATTAACATTAAGGAAGGGGGTTGGTGCCCCTATCCCTTTCTTCACATTTCCTCAGCCCTTGTACCAGTTTGCCCAGTTCTTCCCAGCAACACCCGGGCCCCCTTACTAAAAGGGGCCAAGCAAGCAGAGCTTCCCAGAACAAAGAAGATCTATGCAACAACTGGATTGGCCCCAGCTAGAAAGAGAAACAGTACTTGTCGAAATAGTGCCCATTGTACACATTTGCATGGCTGTTTCACTTGAAGGGGGTGAGGGAAGGAAGATGCATGTTCTCCCACATTGGCCATCTTGCTACACATGTGGTTGAACCTGTGAAGAATTTCAAAAGGTGCAGCAACTCTTGTCAATATCGGGAAGCTCTCCTCTTCAAGCTAGAGTTATCACTACTAACTAGAAGTTAGAGCTCCAAGAAGCCAGCCAGACAAATCTTCAAGGCCATCCATACTGAGTGAGTTGAAAGAAAATTAAAGCTGCATCCTTTTAAGGGTTGACTAGCCTCAAAACCGATCTAGAATTGCCTCTTGGAGCACACACCACATGCAGTGATTTGCGGGCGGTTCACGAGCAGCAACACCTCTGCCACCAGTTGAGAGAAGTTCCTAACCCAGCTGCTGGAGATACTGAGTCACCTGGCATCTCCTGCCACCTGCCCTTCCCTCTGCTGGTGGCACAAACATGTGTGTGGCTTCAGAGGCTGATTTCAATGACTGGCCTCTGGGAGATGGTTGGTACCACACGTAGAAAAAAAAAAAAATTCCATCCACACCTAGGAAACTGACCATTGAATTCTTCTGCCTAGAACAGAAAGAATTTTGTCTGTTTTGTTTATCTATTCTTTACTTGGTGGTAGAGGATAGGACAGGGAAACTAGCCAAAGTGTATACTCTTTGCCTTTTCAGATGAGTTTTGACAGGTAATCTTGTCGTCATCACTGGGTGGAACATGACGGGTGTGAAATTCCAAACTTTTCAAAAACACAAGGTCAGAAATACAAAAGAAAGTCTACAATTTCCAGTTGAAGTCTGGCTCCAGTAGAGGTTTGCAAAATAACACAGATGACAAAGTTCTGAATTGAGGGACAAATTTTGGCCTTCCTGATGGAAAACAGCTAAGAGAGCTTTCATGTCTTGCCACATTTTCGACCCTTTGGTATCCTTCACTTTTTCCTATGGGAAATTTCAGAAGTCCTTAGCCTGAAATACAAAGACTTTGACAATTTAGCCCAAATCTTCTTTTTAGCTTTATGTCTCACCCCACCCTCCCTAAAATCTACAGTCTCATAGGAGTACCCACTTATTCCATATATATAATAACATAAAACATCGTCTATCCTGTTCATAGAGATTTTTTCTATCCAAGAGGTTCTTCCTACTTTCTCAACCTGAAAAAACTTAGCTCAAAGGTCACTTCTTAAGAAAGGCTTTAAAACTGATCACTCCCTCCCCTGTGCCCCTATAACATTAATTACACTATTTTTCTAGTAAATAAATTTGATTATTTGTCTACTCTTTGCTCCTTAAGGCAAACACAGTATCTCATTCTCTCTATCTGCTCTGGGTCCAATAATGCCTGGAACAAAGTAGCCACAAAACAAATATATGTTCACTGATGTTGGCTATTAAGGGTCAATAACTTGTGAATACCCCCTTTTTCTGAGCCAGCAGCAAAACACCCAACACCAGGCTTAGCCTGGCTGGGCTCTAAACCTAACCACATAGTTACTCTGGCGGATATGAAGATGATCTTACTCAGAGAACAGAATCAGATGGAGATCAATGCTTCATCTGCTGGGAACCTGGTCTTGATCCTGAGAACATACGTCTAACTCATCACTGGATCCACACTGCATCTTAGCGTGACCAAGTTCCTGCATGAACAATATGCTGTCCCAAGGACTACCAAAAATGAGGTTTCTCCCTCTCTCAGTGCAATGGAAATTGAAAGACATCAAGAAGTTAACTAAAGAATGTACCCCCTTCATTCCCTGTTAGGCAAAATCCTGGGACCACCTATACCTGTATTGCCTGAAGTCCTTGACTTGAAAGTGAAATCCTTCAGGTGTCTAAACCATTCTGGTCACAGCTCACTTAGCAACGGGGGCTTTCCCTAGAGACACAGGTAAAGAAAGGGGAGTGAGGGTGTGTGTGTGATTGTTCTAAATCATTTGTTGCAATTTTATACTACCACTTTGTAGTATAAAAATCACCCCTGCCACCTACAAGTGACGTCTAAGTTCCCACCCCCTTGGATCTAGGTGGCCACGTGGCTACTCTAACCAAGAGTATGGCAGAAGCATGACTTCTGAGGCTGAATCCTAAAATGCCACGCGACTTCCTCCTTCTTCACTGGGAGGTTGCTATCGGAGTCCTAAGTCACTGTATAAGAATTATAACTATTCTGAGGCCACCGTGTTGTCCAGACCGAGTGTAGGTGCTCCAGTAGACAGTCCTGCCTTCTAACCATCCCTGCCAGGTGCCATTTTGGACCCTCTAGACCAATCATTCCACCAGCTGAATATTTGCCAAGTGACCTCCATCAAAGTCCTTTGGAACATAAAAATCATCTAGGTAAAGCTGGTCCAAATTTATGACCAATATAATCATGATATGTAATAAAACAATTGTTATTTTTTTTTTAAATGACTGTGATTTTGAGTCACAAAGTTTCTGGATAATTTTCCAGGCAGGCATAGATAACAGGAATAAAGTCAGAAAACAAAATGCCATCCTTTTTATTCTTCTCAGGGAAGACTTTGAATTTCTGTAGTACTGTTGAGGACACTAATAAACATAATTTTCTTTAAATTTTTAATAAAAACTTAAAAAGCAAACAAGGTTTCTGAGGTTAAAAAAGACTATTTTATTGCCAGGGAATTTGCAAATGTATTTTTCTTTCCTGAAATTACTGACTTGTAGTCTCTTTCTGGGAATGGATAGACAGACTTCTGTGCTTACTTAAATGTAACAGACAATGGTCACAGTGTCTCTTAGTCCCATCTGCTACATGAGACTGTTACATGAGACTGTCTAGAGGTCTCAGAATCCATGAGGGGGATTTGTCCCAAATCTTCTGTAACATAAGCCCAACATCTAGTTCCTCCAAGATTTGCAGGGTACCTAAATCTCCATCTCTAGTAGAGCTGGCTCTTTTCTACTTTGCGTTTTTAGATGGTTAGGCTTATTTCTATTAGGAATCAAAACTTACTTGCAAAGACAAGCTGTAGTTTGAGCAGGCAGACATTTTTGACAGGATAGTAAATGACTTGCCAAATTGTTGGGAAGATTAAAGAAACATAATCTAAAAAAAAAAAAAAAAGAAAAAGAAAAGAAAAAGAATCTAGATCGAACCTTATGGCACAGCCAAGCCACAGACGGCACTGTTGCTGCCTCCTCTGTGATCACAAAGCCACTGGCTTCCAGATCACATCACCACAGCCACAACTGGGAAACCACCACAATCAGGAAGTCTCTGAGATCTGGTGACTGTCTGTACCCCAGAAACAAACCATCTTGGCAGCCATTGGCACCCACAGAACAAGGGCCC
Organism: Mustela putorius furo; assembly: GCF_011764305.1. NCBI lineage: Eukaryota > Metazoa > Chordata > Mammalia > Carnivora > Mustelidae > Mustela > Mustela putorius. Next base: position 43,482,943 of record NW_025422368.1, on the reverse strand, counting down.
TGGATCTCACATCTCTGAACACCTGCAACCAACACCTTAGTGACCGTGTCGTGAACAGAAGGAGCAGAAGGAGAAGCTGTCGAATTTCCTGCAAGTACATATAAGTAGTTGAACCTAAAGCACATCCAGAACCTTGCGGCAGTAGAATCTGGGAAATGTGGTTTTGGCCCTTCCCCCCGCCCCCCAGCTTTCTAGACTTTGTAGTATAAAAATCACACTGGAAGGAAAGTGGGGTAGATTTGAACGCCCATCTACAATATTATGGCAATGTGTTATTTCTTCTCCTGACCTGTAAGCAATTTGGATCTCCCTTTGCGTTCTAACCCCAAAGACATCTGTTTGAGGTAAGGAAGGGGGGTTAGTGAGAAGAAAGAAAGGAAAGAATCCTGAAGTCCCACATGCCTCTTTCAAGTTCCCACCAGGAAATGTAGTCCTTGAGAGTGAGATAATATTATCTTAGTCTTATGTATTCTCCATTTTCCCTGCCTGTCCCCAGGTCCGTGTTTCACTCACCCCCACCCTGCTTTGTGCTCTGGGAGGCAGGCCTCTGGAGATGGCTTAGCTGAATTCCTATGCTCTCTGACTTCTGATTGGACTTAGCCAGTGGGAGGCACCAGCAAAAGATCAGAAGGTATGTAGAGAGCGGTCGGGTTCCTTCTTCCTTCTATTTCTTCTGTACCAGGCTGTGGCTCAGCTCTAGATACTTTTCTCTACCTAACACCAGTACCCAAGTCAGAGCATCTGTCAGGTGGCCCCAGTCCCCCAGCCACAGCTCTCACTGGGGGCTGGTAACTGCTCCCTCTCTGGCTTCCTACAGATGCTGGGCACAGAGCCCATGTCCATCCTTCACCTTTGCAAGGTGGTTAAGGAGTGTGCCATTAATTAGCTGCCAGGACATAAACGTGGGTGTTTGTTTCCAGAGACCATCAGGGCCACTTGCTCTACCATCTCTTCATGGCACGGTACTTTCCACATCTCGGGTTCCACTGATCTGGTCAGACTTCCTTCCTTTGGCTGAAGCTGGGTCTGCTTCCTCAGGAACAGCACCCATGTTACATGAGGGAGTGGGGTCTCACAGCGCCATGACTGCCCTTGGCTGGATTTAACTGCTCTATTTCAGTTCCTCACCAGGAAAGAGAACAGCGACCACCTCTCAGGATGATGCAAGCATTAAATACGGTTATGTATGTAAAACAGCTCAGTATACAATAGATGTTTGTGCAAATATGAGCTATGACACAAGCATTTCCGAGGCTTGGCACGGTTTCCATCTATCTTGATGATTACATCTTCCCTTCTCCTAATTAAATTCCTTATCAGTAGCAAATTGTTATCGTACCTAGGACTGCCCTCCTGGTGGTCTAAATCTTCATTCCAGGGAGAGAGGAATTGGGGGAGGGGAGGGGCAAAGCAGAGGTGGCATTAAAAAGTCATTTTCACTCTTAAATAGAGAATATACCCCAGGGGTCCTAAAGTTTCTCACTTATTAACTCAGGATGGAAGATTGGCAAAAAAAGCTATTACTGTGGTTTGTGTCTATGGACAGGCAAGAGCAACAGTGGCCTTGGGCTGAAACAGCCAGGGTAGAGTATTTGTGACAGAATGAAACCAGAGGAAAGTGTGGCCAATCTGCCGATTACCACGGCGCTTTGCCTCCCAGTTGTTCCAGACTTCCTCCAGATCTCAGACAGCTTTTGGGATTTTAGCTAAAAGAGTGGCCAAGACAGCTGGGCAGACTGGCAGAGGTTTAATGGGTTTGAATTCCGACTTTCCATTTTACCAGACAAAGAAGCTTTTAAAATATTGAGGGGGCTCTAATTACAAGCAATAACGAAAGGCCTTTTCAAGAAAGCAAGCTTCATGTAATTATGAGAGATTAAAGTTTTTAAAGAATTTACAGGTTTAGAGAGTTGGTTTGGGTTGGAAAGATTAAAATTTGTTACAGGAACTGGAAAAAAAATTGCCAGAATTTTCCAGGAGACTGTTTGAAAAAGAAGGTCTACACGATGAACTATCTTAATATGATCCAATATCCCAAATCGAAACTGGGTCATATTTAAGTCCCAAAGCAAGTCATATCTGGGATAAAAATTATGACATTTTCTTATAAGAATTTATACAGTTTTTTAAAAAAGATTTTTTTTATTTATTTATTTATTTGACAGATCACAAGTAGGCAGAGAGAGAGGAAGGCAAGCAGGCTCCCTGCTGAGCAGAGAGCTGGTTGTGGGGCTCGATCCCAGGACCCTGGGATCATGACCTGAGCCGAAGGCAGAGACTTTAACCCCCTGAGCCACCCAGGTGCCCCAAATTTATACAGTTTAAAGAGAATAACAAGGAAGGTCTTTGCCCTGACACACTTACTGAGGATAAACATACATGTTCCCTACAGAAAAGATGTGGGAAGATGGTCAGAATCCTTAACTGGCCTAACCCAGGCAGAACAGACCAGACCAGAGCCCACCACCATTGGCCTTATGGCTCAACCAGTAGGTCCCACCAGAACACCAACTCTACCCCACCCTGTGCGTCAGTTCTGACTAGTCACCTACAGCAAAAGAGTTCACCATTCAGAGCATTCCACATCTTCTGAACTGAAACTCAAATTCTTAGGACTGCTTTATTCTTTGCTTTCTACCTTCTGCCTTCTACCAAAGACAACTTGCAACTTCTTGACAACCCTGAAGAAGGCAGTACCCCCCACACCCCCCAAAGCTAGCAGAGTGCAGCTCCAAATAAGAAGGGTAGTTTTGGAGGCGGCTGGCCTCAGTGGGTCATTTCTGAAGGCCCATGGGATGTAGATGGTTGTCCCCATCTTTGAGAGGGTGATGGGGACTGTGGGCCTCTGAGCAGGATCAAGACTGTTGAGATGTCACTCACCAGCTTAAACCTGGTCACACTGGCCTCCATCCTGATCAGCCCAAGCAAAATTCAAGAACAAAGAGTTCCAGTTACCATAGAGTCAGTAAAGCTCAGCAAGTCAGTTTTTGTTTTGTTTGTTTTATTTAGTCTTTTTTTTTTTTTAAGATGTTATTGTTTTTAAGGAATCTCTACACCCAACGTGGGACTCAGTCCTGAGATCAAGAGTCGCATGCTCCACCAACTGAGCCAGTCAGGAGCCCCTGTTTTGTTTTGTTTTTAAGGTTTTATTTAATTAATTTATATTTTTTAGTAATCTCCACACCTTGTGTGGGGCTCAAACTCATGGCCCCAAGATCAAGAGTCCCACACCCTCTTGACTGAGAAAACCAGGTACCTCTGGTTCTTGTTTTTTGCTTTAAATTGAGTAGTTCTTCCTCCAAGCTTCTTGACTAGGCTTCCTACCCCTTCACTTCTTTTTTTTTTTTTTTTAAGAAATTTCAAGTTAATTTATTTTTACCAAAGTACAGTTGACATACAGTGTTACATTAGCTTCAGGTATACAACATAGGGATTCGACAATTCCATGCATTATGCTATGCTTATCCAGACAAGTGTAGTTAACCATCTGTCATCACACAATGTTATTACAATATTATTGACTATATTCCCCTCTGCAGTTAGCTTTATTTGCTAAAGTCATCCTCTTCATGTCTGTCTCCACCGCTGTGTCTCTTCAAGGGCGGGGGCTTGTCTCATTCTCCTGTGTATACCCAACACCTAATCCAGAGCCTGGCATACCTGCCACATCTCAAAATGGGTTGCTAAGGGACACCTGGGTGGCTCAATCAGTTAAAGTGTCTGCCTTCGGCTCTGCTCATGGGATTGAGCCCCAAATCACACTCCTTGCTCAGCCTGGGAGCCTTCTTTTTCCTCTCCCTATGCCCCTCCCCCTGCTTGTGCTCTCTCACTCTGTCAAATGAATAAATAAAAATTTTTAAGGGGTGGGGGCATTTGTTGAACTGAACAGAACTGGTCTTAGTGTGAAGTGAAAACCAGTGGAACAACTATCTCTCTGGACCTACTTTGTGGCTGATGCAATATAAGAAAATACTCACTGGGGCACCTTAAATAAATAAATAAAATCTTTTTAAAATTAAAAAAAAAAGAAAATATCAATTTACTAGATTCAGTTTAATGTTTTACGGGTATGTATTTCCACTTTGAGAATTTTGGTAGTTGGTGAGAATAAATTTGACATCCATGGATTATAGCTCTCAAAGCATACCATTAGTATTATATATCAGCATGAGTCAAGATTAAACTAGCATAGGGGTGCCTGGATAGCTCAGTACACAGAACTGTTACTCTTGACTTCGGGATCGTGAGTTCAAACCCCACAGTGGGTGTAGCGATTATGAAAAAAAGTAAATAAAATTTAAAAAGATTAAGCTAGTTTAAAGGAAATACCATTAATTTCCTTAGTGTGCTCTTTTTAGAAATTATGCGTAAAATCACTTTCTTAAAAGCAGCAACATAATCAGCTTAGTGAGTCTTTTAAATGATGCTGGATTAAAGTTTTCCATAAATGAAAGCTATGACTATTCTTGTTTTATACAAAGATGTGAGTTATAGGAAGTAAGTAATATTTCCCTTAGGTAAAAAAATAACTTTTGGTGGTTTCACTTTTATTTTATTTTTTTTTAAAGGTTTTTATTTATTTATTTATTTATTTGACAGAGATCACAAGTAGGCAGAGAGGCAGGCAGAGAGAGAGGAAGGGAAGCAGGCTCCCTGCTGAGCTGAGCCCAATGTGGGGCTCAATCCCAGGATCCCAGGATCATGACCGGAGCCGAAGGCAGAGGCTTTAACCCACTGAGCCACCCAGGCACTCCCTTCACTTTTATTTTCAAAGGAGTAATGTATTCATTATTGAAACATGGAAAAAAAATACAGAAAATACAGAAAAAAATACAGAAAAAATACAGAAAAATGTCATTGTAAATAACATTTTTTTTTAGTCTTATTACCATACTCTACATATTTTTTACATGGTTGGGATTGTATCGTTCATATGGTTTCATATCTGCCTCTTTTCTACTTAATGTCACAGCTTAAACTTCATTAAAAAAATTAAATGGTGACAGTGCTATGCTCTTGGTCAGGAACTCTTCCCCTCTTTCCTTTTTTCCTGCTAGTGAGGGACCAGCAGAGCATTTTGTCCTTGTCAGCCATGCATGACCCTGGATAGAGATTGTCTGGGTTAGCAATCTCCAGATTTACACACAACTGGGCCTTATTTTTTACTAATCTGGTTTTCTTTCGAAACTCCTAACCAAATCTCAGACTTTAAAAGAGGCAAGAGGTGAACCCAGAGAAAAGCAACAAATGTGATTAAGGGGACAGCTGATGAAGGAAAGAACGAGGGCTGCTTTCCCTCGATGGGGAGAGTGGTGACTCCGGGACTGTCGGGGGAACCAGGACATTGTGTTTAGTTCGCCCTTCAGTTTTATTCTGGTATCTTCTGCGGCCCTTTCCTCCCTTTCATCCTTTTGCACCTGCTCTGTTTCCCAGGAGCCTGGCCCAATGTACTGTTCCCCACCGCCTCATCCCCGCCCCCCCCCCGCCTCCCCACCCCCCCCCCACCGCCTCACCCCCCCCCCCCCCCCCTCCCCCCCCCCCCCCCCCCCCCCCCCCCCCCCCCCCCCCCCCCCCCCCCCCCCCCCCCCCCCCCCGCCTCCCCCCCCCCCCCCCCCCCCCCCCCCCCCCCCCGCCTCACCCCCCCCACCGCCGTTCTCTCGCCCTCTGACTGCCGGTTAGGTTTGGCCAATGGGTGGACCTGATGGGAAATGGGAGGCAGGGAGGAGAAAGACATGGCGTCTTTACTCCCTAGCTCCCTGCTCGAGGGTTCACTGGAGGCTGGCTGCGTCCCTCCACAGAAAGCCATAGATAGCTCCAGCTAAGCACCCTTCTCCTTGCGACTCTCTCTCTCTCTCTGGCTTCTGGTAATCAGACACTCCCCACATCCCTTCAAGCCTGTGGTCCATCATTACTGACCCTGAGGCATTGCGGCAACCTACGCAAGGCCAGTCTCTTATATAATCCTCTCAGTAAACTCTCCTCCAATTATCCAGTTTGAAGGGGCCTTCTGTTTCCTGCCAAGACAGTCTGATAGAAATATTTAAACCATATGTCCCTCTCCCGAGCCTAGAGTACTTCATTCAGTCTTCAGAATTCAGAATTCAGAAACACTGTTACCTGTGTTTTCTTAGCAGGGTCGTTTAGGGATAACAAATGTATAAATAAGGGATCTCCAGGTCCAGCAAGCAGCTATTTATACTGGCTGGGCCCGGGTGCCCATGGTTATGATGCACACAGTAATAATAGTTCTTGTCCTTCATGCTCCAGTGTGACCCCTGAGCCAGACGCTCCTCTCAGCTGGGCCCAGGCCTTCCGAACAGGTCAGCAAGGTGGCTTTTGTCCCCTTTTCAGAGTTGAATAAATCAAGTGTGTAGGGACACCTGGGTGGCTCAGTTGGTTAAGCATCTGCCTTCAGATCAGATCATGATCCCAGCTGGGATTGGGTCCCCCATCAGGCTCCTTGCTCAGTGGGGTGTCTGCCTCTCCCTCTCTCCCCTACCCACCCTGGCCATGATCTCTCCTGTTTACTCACTCTCTCAAATAAATAAATAAAACCTTTAAAAATATTTTTTAAAGTCAAGGATGTAGAAATATAGGTAACTTTTACTTACTATCACACAAGAAGCGAGTTGCTGCTTATGGTTCTAGCCCTTTCCCTGCTCTGTTTGTCCTTACCCTTCTCACCACCAAATCTGCTATTGGTTTTTTTCTCATCCATCTTTAACCTTGATTTAACCTGGATCTTATTGAACTCAAATGTAAGCCCGGTAAGGGCAGGAATGCTTGTTTTCTTCACTGCTTTCTCAGCACTTGAAACAAGTCCCCGCACACAACAGGGGCTGAATGGATCTTTTTGAATGAGTAAATGATGAAGTCGGTGCGCAGAGCCAAGGCTGCCAGCCTCGAAGGCATTGTTTTCCTATGACACCCTCCCTAGCAAGCCACAGTCAGGTAAACAGATAATCAGAAGACAAAAAACAATGGCCTTATTTTTTCATTAGACACAACCATTATACAACTGACTGACTGCAACATAAGACAGCTAATGAAGGAAAACAAAACGATGTTCACATATTTGTTTTCAAAGTGTGTTTACTGTCGAGAGGCCCAGACAGATGGTAAGGCCATGTGGGATTTGACAGAGTCAGGTGCCCCTGAGGATCTAAGGAGAAGAGCATTGAGCAATGGATTTTGGTGCAGACAGCAGCCTCCCACTGGTGGCCCGGGGCAGGTGCACACGGAGTGAATGGAGGCTTTCTTCAGGGTCAGGGAAGCTAGATGACATGGGCAAGCAAGCTGAGCAAGTGTGGCCGACTGTGGGAAGTTGGGTTTAGAAGGGGCAGACATTCTGGAATTGAATCCTGAATACTGCCTTGTTCTTCCTCTCAGATGCTTTATGCTCCATTTCCCGTGACTCTTGGAGCTGGAGTCTGTCTTGTCAGTTTAGATCATAAAATAAACATGAGAGGTCATGTCACTCCCAGGCAGGTTTACGTTCTTTACGTTTTAGAAAAACAGCCCAATGGTCCCTCAGCCATCTTGTTTCCAAGAAATGGAAGCACTTGCTTATCAATCAAAGGACCATGTAGCCATGTAGCCCCACTAGTTTACAAGGAGTTCATCAGTTAATCTACTCTAAAGACTTCATGAAATCTCTAACATATGAGAAAGATAAAATAAAAAATAAAAATAAAAAATGACATTTTTTCAGATTCCAAGTTTCTTGAGATAGAATGGACCTCTAGGGGACCAGGCTAAGTGGCACAAGTTTTTGAGTAATATCTGCTAACATGGCCTCCTAACCTCTAGTGGTGTCTATCTTCTCCAGAGACCCCTGCTAGCATGACCTCGTGGGCCTCTAGTCAACAGTGTCCACCTTTTCAGGAAACACCAGCCTCCAATTTTGCCCTTAGAAACCCTCACTTTCAAGCCCGTGGAGAGTTCCAGACTTCTGAGCATCAGCATCCTGTTCTCCTGGCTAGCACCACCCCAATAAATTGCCTCTTTCTTCACCACTAAAGCTTGGTGTCAGTTTTGATTGGCTGGTGGACAAACTCTCATTTCATGCAATTACACTCTCATTTAGGCAGAAGGGAAGGAAATAATAGTTCACAAATAGATTGATTGTAAGAAATAAGTGTAGCGTGGGTGCCTGGATGGCTCTATCAGTTGGGCGACCAACCCTTCATGCCAGCTCAGGTCATGATCTCAGGGTCCTGGGATGGAGCCCCCTGTTGGTCTCTGTGCTGAGTGTGGAGCCTGCTTGGGTTTCTTCTCTTCCCCTACCCCTACCACCCACTTTGTGCTTTCACATGCGTGCTCGCTCTCTCTCTCTCTCTCTCTCCTAAAATTAGATAAATATCTTTTAAAAAGAGAGAAGTGTAGCAGAAAGCTGAGCTTTCCAACTACTTATATGCTATGAAGATGATTCTTAGAAGGTGATTTGAGCATGGGCTGTGGCCTCAGACTTACATGGGTTTACCTGTCTGCTTTGTCACTTATGTAAGTTAGTTAACCTTTCTAGGCCTTAGGTTCCTTGGTTATATAACTGGGTAATAATGGTATTTATTTCATTTATTTCATTGTTGTGAGGATCATAAAAGATAATCCTTATACCCAGTACATAAGAGGTACCCAATAAAGTAGTGCTCAAAATCACAGTCCTTGGGACACCTGGGGGACTCAGTCAGTTAAATGTCTACCTTCATCTCAGGTCCTGATCCTGGGGTCCTGCACTGGGCTCCTTGCTCAGCAGGAAGCCTGCTTCTCCCTCTGTCTGCTACTCCTCCTGCTTGTGCTCACTCTCTCTCTCTGACAAACCAATAAATAAAATCTTAAAAAAAAAAAAAAAAAAAAAACAAAAAACACAGTCCTACTATACTGGTAACTGGATTCTAATGGAATGGTCTACTGACCAGAGGAAGTTATTTTCTCCAACATCAAGTACCTTACCATTACAGGAAAGGGAAATTTTGAAAGAAGACCTCAGGAAATTCCCTTATACTGGTATCACCAGGTGACAATTTTTCCTTCTCATAGGAAGCAGATAGAATTAAGAGACCGGACTATTGGTCCTGGTCCTTAGGAAAAGCATGATTTTTCCTGGATGCCCCTTCCCAGAGACAGGCTCCATATTGTTCATGTTCAAAGTCTTCTTAGAGATTGTTCCCAATTGCTCTTTTATAATTCTATTAGAAACAGGTTGAAGCTTGTCCTTCAGTGTCTCAAAGGAGATAGGAAAATTATCAGTGACTGTCACCAAGGGTCTATAATTTATTCCATGCAAGAAAGTAATGAATTGGGTCAAACCACCTCCCCCTTGGGAGCTATAGCCCAGCAGGCCCATTAGGCTCATCTGCGATGCATGAATACCCCACCCCTTTTGTCTACTGCCAATAATCTAGACATTAGTTACTAGCTGCATGAGGCCACTCACGTTTAAGTTGGTTAAACAAAAGAAAAAATTCAGTTTCTCAGTTACATTAGCCACGGGCAGCTATAGTCTTGGATGATGCAAATATAGAAAATTTCCATCATTACAGAAAGCTCTTTCGAGTAGACTGTTTTAGAAGTTGGTGCCAGCTTGAGGCTGAGATCCATTCACGCAAGTGAAAAGTCCCAGTTCTAGGCTGCAGGCAGTGGTTCTGAGATCTGAATATTGCTTAGCCTTGAACCTCAAGGGGAAAATAAGAGACTATAAAATCCTTTCTGCTGGACTCTTAGTGACCCTGAAATGTCATGTCATCGTGACTTTTAAAAAAGGAAGTATGATCCAGCTCAGGGAAATTGTGCCTACATTTTGCCAGATCTTAAGATCGTGGTTCAAATCTCTTCCCAAATACTGTTTTACTGTTACGCAGTAAATCCTAAAGAATGTTCCCTCAGTTACTTGCTGAAGGGTCAAAGCTTATGTTCCAATTGAGGACAAGGAGATTCTGGGGCTTCTTAGTCACAAGAACAGGGCAAGGTCCTAGAGGCCTAGGTAGGCTCCGTGATTCAGATTGTCATGGAGGGTCCCAGGGTACCTCTCCCTTATGTCTTGTAAACCCCCAAGCACATTCTCTCAGTCAAACTTAAGGCTTTCTGTTCCACTCCTTGTCGTGCCTTCTTTTATCTCCAGCTTCTGGCTTGAGTCACTGGTCATTCTCAGCCATTTCCAGCTCATCTATGGTAGTCTTGACCACAAGGCCATGGAATAAAAACATCTAGAAACTGTGCAGTATAGAAAAACACAAGTAAGCACAAAATCTCCTGCTAGCACCTTGCCAGTGTCTTATTGGGCTAAGAGCTTGTGTCCTTCCCAGTCTTAAGTTAAATTTTAAAAAGCTTCCTTTTGTTCCTTTAACCCCAGGGGTAGCTGAGCTTTAGGAAAGAAGGCATGAAAAGACCTGTTCTGCCACATTCATCACCTTGACTAATCCACCCATTCCCGGTGGGAGACTGCATCCTCAGTGCCAAATAAAATGAGAGCAGTTTCTGAATAGAAGCATGCAAGAGTCTTAAATCATCCAAGCAAACAAGAATGATCCCATTTCCAAATAAAGGAAGTTACAAGCAAGGTTGTTGCCCCACAGTTTAGTTCAAGGCCTAGTGAACTCCTCGTGTTGGTGTTTGGGAAGTTCTTTACGTTTTAGAAAAACAGCCCAATGGTCCCTCAGCCATCTCGTTGTGCAATTTGTGGTTTTCCTCCTGGGCTTTGCCAGTCGTTAAGATGACATGTGCCCGCTCATGGAGTGCTGCCCCTGCTTCTGGAAAAAGCATACTGTGGCCCAGTGGCCTTCAGAGCCTACAGAGCTGGGGAACCTGCTCTCCAAATCCAATCAGAAGCCCAGCATAGGAAAAAAGGTGGCCGGAGCTGCTCCAGCTGAAGTGGGGAGCCTAGCCCGTCCCCACCTCATCTCTAAGGAAATACAAGAACTCAGAGAGTTCTTTGAAGGCTTTGCTGTCCAGGCGGACTCACTGGAAACCTTGTATCGGCCTTTTCAAGGTCAAGGATGCTTGGATTAGGAAGTATCTCAAGGACAAAACAAGCTCACAGATCCCAAGATTAAAAAGAATCAGTTATCCACACGTTGATTATTCTTGTGCCCCACTCATGCAGAAGAGTGAATTGTATGCAGCTTTAATATGGGTCATTGCTACTGTCTTTGCCTTTATGGTATGAGACAGTGTCTTCTGAATGTGTATGGACAAATGTCCAGAAGGCCAATAAATGACTCCATGAAAGATTTAGAAAGAAGCTAATATCTCATTTTCAATGTATAAAACACTTCACAACTTATTACTTAAAGATGATCACCTTTGCATTTTATTTAAAAATGCATAGTATTTTTAAAAATGCATAGTATTTTAGTACTAGGCCAAAAAAAAAAAAAAAAAAAAAAAGTTTGGTGCCAGGGTAGCTTCAGGACAATAGAAAAAAAGAAGAAAAATGATTATGAGATTTTTATGGTGTTCTCAAAGCTGAATTTCATGCCCTAAGAAAGACTGTTCAAGGTCTTTTCTGGTTTTATTTATATTTTGAATTATAATGTAAATAGATTGGTTCTTAAGATTTCAACTTATACAGTGCCTGGGTGGCTCAGTTGGTTAAGCAGCTGCTTTTGGCTCAGGTCATGATCTTGAAGTCCCGGGATCGAGTTCTGCATCGGGCTCCCAGCTCCATAGGGAGTCTGCTTCTCCCTTTGACCGTCTCCTCTCTCATGCTCTCTCTCAAATAAATAAATAAAATCTTAAAAAAAAAAAAAAAAGATTTCAACTTATAGGGGTACCTGTGTGGCTCAGTTGATTTCAGCTTAAGCCATGATCTCAGGGTTGTGAGATCAAACCCTGCATCGGCTCTGTGCTGGACATGGAGCCTGCTTAAGAGTCTCTCTCTCCCCCTCTCCTTCTGCACACCCCCTTAAAAAAAAAAAAAGAAAGAAAAATGATTTCAACTTATAATCTTTTCATTACATTTATAAATCTAGAAGAATTCAATGATCACTTTTAATAGAGTTTTATAACTTAATCTTTTAAGCATTTAAAATTGCATTTTTAATATTAATACATTTAATTTTTGTGTTTTAATTGTCTGGTTCCCAAACAAACATTATTAGACACTTACATAAATTAAATTTCTAAAAATGGTTAAAATTAAATTCTTTTAATTATCCAATTACTGCTTATAGTTCAAGAAAAATTATCTTATTTCTCTGAGGTCTAAAACAACTAACCCAATTAACTTTTTCTAAATTGGAATCACAATTTGCCAGGTACCTTAATATACCAAATTCTTAACTACTCCAAGTACTCAAAATACCGAATATACATAGATTATCCTAAATTTAACATAAAACTATAAATAATTTGGAGTTTACTTACTTCATCATTTCTATATTTAATTACAAGACTTCCAATGAGGAAATAACTATGTCAGCCTTAGCGCACTAAAGTTTCTTTTTGCACTAAGAAAGCTTCTGTCCAGGTCACAAGACTTGATCATTTTATTTAATCCTAATGGGTCATGTGGAGCCTGAGCCCTATTAATAGTGGTCATAACAGGGTTCCATAGCTTTCAAAAAGACTGAGTGTCATATCATTACCTAATTCTTCCCTCTCTTATTAGAAATCCATGACAACTAAAATTATAACTCTTGCATTTCTCTGGCTCTCCTAATATACAAATGTGATTTTATTTAATTCTGCTCATCTTGAGGTGGGGTCTAATTGCTCACAAATAAAATCATGTTAATAATAAAAAGCAAAGAAAAGTTTTCAAGGACCAAAATAAAAAAAAAAAAAAAAGAAAGAAAGAAAGAAAGAAAGAACGAAACATAAAGCCTTATTAGTGAAAAATGGAAATGTAGAATTAAACACAATTTTATGGAGATGTCCTGTGCCCAGATAATTTTAAGGACACAACACAGTCACAGATAAAAGAAATAACTAAAAAAAAAAAAGAAATAACTAAAACACTGATTGAACGGGAACAACTTCAGACCACGTAAACTAAGGTATTTCATCTAGTGGAATTGAATCATGAAAGTAAAGGGGAAAGAAAAAACAATGTTTATTTCCAGGTACACCATCAATAACCAGAAGCTCAGTTTTGTCAACACTGTTAAATATTTAGCCACATAAATTTTAGCTCTGTTACCTGAGCCTGATTAAATCCAAACAGGAAAGTCCTCTGGGTTGTTAAAAAATCCAGGACTATTTAGAGTATAAAACCTTTCTGGGTTTTTTGGTTTGTTTTTTGTTTTTGATTATATATATATATATATATTTTTTTTTTTTGCCACAGACTGATTTCTTTAGAAAGCACAGTTTACATACTTAGCATGCCCAGTAGTATCCATCTACTTATTATTGATGTGCATTAGTACTACTCTTACCCAAATTAATCAAAAGTTTACTACCTAGAAGTTTAATTTGCAATTATGTTACAAAACAGTTCAGTGTAGGCTGGGGAGAGGTTGGGTTCTCCTTCACACTGTCATTCAAGGACCCCAGTTTCTTACATCCAGAGTGCCCTACTGAATCCTGTGTCTGGCCAGCAGATGGGGGCAGGAAGAGAACATGGAGGCCTCTGGGAAAGGGTTTATGAGCTCTACCCAGAGGTGGTCTCCCTGCTGCCTGCTTCCTATTGGCCAGAACTCAGCTGCATGGCTTCACTTCCACAAAAGAGCATCTCCTGGACTCAGCAGGAAAATAGAAACAACATGGTGAACAACTGGCCAGTCTCTGCTACGTTATATCATAGCTTAATATTTAATGTTTCACTCAGTAATAATTAAATTGATAAAATTATGATCAGAGTACAAATGGACGCAGCTGAAACAAAGCTGTTATCATTTTATCATGCATGATGACAGACCATAGGAAGAAAAGGAATAATGTTCTTCATATTCCTGGATCACTTAATTTCTGATGCACCACATTTTCCACAACATCTTATAAGTTGAGATGATCCACCAGTGGAACAGATGCTGGTCAAAATGAATAGTTTTTGTTGTTTTTAAAGAAGATGATTATGGTCGATTTCCATAGAAAATATTACCAGAGCACAGTGACTGAAAAGAGCTCATCTTCATATAATGCTCCACTTCATAAAATATGGGTTTACTAAGAAGGGAGATAATTTACTCTTTCTCCTGTTTTTAGGAATAAAACACTTTTACCCAGGTGAAGCATGGGGGCGGGAGACACCGAAGACATGGAGTCTACTGCAATAGTCCAGGCAACCGATATTGCAGGCCTCACTCAGCATGGGTTTGGGGCCAGTGAGAGCATGCTTTGAGTCCCTGATGTAGGATTTGTTAGCTTTGAAACCTTGAACATATTAGTTAACCTCTATAAGCTTCAATTTCCTTATTTTTTTTTTTTTGAAGATTTTGTTTATTTATTTGACAGAGAGAGAGACCACAAGTAGCCAGAGAGGCAGCGGGGGGGGGGGGCAGGCTTCCCGCTGAGCAGAGAGCCTGATGCAGGGCTCGATCCCAGGACCCTGAGACCATGACCTGAGCAGAAGGCAGATGCTTAACCCACTGAGCCATCCAGGTGCCCCTTCAATTTCCTTACTTGTAAAATGGAGATAGAGTTTTCAAAGAGATATGAGAATGACATATCTTTTCTCTCACTAGAATTTAAAGTCAGTGAATTCTTTTCTTACTCATCATATTTCTGGCACACGTTAAGTTCTCAGGACAAGATAGTTTTAATGATAGTTTTATGATCATTTACTAGTATCATTATTCATATAACTACATCTAGCAGGCAGTTAAAAATTAAAACTTATATTTCAAGAGCTGTATACCACTCACACGCAGGCAAAAAGGACCCCTCCTGTGGGCCTGGGTTTCAGAGCCATGTTATTCATAAGGTGGTTCAGGGACCAGTCAATCCACAAACTCTGGGCCACACTGGAGAAGTACAGAAATTGAGAGTAAGCATTTATGGGCACCTGGGTGGCTCAGTCATTAAGCATCTGCCTTCATCTCAGGTCATGATCCCAGGTCCTAGGATCAAGGCCCACATTGGGTTCCCTGCCCAGTGGGAAGTCTGCTTCTCCCTCTCCCACTCCCCCTGTTTATGTTCCCCCTCTCACTGTGTCTCTCTCTGTCAAATAAATAAAATCTTTAAAAAAAAAAAAATCACTGCATTAAAAAAAAAAGAGTAAGCATTTAAAAACTTTATACCATTTTGACATTGGTATATCATCTCATTAAACAAGGCATAAACCAGTAGGGCATGTTTGAAATTGAGTAAGGGGTTCCATGTGGTATAAACTGCATATTCTCATGGGTGATGGGACCTCTTGTCAACTTTTTATTTTAAGGCTAGTCATCTATAACCCTACAATAAGTAAATATAAATAAATGAAAACAAGTCTTTATTTTTATAAATTATTATCATTTTCATTTTTAATCAAACCAGCTATTTTTTCAAAAGGGATGTATGTGTGTGTAGTTTAACCCAACAGCTAAAGTAAAGAAATAAATTTCATATCATTTACTTTTTTTTTTTAAGAATTTATATATTTATTTGACGGAGTGAGAGACAGTGAGAGAGGGAACACAAGCAGGGGGAGTGGGAGAGGGAGAAGCAGGCTTCCTGCAGAGCAGGGACCCCTAATGTGGAGCTTGATCCCAGAGCCCCAGGATCATGACCTGAACTGAAGGCAGATGCTTAGTGAATGAGCCACCCAGGTGCGCCATAACATTTACTTTTTAACCCTAATTTCCTACTGATTAGGAAAAATTTCTTTTTCAAGAAAAGACACATTTCAAAATACAGTGATAGTAGAAAAGCAAATGAGAACAATGGAAGTGATTCTGAAAACAGGAAGAACAAAAAGTTCATAGTCATTGACTCAGAAGTACAAGCCCTCATAGTCTGAGTTCAATTTGTAGCCAGAGTTGATGATGAAGGGCTAAAACTACAGCATCTTATCTGTAGAAATGTATCAACTAATGAAGCAATGAAACCACCAACAGGTAAGTGGCTTAAAAAAAAATACTGCCTTTTGCACACCAAGTATAAGAAAGAAGTAAAAAAAAAAAAAAAAAAAAAAAAAAAAAAAACAAAAGAATTCTTTGAAAGAGAGTAATGAATTAAAAACTTGACAGAAGCAGATGTTAACTATTTCTCACAGAACCAGCTTTGCAGGCTTCTCAGAAAATAGTATTTGAGGTGATGAAGCCCAGACATTGATACAGCTGCTGAGACATGATAGCAAGGATGTAGCAAAGACAATGACTTCGAAATGGTAATCTATACTGTGCTGGAGAATGTGGCTCCAATGCCTGTGTCTGGTGAAACCATGGTTCCCCCTATTTGGAAACCTACTAATGAGATGGAAGACTAACTCCTAGGAAAAAAATGACACCAGCCAAGTATTTCACCTTGAATCTAGAGGAATATAAAAACCCTCTTCATGTGGCCCTCGCTTAGTATAAGTATGATTTAAACACGATCGTGATGGGAAGAAACAGTTCTTGTATTTTCTCAGCTTCATGGTCAGTGAACACAACTGTGAACTTATAAAACTGTAAAGGATTATGCTGTCCATAAATGTGTCTGGAGCTAGGATTTGGGGTAGGATTATCTTCAGATGGCACAGCTGCAATGCCTCAAAAACATTCTGGATTTCGTTACCCAGTTAGGAACTTGTGCCAGAATGTAAATCAACACACCCCTTCCTTCGTCAAGAAATTTTTGCTACAAAAGTCAGCTGAACAAAATGGAAAATTCAAAGATCTGAAATCTCTTTCTTTCATAGAAAGTTTAAATTTCATTTTGATGTCAGAGGATAAGTTGTTGGAAGTGGCTACTGATAAAGGATTGAAGACAAATTTTGCACCATTTTGTATAAAAATTCTAAATGAACAACCCAAATTTTAAACGAAAAACCCTATTTTCTGCTTAAATTACTCTGAAATATCTTCTTCTGTTCTGTCAAAATACCCCAGTAAGACTTGTTTCCTTACTGTAAGTGTTATTAAAACAAAGCATTTGGAAAGCTTAGATGTACATTGCTACCTACAAGTAGCATGTTATCATCAACTCAACCAACCTTGGAGAGTGAGTAAACAAGTTCATTTGTCACATAAAAACCCTTAAATACTGATGTGAGTGGTGCTGTTCAAATGATGCAGACAAGCATCTAATATATGGAATCTTATTTCATTCATAAATTTTTATTTAGTTATGACTTTGCAACAATCAAAAGTTAGAAACATAGTAAGGACTGACTGGGTTAAATTGTCTGTACATACACTTTCAAGAACAATATGTTCAATTTTTATAATTGTTCCCCTTTCTTGTTCTGCTCATTTGTATTAAAATGTATGTCTAACAATCTAGTAATAAATGAATCTAATAAAAAATTGGACTTGTATTTTGTATGTCTTTGTTTTAAATTCTTTATTGTATTAAAAGAAGTATTCATCTGGGGTGAAGTATTCATCTGGGTGGCTCAGTGGGTTAAGGCCTCTGCTTTTGGCTCAGGTCATGATCCCAGGGTCCTGGGATCAAGCCCCGCATCAGGCTCTCTGCTCAGCAGGAGGCCTGCTTCTCTTCCTCTCTTTCTCTCTCTCTCTGCCTACCTCTCTGCCTACTTGTGATCTCTGTCTGCCAAATAAATAAATAAAATCTTTAAAAAAAAAAAAAGAAGTATTCATCTGTAACAGATTAAAAAGGGAAAAAGGGGGGGTGGCTAAAATCCTTTACAATAGAGTATTCTGCTTTAGAGGGCCAATATGGTACCGGGGAATCCATGGGACCACCAGAGTATGCTTACTTGGAATCTACCATCCTAGTCCTCAGAGAATTCTAGATCCAAAGACCCTGAGGCTATGTCAAGGACCCATGCAAGCGTCTTTTCTGGGAGAATACTGCTGAGGGTGACTAGTGTTTTCAGTGCGCAAAGCCCTAGACCCTGAGTGCTTATGAGTATATAGGCAGAGCTAAGATATATAGGCCGTGCATGCTGAAGGCCCCTTACGGTGGGAAGTGGAAAAGAAGGAGACAGGCTAAGGGCTTAGACCCAGCTCATTCAGTGGCATCATGGTCCAGCATGAACTCCACAACATTCAACATTTAAATACATCATCTTAATCTGGGTGATGATATATTCAATGCACAGAAAATGAAACCATCAACAAAACAAAAAAGTAACCTACTGAGTAAGAGAAGATATTTGCAAATGACATATCTGATAAGGGGTTAATATTCAAAATATATAAAGAACTCATACAACTCGACACCAAAAAAATCAAATAATTTGATTAAAAAATGGATAGAGGAACTGAATAGACATTTCTCCAAAGAAGACATACAGATGGCCAACAGACACATGCTCATTATCACTAATCATCAGGGAAATGCAAATCCAAACCACAAAGAAAATATCACATGACACCTGTCAGAATGGCTAGAATTAAAAAGGCAAGAAATAACAAGTGTTTGGTGTGGATGTGGAGAAAAAGGAACTCTCACGCACTGTTGGTAGCCATGTAAATTGGTACAGCCACCATGGGAAACAGTTCCTCAGAAAATTAAAAATGGAAAAACTGTAAGATCCAATAATTCAACTACTGGATATTTACCCCAGGAAAATGAAAACCTTAATTTGAAAAGATAGATGCACCTACACCTATGTTTATTGCAGCATTATTTACAATTGCCAAGAAAGAGAAGCAACCCAAATCAGTGGATGAGTGGATAAAGAAGATGTGGTATACATCTACACTGGAATATTACCCAGCTATAAAAATGGTAAGGGGCTCCTGGGTGGCTCAGTCATTAACCGTTTGCCTTCCGCTCAGATGGTGATCCCAGGTTCCTGGGATAGAGCCCTACATCAGGCTCCCCGCTCTGCGGGAAGCAGGCTTTTCCCTCTCCCACTCCCCCTGCTTGTGTTCTCTCTCTTGCTGTCTCTCTCTCTGTCAATTAAATAACTAATTTTTTTTAAATCTTAAAAAAAAAAATGAGATCATGTCATTGGTGACAACATGGATGGATCTAGAAGGTATCATGCTAAGTGAAATAAGTGAGTCAGAGAAAGCCATATACCATGTGACTTCACTTATATATGGAGTCTAAAAAACAAAACAAATGAATAAACAAAAAGCAGAATCAGACCTGTAAATACAGAGAACAAACTGGTGGTTGCCAGAGGGGAGGGGTCAGGACATGAGCAAAATGGGTGAAGGGAAGTGGGAGACACAGGACAGGCTGCCAGTTCTGGAATAAATATGTCACGGGAGTAAAGGTACAGCATGGGGAATATAGTCAGTGACATTGTGATGGTTGTGTGTGCTGACAGATGGTAGCTGCACTTGGAGTGAGCATCTAGCATGGAGAACTGTGGAATCACTATGTGGTACACCTGAAAGTAATGGAACATTATGTACCAAATCTAAGGTCTGTCTGTCAAGGCAAAATGATCTAATGTATTTATTTAACAGCTGCTACCTTCATTTATAGCTTTCAAAGTTTTAGACATCTGGATTGTGGGCCTCCATTTTGTTCTTTGGTCTGGGCCACACAAGCACTGAGGGAGGACCTATCCAGGATATACATCAAAACCAGAGCCCTGCATCTGGCAGCGCAGAGGGGATATTTGGAGCTGAGGGAGAGGGAGGAAACTGTGAACAGGTGAAGTCCTATATTCACAGGCTTGGCCCAGAGTAAGCTCTCGATACCAAGGGAGCAGCTGAATTACATGGGGAGGGAATACCAAGCCAGAACAGCAGACTCTCAGGGGAACCTTGGAAACAAAGTCCAGAGATACAGAAGGGGAGGAGAGAGTGTCCAGCACACCCACAGGGCCTGGCAGGTGGTAAGTAAGTGCTCAGTAAATGTGAATGGATTTGAAAAATATCCCGGAAAGGAGACTAGGAAGGAGCTCTTCACACACTGAATGCAGCAGAAAGGTCGAGGGGGATGAGAGCTGATTGAATTCAGTCAGGAAATACCTTTAAATGATTGTTTCAACCCACAGGAAGTGAGCTGGCAAGAGATTAAGAAACTGTGGTATTTCTCTTTTTAGTTGAGTTTAAGAACTCTGGTGGAAGCTCCTCTCTTTCGAAATTAAGCAGACAATGAAAGAGATAAAATAGTAGCTTGAGGGACTTGCGAGGTTGAAAGAAAGTTCTTCTGTGTGGCTGAGAGAAAGAGCAGTGGGGAGGAAAGGATGATTCCCGGAGCAAGAATCCCGAAGAAGGGTGGGAGGAGAAATCAAAAGAAAAAGACGTAGAGGTCGGTTTTAGAAAAGAAAGAAAAGAACGTTCTGCCTGAGGCGAGAGGACGCTGGAGGGATAAGTGATAAGAATACGGAGACAGTTCCAGTTCGAAAGATGAAAAACTGAAGTGCTTGAAGTTTGTGCAGGGGAACTTCAGCTTCCGGAGGAGCAAATAGCACAGCCCACGGGTGGGAAGCATGGTACCTTCTGTGCCGTGGGTGATGCCGTAGGGGGACTCACACATTCTAGCCCCCCAGCTGGCTTACCTTCCTATATGACATACGATCCCCAGGCCAGATTTAACCTACGGTGACCTGAGAACCAGGAATGGTTTCCATGTTCGTTTGTTTGTTTTTACTGTGGTAAATTATATCAAACATATTATTTACCATTTTAAAGTATGCAATTGAGGGGCGTTAAGTACATTCACAAAGGACGGCCGTACGCTGATTTATCATGGACGTTACCTGTCTTTGAGGTGATGTGGATGGGCCTGTAGAAAAGGAGGGGGAATGTTCTAGACCCGGAGGTAATTATTCAGAATTCTAATCTCGGTTAATTCTGTGTGTATGCTGAGGAAGTCACTTCACTGAGAGCTGCTCCCCTTTCTTCCAGCCAGCATTACGCTCTTGAAAAAACAAAGTGCTCAAATTAGAATGCTTGCTTTATTGTTATTTGTGCGTGCTCTTTCTTTTCCCACATAGCCGTGCAGGTGAGTAATCGTGACATCACCACACACACACACACACACTCCTTATATGAACTCTGCTACAGGAATGCACATGATGTTCAGAACTCTGCTTTTTTTTCCCCCCTATATGATTAATCTCTCTATTATTAGAGATTTTCTTCCTGATTTGAACATACATTCCTATTAAGAGACTATTTCTTAACATTGCTATCCCCTTGTCCCCTCTCCCATAAAAAGGAAATTTTTCCAGTCTTACTCCATGTGAGAGACGTTGGGTATAGGGAAATGGAGAAATGAAGAAACCGATTTAAAATAGAATAAAGGGGAAAACAGCACCCACTTCCTCAAAGCTGGCCAAGTGACTCCTGAAATCAGAACAGATGAAACAAGACCCAGAAAGCTGGAAGTAGTCCTAAGTGAGAGGTCGGGAGGGAAAATAAGAGGTCTGTCAGAGAAAGCACGCTCTTGCTGAGGTGAGAAGGGGGTTTTCTCTCGCAGTCCATACCCAGGAGACCAGGTCACTTGGACCCCCTTTATTGTAGGCCGAGAGCAGCTTGTGCAATTGCTTTGGTCCCAGCTGGCTTGTGACAGGCAACATCAGATATCTGAGAAATAATCAGCTGCTTGCCCTTCGTTTTCTGCCGACAATTAGACAATTGTGGGTGCAATTATTTGCGTGTAACAACAGATAATTATGGCTAAAGAACTACCTGCCTTGTGAAAGGGACTAGATAGAAGTGGGGCCCCTTTAATGAGTTAGTGTTTAAAATCCGAGCACGGATATAATTTGATTAGTGGAAAGACACCCCTGGCTGCTTTGAAATGACATTTTAATTTTTATTTTATTTATTTATTTATTTTTTAAAAATATTTTATTTATTTATTTGACAGAGAGATAGAGATCACAAGTAGGCAGAGAGAAGAGGAAGCAGGCTCACTGCTGAGCAGAGAGCCCGATGCGGGGCTCGATCCCAGGAACTTGGGATCATGACCTGAGCCGAAGGCAGAGGCTTTAACCCACTGAGCCAACCAGGCGCCCCTGAAATGACATTTTTATATTTTAACACATGCTTTTCCTAGCCCACCTGCGGGCCTCACTGCAGCATCGTTGGCATAGTACAATCCTAATTAAACTCTGCGTGAGACAGGACACCTCACAGCCAGACCGACCATGGATCCCAGCAGACCACAGGGGTTCTCGACAGCCAACACACAAAAGGCACAGATAAATGGCCCAAACGCCGGCATCTTGCTAGAAATGTAAAGACGTCCAGCCACCAAAGGGCATCCAGCGTGGGGCCGGACACATGGAAGGGGCACGTGGAAGGGACATGTCAAATGTTTCCTGACTCGAGGCTCCCTTCGGCCCCCACAGCATAGACAGCACGCCCTTACTTTAGCTTCTCGTGCTCTGTGTTTGTCCCCCTCCGTCAGCGTCTTGCGAGCTACGGTGGGGACAGACTCGTGCTATTTTCCTCTTTTAGTTTCCTCAGCTTATTTCTGTCCCTGGTGACAGAAAGCAAACTCACACTAGCTTTGGTCCAATAAAATGAAACAAAATGAGTGGCCAGCGGAGGCCAAGGGCTCCTGGCAGGGCTGTTTCCTTGCTTGCAGCCTCCTCAGTAAACGAGCCTCCTCCCCCTCCTGCGGGTGGCCGTGCTTCCTGTACCAGCTACTGGGTCTTTGCTCAGCCTGCAGAGGCTTGAGGCTGGGCCTACCATTTACCTAGAAAGGTAACTTTCTAACTGCTGTCAGTCTCGGTTTCTTTCTCTGTAAATGAGGGAAATAAAAGCAATACCTACCGTATTAGGTTATCGTAAAGATGACGTGAGCTAATAGATGAAAGGCCGTCACACAGAATGGCCCCATCCATGGAACCTGGGTTAGTGTTTGTTGTGTCTTTAATGGAGGAGGCAGGAGATAGGTATGACCACAAACAATTCTGGGCTTATTAAACACCCTACCTTAGTGACCCCCAAAGAAAGAGGGAACAGTTCTCTCTCCACATCCATCTAAGCAACCTGGGGGAAGGACTCTGATTAACCAAGTCTTGAGGGTTTACTGGATCTCAGGCACCATCGTAAGTAATTCACAGAATCTCCATGAATTTTCACCACAATATGGGTGGTGAAATTTCTCATTTCACAGATGAGTGAACCGAGTCATCCAGACATTTAGTGGAGAGTGTGCAGAGAAGGGCCACCTTTTTCCGTAAAGAGCTGGATAGGAGATATTTCAGGCCCAGCAGGCCATCTGGTCCCCGTCACGGCTACTCAACTGTGTCGGAGCGTGAAAGCAGCAGCAGACAATATGTAAACAAACGGACATGGTTGTATTCAAATAATACTTGTCATCAGAATTTGAATTTTATAATATCCATGTGTCAGGAAATACTATTCTTCTTTTGATATTTTCCCCCCAATGATTTAAAAATATAAAAACCATTCTGAGCTCAAGGGCCATACAAAAATAGGCAGCAGGCTGGATTTGGCCCTTGAGCTGTTGTTTGCTGACTGACGAGTCACTCGCTCAAAGAGGCACAGTTAAAAATGGCGGACCCTGGCCTTGGGCCCAGGCAGCGTGACTCTGGAGTCCCCTCCCTTACCCACATCAGCCTCTCGTTGTGTAAAAATGTATTATTGTTGAAGAATTGAGTCAATGAGACTGGAAGGAAATGCTTCAGACTTTGAAATAAGCAGAAGAGACTACTGGACAGGATCTCACTGGAATGTCAGAACCTCTAAGGATGTGGCTCGGCCATTTCATGCTCTCTCTCTCTCTGATCAAGCTGATAACTCTGTAAATAATTCCTGACTATAGATGTGCTGGTAAATTCTGTCTGGTGGAGGACCAACCCTCTTCCCACCATGAAAAGTCAGTTTTGTATTCACGAGTAAATTCTTTTCAATATTTCTCATCTCTAGGGGTGCCTGGGTGGCTCAGTTAAGAGCCTGCCTTTGGCTCAGGTCATGATCTCAGGGTCCTGGGATTGAGCCTCATATCAACGAAACACATCCTCTCCTAGAGCTTCCAGAAGGAATGCAACCTCTGGTTTTACTCATAAGATCCTTTTCAGACTTCTCAACTTTAAAACCATAAGATCATAAATTTATGTGATTTTAAGCCACAAAATTTGTGATAATTTGTTACAGCAACAATAGGACTCCAAACAGCAGAGAGACTGATTCTCTCTCTCCTTCTGCCTCTTCCCTCTCGCCCCCACTTGTGCTCTCTCTCTCTCTCTCTCTCTCTCAAGCACTCTCTCTCTCAAATAAATAAAATCTTTAAAAAATAAATTTCTCATCTCTAAATATGTCTGTTCTTTGGCTTCTCCTTTGAGCTGGTTGTTACATCTGCTTGGTTCCCCCAGTAAGTCATGAGTTAAAATGAAATCTTTAACCCGTATTTATTTGCCATCTGAATGAGTCAAGATTTTACCTTTTTAAAAAATTATCCTTTAGCAGCTTGGGCGGCCCTCCAGGAGGTGCCCAATAGACTCACCTGACAGTCAGGTAAACACCGCTCACAGAAATGGTGCATCTCCCATGCAGTGTAAATCCAGGCACACCTTTTCTTGAGTTCTAAAGGTAAACAGAAAGTGGCAATAGAACTCTGCGTGCTTCCTGGTTTTCTAATTTTAATTTGATCTCTATTCATTTTGTGTTTTGATTTGTTTACAGCCAATAAATTTTTCCCCAGTGGTGACAGCATGATTGGGAATTTAGTTTATGGCCTGATTATGTATTTATTTTGTAAAGGGATTATAGGATTATCGAGATCTATTCTCTGTTAGGTGGTTTGTTAGTCCTTTTTACGCTTGTCCATTTGACTACTTTCTGCTAAATCAGAGATAGAAAGAGATTTGAAGATGCTAGGCTGCTGGTTGTGAAGATAAGATCAGGGGGCCACAAGCCACAGAGTGCAGGTGGCCTCTAGAAACTGGACAGGGCAACGAAACACATCCTCTCCTAGAGCTTCCAGAAGGAATGCAACCTCTGGTTTTACTCATAAGATCCTTTTCAGACTTCTCAACTTTAAAACCATAAGATCATAAATTTATGTTATTTTAAGCCACAAAATTTGTGATAATTTGTTACAGCAACAATAGGACTCCAATACAGACTCTTTAAGAATATATCCTTCTTGGGCTGCCTGGGTGGCTGTTGGTTAAGTGTCTGCCTTTGGCTCAGGTCTTGATCCCAGGGTCCCGGGATTCAGTCCCACATTGGGATCCTTGCTCAGCGGGAAGCCTGCTTCTCCCTCTGCTTGCTGTTTCCTTGCTTGTGCTCTTTCTATCGCTCACTCGGACAAGTAAATAAATAAATCTTTTTTTTAAAAGCGCCTGGATGGCTTAGATGGTTAAGCATCTGCCTTCAGCTCAGGTCATGATCCAAGGGTCCTGGGATTGAGTCCCGCATCAGGCTCCCTGCTCAGTGGGGAGCCTGCTTCTCTCTCTCTCTCCCTTCACTGCTCCCCTTGCTTGTGCTCTTTCACTCTCTCTCTCTCAAATAAATAAATAAAATCTTAAAAAAAAAAAAAAAAGAACATATCCTCCTTTCTCAAGGTATAATTAGGGAAATCTATTCCAACTGAGGCCTGCAAAGTCATTTTTGAGAACGATGCTCATTTAATCGGGTATTGCAAGCATTTTTAAGGAAAAGGAAAGACAATAAGGAAAAATGTAAGGCTTTGAAATAAGACACCACTGGATATTCTTTCAGCAAAACGCTGGAACCACCAGAAACTCTCTGGCTCAATAGGGATGTGCCCTGTGTTTTAACTAAGCTATTTTACAACTCTGTTGGTCCAGAGAGACATGCAAAGAAATTCTATCCAGTGATGGAACAACAAAAGCCAGGTCTACATCTATTTGCAAATTCATTTTGATATTCCTGATCTAGAAATACATCTGCTTGTTGGATTCTTCTATGAATCACTCATAACATCTGCCTGATTCCTTCAGTAAATGATGAGTTAAATAGAATCTTTCATATATATTCATTCCATATCTGGAAGTTATAATTTAATCTCTTTCTTTCTTTTTTAAAAAAGATTTTATTGGGGTGCCTGGTGGCTCAGTGGGTTAAAGCCTCTGCCTTCGGCTCAGGTCATGATCCCAGGGTCTGGGGATCCAGCCACACATCGGGCTTTCTGCTCAGCGGGGGGCCTGCTTCCCCCCTCTCACTCTGCCTACCTCTCTGCCTATTTGTGATCTCTGTCTGTCAAATAAACAAATAAAATCTTTTTTTTAAAAAAAATATTTTATTTCCTTATTTGGAGAAAAAGTGAGAGAATGAGCAAGGAAAGTGGCAGAGGCAGAGGGAGAAGCAGATTCCTGGCTGAGCAGGGAGCCTGACATGGGACTCAATCCTAGGACCCTGAGATCATGATCGGGGCCAAGGGCAGATGCCTAACCGACTGAGCAACCCAGGCGTCCCATGATTTTACTCTTTTGAAAATTATCCTTTTTTAAGATTCTGCTGTTATTAATATTCTTATATATGTTCCTTTAGGGAAACTCCATATTTTGTGCAGTCCATTTTATGGGCAGGTAGCTCTAATTATTAAAAGCATACTTCATCTATTAACTCAAAATTAGCATCCCTCTAATTTCACTTATTTGTCCTAAGAGTGAAATAAGATAATCCTAGAGATTTGTATTTGTATTTTTATTTTTTAAAAGATTTTTTTCTATGTATGTGAGTAAGAGAGAGCGCATGAACAGGGGGAGGGGCAGAGGGAGAAGCAGTCACCCCGCTGAGCAGGGAGCGCAACGAGGGATTTGGTCCCACGACCCTGGGATCATGACCTGAGCCACAGGCAGATGCTTGCCAACTGACCCACCCAGGCACCCAGATATGCCCTTTTAGAATATTTAGAGATATGTGTCTATCTGAGGCCCATTTCTCTACCCAGACTTTCTCACTCCCCTGTCCTTTCTTTCCTGACCAAGTCACTTAATTCATTTTCTTCCTCCTGGCTGTCATCCCTCTTGTCATTCAAAAAGTAATTTTTCTGCCAAAAAGACTGCAGAATTAGGAAAAGGCTTTCTATACTACCTCCTCCAACAACATATGTATATGCACACACTCATTCACACACTCTTAAAAGAATTCTAGCCAGGAATGCCTGGGTGACTCAGTCTATTAAGCATCTGCCTTTGACTCAGGTCATGATCGCAGGGTCCTAGGATCAAGTCCCACATCCGGCTCCTTGCTCAGCAGGAAGCCTGCTTCTACCTCTGCCCCTTCCCCTGCTCATGCTCTCTCTCACTTTCTCTCTCTCTGACAAATAAATAAAATCTAAAAAAAAAAAAAAAAAGTTCTAGCCACTACAAGGACAATGATAAAACACTAAAATTCAGGACATATTAGAAATACAAGTCATGGGTGCCTGGATGGCTCAGTCGGTTAAGGATCCAACTCTTGATTTCAGCCCAGATCATGATCTCAGGGTTGTGAGATTTAGCCCCGGGATAGGCTCCAAGCGCAGCGTAGAGTGTGCTTGAGATTCTCTCTCTCTCTCTCCTTCTCCCTGTGCCATACACTTGTTCTCTGTCTCTGTCTCTCTCTCTCTCTCAAATAAATATATATACATATATTTTTTTAAAAAGGGAAAAAGTACAAGTCGTATGTCCTACTCAGTCCCACCATTTCTGGCCCATTGCACTCCCAGTTTTCCTAGTCCTTGTCCTGCCAATCAGTTAGTCCCCACCTAGTGTGTTTGGCCAGGCTAATCACAGAGATTGTCATCCAAGGGAGTCTATGGTCACAATGACCTTGGTCTATTGAAATACTTTGTTCTGGGGTGCCTGGATGGCTCACTTGGTTTAGCATTTGACTTCAGCTCAGGTCATGATCCTGGAGTTGCATGATCCTGGAGTCCCACAACCAGCTTTCTTCTCAGTAGGGAGTCTCTGTCTGCTTCTCCCTCTGCCGTTCACCCTGTTCATTCTTTTTTTCTCTCTTTCTCTCAAGTAAAATCGAAGGAAGGAAGGAGAGGAGAGGAGGGAGGAAGAAAGAAAGAAAGGAAGGAAGAAAGAAATGCTTTGTTTTACCAGGATCTGCCTCCAAATATGGAGCACCCCAGGAGAAGAAGTTCTTTCTTATTTCTTATTTCTTAGCCCCTATCCTCAAATGCATTCTGTGAGTTTCACGCTATCCTGAATAGTTACTTCCTTGGGTTTACCTAGAATTTTCTGGTTCTTTCTCTGGTCTACTGCAGTGGTTTTCAAAGTGTGGTCCCTGGACCAGCAGTATTGACATCACCTGGAAGCTTCTTGGAAATCAAAATTCTCAAGCCTACCCCCAACCTACTGCATGAGAAACTCTGGGGGTGAAGTCCAGCAACCTGTGTTTTAACAATCTCTCCAGATAATTCTAATGCAAGTTCAAGTATGAGAACCACCCACCAACAGCTTCTTTACCAGGAGGCAGAGGTCTGATTCTGCTCCATCATCCACTTGGGGGCTAGGATCCTGGGACTCTGGCTGCATGTCAGAAGCCGCACTATGAGGCCTGTTTCCCTCCTCTGCTTCTCCAGGCTATCTTTTCCACTTTTTTCTGTTGATAAGCCTTGTCCTGACTGGACCGCCCACCAGGTTCCTCTTTCTGGCATGAGGATGAACTCAACTTTGGCACAGAAAGCAGAGCTGATGCACAACACCCCGAACAGAAGGAAGTTGTTCCTGAACCAGTGCTCCAGCTCAGCACGTCCCCAAAGACATCCTCTCCCAACTCTGGCCCTTGTGGTATTGTCAGATAATAAGAAATATATATTTGGTCTTCCTCCCTAGTTCCTGGCACAGAATTCCCTAAACCCCAGCAATTTCCTAAGTCCTAAGAGGAGAAAGGAACAACTTCTGTTATAATATGTAGTTTCTGTCCCTGGTTCCTGAAATAGCTCTGATGTGTGAAATGTGAAAGGAGCATCTTTTATGATTTCTAATAAGCCCCTTCCTACCACAAATGAATTTATGTTAATAAGGTGACTTTCGAAAAGGATGGGGACTGTTCTCCAGAGGAGGATGTGATTAGAGGGTTGGCCATGTGACTAGAGGGTTAGAACTCTTAGTCCTACCTTCACACGGCCAACTCCAAGGAGAGGAGAAGGGGAGAAGTGATTATGGCCAATGATGTAATCAATCATGCCCACCTAATGAAACCTCCAAAAAGTCCTAACTGAGAGGGTTTGGACACGTAGGGAAGCACATCCACCTGATGGGAGGGTGGCATGCCTGGAGAGGGCTTGCAAGCTCCGAGCTCCGTGCATACCTCGCCCTATGAATCTCTTCTATCTGGTTGTTCCTAAGTAGTATCCTTTATAATAAACTGGCATATGTAAATGTTTCCCTGAATTCTGTGAGCCGTTCTAGCAAATTATCAAACTTCAGGAGAGTCATAGGAACCTCTGATTTGGAGCCAAGTCAGACAGAATTGTGGGTAACCTGGAGACCCACTACTTGGGTTTGGCATCTGAAGGGAGGGCAGTCTTGGATGCCTGGGTGGCTAGTCTGTTAAGTGTCTGCCTTCAGTTCAGGTCATGATCCCAGGGTCCTGGGATCGAGTCCTACATGGGGCCCCCTGCTCATCACGGAGCCTCCTGCTCCCACTACTTGTGAGCTCTCTCTCACTCGCAAATAAATACACAAGATATTTTTTTTAAATGAAGGGCGGGCAGTCTTGTGGGACTAAATTCTTCTTTTTTTTTTAAAGATTTTATTTATTTATTTGACAGACAGAGATCACAAGTAGGCAGAGAGGCAGGCAGAGAGAGAGAGAGGAGGAAGCAGGCTCCCTGCAGAGCAGAGAGCCTGATGTGGGGCTCGATCCCAGGACCCTGGGATCATGACCTGAGCCGAAGGCAGAGGCTTTAACCTACTGAGCCACCCAGGCGCCCCGGAACTAAATTCTTAATCTGTGGGGTCTGACACTGTCTCAAGGCAGATAGTGGTTGAATTGAATTATAGGATACCCAGTTGGTGTCAGCAGAGAATTGGAGAATAGATGGGTGTGAGAAACCTGCAATTTGCTGTCTCAAGTGCTGTGAGGAGAGAGGGAAAGTGCTGTGAGGAGAAAGGGGTGCCTGGGCAGCTCATCCCTCCTTTCCCACTTCAACCCTACAAAACAGGAGAAATCCTCCAGAACTATCCTTTTAGACTCCCTGACAAAAAAACAAGACTCATTATGCATTTCTCTGTTTACTGGTTTCCTTACAATATGCATAGATTTTGTTTATGTCAGGAAGGGGAGGAGCTGATTTTATTTTAAAAAGCAAAATAAAAAAGTTGAGGCAATGATCCCAGTGTTGCAAGAAAGAAAGGCATCTGTGGGTGCGTGTGTGTGTGCCCATGCATGCAAGACACTGGTGTTGGTCATTGCTGGTGATAGGATTATAGGTGATTTTAATGGCTTACTTGCCTTCTCATCACTTTCTGACTCTTTACAAAAATCACTGAAGCCAGATACATCATGCATAACATCCTCATATTCCTTCTTATTTCATGATACCTCAATGATCCATCACATTGTAAAGAAAGCATGAGTTTCTCACCGTCTTTAAGTCAAATAGACTTCTCTGAGGTCCAGCAGTACAGCAAATAATCTTCAAAACACTTATCAGAGCCCCACAGATGAAAGCCTATGGAGCCAAGGATCTGGACCCAAATGGAGGCCCTGCAGTTGTATTCCCAGGACACTGAACAGTGCCTGACCCACCGACGGTGCTGAGTAAGTGGACATAGCACTCAGCAGCCTGTTTTCCAGAAGTTGTCCTCTATTACACTGTACATGGATTTTGCTCTCCTTTTGGTCCAATTCAGTTGGCTTCTAAAGAAGGAAACCTCCCTCTCTGTTTACCAGGCAGAACTTAACACAGACGAATGCCTCATTCTTGAAGAAAGTGGTGGAAACTATATACACTTCATGGTCAGACAGACCAGGCACCAAATCTCAGCCTCCCGAGAACAACCAAAGTCGGCTCATCAAGGAAATTCTGCATACATCTGTGTACAAAGGTACCTGGAGTGGAGGAGCTTACCATCCAGCTGGGTACCTCCCAGGGGTTCTGTTTTCTCCTCTGTCAAATGGGGCCAGTAATTACTAGGCAGGGTTGCTCAGAGCCTTAAATCAAACAGTGCACAGAAAATGCCTGGGTGGTTGGCAGACAGCTATTTTTATTCTTATTGCTGTTGAATTTAAAGACAAATGACTACCCTCTAATGTTTTCTGAACTCTAATTGAAATCAACAAATACTGTCTGAGTCCCTATTTTATATCAGGTTCTGCACTGGGTATGGGCCTTCTAGATTAGGAAGGGGGAGGGTATAAATCTTCTACTGTGTTCTTAAAATCATCACCTATAGCTTTACGAAAGTAATTGTGTTTTCCTTGGCAGTATCAGCCCGGAGATGTGGAGTCAAAGATACAGGGGCGCCTGGGCGGCTCAGTTGGTTAAGCATCTGCCTTTGGCTCAGGTCATGATCCCAGGGTCCTGGGATTGAGCCCCCGAATTGGGCTCCCTGCTCAGCAGGGGAGTCTACTTCTCCCTCCCCCCCTCCCCCTGCTTGTGCTCTCTCCCTCTCTTTCAAATAAATAAATAAATAATCTCTTTTCAAAAAGAAAACCTTTTTCTGACACTCGTTACAGTGGTGAGGAAGGCTATATGTAAGACTATTACAATGGAGGTATAGTAATAAGTGAGAGATTCAGCTCAACTCCACATACAGCAGAGACATCTGGGGACTTATCGACCATGAGCCGAGTGAGGGGTCAGTGGATGGAAAATTGCTAAGAGGAGACATGAAGGGTGGGATTTACCTGGATTCTTGCTCCAGCTGGGCTGAGTGGCTGGGTGGGGCAAAGCCGGGGCTGGGGCCAAGGTTGAGGCCTCATCAAAAAGTCTCAGGAAAGGGGTGCCTGGGCAGCTCAGTCAGCTAAGCATCTGATTCTTGGTCTCAGCTCAGGTCTTAATCTCAGGGTTGTGAGTTCAAGCCCCATGCTGGTCTCCATTCTGGACTGCACAATGGGCCTGGAGCCTACTTTAAGAAAACAAAAAAAGAAAAAAATGGCTAAGAGAAGCTTCACTGATTTTTGGTCAAGGAGAGACTCTTTATCATGATGTTGCCTGTTTTAAAATGTGACTTTTGGAACTGAACAATGTAGCATAGACCAATGCAGGGCCTAGAGGAACTATGTCCTTTCTTGAGTGGATGTTAAATTTCCCTACTGTCCACGGTTGACATTAGATTGCTGTGTAGCCATAGAACCCCATTCTGTGCCTGGCTTAGAATTAAGATCTCAGGCAAGGAGAT
Organism: Mustela putorius furo; assembly: GCF_011764305.1. Taxonomy (NCBI): domain Eukaryota; kingdom Metazoa; phylum Chordata; class Mammalia; order Carnivora; family Mustelidae; genus Mustela; species Mustela putorius. The sequence goes on along the minus strand of NW_025422368.1, from coordinate 43,450,713 downwards.
TATCGGGTGCTTTCTCACAAGAACCCTTCTCTTTCTGATCTATCCATCATCTTACTACTCAAATTATCTTTCTCAAATATAGACCTGAGCAACCTCTGATTGTCCACTGAGTAAATCTACCACCTCAGCATAGCACATAAGCCAACACAACGGATTGATTAGTTTGAGGGAATCCCCCCAAATCTGAGAATCCCAGGTCTAATTCAAACCATCTGTGCTGAAGCAGAGTACTGGGGGGAGGGAGGGATTCTCCAGAGAAATAGGACCAGTACCATAGACAGATAGCTAGATTGATCTAAAGAGAAGATTTATTATAAGAACTCATTCATGAGGTGATGGAGACCAGTAGTCCCATCATCTGCCATCGGCAAGCTGGAGGACCAGGAAAGCTGGTGGTCTAATTTAGCCTCATCCAAAACCCTGTGAATTGGAGAGTTAATGGCGCAAGTTCCCAGCTGAGTCTAAAAGCCAAGAACCAGGAGCTCCCATGTCCAAGAGCAGAAGATGGACGGACATCTCAGTTCAAGCAGAAAAAGCTAATTCATCCTCTCTCCGCCTTTTTTTTGTTGTTGTTCTATTACGACCCTCCATGGGTTGGATGACTCCCACATTGGGGAGGGTCATCTGCTTTACTAAGTTCACCTTTTCAAATGCTAGCCTCTTCTAGCCTCTTCTAGAAACTATGTTTTACCAGCTATCTCGATATCCCTTTAGCCCCATCAAACTGACACATAAAATTAACCATCACAGGAGGGGTGGCCTTGAGGTGACTTGAGGGAGTAGCGGTGGGCTTCTATCCAAGACCCCAGAGAAATCAGGGCACAGACACCAAGAGCCATGTCGTGGAGGGTTGTTGAGACCAAAACCAGTCAAGCGAGTCCTGAGGTGATCAGGAGTGCTGGGTAAAGGCAAGTTAAACACTAACTCATGGTGAAGGACGTTTCAAGGAATGGGGGTGGGGGGAAGGGGGGGGAGGATGGGGTGGGGGGAGAGCAATGAATACATCCATCCAGGCAGGTAGGGGATAGGTGAGGGGTTCTGGAGATGCAGTGGAGCTCCTACAGCGGCTCCCCCTCATTTTAGAAGCATGAGTCTGTGTGCACAGGACAGGTTTCATCACAGGTCCTGTCATCGTTTTGACAGAATGGGACATTTTGAGTCTTTAAGACAGAAAACTGGAAATTAGAACAGGGCAAATAAGGTCTTATCTCACGTGTCACCTCTGATGGGCCACTGGCTATGGGCATCCTGGGTTGAGAAGGATTCTGAAGATGTGCTTATTTTTAAGAGGATAAAGAATAAGAAACAAGGGACAGAAAAATAGAAAACAAATAAGGATCAAAAATACAAGTCCAAAGCCCAGTGTTGGCTTAGCATTTGAGGATTGGCTGACTGGGTATACAGTAGTCTCCCCCTTATCTGTGGGGGATACGTTCCAAGACCCCCAGTGGATGCCTGAGACTGTGGATAGTACCAAACCTTATATATACCATTTTTCCCTTTACATCCGTACCTATGATGATAAAGTTTAATTTATGAACTAGGCACAGTGAGAGAATAATAAAAAGTAAAAATAAAATAGAACAAATATAATAATACACTGTCATAAAGGTTATGTGAATGTGGTCTCTTTCTCAAAATATCTGATTGCACCGCATTCAGTCTTCTTGAGCTGATGTGAGAAGGTAAGAAGCCCGCAGGATGACAGGAGGCGAGGTGAATGACAAAAGAGTGTTAGGCTACTGTTGACCTTCTGAACTCACATCAGAGTAGGATCTACTACTTCAGGACGTGGGTAACCGAAACTGGGAAGTGAAACATGGATGGTGGGGTTGGCAGGGTGGATTTCTGCACTATGTTTCTGGTCAAGCAAAACATTCACAGGGACGCAAAAATGATCCAAGTCTCAGTCTGCCGACGTGACACCTGAGCCGGAGTGGCTCCATCTTGGGCCTGGAAATTCGTTTCAACAGACTGGACAGCAGTGCCACCTTCCCTGTTCCACACTACGGCACTCGGCAGCCCAGTGACCCTGGCCTCACAAGCATGTGTCGTCGTGGGCGGAGTGCTTCACCATCAAACACTGCTTCTGTGAGCTACCTCGAGCCTACAGTGGATGTGGCCTCTGACGGATGCTGAGGAGAGCCTGTGAGAGGCCCGAGAGTTTGCTGCCGCAGCCCCAAAGACAGCTTGAGAACCAGGGCCTTGGTAGCCACTTCATCCCCTGTTACACTAACAGCTCTGTTTTCCCTTTAAAAAGGGATTTTCCTGTTTTCTTATTTCATCTTACTGGCCAGTCACTCGACCGGTGGAATACACTCGCTGAAAATAGAAAAGAAAAAAAAAAAAGTAATAATTTGACTGTTAGAAGGAAAGGATAAAAAATGAACTCAAGAAGTCTTAGAAAATGAGACAAGAAACCATGATCTTACTAAATCATCCAACACATGTCAAAGTGTGTCCTAAAAGACATTTTTGTTTTCCTTTTTGAATCGTGGCCAACGGCTGTCGTTTGGTTTTGACTGACAGCTCGGAGACTGGAACAGGGTGGCAGAGGGGGGATTGGTGAAGTCACACTCCCAGGGCAACACGCAGGGGTTTTTTGTGGGGTGCGAGGTGGTTTTTGTTTTTTGTTTTTAGTCTTTAAAAACCAAAGAAGAGAGAGAAGGACAATGAGAGTGACAATGTCACTCCCCTCACATACATAGCTTTTTTTTTTTTTTTTTTTAATTACACATTTGGCAAATATATTGCCTTGGCTCAAGGCAGTGATGTTTGCCTCAAAACTGCTTTAATGCAGGGCCTTAAAGAAACAATGGATGGGGGCGCCTGGGTGGCTCAGTGTGTTAAGCCACTGCCTTCAGCTCAGGTCATGATCTCAGGGTCCTGGGATCGAGTCCCGCATCGGGCTCTCTGCTCAGCAGGGAGCCTGATCCCCCCTCCCTCTCTGCCTGCCTCTGCATCTACTTGTGATCTCTCTCTTTCAAATAAATAAATAAAATCTTTAAAAAAAAAAAAATAGAAACAATGGATGGTCAGAGCCCTGGCTAAAAAAGGATGAAAGGATGAAAGACCCTGTGTCTGGGTCTTTTAGGCCAGAAGAAGGTGAGAGGAAAGCCTTGCAGCAGCAGCAGTAGGGATCGGGATTACGCTGAGCTGTTACCTCCTCAGCCACAGGGAAGGAGGGACTGTTATTTTTAATGCAGGAGGAACCTAATTGCCCAAGTGAATGGGGCCCTCCTGGGTGGTGCCATAAAACTCCGTGAGTCACACAACCAAAAACTGAAAAAACATCCCGAGATCCATGAATAAGAGAGCGCTTTTTCAGAAACAGGGGTACATTGTTGCTTTTGGTTCCAGATTCCTGAATATGGGTTTCATGCTATAGAAATCTGAGCTGGTGGCAAAAGGAGCAAAAAAATGAAATGTGTTGAGCCCCTTGGTTCACAATCAGCATTTTCTTGTCGAACAAGGAAGGAGCAGGGGTTTATTTCTCCTCTGCAAGGCAGCTGCACTGACGCTTTAAGCAGCTGGCTCTAAGGTCAGCGATCAACTTGACATTGATAATTTCACAAGTGAAGTTAAACTCTTTGGGGCTTGCACAAAGACACTGGCCAGAAAGGGAGTGCTCCCGAGGACAGCCAGGGAGAAGAGCCAGCCCCCCTCAGCCTACGGAGGAGAAGGTGTAAACTAAAACAGAAAAAGACAAGGAATCAAATTTTAAATTACTAATTACCTATTTCATGCTGTGGCCAAGACACCTATCTGTTGAACATTTTCCCCCAGAGCCCAGGCAGGCTCTGGATTTGGGGCACTAGGAATGACTAGGTCAGGAGGATTACTAAAGGTATGGAAATCAAAACGTCTGCCCCAAACTGTCTCCTTGTACTTTAGGAGCTATCGATTTCCAAAGCTCACCTGGGGAATAAACATTTTAAAAAGGGCAGGGAAGAGAAATCGCTTGCCTTTAATTCCATCATTAAACAAGCCCACCAGCAACGAGGTACTTGAAGAAAGTGGGGAGGCGGCCCTGAGGCTTCAAATGGAGTCTAGTTTAGACTTGCTTAAGAAAGTTAATTTTGGTGGCTCCGTTGGCTTAGCATCTGCCTTCAGCTCAGGTCATGATCCCCGGGTTCGGGGGGATTGAGCCCCACATCAGGCTCCCTGCTCAGCGGGGGCCCTGCTTCTCCCTCTCCCTCTGCCTTTCCACCCTGCTTGTGTTCTTTCTCTTTCTCTCTTCTAAATCAATCAATTTTTTTTGGAAAGTTAATTTAAGAACAAGAAAAATGGGAAAATATAGGTTCCATGGCTTTGAGTTCCACCAAAGAAAAACAAGCCAAAAAAAAGAATGTATGGTACCATTGTTATCTAAACCATACAGAATTCTGAGAGTTCATGGAGGAAGCCGGGAATCACAGCTGTTTCCATGGGGCCAAATGGACAGCAACACATAGTGTTTCCCAGATCCAGTTTGGAAAAGAAAAGAATGAGGAGACCTCAGAGTCACGGTCACAGGTGCAGATTCTGCTAACAACAGCAGTAATAGCAACCCACAAATTCTTTCCTCCCATGTGGCCTTTGAACTTGCTCTTCCTTCTACCCCATATATGCCCATTTTCGCAGAGCTGGCTACATCTAGCCATTCCCCGTCACTCTCCACCATATCACTTTGCATTAATGCATTCATGGTTTTTCCCAGCACCTGAATTTATGATAATAAATACATGTGACACACAACTTCCAAATGATAATAAAATACGCAATACTTTTAATTGCAAATTCCGTATTGTCGATCAGATCTCACAGAATGCCTTTGAGCTGTTTGGCCCAACTCTTGTATCTGTAACCAAACTATGGTTGCACTTGAACCATGATTTGACCAAAAGAGTTGCATCCAATCTGTTCTTTCCCAATAAAAGTATTGTCATTAAATCTGATATATCAGCTCTTAAGTGATTTCTCACCCTCATACCAATGAGATTTGCTAAATTGGCACCCCTTTTAGCTTCAGCACTAATGGTTGCAACAACACTAGCCACTATTTCAGATTTTCATGTAATTGCAAGGATTGGAACATTGTTTATTAATAGCTTGCAAAATTCCTAAAAATGTAATGATCCACTCTTTAGGGGTGGGACAGTGGCCAGCACAAGCTCTGTACCTCTCCAGCTTAGATGGTAGTAAGTTCTATGAGAGAATGAGGGGCACCTGGCAAATATCAAATCCACACAGATCCTTTCTTAACATAAAACATACTAGTATCTTCGCTTTGATTCTCTTGAATCTTTCTATATGAGCTTTTTAGTCTTCCTGGGTTGGAAAGACTAGCGAGGGTGGATCATCCCAACTATGGTTGCCCAGCTACTAAGAATGGCAATTACCACCTTCGTTATTAGCAGATTCTCATAATCAGGGATTTTTTTTTAAAGATTTTATTTATTTACCTGACAGAGATCACAAGTAGGCAGAGAGGGAGGCAGAGAGAGAGGGGGAAGCAGGCTCCCCGCTGAGCAGAGAGCCCAATGTGGGGCTCCATCCCAGGACCCTGAGACCATGACCCAAGCCAAAGGCAGAGGCTCTAACCCACTGAGCCACACAGGCGCCCTCATAATCGGAGATTTTGGTCGGATGTGAGACTTGGAGCTGCAGATATCCCAACCAATTTTTCCCACTGTCAGACAGTCTTTTTATAGTCACGGATTGTGACTATACACGGATTGTGTCACAGATTTCAAAATGTTGAAAGGCTTCTTGTCTCCTGACTCACACTGTTTAATTCTGCCTCCTCACAAAGTCTGCAATTGCTACCCAGGCTGGTCATGTGATTGGATGTGGCATTTCTTTCACTCTTAGGACATGTAAACTATTAGTTTGCTAGAGCTGCCATGACAAAGCACCACAAACTGGGTCACTGAAACAACAGAAACTTATTGTCCTCCAGGTCTGGAGGCTAGAAGTCTAAAAGCAAGATGTCGGCAAGGTTGGTTCCTTCCAATGGAGAATTTGGCCCACGCCTCTCTCTGATGATAGTTTGGTTTGCTGGCAATTCCTTGGCTTGTGGACCATCATCCTGGTCTCTACCTTCAATGTTCACATTGTATTCTCCTCAAGTGTTTGTTTATGTCCAAATTTCTCCTTTTAATAGGACATCAGGCACATTGAAGGAAGAGTTCTCCCTGCTCCATCCAGTATGACCTCATCTTAACTACATCAGCAATAACTATTTCCAAGTTCAAATACTGAGTTGCTGTGGGTTAAGACTTCAACATCCGAACTAGAGAAGGACACAGACCAATCCAATAGTGGATTTGTGTGTGTGTGTGTGCATGTGTGTGTGCTGTCTAACTCTAAAGACCTTTGAGGGGCACCTGGGTGGCTCAGTCACTGAGCATCTGCCTCCCGCTCAGGTCATAAGCCCGGGGTCCTGGGTTCGGGCTCCATGCTCAGCAGGAAGTCTGCTTCTCCCTCTCCCATTTCCCCCGCTTGTATTCCCTCTCTTGCTATCTCTTTGTCAAGTAAATGAAGAAAACTCTTAAAAAAATAATAAGTAATTGGGACACCTGGGTGGCTCAGTTGGTTAAGCAGCTGCCTTCGGCTCAGGTCATGATCCCAGCATCCTGGGATCAAGTCCCACATCGGGCTCCTTGCTCCGCAGGGAGCCTGCTTCTCCCTCTGACTCTGCCTGCCACTCTCTCTGCCTGTGCTTGCGCTCTCTCTCTCTCTGACAAATAAATAAAGTCTTTAAAAAATAATAATAATAATAAGTAATAAATAAATGAATAAATACCTAAATAAAGACCTTTGAGCTAGATGGGATCCTAACACAAATAAATGTATTTTCTGTGTAATAATTAAATATTTTTAAACTTTATGGAATCTCCCATTCTTCCTTAGCTTTAAGACCTCACAACTCTTTGAGACACTTAAAGATATCTCACACAGCTCTGTCTTTCTTGTGGCCAAGAACTCAAGAGATCATTTTCTTGACAACCTCGTTTGAATCAACAGGGTGCAAAGCTGTATAACAGGCTATAAATGTACGTTATATCCTTGAAAATCCACTCTGAAACCTTTATTCTGTTACTCGCATAATCTCTCTGGAAATTCAACAAACACAGTTCAGTGATTACTTGCTGTTAATCAATTGTAAGATGAGCATCTTCCCTCAAATTAAAAAAAAATGAGTATATTTGACACAATGTTACATTAGTTTCAGGTGTACAACTTAGTTATTTGACAAGTTTCTACATCATGTCGTGCTCACCACAAGCGTAGCGACCATCTGTCCCATTACATCACTGTTACAATATCACTGACTGTATTCCTTATGCTGTGCCTTTTATTCCCGTGACTTACACATTCTGTAACTGAAAGCCAGTATCTCCCCATCTCCTTCAGCCATTCTGCCCATCCCCCCCCTCCCTCCCCCTCTTCTCTCTATCCTCACGTTTCAACATCTCTGAAATCAGAATCTGTTTATGATCTTCGGCGTGTTGTAGTTCAATTAACAACGTATCTCTTTTTCTTCCCGGTGGGATATCAAATAATGATATGATCTTAATTAATGGTGTCTTAGTTTCAGAAAAGTACAATGTTAAGAATCTACTATGTGCAGACACTGTTAAGTATCCGGAATAGATAGAATAGTAATAGCGAAAAGCAGAAGCTGTCTTCCCAGTGTCTTAGGGAGATAAGTAAGCAGTAAGCTTCAGTGTAGTGATCTGGGGCATAGTTTCTCTTGTAGAGCCCGGATATTCACTTGCCCACTGCTCTTTTCATCCATGTTGCATTGCAGTTATTGGTTCTCTTGCCTGCCTTCTTTAGCAACTTGAAGCCAAGCGCCCTATCTTCATCAACCTCACAGTCTCGCTGCCTAGGACTGCACATAGCCCACAATCAGTGCTAAATGATTCAACAAATGGATTAAGGTCCTCAGAGCCTATGCTGTGTTGGAAAGTCTCACTAAAGAAAACTTAGATTTTAATTTCAGTTGCCTTCTCCAACAGGACCTTCAAGCAGGATTGCCCTGAGTGCATATCACTGAGTGGCTTTTTGCTGAGGTGGTTCTTGATAAAAGCTGGAAAATCATGCCTTTGACTCAGGTCATGAATCTCAGAGTCCTGGGATCGAGCCCCGAGTTGGGCTCACTGCTCAGCGGGGAGTCTGCTTCTCCCTCTCTGTGTGCCCACTCACTCTCTCTCTTTCTCTCTCAAATGAATAAGTCTTTACCAACAACAAAAAATGCAGTGGTGTTGCAATAACCCAAATATCAATATCCTCAATTTATATTATATTGTAGAACACACATATCTGACTCTTTGCTTCATCAAAGCATTATGTGAGACTCCAGCAAACTTCCAGGGAAACTTGTCATCTTCTCATGCAGCTCCTTTCTGGCATCTACTACCGTATTTTGTACCAGAAGCTGAATTAGTAAGGGCAAGAGCCTGGAAGACAGAGCTGTAGCTGTCTGTGTGAGCAAGAAGGAAGTAGGTAGGAAAAGAGAAGGAGAAGAGGCAGCCCGGAATTTGTTTTTTGGTAAGCCAGGTGCCATCGGTCCTTGTGAGCAGTCTCTTCTCCAGCTTTGGGAACAGGGCTCAGGCTAGGCAGAGGCTCCTCACGAAACTCTAGAGGACAATGTCCATCTTACTGGGGATTTTGTGGAAAATTCCCCATTAGACCTTTCTGTTATCTCGCAGCTCCCGGGCTGCCCTATGGAGTCTCTCCCAATTTATTTTCCTCCCATACCCCTCGCTTTTCCATCTCCCACACCCCGTAATATTCATCCTTTCCTACGAGAACAATGTGGCCCTGTCTCAAATCTTTCCATTTTGGATAACTGCACATTACTTAACAGTCTCTTTACGAAAGATCATTCCACTTTGCACTCAGGAAACAAGTGATCTTCCAGTTACAGGGGCTCGATCCTCTTTATGGGGCTATGAAGATCATGAATAATAAACAGCTGACAGTTTAACCTAGTGGTTCAGGGGTTTGGGTCCAGGGTCAAGGTTTTCTTGATGTAAATTACTCAACCCTGCTAAGCCTTGATTTTTTTTTTTTTTTTTTTTTAAGATTTTATTTGTTTGGGGAGGAGTCAAGATGGCGGAGAAGTAGCAAGCTGAGACTGCTTCAGCTAGCCGGAGATCAGCTAGATAGCTTATCTAAAGATTGCAAACACCTGAAAATCCATCGGCAGATCGAAGAGAAGAAGAACAGCAATTCTGGAAACAGAAAAACAACCACTTTCTGAAAGGTAGGACCGGCGGAGAAGTGAATCCAAAGCGACGGGAAGAGAGACCCCGGGGGGAGGGGCCGGCTCCCGGCAAGCGGCGGAGCAACCGCGCACAAAATCAGGACTTTTAAAAGTCTGTTCCGCTGAGGGACATCGCTCCAGAGGCTAAACCGGGGCGAAGCCCACGCGGGGTCAGCGTGGCCTCAGGTCCCGCAGGGTCACAGAAGGATCGGGGGTGTCTGAGTGTCGCAGAGCTTGCGGGTATTGGAACGGGAAAGCCGGCTGCAGAGACAGAGCCGACAGTAAGCTCGCAGCTCCGTGTTACCTTGAACCTGTCGCAGGCTCGGTGAGCTCAGAGCGCGGCCGGAGGTCAGGCAGACGGGAGTAACTGGGCGCTGTTCTCTGAGGGCGCACTGAGGAGTGCGGCCCTGGGCTCTCGGCTCCTCCGGGCCGGAGACCAGGAGGCCGCCATTTGTATTCCCGTCCTCTGGAACTCTACGGAAAGCGCTCAGGGAACAAAAGCTCCTGAAAGCAAACCCCGGCCCCGGGTAAGGGCGGCGTAATTCCGCCTGGGGCAAAGACACTTGAGAATCACTACAACAGGCCCCTCCCCCAGAAGATCAACAAGAAATCCAGCCGAGACCAAGTTCACCTACCAAGGAGTGCGGTTTCAATACCAAGGAGAGCAGCAGAATTCCAGAGGAGGAGAAAGCCAAGCACAGAACTCATGGCTTTTTTCCTGTGATTTTTTTTAGTCTTGCAGTTAATTTAATTTTTTTCTTTTTCATTTTTTTCTTTTTCTCGCCTTCGGGTAAAATTTTTTTTTAACTGTTACCTTTTTTCTTTTTTAAACGATTTTATACTAGTTTATCTAATATATATATTTTTTCTTTTTTACATTTTTCTTAGGTGTATTCTTTTTTTAAAAAATTCTTTTCTTTTCTTCTCTTTTTTTTTTTCTTTTCTTTTTGTTTTTTTTTTTTTTTTTTCTTTCCTTTTTGAACCTCTTTTTATCCCCTTTCTCCCCACTCACGATTTTGGATCTCTTCTAATTTGGTTAAAGCATATTTTCCTGGGGTTGTTGCCACCCTTTTAGTATTTTACTTGCCCCTTCATTTAGTCTTATCTGGACAAAATGACAAGACGTAAAAATTCAACACAAAAAAAAGAACAAGAGGCAGTACCGAAGGCTAGGGACCTAATCAATACAGACATCGGTAATATGTCAGATCTAGAGTTCAGAATGACAATTCTCAAGGTTCTAGCCGGGCTCGAAAAAGGCATGGAAGATATTAGAGAAACCCTCTCGAGAGATATAAAAGCCCTTTCTGGAGAAATAAAAGAACTAAAATCTAACCAAGGTGAAATCAAAAAAGCTATTAATGAGGTGCAATCAAAAATGGAGGCTCTCACTGCTAGGATAAATGAGGCAGAAGAAAGAATTAGTGATATAGAAGACCAAATGACAGAGAGAATAAAGAAGCTGAGCAAAAGAGGGACAAACAGCTACTGGACCACGAGGGGAGAATTCGAGAGATAAGTGACACCATAAGACGAAACAACATTAGAATAATTGGGATTCCAGAAGAAGAAGAAAGTGAGAGGGGAGCAGAAGGTATCCTGGAGAGAATTATTGGGGAGAATTTCCCCAATATGGCAAAGGGAACGAGCATCAAAATTCAGGAGGTTCAGAGAATGCCCCTCAAAATCAATAAGAATAGGCCCACACCCCGTCACCTAATAGTAAAATTTACAAGTCTCAATGACAAAGAGAAAATCCTGAAAGCGGCCCGGGAAAAGAAGTCTGTAACATACAATGGTAAAAATATTAGATTGGCAGCTGACTTATCCACAGAGACCTGGCAGGCCAGAAAGAGCTGGCATGATATTTTCAGAGCACTAAATGAGAAAAAAAACATGCAGCCAAGAATACTATATCCAGCTAGGCTATCATTGAAAATAGAAGGAGAGATTAAAAGCTTCCAGGACAAACAACAACTGAAAGAATTTGCAAATACCAAACCAGCTCTACAGGAAATATTGAAAGGGGTCCTCTAAGCAAAGAGAGAGCCTACAAGTGGTAGATCAGAAAGGAACAGAGACCATATACAGTAACAGTCACCTTACAGGCAATACAATGGCACTAAATTCATATCTCTCAATAGTTACCCTGAATGTTAATGGGCTAAATGCCCCTGTCAAAAGACACAGAGTATCAGAATGGATAAAAAAAACAAAAACCCATCTATATGTTGCCTCCAAGAAAACACACATTTCAAGCCCGAAGACACCTCCAGATTTAAAGTGAGGGGGTGGAAAAGAATTTACCATGCTAATGGACATCAGAAGAAAGCAGGAGTGGCAATCCTTATATCAGATCAATTAGATTTTAAAGCCAAAGACTATAATAAGAGATGAGGAAGGACACTATATCATACTCAAAGGGTCTGTCCAACAAGAAGATTTAACACAATTTTAAATATCTATGCCCCCAATGTGGGAGCAGCCAACTATATAAACCAATTAATAACAAAATCAAAGAAACACATCAACAATAATACAATCATAGTAGGGGACTTTAACACTCCCCTCACTGAAATGGACAGGTCATCCAAGCAAAAGATCAGCAAGGAAATAAAGGCCTTAAACGACACACTGGACCAGATGGACATCACAGATATATTCAGAATATTTCACCCCAAAGCAACAGAATACACATTCTTCTCTAGTGCACATGGAACATTCTCCAGAATAGATCACATCCTCGGTCCTAAATCAGGACTCAACCGGTATCAAAAGATTGGGATCATTCCCTGCATATTTTCAGACCACAATGCTCTAAAGCTAGAACTCAACCACAAAAGGAAGTTTGGAAAGAACCCAAATACATGGAGACTAAACAGTATCCTTCTAAAGAATGAATGGGTCAACCGGGAAATTAAAGAAGAATTGAAAAAAAATCATGGAAACAAATGATAATGAAAATACAACGGTTCAAAATCTGTGGGACACAACAAAGGCAGTCCTGAGAGGAAAAATATATAGCGCTACAAGCCTTTCTCAAGAAACAAGAAAGGTCTCAGGTACACAACCTAACCCTACACCTAAAGGAGCTGGAGAAAGAACAAGAAAGAAACCCTAAGCCCAGCAGGAGAAGAGAAATCATAAAGATCAGAGCAGAAATCAATGAAATAGAAACCAAAAAAAACAATAGAACAAATCAACGAAACTAGGAGCTGGTTCTTTGAAAGAATTAATAAAATTGATAAACCCCTGGCCCTACTTATCAAAAAGAAAAGAGAAAGGACCCAAATAAATAAAATCATGAATGAAAGAGGAGAGATCACAACTAACACCAAAGAAATACAAACTATTATAAGAACATACTATGAGCAACTCTACGGCAATAAATTTGACAATCTGGAAGAAATGGATGCATTCCTAGAAACATATAAACTACCACAACTGAGCCAGGAAGAAATAGAAAGCCTGAACAGACCCATAACCAGTAAGGAGATTGAAACAGTCATTAAAAATCTCCAAACAAACAAAAGCCCAGGGCCAGACGGCTTCCCGGGGGAAATTCTACCAAACATTTAAAGAAGAACTAATTCCTATTCTCCTGAAACTGTTCCAAAAAATAGAAATGGAAGGAAAACTTCCAAAACTCATTTTATGAGGCCAGCATCACCTTGATCCCAAAACCAGACAAGGATCCCACCAAAAAAGAGAGCTATAGACCGATATCCTTGATGAACACAGATGCGAAAATACTCAACAAAATACTAGCCAATAGGATTCAACAGTACATTAAAAGGATTATTCACCACGACCAAGTGGGATTTATTCCAGGGCTGCAAGGTTGGTTCAACATCCGCAAATCAGTCAATGTGATACAACACATCAATAAAAGAAAGAACAAGAACCATATGATACTCTCAATAGATGCTGAAAAAGCATTTGACAAAGTACAACATCCCTTCCTGATCAAAACTCTTCAAAGTGTAGGGATAGAGGGCACATACCTCAATATCATCAAAGCCATCTATGAAAAACCCACCGCAAATATCATTCTCAATGGAGAAAAACTGAAAGCTTTTCCGCTAAGGTCAGGAACACGGCAGGGATGTCCATTATCACCACTGCTATTCAACATCGTACTAGAGGTCCTAGCCTCAGCAATCAGACAACAAAAGGAAATTAAAGGCATCCAAATCGGCAAAGAAGAAGTCAAATTATCACTCTTCGCAGATGATATGATACTATATGTGGAAAACCCAAAAGACTCCACTCCAAAACTGCTAGAACTTATACAGGAATTTAGTAAAGTGTCAGGATATAAAATCAATGCACAGAAATCAGTTGCATTTCTCTACACCAACAGCAAGACAGAAGAAAGAGATATTAAGGAGTCAATCCCATTTACAATTGCATCCAAAACCATAAGATACCTAGGAATAAACCTAACCAAAGAGACACAGAATCTATACTCAGAAAACTATAAAGTACTCATGAAAGAAATTGAGGAAGACACAAAGAAATGGAAAAATGTTCCATGCTCCTGGATTGGAAGAATAAATATTGTGAAAATGTCTATGCTACCTAAAGCAATCTACACATTTAATGCAATTCCTATCAAAGTACCATCCATCTTTTTCAAAGAAATGGAACATACAATGCTAAAATTTATATGGAACCAGAAAAGACCTCGAATAGCCAAAGGGATATTGAAAAAGAAAGCCAACGTTGGTGGCATCACAATTCCGGACTTCAGGCTCTATTACAAAGCTGTCATCATCAAGACAGCATGGTACTGGCACAAAAAAACAGACCCATAGATCAATGGAACAGAATAGAGAGCCCAGAAATAGACCCTCAAATCTATGGTCAACTAATCTTCGACAAAGCAGGAAAGAATGTCCAATGGAAAAAAGACAGCCTTTTCAATAAATGGTGCTGGGAAAATTGGACAGCCACATGCAGAAAAATGAAATTGGACCATTCCCTTACACCACACACAAAAATTGACTCAAAATGGATGAAGGACCTCAATGTACGAAAGGAATCCATCAAAATCCTTGAGGAGAACACGGGCAGCAACCTCTTCGACCTCTGCCGCAGCAACATCTTCCTAGGAACAACGCCAAAGGCAAGGGAAGCAAGGGAAAAAATGAACTACTGGGATTTCATCAAGATCAAAAGCTTTTGCACAGCAAAGGAAACAGTTAACAAAATCAAAAGACAACTGACAGAATGGGAGAAGATATTTGCAAACGACATATCAGATAAAGGACTAGTGTCCAGAATCTATAAAGAACTTAGCAAACTCAACACCCAAAGAACAAATAATCCAATCAAGAAATGGGCAGAGGACATGAACAGACATTTCTGCAAAGAAGACATCCAGATGGCGAACAGACACATGAAAAAGTGCTCCATATCACTCGGCATCAGGGAAATACAAATCAAAACCACAATGAGATATCACCTCACACCAGTCAGAATGGCTAAAATCAACAAGTCAGGAAATGACAGATGTTGGCGAGGATGCGGAGAAAGGGGAACCCTCCTACACTGTTGGTGGGAATGCAAGCTGGTGCAGCCACTCTGGAAAACAGCATGGAGATTCCTCAAAATGTTGAAAATAGAACTGCCCTATGACCCAGCAATTGCACTATTGGGTATTTACCCTAAAGATACAAATGTAGTGATCCAAAGGGGCACATGCACCCGAATGTTTATAGCAGCAATGTCCACAATAGCCAAACTATGGAAAGAACCTAGATGTCCATCAACAGATGAATGGATCAAGAAGATGTGGTATATATACACAATGGAATACTATGCAGCCATCAAAAGAAATGAAATCTTGCCATTTGCAACAACGTGGATGGAACTAGAGCGTATCATGCTTAGCGAAATAAGTCAAGCAGAGAAAGACAACTATCATATGATCTCCCTGATATGAGGAAGTGGTGATACAACATGGAGGCTTAAGTGGGTAGAAGAAGAATAAATGAAACAAGATGGGATTGGGAGGGAGACAAACCATAAGTGACTCTTAATCTCACAAAACAAACTGAGGGTTGCCGGGGGGAGGGGGTTTGGGAGAAGGGGGTGGGATTATGGACATTGGGGAGGGTATGTGATTTGGTGAGTGCTGTGAAGTGTGTAAACCTGTTGATTCACAGACCTGTACCCCTGGGGATAAAAATATATGTTTATCAAAAATAAAAAATTAAAAAAAAAAAAAAAAAAAAAAAAAAAGATTTTATTTGTTTGACAGACAGAGATCACAAGCAGGCAGAGAGGCAGGCAGAGAGAGAGGCAGAGAGAGAGGGGGAAGCAGGCTCCCTGCTGAGCAGAGAGCCCAATGCAGGGCTCTATCCCCAGACCCTCGGATCATGACCTGAGCTGAAGGCAGAGGCTTTAACCTACAGAGCCACCCAGGTGCCCCTAAGCCTTGCTTTCTTGATATGTAAAATGAAGGGTGGGCTCTGAGCAATACAGTCTGTGTCTTGAATAATAAAAGTAATGTCTATGTTATGCATTTGGGGAAAGTCATATCAAACATCATACAAAAAGGACTTCCCCCAATTCTAGTGCCTGGCACAAATAATAAGTAGGTTATAATAGCAGTTGTTAAATAATTCCCAAACTCGGGGCACCTGGGTGGCTCAGTGGGTTAAAGCCTCTGCCTTCAGCTCAGGTCATGATCCCAGAGTCCTGGGATCAAGCCCCACATCGGGCTCTCTGCTCAGCAGGAAGCCTTCCTCCTCTCTCTCTCTCTTTCTCTCTCTGCCTGCCTCTCTGCCTGCCTCTCTGCCTACTTGTGATCTCTGTTTGTCAAATAAATAACAAATAAATAAATAAATAAATAAAATAATTCCCAAACTCAACCATTCTAAGTAAATGAGGGTCTACCAAAATAACTCCCAAGAGTACTCTTTCGATAAGCAAATATTTAATGACTACTGTATGCATAGTACTATAAAAACAAGATAAGAGAAAAAGAAGTAGGAAATAAGTAAGCATCTAATGAGAGCCAGCTGCCAGGTACTTTACATTGATCATTTTATTTATACCTTCAAATAACATAATGAGGGAGATTTGTATCCCTACTTCTATGAATAATGAGACAGAGCTTTGAGAGGTTCTATGATTTGCCCAAAATGCACAGATCTGAGTTCGTACCCAGGTCTGTGAGGCTCTGGAGCCCTTGCCCTTCTGTAAATTGCAATGCCTCAGAAGTAGAATATACAAAGGGTGCCTCAGTGGCACTATCAGTTCAGCACCTGACTCTTGGTTCCAGCTCAGGCCATGATCTCAGGGTCTTGGGGTTGAGCCCCGCCCCAGATGGGTGCTCGGCATGGAATCTGCTTAAGACTCTCTTCCTCTCCCTTGTGCCCCTCCCCATTGCACTCTTTCTCTCTCCCCCTCTCAAATAAATAAATACATCTTTTGTTTTTCTTTTTATTTCTTTTTATTTTTTAAGATTTTATGTATTTATTTGACAGAGAGAGAGCACAAGCAGGGGGGAGCGGCAGGCAGAGGGAGAGGGAGAAGCAGGCTCCTCACTGAGCAAGGTGCCTAGTGTGGGACTTCGATCCCAGAACTCGACCTGAAATGGATGCAGACGCTTAACCAAGAAAGCCACCCAGGCACCCCTAAATAAATCTTTCTTTTTCAAGTAGAATATATGGCCAAATCTTAAATTCTGAAGACGCAAAGTAAAGAGTTAGATGAAGAGAAAAGGGAGAAGAAAGAGAGAAATAGAAGAAGTAGGAAGATAGGAAGGAGAATCAGATGTTGAGATCAGGATGAGAGAATGGCAGGAGGAAGCTGGAGGGTGACTCCTCCAGTCCCACTGACAACAGCAGCTCCTGGAGAGCCAGCACTTATCACCTTAGGTGATGTGTGAACTAGATCCAAGACTTGAGCTCACACTTATCACCTTAGGTGATGTGTGAACTAGATCCAAGAGGAAATGCATCACTTCTATGGCTTCCTAACAACTGCAGCTAACGAGAAATGATCTCACCCTCTCCTTTGAGAAGTTCACACAGAAGTACTTAAAACTTCTATATATAATTTCTCTGTCTTATTTACAATTTAATTTTGTACTACCCAATAACTGTCTCATATGGGTTCATCTCATTCCCATAACCAGACTCTAAAACACTCAGTGCATATACCTTGGTTTACTGTTCTGTAAGAAGATGGTCATGGATGAAAACACATTACTAAATTTTATGAAACCTTTCTACAAAGAAACTGGAAAACACAGAGCTTGGGGTAGAGAGAGTTATTTCAAGTGTAAATAACAGAACAGGGAGCCCAGACGTAAACCCATGCATACGTGGTCAACTAATTTTTTATAAGGGTGCCAAGTACACACAGTTAAAAAAGAATTCAATTAGTGGTTTTGGGAAAACTGGATATTCACATGCAAAGGAATGAAACTGGACCCATACCTTACACCACTTGCAACTATTAACTCAAAATGGATCAAAGATTTCAGGGGAAGACCTGAAATGGTAAAACTAGAAGAAGATATAGTGGAAAAGATCTTGGCAATGGTTTCTTGGATAAGACACCAAAACCCCAGGCAACTAAAACTAAAGTAAACAAGAAGGGACTACATTCAACCAAAGAGATTCTGTAAAGCAAACAGTCAATACATTGAAAAGTCAACTTACAGAATGGGAGAAAATATTCACAAACCACCTATCAAATAAGGGGTTAATATCCAAAGTATATAAAAGATTCATACAACAATAGCAAAAAAGCAAACAATCCAATTAGAAATTGGAGAAGGAACTCAGAGACTTTTTTTTTTCCAAAAAGATAAATGAAAAGATGCTCAACATCAGTAATCATCAGGGAAATGCCAATCAAAATCACAATGAGATATCACCTCACACCTGTTAGGATGGCTATTATCGAAAAAGACAAGAGATAATAAATGTTGGTGAGGGGGTGCCTGGGTGGCTAAATTGGTTAAGCATCTGCCTTCAGCTCAGGTCATAATCCTGGGGTCCCAGGATCGAGCCCCACATCAGTCTCCCTGCTCAGTGGAGAGTCTGCTTCTCTCTTTCCCTCTGCCACACCCCCCAACTTGTACTCTGTCCTTCCCTCTCTCTCTCTCTCTCTCGACCTGTGTCAAATAAATATATAAAATCTTTAAAAATAAAAATAAAAATAAATGTTGGTGAGGATGTGGAAAAATGGTAACCCTTAAACCAGGGAATATAAAATGTTACAGCCATTATCAAGAATAGTTCTCAAATATTAAAAATAGAAGGACTGTATGATCAAGCAATCTTGCTTCTGAGTACATATATGAAGGAATTGGAATCAGTATCTCAAAGTGATATCTGCACCTCCATATTCACTGCAGAGAAGGAAACAACCTGTGCCAGTCAATGGATAAATGGATAAAAACAATTGGATATGTGCACGCGCGCACACACACACACACGCTCAGACACAATGGAATATTACTCAGTTATGAAAAAGAAGAAACCCTGTAACTTACAACAATATGGATGGACCTTGAAGGCATTACGCTAAGTGAAATAAGTCAGACAGAGAAAGACAAACACTGTATGATCTCACCTAAATACGTAATCTAAAAAAGTCAAACTTGTAAAAACAGGGAGTAGAATGGTAGTTCCCAGGGGCTGGGTGGAGGGCGGGGGTTGGGGAGATGTTGTTTAAGGGTACAAACTTACAAGTAGGAGTTAGTAAGTTCTGGAGATCTAATGCACAGCATGGTGATTATAGCCAACGATGTTGTATTATAAACCTCAAAGTTATTAAGAGACTAGATCTTAATTGTTCTAACCACAAAAAAGGATTGATAATTATGCAATGTGATAGAGGAGCTAGCTAATGATAAGATGGCAATCACATTGCAATATATAAATGTATCAAACCAATACCTTGCATACCTTCAACCTACACAATGTTATATGTCTATTATATCTCAAACAATTCAAGAATATTAAAGAGTAAGTAACATCAATTTTGGAAATATATTGTCAGATATTATGAACATAACTTGCTGGTCCCATGGAGGTGAGCAGGGCTGTCCCCTGAAGGGAGTGGCTCCTAGTCAGCTAGTGAGCTGCTCTGGGAAGAGACCAGTATGGGGAATGGACTGGGGGAGGTGTATGCATGGCAGGGGGAGGAGGGATATTTTCTTGGCTCCACATCTGGTCCACACTCATTCCAGTCTCTGTTACAGAACTGCCTGGAGCACTTCTGTTGGGGTGGGAGCTGTTCCTTGTCACAGGCCAATGACCTTGGGCAAGCAGGGAGTGTGTGGAGAAGACCTCGGGTTAGGTCCTCGCTGTAGTTTCCCTGAATCATTCTCTGTGACACATAGCCTTTTGTCATCTGTACAGCCTGTCCTGCACCCGATCAGGGAGGGGTCCACACCCACGCCTGGGTCACAGTGATCCAGGGAAACCCTGGATCCCTTCCTTTGAGGTCAGAAGATGGGGCTTGCAGAGAGCCAGCTGGGCTCAGAGCCTTGAGGCGCCCCCCTTAGGGGTTTACTTTGAGGAAGCCACTTAACCAAAGTCTGTCTCACTTCCCCATTTGTAAATCAAAAGAAACATCTACCTCTTGGGGTTGCCATGAGGATTAGAGAAATATGTGTGGAGTGACTGGAATTTATATATTCATTCACTGTTTATTCATGTCATCCCCTATTACTGTAATTATTACCTGCCAAGCACCAGGCCACAGAAAGGCAGCAGGGAGCAAGACAGAGCAAGTTCTTGCTCTCTTGACCTTATATTCCAGTGAGGAGGAGAGACGGAGACTGTCACAGCCGAGAAATGCAGTGAGCACTTGATTTGGAGGCTCATGATTGATTCAGGAAAAACCTGTAAAAGGTGAGGGACCCGGGAGCAGGAAAGGCAAGTGTGAGAGCGGGAGTGTGAGGTAGGATCTCCCCTCGGCCAGGTCCGTGGGGACTCACTCTGGCCCACAGACCACACCTTCAGAGTTGTACTTTGAGGTAAGAAGATGGAGCATTTGTATCCCTGTCTCTCTCTGTCCTCGGCCACCCCTGGTGAAGTGAAGTAGTTCCTCAGTCAAGTGAGACACTGCAGAACTGTCACAAGTTGTCACAGAGGTGGCATCTGCGGGCACACTGGCTTGGTCAAAACACTCTGTCTGGGTGCTCCACAACACCCTCATGTGCTCCAAGAGGAAAAGTCACAAAGCGGGAGATGTGAGGAGGAAAGGAGCATTCAGGGGTATGAGGGAGACTGACGGCGTGGCCACGAGCCAGAGCTGGAGTCAGAGCTTGTGGAACCTGGAGCTTACAATTTGGGGGCCTCTTTCAGAATAGAAGAATATGTAAAGTCATGAAAACAAAACTAGGACAAACATGAAGATTTATTCAAATGAGAAATGAGGACAAATTACAAATAATAAAAGCTAACAAATGCTTCAAACATCACAAAATCCAGGAGGGGGGGAAAAGACCCATGATATTTATATAAACTCCCTGACACACCCCTACAATACCTTTTCCTACATATTTTGGCTGTATTTTTTTTTTATGTTGTCCTCATGTCATAATGGTTTGGTTACCATCGTTTAAGAGTATAAAGATAATTTGATCTTTCCCTTAAAATGGTAGACAAAAAAAAAAAAAACAAAACGTTTTTCGTTGTTACTGTTTTATTGTTACTGGTTTTTTGTTTTTTTTTTTTTAAGTTTCTTTGAGCTTCAGAAGTCAGTATTTGTTGAAATCATGTGACTTTTTAGGATTATTGTCAGGTTTGGAAAAGCCTAGTCTATTAACGTGTCTTTCCTAAATGAGCTGTGAGCTTTGGGAAGACGTACCACGGCTAGCTGCAGACACCATACATGTTAAACTCACTCTTGTCCCCTGCCAGCCTCATCTGGTGGTTGCTGGGTGTCGTGGGACCTGTTCTTAGTGAGCTGCCCACATAGGACCATGATAGGTGGTGACTGGCCGAGAGGGATGAGGGTTTTCCAGGATGGTAAATCAGCTTCCCCTTAGGCAGCTCCCCAAAATGCCCACAGCCTCTCCAATACCACCTGACATGGGGAAGCCTGGGGAAGGGACAACCAGAGTAAAAAGAAAGAGTCAACTTGTATTTTAGCTGATGGTTGCTGCAATATTTTTATTTGCAACATTTACAAAAACACACAAGCACGTGAATAGATCCCTAGGATGCCGCCCCCCGCCCCCCGGATTTAGAAAAGGCCATAGCAGGTGAGGGGCTCCGAAATGGAAGCTTTACTAGCTTTGCCCTGAATTCCCCTCTGTTAGTGAGGGACTCTTCGAGCAGGCGACATAGACGCCAAAAACTCTGAGTTGGCACTCAATAAATGTTTATTGGAGATTCATGGTGAACCCACTGCGGTCTCTGAAGACAGGGATCCTGGGCTCCATCCTAAGACTTGGACCAAATGATGGAAGGCCTGGAAGGTAGCGCTTCCCAAAGAAGGCTTCTTTTAAAATAGAAGTTGCCTGCATCAGAGACTCTCCCTAAAATACCCCATTACGGCCTTTGGCCACCTTTGCCTACAGGCAATAAACGGCATGGGGCTGTGCAGGGTTGACTGCAATCAGTAAAGATTTTGAATCAGTGGATTGTTTGGCTATGATTTCTATCTTCTCATCCTTTGCTGGGTCTCTGGATTAAGGGAGTCCCTTGTGCCTGCCAGGTGTCCCTGATTAGAACACGAGTCTCCCAGCCTTGTAATTATTTACCTGTCCGGCTCCCTTACAATCCCGTCTTATTTATGTGTCTAGCACACAGCCCCGCACACAGAGACATTCCATCCATGTCGTGAGATGAATACACAATTGCCTATCCAGGAATGCAGATAAAGGGAAAAAACATTCCACCAGTTTCTTTATTTCATCTCAAATTCCCAAGGGCCGGTAAATTAATACTTGGCTGAGTGTGATGGGTAAGGTAATGCTTGACCCCGAACGACTTAAGCATATTTCTGTTTTTCAGGTCGTTTGCAAAAAGCACAAGCTAGTTTACATAAACAATTTGCACTGGTGGATGGAAAGCATTCACAAAATAAAGGAGAAATAACCCACAATACGTAGTTTTCATTCTGGTTACTCTGCACCAAAATATGGAACAGATTCTCTTTCTTATTTTTGAGAAGGACAAGAGAGCTGCTTGTCTAGAGGCACTATTGCCTTTGTCAATAAATAAAGGGTCCTTGTGTTTGCAAGGATTTCACATGATGTACTAAAAAAAAAAAGCGTGTAAAGTTTTCCATAGCAAGCGTGCTCACCAGATTTATGCCAACCACTTAATTACAGAGCCTTCGGAGTAATCAGCCACACTTCTGTGCAGTGTTAACAGAAAGGCTACGCGACGTCTGAGGGTTTCTCCTTTGGATTTCTTCTTTCCTCCCCAGCTTTCACAGATCCAACAGAAATAATGGCAACAATGAAACTCACAAATTATCTTTGAATTATAGCTGAAAATTGGAAGTGCATTTCAAAGGGACTGAGGATATCTGACATCAAGCTAAATTAATAGAGAAAATATTTGTTTCCTGTATTGAAACTACTAACCGTTTTGAATAAAAGCAACTAAGAACTTTCAGAAATTTTCTAATTTCTGAAATAAATCCTGGATTTAGATAAAAGTCTCCTTAACGCCAAAGATTTCAAAGGAGTTAATTAATATAAATATTTTTGTAAAAAATTAAAGCCTAGACAAATCCTGAAAATAGTAAATGGAGATTCACTGTGCATAGTTGGGAAGCATCATGCATCAAATCTATGTTTATAAGGCAAGAAGAGCCTTTAGTTTCATTACTGAAGGAATAACAGGGGCTGGTAAATGGAATTTTATTAAAATTGTATTATTTATTTTATCAAAATTTTATTTTATTAAAATGTTATTATTTTATTAAAATATAATATTAAATATTTTATTGAAATTTTATTATTTTATCAAAATTTTATCATTTATTTTTATTAAAATTTTATTAAAACTTACTCTCTGTTAAAATACTTATAAGAGTAAGTTAATCTACAGGGCACCTGGGTGGCTCAGTGGGTTGAGCCTCTGCCTTAGGCTCAGGTCATGATCTCAGGGTCCTGGGATTGAGCCCTGCATCGGACTCTCTGCTCAGCGGGGAGCCTGCTTTCTCCTCTCTCTCTCTGCCTGCCTCTCTGCCTACTTGTGATCTGTCTGTCAAATACATAAATAAAATCTTTAAGAAAAAAAAAAGAGTAAGTTAATCTGTGTGGTTTCAGGTGATAGCCCTCAATCCATGGCCCTATTTTTAAGGGTAATTATGGATGATATTGAAAGTTTTGACCTAACTACTCTCAACTATTTCTCTGTACTCTGGTCTACTAGTGTGTGAAAACCCAACAGCAGCCTCATTATCGGTCCCTGCTAAAATCAGTAGCTTTTACCAGTCGCCAGTACCTCTAGTTTGATTGGCATTTGAGCTAATAAGGCTGTGAAGGCAATACTCTGTGTTGGGCAGGGAGACTGCCAAGGTCAGGAAAGGTGAACACATAAAATGGTATCCAAAGCCTTATTTTAAAAAAATAATAATAATCAGGGGCGCTTGGGTGGCTCAGTGGGTTAAGCCTCTGCCTTCGGCTCAGGTCATGATCCCGCGGTCCTAGGATAGAGCCCTGCATCGGGATCTCTGTTCAGCAGGGAGCCTGCTTCCCTTCCTCTCTCTCTGCCTGCCTCTCTGCCTACTTGTGATCTCTATCAAATAAATAAATAAATAAATCTTTAAATAATAATAATAATCAGCTGTCTCTGGGAGATCAATATTCTCTCCCTGCCTGGGACCTGTACAATGAATGAGATCATAGCCTGGGCTGTGGTCAGCTCACCCAGGTCGCGCCAGCTTGAAGGCTTTGCAGGAGATGGTAGATGACCTTCTCTGGGCCCATGTTCTCGTCTCTCCTCCTGTGATGCAAGGTAGTGGTCAAGCCTACAGGCGGCTGCAGCCAGATTTATAATTCAGCTGCATGACCTTGAACAAGGTACCTGTTTATTGACACATGTCTGCCCCATTAAAGTGTAACTTCCACGGGGGTGAGCACTTCCTGTAGCTCACAGCCATAGAGCAGGGCCCTGTGCATAATAGGTGCTCCAGACGCGTTCGGTGAAGGAGTGAGTGAAGGATTTAACCCCTCTGGGCCTATTGTTCTCATTTGGGAAATGAGGATAATAGTAGTACTCGATATTAATATATATAACAACTAGTGTCAAAATGCAGGCAGGGGTCTTAACTACCCACGGTGCCCTTTATGTTCTTCCTGTTCGGCGAGAGCGTGGCTTCAGGATGTGCAGCTGCTGACAAAGGGGACGGATAAAGCCACCCCAGGTGGGTCCTGTTATGTGCTATTTAACCGTGTTTACTGGGAAATTCACTCTGCTTTTTCAAGAAAGAGATTTGGTGGTACAGATGTCCTTACGCTCTTATTTTTGTTTTCATGGGCCAGCCACTTATCTTAATGAGATGAAAATGACTCAAAAATGTGATTGAGGAAGGAAGAGGGATAGGAGGAAATTTTCAGTTACATTTCAGAGCGCTCATTCTCATGCCGCTTACACAACTTGAGTGCGAAAATATTTTTGGAAGTCAGTATGCTCTGTTACAAAATAAGGGTATAAACAAACTGGTATCTTCCCTACAGATGGCTGTGTTCGGTTGGAAAAAAGAATAATGGAAATATTTTTGCAATAGCAAAACTAAATTTTAAACACCGATGAATAAATGTATCAAGAAATATGAGGGCCTGTATGAAGAGTCCCCTACAACTTTACTCAGAGACATAAAGAATATAAATCAAGGAAGAGATGCACTTATTTATGAATGGAATATTCATTATTATAAAGGCATCAGTTTCCAAATTAATTTGGAAATTTAGTGTGGAGTTTTCCATAGTATTTTTCTTGGACCTATTCAAAGTGATTTCAAATCTCAGCTTTTTAGACTGAACTTACGAGAGTAACCAATATAATTTAGAAAAACAGGAGAATGTGGTTAAGGAAGGACTTGTGCTGTCAATTATTTACAAAAACATGTTATAAAGGTATATTACTTAAAGTATAATAAATAAGACTGCTAGTCATGATTCCCTAAATTTATTTCATGACCTAGTAAGAATCATGGACTATTGTATGAAAAACATTGGTTTATAGATATCAAAAATGGGCCATTTGGTGAAATACATGTCAGCATGATCATACAGAATATATGCAGCTGTTAAATATAACGTGGTAGAACTGTATATTTGCCTGGAAAGGTGTTGACCATATATAGGCAACTAAAAACTTACTAGAATTGCTCCATTTTGAAAGGACAACAACAAAAATATATGCATATACATGCAGAGGAAAAAATGTACGGACAGATAAGTGCCTATATATATATACATATATATATGTTTTAAAGATTTTATTTATTTGACAGAGAAAGATCACAAGTAGGCAGAGGCAGGCAGAGAGAGAAAAAGGGAAGCAGGCTCCCTGCCAAGCAGAGAGCCCGCAGGACCCTGGGATCATGACCTGAGCAGAAAGCAGAGGCTTTAACCCACTGAGCCACTCAGGCACCCCATTAAGTGCCAATATATTAACAGAGGTTGTAGTCCATTTGTCTTTGGCTTAAACCTCACTTCCAATTTTTTGCTATTATAAGTAATACTATGATTACTACCTTTATGAAAAAAGACCTTTTCCAAATTTCAGATGATACCCTTGGGGTAGGTTCATAGAATTACCTTTATAAACATATTTAAAGCTACATCCCAAAATTATTTTCTAAAAGGGTTGGAGCAATTTTCATTCCTGCCCACAATGTATGAGTGACCACTTCCTTTACCCTGACTCCTATGAGATATCTCATTTTAAAAAATGAGTAAATACAAAATAAAAAAAAAAAATTGCTCTTCCGATAAGTTAACAGTTTTCACTATAGTTTTAGTGTCTTTCTTTTCTTTCCCATGAGGTTAAACACTTCTCCATATGTTAGTCTTTGTATTTCCTCTTTTATGTATTGTTGTAAATGCTTTCTGCCTGGACCATTTCCTTCTGAGTGATGATTACTTTGACACAACTTTTTTCACTCCTAAAGAACATATTATTATATAATCTCATATCAAAACTCAGCCTAAAAATTTCTTCTATCTAAGGTCTTATCTTATAAAGAAAAATTTTTTTAATTTTTTTTTAAAGATTTTATTTGTTTTTTTGACAGAGAGAGAGCACAAGTAAGCAGAGCAGTAGGCAGAGGGAGAGAGAGAAGCAGGCTCTCTGCTGAGCGGGGAGCCAGCCTTATGTGGGGTTCGATCCCAGGACCCTGGAATCATGACCTGAGCCGAAGGCAGTTGCTTAACCAACTAAGCCACCCAGGTGCCCCGTTAATGTTTTATTTTTAAGTCAGAGAGAGAGTGAGCCCAAGCAGGGAGTTGCGGGCAGAGGGAGAAGCAGGCTCTCTGCTGAGCAAGGAGGCCCACGCAGAACTTGATCCCAGGACCCTAGGATCATGACCCAAGCTGAAAGCAGCTGCTTAACCCACTGAGCCACCCAGGTGTCCCAAAAACAATTTTTTTTAAAGATTTATTTATTTATTTGGGAGAGACAGAGAAAGTGCAGGGGGGAGGGGCAGAGGGAAAAAAAAAGAAAGGAGTCCTAAGCAGGCTTTGAGCTGAGCACAGGGGCAAGCTAGATCTCAAGACCCTGAGAACACAACCTGAGCCTAGACCGAGAGCTGACACTTAACCAACTGTGCCATCCAGGTGCCGCTAAAATAAAGAAAATATTTAAGATATCTAAAGGAACTTATATACCCTACAAATTTATTGTAACCGTTCATTGCCAATGACATTTCTCATCTACACTTGATACTTCACGTATAATGACTTAAATTTCCTTTCCTCCCTCCTCTAAATACACCCAAGAAGAAATTTTAATTAGTATGTTAGAATATTAAGACATTTTATTTATACAGCATAAAATTATCTTTTGGACAATACTGAGTAAATAAAATTATTTAGGGAAAAAAAAATGTGTCCAACAGACCTAAAAAAATAAGCTTACTTAATAAGCTGGAACTAGATCTTGGTCTGTTTTCAGCAATCAACAGAGCTATCACAGAACTTTCGGGACAAACCTGAAGTGCCATAGGGAAGGCAGTCATTACTTTATTTTCATGAGTCAGGTATTTAATTAGGTAAAAGATCGATGTTTTTCAAACAGTGAGTGGGTTAGGAAATCAGTTAAGTGGGTCAGACTGGCTTTTTTTTTTTTTTTTTTTTTTTTTTAAGTAGAATGGAGGGGCAAAGAAAAGAAAAAAAAAAGAAAAGAACATCACATGTAATAAAGGTAAATATTATTTCATGTAATGCTCAAAGTCACTATGTGAAGTTCATCCCTACTGTGGGCTTTGGTCAAATGGGTTTAAAAGCACAGAACTTCAGAGAATATCCAGTGTTCTCATTAAAAAAAATTAACTAACTCGATCCTTACCCCAATAATTACTCTCCACTAACATTAGTCTTTAATAACCTATATTTGTTTTATTTTTTAAAGATTTTATTTATTCGATAATATAAGACGGAGATCACATTTATTATCACATTTATTTGATAATATAAAACAGAGATCACAAGTAGACAGAGTCAGGCAGAGAGAGAGGGAGAAGCGGGTTCCCCACTGAGAAGAGAGCCTGACGCAGAGCTTGATCCCAGGATCCCGAGATCATGACCTGAGCCAAAATCAGAGGCTTAACCCACTGAGCCACCCAGGCGCCCCTAAACTATATTTGTTTTAAAGAGGTTTTTTTCATTTACTGCTACCGTATGCGAGGCATTGTTCTAGGCACTGAGGATACAGTGGTAGTAAACTGAGATGTCTGTTCTCACAGAGATCTCACAGAATGGGAAGACAGATGATGTATGTGTTAGGTGGTTCTATAAGCACCAGGAAAGGCAGGAGGGTTAGAGAGGGCAAGTGACTCAGGTACAAACTCAGATAGGATGTTTCAAGAAGACATCATTGAGAAGGCGACATTGGAACAGAGCTCAACATTTACATTTAACTTTTTAATTAGACATTTTCAATGTTCAGTGAACATCTTAATAAATAATAGTGAACGGTAGCTGAGATTTAAGGTATATGAACTATTTAATGCCCTATTATGATGTTGAGTTTTTGTTCATTTATATTTTTAATCATTTGCTCAACAAATGTTTATTCTGTGCCCGCGGAGGCTGGGTTTTGTATTGGGCCCTGGTTATTGAACTGAGAAAAAGAGAAACTTCGTTTCTGCTCTCAGAAGTGTCCAGTCTACTGGGGTATTCAAAATTGGGAAACAGACAAGGACAATCTACATCTACAATTAAGTAGATGTTGGGGGAGTACAGGTGGCAATTCCAACTTCCTAGGGTATCAGGGAAGGCTTCCTGGAGGAATGATGTCCCAGGGGCGGTATAAAGCATGAAATAAAATTATCTTCACTTCCAAATGTTTGGATTCACCCTCATTTAAAATGGTAGCTGAGTGGTGCCTAGGTAGCTCAGTGGGTTAAGCCGCTGCCTTTGGCTCAGGTCATGATCTCGGGGTCCCGGGATCAAGCCCAGAGTCAGGCTCTCTGCTCTCTGCTCGGCTCAGGTCATGATCTCAGGGGTCCTGGGATAGAGCACCGTGTTGGGCTCTCTGCTCAGCGGAGAGCCTGCTTCCCCCTCTCTCTCTCTGCCCACCTCTGCCTCCTTGTGATCTCTCTCTCTGTGTCAAATAAGTAAATAAAATCTTAAAATAAATAAAATAAATGGTAGCTGAGACCATCAGGGTTTCAGTGGTGCTCAACGAGAAACTTACATTGCGACAGAAGGTTTTTCTAACTTCACATAGCACCAGGTTAGTCATTCCCCTCTGTTTGAAAACATACAGAAGAAGGGAAGAGAATGTTTACACACCTGTTCCCAGGAAAGGTAGATCTAGAACGATTCTCTCTCTGCCTTGTGATCATAAAGTTAGGTTTCTCCTTGTTTACTAAGAAGGGCAAAGAGCGCTCCTGCAACACTCAGAGGTGTGTTTTTATAGGTGAGCTGTTGATTCATAACCTGGAGACCGTGGATGTTGGTCCTGTAGGACGGCATTCTACAGGGTAGAGAGCTGCTGCTGAGAATCGTGCATCTTCACTTGATGTCGTAAACTGTTTGTCATCCGAGGTTAAGCTAGTTCACCAGCCTTGTGATAATGAGCCAGTGAAGACCTCGCCGAGGCTGACAGAATGAACTCAACCAGCATAAAAGCCTGTTGGTTTTCTTGGCATAAGGAAAATACCGGAAGCCTTTTTCCTCCTCGCATTGATTAGGCAAATAAAAATACAGAGGTGAGGCTAACCCACTTAATTCTAAGCACAACCCCAAACCTCATTCTGACAGAAGTGGAAGGCCAAGTGGAAAGAGGAGTCCAGTGCCCCAGATGGAGGGAACCACACACGGAAAGGGCCACAGGCCAGGGCAGGCAAGTCTGCCTCAGAAAATGAAAGTGGTTCAGACGCAGAGCTTCTGGGGGAAGATGGCAGGCTCCGGGAAGCATGAGATTTCCCTCCCAACCCAAATGTCACTTACTATGGCAATACCATCCTGAAATGGCTTTTCATAACCACCACCACCCAAGTTTTATCCAAAGCATTTTTTGCTCTCTAAAATACTATATAATATGTTACCCACTGGTCTTCTGCTCCCTCATTAGAATGTAATTAGCTCATAGAGAACAGGACTTGTGTCTACTCTGTTTGCCAACACCCCCAACTAAGAGGGGGAGACTAAAAACTGTTTGGAAGTTCAAGAAAGAGGCTTAGCAATTTTGATCTTCACTCTAGAATACATGGGTGGATTATTTGCTGACTCTCTTCCTCCTCATCCTCTACCCCCATTTAATATTTTTCAGTATTTCCCTTCAGGCTGTAAGAAGAGTCTTACCATCTCCTACCTGGAGGGTAATTCCAGGAAAACTGTCCAGTTCTGGGATTTGACTAGGAACAGAGGTCTGGGAGTTTCTGCATTTAATGTTTTTGTTTTTGATTTAATCAACTTTCCACATTGGTTCCTAGACTTATGGGAGCAAGTCTCTGACCAAATTGGCTCGGCTCAAGAAATAGAAGCAAAACGCTGGTTATCTGTCTTCTTTCCATTTCATGCTTTCAACTTCTGCTGGTTTTCTTCCACAGTCTCTTTTTGGTCCCATTTACCTACGCAAACATTAAGATGGGGCTGTTCATGTATCTTAAGTCTTTAACGTGCTTCTTGTATATATCTGATCTGACACTTCCTCGCTCATTCTTCCTTGTTCTTTTACCCCCCAATGAGTCACACCTTCCTTTTTTATTTATTTCCTTTACACAAACCAAGCAGAAGCCTCATACAGGACTGAAGCCACGTATATTTCTGATCAAAGAGGATGAGGTGGAAGGAAAGGGAAGCGAGGGAACCGACTGGAAGGCCAGGAGCTCCCTTACACAGCACATTCAGGATGTTTATGGAAAGTTCATGATTTCCTTAACTCTACCACATGTATATAAAGGTTCCAGCTGAGTTTACATGAATTTGATGAACTTCATTTTTCCATGAAGTCACACTGGCAAGAAAAATGGTCTTTAAAATCAAGTCCTTCTTTGCTAAACCTTCTGTGAATTCTGCTGCTTCCAAGCTATCATGTGCAAATGAGAGCAAAGAAAAGTCAAGATCACCATTTAGTCAGCATTTATCATTGGCGACCCTGAAACTCTCAGATGATGTTAACTTTTTCAAACAGTAGTCATACTTTACTTAATGATGGCTTGACTCACTTTCTTAAAAATGATCTTATTTATTTATCTGACAGAGAGCGATCCCAAGTAGGCAGAGAGGCAGGCAGAGGTGGGTGGAGGAAGCAGGCTTCCTGCTGGATCCCAGTACCCTGAGACCATGACCTGAGCCAATGGCAGAGGCTTACCCCACTGAGCCACCCAGGTGCCCCTTGACTCACTTTTTCTTAATGTAGCAGCCAAACTACAAATTTGCTATTGGTAACAATGGAGAAATGTTATTCAGTAGAATTCTTTCTGGGGAGAACACTGTACTTGTTTTGAAGCAATGTCTTGGTAAACTCTTTTGGGAGTATAAAGCAAAGACTAGCAACCCAAGTAGTCATCAATGGATGAGTGGGTAAATAAAATGTAGCATGTACATAGGATGAAATATTATTCAGCCTTGAAAAGGGAAGGCAATTCTGACACATGTTATGACATGGATGAACTTTGAGGACATTGTGCTAGGTTAAATAAACCAATCACAAAAAGATAAATACTGTATGGTTCCACTCATATAAGGTATCTAGGGTAATCATATTCACTGAGAAAGAAAGTAGAATGAAGGTGGCCAAGGGCTGGAGTGGGGGAAATGAGATATTTTTAGGGGTAAAGAGTTTCCATTTTGCAAGATGAGAAAGTTCTGGAGATTAGTTGCACCATGATGTAAATACAGTTGACACCACTGAACTGTAGACTTAAGTATGGTTATGATGGTAAATTTTATGTTACATGTATTTTACCACAACTAAAAAAATCTTGAAAACCTATTAAAAAAGACCATGAGACACAATACTGAAAATAATAGAACATTTTAAAGGTTTACTGATTTAAGTATACTTATAATGGCATTCTAACTTATACAGTTGTTTTTAAAATAAAAATATATAATACAAATTTTTAAAAGACTATATTTACATTCTTTTTCTCATAACTCTTCCTGTCCTCTTGACCACTGTTCCACAGGACTTTATTTAAGAATGGCTGGATCTATCCTGTAAATCGAAATTAACAATCTGTCCTAATTTTTGCTGAGGATGATAGTTCCCAATACTGAGTTTCAGAGCCTCTACTTAAGATAAGTAGGCTGAAAAAGGATGGATGGATTGATTGATTGATTGATTGATTTTCTATGTATTTTCTTATTGCCAACCTAGGTCCACAGTGGGCCTAGAAATCTGTGTTTTTTAAATGGTCCCAAAGTATTTATGATGGTCAGCCTGGTCTGGGTGCCACCAGACTAGAGGGGAAGCATTAAAATATTTTCATGAACAAGTAAATATTTGGGTCTAGTACTCCAAAGTGATTTTGAAGTTCTTACTGAAGTTCCAAGTTTGAATTAGAAGACTTGTCAGGAGAAACCCTTACACTAGCAAACTGTTGTAAAATTCTGTTTTCTCTTACTTGAACATCACAATTACATAAACAACTTGATTTCCCTCCCTCAGTTGTTATAGGTCCTAGCATGCTTAACCAAAACTGGGTTATTCTTTCCCTGCTGCAAGCAGGGAAAGGTAGGTTCAGAGCTTCCTGGGCTCAAGACCTATGTGGTCACTGAAGGGTCCATACGTAGAAAGCCCCAGGCTGGGCCTAATACTCTGCTGTTGCCATCTTGAGACTCTTTTTGTGTTTTAAGTTTTAATTTTAATTCCAATTAATTAACATACAGTGCTATGTTCATTTCAGGTATTGATTCAACAATTCCATGTGACACCTGGTGCTCCTCACAATGCCCTCCTTAATCCCCATCACCTGTTGTACCCATCCCCCACCCAACCTCCCCTCTAGGATCATCAGTTTGTTCTCTATAGTTAAGTCTGTTTCTGGTTTCTCTCTCTCTCTCTCCCTCTCTCTCTCTCTTTCCTTTTGTTCAGTTGTTTTGCTTCCTAAATTCCACATATGAGTAAAATCATAGCTATTTGTCTTTTTCTAACTGACTCATTTCACCTGGCATTACATTCTCTGGCTCTAGCCATGTTGTTGCAAATGACAAGATTTCATTATTTTTAGGGCTGAGCAATATTTCATTATATATATTACATCTTCTTTATCAGTCTTCAATAAATGGACACTTGGGCTGCTTGCAAATCTTGGCTATTGTAAATAAAGCCGCTATAAACAAGGGTGCATGTATCCCTTTGATTTTTATATTCTTTGAGTAAATACCCAGTAGTGTGATGGCTGGATTGCCATCTTGAAATTTTTTTTTAATTCTTAACAATTTTTTAACAAGGGGCCCCACATTTTCTTTCTTTCTTTTTTTTTTTTTAAGATTTTATTTATTTATTTGAAAGAGAGCATGAGCAGGGGGCGGGGCAGAGGGAGAGGCAGAAGAAGACACACACACACACACCCCTGCCCCCACTGCTGAGCAGGGAGTCCAATGTGGGACTCGATCCTGAGACTCCCGGATCATGATCTGAGCCAAAGGCAGATGCTTAACCCACTGTGCCACCAGGGCCCCACATTTTCATATTGTACTGGGCCCAAGAAATTATCTAGCTGGTCTAGAACTTGGGTTACTGATTCCAAGATGTGATGATGCTCTAGGCTCAGTTGAGAGAAGGGTTATAATGAGTAAAGAAGCCAGATTGTCCATTTTATTCAAGATTCAATGTAGCTATTTTATACAAAATTTTCATAGTGATTTTGTCATGTAGCATGGCAATAATAACCGTAGAATCCACAAATTAAAGAGAATATAGAGCACATAATAGTTATATACAAGTTCCAAACAGAAATCCTCACAAAGACGGATGTAATTTTCTCATAAATATTTACAAGCTTCAAATTGCTGGATATCAGTCACTCCATTTATCTTGGTGTTTCCTGGTGAATGAAGTCTACCCAGTGTCTACATCTTATTGAGAAAAATCTGTTAAGCTAATGCAGAAAGATGAATCAAGAATGCCAAAAAAAAAAAAAAAAGTTTCCATCCCGAGCCAAAGAATGAATCACTTGTGCATTCATATGTTATAGAAAATATGATTCTTTTTTTTCCAGTTTTACAAGGCCAACATCTATCAGAAACACTAATTCTTACGGTAACTGATTTAGATGAGGTCTCAAAAGTTGTAAAAAGGCTGTTCCTGGAAACGAACAAAGAATGTATTTGTATGTTTATCTGGGAATTCTTGCCAGAATCCATTCCAAATCAGCAAAGTAACATCTACTTTTACATTTGTGTTTCAGTGAATTTTATAAACCCTGAAGCTAACTGATTTTTGCTTGTAGCGATATAAACTGATATTAGGAGAAAAGACTGGGGATATGACAGAAATCACCATAAGTCAGCTTTCTCAAAGGCACTGATGTCCAAGGTCTGTGTTTTACTTCTTCCTATCCTTAAGTCCCCTAATAATGCTGACATATAGAAAGTACTCAGCCAACTCTCTCTTCACTCTCTCTCCAGTTATGGCCTCTCAAGGATCAAGCTCCTCCCACCAGCTAATTTTTCACCCTTATCTGTCCCTATTGGGCAGCACCCCCAGGTAGGCAAATTTTCATAGTCTCTCTGCCTCTTATATTATAATCTACTTATTCTTGGTCTCACTTCTTCTGCTTTCCAAAGTGAAAATAATCTAATTTCTTTCTCAGAAATTAGATGTTTTGATGAATTAATGTATTAACAAGGTAGCATTCTATTCTCCTGTCTGTTTTCGGGTTTTGTTTTGTTTTATTTTTACAATAACAGTATTTCAGGACAGTGGCAATGGAGTGAGTTGAAATTATGGCTATGTAACTAGGAGTTTGAGATACCTCTGAGTCTCATAATTTAGATAACAGCCTGTGGACAGGACTGGCTCTCTGTAAGACACTTTATCATTTCTTTATTCAGTCATCAAACATGTACTAAGAACTTAGCCTGTGCCAGGACATACATCATTGAACAAGGTGATCGGGTCCCTATTCTCATGGAACTTACATTCTAGGCATGTCCCCCACATAAATCTATGAACAATAATAAGGAAATATTTGGTAATGATAACCACTATGTGAAAATAAAGCATGGTGATGTGAAGAGAAGTGACCACCAGAACTGGGGTGGGGGCTGAGGTGAGTAGTCAAAGATGGTCTCTCTGAGGAAGTGACATTGAAGTTGAGAACTGAATGATAAGAAGGATGACATGGGGTGGTCTAGAAAAAGAACATGTCTGGCATGTGGGAAGAGCTAATGCAAAGGCACTAAGGTGAGAGGTAGCTCTATGTGTTCCAGGGTACTGTGGCTAGAGTGTAGGATTTCCAAGGGAGATGAGGGGGGAAAGGTAGGCAAGGGCCAGTTTATGTGAAGTCTTAGAGTCAGGAGGAGCCTTTGGGTTTGCTTCTAAGTGTGACTAGAAGCCACTGGAGTGTTTCAAGCAGGGGAATGACATATTCTGCTTATGTTTTGACATAACCTTCTGGCATTTGGGTTGTGACTTGACTCCAAATAACAGAGAGGGAGCAGAGAGGGCAAGTAGGACAAAGATGATGCTGGCTTGGATCAGGATGGCCCCTGTAGAGGTGTCAGCAGCAAAGTCAGGATAGACTTGGAGATAGAGTCAACAGAATTTGCTGACATATTCCATATGGCCATGAGGAAAGGGAAGAGAGGATTCAAGGATGATTCCTGGGTTTGAGTTTGAGTAGCTGAACGGATACTGGTGTCATTTTCTAAGATGGAAAAGCTGGGGAGGGTAGTTCGGTGGAACAAGTTGTAAGGAGGAGATCAAGACTCACATCTCCCAAAATATTGAGAGTCAGATGCTTATTAGACATCAAGGTAGAACTGTCATGTGAGCATTTAGCTATGTAAGTCTAGACCACGGAGGAGAGGTCAGGGATAAAAATTTAAACTTGGGAGTCATTGGCATACAGATGGAAGTCT
This sequence comes from Mustela putorius furo, assembly GCF_011764305.1. Taxonomy (NCBI): domain Eukaryota; kingdom Metazoa; phylum Chordata; class Mammalia; order Carnivora; family Mustelidae; genus Mustela; species Mustela putorius. Next base: position 43,414,753 of record NW_025422368.1, on the reverse strand, counting down.
AAACCATGGGATTGGATGAGATTAATTAACGACAGGGTAAATGGAGCAGATGAGTCAAGAACACCACCGTTTAGAGGATAAGCAGAGAAGTCAGCAAAGGAACCATTGAGAAGTGGCCTTTGGGGGTCTTTGGCAATCTTGACAGGGTAGTTTCAGAGTGCTAGGAACAGAATGAGGGGATTGAAGAAATATAGATGCATACTCCTCAAGCTTAGGCAGCACCCCACAAAGCTGTGCTGGTCCAGGAACACCTAATGTGCTTAAAAGTTTTTTCTTTTTTTCTAAACTATGTGGCACACAGAAAGTATGCAACAAAAAATGCTGTGAAGTTTTCATTGCCACCTACATAGCTCGTAAATCCTGCGATGTCCTGAAAGAGCTGCCAAATAGCCAACATTAATAATTTTATGGGGTAGCTCTCCAAGACATCATGAAGGAAAAACTAATAAAAGCAATTGTAAAAAGGCTAACAAAAATAGAAAACCTGACTGGGAATAACTTACGCCTGATGAATTTCTATGTTGTAATACTAACAAAGCTACCATAAACACATGGCATTGACTTCTGTGGTTTAAGGCATTCACATTAAAATTAATCCCCAAACTAGCAAAATATTTGTCTAGAGTTGTGACAGACTTTTTTCACTTGTCACAACGTACTACCGAAATAGCATCTATTTCTTTGAAGACAACAACTATTTTTGTTGATGATACAGATGGTAAGGGGAAGGGGCTGTGATTACTGCTGAAGGAGACACAAGGATGAGTCAAAAGTAGTTCCTGCCTTCAAAAAGCTGCTACCACAGCAGGGGCAGGGATAGTTAGTCTTTCAGGATTACCACTGGAAGCCAACACCTGGATATAGAAGGCCCTCGTCCTTGTCCGTTCAGGCTGTGATAACAGAAATTTCTCACAGTTCTGGAGAATGAGAAGTTAAGGATGTGGTGTCAGCAGATTTGGTGTTTGGCAAGAGCTTCCTGGTTCCAAGGCAGCCATCTTCTTGCTGTATCTGCCTATGGTGGAAGGAGCCATGGAGCATTGTGGGGTCTCTAATAAGAGCATTAACTTCACTCATGAGAGCTCCACCCTCAGGACCTAAATCCCTCCCTCATATTCTCACCTTAGACTTAGGTTTTCAACATTTGCATTTTGGGGAGGATACAAATGTACAAGCCATAATGGCACTCAAGATAATAAATGAATAAATGAGTGAATTTTAAATATAGAAAGATACATGTATCTGGTGCATAGCAGTTGCTCAATAAGTATTTGTTGAAATAGTTATTAGGCAAACAGCAAACTAGGTCAGAAAAACATAAAGCGATATAGGACTAGGACTGTCAGAAAAAATTTTTGAAAAGATTGTGACTCCTGAAATAGGCATTGAAGAGAAGTACCTGGCTGGCTCAGTCAGAAGAGCATGTGACTCTTGATCTTGGGGTTGTGAGTTTGAATCCCATGTTGAGTGTAGACATTACTTAAATAAACAAAACTTTATTTTTTTTTTTAAGATTTTATTTATTTATTTGACAGAGAGAAATCACAAGTAGATGGAGAGGCAGGCAGAAAGAGAGAGAGGGAAGCAGGCTCTCCGCTGAGCAGAGAGCCCGATGCGGGACTCGATCCCAGGACTCTGAGATCATGACCTGAGCTGAAGGCAGCGGCTTAACCCACTGAGCCACCCAGGCGCCCACTTAAATAAACAAAACTTTAAAAAGAGGCTGGGGTGGGGAGCGGTGGTTAGAAATGTAAGATTTTCAACCACATAAGGAAGCCCCTTTTTTTAAAAAAAGATATTTTATTTGACAGAGCGAGATCACAGTAGGCAGAGAGGCAAGCAGAGAGAGACAGAGGGAAGCAGGCTCCCTGCAGAGCAGAGAGCCTGATGCGGGACTCGATCCCAGGATCCTGAGATCATGACCCGAGCCGAAGGCAGCGGCTCAACCCACTGAGCCACCCAGGCGCCTCATAAGGAAGCCCTTTAAAGAGGGAAAAGAAAATATATACCTGCTGAAGGAGGCTCTTCATGGCCCAGTCCCATGAACCATACTGCCTTGAGTTCCTTGCCTAACATTAAGCCAAATATTCTGTAGTGGCAATGTGTGTGAGTGTCCTGGGCTGGGTCTCAGTGACAACTTGCAGAGGAAGCCATTTTCTATGAACTAGTACCTACCTCCCCTGACTGACCTAATCATCTTGAGAAATAGCAGTTTGGATTAGGTGACCTATAATTTTTTTTTTAATAGGTCACCTATAAATTTTGTAGGAAGATGCTCAGCCATCCAACTTCAGCTATCATGCAACTAGACCACAATATAATCCAGATAGCAGAGCTCAAGCCTCGTGTTCTCCTGACCCATCCATCTGTAAGCACAGAGGAGGTGTGCACAGGTAGCCACAAACGGTTTGCCTTCCTGCTTACTTTTGTGGGAAAACACAGGCCGGCATCAGAGACACCAGCAGGACTAACTGACAACATGGAACCTCGTGGAATCTTGCCCTGTCCACCCTCTTCTCAACCATTCAGAGAAGGCAAAGACCCTGGGAGGTGTGAAAGGCTATACATAGGAAAACTGGGGGAAAGTGCCTCTCTCTCTCTCTCTCTCTTTCTCTCTCACACCCCTCCCTCTTTTCAGCTGGTGTCTCCGAAGTGTCCCAGGTTTGGGTTTGGTAGAGGGGAGAGAAATGGAACCAGCTTCGTGAGTGTGGGACCTACATCATTACTCAGGATTCTTGTCTTCACCATCTTCAAATTCTTACCAGTCTTTGAATAAAGGACCTCATATCTTCATTTTGCACTGGGTCCCCCAGTCCCAGAGGTGGGTTAGCCTGCCAGCAAAATCAAGCTCAGTCCTGACTCTCCTAAGTCCTGGGCCTTACCCTGGTGCTTGTTGACCAGCTTCTGGTCAAGCTCTTTCTCCTCCCAAGGACATCCAATATCAAAACAGAGACACCTTGGACTCACTAACCCGGATCTAAGGGAAGAGCAGGAAACGGATCTCAACTGTTATATTTCTCTGAAGACTTATATTTTATCCTAAAAAAAGAAAAAAAAAGATATTTGCATTCTGCTCCATAATGTATCTGTTGGATACATTTTTAAAATAAGATATCCCCCCAAATAATCTTCAAGTAAGACTGGCACTTGAAGAAGATATACCCTCTTTATCAGTTGTGTATAAAGGCCTTCTGTCGCCTTCCTGCCGAGTAACTTCCCATGCTGTAGCAGTGGGGGCCACACAGTTCAAGGAGAGCCTCTGCCAAGTTCCAATTCAGCGAATACTCTTCACAGAACTCCAACTTCCTCTACGTCCCCACATGATCCTCCCCGTGGCCTTCACTGGCACATTATGTAACTCATGGTGTTGGGTTCCTTTTTTCCTGCTCTTCCTCCTTCTCCTCTTCTTATAAAGAAAGTCACCATTGCTTACTAGAAACCAACCCTAAAAGTGCTTTCTATTTCCTCTCTCAGTCTAGAGGCACCTCACAGCCTGGTCAGTTGTCTTCTGGTTAGGTCTCCTGGCTCCCAGCAAGGCTTTGCAGTTCTGGGTTCTACTCACTTCCCAAGGTCCACCCTCTTCCCTGCTCTGGACTCAAGACCCACTGGCAGTGGGGGCTGGCACAGCCAGCACTGGGCATATCTAACCAACTCCAACAGTCACTGCCTCTCGGTTGTCTCCCAGGTCTGCAACACACAGTGCCCTCTTCTCAGAATGCTTAAAAGATTTCTACGTGTCCTTGGGTCTCAGTCTAAATACTACTTCCTCTGGGAATCCTTTCTTGACATACCTCACCCCACCTCCCACTCACCACCCAAACTAAGCCAGTCTTCCTTTACTGTTCTTTCTTCCCCTTATAGGAATACTTAACAGAGTGTACTTACTACATTCTTCCTAACTTACCCATAGTCCTCACTAGCCCCCCAGCCTGACCAGAAAAGGGACTTGCTAGCCTTCTTCTCCATTATATTCCCCAAGCCTAGCAACGAGAAAAGTGTAGAATGTTGTTGAAGGCAAGGCACCGTTAAAGGAGTTTCATTTATGATCTCACAACAATTCTAGAAGGAAAGAATTAGTGTTCCCATGTAACAGATGGGAAAAGGGAGGCTCTGAGAGGTTGAGTAAGTGGCCTAAGGTGGAACAGCTGGAAGTGGTTCCATCAGGTTGCGAGACCTTGAAATCTGTATGTTTAACTCCCTATGTCAGTCAGAGTTTAGTCAGAGAAGTAGAAGCACCAGGAGTGATGGAGTGAGGTATTTGTTTTAAGACCTTGAAAGGGTCATTGTTGGAGCTCATTAAATGGTCTGCGGAAGGCTATTGCTTCTGCGTCCAGTGCTGGCCCTGCAGTCTACTGGACAGACTACGGGACAGTCTACTTTTCCTTTCGAGAAGGAAAGTAGGAGAAAGCAAGGAAAACTCGGAGCCTGCGGACCCCAGCTGGAGCCCACATTATGTTATCTCCCTGCCTCCACCCCTCCCCACCACCGTCCACGTGAGGATGACTTCCAGGAGTAGCAGGCACCTTTGTCTGGGGTAAACACACCACACCTGGCCCTGGGGTCACAAAGGCTGAAGGAGGAGATCTGGCAGGACCTCAGGAGCAGAGGGCCCAGCTGCTGTACCATGCCAACCGCATGAGTCAGCAGGGGAGTGACGAGGTCTCTGAGCGGCTGCTTGTGCTCAGGGCCCTGCCCTGCCCCATACAAACCCGCCTTCACTCCCTCTCCCGGTTGCTTCACTGTTACAAATGACAAAATAAGACATCCACTCCTGAAATTCAATATTTATAACACAAATATATCACCTAGCATTATGTGGTATATTCATGCCTTCAGGGGTTATTTCCATGCCAACTGCATCCCGTAATTCTTAAGTGGAGGAGGGGAGGCATCTGGCCTACATCAGCTATCCGATCTCATGTCTGGTTTTTCTCTGACTTCCCAAAAAACCATACTTTCAGAGACTGTCCTGGCTGCACGGGCTCTCCCAAAGCAGTTCTCCAAGCTTGCCTCTCTCCTTGAATCTCCACGTGCTCACCAACCTGGAACCTCTCCAAACACGTTTGCGAGAGACACAGTTGATTAAATCATTGGTCATTGAGTCAACCTCCAAGTCCCATCTCCCTTTGACTAAGGGGGTGGGATTGAAAGTCCTAACTTTCTATATATTTTTTTTAATTTAATTTAACTTCAATTCAATTCAATTAATTAACATATAGTGTATTATTAGTTTCAGAAGTAGAGTTCAATGATTCATCACCAGTTGTATATTAACACCCACTGCTCGATTACACCAAGTGCCCTGCTTAATGCCTACCACCCAGTTACCCCATCCCCCCACTCCCTCCCCTCCAGCAACCTTCAGTTTGTTTCCTATAGTTGAGTTTCTTATCATTTGTCTCCCTCTCTGATTTCATCTTGTTTTTCCCTCCCTTCCCCTGTGATCCTGTTTTGTTTCTTAAATTCCACAATGAGTGAAATCATATAATAATTGGCTTTCTCTGATTGACTTATTTCATCTGACATAATACCTTCTAGTTCCATCCATATAATTGCAAATGGTAAGATTTTATTTTTTTTGATGGTAGAATAATATTCCTTTTTATATACACACCACATCTTTATCCATTCATCTGTTGATGGACATCTGGGCTTTCCATAGTTTGGCTATTGTGGACATTGCTGCTATAAACGTTGGGGTGCACGTGCCCCTTGGCATCACTACATTTATATCTTCTGGGTTAATATCTAGTAGCTCAGTTGCTGAATCATAGAGTAGCTCTATTTTTAAGTTTTTAAGGAACCTCCATACTGTTTTCCAGACTGGCTGCACCAGCGTGCATTCCCACCAACAGTGGAGGAGGGCTCCCCTTTCTCCACATCCTCACCAACACCTAGTGTTTCCTGACTTGTTAATTTTAGCCATTTTGACTGGTGTGAAATGGTATCTTACTGTGGTTTTGATTTGCATTTCCCTGATGCCAAGCGATGTTGACCACTTTTTCTTGTGTCTGTTAGCCATCTGGATGTCTTCTCTGAAGAAAATGTCTGTTCATGTCTTCTGCCCATTTCTTGACTGGATTATTTGTGCTTTGGGTGTTAAGTTTGATAAGTTCTTTATAGATTTTTAGATACTAGCCCTTTATCTGATAAGACATTTGCAAATATTTTCTCCCACTCTGTAGACTGTCTTTTGATTTTGTTGACTGTTTTCTTTGTGGTACAAAAGCTTTTTATCCTGATGAAGTCTCAATCATTTTTGCTTTTGTTTCCCTTGCCTTTGGAGACCCGTCTAGCAAGAAGTTGCTGCAGCTGAGGTCGAAGAGGTTGCTGCCTGTGTTCTCCTCTTGGATTTTGTTGAATTCCCGTCTCACATTTAGGTCCTTTTTTTTTTTTTTTAAAGATTTTATTTATCTATTTATTTGAGAGAAAGAGCTCGTGAGAGAGAGCAGGAGAGAGAGCCTGGTCTGGGGAACAGTTAGGTGGAGAGGGAGAGGCAGACTCCCTGCTGAGCAGAGAGCCCAATGCAGGTAATCCCAGGACCTGAGGATCATGACCTGAGTCAAAGGCAGACGCTTAACTGACTGAGCCCCACAGGATCCCCTCACATTTAGGTCTTTCATCCATTTTGAGTTTATTTTTGTGTATGGTGTTAAAAAAAAAATGATCCAGTTTCATTCTTCTGCATGTGGCTGTCCAATTTTCCCAAAACTATTTGTTGAAGAGACTGTCTTTTTTTCACTAGTTCAAGTTCCAACCATCTAATCACATGTTTGGTTCTCCTGGCAACCAGTCCCCTTCTTAGGTGTGGTCCGCCCCCCACTGCCCCCCCAAATCACCTAATTAACATAACAAGACACCTTTAAACTCTCATCCCTCAGGAATTTCCAAAGGTCTTAGGAACTCTGGACCCCACCAGGGGCATATCAATAAAAGCACACAGAGAAGCAACAATGGCCAGGGGACATTTTGACTATAAATACCAAAAGTTTGTGAGGCCTGTCCAAAAATGTTTGGTTAGGACAAGGCATGGTATAGCTGACGTAAATAGCTCTCCAAAGACCTTGGAGCAATTAGCTCCTACATGGTAAAGGCCACTCTTTTCCAACAATATGGAAGGCAGTCCTGTAACCTTAGTACCAACTCATATGAAGGCACTACCCCAGCTACATCTGGACTTTATTCCTTTCTTTTCCCATTGCCTGGAATTATGTAACTAATCTATCACTGGTTTGGGGTATGTTATTTCTTAATTAGTTTATTAGGAGAACTTATCCTGTATGCTCTGGGCTTGTGAGATTCCCATAGCAAAACTGTGTTAAGTGCTGGCAAAGACAAACTCAGTCTTCGAGCTTAATATGCCTCCCAAAACAAAACAGCTTATCATTATCTCAATATTGTTTCTGATGTGTGTGAAGAAATACAATAAAAATTACATGAGCATGCAAAATAAAGCATACGATTGTCTTTGCCCAGGCCCTCTATTTCTACTTCCTTCCAGGCTTCGACTTAGACACACCTTCTAGAAGCCTTGTTTGACCTCAACTCATGGCCACCCCTATCCAGTTAGAACCTTCTGTTAGTCTGGGTCACAGTATCTACAATTTCCCGTTTGTAACACAGATCAACATGGTCATTGAGTGGTGGTTGAAGTTTTCCCTAATAGAATATGAGCTCTATTAAAGTGACCGCTGTTTCTCCCATCATCCATGGCATTCCCAGTGCTTAGCATATTATTAAATGCTCAATAAATAATTACTGGTGATGAAGGATAGTTGGAAGGCAGGTGGGCAAGGACAAGGTGCCCCACCCTAAGAGAAAAACCGCCCTTAGAAGGATTTTACACACCCCCCCGCCGAAGGAGCCCTCCAGCCTTTCCCATAGATACATACACAGGTGACAAAAACCTAATTGGATGACAGGCACAGGAGGGTTCATCAGATTAAAACAGACCTCCAAGGAGCCCATAAAAACCCCTAGACTCCGAAACTCCTATGGCAACCCTCTCGGGTCCCCTCCCTCTTTGGGAGCTTTGTACCATCTCCTTGCTCTGCTCACCACTCTGGTGGGCCTCTCCATTCTTCCAAGCCGTGTGACCAAGAACCAGGGGCACCGACCAAGGAAAAAAATCCCATAACACTGGCACCCTGAATGAATGAATCAATTAAGCATGAGAAGACAAGAGAGTTTGCTTTGAGTGTTATCTGAATGTATTTATAATTTGACTTTGTGGAGCCCATTGTTGAATGGACAAGATTTGGGCTGTTTTTAAAACAATCGACTGGAAAGTAAATGATTAGACTGTGTCTAAATGAGGTGTCACTCCTGATTGGTGGAGGGCCTCCAAATGGGGGGGGGGGGCTCATGGGGTGGGCCATTAAAGGATTCCCTGGAGGCAGGACAAAGAAAATAGAAGTGTACTGAATACTTGGGGTGGGGGAGGAGGGAGGACAAAGAGGGGGATTCTGTCAGCTAGGAGGCTGTGGGTGGGGGCTGCTTTAAAGAGGGAGGGTGAAGGGGTATGGGGAGGACGTCAGGAGTGCTCTCTTTTCTGGTGACTCTTCCTGGTTATAAGTAGCCCATTGGTTAGTTAGGGTCTAGGGTGTTTTGAGGTGGATCACCTGTATTCAGTCAGGGGCTCCGGGTCACTAGGGGCCCTTCTGCCTCGGTCAGGTTTCCATTGCTCAAACCTGTTGTCTAAAGCATCCTCTATATCACTTCACAGCCTTTAGGCTAAAATCATGTGTAGTATCAGTTCTTAGCAGTTTAAAAGCTGCCTCTGCAATAGGTGAAACTTATAAGTTTCAACTATATTCAAATAGTCTCTTTGTCATTCTAATTTATGTACATCTTTTTCTTTCTTTCTCCCCACCCCCACCCCTTTTCCTTGTGGGTATGGAATATTAACAAGTCGGGGTACTTGTTTCTCAAATATACAGGTTTTTTTGTTTTGTTTTGTTTTTAATGAGCCAAGGGGCACCTGGGTGGCTCAGTGGGTTAAAGCCTCTGCCTTTAGCTGCTCGGGTCATGATCCCAGCGTCCGGGATCGAGCCCCAAGTCAGGCTCTCTGCTCAGCAGGGAGTCTGCTTCCTTTCTGCTCTCTCTGCCTACCTGTGACCCATCTCTCAAATAAATAAATAAAATCTTTAAAAATACATATATTTTTAAAAATGAGCCAAAGATGACTACTTCTCAACATTTAATACAAAGCACAGAGGAAAACAGAATTTGGTGATTACACCATTTCCTAAAGAGATAAGAGTACATTTATCATCTGCTCTTACATCCGATGGTTTGATACCTACATAATCTAATGACCAGATTCAATGTTAAATGTTACCATCTTAGCTTTGGAAATTTGTCTTATTAGGCCCAGGAAGCTTTCTTTCAAATCTATTATATATAATATGTATATAATATACTTATATATGTGTATATATTATATATATAATATACTTATATATGTATATATATAAAGCATAGCAGAAAAGAATTACTTTTGTGCTCAAAGACCATGCTCTGAAGAGAAAAAGTCATTGGTCTAACAATTGCTCCCTGATAGTAAATTATCACAACTGGTAAAGATCTATTCCACTGCTGGGAGTACGTTGGAAGAGGCTAGCATGTAGAAATAAAAGAGAAACAAACATATATTAGGCCTTATATTCCTTTCTTTCTGTTTTGTTCATGTTCACTAGTGGTAATAATAATAATAGGTTTAGTCTGGATCTTATGAAGCACTGCCAATATGCCACTGTTGGTTATAAGCTCTTAGCTTATACTAACTCATTTAATATATGCATCCCTTAAATTCCCTATCATCCTGTAAGATCGATACCATGATTTGCCCCATTTTATAGATTAAGAATGTGAAAACAGAGGTTAAGTGACACCCTCAAGGACACATAGAAAGTGACAGAGACCTAAGGTTTAAATTTGGGTTGTCTGGTTCCAAAGATACAATTTCTAAAAGTCACTGTGTTGCTTATTACGTATTATATGTTGATGTTCTATCCTTCCTAGAGTAACATTTATAAATCAGCAAGCACGTACTGCACACTGACCTAGACGCCATGAGGGAAACAAAAAATTATAACACAATGCTTCACTTACTCTAGAGGTAGCTTACTGGACCAGATTAAATTTTCCACTTGTTTCAGGGTTTCCTGACAGTGTTTCTCAAGTGGTGTGTTAGCACCTACTGGGCTATTGGATCAAACTTTGATCTGATTAAATTATAATTCTGCTTCACTCTCAGTAAATAGAGAAAATATTAAGCCAAGAAGGCCATGCTGTGCAGTGAAGAATGTGGTCCACACCACTAAGGATAAGATATAAGAGGCAGAAAGGAATGTCAAGCCAGCCCCCAGAAAAGATCCCAGGTTTCTGAGAACATATGATGTTCTCTATTGGAGAATTTGGGCTCCTGTAGAACGTAAGCTACATGAGGACCAGGATTTGGCCTGTCTCGCTCACAGTTGTAATCCTTAGGCAACATCCTAGTGCCTGGCACAGAGTAAACAACAAATACTTGATAAAGGGGTGAGTAAGTGAAAATAAGAGAGTGGGGCAGAGCCACATATAGGTCTGCTCCCACAATGACCCAGTGCTGAAGAGGGACCACGGAAAGAATGGTGATGGTGGATGCCTTTACAGGCATGCTATGTTTTCTCATACTCTTCCAGGAACTAGGCTGTGCCTTTTTTTTTTTCTTTTGAAGATTTTATTTATTTATTTGACACAGAGAGAGAGAGCACAAGCAGAGGAAGAGGGAGAAGCAGGCTCCCTGCTGAGCAGAGAACCTGACGCGTGACTTGACCCTAGAACCCTGAGATCATGACCTGAGCCAAAGCCAGATGATTAACTGACTGAGACACCCAGGTGCCCATATGCTGTGCTTTTTGATGACTTAAATAGCATTTTTCAGTCATTTTATTTTATTTTATTTGCGAGAGAGAGAGAGACAGCACAAGCAGGGTCAGGGGCAGAGGGAGAGGGAGAAGCAGACTCCCCGCTGAACAGGGAGCCTCATGCAAGACTCAATTCTAAGGACCCTGGGATCATGACCTGAGCAGAAGGCAGACACTTAACCAACTGAGCCACCCAGGCATTCCAGTCCTTTTATTTTTGTGTGTTCTTTTATTTTTGTTGTGTTCTTTAAATTTCTGGGTCCACTGTTTAGATATCACTCCTTGGTAGTTAAGGGGAAGGATCAAATTCTGGACCGTCATGGAAACCATCTAGCTTTTCACTAACGACTTCCAAATCCTTTGCTAAATATTATAATCTTTCTATTCGGCAACATTGTAGAGTCCCTTTCTTCTTTTGTGTTTATCAGATAATAACAAATCCAGTTCCGGTGGGGGGATAGATCTGATTTGCTGGAGACAGTTGGCAAGAGGTAGGTATAGTGCAGAGTGAGAGGTACCTGAAGAGTCAGGCTTAACCTAAATACCCTCTTAGGGATATAGGAAATGGTAGGCAGTGGAAAGAATCAATGAGAGGCATTAGGACATCATTTTACATGTGAAATTTCAAGAAAATTTGCCTTTTCTAAGGCAATGTATTAGAGCAGTTTTTGGTTTATAAAAAATTTGAGAAAGAGGTCCAGAGATTTCCCATTTACAGGTATCTTCTGCTTCTCAAGAGTTCGTATTACACCACTTTGCTTTTACAAAAGACCTACATCAGTATCTGTTTCTGATTTTCACTTTTACAGAAAAAGATGAAAAGTAAAATTAGCCTTCAGTGTTTGCTTTGCCACAAGCCAACAGAGAGGCAGTGTGCACCCCAAGGGGCAAGAGTGGCGCCCCGACTCACTACCCTCAGCTTCTCAGCATCAAGCCGCCATGGCTCACAACTTTGTCTGTGAGCATTTGTGCTTTATCTGGATGTAGATTGTGCCTCCACTATCAGGATGTATCCTAAGATACCAAAAAAGTCCAAAAGAGGTTATTTGTGTGAGGTCTGGGAATGCTCAAGAAATCTTCCGTATAAGTGAATGATGATTGTTTCTTTGCTTTATACCATTTGGACTTATGAGGGTTCTCATAGGAATGCTCGCTTTCCTGGTAGCAGGAGAACCCTGGATTCCTGAGCTACATATGTGTGGCCTCTTACGTCATTAGCTTCACTTGCTATCAATTTTTTTTCATGATTCCTTCTTTGGTAGAATGTCCTATAGTTGGACTCATATTATACTTAGTCTTTTCAGATTGGCTTCTTTCTCTTTGTAATATGCACTCAAGGTTCATCCCCATCTCATCACGGGTTGATAGCTCATTTCTTCTTAGCAGTGGACAACATGCCATTACTGGATTGGATCACAGTCTACTGAAGAACGTCTTAGTTGTTTCAAGTTTTGTAATTATGAATAAAACTTCGATAAACATCATTGTACAGGTTTTTGTATGGACATACTTTTTTTTTTTTTAATCTCATTTGGCTAAATACCATGGAGCAGGGTTACTGGATTGTATGGAAAGAATCTGTTTGGTTTTGTAAGGAATCATCAAACTGTCTTCCAAAGCGACTATACCATTTTGCACTTCTACCAGCAATATATTAGAGTTTCTGCTGTTCCATATCCTCACCAGCATTTGATGTTTCAGATTTTGGCTCTTCTGACAGGTGCATAGTGGTATCTTACTGTTATTTTAATTTTCATTAAAACATATGATGGGGAGCATCATTTCATACCCTTATTTGCCATCTGTATATCTTCTTTGAAGAAGGGTCTGTTAAGGTCTTAGGCCCATTTTCCAATCAAGTTATTTTCCTATTCTTGAGTCTTTGGAGTTCTTTGTATATTTTGGTTAATAGTCCTTTATTGGATGTGCATTTGCAAATAATTTCTTTCAACCTGTGTCTTGTCTTCTAATTCTCTCGATATTGTCTTTTTGCCAAACAAAAGTTTTTCATTTTAATAAAGTCCACCTTATCAATTTTTTTTTCATGATTCCTGTCTTTGGTATTATATCTCAAAAACCGTCACCACACCCAAGATCATCTGGGCTTTCTTCTGTTATCTTCTAGGAGTTTTATAGCTTTTTAGGTGTTACATTAGGTTTATGAACCATTTTGAATGAATTTTTGTGAAGGGTGTAAGGACAGCATCTAGATCCAGGTTTTTTGCCTATGGCTGTGCAGTTGTCCCAGTACCATTTATTAAATAGACTATTTTGCTTTGTTGTATTACATTTGCTCCTTTGTCAAAGATCAGTTGGCTGTATATATGGAGGTCTATTTTTGGACTCTATTCTGTTCCATTGACCTATTTATCTCTTCTTTTACTGGTACCATGCTACTTTGATTACTGTAGCTTTAGAGTAAATCTTTTTTTTTTTAAGCTTTTACTTATTTATTAGACAAAGAGCGAGAGATCACAAGTAGGCAGAGAGGTGGATAGAGGCGGAGAGAAAGGGGGAAGCAGGCTCCCCGCTGAGCAGAGAGCCTGATATGTGGCTTGAGCCCAGGATCCTGAGATCATGACCTGAGCAGAAGGCAGAGGCTTAAACCACTGAGCCACCCAGGGGCCATAGAGTAAGTCTTGAAGTCGGAAAGCATCAGTCCTCCAGCTTTGTTCTTCTCTTTCAACATTGTGTTAGCTATTCTGGAGCTTTAGCCTTTCCATATAAGCTTTTTTTTTTTTTTTAAGGATTTTGTTTATTTATCAGAGAGAGTGAAAGAGAGAGAGACCAAGAGAGTACAAGTAAGGGTAATGGCAGGCAGAGGGAGAAGCAGTCTCCCCCCTGGGCAAGGAGCCCAATGTGGGACTCTATCCCAGGACTCAGGATCAGGACCCAAGTTCCTGAAGGCAGACGCTTTAACTGACTGAGCCACCCGGGTGCCCCTCCATATAAACTTTAAAATCAGGTTGTTAATACCAACAAAATAACTTGTTGGGGTTTTGATTGGGTTTGCATCGAATCTATACAGAAAGTTGGAAAGAACTGACATCTTGACAATACTGAGTCTTACTATTCCCAGCCTTCCTATCTTTTTTTTTTTTTTTTCTTAAATAAACATGATTCTATTTGGGTGGAAGAAGTTCATCTCCAAAAATCTTGAATGCCACGCCCGAGCCGTTGATGTCACACCTCTTGTTTCCGCTCTTGCCCTCGCCATCCTCCGCCGCTGCTTCCGGGAAGGGGACAAAGTCTTTGGTCTCTGGATGTTGCGGGAGGCAGCATGGCACACAAGCTCACACTACTGGGATTCATACACATGGAATATCCCTCCATTTGTTTTACTTCTTTGATATCATTCACCAGAGTTTTGTGGTATTCCTCATACAGATCTGGTACATATTTTGTTGGTTTTATACCTAAGTATTTCATTGGCGGGGGGGGGGGCTAATGTAATGCTATTATGTTTTTAACTTCAAATCCCACTTATTCATTGTTAGTATATAGGAAAGCAATTGATTTTGTAATAGTAACTGTGTATCCCACAGTCTTACTATAATCACTTATTGGTTCCAGGAGTTTGTCAATTCTTTTGGATTTTCTACACAATCATATCACCTGTGAACAAAAACAGTTTTATATCTCCTTCCCAGTTGTATGCCTTTTTTTTTTTTCCTCCTTGTTGTATTAGGAAGGACTTTCAGTATAAAATTGAAATCAATAGTGAGAGGGAACATCCTTGGCTTGTTCCTGAGCTTACTGGAAAAGCTTTGAGTTTCTTACCATTAAGTATGATGTGAGTTTAGGTTTTTTGTAGATAGTCTTTATCAAGTTGAGAAAATCTCCCTCTATTCCTAGTTTACTGAGAGTTTTTATCATGAATGGGTGTTGGATTTTGTTAAATGCTTTTTCTGCATCTATTGATATGATCACGTGATTTTTCCTTTTTTGATCTGTGAATGTGATGGATAACATTAATTAATTTTTTTAAAGATTTTATTTATTTATTTGACAGACAGAGATCACAAGTAGGCAGAGAGGCAGGCAGAGAGAGAGGAAGGGAAGCAGCCTCCCCGCTGAGCAGAGAGCCCAATATGGGGCTTGATCCCAGGACCCCGGGACCATGACCCGAGCTGAAGGCAGAGGCTTTAACCCACTGAGCCACCCAGGCGCCCCAACATTAATTAATTTTTGAATGTTCAACTAGGTTTGCATACCTGGGATAAAGTCTAGTTGGTCATGACACATAATTTTTTTTATACTTTGGATTTGATTTACTAATATTTTGTTAAGGATTTTTGCATCTATATTCATGACAGATATTGGCCTATAGTTTTCTTTTCTTATAATGCTTTTATCTAGTTTTAGTATTAGGGTAATGCTGACCTCATAGAACAAATTAGGAAGTGTTCCCTCTGGTTCTATCCTCTGAAAGAGTTTGTAGAGGATTGGTATAAATTCTTCTTTAAATGTTTGGTAGAATTCACCAGTAAACTGAGCAGGGCCTGACACTTCTGGTTTGGGTAGGTTATTCATTATTGATTCAATTTATTTACTAGGTATAAATTTAAACTTATCCTTTAAAAAAGGAATTTTAGTTGTTAACTTATAGAAAATTGGTAAGATGCTCATAATTTCTGTTCTATAAAGAAGATAGCACCAAAGGTCATAGTTTATTGTCCTGTAGGACATTAATCAGATTTATATCTAAATTTAGCAATAATTTAGAATGACTTCAGTATTTTCTTATACTGAAAATGCACATTATTTCTCTTATCTTTCTTTAAATCATCTTTGTTTACTGCTGATTTTCTCAATAGTTAAAAACTTGACCTGTGTTTAACTGTATTTGTATGAGCATTATTTTATAACATTTTAAAATTATACTTTGACATTTTATAGAAGTACAACTTGGTACTGTTTAAAATATTTAAAATCTTGGGCACCTGGGTAGCTCAGTGGGTTAAGCATCTGCCTTCAGCTCAGGTCATGATCTCAAGGTCCTGAGATTGAGGCCCGAATTGGGCTCCCTGCTCAGTGGGGAGTCTGCTTCTCTCTCTCCCTCTCTCCCCGACTTACGCCTGCTCTCTCTCCCTCTCAAATAAATATAATCTTTCAAAAAAAAAAATCACAAAATCTAGTGACACTTCTGTTCTCATTCTTGTTGACATTTGTTGAAGTATCTAGCCCCGAGCTATAGTCTTTCCCTCTGTTCCAATTCCTGCCCCTAACTTGGAGACCTTCCTGCCTTTGGGCAGGACGGATCCATCCTCTCCCTTTTCAGGTCCCTCCTATCCCATTTCCAGTGTCCTTTCTCAGTTCTGTAATTCACTTCTTCATTCTTCTTCACTTCTGTAACTCAGTACAAAGGATTTTAGATACTCTATTCTTTCAGAACCGTTCATCTCAGATATTTCTGTGCTTTTTGCTCTCTACTGCTTTTAGATGAAAATGCCTTGTTTTTCCGCTTAAAAGAAGTAACATGTTTCCTGGAAAAAATTTTTTTTAATATTTTATTTATTTATTTGACAGGGAGAGAGCACAAGCAGGGGGAGCAGCAGGAAGAGGGAGAAGCAGACTTCCCGCAGAGCAGGAAGCCCAATGCGGCACTCGATCCCAGGACCCCGGGACCACGACCCGAGCCGAAGGCAGACGCTTAACCTACTGAGCCACTCAGGGACCCCTTTCCTGGAAAAATTTTTTCAGAAAATACAAAACGATTCAAAAGAGAGAATCAAGACGTTGCCATCTAGAGCATACCACTCAGCATTTTGCAACATTTTAAATTTGCTGTCGGGAGGACCTTTTTGTTTGCTTTCCAAAATGTGATCTTATCATTCATTTTACTTTTGTAATTTGGTTTTTGCCACTGAATGATTTATCTTTCCCAGCCAATAAATAGAGACAGACATCATCATTATTATGGCTGAAAAACAATTTATTTTATGGATGTAATGTTCTTTATCTAACCCAGGGTGTCTCAACCTCAACACTGACATTTGGGGCTGGATAATTTATCGCAGGGCTTGGACTGTGCATTGTAGGATGTTCTGTAGCATTCCTGCCATCTACCAGTTACATGCCAGTGTTATCATCCCCCTGGTCCCTTAAATACGCGTCCAGCTAGGGGCCCCTGGATGGTTCAGTAAGTTAAGAATCCGACTCTTGATTTCTGCTTAGGTCATAATCTCAGGATCCTGAGATAGAGCTGGGCATGAGGCCCTGTGATCAGCAAAATAATCTCTCTGTCCCTTTCCCTCCCCCTCTGCTCCTCCCCTTCTGTCTGTCCCCCTGATCCTCCCCCCACCCCTCCCCCACCTGCCCCTGTGAGCTTGAGCACACCCTCTCGCTCTCAAATAAATAAATAAAATCTTTTTAAAAAAAATATATTTCCAGCTCTTCCAAATGGCTTCTGTGGCCAATCTTATCCCAGTTGAGAACCACTGACATTATCAGTCTACTATTACTTAAAATTTACACTTATCTATTTTTTTTTACAATTAAAAACAGTGGTGCTAATAACAGTCCTAACATATACAAACTTAGCACTTCTTTGAGTTCCTGCATAACTTAAATTCCTAGAAAAGAACATATTTTAAATGTTGATGTCTATTCCCAGATAGTTCTCCAGATAGTATTATATCAATTTATAGTACCATTTAAACAGCAGAAATGCCATTTCCTCGGATCTTATCCAAATACTGTCCATCTTTTAAATCTTTCTTAGTGAAATGCAAAACACAATACTATTTTGCCCTTTAAACTTATAAATTCTTGGGGCACCTGGGTGGCTCAGTGGGTTAAGCCGCTGCCTTCGGCTCAGATCGAGATCTCAGGGTCCTGGGATGGAGCCCCGCATCGCATCGGGCTCTCTGCTCAGCGGGGAGCCTGCTTCCTCCTCTCTCTCTCTCTCTCTCTGCCTGCCTCTCTGCCTATTTGTGATCTCTCTGTGTCAAATAAATAAATAAAATCTTTTTAAAAAAACAACTTACAAATTCTTTGATTGCTAATCAGGTTGGTAGCTTTTACTATGTTTATTGGTCATTTGTATTACTCCTTTTGTGAGCTGCTAATTATTATCTTTTGTCCATTCTTGGTTTTGTCCATTCTTTCTTCCAGTTTGTAATTTTTCTGGTAACATTTATGCTGAGTTTTCCTTTATAGAAGTTATACATTTTTTGCGTCATCAAATTATTAGCCTCTTTATTGTGGTTTTATTGTTAGTGGTGTCATACTTAGAAAGATCAACTCTGAAGTCTTATACTTCAGAGTATTACTCTATTAGACCAACCTTCTATTTTTCTTTATTTCTCACTAGACCCTAACTAAGCCTTTACTATGTCTAGACCAGTGCAGATCAAATTCGAATGCACATATGGATGAACTAGAATCTTATTAAAATTCACATTCTGATTCAGTAGGTTTGTATGGGACAAAGGAGCCTGCCTTTCCAACAAGCTTACAGGTGATGTCAGTGCTCTTCCTGGAACACACTTTTTTTTCTTCTAATTTTATTTATTTATTTGACACAGGGAAAGATAAGAGTACAAGCAGGAGGAGTGGCAGGGAGAAGGAGAAGCAGGCTCCTGCAGAGCAGGAAACCGGACCTGGTGCTCCATCCCAGAACCCCCAGACCATGACCTGAGCCAAAGGAAGGCAGACCTGGGTGGCTCAGTTGGTTGGGCATCGGCCTAGACCACACTTTGAGTCACTAGGTTTTAGACCTTCAGCCCTCAATTCTCTGTACTCTCTCCCTCCATTCTCTGATTGGTTCTCCTCTGAATTTGCTTCCCTTCCTCCCTACTGTGAATCCCAAGGGTAGTAATTTCAACTATACTTCACCCCTTTGTTTTTTTGGTACAACAACCCTTGCAATCTCTACTTCAATATTGACAAAGCCACCCTATCTCCAGTCTCCAGCCACAGTACCACTGAAGGAAATCCTGTAACTGCTACTTTCTTCTATAACAAATGTATCATTTCTAAAGTCCAATCAGCCAGCTTTCACTTTGTTCCTCCTCAGCTGCCTTTCCCATTTTTATAGTAACTTTGCCTAAATGTTAACTCCTAAACCCTGCTCCACCTCCTTTGAAGCCTCTTTGTCAGTGAATGGCAGTAAAAGAACCTCTTCAAGCCACCTAGTAGATGTCACAGCATAGTAGCTGCTGCATGCTTAAAAAGAAATCTGCTCAAAAACCCAACAACATCAAGATTTTCCAACACTTAGAAAAGTCTGTCTAAAGGCTTATGAATTAAACTAGATTATTTAATAAGCACCTCATACAGTTCTTACAATGTGCCTGCCAACTTTAGTTTGGTAGGTATAGGAGTGAGGATTGGAACCCAAATCTTTTGACACCAGTCTTAGGCTTTATCCCTCCAGGCTCTGGTGCTTGGGAATCACAGGAGGCCTCATTGTTCCTGAGAGCTCAATTCTACAATAGTTATCTGTGTCTGCAACAAAGAAGAGGCAGGCAAATCAATAGCGGTTTTCAGCTCCGGATGCATATTTGATTCACTCGAAGCTTTTTAAAAATGTCCTTTCCAGGACCTCACCGGGAGAAAATCTGTTCAGTTAGTTTTCAGTGGTGCACTAGTATTTTTTAATCTGTTAAAGAGGAATGTTATTCCAAATGTATGACAGGTGTGTGAGGTCTTGGCCCACACCACCATAAACCGCCTCTTGGGTTTTGGTGAGATCTGTTCTCCCTGGTGCAAATGTAGACCACCCTATCCTTCCAGAAAGAAGCGTTTAAGAAACAGAGAAGTAAAATTGGCCTAGGGAGTGTTGGATTTACAAATTGTGGCTGTGTTTCTTCCATGTGATTTCCAAGTTTTAAATTTAACTGATGTAGCCAATCTCACGCACCAAGTAAATTTGTCGGAAATTCTCCTATACTGCACAGTTGGCAATTGAAAACTTATACACACACGCGTTCTTCTCTCTTGAATCCCACGCGTCTTCAGAGCACGGCCCGGGAGCCTGCCACAGCTGGGACGCAGCCGCTCCGACGTGCAGAGCTCTCACGGCGTCCCGGGCTGCAGGCGTCCCGGGGCTGCAGCCGAGCCAAGGGCCCGGCTCCACAGCTGCACACTCGCAGCAGCTGGAGACACCCAAACGCCCGCATGCCCTTCGCCGGAGCCGTGGCCGAGGGCAGGACGCGCTTCCAAGCCAGGGCACCGGCAAAGCCTGAGACCGCGACAGGCGACTCAAAGATTACACCGCGCTCCGCCACCCTCGACCGCGCACCCGCACGGGCCGCCGCACCCCGGTAAGCCCGCGCCGCGCGGGTTCCAGTCCGCCCAGTTGCGAAGGGCGCTGAGCGGCTCCGGCCCCGCCCACCAGGGACCCGCGCGGCGCCCGAGTGGGCCGGCGGCACGTCAGTCAGGCGCCGGGGGCGGGGTCCGGGAGCGCCCGTCCCCCCGCCCGGCTATAATGTCGGGCCCCGGCGGGCTGCCGGCGGCGGGTGGAGGTGCGCGCCTGGGCAAGGGTGAGGCTGAGGGCGCGCGGAGCTCCTGGCAGCTGCCCGCGGCGGCGGCTCGCGGACCCGAGGGAGGGAAGGAGGAAGGGGAGGGCGGTGGGATGGAGGCCACTCGGGGCTGCCCGGGCTCCGCTCACACCAACTCTCGAAGGTGCTGCTTCCCACGTTCACCTTCCCGGGCGCGGGCAGCGGTGGGGTCAGGGGACCTGACGGTACAGCGCTGAGCCGAGCCGGGGACCGCCGCAGCCCTTCCCGCCTCTGTTCTCAGCTTTGTTATTTGTATTCATCTCCAGAACATGGACTTCGTCCGCCTCTGGCTAGGGCTGCTGCTGCCCTTGGGGGGTGCGCTGGACTTCGGCTACCACCACCAGGAAGAGATGGAAGCGTTTTTGAAGAACGTGGCCCGAAACTACAGTTCTATCACTCGCTTACACAGTGTTGGGAAGTCTGTGAAAGGTAGGGTCCGTCTCGTGCACTTGCCCAAACCCCCAGTCCTCGCTTTCATTCATTAAATCCACCTTAGCTGCCTGCCCCCTTTCCTTGGAGCGACTCAAAAAGGAGATCCAAGAGGGCAAGCTGGTGCCTTGCGTGTTGGTGGGTTTCTGCTTTTGTGTGTTGTGTTGTCTTAGTTTGCAAGGGAAGTAGTAGGAAGACCTGAATTTTAGGAGACGTCTCTGCTGTCATTCAGTGTCATTGAGACTTGTTCTTTTTCCATCTTGCAGGCACTAGTTGCTTGAGGTGTGTATTTTTGGTTTTTTCTTGGGAGGTAAACTTATGTCAAGAAGGTGTCCGTTTATCCATCGCAGCTTTCCCCTTTTGTTGGCTTCTTTAAATAGGATTTGGACTGTTAGTATCATTTCGGTCTCTTAAAGTCTTAAAGTCTCCTTTAAGCTAAAATAGTTCAGTTCTGTTGGCGAGATTTCTGTTGTGTATAATCAGCCCTATGACATAAAGTGATGCAAAACTATCGTGTCTATAAGTTTATGTTAAATAGTACCGTTGGTAAGATTTGTGTCATGCGTAATTAGCCCTCTGGTTTAAAGTTATGTAAAGAAGTGACTGATACTGATTAAAGGCTCTTTTAAGATTATCTATTTGGATAAGGCAATTGCTGGATAATAAATATGTTAGTAATGATTGAGACTAGCATTTTCACATTTATCATTTAACTGCTTTATTGTTTTAATTTAGAAATTAATATATTAAATATAAATAACTATATTAAGTCTCATTCTGATAGACAAGGAATTTGAATCAGAGATATTAAGTATTTTGCTCAGGATCACCAGATGGTAGATTTCATAAGCAGACTGGCATTCAGATCCTTCTACTTAAAGGCGTAGATATTTTGGGGAAAGTCAAATACTTTGTCAAACATTGTTATTTCTTAATCTTTTTATATTGCTACCCCGGAAGAGATTACCTGAAAACTTAATGCTTAAACCAAAAGTTTTGTTAAGTTTATGCTATTTGGAGCTTCTCTCTTTCTAAGGTGTATTCAAACTACCTAGATTTCAGCTCTGAGCTTTTGAACCAGGGAGTGCCTCTTAATTACCATATTTTTAAGAAAAAAAAAATTAGTCATGGTTTTTATGTTAAGACCTATTTACTTACATCCAATGCAACATAAAAAATGCTGGGTCATGTGTGTAATGGTATCTTTGTTTTCAAACAACATTGCCAAAGAGTTGGTGCCAGAATTACTCTGTACTGCTCTATAATCCAAATTACAAAGGTTGGATGTGTAAGAAATTGTATCTTGAATGAGCATATGTATTCAGCCTTTTGAAATCATTTCCCCCTAAGGTTCAAGAAGACCAATTTTAAAAGATCTAAGAATACTAATTATATTAATAAAGCAAATACCTTGAGTTATTGTTCTGCCATCATTTAAACCACAAGATGATGAGGGTGTTAATTTTAAGTACTAAATGATTTGGCAAGTTTTTATATTTTCAAGCACAAAGTGCTTGTGAAAGAAAATTGGAGAATCTTTTAATAATGTGAACCAGCTCCTCTGATCCGTCTTGCATGATATCGGATGACCATGACCGTGAAAGCCGCTAGGCTCCCCCTCCCCAACTTTGTATGCACTCTTATGGGTAAAGGACTGAGACGTTTTCCTATAAAAATAAAATCTGACGCTAGTCATCAAATGTTTGTGTTCAATATATTGTTCTGCATAACTACCCCAATTAGGAAAAAGTTTCCAGGTGGTGGGTTAAACTGGACACTGTATCACTCACTTCATGTTTTCATGACCATTGAAAACCAGTGCTCATTTGTTGGTCCTCTTTTCACTAGATAGGCAGTTTTCCCTGGCTGTCCCACCCTCTGGTGTAGGATAGTCTGCTTAGCAAACAGCCTTTATGATACATGTTATTTATTTAATTTATTATGAACCTGGGCAATCTACCTAGAAGAGAAAGGAATATTCCTACCCAGTCAAATACATTTTTAGCTTTTGTAAATGCACATCGTGTGGATTTTTGTTTTTTTTTTTTTTTTTTTTTTTTTTTTTTTTTTTTAAAGATTTTATTTATTTATTTGAGAGAGAGAGATCACAGTAGACAGAGAGGCAGGCAGAGAGAGAGAGAGAGGGAAGCAGGCTCCCTGCCGAGCAGAGAGCCCGATGCGGGACTCGATCCCAGGACCCTGGGACCATGACCCGAGCCGAAGGCAGCGGCTTAACCCACTGAGCCACCCAGGTGCCCCTGGATTTTTGTTTTAATCATGAATCCCATTCTGCTTTTCTTCCTCCATTCACATTTTTTCATTACATATCTCTATGAACTGACAAGGTCTGCAGAGGTTAAATTGGTTGCTGTATAGTGTTTTATCCTCTTGGTTATAGGAATCGTCTTCGTCATTTGCCTTTTGGGGGCATCTATATGGTTGTGATGATCTAGTATAAACAACAACGCTTTAAAAGCATTGATAGCGTCATGATGATTACCTTACATTATAACTGGTGCTTTTAAGTTTTTTATTTTGAAATGCTTGAAACCCACACAAAGGTTGAACACACATACACCCTTCACCCAGATTCAGCCAAACTAGACTGACCATATTTCGTTTGAACCTTTTGGAGGAAACCCCATGACCTAATGACCTAGTAAAATCTTCGGTGAAACGAGAGAAGCAACTCCAGAAACTGACAACCAAGTTGAGAAAACTTAGAAAAGGTACAATATTTATCGGTTTATTCATTCCTCCATTTAGTTAAGCAAATATACCCCCCCCTTTTTTTCCACTCCTAACCCCCTCTGTCTAGTATGATGCTGGCACATATTCAGTAATTTTTATCCTTTTTTTAAATGAACTGAATGTTTGCTGAGTGAAAGCTTTTGTGAAGTAAGCAAAGTTGTGTGCCATTCATTGCCTACTGTTAGGTAGCCCCCTTTAAAGGACAATTATATTTATTGTGGATTTCCCCAACAAGCCTCTCCACACCCCCCAGGATTAGTTCTAGGACTGTGCATGTGTATGTATGTATGTATGTATTTTTTTTTCCTGCCACTTCTTTTCTTTTTTTTTTTTTTCCTTTTTTAAGTTTTTAATTCTGGTTAATTTATGGTGTTATATTAGTTTCAGGTACAATATAGTGATTCAGCACTTCCATACATTACCCAGTGTTCATCACAAGTGCACTCCTTAATCCCCCTCAGCCCATTTCACCCATCCTGCACTCCCTTCTCCGCTCCTCTGGTAACTATCAGTTTGTTTTCTATAATTAAGAGTCTCTTTCTTCATTTTGTTCATTTGTTTTTTAAATTCCACATATGAGTGAAATCATAGGGTATTTCTCTTTCTCTGACATTTTGCTTACCATTATACTTTGTCCATGTCATTGTAAGTGGCATGATTTCATTATTTTTTATGGCTGAATAATACTTCATTTTGTGTGTTTGTATGTGTGTGTATAAATATACATACCACATATTCTTTATCCAATCATCAATCAGTGGACACTTGGCTGCTTCCATATCTTAACTATTGTGAATCGTGCTGCTATAAATACAGGGGTACATGTATACCTTAGTATTCTTTGGGGAAATACCCAGTAGTAAAGTTACTGGATGGTAGAGTAGTTCTATTTTTAACTTTTTTTTTAAAAGAATTTATTCATTTATTTGACACACCCAGAGAGAGAGAGAGAGATCACAAGTAGGCAGAGAGAGAGGAGGAAGCAGGCTCCCTGCTGAGCAGAAAGCCTGATGTGGGGCTCTATCCCAGGACCCTGAGATAATGACCCGAGCAGAAGGCAGAGGTTTTAACCCACTGAGCCACCCAGATGCTCCCATTTTTAACTTTTTGAGGAACCTCCATACTGTTTTCCAGAGTGACTGTGCCAGGCTGTGTTCTCAGCAGTGAATGAGTATTCCTTTTTCTAGCTTTAGGACCATTTAAAATGAGATTTTCTACTACCTCCGAATTCTCTGCTTTAAGACTTCCGCTAAGTCTAACCTTTACTTTATCTGAATAAAGAAGGTTGCAAAGGGCAAGGAATAGATAATAAAAATTTGTTATCAAGTGCTTTTCATATTATGTTTTAATACATTATTTCAATCTCAGTGACTCTGAGTAGGTATTGTTATCCTTGTTTACAAAAGAGGTCAAGGGGCTCCTGGGTGGCTCAGTGGGTTAAAGCCTCTGCCTTCCACTCAGGTCATGATTCCAGGGTCTTGGAATCAAGCCCCGTTTCGGGCTCTCTGCTCAGCGGGGAGCCTGCTTCCTTCCTCTTTCTCTGCCTCTCTGCCTCCTGTGATCTCTGTCTGTCAAATAAATAAATAAAATCTTTAAAAAAACAAACAAACAAACAGGTCAAATGAAGCACAGGGAAGTTAATTAACTTGCTGAAGTTCACACAGCCAGTTAAGTGTCCAAGGATTCAAACGCAGATCCTTGATTCCCCAAGCCCATCTCTTTGACATTTAAAGAAGCAGTTTGGCACAGAGGTAGGTGATTACAAGGAGAATGAGTTTGTTAGTGGAGGGTTTAAGAGTCCTGTTTGGGGCACATGGGATTTGAAAACCTAGCTTCTGCCATGGATTGATAGCTGTGTTGTTCATGACGGTAGTCATTAGTCACCTGGATATTGAGCAATCGGAATGTGACTAAAGAGAACTGAGATGTGCTAAAAGTGATTTTTGTAGACTTAATACAAAAAAAGTAAAATAATAATGTTTTTATGCTGATCACCTGTTGAAATGACAACTAAGAACTATAGGTTAAAATTATTTTTAAAATTTTACCTACTTTTCACTTCTGTTAGGTTAGAAAATTTTTAAATTATATGATTTGCATTATACATTTAGATTGGGCTCTGCTGACCTAGACAGAAGTTTGGTAGTAACTTTCTTCTTAGTACAAAAGGAATTTAAGTTCATTTAGAAAATTTGGAAGATAGAGCAAAGCACCAGGAAGAAAATTAAAATCTTACCACCATACAAAGAAAACAGTATACTAAAATCACTATGTGTACTGTTCTGTGCCTTTCTCCCCCACAGTAAGCCAATTATCTTGTTTGTCCATGCAAACATGTTATTTCTAAAACTTGATTTTAGGTGCGTGTGTGGCTCAGTGGGTTAAACCTCTGTCTTCAGTTCATGTCATGGTCCCAGTGTCCTGGGATGGAGCCCCCAGCCCGCTTGGGGGGGGGGAGGGTGTCTTTGCTCATCAGGGAGCCTGCTTCCCCATCTTTCTCTGCCTACTTGTGATCTCTATCAAATAAATAAATCAAATCTTAAAAAAAAAAAAACTGGATTTTAATGCCTGCTTTGTGTCCTACCAATGGATATCCTAGTTTTTATTTAACTTCTATCCCACTGATGGGCGTGCGTTTCTAAAATCTTCCTATTACAAACAATGCCAGAGTAGACCTCATCATAGGGAAGACGGTGAAAATGGTCGGAACACTGGCTTTGGAACCACAGTAAGTGCAAATTCTAAATCCTTTACTCTGTAGCAATGTGTCCTGGAGTTGTTGGATAATTCCTGGCACATAGAAAGTGCTACATAAAAGCCACTGCTGCTAAGGATACAGTAGCTTCTGTTAGGGAAAAATTTCAAAATTACCAGGTCTTAAGCAGTTTTATATATTTGATACATGTAATCAAATTGCTGTCCCAAAAAGATTGTATTGATTTTCATAATCTCACAAGAAATGTAAGCTAAGAAGAAAACAACTTCTCTATATCTATTAGTCTTAAATCAGTACTGGCATTAGGGGTTTAAAAGATTGTTATAGTATTTGTCCAAGAGCACAATGTGTTGGTCATACAAGATGCATCCGTTGTGGAGATCTGCTTTACTTCATCGAACCTACAGTTAATAATACTGTATTGTATGCTTAAAAATTTGCCTAGATGGTAGATCTTAGGTTGCATTCTTAAAATAATAGCATAATAATAAAGACTATTGAAGTGTCTATTTTTTACTGTTTAATGTATAAGGGAAGATTCATTTCTCATGCTTCTTCCCCAACAACATTCACCTTCCCGTATTCAACAGATACTAATTGTATTTACCTTGCCAGGGGCAATACCATTTCAGATGCTACCATTCTAGTAATCTACCTAGAAATGGTTTAGACTCTTGCCCTGAAGAGGCATGTACAGTGTTCTCCCACACACATCTCTCATTGTTTACTGCCCTTGGTGGGGTAGATTTTATCTGGTGATTTGCCCTCAGAAAAGAACATTGTATGCAAAACTTTGCCCCAGCATTTGGTTTTCTGTCACACTTTGTTCATTTCTCAAGTGTGATCATAAAGCTAGTTTGCTTGGGATCCTGTATTAAATGCTCATTTTAGTTTTTATTATCACTATTGTTATTATTCATTTTTATTTATTTTTTGAGAGAGAGAGAGCATGTGCACAGAGGGGGAGGGGCAGAGGGAGAGAGGAAATCTTAAGCAGGCTCCCTACCCAGCACAAAGCCCAGCATGCGAACTCATGACTCTTCACGACCTGAGCTAAGATCAAAAGTTTGATGTTTGGGATGCCTGAGTGGCTCAGTTGGTTGAACGACTGCCTTCGGCTCAGGTCATGATCCCGGAGTCCCGGGATCGAGTCCCGCATCGGGCTCCCAGCTCCATGGGGAGTCTGCTTCTCCCTCTGACTTTCTCGCTCATCCTTTCTCTCACTGTCTCTTTATCTCAAATAAATAAATAAAATCTTTAAAAAAAAAAAAAAAGTCTGATGTTTAACCAACTGAACCACCCAGGCACCCCTAAAATGGTCATTATGATGTAAATATGACATTGAGGACCAAATACCAAAACTATTAAAATCTAAGAATTTCAGCTGTAAAACACATTTGTGATTTAAAGTTACAATGGCTTGGCAAACCTTTGTGGCTCTTGAAAAGACTGAAATGCAAAGTCCTTTTCTGAAACATTTACAGCTGTCAGCCTTGTTTTTCACCATTCAGGGTTTCTTAAAGATACCTCCTATTAAAATACAGAACGAAAAAATAAAATAAAATAAAATACAAAACGGATTTAGATTTACCCTACATTTGTAGTATGATATGAGGAAAGAGGAAATTGAGGACAGGAAATTGAGACAGAATATCCAAAAAGTAACATAGAATTTTACTCTGCTTCTATCTAGTAACCGTTTTGATTCCAGATCTCAAATCTCTCTAAACAGCAATACTCTAGGGACTAAAAAAATAACATCAAGCAACTTTTACTGTTTGCCTGAAACTTTACATATTATGTATCACCGGATCATTCTAACAATGGTATGAAATACCATTATTATCCTCCAATTTACATATGAAGAATTGAGATTAAATGTTTTTTTTTAATGTGTTAAGTGCTCTTCTGTGGAATTCCTTGACCCCTTTTAGGTATTCAGTTTCATCTAAAGCAGTTTGGATTCCATCTTTTGTTGTAAAGGTAAATTTTTTCTATATGCCAAAACTCTGAGTATGAGGCAAAGGAGAGGTCTGAGATTCTGGTTTGCACGCTTACAGGAGGGACATCCACCCACCAAAATGCCATCTCTTTAGAGAACAGTGATTCTCATTAAGAGCAGTACCGCCCCCTAGGGGGAATTTTGGAAATGCGAGGGGGAGGTTTAGGAGGTAACTTAAAAAGTCTTGGGAGGGGGAACCCTACTGATGCATTCTTCTGGTCTTGTCAGCAATGTATGAATAGTTATGCAGAGTTTAAAAAAAAAAAAACCCACATTTTCTAATGCCCTCTAGGTGAAACACCAGAGCCTAAAACCAAACTCTGTTTTATGTGCAAATAAAACTTTTCCCACAGTTTTAATATATACTGAACTTTCGAGGAACATAACTGTATGTAAACTGAGGGAAAATTCTCTTTTCCATAGCTCTGAACTTGACTGAGAGGGATTTCACATTCGTAAAATCTTCAGTGACTACCCACCCCCCCTCCCGCCCGAATCCGTCTGCCTTTGTAACAGATACATTCATGGTGACTCTCAAGGATAGGTACAGGCATCTGACTTTCTCATGTCTTCTTGTGGCTCCTGCCCTAGGTTTTACCTGCTGATACCATGTTTGATTATAAGTTGTTTCCCTTTTATTTCTCTTTTATATACTCTGAATGCTATATTGATCGTTTTGAAATTATCTACATAAATGTGTTTTCTGTGAGTGGTATGCCTGCATCGTAAAGGAGGAGTTGCAAAATATTGGGCATGAAAAAAAGAGGCATAAACTGGTGGGGCTGGGAGCTGTTGAAATAAAATCACAGACCTAGATTCAAGTTCATGTAGCCAGCATCCAAAAGGTGTTTGATCTCTGTTCATAATCAATGAACAGGCACGCGTGTCTGGAGGCAACACTGTGGTGGTGACCGTGGTATCTGAACTGAGCAATAAAAACTGCCATTCATCCTGTTTCCTGCTTTCAGTTTGTGTATCTAGAATGTCCCTTTCTTTAAGAGTACCTAGTAAGATTAAAAAGAACTCTAAAGTAAAAAAAAAAAAAAAAAAAAAAAAAAAAAATTTTTTTTTTTTTTTTTTTAAGATGATTTCAGACATCAACTGGCACCTGGGTTAGGAGAAGGGCCATTAAAGCAAATCTTCCTATTTAGTGATTTGAAGCAACTGGTCTTCTTCCTGGCTCCACAGTGATTCAATGTAACAGAGAATAGTCGTTTGCTGAGTTCATTGGTCCTAATTTGAGTTTGGTTAAAAGGAAGCAGACATGAGTTGCACATTGAGAATGTTTCTCATCTCAGTATTGCAAGGACTGCTGCATGTCAGATGTTTTAAAGTACAAATTTTCTGGTCTGTGACCCTTGGCATAGTAGCTTCAGCAAGCTCAGCTGGAGGGCTTAGTCTCCACTGCATCAGAAAAAGGCTGCCAACTTCAAACAAATTGCCTTCAAACTGCTCACAGACTTATCAAGAACTTACCCAGAGCTGAAGATAACAGCCTTATGGTGGGGTATAAAGGCAGTAACAGTCGTGCTTATGTACTGGGAAGGTTTACCCTTCCACAGAGTCTAGTAAAAGAAACCAACGAGATCCCCCTTCTGTTTAAGTAAAGAACTTTCTATTTGTTGCTTTCCCAGTTTTTTAATTCCGCTGATAGGAATCTCTGAGGAAACTAGAACGACACTTGAGGAAAACTGAAGTCACATGAACAATTATCCAAATACATGCCTCAGATACCTTTCAAAGTACACAAGGATGTTATGAATACAGTCAGAGGCAATGTAGTACAATGTCCCATTTTTTGAGTGGGAAGGGATGTCACAGACCCTGTGATCCCTCATTCAGTTCTTCACGGCTTAGTTCAAAATGTTAATTCCTCCTGGAAGCCTTTCTCCAGTCCCCTGGGTGGACTTAGCATCTCCCTGGACCCCTTTTCCTGATCAACTTTGGAGGCTTTAGCTATGTTGCCCCTGGGGGCAGGCGTCAGGCTGTGTTCATCTTCATATCCTAGGCCCAGATGTGTCCTTATTAAAGGCCAAGCACTCTGGGGTCGAAGCTGGAAAGTTTTTCCATGCATAGTAAGTGAGACATGAATGTATAGCATATAGTCATGTCATTATACTGCGTGGGTATATAGAATATAAATATTTATATGTGCTTTCATGTATTCACATTTATCATATATAACTTCAGTATATAACTTTAGATTGCTACATAAATTGTATGTAGTAAGTACTACAGTCTCTCAAGTATTTTTGTGGTATTTTTATGGTATTCAACTGAATTTCTAAACGTAATAGAAAGTCTGAAATTTATCTGAAATTTGACTCCATGTGCATCTAGCATTATTAAGGTGGAAATAAATCCAATTAAAAAGTAATGGGAAGGGGCGCCTGGGTGCCTCCCTGCGTTAAAGCCTCTGCCTTCGGCTCAGGTCATGATCCCAGGGTACTGGGATGGATCCCTGCATCAGGCTCTCTGCACCATGGGAAGCCTGCTTCCTCCTCTCTCTTTCTGCCTGTCTCTCTACCTACTTGTGACCTCTGTCTATCAAATAAATAATAATCTTTAAAAAAAAAAAAGTAATGGGAAAACTATTGAATAGCTATTTTATGGCAAATAATATAAATTGGAGAGGTAGATGCCATAGCTCCAGAGAAGTCACTAGAGCGCTGGAGATGGCATCAGGGACCTTTGTGTCTTTCAGGCGGTGAAAGGTATGATTGAATTACCCTCAAAAGCCTAGAGTGGTTCTGTCCCCCTAACCCTTGGGTCCCCCCAATCAAACATCCATTAAGAGCGAGTAAATATAGGAGATACACATGCTGCTCCAGTAAGGAGTTTGAGTAAATATGCCTTGCTTTATTTGAACCGTGCAAAGATAACTTAAGTGTCTATTTAGAGAATTTAAAAAGAGAAGAAAAGAATCCTGTGATGAAACCTGCCCTCTACCCCACACAGTTGAGCAGAATACAGAAACCCTTTGATTCAATGACTTTTCTCCATCCACACTCCAGAACATTGTACAGATTTAAGATGAACGCAGCTGACACGTTTAATTATTCTTGCTTCAAGTGGTTCAGAAAGACACAGGTTTTGGAAATTCACAAGTAGATAGACTGTCAAAGAACCTTCACTTTAATTTTTAGATGTACTAAATAGTCATTCCCTTGTCCACTATTAATAAGTCAGTCAGGCCACCCATTAAAATTCTTTTGAAGGCAAGGGGGTGTTAGTCCCTCTTGTGAGTATAGACACCTGGAGATGAGTAGAGGACACAGATCATTTTTTTAAAGATTTTATTAATTTATTTGAGAGAGAGGGTACAAGCAGTAGGGAGGGGCAGAGGGAGAGAGAGAGAAGCAGACTCCCTGCTGAGCACTAAGTCCTATGTGGGGCTCCATCCCAGGACCTGAGATCATAACCTGAGCCGAAGGCAGACGTAAACAACTGAGCCACCCAGGCGCCCCTGCACAGATCATTTTAACATGCAGCAATTCAATAGTTTCCGCATTCTGTTTTAATTAGAAAGATTTATATATACCTTAATAATACCAGATGCACATGGAGTTAAATTTCAGTTAAAGGCTACTCAGTTGGTGACTATTTTTTTTCTTAGTAACTCTCTTAGTAACTCAGTTGAATAATCTTACCATCCTAGAGATAAGCCTAGCTGATTTATCATTCACTACTGTTAAGTTCCTTTCTCTTTTTTAAGAAACAGGAAGCTAAATTGGGATATACCACATTCTGGCTTTAACAAACAGTTTATTGGGCTTGGTCATCTTTTAAGTTTTAAGAACATGTACTTTTAAGTGCACAGTATGTTTTTATGGGATCTACAGCACACACCAGTTCCAGGTGCAGAAGTGGGCAACAATTGCAAAGGCCTCGAGGTCCACAGGACTATTGAGTCGAACTGGGTGAAGTTGGAGAGGTATGCAGGGGACAGGTCTCTATAGAGTACTTTGCAAGTCAATTCAAGCATGGAATGTTCGCTTCTGTTCTGAGGATAATAGGGAACCATTGGAGGGTTTTAAGGACGGTAATATATAAACTGAGGTAGGTTTAAAAAAGATAATAACTTTGGCTGTTGAATAGAGAATTAAAAAGGCACAAATATAGAAGCAGAGAGAATAATCCAATTATAGTCAGGCAAATGGTGATGGTGGTGATTTTGATTAAGAAAATGGAAGGAAGGGATGCCTGGGTGGCTCAGTTGGTTGGACGACTGCCTTCGGCTCAGGTCATGTTCCTGGATTGAGTCCTGCATCGGGCTCCCAGCTCCACGGGGAGTCCGCTTCTCCCTCTGACCTTCTCCTCGCTCATGCTCTCTCTCATTGTCTCTTTCTCAAATAAATAAATAAAATCTTAAAAAAAAAAAAAAGGAAAGAAAATGGAAAGAAGTGTAAGGATTAGAGATTTGTCTCAGAAATAAAACCAACAATACTTGCTAATAGATTGGAAGGGAAGAGGAATATCAGGAGAAAAAAAAATCCAGGAATGACCTTTAGCTTTTATGCTTGGCCAACAGAGTGTGGGAGGTATTATTGACCAACATAGAGACAACTAGAAAAAGGCAAGTTTGGGCTGAAATCAAGAGTTCTGATTTAGACACTTTTTTTTTAAGATTTTTATTTATTTATTTGACAGAGAGAGACAGCGAGAGAAGGAACAGAAACAGGGGGAGTGGGAGATGGAGAAGCAGGCTTTCTGCTGAAGAGGGAGCCCAATGCGGGGCTCGATCCTAGGACCCTAGGACCACGACCTGAGCTAAAGGCTGACACTTAATGACTGAGCCACCCAGGTGCCCCTAGACAACTTTTTATTATAAGTTTGAAGTCCTTAGTAGACATCCAGTGGGGATGTCCAGTAGTTGGGTATGGGTGTGGAGTTTAGGGGAGAGGCTGGCTAGAGAAATAGACAGATATACCTGAGGGCTATCAGTATATAGATGGTATTAAAACCCATGGAACTGAAAATAATCTAACAAGCAAGTGAAGCTAAAAGAAAGCCAGAATAATAGGGGCGCCTGGGTGGCTCAGTGGGTTAAAGCCTCTGCCTTCGGCTCAGGTCATGATCCCAGGGTCCTTGGATTGAGCCCCGCATCAGGCTCTCTGCTCGATGGGAGCCTGCTTCCCCTCCTTCTCTCTCTGCCTGCCTCTCTGCCTACTTGTGATCTCTGTCTGTCAAATAAATAAATAAAAATACTAAAAAAAAAAAAATTTTTAAAAGGCCAGAATAGAGTGCTAGGGCATTATGCCATTTAGAGTCTGGTAAAGATAGAAGCTGGTGAAGGAGATGAAAAGAAAATCAGCAATAAGTTAGGAGGAAAAGGAAGAGTTGGGATCATAGACGTCAAGGAAGGTCAGCAACTCAAGAAGGAGGTTATTTTGGGGAACCTTGACCACCCACTGGTGAATTGCTAGAAAGACTCACAACTCAACATGAAGTCCTATTCAGAGCTAAGGGGTTTTTTGTTGTTGTTGTTTAAGATTTAATTAAATTATTTGAGAGAGAGCAAACAAGCATGAGCAGAGGGAGAAGGAGGAGCAGACTCCCCACTGAGCGGGGAGCCCTACACCAGGCTTGATCCTAGGACCCCGGGATCATGACCTGAGCCAAAGGCAGATTCCCAACCAACTGAGCCACCCAGATGCCCCAGAGCTAAGGTTTATTAAACAAAGGATATGGTGTAGGGATAGCAGGATAATGGTGACCTACATAAGCAAAGACCTGAAAGGTCGGCAGCCACTTCTTCGCTGTCTCTCTGTGAGGATCCCAAAGCTATGTGTTTCTCTCCAGCTGTGAATTGTACCTCCACCCAGGGAAGCCCACTCAGGTCTTGGCAGTCCAGAGCCCTTCAAGGGCACTGATCACATCATTGTGGGGCCATCCAGAGTGCAGACTCCTACAGGCTACCAGAGTACCTCATGAATCTTCTTACTTACTTTAAACAGTGCTTTTGGCTTGGTTCATCCTGACCTACTACTGACTTGGGGGTACAAAATAACATCATTAATTAGAGAACATTTCAGGAATATAGTGCTGGGTGTTTGGTTAAGGGTCCTTACTGCCACTCCAGTGTTCCCAGAGATAAGCAAGGGGTGAGTAAAAGAGACAGGCCATTTTAACTCTTTCCTTGCTGAGGTCTTGGTTAACCAACCATGTGGAATGCTGCTGTAACTGAAAAGCCAGAGCTAGGAAGTGGAATTAAATAAATAGTTTTTCTCTAGACCTATTTATTCCAATTACATTTATTGAATGCCTAATATAATTTGTGGTGTGTGCTAGCATAAGAATATAGAGGTAAAGAAGTTAGACTTGGTCCCTGACCTGGTGGGGTTGACAACCTGAGAGGTGAGTAGGAGGGAAGAGATTGATTCCCCCCAGGAGATATAGGTGTGAATGGCCCTGTGGGAGCCACGGCAAGGAGACGCACATTGGCCGAGTCCCGCAGGCGTCTGGCTAGAAGGGGGAAGGTGAGGCAGTAAAGTAGTGTGTTCAAAGGCCTGCTGGTGGGACGCCTGCGTGGCTCAGTGGGTTAAAGCCTCTGCCTTCAGCTCTGGTCATGATCTCAGGGTCCTGGGATGGAGCCCCGCATCGGGCTCTCTGCTCAGCGGGGAGCCTGCTTCCTTCTCTCTCTCTCTCTCTCTGCCTACTTATGATCTCTGTCAAATGAATAAATAAAAATATTAAAAAAAAAAAAAAAAAAAGGCCTGGTGGTGAAGGAGCCTATTGACCTTGAGGAACGTTCAAAGTTCAGTGTGGCTAGAGGGGAGAGAGGAGGCGAGAGTGGGAGGACCAAGGAGGACCTTGTACACTTTGTTGAAGACTTTTGGCTTCATCTGGAAGGAGCCATAATCATCCTAAGGATCCGTGCCTGATCGGAAAATGACACATTTGTTTTCTTGATTGGAAACTTTCTGATAACTTTGCATTTCATTTTGCATCACAGTAAAGATACCCTTTAAGAGATAAGGTGGAACAGCTATTTCTGGGAGGAAAAAAAAATGAGAAAATACAAACCCACCAGCCTGAGTAAATCAGGACACCAATAACATGTAATACCAAATGCATAAACCTAACATTCCCAACAACTGTCAGTGTGGAAAGTTCTGGTTTAAATCCCATAATTGGACTGAACTATTCATTTAAACCTTAAAGATTATTTTATAATACAGTTTACTAGAAACATTTCACAGTGTATGACACATACTATCTTTTTGCCCTCATAGAACACAAATCACAGGAGAGGGAAGGATTTTTTTTTTTTTTTAAGATTATTTATTTATTTATTTAATTGAGAAAGGGGAGAAGGTCAGAGGGAGATGCAGACTCCCCATGGAGCTGGAGCCCGATGTGGGACTCGATCCCAGGACTTTAGAATCATGACCTGAGCGAAGACAGTTGCTTATCCAACTGAGCCATCCAGGTACTCCGAAAGGGAAGGATTTTTTTAATGAGTTTTGGAGGCAATTCTGTGTATGCTAAACTTATAGAGAAACTGATAAATGTTACACCTAGAATTCAAAGAGAAATGCCAGAATGTGTAGAAACAGATACTTTTTTTTCCAGCTGTATTGAGATAAATTGGCATCTAACATTGTCTAAGTTTAAAGTATAGAAATGATTTGATATGCACATATTATAAAATGATTGCCATAATAAGATTAGTTAACACCTCTTTGACCTAACATTAGTATACTCTTGTGGAGGTGGTAAGAGTGGTTAAGACCCACTCTCAGCAACTTGAAAAGTAGAAAATATATAATAAAGTATTGTTAACTATGGGGACATGCTGTACATTAGATCTTAGAACTTACTTGTCTTACTTGTACCGTTTAATCAATGTCTCCCCATTTCCCACACTTCCTGGTTCTTGGCAATCACCAATCTCCTCTGTTGCTATGACTTTGGCTTTTTTAGATTCCGCATCAAAATGAGATTATAAGATATTTATCTTTCTGTGTCTGACTTATTTTATGTAGCATGATGCATATATTATGTATAATAGGCTTTGTTATATATAGTAATATAGTGTGTGTATCTGTGTGTGTGTGTGTGTGTGTGTGTGTGTGTGTATTCATATACATATATATGGTTATCCATTCATTCATCTCTGGACATTTAGGTGGTTTCCATGTGTTGGCCATTGTGAATAATTCTGCAATGAACATAGGTGTGCAGATACCTCTTAGGGAGAGTGATTTCATTTCCCTTGGACATCTGTATCCAGAAGTGGGATTGCTGGGTCATATAGTGGCTCTGGTTTTAATTTTTTTGAGGAAGCGCCATACTGTTCCCCATAATGGCTGCACCATTTTACATTCCCACCAACAGTGTGCAGATACCTTCTACTGAAAAATAATGTGGGTGGGCTTCTGGGTGGCTCAGTGGGTTAAGGCTCTGCCTTTGGCCCAGGTCATGGTCTCAGGGTCCTGGGATGGAGCCCCACATCAGGCTCTCTGCTCAGCGGGGAGCCTGCATCCCACCACCCCCACCCTGCTGCCTCTCTGCCACTTGTGATCTCTGTCTGTCAAATAAATAAATAAAAAGTTAAAAAAAAATAATGTTGGGATATTGTTCTTATGAAATACAACCATTTGTATTTCCAGGTGGTAGTAGCAGCACTGAGAGGGAACTCAGTCATGGTCTCATTTTCTAGGGAAGCTAAGAGCCATGAGAATGGGAGATGAAAGAAATGCAAGCACTTACATTCCTATTTTAGAGCTGAGAACAAATAGAGCTCAAAGATGAAGCAATTGATGACCCAAGTTTCTATCTTGGGAACTTGGTGGATTTGGGTCATTAACCCACATTTGGGCCTTAGTAATTCATTTACATATTTATTCAAATATTCAGGGAACTCCTGTTGTCTACCAGGATCTGTAGAAAGGTACAAAGAACAAGGCCTGGACGTTGCTCTTTCCGAGCTAGGGCTGGGGGCTGGGGTCTTGAATTTCAATCACTGAATGAGAAAAGCACCATGGCAGGACTCTGGAGTTCAGAGGCCTGACCTCCAGGAGGCTATCAGGGAAGCTGATACTTACACAAAGCTCTGAGTGTTACCAGGTGAACAGGTGAGAGGCTAGGAATTCCAGGTAAAGTGAATGAAAAAACAGACCACAGCCTAGGGACCTTGGTGGGATTGTTCTGGGAAGCGGGTGGGAGCACTTTGTGCTGACAGTGCCCTGGTGTGTGTGATCAAGGATAAAGATTTGCT
Source organism: Mustela putorius furo (assembly GCF_011764305.1). Taxonomy (NCBI): domain Eukaryota; kingdom Metazoa; phylum Chordata; class Mammalia; order Carnivora; family Mustelidae; genus Mustela; species Mustela putorius. The sequence goes on along the minus strand of NW_025422368.1, from coordinate 43,377,219 downwards.
GGTGCTTGTTTCTGCTGGATCTTAGCATCTAGGGTGTCTTAATTTGTGCTCACTGGAAGATAATAAAGTCTTAGAAGGATTTTGTCATCATGGGGCCTTTTTTTTTTTGGAAACAGTGATAAATAGGGAAAATATTTTGACTCCCGTAACTCTTCACTAAAATTGCAGTATTTGTAGCCCCAAGGGAATTATGTTTCCATAGGACATTCTGTTCTCTGTCCTTGGGAAAATGTTTAAAAAGGAGTGATAAAGGGTATTTGAAAATTAGTAATAAAGCTCTACACTTTACTGAATGCTTACTATGTGCTAGATACTTACTTGTATGCACTGTTTTAAATCCTAATGTCAATATGGGAATTCAGTGGTGTTCTCTGCGTTTCACAGATGGGTAACTAAGGCTTTGAGAAAAATGACATGCCCAAGACACTTTAGCTAGTATGTGACAGGGCTGGGAATTCATACCCAGGTCTGTCAGAATTCAGAGACCCAGTTGTTCCAGTTTTCACATGGTCTGGAAAGCCTGGAGGCTCCTGTCAAGGTGACTTGAAATACTTCCGTGGGTAAGGAAACCAAAGACAGCTTAGGATGCCATTCCCTAATGCTGAGCAGCTCATCTTTAACTTTTTATTTTATTTTTATTTCTTTTTAAAGATTTTATTTATTTATTTGACAGAGAGAGAAAACAAGTAGGGAGAGAGGCAAGCCAGGGTGGGGTGGGGTGGGGAGGCAGGCTCCCTGCTGAACAAAGAGCCCGGGGTGGGGCTCAATCCCAGGACCCTGAGATCATGACCTGAGCCAAAGGCAGAGGCTTAACCCACTGAGCCACCCAGGCGCCCCTCATCTTTAACTTTTTATATTGGATTTTTTAAAAAATTGGAATAAAGGTCACATGACTAGTGTGGAGATGGAAGTGAGTTAAGGCAGGGAAACAGTAACCTTTCACACTCGGGAAATAAACAGAATCTGAGGTAGTCATACCCTGCTGTCTGCTCTGTAGACTGGCCACACTGGATGTCCTCTAAGGGATGTCTGGTGAGCTAGCATAAAGGTACAGTGCTGTCTAGTGAGAAATCCCTCATTTTTGAGGGGGAAACACTAGGGAAATGGAGTGTTGTCCAGTTGGAGAAAGTAACTGTCCAGGCGTCCGAATTCCCAAAGATCTTTGGCTCCTGGCACCATGGCGTGATCTCTTAGGTCATAAGTGATAAGTGAGAAGTTGAAAAATGCCTCTTCTCCCATTCGCTTTTTTTTTTTTTTAAGATTTTATTTATTTATTTGACAGAAAGAGACAGCGAGAAAAGTAACAAAAACAGGGGGAGTAAAAGAGGGAAGAGCAAGCTTCCCACTCAGCAGGGAGCCTCATGCCGAATTCCATCCCATGCCCCTGAGATTATGTCCTGAGCCTTAACAACTGAGCCACCCAGGCGCCCGCATTCACTCTGTTTTATAGAGTCACCTTTAAAACAAGTTCCAATCTAGCAGTCATTATAAAAAATACATTCTTAAAGTAAGTGGTAGGGTGAAAATCAAGGGTTTAGCAAAGTAATCTTAATTTTAAAAATCTTGATAAGATATTAAAATTGGGTATTAAAATTGGGGAGCTATCAGAATAGGGTGAAGTATCATTTTTACACCCAGATCTGTAAATATACAGATATTTGAAAAATGACAATAAGAGTTTAATAGTAGTTAAGCCTCTGTTATGCTCTTCAGTAATTGTGATTTTGAGCAAGATTCTTAATCTCTTTGGGCCTATTTCCTCTTTTGTAACATGGAAATAATAGTATTAACCTTATGGGTTGTTGAGGGTAAATGAATGAATAGATAGGAATGTGATTGGCTCAGGGTGTGACTGGCAGCTAAGAAATGCTGTTGAAGTACTCGCCACCATTGCTGTTACAGAAATTGAGACCTTGGGCAAGTGGGAAGCATGGCAGTGACACATGCTTTGGCGTTGAGAGCAGGTGAAGCCACCATTCACCGAGGGCGCCTTTGTGCTTTCCCTCATTGGGTTTTTGTAGCTCAGAGGTATATACCGGCTGACAGCTTTGGAGACTGACTTGCCAGTGGTTAAGTAACTTGCCCAGGGCCACAGAGTAAGTAGCTGGCAGATGCAGACCAGACCTCTCCTTCATCAGAGCCTGGCTTCCCTCACCCCTGCCAGCACACCTTGTGACCTGGGCCCTGCAAGTTACAGCCTCCAAGCCAGACCCTCCTTTGACAGAAGAGGAATGTGAGGCTGTTGGATGAAGTGATTTGCCAAAGGTCCCCCTCTCATTAGACTGCAGTCCAGATGTGGAAACCAGATTTCATTTGAAGGCTGTGTCTCTCTATGTAAGGCCCAGTTGCTTATGATGTGTCTGGCAGAAAAGAGTCAGGGTACTTTGTCAGGTACCAGGAGGCTGATCGCATTGGGATTTAGCCTATGCATGCTCAGATATTGGATTACAAGCCATCTTTTGCTTAATTGGCTGGTATTATACTTGACGTTATGAGTGAACATAGAATAATAAGAGATTTTTTTTTGTTTTTCCACTTTTATATTTGCTTTAAAAATTTGCCTCTTTAAGAGGTTTAGAATCATGTTTCACAATAATGTAAATAATGTAGTAATCTTAGGAGAAGACCAACCCATATTTTCATCATTGACCCTCAGCTGATGAGAGCTTTCTGTTCAACAGAGAAACACATCGGCACAGAGTATGTATAAGGATGTAGATTTGCAGCATTATTTATAACAGTAAAAAATGAAAATGAGAGTCCTTGAACTAATGCTTATTGGATTATATACATAAAATAATTAAAATGACAAATTTTATGTTTTACCACAATTAAAAAAATAAAATGTAATGTGCCCAAACCATCAGATTGTACACATGATGTGGGTTAATTGAATGTGAATTATCTCAGTAAAGCTATTGAAGAATAAAGCCATATGTTTATCAATAGGGAACTGATTAGATTATGCTATACTCCGTCAATGAAATATTATATAAACTTTATAAAAAGAATGAAGTGGATTTATGTTTTTGATAGGGAAGATGTCCAGAATATTTTGTAAAGGAAAAAAAATTCACGTCCAAACTTTTTCCTATGCATTACATATATGTACATGCCCATAGTTTTGTATGCAACGTGCCTTTCTCACTTACGTGTGTTGGGGTTGGTACACATAGTATTTATTTTAGGTTCCCCCTGCTATCCCAAAATAGGACGTTCCTTTGACACCTTTCCTTAGCCCAGTGGGGTAAAGAGAAGAAGCATTTACCATTAATTTATGTAGAAAATTTTTTTGAGTATACAAAGAACCAGAAAATACCTTCACTTAGGTTTTCTGATACCTTAGGACACCTCTTTCTAACAGACACAGTTCTGTGGTGGCTTGATGCGGAGATGTTGATTGGCGGGCGGGTGCGGGGGTGGAAGGGGTGAGAGAAGTGGGAGGGGGCTCCCGCTGCTGGTCCGGCTGCCTGCCTCTAACAGCTCTCTGCAAAAGAAATGCCGGATGCTGTTTTCTCTTTTTGACCTTTTTTCATAAAGCAAATACACTACTTCAGATTTCTTTCAGTTAGCAAAAACAGGTATCAATGTAGGTCTTTCATTAAAACGGAGTGGAATAATACAAACTTTGAAAGTGGGGAGTAATTGTACTTCACTGTCTTTAGCTGCATCCTACTATTCATGGTTTGATTTCCTCTGAGTTTATTTCCCATTTCCATATTGATGAGTATTTAGGGTATTCCCAACTTTCAGACGTCTCACAGTGTTATGACTGATACCCTTGAACAAGCACATGGACTCCATAATTCCGCAAGGTAGGCGTTGCTGAGTCAAAAGCTACGTCCATTTTTGTGCTTGGGAGATACTGACAAATTGCCCTTCAGTAAGACAGATGATTTACATGCCAGCACCCCATGAATATGTTCATTTCCCCAATCCTAACCAACACTTTAAATTTTTTCCAATCCAAGTCAGTAAAAAAACAAAACAACAAAACCTCTTCCATTTTAATTTGCATTTTCGTGATTGAAAATGAGAATGAGCACGTTTTCACATTTATTTAACATTAAATGAACACTGAGCGACTACGGTAGATGCTGGAGTCAGCAGTGAGCAAACATAAGCTTCCGCCCCCCTGAATTTACGTTCAAAGTTTACTGGCCGTTTGTATTTCCTCGTGCACTTTGCCTCTTTTTCTGCTTATTTGTAGTCCTGAGATATTCTGGACATTCTTTGTGATCTCTGTGGCCAGTATTTTCAGCCATGTGGCTTGTCTTTTATTGTTTAATATACACACAATAATAAATATTTTCAATATTTTTTGCCTTACGCAAGTTTTTAATTTTTATGAAGTCATAGTCATCATCTTTTTCTTTATGCTTTTGTGTTTTATATCTGATTTTAAAATGAAATATAGGTCATAAAAGTAGTCTATACTTTTTTCATTATTTTTATAGTTTTAGTTTTACATTCCGCACCTGACTCCATCTGCAATCTATTCTTTTTTTTTTTTTTTTAGATTTTATTTATTTATTTGACAGAGAGAGATCACAAGTAGGCAGAGAGGCAGGCAGAGAGAGAGAGAGGAGGAAGCAGGCTCCCTGCCGAGCAGAGAGCCCGATGCGGGACTCGATCCCAGGACCCTGAGATCATGACCTGAGCCGAAGGCAGCGGCTTAACCCACTGAGCCATCCAGGCGCCCCTGGAATCTATTCTTGTGAATGGAGTGTGTGTGGATAGATTTCACATCCTACATACAGTATGTATATTTTTGCATGTCCAAATTTTTTTTAAGTGTGTATGATTTCTGTAATATGAAGAAAGAAATAGGAAAGAAATATGAAGACTTTGAAAAGACTCTTAGGGGACACCTGGCTGCCTGGGTTGGTAGAGCATGTGATCTTGATCTTGGGGTCTCAGGGTCTTGGGGTTGTGAGTTCGTGCCCCACATTGGAATCAAAGATTACTTAAAAATCGAAAAAATGGGGGGGGGGAAGACACTTAGGGAGTGGATGTCTGGAAGAGAAAGGGTAAAGTGATGGGAAAGAAGGCTGTGGCCTGTGGAATAAATTAGGTCATCGTGGGTGTAGGGAGGGACAGAGGCAGAAGGATGAGCCCCTGGCTGACCTTGTGTCCTGGTTGCTCAGGAAATATATGAAACATCACAGCTTCCAAGATAAGCCAGAATGATTCAGAGATTGGATTCTTTGGTATTTCTAGTTGTAATGTAATAGGATTATCAATCCATCTTCTGGGACAAGAGTGACTTTGGGATAATATCCTATTTAAAAGTAACCCAACCTTGGGGGAAAAAAATAACCCCAGCTTGGATTAATGATTGACTTTATTTCCATTAATTCGGCTATCAGAGGTTCAAAGGGGACTACTAACTGGTAGGTATGTTAATTAACCCTTTTTAGAATAAAAAGAGTTTCTTCCAGAGAGTTTATTTTTTAAGGATTTTTTTGTTTAATATATCTGGAAAGAATGTATATACAAAGACTTGAGATATGAGAAAGCATTGGTTCAACATTACTGAATCTAGAAGAATTGGAATTTGCGGGGGGGCGCCTGCGTGTCTCAGTGGTTTGAGCCTCTGCCTTCAGTTCAGGTCATGGTCTGGGGTCCTGAGATCAGGCCCCACATCAGGCTCCCTGCTCAGTGGGGGGCCTGCTTCCCCCCCCCTCTCTGCCTGCCTCTCTGCCTACTTGTGATCTCTCTCTCTCTCTCTCTGTCAAATAAATAAATAAAATATCTAAAAAAAAAAAAAAAGAAGTGTTTATTAAAAAAAAGAATTGGAATTTGGGGAAGGTAGAATAAATTACCTAACTTTCCAATTTTTAAAAATTCGAAACTGCAACTAAAATAAACAGATAAAATCCCATTAACATTTAAGAGTCTTCATAAGACTCTCTCCATGACTTTTATAAAATTAGGGAGCCTCAGCTGGCTGCTCTAGGATTCCTCAAATGCAAAACAGAAATAAGGAGATTCCTGACTGGCCCCCATGTTGTTGAACACTCTCGCCACCCCACCAACTTTTTTTTTTCTTTCTTTTTTCAGCTGGGTACAGTATACTTTACTGATAATACTTGACAAGGTAGGGCTCCCCAAGCCCCTCCCCTTCTTCAGGGGTTCTGAGATGGAAACAGTGGAGATCAGGAGATTCTCAGTGTTTGGGGGGATAAGTTGGGGCAGGGACTCCCCAGCCACTGAGGGGCTCTCTCTTCCTCTTGCTCTCACTGGGGCTTGTGGCCCAGGGAGCCCTTACTCTTTGGAGGCCATGCGGACCATAAGGTCCACTGCTCCATTACTGTAGCCAAATTCATTGTTATACCAGGAAATGAGCTTGACACAATGGTCATTGAGAGCAATGCCAGCCCCAGCACTGAAGGTGGAAGAGTGGGTGTCGCTGTTAAAATCTCAGGAGACAACCTGGTCCTCAGTGTACCCCCAGGATGCCCTTGAGAAGGGCCATGGATGCCTGCTTCACCACCTTCTTGAGGTCATCATACTTGGCAGCTTTCTCTAGGTGGCAGGTCAGATCCACGACGGACACGTAGGGACTCCCCCAGCTTTCTAACGAAGCAGATCTCCACCTCAGAACTTGAAAGAGAGTGTTGTATGACTGAAATACAGGTAACGATTGAATAAGGCTTCAGCAGATGCTTCTTTAAAGAGGGCTGGAGTGGGAACCAGCCTGGGCCAATCCACTCAGAATCATCTCAGCAGCTTTCTTCTTTTGGCCTTTAGAAGCACACCGCCCTGCACCCGTGTGTGTTACACCAGCGAGCTGAGAGAGACCCGTCCATTCATCAAACACACTGCTGGCTGTGTGCCAGCCCCTGTTCCAAGTGCTTTTCGAAGCTTAGCTCTGTTAGTTGTTACTCCTAACAACCTGACAAGGTACGTTATAAGTCTTCTTGGACATAGGAGGAAATTGAGACTCCAGGGACTTAAATTGGGTGCCCAGGGTCCCCCAAGAAGGAGCAGAAACACAGCCTGGACCCAGGTAGTGTCCACTGGGTGAGCATAACCCCAGCTGGGGCCACCTGCACGTGGGCCATTTGAGCAAAGGCAGCAGTCCCAAGAGATCTGTGGGAGCGGAGCTGAGAAACCTGGGTTCCAAGTGTCTGTGTTCTCAGGCCGCCCCGGAAGGAGCCCCCTTGCAGTGAAACAGTGTGCCCTGTAGCACCCCTGAACCCCGGCGCAGCCCTCTGGCGTCTGTTACCCGGTGAGTTCTGTAGTTCCCAGCAGACTTCCGCCTCGTGGTAAAAAACAGAGACAAGGCCCCTCAGATAGAAGATGTGGCCCTTGCGTGCAGAGAGAAGTTCCCTTTATGCTTTCTTCTGGAAGGCAGCAGTTCTGTATTTGGTTTGCATTGCGATAAAACACTGTGCCATGAATGAATGGGTTTCCGTGGATACACAACAGATGCATGAACCCACAAGGGGGGACAGTGCCTGGAAGTTGACACAGACATGCTTCTAGGGCCCGAGCTACACAACTATGGGTTCAGCTTATACGATCCAGTTGTCTACATGTATATTGTATTTCACTAAGGAGTTTGGTTGGTTTGGTTTCTCTATTGGTGTGTATTTTTTTGGTTAGCTATGAGGTATTGTGGAAAATGCGAACTCCTGAACTTGTATCTAGAGATTCCCATTCTGGGTGAGGCCCAAGAATTTCCAGTTCTAACAAAAACCCCAGATAATTCTACTATAGGTAGTCTAGAGATATGCTTGGGCTTTTTGATTTTTTTTTTTAAGATTTATTTTTAAGTAATCGCTGCACTCTGTGTGGAGCTTGAACTCACAACCCTGAGATCAACAGTCGCATGCTCTGTCGACTGAACCAGCCAGGAGCCCCTAGAGATGTGCTTATGAGAAACACAGCAGGGCTACCAACCCACTCTAGTCTGCTTTTGATCTGCTTAACTCTGGCCGTCAACAGCACTGTATGAACAGAGCAAAAGAATTATTTGGGAATGACTGAACTCACACTGTAAGATATATCTTACATGATTAAAAAAAAAAAAATCCACAAAAATGTGCTACATAAAATTACCGTAGCAAGATTTCTCTGAATCCCTTTCATGCCCATATGAGAGGTGTTCACAGATCCACCTGCATTTTAGTGGAAAGAGGATGAATGCCAGGCCTGGCTCGATTCCACCAGAGTTTACCTCCCTTGGGTGGAAGTCATCCATACATGACTATCGCCGTCCACATCCTCCACCTGTCATCTTCCCCTTCCATCCAAAGGCAGAAGCCATGGTAAAACCTGCGCCTCCCCAGCCTACCCCTCCCTCTGTCACACCATTCATACCCAGCTCACCCACCTCTGTGCCACACATGGAGGGCGGTTTGCACGGTATATCCTCGTTCGTCTTTCAGATGGCATCTAATGCTGAGTAACGGCTGGGCCCGTCTCCGGGTAGCGCCCTGTTAGTAATTCTGGGGCTGGGCACTGCTGACTTTTGAGTGATGAGAAAACCCTAGCAAACCTCGCTGCCCGTCCTCTCAAGAGTCCGTCTCCTTTTGTCAGCCCACTCACTGGATCGAACGTGGTGAAGTGAGCTGGGCACGCAGCGTAGATACAGTCTCGGTCCATGAATTTTTTGGACTCAATTAAGGAAAGTAGAGGCACACGTCAGAAAAGATCAAGGCCGGCCACCACGTGGTGCAGATGATGAGTGCAGAGCTGTGACTGTTGCAGCAGGTGGGGGAGAAGCCAGGGCAACGTTGATCCATCGCGAGGGAATGTCTAATGTAGTCAAAAAGGGTCTCTGGAAAGGCGCTTTATAATTACTGAGACTTTCTCTCAGGCTCCTGTGTCACAGCCATGGAAATGTAGGTGCCTTTTGAGAGGCTTGACTTGCATCGTGCATTTATGGGCATGAAATCCATTCTAGGCCTTAGGACATGGCAGGTAACCCACTTTTTCTTGGACCATGAGGAGCTCTGGGACTTTTTTTTAATAGGGCTTGTGCATGCAAGTTTATTTTTTTAAGTTTTTATTTTAACTCCAGTTAATTAGCATACAGTGTAATATTAGTTTCAGGCGTACAGTATAGTGATTCATCACTTCCGTATATCACCCAGTGCTCATCATGACAAGTGCCCTCCTTTTTAATAATTTTTTAATTTAAATTTTATTTATTTAAATTTTTATTTAAAAACTATTTTAAAAATTATTCAAAATTTTTTTATTTAATTTTTATTTAAATTCAGTTTAATTAACATACAGTGTATTAGTAGTGATTCGTCCCATTACATCAAATGCCCTCTTACTACCCAGTTACCCCGGCCCCCCACCTTCCCTCCAGCAACCCTCCGTTTGTCTCCTAGAGTTAAGAGTCTCTTATGGTTTGCCTCCCTCTCTGTTTTCATCTTATTTTATTTTTTCTTCCCTTCCACTACATTCATCTGTTTTGTTTCTTAAATTCCAACGAGTGAAATACTCTATTTGTCTTTCTCTAACTTATTTCGCTCAACATAATACCCTCTAGTTCCATCTACGTCATTGCAAAAGGCAAGATTTCATTCTTTTTGATGAATGAGTAACATTCCATTGTATCACTGTGTTTGTATCCTTGGGATAAATACCCAGGAGTGCAATTGCTGGGTTGTAGGGTAACTCTCTTTTTAACTTTTTGAGGAACCTCCGTGCTGTTTTCCAGAGTGGCTGCACCAGCCTGCATTCCCACCAACAGTGTAGGAAGGTTCCGCTTTCTCCGCATCTTCTCTAGCATCTATCGTTTCCTGACTTGTTCATTTTAGGCGTTCTGATCAGTGTGAGGTGGGGTCTCTTTGTGGTTTTGATTTGTCTTTCCCTGATGCCAAGTGATGGGGAGCATTATTTCCTAAGTCTGTTAGGCCCACTCTTTCTCGAGAATAGATTTCCAGTGAGCAATGCGCTCTCCAGCCAAGCTGCCTCATATCCTTGTGAAACTGGTGGGGCATGAATTGTCAAATATTTTATAAACTACCAAGGATCCAACGAAGGTGTGCTTAAATGGGCAAGTAGACTTGGATGGATTCTTAGCCGTGGTATTTCCTTATCGCGCTCTTCAGAAATGGGCAGTTCTTAGCTCGCATTTCAAGGTGGGGGCTGACCTGAGATGGAAGCTTGATTATACAGTTTGGTAAAGCCGAAGAGGTGTGCCTGCAAGATCTGTGCGACCTTACCATAGTCCACACACTCTCCGGTCTACTCCCACAGGCCGCTCGGAGCCCCGGACCCTCCGTGTGCTGCTGTAGGCATATCGAGTATGAGCTGCAGTTATGAGCACAGGGTGGCATCGGTGAGGCCACGCTCTTCAGCCTGGCAAAGCCTTGGGATCCACTGATTATAAATACACAGCCAGAGAAATAGCTGGGAAACGTATCAGCTTCCGATATAAATGCTGATTTCGCTGTGTGTGCATAAGCCTTCTTCGGAAATAACATTGACTTTGGTTTTGGGGGAGTGGGGAAGGGGTATAAACTTTTTTTTTTTAAGTCAGGTGTACTTGGTGCACAATGTCGCCTGACATTGTCAGGTGCACAATATACTGACTCAGCAAGTCTGCATGTTCTGCTCACACAAGTGCAGCCACCGTCTGTCCCCATATGATGCTGTCACAGTACCATTGACTGCATTCCCTCTGCTGTGCCTTTCATCCCCATGCCCAGTTCGTTCCATGGCTGGTGGCCTTTATCAGCAACCCCTTTGCCCGTTTTCCCCATCCCCCCAACCTTGGCAATCATCAGTTCTCTGTATTTATAGGTCTATTTCTGCTTTTTGTTTGTTTAATCATCTGGTTTTTTAAAATTTTATTTCATTATTTTTTAATTTTTTAAAAGATTTTATTTATCTATTTGACAGAGAGAGAGAGGCAGCAAGAGAGGGAACACAAGCAGAGGGAGCGGGAGAGAGAGAAGCAGGCCTCCCACCAATCAGGGAGCCTGATTTGGGGTTTGATCCCAGGACCGCCGGATCATGACCTAAGCCGAAGGCAGATGGTTATGACTGAACCACTCAGGCACGCCTGTTTTGTTTTTTTAGATTCCACATATAAGTGAAATCATATGATAATTCTCTTTCTGTGACTTATTTCACTTAGTTTAATACTTTCTGGGTCCATCTATGTTTGTCACAATTGGCCAGATCACATTGTTTCTGACGGCTAAGCAATACACACACACACACACACTCACACACACACACACACTCCACATCTTTTTTTTTTTTTTTTAAGATTTTTATTTATTTATTTGGCAGAGAGATCACAAGTAGGCAGAGATGTAGGCAGGCAGAGAGGGAGGGGAAAGCATGCTCCTCGCTGAGCAGAGAGCTGGATGCAGGGCTCGATCCCAGGACCCTGAGATCATGACCTGAGCCGAAGACAGAGGCTTAGCCCACTGAGCCACCCAGGTGCCCCACATACTACATCTTCTTTATCCATTTATCTGTTAATGGATGCTTGGGTTGCTTCTGTATCTTAACTATTATAAATAGTACTGCATAAACATAAAGCTGCATTTATCTTTTTGAATTAGCATATTTTCTTTTGATAAATACCCCAGATGACATTGATTTTGAATGGTAAGCAGTTAGTTTCTCAAAGCTTTTGTAGACAGAAAAGAAAATAAACACATGACATTCCAGAAGGCATCTCTCATTGATGAGTCTGATGAGTTGAATGTCGCTATTGGAGAAGTGACTTAAGAGTTGCTTTTGTGTATGTGTACTGTATGTGTGGCATATGAGTAGGGTGTGTGTTTGTGTGTGTGGTATATTTGTATTGGGTGTAGTATACTGTTGATGTAAGTGTGACATGTATGTGTTTCATATGTGCTGAGGGTACGGTATCCTTGTGGTTTTGTGTGGAGTAGATGTTCTGTGTGTGTATGTGGTGTATTTGTGGTTTGTGTGGGTATGTGTGTATTGTTGGTCTTCTGTGTGTCATGTGTGTTTTGTGTGTTACATGTGTAGTCTTTGCAGTGAGTGTGGTGTATGTGTGGTATAGAAGCATGTTGAATGTGTGAGGTGTGTGGTTATTGTGTTCCCATGTCATGTATGTGTGGTGCATGTGTGTTATGTATTTGCAGTGTGTGTTTTGTGGTGTGCTGTATATGGTGTTTGTTGTGTATGTAATGCATGTGTGGTGTGAATTGTGAATTGTGTGTGTGGTATATCAATGCACATACCACATACATCAAACACACACCACAATAATGCTCCTCAGACACACACCATGCCTACCTAACACCACATGTAAACCACACACTTACCTACACTACAATTACCACATATACATCACACATACAACACACAGAACTACAAAACACTCATGTACACACCACACATATAACCCACTCAACATGCATACCCCACACATGTATATCACACACATAACACATATGACACAAAACCCACACATAGACCAAGCACACACACCTCACACATGTCACACATGTACCCTGCACTCTCAACATAAACCACACACACAATACTCACACTACATATACAATATATACTCACCACACACACACACACAAGTTGCTTTTTTAGGGTGGGGAGAGGGATGAGGAAGATGAACCCCTTGTTTGTTTTGGAATTAGATGCCTCAAGTTCTTCGTCTTAAGGAAGGTAAACATGTATGGCATCTAAGATGGTAACAGAGAAAGTTCTGTTTTACATTGGAAGAGCAGCGTAGAACAAACATTAGTCTCAGAGTGAAACAAACAAAAACACTTCAAATCCAAGGTATCCTCACCTGTTCCCTCACTAGCAAAATGAGGATAATACCTACCTTACCTATCTCATGGGGTTTCTGCTGAGGGTTAAATAATATGATGAAGTGTATGAAAACACCTTGGTTATTGGCTAAAATATCAGTATTTTAAGCAAATAGGATTTCTTAAAATCTTTGAGTTGTTCCTCAGACTCCATAGTTATTATGTAATTTAAATATGCTACTTCCTTTGTAATCCTAATCAAATTAAGCGGCTCACTCTATAATGCCTCTCAGTGAGTGACCATCGTGAGTGGATCTGCTAAAAACACCACTGGGAATTGCTTTGAGCTTGGGAAATGTGTTGACAGTTTCTGAAAGTAGGCTGTTACAGTGGTGTGAATGCCTGGGCACTGGTTCTTTTTAAATCAATGTTTATATTTGTATCCACTTTGCAACAATAGGGACAGCAAATTTAACATGCTGCTTTGCTAGAGAAATTAATTAGCACCAGCTGGGCTGCCTCCCTGGCCCAGTCCATGGAGCATGTCACTCTCCATTTCTGGGGTTGTGAGTTTGAGCCCTGTGTTGGGTGTTGAGATTACTTAGAAATAAAATCTTTATTTTTATTATTTTTAAAGACTTACTTATTTGAGAGAAAATGAGAGAGAGTTTGAGCAGGGGGAGGAGCAGCAGGAGAGGGACAAGCAGACTCCTCGCTGAGTGGGGAGCCCGATATGGGGCTTCATCTCAGGACCCCAAGATCATGACCCCAATCAGATGCTTACCTGACTGAGTAAGGTAAGTGCCACCCAGGCACCTCCAAAATAAAATCTTCAAAAAAAGAAAAGAAATTAGCACCAGCTTACGGTTCTAGGCACAACCTAAAACTATAGTGTTCAAATATGCCCATATTCTTCTTGGTTGTATTAAAAATGAACAGAAACAATGTAAATAAATCTCAGAATCACTACTTCTTTGAAAATGCTTGAGTGGGGCACCTGGGTGGCTCATTCGTTAAGCAGCTGCCTTTAGCTCAGGTTGTGATCCCAGAGTCCTGGGATCCAGCCCCGTGTTGGGCTCTCTGCTCATCGGGGAGCCTGCTTCTCCCTCTGCCTCTGTGGCTCCCCCTGTTTGTGTGCTTTCTTGAGCTCTCTCTGTGTCAAATAAATAAATAAATTATATATATATATATATATATATATATATATATTTTTTTTTTTTAAAGTAAAAGTGTTTGAGTGATTATCATTAGCTTCTCAAGTTTGTTGACAGCAAATATATGCTGTGTTTTTTTGTTTGTTTTTTAAGGCTAAATTGAAAGGATCCATGAAGGTCACAGATGTGTGGTCCTGCACTGATGTGCATGGGGTAAAGCAGGGCTCCTCTGGAGTCTCTGTAGGGCTTGGTGACAGGCCCCTTCTTTCCCACACTTTGCTGCCCCTGGCCCTGCCCTGCCCCCACTCCAGAGTTTTGCTGCTCTGTTCCAACTAAAGGCTGAAGGGGAATAGTGACCACATTGAGGCCCAGAGAAGAATTCCAATCAGTTACATTCCTATTTTCCCCTGATCCAAAGTCCGATCTTGGGGAACCAGTTGCCTAACACCCAAGCGTTACTGATTCTTTATTTTTATCTTGTGTTAGTCACTTGGCCTTCACTGGCTTAATGACTTGGTGATCCGAAGGCTCAATGGTCACATAAATCATATGATTTAAAAATATTTTTGTGGTTTATTTTCCGGTTGTAGTAAAAACAAAGAGATGTTTGTCCTTTAGTTAACATTTACATTTATGTTGGGATGATTTCTCTTTCTCTTTATCCATAGAGGTGTAAGAAGCGAATGTGCTTTGCTCTGAGATAGTTGACAGTAATTTCTTGGGAGGATAGTCCCATGTTTTCACCGGGAAGAGGCAGCCAGTGAGTCTCTCACCTCCAGGCCTCCATTCCCTTCCTCATGGCCTCACCTTTCAGGTGAACAGCTCTGACCTTTTTTGGTCCTGAGTCTCACCTCTATAAGCTGCAGAAGCCAGTGGATCAGGCCATGATTTTTTTACCTTTGCCTTTTTTGAAACCTCCCTTCCCCCAGCTTTTTATTTTGAAATATTTCGAACTTATAGGAAAATTGCAGAAATAGTAAAAGAAACATTCCCACAGTCTTCATGTAGAACCCCAGTTGTTAGTCTTTTGCCACATTTGCTTTGTCTCTCTGAGCTCCGCTGCTGAACTATTAGAGATGCTGAGTGACCTGCCACATCCTCCCTGAATGCTTGAGCACGCGTCACCGAAAACTGACCTCATCCCGCCTTGCCACAGCACGCCATTATTGAACCAAGAAAAATACTACTCAGTGAACAACCCATTCCATTTTAAAGTTCTCCGGTGATCCCAAGAATGCCTTTTTATAACTTTTTTGTTTTTTCTTAGAATCCAGTCCGGGCTCACATGTTGCATCTAGTGTTCATGTCTCTTTAGTCTCATAACCTGGGACTGTCCCCCGCCCTCTTGTTGACATTGCCTCGCTCATATCGAACCAGGTTTATGTCACGGACTGATGCCTTAATGAACAAATTCCTTATCTATAAGCTCTTGGCTTGTGCTCTTTCAGGGGTGAGTTGGAGACCCTCCAGACTAAAAATCTTAATGTGGTTTCTAGCCTGGAGATCGGTAAAGTCTGTGCTATGGTTTCAATCACTTTGACAGTAAGCAGTGTCAGAAAATGTGGAAGACGTGTTTATGGTGAATGGTTCGGCACAGTTAGCTGAGGTGACTGATTTCCTGCCCTGCCCTCTGGCCCTGTGTGTCTGCAGTCTCCAGGCTCAACCCTATCCTCGAGCTTCTCGTCCTGGGAATTCTGAATGAGATTCAGGGCCTGGACTTAAAAACTCGCTGGGTGTCTGGTGATAAGAATGTTTGTGACTGTTTTTTTACTAACAGATTTTGAAAGACATGTTTTCTCAAGATAGGCCCTTCTACTTTCTGGGTTCATACTTCTATTTTTTTCTTTTTCTTTTTCTTTTCTTTTCTTTTTTTTTTTTTAAACTTATGTGGGTGTTGGTCTTTCTGAGCTGATCTGATCCACAGATCTTCTGGAACATACATTGCTGCTGACTCCTGGCAGAAGGTCTCTATCCGTATGTTATGGATACTTTGATTTGAACATTTTCTTTAATTGTGCCACTGCTGCCTCATCGGCTAGAGCCTAAAGTTAGTCATCAGCCAGTTCTGTGCACTTGAGGCCCTCAGACAGACATGTGTTTACTGTGTTTCCAGCACTGTTCGTCAAGCCCAGGGTGGGTTAAATGAGACAGCAGCCCCATGAGGTGTGGGTACTCTTCATCCCGTAACAAAGATGACAGAATGGATTCAGCTTGAGAGATG
Organism: Mustela putorius furo; assembly: GCF_011764305.1. Taxonomy (NCBI): domain Eukaryota; kingdom Metazoa; phylum Chordata; class Mammalia; order Carnivora; family Mustelidae; genus Mustela; species Mustela putorius. Next base: position 43,361,119 of record NW_025422368.1, on the reverse strand, counting down.
AGGCAACTTGCCCAATACCACATGGCTAGTAAGTGGCAGAACCGGCAGTTAAAGATTCTAGAACCTGCGTCAGTACATAAAGTGCCGCTGCAGGGACACTGAGTATCTTTTAAGAAATCCTAGATGCTGGGTACCTGGGTGGCTCTGTCAGTTAAGTGTCTGCCTTCGGCTCAGGTTATGACCCCGGGGTTCTGGGATCAAGTTCTGGGCTGTGTGGAGCTCCCTGCTTATTGGGGAGTCGGCTCTCCCTCTGCCCCTCCCCTCTGCTCATGCTCTCTCTCTTTCAGGTAAATAAATAGGAAAAAATCCAAGATGCTCTTTTGAGGTAGGTGGTATGCCCCTAAAATACTAGTTTTTTTTTTTTTTAAGATTTTATTTATTTATTTGACAGAGGGAGATTACAAATAGGCAGAGAGGCAGGCAGAGAGAGAGGAAGGGAAGCAGGCCCCCTGCTGAGCAGAGAGCCCGACGTGGGACTTGATCCCAGGACCCCGAGATCATGACCTGAGCCAAAGGCAGCAGCTCAACCCACTGAGCCAGCCAGGCGCCCCTAAAATACTGGTTTTGATGTACTTACTAAACTGTTGATCCTTGGTGAGATTTAAATCTCAGTACCTCTGTTACCCGCCAGTTCATCAGAACTGTCAGTACCCGCCAGTTCATCAGATGCCCTGGTTTTTGGTCTATTTGAACTAGAAGTCCTAGTCCTAGAAGGAACCTCCTCTCATGGACAACCTCAGGGCTCCTCCTGTTGTCAGGAGTGCCATCGCCTTCTGTCTGGACTCTGAGCCGCTTCACTCTCAGATGAAAGCCTTTCAGAGCACAGGCGCAGGAAGTGGGGATGATGGAAGGAAAAAGTTCAATCCTCCCAAGTAGCTTATGAGGAAACTAGTAAGTCAATTGCCATTCTTCCTTACCACTAAAAGATGAGTTCCTAGGGTAACAAATATGCAGTAAGGATAAGCCAGCCTCCAGCACACGGTCTTTTTCTGGGCCAAGTGAATCTGAATTGACCTCATCACAAATCACAGCTCTGTGACACCTACAGGAACTCATAGAAATAAAAACAACTGAGGAGAAAGAACTAGAACATGGACATTGAAGTGAATGCTCCTGACCATGAAAGAGAGCTCTCAGATGCACAACCAATGTGTAGTGCAAGCTATAATTATTGCATCTTTTCATTTTTTTAAAACGATTTTATTTATTTGAGAGAGAATGAAAGAGAGAGCATGAGAGAGGAGAAGGTCAGAGGGAGAAGCAGACTCCCAATGGAGCTGGGAATCCCATGCGGGACTCTATCCTGGAAGTCCGGGATCATGACCTGAGCCGAAGGCTGTCGCTTAACTAACTGAGCCACCCAGGCGCCCTATTGCATCTTTTCAAACAAGATTGAAGAAACCTCTTTAAGTGCTGTTTGCATTTTAAGATAATACTCAGTTTCGCTCCCGTGATTGCTGCACAGCTCTTCGAAAGAATGTTCGGGTGATGTTTGACTTCTCTCCCGAGGGACCAAAAAGGAAGTTCTCAGCTTTTTATAGTATGAGGCCTCTGGAGATTTTCACTTTGGGGATGTAAAAACAAGTTTCCTCCCACTATATTAAAGGGGGGTGGGGGAAGACTAGACAGGAACATAGAGAAATTATGGTGGTTGGGATATGAGAATGATGGCTAGTTCTTAAAACTCAATTTTTTAAAACTTCATATACTTTATAGCTTTAAAACTGAAATTCTTAGGGAAAGGGGGAACAGATTCATCAGCCTCTGACCTGGGAATAGAGAGGGAAGATCAGAGAAGGTAGACTTGCCAGAGCAGAAAGGCAGAGGAATTTCCTAGAATCCTCTTGTTTGGATTGCTGGTTAATGATTAATGAGACAAACTGCTGTGCTTCTCTGGGAGTCATGACTAGTTTTGCAATTAAAAAAAAAATTTATCCCAACTCAATGCATCTTCAAAATTTTCCTTTCCGTTTATCGATTAAAAAAGGGAATGTCTCTCAGCAAATCAGAGGAATCCCTGATTTGGAAACTGAATCTCCAACGCCCTCTACCACCCCACTCACCTGTTCAGGAAGATATACAATGGAACCTAATATCCACCTTGCCCCAGTATCATTTCAGAACACTAGTGCTTTGCATGGGGACAAATGTGTATGCCTATGAGAGCCCATCCCCCCATAATGTTGGAATAATCCAACACAAAGCCAGATATTTGGTTTGGATATCTGCACCCCATGGTAATACTCCAAGAAGGTCCATCTACTCTAGAATTGCAATCTAGAAAATTTGATCCTTTCCAGATCCTACCCAAATAGTACTTTGTAGACTAGATGCAGGCTTTTCCATAATACTGGAAAACGCCATCTAGTCTCTGGACCAGGGGTGACCCCAGCTCCAGCTGGACTTCCTCAATTATTAATTTATCTAGTCACCCATCATTCGTCCATCTTCTCTGTATGTGCCAGGCACTATAAGAGATTCTGTAAGCACAGTGATACACCCTTGCTTGTAGGAAAACCTGCGGTTTCAAAGTATTAGAAGAGGGGCTGAAGAAGTACTCTGAAGGTTGCAGAGGGAGAGTAACTCAGGCTGGCAAGGGATGGCACCAAGGGAAGAGAGGGTAAGAAAAGTGTTGGATGGAAGGAGGCTCTTGGCTGAGCCTCAAGAAGGCCAGTGGAAGTTGGCCGCTTTGCACAAGTGGACAGAGAACTCTCCGTGCGGAAGGAATGGCATGCAGTAAAGGTAGAGGCGGATGGTGGGCTCCTTCGGGGACTACACATCATCAAGAATGGCTGGAGCCTGGTGTATGGGATTGTGGCTGGGGCTGGCTGCTGAGTCAGGGAGTGGACAGACCATGAGAGGTCCGCTGTGCCATGCTGAGGGGCTTGGGTTCTGCCTTAATGCCTTGGGGAGCTACTGCAGGATATGCCATGGCGCCATGGGATTTGATTCATGTTTGATTAACCTCCCAAATAATGGAAGGTTTATAAGACACTGTGCTTCATTTGGACTTTTTTCCCCCTCAAATGAAAGTGATGTCAGAAATCAGAGAGTCAGGGGCACCTGGCTGGCTCGGTCAGTAGAGCCTGAAACTCTTGATCGCAGGGTTGTACGTTTGATCCTCATGTGGGGAGTAGAAATAAAAAAATAAACTATGACATTCCAAAATATTTTTTAAAATAGGAAATTAGTGTTTTTCAGGCCAGGATAAGCAGCGATTTTTACAATTGTTTCAGCTGACTAAATGCCAGACTCTGGCTAGGCATCCAATACCTATTTATTGAATGAATAAATGGCCAAATGAAAGGCTAAGCCTCTGTCCAGGCTAGTAGCTTTCACAGTGAAGATGAGTCTGATTTTTGTCAAGTCCATACCAGGATTTATAAAGGAGTCCGGTTGCCTCCAGGAGCACAGGGTCTGTCCAGGCTGCGGCCGCTGGCTATTTGCAGGCTGCTGTTCTCAGCTTAGTCTCCTGGCCATGGGCTAGCCAAGCCTCAGCTGTCCCGTTCCTGGCTCCCAAGGTCAGGCAGGCTTGTGTTCCAACAGGTAACTGGGCTACTGCTCTTCCTGCCTGGGTTTTACTGCATCCTTAAAGCACCTCTTCTGTTCGCCTGGCTTGAGACTGCCCCGCTTGGATTCCACAGGACAAGTATTCAGGTCCCTCTGTGTTCCATTTTTCTCTATTCCTGTTCCAGTCTGCACTTCTAGAACCCTTAAGTATTATTTCAGATCTGGAATCGTATCTGTGCACGTACAAATACTATTTGATGATGCAGGCAGATAAAATGAGAGTATCCAGGGAAAAAATTTGAAGAGCTAGGCTTTGCCGATGATGTCTTACTATGGTATAACTTTTTTTTATGAGCACGCACATTGGGGAGGAGGGGGTGGGGGTTGAGAGGGAGAGAGAATAAAGGTTTTATTTATTTGATTTGACAGAGAGAGAGCCCAAGCAGGCGGAGTGGCAAGCAGAGGGAGGAGAAGCAGGCTCCCTGCTGAGCAGGGAGACTGAGGTGGGGCTTGATCCCAAAACCCTGGGATCATGACCTGAGCTGAAGGCAGATGCTTAACAACTGAGCTACTCAGGTGCCGCTGATCGATTGATTTTAGAGTGCATGTGCATGAGCGGGGCGGGGGGCAGTGTGCAGAGGGAGAAATTGAGAAGCAGACTCTTGAGTAGTTTTAAAGCAAAGTGTTTTAACTTTCCTCACCTCTGGTCATCCCCACAAAATCTTAGGGTTCTGGGAGCCCCTGTCTGGAAAAAAATACTGGTTATCAACAATAAGAATGAAGAAGAGTCAGTGGAGAGAAGGATTGTTTGGGGTGGGTGGGTTACGGAGAGCATATCAGACAGGAGAAGCTAAACTCTACCACAGAAATTTTAATACCCCAAATCTCCAGCTCTTGTTACAGCAATTTTTAAACTTCAGTGCATGTGAGGATCCCTTGGGTTCTTACTGAAACAGAGACCACTGGTCCTCAGTTCCCTATTCAGCACATCTGGGGTAGAGCCCGAGAAAGTGCATATTTCACGAGCTCACAGGTGACGCTGATGTTGCTGGTCCCGAGACCACACTTGGAGAACAATGGCCTTCTGAGGTTACCTAAGACTGTGCCCACCTGGCTGCAAGGGGCATCCTCGTGCCTCCCTCCCAGAGGCAGTTGTCGGGGTTAAGTGAGTACACAGGGATGCTGTGAGCTCTGAATGATGCTACTATGTGGGCATGGCCAGTCAGGAAACACTTGCTCATGCTTTTTGTACGTGTTTGTTTGCTACTTGTGTGTGTGTGTGGGTGTGGTTTTTGTAATGAGCCATCTGTCAGGATCCTCTTTTCCTCCACTTCAAAGCCAGAGGCCATGTGAACTTGGAGGCCGAGTGTTTAAGTGCTGTACTGTGTTCAACTTGCCCATTATTTAATGTAGGGCTAAACTCCGCATGCTGAGTTCTCTGTGTGTGTGTGTGTGGTAATGGGAACGTGCACAAGTGAAATTAAAGGTGTGGTGTCAGATCTTTGACTCATCCGCAGGGAAGGAGGAAGGAACTCATCAGCCTTACCACAGCCTTGCCCAAGGAGCGGTTATTCCCGCTTATATATGAGGACGCTCGGGCAAGCTCTCTCAGGCTCTGCCTTAGCTCCGGGGGTGATCGTAGGGATACGCAGAGCCCTGTGGAGTCTGGGAAATGAGCAGCTGATTCATCCCTCTGGATACCAGAGCTTCGCGGATCAAACAGTACAAACAAGCCTCATGGAAAACTGGAACGTGTTTCATCATTAAGCAGCTGCGCTCCGGTGACCAGACCACCAAGGCAGAGTCTGGAACCCTCAGCAGGGAGAGCCTGACAGGGAGACTAACCCTTGAGTTGGGGCTCCTGTCCTAGCTCCACTGGTCCTCGCCAGCTGGCACCTGGATCCTGTTCCTGGTGTGAACCATGGCAACACAACATTGAGAGGACTGCCTGGGAACATTTCCCCCAGGGTGACAGTGGCTCTGGCCCACCTAGTACTTCCAGGGAGATAAAGGCAACCTGGCATCATCAGAAGAATACAAATTCTCAAATCAGACAGACCTGGGTGCGGACTCTGGGACTGCCACTCAAATCGGTTTCCACAGCACTGAGTGGCGGGTTGCGCCCGTCCCACGAGGTGTTGTGCAGGTCACGTACATATGTGTGGAGGCTGGAGTCTGGTGCAGAGGACCTGTACTTTGTGAATGATAGGGTTTGGTGGCGTAGATTTGAGAAAATGGAAAGATAGGGAAGTGAGAAAAAAGTGTTTTGATTTCATTGCTCTATCAGTCAAACGCTTCTCACTCCAAGTGCATCACTGTGGACCCCTGAAGACCCATCTGTTGATTTCAGGCTTTATGTGCCGTGGGGCGGTCTCCTTGCGTGGTACTCTTTAAATGAACAGTCTGTTTTTACATGGCTGTAATTAATATAATTTTGTCTTCTGATTTTGAAATTCTGTAATTTTGGTGGGTACGCTGGAGTTCACATAAAACTAGTTTTGGACATCTAACAAAAGAGCGGTGGTTGAACCAGTGTAATATATTCAAATAGTAAAAAAATAAGCATCCATTTAAAAAGATATAAAGGTATATTTGTTAATATAGACACGTGCTAATGATTATATGTAAAATGAGACGATTTTACTTAAAAACCAAGGACCTTCCAGATCTATCTGGATGTTCACCGCCTCAGCCTCAGCCAGCTTTCAAAGTTTAATATGCCTCAGAATCACCAAGGCCGCCTGTTAAATGCAGTTTTCAGCTTCACCCCTAGAGTTCGATTTAGCAGCTGGGGCTCAGGGGTTGGCATTTTTCCAAGGATCCAGGTGATTCTGATGTGGGCACAACACTCCTCCCATTCCTACCGGTTGAAGCTTTACTTACTTTTCTGCATTTTGCCATCAGCTTTTTCCTGAACTCCTAAAGTATTTCCTGACATGTTTTGCCTGCTTTCTTGTGTTTGGATTTTTGTGAATCCTTCTAAATTTTGTAAAGCTTTTCCTGATCTTCTGAGCAAACCCAATTGGGCACCTGTGTCACGTCCCTTGGATTTGTGTCAAAGTCCAAGTTCCTGAACATAATATAGATACTAAAATATTCGGAATCCAGGTTTCATTTACTTTGTAGTGAAGAGAAAGAAGCTAAGCATTTCAGAACTCTTCAGCACACCTGCTATTAGGGGGGAATGGGGCGCCTGGGTGGCTCAGTGGGTTAAGCCTCTGCCTTCGGCTCAGGTCATGATCTCAGGATCCTGGGATCAACCCCCACATCAGGCTCTCTGCTCAGCAGGGAGCCTGCTTCCCCCCATCTCTCTGCCTGCCTTGTGGTCTCTCTCTCTGTCAAATAAATACATAAAAATCTTTAAAAAGGGGGTGGGGAATAAGGGTAGCCTTTCCAACCTTGATAGGAAAAAAAAATCTTGTTTAAATACCCTGACCTTGGCAATCATACTGTGGAAAGTAAATTTTGTCCTTTCTGCATTTACTTTGGTCTAAGCCAGAGATGGCCAGTGTTTGTTGGAAAGGGAGGTTAAAAGCCTTCAAGAAGCTTGTCATTCCGGAAGTATTGCATGAATATCTTCTAGGATTATTGGTTGGTTTTCATTCTCAAAGTTAATGCCATTGAGGTATTTCAAGGTAAATTTTCTCATTGCAGTTCCTTTAGGGGCCATTCATGTTAAAATTGAGACTGAATTGCACATAAAGTGCTTCTTTACTTAGGTTTTATTGGTCTCCCTCTTTCCTTAAGCCAATTAGGATTGGATCTCCATGTCAGGTTTTGTTGTCTTAGGTCCTAGCCTTGTGTAACAGGCCAGCTGTTGCAAATCTGTTGTTATACAGTTACAACAGTTGTTAAGTATTATGTTCAGATGATATTGAATTTCCCCTCTTGCCTGTGAGGGGACTAAATCATATTCTGTACACATCTGTGATTATTTTTACCTTAAAAGCATTAATAGCTACAAAAAAAACATTCTGCAGAAGGAAACCTAAAGAGCCAGGTTTTTTAGCTTGTTCAGAGAAAGTTCTTCCTTGGGGCACTGGGGTGGTTCCATTGGTTAAGCTTCTGACTCTTGATCTCAGCTCAGGTAATGGTATCAGTGTTGTGTTTAAGCCCCGTGGTTTTTGGTGGTGGTGGCGGTGCTTTTTCTTTTAAGATTTTATTTATTTATTTTACAGAGACACAGCAAGAGAGGGAACACAAGCAGGGGGAGTGGGAGAGGGAGAAATAGGCTTCCTGCTGAGCAGTGAGCCTGACGTGGGGCTAAATCCCAGGACCCTGGGATCATGACCTGAGCGGAAGGCAGATGCTTAACCCCCTGAGCCACGCAGGTGCCCCTGTTGTTGTTTTTTAAAGTAGGCTCCACACCCAGCCTTAAAAACAAAAAAACAAAAACAAAACTTGGCTCACATGAGAATGTTAACTTCGTAGAATTGAAATTCCAGACGACCTGAGAAATCCTACTAGGGGACAGAAAGTTCTGGATAATGAAATGGTTCTGATGGGAAATCACGGGATGGATTATACTTGTCCATATGGCAGACTTAGAATCATTCTTCCAAACTCTGTTCAGAAGTCATCTGTAAAGCTTTTCATGATCTCCGTCCTTGGAAAGAATGAACCATTTCTTTTATTCTGCATGTACAACCGTTCCTTACATACACTTCTCTGGCCGTGTATGTCACTGTCTAGTGCAATTATATGTTTGCACATTGCTTTTCTCACTAGATCAGAAGCTCCCTGGGTGTGGAGAGTATAACTTATACCTGTGTCGTCTGATCACACGTCTCAGTGGCTGGAAGGAGTCATACTAACTGGGTGAACATATGAGTGAATGAAGACTCTGCTCTATCTAGTCCGGTCAGATAAACGGCATTTTGTGGGTGTTTCTGAGACCTCCTGCGTTTACAAAATTTAAAGCATCACCCTCTCATGAAACATGTACCTAAAATACTGTTACAATAAATGGAGAATGGATGGTGAAAAAGCAGGCTCAGTATCTGTTTCTTCCTGGATTTCTCATGGCAACTGAGAGTTCCTCAACCTGTGGGACCCCTGATTTAAGGGACTGGATCTGAAATTCCAGGGTGACCTGCTCCCCATAAGCCCATCAGCTGCTGTGATATACCCACCCCCAGGCTCTTGAATTCCACAGAAGTCTTGATATCACGGGTATTTGAATGTATATGTGTGTGATAGATTTTGAACATATTCCTCAATTTCTAATTTTCAAGTCTTTATATTAAGAGAGGCTGATGACTAAAAGAGTCGCTGTTAGAACTGAAAGGGACCTCTTCGTTTTACTGATTAGGAATCCAGGCCTCCTGAGAGATGGACCGTTTTCTTTAGTGGAAGGAGCCCCCGAATTGAAGTCAAATAGGTCACGTCTTGCCTCTGGGGCTCAGATCACAGCCTCTTACTGGCTGTGTAATCACAAGCAGCTTGCTCAAGTGTTTGGAAGATCAGTTTTCTCATTTGTAAGGTTTGGTTGAAAATCCATCTCTGTGGGTCATGACCAGGGATTACTGAGATAACGTGTACCCGAGTACCGACTGTACTGTCTACACAGAGCGAATCCTCGGTGATCTTTGGTCCCTGCCATTCCTTGCCCAAATCACGCTCCTCACGGCAGGATTAGGACTTAGAAGTATTCCTTGAAGCATCCTTAGGTTGGATTCTGGTTGTGGTTTTCTCGACAGGACTTGTGCAGATCAAGGACACTCAAGGAGCCGTGTCATACCGGTGTTTGACACCAGACTCCGGATTTGTTACTTTAAAAACCATCTCCCTTCTGAGTTCCGTGTTTTATTCCCTGTTGCTTCTTCACTTTCTTTGAACTGAGAATTACGGCACCCTCCCAGTCAACCATCAGCTATAACTTAAGTATGTATAATGGGTGAATGAGCAAGGTCATTCCTATAAAACACTAGGAACTCAGAGCCAAGAATACACGTGTTTTGGAAAAAGCAGACCCATGTGGCCTAATCAGTCTTCAATTTTTAAAAATCACATTTTAAAATAATAAGTGAAATATCTGTGCTAAATCGGAGGGGTTGGGGCTGGAAGTGAACTAAGCATTGTGAGCACAAGGGGTTAAGTCTCGCACACTTCGGGCGTCTTGAGATGCGGGTCAGGTGGGAGAAGCAGCAGTTTGCGTTCTCTGCTCATTCTCCCAGAGTTCGTCTGTCATTTGCAAACACAACTTACTTTGCTATCTCTTTCTTCCCTCTAAAGGCAGAAACCTGTGGGTTCTTGTCGTGGGGCGCTTCCCAAAGGAGCACAGAATTGGGATTCCAGAGTTCAAATACGTGGCCAATATGCATGGAGACGAGGTATGTGTGCGGCTCGAATATCTGAAATGTCACCAGGGACACTTCCCCTCCAGTCTCTCGGGCTCCATATAAATGCTAAGGAAGGAAGCAATAGAAATCATTCCAAAAATCTGGAAAGGTCTTCCAGTGAGGACTTCTGGGAGAATTTAAGGAATCAGGCCTGGCAGCCACCACAGGCAGTGCCCCCAGAGGGTCACCGGAGCTACCCTAGACTTGCATGACCAGCTGAGTCCCCGAAACCCGTCCCAAGTTGACAGTCCCCCATCCCGGTGGGCCTCAAGGTGACCCGGCTAAGGAGCTCTGTTATGTTTGAACTCAAAACAGTCAGAAGATCCCAGAGAGCTGTCCGAATTCCTAATAGCTGGCTTTTTGAAAGCCTTTGTCACCTTCTCATAATCTTCTACTCCGTGTTTTCAATATTGAAGTTGGGGCAAACTTTAGGTTCTCTTACTCAACCAATGCTCTTTAATTTTATAATAATGTCTCGCCTCTTTTCCAACTTCTCAGAGATAATCTCTCATTTTGTTTCATTTTTTTTGATGCCATGTTATTTATTTTGTTGTGCACATTACCCCCTTAACCCCTCCTGCTTGGCAGTCATTCCTGTCAGGCCTTTGAGGGCGCGTCTCTAGCTCTTACCACGCTCCCTCGGAAGATTCTGCATTCTCTTACACCGTACACAAAGATAAACTCAAAGTGGATAAAAGACCTCAATGTGAGACAAGAATCCATCAGAATTCTAGAGGAGAATATAGGCAGTAACCTCTTCGATATCAGCCACAGCAACTTCTTTCAAGATATGTTTCCAAAGGCAAAGGAAACAAAAGCGAAAATGAACTTTTGGGACTTCATCAAAATCAAAAGCTTCTGCACAGCAAAGGAAACAGTCAACAAAACAAAGAGGCAACCCACAGAATGGGAGAAGATATTTGCAAATGACAGTACAGACAAAAGGTTGATATCCAGGATCTATAAAGAACTTCTCAAACTCAACACACACAAAACAGATAATCATATCAAAAAATGGGCAGAAGATATGAACAGACACTTCTCCAATGAAGACATACAAGTGGCTATCAGACACATGAAAAAATGTTCATCATCACTAGCCATCAGGGAGATTCAAATTAAAACCGCATCGAGATACCACCTTACACCACTTAGAATGGATTCTGGAAATGTGACCGCTATGGTATTTTCTGTTCCCGGGACCTCATGGGCCTGGGCAGTTGAGTGGAAGGGAAAGATAGTTCCCAGTCATCACAGTCGAGAAAATTCACATGGCAACGTGTATAGCGCCCTCTAAAACATGCGTACCTTCAAGGAATGTCGACATAAAGGCATAGCCTCCTCGTACAACCCTGTGACTTGTGAGGACCCTGGGGAGTTGACAAAGGTGGTGGCAGGCTCTCTCTGGTGCTGGCCTTCCTGTCCTGGCTTCGGCCTCCCCAAACCCAGGCTCTGTGCGAGCAGGATCCTCTCCTCAGGACGTGTACTGCTGGTCTGGCCTGCCGGCAGGGGCTGCTTCTCGCAGTGGAAGGAGGATGCAGACGCTCGCCTCTAAGGAAGGTGTAGGTCGGGGGGCCTGATTTGTGAGCAGAGGGAGGGTCAGTCCCCACATGACTTTCCTGAGTGTGGCCTGGCTGTGCCTGTCAGACTTGGGGGAGTCTGCCCGGTGTTGTGGTAAGACAGCTGTTGGCCACGGAAGGCAGCCCGGACGTGCCCCTCGCTGTGTCGTCTGTGAATCCAGGCCTGCGGAGTCCAGCTTCAGTAGGAGGCCGAGAGCACGTGTTAAGTGCAGGAGTGTATTTGTTGAGTGCCTGGCACTTCACAGGTTCCAGTGTGCTGCTCAGAGATAGTCCTCCAAGCTGAAACTTTGAAGGACAAGCCAGAGTCCTTTCCCTCACTCACCTCCAAGTTGGCTTCTTCCTAACATGTGCCTTCCCAGACTTTTGGCCTCTTGGTGTCCAGGTAGTTAAGGCATCCCCATCAAACTGGGGCTGTCATTCACCCTGAGTCTTTGAGGAATGCTTAGGACTGAGGTCGAGAAGGGAGAAAGTCCCGGTGTGCCGTGGGGCAGGGACGTGAGACCCTGTGATCTCACGTGTGTCCCAGCTGGTGGCAAAGTCTGGGCTCATGGGCCACTGAGGAACTTACCCTGAATGTGAGATCTTATACCTTCTGCCCTCCTGGTGCCACGAGAAGCTGGGGACAGTGATGGCTTCACACAGACGAGTCTGTTGGAGTAGAGGGTCCAACTACCTAGCCACCTTCCGCTCTCAGATCTTTTGGAATTGAAAAAGCATTTTGAGAACTCACTATAAAAGGCTATACAGCTAACATTTTAGGGTACTGGTTTTCACCTTCGTTAGATGGATGCCTTGCTATTCTACTGCAGATTTTGGGTGCTGAGCTCAGGACGTATGGATCTTCTAGGAGTCTGTGGGCCTCGTGTGGGGAATCCCCCCGGGGACATATATGCACAGAGTGTGGCCCGGTAGACAGAAGTGATCACACTCTTTTTAGAATGTTTCCCTTCATACCTGGACCCCACCCCACATAGGCATATGTGTTTCCCACACTTAGCATACAGCTAGATGGCAGTGAGCGTCAGCCGCATTAGGAAGACCCTGTTCCGCTGATCCTACCTGCTATTTAACCCCATGGCTTTTTACCTTGTGTTCTTATACCTTGTTTCAGAATCCAGTCTTTTTTAAATTAAAAATGATCTGTTGTTATTAAAAAATCAATCATGAGCATCTCAGAAAAAACATAAATCACCACCACCACCAACATTGTATATTGACCTTCCAAAAATAAGTAGCTAATTTCTTACTATTTCTCCTTCTAGATGTTTTTGTGTGCATGTGTGCATGTCTATTAAATGAGCTATGCTGATTTGCTATTTGTAACATTTAATTAATACTAGCTACCCTTTCAATAAGAGTTTATCCTATCTTTACATTTCTACCCCACTTTCTGGTTTCTCCAATGTCCCCCAGACTGTCTACATCAGGATCCAGTCCAGAACCACACAACACACGTGGTCCATTCGCCTGGATCTTTTACTCTAGCATTTAAGGATCTTTTCATGACTCTAGACTTCAGAGAAACCTAATCAGTTATCTGTCCTGCAGAATGTCCCACATTCTGGATTTTTTGCTTCCTCCCATAAGGTATCATTGAACTTGTGCCTCTAGTCCCCGTTTCCTTCCAAATGGAAGAGAAATGTAAAGGTTTGCTGTATTTAGGAAACATTTTTTGGCTAATAAACCCTTAGAAATCATGAAGATGGATTAATTTGGCTGATGCTAAGGGTTGCAGAAAAGCAAACTTCAGGTAGTAAAGTCAACTTAAAATGGCCCCTTTGCAGGCAAGTATTGTTATAAAAGTAGAGATGTTACCCCTCCTCTTGTACAATATTTTTCTTGTCTCCCATCACCCTGTTGTTGGCTCATATCTTTCCAACAACACCGGCTCACTGTGCCTCGTTGGTCAGACTGGCAAGTTACCTTCTCCACTGTGCTTTCCAAGCTCATGATAACACGAGCCAACAGTAATGAGCGTGGGCTACACTAAGTTCTTGGTGGAGAGTGTGCTTGGTGGTAGGCTGTCTGAGTCCGAGCCCAAGCACCGGGCCTCACCCAGCTATGGGTCTGCCTCCTTGACTCTCTCTGCTGCCTTCTAAGTGTTCTGTTTGCACTCTTTATATCTTGACGTGTATCTATGATCTGTTTGAATGGACACCTAACAGTGCCCCTCGATGAGAAGAGTCGGTGTCATTCAACATGTAAAAGAGTGACAAGCCCTTATGTAATGCTGTCCAGAAACCCTAATCCCTCTCTGTCCCTTTCTTCTTTGTGCTCCCTCCTCCCCCTCCTTGATAGCTGTGGAGTCAGGCAGGGTAGCTAACAGCGCCCTTTGACAAGCCTTTGCCACCTGGTGTTTATGCTCTTTTCAGAACGTGAGAGAAGTGTTTCTGAGTTTCTGTCTTTCTCATTTTCTAAGACTAGCAGGTGTTTTTCTCATTTATCTGAGGCCTCTGCGCGCGCAACAGGGACACGTTGCCTTGTAGAAGCCCTGATCCTAGTTTTGACTTATGCAGGCTCCTAGTCGGCTGCACAGACATAGCTGAAATCTGGTGAGGGTTTCTGCATGGAAGGGGTGATGCCAGCACACGCGGAATGAGGCTTCCTACCATCCCCTCACCACACCGATCCTGACTCCCTGGATAATAGTGACCATGTTTTTCAACCTAAAAATAAAGGATAATGGATAATTATTTTCATACACCTTCTTAGGCATATAAGAGACTATTTATGAGATGTAGTTTGTATGCTTAGATGTTTGTATTTAGAGGGTATTTTAATGGTTTATATGAATACTAAGACATAGTATCTGAATTTTGCCTGTGTTGGAAAATCTGAGATGTGTAGTCAACATGCAGTACAGGTTCCAAATGTACTTAAAAAAAAAAAAAAATTAAAGCTTGTCCTTCCAGGGGCACCTGGGTGGCTCAGTGGGTTAAACCGCTGCCATCGGCTCAGGTCATGATCTCAGGGTCCTGGGATCGAGTCCCACATCGGGCTCTCTGCTCAGCAGGGAGCCTGCTTCCTCCTCTCTCTCTCTCTCTCTGCCTGCCTCTCTGCCTACTTGTGATCTCTCTCTGTCAAATAAATAAATAAAATCTTTAAAAAAAAAAAAAAAAAGCTTGTCATTTGCCAAGTTCTTTTTTCTACCATTATACAAGATGATAGCAAAATGTCCTCAGTCATGCAGTATGGCTTTAAAGCATTTTTTTTTCCCTTTTGGAGGTAGAATTAATCTTTATTTCAGAAGAGGTATCTGATTCTTTTTAAACATGTATTATTTCTCCTGTAATTATGCTTTTTCTCTTCATCTCCACTTTTGGTAAAGGCTGGGCTAGGGTGACCAGATATCCTGAGTCCTTGGCCCTGGAAAAATGGTTCAATGTTGAAAATGGTTCAAAGGAAATAACTTGATCATTTGTACATCTGCCCTCATTAAGCAGCTTAAGTCCTCTTGTTTTCAGAAATGTCTTCCTTTTTTTTTAAGTTTTTCTTTTTTTAAAGATTTTTTTTATTTATTTGACAGAGATCACAAGTAGGCAGAGGGGGAGGCAGAGAGAGAGATAGGAGGAAGCAGGCTTTCCACTGAGCAGAGAACCTGATGCGGGGCTTGATCCCAGGACTCTTGGATCAGGACCTGAGCTGAAAGCAGAGGCTTTAACCCATTGAGCCACCCAGGTGCCCCCTTTTTTTTAAAGATTTTATTTATTTATTTGACAGAGAGAGAAATCACAAGCAGGCAGAGAAGCAAGCGGGGGGGGGGGGGGGGGGGGGGGCGGAGCAGGCTCCCTGCTGAGCAGAGAGCCCAATGTGGGGCTCAATCCCAGGACCCTGAGACCATGACCTGAATCAAAGGTAGAGACTTAACCCACTGAGCCACCCAGGTGCCCCAAATTTCTTCCTTAGAATAGTCTTGACCTTGTGATGGATTTGTCAGCAGTATTGAGCAATCATTTATTTGAGTACATTACATCTCCAGAGCAGGGCAAGATACCAGCTCTACAGAAAAAGCCTATTAGGATCCCTGCCCTCTAGGCTTAGAAGATGAAGTGGGGGTTGGGGTAGTCAGTCAAGGTCAGTCAGGGTTAGTCAGGCCATTGTAGTTTTTGTGGGTGGTATTAGGAGAAACACAAGCATGCAGAATTCTGGGGCCCCATGTGCAGATCATGAATCCAGACTTTGGGAACCCAGGGAAAAGTCTGCTAGATAATGTAATATTTAGGCTGATATTTGAAGAAGGATTTAACGAGGCAATCAGATGTATGAATTAAATTGATAACCATTGGGGAGTCCCAGAGCTCATAGGCTTTTTTTTTCACTGAGAGGCAGCATTATAGTGTAGCATTTTTAGAAACAGATTCCATCATTGGAATAGCTGGGTTTTTTTTTTCCCTCTCTCTCTCTAAGTTACCTAGATTGTAGATTCTTCAAAAAATTTTTTTCACTGTTAAAAAACATTCTTTGAAGAGCTAGAACACTCATTTTTATCTCTTTAGCAAATTCCGCCTTGAATATAAACTCAAACTGATGGAGAATTTATTTTCTGCTTTCTGGGTTTTGCCATTTTAACTGGCAGATTTTAACTGGAGCCTTTTGGTGAAAGGCTCCCAAAACTGGTGCGTTCATCCAGTCTTTCAGTCTCTTCATGAGGGATTCTCATATAAAGTCTACACCCTCACAGAGAGGAAGTGAGCGTGCTAAATGGAAAACTGATTAAGCTATTGGGATTGCTTTGACCGTGTTTTTTTTTTTTTTAAATCTGGACTCTCTAAGATTTCAGATTCAAAGACTTAATTTTAAAGAAGGGAGGTTTATGCATAAAACATGAATGAGTGCTTGAAACATTTATATTAAGGTTGGGAAGAATTAATTTGAATAATATTTGGCATAAGTCTGCTGTTAGGAAGGCAGCAAAATATAGCCCAACAAAAAGAGAGGGCTTTAACTCCCTGAAATTTTAGCTGTTTAACCTCAGCATTTTTTAAGTTACTGGACTCTTTATTGGTTCTTTACCGTATTTCCAAGGTTTTTTTTACTTATCCTCTGTAGTTAAGGACTTAATGATTTGTTTTGGAATATGGAGACAAAACAGAATATACCTCAGCTTTACATTTGTTTACTTGAAAGAATCATGATTTTATTGGTTTTGTAAAAATAATAAAGGTTTTCTTTAAAAATTGATGCCAGAAAAATAAAAGGAGTAAAAATCATTCAGAATACTATCACTCAGAAATAACCATCATTAATATTTGCCAAACATCATTCTAGAAATCTGTGGATTTTCTGTAGTAAGAGAATGAGAAGGATTAAAAGGATACAAAATAAAATGGGTGTCATATTCTATGTTACCCTTTAAATAAGTATGAGATTTCATTTTACTTAGGATAAAACCGAAGTGAAACTCAAGTAACCAGTGAACTTGATAAATATTTTCTCAAAATAAGGAATTATCAGAAGATTCTTCCAAAGTCAAGAAAAAAATGAGGGAAAATTTAGAAATCGTAATAATTGAAAATACATAGTTTTTAGCTGTTACTACAATCTTCTACTTCTAAGCCCTTGGTAGGAACACTGATCTCCCATAGCCCCTGCCCTCTGTTAATGATAAACATGAACTTTTCCAATTCTGCTATGGGCCTCAGTCCCGTTCTGTGGCCTACCCGTAGCTCCTCAGCTCCTCTTTGTTCTCATTTGCTTTGAGTTGGGCGAATGTCTTGGCCAGCTCCCGTCTTGAGTTGTGGCGTGCTTGAGATTGTTCAGTTGAGAAAGTTGAGGGAAAGTCACGTCTTGAGCCACATGGGGACTCTGACATGGCTCCTCTGTCCTTGCCTGGGCACTCAGATGGGCCTCCGGTTGGTCCTGATTCGTCCCTCTAACTGAACCAACTATCTGACAGGCACAACTGACATTTAGAAATTTCAGGAGCTACAAGTGACTCCCGGTCACGGCCTCCTCCCTTTCTCTAACCTTCTCCTCCTCACCCACCCCTGGGCAGAACTCTCCTTAAATCGCCACATGTAAACCAACTTTCCACATGGAAACCTGCTTTTCACAGACGAGACTCACCAAGGCCCTTCCACTGGCCAGCACGTAGCTCATGAGGTTGCTTCCAGAGTGCTTGAGCTCCTAAAACACAACTGGAAACCTAGTGTGTGTCTTACTTGACTTTTTTGGTTATTAGTTTGTAAGGACTTTTTCAAGCTGACAGTTTTTTGTGGGTGGGTTTGTTTGTTTTTTAAGATTTTATTTATTTGAGAGACAGAGTGAGCAAGGATGGAGGCAGAAGGGAGAAGCATTTGTAAGGCTGATCACAGGATTGTGACCTGAGTTGAAGACAGACGCTTAACCCACTGAGCCACCTGGGTGCCCCATAAGCTGACAATTTTGACTCTAAAAATAAAAATCAAGGTAGTAGAAGAAGATAGAAGTAAGTAGGAAAAAAGTGAAGTCAGAGTTGAATATATTTCCACTCTGAAATTGATGGCTACCTGTGAATATGTCATTTACATTTTCTACATCTCCTGAGTCCCGATTTTAAGTATTCCATGTTCATTAGGATAACAAAGTCATAAAATGTGGGCTCTCTCCTTGCCAGTGGGGGGACCAGCGGGAGGAATGACCGTTCGAGGATTACTCATCCATTGCACCGCAGTGAGTTCATACGGTTGGAGTTGTAACTGGAAACTCCTGTCCTGCTCACTGCCTCCATGAGTGCTTCTAGAGCCAGCCCCTAATCACCACGGCCCCACATTTCCCAGGGACTAGCCTTCAGCAGCAGCTGAGCCTAGGTAAGAGGCCAGCATTCCTTTCTCAGAAGCAGATTCCTTGAGCCCAGGATTATAGAGACACGTGATCAAGTCTAGTCAAATCTTTCTGTAATGAGGCTGACGTGTGGATGACTTTCTTTTTTTTTTAAAGATTTTATTTATCCATCTGACAAAGAGAGATCACGAGTAGGCAGAGAGGCAGGCAAAGAGAGGAGGAAGCAGGCTCCTGCTGAGCAGAGAGCCCAATGTGGGACTCGATCCCAGGACCCTGAGCCGAAGGCAGCGGCCCAACCCACTGAGCCACCCAGGCGCCCTGCCTTTTTAAAATAATAATAAAATAGTCCTCACCATTGGGAATTACAAAACAAGATCTCCTGTAGGTCTCTAGTTTCCCAGTCACTGGTGCTACATAAGATAATCAGGTAGATATGACCGTTTTTATTTTCATAGTCCTGCTTTTTTTTTTTTTAAGATGTTATTTATTTAGGCAGAGAGTCAGGTAGAGAGAGAGGAAGGGAAGCAGGCCCCCTGCTGAGCTCGATGCGATGCGGGGATGCGGGGCTCCATCTCAGGACCCTGGGATCATGACCTGAGCAGAAGGCAGAGGCTTTAACCCACTGAGCCTCCCAGGCGCCCCTCATAGTCCGGCTTTTTTAACAGTGTACTCCAGAAACCTATCTAGCAAAATGGTAACAACACAAAGGTTTTTCATTTCTTCTGTAAGCAAAAAGTGAGCCAGTTTAAAGAAAATATAAACAAAGCAGCAGTATAGAAGATACGGCAAAAAAAAAAATTATGAGCATGATGTGCGAATGACTCTAGTTTCGGTAACACAAGAATGTGGCCATCAGAAGTATGCAGATACGTCGAACATTGCACAAGTGTTCAAGAGGGGAGTTTGGAAATAGGAGGATATTAAAGTCTGAAACCTACTTAAGCTATGCTTGTTACAAACCTGAATTCTTCCCTATTAAAATCTACATTTGTCTACCGTGTCTGATGCAGCGGTTGTCACCCTGCTGTTGGCCAAGACACACACCACGGCGTGTGTGTCCTCCTGAACACCACCTCTGCCCTTCCACTCCAGGAAGTGTTTTGGAAGGGAAGCAAATTGGAAACGTAGTAAGCGTAACCTTTATCCCACCTAATTCATTTTGTAAAAAGTAAATTCTTTACAGACAGGTACATTTTTAAAAAAAAATTTTTTTTTTTTAATTTTTGCTAACAGTTTTCAGCACCCCCTGTGACTAATTGCCACTTGCAGAGCCACCACGTGGTATCACAGCTGGACTTGGTTTCAAATACCAAACTGTATTAGAATCCCTCACTGGGGAATCTGGGCTTTAGGGACTATTTTCCTCTGACCTAATACTATCCCATTTTGTCTTTAACACATACAGACTGTGGGGCGGGAGCTGCTACTCCATTTAATTGAACATCTTGTAACCCACGATGGAAAAGACTTGGAAATCACAAATTTAATCAACAGCACCCGGATACACTTCATGCCTTCCATGAACCCAGATGGCTTTGAAGCGGTCATAAAGCCCGACTGTTTTTACAGTAATGGAAGGTAAGGATGGGCTGGTCCATTTAGAACAACAAGGCCCCCCCCAGACAGCACCCCATGGCCTCGACAGTGAACCAGCTCGGCCTAGGTCATGTCATTGCCATGCTGAAAACACTTCAGGCTGCCACTGCTTTGAAGATGAAAAGTAAAATCCCCAAGAAGACGCTGTACTCTGGGCCCACCCTGCTGCTCGCCCTCGCTCACCACTCCCCGGCCGCTTGGAGTCTCCTTCATCTCCTGGACCGACCTGGTTCTTTCTCGTCTCAGGCGCAGACCACCTTTCCCACTCCTCACCCCTCTCACTGCTAAACAGTGTTTGCTCAAAGACTCCCTCCCTGACCTGTCCTCTATTGGGCCCTTGGTTCATAGCACCTGCCACTTCACCCTCGTAGCACAAATTTTAAGGTCTGATTTCTTGTCCAATGTCTCTCTCCACATGAATCTGTTCGCTACCTGGGGGCAGGAATTCTGTTGCTCCTGTTGCTCACTGTGAAATCTCCAGCGCCTAGCTAAGCCCTCAGTAATTACCAGTTGGTTTATTAAGCCAGTACCGAAAAAGGAGGAGGGAATTAGGGCGCCTGGCTGGCTCATTCGGTTAAGTGCCTGACTCGATTTTGGCTCAGGTCATGATCTCGGGTCGTGAGATCGAGCTCTGCGAACTCTGTTGGGCTCCGTGCTCAGTGGGGAGTCTGCTGCTCTCTCTCTCTGCCCTTCCCCCTGTTTATGCTCCCTCTCTCTCTAAAATAAGTAAATAAGTCTTTAGAAAAAGAACAGGGAGTCTTACAATATTTCTGATTTAAACAGTTTATTTTGTTGCAATCTGCCTCAGGAAGTTTAGAATTTCTCAAATGTCTAGTATACATTTATATTTGTCCAAACATTTGTTTGCTTTTATAAAAAAAATATAAAATCTCACCACTGGATTCCCTTCAACTTTAGGTTTTTCTAGTGTATTTAAACATGGCCAGCCCATTTTCCAGAAATACATTTGTATAAAGTAGCATGTTTCTGTCACCAGTTGCCATGCAACAAAACATCCCTAAATTGAGGGAATTAAATCCTTTTTATTTACTCTCAATTCTGTAAGTTAGGAATTTAGACAAGCCAGAGTAAGGCTGGCCAATCTCTGTACCATCCTGTCTGGAGCCTCAGCTGGGTCCTGGCACATGGCTGGAGTCTCAATTCTGGCTGTCACCTGGGTTCCTCATTTCCCCAGGCAGACTCTCCACAGGGCTAGCCCAGAGGCTCAGGCTTCCCGAAGAGAGTGTTCCAAGAGCAAAAGCCCCCAAATGCAAACACTTATCATAGCCCTGCTTACCGCACAGCGGCTACTATCCCGCTGGCGAAAGCAGGTCACACAGAGGGGCTGCAGAGTGCGTGAATGCCAAGTGTGGCCCCCCCGAGGCTCCTGGGTCAGTGTCCACCTTCCCTGTGTCACATCTGGAAGAACACTTGGGGCACACACCAAAGTGATACACGTGGCACGAATCCACTCCCTCACATACCATCAGGAAACCCTAAAATATTCTTTCTCTTAAAGGGAGAATACTAACTTCTATGACCTGAACAGAAATTTCCCCGATGCTTTTGAATTTAACAATGTATCAAGGCAGCCTGAAACTGTGGCCGTCATGGAGTGGCTGAAGACAGAGACGTTTGTCCTCTCTGCAAACCTCCACGGCGGTGCCCTGGTGGCCAGCTACCCGTTTGACAATGGTGTTCCAGGTAAGCAAACAATGGCCGGCCTGGCCTCCTGAGTTCCAAGTGGTGCTGCAAAGCCGACCTCTGGAGGGGAGGAGTGTGCCTTCTTGTCTTCGCTGCCAGGGGTGGCGTTTGCTCACCTCTGAGCCACCCGTCCTACCGTTTATAAACCGCAGGTGGGCAGTGTGGCTGACCTGACGACCCACAGGGTTACTGGGGGGTCACCGGGAAGATAGTAAAATTGGGTTGGAATACCCCACATAGGCAAAAGGCCAGAAACGAAATAAAACCAGAAAGTACCCTTCTTTGCTAATCCTAGGAGCAGTCATTTGACTCCTTTTACAACTCTGGGATGAGGACTTAAAATGAGAGCAGAGCCTTTATTTAACCCCTACAGTATGCAAGGAGAGTTCACCAGCCTTGAGAAATTAGCGAGAGGGACTGAGAGGATATCTAACTTGGAAGCTGATACGGGAGGAGTTGGAATACGCATCTGGTGTATTTTGTGTGGTACCACTCTGTGTTCGTGACAAACGAGGAGCACTCATGGAGTGGGTGGAGGGCCCTCGGGGAAAGCAGGGTTTCTGCAGGTGAAGCGATGGCGTGTTTGCTGACACGGCACCCCATGCATTTCCAAGTGCTCGTACTCTGACACCAACAGAAAGGTCTTGCTTTGTCTTTCACACACAGCGACAGGGACATCACACTCCCGTAGCTTAACCCCTGATGATGATGTTTTCCAATACCTTGCATATACCTACGCTTCTAGAAATCCCACCATGAAGAAAGGAGACCAGTGTAAAAACAAAATGAACTTTCCCAGTGGAATCACAAATGGCTACTCTTGGTATCCACTCAAAGGTAAGTGTCTCTTCCCTTCTAGCATTCTCCTTCTCACCTGCCTCCAGAGATGCCAGCTGGCTTTTGTAGACCCCAGCAGTTGTCAAAGTTTGTTACGCATGATGCTGTCCCTTCTGTCATGTCTCTGTCAGCTAATGTCGCAGAAGCAGGGGGATGGGGGGTGCAGTGACTGCCCAAGAGCTGTTCAGATACTTGCTCAGCGTTTACCTACGTGAGCTGGGAACTACACCAGGAAAGTTGCCAGGATGCAGCCCCTACCCTCAGGCTTAATAGGAAAGAGCAACGTGCAACTAAGTAATTGTGGTGGCAGTGTAATTAGAATAAAGCGGAGAGATTTATAGAAAAGGTACAGTGTGCCACGGAGGTGGAAGGCCAGGATACAATCGGGAGTAGAGAGACCCCTGTCATAGCAACCAGGGGCAGCTGCTAATCCGGCTACTATGGCCACGCGCCAGTGGGATCCAAATATTACCAGGCCGTCTGGTTTGTAAAATAAGCTGAACTTGTACATGAGCTATCATGATTTTTAAAGCCACTTTGGAAACTGAACAAAAATGCTTCTCCAGCTGGATATGAGGTAACTTCCTTCAAAGTTACCATATTTCATCAAATCCAAGATGCCACAGATTATAAAATACACTGTACCACCAAGGAAGGAAAGAAAATGTTTCTGGACA
The DNA here is from genome assembly GCF_011764305.1 of Mustela putorius furo. NCBI lineage: Eukaryota > Metazoa > Chordata > Mammalia > Carnivora > Mustelidae > Mustela > Mustela putorius. The sequence goes on along the minus strand of NW_025422368.1, from coordinate 43,338,112 downwards.
ATCTAATGACAATGGTGTTTTTCAGTCATCAAGTTTAAGATCGATAATTTGGATTTTAAAATATGAAAAGTTTTGCATCTGGGAAATATGAAATAAGTTTATAACCCTCTGAAAATAGGGTCTCCAGAGGTGAGAACTGGGAGGGGGGCATGGGTCTCTTCTCTCCTGAGAGCCAGCCAGGCCCCCTTCCTTTTATCCCTGAAGCAGCTCCGAGTCCTGGGCAGGAGCACAGGGCCTGGAGCATGGCGGCCTGTGCTGGGCTCTACACTCATTGGCATGTCACTCACCCTCAGGGACTGTCTTCTCGTCTGTAAGACATGGGGAGTCACTGCCATGACAAGCTCTTCAGATGGTACCCAGGCCTAGTGAACGCTCACTAAATGTTAGCCATTGTTTTCCAGATGAGTGTACTTAGCTTACCTAGTGTATTTATGAATGGTTTGTGAATAATTTTTTAAAAGTATCATTCTGTGTGTGTTTTAGAATGTAATTTACGAAGAAATGTATGCTGATGAATCCTTTTTGTATTGCGTTATCGACAAAAAAGAAATGACCCTCACCCTCCCCCTCCCCCTCTGTGGGTACATGGTTGAACTTGGGTCTACTCTGATCCAGTTACCCGTATAGGAGTATTTAGGATTGCCTGTTTGTGCCTGGCTAATAAAATGTCAAGTCCTGAGTTTACATGCGAATATGTCAGATTCATCTTTTCCTGTTCACATGTACTTTCCTTGGAACTGTCTGATTCACTTGTGCCCAAGGTACAGGATACTTGACTGTATTCCAATTTTAGACCTTAAAAAATTAAATGTGTTTGTGTTTAGGTGGAATGCAAGATTACAACTACATCTGGGCCCAGTGTTTTGAAATTACATTGGAGCTGTCATGCTGTAAATATCCTCATGAGGAGAAGCTTCCATTCTTCTGGAATAAAAACAAGGCCTCACTGATTGAATATATAAAACAGGTGCACCTAGGTTTGTAAGATTTTTTTTTTTTTAATTAATTCCTTTTAACACAAGACATAGCATCTGGCAAAACCTTTGGGTTGAGGAAATGCAAGCCCCTGTTTGTTTTCCTGGTATAGCCTCATTTGAGTACCAGAACTAATGATTAAGAATTTTCTCTGCATGAATACCTATAGCGTGTGAGAAATGCAATGCCCATCAGCTCATAGAAGAGAAAGCATGATGTGTGGCTTTTAATATGGGGGTGAAAAATCCAGAGTACTTCAAATTTTTTCACGCTGAATAACCAGGAAATCTCGCAAAAGCTCGAGGAAAACAGGTTATTACTCTGTTATGTCATCACCCATCTAGAAAATTCCCAGTTTGCCTGTCATTTGTCACACAGTATCGCAGATCTGGAGAACACTAGACGTGCCATTTTGCCTTTTCTAGTACCGGGGTGCTGACTTTGCAACATTAGCTTCAAAGCGCTCACACCCTGCAACTGCCCAATGACCCACCTGGTGCTGGCCGTCTTCCCAGCCTGGTCCTGTGACAGCTGTCTAGCTTTTATCATGGGGGACAGACCAACTGGGGCAAGAGTGGTAGTTCTCAGCCCTGTACAGCAGACTCCCTGGAGGGTTTGTGAAAACACAGATTGCCAGGCCCAGCCCTGGAGTTTGATTTAGTGCGTCTTGAATGGCGCATCTTTCCCAAGGACATGCTTGTGCTGTGGGTCCAGGGACCACGCTTTGGAAACCACTCACCACAGAAACACAGTGCTTGTGATGGTGGTAGAGTCGTATGGTTTGAGCTTCTTTAGCCAGGCTGCATCTCTGCATGGCCAGGGTGCAAGTGCTTTTATTCCGTTCAGAATGGCTTCAGAAATTGGCATGTCGTTAGGCTACTCTGCAGGGCTAAAGTGGGTGTGGGTTTGTGTCAAGGAGGGTTGCATAACCACACAACGCCTAGAACCGTCTGCATGCTTCACCACAAAGCGTTCTACCTGCTGGAGAGATGGAGGGAAGAGTCAGAAGCACACGGGGTCCTGGGCTGAGTGCAAGGATAATTCAGAACGTCCCTTGGCCATACGTGCCCCACCCTCTTCTCTCCCCAGTCTCCAGCACCCCCACAGCACAGGTACACAAAGATTATTGGTGAATTCAGAGGGGTGAGACATATATGAAGTAGGCTGATACCCTGTGATAAGGGCTATTAAAAAGTAATTTCTCATCAACATCCTCTTAGCATTTATTAAGATTACGGGGTCCTCTCTTGCTCAATATTCCGGTATTTTGCTACTAGATTTTCATCATGAGCACATAGTAATTTAGCCTTTCTATTATATTCCCTTATTTGGTGTTCCTCTGCCTATTCTAAAATTTCTCCTTTATCAATATCGACGTGGGAGTGCAGCTGAACAAAAAATATGCTCCATATAACCTCACTAGTCTTTCTGGAATTTCAGTCTAGCTGTAAGTGTTATTTTCCAAGCACTGAATTAAGGTGGGCTCTGAAGTATTGTGCTGACATAATAATGCCAATGAAGGAGCTTTGTAAACGGTGAAGTAACATGCATGTTGTAGCATGACTGTCATTAATTTGGAGGGCTTACAAGTCCATTTACACGAGGTTTTATAAAGAATATTTATCTGCCTGTCCCTGCAACCAAGTATGCACGACCTACTTAAAAATATATAAGCACATCAACCCTGCCCCCTTGTGGTTTAAGATGGAAGGAATGAAGAGTCAAGAATTTAGGAAAGTAGGGACGCCTGGGTGGCTCAGTTGGTTGAGCAGCTGCCTTCGGCTCGGGTCATGATCTCGGCATCCTGGGATCGAGTCCCACATCGGGCTCCTTGCTCGGCAGGGAGCCTGCTTCTCCCTCTGCCTCTGCCTGCCATTCTGTCGGCCTGTGCTCACTCTCTCCCCCTCTCTCTCTGATAAATAAATAAAATCTTTAAAAAAAAAAAAAAAAAAAAAAAGAATTTAGGAAAGTAAAAGGCAGCTTGGGGTCAACCAGAAGTTTGCTTGCTGTTCCCGGCAAAGATTTTGTTGCTGTCAAAACTTTTACATTTTAAACTTTTCTGAAGGAAACTAATATATGCTTCGTGTTTTTCTGCTCCAGTAAATAATTGGTCTGGGGGTAGTTTAGGGTCATTTTTTCCGTGTGGCTTCTTCTCATGTCATTAAGATGATATGTCACTAAGTGAACACAGTGGAAGGTGAACTGTTAAAACATTTAAAATGATCTCTTATTGGCTGTACTCCTGAAATTTTGAGGTGAGGGGTATGGTGTCAGGTTCAGTACAGGCTCTGGAGAGTAGTGTGGATTTACAGCCAGGCTCTGGGAGCTTAAGGTTATTTAATAATCCAAAGCCTTAGTTTCCTCATCTGTGAAAGTGTGATATTGCCTACGTCATAGAATTAATGTGAGGAGTCAATGAGAACATGCATGTTAAGCATTTTCCATACAGCCTAGAATACACTAACGATAAATGTTCACTCCTGTTATTAGTAATAAGACACCATTAATCAATTCCATGTTTCCAAGCAATCTTGTGATTATAATTGTTTCCCATATAGTTTGACCATGAGACAAAACTACTGAGTCCCACATAGGCAAGTATCTTATTGTAAGTTACTACACTGCCATTTTTTTAAAAGTAATCTCTACAGCCAATGTGGGTCAAATTCATGACCCCAAGATTAAGAATCACATACTCCACTGACTGAGCCAGCCAGGCACCACCACCTCCCAACTTGTTGTAAATACACTGGCAATTTTTAATTTAGGATTTAGCGGAATCTACCAAGGGCAATGTTGTAGTAGTTTGGCGACTGAGTAAGCAACTTGGAAAGGACAGGCATGGATTTAGGTTTTCAGCACATTCTATAAATGGAATATTTGACAACAAACAAATTTAGCCTATAAATCTGATTGTTAGCTTGACTGTACTTTAAATTACCTCAGAAATAAGTTTACCAAGTTCTGGTTCAAGATGGCAACGTAGGAGGATCCTGAATTCATCTCCTCCCACAGACACACGGACTCCATAGCTACATATGGGACAGTTTCTTCTGAAAGACACCCAGAAACTACCTGAGCCATTCCTACAGGCTGGGCAAATGAGAATAAATTTATATTGCAATGGGTAGAGAGGCTGAGACACAGTCCTGCCGAATGCCCCATCCCTGCTGCAGCAACCAGTGGAAGGAGCTCACAACTCCAAGCAGCAAAAGGTTTGAGCCCCTTTGTGCCGCATTTAAAAGCCACACCCAAACAATCCCTGAAAACCCCTATCTTTGAAAGTCACGGGGCTTGCATCCACAAGACCCTCAAGACTATAGCGAACTGGGAAATAGTTTTTTTTTTTTTTTTAAGATTTTATTTATTTATTTGACTGATAGAGATCACAAGTAGGCAGAGAGGTAGGTAGAGAGAGAGGAAGGGAAGCAGACTCCCCGCTGAACAGAGAGCCCGATGCGGGGCTCGATCCCAGAACCCTGGGATCATGACCTGGGCTGAAGGCAGAGGCTTAACCCACTGAGCCACCCAGGTGCCCCTGGGAAATAGTTCTTAAAGGGGCCCCAAAGGTGCACCTGGCTGCCTTCCAGAGCCCAGTGCAGAGCCAGCCAACTGAAAGACGCCCAGGGGTCTGCTGTGGAAAAGGCCTGTTTGCTGGTCTTAAAGCTTTGACCTGAGGAGCAGGCATCCAATTTAACACACTTCTAGGGGTCTACTGAAATACTCTCCAAAGATGGAGGCCAGCAAACACCGTGTTTGCACTCTCCCTCCGTCCAGGTCACCAGTCACTCCCAAAAGGAAGTCTGTGCATGAATCTGGTGCCCCAGTTTTTGGGGTTACCACCCAGGGAATATCTCTCAGTAGCTCTGGTAGCCAGTGTTCATGTGTTCAGTGTTTGTGTTCATGGCTCCAACAGGACACTAGCAAACAGGGCTTGGTGTAAAGGGAACTGGAGGCACATCCATCCCTGTCTTCCCCTGGAAGAGGTTCATCTGCATACTTCAAAAGCTTCTGTCTGAGGGTCTGGCATACAATCTGCCTGACTCTAGGTACTGATAGGTTTGGGCACAACCTCAACTACTGGGTACTACTAAGCATAAAGACAATCACAAAGGTTTGAGAAACAACTAAGAACTAGCACAGAGTTGAATGAGGAGGTTCATCTACAAAAGACCACTCCTCCAGGACTGGAAGACCATATTCCAAACAAACAAAAAAAAAACAACAACAAGATAAAGTCTCAAAAAAAGACCTTACTGAAATGGTGATAAGTGACTTACCTGATAAAGAGTTCCAATAGGGATCGCTGGGTGGCTCAGCTGGTTAAGCTGCTGCCTTCAGCTTGGGTCATGATCCAGGATTCTGGGATCAAGTCCCATATCAGGCTCCTTGCTCAGCAGGGAGCCTGCTTCTCCCTCTGCCCCTGTTCATGTGCATGCACTCTTTCTCTCTCTCCTTCTCTGTCAAATAAATAAAATCTTAAAAAAAAAAGTTCCAGTAAGGACCATAGATATGCTCACTGAACTCAGAATAGTGCATGAATGAAATGAGAATTTCAACAAAGAGGTACTATAAGACACCACCAAATAGAAGTCACACAGGTGAAGAGTACAACAGATTCAACATCAGACTAGATGAAGAAAAATCAGTGAACTTGAAGACAGGGCAATGGAACTAATCCAGTCAGAGTAGCAAAAAGAGAAGGAAATAGAGTCGAGATAACTTAAGGGACTTATGAGACAACATCGAGCATACCAACATCTGCATTACAGGGGTCCCAGAAAGAGAAGAGCGAGAGAAAGGGACAGAAAACTTGTATGAATGGCTGAAGAGTTCCCTAACCTAGGGCAGGAAACAGACCTCCAGATCCAGGATGGCCGGAGAGTTCCCAATAAGATGAACTCAGACCCACACCAAGATATGTTATAATCAAAGCATCAGATGTTAAAGCTAGAAAATCTGAAAAGTGGCAAGAGAAAAACAACTTGTTACATACAAGGAATCCCCATAATGTTATCAAAGGTTTCTTTGTTTGTTTGTTTTTTCCCTCGGCAGAAGCTTTGCAAGCCAAAATGGAGTGTCACAATATATTCAAAGTACTAAAAGAAAATAATTGCCAACCAAGAATATCTGGCAAAGCTGTCCTTCAGAATTGAAGGAGAGAGAAAGGATTTTCTAGACAAGCAAAAGTTAAGGAGTTCATTGCCGCTAGACCAGGTTTACAAGAAAGGTTAAGGAAACTTCCTTAGGCTGAAATGAAAGGGTACTAATTAGTAACACAAAAACTCATTGGTAAAGGTAAATCTTTAATAAAATTCAGAATAATCTAATGTTGTAAATGTAGTGGTTAATCACTTACAAAACTATTATGAAGGTTAAAAAGACATAGTAGGAAAAATAACTAAAATAGTTTGTTAATGGATATATAAGGTAATGAGATGTAAAATGTAGGCAGGAGGGAGTAAACATACAAAGGTTTAGAATGCAATCATGTTATTATTAACTTAAAATAGACTGTTACAGTTTTACATAAGTGTCAAGGTAACCAAAGCTAAAACTTAACATGTAAAAAAAGATGAAGGAATATAAACATACCACTACAGAAAACCAACAGATTGCAGAGAACAAGAGCAAAGGAATTATAAAACAGCCAGAAAACAATGATCAAAATGGTAATAAGTACATAATTATCAGTAATTGCTTTAAGAACTAAATTCTCCAATCAAGGGGTGCCTGGGTGGCTCAGGCCTTAGGACCCCAGAGTTGGGTCTCTGCCTTAGGTTCAGATCATGATCTCAGGGTTTGGGGATTGACACCCACATCGGGCTCTCTGCTCAGTGGGGAACCTGCTTCCCCCTCTCTCTCTGCCTGCCTCTCTGCCGTGCCTGCTTGTGATTTTTCTGTCAAATAAAAAAGTCTTTTATTTATTTATTTTTTTAAAGGTATATAGATTTTTTTTTTTAAGATTTCATTCATTTATTTGACAGACAGAGATCACAAGCAGGCAGAGAGAGAAGAGAAAGCAGGCTTCCCATGGAGCAGAGAGCCCGATGTGGGGCCACCCAGGTGTCCCTAAAGAAGTCTTTTAAAAAAATTCTCCAACCAAAAGAGTGACTGGATAGATTAAAAAAAATAAAAAACCATAAGACCCATCTATATATGTTGCCTATAGGAGACTCACCTCAGATAAAAGGACACAATAGACTCAAAGTGAAGGGGTGGAAAAGATACTCCATACAAATGGAAACCAAACGAAAGCTGGGATAGCTATACTTATATCAGACAAAACAGACTTTAAGAAACCAATAAGAAATAAGGTTATTATAGAATTTTAAAGGAGTCAATCCAACAAAATGATATAATATAGGAGTACTTAACTATATAAAGCAAACATTAACAGACCTAAAGGAGGGCACCTGGGTGGCTCAGTGGGTTAAAGCCTCTGCCTTCAGCTCAGGTCCTGATCCCAGGGTCCTGGGATCGAGTCCCTCATCAGGCTCCCTGCTCGGTGGGGAGCCTGCTTCCTCCTCTCTCTCTGCCTGCCTCTCTGCCTACTTGTGATCTCTGTCAAATAAATAAATAAAAACTTTAAAAAATAAAAAAACAGACCTAAAGGATAAAATAGACAGCAATATAGTAACAGCAAGGCCTTTAATATCCCACTTTCCATCAAGGGATAGGTCATCCAGACAGAAAATGATACTTAACATATACAGAGTGTTCCATCCAACAGCAGCAGAATACACATTTTCTTTAAGTGCACATGGAACATTCTCTAGAATAAATCTCATGTCCTGCCACAAAATAAGTCTTAATTTACAAAGACTGGGGTACCTGGGTGGCTCAGTTGGTTAAGCATCTGCCTTTGGCTCAGGTCATGATCCCAGGGTCCTGGGATAGAGCCCTACATCAGGCTTCCTGCTCAGTGGGGAGCACTCTTCCCTGTCCCTCTGCCCTTCTCCCTGCTGGTGCTGTCTCTCACTCTTGCTCTCTTTCAAATAAAATCTTTTAAAAAATTTTACAAAGACTGAAATCATATCAACTATGTTTTCTAACCCCGGTGGTATAAAATTAGAAATCGATTACTAGAAGAAAACTGGAAAATTCACAAATATCCAGAGATGAAACAGCGTGCCACCACACAACCATTAGGTCAAAAAAGAAATCAAAATCTTGAAATGAGGGTCACCTGGGTGGCTCAGTGGGTTAAAGCCTCTGCCTTCGGCTCAGGTCATGATCTCAGGGTCCTGGGATCGAGCCCCACGTTGGGCTCTCTGCTCAGTGGGGAGCCTGCTTCCCCTTCTCTCTCTGCCTACTTGTAATCTCTCTCTCTCTCTCAAATAAATAAATAAAATATTTTTTTAAAAAAATCTTGAAATGAAAATACAACATACCGAAACTTAAGGGATGCAGCAAAAGCAGTTCTAAAAGAGAAGTTCAGAAAGATAAATGCCTGCATTAAGAAACAGAGATCTCACAGAATTGCTGAATCACTGTATTGTACACCTGAATCCAATATAACACTGTATGTTAACTATACTGGATTTAAAATTTTTTTTAATTCTCAACCTAACTTTATACCTCAACGAACTAAAAAAAGAAAGAAAAAAAGCTCAAAGGAGAATGAAGAAACAAAGATCCGAACAGAATTAAATGAAATAGAAACTAAAAAGACAATAGAATAAAATCAATAAAACTAAGAGCTGGTTTTTTGAAAAGATAAACCTTTAGCTTAGACTCACCAAGAAAGAGAGCAAGAACTCAAAATCAGAAATGAAAGAGATGTTGCAACTGATACCCCAGAAATGAAAAGGATCATAAAAGACTAAACAGTTATATACCCCCAAACTGGACAACCTAGATGATAATGAAATCCATAGAAGTAAGTACCTACCAAGACTGAATCAGGAAAAAATAGAAAATTTCAACAGACCCTTTACTAGTAAGGAGATTTTTGGCATGTTTTTTATTACTAATTCAAACAAAAATCCAAGACTAGATAACTTCATTGGTGAAGTCCACCATTTAAAAATGATTTAATACCAGTCCTCAAACTCTTGGGGGGAAAAAAGGAGAGAGTTCTCTCAAACTCATTTTCCAAGACCAGCATTACCCTGGTAGCAAACCAGTGACACTACAAGAAAATTAGAAGCCAATATCCCTGATGAAATTAGATGCAAAAATCCTCCAACAAAGTATTAGCAAACCAACTTCAGCAATACATTAAAAAGACCTTGATCAAGTGGAATTTATTCCAGGGATGCAAGGAGGGCTTGACGTGTGCACAATCAGCATGACATACCGCATTAACAAAATGAAAGATAAAAATAATGTGATCATCCCAATAGATGCAGAAAAAAAATTTAACAAAATTTAGCATCCATTTATAAAAACAAAACAAAAAATACTGAACTATGTTAACTAGATACATTGTGATCATTTCACAAATATACATATATCAAATCATTATGTTGTACATCTGACACTAATGTTTTATGACAATTATATCTCAATTTTTTGGAAAGGTTTGCCTTAAATACTTATTATCCAAGCAGCTTAATAAATATTGGATGTATTTCTCTTAAATAACTACAAGAATATTTTTTCACAGGTTGTTAACATTTAATGTTGTTTTTATCTTGCAGGTGTAAAGGGTCAAGTTTTTGATCAGAATGGAAATCCATTACCCAATGTAATTGTAGAAGTCCAAGACAGAAAACATATCTGCCCTTACAGAACCAACAAATTTGGAGAGTATTATCTTCTTCTCTTGCCTGGGTCCTATGTAATAAATGTAAGTGTACAACCTTTACTATTGTTACTAAAGCATTTCAGAAATTGTAGTACTTGCCTAGAAGGAATCTGAAATAAGTCTGGGAAGTCCCAAAAATAGATACATCAGGACAGAAGGAAAGGACATCATCAGACTTGCCTTTGGCAGGGAATGGGAGAGGTGGGAATAATAGGAACATACAAAACAAATCGTGTTTTTTCCCAACTGGCAGGATTTTAAATAGAAGCCAAAACCTATTGCAATATGTTCTATGATAAAAGATGGAATGAACCTTATTATTAGTAAGAATAATTAAACAGTGTAGCCAAAGTACTTCCAAATTTCATAGAATACCATTTCAATGCCCATTTCATGAAACATAATTTGTGCTATTAAAAAATGGATCGGGGCGGCACCTGGGTGGCTCAGTGGGTTAAAGCTTCTGCCTTCGGCTCAGGTCATGATCCCAGGATCATGGGATCGAGCCCCAAGTCGGGCTCTCTGCTCAGCAGGGAGCCTGCTTCCCCCCATCCCTCTTGCCTGCCTCTGTCTACTTGTGATCTCTGTCAAATAAATAAATAAAATCTTTTTTTAAAAAAGGGATTGGGACACAAGTTCCCTAAAATTCATTTTTAAAAAAATTAGATCCATAAATTTTACCACTATATAAAGCAAGTGACAGACATATTTTGCAGCCCTTTCATAAGCAAATGATGGTGAGTTCTAATCAATGCAAGTAAAGTTCCAGGTTTAGTTCGATGAAGATGTTTGAGTCATTTATTCCTAGAGGGAGGCTGGGACTAGGTTTAGCCCAAATTAGATGTATGTGAATGCACTAAATGAATAAATACCTGATTTAGTAAGGCCAGATTGTGCCTCTTCCGCCTTGATATGACTTTCTCTAAGACTCTCAAGATTCTTCTGCTTTGCCTAGTGGATCTGTTGTGAGCTACAAGCGGTTACTCTATGCAGAGTGGCTCCTGGGAAGAGGTGGTCATCTATAGATCTTGGTAGTAAAAACTGGTTTTGTATTTTGTTATGTCCTAAAGGTGAAAGAATGAAAGACATGTTTTGCAGTTCATAAAACTGTAGGATTCAGAGCTTCTCTGTTTCACAGGTTATTCCTACAGAGCCCACCAGTGGGGCCCATCAGCTGTTAATCCTAAGAATTTCTCCTAGAACTGGAAAGACCTCAATTCACTATAAATTATTGCCTAAAAAGGCCTTTTCCTGTTACAGTGACATTTCCATTCCATGAAAAAAGTGTGTGTGGGGGGGGGCGTCCTTATAATGAGTCTAAGTTACTTTTATGTAATCCCCAAAATAAGTCACACCTTTATAAAGTTATGAGTTGTTCATTTCCTTTTAGACTAATGTAGTACCTGTTGGCTTTAGCTGCTAGTTCTAGGACAAGGCTGGAAGGCAAGACTTTGGAAGCTGAAATGAATGAACTAAAATATATACCAGGTGGTGCTTATGTAAATGATTTCCCCCATTCTTTTCCTTCTCCATATATAATAAAAGTATTTCTCAGGGGCACCTGGGTGGCCCAGTTGGTTAAGGGTCTGCCTTCAGCTCAGGCCATGATCCCAGGGTCCTGGGATTGAGTCCCCAGTCAGGCTCTCTACTGTGTGGAGAGTCTTCTTCTCCCTCTCACTCCCCCACCCCAAATGGGGGGCTCGCACCTGCTGACTCCCTTGGTCTCTCTTGCTCCCTCTCCTCCTCTCTGTCAAATACATAAATAAAGCCTCTTTTAAAAAAGGTCTTTCTCCGTAGATATCATCTCTATTTAGTTTAGCATTTGTCCTCTTTTTCCTGATTTGTTCCACTGAAATCAATCAGTCAATCTAGCTGAAGATTCAGACTCAGGGAGAAAGCCAGGTAAAATCAAAGCCTTTTGAGGAAGCAATAAACTTGTACACTTAGATCAGCTGCAAGGAAAGTGGGATAAATTGAGAACAGAATTCCACTTATAAAGAATCTCTATACCCAATCAGGATATTACGTACAGAGTTGGAACAAAGGGTAACAGTCAAATCTTAACCTTTGCTCTCCATAAAAATGATGGGGAGAGCACCAGTCTGTGGCTTCCTTCTCCTAGCTTACTTTTCCAGATAAAGGACTGGTTGCGTTATTTCACTTCGTAACTCCAGGGAACAGGCCCTGGACAGATCATTCAGTGAGTCGGCCTGAAGCTAGCTGTTCCTAGCCTGGGAGGCCTGGCAGCTGGTTATGTGTGCTTCATAAAGGCTGCATTTTAGTGGTGGATGTCAGTGTTTTTAGTGTTGGCACCACGAAACATCTGTTATCACTCGGATGATTGTTTTTTTGTTTCCTCTCAGGTTACAGTCCCTGGACACAATCCATACCTCACAAAGGTGGTTATTCCAGAAAAATCCCAGAACTTCAGTGCTCTTAAAAAGGATATTTTACTTCCCTTCAGACGACAGCTGGATTCTATCCCAGTATCAAATCCTTCATGTCCTAAGATTCCTCTGTATAGTGATTTGCCAAGCCACTCAGCTGCAACAAAGCCTGGTCTGTTCTTTTTTTTAGTGACTGTCTTTCACATGTTTGTCAAATAAAGCAAAATGTGAAACACAACCCCCATCACTACCTGGAATCAGGGATTACTCACGCCAGGTTGCTGCAACTCTTTGAACTCCCTCTGTGGGACCTTGACTGAAGAAACACCATGGTCCTTCCCTAAGGAGAGAAATGGTTGTTTTCAAACCACAACGAACAATGTGTGGTGATAACAAAAGGAATGATTTAATCTTGACGAATGGAAGACACCTTTCAAGTACTGTCCGCTTACACTTAATCTTGAAGTTGTCTTAGGAATTTATAAGAAAAACTTGAGAATCAAGAAAGAAGTTCCTGCAAGAAAAAAAAAAAAGAAAAAGAAAAAAAACCAGCAAATTTTGTACACAAGAGAGCCAGGTGAATATAAGCAATGAAGATGAACATGTACATGGAGTAGATGAACTATCTACGGAACCTGGCCATGAGTGCTATATGGGAAGATACAGTTACGTGCCATATATAATTACTTCTCAGCACAGGGAGAAATGATGATAGGACTGGGACATATTTCATTTCACAAATGTTCTAAGGAAATAGTGGAAAGAGGCAGCCATGTCTCAGTGGCTCAAGAAAAACCATGGGCCTGATGGGATGACAAGGTTCTATCTACAGAGCCCCAAACCAACAGTTCAATTAAGTCCCTCCATTCTGCACTCAGATGCCACAGTTCTGTCATGCTGATGACCTCCAGATGTATAGTTCTAGCATCTTGGCTGAGCTTCAAACTCAAGTCCCAACTTCCCACTGTACATATCCACCTGAGTTTGACCCACAGGTACCTCATACTCAATGATGTTGAAACTGAACATATTTTTCTCCCTGGAGCTGCTCTTAGACCCTGTACTTGTCTCTGGTGTCACTGAACTTGAAACCTGAGAGTCATCCTTGATATTCCCTCCTCTTCCCTCAGCCCAGAGTCAGTCAGTCACGAAAGACTGATGTGAATTATAAAATGTTGATTTATTCTCCTCTCTCCATGGCTGGCAACTCAAGTTTAGGCCATCGTGATTCACTGGTACCATTTCAACAGTTTTACTGCTCTCTTGTGCCTAGCCTTCTCTTCAAATCTGTCTTCCACACAGCACTGGGGAAGAAGGTCTACTCAAAACAAAAAACAATTAACGAACAGTTTGTGTCCTGCGTGTTAGCACCATTCTGACCTACCACCGCTCCTTTCCCACTCCTTTATAACTCAGTGCAGGTGTCAGCTCCTCCAGGAAGCCTTTGCTGACCATGATCCCTCCCAGCCCTTTCCACTTCCTCCCAGTCAATCTGGGGACCTTTCCTCTTTGGTGCTCAAATTAAATGGGTTACCTCTATTATGAATGTACAACTGTATTATGATCTATTCTCATTTGTGACTTTCCCTAACAGAATGTGAGCTTTGAGGGTCTGTTCAATTAGTTTGAAAAATTCATTTTTCTATCTTCAGAGCCCAGTACATAGTAGAAACTGAATGAATGAGTGAACAAAGAGCTCCATGAACCTATACCCAGTCTCTCCCAGAAACCGTGTTGGGCTTTGAGTCATTTTGTCCAACAAGGTCCTATGCTTTGGCAATCTCCAGCTCAGTAACAACTGACAGAAGAGTCTTCAAATATGTATCAACAAATAAATTCAAATATGGTGTTTTTAGTATGCTTTGCAGTTATCCTAAGGTTCATAGTAAATATATTATGTTACCAGTTAACAACATAAGCTACTTTTATATTGAAAAACAAAATTTTTACCATCAGTACTCAACTGAAGCAACTATTCTCCACTATCAGGAGAGTTAACCTATCTTAAAATATTTTATGTAAGAATTAAGGGGGGAAACATCAAACCAAAAAATAGCAACTCCGAAGCAGATTTCAAAATGCTGTGTATTACTCATGGAATGTGAGTTCCTTGGTTCTTTAAACTGAATGTTCCCTAGGATCTGAAAATGAAACTGTACTACACTTGCTACATGATGAATGCGTGAGAACCACAAATGAATGGAAGCCACCCGCGCATGTAGGAACTATTCCTGTGCCAAGCTTAATCCACATGCACAAAATCATACTTGTTTATCTAAACAGCATTTGTAGTCCTTTTATCTCTTATAAAATCTGGTAATAATTTGAATACCTGGATAATTTTTATTTAAATAAACTAATTTATTATATACTTGAAAGTATGTATTAATATTACAGAAATGATTTTGATATGCTACAATGCACACAGAACTCGATTTCCCATCAAGTCTTATTTTTCAGTCAGACATTCTGAGTTCTAACTTTTTTAAGATCCCAATTTTCAAAGGGACATGAACCAAAACCTGAACTGGTTTACAAGCCTTCATGTAAATTCCTTAAGGAAATAATGTTTTTAAAATCAGAAGTTCTATCAAAATCATTTAGACACAAGTAAAACAAACTCCAAACCAAATCTAAACCAAACCTGAACTTAATACAGAGCATGTTCAGGGCACCTATTTTGCAGCAAAGTGCTCAGAAGTAAACTTTGTGGTGAGGGTCTGGTATGATTGGACCTCCACTAACCAAGTGTCCAAGGGGAGAAACCACCATGCAATTCCAACTACACTCAGACCAGAGCCCCTAATCTCCCCACATGATATCTTACCTACTATCCTCTTACCCTCTTAGACTGGAGGTTATTATGATCCTCAGATTCTAAGTTCAGCTGCAATTCCTTTTATGGAGGAAACAACATGGTAAATGTTTATAAAATAGTAGATGGAATGAGAATAAAATTTTAATTAGAAGGCAAGGACCCTGAGTTCAAACCCACCCCGCATTCAGTTTTCTTACCTGTTAAATGAAGGCCCCTGTTTGATGGATTCTGTGACTATCAATAGCTGTCATTTAAGATGCCATATTCTGATGTCCTTTCTGGTACTTGCCCAGGAAGAGAAAGGGTAATTAACACTAGGTGGCATAAATATTTTGAAGGCATTAAAGACCAGGTCTTTTTGCTTCAGATACAAACAGAATTGACCTAAAAACTGAAACACTGGCTAGCTGAAATGAGCATTTAATAATAGCTAAGGAGGGTGCCTGGGTGGCTCAGTGGGTTAAGCCGCTGCCTTCGGCTCAGGTCATGATCTCAGGGTCCTGGGATCGAGTCCCGCGCCGGGCTCTGCTCAGCAGGGAGCCTGCTTCCTCCTCTCTCTCTGCCTGCCTCTCTGCCTACTTGTGATCTCTGTCAAAATAATAATAATAGCTAAGGAATCTACTGAACTAACAGGAGATACTATCATATATCTAGGGAGTATTTTGGAGAAATGTTAAGTCCCCACAGGTATCATTTTGATTTTGGTGCTCAATTATCACGTCCAGAGCAGAAATATTTTTAAAAGCCTCTTAGCATTTTTGAAAGTCTAAGAAATGAATGTTGTGTTTTGTTCCAGAAGTGAATTTGCATTTGTAATGTTTTTAAAACTGTTAAAAGAAGTTATCTCCAGCTTTAGAAAGTAAAAATATCTGATACTGGATTGGAAATACCTTTTCCTAGGGCATCCAGAAAAAATGAGCACAGGATACTATCTCATTGCAACAGGGTAAACTACTTATTAAGAAGTTTGCTTTTTATTCTACAGTGACAATACAGTTGTCTATTTTATGACAGATCCCTTATGACTTCAGATGTGGGGAGGCAGGAGAAAATGATTACTGAAGAACCCCCCCCCCCCAAAATCAACAACAACAAAAACAAACCACATCACAATACCTAAAACAGAAGGTTAGGGGAAGAGTTTAACTTCATTAGAGACTTTACCTTCTATCACTAATGAGCAGAGTATCTGCTCACCACAAAACATCTTATCCTGCCTTAGCATATGAACTACTCCACAGCCTTTTATAGAATGTTTCACAGCTGATTTATAAGTTTTCTCAGTCACTTTTTTCTGTACTATAAGAACTTGCACAAATTGTCTAAAAGTTTATTGGGAAGGGACCATCACTACCTCTGAAGTTAGTAAATTCAGAATATTACTTTTTTTAAAAGATGTTATTTATTTATTTATTTGAGAGAGAGCAAGCACATGAGCAGGGTGGAGGTGGGGAGTAAATGGAGAGGGAAGCAGGCTCTCTGCTCAGCAGGGAGCCTGATGCAGGGCTCAATCCCAGGACCCCCAGATCATGACCTGAGCTGAAGGCAGATGATTAACCAGCTGAGCTGCCCAGGTGACCCTCCTGATTCTTAATAAAGAATATTCACGTAAGCAATGAATATGGTTTCCTTCCATTACCATTACCTTAAAAACAAATATGCAAATGTAATGAAGTCCACATACTAGACAGAACTGATGACCACCAAATAAAGCCTGAACAAGACCAAATTTATGATCTTTTTATTAGGCAGTAATAATGCAACAACTCTTCAAAATCCAGTCACTCAAGGACAGTTAATGATAAAAACACTCATCCTGTTATATATGTTATATTCTAAATCTAAATTTTGTACCATGGGGCAAATGATGGATGAAAAATGTGCCTTCTGATTTAAAAAAAAAATTGCAAACTTCAGAATGCTCATTAATGTATTAAAGTCACCAAGAAATCATGCAGAAAAGAAATGGATTTTCCAAACATACTTAAGCAAAAGAACCATTTCCTTAAATAGTTTAGCCTAGTACCATCCCTCTGAACTTACATTCCTTGATTGCCAAACATATTTTGGGAAATGCTGATATAGGGAGAAGTCTTTGTCCCAAGTAATAAATTTTGTTGATTTCAAAGTGCTTTTGAAACACAGGGTATAATTTAAAAAAGACTTGAAATTGGGGCGCCTGGGTGGCTCAGTGGGTTAAAGCCGCTGCCTTCGGCTCGGGTCATGATCTCAGGGTCCTGGGATCGAGCCCCGCATCGGGCTCTCTGCTCGGCAGGGAGCCTGCTTCCTCCTCTCTCTCTACCTGCCTCTCTGCCTGCTTGTGATCTCTGTCTGTCAAATAAATAAATAAAATGTTTAAAAAAAAAAAAAAAAGACTTGAAATTGGAAAATTAACAGCCCCCAACCCTCATCCCTGTAACCTCTGATGTCAAATTTCTGGCCAAGGACAGACAAGTTTGCCCTCTGAAACGTGTATAACGGTTTAAATGAGACATGGCTGAGTACAAAATGGCTAATTTAGAGGTACCAATTTCTAAAAAATGATGAATACCTCAACTTATTAAATGGGGAAAAAAAAAGGTTTCTCTTTTCAAGAGAATTCATTATATATAGAAACCCCTTTGGCAGAAGTTCCCTGGAACATTTTAGCTAGACTTCAATATTTACAGTTCTTTAGAGGGTCCATTACTCCCCAGTCCCACAGAAAGCAAGATGCAATTTTTAAATGGACTTAATTTTAAAACATTAGAATAGGGCAAAGAAGTATAACAAATGATTAATCCAGTTTCTGGATGGCAGAATTATGTGCTTTTGTTTTTCCAACTTCATTTTTGAAATTTTCTATTATTTACAATTTTTGTTTTTCTGGTTCTTTTATAATGAAAGAAAAGCAAATGATATTATTAATGACTGCAGTCTCAAAGTTTGGGACACCAGTTTACACAGGTAATTGCTACATCTTCTTAACACATTCATTAAACATTTCCAGAGCTTATGCTGAAATAGCACTTACTTAAGTCAAAGTTAATTTAAAAATTATTTTCCCTTATTTACTACGGACATGAAGTTCTGAAGGATGAATACCAAAGGATTTCAAGGACCAAGGTGGGAAGTTTGTATTTTAACAAGCAAGAGCAGAACTCCACCACGTCTTTGCTCTCTAGCCCAGCAAGTTGTCCTGAGTGTTCTATCCCCTTAGGGGTCTACCTCCCATCAAAGGATGCCTGCAGAGAACTCCCAGAGTAGTGCTTCCACCTTGTAGTCAGAAAAGTGTTTAATTAAAGAGATTTGGTCTTCTCACTTGCCTCTTAAAAAAGAACAAAATAAACATGAGAAAAGGTGGAAAAAATACAGAGGGATGTTTTAAGCAAAGCCTTACCAATTCTGTTAAATTCTGATACCGTATCAACTTTGGAAAACCACCGTTTTGTTAGACTGTTTCTCTTTTTTTGCCTTTAATTTACTGCAATTATCGCAACACTGCAAACTTTTTTCTGGGTATTTTTAAAAACTGTCTTTTCCTCTTATAAATTTGAGAAAACTACCCAACTGTTTTCCTTGACAATCATGCTTTACTGAACGCCTCCTGTGCACACAATGCATTGTAGTAGGGGGAGAAGGGGTGTTGGGGGAGGGGGGAGTTACAAACAGATGTTACAACCTGCTTTTGGAGTTAAGATACAAAGCAACGTATCAGTACATTTAAGTGTGAACAAAGTACCTAAGAGTTGAGACAATCTAGAAGGGGAAAAAATAGGATTAATTCAAGGCTAATCCAGCTGGGTTTTGGAGTGGTAATGGTTATAAATGGATACAAGGAAAGTAATTGAAAGCTACTATTTGTTAAGTCTTTACTATCTGCCAGACCCTATTGTAGGCTCTATAGATTTGTTTCTAATTCTAAGGTCTCAAAGCAAGTACCAGATCTGCTCTTTGAATTTGGCCCTTCCCACTCCATTAAGATGAAAATGACTCATGAGAGAGAATGCAAATGAACTTTGCTGCAGTAAAAGGGTTTAAGAGTACAGTGGTGAAACAAAAGTAGCTGTTTCATAGAGAAGTCTACAAGTCTAAAATGAACCCCAGAACATTTGCGATAATATTAAACAAGAAATAGAATTACTTAAGTTTTTTTCTGTATTTAAATCAGGGGACCAACATGAAGCTATCTGTAAACTACCTATAAATGAACCAAAAATGGGAGAGACCAAAGGCAGTAAGGTCAATTCAGGTAGGTTTTACTTGGATCTTAGAAGAAGGCCTAATACAGGGTGTAACCTGGAAAGGTGTATGAAAATTAACACATAAAAGTGCTAAAACTTAACAGAAATGTTTAAACAGAATTCATCTAACATGACAGTAACAAAAATGGAGGAAAAAGACAAATTTGCAATTTGGAATGTGAAAGATGTTACCATAGTAAGTTGACTTTGTTAGTAGGATATCTAAATTATATTTTCAAGGTAGATCTGTTGGACTGAAACAGGATGAGAGGAAAATGTCTTTTTAAAATTTTTTTTAAAAATTGAGAGAGCATGAGCAAGTCGGGGGAGGGAGCAGAGACAAGGGAGAAGCAGACTCCCCACCAAGCAGGGAACCCTATATGGGGTTTGATGGCAGAGGCTCAGATCATGACCTGAACCAAAGACAGCTGCTTAACCAACCAACTGAGCCACTAGGTGCTCCAATGTCCATAATTTTTAAAAACATGCATCTTTAAAGAAGAGCTTTTTTTTTTTAAAGATTTTATTTATTTATTTGACAGGCAGAGGTCACAAGTAGGCAGAGAGGCAGGCAGAGAGAGAGGAGGAAGCAGGCTCCCTGCCGAGCAGAGAGCCCGATGTGGGGCTCGATCCCAGGACCCTGGGATCATGACCTGAGCCGAAGGCAGCGGCTTTAACCCACTGAGCCACCCAGGCACCCCTAAAGAAGAGCTTTAAAAGAGAATAAAAATTTGTTTTAGGATCATCTCTCTCCTAAAAATAACCAATTATGGTCTTCTTATCCAAAATATTATTTTAACAATTTTAATACATCATTTCAAATGTATTACCTATAATAAATTACTGAACATGTGAGTCCCCCATCTGCTTACACTTGAAACTACTCTTGTTCTATGTTCTGTTGCTTTTTATTAGTTCCTATTAACAGTCCATTTTATAACTGAACACTCTGAACACCTTATGTGCTACTGCTTTAATATCTTTTTAAAGCAGTACTTGTAAATATCCAAAACTCCCTACCATATATAAGTGAAAGCTGGCTCTGTATGATAGGCAATATGGCCACAGACTTAAGATAAAGAAACGCTTTTCTGTAAAGATGAACTCAAACCCCGGTACAAAATCCAAACAGCAAGCAAGTGCAACCACGATCTTTCCACGATGCCATGACAACTTGCAGTTACCACCCTAAACCAACAGATGTCTACACACTACACACTAATCAGTATCTTAAAAACCTTCATTAAAAATGGAAGGTGAACAAAATGATGCAAATAGCTAACCCTGGTCTGACTTTGGAGCCCACAGACTCCTGCTTTGAAGTCAGCTTTAAGACATGTCCCAATGCTTTGAGATTCACTCAAGAAATTCTTATTGATCACCTATATATCAGTGTCACAATCAAGAAGTTCATGGCCTCATGGAATTTAGCTTCAGAGATGATACAGAGAAATTACAGAAAATTACAACAGGGCCTTTCATGCTGACAGGTAGCAGCGTGGTTATTCCTAGCTTTCCTCCCTGCCTACATTCCTTCCAAAACATTCACCATCACTTGTTGAAAAACCACTTATGCCAACCTACCATGTGAAAACACAAGTGAATGAGAGGGAGAAAACAGCATTTCATAGCTGTATTAAACTTTTTAAACATCATTCGCTCAAGTTGAGTCTTATTCAATGCCTTGGAGGCTCCCAACTGCATCAAACTGTCCGTTAGTATGTGTACTGCTACACTGGGCAGTCTTAGACATTCCAAAAACAGAAACACATTCAGACTTACCTTTAATTACCCAAGCAGATGATATTCAAGTATAATTTCTATTTTAACAAAACTCCTTACTACAAAAAAAGTTTGTAAGATCCAAAAATCACATTTTTTTTTCCAGGCAATTTTTACTTGCCTGATTTTTTTTTTTTTAAGATTTTATTTATTAAAAAAAAAAAAAAAGATTTTATTTATTTATTTGTCAGAGAGAGTGAGTGAGCACACAAGCAGGCAGAGAGGCAGAGGCAGAGAGAGAAGCAGGCTCTCTGCTGAGCAAGGAGCCTGATGTGGGACTCAATCCCAGAACTCTGGGATCATGACCCAAGCCGAAGGCAGCAGCTTAACCCACTGAGCCACCCAGGTGTCCCCAAAAATCACATTCTTGAAACAATTCTTAATCATTTAATATTTTTATTTGTAAATCAATAAATATGTATACTAAACCTAAAAATTTAGACAATTTAATGCAAAGCATAGAGAATGAAACTCTCTGCAGATTTGAATGTTTTGTAAGTAGCATAATCACTGCATACCATAACCTGAATGTACATAACTTATATTCAAATGTCGTATTTTTTAAAATCAGGTACTTCTCTAAATTTTAAGGGAGTGGAAATCATTTAAGATATGAAGAGTAAGGGTTAAGGATGAGCTATATGTCCAATTTTAATTACATTAAAACCCAAATATAAACAAAAGTGAAATTTTTCTAAAAGAAGTACTTACTACTGTCCCTCCCAAAGTAGGTAAATTACACTACGGAGAAGAAATCTACATGTACAGATAATTTCTTCCATTGGTTATGTGTAAAAAAATAATTTTATGTTGTCTAAATTTTTAGGGTTATATAGTTAGAAATAGAAGGCTCTACTTTTATAGACATGTCCATTAAGGGAAATAAGTTAGCACAATCATTTGAATTGGTTGTCTACATACTGGACAGGGCTTATTCCTTTTCTTTAGCTTCTTTGCACATGTAAAGCATGCCATAAGATGTCCTGTTTTGCCATGAACAATGCAACCGTTTTTAGGTCGACCTTGGCAAATCACACAAGGTTCAATGGCATTAAGGGGAAAACTAGACTCCACAATTTCTTCTTTGTCTTGTGTTTCTTCCCTCTCAAACTCTTTGACATCTTCTTGGCTGCTATAAATGATGCTATTAGAAGTTGATGGCTGAGAAAAGTCCTCACTTTCTTGGGATTGGGAGGCTTGTGTGATTTTATCATCATTTTCCTCAGCACACGGTTCTCTGGAATCACTCACTGAAGATTTTTTACAATCAGGGACATCAAAGCCCTCTTCTACTTGCGTTGAGTTTTCTAGTTTGGCTTTCTCAGGCATTTTCCCTTTATCTTCAGGAAGCCAGTTCTCACGAAGGGCCCAACATCTGTTGCAATGAGGTGGAAGAGGAGGATTCATTTCGCTGCACGAAGTACACTTCCAATAGTCCTTCAATGAAAAAAGACAGTTTCTGTAACCCTTTAACAACTAGTCACAGCCAATACTAGCAACTGCAATATGTCTAAGGTACAATCTAGCACAGAGTTCAATTTTTAGCACTTCATGTTTTACATAAAACATTTGACATGTAGCAATTTTTCCTCAAGCATGAGATTATAAAGTACATAATTTTTTAGCCAAACCATGCCAAAGAATCCTAAAACAAAAAACGTATTCACCATGATCTTAGCCACATCCCAATAAAGTTTTCTGTTTAAGGACACAGATACAGTTGGTTCATTTTACTGAAAGTGTGATATAGTCTTTTATTCTGAAATGAGGCCTGTACTCACTTCACTCCCTTAATTAAAGGCTCAACCCTGGATACTGTGGCCAACGTCTACCCAATCAATCTAGATGAAGCTACTGCCCAATGTGCCAGTGAAAAAGACTGCCTCAGAAGTGCCCTAAAACCTGGGCTCAACTGAGTGTTCCCTAAATTCATCCACAAAGGAAACACAAAACTTCTTTTAGCAATCACTGCCAGCTAAAATCTGTCATCCTTGTCATTACCCAAAATGTATGCCCCTTATTTATCTACACTTCCTGTGTACTCATCTCTGTAAGTGCTAACTGCTTCTCCCATACCTCGGCTTACTTCCCAAACCTTTCTACCATCATACAATGTGGATAATAAACTCCCTTACCATCCCCAGACTCTTTAACAAACATATCCCTATCCCTTCTCTTAACTACAACATGGCTCTTGCCTAAGGAGAACTTCCATGTAAAACTTGCCATGATTAACCATTTCTAAACTGCCTCACAAATTAGCAGCAAGGATGGAGATGACTTCATTCTCCCACATTAGTTCTTTCAAGTTTTCAAACTAGGTTGCTACCTAACTGATAACACCAAAGACAAAAGTTTTGTGATATGGGAGAGAGAATGCTTCAAAGAGTCTAATAAATTTTAGAATCTGTGTTTGACATCAAATGAATCAACCAGTAACTTGAATTATTTTCTAGTACAGCAAAAATTTTTTTTCAAAAATCTTACAATTTGATCTTTTTTGCATTTGGATAATAACTTTTCAACTCAGCCAAAAAAAAAAAAAAAGAGAGAGAGAGAGATTTCCCATTCAAATGTAATTAAAGGCAATATTAAGAACAAAAATTAAAGCATTAATATTGAATTAAAAAAACACAACTTACCTTAGGAACCCCAAGAAGCATATAAGTCCTGAATTCTTTTATTATTACTTTTGTTTTTAGAGAAGGAGAGAGAGAAACTTAAGCAGGCTCATGGTAGGCACACGGTCAATGCAAGGATCCACGTCAACAACCCTGAGATCATGACCTGAGCCAACATCAAGAGTTGGACACAACTGACTGAGCCACCCAGGCGCCCCTTGGTCCTGGGTTTTTTGTTTTTTTAAGATTTTTATTTATTTATGCGAAAGAGAGAGCACACATGCATGTGTGAGCGGGGCGGGGGGGAGAGCAGAGGGACAGGGACAAGCAGACTCTGCCCTGAGCCCTTCGCAGGGTGCAGGGCTCAATCTCATAACCCTGAGATCATGGACCTGAGCCAAAATCAAGAGTCAGGACACTCAGCTGACTGAGCCCTCCGGGCACCCGTCCTAAACTCTTAAATAGCAAATCCTACCTACCACATTACCTAGTACAAATCAACAAGATTGGCAAAATGTTGATAACTGTTAAAGCTGGGTGATAAATACACTAGAGATACATAATCCTACTCTCTAGGCCATACATACTTGAAATTTTAGATTAAAAAATTTCGAAGTTCAGGGGCACCTGGGTGGCTCAGTGGGTTAAGCATCTGCCTTCAGCTCAGGTCATGATCCCAGAGTCCTGGGATTTGAGCCCCACATTGGGCTTTCTGCTTAGTGTGGAGCCTGCTTTTGCCACTCTCTCCAACTGCCCCTGCCCCTGCTTCTGCTGTCAAATAAACAAATCTTTAAAAAAATTTTTTTCCAAAGTTCAAATGCCTGCCCCCTGCCCCCCAACACAAACCATAAAAATTCAGTAATGGGTGCCTGGTCGGCTCAGATGGTTAAGCATCTGCCTTCAGCTCAGGTCATAATCTCAGGGTCCTGGGATTGAGCCCCATATTAGGCTGCCTGCTCAGCAGGGAGCAGTCTTCTCCCTCTCCCTCTGCCTGCAGCTACCCCTGCTTGTGCTCCCTCTCTGCAAATAAATAAAATCTTTTTTTTTTTTTTAAGATTTTATTTATTTATTTGACAGGCAGAGATCACAAGTAGGCAGAGAGGCAGGCAGAGAGAGAAGAGGAAGCAGGCTTGCTGCTAAGCAGAGAACCCAATGCAGGGCTCAATCCCAGGATCCTGTGATCATGACCTGAGCCGAAGGCAGACGCTTTAACCCTCTGAGCCACCCAGGTGCCCCGTAAATAAATAAAATCTTAAGAAAAAAAAAATTCAGTAACAGATTCCGACACAACAAATTAAAGAACAAAACGCTTTACAACTTTCTGAAAACATTTTAATTTTATAGAAATCACCTCATGTCAGGAAGCAGACTAGGCATATTTTTCTAACCTTAACCTCTATGTTTTCTTAATTCCTTAAAAAGGCAGATGTATACTTACAGCTAAGGAAATTTCAGGATCTTCTTCAAATGAATCTGTATCACTCTCCTCTGCCTGATACACAGTTACTCGATATACCTAATAAAACAAACCCATTAGCACTAACTCATCATCTTTTTTCCTTAACCAGGAATGAAAAGCACATATTACTATATATGAGAAATTCTGAGACAGAGGTCAAATGGAATAATCGTGTAAGGGTGGAAAAGTGGAGAACCATGAAATCCTGACTCACTATGGTTAAAAGGCAACAGACAGGATGTTTAAAATGAGTAAGGCAAAAAATTCAATATAAGCATTTTTATTTTATAAATATGGAGATATTATGTAACTGTGAAATAGCTAGCAATGTTGAAGGTAATCACCTCCAGTGACTTTAACCGTGTGCACACTCTTATAAAAAGTAAATTAATATTTCTATAAATTTTTTAAATTTATTTTTTTAAGTAAACTTCACTCCACAATATGGGAACTCATGACCCCATGATCAAGAACATGCTCCACCTACTGAGCCAGCTAGGTGCCCCAAAGAGGGGAATTTTTCTTAAAATAAGACTATTACAAGAATGTTCATTGACTTTATGCCATTTATAGTTACAAGAATATAAATCAGACAACATGGAACTACAAAAGCTTCAAGTCCACAAAATACTCTAGTTTGAACAAATCAAAAGTCAAAGGTTAAGTGAAATCAGAGTACATTATTATTTCAACTATCAATGAATACAGAAAATATTGAAGGACTTTAGACATAATTAGAGAAATAAAACTACCTCATCATCGTCATCTGAGAGTTCTTGTCCTTCTTCACTAAGACCATAATCTTCTGAATCGAGAGACTCAACTTCAAATTCTACACTGAATTGATCTGAAACCGAATCCTGATCCAGCCAATCACCTGATTGTTCACTTACACCAGCATCAAGATCCTAAAATCGGGGGGGGGGAGAAAAAAAGTTACTTAAAGTACATTATCTCTTGGCCTCTTAGCTTCCTAGCTCATCCCTGCAGTCCCATTTCCTCCTTAGATCCCCCTGCACAATGACACTAGATTAAGATTCTGGGTTATGGGACGCCTGGGTGGCTCAGTTGGTTAAGCAGCTGCCTTTGGCTCAGGTCATGATCCTGGCGTCCTGGGATCGAGTCCCACATCGGGCTCCTTGCTCAGCAGGGAGCCTGCTTCTCCCTCTGCCTCTGCCTGCCATTCTGTCTGCCTGTGCTCGCTCTCTCCCCCCCCCTCTCTCTGATAAATAAATAAAATCTTAAAAAAAAAAAAGATTCTGGGTTACTATTACATCAGTATTTTCTTCCCCATTCAAAATCTCCGTTCAAAAGGCTAAATCCCTTGGACAGTCAAGGTTCACACACGACCATATTAACATTTTCATCTTCTCTCCAACTAGACACTCCCTCCCCTGCAAATCCCCCAAATATGAGCAATCAGCCAGATCTTCATTTTTTTTTTCCCTCAACCAAACTTGGCACTTCAACTTGCACACTTTACCTCTCTCACTGGAGTAACTTAATAGTTTTTAAGTCCCACTCATCCTTTTTTGCTAAAGCTTGTCAATACCACAATTAAAAGAGCACTTCTCCTTTTAATTATCTTTACTACTTACATATTAAATATATTTATATACATAATTATAATTTTAAACATAAATTATGCATAATTTTGCTTGCATGAGTCTTAGATATCAGAGTTATACACACTTTAAGAGTTAAAAACACATCTTAATCTCTTTATCTTCAGATTGGTAGAATGCTAGTAGCTACAATCCACATAGTAATTATGGGATTTATTTTTTTTTAATGATTTGAGATTTTTTAATGATTTTAATGATTTTTTTAATGATTTAATGATTTTTTAATGATTTTAATGATTTGAGTGAGAGAAGAACAGGGGGAAGGGCAAGGCACAGGGAGAAGCAGACTCCTCACTGAGCAGGGAGCCTAACCTGAAGGCAGACGCTTGACTGACTGAGCCACCCAGGTACCCCATGAGATTTATTTTGTAATGAACTTTGAGAATAATCTCTTCGGAAGAGCTTTCAGACATAATTATTTTAGATTTTTAAAATTCTGCATCAGCTCCTGTGGTTCCTCATATCATAGTTTAAGAACCCTAGTAAGACCATCAACCCCGTAATATTTGTGGTCACTGACAAGAGGAACATACACAAAGCTCAAAGCTAGAACTAGAAAAAAGAGGAATATAAAGCGGAAAAGTCTAAGAATCAAGATACAAACATTCTTCTAGATTTCCCACTAAGGAGCTATTTAACCTTGCACATATTTAACCTATAAAGACCACAGCTACTTCGTCTCTGAGAGGAGTTTGAATTAAATGATCTTTAATATTTCTATTATCTATAAAAATGAAATATTTTATAAACACTGAGGTTAAAAGACTTTTTTATAGTGAAGTTAGGAAAGCAGTAGTAAAAGTAAAAATGACAAGCTGCATTTCTAATTCTTTTTTTTTTTTTTAAGATTTTATTTATTTATTTGACAGACAGAGATCACAAGCAGGCAGAGAGGCAGGCAGAGAGAGAAGGAGGGGAAGCAGGCTCCTTACTGAGAGGAGAGCCCAATGTGGGGCTCGATCCCAGGTCCCTGGGATCATGACCCCAGCCGAAGGCAGAGGCTTTAACCCACTGAGCCACCCAAGCGCCCCTGCATTTCTAATTCTTAACAAGGATTCTATAACAGGTTAAAATTATACACCAAGCTAGGACAGAACCTCTAATAAAGTAACCTAACAAATTGAATATGTCAATTAACTAGAATTTAGTGCACTAAGTTTAGAATATGGGGATAAATCACAAGACAGACTGAAGTCTCAGCAAGTATCTTCTGAGGTACGGGTTGGCAAAAGTACAGCCTACAGCCCATCTACTTCTATAAATCCAGTTTTACTGAGCCCAGCCATTTCCTGTCATCTACAACTGCTCTAAGCCTGACAGCACACTGAGTAGCTGCAACAAAGACCACTGGCCCACAAAGCCCAAAAGTTTCTAGCTGGCCCTTTACAGGAAAATTTGCCAACTCCTGTTCTAGGGTGCTATGAAGAAAGTAAATTAAAAGTTGTTTTTTAACATTTTGGCTAATGTTCAAAACAGAATGACCCAGAAACCTTTAAAGTATTGTACATGTAAAAAGCATCAGAAAGATCTTAAATTTTGAAGTCAGAAGTCCCTGATTTTTGCCCCAATTCCAACTGTGGCAGTTATGGGATCTTAAACAAGTTATTTAAAACCCTCAAGTTTATCTTTCCCATCTGTAAATGGAATTTGAGGCTACTGAAATATATAAACTGGCTAGTACAGAGCCTATAATATAGCCTTAATCAATTTACTAAAACCGTAAGAAAGATGGAAAACAAATGCACTTTTCTTTAACCCCCTTCACAAACTGACAAACACCACCACCAAATGAGGAAGCTAACATTTTCATATCGGATAAACCAAAATTAAGGGGGAAACCCCTGCCCTACCAAAAGCTTTCACAACTAGAAACTAAGCCTGAAAAACTAAAAACTTAGTTTTTAATAAAATTTTTAGAAGACAATATAGGATGGGACTAAGAGAAAAAGAAATACCCTCTGTTTCTTTGGTAACAAGGCAGTGCCCCAGGTAAAAAGCAAAAACAAGGACTTTAAATATCACTTAACTAGAATTCTGAAACAACTTTAATAAAGACTGTAAGTTTAACAGGGCACAGGAGTCCTATTTAAATCATTTCTAAGGAAAAGAATTATCCAAACATGGGGTTTGTGTACATGTCAAGTTTTCTTTAATTGGATTCAATTTTCAGACTGGCATGTTTGCCCTCAAGATCCTGTATTTTTTTTTCCATAACATTTATTAAATGTCCCAGTTACCTGTTTCATTGTTGATGATGTGTCTCCCGACGAGGGCAAGGACCGTGTCTACCTTGACTACCACTCTACCCCAGTGCCAGACAGAACCTGGCACAGCAAATACTGGCAGACCCACTCACTGAAGAACTTGCTCTCTGTGCCACCTACTGGCCTACAGAAGTAACAGCTCTAGTAAATCCCAACTCTGGAGGGTCCACCTGTATCCATTAAAATCATTGCTTGGAAGAGAAAAATGTAATATAATACGTGTAAAAAGTAACAATACAGAAAAAGTAAGAATAAGGTTACTATCACAACTGATTCAGTCCCCTACACCTTCTAGGAACTATAAAATGGATCACGAATATCCAAAATAATGACACTGAGGTACTGCCAGATTAAAAATTAAAGTTCCATTTTTCATATTGTAAAGACAAATGTTTACTGACAAGAAAGATAATATTCCATTTGTCAGGAATTCTTGTTAGCAAAAAAAAAAAAAAAAAGATTTTTTAACCAAACTTCTTTCAATAACATCTCTGAAGAATTTTACTCCTAATGCTTTGGGATTTTGTTATCAATAATCAGAAAGTGCTAACACTCTCCCACCATCCATGCAGTAACATACCTACATTCCACAGCCTTAGTAAACAGACCTTTCCTGATATCTAGGCCTTTGTATGGCAAATGTGTACCTTAGACTATGGTGACAAATTTGTTGGTAGTTACAATAATAAAGATACTGTTACTCTAAATCTTCAAAACAAACCTGCCTTAGAATTCTAAGACAGCTAACTGAATCAAATTTGTTTTTGTTCCCTTGTTTTTTAAAAAGTAAAACAACAAATCCTCAGACTACCCTATACTCCACAATTTATTTGAATTTACTATTGGTGCAGTGGCTCACAAACATTCTCCAATATTTGGAATGACATTAACATCAATATCGGTACTAACCTTTACCAACACACCCCACAACTATCTTCCACCCTTCTCTCAAACCTGGGGTTAGGAGTAGAGATGATCTATACAGTAGTTTTATTTTTAAATACTTATTTATTTGAGAAAGAGCGCGAGCGTGCACATGCACGCATTCACAAGCAGAGTGAGAAGCAGGCTCCTCGGGGAGCAGGGGATCGAAGGACCCAGTGATCATGACCGGAGTTGAAGACAGCCACTTAAACCAATCGAGCCACCCAGGCAGCCCTAGTAGTTTTTTTTTAAGATTTTTTTTTTAAATTTATTTGACAGAGATCACAAGTAGGCAGAGAGGCAGGCAGAGAGAGAGGAAGTGAAGCAGGCTCCACGCCAAGCAGAGTCCAATTCGGGGCTCAATCCCAGGACTCTGGGATCACGACCCGAGCTGAAGGCAGAGGCTTTAACCCACTGAGCCACCCAGGTGCCCCAGCCCTAGTAGTTTTATGGGACAGAAAAATTGAGCACTGTGTATGACAGCAATTGCATAGCATATATGTGCATTTTATCCAAACACTTATCAGGACTGCTAAAACTAGATTTTAAAAACAAGAGTCTTTTTTTTTTTTCTTTAAAGATTTTATTTATTCATTTGACAGCACAAGCAGGGGGGAGCAGCAGGCAGAGGGAGGGAGAAGCAGGCACCCCTCAGAGCAGGGAACCCCAAGCAGGCCTCAATCCTAAGACCCCAGGACCACAACCCTAGCAGAAAGCAGACATTTAACTGACTGAGCCACCTAGGTGCCTCAAGAGTCTTGTTTTATTTAAAATGAAAAGATTACCGGATTTGATGGCGTCCCTGTTGATTCACTGCTACTGCTTCTTTCACAACATATCTCCCTTATTACACACAGAGCAAGGCTTTCATCAAAGGAAAGGGAAATACTATCAGACTTGTGGCGCTTTCTCTGCCGTTCTCCAGGTAATTCATCTGAATGTTCTTCTGGATACATAAAGACAAAGAAGTTAATTAAAACCCTATATTGTGATTCATTTAGCAAATGAGCTGCCATAAGTACCTACTTGTACCAAAACTTTATTTCAATGAAATTAAATAGAGTCAATTACTACTATTTCAAAGACAAACAGTTTTACTGGTTCTGTCCAACTAAGAGCTATGACAGAATGCTGTATTTTGGGGGCACCTGAGTGGCTCAGTGGGTTAAAGCCTCTGCCTTCGGCTCAGGTCATGATCCCAGGGTCCTAGGATCAAGCCCAGCATCAGGCTCTCTGCTCAGCGGGAAGCCTGCTTCTCTTTCTCTCTCTGTGCCTACTTGAGATCTCTTGTCTGTCAAGTAAATGAATAAAATCTTAAAAAAAAAAAAGAATGCTGTATTTTTTTTTTTAAGTAAGCACTACACCAAATGTGGGGCTTCAACTCATGGACCCAAGATCAAGAATCACATGCTCTACTAAGCCAGCCAGGTACCCCCAGAACACTACATTTTAAAAAATCTTTTCAAGCTTGTGGGGTATGTGGCTGGCTCAGTAGGAGGAACATGTGACTCTTGATCTCGAGGTCATGAGTTTGAGCCCCACATTGTGTGTAGAGATAACTTATGTACATATGTAAATAAACTTTAAAAAAAATTTTTTTTAAGCTTCTTTCTGAATGTCATCTCCATTAAGTCACAACTGATTTATTTTTTTTCAAAGATTTTTTATTTATTTGACAGACAGAGATCACAAGTAGGCAGAGAGGCAGGCGAGGGGTGGGGGGAAGCAGGCTCCCTGCTGAGCAGAGAGCCCGATGCGGGGCTCCATCCAGGACCCTGAGGTCATGACCTGAGCTGAAGGCACAGGCCTAACCTACTGAGCCACCCAGGCGCCCATATCACAACTAATTTAACACATGTAGAGCTTTCATGAACCAATCTAAATTTTTGTTAAAAGCATACTGTAGTATTACGCTTAGCAAAATAAGTCAATCAGAGAAAGATAATTATCGTATGATCTCCCTGATATGAGAAAGTTGAGAGACAACGTGGGGGATTTAGGGGGTAGGAAAGGAATAAGTGAAACAAGATGGGATCAGGAGGGAGACAAACCATAAGAGACTCTTAATCTCACAAAACAAATTGAGGGCTGTGGTGGGGTTGGGGGGCGGGTAGGGAGAGGGTTGTTGGGTTATGGACTCTGGGGAAGGTATGTGCTATGGGGAGTGCTATGAAGTGTGTAAACCTGGCAATTCACAGACCTGTACACCTGGGGCTAATAATACATTATATGTTAATTTAAAAAATAAAAATTTTTTTAAAAAGCATACTGTAGGATTTAAGATTTGTTTCTGAAAAGAACGAAAAATGTTTAATTTACTTAGATGGTCTTTTTTTTTTTTTAATGATCCACCTATTTTAGAGAGAGATTGAGCAAGCATGAATGGGAAGGGCAGAGGGCGAGAATCTTAAGCAGATTCCATCCTCAGCACAGAGCCCGAAGCAGGGCTGAATCCCATGACCCCAAGACCACGACCTGAGCTGAAACCACGAGTCAGATGCCCAACTGACTGAGCCACCTTGGCACCCCCTACTTACCAGGTATACTTAACATTGCACAATTTCCTCAGTACCCTGTATTTTAATAGGAATCAAAACCAGTGATGGTTTCTTTTATTTTAAATAATGAATTATCTCTGACTTAGAATGTTACCAAATCTGTCAGGAACATAAATGAGTCTTACCATGTAGTATATTGAATATAAAAATAATTTCCAAGTGAATTAAAGAGCCAAACACAAAGAATAAAACCATCCAAATACTTGTAAGAGAATTTTTTTATAATACCAGAGTAAGGAAGTATAACACTGCAAAGCTCTCAAGAAAAAGTTTACCAAGATTAGACTATGTTGATTAAGGTTTACACAGCAAAATAAAACTTAAAAAGCAAATGTCAAACTGGGGAGAAAATATCTGCAACATACATAAAACAGTTACTATCCATTATATACAAGTTCTCCCACCAATTAAGAAAAACAAAACCTGATTTAAAAAATAAAAAGTCAAGGGAAGACTGGGTGGCTCAGTCAGGTAAGTGTCTACTTTGGCTCAGGTCATGATCCTGGGGATCCCCTACAGGGCTCTCTGCTAAGCAGGAACCTGCTTCTCCCTATCCTTCTGCACCCCCTACTCACACATGCTCTCTGTCTCAAATGAATATTAAAAAAAAAAAAATCTAAGATATGAAAAGGCAATTTACAGAATACAAAGAACTAATAAACATATGAAAAAATCTCCTATCTCTTACTGACCAAGGACATGCAAATTAAAACAAGATACCATTTTTCACCCATAAGAATTACGAAAGTTAAAATGAGGGAGAGTTTCAAAAGATTTGAGAGGACATTTTTATACACTGTTGGCAGAAATGTAAAATAATACATTTTGTGGGCAACCTCTATCCTAGAGATTGAAAGAGAAATACCTGCATAACCACAAGGATGTATGTGGCAAGGTGTTCACTGCAGCCTTGTACATAAGTACCAAACAGGGTTATAGGATTAAATAAACTATAATCCATATGCCTGAAATGGGTACAACTCGCACACCTCTGCTCACTCCATTTCCTTCTCTTGACCTTCCTAGCCAGAAGACCTCTTTTTCCTCAATTCCCCACGGTTATATCCTCTATTTTAAGTAATTCTGTGTTGATCTCCATAAATAGATCAAAAGTTTTTTTTTTTTTCTTAAAGATTTTATTTATTTATTTGACAGACAGAGATCACAAGTAGGCAGGGAAGCAGGCTCCCCACTGAGCAGAGAGCCCGATGCAAGGCTCAATCCCAGAATCCTGGGGTTCTGACCTGAGCTGAAGGCAGAGGCTTTAACCCACTAAGCCACCCAGGCACCCCTAGATCACAAGTTCTTAATAAAAGTTCTTAGTCATGTTTGTATGCCCTGCAAAAGGTGATCTTGGTTGAAGCCTAAACCATGCTGATTCATAATTTTTACCTCCATAAATAACATTTGGGGCTTTTTTTGTGACTATTAAAGTATTACTCATTATAGAGATCCTTAAAAAATAGAAAATTTTTAAATGTATATCAACTGTAGTACTACCACTGAGATTACCATTAAAATTTTACTGTAATAATTTTCCAGTTTTTAAAATTTCCTTTTAAAAATGTATTTGAACCACACTAAAATGTACAATTTGGGAGTGGTTTTCTCTGAAATCTTCTTTTACATTACTTTTAATGGCTGCAGAAGATGGTGTCTGTGACATAGGTTCATACAAAATTTATTGTTTTTTTTAAAAAGATTTTATGAGCAGGAGGGAGAGGGAGAGGGAGAAGCAGACCCCCAGTGTGCAAGAAGCCTGACACAGAGCTGGATCCTAGGACCCGGAGATCATGACCTGAGCCAAAGGCAGATGCTTAACCATCTGAACCACCCACATGCCCCTATACTGTTCATTGTAATTCAACAATTTAGTCTACAAATCTGAGCACCTGCTTACTGTCTGGCACAGTGCTAGACCATGGGTATACAAAAGTGAAGTCAGCCATCATCCCTGCCACCAGTTTAATTTCAAATATCAAGGCAACTGAAACATAATTATTTATAAGCTATAATAAGCTCATTATATATAAGCTATATATAATGAGTACTATGAGAAAACAAGCAGGGAGCTAAGGAAAGGAAGAGAGAATAGCTTTTCTGGCTGGTTAGAGACAGCCTTTCTGAGAAGGTCACTTTTAAGCAAAAACAGAAAAATGAGGAGCTGATCATATAAGCAGAGACAGGAAGAACTGCTGGCAGAAAAAAAAATCTGTCTGCAAACACCCTTAAAGAAGGAAGAATTTTTGACTTGAGGAACCAATTAATTAGTACAGTGGAAACAATAAAAGTGGGGGGGAAAGGCCAAAAACCAGGTTAAAGGTAGATTTTTTTTTTTTAAAGATTTTATTTATTTATTTGACAGACAGAGATCACAAGGAGACAGAG
The DNA here is from genome assembly GCF_011764305.1 of Mustela putorius furo. Lineage (NCBI taxonomy): Eukaryota > Metazoa > Chordata > Mammalia > Carnivora > Mustelidae > Mustela > Mustela putorius. The sequence goes on along the minus strand of NW_025422368.1, from coordinate 43,303,336 downwards.
AGAGAGGAGGAAGCAGGCTCCCTGCTGAGCAGAGAGCCCGATGCGGGGCTCAATTCCAGTTCCCTGGGATCATGACCTGAGCCGAAAGCAGAGGCTTTAACCCACTGAGCCACCCAAGCGCCCCAGGTTAAAGGTAGATTATGGCCTTTTAGGCTGAGGGAAAAAGTGTGGTGTTTTAAGATTCTTCTTTCTTTCTTTGAGAGAGAGAGAGAGAAAGAGAATACAAGCCAGGGGGAGAGGGAAAAGGAGAAGCAGACTCCCCACTAAGCAGGGAGCCCAACGTGGGATTAGATCTCAGGATCCTGGGAGCATGACATGAGCTAAAGGCAGATGCTTAACCAACTGAGCCACCCAGGTACCCCAAAAAGTGTGGGTTTTATCTGAAGTAACAAAAGCGGCAAGTGGGAAGAGTTACAATTCAATTTACCTTTTTCCATCTCTTTCAGTACTACATGATGGAACATAAAAGCAAGAGCAAGAAAAATCAGAATGCTGTTGCTATGGACAAAGAAGATATGGCAATAGCCTGAACTAGAGTGATAACATTTTCTACCATATATCTTCAATTATAAATGCTATAATTAGTGTCTCTACATATAAAATCTTTGAATTTCTTATTATATCTCTATAATAGATTTCTAGAAGTACAGTTACCGGAATAATAAGAACTACAAACCTTTTTATAATCCATAAAGGTCTAATACCACCAACTTATACCAACAGATACACCAATAGTACATCAGTACCAATACACAAGCTAACAAGAATGAGTCAAAAATTCATCTCTGCTAATTTGATAGCCTAGGAAAGACACTTCTGTATTTTTTTATTGTGTATAAAGCGAAATCACTAAAATCCATCCCCTCCCTCCTATTTATCAGTCATTTGTATTTACTATGAGAATCTTGGGTTTTTTCCCTTTTGGCTATATGGATTTTAGTATTTTAATCAATTACAGGGGATTTTTTTTTTTAAGATTTATTTATTTATTTGATTGAGAGAGAGCATTAGAGGGGAGAAGGTCAGAGGGAGAAGCAGACTCCCCATGGAGCCAGGAGCCCGATGTGGGACTCGATCCCAGGACTCTGGGATCACAACCTGAGCCGAAGGCAGTCGTTTAACCAACTGAGCCACCCAGGTGATGCCCTTACAGGGGATTTTTTAAAAAAAGATTTTATTTATTTGACAAATAGAGATCATAAGTAGGCAGAGAGGCAGGCAGAGAGAGAGGAGGAAGCAGGCTTCCCACTGAGGAGAGAGCCCAAGGCGGAGCTTGATCCCAGGACCCTGGGATCATGACCCAAGCGGAAGGCAGAGGCTTTAACCGACTGAGCCACCCAGGTGCCCCATAGGGGAACTTTTTATGTAATAAGGGTATAGCACTGTCAAGTTTAAGGTGAATATCCTTCAAATACATTATCTCATTTCTCTTTAAAACTTATTTGGAATTCATTTTGGCATATGGTACAGACAGAACTTGTTTTTTCTTCCCCAGATAACTAACCATTTGTTTCAGTCCCATGGAGTTAACAAAATATCCTCTGTCCTTACCGCCCTCTGCCCTCATGTACACTCTAGTCCAGGTTTGTTGATTCTATCTCACTGATCTGCTGAACTCTTCTTTCATCTGAATCATACAGTTTTAGTCAGTATGACTTTTGACCAGGCAACAGCCTCCTCCACTACCTTTTCTCTGTAAAAATATTTTAGCTATTTTATCTCATCTTCAGGTCTAAAGGTTACTCATTTTGCTTATTTTAAACCTCAGTGGTGTGTTTTGTCACTTATGAGAAACAATAAATATTTTAACTGGTAAGGTAACTAAGGACTAAAATAAGAGTTTATACACTTGTTCTCTATTACCTTGAATAAGAGGCTGCTGGCTAACTATGAATTCCAGTGGAGCCCGGAAACTGTGCCTGCTATAGTCAATCAGAAAAATGTTGCTAAGAAAGCAATTTTTAAACCAAATAAATCACATAAAATTAAGAATGAAACTCAGAGGGGCGCCTGAGTGGCTCAGTGGGTTAAGCCGCTGCCTTCGGCTCAGGTCATGATCTCAGGGTCCTGGGATCGAGCCCCGCATTGGGTTCTCTGCTCAGTGGGGAGCCTGCTTCCTCCTCTCTCTCTCTCTCTCTGCCTGCCTCTCTGCCTCCTTGTGATCTCTGTCAAATAAATAAATTAAATCTTAAAAAAAAAAAAGAATGAAACTCAGAAATTCACCTAAAGAAAAAAAAAGAAAAAGCACAATTTCATTAAGTCTAAATGCATTAATTTTATTAGAGAATAAAGAGTAAAAAGCTGTTTTAAAGTGTTAAATAATCATATATACCTGTCTCACTAATTGTTCTCCTTCTAGATGAGGTAGATGGTCTAGAAACCAAATCTGAAGATGAAGGTTTCTCTTCCTGCAACTCTTGCACAGGGTCCTAAGCATCCAAGAGGGGGAAAAACAAACAAAAACGAACTTTTAACACCAGGAAGCTAAAAATAATTAAAAATAACCTAACTTTCAAGAAACATCAAACAAGAATGTGTTCATTTCAAAGATTACCTTTTGATCACTCCCACCTTCAAGGTGACACCTATTTTCACTCACAGATGTGCCTGAATCTGATGATTCTGATGGGGGGGGATAAACAACATAACAACAGAGAATCACAAAATAGGAAAAAAAAACTAGTCTGTCAATCCAAGACAAACTCCTTACACAATTTAACCTTTCAACAAACAGTAAATGTGTATCTCCCAGGAGCCAAACCCATGCTAGATACTGGAGATGTACATAAGATAATTCAATTTTATTTTAATTTTTTAAAGACCTTATTCATCTATTTGACAGAGATCACAAGTAGACAGAGAGACAGACAGAGAGGAAGGAAGGGAAGCAGGCTCCCCGCTGAGCAGAGGGCCCGACGCCGGGCTCCATTCCAGGACCCCAGGACCATGACCCGAGCTGAGGGCAGAGGCTTTATCCCACTGAGCCACCCAGGTGCCCTAAGATAATTCAATTTTAATACAGAGTAGTTTTCATTAAGAGTAACAAAAGTATAATAAACAGGATAAAAGAAGTATTATAAGGTAAATCAGTGAAGAGCACAGAGCAATGATTATTTGGTAGGGACAGGGCCGGGTCTGAGGAAAAAAGAATCAGAAATAGTTTCACATAGTAGAATTTGAAGCAACAGGACTAAAAAAAGGCTATTCCAGACTGAGGAACACCCTATGAAAAAAGCACCCAGAAATGAATTACCAATGCTTTGTTGTGGGGAATTACAGGGAGTCAATCATTCCTGGTATACAAGCAGGATGACAAAGGACCCTGTGTGTCTTGTGAAACTGCACAAGGAAGGCAACAAAGCTGCACCTTTGCCCTCAAGCCTGCATCATCGCATTCCTCCCAGCAACACTTCAGAAGCTGCCCTGTGGCACTGCTGCAGCCACTCACCATTAAAAAGGTTTAATCCAATAGATAGAACCAATTTGGTAGCTCACAGCAAATTTTTTATCCAGGGAACAATAAGGAACCCCTAACTGGTCATTTTAAGCAGAGGAGCAACAAATTACTTTGGCAAAATAGAAGAAAAAGAGAGCAGAGGCAGGGAAGCCAGTACTAAACAGTTACAGCAATAATACAAATGTCAAAATATTAAAGCCTAAACTAAGGCATGGAAAAAAAATCAATTCCAGAGAAGTTAAAAAGGTAAAAACCAGCAAGGCCTGGTGTCTGATATAAAAGGCAAGGGAGGGGCACCTGGGTGGCTCAGTGGGTTAAGCCACTGCCTTCGGCTCAGGTCATGATCTCAGGGTCCTGGGATCGAGCCCCGCATCGGGCCCTCTGCTCAGCAGGGAGCCTGCTTCCCCCTCTGTCTCTGCCTGCCTCTCTGCCTACTTGTGATCTCTCTCTCTGTCAAATAAAATCTTTAAAAAAAAAAAAAAAAGGCAAGGGAGAAAGGTGTCAAGGACTCCCAAGATTCTGCCCTGGATGGATAAATGGGTGGTACCATTCACCAAGAGAGAAACTTCAGAAGGTAAACAGATTAAGAAGGAAAGATAATGAATTAAGTGGATGAAACTCATTCAGGTAGATGGGTTTAATTCATAGATGGATGTACAGACCTAGAGCTCCCAAGACAAAATTTCAGATAGGAAATATGCAGTTGCCAAAGGTCATAATTAAATACTCTTTGTTATTCCCTTGGAAGCATTTTCATTTTAAAAGGTATGTCAGGCCCATGCATCAGTATTTTGGAATTATTCACATTATCATAATAGTTTCTTTATATTATGGGTTATGTATTATACTGATTTTAAGTTGTACATATAGACAGGTTATATTTTGTTTTAATAGAAGACCTGTTACAATTCAGATATAATAAAAAGGAAGTACTAGGTGTGACAGGTTGAGAACAGTTACAGGAGTTCTAAAGTTAATTCTACTAACTAAAACCTGAAACAAACCCAGAATGGAAATAACCTAAGTAATCTACAGGTTACCATCTCACTAATATAATTTTCCTAGTAATCTAACAAGGTTTCTTTACATGAATGAATGATCACATCAGGGATAATATTTAAGAAAACTGAAAATACTACTATAATAATATAGTTGTTTGTCTTATTTGCCTTCATTTGATTTCATAAAGAGCTTTGTAAAACATTAAAACATATCACCCGTCTAACAGTCACTTTTACTCTAAGATAAGACAGTGATGCCCTTTTCTGGGTCTTAAGTCCTAACTATGGAAGAGGATTCAACTCAACACATTTATTAAACATCCTATTAATAAAATACTGTAGTGTTGATGCATAATACAAACCTGATTAGGATACAAAAAAAAGAAATACAAACAAGTATAATAAAACAACTTAACAATAAAGTCTCAATACAGACTAGAAGGACAAAACAGTGGCCAGTTCACTGCAGGAAGTAAACAAGCTTCTGAGAACAGTTTTTTTTTTTTAAAGATTTTATTTATTTATTTGACAGAGAGAGATCACAAGCAGGCAGAGAGAGAGGAGGAGGAAGCAGGCTCCCTGCTGAGCAGAGAGCCCGATGCGGGACTCGATCCCAGGACCCTGAGATCATGACCTGAGCCAAAGGCAGCGGCTTAACCCACTGAGCCACCCAGGCGCCCCTGAGAACAGTTTTTAATTGTAATTCAAAACTGGGCTTTAAAAGGTCTATGGCGTGTTGGGAGCCAGCTCCTACTGCTACTCAAAGCAAACTGTGTATCTTTCTTACCAACTCCATATATGTAGCCTGAAAATGGCCAAGGTGGGAGTTACTTACACCATGGAACTCAGCAAACACCAAAAATCAGGGCTTTTCCCCCTGAAAAGTGGGTTGCTAAACATTTATCAGCATATCACTGTATATGTTTATCTCTCTGAAATAAGAACCCAATGCTTTCATCAGAGTATCCAAGGAGTATGTAACCCAAAAATAACCAGTTAAGAACTGCAAGTCTACGGTAAGGAACTTAAATGCCACTTACCTGAATAAATTGATAAAAGTTTTGTCTATTATAAAAAACAAACAAAAAAGGGCTCATCCATTCAAACTGTCCTACTTAGGTATCTGTATTACTTCCCAAGCCTTTCAAAACATGTTTCAAGGTTTGATCATATGTTGAGTAAGCATGGCCTTGAAATTATCTACCTTTCAGAAACAACAAATGTTGGTGAAAAAGGAACCCTCATGCACTGTTGGAGAGAATGCAAACTGGTGCAATCACTATGAAAAACAGTACGGAGGTTTCTCAGAAATTAAAAACAGAATCATCACTGATCTGGTAATTCCACTACTGAGTATTTACCCAAAGAATACAAAAACACCAATTTGAAAAGATATATGCAACATCATTTACAATAGCCAAATTATGAAAGCAGCGTAACTGTCCATCAATAAATAAATGGATAAAGATGTGGTATATATATACACAATAGAATAGTATTCAGCCATTAAAAAGAAAAGAAAGAAAGAAAGCCTGCCATTTGCAACATTATGGATGGACCTAGAGAAAAATAACGTTAAGTGAAATCAGTCAGAGAAAGACAAATATCACGATTTCACTCATATATGAAATTTAAGAAACAAAACCAAGAAAAAAGAGACAAACCAAAAACCAGATTCATAACCATAGAGAACAAATGATGGTTACCAGACGGTAGGTGTGTAGGGGAATGGGTTAAACAGGTGATGGGGATTGAGGAGAGCACTTGTCACGATAAGCAACTGCTAATGTATACGGAATTGCTGAATCACTGCATTGCAAAGGTGAAACTAATATAACACAGTATATTAACTACACTGAAATTAAAATAAAAATATAATTTAAAAATAAAGTGTTTAATAAATGTTTGTGAAACCTCCCCCCAGCGCAAAAAAAACCAAACAGAAATGATCTTTCAAAACAAATTCTAATACTGATATCCCAAGGCTTAAATTGATGGAATAAGGTATTTAACTTTACATATCTCAAATATGCATTAGAACCTTAGTATTACGTTGTTTTAGTTCATGTAGTTCATTTCTTCCTGTTAAATGACTCCACATACACAGAATGTGTTCAAAATACTTTTATGGTATTCAAAATTAACTTACCATGCTGATTGACTACTACCAAGTTTCTGTAGATCATTGTATATATTTTCCTTGTAGGGAGGAAAAGAAAAAATATGTACTTTAAAATAAAAATGTACTAAACTGGACTTGACCAGACTTTTAAATACATATTAGTATGAACTATACTCTACACAAACTAAATTTTAAATCACTGTATACAAACTATATCACTGGCAAGCTTCTAGGTCCTAAAAAGCAATCATGATAATTAGCTGCACAACGATTATATACAGTTACTCTTACTAATCGCGACGGTCTCTCCAGCTGAAAAGACTTAGTATCTCCATTTCCGCGACGGTCTCTCCAGCTGAAAAGACTTAGTATCTCCATTTCCTGAAATGTGCCTTATTTGGACTTTACCAAAAGACCCAAGGGAATGGGTGTGAATGCAGAAAGCAGGTTGAAACATGTATTTTCAAACAGAAAGTTTTTAGCCCTGTGCTTAAAGCTTAGAAGCAGACTGCCTAAAAAGGCAGTGTGTCACACAAAACCCACTATAGGGGAACTTGATTTTGACTTCTATTAACCATGGACCAATCACCTAATGGATTTTCTTTCCTGATCTTAAAATCTATTAAAAGATTCATCTTTTAATAAATACAGACTGAAAAGCTACTATGAACCACTGTTCTAGAAATGGGAAAAAAGGAATAAAATTGTTTCAGGTGAAAAGTATTCATCCCATTTATTAAGGTATACATGCATGCTAAGGCTCCACACAGACCGTACTAAACCAAATGGGAAAAGGAATTCCAAATGTAAGGCAAGAAAGACTGCAAAAAGTCTTCATTTCCCAGTAAAGTAATTCTAGAAATGTTATCTGGGTTAAATTCAGCTGATTAAGTGCTATAATGCTACATGACAAAATCTCTAGAGTAAGGCTCAAACTTAAGCCTTTACCACAGTGTAGTCTAAAGACTGTCTTTTGACAGTAAGTGCAATAATAATATTCTTTAACACACAGTAACTGTGACTAACATTTATTTTTAAAGATTTTATTTATTTACTTGTCAGAGAGTGTGCACGTGCACACAAGCTGGGTGGGGGGTGGGTAGCAGCAGGCAGAGGGAGAACCAGGCTCCCCCATGAGCGAGAAGCCTGATGCGGGACCAATCCCAGGACCCTGGGATCAAGACCTGAGCCAAAGGCAGATGCTTAACCAACCATGAGCCACCCAGGCGTCCCAATTTCTTTTTTTTAAGATTTTATTTATTTATGGAGTGCCTGGGTGGCTCAGTGGGTTAAGCCTCTGTCAGGGATCAAGCCCCCCATCGGGCTCTCTGCTCAGTGGGAAGCCTGCTTCCTCTTCTCTCTGCCTGCCTCTCTGCCTACTTGTGATCTCTGTCAAGTGAATATATAAAACCTTAAAAAAAAAAAAGAAGCTTTTATTTATTTATTTATATGAGAGAGAGCATGCACGAGCCAGGGGAGAGGGAGAGTAAGAAGCATGCTCCCTGCTAATCAGGGAGCCTGACTAAGGGCTCAATCCCAGGACCCTGAGATCATGATCTGAGCCAAAGTGAAACACTTAACTGAGTCACCTAGATGTCCCTGAGACTAATATTTAAATGATTCCTATGTGTCAAACACACACATTGTCTCTCTATAACCTCGACATGAGGTATTTGTATTATGTCTACAAATAGGGTAAACTGAGGCTTGAGAGAGTTATCAGTTTACCTAGACACAGCTAGTAAATGAGAGCTAGGTCTCAAACCTGGGTTTATAAGATTCCACAACTGAGATTCTAAAGCAATATGCTATATTACTAAATTAAATTTTAGCACCTTTTATATAATATAAACAGCAACAATTTTTCTCTGACAAAAGGCAGTGAAGATAGAGGTAAACTGAAATGTTTGCCCAGCTGGCTTTTTACAATACACTAAGCTGAAGAATTTACCTGTGCTCTTTCACAGAGAAGCTTGGCACTCCAAACAAATCCCCTAGAAGATCATTGGAACAATACACAATATGCTGTTGCTTCTCATCATATAATCGTTTAGTCATAATATACTGGCCAAGATAAAATATAACCTGAAATAGAAATAGGATTTCTGAGCATTAAAGAAAATTAAATGTTAGTTTCAAATACATTCAGTATCTCATTTATCTAAAAATGGTTAAACAACCTGCAACCAGACCCATAAATGTCTGAAATAACAACCATTCTTGTACTCTTAAAAAAGCTCTTAAATCTTCTCCTTTTAATCTGATGGGAGTAGACACTCTTTCTCCAACTCACTTAAATCAAGTGTGTATGATAGACTTTAACTCTGCCCAGATACCTAGATAATACATACTAGGAAGAAGGGAAAAGGCAGCAAAATGCAAAACCAGTGAGAGCAATAAAAAGCTGCAAAATCAAAACATCAACTAAAACAAAGCAGTGACCTAGAGTCATTTAGCAAATAGTAAACAGTCCCAAACACCATACATCTCAACAGCCTCTGAGGTCATCGCGGATGAGAACCACAGGAAAGTGACCAATTATATCTACACAACAGTTTGGAAGAATTCTGTGAATAAAATAAACTCTTGAAGATGTCAATATAATCTAGGAATAATAATCAAAATAGCAACCCTGAATCATGCATATCCAGTTAAACTCTGTATGCTCCACTAAGACAAAGAAGTGATACATCTTAAGACATCCACATACAAACCTATTAACCACCTAAATATGCACGAATTTTTCTTTTTACAGTTTAGACGTACTTCTACAAGTACTGTTTCATTCTTCTGATATTTCATAGAATTGTTTTCACTGTATTAGAGATAAGAAAATGGGACCCAGTCTCCTGACTACTAGTCCAGTTTTTTTTCTCCTATCCCATACTAGCTGTCATCACTCTTCCATTTGCCCCAGAACAAAGATCCTGCAACATATATAAATATGTATATATTACTATTAGATGGTTTTGCATAAGCATTCTACACCTTTATAATGGCCCAATCAATTTTCTCCTCCTTTCTACTATTATACGCATGCCTGTTGTTTCCTTAACCAATTAATCACATGATGATAATGAGGTCAAACCCAAGTCATCGGCCCTAAATGCATCCTTAACCTTGAAAATATCCTTAATCTCGACACTTCCCTGCAAGCTCCCCTACCATCTGTAGATTTAACTGGTTAAGCAGGCCTCAAACTTAAAGGAATATTCCCTGGTGACTATGGATTGAAGATAAGTTGGTAAGTGGAAAGGAAGAAGAGAACCTACACACCTACCAAACATCCCTAAAGGAATTTCACAAAAAGTGTGGCTGAAAAGGAAAATGGTGCAGAGTCTCTTCCTGACCCACTATCCTGATGTAGGTAAGTTACTTCAGTGTTTTAAGCAATCTGGGCCCCATAAACTAAGTGGGAGAGATGGGGGGAAAGGCACATTTCATTCACAATGAAATTTTGCCTAAGATGGCCCAATCTCTCACTGAAAATCATGCTTCTGTGCACAAATTTAAAGCTAGAGAACATTACATTGAAATGTACCCATTAAATAGAACATATGTTCATGAATCAGCTCACCTCTATCCCAGAAAGATCAGTATACTGTACTCATGTATCTCTAGTGCAGAAGTTCTTAACCTGGGATCCATGGATGCCCAAGAAGTCCTTGGATAGAATTCAAGGGGTCCATTAATTTGGATGGAAAAAAATTTTCTATCGATATTTTCACTAACTTTTAACTGAAATTTAGCTTTTCCTATTATGAATATAGGCAACAAACCACAAAGTATTAATAATACCTGTGATTTCTGTCACCAATACAAATCACAAGTGCTTTCACATCATACTATGCTTACTGTAAACATCTGAAAATACTAACTATACTCCTCACTACTTTGAAATTACATTTATTACATCTGCTGCTAAATCTTTTTATTTAATGTGTTAATTAAAAAAATACACTCAAAAGAGCACATATATCACAAAATTGTCTACTATTTTGATAACTCTTTTACATAATTTGTTTCCTTTGTAATCCTATACATTTTGGTTCATGCATTTAGAAACAGGATTCTGAGAAGACTACCAGTCTGCCAAGTGTGTCCATAGCACAAAAATGCTAAGAACCCCTACAGAGCCTCCCTCTGTCTCACAGTTCCTAGTGAGAAATGATATTCAAGTATAATTAGAATTTCAGCTTTAAATTATAGTCCAAATGACAATACTTCGTATTACTGCTTACTAAAAAATCCCTCAATATAGCCAATTTCTCCCCATGACTACATGTTATTAGCAAGATATTAGTTATCTTGTTAACTCTTAATTTAGCTTACCTCTTTCATAGTATAAGTGTCTTTTTGTGCACCAACAGACTTTAACAACTTCAAAAGCAAAGGCTTTGGTCTAACCTACAAAGAACAAAAAGCTGATATTATACTTCCAAAATTATTCCACAACTGTAAGCCCCACAGCAAGCATTTCCATGAAGATTTTCAGTAAAGGTAGGAGTTATATTTAACATCTCACAAGGTTAGAACTCAAAATCTAAGTCATAATATTTTCACTAAATGTAACAGTCTATAGAAACTGAGTATCATAGACTGTCAAGGCAATTTGGAAAAAAATGCTGAGATTTCATTACTATGCAAATAATCACAGAATCCTCAAGTATCATTAGTTGCAATCAAACATAGTATCCATGCCAAGGCAGTGAAAATTAATTCTCTTTCCTCCAGCCATTTCTATTATCTGCTTAATACCTTACAAACTTAACTATAAATGGAATTCTCCAATGAGATTACCATGAACTAAACTGCAAAATCCAAGAGAAAAGGGTAAGTCTTCAGGGTAAATCTGTTTCCCAATCTTTTCTTTCCACACATCAGGCTCCTGAAAGCTGGAGGATTTAAATAACTAACAAGGATAATTAAGAGCAGATCTGAGGCTGCAACTCACAACCCTCAACTACAAATCAGCATTTTCTTCCTACCACATCATGCTGCCTCTTAGTGGGTCTACTTTTCAAAGACCTACTGACAAACACTTATTGAACTTTTACCATGCACCAGACAGTGCTAGGTATCATGGGGGGGGGGGTGATAAATACAACAGGAGTTGTATTCAAGGAACCTACCAACTAGATCAAGGGCCAATTTTTTTCTATAAAGAGCAAAATAGTAAGTTTTAAGCTTTTCCTCCCAGATGGTCTAACTCAAAAGTACAGATATGTAAACCAAAGGCCATGACTACATTTCAATGAAACTGTATTTACAAAAATAGGTGGAAAGCCAAATATGGCCCACAGGCTATAGTGTGCCTGACCCTGATCTAGAGGTTTTGCAAGTGGTATTGAGAAATAACTGTCAAGCAGGCGGGAATATAAGATATTCTTTCTCCCCGTTGCTGCATCAAAATCTTTAAAGCTCAGGTGTTTTTTAAGATTTTTATTTATTTATTTGACAGAGAGAAATCACAAGTAGATGGAGAGGTAGGCAGAGAGAGAGAGGGAAGCAGGCTCCCTGCTGAGCAGAGAGCCCGATGCGGGACTCGATCCCAGGACCCTGAGATCATGACCTGAGCCGAAGGCAGCGGCTTAACCCACTGAGCCACCCAGGCGCCCCTAAAGCTCAAGTGTCTTTATAGCTTGCCACCACCACACAGACTGGTGCCTTTGTACCTCTCTTCAAGATACTCCAGTCCTTTGCCTAACTTTAAAATCTAACAGTATCTCAGTTTGGAATCTAACTCTCAAAAGCAGATTTAAGAAAATTGCCTATTTCCAACTAATCAACAGACTATATTATTTAATAACCAAAAAACTGGGCACCTGGGTGGCTCAGTCATCTGCCTTCAGCTCAGGTCATAATCCCGGGGTCCTGAGAGCCCCAATCCAGCTCCCTGCTCAGGGTGAAGACTGCTTCTCCCTCTCCCTCAGCACCCTTCTCCTGCTCACACTCACTTTCTCTCTCTCTCAAACAAATAAAATCTTTAAAAATAATAATAATAACCACAAATCTTAAAATACACAGTAAGTGCAGTATTCAATCATTAACTACAAACTGTGTTCTGATCACACCTTTTTGTGGGTATCCTTACACATACACTTTACTTTCAGGCTACTTAAAGAATGAACTCTCTCTTGAGAGATAAAAAATTACTTTTTTTCCCCTCTTAAAATTTTATGTATGTTATATTAAGTTCAAACTTCACAGAACAACTCAAAGTAAAAATCTGCAATAGAAAGCCATCACTTTATTAAGACCTAAAAGACATGCAATAAGAAAACCATAAAAGAAAATACCATTCTTAATCTTACATTTAACAACAAAAAGATATATTCCAGATGAAGATCTAGATGTGAAAATCAAAAATACTACCAGAAAATACAGGACTATAGCTGTATAATCCTGGGATGGGAGACGTCTTCCAAAGCTTGATATGAAATGCAAAAACCAACAAGTCAATAAATTTGACTTCATAAAAACATTCTCAATAGGAAAAACACAACAAAATTAAATGCAACCTTTTTAAATGATAAAAGTTACATATATTTGGGTGCCTGGGTGGCTCAGTTGGTTAAGAGAATGCCTTCAGCTCAGGTCATGATCCTGGAGTCCCAGGATCGAGTACCGGGGGAATCATCTCCCTCTGACCCTCCCCCCTCTTGTGCTCTCTCTCTCTCAATTCTCTCTCTCAAAAAAATAAATAAAATCTTTAAAAATAAAATAATATAAAAGAAATCTGAATATTAATTTCTTTAAAAAATAAAGTTACAAATATTTGAAACACACAGAACTACTAGAAATTAAGAAAAACACAATAAACCTAAAGGAAAAGTGGACGGACAAGACCAAGCAAATCCCAGAAGAAATAAATGATTTAACAAATGACAATATGCCCAATCTCAAGAGAGATCAGGGAAATACAAATATAAACAATGATATAGGGGCGCCTGGGTGGCTCAGTGGGTTAAGCCGCTGCCTTCGGCTCAGGTCATGATCTCAGAGTCCTGGGATCAAGTCCCGCATCGGGCTCTCTGCTCAGCGGAGAGCCTGCTTCCCTCTCTCTCTCTGCCTGCCTCTCCATCTACTTGTGATTTCTCTCTGTCAAATAAATAAATAAAATCTTTAAAAAAAAAAAAAAAAAACAATGATATAGAATCTTTTACCACAAAAACAGCAAAATAATAATAAAAATTGATAATATTAAAAAACTGATAATATTCAGTGTTGGCAGTGGTGTAAACTTTCACAATCTTTTGTTAGCAAGTCATGAATAGCAATCAAATATATGCACAGTTTAGGACCCAGAAGTTTACTTCTGTATACAAAATCTTACAGGAGTCATGTAACACAGGATACACATACAAAGCAGGACTATTTGTAATACTCAAAAACTAAAGGCAATTTTTAAAAAACCTATCTGAAAAAACCTATAGCAGAGGCATAAATTTTTAGAAAGGTACACTAATGCTTTGGAACACTAGGGAGCCATTAAACAATTCTATAAATTCATTGACATGGATGGAATATGCACCACACCTGTCTTAACAAAACATGACAATAACAGATTAAAATTTGCCCTTTTATAGAGACACAGGAAAAATCTGAAAGAAGACATGGTTTAAAAAAAAAAGACTAGAATTTTCAAAAGCTTTCACTTTTTACATTTCTGTAATGCCTAAAATCTTTACAAGCATGAATTGCTTTTATGACTTTTAGACATCTAATAAGTTAAATGCTGACAAGTCAAAATAGAAAAAAAAAAATCAGTCAGTAACAAACATAACTTCAGCATCCATGCTGAATGGAACTCAATTCTAAATCCAGGGTGATAAAGGACGAAGAAAATAAATACCGAGTCCTACAGTCAGCTTTTACATTTGTCCCCGGCATCAACGGCAGAATTTAAGCTGTGTACACACTTTCCCTTAGAGGACAATACTGTAAATGGAGTCTATGGAATTTAGTAGATCACCTCATAAAATAATCTTAAAAGTTACACTTGAGACAAAGATACCAACCAGGGTCTCTTGTTCCGAAGCTGGCATCTGTGAGGTGCTTACAGCACCATCAGTAGACACAGACATGTTGGTATTGCACATTTGCCTACAAGTGGGAAAAAGAACACAAGATAAAAACTTGAAATAATGAAACGTCTGTGGAAAAAAACCAGAGTCCTACAGAAAGGATATAAATAATGCCCTTAAGTACTGCACTTAGGAAAACCAAAGCCAGTAGTCGCAAGCGGGTCCTTACCTGGATCAGGGTAGACTAAGTGCTCTACGTCGCTGACCCCGGGTACCTATCTGCAATCGCCGGCGAACACAGCTGGGGGAAAGCGTGGTTTAAATAGCCCCAGCTGGAGACAAGTCAGGGCTTAGCTCCTCTGACTGCGTCTTAGGAACGTGTCCGAACTTGACCAGCCCAAAGGGAAACGCTGAGTCAACGTGCCCACAGAACCGGCCCAAACTCGCCCAGACACGGCGCCCGGTTCACGCAGGCTACCGAGCAGGCACCTGTCATTATCCGGACCGGGAGCCCGGAGCCGGCAGACCCCGGCGCAGCACACCCCCCGCCCACGTGACCTTTACCCCGACCACCCGCGGAGCCCCCGGGCCCCCGCCCGCCCGACTCGGGGGCCCGAAACCCCGCCCTCCTCCCCGGCGGCGACAACCTCGCGTCCTACCAACAAAAACCTCCCCAAACCCACGTGCCCCGCGCCTCCCCCACCACCACCACCAAACGCACAAAGGCAGCGAGCGGGATAGAGGCTGCAAACGACTGCGCGCAGGGAGACCCAAGTCACAAAACAGACCCAGAACTGCTCACGCGCTTCCCGGCCGGTACCTGCTCTTCACCAAGCGGCGTCGTCCGCGCCTGGAGTAGGGGGGGTGGCGGAGACCCTCGAGACTCCCAAGTTCCCTTCACTGGGCGCGCAGAAGCCCGACGCTCTGGGCCTCAGCGACCATTTCACTCGCGGGGCCCAGGCCCCCGGGGCGCTCCCTCGCACCAGGTCCAGAGAAGGAGGCCCCTGGCGGCGAAAGCGGCAGGACCTCAGTCAGGGGAGTCAGGGCTACCTCCGAGGCTGCGGCTCCTGCTCCATTTTCCTTCCAGCCACACAGGGCCACAGAGGCCCCACAAGGGGCCGAGCCAGCCGAGGTACGCCCGATGCGCGCCCCCTACTGCCCGAAGGGAGCGCGCCGGAAGCCGCGGCTCATCCGGGCGTTTACGCGCGCGCCCAGCCACCGCCACGTTAGCCAATTAGGGGAGGGGGCTGGGCCGGCCGCCTCCGCCAAGGGGCGGCCCGGGAGCGCGCGCGCGCTCCGCTTCAGGGTGGGAGGGGCGACGGGGCCGCCGCGCTACTGCCGGGCGTCGGCCGCTGGAGCCGCTGGGGTGGGGTTCGGCCCGGCCCAGCCCGCCGCGCCTCGTTTGGCGCGCGACCCTAGGGACTTCAGCCGTTGTGCTATTTCTGTCTGTCATGTGTTTACAACTCCCGGCGGTGGTGGAAACGGCAGGCACCAGGCGTATTTAAGTGCCGCGAGCAGAAACGAAACCAAAATGAACAGCTGTGCGATATATTAAGCCCACACCGCCAGCTACTGGAGTTGTACACAAATGAGTTATTTCAAGACTTCTTTTTAAAAAGTATGATTAAAACTACTACAATATAGACTTGTAACGCGATGCATACCAGTGTTCTAGTTGGAGAAACGGAAGACTTGTGGCTCCGGTGACGGGGGGAGCAGGGGGAGACAAAGAACAGCGGTTACTTTATATTTTATACTTTTAGAATCTTTGGGTTTGTTTAGATAACATTCGTTCTCATTGAGAATATATATTTATATATCAGGGGATCTACTGAAAGACTCGCCTTGCCCTTTTGGCACATAGGCGTGGCAATTTAAAAAATGAATAAGGATGTAAGAATCAGATGGCTCAACCCAAAAACATTGTAAAAAGTCATTGTGTAAAAACAACAACAGAAAGAAAACAAGGTTCTTTGACAGCAAGCAATTACTTCCTTTTTTATTTTTTTTTTAACTTTCCCTTCTCCCACTCCCTAGCATACAGAAAGGAATCTCTCTTAAACATACTGGTTACTCAGCTGATTTCATTGTTAACATTATTATCTTCAGGGATTTGGTTTGGCTTTAAAATTTAAAAAAATCTCATCTTTATCGTATCAAATACAGTGAGGTTTCTAGTTGTGAAACTGTGCTTGACACAAGATAAAATCTCAAGAGATGGAGAAAATACAAGAGAAGAACAGAAATGAGGGAAGAAGTGATAGGACTTGTGTTGGGGAGAGAGGTGGATGGGGCAAGGATTCTATCTTTCAAGGAACTGGTATTAAAAACTTACCATGTGTAACGAGCACTACCCAAGGCCACAGGTAGTAAACAAGATAGTCATACCCCAGCTGTCACAGAACTTACCCAACTGACTGAATTTCCACCCAAAGTGAATGAGGATACCACTGACAAAAAGTCTGGAGGAAGTGAAAAGTTGGCTGATTGTTGGGGTTTGAATGATGCACCACAGAACAAAGAGTTCAGTGGTAGAAAATGTGGAACTGAAGTCCGGGCTACAGATGGAGCTTTTGAGAGGACGACTGGCTCAACATGTAAGAAATGGTAAGTTCTTCAAAGAAAACATTAGACTGGGATAAGGCAGCAGGGGTAGAAACAGAAAGGAACGAGGGGAATGACCAGAAACACAGACCATATAAAGGTGTCGCAGAAATGGTGTCCCAAAATGGTAAGTCAAGTAATGATATCAAATACTGCAGGAGTCAAAGAAATGAGGAATGGGAAATCACACTGAATCTTCTCACTTGAAAATCTGTTCCTGTTGTTTGTGACTTTACCATTAAGAAAAAAAAAAAAAATGCAAGGGCGCCTGGGTGGCTCAGTAGGTTGAGCAACTTACTCTTGGTTTGGGCTTGGGTCATGAACTTGGGTCAGGGGAGGGAGCCCTGAGTTGGGCTCCACACTCTTGGGGGAGTCTGCTTGAGATTTTCTCCTTCTCCCTCTCCCTCTCCCCACCAACTCACTTTTTTTTCTCTCTTTCAAATAAATAAATTAAAAAAAAAAAAATACAGACCAGCTGCTGCTTTGTCCCTGCATTCCACTATTATCCTATGTCATTCTGCCCTTATACTTACTCCAGGCTTTTCTAGGAGCAGACATGCACTTAATTTTTAGTAGCATTGCTCTTGATACCCTCCTTTGTTCCAAGAGATGGAGACACTTTGAGCATCTTAATATTCTTTGGAACCTAAACTTTGCAAGCACATTCATGATAGACTTTTGTCCTGGTCCCAGACCACTTCATACTGGCATTTATTAATGACAACTGATTAATCCTTAAAGAATGAGGAAAAATAAACAAGATTTACCTCAGAAATGGTGTGCAGAATGTTTAGAATGCTGAAAGCTTAAGAATATTTACTTGGCTGTCTAAAAAGTACGGAAGTAGTTCAAATTCTGATTATCTTTTCAAATGTCTGGAGATGAATAGTGTTATTTAAAAAGCAAAATCCCACCAAATGGTGAGATTTTTGTTTTTATTTTGGGAAGTAATTGACTTTTTTGTTTGTTTGAACTTGTCAGGTTAAAATATGCAGAAACATCCACAGAACAATTAATATCTAATGTAACCACTGCCTAGAATTCACATTTGTCATTCCTGCTTCAGATGTATTAAAAAATGGAATATTTTTAAAAAATGGAATATTAAAAAAAGTTGAAATTCACCAATTTTTATTCTTGATCCCATTCCCATTCTTCTGTGAGGCAGCTGTAACTATCAACTTGGTGTACACCTATTGAGTCCATGTTTTTATAACACTGACTATAAATTTATGAATCTGCAAACAGGAAGTTCTGTATATCTATGTATATGCATACATATAAAAGAAATTACTGTGCCATAGGGTAGTAAGCCTTATGCTGAGTTTTGCAATCTAACAAGAAAAGCTGTATTATCTTTTTCAGTATTGTTTTGGCTGTTCTTGGATGTCACTTTTAGAATTAGTCTAAATCATAAAAAAGAATCCTATTGGAATTTTGATTCAAAGTGCTTTGGATCAATAGATTAGTTTGATGTCTTTTCAGTCTGGATTCTTCAATGTCCTAAAGAACATGACACTTTTTTTCAGGTCTCCATTTACATCCTTTAATAATGTTTTATCATTTTCTCTTTAGGACAGTGATGATTGATTTTTGTGTTTTGATCTGATAGCCATTAAAACTGCTGTATTCTGGGGGCGCCTGGGTGGCTCAGTGGGTTGAGCCTCTGCCTTTGGCTCAGGTCATGGTCTCGGGGTCCTGGGATAGACCCCCACGTCAGGCTCTCTGCTGGGTGGGGAACCTGCTTCTGTCTGCCTCTCTGCCTGCCTCTCTGCCTGCTTGTTATCTCTGTCTGTCAAATAAATAAATTCTTAAAAAAAAAAAGGAAAGAAAACTGCTGTATTCTGTTTTATAAATACTGTTAGTTTCTCAGTAGATGCTCTTGAATTTTTTATGAAAACAGTAATATCACCTGAAAAATCATCAATTTGTCTCCTCCTTTCTTATATCTACTTTTCTTGTCTTATAACCATTCTTTTATGGAATAGTAGCAAAGATAGTGGACATCTGGGGCACCTGGGTGGCTCAGTGGGTTAAGCCTCTGCCTTCAGCTCAGGTATGAGCTCAGGGTCCTGGAATCGAGTCCTGCATCCGTCTCTCTGCTCAGCAGGGAGCCTGCTTCCCCCGCCCCCTGCTTTCCTCTCTGCCTACTTGTGATCTCTCTCTGTCAAATAAATAAATAAAATCTTTAAAAAAAAAAAAGTGGACATCTGCATCTTATTTTTGACTTTAATAAAAATGCTTTTAAAGTTTGAGGTCTGTTGTAAGTTTTAGGTAGGTGCCCTTTAATACATTATAAAAGTTTCCTTCGATTCATGTTTTGGAAATTTTTTAAAAATATGAATGAGTGTTCAATTTCATATAATACCTCTTTACGTATCTGGAGATGATCATGTGGCCTTTCTCCTTAATCTGTTAATACGTTAAGACTGCAGTGATAGATTTTCTAATATTGAGCCAACCTTGTATAGACTCTACTTAGTTATACTGGTTTTTTTTTGTTTGTTTGTTTTTTAAGGACACTGATGGATTGGGTTTGCAACAGGAATAGGAATAGTGTAGCAGGATGATATGGAGCATAACCGATAGCTTATCCTGTCCTCAGAGGTTACCACATATCTCAGGGATTTGAGTGGAAATACTGTCCTGTTGAGAACAGTTACTCAATTTTCCAAGGCTAAGTTCAGATAAGGTGTAGTGCTTGATCTGAGATTCTGGTTCCCACCGGGCAATACAGGCTCAACCAGTTTGATGACTTTTAGCATTGACAGTTTTAAGGGCGGACCAGGAGAAAAACAGGTTACCTTCTGGAGGAATGAAGAGTTATAACTCCCCTACCTGGCACCCAGGTCCTCTCTGAGACTTGTGACTACATCCCGTCTGAACGTTGCTGAGCCACTCAACTAGCAGAAGAGACATAATGAGGTTGTGTAGCGCCCCCTGCTTTGGTATGGAAGGGTTTCTGGAGTTTCTCACAAGTCAGTGGTCCCTGAAGAAGATGGTAGGGGTATAAGGAGTTTTGCTGGTAGCTCTCAGGATGGCCACTGCTATGGTAAGAGAACCCTGGCAGCAAGAGACACTGTACGATGTCCATTGGTGGAATGTGCTGAGTTGGAGCAAAAAAAGTTGAGCTTTATTCAGAAGCCTTCCCCCCACCCCCAATTCCTGCCAGGACCATGCCTTAAGCCCCTTTGGAGAACTAGCTTTTAGATAACTGCCACCTGGAGGCAACTGATACCAATTTACATTAAACAGAGAGGACAAGACAACCAACAGAAAGGGGACAGAAACATCTCCATCATCTAGCTGGTATTTTTCATGTAAAGAAAACATGAGTACTTCCAACTAATGTAAGTACAACAAATTGTAAGGCCAATTGTGTAAGGAAAGATCACTTCCCCCTCCTCCTCCTCTTTTCCCCCATCAATGCCAAAGGAGTCTTGTAATAGTTTTCTATTGCTGTGTAATGAATTACCATAAACGTAGTGGCTTAAAGCAATACAAATATATTGGCTCATAACTCTGTGTGTCAGAAGTCCAAGTAAGCTCGACTAGGTTTCTCTGCTCCAGTTCTCATTAGGTCAAAATGAAGATTGGCCAACTGGGTTCTTATCTGGAGGCTCTAGAGAAAAACCTGCTTTCTAGCTCATTCAGATTGTTGTCCACCTTCAGTTCCTGGTAGTTGTAGAACTGTGATCCCCATTTCCTTGCTGTCAATAGGGGCAACCCCCTCGGCTCTTAAAGTCTACCTACATCCGTTAACACATCCGCCCCTTAATCTTCAAGTCAGCAATAGTGTGTTGAGTTTCCCCCCACACCAAATCTCTGACTCACTCCTCTGCCACCAGCCAAAGAAAACTCTGAGTTTCAAGTCTCTTGTGGTTAGAACTGGCCAACTCAGATAAACTCCTTTGTGCCGTGTAATATAGTGTAATCATGGGCATAATATCTCATTACATTTGCCAGGCTTTATGCAGACTCAAAGGGGAGAGGATTATACAGGGTGAGGACCAATGAGGGTCTATTCCGGAATTCTGCAAACCAGGAGTAAGAACAGGAAAGAGGATGTGGGATGTGACAGAGCCATGCCCCACAGTCCCATTTCCAGTTCCAGGTCACCAGAGCCACAAATTCAGCCTGCTCTGGGACATGAGGAAGGAAAGCTTTCAACCGAGTATGAATTGAAGTTTCAAAGTGAAGGAGTCAGCCTTAATAACCGAAATGAGACTGCTTTATTAACTAAAAGAACTCAGTAATGGTGAAGTTGGATTGAGATGTCATTGAGGGAAACTGCCTCCCAGTAAAAACAGGGATTACATAGTGCATTCAGCAAAACACATTTGATTGCTGCAAAACTCCCATAAGAAACGGTTTTTTTTTTTTTCAAGATTTTATTTATTTTGAGAGAGAGAGAACATGAAAGTGAGAGCGCACAAGCAAAGGGAGAGGCAGAGGGAGAGGGAGAAGCAGACTCCCCACTGAGCAGGGAGCCCAACTTGGGGCTCGATCCCAGGACCCCAGGATCATGACCTGAGCGGAAAAACAACTGAGTCACCCAAGTGCCCCTATACTGATATTTTAAATTTGGGATTTTTTTGTCCAGGATTTTGAGATTGGTCTTTCTTCTTTCCTTATATATTCTTATTTTTATATAACGTGTTTTTTTTTTTAAAGATTTTATTTATTTATTTGGCAGAGAAAGATCACAAGTAGGCAGAGAGGCAGGCAGAGAGAGAGAGAGAGGAGGAAGCAGGCTCCCTGCTGAGCAGAGAGCCCGACGCGGGGCTTGATCCTAGGACCCTGAGATCACGACCTGAGCCGAAGGCAGCGGCTTAACCCACTGAGCCACCCAGGCGCCCCTTTATATAACGTTTTAATGGTTTTATGAGTTGAGTAGTTTTTTCTATTCTCTGAAACATCTTGTTTATAAGACTGGAACTACCTGTTTATTAAAGGCTCAGTAAAACTGGTCTATGAAATGATTAAGGCTTGGAGATGTCTTTTGGTATTGGAAATTTTTTGACTACTAAAGAAATTTAAATTTCTTTAATGAGTACTGTTTAGATTTCTTTTTTTTTTTTTTCTGTTTAGATTTCTTATTTCTCCTGAAGTCAGTTTTGTTCTAGGAAATAAAATTTCCTAGAAAATTATGCATTTCTCGGGCACATGGATGGCTCAGTTAATTAAATGTCTGCCTTCAGCTCAGCCTGTTTCCTCCCTCCCCCTCTGCCTGCCGCTCCCCCTGCTTGTGCTCTCTTTCTCTATCAAATAAATAAATAAACTCTTTAAAAAAAATTGTGCATTTCAAGCTCATGACTGATATAAATTTGTATTGAGCAAATAACTGTGGTATAACCCAGAACTGGCAAATCTGACAGCTTAGGCAGAGGTGGGGTCTTTGAATGATATGTTGGCATGAGCTTCAAATTACAATCTCACAAAAGTAGTATTGTCTTGAGGAGTGTACCTTTGGAGAGCAACCTTTGGTAGCATTAAAGCTTTTCTCCCAAGGCAAGTTGGGTGGTGGTTGCTATCCTCAGTGGATGCTTTGAGCGGGTCAGAGAATTCCTGCCCTGGAGGTCAAGGTTCTCTGCCTGAAACTCAGTTTTATGCTTTGCTGGTCTCTGAGTTGTTTGAAACTAACAATTACAACTGGATCTGGATATTTCTGCTACTGATCTTCAAAGTGGTTAAAAAAGACAATGCCTTCTTCTGGAACACTGAAAAGAAATTTTAAAAATAAATAAAAATTAAAAAAAAAAAAAAGACACTGCCTTCTCCATGATGAGTAGCGGCCTCATCGACCTAGGGGTCTTCACATTTTTTCTCACGTGGCTAGATCTAGAAGGGGACAGCCAATTTCTCTTTGTCAGTCTTGTAATTCAGGTCACCATAACACTTGGTTTTGGTTTTGGTTTTAAAGTCATGATAGTCTGTTTCTTCATTGTGAGCCAACACTATCACTTACACAGACTATGTCAGACTTTTGGGGTCAAACTGTTCCCCAGAACCCAAAATAAAGGACAGAAAGTTAAGAAAAGGAAGTACAAATGACTGGCCTTGCAGTACCTGCTCAACCAAAAATAGCTCAGGATACTCTCATTGATGGGAGTCCTGGCAGCATAGTGAACTTACTCCCTGGCTGGAACAAACAGGCACTGAAACCATGGAGGGAAACAGACCTATCAACAATACATATTGTAATGGATTTTTATTAAGTAGAGCAGTGGCCCATTTAACCCACTACAACTCAGACAGGCAAAAAAAAAAAAAAAAAAAAAAAAAAAAAGTTTTAATTTTACTTACAATTATTGCTGAGGCTATCCCTGGATTTTAATAGGAAAACTCACTAAGTGCCCAATATTACTTAAATCTGGCTGGGTTTAATCATTTAAACAGTCCATTTAGACAGTTTCCCTGCTCTTTTAAGTAGAATTATTTTAGGTGCTTGTGGTACTTAACAGTTTATCTTAAGGACTTCAATGAATAGTCATGCCACAAATATTCTGGTTTCCAAAAATAGATGGAGGGGGGTGGCTGGATGGCTTTGATGAAGTTCTAGAACCTAGGTGAGGTTCAGTGGGGTGAGGTTCGGAGCCGACGGCTAAGAAAGAATTCTTAAGACATCTTTGGTGCAAAAAGGTGGTTTATTAGAGCACAGGGACAGGACCTGTGGGCAGACGGAGATGCTGCGCCGGGCATGTGAGGAGTGGCTGGTTATATACACAGGAGTTGGGTAGATGAGGACAAAGGGGTGTTCAGAAGGGCTCTTGGGGTAAAGAAGACTGTCAGGATATTGAAGTCCTGGTTACTATCAAGCCAAGGCCACTTTCCCTCTAATGAGGCACTAACATAAAGACAATTGGGAGTCTCCTGGTGGAATGTTACATTCCTGCTATCAAGCGTCCTTGTTAGTGAGATTTGGGTTTAGAAGAAATTTAACTTTATTTACTTTTCCTTCTACCTCAGCCTTCAGTTTTTATGGAGGGGAGGGCAACATTAGGGCTTGAGGAACTGAGTTATGTGCCTTTGGAAATTGGGTTATTGATAAGGTAAGTTCTTTGTTGTAAATCTCAAGGACATTTGTAAACCAAGGAAGACTCCTGCCTTGCAGGATTGTGATCTCTGCAAGTTAACTATTTGTTTTCCTTCCAGGGCAGTTAGGGGTGCCTGAGGAATGTGACACATATTACCGAGGGGAGCCTGTGGAGAGGGGGTGCAAGGTGCCAGCTTTTGCTTTGTTTTCAGCCAGCCTCCTGCTCCCTCGTCAGCTTCACTATGGAGCATGCGACTCTTGATCTCGGGGTTGTAAGTTCTAGACCCACACTGAGTGTAGAGATCACTTAAAAATAAAATCTTAAAAAAAAAAAAAGATTAAAAAAAAAAAAAAGATGGATAAAGGGGCACCTGGGTGGCTCAGTCGTTTAAACATCTGCCTTCAGCTCAGGTCATGATCCCGGGGTCCTTCTTTCATATATTTACACACATTTACGTGTGTTCCTTAGGCAATATGCAGTTTCATTCCATGATGTCATTGATTTTCTTTTTACATAAAGTGGCATCAACAATATATCCGTAACTTGCTTTTTCATCCAGTTGGACATGGTGGAATGCCATCCAAATCAGCACTGACTCCCGGGGCGTTCTTGAGATGGCCTCCTACCGCTGCTTACGTAGTTTGGATGTACACTTTGTAAGCCATTGTTCTAGTCATAGTTCAGCTATGACTAGAGGAACTAGTCCCTAGGAACTTTCCCTATGAGGAACTCTGCAACCGGGCATGTTTGTACATGTTTTCTTATGCACAAGGACCAGTGTTTTTCCAAAGCAGACACCAATAGCTGGAATTGTTGGCTCATAGCATACATGTATTTTTATGTTACTCACTATTGCCAAATTGCCCCTTTACATGACTGTATAAATATTAAACTCCCATTACCAATGTGCATGTATGCTTTCTCACACCCACACCAAGACATTTTATAACAATGTTTAATTTTGGGGGCACCTGGGTGGCTCAGTGGGTTAAGCCTCTGCCTTCGGCTCAGGTCATGGTCTCAGGGTCCTGGGATCGAGCCCCGCGTCAGGCTCTCTGCTCGGCAGGGAGCCTGCTTCCTCCTCTCTCTCTGCTTGCCTCTCTGCCTACTTGTGATCCTCTCTGTCAAATAAATAAATAAAACCTTTAAAAAAAATGTTTAATTTTTGCCCATATAATGATTGAAAACTGTTAACCCAATGTTCTAAATATAATCATTTTTTTCTTGATAATTCTACTCATATGTTCATTGGCCAATTATATTTATTTTTTTCTATAAATAACTTGTCCTATTATTTTTTTCATCATCCCATTGGTCTGAGTTTTCCCTTTTAGTAGAAATGCTTTATAGATCTAAATGCTAACCTTTTCTGTGCTATACATATGGCAAATACTATCTCCTAATCTGTCACTTGTTTCTGGACTTTGCCTAAACATGTTGTAGGTGTAATTCATACCCATCAATCTTGGAACTTCACTAAGGATGCCTTTTTTAGCAGACAACTTTGACACAGCGCTCACAGGAATCAGTCTTCATGGAGTCAAACTTATCAGTCTATTCCTTTACATAGTTCGCATTTAGAGGTCTCATTTAGAATGACTTCTAATTTCCCAAAGTCATAAACATACTCTCCTATATTCTCTTCTAATATATGTAGAGTTTTGTTTTTTGTTTGGGTCTTTAATGCCTCCAGAATATATTTTTGTGAATGGTCTTAGGCAGAGAATGTAACTTCCTTTTTATCCAAATGATCAGCTGTCCCAACACTACTTACTGAATTTGAAATTCCCCAGTGAGAGGGGATTCCATCTTTACTGTACATACCAACCTAACTTGGATGAACTAGCCATCTACATGAATAATCCATGCTAAGTTAAGGCTTACACACAGGCAGCTGAAATTAGGCAACCACCCCAGACTTATCTAAGCAAGCAGGATGTGTCCTTCAAATGAAAATTGTAACTCGGTTATCTTAGAGACTTCTGAAATAATACATAGTAGAGGACTGCTATATTTATACACAGAAGTATGTAAAAAAGGGAATTAAATAGTAAGAATTTGATAATGATTGTGTGGCATGCAAATAAGCAATTCACTAGAGAAAATTATAAAATTTTCTAGGTCTTTCCAGGCTTAAAAAGAAATAGCTTTCTATATTAGCTTACGCCTTTACTTTTGATGATATGTCAATTAAAAAACTTTCTGGTAGCCTATCTAATCTTCACATAAAACAAGGGGATGCCCATAGAGAGGAAATTAGTATTTCAAGTATATCTAGTTTTCTGAATTGAGAAATTATTACGCTTACACATCAGTCCCTTGAGAGATCTTAAAGAACTCAAGCCAGTTAGTTTTCTGAATTTCTAATTCTGTGTTTTATTTCTAGTGCTGTATAGTGCCGGGTACATAGAACGTATTCAGTTCATTTGTTAAATGAATGGATGGCCAAACCACCATTTTCGTTTTGTTAAGTTAACATTTTAAATGCTAAGAATCAGTCATTCCCCACCCTCGGTATTACTGTGTAAATGATTTCTTTCTGCAGAGGGATACAGACCCACAGCATGAAGTAGAGCCAATCACATTCAAGGCAGATCACAAATACCTCATTCATTTATTCACTCATTCAGTAAGAATTTGCTAAGAACTTATTAATCATGATGCTCAGCTCTGGGGAATACAATAATAATAATTTCTTTAAAAGACACAGTTATCATATTTAACCAGACTCTAGTTTGGTAGAGGGGATTATAACTACAAGTAGTTGGAAGTTCTAAGCAGCAGATTAAAAACAGGAGTGATACTAAGCAGTTTGTACTCAGAAATGAGAGAAAACCAGACAGGTCCCCAGATCTCCAGGGCCCTTACCCATCTAACCAAGGGTCTGGTATAAAGTATAGAGTAAAAACTCCAGGTCTTTCCAGAAGATTGGGGAATCACACAGATCAGCAGACCAACAACTGTTAGACATTTAGGTGCTTTCCAATTTTTTTGCTACAAACAGTAGGGTCATGATAAACTTCCCTGGACAAAAATCCTTATGCACATCTTTACTTCCTTGGGATCAACACCTCCTTCCTTGGGATCACATGGATTCTCTGGGTCAAAGAAAGGCTATGCCAATTTACAGTCCTATGCTGGATAGAAGAGAGTGCTTGTTTCCCTATATCCTTTGGCTATACTAAATTTAGAAAGATGTGGATTTATAGGTCTCTATGAAAATTAAAACCAAATGTTTGTCAATTTTGTATATTAAAAATTTCCATTTTCATCTCAAATCTATTTTAATGAGTTAGAAAAACTTGTGTGCTACATCTATTTAAAAGAGGAATTCACTTTACCTTATATTGCAGTGACCACTGGGGGCTTGTTCGTTTGCACTAACATTCCTGACTTGTAGAGAAGTGCTCCACAATGCTTTAATGGGTGGGTTTAAGGTTGAACTGATAGAAGGAAAAAAGGGTGGGGGGGGGAGGTTAAGAAAAACCCGTAATATGATAGCAAAGGTAGACAAAAAGAACAAGAATGTGGAAAAAAACAAAAAAGCAACCACAGAGAAGTGAGAAGGCCCAGACTTCTGCCACCACAAGTTCTACCTTTCGGTTCAAACATTTAGCAACTGTAGCTTCCTTTATAATTAGAGGAGGAAATGAAAGAGTAAGCACAATTATAGGCTGAGAAGTAATGACCGGGACTAACATGAGGAATCAGCATAGATTTTTTTTTTTTTTTTTGAAGATTTTATTTATTTATTTGAGAGAGAGAGAGCATGCAGGGGAAGCAACAGGGAGAGAGGGAGAAGCAGGCTCCCCTCCTGCAGGGAGGCTCCTCTCCAGCAGGGAGCCTGATGCAGGACTCAATCCCAGGACTGTGAGATCATGACCCGAACCAAAGGCAGCCACTTAACCGACTGAACCAGCCAGGCATTGTGTCGCAATTTGCTAAATCACCAGGATTTTAGAGCTCTGGCTCCATTAGTCACTCTTTCCTTTTAAGTGGTTCCTTCTCCGGCTTTCTGACTGATTATTGTGTTGTTAATAAACCCAGCGGGACTCTTCAAACCTTTCAGAAAATTTTAAAAATGAATTCAAATTCTAATAACCAGCATTTCTGAATGTGGAATGTAAATCAATTAACTACCTATTTGATTTCTTTCTACCTCTTAGGATCTTTTCTCTTTGAGGGAATTTGCTGAGCTAAAATTTAATTTAAATACTTTAAAGATGACAGAAGAGGAAGTTTCTCTACAGAGTTTAAGATTTAGAAAGCAGTGGCTCCCTCTAACGGCCAGAAAATGCCACAATCTCTGGTTTTGTTTTCAAACTTCAGGGTGGTGTGGTTAGTATTAAAAATCTGGAAAGGGTTAAATGTTTCATCCCTCATCACTTCACTTAAAAGTGTCAGCACTTTTGGGGTGCCTGAGTGGCACATTTGGTTAAGCGTCTGACTCTCGGTTTCGGCCCAGATCCTAAGTTCGGGGTCCTGAGATGGGGCCCTGCATCGGGCTTCACGCTCAGCAGGGAGTCAACTTGAGTGTCTCTTTCCCTCTGCTCCTCCCCTGCCTCTCTCACAAATAAATGAATGTTTAAAAGCATGTCAGCACTTTAAAGTTATTTAAAGATGCAAATCCAAATATGCCACATAAAAAAGGAACAAAAATGAGTACTTTTTATTTTTTCATTTTTTTTTAAATAAATTCTACTCCCAATATGGGGCTTGAATTTACAACCCCAAGATCAAGAGTCTGATGCTCAACAGACTGAGCCAGCCAGGCCCCAAGAATAATTGTTAAAAATAGTTTTAAAAAATAACCTATTGGGGTGCCTGGGTGGCTCAGACAGTTAAGCATCTGCCTTCAGCTCAGGTCAGAATCGAGCCCCCCATGCTGGGCAGCGAGCGGGCTTCTCCTCCCTGTGGCCCCACCCCCAGCCATGGTGCTGTCTCTCTCTCTCTCTCTTTCAAATAAATAAATAAAATCTTTAAAAAAATAAAATTATTGCCTGTTTTTAAAAGTTAGGCTGAGGGGTAGAGAAGTTGGAGAGATGTTGGTCAAAGGGTGAGAACTTGCAGTTAGAAGATGAGTAAGTTCTGGCAATCTGCACATTGCTGTGCTTATGGTTAATGATACTGTATTATACACCTCAAAGTTGCTAAGAGACTAGATCTTAAATGTTCTTACCACAAAAAAAGAAATAATCATGTGAGCTGATGGACGCGTTAGCTATGGCGGTAATCACACTGCAACATGGCAGTCTATCAAATTGGGCCATTGTATAGCTCATGCCTGCATCATGTTACATATAGTTGTCCTATAATTGAGATATCAACTGTATCTCAATTAAAAAAAATAAAACCAAGTGAAAAAGATAGATTAGTGGATACATATTTATCAATTACTTGATTTCTGATATGTTTCCTAAAGCAGTGGATGTTTAAAACATGTATTTCTAAAATTTCAGTGAAAACAATATCACATAAATTGTGCAAATAATCACTTGAAATTTAAGTACCAGTTTTGTTTTGTTTTTTTTTAAGATTTTATTTATTTATTTGACAGAGAGATAGAGAGCACAAGTAAGCAGACCAGTAGGCAGAGGGAAAGAGAGAAGCAGGCTCTCTGCAGAGCAGGGAGCCCAATGCGGGACTCCATCCCAGGACCCTGGAATCATGACCCGAGCAGAAAGCAGCTGCTTAACCAACTGAGCCACCCAGGCACCTCTTAAGTACCAGTTTTTAAAAAGGTAGTCTTTATTATGATTAAAAATAAAGTTAGGGGCACCTGGGTGGCTCAGTGGGTTAAGAGGCCTCTGCCTTCAGCTCAGATCATGATCTCAGTGTCCTGGAATCGAGCCCCACATTGGGCTCTCTGCTCAGCAGGGAGTCTGCTTCCTCCTCTCTCTCTGCCTGCGTCTGCCTACTTGTGATCTCTGTCTGTCAAATAAATAAATAAAATCTTTAAAAAATAAGAACTAAAAATAAAGTTAAAAAGTAAAAAAAAAAGTAAACTAGCATCTAGACCAGACTGTGGCCCAGTGTGGGTGAAAACAGTCATTTAGTTCAATGTGAGAGAAAAATCCTGTGTGACCAAGGGGGTCATGAGCTTCTTCAATTATCACTGCAATCCTATCTGCTAGGTATCAACATATTTTAAGCTGGAATTTGGCTGTGCTCCTTTTTTTTTTTTTTTTAAGATTTTATCTATTTGACAGAGACACAGCGAGAGAGGGAACACAAGCAGGGGAGTGGGAGAAGGAGAAGCAGGCCTCCTGCTGAGCAGTGAGCCTGATGCAGGCCCATCCCAGGATTCTGGGATCTTGACCTGAACTGAAGGCAGACCCTCAACGACTGAGCCACCCAGGCACCCCTGCTGTGATCTTTAATTCATACATTTGACCAATATGTATTGGCACAACGCAAGGCATTTGAAAGATCGCCCGATGCAAATACAAAGTCCTGAGGATCAGCTGGTCAAGTCTCTGCCTTCGGCTCAGGTCATGATCCCAGGGTCCTGGCATGCAGCCCCATGTTGGGCTCCTCCCTCAGTGGAGTGTCTGCTTCTCCCTCTCCCGGTTTCTCTGCCCCTCTCCTTGCTCTTGCTCTCCCTCACTCTCTCTAAATTAATAAATGAAGTATTAAAAAAATAAAAAATCTTAAAAAGAAGAAGTTCTTGTGTTTTTGGAGCTTGCAGTCCTGTAAGAAAGAAAGAGTATAAATAAATAAGTATCTAATTGCAAATTGGGATAAAGCTGTAGAAGGAAGAGAACTGCGTTCTTTTTTCTTTTTTCTTTTAAAGATTTTATTTATTTGACAGACAGATCACAAGCAGGTAGAGAGGCAGAACCCTAGGATCATGACCTGAGCCGAAGGCAGAGGCTTTAACCCACTGAGCCACCCAAGTGCCCCTGAGAACTGGGTTCTTAAAAGAGAGACTAACAGGGGCATCTGGGCAAAGAAATGGATACAGACTCCCTGAGATCTGCATGAAGGGGAGTTCCGCAAGCAGAGGGTGGGGGCCCCTTTGCAGTCAGACGGAAACTCTAAAGGAGACACCATGAGTAATAATCACGCAATTACTCATAAGGCTGCAGTGTTTTGGTATAATAGGTGATATATTAACAAGAAAATTCTTGCTCCTATATGTGTCATTGCATAACATTTCAGTATTTTGCCTATGGTCATGTTCTCTGGCCTTTAGATTGAAGGCTCTGAGATGAATGTCTCAGAATGTCCTCCCTTTATTTCCATTTTTCTGGGTTAGCACAGAGTAGTGCATGCAGAAGGCTCTTAACTCAGGCTACCAATGGAATAGAGGACTATTTCTCTGCAACTGCCTCTTT
Organism: Mustela putorius furo; assembly: GCF_011764305.1. Classification (NCBI taxonomy): domain Eukaryota; kingdom Metazoa; phylum Chordata; class Mammalia; order Carnivora; family Mustelidae; genus Mustela; species Mustela putorius. The sequence goes on along the minus strand of NW_025422368.1, from coordinate 43,271,751 downwards.
GGGAAAGTCCCCTTGGTGAGACAGCTTTGCCCGAGGTTCTGTGTTCCTAACATGTAACAACATGTCTGCCGTTATCAGTGCTCAATATGTATTTGTGGAACCGTAAAGAAAAGACCAAGTGAATGACATTTTTCACTACATTCATGTGTCTGTTTCCGCATGTCCAATTAAACCTCTCATGTAATTCAATCATTCAACGGATCATTGCTGAAGACACGTAGTGTGCCAGGCTTCTTACCAGTGTTGGAGTCCAAAGATGAGCGGAAACAGACAAGACTCTGCCTTTGTGAAGCTTACAGTCTGTTACATGTTAGGAAAGTCAGAGGTAGAAGATTGATCAAGCATTTGAGGTGCCTGGGTGGCTCAGCAGTTAAGGGTCTGCCTTCAACTCAGGTCATGATCTCAGGGTCCTAGGATCTGAGCCCCGCATTGGGCTCCCTGCTCAGCGGGAAGCTGTTCTCCCTCTCCTACTCCCTCTGCTTGTGTTCACTCTCTCGCTGTGTCTTTGTCAAATAAATAAATAAAATCTTAAAAAAAAAAATAGAAAATTGATCAAGCATAGTCTGTGTTTTCTTTCTTGCCAGGAGAGGCAAGAAAGGTCCAGGCCTTGATTTAACCACATTATTTCCAGAAGCTCCAAGCAGGATCCTTGGTGAACAGAAGCCAGAGTCTACTATTAGGGCTTAGGTATAGACAGCAAGAGCCTGTTGGAGTGGGGTTGGTCTCTCAGTAAGGAGTGTGGTTCTGTTGCAGTCCAGGTGACAGAGTGTCTATAACCACAGAGCAAATCTGGCTTTCTGAGTTAGGTTTGCACCTTCATCCAATGCCTGTGGATTGGAGCCAGGGGATGTCAGGGGTGGGGGGCGATGGCCTGAGAAGAAGCAAGCAGAGAAGATTTCACAGAGAAGATTAAAGAGATGCTGCTGGGTCAGCACAAACATCTCAAGAATGTGACATGGGTGGTCTCGCTGTCCTCCTTTGAGGAAACGGCTGTGCTTTCCTACCCACACTGACAGCGAGGTCCACTTCCCTTCCCTTCTGGAGAGGGAATTACCACCTCAGGCATCTCTGCATAGACTTGGCAGCAGGACGTTTGACTTTTTTACCCTCCTGACAGGACCACGCAGAAGTTAGACAAATCACTCAGTGACCAACCTGTGTCGCAGAGAAAGAGAACCTGTCATGGACTGGATTACTGGCTTCACAGCTCATTGTTCTTTATGTCTCATTTAGAATGAGACAAAAGCTTCATAAAGACTCAATACAGGGGCACCTGGGTGGCTCAGTGGTTTGGGCTGCTGCCTTCGGCTCGGGTCATGATCTCAGGGTCCTGGGATCGAGCCCCGCACCGGGCTCCCTGCTCCGCAGGAAGCCTGCTTCCCTCTCTCTCTCTCTCTCTCTCTCTGCCTGCCTCTCGGCCTACTTGTGATCTCTGTCTGTCAAATAAATAAATAAAATATTAAAAAAAAAAAGACTCAATACATGTGTGACTGTTCAAGATGAGAGAGAAATTTGTCAGGGGAATTATTCAGAGAAACTCCTCTCCACTGAGCAACTGTTCCTCAAGTGATGGATGCAATGTGTCAGAGGCTCTGACGGCTTCGAGTTCTCCAAACCCAAAGTAAGGAGGGGTAAATTAGATACATTAATCATCAAAGAAAGAAAGAGAGAGAGAGAGAGAGAGAAAGAGGAAAGAAAGGAAAGGAAAGGAAAAGGAAGGAAGAAAAAGAAAGGCTTTTAATGCACTAACAAGGAAGTTTTTAAACATTGAGTGATTGTTTTCTCAAAAAGAGGCTCTAAAGAATAGTGGTTCTGTGGCCAAACCTCCTGGTGTTCTAGCTCTGCCACCATTTTCCTACTCTCAGCATGCCTCAGTTTGCTTATCTGCAAAATGGGGATAACAAGATTGTAAGAAGGATTAAACAAGTTAGTGCATATACTATTACAATTTTTAATGGTAAGAACATAGAGTCCCCCTTGAAGGAGTCCTAAAAATTACTCCTGTTATCCAGAACTGACTATTCTTTCCTGTTTTGTCTTTCTGTTGTTGTTTTAAGATTTATTTATTTATTTGGGAGAGAACGGGAGAGCGAGAGAGAGCAGAAGCACAGGGAGGGAAAGAGGAACTTGAGCAGACTCCCTGCTGAGCTCGGAGCCCAACACCCGGCTTCATCTCAGGACTCTGAGATCATGACCTGAGGCAAAACCATGAGTCCAATGCTTAACTGACTGCACCACCCAGGGGCCCTTCTTTCTTAAGTGCCTAGCGATTTCCTGCCTTGGGACCTGGGCCCTTGCTATATCACCTTTCCAGAAACCTATTCCCCAGTCTTGGGCATGGCAGAGCCCCTCCAACCCTTGAGTTCTTGGGTCAGAGGTCATCTCTTCAGAGAGGCCTTTTCTAACGCAGCCCGTCCTCCATCCTTGGCTACTGTGTCCTCCATTCCCTGTGTTTATTCTCTTCATGGAATCGATCACGTTCTGAAATCACCTTGTTTACTTCTCTGTTGGTTGTCTTCTGTCCCTGGTACTGCTGCTCCCCAGGGGCAACCCCTAAGACATCCTGAAAGCCTAGGGCAGTGATCATGAAGCTTCACATGAACCTCTTGCAAGGGTCTTGTGAGGTCAAAACTCTTTATACTAACACTTGATTCGCTTTGCACTGACACGTGTGGACTCTTGCACTGATGGTGCGAAGACAAGGATGGGCGAGACTACTGGCACTTGGCATGACTCAAGGCCTTGGCACCAGCCGTACCAGCCGTACCACCTTATCCCTCACCACTGCGCCCTCACGCGAAACAATAAAAGTCGGTTTCACTTAGATGTCGCTTAACAGTGCCCTCGAAGGAACCCTCACAATGGTCCCTTTCATTGGGACCCTTGAGCACAGGACTTTTCAGGAGCACAGGACTTGAGCACAGGACTTTTCAGGAGCCTGGGTCATACAAAGTGCAGAGAGCACAGGGGCACGCACTGACATATGCCGGCAGGCACCTCGAGCAAGAGCTCGCCCCGCAGCGAGCTGTGAGCCGCAGTAAACCACAGTGGTCCTGGGACACCACTGATTCTTTTTTTTTTTTTTTTTTTTTTTTGCTAAAGATTTCATTTATTTACTTGACAGACAGAGATCACAAGTAGGCAGAGAGTCAGGCAGAGAGACAGAGAGAGAGGAGGAAGCAGGCTCCCTGCCAAGCAGAGAGGCCGACGACGCGGGGCTCGATCCCAGGACCCTGAGATCATGACCTGAGCTGAAGGCAAAGGCTTTAACCCACTGAGCCACCCAGGCACCCCGACACCACTGATTCTTGAAAGAGCAGTGATGGACTGTGGATGGGAGCACAAACGGAAGACTTGGTTTTGAGGGCTCACTGCTTAGGGCTGATCGCATCTAATAGGGGACCAGCACTGTTTTACCCACTGTGTTACCAGCACAGTGTTACCCGCTGGCAACAGACACGTTTTCCGCTCTCAGGAAGCATCAGAGAGAATAAATCGTGGCAGGCAGGATGGAGATTTGCTTCGTCCTTGAAGCGAGAGGCTGGGAGGAGAAAGAGAGGTGAAAAGGAAACCATTTAGGAAACGCTTTCAGTACAGTAACCTCTCTGCAAACCACTGTTGTTTATTATTAGCAAAGCAGAGAGAAGGGTTATCGGCTCTGAGCCAAAACGGAGAAACAATCTTCTAAAACTGTGACCCTGACAGGTTTTTTCAGCAGAAGGAGATTCGGCATCCATGGATGCTTTAAGGATCTTGCTTTTCTCCTTTTATAGAGGAGCCTTGCTCATCCAGAGAAGCTCCAGCATGAGAACATTTACAGGTAACTGGGAAGCAGCTGTCGCAGATACCCTGATTACAAATTCTGTCTGATTTACAAGGAGAATGATGATTAACTTTTCACCCTTGTGCCATACACCTTGTTCATTGCCAAAGTCACTTAAGTTCAGGCTGCGATCACAAATCTTATACTTTTAAAATAACGCTCTTAAACTCCTCCTGAATTTTTCTTCCCCCAAAGATTTTCGCCACAACCACAGTTTAAACAAGTCGTCCCTGCTTTCTCCCCTCTGTGTCCTGACTGTGCATTCATTCCGCGTTGACCTGGAGTCTGGGTCTGGTCCCTCCGCACCAGGGCTCTGAGGCATACACGCTGGAGAAGACAAACCTCCTTTTCACAGGCTGAGGGCAGAAAACTGCATTCCTTCAATCTTAGGTCCGACAGTTTGTTCTCCAACCCAAAAAAAAGCAAAGGTCTCAGAAAAGCAGAAAGAAGATTTTAAGTTTTTAACCAAATGCGTGACTTTAGAAATTATGCCTTGAGATTTTAAAACCAAATGTAGAACTAATGTAAATTTGAGTAACCAATCTAGGACAGCCCAAATGTCCTGCATTAGGAATAATATTAGAAATCCTAGAAACTAGGGGCGCTTGACTGGCTTAGCCAGAAGAACATGTAACTCTTGATCTCAGGGTTTTGAGTTCAAACCCCACACTGGGTGTAGAAATGACTTAAAAAATAAATAAACTTAAAAAAAAAAAAAAGGTAGAAAATGGGCCAAAGAAATGTCTCTCTTGCTCACTCCCTTTCTCCTTATTTATTTATTATTTTATTTATTTATTTATTTTTATTATTTATTTATTTATTAATCACATTTCTTTTTTGTTATTCTTTTTAACTTCACTGAGAAGTTCTGCGAACGGCTTCATCGGTTCCCTGCTCCTGAGCTATTCTGCTTCTCATAGGATGCTGACTTACATCCTTTCTGGCTCCAAGTCCACATCTCGGACAAAGAGTGTGGCCCTTCTCCTGGTCCTACTCCTTCCACCTGGAGTGCCGTCCAAAGCCCCCCGGAAGCCACAAGATCACCTGGTCCAATAATATCTTAAAATCTAATGGTTCTATATTCTACTCTATTCTCAGCAGTATTTTAAAGCAATAAAATATGGTTTGAATACAGCATTTTTACTGTTTGGGTAAATGTACGGAAAACAAAAGTGTCTTTTTTATAGTCTTATGTTAATCCTCACTGGTGGAAATGTTTCTCGAGCACTTGGCAAGAATGTGTGTTCTGTGCTGGCTGAGTGCAGGGCCCTCCTAGCCCTATCAGACAAGCTGGCTAACTTTCAGGCTATTTGTTTCGTCATTCTGATAGAGCTGTGTAAAATTTTTCACTTTTCCTTTTTAAATTTTTTTTAAGATTTTATTTATTTATTTGACAGACAAAGATCACAAGTAGGAGAGATGCAGACAGAGAGAGAGAGAGGAGGAAGCAGGCTCCCCGCTGAAGTAGAGAGCCTGATGCAGGGTTCGATCCCAGGACCCTGGGACCATGACCTGAGCCAAAAGCAGAGGCTTTAACCCACTGAGCCACCCAGGCGCCCCCAATTTTCCTTTTAATTTTATGATGTTTGTTATGTTGTTCGTAATTGTTTGTGGTCTTGGTGGATTTCCTTTTTAAAAAGCTTTCCTTGATCCTGTTAATACTTTTTTTTTTTAAAGGTTTTTATTTTATTTATTTGACAGACAGAGATCACAAGTAGGCAGAGAGGCAGGCAGAGAGAGAGAGAGGAGGAAGCAGGCTCCCCGCTGAGCAGAGAGCCCGATGCGGGACTCGATCCCAGGACCCTGAGATCATGACCTGAGCCGAAGGCAGAGGCTCAACCCACTGAGCCACCCAGGCGCCCCACTTTTTTGTTTTTTTGCCTTAAATTCTAATTTGTCTAAGATGCTATTACCAACCTGAATTGCTTTTCCCTTCTTTCTCTTTTTAGAAAAGTCTCTCTTCTCTCTCTCTTTCTCTCCATTTCTCTCTCTATTTTTTAAAGATTTTACTTATTTATTTGTCAGAGAGAGAGCAGAAGCAGGGGGAGCAGCAGGCAGAGGGAGAAGCAGGTTTCTCACTGAGAAAGGAGCCACATGTGTGACTCGATGCCAGGACCCTGGGATCATGACTTGAGCCGAAGGCAGATGCTTAACCAACTGAGCCACCCAGGCGTCTCTTTAGGAAAGTCTCTTACAAAAAATACATACAGTTGACCCTTAAACAACACAGGGTTAGGGGTGCTGACTTCCCATCTAGCCAAAATTCCACAGGTAATTTTTGACTCCCCCAAAACTTAACTACTAATGGCCTCCTATTGACCAGAAACCTTACTGATAACATAGTTGATTAACACATATTTTATACATTATAGATATTATATGCTGTATTCTTACAATAATACCTAACCTTTTCTTAATTTTTTTGGTATTTCTAGGCTCTGCTGTTCATCTACAAGTTTTTTCAAATTGTCACAAATCTCCAAAAATTTTCCAATATATTAACTAAAAAAAAAAATCTGCATATATAAAAAAGATATATATGTCCCTACTGTTCACCACAGCATTATTTACAATTGCCAAGATCTAGAAGCAACCTAAGAGCCCATCAATAGATGAATGGATAAAGATATATGGTGTACACACACACACACACACACACACACACACCCCAGAATAATACTCAGGCATAAAAAAGAACGAGATTTTTGCCATTTGGGACAACATGGATGAACCTAGAGGAAAATGTGCTAAGTGAGGTAAGTCAGCCAGAGAAAGAAAAATACCATATGACTTCACTTACCTGTGGGATGGAAAAAACAAAACCCTCAAAAACAGATCCGTAAATGCAGACAACTGGTGGTTGCCAGAGGGAAGAAGGTTTGGGGATGGGCAAAAAGGTGAGGGGGATTAAAGGTACTGATATCCAGTTATAAAATAAATACATCACAGAATTAAAAATACAGCATAGAGAATATATTCAGTAACATTGTACGGTGACTACACTTACTGTGGTGAGCACTGTTTAATAGATAGGATTGTTGAATTGCACCTGAAACTAGTATTAACATTGCAGGTCAACTACAATTTAAAAAACCCTACATATAGGGGATGCCTGGGTGGCTCAGTCAGTTAAGTGTCTGTCTTTGGCTCACGTCATGGTCCTGGGTTCCTGGGATCGAGTCCCGCATCGGGCTTCTTGCTTAGTGGGGAGCCTACTTTTCCCTCTCTATCTGCTGCCTCCCCCAACTTATGCTCACTCTTTGTCAAATAAATAATCTTAAAAAACAACGACAACAACAAACCCATGGATAAGTGGATCCACGTAGTTCAAACCTATGTTGTTCAAGGGTCAACTGTAGTTAGATTTTGTTTATCTATCTGAAGTCTTTGCGTTTAACAAAGTGAATTTAATGTGACTAATGCAGTCATGATTACGGATATATCTGAATGGAATTACTCTATAACATCTTGTGTTTTCTCTCTGCTAAACTTTGTCTTTTCTTTTTTTTTCCGGGCTTTTCAACTTTCTGCTGAAAGAAATGATCTGGATGCCTTTTTCCAAACTCCTGCCCTGAGGAAAAAAACCCAGGCGCTCCCAACACGCATGTACATTTTCAAAGTGAATGGACAGATTGAGCCACTTCTCCATGCCCCCTGCTTCACCTCTGTGAAGTCTGCAAATCTGTCCGCAGATGGGTTCCGTGCCGATGGGTTCTGATTCCTCATCTGCCCCCTGTTTCTGGCCCATCCAGAATGGAAGGGAGAAAGACAGACAGAAGGAAAGACAGGGAGGCAGGGAGGGTAATGCATGAGAAGCTCCTGCTGTTTTTATGGGGCAATTCAGCCCTGAATTTTATTTTATTTATTTTTTAAAAGATTTTATTTATTTGACAGAGATCACAAGTAGGCAGAGAGGCAGGCAGAGAGGCAGAGAGAGGGGGAGGAGGAAGCAGGCTTCCTGCTGAGCAGAGAGCCCATGCTGGGGCTTGATTCCAGGACCCTGAGATCATGACCTGAGCCGAAGGCAGAGGCTTTAACCTAAGCCACCCAGGTGCCCCTCAGCCCTGAATTTTAACAAGAGCTCTCTTATTCCTCCTCCTCTCCCTCTGCTTTCCCTTCTCTAAGGCGACAGGGAGGTTCGGGCGGATTCTTCCCGGAATGAGTAAGAACTGCTATAAAGCGAGGCATTTATTCAGCCTGACTCGATCTGCAGCAGTCAGTAAAACAGGTCCCTTTCTCTGAGAAGCTCACACCCTGGCAGGAGGGGGCAAGAGGAAACAATATCTGAGCACATGGAGACGGTACAATGTAAAGATACAGGCTCAGTGGAACACAGAAAAAGCAGAGCAGGGTTAGGGAGATTTCAGAGTGCGGGGAGGGAGGGTGAGTTCACTGCTATCACGAGATCAGGATAAGCCCCTTGGAAAATGTGAGGTTTTGAGGGAAGTCTAGCATGGAGGGAGAGTTAGCCACACGCCCATTCGGAAAGAGCTTTCCCTGTGGAGCCTGAGCAAATCCCCCAAGGTGGAAGCATGGCTGGAGTGTGAAGCCACAGCATGAAGACCTGGTGGCGGGGGCAGAGGAGGTGGCCAAGGGTGAGAGAGGAGCTCCCCCAACTGTAAGGCCTGAGCCTGCTGGGAGGATTTGACTCTTTGAGTACAATGGGGACACCATTACCGGTTTCTGGTTTCGAGCAGAGACCTGACCAGGCAGGCCAACGCTGGCTGCTGCACCATGAACTGTGAACCCTTCGGGTAAAAGTGGGGAGATCCTTTCAGAGACCATCACAGTAGCAGTGGAGATGGTATGAAGAGGTTGGATTCTGGATGTTTGGAAGGCAGAGCCAAGCATCCTGCCAGGGTGGGTGAGAAGGTAAGAAAAGAGAAATGTCAATAACAACGTCAAGATCTTTCATCTGAGCAAATGTTAAGAATATGTTGTGGATGAAGGGGTTTGGGGTCGGGGAAGAGCAGTTCAGTCTGAGAGATCTATTAGACCTCCTGCTGGAGACACTGAGTAGGCCATCAGAGTAGTGAGTTGTATATAAGAAGCCCCAATCTTATTGCCCTATGGTCTTCTTATCCCTCCACTAAACTCCACGGCTCTAGTGGGCCGGAGAGGTCTGAGAATTCAAAGGCCCTAACATTTGACCTGTTTTAAGCCACGTAACTTAGAGGCCAGTCCGAGTGAACCACAAAGTTCCTCATAATCAAATCACTTTGTGGCCCAAACTCTGGCAATTTCTCTCCAGATGGGGAGAAGCAATCCTCCAACTGTTTGAAAATGAATTTTTTACTCCTAATCCATTGAAGAGTAATACTCTGTAACATACAAAGACAAATGACTATCCTTCATGGTAACACTGAAGTGCTATAAAATCTCTCAGTACTACTCAACTTATGTACTTACGTTGTTTGAACAGGTAAGAAACTGTTCATGGACAGACACTGGTCCATACCTTAAGTGGCACTAGTCCAGGGAACTGTTATCAGCTGCATGACCCCATTGTTTGTAAACCCTGCCGTGGTCATTCTTTGAGTGAACTCCATGTCTAGCAGGTTCCCGAGGAGCAACTTGACTTCCTTTGGCTTCTCTGACCCGTTAGCGTGGGGGAGATTTAAACCGCTCCACTTGGACCTTCACACCAGGAAGGAGGGTGAGGCCAAGGTTGGCATCAGAATGGAGACAAACATGATGACATTTGAGAACCCATGATGACAGGCCTTGTCATACTTCTGTGGGGCCACACTGTGCAGTGTCGGGGGAAGAAAGGACAAAAGTTGTAGCCCACAGTTTCCTCAGCAAAATCCCTGAGTTTCAGAACAGTATTGAGCTTTCCAGAGGTAAGAGAGAGCCACAAGCTTGCCATCCCTGAGAGGATCGCTATTTGACTCCAGGCTTTGGAGACCCTCATGGTATTCTTTATTTCAGAAAAATGGTCCGATGTTTGGCTGAAGAGTCTTCCATGACAATAACTTCATTTCCTCCCAGCACACAGGCTTCACTAATATCCACAGTCCTATGTGTGTGGGCAGTGGGAGGCCCTGGAGTGAAACTCCATTCTCCTGTGATTTTATGGAAGTCTTGGAGGATTACTAGAGTAAGTTTTCCTTGGTCCTCTTACAGAATATCTATAGAACCTTCACACTGATGTCCAGTACCAAGATAGAGCCATGACCTTTAAGTCATTGGTGATAGTACTTTCTTGACCTACCAACTCAACTTGAAGAACTGGGGGAAACACTGGGAATGAGGTAGTTACTGAGAAAGTGTAAGGCTGGGGCTGGGGCAAGGGGAGTATTGGGTAATTTGGGATGATCAAAATCAAGGAGCAAAAAGGGGACAGTGGAGGGCCAGGCAGACGACCTCCCACTTAACTGGAAAGTTTGTTCCTGTCAGAACTGGTTCAGTCACCCCCAAGGCACCAATAGCTCCAGGTGTGGACTCCATCTCTACCAAACAATTTCTTCTCTCCCAACCCCCTGGCCCCCAGTGTTTCATGTTCTATGGACTGCAAACATGGCTGGGGTCAGCCTAGCAACAACTCTAGTTTTGTCCTTAACCAGCTACATTCACTTGTTGCTTCCTGGGTTTCAAAGTCTAACAGAGCAAGTCCTCCATTTCTGCCCCCTTTCACCCTCAAATTCTCATTGGTATTCCTTCAGCAGCAAGTAGCAATTAAAAGTGGCTTAACGTAATAAGGGTTTACTTTTCATCTAGAACTAGAAGCCTGGAAATAGGCACATGATGGCCTTGTTTTAGCAGCTCAGCACTTTCAAATCAGGTTCTCTTCCCTTCTGCTCTACGAATTAGGACAAGTCTGGACATCCACAGCTACATTCAAGGCAGGAAAAGGCAATGCTGGCCACATCTGCCCCTTTTAGCAGGAAAACAAAAAATGCCCCAGAAATCCTCAGCGACCTCCAATTATGTATCACTGGCAAGATCTTACACGACTATCCCTAACTATGTGGCAATATGGTGAAAAGAAAAGTTAGCATTTCTACCCTCTGGAGTAAAAGCAAGGAATAGGAATGGGTATTTGGTTAGGAAACCATGTTTCCACAGAATTTTTGCCCATTTTTCCCCCCTGTGTAACTTTTTGTTAAATTGTATAAAACATTCTGATTCTAGCAAATAGTCAGTGAGCCCCTCCATGATGCTCTAAGAACTCTAGTTCAAAGATGTTAGTCTTGGGGCGCCTGGGTGGCTCAGTGGGTTAAAGCCTCTGCCTTTGGTTCAGGTCATGATCCCAGGGTCCTGGGATTGAGCCCCGTATCAGGTTCTCTGCTCAGCAGGGAGCCTGCTTCCTCCTCTCTCTCTCTGCCTGCCTTTCTTCCTACTTGTGATCTCTGTCTGTCAAATAAAATAAATAAAATCTTTAAAAAAAAAAAAAAAGATGTTAGTCTTCCTTCTAAACTCCAGGCAGGGAAAGACCTGGCAAGTCTGATCATTCCAATGGTAAATCCCAATTTTGGAGACCCCAAATCTCAACAGACTAATTTATTTTGAGCCTCCCATGTCCTGGTAAGACCTTTCCCCATCACTCTTCTGTACCAAACCTCCAACACTAATTTTAAATTGAGAGGAGAACTGAGAAAATAGGAAACTGACTTTGGGGAGTGCAAGAACAAACAGGAAAAGGAAAATGAAAACATTTGGTTGGTACAGATCATTTGATTGTAAAATAAAAAATACTTTTGGGTGCCTGAGTGGCTTAGTCAGTAACGTGTCTGATTCTTGATTTTGATTCAGATCATGATCTCAGGGTCATGGGATTGAGCCCCGTGTTCGGGCTCCATGCTGGGAATGGAGCCTGCTTAAGATTCTCTCTCTCCCTCTCCCTCTCCCAGCTCTGTCCCTCCCCAACCCTTGTTCTCTGTCTCAGAAAAAAACAAAAGAACAAAACAAAAAAGAAAAATTAATTTTTATGGGTAATAAAAATTAAACATTTAGAAATGCATATGAACCTGTATCTGCTCTAAAAAAATGAAGTCCTTGGGGGGTGGGGAAGGAAGGCATAATCCTGACTGGTTAAATAAATAAGCAGGCTTGTTCTTGGGGTATACATAGTATTTATGAGATTTTTAATTAAATAGAAAAATGTGAATTACTATGGTTTCAGTGATGTGCTCTTTTCCAAATTGGATACAGCATATCAAAAAATATCCCTCTGTAAATAATTTGGTGAATTGGCAATAATTTACCTCCCAATGACTTTCTTATGAAGTGTGAAGCAATTTTTTAAAAATGATTTTATTTATTTGACAGACACAGATCACAAGTAGACAGAGAGGCAGGCAGAGAGAGAGAGGAAGGGAAGCAGGCTCCTCGACAAGAAAAGAGCCAGATGCGGGGCTTGATCCCAGAACCTTGGGATCATGACCTGAGCCGAAGGCAGAGCCTTTAACCCACTGAGCCACCCAGGCACCTCATGAAGTGTGAAGCAATTTTGATAAATCAAATGAAATTGTATGTCCTCTAACATAACAAATATGAACATAAATTACATTTAATGTTTTGCATATACTTTCTAAAAACAATCCACCAGTTAAAAAAAAAAAAAATTCACATGAACAAGGAGACTTCTTAAAAGGATCAAACAAGGGGCACCTGGGTGGCTCGGTGGGTTGAGCTGCTGCCTTCGGCTCCGGTCATGGTCTCAGGGTCCTGGGATCGAGTCCCGAGTCGGGCTCTCTGCTCAGCAGGGAGCCTGCTTCCCTCTCTCTCTCTCTGGCTGCCTCTCTGTCTACTTGTGATTTCTCTCTGTCAAATAGATAAATAAAATCTTAAAAAAAAAAAAAAGGATCAAACAAAACCTACCTTATTTAATCAAACCTGTTCTCAACATAAACAAAGGAGAAATTATCATTTCAAGCTGAAAAAGCAGAACCAGGGGTTTTGGGAGATAAAGAGTCCCTTGGAAATCACTTGGATCAAAGCCCTCATTTTGTAGACGAAGAAACAAGAACCAAGAGTCAAGCAATATAGCCCAAAGCCAAAGTCTATTGGCATGATGGCAGAGTCTGGACCAGAAGCCATAATCCCGATGTCCAGGCTCACCCGTTCCACTGTGCCATACTAGCTCCCAGCCTAAGACTGGTCTTTTTCTTGGCGGGGTTACCTTGCAGCCATAGAAACCAAAAAATGCACAACTAAGCATCCCCTAGTGGGTTTGCAAACTTTTTTTTTTTTTCAAAGTATGCTGGCAGTTGGCAAAAGTAACTGTTGATCTTATTAATAGCAACCCATATTTCAAAAATACCTTCAGAAGCAAAAAAGGAAATGTCTTTGTCGGACAAAAGATCATCCCTGCTTACAGAAAGAAGCATGTACTCTACTTGCAGGGGGTACACAGCTTTATTTGGTGTTTTCCAATTTTACTTATAATAAATTACCGTTATGGTTGAAGCCTTAGACACACACAAAAAGCCCCCCGCTCATAAGCACTCGATATCACGTGCTGCAATAGCCACAGAATTGTCGGTACTCGAAGATTCCATGTCCTCTCGCACGCTGGCTCGACCCTCTCCCATCTGCGTTGGCTACCATCACTCCGCGGAAACCGCTTTCCTAAGATGGACAGCGGATGGCCAGCAAACGCAGTGGTTATCTTTCTGTAACATCTATGTTCACCTCTCCGCAGTGCCGTCCCATTTGTCCACCTCCTCTCCCACTCTTATCCTCGGCTTCCTCCTATGTCTTTTTCTTTTCAGAATTATTTTCCTCCACCGGTGTATGCCGGAGCTCCTCAAGGCTTGGCCGTAAACGGTCTTCTTGTTTCGTACATGCTTCCTAGGTGAGCCCATCCTGATCGGTGTTTTCATCCGTATCATTCATACCCCGTGAGCTCCCCTCATACTATCTCCATTCCAACTAAAACATTTCCTGACTTCTAGACCTGTGTATCTGATATTTGACTAACATTTTAAAAAAAGATTTTATTTATTTATTTGACAGAGATCACAAGACAGAGAGGCAGGCAGAGAGAGAGGAGGAAGCAGGCTCCCCACAGAGCAGAGAGCCTGATGCGGGGCTCGATCCCCGAACCCCACAATCATGACCTGAGCCAAAGGCAGAGGCTTAACCCACTGAGCCACCCAGGTGCCCCTTGATTAGCATTTTTAACTGGATGTCTCAAAGACAACTCGAAACCAAGATGACAGTGTATGAACTCATCCTCCTCCTCCTTCCCATGCCACACCTTGCCTTGTATTTCTTTTTTTTTCTTTTTTTTTTTTTTTTTAGATTTTATTTATTTGACAGAGAGAGACACAGCGAGAGAGGGAACTCAAGCAGGGAGAGTGGAAGAGGGAGAAGCAGGCTCCCCGCCGAGCAGGGAGCCCGATGCGGGGCTCGATCCCAGAACCCTGGGATCATGGCCCCAACCGAAGGCAGAAGCCCAACCCACTGAGCCACCCAGGCGCCCCCTTGTCTTGTATTTCTTGTTTCACAGAAGGCACCATTCTGTCTCAGCAACACCAACCAGACCCAATAATCGGTGATTCCTGACTTCACCTCTCCCATGCCCTCTATTTTCAATCCATCTCCAGCCAGGTTGATGCCATCTACTAAATTCTCCTGGATCTGTCCACGTCTATCATCTCACTGCCACCAGCCCTTCAAGCTATCACATCTCGGTACATTGCCTTCCAGCTGGTCTCCTAGCATCCCTCTGGTTCTCCTTCATTAGTTTCAAAACAAAGGGGTTGACTGCGACAATACTCAGAACACCCCCTCTTGCTCAGACTAGATTCCTAACATGGGCTGCAAGGTGTTCTATGGTCCAGAGGTCAGCCTTCCTTTCCAGGCTCATGCCACACCGTACCTCCCCTTCCTGAAATGTAGCCTCTCTACTGCATCCCGTTTGTAGTTCGGCTCATCATAATTCCTCCAACCCAGGGGCCTTTGCATGTGCTATTCCTTTTTACCAGAATGCAATCCCCTCCCTCTACATATCTAACTTCCATAAATCCATCAGAGCTCAGCTCAGTCGGCTTTTCTTCATGGGCACCCTCACAGCCAGCCAATTCTGGACCAGATTCTTGTTATATGCTCTAGAGAAGTACGTGTTTAGCATTTATCTGAATTTGTCATCATAAACTCACTTCGTTTTCATTGAATGCCTTATTTTTACACTTGATCTTAGCCAAAAGGCCGAGAAGCGATTGAATGCCTTATTTTTAATGTCTTTTTTTATTTAATTAATATTTTCTCTGCTAGAAAGTATAGCAAGTAAATCCAGTTCAAGTTTTGGACTAGAAATGCCAACAGAATGTATCAAATAAATCTCGTCTCCATTCTTTCTATCAGACATTCACCTTTGGCCATTCTGTATATTCATTCACCCAACAACTACTTACTGATGGAGTCAGTGGAATTCTTGATTAATGCTATTGCTTTTATTTTTTTAAAAAGATTTTATTTATTGGTCAGAGAGAGAGAGAGAGAGAGAGAGCACAAGCAGGCAGAGTGGCAGGCAGAGGCAGAGAGAGAAGCAAGCTCCCTGCCAAGCAAGGAGCCTGCTGTGGGACTCGATCCCAGGACCCTGGCTTAACCAACTGAGCCACCCAGGCATCCCAGTGCTGTTGCTTTAAAAAACAAAACAAAACAAAAAACTAGTAACTTATAAAATGACAAGGTTTAAAAAGCATTTTTAAAAATGAAACAGGAGAGGGGCACCTGGGTGGCTCAGTTGGTTAAGGGGCTGCCTTTGGCTCAGGTCATGATCTTGGGGTCCTGGGATTAAGCCCTGCATTGGGCTCTCCGCTGAGCGATGAGTCTGCTTCTCTCTCTGCCTCTGTG
Source organism: Mustela putorius furo (assembly GCF_011764305.1). Classification (NCBI taxonomy): domain Eukaryota; kingdom Metazoa; phylum Chordata; class Mammalia; order Carnivora; family Mustelidae; genus Mustela; species Mustela putorius. The sequence continues at coordinate 43,256,123 of NW_025422368.1, read as the reverse complement.
ATCCCTCTCTCTCTGTGATTGCTTTTGCTCTCTCAAATAAAATCTTTAAAAAATAAAAAAAATAAAAAGTAAGTAAAAATGAAACAGGAGAAAGCCTGTTTCATTTCAGAGACAGAGTTCTCCTTTAAGGTATATTATTTTTTTTTAGATTTTATTTATTTATTTTAGAGAGAGAGAGCATGATTGGGGGTAGGGGTAGAGGGAGGGAATCCCAAGCATGGGACTGATTCCCCACTAAGCATGGAGCCCGGCACTGGGCTCCATCTCAGGACTCCAAGATCAGGATCTGAGCAGAAATCAAGAGTCAGATACTTAACTGACTGAGCCACCCAGGCACCCCATGTTATGACTATTTTTAAAAGATTTCATTTTTTAAAGTAATCTCTATACCCAACACTGGGCTCGAACCCACAACCCCAAGATCAAGAGTCACATGCTCCTCTGACTGAGCCAGCCAGGTGCCCCTGTGTTAAATTTAAAGTAGCATGAAAATTTTGTATTAGATTCTGCATTTTTGGGAGCTGGACAGGCCAGCATTACCACTGCAAACACACACAGATGCTCTCCTTCTTTCACCGGTTCTATAAAGTTCTGACACACAATATGAAAGTAAAAATAACAGGTTCTCTTTATTTGTAACAGGTAAAAACTGAAGTTCGGCCATTTAACACAGAATTAAAAACAAGTACAGTTACATCTGTAACAAAAAGACAGTGAGGGTTCCTCCACAGCACAGTTTCTGTGGCTGCGCCCAGTTATTCCTCCAGGAATTTCCTTTTCAATGGGAAGATCATCTTCAGGGCAAAAACTGTTGATGAGACTCCAGTTCCAGTGGTAGGAATTTTATTCATTTTTATATACACATACCCTGACCCGATCTTGCTCTAACCTTTTTATTGCCTTCCTACTGACATCAGTCATTTATTATAAGCCTCCCCAATATGATTATACCCCCAAGTATTTACAGTTAAAAAGAATTTCCGCAAAACACAAATCAACTCAGTTGTTCATATGCAGAAGTCACGTAATCCTTGCTGCATGGAAATACTTTTCTCCAGCTTTAGGGAAATAATTATATGTTAATTTAAACACATCCAGAGAACATTTCTTAGACAAACATAATGCCTGAGGCTCATCTGGTAAGAAAGATAGCTTCCTAGTTCTTAGCACAATAAAGTATATCTTTAGAAACTGAGAAGAATCAAAGAATATTTAAAACAAAAACAGAAAATCATACACACTAGTCACTTGACAATTGACCGATACCTTGAAATTCTGTCAAAACAGATTTTCAGTGAGGTTTTTCATTTCAAACAGGCCAGGGGAAAAAAATCCTAAAAGGTATATGTAACATTTTTAAAAGAGTTATTTATTACAAGAGGGACCGTTGCAGTCAATTTATTGTGCGAAGTTACCAACAACAGCTTTTAATGCTCAACTGTGAAGAAGCTGGAAGGCAGAAACACATTTTGCAAGGAAATGTGTGGCGCACTACATTGCCTTCGGTCGAAACCCTGTATTTCCCTTGTAAGCTAATTTTAAAAAATTATCCCCTTAATAACTAATGGAACTGGTTAAATATTGACTATTTTTCTACTGCTCTTTAAAAGCTTTCCACACATTTTCACCATGTTTCTGCTTAATGTTTGAATAGTATTTGCCCTGACTTTTGCAATGACAATTTTCCTCAGCCACCTTAGAAAGAGAATTCACTATAAAGCTTTCAGCGTCAGAGAAAGCTCCATGCCGGCCTCCAGTGTGGAAGGGAGGGTGACAGCAAGGAGGTGACAGCAAGAAGTTACCAAAAGGAAATGCTCAAAGAGGCCAAGAGAACAAATGGGATAAGACACTTGCTCAGTTCCATCCACCGTCTCCTCTTCTGTTTTTTTAACATCCGATACAGTTTCTAGAGTTCACTGAAAGCTCAGAAACAAGAGAATACTAATAGCAACTGCAGTTTTCTGGATAACGTGTAACTTCTATCCATTTTCTCTGAAAAAAAAAATGGTACTTTTAGATTTGGATTTTTTCTTATGGGCTTCTTTCCTATGCTTTGCTTTCTATAAATGCTATTTCATTCCCGTTAGTGAAATAAGCAGGAAGTTACACTAGACAAACTAAAATAGAAATGCTAGATTTAAATTCTGACTTGAACACTTTGGCTGAAATTATAAAAGAGCTCACACTGGGGTCAACCTATAAGTAAGCAGAGGAGTCCTTGCTGTCCTTCCTTAGAAGGGTCTGAACACTTACAAACCACGACACATGTGTAGTGCGGTGATCTGGACCCCTCTGTCCCTATTATAGAACTTTAATTTCATGTATTTCATTTGGTATAATCAAATCATCCCACAGACTTCATATAACCAGTCCTGGAAAAGAAGCATGAGCCATGGTCTTAGAGGTATTCTAAAAGAGAAAGTCCTATTTATGAATAAAATTTCCTTTGTGTTACATCTTGCAAACCATCATTCACTGAATTTTGATATACAAATTTTTCCTCTTCTATGAAAAGTAACTTGCATACTCAATTAACATTTTTTAAAAATCTTCCTGGGGTGACTTTCTCTTCTCCGCCAAAACCTAATTATGGACGCTGTACCAATTTACTCTTACTTCCTTCCTGTTCACTGAGTTTAAAATGGGTATAGGCGAGAATGCCAAATAATGTGCATAACATGCCGAGACCCTGATTAATTGACAATGGATCCTTAAATAAAACATAGCCTCCAAATAAAGTAATGCAGAACTTGAAGTGTCCAAACATGTTATAGCTGACGTTTTTGGCTAAGGATCAACAAAACCAACAAGGTAGATTGAGACAGCCACACACTCACACACACACTGAGAAGGGAAAGCAAGCTAGGTGTTACATTCACACGGGCGCGCACACATTTGTGTGAAGCAAAGCCTTCCCGTGGCTGGAGAACTGCATGAAGCACGGACTGATTCACACCCCCAACCTCTCCACCCCCGCCCCCATACAGGAAACAAGGACTTTGGCCTCGTCAATCCCAGGCTTCAGCAACAGGGACCCGAGACTGCCTCAACCACCTCGACTATCTCTCTCCAGAGCAAAGGGGCTTTGCTATAAGGCTGGAAAGGAATTGGGAACAAGGTATAGAGAAGCTATTTTGCCCAGCAACTTATGACTATGTTTTACAGTGCTCTTTCTAATAAACTTCCCCTGGCAAATGCGGGAGATGCGCGTGGCAGCAGAGGGCAGACTCAAGGTAAACACACCCAGCAGGGCTCTGTTTGGGAGGGAAACGCAGGGGCCCATGCTACCTGCGCGTGTCCCCTCACGTCATCAGGCATAACATTTACCTTCACTGCGGGATCATTCTTCCCATCCTGCAACTGTTAGGGCCCAAGGATTTCAAATAACTTAGATCACCGCGTTGGGAAGTGGCAGAGTTGGAGTCCAGACGGGACGGGTCTATTTAAGTCCAACTCCACGTTCCAGTCTGGGGTGCGGCCAGCAGTAACATGCCACCAGATTCAGGCTTTCCAGATCTCTGTGCTGAAGATAGACTAAACACGTACCATACCTTCAAAAATCAGGCTTTCCATATTTTACACGTTTTTCCACATAAATCAGGACTTCACTATGTTTTCAGATGTCTACTGTGTAGCCGGCTATTCTTCCAGTAACGCTATTCGAAATAGCTACCAGGGGCGCCTGGGTGGCTCAGTCGGTTGAGCGTCTGCCTTCTGTTCAGGTCTTGATCCCAGGGTCGTGGGCTCAAACCCAAAGTGGAGTCAGGCTCTCTGCTCAGTGGGAGGCCTGCTTCTCTATCCCCTTCTGGTTGCTGCGCACCACCCCCCACTGGCTTGTGCGCTCTAGTGCTCACTCTCTGTCAAATAAAATTTTAAAAATCTAAAAAAAGAAAGAAAAGAAACAGCTGCCACTCTGTGCCTCAGCTTCCCTGCCTGTACAATGGAAACTGATAAAAGCGACCTCACGGATTAATTAAGCTAATATACGCACCCCGTGTGTCAGCAGCTGTCAACAGCAGCATTTATGCATGATACACACCTGCCGGGGGCTTGGGGCATCTTCTTGGGGCAACACTCCCCGCACCCCGACCCTGCAGATGTGACCAGCGCTGACTGATGGCAGAGGAGAGTGACAGCTGCAGGGCCGGGCCGGGCCGGGTGTGCACACCTGGGCCTTCTGACCTCTCCGCTCCCGCTCTGTTTTCTGCCGGTTCCTTCCGGGCAGGAGAACGCTGGCCGTGTGACCAGGGGATCTGTGCTCGCCTGACCCACCAGATGGCATTTCCTGAGGGACAGAGGCTCTTCCCCAGGAGCTAATTCTAACCGTTAGGGGACAGGCTTCATTTTCCACGGGGAACTATCTGAAAGCCACTGGTTCTAACACTTCAGTGTTAGAATACTCCTCAGATCATCATGAGATGATCTGTGGAAGACAGTTATGTGAGAGGGAAGGCATATGTAAAGAAAATTCTTCAGTGAGGTAAAAATAATAATAATAATAATAAATTAAAAAAATATATATATACACACACTTTCAATTAAATAAAAAAGGAACACTCTACACCTGGTATTTCCAATTCCCCTCTCTAGTTCCCCTCACTGCCCCAGTCAGGCTTTCCCCCGATGCTCAGAAAGCTCTTGTCAGAACAGCAGCGCCCTCCACCTTCCCAAGACCCCTCCTCAATTCCTGGCCTTCCTCGGCTTGACCTGTCAGTGGCATTCAACATGGCTGACCCCCCTCCTCCTCCCCTACCTTGGTCGCTACTCCACTTAGCCTGTTCCTCTTAGCTCTGGAACAGTCGACACGGACGGGACCCAGGACCCAATCTCTGGGAGGCTCTTCTACTTGTTTACTTGGTAATTGGCCTCCCTGCTTCAAACAGCCTCCACACAGGACACCTGACTGTCCCTGGAACAGGTGCAGCTGAGATCCCGACCTTGAACTCTCAGACTTGCTCTCCGCACAGCTCCCCACCCCCAAACCTCCTTCGGGCTGTTCTACTTCAGCTGCGGCAGTGCCATTCTTTCAGTGCAGTGCTCCTCAGCCGGGGTGACGTTGCCACCAAAGAGGACTAGACATCTTTCGGCTATCATAATTGGGAAAAAGGGGGCGCCACTGGCACCCAGCAGGCAGAAGCCGGGGTGCTGCTGAATATCCTGGAGTGCACCCGACAGGCGTCTGCAAACAAGAACTGTCCAACCCACACGGTCAACTGCACTCATGCTGAAACACCCGCTTCAGGCCGTCCTCAACATCGTAGCCCAGAGTGATCATGTTGGAAGGTAGATAAAAGCTCGTCCCTTCTTTGCTCCGAGTGCCAACAGCTTCCCATCTCAGGTGCAAGCTCTGCTCAGCCCAGCGCCCTGTTCTGCTCAGAGCCTTACTATTCCCCACGCTGCGCTCTCCCTGCTGCAACCTCGAGGCCTCCTGGTTGCTCGTCAGGGCCTCCCTGCGGCTCCCTCTGCCAGGAACACTCTTCATCCTGGTCTGCATGGGGTGGCTTCATTTCCTCCAGGTCTTCACTCCAAAATCCCCTCCCTGTAGATGCCCTCCTGACTCTCCCTGCGAATTTCAACCCAGTCCCCGACATTTCAGATTCTCTTCCCTGCTTTACTTTTTGTCCTTGGCACCTCACAGTATCTGACACTATACATGTATACGTGAATTTTTTTCTTTAGTCTCCCTCACCAGAAAGGAAACCTGGGAGAGCAAGGATTTTTGCTCACCCCTGTATCTCCATGCCCAACATATGGTAGATATTCATCATGGAAGGACTTATTAAGTCAGTGAATGGTTTATAGTGGTTGTTCAATAAACATTGGTTGAGGGGCACCTGGGTGGCTCAGTTGTTAAGGTTGTTGGCCTTTGGCTCAGGTCATGATGCCAGGGTCCTGAGATCGAGCCCTGTATCGGACTCCCTGCTTAGCCAGGAACCTGCCTCTCTCTCTCCCACTCCCCCTGCTTGTGTTCCCTCTCTCACTGTCTTTCTCTGTCAAATAAATATAATCTTAATAATAATAATTTAAAATTTTAAAAAAATATTGGTTGAATGAATGAATGTTCTTAATCAGGGCACAGCACTGGATACCTTGATTCGGCAGCAGGGGACAAGGTCGGGGACTAGACTCTGTGGGTCCAAATCTGGATACCAGACTTCTCAGCCATATGACCTTAAGCATATGACTTAACGTCTCTGCACCTCTGCTTCCTCCTCTGCAAAATATAATGATAGAATTTATCCGACAGAGCTGCTTTGAGAGTCCAATGCCTACTACATCTGAGGCGTTTCTTTCCAACAGAGCCTGGTGCAAGATAAATATTTACTAAATGTAGGGGATTTTTGGTTTTTAAATCATTCTTATTATAACTGTTGTATTTATTGATAGTTGACAAATAGGCTGCTTTTTAACTTTGGTGACATCTCAGCGTTCACTCATTTAAATAGATCAGCACACTTTGGATATGATGTTACTAAACTACCTCTCTGAATTGGGGAAATCCTTCTTTGCCTTTGCTTAAGAGTGGAGAAGGAGTGAAATGAGAAGAGAAACAGAATGACAAGCAAAATGTTACAAATGATTCAGACCTTTGAGGCCTGATTTCATTTCTTGATTGGGAAGTAATACTGAGAAAAACAGGCACACCCATATCCAAATAAGTACAAAACCATGTTCAAAAGTCAGATGTCAATGGTCTGAAGTTATCTTTTGTTTTTGGATTGGCTGTACCTGTACTTTAATACTACAGGGACTGAAAATTGATTAAAAAAAAAAAACCAACAACAACAACAAAACCCAGCATCCATTCCATTATCCACTCAACAAGTATTTATTTAACTCTACTATAGGGCAGGCTTGGTGTTCTATGTTGATTTTGATAAGGGTAAAGGTCACTTGCTGCATAAGAAAACTAACCTATTTCCCTGGCTCACCTTTCTTTAAGTTTCCATAGAGTCTAATGTGGAAAGATACAGGAAAAGACTGAAGATCAGCCTAGCTACTCAATTTAGAACACGTAATAGTAAATGCAAGACTCACAGAAGGAAATGAATGTGACAGAGTTTGGGAAAATAGAAAAGACAATGCATTCATGAGCCGTTAGGAAAAGGATACGTGACTGGTGACGTGTTCCCAATGATCCAATAAATCGATAAGTTCACCATGAAAGCGATTACTCCAGAGAGCAGCACCATAAGCTACAAACAAACCCAAAGAATCATTAATGTAAAGCAGTTGCGATCATTATCATCATCAAGTAAAAATCCATCTCATTGGGCATTTCTAAAAACTTAAATAACCACCATTAAGAACAAGAGTTTAAAAAAAATCCATTTGGGAGACGGCAAGAATTGAGGGTAAAATAGCGGAACGAATACTATTTGAAATGTAATTTTGTCTACAAGGTGCAATAGAAAGTTCTCCAGTAACATCCTGGTTGAATGTAAATTTCCAGGTTCACTTTTCTTATCCATCTGATGAAAATTTATTTTGTAATAATTTCTAATTATAAAAGTAATACACATTCCATATAGAAAAATCAGAAAATAAAAGATAAGAAAAAAGAAGGTAAGGACTTTTATAATCCTAACCACCCACCACTGTTAATACCTTTGTATGTATCCTTCCAGATGTTTTTCTATTAATTGCTCATATTTATCCTTATTTAAATTAAATCAATGGGTGTTCAGTGGTTTTCCATGACCTTTTGAGGAACAGAATAGGGTCTTGTCCTCAAAGAGCTTGGAAACCACTTGACGACATACTAAAAATCATGATAATCATAGCTGGCACTTACCCAGCACTTATGACGTGCCAACAACTGTCCTCCATGTTTTACATATATTAACTAGTTTAGTCCTCACAAACACCCATGAGGTAGTAAAATATTATCCCTTTTCACAGACGAACAGAGGAAGGAAAAGCACTTTGCCTTAGATCACACAGTAGTATGTGGTAGGGTTGAGATGAAGCCCAGGCAGACTGATTCTGGAGGCCCAGTATATAACCCATTCCACTGTGCCACCTCTTAGCCACAGGAAAGCCAGTGAACTCAGGAAATAGGTAAAAGGGTCTGGAATGCTGCCTCATGAAGAGACGAACACACAATAGATTTTTTATGAATCTCTAGGCAGGAGATATCATTTAGGGCTCGGAGAGGGAGTGGGTGTTTGGACCTTGAATGCATGTACAGATTAGACAAAGAAGGGGTAGGACTCCAAGCAGTCGTAACAGTAGGGGCCAAAGCACGGCTGCAAGAAAGCACAAGACGTGTGCGTGGGACGTGAAGAAACTGGCTTGGCTGAGGATGGGGGACAAAGTGGCTAAGCCCCTGTGGGCCCCTAGTGCATCCATTCAGACCTTTCCCACTGTTGTATTTAAAAGATTATAAAATTATATTCTACTTCCAAAATAAGAGAATCAGATAAAGTATCAGTTATGATTTGAATTATTAAGAAATATAAATTCTAAAGAAAAAATGTCGTATTTGAAGAGTCCTCTATCCCCTGAGGCTTTTATCAGCTTTTAGATCACGGAGGTCACAGGAGGACTGAAGGAGCTGGACTGTGTCCTATTTAGGTAACAAAAGTAACACTTCATTTGTTTTACCACAGTGAGTCCGTTATATTTTCAACTAAGAGCATTAAAGACTTAAAAACTGTTTCTAGAAATATACTGTTGTTAATTTTATTGAGTTGACAGAATGTTACACGCGTACTCCTTGATGACTTGAACCATCACTGAAAACATAATTGCCTGCTCTACTTTGAGGCAACGATGCCCTCTAGGGACCTTAAGGAACGAAGGTGACTCTTTCTCACTCAGTGGACTCAGACCGCTATGCTCTTAGTTCCTCTGACTTTTTGGGGGCCACTTTTCTTCTTCGACTCTGTCAGGGGGCCTATCGCAGAAAGCCCCTCCTTTCGGTTTAAGCTATCTATGCTGCAAGAGTGTGAAGACCAGGTAACCAAGACGGCTAGCACTTTGGTAAAATTAAGAGGAAATACTATCTGAGAGACGGACAAGTGATTTCTACCGTGGATAAAAGGTTATATGCAAAGATGTGAACTGGAAACCACCAGCATTTGCTCACAGGCAGCGGAGCAGAGCACCTGAGAACATGGGTTTTGGAGTCAGCATGCTTGGTCTGCTGACTGATTGTGGGGTCTTAAGTCAGCTCCTTACATCTGCCCCTCAGTTTCCTCATCCTCTACCCTAAATATGAGGATAATAATAGCAGTCACCTAATAACGTTGTTATGATGATTAAATAAGTTAACATTTGCCAAGTGTTGGAGTTGTTCTCAGGATAGAGTGAGGGCTGTGCAAGTTTGAGAAATGATCACTACCAACAAACAAGCTTTTTCTGCGTACTGTGTTCCAAAGGTTAAGGTTGTGGGAAGCAGAAATTCCTTCCCTAAGGAGGGGGGTTGTACTTTCTAACTTAAAATGTCCCCAAAGTACACCTCCCTTTGATCTGGACATTCTGCTCTTAGAACTCTATTCCAAAGGAAAAAAAAGCGCCAGTTCCCAAAGATATATATAATAAGGCTGTCTACTGCAACACCGGATCTATGATACGGACACTGAACAGAACATCTGAAGAGATGTTCATGAGGTACGAAGCGAGAAAAGCAAGATGCAGAAAATTATTTTCGTTATGACCCCACTTTTGTCAAAGAAATAAACATTTAATTTATGTATATACATGTGTGTATGTGTATGTGTACTGTTTACATGCGTATGGATAGCACAGAGCAAAATATGGAAGAACACACACTAGAATGTTAACAAGACTTACCTCCAGGGGCAGAGACGGGGAAATGAAATGCTGAATGTGTGCGGGGAGGAGGGCTGGGGAAAAGGAATCCATGATCAGAACAGCATTTATGACACGAGTCCGTGTCTATAAAATTACACACACACACACACACACACGCTGTGCCTCAGTCTCTTCATCTAAAAGAGAATCCTTCGCTTGCCTCCCTTCAAGGGTAATTATGAAGATTAAATGTGAGAATGGATCTGAGATCGTGCTCTGAAAACTAAAAATCGCACTAATAGCAGAGGGATGATTCTCTTGTTTCTTAGCGAAACAATGAGAACTTACCAATGCAGACAGTGACCAGGGGCCAAATATTCCTCCTTCTCCGAACACTGGCTCGAAGAAGGGCACAGCGACCAGCAACATGGCGGAGGACATGGGGGCCTGGTAATACAAGAGCTGCATGGAGTTCACTTGCAATTCATGCTGCTTGGCTCCTACCCACTGAAAATCAGGAGACGAAAGGCTTGAGGTTAGGAAAAAGAACCATCACCACTTAGTAAACAAAAGATGTGACTCCAGTCACCAGGATGGGAACATGGGGCAGGGCTGAGGGAAGCAGAAATGCCTAATTCTTCTACAAGACTCCAAAGATCATTTTTTTTTTTTTTAAAGATCAATAATATACAAATGTCCTTGAAGCACCCTGGATGAAAGGAGCTTTGCAAATTCAATGTATGACAATCTATTTTCTTTTCAGTTATAAAGAAGGAGAAAAAATATCCTCTCTTCCCTGCTGACCCTAGTAAATGGGGCAAGTCAATGAATTCATATGGGGGGGCCCACGGATATCAGATCTTGGGAAAAGGAGTGGACATTTAGGTGACCAGCAGGAACAGAGATGCAGTGTTAGACTTCACGTCTTTCTAAAACTGCTCCCCCACCCCTCAAAAGAAGTAGGGGGTAAGCAGGGCAGACTAATTAGGGATTGACAGGAACCTCAGCGATCCTGGCTGCCAGTGTGGGTGGCTAGGGTATTATGTGAGACCTTTTCATTAATGTAAGAAAACCCAGACAATGGCAGAAGGAATTTTCTTCTTTCTGGATGATTTTACTGTGAGTAATCCCCCATGAGTACACTAGAAGAAAGTAGGTAATTGCAAATCACTTTAAAAGACTGTATCAGGGGTGGCTCAGTTGGTTAAGTGTCTGCCTTGGGCTCACGTCATGATCTCAGGGTCCTGGAATCGAGCCCACATCGGCAGGCTCTCTGCTCTTCGGGGAGCCTGCTTCTCCTTCTCCCTCTCCCTGACACTCACCCTGTTTGTGCGTGGGCTCACTCTCTCTGTCAAATAAGATAAAAATCTTAAAAAAATAAACAAATAAAGATTGTATCATTCAAGGGGTGCCCACGTGGCTCAGTCAGTTGAGTGTCTAACCCTTGATTTTGGCTCAGCTCCTGCTCTCAGGATTGTGGGATCGAGCCTAAGTTGGGTTCCACACTGAGTGCAGAGCTGGCTGGTCACTCTTCCTCTGCTCCTCCCCCTGTTCATTCTCTCTCTTTTTCTAAAATAAACAAAATCTTTTAAAAAGATTTTTTTAAAAAAACCTATATTATTCAGGAGAACCAACACCTCAAAACCTCAAATCCCATCCATCCTCAAAATGTTTCACCAATACGACTAAAAGGAGGCTTTAAAGAAGGCCTGACAGGACTGGTTGAATACGATCTGGCAGGAACAGCCAAGCTTTTGAATAACTGCTCCTACATAATTCTTTTTCCTGTAGATCTGGGTATCCTGTTCTATAAACTCGAAAGCTATAGAAATACACCAAGACAAAAATAGAAGAGCAGGAAATTTGAAACATACTCTGCCCGCCTTCACTGAGAGTCTTCTGTGACTACAAAGGACAAAGAACCAATTCTTCTGCGGCCTGCTCCTGGGAAGGGTACAGGGAGCAAAAACGGAGGCAGAGTGTGGATGCCCGCACCTCGGTTTCTTTAGCAGCCTCACTGGATAGCTGCGTGTGTGACAGAGAACCGCCTGGAATGGTGGCTCTTCTCAAGGCCTCCATTTCTCACTGCACTGCTCCCTGGCTTCTGCCCACCATCACTCTAATGCAACTGCTCCCCCAAAGGGCACTCTCACCTTCAGAGGTGACATCCATCTGCCCTCTTCCTGTGGGGGCTGTCTGCGGAACAGGCAAACGTCTCCTGGAAGACCTTGACTTCTGGTCTGCACTGTTTCCTCACTCACGTCTTCCTTCATTGACTATATGTAAGGTAGATGTCCCATCTTTTTCTTTTATCTCCCTGACTGATCTCACTTACACCTGAAGACATCTCCAGCTCTGACCTCCTTTCTCAGGGCACCGCTAGTCCCCAAACTCCAACAGCTTACCGGCTGCCTTCACTTACACGATCTGCAGGGACTGTTCTAAAGCCAAGTCAGTACTTACCTCCCCAAATTAGCTCCTCCTGTGTTCCTCCCATCATTAAAGACCTCATCTCCCCCAAGGATGAGATGCCTTCCTTTTCTCATTCTACATTCTGTCCGGTACTGCTCATTCCTTCTCCAAAAAGTTCCTGGGCTCTGTGTTTTCCTCTCCCACTTTCTGTCCGGTGCCTTCCTGTCTTTCCCTTGAACCACAGACAGCTTCCTAGCTGCTCATCTGTCACTGTCACCAGTTACTTCACTGAAACACAGGTAATGATCAAGTCACTCCCCCGCTCCCCCAATCTAAACCCCTTCCTGGCGCCTGCAGGATAAGGAGCACACTTCCTCAGCATGACATTCAAGACTGTGCCATCTGGTCTTGCCCACCCTTAAGCCTCAGGTTTCTACAAGGCAACTAGAATCTCACCAAATCCATCAAGTTCTCCAGAAATGCTCCGTATGTCCACACATCGTTGCAAAGAAAGACCTCTGCTGTACTGCTCTGCTAAGCAAATTCCTGTGGGCCCTTCCATTTAAATCGCTAACTTTTCCATGAAGTCTTAACCTCACCACTCCCTTGTAGAACTGCCACTTCCTCCTGGATGTTCCGCGGAACTTTCCTCAGACCCTGAGCTACACTGCGATTAGCGCTCTACATGTGTTTCTACCATGCTGAATTTTAGTTGCTTTTCATCTTTGTATCTTCAAGGCTGAGCATCAAGCAAAAGGAATGTCTGCTGAACGAATGCCTAAGGTAATCTGCCATCTTTCCACAACTAAAGCTATTACCTTATCACTCATCTTTTAACTCCTTTGATTGCCCTAACACTATAAGAAGAAATAACTTAGAAATTACACCTGGATACAATGGGAAACTACAGCCTTTTTTTTTTTTTAAGATTTTATTTATTTATTTGACAGAGATCACAAGCAGACAGAGAGGTAGGCAGAGAGAGGGGGAAGCAGGCTCCCCGCTGAGCAGAGAGCCCGATGTGGGGCTCAATCCCAGGACCCTGAGATCATGACCTGAGCTGAAGGCAGAGGCTTAACTCACTGAGCCACCCAGGCACCCCGAAAATACAGCTTTTTTAAAGTGAACTTTTGGGGAGTCCTTAACAGTACTTTTACTGTTTACTAATAATAGAAAACTCTGCCTATTAGTTTGTCCACAATCATTCCTTAGTCAATCCCATTTCAAATATGTACCTGAGGGATACAGAATCCTAATCTACAGTATCTATCTTTGATTCTAATCTACAGTAATTTTGAGGCTTGTGGGGAAAATGGTCATATTGGAAAGGACAGTGAATACTCTGAGTTGAATTTATGTGTCAGGGATACAAGAAATTCTGATGTTCAATAAATAAAATTTTTTGTTGTACTTAGTAAATAAGTAATCCCTCTTGGGCAAAAAAAAATCTGCTTAACAAAAAAAGAGGCACAGGAATGTTCACTTACTATATCTAATAACAAAATTTAAACTCACTGAAGTATATCTAAGCAAACCTTCTTAAAGCACAAGGGTTAGCTTGCTCTAATTCCTCTCTGTAGTGAGAGTATCTTGGAGCCAAATGACAGCACAGAGTGGTCTTCCTGACATCTCTTCCTGACATTGGTCTCTTATTTACACAGCTCCTTCCCACTTAAAAATGTACTCAATCCCACAATGTCTATACAACAATGTTTCTGAAATGATCAGTACTATAATGTTTCAGATGCTAAGCCTGTATTCTTAAACCTGTAACATTCATAACAAGAACACCTTAGTTTATAACCAGCAGATATTTGTGGGGAAAAAAAAATCAGTTACACAATTTGGTTCTGACTCCCCATGCAGGCACACACAGAATTTCCAGTCCAAGGTTTTCAGTATAGAGAAAATAGTTTCACAGCACCCTACACCAAGTTATTTTTCCCAACTACCTAAGAAACAACAACAAAAAATACTTGCTGAGATTTTACTGTAATGAAGTGAGTGGATCCAGGCATAAATTTTTAATGAGAGCCTCCTATAGGCAAGGCACTGGGATACAATAGTACCAGAAGTGAAATACCCATTGCTAGAAAATATGGATATAGACAAATCATTGGAAGGTGATGTACAAGTAGTGTCAGCAGCATATTTTTTGAGGAAAAGATTTAAAAATCTCAAATTTTCCTTTCCTGTTCAAATTTTGGAAATGGACTTGCTCCTTCATAGTAATCTTATAATTAAAGAGTAAATCACAAATTTCACCAGTAGTCTTGGTTTCAAGAATGAAGTCTTATTACTTATTTTGTAAAGATTTCCCAGATAATGCTACAGCATCCTCACAAACTCAGACTGTGAAGCATGGATATTATACACTTACAACAGGTCGGGAGGTACTTGGTGAGCATCAAACACCAAAGTTTCTCTGACTCCTTTCTTCTCTTCACCTTGAGTCAGACAATTTATGCAATTATGCTTTCTTCCCAACAGTCTATTGTCTCTATACTGTATTTTCTAAACCTTGGGATACAGCTTCAAAATTTATGAAATCTGCTAAAAAGGCACATAAAGAAAAAAAAAAAATTACCAACCACTTGATAAAGGGATGTAACTAAAACACCAAGAGCAGCAAACACCATTCCAAGGAAATTAAACTTCACATCGTAATAAGAATTTAGGATTACACCTAAGGTTATAGGAATCTGTAAAGAAAAAGAGGCAAATGTCGTTCAGATTAAATTCATGAGACATAAATGTAGTATTTCTTTCATGTTGTCTTACAAGGTTAATCATAAAAACATCACTGGGAAACAATGAACCTCTATAATTGGATTTTTTTTCCATTTGAAAAAACAAACTGATTTCTTCAAAATGAAATAAGTTAATTCTATATTTATGTTCATATTTAATTCTACTTAAAATTCTGGGTAAAATTAATGAGTCAATGCATTGCAATTTGCAACAAACACATTAAACCTGCAAGTACAGAGGACCCTCCCCAAACTAGTGTCTAAACAAACCATAAGCATGAAGGTATAACAAAAGCATTAAGAATTTAAATACTGTAAATTATTAAGTACTAAAATTATCATCTCCTTTTATTTAAAGACACAAAAAAACCTCTGCAGTATGTCACTGCAGACATACTCAGAGACATATTGTATATTGAATCTTTAACGTTTACCATATAAGATTTTATTCTCCTGGATCAAAGGAGGGCCATTTTTCAGTTTGAGATTTTGCAGATATTCTGAAACGCTGAACTGCATAATGCAATACAGCTTTCTTTTCTTACCAATCACAGCATTTACAGATTTCCAACAAACAGTAGTTACTAAAACTTAAACAAGCACACTCTTCTGGGCTAAGAACCCAACAGAGTGCCAAGATGACTTTATTCACCTCTCCCAAATAAACCTGAAGTTCACATGGCCACGGATGACTCACTGGTGGATTTCAAGACGATGGGGAAAGAGTGTGGCACAAGGCTAAACATTCGAATTTCCCGGGGAGAAAGACGGTCCAGGAGATGGACTGGTAAAGGTGCGCCTTGCCAAGCTGAAGCTACTCACCAGCGTGAGCTGTATTTTGGTAGAGAAGGTTTTCTTGTAGCAGAGGGTCTGGATGACTATGATGACCGGCGTGGTCATGGCCTTGGCCAGCTGATAGGTGCCTATGGTGTTATTCTGCAGAGAGAGGTTGGTGAAGACCACGAAGCCACAGAAGCTGAGGGCCAGGAGGAGGAGTTTGGAAGGCGGTAGACTTTTGGGGGCAAAGATGTCCAGCTTCTGGCAGATGTACAAGCCCAGCCAGGTGACCACGAAGTGCACCAGGGTCAGGCTCATGTTAGGGAAGCCGTGGTGCACATAGATCCATTTGTTGAGAAACACGATGCAGATGGACACCAGGAGGTTGAGCAGGAGCCCAGCGGCGATGCGCCCGTTGCCTCGCATTCGGTCCGCAAGCGATGCCATAATCCCGGCCAAGCCGGAGCCCTCCAGCCCCGGAGAGGGATGCCCAGCCTGCCTCCCGCTGCTCTCCCCCTCCTCCGCCGCCGCCACGTCCTCTCCGGCTTCACGGTCTGGCCCGGGAGAGGCATGCACTCTCCACGTCCCCGGCGGGCAGCAGCCTCAGCCGCACACACATGCTCCGCCGCCGCCCATTCAGCTGGTGACGACGCGGCAGCACGTCCCGCGCGCCCCGCCCCGCTCCGCCCGCGACCACGTGGTTCGGGGCGCCCGAGCTTCCGCCCCCGAGGTGTGGATGGGGCGGTCTCTACCCTGCACAGGCGCGTTGGGCTCGGCGTGAGATTAAAAGCGCGTCCTCGGTCCCCTACCTCTTTGGTGGCCTAACGTCAGCTCTGGTTGGGTCCGTCTGGGACCCCTCTCTTGATGTTGGACTTCTCCTGGGTGTCAGCTGACTCACTCGCTAGACAGCTGCTTTCAAGCTGGTGGAGTGCGGACGCTATGGGCCAGTTTTATGTACGAGACAGGTGCTGAGCAGATGTGGTCATAGCCAAAGAAGGGACAGCATTACTTCTTGGAAGCTTATTTTTAAACATTTTTTTAAAAGATTTTATTTATTTATTTGACAGATAGAGATCACAAGTAGGTAGAGAGGCACTTATTTTTAAACATTTTATCTTAACAATCAAAACATACAAAAATAGCACGATGAACTCATACTTATCATCGTTAGTACACCATTTCGATTTTCTTTTTGAATCAATGTTGGGGCTTTTAATTGTTCTTGAAAAATAGCCGGCAAACCTAAATGTCCTGATATACTTGGTTAGCGTTGTATATAGTGACCTACCATATTTAAAATTTATTTTTATCTATTGTCCTACCACTTACTGTAAAAACGCATTTGGGTGTTTTTTTTTTTTTTTTTTTTTGTCCCTTGATTAGTCTTGCCAGTAATCTGACTATTTTAAGCTTAAGTTTTTATTTTATTTGGAGAGAGAGCGAGAGCACGCAAGCACATAAGCAGGGGGAACAGGCAGCAGAAGCAGGCTCCCTGCGGAGCAGAGAGCCGGATGGGCTATGGGATCCCAGGGCTCTGGGATCATGACCGGAGTCTGAGCTGAAGGCAGATGCTTAACCGACTGAACCAGGGATCCCATAGTTTGACTATTTTATTGGCCTTTTCAATGATTTTGATTCAGGTTATTTCCTTTTTTCTTTTTTCTCCCTAATTTCTTGAATAGAATGTTCAGTTAATTTACTTAAAAATAAAAGGACTTCGGGGCACCTGGGTGGCTCAGTGGGTTGAGCACAACTCGTGGTTTCACTCAGGTCATGACCTCAGGGTGAAGAGATGGAGCCCCTAGTCTGGGGTGCTGAACTCAGCTGCCCAGAGTCTGCTGGAGTTACCTCCCTTCTCCTTTCCATCCTCTTTGCTCTTCCCCAGGCTCACTTGGGGATGGGCATACATGCTCTTTCTCTCCCTCAAATAAATACTTGAAAAATAATTTAAAAAAAAAGGACTTGGGGCGCCTGGGTGGCTCAGTGGGTTGAGCCGCTGCCTTCGGCTCAGGTCATGATCTCACCGTCCTGGGATCGAGTCCCGCATCGGGCTCTCTGCTCAGCAGGGAGCCTGCTTCCTCCTCTCTCTCTGCCTGCCTCTCTGCCTACTTGTGATCTCTCTCTGTCAAATAAATAAATAATCTTTAAAAAAAAAAAAAAAAGGACTTAGGCTAGGAGTTTCCCTCCTGAGAATACCTTTACTCACAGTCAAGACAGTATAATATTCTCAGTCCTTAATTCCTTTTTTTTTAAATATTTTATTTTTTATTCGACAAAAAGACAGTGAGAGGGAATACAAGCATAGGGAGTGGGAGAGGGAGAAGCAGGCTTCCCACTGAGCAGGGAGACCTATGTGGGGCTCAATCCTCTTGGGATCAGATGTGTAACGACTGAGCTACCCAGGTGCCCCAGTCCTTAATTCCCAAGTAGTCTGATTGACAATTTTAATTTCCTCTTTGATGTAAGAATTATTTAAATATTGAGCCCCTGTTTTGTGTCAGGCACTAAATTTGGCACCTGGAAGATAGTGTGGAGTAAAGCCAGACCAGACCCTCTCCCTTAGAACTTAGTGAGAGAAGACTGGTAGTAAACAATGATCAACTATGATAATGAATATTTTGAGGTAATAAAATATGGTCCTGTGAAGTTATAATACAATTAGATCTAAACTTGGGGAGAGGGAGGTGGTCAGTGGGTTCCCCAAGGAAATGAATCTTCAAGATACAAGAATGAGAATTACGCAAGGTCTAAAGTCGAATTTTCCTAACATGGTCTTCTTGATAAGCTTTTCTTCCTATCATGCCACCAAATTCTATGGATTCTTACCACACCATGTGCCCTTCCCACTGTTTATATTGCCATTCTCCCTTCCAATTTGGATCCACAGAACCCTCTAATCAGTGATTTACAATGTTTACCCTCACCTGCTTGCCAGTTAAGGGCCGTGGCAACCTGTCTTCATTTAGTCTACTCAATTGTCCCCTTGTGCTTATAGATTTGGACTGTTAATTCAAATGCCTTTTGTGTTAGGGTTACTGAGTCTAACCCCATATTTGCCATTTAATCCAGATTTCTACTGTTCTGGAAACTGCCCTTCTCCAGACTGATTTAATGATTAAGCAGCTTTCTTGACCTTCTTCACAAAGCACAGTAGTCCTAATCTTTACTTGTCCTGAAATGGGATTATAATCTTTATTCTCATTTACAAATGTTGAAAATAGAGGTTAATGGCTGTTATCTTGCAGCTGGAGGTATGAGAGTAAGATTCCAACTCAGATTTCTCTGGTTCCTGGCCCACTTCCCCTCCTTTTTATTTTGGAAAATTTCAAACTCGTGCAAAGTTAAAATACCCATCACCTGGTTTCACCAGCTGCCATTTTCATGTGTACCTACTCCTCACCTCTTCATTTGTTATCTCCAAAGAAAATTTACATTCACTCAAATGCAATAATCTAAAGTGTACATTTTTTTGATAAATGGAGGCACCTGTGTAACCCACACCAGTTAAGATACAGTATACTTCCATCACCTCACAAAACTCCCTAGAAAATCCCCACCCCCCCATGCCCAAGAGGAAATCACTTTTTTCATTTTTCCTTAACCATGGTTTTGACTGTTCTAGAACTTCATGTAAATGGATCGTACAGTATGTACTTCTGGTGTCTAGGTTCTTTTGCTGGGTAGAACAGTTCTTTCCTTTTTATATTGCTGAGTAGTGTTTTGTATGAACATACTGCAGCTTGTTTAGTCATCCTATTGATGGTCATTTGGGTCATTTCCAATTTGGGGCTATTATAAATAATGCTGCTATGAATACATTTGCACAAGTGTTCTTTGGAATTTAGTTTGAGTAAATAAATATATGAGTGAAATATCTAGGTTAAAGGATAGGGGATTATAAAAAAGTCAAAACTTTTCCCAAAGAGTGTACCATCTTATATTTCCCCAGCAATGTATCAGTCACAGTTGTTCCACAATTTGGTGGTGTCAGTTTTTTATTTTAGCCATTTTGATGGCTATATAGTGTTATCTCCTTGTTGCTTCCTTTGCATTTCCCATGACTTGAGTACTTTTTCATGGGTTTTCTGATTATGCATATTCCCTTCCTTTACGAATCGTCTTTTTTTTTTTTTTTGCGCCACTTTTTGCTTTATTATTTAATTGAAAGAGTTCTTTGTATATTCTAAGTAGGAAGGTTTTTTTGGTCAGATATATTTTTGCAAATATTTTCTCCCAGTCTGTGTCTACTCTATTTATTTTCATAATGGGGTCTTTTTTTTTTTTAAGATTTTATGTATTTATTTATTTGTCAGAGAGAGAGAGAGAGAGAGAGAAAGCACAAGCAGGCAGAGGCAGAGAGAGAAGCAGGCTCCCCGCTGAGCAAGGAACCCCACATGGGACTCGATCCCAGGATCCTGGGATTATGACCCGAGCTGAAGGTAGCAGCTTAACTGATTGAGCCACCCAGGCGTCCCCATAATGGGGTCTTTGATGAGCAGTTTTATATTTCAATGAAATAATATTTCCTTTATGCTTATTGCTTTCTGTCAATAGGAAAAATCTTTTTTTCTTGTATAGGAAATCTTTGCCTACTCACAGGTCATTAAAGATTTTATTTTTCTTCAAACCTTTAGTTTTAGCTTTTATAATGAGGCTTATAATCCACTTCTAATTAATTTTTGTGACTAGTATAAAGTGGGGGCCATGATTCATTTCTTTTCCATATGGATATTTAGTTGTTCTGTCACTATTTAACTCCACTCAAATCTTTTATTTTGAAGATTTTTAAATCTACAGAAAAGTTGAGATTAATAAACATGACTGTGCCCTTCACATAGATTATGCAGTTAATATTTTGACATATTTATCTGTGTAGACTTTTAAAGCTAAACCTATTTTTAAATTTTTATTTATTTTTAAAAGTATTTTGTGATCTCTTTCTCTCTGTTAAATAAATTAATAAATCTTAAAAAAAATAAATAAAATAATTTTTTTTAAGGATTTATTTATTTGACAGAGAGATCACAAGTAGGCAGAGAGGCAGGCAGAGAGAGAAGGGGAAGCAGGCCCCCCGCTGAGCAGAGAGCCCAATGTGGGACTCGATCCCAGAACCCTGAGATCATGACCTGAGCATGAGGCAGAGACTTAACCCACTGAGCCACCCAGGCGCCCTAAATTTTTATTTATTTTTTAAGTGATCTCTATACCCAACATGGGGCTAGAACTCACCACCCCAAGATGAAGAGTCACATGCTCTATCCATGTCTAGCCAGCCAGCCAGGTGCCCCAAAGCTAAACTGTTTTAAAGTGCAGACTTCATGGCCTTTCATCTCTAAATATTTCAGTAGGTATCTCTTATTCTTTTTAAAGATTTTATTTATTTGCCAGAGAGAGAGAGAGAGAGAAAGAGAGAGAGAAGAAGCAGGGGGACTAGCAGCAGGCAGAAGGAGAAGCAGGTTTCCAGTTAGCAGGGATCCCAGGCCCCTGGGATCATGACCTGAGCTGAAGGCAGACATTTAACAACTGAGTCACCCAGGCGTCCATTGGGGTGTATCTCTGAAGAATAAAAGACACTATAATATCTGGTCACAATTATCACACCTAAGAAGATTAATTCAGTCATACCAAGTAATATATAATCTATCTTCTTGCTGAAATACTAGTTAGAATTGTGTTAAACCTGTTTATCAATTTGGCATCTTTACTATGTTGAGTCTTCTGTTTAATGAATATGGTATGTCTCTCCATTTTGCTCTTTTTTAGTTTATCAGTATTTTGTATTTTCAGCATACAAATCTTATACATATTTTTTAAGATTTAGACTTCCAAGTCAGTTCATACTGCTTCACCTCATTTTTTTAATGTATAAAAACTAAAGAGGTTTTGGAAAGTAAGTATTTCCTCTGGATTGTTCTTGCTAGCATAAGAACTTGAGGCGGAGTCCACTGCCTCTACACCTCTCCAGGGCTGATGCAAACAGTTGTATCATGATCAACTCCCGCTGTGTTCGGTACAATATCCATCTCTGATTTAAGCCAGAATACCCCAAGCTAATTAAAATCACCTATGGCATATTATACTTAAATATACAACTTCCAGGACCCTATACCAGGCCTCCTAGCCAGACGTCTCTAGGGTGGCATCTATAAATACATCTTTAAGAAACGGCTCAGGTGTGGGGTGCCTGGGTGGCTCAGTCATTAAGCATCTGCCTTCAGCTCAGGTCATGATCCCAGCGTCCTGGAATCAAGCCTTGCATCAGGTTCCCAGCTCCACTGGAAGCCTGCTTCTCCCTCTCCTGCTTCCTCTGCCTGTACTCCCTCTCTCACTGTCGCTCTGTCAAATAAAATCTTAAAAAAATATCTGATATCTGATTCTGGATTTCGGCTCAGGTCATGAGATCGAGCCCTGCATGGGGCTCTTCACTAGGCCTGGAGCCTGCTGGAGATTCTCTCTCCCCTCTTTCTTCCTCCCCATTCTTGCACGCAATCTCTCTCAAGAGAGAGAAAGAAAGGAAAGAAAGGAAAGAAAGGAAAGAAAGAAAGAAGAAAGAAAGAAAGAAAGAAAAAGAAAGAAAGAAAAAGAAAATTCTTGCTGATTCATAAATATGCTATGCATTACCATTTCTGGGCCTTGCTCATACTGATTTCCCAATGTGCAGCCCCTCACTCTTCTTGTGCTTTATCTTTGCCCTTGCAAATTCAGTGCATTACTCAAACAGCAGCTCTAATGCTACCTCCTCAGAGCCCTCTTAGCTGGTGACAGTGTCTTACTGCGCAGATTACTTGCATTTTTTTAACGGCATTTAAAAAAGGTATTTGTTGTATAACCCCTACTAGAAGGGCTGGAGTAGATTCCACTCATTTTTGTATTTCCCAGCTTAGTCAGTGCCTACTGTGTACCAGATACTATGATAAGACTTCATAAGATCTAACTTAATTAGTAGCCAGTTTATTGAATGAGTTAATAAAAAAGAAATGTTTCCAAAATAAAGAAAACAAAAGCGTAATATTAGACAAAACTCTTGCTATATTCATCTTAACTGTAGTATTTAAAAAACACTAAATTTATGAGGCACCTGTGTGGCTTAGTTGTTAAGCGTCTGCCTTCTGCTCAGATCATGATCCCATGGTCTGGGATCCAGCCCCGCATTGGGCTCCCTGCTCAGCAGGAAGCCTGCTTCTCCTTCTCCCACTCCCTCTGCTTCTGTTCCCTCTCTCAGTGTCAAATAAATAAATAAAATCTTTATCCCCTCCCCCCCAAAACCCACTAAATCTTATAAGAAATTACATACCTGATTTAGAAATGAATCTACTTCTCATCCTCTTTATAATTTTAAGATATCAGCATATTTATGCTCACAGGAGAAAAGTAGGATAACAGGAAACTTAATTTCTTATTACATAAGAGGTAATTCTGGAACTTGTAAGAACAGAAAATTTTAATTTTTATATAATTTTATTAATAAATGCAGGGAAATAGTCATATAATACATTAAATTTTCAAAGTATCATCATAATATTCTGAAAAATATAAAATGCAAATGTGTAAATTTTCATTATTCCCATGACAATGCAAAAGAAAAAACCCAGTAATTACAAATATGTGTATTTTACAAGAAACTCCATTTATCATAGAAATTAGCAGAGTGGATGAATTATGACTGAATTTCATATCCTAATGGATCAAGTCCCTGGTCTAGGAGCATTAGAGAGGACTCTCTTAACTTCTGCAACAATTTCCTTAGTTCTTCCTTAGAAAATACCTGATTTTAAGAGAAGAAAAAAAAAAGTTAAGAATGAGAGCAAGGAAGAATATATGAATTTATGGTCATTTAATCA
The DNA here is from genome assembly GCF_011764305.1 of Mustela putorius furo. NCBI lineage: Eukaryota > Metazoa > Chordata > Mammalia > Carnivora > Mustelidae > Mustela > Mustela putorius. Next base: position 43,232,584 of record NW_025422368.1, on the reverse strand, counting down.
ACCTGATTAGCTTAACATAAGAAATTCCTCTTTAAGATTTATATAGCCAAGGGCCACTATGTTCAAAGCTATTTCTTTGAGCCAATCTATTTACTTCTAAGTGTTTATGAATATGTATGTATTTTCAAAAAAAAGAACAAACATTAGAAGTGGACCATTATGTTAAGAAAATCTAAGAACATCTCAAAAATGTAAACACATCTCACAAAATCAAATATTATTACAGAGCTTATCAAATCACTAAAATTTAAAACTGTAAATGCTCCAGAACTTACCAGATACAGTTTGTGGCGCTCAGAGGAGACCATATCTGCTAACTGCAAGCATTCCTGATACTGACCAGTACTATGCAAAATGGTATGAAGCAGAAAACACAACATCGGCAGACAAAGCTTTCTCAATGAAACCATTTGGTGTGTCCTTTCATGGTCTTCTTCAGCATCCTATAGTTGGACATCAAGTTGTCATTTTAAAAAGTTTAAGGTAAATATTGTTATAAAAAACCAAAGTTTTGAATCAAAACCAAAATACAACAGGTAGAAGCTAATGGGGTTTCTCTAAAGCTCATGATGCCCATTTAAAATAAAACAAGGCAGGATTTTAATCATGACAGACACACAATTTTTGGTAAAACCGCATGAAGGCAAACCTAATACAGAGGAGTCCCTGGTCTGATAACAAAAACAAAATGCTTCTGAATTTATATTTTTCTTTTTTTTTTTTAAATTTGTATTTCTAATATCTATTATGTCTTGAATAAAAACATGCTTAAAGCCGTAAGAGAGACTAAATACCACTGGAACAAAACTGGGAAGAGAAAAGAAGCACCGTTTCCCTTGATGTGTACAGATGGAAATACATGTGAGAGGACATAAACTGACCGTGGTGACTGCTGCTTGGGAGAAGGGTCATGAGGTGGGGAGAGGCACACAGGGAGGGACAATGTCACCACAAACTCTTTTTAAGCAAAGTGAATTTATGATTCCTTTGTATAACTTTTCAAAAATAGAAAAACTAAAAGACCCCATAGATTTGAATAATATAATTAATGAGACAGAACTAACAGATACATGAGAAAAACAATGTGGAGAAAACAATTAGCATTTCGAAGTACATATGGGCCTTTCTAAAAAATTATGTGGGCAGTAGTAAGAGTACAGAAATGTACCCAAAACGTTTTCTTGCAACAAATTTGAAATCTAAAAATCATTAAAATAATTTAAAAAGAACCCAGCCTTAACCTTTGTGAAATAATCTTAAAAATAGAAAGAAAAAAAAAATAGAAAGGAAATCCACAGAGTTCGTAGCATAAGACAAAACAGAGAACAAGACAAGCTGAATACCTGGTCTTTAGAAAAGCCTAATAAAATACCTAATAAAATTTTTTTTAAAAAATATTTTATTTATTTATTTAACAGAGAGATCACAAGTAGGCAGAGAGAGAGGAAGGAAAGCAGGCTCCCCACTGAGCAGAGAGCCCGATGTGGGGCTCGATCCCAGTACCCTAGGATCATGACCCAAGCCGAAGGCAGAGGCTTTAATCCACTGAGCCACCCAGGCGCCCCCCCTAATAAATTTTTTTTAAAAAGTGGATTTACCTTCTTAGAAGTCTGGAACTTTTTGTTGTTGTTTATGACAACTTATATTAATCAGTGTAAGTATCTTCATGGGACAGACTATGTTAAGCTGCTAAAGCATTTTTCAAAAGCAGATGTAAGTGGAGCAAAAAAATGTATGTGGTAATTCTACCAAGGAGTGATTTGTACTAATTTAGGCTGATCTAGGTCAGTTTTCCACACATAGGGAAAATTACTATCAATTGTTCAGTCTTGTTTTGAGATATAAATATATTAACAGTAAATATTAAAATGCATGCATGCGTTGTGTTTTCTTAACTTTGAAAGGGAAAGCACTTTTATTTTATTTCTCAAATAGGCACTCACTACCTTCAGAGGTGGATTTAAAACCAAAGGTCTTACTCATAATTCACATTAGTTGTTTCCACCCAGAGCCTGTTAAGAAAGTGAGCACTTCCTCTGAGTCACTCCATTTGTACTCCAAGGGCGTCTTTCGCCCCCCTTGCTAGGGAGGCAAAGCAGCCCTCGCTCCCAGACCTCTTATCACCTGAAAGTAGCATCAGGTCTATTAGTAATCTGATCTCACAGGATGGATTCTGGCCCCCTGCTTCTTCTAGGTCTTGTTGCTGGCCAAATATCAAAGGGGTGTTACTAGTAATCTGTTCCGCTAACTCAAATGGCTTCCCACACCAGCAGACTGAAGGCTACCAACTGTCCTGAATTATGCCTGATGGGCCCGGCAATTTGCCACAAGGAAAAGAAAATCAATTGCTCTCCACAACCTAAGCTGTTTTTGTCATTCGAATGAACAAAAGCTTTGAAAAATCCTGTAAATGTATAAAATTAAAACATTCTTTCCATTAGGGACATACAGTAGGGCCTTACATGTGAGAAAAATTCATTAACTGGTATGTGTTGCCCACAGGAGTTGAACTGCACTGACCTGTAATAGGTATCTCTAATATGAAGACAGTGCGTTCACCCCAGTCATTTACTAAATGTACCAAACATTTTCTGAAAGCCTCTTATGTTCCAGGCATTAACTTAAGTGCCAAATTCAGAGAAATGAAGAAAACAATGTTGCTGCCTTCATCAAGTCTACATCTTAATGGAGGTAGACACACAACAAGCAAATAATATACATTATACATTATATGTAACTGCCACAAGGAAAACCAATGCAGGATAAGAAGAAAGTGATACAGGGTGGCTGGGGCTGGGGAATGAGGAGGGTCTCTAGAGAGAGAACATTGGGCATACTACTGAAGAAGGTAGGAAAGCCATCGGTATAGCTATCGGGGAAAGGGCATTCTAGGTTCTCTGTTCAAAATGCTGCACCAAATATTCAAGAATCCAGCATTTACACAGTTCCCCTTTAACAGATCATGAAGTCTGCAGAGGCAAAGCTGATTACTCAAGGTTTCTGTTAAACCACAGGATCAGGCCTCTGTATTTTTTCACTAACATGATAGTTACCTTCAGTATCCTTCCTTTCCCCTCTACTCACTCAGCTTCGACATCATTTTTTAGGAATCAAATACTATACCTTTCAAGTACCCCGTCTAAACCTCTTCCAGGTAAAACCAACGTTTTCTTTTCCCGAACTCACAAAATACTTAATCTGTGCTTTTCTTATGGCATTAGGTACTTTTGTAACTAGTCTCAACCCAGGATTTAAGCTCTCCAGCAGATTAAAAAAAACCCAAAAACCAATAAATCCAGGCCTATCACAGACCAATTAAATCAGAATCTCTGACAGTGGAGCCCAGCATTTAAAAAAAGCTGCCTGCCCCCACCAAGGTCATTTAAATGGATAGCTCAGAGGTGAGGGTCATGGCTACTAGACTTATCTTTGTATCCTTAAATTGAATTGAATGCAAATACAATTAAATTTTTAGATCCAGAATTTTAAAAAGTTACATTTTAGTATCTTGAATGAATACATTAAATCTGAAGAAATAAGTTTACTCAATAGTCCAAGATTTCTATTCCCTAGTTATTATTTTCAGTCTAGGTTTAAATTAAGGGATGTTCAGTTACAAGAACAAAGGATATATAAGATCCATAGGTGCTTCTACTTAGAGAAAGAACCTTTGAAAATAGACTTTTACTTTTTTATCTATATACAATGTACAGAGCTTACCTCTCTAACATCTACCATCCACCCTCCATCAACAAACAACAAGACATTGTACATTTTCTCCTTCACATCAGCAGTCAGGGCATCCAAATGTCCTTTCCAAATAACATAATCCATCTGCAAAACAAACACAAGACATTAACAGACTAAAACCAATAAATAATGTATTTGTAAAAGTACATACAGGAATATTTACATGGAACATCATTCTAAAGAGTTCACTTTATTGAGAAGCATGCAACTCTTGATTTCTGGGTCATGAGTTTAAGCCCCACATGAGTACAGAGATTACTTAAATAAATACATAAAACTTAAAAAAAATAAAGTTAACTTTAGTCAGCCAAATACAAAAATAATCAACAGACTGCAGTGAAATAAAACACTAAAATGTTAACTTCATAAATGAACATTAATGTCACCTGAGGGTAATTTTCATGTTTGGTTAATAAGCTGCAGAAAACTAACAGGTGTCTTTTTTTCAAATAGCATTAACAGAAAGATCACCTGTTACAGTAAGAATAGAACTGCTGAAGAAATTACCTCTTTAAATATGACCTGATCAACTCACAGTTATATGGTCAATTAATCTTCAACAAGCAGGAAAGATAGTCCAATGGCAAAAGACAGTTTCTTTAACAAATGATGTTCGGAAAATTGGATAGCCACATGCAAAAGAATGTAACTGGACCACTTCCTTACACCAAACACAAAAAACAAATTCAAAATGAATTAAAGACCTAAATGGGAAACCTGAAACCATAAAAATCCTAAACAGAGCAGCATCAGGGTGGCTCAACTTGTAGGCACCCAATTCTTGGTCTCAGCCCAGGTCATGATCTCATGGGTCGTGGGATAAAGCCCTGCAAAGCAAAAGGCTCTGCACTCAGTGGGGAGTCTGCTCAAGATTTTCTCCTTCTACCCCTCCCACTTGTACTCACTCTCACTCTCGCTCTCTCTCTCAAATAAAATAAATAAATCTTAAAAAAAAAAAAAAAAACCTAGAAGAGAGTACAGTAAAGATCTCTAAAATTGACCATAGCAACACTTTTCTAGATATATCTCCTGAAGCAAGGGAAACAAAAGCAAAAACAAACTATTGGGACTATAGCAAAATAAAAACCTGCACAACAAAGGAAATAATCAACAAAACTAAAGGGTAACCCACTAATGGAAAAAGATATTTGCAAATAACATATCCAATGAAGGCTAGTATCCAAAATATATAAAGAATTTCTGCAACTCAACACCAAAAAAATGAAATAAACCAGTTAAAAAATATTCAGAAGACCTGAAAAGACATTTTTCCAAAGAAGACATAACAGATGGCCAACAGACACAAGAAAGATGCTCAACATCACTCATGATCAGGGAAATGCAAATCAAAACCACAATGAGGTATCACCTCACACCTGTCAGAATGGCTAAAATCAAAAACACAAGAAACAACAAATATTGGTGATGATATAGAGAGAAAGGAACCCTTGTGCACTGTTGGTGGGAATGCAAACTGGTACAGACACTGTGGAAAACAGTATGGAGGTTCCTCAAAAAGTTGAAAATGGAACTACCCTATGACCAGCAATTGGCACTACTGGGAGTTTACCTAAAATATAAAAACACTAATTCAAAGGGATACACGCACCCCTATGTTTACTGCATTCTTTACAACAGCCAAGTTATGGAAGCAGTCCAAGTGTCTGTCCATATATGAGGGGAGGTGGTTGGGGGATGGGTGAAATAGGTAATGGGGATTAAGGAGTGCACTTGTGATGAGCACTAGGGGATGTATGGATGTGTTGAATCACTATTTTGGACACCTGAAACTAATAGAACACTGTAAGTTAACATACTGGAATCAAAATTAGAAAAAGAAATCTGAAAAAAAAAATGTGATCTGTATTTTTAAAGTGCAATAGATAGGTCTTATATAAATTCAACTTACTTCATATTTCTTTTCTTTGTGTTCATGAGCCACTCTCTCAGTAAAAGTTGCTTGAGGTATCAAAGTAGGTTTCTGTGGAGCTGAATTCATATGCTTAAACCACTCGTTAAAGGTTTCATTGGCTTCCTAAGATGTAAAATAAAATATAAAAAATACGAAACAAACAAGTTTTCCGTATGTTCTACAGAGCTTTTAAAATCTGGTTCTTAGAAGTAATTTTGCAACATCAAGAAACAGAACTGTTCAACATTTATTTTTTGCACCCAAAAAAACCACTGTGAATAAATATTTTGTCAAATGGTGAACACCAGCAAGGTACATGTATATTGTGTTTTCTGGCACCTAGTCCTATCTCAAGCACTCCAGTCATATACGTATCTTGACACTTACCACTTTGTGATGTTTACTTGTCTGTCTTCTTCACTAGCCCATTAGCTTCTACAGGGCAAGGACAGACTGCTATCCACAGATGTCCCCTAGAACCTAGCCTGATGTAATCACTTCATTTTTTGTTGAAAGCATCTTAAATGAGTATGTTGTTATTTTAGGTATAACAAATTTAATTGTTTCGCCTTTGTCGGTTATTGACCCCTTACCCCCAAAGAAACACTAAAGTTGATACAAGCATTCAAAGAATTGCAAGGACACTAAGTTTTAGACATCACCCACTCTATGAAGTGAAGTTCTTGGTCGGTTAGCATGAATTAGAACCTTATGCTGATGAAGGCCGGATCATGATCTCAATGCTCCTGTGGATCAATCAGTACCACAGTCACAAGAGAGAGAAGATAAAAAGTCAGTCACCACTATTGGATGAACAGTTCAAAGTCTGAGAGTGAATCAGAAAAATCATGAAGGTAGACACATTTGTGATTTTCTTTATAGGCTCACCAAATAAGCTCTAATGCACAAATGTTCTCTGATAGCATTATCATCTTCGGCAGGAAGTGGACTTTCCATTCCTTGTTCCTCCCACTGATTATAGATTTCCGCTATAGAATCCTGAGGAATTTTCACAAATACTTCTTTTGCAGCTTCATGCTTTTTTGATGCTGTGAAAAAGAGGCACAATTTTTCAATATATGTGAATTGCTGTATGGTGGTTTCTAAAGGAGTCAAATTAATTGGTTTGCAACCTTTACAGTCAGCTGTAAACATCTTGAGTCCCAAAGTAGTTTTATTAAAGGTATGGGTGATTCTTTGTACTTAATAGCCAGGCTTTTTCCTTATTTCAGTGGGTCAAGTCACAAAAGGATTCATTTAATGCAGTTGCTTCTACCAACTTTTGTGTCTTAAGGCAATTACATTTTTCAAAGCCTTGAGATTATAATAAACACTGATTAGGACAATGATAATGTTAATTTTGTTTCATTATACTAGACCTGATATATAAGAATGGCTGTTTTGTCACCTGCCCCCCTCCACCGGAAGGATTAGAAAAACAAAGAAAAACCCACAACAAAACAAAAATTTAAGAATATATAAGTTTGAACAAAAGCCTGAGAAGAGAATATTAAAATAAAGCATACCCAAGAATTTTCTCATTATCGCATTGCCTTGTTTAAGTGCTTCCGCCCTCTGTGCTGGGTCAAATACCAACCAGTCAATTACGTCAATTTTTAAACGGTCCTCCTATTCATTTATTTGAAAAAAAAGAAACATTGATTGTACCTTTTTCTAATATATTCTAGTTAGTAGAATTAACTTACATCTAGTAAACATGATCATCCCTCAAGCTATATGAAATTATGAAAGAATCTAGCTTTCCTTAGTTTCTTCTCACATTTAGTAACTCAAATTACAAAAAAGGGATGCCTAGGTGGCTCAGTCAGTTAAGCGTCTGCCTTTGGCTCAGGTCATGATCCCAGGGTTCTAAGATCGAGTCCCACATTGGGCTCCTTGCTCAGTGGGGAGCCTGCTGCTCCCCTTGCTTGTAAGTTTGCTCTCTCTCTTCCTCTGACAAATAAATACATAAATAAATAAATAAAATCTAAAAAAAAAAAAAAAATCCTGAAAAAATTACAAAAAACTTCTTGGAGTATGAGTCTGAAATTAAGTATTCTATGTCCCACCAACTTAACCAGGTGATTCCTTAGCGGCTACTCTAAAATGGTTTTTTGTTTTTGTTTTTTTTTTCCTGAAAATAGGGTAAGTAAACTACTTAAAGAGTTAGAGATTGATCAAGTGTCTAGAATAATCCAATAATCCAATAAAGCTTCCTTTAACACAATACTACTGCAAGTAACTTAAATCCCTTACATAAGACCTTAAGTCTGCTGCCAATTTTAAAATTTAAAAGGTTTTGGCTGACAAAGAAAAATTCTTAAAGAAAGGAGGCAGAGTATGTTAAGGAGGAAGTTCACCAAAGAGCCACCAAAGAGGGATTAGGAATTACACATACAACTCCCCTGCCCCTTATGTTACCTCAGTAGTGCTGGTATCTAGGGCTGGGGCCACGTCATGATGACTGAATTCACCATTATCTTTCTTTCGGATATTCTCGACTACAGTCTTTGTTATAGCTGCAATATCCAAATCTAAGGAATTTTTTTAAGAGACAAAAACCAGAATTAATCATTTACACTAATATTCTCTAAACAGTCACAATGATTTGGTAAACTGGAATTAAAATTCTATAAAAATATGTGTACAATATGAAAGACATTATAAAATTGTAAAAGAAAATGCCATAACAGGGATATTCTACATGGGTTACAGTATAAGTTATTTTATTCCTAAAACAGAATTTCATCAAAAATTTCATTCTTTTTCTCTCAAGAGAAGATTTAAAACTATAAAGATAAGTGTTACTAATGCCAAAATGATAACTTGCCTGTGAAACCCAACAAAAAGTTCTCAACCATTTTTACCTGCTTCTTTAGCCAGTTCCAGGCAATGGTGGCGCTGCTCAAATTCTGTAACTCCTTCCAAAAATAATGCATACTGGGCTACAGCTAGGTCTTGAGGTAAATGACAGGTATAAAATGCTATAAGATTTGTATGCTTCTCATTTATTAAAAGCTAAAAAAAACAGAAAAAGATCAAAATATGTCAATAATAACAACAGGTTCTGGGATCAGCAGTGTTTTTTTAAAAAATTCACTTCAAAATTTCAAACATTAATGAAAGATTCATATAGATGTGGATTTGTTCTACTGAACAGAATGATTTTAAATTCTAAATAAAATATACTTAAGATAATTAAAAGATCTCTTACAGATTCTGATGACTTCCCCACCACTGAGCATTAAAACATCACCATTCTGATTTTTGTTTCCACCAAAAAAAAAAAAAACCACACAAACAAAAAAAACAATCAAATTGTGGATTCTTAAAGTTTACCTGTATGTAGGTCTTTAAAATTTCAATGGAAACTTCTTCCTTTATAGAAAAAAGGATATAATTCAATTATAAACAAAACTGCTTATATGTACCAGCAAGGTATCTAATAAAAATTCTACTAAGTGATTGAATGATTTTAATATTTACCATGGAGCAATGACTACATGCGAGGCTAAGTGCTTAGCAAAGTTTATATGCTGCCCAAATGAACCTTCCATAACTCTTTGTGAGTAGTTACTATCATTGTTCACAATTTACAGAGGAAGAAACTAAGAGTTTCTAAACTAAAAAAACTACAGAGGTTTTTATTTTACCCAGAATTACATACTAGAAGCTGCTGAGTAAGGATGCAAACCCAGGATTCTACTCCAAAGTCCAAACTTTCAACTACTGTTTATCATTCTGCCTCCTATAGGTACTAAATGTTACCATCATTTAGGAAAAAGAAACAAAAAGAAAAAAGAAAACAAAGGTTTGAAACCTCACATAGAAAAAGTAGTCTTGTTCAGTTAGCTTGGTGGGTTGATTTAGAACTGGGTACTGATGAGGATAAAGTTATGAATTTATCAAAAACCACATAAGGCACCTGGGTTGCTCACTCTGGATGAGCATCTGACTTCAGAGCCTGTCATAATCTCAAAGTGCTGGGATCCAGCCCCACACTGAGCTCCCTGCTCAGTGGTGAGTTGGCTTGTCTATCTGTCCCTTCCTCAGCACATTCACGTGTGTTAATAAAATCGTTTTAAAAAATTACTTAACACACACACACACAAACCCCCACTGGTATTCTGCATCCATAGACTAGAGCCCTAAAGGGTCATCCACAGTGAGTTATCACTGAGTGACCATACAAGACTGTCTAGAAGACTTCTATGCCAGGGCGCTTGGGTGGCTCAGTCGACTGAGGGTCTGCCTTCAGGTCAGGGTCATTATTTTGGGGTTCTGGGATTCATATCTGGGGTTCATGTCAGGCTCCCTCCTCATTCCACTCCCCTGGCCCCTCCCCGCATGTCTCTCTCTCTCTCTCAGATAAATAAAATCTTAAAAAAAAAAAGACTTCTGCACCCTTACCACCATTTCTAGGGAAAAAAACCCCAAAAACCAAAAAACAAAACACCCCACAAAAAAGTAGCATGTTTTCCTGATGAGAGGCATACAGCATCACCCTTGCAAAGGACAGTCAATTGTTCTTTTTTATTTACTTTGATCTGTAGTCCCAGAGTGTGGAAAAACAAAACGAGGTGAGTCATGAAGCGGAGAAGGTGTCCAGGTAGATTGTTTCTGCTTTTGGAAAGCCATTTGTTAAATTCATTCATCAAACCTACAAGACATCAAAGCAAAAATTCAGTAATAGGAATAAAGACCAAAAGAATAGAAATAAACATTACTCAGGATATTTACTGTATTCCTATAGTACTATGAAATCACTACCTCATTGTTAATAACCCCCATATAAAACAGACCCAGGATTAAATTCAAGCTCTATTATCTTACAATTAATAGCTGCATTCAAATAGGCTGATATAAAGATTAAAAGATGCGGTGAGTCCTGTACTGTTTTGATAACTTTTTAATGGGCTCCCTGCTCAGCAGGGGTCTGCTTCTCCCGCTGACCTCTCTCCTCTCATGCTCTCTTTCTCCCTCTCTCTCAAATAAAATCTTAAAAAGAAAGAAAGAAAGGAAACAAAGAACTCATAGAAAGCAAAACAAAAGTATAGTATCTTACCATCAATGTCTCCCAGGATAAGGAACTTTTGAACTATATGATAATGTTCTTGATTCTCTTCCAAAACTCTCTGAAAAAATTTTTACATTTTCCATAAATCTCCCAGTGATCATTCTTTAGTATGTATTCATTAGTAAGCCAAAGGTCAACTTTTGAAACAAGAAAAGTTGCACATGAGGGGTCTTAGGAGATGAAAACAAATTTGAGAAAGTAATGTCTTTGGAATATACTCAAGCTGAACAATCGTTGAAAGCAGAGAATTGTGTTAAAACAATTTAATCTCTGAATATTATTACTTTCATTTTTTATATTTTATTATTGTTCTTCTGGCACTCCATGGTGAGCCAGAAAGGAAGGGCACACGTAACCTAAGCAAAACAAACTATAAGATTTCTCCAAAAACGAAGAGCAGTTGTTGAAAGCATTCCTTTGTATTCTCTTCTGCAAAGGGCACCATGCATAACAGAAGCCACCAAAATAGTGATTAGACAGTAGAAAAAACTATAAGTGACCTTCTGTTGCACTGTTTGGAAGCAAATAGTTTATTTCTTTTTTGCCAAACACGTTTTAATTTTTTATTTCATTATCTAACTTTTCTTGCAGCATTCATTCTTGGTTACGTTCAAATCTTTGCTCTATCTGAAACTGACTTTAAAATGTGGCATGAGGTAGGGATTTAGCTGTTTTCCTCCAGACAGAAAGTCAATCATGCCCATATCATGTATGTAAATAAATCCCTCTTCCTTTGAAATGAAAAATCACCTCTGTCATCTATAAGTGCTAATACATATTTGGATCTAATAACAATGTCTGTGTTTCACTGATCTATTTATTCATTCCTGTGTTAAGTGCATATTGTTTTGTTGTATAATTATTTTGTTTTATTATTAAGTAAGGCAACTAGTGCATATTATTCTTTTTCAAGTTTTCTTGCCATTCTCATTTATTCTTCTTTTTGTAAAATTCTGTTTAGAAATAATCCTCCAGGGGCACCTGGGTGGCTCAGTAGGTTAAACCCTCTGCTTTCAGCTCAGGTCATGATCTCAGGGTCCTGGGATCGAGCCCCACATAAGGATCCCTGCTCAGCGGGGAGCCTGCTTCCACCTCTCTCTCTCTGCCTGCCTCTCTGCCTACTTGTGATCTCTGCCTGTCAAATAAATAAATAAAAATCTTAAAAAAAAAAAAGAAAGAAAGAAAGAAAAGAAATAATCCCCCAAAGATTAAGTTTCTATGTTAATTTTGAAATGGCTTACATCAAATCCTCTCATCCAGGAACATGGTACATCTATTTATACTCATGTCTTCCAATAAGATTCAACAGTTTCTTTTTGAAAGTCCTCAAACCCTTAGTTAATTTTATTCCTATGTATATTATGGCTTTGGTCAATAATTTAATGGGACTTTTTTTGGGGGGAGCACCAAATCCTTTTCTAATTAGTTGTGAAAAATACAGACAGGCTATGATTTTGGGGGGTAACTTTGTATTGAATTTAGGTACTTAAAAATTCTCATTCTTCTATGAATCCTAGTAACTGAGTTTCTAGTAAATTGAGTTTCTAGATTTATACTTTCATCATATGTAAATATTCCCCTCTTTCTAATACATATATCTAATTCCTAATTCTAATATATAAATATAATTCCTAATTCTAATATGTATATCTATTCCTTTACTTGTTTTATTTTTAATTAGCTGGAATCTCCACAAAATAACAGACTGGTAAGAAATACTTGACAGAAGAAGTATTAATTTCTTTACTATACAGTTATACATAGTAAAAAGGAAAAGATAAAACTCAACAGAAAAACAGGTAAAAGATGTGAATAGGAAATTCACACATGGTCAATAAACACAGGAAAACTTGCGCAGCCTTATGAATAGACAGGGAAGTAAGAGCAGAACAGCAAGTTCCTATTTCCCACCTAATCTGATACATTAGCAAAAAATTCAAAGTGTGACATCTGGGACTGGTGAGAATGCAGGCAGATGGCTGCATTAATAAATTACTTATGGGAGTATGAATTAAATGCTACAACCAGGTAATTAATTTAATATATATCTACTCTTTATTTCAGCAACCCTGCTTTTAGGACACCCTAAAATAGGACTAGTAGATAAGCATATATGTATATAACAATGTTCACTGCACTGCTAGAAACAACCTAAATACATCAAAAGAGAAATGATTAAAAAGAATAGGTCAGGTTACCCTAAATCTGTATCCCCTAACTTGGAGAAAGTATCATTAAAAGAAAAAAAAAACAAAAAACAAAAAACAAATAGTTGGGGTGTCTGGGTGGCTCAGTTAAGTATCTGACTCCTGATTTCAGCTCAGGTCACGATCTCAAGGTTATGAAACTGAGCCCTGTGTCTGGCTCCATGCTTGGGCTCTGCGCTGGGCATGGAACCTACTTAAGATTCTCTTTCCCGGGGCACCTGGGTGGCTTAGTGGGTTAAGGCTCTGCCTTCGGCTCAGGTCATGATCTAAGGGTCCTGGGATCGAGCCCCACATCGGGCTCTCTGCTCGGCGGGGAGTCTGCTTTCCCCTCTCACTTTGCCTGCCTCTCTGACTACTTGTGATCTCTCTGTCAAATAAATAAATAAAATCTTAAAAAAAAAAGATTCTCCTTCTCCCTCTGCCCCTACCCCTCCATGAAATCTCGCTCTCAAAAAGTTAATAAAGACAAAACACTCCTCCCAAGTTGGAGAGTAATGCAAGTAATATGATGCAAAAAAAAAAAAACAACAAGAAAAATCAAAATCATATCTCAGAATTAACTACATTATTTACACATATTTGTAAGATTATGGAGAAGGAGAAAGATATAGAAGACTATATAGCTATATATTTTATCATCTCTGGGGAATGAGAATAACCATAAAATGGTTGGGAGGAAGTTACTTTATAGCTTTTATACTATATAGATTTTATTTATATCTTTGGATTATTTTGCTACATACTTCAGTTATTTAAAATTATTTATGAGAATATTACCTAAAAATATTAGATTATTTTAAGATCTAGGAAATGTCTTGTTCATTTTCCATTAACATTTTCCTTTTTCAAAAAGAGAGAAAATTGGGGCGCCTGGGTGGCTCAGTGGGTTAAAGCCTCTGCCTTCAGCTCAGGTCATGGTCCCAGGGTCCTGGGATCAAGCCCCACTTCAGGCTCTCTGCTCAGCAAGGGAGCTTCCTCTTCTCTCTCTGCCGGCCTCTCTGCTTACCTGTGATCTCTGTCTGTCAAATAAATAAATAAAATCTTAAAAAAAAATGTCTCTCATTTAGATAAGAGATAAGGAAAAGGAGAAAATATAACAGTTTCAGGTTATTTTTTTGCTTTTCAGATACGTGGCACAACAGCATAACATTGTTTCCTATTCTAGTTATCCTAAAATGTTCTTACTAATATTTACCTTTTTATCAGTAGCTTGAAGTTCTTCAAATACCTTTTCTAAGGTCCAACTTTAAAAAGAAAATAGGAAAGGATAAAACAATATTAGTAATATGAATAAGGGCTACAAAATAAAACTTTACAGAGCATACTGCAAATCACCAAGACAAAAAACAAAAGAACAAACTCACTTTGCTTCCAAATACTCCCTAGGGAGTTCTTCAGTTTCATCCAGATTCACTACCGATGTCCGGATCTCCTGTTCTACCAAACTGTCCACCATCACCCGAAAGTAGGCCCACACTGTGTCTTCCCAGGTGTCACAGACGGGAAGCAGCTTTTTTCCCCATACCAAACCAGAAACACATATATAGTCAACAAGGGGTGGGGAGAGCAGTGACTTCCATTGATATGGACTATAAAGTCATTTTAATGACATAAAACATATTGGATTGTAATATACATACCAAACAGCCCATTACCCAACTCATACCAATCTTTTAAAAAGTTTTAACTATTAAGATTTTTTCCATACTCAGTTCACAATGGCATCAATTTTCCATGTTGGATGTAAGATGATGTTTCAACTAGTTATTACAACACACACAAATAGCTATAAAATGCAGGGGGTGGTAGCGTTTGTAAGAAACACACATACACAAACATAGAACAATCCCAACAGTCACTATGCCTCAGTGGTACACTTCTGTATAAACCGAGGGGCACTATAAGTCATCAATAAATGTGTTTTGTAAAAAAATATACATATATATTGGAATTAAATTTATAATTCTTAGAAATTAAAGTCTGGTTCCATTTATTAAAACATCATTTGGTGTAAGGCATACATGAAATTAAGCAACTCAAGTCACTATTCTATTTCATGATTTTGCTGTCACTGCTACTCTTAGAAAGCTTAAGCTTATAAAATTTATTATATATGAATATTAGACTATGTATCTGATTTTGATCTACAGGAGAAAAATGAATTAAAGTAGATTACATACCTGCTTGAGATTTCCACTTAAAGCTGCATAAATTGCCCTCTCGTATCTATTAAAAAGCTCCTGAAATACAAGGAGTATAAATGTGAAATACTGTTTTTCTAAGGATGTACATTTTTTCATAATCTGGAATTTTATAAGTCTTCTAAATGGCCTTATTTATTCACTTGATAGTTTCTAAACTTTAGTTAAAGATCTAGTGGGGCAGTAAGGACTCCTTTGGGGCGCCAGGGTGGCTCAGTTGGTTGAGTGACTGCCTTCAGCTCAGGTTATGATCCTGGAGATTGAGTCCTGCATTAGCTTCCTGCTCAGCATGGGGTTTGCTTCTCCCTCTGATCTTCCCCCTCTTATGTTCGCTCACTCTCTCTCTCAAATAAATAAATAAAATCTTAGATAAAAAAAAAAAAGGACTCCTTGGTTTGCTGATGTAGGCAGTGCTGAAATCTTCAGGAAAAATCAATCATCTCAATTTCAAATATAGGATGAAAGATCATAGTTAAATTTATCATAGTTAAATTTTATTCCAGATAGATCTGGAGTAGCTGTTTTCCTCTAGGAAGCTCCTAAATGCCTAATACTACTTGATACTTACAGAACATCAAAACAAGGCACCTGGGACCTGTCTTTTATCAGTCTGCATTTAATTCCTAAGCAGGACTAATTATGTTTATCAAATTAGTTCATTTTACTATCAGATTCTATTGATGGCACTTCCTGTTTTCTTATCATCTAAATAAGACTTCAAAGACTTTCACTGTTTACCTGAATCCTCTTCTGCCTTTGTTTCCAATCACCCTTTTGACCACTCTTGTTCCTTCCTTTCCACTATCAATATTATCCTAGGACAGGCCCTTAATACTTAGTGTCTAAATAATTCCAACAGGCTCCTAACTAGTTTCTCAGCCTTTGGTCCATTCAATTTTTAAGCCTATTTTTTTTTTCACTATCATGTTAATCTTATTAAAGCACTGTTACCGTGTGCTCTCAAAGTTTTGATGGTTCACTACTATCAATGATATATACTCCTTCTTTAGAGAAACACTTGAGGACCACCAATGCCTGTTCTTTTTTTTTTTTAAGATTTTATTTATTTGATAGAGATCACAAGTAGGCAGAGAGGCAGGCAGAGAGAGAGGAGGAAGCAGGCTCTCTGCCAAGCAGAGTCTGATGTGGGGCTCAATCCCAGGACCCTGAGATCATGACCTGAGCCAAAGGCAGAGGCTTAACCCACTGAGCCACCCAGGCGCCCCCAATGCCTGTTCTTAATTTAACTTTTTCAATCATCTTTTCCATTAGTTCTGTTCCAAC
This sequence comes from Mustela putorius furo, assembly GCF_011764305.1. Lineage (NCBI taxonomy): Eukaryota > Metazoa > Chordata > Mammalia > Carnivora > Mustelidae > Mustela > Mustela putorius. The sequence goes on along the minus strand of NW_025422368.1, from coordinate 43,216,153 downwards.
CCTGGTTTTGAAAATGTGAATTTGTTCCAGTGCAACTGATCTATCAAGGAACAACATAAACATAATGCAATTTCTCATAATACAAATTTCATCTACAAGAAACACTAGGTGAATGCAGAAAACCACACCGAGCTGAATGGAGGCAGTTATAAATACACAAAACTAACATATCTCAAACATCTATCTGCCACCTCACTTCATTAGGTATATTATAAGCTAACTCCATCTGTATCAAGAGTTACAATTTTCATTTTAATTTCAGCTAACCTCCTTCTACACCTCACAGTAACTCACAAGCTGCAACGCCCTGACACTCAAATGCACAAGTAAACTTCAGTGTTTTTTCAAAGTAAAATGCCATATTTACTGTAACATTTGTGTATTTCCTGTTTAACAGGGTCTTAAGTTTTTATCTTTTGATGTGTTGCCGATGGTTTTTGAGTACTGTGCTCGAAACTCTATTTTCCCCAAAAGGCCTGTGGGTTTTCTGCAAAATTTTGCATGCTGCAGTGATTTTTTTTTTTTAGGAAAGCACAGGTCATATGGTATGGTAACAGAACTGACTCTATTTCCTTTTATGAGCCCTCTGCTCCAACCTGATAGCCCTAGACCTACCACCTTCCGTTAGGTTTTCCAACTTACATAACCTACCAAGAATTCCTTCCACTTCTTTTCATATCCAACAACTCAAATCCTAGTAATTTTTTAAACTGCAATTCAATTCTCTTCCCTGGGAAGCCAGATTTAGCCCAAATGCTTATTCTCTGAATTCATTTGATACATTCTATTTTTACTTTTTATCAGTATTTAATTCTTAGTACTTAGTGTCTGAATAATTCTGGTTAATAGTTAAACCTCCCAACCCATTCTTCAATTTGATCAGAAGTTTTTTTTGAAAATGAGCCCCTGCCTGGCTCAGGCAATGTGATCAGAAGTTTTCTGAAAACTTCTTGGCTCAGTTAGTAGAACATGCAACTCAATCTCAGGGTTGTGGATTCGAGCCCCACAACTGGGTATGGTGCCTACTTTAAAAAAAAAAAAAATTTTTTTTGGAAACAGAAACCTTAGTGTTCTACCACTCTAAATGTTTCACAGCACCATCAGCAGGCTTGCAATTAATTAAAAATCAGTATCAATAAAGGTTTTCTTGTATCTTACATCTTCTGCCATTCTCCAACAACTTATTTTCCAAATGATTCTATATGGATTCCCTTCAACAGGTTCTAATTCTGTTCCTATAAAACAGTAAAAGAAATAAAAATTTACAGTTTAAAATAGAGAACTCCTATTTCAACAATTTCTAAAAACAAAAGCTATGCTTCATAAAGACTGGCATTTAAGCTAAATATATCATCTCATTCTGAGAATCAAATCTACTAAAATACCTCCATTCACATTAGGGTCATGGTAGAGTTTCCAGCCTTCAAGTGTTGCAGCTCTCCATGCTTGACCACAACGTTTACAGAGTCGTTGTGCCTTCAGAAACAAAAAGGGGCAGTCAGTCATATAACCAGAGTTAAAAGCATTTGTGACTTAAAGAAAAGTATAAGCAGGGGCGCCTGGGTGGCTCAGTCAGTTAGGCATCTATCTGCCTTTGGCTCAGGTCAAGATCTCAGGGTACTGAGATCAAGTCCCACATCGGGCTCCATGCTCAGCCAGGAGCCTGCTTCTCTCTCTCTCCCCTCCACTTGTGTTCTCTCTCTCAAATAAGTAAATAAAATCTGGGTGCCTGGGTGTCTCAGTTGGTTAAGTGACTGCCTTTGGTTCAGGTTGAGATCCCAGGGTCCTAGGATCGAGCCCCATGTCGGGCTCCTTGCTTAGTGGGAGACTGCTTCCCTCTCCCCCTCTCCCTCTGCCAGCTGCTCCCCCTGCTTGTATTCTTTCTGTGTCAAATAAATAAAATCTTTAAAAATGAATGAATGAATGAATAAATAAAAGTATAAGCAATATACTTCAGGATTAGATAATTTAAAGCACAATTATTTCAAAGGACAATGTAGGCAACTAGTACTGGAATTTATTTTGCCACCAGCAAGCATGTCTCTTCTGTGGTCTCCAACTTTCTTTCTTTCCCTAATAATCCTTTTGGTTTGGGGCTTACTAATTGGCTCCCATGGTGCCTACAAGGATTTAGTTCCACTAGAGACAAATGGGGCTTAAGAGATTGATATGACCACTGATCTAAGCAAAAGTATTATGAAAACCAGTCTCTATAATGACAAGGCCCTAGTGCTCATTCAGCCCACTGATATTTATGTTAACTGTACCAAACAGATGAACTTAGACTAATCAGCGAAACATACCAGTGAGATAGACAGCATCACCTCTTTAGGAACTGTCTCTTCCCCATTTAGTTCATATGGTTTAGGTAAGATCCTATGATTCCACCTCTGAACTCTAGGATTAGGGATGTGACCTAACAAGAATCACTCCCAGGGCTCTTGCTAGAGATTCTGAGGAGGAGACATACTCCTTCTGCTGGAAATGCTAACTGACAAAAGGATGTAAGCCTGGGGCTGCTGGCCATCAGTGACATGAGGCTTCTTGAGAATGAAGCCACACAGAGAGGGACAGAGCCAAGAGCCTGGGAAAGAGATGGTATCCTAGTGAGTCCCCGGATCCTGCTTAAAACCAAATATAACCCCCTATACTTCCCTGTTCTACAAACCAATCAATTCCTCCCTTGTAAATAACCTGAGTTGGGTTTCTATCACTTGAAGCTAGAGAACCCAATTAATATAACCAGTTATAGAATACCCTCCCCCAAACATCATTCTGGATGTGTGGCTATTAAAAATTATAAATGCTATGTAGTAACATGGAAAAATGTTTTGATATGCTATCTAAAAAAGGAAGGATAAAATAAATCAGATACAAAAGAACAAATATTGCATGATTCCACTCACATGAAATAGCTAGAATAGGCAAATTCATAGAGACAGAAGTAGATCAGAAGTTACCAAGGGCTGAGGGAAGATGTAATGGTTTCATAAAATTGTAAATGCAATTAATGGCACTGAAATGTACACTAAAAAATGGTTAAAAGGACAAATTTTAGGGCATGTGCGTGGCTCAGTCGTTAAGCATCTGCATTCGGCTCAGGTCAAGATCCTGGGGTCCTGGGATCGAGCCCTGCATCGGGCTCCCTGCTCTGTGAGGAGCTTGCTTCTCCCTCTCCCACTTCCCCTGCTTGTGTTCCCTCTCTCACTGTACCTCTCTCTGTCAAATAAATAAAATCTCTAAAAAATAAAATGACAAATTGCGTTATACTTTACTACAGTGAAAAAAATAAATAATGCAATGTATCAAAACTATTGACTTGCATATTTTAAACACAAGATAAGGGGGGGCACCTGGATGGCTCAGTGGGTTAAAACCTCTGCCTTCAGCTCAGGTCATGATTTCCAGGGAAATACTGTGGAAGAGATGATTGCATCGAGGAGACAAACTAGGTGGTCACAAAGATCCCTTCCAACTTGAAGAGTCTATGACTTTGAAACTGAAGCAGCAGGATATATGACTTACCTCTTCTGTCATTCCAGCACGGATTAAAGTGAAAAGATACTTGAGTAATCGGACTTCATCTTCTCTATCCAGATCATCAAGGGGCATTTTCTGTCTAATAGGAGCATCAGGGTCCTATATGCCCCCCCCCAAAAAATCAATGATAAATTCTTTGTACCTACATATATTTTGAGTATCACCAAGAGATGATAAATCTCCTGAGTTTATATACTGAAATAACTTTTTTTACAATTTAGTTAAGTAACAAAAGGAGTGAAAATATCACAGGTATTCCAGAGAGACACACAACTATCTGCTGCCCATTCAAAACAAACTCTGTTGGCCCACAAAGGTACAGGTCTAGTCAGGCAAGGCAGTAACACTACTACAGCAGCCTAGCCAGACAATTCTAAAAATGCTACTTATCATTCCAGCTGACACAAGCTGTACCCTGTTGTAGCAATTACACAACCAAGTTAATTCTAAACGGAATTGAGGACACCTGGGTGGCTCAGTCGTTAAGCCTCTGCCTTTGGCTCACATCATGAACCCAGGGTCCTGGAACTGAGAAGCCTGCTTCTCCCTTTCCCACTCCCCCTGCTTGTGTTCCCTCTCTTGCTGTGTCTCTCTCCGTCAAATTAAAAAAAAAACAAAAAACAAACAAACAAAAAAACTTAAAAACAAAACAGAATGAGGCCTAGATGGAGAATGAGCCAGAGGAAAACTAAGGGAGTCGACAGTACATTCTGTAACTTGAAAATGCTTAGCTGGTACTTTGAGATCATACTGAGAAGAGAACCCACTATGGAACTAAGACCATATAAAACACATCGTGTCCAATAAAAAAAGTTTTAAGAACAGATTTCTAGTAAATAAAATCCACCTAAAACAGTTATTCCCACCTACTATTTTTCATAAATAGAACAAAATGTGCCTTTAAACATTTGGGATAACATATTGTCCTCACTTTTGCAGTAAATAGCACATGTGATCTTCATGATGAATTTTAAGTGAAAAACTATTTTAATGTGACTCATTTCAAATGCTACTAAGTATACAGTAATATGAATATTGATTCAGAAAATAAAGTTTACAATAAGGAAAATAGCTCTTTCACAAATATTCTGCAGACCAATACAATCATTCAGTTTTCGAGCACAGTCTCTTTCTGCCAAGAAGGAAATCACTTTTCAGATGTTAAGATTAAATGATTTTTAGTTGCTTGCTACAAAGTAATTTAGCTATGATTATTGCAAGTTCTTCTAGTAGTTTCCAAAACAATTTTCATCAACATCACTTTGGTACCCAATGGAATTCTATCAATTTTTCCAGTTGTTACTTATTTCTCCCACTTTTCATTATAAATATTTAGTGCACGTGTCTTCACCTGTCACAAAGCTCTGTTCCTTTATTTCTACAGGAATTAGACTCCTGTTCTCTTCAATTGTACTGTTATTCCTATTACTCATATCCTGGAATGACCTTTCTAACGTCAAGCTTTCTTCCCCCTGCTTTTTATATGTAAGAGCTTTCTTCTTTCCTTTTTTTTTTTTTTAAAGATTTTATTTATTTATTTGACAGAGATCACAAGTAGGCAGAGAGGCAGGCAGAGAGAGGGAAAGAAGGGAGAAGCAGGCTCCCCGCTGAGCAGAGAGCCTGACACAGGGCTTAATCCCAGGACCCCAAGATCATGACCACTGAGCCACCTAGGCGGTCCCCCCCCTTTTTTTAGGTTTTATCTATTTATTTGCTAGAGACAGACAGCAAGAGATAGCAAGAGAGCACAAGCAGCAGGGAGGTAGGTGAACAGAAGCAGGTTTGCCACTGAGCAGGGAATCCGACGTGGAGCTCAGTCCCAGGATCCCAAGACCACAACCTGAACTGAAGGCAGACACTCAACTCAGTTCAGCCACCCAGTCTCCCTATAAAAGAGCTTTCATAAGTCATCACCTTACAGTTGAAGGGTCAAACCTTACTGTAAAACCAAAATTAATTTATTTTTAAAGCTGGGAAATCACTTTCTGAACCTTCTTCTACAATTTACAATTCATGGACCACAGATATGTTCAAATACATTTGGTCAAATTCAAATGTAACTGAGTAGCTTTAGAGTTAAAAGGTATAATGCAAACTTTTGGGAAACCCAAACTAGGATCTGTGTGAATAAAAATTCTCAGACTTTAGAAAACAATTACAGGGGGCACCTGGGTGGTTCAGTTGGTTAGGCGACTACCTTTGGCTCAGGTCATGATCCTGGAGTCCCTGGACTGAGTACTACATTGGGCTCCCTGCTGAGCAGGGAGTCTGCTTCTCCCTCTGACCCTCTCCCTTCTCTCTCTCAAATAAATAAATAAATAACTCTTTTAAAACTCTTTTAAAATAAAAATAATAAATGAATTAATAAAATAAAAAACAATCATGGATCCTTGAAGACAACTTTCATTTCAAAGAAACTTACCAATTCAGTGACAAGGGGACGGACACTTCCTATGTAAGAAGGTAGCTGCCGCTGTTTCAGGGTATGCAGGGTGTTTTCCCTATAAGAAAAAGTATAAAAGTTCTTACAGGAGAAAATTTAGGAGGTCTATTTAAGAAAATAAAATCAAGTCAAAGTAAGAAAAAGAGAGTACAAACTCAGAAATACATGCAAAAATGCTAAATAGAAAGAGGCATTTGAGCTTAGATGACTAATGATGCTGACTATGTTTCCATGTCTTTATTGGCCATTCATCTGTCTGTTTCTGTGAAGTATCTGTCAAATCTTTGCCCTTTTTTACTGCATTATCTTTTTCTATTTTTTTTTTTTAAAGATTTTATTTATTCATTTCACAGACAGAGGTCACAAGCAAGCAGAGAGGCAGGCAGAGAAACAGGAAGGGAAGCAGGCTCCCTGCTGAGCAGAGAGCAGGATGTGGGGCTCCATCCCAGGACCCTGGGATCATGAGCTGAGCCCAAGGCAGAGGCTTTAACCCACTGAGCCACACAGGTATCCCTGCATTATCTTTTTATTGAGTTGTAGTTCTCTATCAGCTACAAGCCTTACATGTTTCTTCCAGTATATGGCTTGCTCTCTTTCATTTTCTTAATGATGTCTCTAATGAGGTTTTTTGATGAAGTCCAATCAATCTTCCCTGATTATTGCTTCCCACGACCTAAGAAACTCTTGTCTATCCCCAAGTCACAAAGATGTTCCCCTCTAAAAGCTGTGTGGTTTTTAGCTTTTGTGATCCACCTTGAATTAAATGTTGGGTATGGTGTGAGGGAGGTGTCAAGGCTGACCTTTTTTTTTGCAGCAGTATCCATTTTTTATGCATGGTTTGTTGAAAAGACATTCAATACCCCCCATTGGACTGCTTTAATGCCTTTACTGAATACCAACTGACCATCAAAGCGTAGGTCTGTTTCTGGGTTCTATATTCTGTTCCACTGATCAGTAAGAAAAGGAGACTAACCATAAAAAATTGTGCAAAAACCTTAACAGAACATTTTACCTAAAATTTTTAAGTTTTAAATGAAAATTCTGGGGCGCCTGGGTGGCTCAGTCAGTTAACCTCTGCCTTTGGCTGGGGTCATGATCTCAGGGTCCTGGGATCAAGCCCCGAGTCCAGCTCTCTGCTCAGCAGGGAGCCTGCTTCCCCTCACTCTCTGCCTGCCTCTTGGCCTACTTGTGATCTCTATCTGTCGAATAAATAAATAAAATCTTTAAAAAAAAAAAAAAGATTTTTTCCTGGAAAAATCACAACCTCTCAAGATTTAATTTTTAACAAACACTGAATAGCACTAATCTCCTAGTTCAGCAAAGATATAATGATGGACTTGCAGACTTTGTAACAGGCATAATGTTACTGAACTGAAACACAATTTGAACTTTTTCAAGTCTTAAAATCAACTGTCCCTTTAACCTAGGGATGCTTCTTGGCTTCAAGATCCTAAAATAATTTAGAAGTATTAAAGGATGCAGTGACCAAAATTTTTTTTTTTAAAAATCACAAGTAGCTGTAAACATAGCTGAAGTATCTTTTTGATGATCGAATTACAATTATTAAGAAAATATAGCCAGGTAACTGTTTGAAAATACATATTAGACATGTCATTATTCTGTTCTCAAGGTTTTCTATCACATTTAGAATAAAGTCCCATAGCTTTACCCTGGCCAGCCTATAAAGATCCTATAGTATTTGACCCTCTTCAATCTCATTTCCTACCATACTTTTCTTTGCTGTGTTCACATTGGCCTCCTTGTGTAAATACTTTGTTTTCTGATCTTTGCAGTTTCTGTTCCTGCCAAGAAAGCTTATTCCCCAGATGTTTGTGTTTTGCCTCCTCTCACTCACTACCTGCTACATTCTTAGAGAGGCCTGCCCTGATGACCTCTTCTATTTAAACTTGCACCCACTGTCATCCTCTATCTATTAACTCTGACACTTTTTTTCAAAGCTCTGATTTCCAACAGGCTATGTATTTGTGGTCTAAAGCTGTTAAATGATTATGACACCATAAAGGCAGAGTTTTTAATCTGTTTTGTTGACAGGCTGAATAAGCAATAAGAACTGAATATGTGCTGAAAGATAAATAAACAAAGCCAATGTTGAGTGACTTTAAGAATAAATGATTAGTAACTTACCAATACACTGATTTTGCATAAAATTCAATATTATCAGAAAAATCTCCGATCTCATCTTTGGCAATACTCTCTAGCCAATCCACCACAAGCTAGGAAAGGAAAAAAAAAAACAACAAAAAAAAGAAGTATTAACTATAAAACCTGTCAGTGTTTTATTTAAAGTGGTACTTCCATCCTTAATTTAAAAAAGGTTTCTATTTAAAAAAATACCAACTAACAATTTTTCCAACTACTTTTTACTTTTTTAAGATATACAAATATGGCAAAAGAAAGATATTTTCTACAGGAATAATACAATTCTTAAAAGGCTATTCCTGCAAATACTAGGCTATTATTCAAAAACTGAAGAACAAGGTTCTTAATGCCTTTTAATTACAAGTAGAAGATCAAAAAGAAAAAAAGTTAATGTTTTAAACTTAAAAATCTTCAGTTCTTTGTATGTCATTTAGTTTTTCTCCATGTTTCATAAAAAAGTATTTCAAAATTTTAGTCATACCTGACTTTGTCGGACAAGTGAATCTCTCTGAAATAATGCTTCCACCACCACTTTCTCACTGGCATTAAGAGCCTATTAAAAAATTATTTGAAGGAGAGGAAAAAAAAAGAAGATGTTCTAGGATGATTATTTTAAAACAAAGGGAAAAGTGTCTGACATAATTATATGTAATTATGCATAAACATTTAACCATACAATAAATCTGTGTATTCATGTTTGAAAATTTTTCCTAAGAAAATCTCAAACTGCTAGATCAATTTGCAGCTGCTCTTACTCGATACTTTAATTCTCTGGCTACACTTCAAATTTTATTTTTTTTTTTTAAAGATTTTATTTATTTATTTGTCAGAGAGAGTGAGCACAGGCAGACAGAGTGGCAGGCAGAGGCAGAAGGAGAAGCAGGCTCCCCGCTGAGCAGGGAGCCCGATGTGGGACTCGATCCCAGGATGCTGGGATCATGACCCGAGCCGAAGGCAGCCGCTCAACCAACTGAGCCACCCAGGCGTCCCTACACTTCAAATTTTAAAACATTACTTCCCCAGAGATGATGTTGTGGGGAAAAATAAAACACAGAACAAATGAAACACAAAAAAATCTTAATAAAGGGCAGTAGGTAGTCATGTGACATATCAGAAAGTAAACATTTAAAAACTTTAAATTCTTTTCATTTTACATAGCAGAAGTTGAAAGGTAGTAAAACTTAACAATCTAAGGGTCTTTTTTTTTTTTTTTTTAAAGATTGTATTTATTTGACAGACGGAGATCACAAGTAGGCAGAGAAGCAGGCAGAGAGAGAGGAGGAAGCAGGCTCCCTGCTGAGCAGAGAGCCCAATGCGGGGCTCGATCCCAGGACCCTGGGATCATGACCCTAGCTGCAGGCAGAGGCTTTAATCCACTGAGCTACCCAGGTGCCCCACAATCCAAGGGTCTTAAGACTGACTTTAAAAGACAACTTCACATAGATATTAGCAAGTAATATTAAGCAGTGTATCAAAAGGTTTGTGATCAGTAGATGCACGGGTCAAATCTATTAATTAATCCATCTTATTTTTGGGTTAAAAAAAGGAAAAAGCAATATGAATACCTTGATAGATGCCAAATGTCACTTGATAAAAAAATAACTTTATAAATTAGAAATAGAATATTTTGCCAATATAATAGACTATCTTGTTGAAACCTATAGCAAAGTAACTATAAAGAGATATTCCTTCAAAAGCGAGAAGATATGGGCGCCTGGGAGGCTCAGCTGGGTGGGCATCTGACTTCAGCTCAGGTCATGATCTCAGGGTCCTGGGTTAGAGCCCCACATTGGGCTACATGCTGAGTAGGGAGTCTGCTTGTCCCTCTTCCTATTCCCCCCTCCCCTGCTTGCTCACTCTCACGAATAAATAAAATCTTTAAAACAAACAAAAAAAATAAAATCCAGAAGATGAAAATAATTTCTGTAATTATTCAACTTTACTTTGAAAGTTCTAGCTAATATATAAAACCAGAAAAAGAACTAAGTAGTAATAAGTATGGAAAAAACATCAAAGTCAGTCATCACTATTTGTAGATAGAAAAATAAAACAATCAATGGAAAACTATTAAAACTAGAAAGTTCAGGGGCGCCTGGGTGGCTCAGTGGGTTAAAGCCTCTGCCTTTGGCTCAGGTCATGATCCCGGGGTCCTGGGATCGAGTCCCGCATTGGGCTCTCTGCTCAGTGGGGAGCCTGCTTCTCCGTCTCTTTCTGCCAGCCTCTCTGCCTACTTGTGATCTCTGTCAAATAAATAAATAAATAAAATCTTAAAAAAAAAAAAACACCAAAAAACTAGTAAGTTCTATAATACCTAAGTATATGATAATCAATCTTCCTATATGTGCATGTCACTTGGTTAGAATTAAACAGTGTTTGTAGAATGAATAAATTAAAAGATTGAAAAGATGTTAGTATTTTAGGTGAAGAGCAGATTAACAGACATGTATGACTGAAATAATTTACTATAAAAATGTGTATTTATTTTCACTTTTATTTATAGTTGCTTCAAACATATAATCAGAAAATAAAAAGCAATTAAACCCCCAAAGACTACCTGGTCTTTATGATTTTAAAGGCATATTTTTATCCCATCTTTAAAGAACAAGTAGTTTCCATGTTCTTTAAATAGAGGATGGAACAATGATGGGAGATATATGATCTTGTTCTGGAGAGGAACAGAATTCAGACACCAAAACTGGATAAGTAACAAAAAAAGAAAATACATTTGCAAAAGTTCTCAATAAAATATTAGCTAAAAAATTTAGAAGTCTATTTAAGAATATATCATAACAGAGTTTATCCTACTTGAAGATAACTCAACATAAGGAAAATGCAACTACATTAATGCCACTACATTAATAAATTAAAGCAGATATTCATGGAGGCTAAAACACATCTGAGGGGCACCTGGGTGGCTCAGTGGGTTAAAGCCTCTGCCTTCGGCTCAGGTCATGATCTCACAGGGCTCTCTGCTCAGCAGGGAGCGTGCTTTCCCCTCTCTCTCTGCCTACTTGTGATCTGTCTCTGTCAAAGAAATAAATAAAATCTTTAAAAAAAATCTAAATAAATAGAGGGGGTGGAGGGATAGGGTAACTGGGTAATGGACATTTAGGAGAGGAAATGATATATAATGAGCACTGGGTATTATATAAGTCTGATGAATCACTCACACCTGTACCTCTGAAACCAATAATAATACATTGTATGTTAAAAAGATGTAAACAATGGGAAAGATATGCTATGATCATATGCAGATTCAACATGTAAAGATGTCACTTCTCCCCAAATTTACAAATTGAATAGCCACTTCAATAAATATCCCAATAGGACTTTCAAAAAAATAAAAATTGCAAAGTTCATTTGGAAAAAAGTGTGCAAAAATGTATTTTTTTAAATTATTTATTTATTTATTTGACAGAGAGAGAGAGAGATGACAAGCAGGCAGAGAGGCAGGCAGAGAGAGGGGAGGAAGCAGGCTCCCTGCTGAGCAGAGAGCCCGATGAGGGGCTCGATCCCAGGACCCTGGGATCATGACCTGAGCCAAAGGCAGAGGCTTAACCCACTGAGCCACCCAGGCGCCCCGCAAAAATGTATTTTTAAATGAAGGAGACTTATCTTGCCAAATACCAAAACTTCTGAATTAGAGACTCAGCTATATAATACTGGTTTTCAAATAAATCAATCAATAAAAGAGAAAGAAGATATATGTATAAATATGATAAATACATTTGTTTGATAAGTGGTGTTGGGACTAAATGGATATCCATCTGAAAAAAGTTAAATCTCTTTCTTACTTCAGAGACAAAATTACTCTAGGTGAATTCCAAGAGCTTATTATGAAGAAAATGAGATTTGGGTTTAGAAGAAAACACTGGGGAATATTTTATTTACTTATTTATTTTTTAAAGATCTTATTTATTTATTTGACAGAGATCACAAGTAGGCAGAGAGGCAGGCAAAGACAGAAGAGGAAGCAGGCTCCATGCTGACTGGAGAGCCTGATGCGGGGCTCAATCCCAGGCCTCTGAGATCATGACCTGAGAGGAAGGCAGAGGCTTTAGCCCACTGAGCCACCGAGGTGGCCCTGGAGAATTACTTTAAAAATAGGTAGGAAAGGCCTTCCTTAACAAGACACAAAATAATCAATGACAAAGGAAAACCTGACAGATGTGAACACAAAAAAGGGAAATATCTGCTTGACAAAGACTCCTTAAAATTGAAAGACAAGTAACAGAAGACTATCTTTAACATACACGAGGAAATAATAATTGGAAAATAAGTAAAGGATTGAATATACAATTTAGTATAAGAATATTAATGCTTAAGGGGCACCTGGGTGGCTCAGTAGGTTAAGTCACTGCCTTCGGCTCAGGTCATGATCTCAGAGTTCTGGGATCGACCCCTGCTTCCTACTTCGGGCTCTCTGCTCAGCAGGGAGCCTGCTTCCTGCCCCCCACCACCACCTGCCTCTCTGCCTACTTGTGATCTCTGTCTGTTAAATAAATAAATAAAATCTTAAAAAAAAAAAAAAAAGAATATTAATGCTTAAGAATGAAGAACACTCCACCTTCCTAATGATCAATGATATGCATATTAAAATAACATACTTTTTCTGCAATTAGCAACATCAAATGATTGATATTAAACATTTTCACCCACCATCAACATATTCCATTGGGAAGGCAATATGACAATCTCTATCAAACTTTGACCCAACAATTCACTTCTAGAAATGTAGAAAATTTTGGAATATACAGATAAATTGAAGAATATTCATGGCATTATTGACTGGTATAGCAGAAATACTGGAAACAACCTAAATATGTTCATCAGAATGTCTGAAAAAATTATGGTTCACTTATACTCTAGCATATTATGAAAAAATAAGCTAAATCTACATGAACTGACATAAAAAAATACAAATATTGATGAATAAAAAGGAAAATCACTATAATATATAACAGAAATCATACTATACATTTAAAAAAAAACAGCAACTATGTGGGGGCACCTGGGTGGCTCAATCGTTAATCATCTGCCTTCAGCTTAGGTCAGGGTCCTGGGATGGAGCCCTGCTTCAGGCTCCCTGCTTAGTGGGAAGCGTACTTCTCCTTCTCCCACTCCTCCTGTTTGTGCTCTCTCACTGTTTCTGTCAAATAAATAAAATCTTAAAAACAAAACAAAAACCAAAATCAAAAACCATGTGAATGTATATACATATAAGGATCACAGAAAAGCGGTAGCAGAAAGACTTAAGAGTAAGAGAGATGAAATTTTACATTTTACTCTATAAATTGATATTTAAACATTTTATGAGATTATCTTTACTTGTAAAAAAGATTTTTTTTTATTTATTTGACAGAGAGATCACAAGTAGGCAGAGAGGCAGGCAGAGCGAGAGGAGAAAGCAGGCTCCCCGCCAAGCGGAGAGTCCGACCCGGGGCTTGATCCCAGGCCCCTGAGATCATGACCTGAGCTGAAGACAGAGGCTCAACCCACTGAGCCACCGGGGTGCCCCTTTACTTGTAAAATTTTTAAAATGAAGAAACTCAAGATGGTCAAAAATAAAAATCTATTACTAAAAACCATTTTAAGTTTTAAATATTTATAGAGGAAAAAATTAAGCTTACAGTAACTGCAAATGTATTTTCCTCTTCTAATGCAGACTGTACTCTGTCTCTGAGGGAAAATAACACAAAATTAAAAGCCTTAATTTATATATGAAATCACCTCTTAAACTACATATTTACACAAACTTGTATTCTAGTCAGCATAAATGAATGAGTTTCCAGGCAAACTTAATCATTCTTTAAAAACAAAGTTACAAGCAATAAATATCTTCTGGATCTGATATTGAGACCTGAACAAAACTGATTCTAAAAATACACAGTGCAAAAAGACTTTCTTGGCTACCTACTAATGCACACACCTAACTTTTTAATACAATATTTTCATATGGCAAAATTTAAATAATCTGATTTCCTCTCAAGATTTTCTCATCATGATGAAAAAGCAACAGAATGAGAGCCAAAACTTTTCTGAGAGCAAGAATCTGAGAGCAGGAAAACATGGTTAACTTCTTTCAAACTGATACTTGACATAAAGTCTGTTTTTCAGTTCTTTTTCTTATCTATCCTCTCCTAAGTACTCAAGTATTTTCAGCACTTTCCTTAAACCATTATACATATATTCTTGGGAGCTACCGGCTTTATGACCTCGTATTCCCTCTTCCCTCCTAACTCAGTCCCAACAATGATCTAATGACAAGGCATTCAAAATGATAAATATCAAAAACAGCAGAACCCATTTCCAAACACATACTACTTTCACTTTTGTCTTTTGGTTACTGTGTGTTTATGTTACTGAGTCAGTCCTTCAGAGTTTTACCTATACAGAGAAGCCAGCAGCCTCCACGTGACCATCTCCTGTTGAAGAAGCCAGAGCATACTGGCTGTTTTTGAGAACTTCTGAAGTCCAGGTGTTGCTCGGCTCACTATTTTACTCAGTATGTTCACCTGTCATAAAAACAAGAGATTCTCTTTCATTCTAAGTCATAACTTTGTGTTCTTCAACTGCATGGTGCTAAAACTAAATATATACATGTATAAATATACACATACACACTGTATTATAAATTGTTCCTGCCTATCTATTGCCTTTTTTAATTGAATGAAATATAACATTCCCACCAGAAACAGCCTTTGAAGTAAGGTATGCTTATTTGAGTATTTATGTAAAAGTTTTAATATACTCTAGAGTTCAGATTCAACATTAACAGCCATGGGTGTATTTTTTTCATCCTATATACCTACTCAGAAGATAAGCTAATTCTAACCTATACCTGACAAAATCATAACATGAATAGCATGGCAATGAAAATTAAAAATATCTTCAAATTACGACAGAAAACTTAATACTGTATAACAAATCAAGAAAAACATTTTAAGATGGGATGCCAGGTGGACTCAAGTCGGTTGGGCCTCTGACTCTTCATTTCAGCTTGGGTCATGGACTTGGGATCAAACCCCTAAGCCGGGCTCCAGGCTGCATGTGGCGCCTACTTGGGACTCTCTCTTTCTCCTCTCACTTCACCCCTCCCCTTTAATCCCCCCTCAAACCCATGGGTGAGCACTCTATCTCTTAAAAGAAGGAAAAAAAAAAAAGATTGGTACTAAAACATTGTCATTTCTAAACAAAACTTAACTAAAATCCCTCCTTGTTCTAAAACAGTAGTTTTTAACCTTTTTCAGTTGAAGCACATGTGAAAATCTAATGAAAAGTGGGGATGGGGTCGCCTGGGTGGCTCAGTGGATTGGGCCGCTGCCTTCAGCTCAGGTCATGATCTCAGTGTCCTGGGATCCAGTCCCACATCGGGCTCTCTGCTCAGCAGGGAGCCTGCTTCCCCTTCTTTCTCTGCCTGACTCTCTGCCTACTTGTGATCTCTCTGTCAAATAAATAAATAAAATCTTAAAAAAAAAAAAAAGAAAAAGAAAAAAGTGGGGATGGTCTCTCCAGAAACACACATAAAACTGTTTATCAGAAAGTTTAAGGACACAGGGTAAAGGAAACCCTTCTCAAAGGTCACGAATAGTACTTCCTTATCTTACCAAAGTAAGTACTTCCTTATCTTACCAAAGGGAACTAGGAAACAGGAGCTCTCTCATTCAGAAGATGAGGAATTGCTACCATGCAATTTTTCTCTCCATTCAAAAAGCATTCACAAAGTAATGGCACTCTTATCTTAAGGGCAATGTTTAATAACAGTGTTATCTGTACTTCTCATTATTACCTTTTCTATTGGAATCCTAACTCCAGTAATTCACTAAGTGATTATTATTGCTTTTGTTATTTAATGAAGCTACTGCTTTTATAATAGAGCAATTCAGATTATTGAATTAGTATTATTATTGAAATATTGAATATTATTATTGAAATAGTATTAAATGCTCAGAAAATATTGGCTATTATTTCAATCATTCTTAAATGCAATAGTTATTTGAAGTCCTTTTTTTTAAGTTTATTTACTAATTTTTAATGTAATCTCTACACCCAATGTGGGGCTAGAACTCAAGATACCAAGATCAAGAGTTGCATGCTTTTCCAACAGAGCCAGCCAGGCACACCTCCTTTTCCTTTTTTTAAAAAAAATAGAGTTTTTTTAACAGGCGCCTTACTGGCTCAGATAATTAAGGAGCCAACTCTTGGTTTTGGTTCAGGTCATGACCTCAGGGTTGTGAGATGAAGTCCCAAGTCAGGCTACATCCTTGGCATGCGGAAGGAATCTGCTTGAAATTCTTTCCCCTTCCCTCTCCTCATCCTTTCTTTGCTACTCCCCCAGCTCACATGCGGACTTGCTCTCTAAAATAAATAAATAATACAGTAAAAGAGACAATTTTTTCAAGCAGTTTTAGGTTCACAGCAAAACTGAGTGGAAAGTACAGAGTTCCCAATGCTTTCTGACTCCACGTGTAACTTCACCCCTTATTAGGAATATCTAGTACCAGAAGAGTACATCTGCTACAGCAATCAATGACCAACACTGACCTGCCATGATCATCCTGAAGTCCCCAGTTTATATTAAAGAGCTCACTCTTGGTGCAGTATATTCTTTTTTTTTTTTTTTTTTTAAAGATTTTATTTATTTGTCAGAGAGAGAGCACAAGATGGAGGAGCAACAGGCAGAGGGAGAAAAAGGCTCCCTGCTGAGCTAGGATCCTGATGTGGGACTCAATCCCAGGGTCCTGGGATCATGACCTGAGTGGAAGGCAGATGCTTAAACAACTGATCCACCCAGGCATTGGTGTTGTATATTCTACGGGTTTTGACAAATGTACAACAGGTATCCACATTATAATCTCATACAGAGTAGTCTCACTCACCACCCAGCTCCACTTTTCATCCTTATTTTCTCCATCCCTGGGCAACCACAGGTCTTTTTATTCTCTCCAAGTTTTGCCTTTTCCAAAACGTCATATAGTTGGATTTAAACAGTATGTAGCTGTTTCAAAGTGATTTCTTTAGCTTAGTAATATGTGTTTAGGGTTCATTCTTGTCTCTTCATGGCTTGATAGCTTATTTCGTTTTAGCATCAATCAATATAGTCTTTAAGTACCACGGTTGATTTATCCATTCACTTACTAAAGGACATCTTTTTTGCTTCTAAGTTTAGGCAATTACAAATAAAGCTGCTATAAACATCTATATGCAGGTTTTTGTGTGGGCATAAGTTTTTAATTCATTTTGGTAAATACCAGAGTATGAATGTTGTTGAATCATAAGATAGGAGTATGCTCAGTTTTGTAAGAAACTGAGAAAATGTCTTACAAAGTGGCTATACCATTTTGCATTTCCATCAACAATGTATGAGTTACTGCTGCTCCACATCCTTGTTGGCATTTAGCGTTGTTAGTGTTTGGGACTTTTGCCATTCTAATAGGTGTACTGTGACATCTCATTGTTTTGATTTACAATTCCATAATGACACACGATGTTGAACATTTTTTCATATGCTTATTTGCCAACTGTGTATCTTCTGTGGCGTGCTGTCTATTAACATAGTTTGTCTTTTTTTTTCTTTTTTAAAGTAGGCTTCATGCCCAGCATGGAGGCCAACAGGGGGCTTGAACTCACAACCCCGAGATCAAGACCTGAGCTAAGCTAAGAGTTGGACGCTTAACCCTAAGCCACCCAGGAGCCCCATGTCCATTTTTTTAATTGGTCTGTTCATTTCCTGATTGTTGGATTTTAAGAGTTCTTTGTATATTTTGGATTTTCCTTTTTAAAATTTCTTTTAAAGCAGCAGAATCCTTTTGTTTCCAAATAAATCTTTTATGGAACTTCAATATGCAAAAAGCAGAGCTGCTCTGGCTAATGTCCCAACCATGCCACCCCTGCCACTATACCCCTAAGGCATCCCCTTTAAATAAAGTATGGAAATTCACAGGTTGAGGCTGTTCAAAAAACTAAGAGTACTGAAGTCTGACCAAACTTAGTGCAAAACTTACCTGACAACTACAAATGTTTTCATACTCTTCTACAAGGTCAAAAACTGTAGACGAAGAGTGCTTTAAAAAAGACTGCAGGAAATCAGAATACATACTCATGGATGCTAGAACACATAAAAAGAAAAGGAACAAAAAGTTAAGTGACATATTCCTAGGTAATTCTGTTTCTTCGAACACTTAAAAACATAGCTACACATCCCTTTTTTCCCTTCACTTCTGTATTTTCTTAAAAATTTTAACTGTGGTAAGAAAAATATAACAAAATTTACGATTTTAACCTCTTTTATGTAGTTAGTGGCATTAAGTACATTCACACTGTTGTAGAACCATCACCACCATCTACCCACAGAACTCTTTTCATCTTACAAAACTACAACTCAGCATAGCCGAAGCAATCCTAAGAGCAAGAAAGTGGAGGCATCATACTTGATCTCAAACTATACTACAAAGTTTTAGTAATCAAAACAGTATGAGACTGGCATAAAAACAGACACACAGACCAATGGATGAGTCCAGAAATAAACTCCCACATAACACAATCAAATAGTATTTGACAGAGGAACCAAGAATACTCAGTGGGGAAAGGACAGCCTTTTCATTTTTTAAAAAAGATTTTATTTATTTATTTGCCAGAGAGAGAGTGAGACAGAAGAGTATAGGCAGAAGGAGCAGCAGGTAGAGGGAGAAGCAGGCTTCCTGCTGAGCAAGAAGCCCAATAGGACTTGAAGATGCTTAACCAACTGAGCCACCCAGGTGTCCCAAGACAGCCTTTTCGATAAAGTGTGCTGGGAAAAGGGTGACCACATACAGAAAAATAAAACTGGACCCTATCTTATACTACTCATAAAAATTAACTTGACATAGATTAAAGACTTAAATAGAAGACCTGCAACTATAAAATACCTAGAAAAAATATATAGGCAAAGAGCTCTTTGACATTGGTCGTGGCAACAGTTTTTTTGGATATGACATCAAAGTACAAGAAACAAAAGCAAACTCAAAAAGTAAGACTACATCAATCTAAAAAGCCCTGTACAGCAAAAGAAACAATTAACAAAATGAAAAAGCAAACACACAACCTCTGGAATGGGTGGAAATATTTGCAAACCATGTATCTGCTAGGAGGTTAATTCCAAAATATATAGAGAACTCATATAATTCATTAACAAAAAAACTCCAGTCTAACTAAAAAATGGGCAGAGGAACTGAATAGTATTTCTCCAAGGACCTACAAATCGCCAAGAGATATATGAAAAGATGCTCCATGTTAGTATCAGAAAAAAACATAAATCAATACAATGAAAGTATTGCTTCACACTGGTCAGGATGGCTATCATTAATAAGATAAGAAAAAACAAGTGCTGTGATGTAAAGAAACGGGAACTTTTGTGTACTATCGGTAAGAATGTAAACTGGTACAGTTTACTATAGAAGAGTATGGAGGTTCCTCAAAAAATTTTAAAAAGAATGACCATATGAAACCATAATCTCACTTCTGCATATATAGCCAAAGAAAATGAAAACAGAATATCAAAAAGGTATCTGCACTCCTATGTTCACTGCAGCACTACTCTTAATAGCAAAGACATGGAAACAACCCAAGTATCCATCATGAGATTAACGGGTAAAGAAGTGGTAATACATACAATTGAATATTATTCAGCCATCAGAAAGAAGGAAATCTTGCCACTAGTGACAATGTGGATGGACTTTGAGGACATTACGCTAAGCGAAATAAATCTGACAGAGAAAGACAAATACTATAAGATAACACTTACACATGGAATTTTAAAAATCCGAGATCTTATAAATAAAGGGTAGAGGAGTGGCTACGGGGCAAATAGGTGAGAAAATTGAAGATGTTGGTCAAAGGGTACAAACTTGCGGTTAGGAGATGAGTAAGTTCTGGAAATCTAATGTATAGCATTGATTACAGTCAACAAATCTGTATTATATACAGTTCGAAGGTACTGAGAGACTAGATCTTAAATGTTCTCACCACAAAAAAGAAATAGTATTTCTGTGATGTGAAGGTATGATGGAGGTATTAGCCAACACTAGTAATCACAATGCAATATGTAAATACATCAATTTAATGTTGTATACCTTAAACTTACACAATGTAGTATGTCAATTATATCTCAATTAAAAAAACCCAAAACTGGGACGCCTGGGTGGCTCAGTTGGTTAAGCAGCTGCCTTCGGCTCAGGTCATGATCCCAGCATCCTGGGATCGAGTCCCACATCGGGCTCCTTGCTCGGCAGGGAGCCTGCTTCTCCCTCTGTCTCTGCCTGCCATTCTGTCTGCCTGTGCCTCACTCTCCCCCCCCCCCCCGATAAATAAATAAAATCTTAAAAAAAAAAAAAAACCAAAAACAAAACTCTGTACCTATTAAATAATTACTCCATTCCTCTTTCCCATAGTCCCTAGCAATCATCATTCTATCTTCCAGGAGTCTGATTACTTTAGGTACCTCATATAAGTCGAATCATACACTATTTGTTCTTTTGTCACCTACTTATTTCATTTGGCAAAATATCTTCAAGTTTCATTCATGTTGTAGTATATTGTCTGAACTTCCTTACTTTTTAAGGCTGAATAATATCCAGTATATGTATATAACATATCTATTTATCCATTCATCCATCAAAGGACATTTGGGTTGCTTCTACCTTTTGGTTATCATGAATAATGGGGCTACAAACAATGATACACAAATTTCTTTGTGATCCTGATTTCATTTTTCTGCGGCATATACCCAAAAGCAGAATTGCTCATCATACGGTAATTCTATTTTTTGAGGAATCACCATCTGTTTTCCATAGCACTGCACAATTTTAATTTCCCACCAATAATGCACAAGGGCTCCAATTTCTCCACATCCTTGCCAACACTCGTTATTTTCTTTTCGTTTGTTTGTTTTGATTTGGTAGTATCCTTCCTAATGGGTGTGAGGTGGTCTCATTTCAGTTTTGATCTGCATTTCCCTAATGATTAGTAATGATGAGCATCATAACATATTCGTATTGGCCATTTTTATATCTTCTTTGGAGAAATGTCTATTTAAATCCTTTGCCCATTTTTAAATTGTGTTGTTTTTTGTTGTTGAGTAGTAGTTCTTTCTACATTCTAGATATTAACTTCCTATCAGATATAAGAATTGCAAATATCCTCCCATTCCATGGGCTGCCTTTTCACTCTACTGATTGTATCTTTTGATGCACAGAAAATTTAGATTTTGATGTAGTCCAATGTATCAACTTTTTTTCTTGTTACCTACAAGTCTTTTAAGAGCCTGAAGATGTGTTAGGTATTAATGTGATCTATCCACAATCACTAAGAAAATGTGAACCAAAATTTAAAATATCTGAATTGCATTTTAAATACATAACAAAGAAGCTGAGACAGAACAGATACTAAGATGACATGGTCTACTCAGGGAACATACATACACTCTACTAAAGTACTGTATCGTATTTAAGGTCTCATCCATTACTCATACTAAAAATGAACATTTTTTTGTATTTTAAAGATTCAGTATAAAGGATTTCTGAGTCACTCAAAATTTGAGTACTTATTATTGGCAGATACTACAAGGAAGCAGTGGTTACCACAGTGTTAAGAGAAGTGCTGTGAAATCAAACTGCTTATTTTCAAATCCTGGTGCCCTCAATTCTAAGCCAGGTGAGCTGAAGCAGGTTAACCACAAAGAGCAGCAGTTTCCTTTCCCCACAAATGGGTATAGTTATTGTAACTCTTTAATGGATTGTTACAGGAGATAATGTTCATGCAGAGGTAAGCATACAGACTCTATTATGTTAGCTTATGATGATGATAAAGTGAAGAACCTCTGTAATAATGACTACACACAGACACATGAAAAGCATACTTTTTTCCAAAAGGGAATGGTAATAACCAACCTAAAACTAGAAAGGTCACAATACTATTTGAAAACAAAACAAAATAAAACAAAAGCAGCATTAGCACCCACATCAAAACATATCAACGGTATTATCTGAAAACTAAACCTAAAAAAAAAAAAAGAGAGATGTTCTTCCAACAGAACAAATGTGAAAAGAATAAAGATGAGACTAGTCTACTCACCTGACAAGGTATTTAAACAGAAGCAAGATGCTATAGCTGAGAACTCAGGTGAGGTTCTCAAAGTTCCAAAGAGACTACATCAAATGACTCAGGCTTTACTAATCAGCTTAACAAAAACTATGTTAATGACATTCACAAGGAAGAGATAGCTTCCTTCATCGTAGTAAAGGAGCAGGCTACTTCGTTAAAAAGCTCAAAGCCATCTTACCAGCTTCACCAGGGTCATCCTCACGTAACATAACAGCACTCAGAGTTACATCCTCTGTTACACTGTGAGACTCCGTGTTTGTGAGGGTTCCTGATCGCTGTGACATGAATGCAGTGGTCCAATTACTGTCATCCAGATTAGTTACCTAAAAAACAAAAAAACAACAAACCAGGAAGATATAAAAAAGTAATGAATGACCTACTGCCATTGAGGGAATAAAAACTTTAAACTATTGCTAAATTTTTTTTAAACCTCTATATGTATTTTTCATATTTAAGAGATAGCCATAGGCTATTTTGTTAAGGAAATCACAGCTTTCATGACTGTTTTCTTCTTTGTACTACTCCATATATATTTTTTAAAGGCAATAAACATTGCATTTGTACTACTGAAGCTGATATTAACAGGTAAATCCTACTGCTCTAGGTTCATATCAGTTTTTCACGACTGGGAAATTGTAAGGGACCTATGACACAGTCTTATCAATATATAAATGGTAATAAAAGGGATGACGGAAGAAATTACAGATTAAAAGATGAGACATATCGGGGTGCCTGGGTGGCTCAGTGGGTTAAAGCCTCTGCCTTCAGCTCAGGCCATGATCCCAGGGTTCTGGGATCGAGCCCCGCATGTGGCTCTCTTCTCCTCAGGGAGCCGGCTTCCTCCTCTCTCTCTCTCTGCCTACCTGCGATCTCTCTCTGTCAAATAAATAAATAAATAAAACCTTTAAAAAAGAATCTCTCCACATTATGTGGAGAAAGTTTAAAAGATGAGACATATCAAGCATATGCAATGTGTTTATTTTATATGAAGCCTAATTTAAACAAACCAACTTAAAAAAATTGCCATAACCAAGGAAATATGAATACTTAATGAAATATAAACAATAATGAAAAAATACATACAAAATGGAAATTTGAAATGATAAAGGAATTACTGTGTGTGTGTGTGTATATACAGTGTTAGATGTGTTAATAGGAATGTGTTAAAGAAATATATTCTTATGTCTTGGGAGACATATACGAAACTATTTATAGGTAAAGTGGTGTGAAATCTGGGAGTTGTAAAGTAGCATAGAAGAAACGCTTGTGGGTGTAGATGAGACAATATCAGCCATATATTGATAACTGGGCAATGAGAACATACATGGGGGCTTACTCTACTATTTTTGGACATGTATAAAATGTTAAAAACATGTCCCTATTTTTAAAATTCACATTTAAAATTCATCTTTTTAAGCCAGAGAAAGCTATCTGAAGGTTTAAAAATTTTAATCTTTATTTTTTTTTAAATTGCCTTTATTTAAAATCCAGGCACAAGCAACAATAAAAAGTATATTTAAAACCAAACATTTTATAATAATCAATACATATTTTCTCTGTCCTGGGTTTTAAGACAGTAAGAATTTTACTATTAATCTTGCAATTCTGAAACAGTAAATAATAAGTCATCTTCTTTTGTTTAAAACCAAATGTGGTCAATTCCCTCATGTTTTCAAGCAACACTGCCAAAATGAACCAGATTCATATGCAGAGTAAAACTGCTCATTGGCTAGATCACTGTTAGACATTAACACAAAATCTGTAAGACAATAAATATTTTAAAGATTAAGACAGGAGAGATTTAACATGTAAAACCATTCTTCAGAAAACCTAATCTAGACAATTTCAAGTGTGTGTAAAAATCCCTGTGCCTTTTTAATAAGCAAAGAGGCAAACATAGAAGGACCATTTTTATCTTGTTTTTAAGCACTAAACTAGCCATCATACTCTACTACTCCAACAGAACTCAGTTCTGTGTCTGTCTCAGTTAGATACAATCCTTTCTTTTTCTAGAGGATATTTTAAACACCTAGGTCAAGTCGATCTGTATTAGTTTATATGGTATTTCAATATATATTCAATTTTCAATACTGTACCACAGTAATTCCTGAAGAGCATCTCATGTACTTTTCCCAACATTTCCCTTTTCTTTCCTTTAATGCCGTGTCTCTCTTCCTTATGCTACTCTTCATCCATTACTCTTGGCTTCCTACTCTTCCATGCTTCAAATCAGGGCTCAGCTTTTATAGCTGTCAGCAGCCCACCAATTATTTCTTAGGATCAGCAGACTATCAGATTAATACAATCTATCTGCACCTAAATGTTTTCGGCGTCACAGCTTCCACCTGTGACATGAGACGCTTCAGGATTTTCTGAAAACCTAACCTAAAAATTATTTCAGTCTCTGTCACCTACTTACTCTTTTGATGACTACGACTTCAAATCACACTAAAGGCATTTCAGCTCAATATCATACTTTTGCATAAAGAGAGAAATTTTCAGCCCTGCTTTCTACATACCATAGATAGGTTTCCCAAGAACCCTGAAGACTGTGTAAGCCGGGGAGACCTGCCTCCTGTTCCAAGAATGCAGGAAACATCTGGATGCCTTAGTGAGCTTCGGCCGGGTGGAGTAACTACAAATAAGAGGTTAGTAAAAAGAACCTAAAGTACATGAACAGTGATCACGAAAACAAAACAATTAAACAAACAATAAATAACTTGTCTTTTTTTTTAATTTTTAAAATTTATTTAAGTAATCTCTACACCCAAAGTGGGCTCAAACTCATAACCCCAAGATCAAGGGTCATATGCTCTACTGAGTCAGCCAGGTGGCCCCAATAACTTTGTTTTCAGTTACATAGATTCTAACCAAGTAAATACTTTAAAAATATTAACATTTCCATCATATGAAGATTTAACTTATTTCTCTAAATTTCAGCTTTTGGTACTATTGAGCCCATCAGGAAAAATTTTTACTACAAATAGAGATGCTTTCGTTAGAACATAACCAAGTGGTTAAAAAAAAAAAAAAAAAAGGGACATGACTAAGTCTATGGATTCTTCATATTCCAATTTTATAAAGCATTCTGAAGAGGCCATTTAGTGTACAGGGCATAGGCTTTGAAGTATACAATCACTGCTTGAATTTTGATTCCATTACTTACATATTTACTCAGCCATGCTATCCTTACAGAATAGATTGTCCAAGTCTCACTTTGTTTTGGCAAAATAGAGATAATTATGTTACAGTGACTGTGTATTTATGTAAAGTACAGTACCTTGTACATGGTAAGAGTTCAACAAATAGTAACTGTAGTCATTATTATTTGTTCTTAATTATTGATACTGTAACCAAAGATTATATTATGTGCATTGTTCAGTCTTAACCTACAGCTACCATTATTATTATTAAATGCTTTAAAGGCAAAAAAATCTTACAAGGTGGTCGAAATGAACTGGGAGTCCGAGGGATAACCTGGTTTCTTGGTGTAGTAGTAGCAAAAATTTCATCTTGGGATGGCCGAACTATAGGAAGTGTTAAGAAAAGTTTTCCACATAGAAAAGACACCACTAAAGATCAAATTAACCATATTTACACTACATAAAATATGTGAATACATATTTTTTATGGCAACGATTTTGTCTACGCAAAAAGAGTAAATAACTCCCACTACCATTTAATTTCACAGATATCAGTCTTAGATTACTACACATGGTCTTTACCTAATCTCAGCAGAAGCTATAATATGATAGTAAAACAGAATGCCCTATTTTCAGGGTAACACAAATCTTAATCTCCCTGAATTTCAGCATTTACCAAACAGATCTGGGAACTTAAAAAATTTAATTCCACAGCATTTTATTATAATAGCGAGTTTTAGTATATCTCATAAAAAGAAAATTCTATAATCCTGATTCCAAGCATATGGTAACTTGTATAACAACACTTACAATGAAAAGGATACTTAAAACTCTTTTTTGAGCACTCTGTTTCCGAGCAGTCCGAGTCACCTCTGCCTCCCGGATCACAGGGGATGACATCTCGCCATAGCCACTCCTAAAATAGTGTCATTAAATTCATGTGAATGTAGCATTTGCAAAGAACTTTATCATCATTGGAGCAAAGGACCCTGGGTCACTCAAGGTATAGATCATCCTAGGAGCCAAGTCTTTGATCTTTTGGTTGACAGTGCTGTTTCCAAATCTTGGTTATCCTTCAAAGTCCCTCCCAAATTTTTCCTGCACAGGCATCTTTGAGTTTCTAGTACTCACTATATTTGCCTATGGAATGATTTCAACACTAGGAATCTGTAACACCATTTCACATAATTGCTTCAGGAAGGCAGGTATTTCCTCTGCTAATTTGAGGAGTTCCCTAAAACTGCAGCAACTATCTCTTATAAGGATCTTCTGTAGTTTCCAAAATGTTTCAAACCAGAGGTACTATGAAAAATTCTGTTGTTTGGACTGGTGTGACGGAAGGCTAAGTAAAAAAGAATTCTAGTAACTTGGAGAGAAAACTTCTCCGCAGGGTACACTAATGGTGTCTCTTGTCTCAGTACTATTGCAGTCACAGTGTCCATGATCTCCCACCATTCTCAGTCCAAGGTCTAGAACATAAATTATGTGAATTAAAAGACCTGTATTTTGAGAAATAAATCTAATGTGCTTTTCCTCCACTTAAAACCTTTGGTAGCTCTGAAGCCTACGGAATCTCTCTGGCTTACAGAATCAAGTCCAAATTTCCTTTGTTTTTTACAGCCTAACCCTAACTTACCAGTTCAGCCTTATATTCAGCAACCAACATCTCCACACAAACACATATTGCATATGACCATTAGACTACACAGCACATTCCTTTTCATATTCTTTTTTTTTTTTTTTAGATTTTATTTATTTATTTGACAGAGAGAGATCACAGTAGGAGAGAGGAAGGGAAGAGATCACAGAGAGAGGAAGGGAAGCAGGCCCCCTGCCGAGCAGAGAGCCCGATGTGGGACTCGATCCCAGGACCCTGAGATCATGACCTGAGCCGAAGGCAGCGGCTTAACCCACTGAGCCACCCAGGCGCCCCTCCTTTTCATATTCTTGCACCCTGTACATGTTGTTTCCTCTACAGAGGCCTACGTTTGCCCCTTTGATCCACCCAGTAAACACTTAACTCACCAGAAAGCCACCTGGAGTCTGGAGGCACATTGATCCAGGTTGGCAACTTGGTTCTTCTATTTATTAGCTTCCTAACTGTGACCAAGTTCTTAAGC
Organism: Mustela putorius furo; assembly: GCF_011764305.1. Taxonomy (NCBI): domain Eukaryota; kingdom Metazoa; phylum Chordata; class Mammalia; order Carnivora; family Mustelidae; genus Mustela; species Mustela putorius. The sequence goes on along the minus strand of NW_025422368.1, from coordinate 43,188,608 downwards.
TCTTTTAGCCCCAGTGTTATCTATGAAAAGAGGATCATAGTACCTATCCTCAAAGATAGGAAAATTAAATTAGCTAGTAATATATTGAAAGCGTTAAGGAACTCAATGTTGGCTACTATTATTCAGACTAACTAGAAAGTTACTTCCTTTGAGAATTCTTCCTGCTACTTCCCGTGACAGGTAGACTTAACCGCATCCTCATTTTCTATTCTCATAGAACAGTCAAAACACATCACTTTGCAACACTCGGACGCCTCCTCCACTACACAACCAATTCCCCGTGGCCAAGAACACAGAAAAACTCACCTATGTCGTACGTGGCTAGCATAGTGTCAAGGTCACTGAAAAAACTCAATTCAGTAACTCTGATGCTGGAACTTGGAATCAGAAAGTCTGAGTTGAGAACCCAGTTCCGTCACTGACTGGCTTTGTGATCTCGGGCAGGTCACTCAGCATCTCGAACGCCGGGCCACGTCCTATCCCTCCCACCCGAGGAGCGAAAAATGCGCGAAAACACAAAACACGTGCCCGAGCTGCCGTGAGACGGTCATTATCACCGTCTATATGCACCCCGACCCAAGCGGCCTTTCCTCCACCATCTACAGTGACCCCCAGTCCGGGTAAGGAGTCCTAAGGCAAAACCCGGGCCCTCCGCGGCTTCCTCTGAGAGTTGGGTTTCGCCTATTTCGTTCCGCCAACAAGCAGGAGGGGCAAGTCTCCGAGCTTAGATAGTACCACCTAAACTGACCTGTCCATGGCCGCAGCCTTCTTCAACGAGAACCTCGCAAACTCCACTCCAATTTAATCAACCCGCTTCAGCCTTCCCGCTTTCCGGAAGCAAACTCTTTGACCCGGAAGCATGTCCTAGAAAAGCCGCCCTAGAGGAAAAGAGGAGGGAGGGAAGAAATAGCTTTCTCTTCCAGCGCACGCGCGACCACTTCCGCCTACAGCCGCAGGTCCGTCCTGCGCAGGCGCGAAGGCTGTGGTAGAGCGTAGAGGCGTCAGGCCGGGCGGGGCAGGGGGCGGTGCCTGAGGGGGTCCGGCGCGGAGGCGGGGCGGCCACTTTGCCTGATGGGTATTTGCAGGCGTGGTCCAAGCGCCAGGTTATCCTAAAGGGAAACTTGAAATGTGTTGACAGTCTAGGGAAATGTGTGCAATCGTTTCCTGGTATTCTTAGTAAGAAGGAACCGTGGACTGGGAATGCAGACGTGCAGACTCTGCCCTCCACCTCAGGCGTCCCTGTCAGTCTCGCTATACTCACCTTGTCTGAATTTTAATGCAAACGCCCTACAGTTCTTGAAATTCTTTTCCATAACGGTTATTTTTTACTTGATATTTTTCCCTATTGAGAAAAGGATCAGCTGTCCTAAAAAGCATAAAGAGTGATATGTAAGTGATGAATCACTAAATTCTATTCCTGAAACTAATAGTTTCATTTAAGTTAATTGCAGTATGCAGTTTTTACTTAGTTTTAACTTAAAGTTTAAATTTAAACTTAAATTAAATAAAAAATTTGAAATAAACATACAAAAAAAAGGATAAAGGGTGACGGTATTGCCCTCTATTTCAAAGTACCTCTATAGGCAAAAGTAGTATATTGTGGCCCTGAAGGAATGAGTCCAAGTTTTGCCTTACCTGTTTATATTCTGCTGCAATCCTAGGTAGTGTACTGGAAGCCCTCTTATACTGGATTCCCACTAAAATCACATGACATTTTTGGGGAAAAAAGTGAATTTGGGTTCTATCTAGGCTTGCACCATTACCCCCCCCCCCATCTGTAGAATGGAGGTAACACCTTTATCAGAGTTATCACAAAGATAAATGAGATGCCAAATGTACGCTTCACATAGTAGTCCTCAAATTCTCCTCTTTCAGAAACAAACTGTAAGAGACTCTTAACAATAGAGAACAAAGTGAGGGTTGCTGGAGGGAAGTGAGTGGGATGGGCTAGATGGGTGATGAGTATTAAAGAGAGCACTTGTTGTGATGAGCACTGGGTATTGTATGTAAGTGATGAATCTCCTAACTCTATCCAGAAACCGATCTTGCACTACTAAAATTTTAAAAAGTCTACTCTTTCAATAACCTATTTTATGAGTCCAACTCTTGCTCTCTCTCACTCTTCTTGTCTCCTAATATTCCTGTACAAAAGCGCACCTGTTCTTTTATAGAAAGCGAAATCTGGACCTAATGATTTTGTGGTGCTAGAGCAAATTTACTCACAGTGTGAGCCAGTGGTTCAGATTCTTGCCATGTGTCCCCTGGCAATTGAATTCCAATGTGTTCTATTCATCTAATGTATTTGAAGTGACTGACCATAAGACAAACAAAGCAGTTTGGGCAAAGGATTAGCCCAATGTTCAGTTCATAGGAAAAGAGAAAATGCTTGTTGAAGAGTGCAGGGAGGGTTGCTGACACACTTAATTAGTAGGCATGAACATCATACTACCCCCAAAATATTTAAAAATATTTTGATTATCTGCTTTAAAACTATTGTGAATAAGGGTGCCTGGGTGGCCCAGTGGGTTTAGCCTCTGCCTTCAGCTCAGGTAATGATCTCAGGGTCCTGGGACTGAGCCCCATGTTGGGCTCTCTGCTCAGCAGGGAGCTTCTACTCTCTTGCTCTGCCTGCTACTCGACCTACTTGTGATCTCTGTCTAATCAATAAATAAAATATTTTTTAAAAGTACTTTAAAACTATTTGGAATAACTCCCTGTGTGGTGCATATTGTATATATTATAACTTTATTTTTAGAGATCCTGATTTCAATGATAGAAATTCACTATTGCTAACTTAAGCAAAAGGGAATTTACTAGAAGCCTATCAGAAACTCACAGAATTGTTAAGAAGCTGGAGAAAAGGCTTGGGAACAGCTGCACAGGAGCTAAAGACCAAGAAACAGCAATTCCAAGAGCACTCAGACCCAAACTATCGGATCTGGAGCACTCTTTCCTCTCCCTTACCCCCAACAGTTGAGGAAGAAAATCATGACTTGTTTATCCCCTTCCCAACTTTTAATTTTGAAAACTTTCAAACCAATGTTAAAGCTGAAAAACAGCACAATAGGTGTCAATACAATGTAGGAAAGATGTTAGGGTTCAAAGCTGACGTCCAAGAAAGAATTCTTGAGACGTCTCTGGTGCAAAAAGGTGGTTTTATTAAAGCACAGGGACAGAACCCACAGGCAGAAAAAGCTGCACTGGGGTTGTGAGGAGGAACTGATTTGATAGTTTCAAGTTGAGATAGCACAAGCCTCCAAGGTATTTTGGAAACAAGGTTTCTAGCACCCTGAGGGGCTAGCTATGTTAGGAAAGGTCACGTATCATTCTCTAGTGGACCATGTGCTTGGAGAATGATTCCTAACATGTATCTTGGGGGGGGGCAGTGTAAAGATAAAGGAATGTTCCAAAGGAATTTTTATAAAGTAGACTTACAGGATCCTGGGGGGAAGGGAGGTCAAGCTAAGATTGCCTTTTGCCCTTAGCAAAATATTAACATGGAAGCAGCTGAGTCCATAGGGGAATGTCACTCTGCCTGTTTCAAGGACTTGTCTGATGCTTAACTGACTGAGCCACCCAGGCCACCCCGGGGGTTAATATATTCTGTACCTACAATCATTTAGGTTTACTAAATTACTAACATTTCCCCACAATTGCTTGCTCTTTTTATTTTTTGCCTGAACCGTTTGAACGTTAGTTGTAGACATCTTGACACTTCACCCCTAAGTGCTTCAGAAGGCATCTCCTAAATCAAGAACAAGCCATGCTTCTACATAATACAGTAAACACTCAGAACATCTAACATTGACAGAAAACCATAATTAACATATTCAGTTTCCTCCATTGTCTCAATAATGCCATTAAGAACAGCCCTCCTCCCAAACGGGATCGAATGGAGGATTAGGCATAGTTGTCCACTTTGTTCTACTTTCATTTAGAATAGTCCTCCGGAATCTCAGACCAAGTTTGTAGGATATTCCTCAATTTGGATTTGCCCCCATTATTTTCTCATGATAAGCATTTAAAAGAAAAAATTTTTTGGAAGGACAAGGTGCGGGAATACTACATCAGTATTGTTAAGTGTTTCTTACGATCGCATCAGATGGCACGTGAGGTCAGTTGGTCTCTGTTGCATAATCTGCCATATTCCCTCAGAAGAAAGCATTCTTACACCTGGTTCTTCTTTCTGGCTGTCGTCTTTTCAGTCTTTCCCTTCTCAGCTCAATTTCTCTTTTGGTAAATTGTAAGCAGCTGGTCGTGGTTTTCTTACTCTGAATCCATGTGACTTCTACCTGAGTGTCACATCCCAGCTCCACCACTTCCTAGCGATGTCACGTTGAGTGCAAGCGCATGCCTCAATTTTTCTTTTTGGGTGTAATAATAGTGCTAGATCATAAGGTTGTTATAAAAATGTAATGAGTTAATATGTGTAAAGCCTTAGAACAGCACTAGGCATTATAATATGTATGGCATATTATATATGTCCAAAAATTATCTTATTCTTCCTCTAATAATAATTATCAGTTCATTTGGCAACATCAAACTCAAGACATAGTGATAGAGGCATTAGCAACATAGATTGAATTGGGCTAGTCCTGATCCTGTTTCTTCTGTGATGTTGCAGTAACAGCAGAAGCGTATTTCCCTGTCTAGATCAAGAGCTCAAAATAATTAACTTCATACTGAATAATATAAATTTGACTGTTAAGTCTCCTTTTGTTCTCCACAGAGAGCAGTTCAGGGGATCTAATCCTGAAGAAGCCTTTATTCATCCATTCACAATTTTTTATTAAATGTCTACTACGTAACTAGGTACTGTGCTTGCACCTGGAAGATATACATTGGGGGGAAAAGGAACATTCACTCAATTAAAAAAAAATCATGTAAGGTTACATACTCAAACGTAGTTATTTGGTCATAACATGGATAACATAAATATTCTAAATTACTATTGTAGTTACCAAATAAAATCTGGTTATTATTTTCTTAAAATACTCTTACTGGGGTGTCTGGGTGGCTCAGTTGGTTAAGCGATGGCCTTCAGCTCAGATCCCGATCCCGGAGTTCCAGGATCAAGTCTTGTGGTGTGGCAGGTTCCCTGCTCAGCGGGGAGTCTGCTTCTCCCTCCCCCTTTCCTGTTCTCTTTCTTTCTCTCTCAAATAAATAAAATCTTAAAAAAAAATAAAATACTCTTACTTAAAACCTATTATGAAGTTAAACTATTCCATATTACAAATTGATATTGGTGCTTGGTTGCCAATATTTTATTCTTTTTCCCCCTTCACATCAACCAGCTCTTTTATTTATTTATTAAAAATTCTTGTAACATAGGGGCACCTGGGTGGCTCAGTTAATTAAGCATCTGCCTTCAGCTCAGGTCATGATCCCGGGGTCCTAGAATTGAGCCCCACACCCCACTTTGTAGGGAGTCTGCTTTTCCCTCTCCCCCTGCTCATGCTCTTTCTCTCTCTCTCTCTCATAAATAGAATCTTTTAAAAAATTATGGTAACATATATATAATATATAATATCTTAGCCATTTTTAAGTGTGCTATTCAGTGGCATTAAGTATATTCATTATTGTGCAAGGCAATGTTTAGTATATATATACCAAAATAAACTCTAAATAATGTTTTATTTAATTAGTCTCTCTGCTCAAAATGTATTAGATCTCGGTAAGTAGAATGAAATTTTTTTTTTTTTTAAGATTTTATTTATTTGTCAGAGAGAGTGAGCGAGAGCGAGCACAGGCAGAGTGGAAGGCAGAGTCAGAAGGAGAAGCAGGCTCCCTGCGGAGCAAGGAGCCAGATATGGGACTCGATTCCAGTACGCTGGGATCATGACCTGAGCCGAAGGCAGCTGCTTAACCAACTGAGCCACCCAGGCATCCCAGTAGAATGAAATTTTGACCAACATTTTATGCATAAGCAGTAGAGATATTACAAAGTAGTTAAAACATCAATGTTGTGAAGCAAAACGGAGCTTTGCTGCAAGATACAAAGTTGGTTCAGATCAGGAAGCAAAAAAAGATGGAATAAAATGTTAAATTAAAAAAAAAGAAGTTCATAAGTCAGGGAGAAAAAAATACTTAAGTGTGAGGTATAGACTGTGCGCTCGAAGATTCAGATGTGTTCTTTGAACTTCATGTATAGGAGAAAAACTAATGGAAAAACAATGAGACACTGATAGGATTCTAGACAAGGATGTGGTTGTGGTAATAATAACGGGAAGCTATTGACTGAGAACATTATGTCTTTTCAGATATGACATTTTTTTCTTTTTCTTTTTCTTTTTTCTTTTTTCTTTTTTTTTTCAGGGGGAAGGGTGATGCTGTCTGGTTTGAAGAAAAATGCTTTACTCCAAGGTCAAGCAGGGTCAAAGTTTAAATGCAGAGCCTGCTTGACATTGATCTTTCTTCCCAACAGAGCAGTGTAGCGGGTAGTATCTTGGTCAGTACACATTTAATGAGTTATTTCACCTCTCTATGAGTCAGTTTCCTCTTCTGTAAAATTGAGAAAATGAGTATTATCCTTAACAGTTTGTATTGGTAATTAGATGATATTCACATCGCAATTTGAGAGGTGATACAGAACACAAAAACTCCTTGGCTTGAATCCTGGCTCCCCCTGTCAACTTGGTGGAGCCTTGGACAAATTATGTCTGTGCTTCTGTATAACAGATTGGACAGATTTATTGTGTGGATTAAATCAGTTTACATATATAAATTGCTTAGAACAGTCCTGGTATATAATAACCAGTCAATAAACATTGGCTAATATTATCACGCAGCACATACAGCAAGCATTCAATAGAAGTGCTGGCTCTTTTGTTCAGCACCAACAGCGCAGGGAGCACATCTGCTTTTTTCACCTCTACCTTTTGTCATTTAGTACATGCTCAAATTTTTCTTGAATGAGTGGGTCATTTCCAATCAATACAATTGATTCAGTTCCTCAAAAAATATTCAAGTAAGAGTATCTATATTTATATAATCCGATTAAATTTATTTTCATTATGTTATAGTCTATCATAGATAGATACTTCACGGTACTGTCTATCACTTCAAAAGATTTCTTTATCATCTAAATCTTGTGAAGCTTAAAAACAGGAAGAACCCTTGAATAATTTATGTGTTACAGCTTCTCTTAGTCGTTTAAATTGTGTTCAATCTGAGGAGCAAGTAGAATGATGAAATGTGAAACTTTGTAGCTTTGAGTTACTCTTATTGCTGAATTGTGATTTAAACATCGATGTCTGGGAGATTTTTAACATAAAATCATAAATATATTATTGCTTCTTAGAATTCTAACAGTAAGGGTTAGCTCAATATAGGTTTGATTGTGGTTTGGGCTTCTAGGATCTTAAGCATAGTCAGTGACATTTTCAAGGTAGTGGTGAATTTGCTGACAAAAAGTTTGCCAGACAAATAAATCAATTGCAATGACTCCTCCTTACAGACATCTCAGGCTTCATCAATAGTGGAAATGATCTTGGGAGCAATTGAAAAACTAAAATCGTTATTCCCTGTTGATATAGGACATTCTCCGACTAAACCACAATGCAGTTTATGCATTTTACTTTGCTGTTTTCTCATACTTCTCTGCTTGGCATAGAAATCCTGTAAATCAAACACATTTGTGTTTCTGAAGAATGATTTATTAGGGCCCTGGAGAGAGCATTGCTTTGTTCTGTTTTCTCTAAATAGCACGATTTACACTCTGTTTAGTTTTATTATGAAAAGAAGGTAGCTAGCATGAACCTTACCCATAAATTCAACTGGGTAAGAAAAGTCACATTGAATTGTTTTTCTTATATGGTATTAGTTCTGACTGAGCCCTCATCCTGCCTGGCCTTGTGGGTTGAAGGCAGGAAATTCAATCTCACACATCACGGGTGTTCTCTCCTCTTTTCTGGGGTTTGCACAAGAGTCCAGGGAGCGGCTTCTATAAAGCTGAGAACACGGATAAGGGCATTTAGCCTTCCGTCCAATTTCCCTAGTGCAGGTCATTGTCCAGACCTCAGTGTGTTGGCTGAATACGGGAGGCATGCGCTGAGTGAGATGGAGATACAGAGTGAGACGGAAGAGGGGAGAGTGGGGGAAGGAATACAGAGAGAACGAACACACCTTATGATCCGACTAAATGATAGACTTTAAGAAACACTATAACAAATAGTTAAAAATTTGAATAGGCAGTTTACCAAATATGTACCATTATCTTTCTTTATAAAGAAACATTTCTCTAATTTAGAGAATCTATCAAAATATATCCTTGAGAGGATGCATTATGCATCCATAACATTATGAATCTATTCCTTTTTTTTTTTTTTCCTAGAGCGGGGAGAGCAGAGGGAAAGGATGAGAGAGAATCCCAAGCAGGGTCCACACCCAGAATCTGGAGCTCGGTCTCATGACCCTGAGATCATGACCTGGGGCAAAATCAAGAGTCAGGGAGCACCTGGGTGGCTCAGTGGACTAAAGCCTCTTCCCTCAGCTCAGGTCATGATCCCAGTGTCCTGGGATCGAGCCCCACATCAGGCTCTCTGCTCAGCAGGGAGCCTGCTTTACCCTCTGTCTCTCTCTGCCTCCCTCTCTGCCTACTTGTGATCCCTGTCAAATAAATAAATAAAATCTTAAAAAAAAAAAATCAAGAGTCAGACGGTTAACTGAGCCACCCAGGTGCCCTGCTATGAGTCATTCTTCAACAACAAGGTTTTCAAGGTGCTATTTTAATTATCGAAAACATAGAGTATCTGGTTCGTAAATCAAGAGCAGGAGTTGACTTTAAAAATACTCCGAATGTATTTTGAGCTACAAATATATTGACATATAAGAACAAACTACACAGTTTCTATGAATAGAAGTGCATTTAAAAGCATAAAATGATAGACTGTAAGTATTAGCAGTGCACTATAATGCAAGAAAAAGCTGTGTTGGTCTTGAACATTGACCTTGAAACTTGTTTGGAAGTTTTAGTCTGCGCTGCAAAAGGGCATTAGGTAAATCTGTACTTCAAAATCCATCTTGGCTTCCTATTTGCAATTTTAAATGAGTGAGTTTAATCTTTAGGACACTGCTTGCCAGTCTGGGGGTGTACAGCTTCCTTGTCCTTCACAAAATCAACTGAAGTTTGATTCTTGAATTTTTTTTTTTTTTTTTGAATTTGAAGTAAGCCAGGTTAAAAGGTTGAATTTTTGGTAATGAAAGAAAGCTGAACTCCTTTGACTTTTTTTTTTAAAGATTTTATTTATTTATTTGACAGAGATCTCAAGTAGGCAGAGAGGCAGGCAGAGAGAAAGGAAGGGAAGCAGGCACCCCACTAAGCAGAGTCCGATGCAGGGCTCCATCCCAGGACCCTGGATTCATGACCTGAGCCGAAGGCAGAGGTTTAACCCACTGAGCCACCCAGGCACCACTAAACTCCTTTGACTTTTTGAATGAGGATTTTTTTCCCCCTGATTTAAGTATGAAGCTATGATGACTTAAAATTTTTTAAAACTTGGGACGCCTGGGTGGCTCAGTTGGTTGAGCCACTGCCTTCGGCTCGGGTCATGATCCTGGAGTCCTGGGATCGAGTCCGGCATCGCGCTCCTTGCTTGGCAGGGAGGCCGAGTCGTTCTCTGCCTCTGCCTGCTTGAGCACTTGTAGTCGCTCTCTCTCTCTGACCAAAACAAAAACAAACTTTAAAACATTTAAAAAAAAATGTTTTTTTTTTAAAACTTATTTTTACATAATGATAGTATAACACCATGAGGGGCAAACAAATAATTCAAAAGTCACTCATATTACTACTGATCTGCACAGTGATTTTTATTTTTGCAAATAATCCCTACATGTTTACATTCATATTTTATACCTAATAATGACATTCATATAGCTTTTAAAATTTATATTCCAGAAACTGTTATTTACCTGCTACTGAGGATGATGCCCTATATCATCATCCCTATGATGATGTGAGGATGCCCTATATCTTTGTGTTCCTGTTTTTTCTTTTCCTTACTGATGTATTTTTGCTTTTTTTCTTCCACCTACTGAGACCCCCCTAACTTCCCCACCTCTTCCTCATAGGTAACCGTGTTAACAACCGGGTATGTATCTTTCAGTACCTTTGTCCACTTTTGATACCTCATAGAAATCCCTTTAAGACAACCATTAAACATCACACTCATTTTGAAATGCTATATAATGTTCTATGTTATACCTGAAACATAAACTATTCGATTATTCTTCGCTGATGATGTCATTCACCCTGTCTCTCTTTTTTCTTCAGCAGTGTGTGGTACTAGTCTTGTGTATATTCCCTTTCACATTTTTGGTGTAGCTATCAGGAGTAAGATAGCTGAGTCAAATATACTTGCTTCCAATTTTAACAGATATTAGCAGATAGCAAATTAAAATTTCGGTTTACCCAAGGGCTCTACAATGCACATTGCCATCAGCAATATAGGATTCCTCTCTTGTTCTCTAAACTCCTTTCTGAAACTAGAGTGTTAGCTCTAGTGAGCTCTAGTGAATTTGGCCCGTATGTTGGGTTCTTTGGTACTTTCCTTTGCACTTCTCTGCTCTAGTTGAAGCATTTGTTTTTGTATGTTTATGAGCTGTTTGGATTTATTTGCTCTTCTCTGAATTGCCTGATAATATTTCGGCCAGTTTTCCTTTGGATTGTTTCTTCACAATTTCTAAGAACTTCGTATTCTGTATTTTCCCAAATCTGCTTTGTATATTTTGCCAAGCAAATTGTATATATGTATATATATTCTTTAGGTATATAGAAATAGATATTTTTAATTTTATGATAATTTAAATATAAAAAATATTTTAATATAAAAATAGATTTTCTTGAATTTACTAAAAGGTCTTCTTTATCTCTAGACTACACTTCTAGTCTCTTAGATTTTCTTCTAAGATTTTTGTTTTACTATACAGCTTGAAAAATTTTAAAACATCTGAAGTTTGCTTTATACAGGGGTTAAACTTTTATTTTCTTCAGATGGATAGCTAGTTGTGACAGCATCATTTATTAACATCCTTTCCTTTGAAATACATTTTTCTTGGGGTGCCTGGGTGGCTCAGTTGGTTAAGTGTCTGCCTTTGGCTCAGGTCATGATCCTCGTGATCGAGGTCATGATCCTGGGATCGAGCCCTGCATGGGGCTCCCTGTTCAGCAGGGAGTTTGCTTCTCCCTCTCCCTTTACTGCTCCCCCTGCTTGTGCTCTCTTGCTCTCTGTCAAATAAACAAACAAACAAACAAATAAATAATAAAAAATATTTTTCTCATATATTAATTTTTGTTATACACTAGAATCTACTTCTGAACTCAATTCTATGCTGATTAGTGTCATTCTTTTCAAATTATTTATTTTTAAAAATTTATTTATTTTTGTCATTGCTTCTTTCACTTGAATTTTAAGATCACTCAGTTAAATTTCAATTTCAAAACTTCACCCAGTTAAAGTTCAAATTGGAATTATATCACATTAAAACATTAATTTGGGGGAATTGATTATTTTATGATATTGTCTTCCCATTCAAGAATATAGTATTTGTTCAGAACTTGATTTATGTCCTTTATTAGGACTTTATAATAGCTCTTCCTTATTAGCTTTATTCCTTGAGGGATTTATAGTTTTTGTCTAAATGTTTACCTTCATATCAACTTCCAGGTGGTTACTGTAAATATAAACTAAAGCTATTAATTTTTGGCATACTTATCTTGTATCTAGCCACTTTCTCAAGTTCCTGAATAATTCCAACAGACTTTTTTTGAGCTTTTGAGGTATTCACTTGTTTTTTTTTTTTTTTTTTAAGACTTTAAGTTATCTCTACACCCAAATGGGGCTCAAACTTACAACCCTGAGATCCAAGAGTCGCAGGCTCCACCAACTCAGCAAGCCAGGCACCTCGAGATATTCACTTATAATAACAGCAAAAATAAGTTCATCTTCCAGTGTATAAAATGAACATTTAATTCCACCGATTTAATGTTTCTGTTAGTAGTATTAGGGGACACTAATAACCCCTATTGCATAGCATTGTTTTGAGGACTAAATAAAAACATGTAAAGTGCTTAGAGCAGGTTCTGGCATATAATAGGGGACCCAAGGAATGATTATTACTTCCAACTATTAGAGCTTGAGTTCTTCTTCAATCTAAAAAGGTCTCTTTCATGGAAACACTATACCAGAAAACAAGAATTAAAGAATCATTTGCTAGTTTTTCTTGTTCTTTCATCATTCCCCATTTTAATTAGTTTTGGGTAACCTGGGTGACAGCTTTCTTAAACTTTTATTTGTGCTTCTCTCACCTTGACAGAATGGCAGGAAAGGAAAGCAGAGAAATAGCCTATGTTTGGAATGATTCCATAGATTATTATGTAATAACAGGTTAATAATTAAAATATAATTATTACAGTTTTACAGATTTTCCTTAGGAAAAGAGGATTATAGTCAAACTAGGTTTAAGCCTAGATGTTGAAAAAAAAAATATATATATATACAGAGAGTGGGTTTCAGAGTTTATTTTGTGCAGGTCAAGGAGACCTGCCAATCTTTTGCTACCTAAAATTCATCTTCTTCAAAGTGAGATAAAGCAGTTGAGCCAATTGTGACCAATTTTACTGCTTCTCTCAGTGAGTTTTATGAGGAACTGAGCTTTAAAAAAAAAAAAAAAAAGGCTCTTCCTTATGATGTAATAGCCTGTGGGGGAGGAACTCTTGGGGACATGCAGCTCTTCTGCCAGTGGTGGAAGAGGTGGCATTGCAGATTTCCTTCACTTTCCAGGGCTGACATAGTTTGGCATTTTACATCCACCCTGTTCGGATGACTTCCTGAGACTTGTCCTCTTTACCCTCCTTGAACAAGCCTTGGCAGAGGGCCTTGGACAACAAAATCATTAATGCTACATCTGACATTAGCTACATCTGAGAAGGCGAGAATGCCTTGACAGTAAGAATATCCTATACTAGTTCAGAGTGGAAAGAGGGGGTAGTGGGTATCACTTCCTTCGCTGGTGTCATCCTCTATGACAGCATTGGTGGAATGAAATTAGTGTTACGGCAGTGGCTAACAACATTCTCTTTGTTCCTGAAAAAGAAAGAGCTAGCTGTCAGGTGTTTGCTACATAGTTAATTACCAGCTGGTCCAGCTTCTGCAAGGGGTTCAAAATGTATTTCAGGAATTGATACTGTATTTTAGTCTAACCATATAGACTCTATTAAGCCTGCCAGTTAAAATCTTTTCTTTACTGAAGTCAGAAAATTCAAAGGAACGAATGAGTGAAATGACAACCTTTTCCAAAATAGTTCAGTAGAGAATGACTAAATCAACTTCTGGGAACCTTAGGTTTATATCTTAAACATGTAAACCATACAGATGGTTACTGTCTCCTTCTACCATTACTTCAAGTAATTAATGCATAAAACTTACCTGGAGATGGTCCAAATTCAGTTTTGGTAAGTGATTACACAGACGGAAACCTCACCCCTAATGTAAGATGTGCTAACAAATTAAAAAAAAAAAAAAACCTATTGGACTAAATCCCTAATTTGCTTTAATGTTCAATGTACTTCCTTCTGTTCAACCAAATAAATTTTTGTTATTTAATTCATGCCTGTCCATCACTCCCATTTCTAAAACAAGAAACAGCCCCAAAAGTAGTAAACGTTAAATTCAGTGCAGAAGTTGAGTAAAATCTAAATCATGACACTGTTTGCTTCTGGAAGCGCTCCTTTTCTTCTAATATATATCATGTACATCTGATTAAAGGTGGGGTGAGGAGGAGGGAACATCCTCAAGACTGAAAATGAAAGTAAGGAAATAAAGTTCGTTATTTATATCACTTCTAAATCTAAGTCAGTAGAAGGGGAAATTTGTCACCACTGAAAAATATAAAATATGTAGACAAGATGTATGCTAACACATAAGTGGATGGTAATTCAGTGGGATAACAGTAATCCATGGGTACTATGTTGGTTTTGAAATTGTGGAACTAGCCCAGAATAGACCTATTATGGACTTCTCTAAGTCTCATCTGATTCTAGGTTTCCCTCCAAAGAATCTCTACAGAGTAGCTCAAACCTGGGGCTTTTCCTAGGTGGGCTCTCGCAAGGGAGATCCCTAGGCTTGCTGATTCAATTCAGTATGTTTGGGGGTGATCCTAGAGTAGACACATGCTGGTCTTTGTTACTGTAAAATTAGAAAAACATGCAGTAGGCTGATAATGGCTCCCAGATAATGTCCAAGTCCTAAGCCCTAACCTGGGATGTTATCTTTATTTGCTTGTGGATGTAATTAAGAACTTAGAGATAACATTTTCCTGGATTACCAAGGGGGGCCCTAAATGCCATCACAAACGTCCTCCAAAGAGAGGAGATACACACAGAGAAGATATGAAGATGGAAGCAGAGTTTGGAATGGTTGTAGCCCAGCACCAAGGAATGCCAGTGGCAAGGAACAGATTCTCTTCTAGAGCTGCTAGGGGAGCAAGGCCTTGCTGACACTTTTGCCTTTTGGCCTCCATTAGTGTGAGAAAAAGTGTTCATTTAAGCCACCAAACTTGAGGTAATTTGTTACAGTAGCCCTACAAACTAATACATACTGTTCAACTAGAATATGAGTATCTTTCTAGAGAGCCATAGCAATAGATCAACAACAGGTAAGAGCCTAGTTAGTAAGAGTTTATCTCCCTAACACATTTCGGTGGCTAAAACACCAAAGTGCCTTGTAAGAACATTGAGAGGAGCAAGTGTTTTTATTACTGAAAGGTATGGGGAGAAATACTTCAATGGGATGTATTTGAAAGGCATCTCTTGCTTTTGGTTTGAATTTGAAAAACGGGTCAACATTGGCTCTGAAACATTTTAGTCACTACACTGACATCCATAGACCTGGTACTAATTAGAGAATGGTATTTCCAAAACCATCCTACTCTCTCATATTAGTAGTCAATTCTCCACCAAGAAGTAGAGAACATTATCTTGCTCCTTGTGGTCAAAGATGCTGTATTCTCAGGCTACGGAAGGCTATTTGCTACCTTCCCTTTGTAATACCCACGTAGGCCAGGCTTTCCTATTTCACTTTCTCTGTGCTTAATCCTTATGAAAATAAGGATTTTCATGGTTTCATTTGGCTCCTATATGTCAATGACTCCAAGACTCAACTGTTAAAATCTGCCTCTTCTCAGAATACACTCAGTAAAATTATTCACTTCACATGAAGTTTATCTCACCAAAAAAAGTTCTTTTGCTCATGCACTAAAAACAATTCCTCGCAGGCGTCTCCATTTTACTGTTACTGGGGCTCAATCCCTTTGGTCCTGTTAATATAATCAAATATTCACTCTTTCCTTCAGTCCTCACATCGAAGTCTTGACCAATTCTCCAGTTATACCTTTAAGAAATTTCTCCAGCGGGGCGCCTGGATGGCTCCATAGGTTAAGCATCTGCCTTCAGCTCAGGTCATGTTCCCAGGGTCCTGGGATAGAGTCCTGCCTCAGGCTCCTTGCTCTGTGGGGGAGCCTACTTCTCCCTCTGCCTGTCCCTCTCGCTCTCTCTCCCTAATAAAGAAAATCTTTTTTCTTTTCCATAAAAATGAAATTTCTTGGGTTTCCCTTCGCACCATGGCTCCAACCCGTCATTTCATGCTTACAGACCCAAGCAGCCCACAAGATGGCTGGGTTAACTCTGGTTCTACCATTACTCCTCCCAGGGCTATCTTTCACACAATTATCCAATCTGTTGTTGCTTCAGTCATACAACTCCCATTTACAACAGCAGAGTAGCTCCCTGATAATTACCCACTGTGTTCTCTACCCCATTGATTGTACTCCATTTCCAGTATGGAAAGATACTAGTTTTTTCCTGCCAGCCATATAGTTCTCCATCACTGGTTAATTTGCTCAGAGAATCTAATTAAAACTGACCTGAGCAAAACAGAAATATATATCAAATAGTCCATACATTTAAAAACAAAGTACAATTTGTACTGTTAGTCATTATTATTAGAACAGATAGTAAGTACAAACTATCTGTTGTTAGACATGAATTACTAGATTTTTACTTTTTGGATACTTTTTTACTGGTCTTCCCCATCACTGATTCATTAAATACCTTGTCAGCAGGGTCTGGGCTTATTTTATCACTTACTCTTTGCTACTTCCCTATGCCCTCAGTAGCATACTATCTGATAGTAGCAGAGTTTCCTGTTCTGAACTTAGTGTTCACAGGAGATACAGACTATCACAGTAGAAGCAGAAATTTGAATGGGTAACAATGGCAGATATCAAAAAT
This sequence comes from Mustela putorius furo, assembly GCF_011764305.1. Classification (NCBI taxonomy): domain Eukaryota; kingdom Metazoa; phylum Chordata; class Mammalia; order Carnivora; family Mustelidae; genus Mustela; species Mustela putorius. The sequence continues at coordinate 43,172,323 of NW_025422368.1, read as the reverse complement.
TAAAGACTTCGATCTCTGCCTACTTTAAAACTGCCATAAGCTTTTGACTTAAGTGAAAATGTTAGTCACATAAAAATCCTGTAAGGTATGTGTTTAGTTTTCAGAAAAACAAAAAACCCTGGACTTTGGCTCAAATGCTGAATCTGGGTAATTATTTATGTTATTGTATAAAGAAAATCAGATTAAACAAGGTTCATAACAAGAGAGAAACTCTTTCCATACCCTTTCAGACAAATCAGAGAAATTACTGGCTGCCTATAGATAATCTTTATACAGGTTAAAAATGTTTTCCTAAAATCATTAAATTGTCCCAAATGGAAAGCTGTGAGACAGTTTAATAGACTATTACCAATTGAGCTTTTTTCGTTTGCTGAGTCTTTTATTCCCCCGATAGAATGTATGTTCCATGTAGGCAGAACATCCCTGCTAGATCCCTAGCACAGGAACAATACCAGGAACATGGTAGACGTGCAGTACTGAATACATTTGTTGATTCTTGGATACAAAAGTCAGGCAGGTGTCTCTAATTTTGGATAAAATCTTTAATTCTTAAGCTCAGTAATCTATAGGCTACAAACAAGGATGTTTTAAGGAAGCAAGTTCAAAGTATGTGTGACATTGTGGAATACTTTTTATCTGCATTTAGAAAACAGAACTTTTAAGCAGTATTTTACTTCTAACTTTCAAAGGTAAACTGTCAAGCCTACAAACTTAGCTGCTCCACTAATAGGCTTATTAGCCAATTTTGACAAGTATTATCAACATCCCAACAAAGACTTATGCATTTTTCTATCAAGTTATGGGAAACCAGGTTTAGTTCTACTCAGAATCATTACACTTCGCTCATGAATTCATAAACCACCAGATAAACTGTGCACTGTTAACAAATTATAGAACAGATTAAAACACAAATTTGAGGGTGCCTGGGTGGCTCAGTCAGTTAAGTGTCTATCTTTGGCTCACTCAGATCATGATCCTGGAGTCCCTGGATCAAGTTCTGCATGGGGCTCTCTGCTCAGCAGGGAGTCTGCTTCTCTCTCCCTCTCAATTAATAAAAAAACTTAAAAAGTTAATAAAAAAATCTTAAATCTTAATTTTTAAATTTAAAAAATTAAATCTTAAAATCTTAAAACCTTCAATCTTAAAAAAGAAAAAATTTGAGTCGTATTGGGGTGGCTTAGTCAGTTGAGTGTCTGTCTTTGGCTCAGGTCATGATCCTGGAATCCTGCGATCAAGCCCCATGCCCTTGAGTTCCCTGTTCAGTGGGGAGTCTGCTTCTCCCTCTGCCTCTTACCTAACCACTAGTATTTTCTCTCTCAAATAAGTAAGTAAAATCTTAAAAAAAAAATCTTTGTCCTATAAAATTACAAATTGTTAAGATTCACCAATAGTTCAGAAGCCTGAAAACACTCAGATTTTTATTTATTTATTTATTATTTTATTTTATTTTTTAAAGATTTTATTTATTTATTTGTCAGAGAGAGAGCGAGCGAGAGCGAGCACAGGCAGACAGAGTGGAAGGAGCAAGGAGCCCGATGTGGGACTTGATCCCAGGACGCCGGGATCATGACCTGAGCCGAAGGCAGCGGCTTAACCAACTGAGCCACCCAGGCGTCCAACACTCAGATTTTTAAAATAAAGTCATTCTATATTTCCAAGATTTAAAGGGGTAGATGGAGATTAAATTCAAAGAAGACACTGAAATAAACCAAAAGAAAAAACACTGTGGTGGTAAGTTTTGATTCTAAGTTTGCTGCCCCACATCTAAAGATGAGATGATTAAAAAAGAAAAGCAAAATTTACTTCCATTAATTGGAGGTTTTAAAACTTTGTATCCTAATATCTGCATGTGATAAAGTTTATATATGTAAGAAAAAAGCAGCTGCATTAACATAAAAGTCAAAGCAGGGGTTTTTACATTTTTTTTTTTTAAGAAAAAAATTAGGTGAAAATGTCACTAAGTTCCTCCTAAAATTCAAGTGTCTGCAAGTATCTGTGGGGACATGAAAAAGAACTCATAGGACTTTTCTGACTGAATTATAGTATTTTTCAGTGTAAGCACCAGAAAAGTCGATCTACATGATCTGCATTCCTAAGCTGTAGCTACTGTTTTGTATGAGACAATGATGCTTTTTGCCAAACCACAATCCTATTTCTAGTAGCAAAATATAAAATAAAAAAAAATGACGAAGAGTGTCACTTGCATTTACTTCACTCTCTAACGCTTCACGAAGTAGGTATTACTATCATTACCATTTTACAGATAAAGGAACAGAAGTACCTAAGTAGTGTTACATGTGAGGAAATAGCAGAGCTGAGATTAGAAACCCAAGAATTCTGGTTCCAGGGGAGCCCAGTCTTATTCACTAAACTGTCCATTTTGTTCCCCTAAAACTAATCTATAACTAATGTGTTGCTTACCAGCAGGTCAGTGGTGATTTTGCCCTTCAACATTCCCACCCCTGAATCTAACTGGAGAACACTTGGCAATGTCTGGAGACAATTTCAGTGGTTGCAACTTGGGGGCGGGGGTGGTACTACTGGCATCTAAAGGGTAGATAAAAGATATGCTGCTAAAAATCCTATAATGCACATTACCGCTCCCCAACAACTCATTATCCAGCATAAAACACCATACTGCTGAGGCTGAGAAACCCTATAATAGGGCGGGGTCCTAAATTGATCTCAGTTATTGCTCTACACTCAGACCTAGAACACCTATACTTATCTGAATATTTGTTTTCGAGAACCTAGAACTCAGGGGTGCCTGGGTGGCTCAGTTGGTTAAGCGTCCAACTCTTGATTTCAGGTCAGGTCATGATCTCAGGGTTGTGGGAACAAGCCTAGCGTCAGGCTCCCTGCTCCAAGCAGGGTCTGCTCGAAGATTCTCTCTCTCCCTCTCCCTCACCCTAAAATTAACTGAATTAATGGTGGTACCTACAAAGGTCAAATGGGTGTAACCGGATATAGTAAACTGAAGTGATTTTGTGCTCTATAATGCCACAATTGGGGGGGGGGTTCTCTTAATGGCTATAAATAAAACCAGTTCTGCCAAGACAAGTCTCTTAATTAAGTGGGTCTTCTGAGAGAATATTTTTTTTCTTTAGATACATAAAACCTTTAAATACATGGAACTCCTTGAGTTAAATTTGTAAGGAATAATACCTTTTTCTTCCTAAAATGAAAGCCTTTAAATGTTCCATTCAAATAGGATGTATCTTTAAGAGATTAACAGACACCCCTAAATTAGATGATATCACTAGTTGATTGTGGATATGCTTTAGTGACTGGCAAATACTTTGAGAAAGATTAAGATTTGTTTAAAAACTTCAAAAAGAATTGAATTATAGCACACCTAAGGAAAAGACAGATCCTCTATAAAGAAATTAGTTCTTGAGTCCACTTCAAAGATCTTTATAACCATAACATTCTAAGTATAACTTCATCTTATATATTTTTAAAAATCCATAAGCATAACATCTATCAAAGTATTTTCAATTCTTTCTCCTACACCTCAAAGAGCTACTGAACATTACCCAAAAAGCATGTATTCGTCAGTAATACTGCTTGATTTACAAAATTCTTCCCCCCCCTCCAAAATTCAAAAGATGGTTATGTGGATATTCAAACACTACTGGGGGAAAAAATCTGATATCTTTCACTCATTATTTCTGTAATCAATGAATCAACCTGGCTTGCCCAAATGTTAAATTATGAAACCACACTATGTAAAATGCACCTGTTACATTTAAAAAGAAGTTAAACCCAAATTTATTTGCTAGCACTGTTAAACATTACACAAAACATTCAAGTGGCAAGTAATTATAATGCAAGCCCTTGCATGGCAATCCAAATTTATTGAACTACTGATGCTAAGTTATACAAAATTGCACCACTTTAATTAAGGCTTTTAGTTTACATTTGGCCACCTCAAAGTAGTTGTAACATTAGGTTGGTCAATTTAAATACTGTGGCTCCCTGTTGGATAGACACACAATCTTTACACCCAAACGGTTAATGCATACAAAGCAACAAGGCATTGTTAAATAAAACAGCAATAGTTACTGCAACTTAGGCCTTGTGACCAATTACACATGATTAAAATTACTTCCCACATTCACATCCACAGTACTCGTCCACCATTTAACATCTCAACCAAAACGTTACACATGTGAAACAATCACTAACAGGCAAAAATACTAAACCTGTATATTTGGTATTGCAAATACACTTATGCATGAGCAAGCAAGGGATTCACAGTGAGAATCTACAGCTGCAGAAGCCTGAAAATGATTTACAAAAATTGTTAAATCATTAAAAAATTGTTTGAAAATATACACTTCTTGTTGTAGACCCCCACTGTACACACAACTATAAACATGGTTCCCTATGTAAACAAAAAAGGAAACATATAATAAAAGATTTGAAAAGTCTGGACATTTCCTTCCCAACAGATATTAAAGGCAATGTCTTTAATCTAAGACATTATACTGAAAGGACTATCATATTTTAAAGACAAGATCACTGTCTCCACAGGTTTTTTTAAAAATTAAAAAAACTATATAGCTGTGTTAATCAAAGCGCTTATTTGTACAATACAATGATAATGACCTTGAATTTCTTAAAAAAAAATTACAATAAGCTACAAGTATCAAAGAAGCGAAGTTATCTGGAGTAGTCTATATAGGAGCTCTTTGGACTTTCTTTTATTATGCTAAAATAGTGGTGCTTTTAGGATTTACATTATTGTACTCTCCAATACAAAGTACGGGGTATGTTAAAGTATACAGTACACCATTTTCATACATGTACAACATTGGTGGATGAAAAATGTCTCTTAGCAGTAATACTGGATTGTAGCCTCTGGTTTTACCAGCTGCATACTCTAGGACTATTATATAAGTAAAAATCTCTCTTGTGATACTGGAAAGTGATCAGAATGTGCAAACTGATGTAGTAGCTTTCATCCGCCTCTTAAAGGGTACCACCACAGAAAGTCCATTTAAGATGTTGGTAGGTTTAACAAAGTTGGAATGCTGGCACTGTTGAATTGGGCAACAGTTCTTCAGACCTGTTGAAAGGAGAAAATTAAATTGAAAACATGGCGTTGAAAACAGCAGACTACAGATCCATAGGTATACATTAAAACAACAGTGTTTTATGTGTTAGAAATGAATATAATACAAGCTCTTGTCATTACATTCATGACAATGTATGACAATGCACCACACAACTCATAGCAAGCGAAGCATAGGTAGATATTTTTATCTTTTCAGAATGACTTCATCTACTCTGCTGCCCTCTTTAAAGTCAGTCAAATTAACTTTTAGACCCAGAAAGGGAAGGTACCTTAGTGCAAATTTCTGTGTATTATCTTCCAAAGATTCAAAGCAGAAAGACAAAAACCAAAAAAAACACATTAATATTTTAGTTCAGGTCAACTTTATTAGAATTAGGATTTAAAAAGATAGCCATATTAACAAAATGAGTGTTTCCAATCCTAGAATTACATCGTAAGGATAGAATGTACATCTAATCAGGGTTTCTAGTATCTGAAAATCAAAACCTTTCTTACTTACTCTTCCAGAAAGAGTAGCTACAAAGCTGGTTCAGAGAAGTAGACAAAAAATAATTTATTTCATGATGGCTCTTTATAGTCGACAGTTATAAACATTCTAATTTCATATTTAAACAAATTCTATCAACTTGATGGAGGTTAGAAAAAGCTGGTTTTGTACGAAAATCCTATGTAATTAAACTTCAAAAAATTGTGAGCGATATAAAAAAAGGTAAAATTAGAACTCATTGTCTGCCAAGTATTTATTTACTTTGGATGATTTTCTGCATACACTCCTGGGCTAAAGAAAATTTTCTTTTTACTGTTTTTCTGGGATTTAGACTTGTTGCAAGTTCCAGAAACAATGTTAATATTGATATGGCTGTTGAGGCAATTGCCTTGAGCTTTAAGTCCTCAGTCTGAATGAGTTTGGTAAATTTTCTAAATCCTAGCAAACCAACAGTGGCAAATTAGATAGAACAGATTGGAGTATATGAGTTTACACACATGTGTGCTCCTAGGAATGGACATGTGGTGAGGATTGAGAGGATTATCAGGAATGAGAGCATGTATCTCTAAACAGAAAACCTTAAATAAAGAGTAGGGACAAACTCTCGAAGATTAAAGTGTGCTACCATAGAAGGTCATTTACATTTAATCTTCAAGAGGTCATTGAGGAGAGCCACAAACATTACAAGCTCCCAGAATAAGGGTAGAGTAAAATATAGTTTTAATGGTAAAGGAGCAATAAGCCATTCTTGTTGGCAAAGAGCAGCAGCTAATAGCTGAAGGTAAGTTTACCAAGTACCAGGCAGTGATCTGATTTACAAGTATTAAATCATTTAATATGACTGTTTTCAAAAACCATATAAAAATGTTGTATATGTTTAGTTTTCCTTTGCTGTCTCATCTCTGAGCTGTTTCTGTGGTTTTCTCTGCCTGACAACTCTTCGGATATCAGCTTAGATGTCTTTTACTTTGACATATTTTCCCTGAGTCCGCAGTTTACATCTGACTAATTTGGGGTTACAGTTATTCATGCTCCTGTAGTACCCATAAGAGCATAACGACTAAGCATGGGCTTGGGAGCCAGTTCATCACTCAAATTCTGAGCCATGCGCTCAGATCATAGGATTCAAATTTTGGCTCCTATATTTACTAACTGCAGGGCTTGAACAAGTAGTAATCTTTTTGTGCTCTAGTTCTCTCATATGTAATATGGGAACAATAATAGTTCTTGCATCATAGGATTGTTGTAAGAATTCAATGAATATGTGGATAATAGTTAAGAGTGCTAGCTAGCATATGATAACTGTGTCAGGGGTTCTTATTACTAGTACTGTGCTGGACCTAGGCTATCCCTCATTTATCGTATTTTTCAATTGTCTAACTCTTCCACTAGACCTGAATAGCTTAAGGCAAGGAAAGAAGGTTGGTTTTGTTCATCACTGTACTGTCAGCGCAAACCAGTGTTCCAATGGGGCATAAGTATATATTGGATGAACTTACCTAGAATATTCACTTATGTGGAATACCCTACTTTTGATGATGATATATAAAGGAAATAGTTATTTTAATTACTAGGATATCATTCTAACTCATGGATACCTTAAAGAGAAGTAATCTTGGTTTTTTTAACAACAACAAAACATTTTATACTTGTTTTCTTGAAAGAGTGTCCTTAATGAAGCTGAGGTTAAAAGTTAGAGGAAAAGAATATAAAAATAGAGGGAAAGATAAATTAACATACCTGGCTCAGAGCTACAATGCATCTAATATATTAAAGCAGCTGACATGTTGACTTTTTGCGGGCCTTCCCAGGCACTGGAGTTTTTCTGTTAATTTGCCGCACTAGGTCATAAAAGATCTGCAAACAGAGTTGGGTTGTTTTTTTGGTTGTTTTTTTAATTAGGAAAAAACCCCCCAAAAACAAAAAAATGGAAAAAATAAACTGAAAACCTGAACTCCACGTATATATATGAACTCCAACAAATATTCTGTTCAGCTACGGAATAAGTAAAACTAGGTAGTCATATAACTATCAAATACTTTTATTTTTTGGGAGTGCTAAAATTTCTCTCCTTAAAATAAGAACTGAGTTAAGGAGCAGCAGAGATCTTACTGTCATTCATTAGAACATTTAATATCATTCAAAGAAAACAATCCTTTACTCTTCAAATCTTCCCTATGTTATCTTTACCCTACCACATGACTTAAGCCCCTTCAAGGCAAGAACCATGCAGGCCTTCTTAAATTTGTCTCCATCTTTTACAAAACATCCTTCATCGCTACATATATACACCTGAATACTTAATCCTGTCTTTCCCTCCCCTAACCTTTTCTGTCCAGTCTTCCCTTTTCTTTTTTTAAAGACTTTTACTTATTTGAGAGACAGATCATGAACAGGTAAGAGGAGTAGAGGGAAAACTGTCCCTGTTGAGCAGGGAGCCTGGGATAATGACCTGAGCCGAACAGATGCTTAACTGACTGAGCCACCCAGGTGACCTAGTCTTCTTTTTCCTCTGAGCAAATTCTAGCACTGTTGCTTATTAACATACATATATTAACATAAGATTTTTGTCTATAAGATCAACAAAGCACCCAGAGCAAACATTAACCTAAGGTTGTGTTAATACACACACATTATTTTTTCATTAATTTTAAATGTTGAATTCCAAATCGAGTTTTTAAAGTGTATTTTACCATACCTCATTAACATTTATTTTTGATTTTGCAGAAGATTCTAAGAACGCACAGTTGTTCCACTGTCTTGCTAGGTTCTGACCTTGTTCCTTTCCTACAACTCTTTCATCTTCCAAGTCACACTTATTACCAACCAGGATCATCGGAACCTAAAAATACAAAAAAATTGTGAGGGTAAAAAAAAGTAAGTATGTTATATAAATTCAAAACAGAAGAATTTTTTTAAAAATTAACATATAATGTATTATTTGTTTCAAGGGTACAGGTCTGTGATTCATCAGTCTTACACAATACATAGTGTCATCCACAACACATACCCTCCCTAATATCCATCACTCAGCCACCCCGTCCGTCCCACCCCCCTCCACTCCAGCAACCCTCAGTTTGTTTCCTGAGATTAAGAATCTCTTCTGGCAAAACCAAAGAATTCTAAGAGTCAACCCTAAGGATTACTTTATATGCCAGAGAAAAATATTGAGTAACTAAAATTCATTAATTTCATTAATATGAATGCCTGTTAAGAATCCTTCACGTGAAATTTTTAGAAAACTAGCTATGATCTACTTTTAAGAAAGGAAAAAAAAAAAAACCCTTAAAATTACGTCCCAATGGATTTATAACTAAATATAGTTAGCAAAACACAAAACCTTTTAAAAAATAAATTATAAGAGAGTATTACTATGAAAAGCCAATACATTTCAAAATTTTAAAAGTCTTTCTAAGGGATGTGAAGTAACTTCAAGTTTTCTGGTTTACTGACATGCATTTATCAAATAATCATTCTCCATTTCATGACACAAAAAGGAGAAATTTGGAAAGCCCTTACGTAGAATTTTTAGTTTCTCATATAATATATATTAAAAAGCCAGAAAGTAAAATCATCCTAAATTATTAAATATTTAGACCACCTTAATCATTTGATGTCTATTTTACAAAGACACGATAGAGAGAAATAATACTTATTCTGCAAAATTCCCATTAATCATTTGGAGGCTGGCTTTCTAGAGAATTTTTGGGAAAAGATCCAAATTAGGAATATCAAGAATTTTGGTTTTTAGGAATAGACACAGAATTTTATATTCATACTTATTTAATGTAACTGACAGAAGAAGAAAACTATTATCAGAGACAATAGAAAATATTTACTAATTGAGAAATGGTAACTGAGCTATAAATATGTGAGCATACCCCAAAGTTCTCCTGTTTCAGAAGTCTAAGAAATGGCAACATTTCCCACAGATGCCTCTGAACCCTCACAATATTTGCTTATAATTAAATTATATATGTAATACAGTGATTTTTAAAAAGTGTGGTTCCTGGACCTCAGCAGCATCAACACCATCTGGAAATCTGTTAGAAATGTAAAATCTTGAGCAGTATTCTTGACCCACTCAATCAGAAACTTTGGGAGTGAGGCTTGGCTATCTGTTTTAACTAGATTTACAAGTGATTTTGATGCAAGATCAATTTTGAGAACCACTGCTATCTATAGTATGATAAGGAATTAAAGTAATCCTTCTGAAGTTTAATACAGGGATTAAACTCCATTATGGTACACGTAAAGGACATGCAAATTAATGTTAGAATTTAATGTACTGGTTGGCTTCCTTTTAAAAGTATTATTATGTTAGTTTTCTGTCAGTTGCTTGAGATGTGTTCATATGTAGTTTTGATTCTTGTTAGAAAGTCTCTTAGGTCTACCAGAAATATACCCAGATATCTATTAGTAACATCTGCCACCCACATCTTTCCTTATGCCCCACCAAACACATTATTTAAAAATAGGAAGGGTATAACGTTTGTTTTACACAGGCTAAGGAGAGAGGAAAGTTATTTCTCACTTTCCACATTATATATATTTGAAAATATGCACGAATGGTAAAGATATTTTGCCTTCTAGGAAAAAAATTGTTTGAAATCCCCCTCCCCAAAACACATGACCTTTAAATTCCATTTAAACTGAAACTCTTAAATTGGATATCACTACACTGAGAGTCTGAAATTAAATATATTTATTAGGAACTCAGCTTACATCATCAGTGTCTTTAACTCGAAGAATCTGCTCTCTCAGATCTTGTAAATCATTAAATGTGGACTGTGCTGTGATGGAATAAACTAATGCAAAGCCTTGTCCATTTTTCATGTATAAATCTCTCATTGCAGTAAATTGTTCCTATAGTAGAAAGAAAGCATCATTAAAAAACAATAAAGTTCTGACAGTTAATTTGACAATTTTTAAAGTTTATAATTAGCGCTCAATGAAGAATACAGTAGTGTTATGTAACATTTCTTAAAATTATAGTCTGTGGCAAGATGTGATTTGAAAAACTATTTCATGAAGTAAGTTTTTATTTAACAATAATACAACCAAAGCAGATTTATCTGCAATAAATATACTTAACTGGGAAAGAAATATCCTTTCCCCAAAAGCTACTTAAGACAGTTTTTTAATATATAATATGTAAGGTACCAAAACTGAATTCCCAAGTTACTCACAGCTAGTTCACAATACTCTAGCTCTACAAGGCTCACCAGCACGCTTACCTATCTTTATCTTGCCATTTCCTCACACTTTTCCTCCTTCACTAGACTGTGAACCTTTATAAGTAAGAATATTGTCCATGGCAGGTATCAGGTACTCAAACATGAATGAATACCATATATCCAGAATAAATCTTCCCTTCACCTTCAGATACCAACAAATCTGGTTGGTTTATAAATACTCTGAAGAAAAGACACTATTCAAGTTACTTCACAAAGCCACTGAGAAATAAATGTTTACTGAAGTATTTTCCACATTAACTAAAATACGTAATATATTTTGACTTGTTTTTAAAGTACTATGAGACTGAAAATTTTAATTCAAACAATTTCTTTTCTTTTTTTTTTTTTTTAAAGGTTTTATTTATTTATTTGACAGAGAGAGATTACAAGTAGGCAGAGAGGCAGGCAGAGAGAGAGAGGAGGAAGCTGGCTCCCTGCCGAGCAGAGAGCCCGATGCGGGACTCGATCCCAGGACCCTGAGATCATGACCTGAGCCGAAGGCAGCGGCTTAACCCACTGAGCCACCCAGGCGCCCTCAAACAATTTCTTTCTTTCTTCCCCCCCTCCCTTTTTCTTTGAAAATTTTATTTATTTGAGACAGACAGAGAGAGCACAAGTAGGGAGAACAGCAGGCAGTGGCAAAGGGAACAGCAGAAGCAAAGAGAGCAGGAAGCCTGAAGAGGGGGCTCGATCCCAGGACCCTGGGACCATGACCTGGGCTGAAGGCAGCTACTTAATCAACTGAGCCACCTAGGCACCTCTCATTCAAACAAATTTCTATTTATTTCTTCAGTAAATGGCCCACTGCAATTAGAAAGCGCACACACACAGAACTTAAAGAGAATAAGAAAAATAGCTGTAAGATTTAATGCAAGTTGTAGGCTTTTAAGTTTAATGAGCATTTGTCTATAGAGTACTAGCATTTACAAGGTCAATACCACAGAAGTTGTGCACATACTTTCATACTTGTTTTACATACCGTTCCTGCAGTATCCAAGATTTCAAGCATACACTGTTGTGCATCTACTTCAACTTGCTGGAGGAAAAATTAAAACATACCTTCATTCTTTAATGTGTAAGAGTACCTTATTATATACAAAAACTAGCATGATATTTAAATAGCGAGATTACTGTAACTTTACAACTAGTTTTATGCAATACCTGAATAGAACAGGAGAAAAAACAGCTATATAATCAAGGTCCACTGACCCCCAAATTGTATTAGGTGCAAAAACCATGTGTTCTCAACAGTATCTACATAGCAGCTGGGGGGGGGGGGTGTCAAACTGTTACATAAGGTGGGGAGATAACTCTCCCCCTAAATTAAAAATGTCTGCATATTAAGTTTTATTGTCACATGTTGTATCTGTGGACATAGAAACAATTCTATTATTAGTAGTGATACTTTAATAAGAAGGGAGCCTGACAGTGTTCAGTTTTTGGTGGTGTTTGGGGTGGAGGGACACAACTATCACTTGAAATGGATAGCCTAATTCTGAAGTTTGTGTGTCGAATTACAATTTTAGCGTCAGGATAAACTTAAAATTCTCTGAGGAGGGCAGGGAGAGAGAGAGAAAGAACACATACGAGCAAGTGTTTTTACTATTTTCATTAACTGGTACGGAAACAAGACCAGGAAATCGAGTGTTTTTTCCTACTAATTTTTAAATAAACTCTTGCTTCTTCCTCTGACTTTGTAAACAACATTCAGCAATTACAAAGCTAAAACTAAGAACTTATATTTATAGTAAAGTCCAAAGCAAAAGTCTTCTAGAGTAAGTAACATATACCTTTCTATAAGAATCTTCTATCGTAGGATCGTATTTTTCAACAAAAATTCCTTGAACAAACTGTACAGTCTGGAAAAAAAAAAGAATACCATTTATACTTAAAGAAAACAAGAAATTCAAATCTGTATGCTTTGCACTATTGATTTCACATAGCCAGTTACATCACTGATGAAAATATAACCACTACTACATTTAATGTATGCATTTGGTGAGTAAATTACCTTAGAAAGCTTTTTAAAAACATTAATAATCACTATCCTCCCTTTTAGGTAATTTAACTTTCAAGCTCATATATTTAAAATTTATTTATTTTATTTTTAGAGAGGAAAAAATGGGGGGAGGGGCTTTAGGGGAAGGAGAGAGAGAATCTAAAGCAGGCATCATATGCCCCGTGTGGAGTGATCTGAAGACCCAGAGCTGAAATCAACAGTCCAACATTTAACCTTCACCTACTGAGCCATCCAGAGGTCCCATATTTAAGCAAAATTTTAAATGTCTTCTATTTCAGTCTTAACAGCTTAAATTTGAATTTTAATTAGAAATGGGCTATTTGTTTCATGTACAAAAGTACATACCTTCAAGACACCTCCTCATCATTTTGGATGTATTTACAAATGAAAAAGCAGCTCATGCCCCACTGCACACATTTCTCAGTTTGATTCAAACTTCAAGTTCTGTGCTAGGTGGCCATTCTAAGTGGCTGAGTGAGATGGTCAATCTGTTTTACACTGGGGCTTTATTAAACTGAACTACTCATCAAGTCATTTTCCTTAAGTTTCTCTACTTCCCCAGCCACTACTGCCAAACTGTCTTTTTTTCTCACTATATTATTACTTTTAAAATATTTTATTTTTAAGTAATGTCTACACCCAACATGAGGATTGAACTCACAACGATCAAGACATACATGCTCTTTCCACTGAGCCAGCTGGTTCCCAATCGCTACACTATTTTTTCCCCCCACTACACTATTCTTGATACAGAAAGCATGGCCGCTAAAATAATGTGAAAACTGGACAGTCACGGGTTGTATTGGAAAAAGGTTTTTTAAAAGCTTTATTTAATATTTTCAGAAAATACATATTATAAGCCAAGTCACAATAAGAAAGACCAAAATTCATTCCTACCTGGCTCAGAAATACAGATGGACACATATTTATATGCTCCCACTCTCTAGGCTTAGCCCAAATTGTATTCTGGCATATCTCATGCTGGTCTGTAACCAACAGACCAGAAACAATATGATCTACACAGGTCCAACTAGAAGTGGACTAAAATTACAAGAAAAATACACTGCCTCTAAAATCACTGAGATTTCACTTTAACACATAAATGAAGACAAATAGTCAAAACCTAAAACTCAACAGAAAAAGAACATGTGTTGCAATGAATAGCTTAGGTACGGTAATAATGACTTACCAGAGCAGATTTTCCAACGCCTCCTGAGCCAAGAACGACTAGCTTATACTCACGCATGGTGCAAACTTGTCAAAAGCTAGTACCTTATAAGGAAAAAACAGAGAGAGAGAGAGAGAGAGAGAGAATTCTTAGGTAATATATCTTTGTATTCATGTGCTTCTTATATAAATTAGATATTCAACCAAATAGTTAAAAAAAATGATTACTCTACCATACTAATATACGTATTTGATAAACAGACTTACTAAAAGGATGCTACTGGTAGGGCTCTTTATATCACATCAGAATTACTGACGTGACTTTAGCCCTAACCTAAATTCAAACAGAATAAAATATTTCTCTATTAAAAAAAAAAAAAAAGGGAGGGGGCTGAAAAACAGCACGAACGGGTATATTACTGGTTACAAGATGGCAGTAACAGGCATGTTTAACTCCCTTTCCTGAACTATCTGTAACCTTGAGTCACAAGTAGCTGAGTGCCTACTAAGTGTGGGGATATATACAGTTAATGAACAAAAAATTCCTGTCTTCACTAAGCAATATTCCAGTAAAGATAAACAGGCTAAAACAAAGGTCTGCAAACTAATCCAGTCAATCACCTCTTTCTGTACATGAAGTTCTGTTGAAATACAGCCATGTCCATTTATTTGCGTAGAATCTGTGATTGCTACCTTGCTGTAATGGCAGAATTTAGTAGTTATAATATAGGCCATCTGGTCCACAAAGCCTAAAATATTTACTATCTGGCATTTACAGAGAAAATTTGCCAAACCCTGGGATACATGAATGGTAAATGAGTTAGCCGAGAAAATGGACCAAATATCTATTCCTGAAGTGGGGGAGGTACAAAAAGTCTGAAAATGGTTAGAAATCAGAGACAGAACTGAAGAGTATGAGCCCCAGACTGAAAAACTATGGCTTTCAGTAAGATGAAATAGTGGAAATCAAAACAAAACCAAAAAGAAAAAACCCATACCAAGGCTTATTACCATCAAATTTCAGTACATGAAAGATAGAGAAAGAAGATCCTGAACGTTTCCTGGCTAGGGAAATAATAACAAAGCTCTTACCGTCCTAGAAAGAAAGAATTGGTCAATGGCCATGGGACAAAAGCAGCCACCAGAACAGATTCTAAACCTTCTTAATCAAGAAATGACAGTTCTGTAGTCATAGTAACAAGTAACAACCATAAACAGAGCCCTCATTAAGATTCTTTTTTAAAGATTTTATTTTTTAGTAATCTCTATACAAAACACAGGGCTCAAAGTTACAACTCCTGAAATCAAGAGTTGCACACACTGAAGCTTACACCAGCCAGGTGTCCCACACTTCATTAAGATTTAAAACCCTTCTACCACCCAGAAAGTTCCCAATGTGCCTCTTCCCAGTTAATTAACCTGACACCCTTTTTCTTGACTCTAGTGGCTGCTTTATTTGTCAAAGCCACAACCTCTTCTAGGAAGAACTTCATGTTTTGTTTTTTTTTATAAGCTCCCAATATAACCTGACTTTTTTTTTTTTTTAATTTATTTATTTGAGAGAGAGACAGTGAGAAAGAGCATGAGCGAGGAGAAAGTCAGAGGGAGAAGCAGACTCCCCATGGAGCTGGGCACCTGATGCGGGATTCCAGGATCATGACCTGAGCCAAAGGCAGTCGTCCAACCAACTGAGCCACCCAGGCGTCCCATAACCTTGACTTTTGTACTTATATCGGCAAATGACAAATACTGTGATATTGACAAGTGTGACTTAACCAGACTTATGACCAACTTCTGAAATGCCAAAATTAGTAGCTTAAGAGGAACTGCACCTACAGAAAAAATTATGAGACAAAATAACAATCAATAGTCAACTTCTTTAATTGATATTCCAGGGCCTCAAAATAAAATGACTAAGATAGTCTTTCTTTACTTCCCCCTGCTCAAACCTCTGGAAGCCTACTCTCCTTGATTTATTCTGTCTCTAAACTACCCACACAATCCTATTCCTTTTGTTCTTTCCCTTTACCTCTGAAATGAACTACTTTTCTTGAAGGTTTCTCAGCAAAGGAACAATTTTATTAGCCTCTTTAAAAGGCAGAAATATAGAAACAGAGTTTAGACATGAGTCTAGATTTAGTTGAATTTATAGTGAGGATTTTCTTCAATCTCAGGGAGACAAATTTGTTTCAGAACTTCAACTTAATCACTAATTACTTAATTTCCTCTTTATAAAGAAAAATGGTTAAAAGAAGAATAGGAAAGATCAGACTCAAACAACTCAGCATATTTTAAAAAACTGGTCTTGAGAGATCAAGAATCTACTTAGGAACTACACTATTTTAGAAGTCTTTCTTAAAGGTAGATTGGTCAAGATTTAAAATTGTAAGCAAAATAAAAATGACTTGATATGAAACAAAATAAAAATTGATATCAGGAAACTGTAAAATATATTTAGCTGAGGTAAAGGAAGACATGTTTGTTCTTTCTGTTAATTGGGCTCAGACCTGAATGGGAAACTTGAAATTTAAAAAACCTAGCAATTTAGGGGTGCCTGGGTGGCTCAGTGGGTTAAAGCCTCTGCTTTTGGCTCAGGTCATGGTCCCAGGGTCCTGGGATCAAGCCCCACAACAGGCTCTCTGCTCAGCAGGGAGCCTGCTTTCCCCACTGCCAACACCCTTCCCCCGCCCCGCCTACTTGTGATCTCTGTCTGTCAAATAAATAATAAATAAAATCTTAAAAAAAATAAACAACAAAAACAAAACTAGCAATTTA
Organism: Mustela putorius furo; assembly: GCF_011764305.1. Lineage (NCBI taxonomy): Eukaryota > Metazoa > Chordata > Mammalia > Carnivora > Mustelidae > Mustela > Mustela putorius. The sequence continues at coordinate 43,155,557 of NW_025422368.1, read as the reverse complement.
GAAATCTATAATGGGTGAGATTTTTAAAAGACCCTTACAAAGTGAAAAAGCTAGAAAGAAAAACAAAATGTCTTTATATTCTAAGAAATGGGAGCCTATGAGTGAGGACACATTTTATATAATGCAAAGAGAAGAGTCACAGTAAGGATCAATGTTCCATGTTTACTAAGCAAGAGAAGTACAATGATTCAAAATCTGCCCCATAATGCTGCTCCAAGGAAAACTTGAGCACCCAGCAATTCCTGCCCTTTCTCCACTGGAGGTAGACGTGGACTAACTACCTAGAGCCACGAGTGGGTGATGGAAGTGTTCTAACACTGGTTGTAGTGATGACACACAACTGTATAAAGTTACTAAAATCCCAAAATGAAAACAATGACACAAATGATTGAATTAACATAAAAATTTCCATTTAAAAATAGACTATAAAAAGTAAACATTTATGGAATTGCATTTCTTAGTGAGATCACTGAGACCTGTTTCCCCAATTGCTTCATTTATCTATAGTAAATATTACCTGTTGCTAGAATTACAATCAGGTTCATCCACATTATTGCTTCCATCAGTAATCTGTTCCTTCTATTTCTTATGTTAAAAAAATATATATCCAAAGAAAATACCCATCGTATGGCTACATGACATTTTCTTTACCCATTCATCAGGTGATGAACATGTGGATTCTTTCTGGCTTGTGGATATTATAAATAATACTTAATGGGGGACCTGGATGGCTTAGTCAGTTGAACATCTGACACTTGATTTCAGTTCAGGGCATTTTGTGTCAGGGGAGGTGGTCCTGAGACTGAGCCCTGTGTTGAGTTCTGTGCTCAGTGGGAAGGCTGCTTGGGATTCTCTCTCTCCAGCTTCCCCCTCTATCCTTCTCCCCACCTCTCTAAAATAAAAAAAGTAGTGGTTGTTTGTTTGTTTTGATTTTAGTAATTCAAACAGTAACTTTTATTACAGAGAGCCCTATGGTCATAGGAAATTTAGAACTGAAATTTTAAATTTTGGTAGAGAAATATGATAGAGTTGTTAATAAACTTTCAAATCCAAAACTGGTGGCAAAACACATGTAACTTGCCAGTAAGAAATTTTTGTAACAAGCAATACTGGGGTAAGGAATTTCAACTGAGCAAAGTCACTTAATTTTTATCAGTATTTCCTTACATGTCTAAAAAACTAAAATATTTTTATCTAAATCCTGATAAGTAACAAGGCTAGGGGTATTTTTTTCCTTAAAAAAACAAACAAACAAACAAAACAACCACCCAGCAGTATGATAGCTAAGATTTGGACTAAAATCTGCTTTTCAAATAGGTGCTTTCTACTCTACCAGCTTTAAATTGTTTACAGATTCTATGATTGAAATAATGTATTTCAATTTCAGTGACTGACTAGGAATGGCCATTATTTCTGTTTTTAAAAGGACTCTGTGGTTGTATCTAGTTTTCGCAGAAAAGACAACCCTGTTCAGTAATGTAATGTCTGTCATTAGCTTTTTTGGCAGAGAGGAGGGAAAAGGTGCTAGCATCTACGTATTTGTGAGCTGTGGGCAGGACCTTCCTGTTCAAGTGCTCTTAATGCCCACGAATGAGCACTTGAGAGTCTGAATTTCTAAAATTTTAGGCACAAATTTGAAGGGGTGAGTTACATCAGAATTTCAAAGGGATTTGTGATAACTGTTGTTTGAGACACTGAGAATAACTGTTCTCTTTCACAGAATCCTAAAGAGGGACAATTAACAGCACAGCATAGTGGTTCACAGCACCCAAGTTTCAAATCCCAGCTTTGTATAACCCTGGGAAGTCATGAAACCGTTCAAAGCTTCACTTTCTCTATAGGGAAAATGGCAAAAATAATATCTACATGATAAAGTTGTGAGGCAGATACACAAGAAAGTAAACTCCAGAAAAATATGGAGTTTTGTCTGTTTTATTTCCTAGAACATGAACCAGTGCCTGGGGCACTCCTGTCACTATAACCAGATTGGATCAACTTAATTATATTATAATTCTTTAGCTGTAGACTCTTAAAGTTTACTACCATATTCTACTAAATCTAAGAGGCACTTAAAAAAATACATTTTAAGGGTGTCTGGATGGCTCAGCTGGTTGTCTGCCTTTGGCTCAGGTCATTCATGATTGCAGGGTCCTGGGATTGAGCCCTGTATCAGGCTCCCTCCCTCCCTCTGCGGCTCACCCCCTCCCCCACCTTTTGTGTACATACTCTCTCTTTCTCCATCAAATAAATAAATAAAACCTTTAAAAAAATATATTTTAACATCTCTGCAACTAGAATGTGTTACAACCTCCCTGCCATGTCAATACAAAAGGAAAAAGCGAAGTACATGTCAGTATTCTGAATCGTTTAAAGAAGTAGTTCAGGGAGAAAGACTGGGAAATAATCCTCTTGCAAGTCTTTAAAAAACAGATTATTTCACAAAAAATTCTGTAATATTGGTGTTATCTCTGACCCTTAATATTAATTACACAAGTCAATGAACTTTACTATACCTCGAGTTTTGCAGACTGTAATTTTGACAGCCTAGGGAGAATCTCAGTACACTTTAGGAACAGTGAGAAAAATCCCGAGATTGTAATATAAAATGAATTTTAATTCACTTGAATGTGTAAAACAGATATGTGATAATGTGGGGGATCATTTTTCTTCTACTTTTATGTTTTTTTTCTGAGAGTTTTATTACTAATAAACAATTAAAATATACAAATGAAACCAAAAGTAAAAGAGGAGTTGTGGAGTTGTCTTGTAATTAGCTCATGTTATTATCATTTATGAATGCTGATAATCATTGGCATTTTAATTTTATTCTTTTAAATTTATTCATTTATTTGACAGAGAGAGAGACAAGCAAAAGGGGTTAACACAGGGGAGTGGGAGGGAGAAGCAGACTTCCCACTGAGCAGGGAGCCTGATGTGGGGGGGGCCCAACTCCAGGACCCTGGGATCATGACCTGAGCTGAAGGTGGACACTGAATGACTGAGCCACCCAGGTGCCCCAATCATTTTTATACAGTGGTCATTAGTAATGCAAAAAACACCAAGTGTAGACGGTCATTCAACTCACAATGAGTAGTAATTATAATACTTACACTGGCAGAGAGAAGTTATCTTTCACATAAATATACTATTGGTGACAGTGCATGTTTAAATAAAACAAACAGGCAAGCTTAAAAGAAGAAACAATTTTTAATCCTATTTTTAAACCTTAATAACTAGTATGCTTGTTCTTGAAAGGGGCTAAGAGGTATTTATTGAAAATTACAAAATTAAACATTGTTTTAAGTGCTCTACAGAATTATCAACATAAATACTGACAATATTTACTCTAACAATGTAAATAGGAAATTTTAAACACTTTCCTCTCTATTGTCAAAGCAAAATTTATCTTTATATTAATTAGCATGCCAAAGCGTCTACCTAGAAAGAAAAGATAAGTAGGGTAGCAAAGAATTTAAGTTCTAAGTACTTTAACTGGTATGCCACAATCAAAGGATTGTATTCTGAAAAGCTTGCTGGTTTACCTTCTTGTACTTCAGGAGAAAATAAAGATTAAAACACAAGAAAAGATACAAAGTAAAATTAGAGTACTTGATATTAGAAATTACTAAGAGTTCTGGTAACCAGGTGTTACTGCCACTTGGAAGAAATAGGAAGTGCAGTTAAAAACATTTCACAATCAACTAAAAAAAAAAACAAAACAAAACTACACTGAAAGAAATCGTAGTAACTTTCAGGAAATTAAGGGCAACAGCATGAGAAATGTTAGATGAAAATGCCATCAGCAATGGGAATGTCCTGGTTAAACACTGCCAAAAATTATGGTGCTATTGGTCAATTGTGAAACATTCTAGTTCGACTTTTTATTATTTATTTATTTATTTGACAGAGAGAGAGAGAGAGAGAGAGATCACAAGCAGACCGAGAGGCAGGCAGAGAGAGAGAGAGAGAGAGAGAGAGTGAAGCAGGCTCCCTGCTGAGCAGAGCCCGATGTGGGCCTCAATCCCAGGACCCTGAGATCATGGCCTGAGCCGAAGACAGCTGCTTAACCCACTGAGCCACCCAGGCGCCCTAGTTTGACTTTTTAATACAGGTCACGGGCTTTGGTTGGTTTACATATGTTCTTTTTTTGTGGTATTCCTTGTAAATAATGGCATTTATTTGTAAAATTTAGGTGCACTCTGAAAATTAAAAGCAAAATTAAGAATTGCTAATTAAAAATAATATGCCTAAATTAATCTGCATTTGAACTAAGCTTTAATCTATTAAGTCATTAATTAATGGGGCACTCTCAGATCCTCATTTTCTTCTGGTAGTTAAACAGGTAAAGAATGCAGTATATATGCAAATTGAGAATGGTGGTTTACGAATAATGCCATTTCTGACTTCATTAGCAAGAAAGTGTAACTTCCACAACAAGCAGGCATTTACACAATTATAAATATGAAGCATGATTCACATTACTTCTCCAACAATCTCAGATTACAGATGAAGCAAACCAATTGGTTTAATAAATGAACTGAATAAGAATACTTGGGGGGAGGTTAAAGTTGCATTAAAGACTGGGTGAGGGGGGCATGAGGGTGGCTCAGTGGGTTAAGCCTCTGCCATCAGCTCAGGTCATGATCTCAGGGTCCTGGGACTGAGCCCCACATTGGACTTTCGGCTCAGCAGGGAGCCTGCTCCCCCCCCCTCTCTGCCTAGCTCTTTGCCACTTGTGATCTCTTTCTCTGTCAAATAAACAAATAAAATCTTAAAAAAAAATCTCTTAAAAGAATTGGGGAAGGGTAATTTTAGGAATTATATATTTACATGTAAAGATTTCTAATTTTAATTACTTACATAGAGCTTCTAAAATTTGTATGACTTACAATCAACTTCTGATCAATGAGAGTAACTGACACATCTTAGATTTTGCTGTATTTGTTGCAGAACAAGCACTTGGATACCCTATTCACTAATTTAAAAGGTTATTTTATTATCACCTTCTACAACTTCCTCCATTTACTCTACAGATCAGTTTTACTGGCATTTTTTTTTCCCAGTTAATTTAAGAAGTTTTTTATTTCTAGTCTCAAAGATAATCATAGCAAAGACATGAAGGGACAAGAAAACAAAAAATTCTAGGGCTCCTTGCCAAGTCAGGTTTCATGGGTTGCTTTGTAATTGCCTGAAGTGAAAGTTGAGGAAACAGATGCAATCATAGTCTACCTGAAGTTCAGTAAATATATCCAAGATAGTACTTCATCAACCAGAAATGAACTGGAATTTTCACACACACACACACAAAAAGATGCTATGATTCTGAGAAAATTCTAGAGACTTTTGAGTCAGAAAAAATAAAAATTCAGTAAAATTTTAATCTAAATGTGTTCATTATATAAAAATACATATCCCAAAGCAAGTAAGTGACTTGATTATCTACCACTCTGTATTACACGTAATTTTCATTAATAAGACCTAACACAGACCCAACTTCAAATATTATTGACCCTCATTATGAACCATAAGAGTAATTCTAAAAAACACTGTGGAAATAAAGCATAAAAGAATGATGGATGTATTTTAAAAAACCATATATATATGTATGATTACAGTTTTGCATATATATATTTTCAAACTATATACACAGTTCTAGTTTTTAACATCCATTCATTTACTGATGGCACACGGGCTGCTTCTATAATGCTGCATTAAGTACAGGAGTGTGTATGTCCCTTCAAATTAGTGTTTCTGTATTTTTTGTGAAGGAGATTAAGAATACACTTATCTTGATGAGCACTGACAAATATACAGAACTGCTGAATCACTATATTGTGTACTTGAAACTAATTTAACACTGTTAACTACATTGGAATTAAAAAAAAAACCTAACAACTCATAGCTTTTACTTAGAGTTAACATTTACTGAAGACCTACTCTTGTCCAAGCTGTGCTAATACCTTAAGATTAAAAAAAATCTAAGAAATGATGACTTATACCAATATTACTATAACATTTAATATTAAATATCAATAGATAATGAGTGCCTACAACATATTAGGTACAGCTCTACCTAATGGGAATGAAGCAGTGAACAAAAGACTCTGTCCTCAGAATTTACAATGGGGTGTGGGGGGACACAAAAATCAATATAAAACATGTTAGAAGTGATATAAACACTATGGAGAAAAGAAATAAAAGTAAGGTAAGGGGACAGTGTGGGAATGGAGGGATCATCTTGTACAATATGGTGATAAAGGACTTCTGTTAAGGTAAAGGTACTATACACGTGACCCTCTAACAAAGGTTTGAGCTGCATGGGTCCACTTATATGCAGATTTTTAAAAAAATATAGTACAAAGGAGGGAGAAATGAAACAAGATGGGACCAAGGAAGGAGACAAACCATAAGAGACTAAATCTCAGGGAACAAACTGAGGGCGGCTGGGAGGATGAGGTGGCTGAGATGGACACTGAGGGGAGGGTACATGCTATGGTGAGTGTTGGGAATTATGGAAGACTGATGATTCACAAACCTGTCTCTCTGGGGCAAATAATACATTATATGTTAATAAAAAGTAAATAAAAAATAAAATACAGAGAAAAAGTAAATAAAACAGTTTAGTACTATAAATCTATTTTCTCTTATGATTTTTAAAAAATATTTTAGTTATTTATCTGACAGACAGAGATCATAGATAGGCAGAGAGACAGGCATAGAGAGAAGGGGGAAGCAGGCTCCCTGCTGAGCAGAGAGCCTGACGTGGGGCTTGATCCCAGGACCCTGAGATCATGACCCGAGTGAAGGCAGAGGCTTAACCCACTGAGCCACCCAGGGACCCCTCTCATGATTTTCTAAAAACAATTTCCTCTAGCTTTTTTTGTTCTAATAATACTGTACACAATATATATGACATAAAATATGTGTTAATCAATGTTATCAGTAAGACTTCCAGTCAGAAGTAAACTATTAGTAAAGTTTTGGGGGAGTAAATTATATGTGGATTTGACTCTTAATCCCCACATTGTTCAGGAATCAACTGTATAGCTCAGTACCCAAAGCCCCCTTTTAATAGACTGAATTTGTGTTTTCAAAAAAAGTTTCTAGCATTTGGCTTAATTCTGTTTTTTAGTTTCAAATCAACATCTCTAGTAAGGTAATATGCCAGTTAATTTGTAGCTAAAGTTAAATTTGGATTTGGGAAAGTCACAGGAGATCTGTCTAGAATCCATTGGAGAGCTCATGGCTAAAATACCCCTTTTTCCTCTCCTACCAGGAGCAAAAACGGGATTTCTGGAGCAATCTAAATGTAGGTGGTCTTATGAGATACCATTATTCAATATGCACAAAATGCCCCTCAGTCATTTCCTTTGCCAGCTCTATAGGGAAAGACATTCACAATCCCATCTCCAGCACCACCCCCTCCACTGTTATGTAGCGAGAATACTACATACACATATCAGGATAGATTCTGACTAGCAAATACTTAGAATGCAATTCTTACAAGGGTAGTGTCAAGAAAGATTTCTAAAGTATTCTTAACTGTCCCAGCCCACAATGATAGTTCCTCTTTCTGAAAACCCACACCAAATACTTCAGCACTTGATTATATACTGTCTTGTATTGTTTTCTAAGAAGAGACAACAAATTGTAGAAAGGAACATTATCTCAAGGTTTAAGAAGCTTGGCTTTATTTAAAAAGTTATACAATTTGAGATAAACCACTTTGTGCTCAATTTCCAGTTTCCTTGTTTGGAAAATGAAGGAACAGGGAAGGGGGAAGTACTGTACACAGAGTTGCCCTAGATGAGACATCAATGTCTGAAGCTGCAAGGTGTTAATATTAGGGAATGGTGTGAATTGTGGCCAAGGGGAATGAATGCTTATACAGCTAAAGTCATTCAAATTCTAAAAATGTGAATATTGTGAAAACCAATAAAATTTATGTAAGGTATGATCTGGACTGTGAGTCACTAGTTTTCTACTTCTGGACTAAACGATCTCTAAGGTCTCTTTCAATTCCAAAATGTACTGTTACATATACCAGGGTTCTGAAGAATTATATATGGACAGAACTTTTTTTTAAAAGTATCTTAATATTATATTCTCTCTTAATTATTATAAAAAAAGATATAATTCTATGTTGGTACCAACATTTAATGATAATGTAAATTTTTTTTCCCTAACTTCATAATGGTAGTTTCATATTACAGACATTTTAGGATTATTATCTTTCAAACTTAATACAGATAAAACTAAAATAAAGGGGCTGAAAATACAGGGCAACCTACAGATTCATAGGCTGCTCTAACATGGGAAAATCCATTGATCCTAATGGGCATTTAACCGAGGCAAGATGTAAAGGCTTTCCATATTTTCTTCTTATTTCTGGCATGCTAGTCCAACCTGCTCTGTACAAGTAAGGTCTTTTGAACTAACTCAAGATTGGGGATGGACACAAGGTCCTCTCTTGCCCAGGGTGGTAAAACATGAAATCTGGAAATAAGGGAACCCTAGAATTGACTACCTATGTAATTTACCAGAGGGTAGGCACTTATTCTCGGCTTGTGTCTTAGTGTGTAAAATATAGACAACATAGACCAATTTCACAGACTAAATGGACAGATTAAGGAAGAATGTATATTGTCTATAACAGTTTTAAGTGTTAGTCATTACTATCATCAACTAGATGCACAGTACTCCCTTATTTTTTCCTCAGTTTGGTCTAGAAATGTTTGTTGAATCAAGGAATGACTAGAGATTAATAATTCAGTTCCAGCAAAGGAAAGAACTGTTTAGATCTTTAATAAAAGACCACAAATAAGTTACCGTTTGTATGTAAACTGCCATCGGAGTTCACTTCAATTACTGACAGATGTCAAGAATCTCAGCTGAAAATGAACTATACAAATCTTGAAAAAAAAATTAGTCTTTTTTTTTTTTTCAAAGATTTTATTTATTTATTTGTCAGAGACAGAGGGAGAGAGAGCGAGTGAGCACAGGCAGACAGAAAGGCAGGCAGAGGCAGAGGGAGAAGCAGGCTCCCTGCCGAGCAAGGAGCCCGATGCGGGACTCGATCCCAGGACCCTGGGATCATGACCTGAGCCGAAGGCAGCTGCTTAACCAACTGAGCCACCCAGGCGTCCCAAAAAAAATTAGTCTTTATACTTGCCCTGTAGGAGTGCAATTCCAGTAGAAAAGAAAATGCTCTGAAGCAGGAAAAGTATTTAAAACAGCAACTTTTGGATTCCAGAGACACCTGCTCTCAACCTTGTAATCTAATTTATTCTTTTAATCAACCTCATTAGTAAATGTAAAAAGGCTGTAAGAATCAAATCCTTAAAAAGAGGTGATATTTAAAAAGCATAATTCCTTTCCATTAAAATATGTCATCGAGTCTCCAAATAGTTATAGTCAAATTAGAAAATTTCCAAAACTATGGTAACTCAAGTAATCCTATCCCCGTTATTTTCCTACGACACCCACCCCCAACCATCCATTTTTGAAATTCTGTGATCTTAAATTATAAATAAAGGACTAAGTAAAAAACTTAACTACTGGTTCCTGAAGTCAAGTGACTTCTCCCACTGAACACTTTCTGGAAGAGATGATATTTGATTTCTCCTTTCCGCCTCCAACTCCCAAAGTAGTATTTTAGCAGCTGAAGAGGATTACTTGTTCTCTTTGCCCTCCTAAATAAAACTAACTAACTAAAATGTCAGGAGAACTTGGTACTAATCTGTTGGGAGACAATGAGAGAATTCAAAACTTTTAAGCAGATTTAAAAATTATTTTTGGAGGTCCAAACACTACCTCTCATACTCTCTTTTAAAAATAAAACTGGGCGCCTGGGTGGCTCAGTGGGTTAAGCCGCTGCCTTCGGCTCAGGTCATGATCTCAGGGTCCTGGGATCAAGTCCCACATCGGGCTCTCTGCTCAGCAGGGAGCCTGCTTCCTCCTCTCTCTCTCTCTGCCTGCCTCTCTGCCTACTCATGATCTGTCTGTCAAATAAATAAATAAAATCTTAAAAAAAAAAAAAATAAAAATAAAACTAACAATGGACTACAAAATAAACAGAAAGCTGTTAAAATCAATGTTACTTATCATATTTACTTTCTGAGTTTGTGTCTCTTGTAATGAGGACAAAAGGGAAATGCTTCCAATCTTACATTCTGCTGAGAAAAGTCCTCTCTGTGAACTAGATTTCTAAATCCTGTCAAGTGTATAATTTGTAGACTATCAAACTGTTCATAGCATTTTCTCTAACCTGACTGTATTTATAATCTCAAGTAGGAAGAAATTCTTCCCTTGACCTTTTCATGGATTAATATTGCCAGTAAATAAAGCTTATTCCATCATAAACTATGACATCCAAGTTAAGATCATGTTTTCTAGCTTTATTACTGGAGTTACTACCTTTCGGTTTAGTACTTGATCATGTCTCTTAGAAATTATAGTACAACAATTTATCAGTAATATGACAAATGCAGAAGAACCTGTTTCTTAGCTTTCTCAGCAAAATCAAGGGATGAGCTGGTAGCTAAGACAAAAAAATGAAAAGTCTTACATGTTCATGTTTTGAAAACAGGAAGAAATAATGTTGGCTCAAAAATGACCTATTAGTTTCTACCAGATCCCTCTAAATATATCGAATTTATGTAGAACTCTCCCCTGCTCCCAAGAGTTCTTTGAACATGACCTAAGAATTAACCTGTCAGGGTTTTGTTTTTGTTTTTTTGTCCGTCAGATCTAGCAGTAATTCTATAGGTGTACACAGTGACTCAAAGATCTGCTGTGTATTCCAAACATAATTTAGGTAAATATGGATAGGAGTATGGAGATTAGCTTTACTACTGGCTATATATCTTAGAATCTGAAACACGCATGCCTTATTTAACAAGGTTTAAAATTGAAAAAATGGTAAGACAGGAAAATGTAGGTGTTAAGAGGATAGGCTTTAATCTGATTTCCTAGACTGCCAGTTCTAACTATTAGCTAAGTGACCCTGGTCATGCTATTTAGCCTCTAGGTCCCTGGTTTCCTCATCTGAAAATGGGAGTAATGATATCTATTTAAAGTTTTTAAGATTCAAATAAAATAACTTATCCCATGAAAATGTTTAACAAAATGCATAACACACAGTAAGCAGTGTTACTTGCTATTTTAAAAATCCCATCTATTTACAGTGTTCAACTTGAAGCACCTGCAGTGCCTCAAAAGCACAGTATATTACAGGAACCTGTGTACCTGGGGGAACTGTCACTAACACTTCTACTTTCTCCATTCCGTTACCAAGTCTGGTCCATTCTACCTTGGCATCTCTGGAATCAACTGCACTCTCTCCCCCCTTCATCACCCTGTAAGGGCCTTCATTATTTCCCAAAGAGGAAAAGGTGGGGGTGGGATACAGGAGGCAAATATGAAGGAGAATATTAACTTGTCAGACACTTGAATTTCAATGACCAGATTAGAGATATTTTAGTTTTGACTGTGAACACAAAGAGGTAGGGCATGCTAGAAATTTGAGAAAAAGGCAGTATATGACAACTGTATTTTTGAGGCCTTTATACCCCAGAAACCATTAGTTTAAAACATTAAAATGGGAGGAGGGATAGGGTGGCTGGGTGATGGACATTGGGGAGGGTATGTGCTATGCTGAGTGCTGTGCACTGTGTAAGACTGATGATTCACAGGCCTGTACCCCTGAAACAAATAATACATTATATGTTAATGAAAAAATAAATAAAACATCCAATGGAGTGTTTGGACTGTGTTACCTCACAGTCAAGCAGGGTCTACAGAACAAAGTGCTATGTATACATGTAAGAGAATTCTCTGCCTAAAAGGGTATGTCAAGCAAGGCTTCACTAAATGGGTATTTAAACCAGACCAGTGGATATTTTAAACAGGGGAGTTCACTGGGAAATGAGGGCATTCTGGGGGAAAAGGATGAGGAGTGCATGGGGTCCAAGTGGGGGAGTAGATTGAAGAGGTAGGGAACCCTCTTAGCTTAAGAGTTTGACCTGTATTCTTCTTCTTCTTTTTCAATTTTTATTTATTTATTTGACAGACAGAGATCACAAGTAGGCAGAGAGGCAGTCAGAGAGAGAGGAAGGGGAAGCAGGCTCCCTGCTGAGCAGAGAGCCCAACAGTGGGGCTCCATCCCAGGTACCTGAGATCATGACCTGAGCGGAAGGCAGAGGCTTTAACCCACTGAGCCACCCAGGTGCCCCTGTCCTGTATTCTACCAGAAACTGAGAGATAAAGAATTTGCAAGTTGGGAAATGATATGAACATATCTGTGCTTTACAAAGATCACAGAAACTAAGTATTTGTTTTCTGAATTCTGGGAATTCAGTAAGAGATTGCCACAGCTGAGAGACAGTGACCAAGGTTAGGGTAATGACAGAAGCAATCAAGAGAACATGGTGACTAACTAGATAGGTAAGGAAAGAAATATATGATGCAGCATGATCAAACATGGATAGGGAGGCCATTAAATCAGATTGGGGACTTAAGAGGAATAGACTCGGTTCAGGAAGTACCTTTTATAGGTTTCAAAGACAGCAGAGTAGAAACTTAACAATAGTATGGACATGGTAGTAGCATCTTATTCCTAAAGAGATTGGAAAGAAGATGCTCACTGTCTGTATTCAAAAGGCTTCAGGCATAAAACAGAACACTGATTTTTTTTAGCAAGATTATAAATGTACCAGGTGTAATTTGTTCCACTCAATATTCCTGGCTTATTAATGTGAAATATGTAATTTATTTAGATGATTAGAAATCTCAATGTTAAGGTTTATAGTTTTAGTCATTAAGTCTTCATCAAATGAAATGTGATGGAGTTTTTTGCCAATTTATGAGAAACAGAAATATGAATAGAAAAGATTACTACTGTACAAAACCAAAAACCTTTCTGGGCTTAATGAGTATCTCAGAGCAAAATACTCAGTGACTAACTTGTGTTGTACAATAAACCGTAACACAAAAAAATCATTTGCCCACAAAATGCCACACAGTGTCTTTACACTTGCTCCCTTTTCCTCTTTATTGGAAGCCTTTTGTAGATCTTATTTTCTCATTTCTTTAGGAATAAACAAAAAACTACTGTTATGGTGACACCACTGCCAGTGTTTACTTTCTTTTCTTAAGACCTAGTCTAAAAGAAAACTTAACTATGAAAAATCAACTAGAACTACTATAAGCAAAGTACAGATTCCCTCCTTCTTTTGTGGAAAAAACGCCATTCTTTTTCAACTTCAACCTAAATTTTTCCATGGTCTTGCCTTCTCAAGTCTTTTCATAACCCAAATCTGATCTTTACATTTCTATATAGGTATATAATGTTGGATACATTTGTTTTAAAGGCACAAGTAATTTTTCTACAACAATATGGCCCAAGACAAAAGCTGGCAAGTCCATAGGTTGGCAAAAAGAACCATTAAAAAGCTAAAATAACATCAAAGGATTCTATTCACATTCTTAAAACAAAAAAAATAACAAGAGGGTAACAACCAAACAAACCGGTCCAGAAGAGTCTATTTTAGCCAAAGATTAATCAAATTAAGGATGCTATTATTATTCTACATAGCCCCAAGAGGTAGAGTTAAAATTGAATCATTACAAAATGGGAGGGAACTCAAAACAAAAGAAGGAGGGGGGAAGAGGGAAGGAACTGGGTCATTAATGTCCTTTTTGGTATAAAGTATCAAAATTTTTAATGGCACTTTTCCAACAATACCACCATGCATAGTGTATTTCCCAGAACAGTTAAGTCACTATTACCTAACTGCTGATAAAACTTAAAAGGATTTTTAGTAACTTGGAAGTTATACCCCTGCTATTATTAGAGAGTTCTCAGCCATGGACTTCTCTGATCTTTATACATGAGCATATACAAGAGATAATTCCAGCAAAGGTATGACCATCATAGACATTTCTTTAGACACATGGTCTCTGCAAAGCAAATCTATGAGTAAAGCTTAAACTGCTGTAAAGGGAACTAAGGAAAACTTCAGGTCACCTCAGACTTTGCCTTATCTAATAAGGTACATCTAAATAAAGCATTAATCATCTGACAGAATATGCAATTTTAAATTAAAAAGTTGGGTAGGACCACCTTCTGATAAGGTCACCAATGATATACAAATATATTCCTAAATGGATCAATTAATTAAATATACTTTTATATTTTCATTTGAACATTAGAAAATGTTCAAAATCATAGTCAGAAACTTAACAAATAAAAGCCCAAGTGCCCCAACACCTTCCTCCAACCAAACCAATCACCCAGTTACTAGGCATTTATTACACTTCTTAAAACTGTGCCAACACAGAGACATGCAAAGGAGATGGCTACATCATAAAGTGGATTCTAACCAGCAGCCCTGATTTAGCACTGAAGTCTCGTGTCTCAGGAAATCCTCAGTCCTGAGCAAATCAGGATGGTTGCTCATCTTAAGAGGAATATATCTTAATGGGAATTTGTTTCCTCTTATGTTTCATAATCTTCAAGATATGAAACTGGGAAGGCTTAAAAAACATCTTGCAAACATTTGGGACATTATATAGCTTGTCTTTTGCCACAACAGAATCCTACTCTTCTCTGAAGTAAAATATGGAAATTAAAAACCAAACTGTGCAGCACTTAGCACAAGAGCTACGTTGAGTGTTTACCGTAAGAGACACTATTTGTATAGTACTTACCAACTTAAGGTGTATCTTGACATGAGTTTTCTCATTTGGATACAAGACTAAGGACATTTCTCAGGAAGAAACATAGTCCCTTGCTTATTTAGGAGTACCTTTCATCTAATTAGTATTTTAATATGCCTTAAGTGCAAGTCACTATGAAGGTTACAAAGATAAACAAAACATACTTGCTTTCAAGAAGTTTATAGTTTTGTAGGAAAGATGAGATAAAAATATGAAAAATATGAGAAACAAAAATATGAAATTTGAAGAGAGGTCAAGAACAAACTTATGAAGAAGGTGGCAAATGAACAAAAGGCACAGCATTTCAATAGGAAAGAAAACATTAGAGAAAAGAAAAGCACAGAAGGCAGCAAAATGCAGGAATATGATTAGACTACAATAGAAAGCACAGTCTGAGTGATCTCAGGGTACAAATAGGTAAATAAAACCAGCATGAAAGTCAGTCTACAGTCAACATAACATAGATTTCTGAGTACTGGTCAAGAACGTGGTCTCATTTTATAAGCAACAGTACTGGATGATTTGAAGAGAAACACAACCGAAACTGAGAAAACTAAACTACTTTTTAAATGAACAAAAGCAGTTCTAACAGAAGCCTGGACAATACATCTAGAAATGTTAAGCATTTTATTGAAATATAATATATATTCAGCTTACTTTTAAAATGCATCAGTTTGGGGGCACCTGGGTGGCTCAGTTAATTAAGGGACTGACTCTTGATTTCAGTTCAGGTCATAATCTCAGGGTCATGAGACTGAGCCCTGTATCCGGTTTTGCACTCACTCAGCAGGGGGACTGCTAAGATTCTCTTCCCTCCTCCCAACTGCTCCCCACCAAAACAAACAAACAAACAAACAAACAAACAAATAGCACAGGTTGCAACAAAAACCTATAATGAGATGAAAAAACTAAAATTAAGAAGTCAAACAATATACTGCATAGAGTAGGAAATTGCAAGAGACTGAAAAAAGATCGCTAAGTCAGAGAGCAATTTTAGCTTTCTTTTCTAAGACTGTATGAATACTGTGTACCTACCTACCATGGGCAGACAGTGCAGATATCAGATGCATGTCAAGGCTATTTTCCACAACAGAGTATTAGCTATCACACCATGTGATGTCCAAAGCATACCAAGATTTCCTTTAGCTAATATTGTTACCACATATCATGGCACCACTTAGCATATTTGCCTAAGATCTCATTTATATGGACAAATGGAACAGATTTATGGGGGAGGCCATACTTTTCCTCAAAAAACTGCTTTGGATCTGTCCACATGCATAAAAAATACCAGTTAAGACTTAAATATCTCAGGGGGACTGGGTGGCTCAGTCAGTTAAAACATCTAATTCTTGTCAAAGATCCTATTTAAAAACAAAAACATCTAATTCTTGATCTTGGCTCAGCTCATGATCTCAGGGTTTTGAGATCCGACCACATGTCAGGCTCTGCACTGAGCATGGAGCCTGGAGCCTGGAGCCTGCTTAAGATTTTCTCTTCTCTCTCTCCCACTTCCTCACCAACTCCCCCCTCCCACATCCACTATCTTTCTCTTTATAAGAAAAAAAAAGTCTTAAGTATCTCAGGGCAAGGGATATAAGTGTAAAGTTAATGGCTGCATAACCAGCACTTAACACACTTGGCATACAGAAGGCAATTATCTGTTGAATGAATCAAAACCAGTTTCTTGCCCTAGAGGAGAGACTGGCAAACTCCAGACCTCAGACCAAATCCCATTTACTGCCTGTTTTTTTTTTTTTTTTGTAATTAAAGTTTTGTTGAAACACTGCCATGCAACTGCATACTGTTTATGGTTGCTCTGGTAGAAATGAATGGTTGTGACAGAGACTGTGTGGTCCAGTCCCCAAAGGCTAAAAATTTATTATTTGGTCCTTTAGAGAAAAAGTTTGTTTATTATCTACCCTATATGGTAGACCCTGGATGAAATAAAGATAAATCTTGTCTATTTATTCACAGGTGGCAAATGGGTTTTAGCTCAAACACCAATGCAAAATTAAACAGCTACCTGGAGTGCAGTGTTGAGAATGATTCTGAGACCAACTCTGGTCCCAAAGGGAAAGAGTATAGTCTCAATTATCAATGACTACAGGGGTTTAGAGGAAGGAGAAATAGGGTTACAACTCTAAAAACATTCAAAACTTTTGCTGTAGAATACTTTTACCCTAACGAACTAGCACTGTTGTCTGATAGTTTTACAAAGGTGATTAGCTGCAAATATGCAAATCTCTCCCCACCCACCCCAACCCTGAAGGAATCACTGAGAAGTGTATGCCTGAATGCTAAAGACTGTCTACCAAAAACAATGGTCTGGGTTCTGGCACAGTTGATGTTGCTCATTTTTACTATATTCATTCATTCACTTCATATTCACTCATTATTCACTTAGTCAACAGATTCAGTGGTTTAAAACTATTCCTGAGAATGATTTAACAGTATTATTAGGGGAACCTATGGCAAGAAGGTAAGTGCCCAACA
This sequence comes from Mustela putorius furo, assembly GCF_011764305.1. Classification (NCBI taxonomy): domain Eukaryota; kingdom Metazoa; phylum Chordata; class Mammalia; order Carnivora; family Mustelidae; genus Mustela; species Mustela putorius. Next base: position 43,138,343 of record NW_025422368.1, on the reverse strand, counting down.
TGCCCTAAAACTCCCATCAACCTTTATAGATAAAACTGTAAAGAAGGGCATGCTGAGTAAGTACTTTTACATTAGAAGCTGAATCTACTAAAAATTTGCCTACTTTGGTTCTGGAAGTAGTTAATAAACAATTTCCTACTGAAGGATTCATGCTACTGGAGCTCTGCAGTTTCCCTTGAATTTTAGAAAATTCCTTTGTTTACTGGATGCACCTCAAGTACTTGCACCCTAGCTGCCTGGAAGGCTGGGAAAGCTAGTTCTTGGCATTTTTACTTTCTACAAAGCAAGGTTGTTGACCAAGATTCATTTAGACCCATGTCTTTTCAGACACTGGTAAGTCTCTAAAAATAAATGTGAACGCACACATCCATACGTCTATATAAGATATTTTGAGGCAGATACTATGTTTCTGTTAGATAAGGTCTGGCCCATATGGGCCACACCCTAGCCTGACAAGTAAGGAGCCATGCATGGGATATCTGAAGAGGTGACAAAACCACTGCTGGAACTGGTAGGAAGGAAGGTCTCAAAGTCAGATCACATTTAAGTCTCAAGACAAAGAAGCCTAGGAAAGCTAAGGGATATCACAGAGGTGGTCATCAGTGACATCTCTCATCATAGTAGGAATTATGTATGTGTGCACACATGCCACACATTTTTTTTAAAAAGATTTTTAATTTTACTTATTTAACACAGAGAGAGAGAGAGAGAGAGAGAGAGATCACAAGTAGGCAGGGAGGCAGGCAGAGGGAGGGGGGTAAGCAGGCTCCCTCTGAGCAGAGAGCCTGATGCAGGAGTTGATCCCAGGACCCTAAGATCATGACCTGAGCCGAAGGCAGAGGCTTAACCAACTGAGCCACCCAGGTGCCCCGTGCATTAAGTTTTCAAAAGTACCTTTAGAAGACTCTGATAACACCTCCCTGTTCCTCCTAAAGACCCTAAGACCTGTATCCCTAGCAAAGAAAAGTCAGGGTTCACCAGAAACAATTATATTCATCATTTTGCTTTCAAATAACTGTCCCAAAATTTAATAAAGAAAAAGAGAGTCTGTTGTTCTTCAGGTCTGCAGAAATCAGATTCTTCAGTAAATTTAAATAACCTGCTATTAATGTCTCAACTTCCACAAGTCACAGAAAGAGATATGATCACTTCAAAGGGATGACCAAGAAAGCTAACCATTATTTTTCTGTTCCAAGCTGAAGCCGTATTTTTTCCAAGTTTGCTGATTTGTCATTCAAGAATTTAACACTAACACCAAAGGTGCTCAGTAATGTCTTCTGAATAGGATGCAGAATGAGAGAACTACATTAGCCAGAAATATCCCTATTAGGGAAAATATCTGCTTTTATATATTTTAAGCAATATATACTAAGTACAGTTTATGACCTGTTGGGGCAAAAGTGAAAGAAATCAGAAGTGAGGCACTTTAGTACTAGCAGGAAAATTAGAATTTATGGGTAAAGATTCCAGAATAAACCACACCTGATTTCATAATGGAAGACCACCACAAATATTTTTTAATATAAATACTCAGATTTTACAAAATGCCACCCTCCACAAGGATGGGAGGGGAACATTGTTTAAAAAACCTATTTTACAATCTGTTTCAACATAAGGCTGAGTTCAGAAATAAACAGAATTAGTGTGTTCCATGGGAGAAGGAATAAATGACTGCAAAAATATTTTATTTTATTTTACTGTTAACCTCCTAACTAGGATTAAATGACAAAGCTTAGTATGATTGCCCCCAAATGCATGAGAAACCATACCTAGAAAGCCATGATTTAGACTGTGGGTTCATAATTTGCACGACTAAATTACAATCTAAATGAAATTTCAAGGCCAGGACATTTCTAATGGAAAATTCCCTAGTAAACCTGCCAAAAGTTCAGAGGAGAAAAATTAACCAACTTACAAAAAAACAGGGGAAGCAGAGGTAGTTCCCATAATTTTCTCTGGTAATTTTAGTATCTCAAGCTAAGCAGCAGTTTAGGCTAGCTACTTAGTGCTAACACTGGCTTATACAACTAACTGCCTTACGAAGTTATTTTTCACTAAGTTCTTCCTTTTACACTTTAGCATGTTCAGTTTCTTCAAAGACACTGATTGAATAAAATAAAGGCCATTCATAAAAATAAAATGCATGCCACATTTTGAAGCCCTAAATAATGCTTCTATTTGGCTTTCTGATACATTATTTCACTTAACTTCCAAAATTAGGTCAGTAAGCATTTTTTTTTTTAAGTCACTTCAGAACTTGCCTTTCTTGGCAATTCTATAAAATAGAGGTCAGTATCCAAAAAATAATATATACATGTTTGCATCCCTGGAAATTAGTATGTACCAAATGAATGGATAAAAGCAATGAGAACCAAAGTCTGGGTGTTAATTAGGTTGTTGGAATAAGGAGAGCATATGGGGAAACCATAAAAAGTGGGCAGGCACTTTCTGTAATCAATTCTGAGTTTCAAAGAAGCATCTTCAGATACTTCCTTCCATGTCAAAAATGAGTGATTCCATCAAGAATCTTTAGAGATTACGTTGTTAGTCCTGTAATAGTCTTATTTCAATCTTCTAGACTGTACTCTAACTTAACAATGAAATGTATTATATAACTCTTAGAGCCCTTAAGAACTGGGAGACAAATCACATGATATCTTAAAAGACTTAAAAAATCTATTAAGAAATTATGGCTAACATATGAACTCTCAATCATTAAACATTTAAAAAAACCATTTATTATGTTCCAGGCACCAATATACACTTCCCAAATATACACCAATATACAATTTCCAAACATTTAATGGGACTCCTAGGAATTAGCTGGTTTTCCCATAACCTTAAAGATTCATAGGTCCAAGCAGTGCATTCCATCCTGAATCTGTGTCAAGAAGAATTCCTTGGCAGAGATGGTTTGTAAGCTGACTGCTTCAAAGTAACATTTTCAGACCCTGATGTCCTCCCCAAAGACACAAAGTAATAAAGAGTAAAGCATTTCCAACAATTTCAGATCCATTTCTCACAGAAGATAATTTTTTTTTATACAGCAAAACTTTACTTAAGCACTATTATGAGGCTATTTATAGTTTTTATTCATCCATTTAGTGTGACTGTTTATGTTTCACTTAAGAAATATTAATTTGATTATTCTTACTAAAATTCAAGACAAATCTTTCCACAAAATTTTGAATTCCAAAGATCTGAGACCAAGAATTTTAAGGGGACCTGTAATCCATTTCATAAACATCTACCATAGCAAAACACTCCTTTGAACATACTTTGCATATTCTAATTTCTGTATTGTTGCCCACCCTGATTCACTGTTAGTCTAAAACTTACATATTCTTGATATCATGTACACATCCCACCTCATTTATAATTTCTTCTTTGACTACTAGAGCTTATGACTTTTTGTTACTCCTTTGACTCTAAAAGCACTCTTCTGTATCACTCATTTGGGTATCAATTATTATTATTTTGAACTGCTATTTAAATTTCATATTAACTTTTAATGCCTTTGCTAAAAACCTCAATTTAATCCCAACATCCAGTAACTGAGAACAATTAGCTCTCAAAAACATGCAGTCACCAGGGACAGAAGCCCTAAATAATGAAGAATTATAGTTGGAAATAGATTGTAACACTTCAAAAAATTAGTGTAAGTAGCCTATGATGGGAAGTGATAAAGAAATCATTCAACACCTTATATATCCTTTTTATTAAAATAAAAAACGTTTGGCACCATATGCCAGTTATTGGGATAACCACTGGAGATTGTGGTGGTAAAGTGACATTGCTTTCCTGCTCTCTTGAGACAAAAAGTTTGAAGGGCAAGAGAGAATAAATGGGTAAGTGTAATTACAGATTATAAGAGCTAAGAAGATAATGAAGGGGATGTTCCTTTATATAGGTGATCAGGAGAAACCTCCCTTAAATGTACATCTGAGCTGAGATCTAGTGCTACTTAGCAGAATGTCAGAGAGCTAGGGAAAAAAAGATCATGCTAGAGAGCAGCTATAAACACCAAACCTCAAAAGACGGTGGGCGGGGGCACCTGGGTGGCTCAATCAGTTAAGCATCTGTCTTCGGCTCAGGTCGTGATCCCAGGATTCAGGGACAAGCCCCACATCAGGACTCCCTGCTCATCTTCTCTGAGTCTGCTTCTCTCCCTGCCTCTCACCTGGCTGGTGCGCCCTCTCCTTCAAACAAATAAGTAAAATAAATAAAATCTTAAAAAAAAAAAAAAAAAAGATGGTAAAGGGCTTCTTGGGTCAAGATCAGAAAGAAGTCCAATATGGGTAGAGCTTAGTGAACAATGGAGAGAGGAGATAAAGTTGGGAAGTAAGCAAGAACTGGATCTGGCTTCTACTTTGAGCCACTAGAGTGGGTGGGAGAGGAGCTTGGACCCGAGGGTATTATATGATCTGATTTACATTTTTAGAAGATGATTTTAAAAATCTAGGTGGAGACTGAAGTAGAGGAGGACAAGAATGGAAACAAGTCAGGAAGGTCTTGAAGGAGTCTAAACAAGAGATGACTGGCTTAAACAAGGGTAGTATCACAGAAACACAGAATTTTAGAGCTCAAGAAGACCTAAACAGCCATTTAATCAAACTGGCTTATGTAAAGATAAATCCTGAGAGAGAGAGACAGAGACATTAACTTGTTCTCAAATTTATTACTCATGCTCAAAGTAATCAGCTAAAACTTAGGAGAAAAACAAGTGTCCAATTTAAGCACTGAAGGTTCAGAGAAAAGTGCATTAAGAGTCTGTTGGGGAGTAAAAGTAAACATACTCTCAACTTACACTGTTTACTGATGAAACTTTTACTTTAACCCCATAATATCACGATAGATAGTATCAATTTATCTTCTACCCAGAACCATTTCTCAGGATACAAGATTTATCAATCACTAAAGTATCACAAATGCTTTTCCAAGTGTGTATCATTCCTATTAATCTGAACTCTAAAGTGAGTGCAGTTAACAGTAGCTTTGCTCATTAGAAAGAGAATCTCTTAATCATCATCTTTATTCTTTTCTGCGCTACTTCCTGCCCTCCTGCCTCTCCACTTCCTATTACCATCATCATTTTCATGTAAACAATAAAAAAATGTTATGAATGCTCTTCTGTCCTTAAAAGCTTGCATATCCTGTCTTCTCTTTGTCGAAGGATGATGAAGTAAGGTGACAGGACTCTTGCAAGAAAGAAAAAAAAGCCTAAATGTAAAAAATCTAAAATAGAGGAAATTACATAAAATTTTTTCAGCTAGCAACTAAAACTGAATAATAGCCAGTGGCAACCTTCTGACTAATTTGAATGTCCTGAACATAAAATATGACCTCAGTATGTTCCCTAATTCAGAACAGCTAGAACAGCTGACCAGGTAATTGTTTAATATAGAGAGAACTAAAGCTTCCTATTAAATACCCTCCCTCACTGTGGGATTAGCTCAGGCAGGCAGGAATTCCATAATGCTTATTCCTCAAAGTTACCCCAAAGTTAGCATTTTCACACTTACTCCTCTAAACCACTCCACTCCAGGCGTCTGACTCTGTCAATTCTGTCCTTACAACCGTAAGAACTCAGACTCAACTACTCTTTCTTCACAGAACACACTCATTTTATTACCTCTAGGGGAATAACTGGCACTAAATTTCCAAGAAACTAAGTACAGTATAATCTACAACTTCCCTATCTTCTCTCATACTCTGAAACTTTTTAGATGAACTGAATGGTTAGCCTAAAAATCCTTTAAAATCCGGAACTGTACTATGACAAATGGTTTATAAAAATAGTTGTTAACAAGGATTGCTACGACTCTTCTCAAACAAGCACGAACAAGAAACTGTTTTTGCCCAAAAGGTAAGGATATTATAATTTGTTTAAAAAATATCTGCTAAAGGTAGACAACATAGCAAATACTCAGGTCAAAGAGACATTATTAAACTTGAAATGGGAGAAAGTCCATAGCTTTTACTACAGGAAAGCTGCTAAATAGCCTAAACTCCTAAGAAAGTCAACTATCAAAAGCTTTTTTAAGGTTATGTCAAAATCTGGGCACACAAGCAATCTATGTGCATGAGATATCAGGTGTACAAGTATTAAAACCAAGAAATAGGCTTTAAAAATACCAACCACCTAATTTATTACGCAGTTCAAAAGGTGAATGGAATGCTCAAGGAGAAGACTATTAAAAGAGTCAATCTAGGAGGTGCTGGGTGGTCTAGTCAGGTCTCCCACTCCTGGTTTTGGCTCAGGTTATGATACTCAGGATCATGAAATCATGCTCCATGCTCAGCAGAGTCTGCTTGTGATTCTCTCTCCTCCCGCTGCCCCTCCCACTCATGCTCATGCACCCTCTCTTTAAACACATCTTTAAAAAAAAGTCAACCTAAAATGATTATGTATTATTAAGAGATTTCAAGATGAAGTACATGAAAATACTGTCTCACATATATCTCTGGTTCCTATTCTTATCTTCCCCTCCAACAAAAATATAAACTAAAAAAATCAAAGACATTATACATTGAGAGCAAAGCATGGAAAAATGAGTAAACAAAAAAGTGAATGTAAACACACAGCTGGGGATATTTTAGTAGCCTTTTCAGATAAATCTGGATATTCTCCTTTGATACTATACCAAAACCTGACAACAGGTTCCAATATATTGGAAAGGAAAACCTTACCAATAAACTTGAGGTCTGCTTTAACATTAAAATCCATAGGTCTAGCTAGAACTTAGGAAGGATTTCTTATGCATGCATGATTTTGTAACATCATGCATTCACTGAACACTTGGAAAATACTTGTATAAAGAGTTATGTGGATCTTCAAATATTGACACATTATATATCACTTTTATTTATTTATTTAAAAGATTTTATTTATTTATTTATTTGACAGAGAGAAATCACAAGTAGATGGAGAGGCAGGCAGAGAGAAGAGAGAGGGAAGCAGGCTCCCTGCTGAGCAGAGAGCCCGATGTGGGACTCGATCCCAGGACCCTGAGATCATGACCTGAGCTGAAGGCAGCGGCTTAACCCACTGAGCCACCCAGGCGCCCCTATATATTACTTTTAAAAATCCATGTTCATTAACATCACCCATATCTTCAGATAAATTTTCTAAATATTGGGAAGCAGTCAAGAGCACTGCGGATGATAAATATTTTTCAAAATTCTAATTTTCACTTGAAAACTAGAACTTTATCACTGACCATAAATAGTATTGATCTTTTCCTTAAAGCAACAGGCTCATTCTGTTTATTTCCAAGAAAATGTCAGCCCAATACCCGGGTCCAAATAACTCTGAATAGTTTTTCAGTCATTCCTTCAAGGAAAAAAAGTATTTATGAAGAAAGCGGCTGGTTCAGCTTGCAACTGCAATAATTACACAAATGCTTTTCCTATAGGCAACCATTTTCACCCTCAATATGGCAGGAAAATAGTGTTTCAAGCATACTTTCCATTTTGTCATACTATATTGAAATATTATGTGTAAGAGCCAAGATTTGATTAAAAAAAAAACAACCATTTTTTTTTAAACTTCTTCATCAAGTGCATTTAGGTGAAAGTTTTTTATTTTTTAATGCATGGCAGTGAAGAATACAATGGTTATGAATACAGTGTGGTGTTCTGACTTGATTTGTTCTAAGGTGCAGAAGTTTTATTCACCACTGCTTTTGTACCATTGGTACAAATGTCAACGCTGTGAAAAGGCAAAGAACATCTCAGTATTATTGTAAAAATAGTTTTGTATTTGCAGACTCCTGAAAATGTTCAGGCAATCCCCAGGATTCCCTGGGGTAAATTTTGAAAATCCCTGAACCAGACAATTTGTTAAGCTGTTCACAGTCACAATTATTCTTTCTTAGTCCTTATTCATGCCTTAATGAATAACTTCAATTGGGAGAAGCGATGCTAGAGAGAAATAAAAGTTTCACAGAACAAAACTAATACTGTATTAGTATCTCTTTTATAATCACTTATGGATAATACTCCACTTAATCCAACAATTCTTTAAGTATAAGCCACTGTTCCCACTAAGGAACCAAGGAGGTAGGAAAGGTTCAGAAAAAGGAAGTACGAATTTTGCCTAGAAATTCACTGTTCTGGTGGTATTAAAAGTGATATTAATTTTTTTCTTTATACTCTTCTGTGTTTGAAATATTTTAATAAGAAAATTCAAAAGACATACACTTAAAAACTCAGCCAGTCTTACCCATACAAATTCAATGCAATATCTCAAGTTGCACAATTTCAAGAAAAGAAAACAGACACATATTACATGCTTCATCCCTATCCTTCTTTATTATCTGTCCAGTACAGAATTCAAGATTACCCAGGGATTCCTGAGTTTTGTTTTCAAGGAATGTAACCATAACTTATCAATCTTAGTTAGCAGCAATTTAACTTTGCTATCATTAAGTAGTGATAGTAATGTTTTCACTATAACCTTAAAACACAACGTTTAACAGCTGGATGCAATATGCATACCACTTTGTCACCCAAAACCTACTAATTAAAGAGTTTATATTTAATGCTTTTATTTTACTGACTTCCTCAGTTCCATTTACTGAGAACTCTTAGAAAGTCTCCCAATTTCTTTTTAGAATAAAGTGAGCAGGAAAACTATATTCCAATGTATAAACTTTAGAAATATAAATTTTAGAAGACACAGATAATTAGGCTTTTATTTTATGTAACATTTTCCATTTCCTTTCCAGAAGCTTTTGCCAAAAATTGCTATTAAATGGACAAAACAGATTTTCTTTCATCTTTTTTCTTTTCCACAAGGCAAAGAAGAGGAAAGGAACAGGTAGAGATAATCCACTATCGGGACAACCAGTTCACTGTATATTTTCAAAATAAAGTTACTTAATAAAATGCTAAGGTTTGAATATAAGAAAAAAAATCTATTAAAAGTACATATTTAGACTTTCAAATCAACTACTGAAAAATTCAGCAAGATTTATAATGTAGTGAAGGTGATGATTCCAAGAAGTCAATAACTGAATGCAACCAATACTATTAACTGTGTTAAATAAATGCTCTCTTCCTTTAACATCTTTATTGGGTCTGGGGTGCCTGGGTGGCTCAGTTGGTTAAGCAACTGCCTTATGCTTAGGTCATGATCCTGAAGTCCCAGGTCCCTCCATGCTCAGCGGGGAGTCTTCTTCTCCCTCTTACCCTCCCTCCTCTCATGCTCCCTCTCTGACCCTCTCTCTCAAATAAATAAATAAAATCTTTAAAAAAAAAATCTTTATTGAGTCTACTTATACAACAGTTAAAAATATTCAATTCCTCACCACTGGAAAAGATTACCTAGCAAATTATCTCATGAGATCAGAATCTGGTTTAAATTTAAATGGTCTCATTGGTTATATGCATAAAATATATGAAGTATATAAAGCAGCTTAACTATAAAATCATAAAATAGCATAACTACAAGGGTAAGCTTTAGAAACCAGCTCAATGTAAAATCCAAAATCAGAACATTAGAGAATTATTCTCTATGGTTAGAGAGACTAGGGTTCTTAATTTAAAAGTGAACATATTTCTAGTACTCAAGTACCTCAAATACCATCAATTTTAATTATATATTCCAGAATATTGTTCTGTACAATAAAAACCAGATGGAAATTCTTCAGTTCATGTTGCAGATATTTTTTCCTTTGATAAGTAATTTAAATATTATTTAAAACATGGGTGTATTTCCCTAAATGTTCATTTTTTTCTAAGTTTTAAGGCTCTTTGGAAACAGTTTAAAAATTCCTGATCCTCTATTAATGCTGAGCAAAAATTCTTTCTAAATTGCTACTGAAATAATCAGTTGCTGTATACCCTTAATTTGACTAACACCAGGAATAAACACACCAGTGTGAGGAATGAAACAGTGGTATTTCTTTTTGTTTGTGCAACATTTTAAAAAGTGGTTTTAATTTTTTAAAGGCACCACAGAAGTTCCTCATAACCCTTCTTTTTATAAAATAGAAATTTTATGACTAAGGGATTGGTTTTATTTTTTTTCATTTTTTATTTATTTTTTATAAACTTATAATATATTTTTATTCCCAGGGGTACAGGTCTGTGAATTGCCAGGTTTACACACTTCACAGCACTCACCATAGCACATACCCTCCCCAATGTCCATAACCCTACCTCCCTTCTCCCAACCTAAAGGACTGGTTTTAGAATCCAGAGTTCAACTAGGCTCAAAGTACAACAGATTATAAATATACATATATATTATATATATATATATATATATATATATATATATAGCAAGCCAGTCTTTCTTGCAAATGGATAAATTAATTCTGTTCTTTGTAGCTACTGCTTCCAATGTATTCATGAGATTTCCAAAGAATTAATAAATTAACAACAGTTCTCAAATGGTAATTAGTACCTTTGGATACTATTGCAAAATATCTAAGAACACTGAAAAATATTAGGCTTTCAGCATATGGTACAGCATTACACATGGTACAGTGTTTCAGCACATAGTATAGCACTCCTGTTTATTGAAAAATTTGTCCAGTGTTACAATGAATCATTGCATCAGCCAAAATGTCTGTTTTTTAAACTTTTTCTACAAGAAATTCAACTTGAAAAGGCTAATAGTAAAAACTTCACCCTAATCTCTAAGACTAAGGAATCCTCAAAAATGACAAGAGGGGAAAAATAATCAAGGCATTTATTTAATCACAACCTTGTGTGGTCTTACAAAGTTTTAAGATCTTATCAAAGTTTTTCTACAGACATGTGACATCACTGCCACAACAACAACAAAAAGCACTTTTGACTATTTAGTTCATAAATACTAAACTATTCCTGGTAAGTCATATATAGAAAGTACAGATCAATACCCACCCTCTTTATCAATACACACACAGGAGCATATTATTGATTAGTCTAGGAAAATGACACATGCCAATCAGTGAGATCTTGGGTATTCAATAATAAAATTGCTTATTTATTCAATAATAAAATTTCCCACATTTGGGAAATAAATAAACACCTGTATAAAATCGCCAAATTTTCTTTGTATTGAGATCTAGTTTCACTGATTAATTTTACCCCCTTAACAAATATTCATCAAGTACCTACTACAAAAGTGAAAATTGAACGTGAGCAATTTCTCATCCAAATTTTAGACTTTATATTTAAAACAACACGTATAGTAAGTTACTGTGTTACCGACCTCTGGAAAGACCCTCTACTAGTCTTGAATTATACTAGAAAATGCACTTAATATGATATTATGTACATGATCGAAGTTTTACAATTAATTCTTTTATAACATCTCAACAGATGCTCCTTACATGATGACTCTTTACCATGGGGGTTCACTTTCCCTTTCTATGGCTAAGAGAAAATACTGGAATTCTATATTGGAAATCTATTAAGAATTGTTTTGAGGATAAAATGAAAATCAATTTGTAAAGTCAAAAGGATTCCAAGCCAATGTGGAAATGTTTCTTTTTGAAGGAAGACAAAGTTCTCTTCAAATAATATTCTCATATGTTCACTACAGTTAATTCTTAAGTCTAAACACTTGCTATCTGCACAGACAAGGCTCTAGGAACTAAGAATACAATGGGGAATATAATGGTCCCTACCCTCATTGCGCTTACATTTAAGAAACTGGTATTACCTAAGTGCAATGTACCATGCCAGTGCTTTGGGGCATTCAAAGAAGACATCCTGTCCTTGGACTTTACAACTCCGTGAACCAGGTAACAAAAATCAAATGAATAATGATAACAGAACAGTAACAGAATGTTGGAAGTGACAGGTGTCTAGAAAGAAAGAGAGGACGTTTCATGGAGTGAAGCCGGGGGTGTTATGGGGAGAACGCAAAAGTCAGAGTAATTGTTTTCAAGCCCTCTATCACATTTTTAAAAATTAAGCCAGGTTATTATTGGGTTCTTCAGTGGTATTCGGCTATCTGCACATTAAAACTAAACGGGCTACAGGCGTTTTAAAGATTTACTTTGTGGCTTACTCAGAGAAGGCATCCTCACAATTTATTGAGAATTCAAAAAAGAAAATCCAAGTGAAAACACTGTGTCATGTAGAGTTTAAAAGCAGGAAGGGCTCAAATAAGACCATTATTCAGGGCTCTGTGTCCTTAAAGTTATTTAACCTCCTTGAGTATCAATTTCCTCTCCTAAAACCTGAGAATGTGGTTCTTCCACACTATTTGACTAAGATACTAACATTCTGTATATGACTGTTATCCTGTAAAAATGTAATTCACTATAAATATATTCTATTTCCTCCTCCTGGTTCTCTATTACATACTGTCCTAAAAGTCAGCAAGGCCACTAACTAACCTTATCTTTTCTACGCCTCAGTTTCCTCCTCCATAAAATGAGAGGGTGGGACTGGATGACCTAAATAGTCCCTTCCGGCCCTTAAAAAGTCCCATGACTCCATTATGACTCAAATACTATTCAAAAGTCAGCTTTTAGGAGTTTGAAGTTAAATGAACGTCCGCCTCTTTTACAGTTACTTCTTGCTAAAATAAGGTTTTGTTGAGCAAGTCTAAACAGCATTGTAATTACAAAAAAGGAATAAAAAATTTGCGAGTTAGAAGCTTTACGGTGTAAGCACTCGATATATATTAGATGCCACCAGCAAAACGAAAATCCAGTTAGACTGAATTTATCTTAAAATATTACAATCACAATATTCATTTAGTGTCGACTTTCTACCCCGTTAAAAATGTAATTTCCCGTTACTGTAATACAGAACTGCGTACGTTCCTTCCAAACGTTTTGCAGAGCAAAAATGTTTTGCTAAACTTATGGGGGGGCGGGGAGGAGAAGCAAATCTTGTGCTTAAACTCGCCAGGATGATCTTTTCTCCAAAAGTCATCAGTTCTTTTTAGAAGAAAAATCCAAATGGCCTGGTTAATTTGGAGTAGTTTTTAAATAAAACTCATGGTGCTGACAGTTTTAGGATTAGACACATTGAGATGGCGAAAAAGAGAAGACGACAAACTTCCTGGATTTTTGTCTCCCTCTGTAAAAGAAAAGAGATTTCCTCTTGCTGACGAAGGGAAAGGCCCCTTTAACAGTTTTTCCCTACGCGGTGGTTGCTGCCAGACTAGGTGGGGCTCCCTCCGCTGCCTTCCTCCTGCCACTTCCCGCAACAAATGGAGCAAACCAGTCCCGTTTCAGGCAAACTTTTTCCCTGTCAGGCTGGAGCCTGCAGGGCGCCGGGGAGTGGTTTCCCCCGAACGCTCCTCGTCCTGGCTCGGGGCTGGGGGAAGCTGCGTCTTCTCAAAGGACAACTTTCTGGTTTCCGTTCTAACTTCCACCCACACCCAGGAGGGCACCGAGGTGGTCAGCGAGGGGGCTCTGGGGCGGCGGACGAGTGCTCCGGGGAGCCGGAGGGGGACGGAAGGTAGCGAGAGAAGCTGCGGCGGCCGCGGGCAGGAGGGAGCGAGCGGGTGTGCGTGGGGGGGGGGTCCTCGGGCTCTCACTTCCTCCGCCATATTTCAGACATTTGACCCCTTCCGCAAAGCGCGCTGTTCCCCCGCGGCGGCGGCTCGTCCCCGCCGGCCCGGGAGACAGCGCGCTCGCCGGTCGGGTGCCGGGCCCTCCACCACCTGCCGCGCGCCGTGAAGCCGCCGCCGCCGCCGCCAGGGTCCCTGACCGCCGCGCGCGCCCCGCCCGGCCCGCGCCGCACCCCACCCGCTCCCCTCAGCCGGCGCCCGGCCCCCGCCCCGCGCGGCCGCCGTCGCCGCTCCCCTCAGCGGCCACGCACGCACTCTGCGAACCTCTCACGCTGTCACCGGGTCCCCGCCGCCCGCGTCGCTCCGCGCGTCGCGCTCCCTCCGGGTCGCTGCTCCCGGCGCCACGGCGGTCCTGCCGCTGTCGCCGCCGCCGCCGCTCCGGCTGGTTTACACGCCTGACTCTGGGCGAGGTTTGGCGGTGTCGCCTTGACGTCAGGCGTTCAGCCTCGCTCTCGCTTCCGTCCGCGGGCGGGGCGCGCGGGTGCGCGGCCGGGGAAGGGGCGGGGCCGAGGGGCGGAGCGAGGGGAGTCGAGGGGCGGGGCCTTCCGCGCCGCCGCAGCCCAGGCCGGACACACGCGGCCCCTTTCGCGGGTAGTTCTGGGCGGTGTTTCTCTCCCACGTGTAGTGCCCCCTCAGCTTCTCCTGGGCCACCGGGCTTGGGACAGATGCGCCTGCCGACTTCCCTGACCTCAGCGGGTTACAGTGACGCGAGTGGTTTAAAAGCCCTCCGAAACTTAAAAGGTGCTTCTAACGAAACTAATAATTCACTCACTAACGCCACCCAACAGTTGGTGCTCGCGTATTCCTTTGTGCTGGGAAAAGTGGCTGGGGAAGTAACAGAGCGTACAGTTTCCACACAACCTAGATCTCACACCAAGGAAACCAGGCCAGGGACCTTCTATAGCTGAGGGTAATGTGGGTGGGGGCCAAATTGGGCAAGGTCCTTTTCATTCTTGAAAGGGTTTTTCTCCTGACAAGTATTTCATACACTGGTGTCTTAACCTCCGTGAACTCTTTCCAAATTACCTTTCCAAACTCGGTTAACAAATCGAAGATCCCAAACAACTTGGTACTCTGCCTAAATCAACTATTTGTAGAAATAAAATAAATCGCATATTTAAATACACGAGTCGGGCACTTTAAAGGGTTACTCGTGGGTAGGTTTATGGTGAAACTGCTGGGCAGTAGAAAATACCTTCTGTTCCAAAAATGCCTTCTTCCAAAAACAGTGGAAACTTAACGAAGGAACTTACATTATTATAGAGAAGACTGAAATACATCTACCCTTGGTACAAAACATCAGCTCTTTTATGAAACAAAGTTTTGATGAAAGAAGAGATTCAAAGAAAGTGCAAAATGCAGAGGAAAGTAGGGGTTGGGAACTAATTGAAAACTAACTTTTGCTTAGTTCAGCTTAACTTTATTCTTGAAATACGTTTTGGTCGGGCGCCTGGGTGGCTCAGTGGGTTAAAGCCTCTGCCTTCTGCTCAGGTCATGATCCCAGGGTCCTGGGATCCAGCCCCACATCAGGCTCTCTGCTCAGTGGGGAGCCTGCTTCCTCCTCTCTGCCTGCTTGTGATCTCTCTCTGTCAAGTACATAAATAAAAATAAACTCTTAAAAAAAAATACATTTTGGTGAACTTTGAAGAACTTGGAAGATTAATAAAAAAGTATGATTAATTTCCCTCCCTTGAAGAATACTAGTAATTGAAAACTAACCAAGTTAAAGAATAAATAAGAATGAATTATAATTATCCTATGTTTTCTGTAGTAAATGCTTTCTAGGTATCTTGCAGTTTATGTTAATTGAATGTTACATATTTCTGCAATTTCTGTTTTGTTAGAAAACCCTTTTTAATGGAAATTTCAAAGGCAAATTTCAGAGCAGTCTGTAGGAATTGTTTTTTTTTTTTAAAGATTTTATTTTTTTGTTTGAGAGAGAGCGAGCACCAGCAGGGAGAGGGGCAAAGGGAGAGGGAGCAGCATACTCCCCTTTCAGCAGGGAAGCCCCAGGTGGGACTGGATTCCAGGACTATGGGATGAGGACATGCTCCTAAGGGGAACACTTAACTGAGTGGGCCACCCAGGCACGCCAGTCTGTAGGAATTATTATAAATGAATGAATTTTAAATAAAATTTAAGACTTCACTGACTTTTCAGTTATTGCATGGAACGTTGATCAAGTCTGAAAGCCTTAAACTCTCTAAGTTCATGGAAGCAGATGTTA
This sequence comes from Mustela putorius furo, assembly GCF_011764305.1. Taxonomy (NCBI): domain Eukaryota; kingdom Metazoa; phylum Chordata; class Mammalia; order Carnivora; family Mustelidae; genus Mustela; species Mustela putorius. The sequence continues at coordinate 43,122,588 of NW_025422368.1, read as the reverse complement.
CTGGGCTATACCTGTGTTTTTCTCTTTTTCTTTCTTTCATCTCTCTTTGACCTTTAGGCAATTGATTTTTTATTTTTTTTTTCAAAGTCAGTTTTATTTATTTATTTTTTAAATAAAGATTTTATTTATTTATCTCACAGAGCGAGAGAGACAGTGAGAAAGGGAATACAAGCAGGGGAAGTGGGAAAGGGAGAAGCAGGCTTCCCACTGAGCAGGGAGCCGGATGCAGGTCTTAATTCCAGGACTCTGGGATCATAACCTGAGCTGAAGGCAGATGCTTAACGACTGAGCCACCCAGGCATCCCCAAAGTCAGTTTTAGAAGGTTGGAGTTAGGATTATTTAGAATTTAAGGGAATACTTATTTTAATTAAGAATACTTTTCTTAAAGACTAGAAATCATTACACTTTTTTAAAAAAAGCATTTATTTATTAATTGAAAGAGAGAGAGCGAGCACCAGCAGGGGGAAAGGCAGAGGTAGAGAGAAAGGGAGATACAGGCTCCCGGTGAGCAGAGAGCCCAAAGTGGAACTCAATCCCAGGACCCTGGGATCATGGTCTGAAGTTGAAGGCGGACGCTTAGCTGACTGAGCCTCCCTGGTGTCCCGAAATCATTACTCTTGTGTTAAACTATTATCTTTATACAGAGAATGCCAGAATCTTCATGTCTTGACCCCAAACTCATTTTTGGGTTTGGAGTCCGGGTTCCTGTCTTCTTGAAATCTTCACCAGGATATTCCACTGGCAACTTCAACTGGTCATGTTTGCAGACTGAATGGTCATCTTTATTACCAGACTAGTTTCTCCACCTTTTCATTTGTTAATTGTATCACCATCTTTTAAATTAGCCAGTGTCCAAGCCTGATACTCCTTTCTCTGCCTTTCCTCAAACCATCAGTGAATTAGCACATCTGTTAGATAATAATTAATTTCTTTTTTTTTAAATTTTATTTATTTATTTGACACAGGGAGAAACAGTGAGAGAGGGTCTAAAAGCAGGGGGAGTGGGAGAGGGAGAAGCAGGCTTCCCGCTAAGTAGGGAGCCTGATATGGGGCTCCATCCCAGGACTCTGGGATCATGACCTGAGCAGAAGGCAGACGCTTAATGACTGAGGCACCCAGGGGTCCCAGTAATTCATTTCTACTAGTACCACACTTGTTTAGATTGGCACTACCTCTCAACTCCTGGACTTTAGCCACACCTTCCTACCTTGCCTTGTGGCCTCTGTCTGGTCTTGCTGTGATCTCTTCTCCATTCTGTAGGTAGATGAATTATCTTAAGCATCCTGAGCAAGTCACTCTCTTCCTCCAAGAGCCTTCAGTTACTCTGTTGCCCTACCAAAATAAAGTTAAAATCCTTGTAGTGTGTCTTACTCTTCCTTCTCACTTAAAACTGCCTTATAGTCAGAGTGGATTTTTCATCTTGCCCAAAGACAGTGCTTTACTGCTCTGGTGTGTATAGGTGATTTCCTCTGCCTGAAATGTTCCTTCCCACTCTTGTCCACTAATCAAGGTCCGTTTACTTTCTCTAAGAAAGAACATCTTTCCAGTCAAATATGGTCTGATATTTTCAACTGAATGTGGTCTCTTCTCTTTGGAATTCCCGTAACACTCTATTGCTCCTTTCTTTGGTCACTTGCATTCTACTATCCTACTACAGTAGGGGTTTGCAAACTTTTCCTGCCAAGAGCCAGATGGTAAATATTTAAGGGTTTGGGGGCCAGATGATCTTTGTTGTAGCTACTCAACTCTGCCTTTGTTGTGCAAAACCAGTCATAGGATACATAATGAATGAGTGTGACTGTATTCTTTTTTTTTTTTTTAGATTTTATTTATTTATTTATTTGACAGACAGAGATCACAAGTAGGCTGAGAGGCAGGTAGAGAGAGAGGAAGGGAAGCAGGCTCCCTGCCGAGCAGAGAGCCCGATGTGGGCTCAATCCCAGGACCCCGGGATCATGACCTGAGCCGAAGGCTGAGGCTTTAACCGTGTGACTGTATTCTAACAAAACTTTATTTATGGACACTAAAATTTTAATTTCATATAATTTTCACATGTCACAAACCTCCTCCTCCTTCCCTCTTTACTCTTTTTCTTTCCTTTCTTCTTCCTCCTCCTCTCCTCCTCCTCCTCTTTCTCCTCCTTCTTCTTCCTCTTCTTTCATTTAAAAATGTGAAAACCATTCTTAGCCCATAGCTGTACAAAAACAGGTAGTGGGCTGGATTTGTCCATGTTTGCCCTGCTGTGCTCAGGACCAGCTTCATGAGCCTGTGACAGGGCCCGGAGCTTAAGAAAGGCTCAATGATCAGCTGAATGCTCTAATGTCACCATCTTGAAATTTTTAATAATTTTTAAACAAAGGGACTGTATTTTCATTTTGCATTGGGTTCCTCAAATTCTGTAGATGGGTCCTGCGTGGACTAGAAGAGAAAAATCCATACAATGTATATTTCTCATGTTTGGTATGGTGTTTTTCACATAATAGGCACTCAAAATGTACTAGCTGAGAGATTTCTCAGGGTTGTGTTTGCATTGGGCAGTGTTGAAGAATGAGGTAACCACCCCCCACCTCCTGCAAGAGCAGAATTGTTTCTGCTCACTTTAAAGCAGCACATCTCCTAAGCTCAGGGCCCCCCTCCTGTATCACAACCACCTGCAAGTGTAGACATCCACAGAAGTCTACTTTCATTGCCCCCAGGGGACTTAGGGTATATATAGAACCAATGCAAGCATGATGCTCTGGTTCCTGCTTTTACTGTGAGTAATAAAGTCCTTTGGCTCTCAAAAAAAATGTATTTGTTGAATTTTTTATTCCTAAGGCACTATGGAATAGTGGAGAACAGGAGAGAGTTCAGCTTCACCGCTTCTTAACTGTAGGGTCTTAAGCAAATTCCTTAACATATTGAGCCTTGATTTTCCCTTCTATAACTTGGGGATAATAATCTTTGCCTTATGGAACTGTTGAGATTGAATATAGAAAATAGCTATGTCTTAGCCCCTGGGAGTGAATGAAGCTCAAAATTATTTTTTTCCCTTTTAGGGGAAGTGAATTAATAGGATGCTTGTCCAAAACTCTTGCTTATTTAACTGTATATAGCTGTATAATACTGTATTTAACAGTATTTCTGATTTTTCATGCTTTGATTCCTTAAAAGTTATACTTCAGATAACATCTATGCCTAGTTTAATTTCAAAAGTCCACATAAAGGAAAGGTCGTCTAGGTGGCTCAGTTGGTTAAGTGTCTGACTCTTGATTTTGGTTCAGGTCATGACTTCAGGGTTGTGGGATCGAGCCCCACACGGGGCTCCATGCTCAATGCAGAGTCTGCTTGAAACATTCTCTCCCTTTTCCTCTGCCCCTTCCCCCATTTGTGTTTTCTCTCTAAATAAATAAATCAATAAAATATTATTAAAAAGGTCCACATAAATAAAGGTCTTATTGCATGTCCAAAATTGGATTTTAAAAACCCTCATATTTATAATTTTCCTAATTAACAGTTAATGATTATTAGCATTAATAAGAGTCATGCTGTTTAACTTCCAATTAAGTATGTTATCAAGAGGCTTGAAAGTCATTAACCTTAAATATTATTATTTCATTCACAAATGAACAATAGTCAAATTTGATCCTTTTAAGGCATTTTCTTACTGTTTTTGTCCTCTGTTGTGTGTATTCATGTATGTATGTGTGTGCCTGTGTACATATATATATAATATGTATGTGTATGGTGTATATGTAACATGTATGTATATGTATAATATATATACACCAATATATATAATGTTTAGTATATAAATATAGTTCTATTCTTTTGCCGTATCCTGCATAGCTGGGGTTGGAGGTTGAGAAGGATAAGGAGGCTGCTTATTGATGTGAAAGAGAAAAAAACATGGCTTAACTTTCCAGTTAGGTTCATTCTGGGTTTTTTTGGTCAAACACTGTGTTCCAAACTCTGTGTGGTCATTTTTATAAATTCTGCCCTTTATCACACCAGAGACCTGGTAAGAGCCTATTTGACCATTGCTATTATAGGAAAACAACTCAGAACTCATACTCTCTAAGGGTAGTTTGTATGCCTCTAAGATTTCTGTTTTGGGGAAACCAAGTATTCATATATAAGAAAAAAATGAGGCAGTTTGGTATGTTTTCTACTCTGTGTAATAACCACATATTTGTCTCAAAATAACATTTCAAATTCTGTCTGCATTCTATTTTAGCAGTTGGAGGCTTGACCATCAAACCTGCCTATGCCACATTAAGTAAATCTAACAATTCTATAGTTTTGTCATTGCTAAAGTCTATGATATAAGGAACAGATAGATTGCACTTAAAATTTTCCCCTTTCTTAAGCTGTGGCTAAGGAAAACCATACAAATGACAAGGACATTCCCAGAGCTGGCATGTAAATGAATGTTAAAGGGAAAAACCACTGGAAGAACCAGCTTCATGAAATATCCCCTGTCATGAAATTTTAAAAAGAAATTTAAATGAAGAAAGACTTTAGAAAACCCCATACAAGTACTTTCAGAATTTGGGGCATCTCCACATAAAACAGCTAATGTAATCATTAGGCTCTAAAGTTAGGCATCTCCTCAGACTTTATCATTATGATACAAGTACTTGGCTTCTAGTCAAGTTAGCCTTGAATCCTGTGTCTGAATCACATACCTCAATAATAATGGCCAATTTCCGAGAGCTAGGTTTTAATAACCCATTACGCAGATGAGAAGGCTAAAGCTTAGAAAGGCTACGTGGCCACAGCCATATGAAACTATGTGGGCAGAGCTGAAATTTGTTATCTTTGTCTGCCTTCTTTTGGCACCATGCTGTCCAATTGTTCTTTTATTAATACTGTTCTTTCATCCAGAAAATCTCTCCTGTCTCTTTTGTTCTTATCTAAATCTTAGTCATTATTTAAGACCCAGTGGTTTCTTGCTTCTCTGAATTTCCCTAATAATATTGTTTGTATCACTCATTTGGTACTTATCAGACATGACCTTATTTAAATTGCTTTTGTCTTCCCTCCATCCTGAGATTGCCAAGACCTATCTTCCAACTTTTTTGCAGCTACCATACTGCCTGGCATCACACAGTGGAAATAAAATGTAGTTGGTGGCGGTGGGGGGGGGGGGTCTTGCTAATCTTGGTTAGATCCTCCAAGCTGATCAGAGTGGATTTGTGACCTCTGGCAGTTATTTAACCTTTCCAAATTCCTTTTCAGTAATCTTTAAAAGGCGAGTAACTGTATCTATAATGTAAGGCTTTAAACTTTTTTATTTTTTTTAAGATTTTATTTATTTATTTGACACAGAGAGAGAGATCACAAGTAGGCGGAGAGGTAGGCAGAGAGAGAGAGAGAGAGAGAGGGAAACAGGCTTCCCGCTGAGCAGAGAGCCTGATGTGGGGCTCGATTCCAGGACCCTGGGACCATGACCTGAGCTGAAGGCAGAGCCTTTAACCCACTGAGCCACCCAGGCGCCCCAGCTTTAAACTTTTGAAAAATAAGAGAGCAGATACAAAAATGAAAGTAACACAGAGCAGCAAGGAAGTGCATTGGTTCTGGAATCAGACTGCAAGTGTTTGAACACAGGCTCCATTCATCTTAGAATGGCAACTCTGTTTCCTCCTTGGTAAAATGCATACAATAATAGAACTTGCATTATGGGATTACTGGCTGGGTGGATTAAAAGAGTTAACAATGCAGATAGTGCCCACCACAAAGCAAGCAGTCTATAAATGTTAGCTGTCGTCATCTAAAAGATTACCAATAAATGTTGGTTTCTACTACAGCCTCTGGCATATTAAAATTTCGTGCAAACAGTAAGAATTCAGCAAGCGTTACTTAAACTTTCCTTTTGCCTTGCTTATGACAGTTCTCCATTAAAGATTGGTTGTGTTCTGGAGTTTCTTCCTGCTAGTAGCTTATAACTTGAAGATACATATGCAGTGGAAACTGTTACAAAGTTTACAACATGAGTATCTTAAAATATGACTTGGTTATTAAGGAAGCTTTAAAAAGCCTATTTTAATCCGTAGATACTAAAACACAGTTCTAAAAGTACAGACAAACATCAGAGATATTGCCAGTTTGGTAACAGACGGCCAAAATAGAATGGGTATCACAAAAAGCAAGTCAATATTGAATTTTTCTGGCTTCCCAGTGCATACAAAGTTATGTTTACACATATTCTATAGTCTATGAAGTGTGCAATAGCATTATGTCTAAAAAACAATGTATCTATCTTGATTTAAAAACTCTTTATTGCTGGGGCACCTGGGTGGCTCAGTGTCTGACTTCGGCTCAGGTCATGATCTTGGGGTCCTGAGATGGAGCCCCGTGCATTGGGCTCTACATTCAGCAGGAGGTCTGTTTCTCTCTCTCTCCCGCTGCCCCTGCTCGTGTTCTCTCTCTCACATAAATACATAAAAATACTTAACTGCTAAAACGTGTTAACCCTCATCTGAGCTCCCAGCAAGTCCTAATTACTGATCACAGATCACCATTACAAACATGGTAATAATGAAAAAGTTTGAAATATTGTGAGAATTACCAAAATGTGATACAGACACAAAGTGAGTAAATGCTTTTAGAGAAATGGTGTCAAAAGATTTGCTCGACTCAGGGTTGCTACAAACCTTGTTTGTAAAAAACACAGTATCTGTAAAGCTCAATAAAGTGAAACATAATGGAACAAGGCATACCTGTAGTCTTTCCACTACTACTAATCAGCATTTATAACACTGTTCCCTCAGTTTTCATAGCACCTTTTTCTAGTGGCTTTCCTCTTTTCTCTTTGGCTTTTTTTTCTTCTCACTTTCTTTGAACTATCTCTTCTTCTTTTTGAACTTTAAGGGTTGGAGTCCCCTGGAGCTTGATCCTAGACCTTCTTCTTATACACCTTCTTCTGGGCAGTTCTGGGCTTTCCCATGGCTTTATATGCCATCTAAATGATGGCAGCTCATAGATTTATGTCTGCAGTTCAGAATTCTCTGCTGAACTCTGGATGCATAGAGATTGCCTTCTCGAAAACATTCCTTGGTTGACCTCCCCCATAATTGCTCTTCCTTCAGGAATCTTCATCTCAATAGATGGTAGCAGCTCCCTAAAACAGAAATCTAACACTTCCCTCTACCTTACTTCACATAGCAGATTCTTTTTTTTTTTTTTTTAAAGATTTTATTTATTTATTTGACAGAGAGAAATTACAAGTACAGTGAGAGGCAGGCAGAGAGAGAGAGAGGAGGAAGCAGGCTCCCTGCTGAGCAGAGAGCCCGATGCGGGACTCGATCCCAGGACCCTGAGATCATGACCTGAGCCGAAGGCAGCGGCTTAACCCACTGAGCCACCCAGGTGCCCCCACATAGCAGATTCTTTATCAAGTCCTTTTAATTCTACTTCCAAAATCACTACAACATGACCCCTCTTCTCCATTTCCATTTCCATTCTCTGAATAGTGGTCTTAAAGATTAAAAAAATTTTTTTTTCTTATATTGGGAAGTTTTGAATATACATAGAGAGAGGGTTTAATGAGTCCCCTTACCCAATTTCAACATTTATCCTAATTTTTGCTACTCTTGTTTCATCTGTCTCTTCCCTTAGGGAAAACCTTGTAAAAATTTCAGTATACATCTCCTACAGATAAGAACATTTAAGAAATATAACCATAATGCTATTATCAAACCTAACAAAATTTAAAAGGATTCCTTAACAAAATATAGTAACCAGTCCATATTTAAAATTTCCACTGTGGGGCACCTGGGTAGCTTAGTCCGTTAAGTGTGTGAATCTTGATTTTGACTCAGGTCTTGATCTCAGGGTTGTGAGACTGAGTCCTGGGCTCTGTGCTAGGCATGGAACCTGCTTAAGAGTCTCTCTCCTTCTGCCCGTCCTGCCCTCCCTCTCTGAAAAATAAAAAGTTTTAAAATTAAAAATATTTCCATTGTGATGTATACAAATATTTGATTACTATGTTGCACATCTAAAACTAATATAATGTTATATACCAATTTTATCCTGATTAAACAGAGAAAGAAAGAAAGAAAGAAGTAGAAACCAGAGCCTGAAGAGTTAATAAAGATTTTAGTCCAAAAAAATTCCTGATTGTATCAAAGATGAATTTTTACTATTGGTTTATTAAGTTTATCATCCAAACAAGTTCAAACATTACATTTACTTATTTTGCCTATTAAATCTCTCTTAATCTCTAATAGTCTCTCTTCCTTTTGTTGAGTGAATGACTATTTGTATTTTTCTCTCTTGCAATGTGTCTTTCCTTATCCTTCAATTTCTGTACAAATGACATCACTTTCCATCAATGTCTTCATAAGCATTCTGTGGCAAAACTCCTATAGCTTTTCATTACACATCTTTATCTATAAATACAAGCTTGAGAAAGTAAGGACCTCGCTTTCACATATTTACATTATGTGAAGAAAATATAGAAGATGGATTGAAAACTATTCATCCATCCCCAAATACAGGCAAGAAGTCCAGTTAATAAGCCTTAAGCATACACTACATACTAAGAAGTTATCTCACTTCATCTTTTGAAAAACTCTTTGAGTTGGGTTTTTTTTTTTTTTTTTTTTTTTGCCTCTGTTTTTATGGTAAGAAAGAGATTGAGGGAAACTATGGAAAAATATGGGGCCATAGTATTAGTCAGAGGCAGGGCAAGGTCTGTCTTTTTGAGGGGCTCTTGGTCTCCCCACCTGGCTACACTGTGGCGGTAATAAAGATAGTGATGGAGTAATGAAAGATGGTTTGCAGGAGAGGGGGTGAAGATCCAGAGGAAATTCTAGTAGTTTCTTTGTCCAGATGGAAAAGAAAATACAGAGTCCTTACCTGAGTGTATAATCAGGGGGAATAGATTATTTTGGCCTCAGGTAAATATATTTGAGAAAGTAATTATTTAGTGGGATTCTGATAAGAATTGGTTCAAGTCTGAAAGAAGTTTAACAGTGGCAAAAGAAGCCTTCTAAGGGCGTGTATTTTTCAGTGACCCACTCTAACCGATCCTGTCTAATTCTTTTTTCTTTTTAAATTATATCCTTTGCCTTTTTAAAGACAGACTTGAACATCACCAATGTGCTTATACATTTCCTTCCTGCTTCTCAGTAGACCTCAGAACCACAATTTTTTTTCACTAGAATCCCTTTCCTAACTGTCTCTATCTAAATTCTTCAGCAGCTTGTCATGTTCTTAATGCCTAGGAAAGCATGTCCAAAGATCATGGTAGCCAAGGGAGGGAAATTGTATTTAAAATATATTTGGCTTGAAAAATTCTGTCTGCTTCACTAGCCTGCCTGAATGTGTCTACATTTACCAAAGATGTGAGACAGTCCAACCTCCTCCTGTGTAAGATGACAGAGGAATCTGTGTAGGTAATTACACATTGATAAGTGCTTCATAAATGGAAACATCTGCAAAAAACAAACAAACAAACAAAAGCAAAGAATAAGTGGCCAATAGCAAAGAGAAGAAAAGTATTTAAAATATCTTGGTTAGGGGTGTGTTCCCCAAAGAATTCGAAGCAGGGACAAGAACAGATATTTATTCTATCCATGTTCATTGCAGCATTATTCACAATAGCCAAGATAAAAGCAAACCAAGTGTCCATCAATGGAGGAGTGGATAAGCAAAATGTAATATATACATACAATGGAATATTACTCAACTTTAGAAAGGACGGGAGTTCTGACACTTGCTACAGTATGGAATGAATTTTGAAGATAGTATATTAAATGAAATGTCAGCCACAGAAGGAGAAATACTATAAGATTCCACTTATATGAGGTCCCTAGAGTAGTCAAATTCATAGAGATGGAAAGTAGTGTGGTGGTTGCCAGGGGCTATGATGTGAGGGGGAGTTAGGGTTGAATGGGTACAGAGTTTCAGTGTGAGAAGATGAAAATATTTTGGAAATGGGTGGCAGTGATGCCTGCAGAACAATGTAAATGTACTTAATGCCACAAAACTGTACGCTTAAAGGTGGTTAAATTGGTCAATTTGGGGTTATGTATATTTCACCCCCGTACAAAAACGTCTTGATGAAGAACTTGGGCTCTGAGTCAGAAGGCCTGGGTTTAAACTCTGACTCAGTACTTCATTAGTTGTGAGAACCTACGCTATTTCCACACCCTAAGTTTGAGTTTTTTTCACCTAGAAATTGGAATAAGAATAGTACATACCTTACAGACTTCTGAGGATTAAATAAAACAATTTATTTAAAATCCTTTGCACCTTGCCTTGCACATAGCCACTACTCAAAAAATGTTAGCCACTATGATTTTATTATCATTTAGTTACATAGATTTTCTGATGCATTTTTAGGAATTTCCTCCAGATTGAGATGTCTGAATTATGTGATTCCGGGGCGGGGGTACCCCACGTCAGCAACAAAGGTAGCTGATCTAGAGAGTCTGATGGAAGGGAGGAAGCTCCAGTGTGCAGTTTGGTGGAAAGAGCAAAGATATTGGAATAAATATAAAAGAACCTCTTTTATATATGTTTGGGAAGGGCAATTTTCAGCCAGTTTCAACAGCTCAAAAATAAGCAGCAAGGAAATTAATATTGATTTTTGAATATTCTGAAATGTTAGCAGTTTTTTTAATTGTTTGGTAACATTTGTGGCAGAATCCAGGAGATACTCTCCAGGTTGCAACTACAGGAACATTTTGTCTGGCCTAGAATGTCTTTCTAGAAAACTGGCGCCAGGTGTGGGTCTACTGACTCGACTAATTACAAAATGATAATTGTGAAATGTCTTAATTTAACACTCAGTTATGATCCTTTCATGAATTATTCTGTGTGTGTGTGAGAGAGAGAGAGAGAAACAGTAGAAAGAGCTGTGGGGTTGCTGTTTTTAAAAAGGGTAAACCTGGGGGCTCCTGGGTGGCTCAGCGGGTTAAAACCTCTGCCTTCGGCATGGGTTATGGTCCCAGGGTCCTGGGATCGAGCCCCACATTAGGCTCTCTGCTTGGCGGGCAGCCTGCTTCCCCTGCTCTCTCTGCCTGCCTCTCTGCTTACTTGTGATCTCTCTCTGTCAAATAAATAAACAAAATCTTAAAAAAAAAAAAAAGGGGGGGGTAAACCTGAATAACATAGAGAAAATGGTGTGCCAGGATTTACACTAATCAATCCTTGACCTACCAACGTTGTCACTGTCCTCAACTGTATTTTATTTTTATTTATTTTTTTAATTTTTAAAAAAGATTTAATTTATTTAACAGAGAGAGAGAGAGAGACAGTGAGAGCAGGAACTCAAGCAGGAGTGGAAGAGGTGGAAGCAGGCTCCCTGCTGAGCAAGGAGCCTGCCTGGGATCATGACCTGAGCCGAAGGCAGATGCTTAACCCACTGAGCCACCCAGGTGCCCCCTCAACTGTATTTTAAAGATGAGGAAACCGACTCTTGCCGTGTGTGTGTGTGTGTGTGTGTGTGTGCATGTGTGTGTGTGCACACGCGCGTGCGCTCGCGCACGCAAAGAGCTGCAATTTCAATACAGGTTGATTTGGCTCCAATGTCCGTGCTCTTTATCTCAAACCATAGGCCCCAAACTACAATGTCTTGCACTTTTTACTGTCCCGAGGGCTAGGGTCACTTTTGGAGCTGCTGCAGGTTCTGAAGTCACCCCTAGGAACTACGGCTAACACTGGTGGAATGTCATGACGGCTCTTTGCCCTCCAGCCCACCCTCTACTAAGAGGGAAGACGCTACTGCCCTGTGAAAGCAAATGGAGGGGGCATAAAAAACCCCTTGGCCCAGAAGTAGTCCTTCTCCTCTTTTCTGACCCGAAGTGGCTACGATTAAAGCCACTCGGTTTGGAAAACAAAAGTGTGATTGTAAGCCCAGGCTACCTAGGAGTAGGAAAGAGAGACTGGGTTTCTTTCAGCTCTCTCTCATTAGCACTCTTTGCTTATGAGATAAGCTGGTTGTCTCTTGGAAAGCCTGGAAAGATGATCATAGCCTCAGTAAAGACACACTTGACAAGTGTCACTAGTGCTCAGTGAGGGGGGTCAGTGAAGCTGGCAGGTTTGGGCAGAGGTCTTGAAACCCACGTAGCGAGGGGCAGCGTGAGGACCCTGGACAGGCATGGCTGCCTGTGGTAGTGACGGTCTGTTTGTTGCTAGTAACAGATACAACCTGAGCTTCCTTAAGCAGAAAGGGGAAGTATGAGAAGAAAACAGGGGTACCTCAGGGAACTATGGAATTATGGACCAGAAAGGGAGGCGTCAAGGCACGTCCTGGGACTGCAGTGGCAGTTGGTAAAGGTCCCCACCTATGGAAATCCAGTGATTTGACGTGACTCCTGGTTCCAGTGTTTCTTAAGCCTCAAGTGAGAGTGAAACTAGAATGTGCTTGGCTTAGGTTATCCTTGGCAGTTGGCTTACTCAGCAATGGCTGAGCAGGGGAGGGGAAGGGACTGGTGCGGCGGGAAATTCACGCAACAGAAACAGGAGTCCTCCCTGTGGGCAGAGTCGAGGGGCAGGGGTGACACTGTATTAGATACCCTCCACATAGCCCCACAGAAAGAGATGTTACATGGAGAGTCGTTCTATAGGGGAAGTTGCTTATAGGCAGGATAGCATAGCAGTTGGCAGTTCAGACTTTGGGTCTAGATTGCCTGAGCTCAAATCCCAGCTCGGCCACTTCTTGGGCAACTTTAGTAAGTATACTCTGTGTCTGTTTCCTCCCCTCTAGAATGGTGGTAATAAAGTACTTACTACATGAGACCATTAGGATTCAATGAATTAAAATCAGGAAAGTGCCTAAAACAGTGCCTGACATGCAGTAAGCCCTTAACAAATTCCTATTATTTTCTAGCTTAAAAAAAATTTTTTTTAGGAGGCGCCTGGGTGGCTCAGTGGGTTAAGCCGCTGCCTTCGGCTCAGGTCGTGATCTCAGGTTCCTGGGATTGAGCCCCCCATCGGGCTCTCTGCTCAGCAGGGAGCCTGCTTCCTCCTCTCTCTCTGCCTGCCTCTCTGCCTGCTTGTGATCTCTCTCTGTCAAATAAATAAATAAAATCTTAAAAAAAATTTTTTTTTAAAAAGATTTTATTTATTATTTGTTTGACAGACAGATCACAAGTAGGCAGAGGCAGGCAGAAAGAGAGGAAGGGAAGCAGACTCCCTGCTGATCAGAGAGCCCAATGCGGGGGTTGAGGGGGTGGGGGGGGAGGGTAGATCCCAGGACCCTGGGATCATGACCTGAGCTGAAGGCAGAGGCTTTAACCCACTGAGCCACCCAGGTGTCCCTCTTTTCTAGCTTTTGAGGCATCATAATATTTATTGAAATTGTCAAACAGTCCACCTCACTTTAAAAATACCCAGTGGAGCTCTTTTTTTATGTGTAACTTTATGAAAGAAAGAGGAAGGCCATCAGATAAACACTTTGTTATAAAGTACCTATTTAGTTTAACTTAGGCATAAATATAGATACAACTAATTAAAAAATATGGATATAAAAACATTAAGAAGTAAAACAAGGGAAATAAAAACAAAAAAATATGGCCGCAACACCAAAAGCACAGCCCATAAAAGAAAAAATTGGTAAATCAGCCACTACCAAAATTTTAAAAGTTTGCTTTTCAAAAGGTGCTGTTAGGAGAATGAACAGATAAGCCACAGACTGGGAGAAAATATTTGTAAACCATATATCTGATGTAGGACTTGTGTCGGGGCGGGGGGGGACAGTTACAATTCAATAATAATAAGATAAGCTACCTAATTAAAAATACAGGCAGAAGATTTGAAAGACATTTCACTGAATGGCTAATAAACACAAGAAAGGATGCTCAACATCCTTGGTTTGGGAAATGCAAATTAAAAATCACAATGAAATTCCACTATAAAGCCTCCAGAACAACTGATTCAAAGGAATGATTTGTGGGAGATATGGGGAAACTAGAGCACCTGCGCATTGCTGGTGAGAATGTAAAATGGCACATCCAATCTGGCAAAATGTTTGGCAACATCTTAAAAAGTAGAACATATATTTAGTGTATGACCCAGCAATTCTTTTCTTAGGTATATACCCCAAGAGAAACAAATAACATATGCTCACAGAAAGACTTGTATAAAAATGTTCATAGAATCATTATTTATAATAGCTAAAAATGGAAAAAATCCAAATGCCCATTGCACAAAATGTGGTATTGTACCACAAATACCAACCAGCAATCGCCCCCCCCCCCCGATTATTGATCTATGGACAACATAGGTGAACCTGAAAAACATCAGGCAAAGTTGAGGAAGACAGACACAAAAGACTATATTTTGCATGACCCTATTTATATGAAATTTCTGAAAATGGCAAATCTACAAAGACAGAGAAACAGAATAGTAATTACCTGGGCTGGGCATGGGAGTGGCCATTGACTGCAAGCGGAGATGAAAGGAATTTTGAGGGTGAGAGAGCTGTTCTCAAACTAGATTGTAGCAATGTTCCTACAACTGCATAAACTTATTAAAATCTGTGGAATGTATACTTGTTAACGGGTGAATTTTATGGTATGTAAATTATACCTCAATAAAGCTGTTTCTGTCCTATACTCAGTCATCTTGACTGAATTACCACCAGTAAAACCACAGCTAAAAATAATTAAGAAAGAAGAAATCTCTTAGTCCAACACTATTTGCTGAGCTTCTTTGGGGGATTTCATAATGTTTTATGCCCAGTTCCATCCTTTCCCCCCACTGATCTGCTGTAGAGTGCTGACTTTCTATTATCAGGGTTGAAAAGTCATGTATAAGCGATGGAGTTTAAGAGTCTTCTGCCCTGAGACTTTAGGTAGGGTGTCTTTATGAACTGTGTTTAAAGAGCTCTAGCTAATCTCATTCCTATTCGCTATGGTGTAGACTATTGAAGCTTTCCTGGAGTGCAAGGAAAATTCTCCAGTGCTGATTTCTACAGCTGTCTGCTAATACCCAGGAATCTCTTTTCTTTTTCTTCAATGTGTCATACTGCCCTAACCTTGACAGGAAGAAAACAACTTTCAGGTTGAGTGCTGCATCAAAAAGCCTTCTCCTGTTACTAAAAAAAAAATTCATTTGCTTGATAGTTATTTCCTGTGTCAAACTATCAAATGTTTCCCCTGACTGCAACCATCTGGGGGTTTGTTGTTTGTTTCACATCAACATGTTAACATAAGGCATCTGGAGGGAACAACATTCATTTATCCATCCATCCACTCAACCTTCTGTCCATTGATCCGTCCATCCATCCTTCCATCCATCATCTACACATTCAATAATGATTTCTTGAGTACCAGTGAGGTACCACAAACTCTGCTAGATATTAGGGATGGAAAAATGAGTAAGAAAGTCATGGTCTCCACCCCATCAAGGCTTGGAGTCTTTCTTAGATGACAATGAAAGATTAGCACAGAAGACACATTTTTCCACTTTCCAGGTTTTCTTGGGCTGGCCTTACTCCTCCAGAGGCTGCATTGGTGGCATCTCAGGTGACTTGGTGTCTATATGGTAGCCGTGATAGTGGAGGCAAATTGCTCCTGGCTGCTGGTAATGGCTTTGATCCACAGGCAATGGTCATTTTGGTAGGTTCCAGAGGAATAGGCTTTGAAGCAGTGCCCTCTTTTTGTTTTATTTTTTTTTTTTCAAGACTTTTCTTTTAAGTAATCTCTCTACCCAACATGGGGCTCGAACTTACAACTCTAAGGTCAAGAGTTGCACTCTCTACCAATTGAACAAACCAGGTGCCCCTGAAACAAGCTCCTCTTCAATGGCAAGTGCAACAGTGTAAGGGGTCCCCACAAGAACTTTGGTGGTGGTAGCTGAATCTTTGCCATTGTCAGAGGTGACTCCTCTGCAAATTAAATAGAAGTCAAATGCAAGTAATGAGTCCTGTACTTCCTTGGAAACCCATCAGACATGTAAGGTAGAGATGAGAATTCATTTGTTTCTCAAATATTTCATATTTCTCTGAATACATGGGAAATCAAGGTTACTTTTCAACTCCTGCAGTATTTTCAGCTCCGTGGTATGTGGTAGCTAGGCAATAACATTAGATAACATTGCTTATAGAGCAGGATGCTGGGGCGCCTGGGTGGCTCAGTCAGTTAAGCATCTGCCTTCAGCTCAGGTCATGGTCCCAGGATCCTGGGATTGAACCTCAAGTGGGGGGCCTGCTTCTCCCTTTGCCTGCAGTTCCCCTGCTTGTGCTCTCTCTCTCTCTCTCTCAAGTAAATAAATAAAATCTTAAATAAAAAAGAAAAAAAGGGATATTAAAAATAAAGTGTTCAGCTGGAACTCTACAGAGAAAATGAGACAGTAAGTAATCAGTCAATTTATAACTAGAACAAAAAGGTAGATTTTCACACACCCCCTCCCTTTTTTTTCTTTTTTTAAAAGATTTTATTTACTTATTTGACAGACACACAGTGAAAGAGGGAACACAAGCAGGGGCAGTGGGAAAGGGAGAAGCAGACTTTCGGCACAGCAGGGAACCTGATGTGGGGCTCGATCCTAGGACCCCAGGATCATGACCTGAGCCAAAGGCAGACGCTTAATGACAGAGCTACCCAGGCACTCCTCACACTTTACTTTTGAACAAAACAATAAAAATTATATGCAACTGGAACTGTACTTTCCATAATATAAATGAGTTAAAAACTCATAAGATATTATATTTGTGGATGATGTTTCTGGCTGAAACGGACCCTGCCTATGATAAAGTCTGAAGCTTCTTAAGTGACATAATTTGCAGAATGCCCTAGTGTCTGATCCACTTAACTGTATCAGTCACCAGGAGTCGGCTGTGATGGTTCCTCTCATCCTGCCTCTCTGGAGATTCCTACCATTGGAAATACTTCCTCTGAGGTCAGGGATGACGGACACATGGCCGACCTGCCCGTACCCAGAGCGCCCACTCTCCAGCAGAGCCCTCTTCACTGCTGAGCCTGGGAATGGCTTCGGCATCCCAGCATCCCAGCATTCAGCCCAGCATCCCAGGCTCGACCACCAGGCCGCTGCCTACTTGCCACCCTTGGATTAGAGAATGAAAGTAAGGGCATTAACTGTCACAGGCTGTCACAAAATGAAAACGTATTTCTTGGTAAGGAAGAGACTGCCTTGACCAAGAGTAAGAACTCCTTTTCTGAGATGAACACCCAGTCCTTGAAGAATCAGGAGGGAGAAAGTCTGAGTCTGGGGAAGACAAGAATGATAGTGACCAGGCCTGGCACCCTGAGGGTCAAGTGGGGCTGGAGAGGCAGTACAGAGGAGAAAAGGAGATGAGAGAAAAGGCAAAAGTGACTTATTTCACAGTTCCCTGGGGTTGGGAGGCTCCAGCTTGGTCTTTTCCTTCGCACTCTCTGGAGGAATTTGGCGAACAATGACTCAGAATGTGGGCCACGAGAAGTGAGTCACCTGCCATTTCCTGTATTACCTGGCCATTTTGGGAAGCCAGCCACCAAATACTGGTGGAGCAGCCCAGCCCCATTCACGTTACGACAACTGACAACCTTGTGCTGTGAGGCAAATCTGAGTAAACAGAGTTGAACGTCCCTGCGCCAATCATGCCAATGAAAAACAGCGATCAAGCTTTTTAGGGACCTCAAAGGCTGTGAGGTTTGCGGCTGACAGCGAATGGCCTGAAGTCATGTGAGTGTAGCCAGGCAACTCTGGGAACTTCCACTTCAAGTTCTCTGATACAGTAACTTAATGACAGGGATCAGTTCATCGGCCCATTTAATAGAATGACAAAGACCACAAAGCCAACTCTGAGACTTTGGGCAAGGCTGGCTCTTTCTCTATTTCCTTATCTACAAAAAATGATAGCAAAATATGTTGAGTTTATATTGTCTGTGATGTATTGAGGTTGGTCCTGGGGAGTAAGAAAACATGGGATAAGCAAGGATGATGCTCGCCAGAAATTCAAGACTTAAACAAAGGAGAATGAAGAAGAATGAAGAATAATAACAACACAAGGCAGATGACGAGATGGGTCTTGGGAGAAACACAAGAATTGAAGTATTGGGGGATCCATCACCGACCACTTCTCAGCCGTCAGCCTTCTTCTGGATGGAAAGCTGTTCAGCAAAGACTGGTCTAGGTGTTTTTCATTTTTATTTTTGTTTTTGCTGGTAGAGAAATAAAAGACGGATTCCATATGTTTTATTCTCTTATGCATTATTCATGGAAGAAAAAAAACGGTGAGCCATAAATAGTTTGAAATTAATATATATGAGGCTGTGGTTTATGCTGTAAAATTATAAAGAGCTCAACTGCAATATATTAAAACTGGGGAAGGTAAAACTTTCTTTCACGTGCACCAGAGGCTTGGGAGCAGAGCAAGGAGCGTGGTAATGGGTCTGATGTCCTCACATCAAACTCCAGGTTCCTGAGAAGGAAGTGGCTGGTGAGAAAGAAGCTTGAAACTTTTGTTACCTTAAAGCTCATTTACTCCTCTTTGGACTCCCAGCTGAAAAAAGCACTGGAAAATTTTGTAGCAACTAGCTAAAAATAAACTAATCTATGGTCCTCCTCCTTCTCCATCTTTCAGCAGGAGGATTCTAACCCAATTAACAAACTGATTTAAATGAAAATAAAATTGTGATCAGTTCGGTTTCTTTCTCCTCCTCCCTGCTGTTGAATCCCACTGTAATTAGCATTTCAATTTTTTCATATCTAGCGTCAGTCAAGGAAACAGAATTGAGGATGTGGGCTGTATGATTTGCTGTAACTTTTATTCGTTCCGGCTTAACACTCCACCCCCCCCCACCCCAGCCAACAGACTTTATATGTCCACAATTTTACACACACATTTTTTTTTTTTAAACATGAAGGGTAACCCCAAGTGAAGAGACCCTTTAGCAAAAATATTCTATCCACATCTCTTCTTATTCACCTCAAGTGCGGAGCTAACCATCGCATTTGAAATATGCATGTTTAGCCTCAACTCACCTTAAATGCATTGAAAACAAAGTCAAATAGTGATGGGAAGACATCATGTTACTGATACTTCATTCAAACTGCATTTCTAAATTAAGAGTTTCAAATGCACTATGTAGCCTAAGCCTAATTGTGGTCATACCATCATTTTTAATGCATTAAAGGAGTTTACATAATTTACTGTAAACCACGTGGTAACTTACATAGCAGGGCTGAAACAGAACCTAGAACTGGTGATTTCTAACCAGAAGGGGCATCTCTGCCCTGCTCCATATGACGTCATGTCACGTTGTTTGTCTGTTGCCCACATCCCCAAGCTCACAGACTCTCTTCCCAATTACTACTTCCTGCTAAGGAATACATTTTATTTCCGAAGAAACCACCTACTTCTTTTCTCATTTGCAGGACTAGATTCATTCTTCACCAGAACTAGAGAATATATACCTGAATTTTTGTGTATATAATAAATACATGAACAGTTGTGTTCTCGTCTCTGTAGGGTGTTCCATTTATTGTTATCTTTGAAGTACTTGATGTACATTTAGTTTATTTTTTGTTTTAATTAATTTTTGAAATACTCTCCCATTGACTTGGGTATTTGCGGCTGTACCCTTTTGCCTTGGCTTGAGTTTCTTTCTTTCCTTCCTTCCCTCTTTCTTTTTTTTTCCTTTGTGGGATTTGTGCCATTTGGTAGAAATCAAGTAACAAAAAATTAGAAGTCTAATAAGAGTGTCAGATCCCTAAATATTTTCCCCTAAAGTGTGACTAATCTTTTTTTTTTTTTTTAAAGATTTTATTTATTTATTTGTCAGAGAGAGTGAGCACAGGCAGACAGAGTGGCAGGCAGAGTCAGAGGGAGAAGCCGGCTCCCTGCGGAGCGAGGAGCCCGATGTGGGACTCGATCCCAGGACGCTGTGATCATGACCAGAGCCGAAAGCAGCTGCTTAACCAACTGAGCCACCCAGGCGTCCCAAGTGTGACTAATGTTGATTCATATTGTGTTCAAGCTCAAGTTCAGATGAAATTATTTGGTATCAAAGACAAAGGCAAAATTCTACTTACCAAATGTCAGAAGAACAAATCAGTGGATGAGATGCCCTTTCTCTCTCTCCCCCCCCCCGCGCCCCCCTCCCCCGCCCTCTCTCTCTCTCATACACACACACACACATACACTGGTAGCTCACTTGATAAATGGCTGGCAATTTTTGTGGGGAATACTCTAGGGCGTGCTATTTAAAACAGACCTTATTTAAAGCTGCTTTGCTTGAAGTAGGTCACTCTATACTTTCCAACAGTCAGATACGATATTCTCTACAAAATCTAGGACTTTTAAGGCTAGAAATTAAATTCATTCCATCAAATAATGTGTTGACCAGTTTCTTACTATAAATCTTTTTAAACATTTACGCGGGTGAAAGAAACATATCTTTACTGAGTTTCTCTTCTCTGTCAGGCACCTCACTTTGAGTCTAGGTCTTAAAGACGGACTTCTTAGGCTGAAATCCGGGCGCTGCCATTCTCTGTTTGCATGAGTTGGGCAAACTCTTTAACCTTGCCATATCAGTTTTGTCATCTATAAAATGGGGATGGCAGGACTCAGTCATACACAGCTGTGAGGACTGATGAGATGATACAACAAAATATTTACCACAGTACACGGTGCTAATCAGCAATTTATTCTTACTGTTGTAACTACTTTCACTTACATTAACACCTTTGGTCCTTACTATTACTCTGGGAGTCAGGCATTACTGCATCTATTTAACAGATGAGTAAACTTATAACCTGTGGAGTTTAGTAATCAACTACAAGTTACAGGACTTTTGCTTGGCAGAGCTAGTACTTGAACTTTATCTAGTTAGTTCCAAAGCCTATGCACCTCACTGCACTGAATTCTCTCTCTGCATATAGATTACAAATCATTACAGGACATTTTCTGTGTGATTTTTGATTTTTAGCGTAAGTCAGTAAATTTGAATTGATCAGGTATTTCAATAACCAGTTAATTCTGGTAATAGGCACGCTTGTAGCCATTTAAAATTTTTATTTTATGAGAAAGAAACAGATGATTAAAAGTCAATTTTTAGGGAAATTTGGCCGAAGAAGAGGAAGGAGAAGGAGATGGGGACAGGGAAGTCTGGGAGAGGAAAAATACATACATGCAAATTCCAAGATGTATTTCAAATTTGCAAATAACTAAAACCAATCTTTTACTCCATTTACATTATGCAAAATTATTTTGGAGACATCAAGATATGGCTTGAAGAACACCGATTTTGAAGTCTTATTATGTGAATTCTAGCTCTGCTGACTTTGGGAGCCTGAGCCTCAGGCTTCTTACCTCTAAAATCAGGGCAATAGTATGTACCTAATAGGTTTGTTAAGAAGATTAAATGAGCCCCTTGTTGGGAAATGCCAGAGATAGTGCCTAGAACAGATACAATGCTCAGTGAATGGCAGGATATCATAACATAAGTAGCTTCTATAAAAAATATTTGAGGTTGTATAAGGTTCTAAAAAGTCTCCCTAATAATGTTAAAATGTTTTCATAAGCACAACAGTTTGGACTTTTAGATATAGATGGTAAATTAGAGAGCTTTCTAGTCCAATTACTTCATTCGATATTTGAGGAGATTGAGACCTAAAGAGACTAACGGAGTTGCCCAAAATCACACAGCTAATTATAATCAGAGTTGGGACTGAAACCTGGTCTCTTAATTAATGGCTCTCCTAATATTTTTAAAATTGTGAGTGAATGATCATACCGCTTGAGCAATAAAGTATGAAATATGAGCATCTGTGAACAGAGTTTAGGATTCTAATCAAATAATACCTTTAATGAAGTTAGACATATATTTAATGATAGCCATAATAATTATTGTGCTGCATGATAACAAGGCATAAATGGTAAGTAGTTCATTTTAATGTGTCATTGTAATTATTTTGTACAGCCAAGCCAAGACAGAGAAAACTAAAATGAAGAAGAGTAAGAAGTTACTCTCAGAGCCTCTTTGAAGGCTCTTGAATCTGTTACTCAAGGGCTTTCATAGCTGTGTTTTTCTAGTGTAAGGTGGGGAACAGAGAAGTGGTTTTGAGAGTAGGAGGGACAAGAGGTTCCCTTGAATTCTTCTCTTAAGAGGAGGGGCAAGGGCGCACCTCCTCCCCCACTGAGGGAGGAATCAGCTGGTAGCTCCTCCTTCTCCATCAGCCTGTTGCTTGGATCTGGACATTTCAGCTACCCCAGAATCCAGTTCTTAGTAAACAGTGCCAGAGACAACACCCACAGCAGAGTGCTGGCATAGCTTTGCTTTTAGCAAAATTGGCCCGTTTTCGGTTATCACCGCGTTCTGCCTCCCAGCACGTTGTAGTCATTGCACTGATATCCTGGAGGGCGTCCAAGAGCACCTGGGTCAGGGAGCACTCCCTAACCCAGCCAAACCCAGTTTGCCCACATTATTACCCTGTGGTCATTGGAGAGAACCCAGGGTTTTCTAATTCCTTCCTACTCCCAGGAGGCACTGCCAACACCTCTGTTTTTCCACTCTTTATCAAGACTCCCTCAAAGATGTGCGTAAGGGGACGTCAGGGTGGCTCAGTCAGCTGAGGCTCTGACTCTTGGTTTCGGCTATGGTCAGGCTCTCAAGGCTCATGCCCTCAAGGGCTGTGATCTCATGGGCCATGGAATTGAGCCAAGAGTCTGGTTTCCTGCCAAGCAGGGAGCCTGCTTGAGAATCTCTTCCTCTGCCCCTCCCCCACCCTAACACGGTCATGCGCTCTCTCTCTTTGTCTCATAAATAAATAAATAAATAAATAAATAAATAAATGGATCTTAAAAAAAAAACAAAAAACCCAAAAATAAAAACAAGGTGTGCTTGAGAAAAGGGCTCTCCGGTGTGAGATGTTTTCTCCACAGTGTTCACATGGTTCCTATCAGACACTCATCTAGAGGGTTCCCTGAAGTGGGAGATCTTTCATTTACACTTGGAATTGATGAGTTTAATTATCAATCATCAACTGCTTCTCTAATACTTAAACTGAAGGAGAGGGAGCTCTGAAGAGAGGGGGGAAGAGAGGGAAGAGAATAAAGAGATACATTGTAAGGGGTGGGAGTTCTTGGGGGAGAAGAAACCTTTACAGGGAGTCCTTGACAGGAGAACTTTCATCAGCCAGATATTAGGGATGAAAGAGTAAATGTGCCAAGAGATGGGGAGGTGCAAATGCAGAGAAGGAAGTGAGTTCTGGAAACAAAGTTCATGTGCCCCACAAAATCCCCTAGGACCTCCTTTTCCCTCACTGCTGTCTCCCTCTACTCTACCTCAAGTGGAAAAAAAAGCTGATATTTAAATCTCATCAATTCCCTGGTGCACCTTATTCTTGGGGACTGGTGGGCTAGGTTGGGGAATTGTTTATTCAGGGATGATTGGAACAGAGGTCTTTGCAGAGACAAGTCCAGGACAACCTTTGGACGAGTCCCTTCTTTCCTTCCTTCTTCCTTCCTTTCTTTCTCTTTCTCTTTCTTTCTCTCTGCCTTTCTTTCATTCTTTTTAAGATTTTATCTGTTTATTTAGAGCGAGAGTAGGGGAAAGGGCCAAGGGAGAGGGAGAGAGAGAATCTCAAGCAGACTCCCCACTGAGTGCAGAGCATTATGGGGGGCTCGATCCCATGACCCTGAGCTCATGACCTGAGTGGGAAACCAAGAGTTGGATGCTTAACCAGTTGAGCCATCCAGGTGCTTCTGGGTGAGTATAAATTTCTTAAAAAGTGTAAGAAGTTATTTTCTGTCTGGGTCTGGGTGCAGCTTGGCTGGCTCTGTCACCTTGTGACATTTCCCTTGTCCCTTGCTACTTGAGTCTAACTGGTGCGCCTGCTCATTGATAGGTCTGCCTTCTTTATTCAGGTCAGGCAGTCAGTGTGTGTGTAAGTGGGGCATAGGGAGGGCCGAGTCTGGCATTCAGGATAACTCTGCACTCTGGGCCTCTGAGCTGCATCCCTTAGGCCTGGTGACCTCTCGGCTTTCCCACCACTACTGTTACTGTCCTGCTTGCCTTGTTGTTGTTCCTGTCACTCAGACTGACATTTTAACTGTTCTTGCTTTATTCATTCCCCTTTTCCTCTGTTG
The DNA here is from genome assembly GCF_011764305.1 of Mustela putorius furo. Classification (NCBI taxonomy): domain Eukaryota; kingdom Metazoa; phylum Chordata; class Mammalia; order Carnivora; family Mustelidae; genus Mustela; species Mustela putorius. The sequence goes on along the minus strand of NW_025422368.1, from coordinate 43,098,562 downwards.
TCAGCCCTAATGTGCTAGCTCAGCATTGTCGCTCTTGCTCAGCTGACCCTGAAATATGAAGAGAGATTTACTCCCGGAAGGTGATGGCTCTTCCTATCAACTTTGGCAAGTCTAACTTTAAGTGGAGGATAAAGAAGATTCTGGAGCTGGGAAGACCTGGGTTTGAATCCTAGTTCATCTACCTAGTAACCTTGTGAACTGGTGAAAATTGCTGAAAAAATGGGACTTTGTTTCTTTGCTCACAAATTGGAGACAATAATGACTTCTTCACAGGACTGCTATGAGAAACAGGGGTATTTTATGAGACACTTGGCATATAGTAGGCATTTAGTTAATGGTGACTGAGATCATTGTTTAAGTGGGCAAAGTTCTTTCACTCCATGTGAGATAGCTCAGAATTTCTGAGGTGAACATGAAAACTAGATGCTTCTCATGGCATTATCATAGCCGGTCAGTGATTTACAGATGGTTCTAGGGTAATTTCTGTTCCCAAGGAATGTAGCTAAGTTCGAGAAGTTATTTCTAGACATTCTGGACAATGGGATTTTATGGAAAGTTTTTTTCACCACTCACAAATTAATAAATCATTGGATTATTAAATGTTTTATCTTTTTTTTTAAGGTTTTATTTATTTATTTGAGAGAGCGAGAGCAAGAGAGCAAGCACAAGTGGCAGAGGCAGGGGAAAAGCTCCCCTGCTCTGTGGGGAGCCTGATGGAGACTTGATCCCAGACCCTGAGATCATGATCTGAGCCAAAGGCAGAGGCTTAACTGACTGAGCCAGTCTGACACCCATGGACTATTGAATATTTTCTTAATGGACCCAGCTTGAGTACAGAAATAGCTGGCCTTTTCAGAGCTGGGCTGGTGGCTGTGGGGGCCAAAGGCAGTATCTGTTGCAGATATAGTGAGGTCTTTGGTGGATGTTATTGAGAGAGAGAGCTGTCCTATTAGTATTGCATGGCCCTATTGCCTAAACCCAAGGATAATGGCACTAAGTCTCTGGCCATCATTGTACGTAGCCATGGAATTGTTGGTTTGGAATCCATTTCTAGGATAGGCCCAAAGAAAGATGGTGGGCCCCAGTCAAAAACTTTTTTCAGACAAGGCAGGAAGGGGGTTCCACAATGCAATGGCACCTTGAGGAGGGGTCCCTCATCTTGGCATGATTTCCTGGATTACATCATACTAAGTGCTGATACCACTATTGCTATCCAAACCAATACCAATTACAATACTAATAGCGATACACCATGAATATTAATGCCAGTACTAATTCCAGTATTATTAAATGCCAATACTAAAATCTTACTTCTACTTCTGATACATACTACCACTTATTGAGTGTTAAGTATGTATCAGACGCTGTGCCAAGGACTGTGTAGGTAATAAATATCACATTTAATCCTCACAAGAGTTTTTTTGATGATAAAATATTGCTTAGTATATACTAGGCACTGTTCTAGGTGTTTTACAGTTATTTCCTTACTTAATTCTTACAAATGACCAGACAGGTCACTCCCGTGGATGAGGAAGTTGAAGATCGGAGAGGCTAAATAAGTTGCCCAAGCTAGCACTGTTAAATGTATTGCAGAACAAAGATATAAAACAGCTTTCTCTGACTCTAGATCTCATACTGTATGGTGCATCTGTGTGTTTAGCATCGCCACGAGGCTTTAATAAATTTTCCGTATGCTTTGTGCACCTATTAAGAAATTTCTAATAAAAAATTGTCTCTACAGAAACACCATTTTGTTAAAAAGGGACTTTTACCCTCAAGTTTTGCTCCACTTAAAATTATCTTTTAAATGAGGGGCACCTGGGTAGGTTCAGTCAATGAAGTGTCTGACTCTTGATTTCAGCTCAGGTCATGATTCCAGGGTCACGAGATAGAGCCCTGTGACACTCTCCACACAAGGTATGGAGCTCTCCTGAGATTCTTTCTCCCTCTCCCTCTGTCCCTCCCCAGAGCTCATACACATGTGCACAGACACACACACACACACACACACACACACACACACACACACACAGGTGGCATCTCTCTCTCTCTCAAAAAGTATCTTTTTTTAAAAAAAGATTTTATTTATTTGACAGATGGAGATCACAAGCAAGCAGAGTAGCAGGCGGGGGTGGGGGGGGAGCAGGCTCCCTGCTGAGCAGGGGCTTGATCCCAGAACCCTGAGATCATGACCTGAAACCTAAGGCAGAAGCTTAGCCCACTGAACCACCCAGGTGCCCCTCAAAAAGTATCTTATAAATCACAAATATTTTCTCTTGATTTTCCTTAATTCCACTGAACTGATTTGAATATAGGTTTCAGAAATTACTTCAAGCCTGGCTTATAGTTCATTTTCATGAACACTGAGGCTGTCTTTTATAATCTCCTATAGTTTTGAAAAAATTGCAAAACATATTGTTTGTGGTGAACACATAATCATATTTTACTTGTGTATGTCTCTTTAATAGTAGACAAAGACACCAGAACTATTTCCTTAAATTGTTCTTGTCAAGCACCACTGTATTGTAGAACTTTCTTTCACTAAATTGGATTTTGGAGAGAGCTTAGAGCTTAATGTTTATGGCGAATTTTCAGAAGAATTTGATTTTTATTATTTTTCTTAGTTTCATATTTGATTTTAGTGTTCAGAAGGATGTCCTAAATAAGGCCCTTGAGACTGAGATCTTTTATCTGCGGATTGGCCAAAATAGAATCTGTGCAGAATAAACATATAGCCAATTTCCTGGGTCTCAATCCTCCAATGAGAGATCTTCAAGGGGTTAGCTCGTAGTTCATTTTTCCTGTAATCCATGCATTGGCCTATAATTGCAACCTGATGTCATTTGTCATTGGCAGTGGAATTAACATTTTACAACACAGACCTCTGTGGAGGGCAATGACTAGAGTCAGATATCCATTATGGCTTCCACAAGGTTCTTGAACTGTGAAAGTTACTAAAATCCAGGGCTGACCCTGTCAGACATTAATCATATTACAAACCAGACCTCTCACGTGGTCTCTAATGGTGTGAAGAAATCACGAGGATTCTTTCATGATTTAAAGCAGGGTTCTTAACCTGGAATTCATAGACTCCAAGGGCATCTGTGTTTAGGACTGAGGGATCCATATACTTGATGGGAAAAAATCCACATACTTATTTTCACTGCTCTCTGACTGGAGTGTAGTGTTTCCTTCCCTTATGAATGTAGGCCGCAGACCACAATAGAATCACCTACTGATGATATCTGTGATTCTGTCTCTAATAGAAATCACAGCTATTTTCCTTTTATACTACAATTTCTACCAATGTCATAAAATATTACTTATCCTCCCCTCAATTTTAAAGTCATGGTGATTATTAGACATCTGTGACATCTCAAAATTTAATGCTTTAAAGAAGTACATATATTAGCATATCAATTTCAAAAAATAGGTTGATAACTGTTAAGGAGTGCATTTGTCGTGATGAGCACTGGGGGATGTATGGAATTGTTGACTCACTATATTGCACAACTGAAACTAATATAACACTGTATGTTAACTATACTGGAATTAAAAAAAAAACCCAACCCCCCAAAATATGTTGATAACTGTATTTCGGTGTAATTGGTTTGCAGTCCTATTAATTTAATTTCATAGACTTAAACACATTTTTCTGAAAGGGATCCACCAGACTGTCAGATGGGTGAATGGCACAACATAGGTTAAGAACCCCTGGAAGGGGGCACCTGGGTGACACTGTCAGTTAAGTGTCTTGATTTTTGATTTTGGCTTAGGTCATGATCTCAGAGTCAAGAGGTCGAATCCCCGTTGGACTCCACACTCAGTATGGAATGAGTGATTTTCTCTCTCCCTCTGTCCCTCTTACTCATGCTCTCTCTCTCTCTTTCTCAAATAAATAAACAAATCCTTAAAAAAAAAAAAAAAAGAACCCCTGAAAGGTTGGTGTGAAGGTATATTGAGTGAAGGGATCTGTTCAAAGATAGCCTTGAAACCAAATTCTCGGTGTGGAGTCCAGAGAATCTTATGAAAGAGGAAGAGAACCTCATTTTCTTTTTTGCTTTCAGCAAGGATGACTGATCCTCAGTACAACAGATCTGAGTCAGAAATCTTGGACATAGAGAAGACCAGCCAGCCAGTAGCTGGAGATGTGAGCAGGGCCCAGGTGTCAATAGCAAAATGTGCTTCTACTCACGGTCTGTCAGACATGAACCCAGGTGGACTGTGGTATTTCTCTGGACTATGTGAAGTAACCACCCATACACTTTCTGTACAAGTTTACCTATGTTGTTAAGTGCTCCCATGTCCAGATGGATGGGTAGATAATGTGTAAAACACACTGATGCAACTTAAGCCTTCATTCTAAAAGGTAGATTAAGGAGAATCTAGCTTAATGTAATATAATGTATAATGTAATAATGTAATATAGATATATTAATATAATATATAATGTAATAATGTAATATATACTGTAATATATAGTATATCTAACAGTATATATAGTATATATATAGTATACATATATAGTATATATATATAGTATATGTATACATAGATACATATAGTATATGTATATATATAGTATATGTATATATAGATACAGTATATCTATATAGTATATCTATATCTAATGTAATATATATCTAACAGTATATCCAGATGTTGGCTCTGTAACTTGGGACAACTATGATCTTGAGATAATCATTCCATTCTCTGATTGCTTATTGGTGAAAGCATTTATTTAAAAGAACATAACCTTAGAATAGAAATAATTTGGGAAAATTATGTGTATCATTTAGGATTCAGATCTGCTGCATATAATTGGAAACCCCAAATTACAGTAGCTCAAACAAGATAAATATTTATCTTCTCTCATCTAAAAAAATGTCCAGAGGTAGAAGTCCAGGAGTATCATATTTCTGTAAAGTCATTGACCCACACCCCACTTTTTTTCTTTTGCTACTTGAACCTTAGCAAGTGACATTTTTGATCCAATATGGCTGATGGACTTCTCACGATTACACCTGCATTTAAGTAGCGGGAAGGATTTGAGGAGAAAGATGTTCAGCTTGGGACACCTAAATTTGAGGTGCATGAAGACACTGAAGGGAAGATGCCAGGGCAATGGTTGGAAAATGCTGGCTCAGAGCCCAGGAGTCAACTGTGCACAGAAGGATGTGGATGAGATGGCACGGAGGAAGTGAATACCGTTAGAAGATGGCCAAGGAGAGAATCTCGGAAACATTAACAAAATTAACTGTTATTTTGTTTTTTAAATACAGAAGGATAAGAGTTCTCCCAGCTGAGTTAGCTGCTTCTTAGCGGCCTTCGAGGTCAGCAAGCCATTTGATACTTCTGCTTAAATTTCATTGACCAGAACTTAGTCGCATGGTCTCACCTAGGTTTCAGAGAGAATGGGAAATATAATCTCATAATTAGGTATATTGTTGCCTCCAACCAGACTGGGGTTCTATTATTTATTTATTTGTTCACTTATTTATTTAGAGGACAGAGTGGGGAGAGGCAGAGGGAGAGGGAGAGAGAGAACCTTAAATAAGGTCCATGATCAGGGAGGAGTTTATGGTGGGATCAGTCTCACAACCCCGAGATCATGACGGGAGCAGGAATCAAGAGTCAGACGCTTGACTGACTGAACCACCCAGGTGTCCCTGGGGTTCTCTTTCTAAAGAGAAGGGAATGGATATTCGGTAGCAGCTACGGTCCCTGCAATGGTACATACACAGGGACTTAAGGATATACATACTTCAGAGAAGAGCTCAAGAGAAAGCACTGGATTAGAGACAGATGTCCTGGGTCTTAGTCCTGCCTCTACTTTATACCCACAACACCTTAAGCAAACTTCCTAGCTTCCTTGAAGGTTCAGTTCTTTCATTTTTAATGTGGATGTGATCATTTTGTTTTCTTTCTGCTTTCCAGTTGTTGTTAACCTTCACTGAGGCAATATATGTGACTGCACATTTACAACTATAAAAGCATTCTGTGAATGCAAGGTATGTTGTACCTTCAGGATGCCTGGGGCTTATAATCAGAGAAGGGTAGGTTTAACAGATCTCCCAGTAAACCAGTCACACCTAAAACCCTGAGCCAAGGAACAATCTCATCTCTATGTTGTCTTCTCACCTCCTGATAATTGCATTTTCTAGGTTGAGGTGGAAATTGGACTATTGTATCACCAGATCATTAAGTGAAGCCAGCTACATGTACTGTAACTGTGATATGTGCAAAGAAATAAAAAACTTAATTTAACTTAAGAACTTAAAAAAATTTTAAGTTCAAGATGTGCATAGAGAGGATAATATTGTGTCTGATGAGAAATGTCTTAAATGGAAGGCTTCTTGCTGTTGAGCACAGAATCAAGTCTAGCTAAGAGAAGCAGAATGGAATGTATTGCAGAATTAAAATGGCTTACAGAATCATTGGAGGCAGGGAGCTGAAGAAAGAGGCTGATCTTCCACAGGCAACCCCAAAGCATCCAGAGAATTGCCCGGCTTCTGCTGCCGTGATTGAGAAGCCATCTGTTAAATCAGGAGTCTTGCTTGAGGCCCTCAGTCCAGAGTCACACGGCTGCAGCCTCAATCAGATCCAGCCTGATCCGCACCCCAAATGGTGGTATTTCTCACCCCACTTAATACCATTCTGAAAGCAGTTCCCACATGATGGCATCTGATTGGTGGATCCTCCATCAACCCAGACCCAAGCTTCAAAAGAGTCTAAGAAATATAGCTTTTGCCTCCCCAACCTCTGCTAGAAGTGTATTGGCATATATGTTATCCATGTTACTTGTCAGTCCACAGTATTTGTCAGAATGCCTTTTATGTGTACCTAGGAAATGGAAATTGCTAGGTCCCCAAAACACTGGCTATGTGCCTTAGAAACGAAATGATTTCAGTGCAATGTAATATAATTAGGGTAGAAGGAATTCATTTAATTCAAGTGTGTATTCAATGAAGAGGCGAAAGCATAGGAAACACTCATATACATATATAGGTAGCATGTTATTCTTGAGTTAAAACATTTGCCCCAGCATTAAACCTAAGTTAGGCATGTGGATGGTTCATTAAGAATGTTCTTTGCTCATAAATAAAAATTTCTGTTTACTTCCATTGATTAGGATTGGAATAACTTACTCATTTTAATGTATTTACACATCATGATGAAACCACAATAATTAAAGTTCAAGATGTGCATAGAGATGATCTAATGAAATTTTATTGACTAAGAGAGTTCCCAATAATTATCTTTCTGCTTGAACAGCTTAGCTAATAAAACATAAGGTATTCAAAAATAAGAATGGACTAGAGTCATAGAAACATGACCACAGTCTTTAATGAATCTAAAAATACTGTGAAAAGGAAAAAAGTATCCACTAGCATGAGAAGATAGTTTTGTTATTGTAGGTCAGAACAGCTTCTGAGAAGAGCATATTCTCGATTTGAGAATGCAAAATTTCTTCTGCAATAAAACCATGACCTGTCACTGAATGGTGAATTGGAGAAGTAGACAAAGATGGTCAGTGGATAGAAGAATTAGACTGACATTTCTTAAGACTGCTTAGGCAGGGCTTGAGGAGAAGGTAGGAGAGAAGTCTGGAGTGCGAAGGAGCAGTGAGAATATCCTCTTTTTCTAAACCTGTTTTGTTTTATTTTGAAGAATAGTTTGCAAACTTTTTGGTCTCAAAGTTCTTTTAAATTCTTAAAAATTGGGGTACCTGGGTGGTGGAGTCAGTCAAGCATCTGACTCTTGGTTTCAGCTCAGGTCATGATCTCAGGGTCCTGAGATGGAGCCCGGCATCAGGCTCGTTGCTCAGTGTAGAATCTGTTTAGAGTTTCTCTCCCTCTCCCTCTCCTCCCCTCCACCCACAGGTATGCATTCTCTCTCACTCTCTCTCTCAAATAAGTAAATCTTTTAAAAAATTCTTTAAAATTATTGAAGCCTCCAAAGAGCTTTTGTTTACATAGATTATATCTAATCAATATTTACCATATTCTGGGAGACTGGGTGGCTCATTTGGTTAAGTGTCTGCCATTGGCTCAGGTCAAGATCCCAGGGTCTGAGGATCAAGCCCTGCATCTGGCTCTTGCTCAGTAGGGAGCCTGCTTCTCCCTCTCCCTCTGCTACTCCCCCTGCTTGTGCTCTTTGGCTTGCTCTCTCTGTCACATAAATAAATAAAATCTTTAAAAAAATGGACCATATTCAAAATTAAAATTGAGTGATTTTAAACTATTTATTTACTTATTTGACAGAGAGAGAGAGAGAGAGATCACAACTAGGCAGAGAGGAAGGGGGAAGCAGGCTCCTCACTGAGCAGAGAGCCCAATGCAGGGCTTGATCCCAGGACCCTGAGATCATGACCTGAGCTGAAGGCAGAGGCTTAACCCACTGAGCCACCCAGGTGCCCTGATTTTAAACTACTTAAAACAGCAATAATACTGCTATGACATGCTAATGTGACAGTTAGTTGCAATCTAAATGCCCATCAGTGAACTTTTTGTACTCAGTTACATTAAAATCCATTGGTCTATCTTGTACTTTGAATGAATCTTTCATATGTTTTGATTTTATAGCATCATTCATCCATCATTTGGAAAATATTAGTTCACTGAATAATATAAATGTAAAAGTTGACCCAATATATCATATATATTAAAAAATTACATTTGTTAATGTTACCACTGACATCCTCAGAAAAGTCTTCAAGCATTGGGAAGCTGTCAAACTGACTGTGGTGGACATAAATTTTCCTTAACTCTAATTTTCACTTTAACCTTGAATTCTATCATTGGCAGCAAATACTGTAAGGTATTTCCCTTGAACTGACAGGTTCACTTCACTCATTTTTTTGAGAAAATGTCTACTTAATATCCAGGTCTGAGTCATCATAAATTTTCTGTCAATTGCTCTTTTATTGTTTATATTATTATTAATTAAAAACATTTTTTTAGTGAGCTCTATTCCCCATGTGGGGCTTGAACTCATGACCCTGAGATCAAGAGTCACATGCTCCACTGACTGAATAGCCAGGCACCCTTGTCAGTTGCTCTTTTAAGTAGAAATGGTTGTCTGTGAAAAGAAGAAGGGCCTTGTTCAGCCTTGAGACTTCAACAATTGTACAAATGCTTTTTCTAGAGACACTCGTTGTATACTTTGGTGAACAAAAGCTCTTTATGTGTACTTCCCAATTTATCACACAAGCTCTACCCAGGAGTTGAGATGTAAGATACTAATACTTTTTACTGTTTCAGGAAAGATACTTTTAAGGGAAAGCAGCATTAATTTTTTGATGTGAAGGCATGGTGGTGAAGAATGCCGTAACTACCCGTAAAATTACTGCACTTGGTTGCCTTTTGCTAAAGTGTCAGAAGTTTTGTTTCATGTCATCGCAAATATCAAGAGTGAGAAAGACAAATAATGCCTAGTTTTGTCATGAAAATAAATTTGATTTCATGGATTCCCTGAAATACTTCTGCAGTGGTGTTTGAATTGATGGTTTCTACGTAGGTCACATATTGGGATCTGGGGTAATTGTCCTCGATAGGGCCATTTGGGTTCACATTGAGGAAGCCATGATCTTGTGTTAGCCCAGTGCATGAAATATTGAAAAAAGCCTTAAGTTATCATCTGAATATTGCTAATATTAATCATGAATTGCTACCCAAGGAACAGCGCTCCAAAAGAAACTCATTAGCTTGGAAAAATTTTGTTAGTGTTTCCAAAGTTCTTCCTTGGTCCTCTCTCTCTCTCTCTCTTTTTAAAAAGATTTTAATTATTTGAGAGAAAGAGACAACATGATAGGGGAGAAGGTCAGAGGGAGAAGCAGACTCCCCACAGGGCTGGGAGCCCAATGCCGGACTCCATCCCAGGACTCTGAGATCATGACCTGAGACGAAAGCAGTAGCTTAAACAACTGAGCCACCCAGGCACCCCTTCCTTGGTCCTATTCTAATGGTACATACTTTTTCTGGGCTATCTCATCCGAACCCTTGGCCTTCATTCTTTTTTCTGTTTGTTTTTAAGATTTTATGTATTTATTTGCAAGAGAGAGAAGGAGTAGGGGAAGAAGCAGAGGGAGAGAGAGGTAGGAGCAGACTCCCTGCTGAGCACAGAGCCTGATGCGACTAGGGACTCAATGCCCTCTGGGATTATGACCTGAGCCAAAGGCAGATGCTTAACTGACTGTGTGACCCAGGTGCTCCATGCCCCTGACTTTCTTCTGTACACAGCTGACTCTTAGACCTGTACTTCTACCAGCTGGTACCTCTGAGCTCTGAGTGACCATTTCCAACCATTTCTCTGGCACATTCCCTCGGGCATTTTCAGGTACCTCAAATCCAAAATGTTCTGAAGTTAACATCTTTCTTCTGAAATCTATTGCTCCTTCTCTAGCTCCTCTCTTAGGTGCCCCAGCCAGAAACCTACGATTAAATCCTAGACTCTTCTTTTTCTCAGCTTCATAACTAACTGACCCATAGACCTTGTTGACTCTATTTTTGAATTATCCTGCTAACCTGCTGGTCCATTGCGAGTCTCTGGAAAATTGCTTCTGGTGTTCTAACTCTCTGACCTACTACAATCCATTTCTTCTTTTTTTTTTTTTTAAAGATTTTATTTATTTGTCAGAGAGAGAAAAATCACAAGTAGGCAGAGAGGCAGGCAGAGAGAGAGAGAGGGGAGGAAGCAGGCTCCCTGCTGAGCAGAAAGCCCGACGTGGGGCTCGATCCCAGGACCCTGGGATCATGACCCGAGCCGAAAGCAGAGGCCTCAACCCTCTGAGCCACCCAGGCGCCCCTACAATCCATTTCTTCTTATACATACTAATATTTTTGCCCCCTACAGCCAAGAATGACTATGTATCTCTTCTGCTGAAAATCTTTCTTTGGCACCTTCTAGATGAAAGTGAAAATCAACAAGGCATACAGGATCCTTTAGTATCTAATCTTGTTTCCTTCCCATCTTATTTTCCAGCATGCCCTCTGTGCTCCCAGTCACAACATTCTGCTTCTATACCTTCAAAATACCGTACTCTTGCCTACCTTGGTAATTTTGCTTATGTAGTTCTTTTGCATAGAAATTCTTTCCCTGTCATTTGTCTGGCTGTATTACACTTATTCTTCAATATTCAGCAGAAATACTCAGCAGACACGTCCGACCCTTCATTCTACGCCCTCTAGTATATTCCCACAACTCCTTGCACATAACTCTAGGATAGTGCTTGCTATGCTGTAGAGTTATCACTGATCTTTCCTGTCTTCTCCAGGACACATCTTTTAGTACAGATTTATCAAGTAACTTTCATCTCTTTCTCTGGTGCTTTTCACAGTGTTGGTTTGGAAAAAAAAAAAAACTGAACTAATTGTTCAGTTGGGTAAAATATTATTGGGTAAAATTTATTGGGTAAAATATTTTTTTAAAAAGAATAAAAATTTTCATGTCTATTGGCTCAGAGGGGAGTATTCTATATAATTCTCTATCAGCATAATTAAAGAATCATGGCAGAATAAGGCTACATTTTTTTTACAGTGTAATTTTACAGTTTTTTCTAGATGTGATTGTGTTTCAGTTGGGTTTCATCTACCTACCTCCTTTGTGGAAGCAACATTGTGCAATGGATAATAAAGGGTCCTTGAGTTGGGATGGATTCAACTGGAATATCACTTACCTTCACACACAGTTTCCTTTTTTTATGGGGATGGGACAAAGTTCTAGTATAGAGTAATTTCCAGCAGCTTGAGGTAGGCTGGTAGCTGGGGTTGGATTGGGCAAATCTTACCATTAAGCTGAATCCTAGAGAGAGCGGGGAATCTAAAAGTTGAAGAGAATCCTTTTCTTTTGCATATCTGGGAAAGCCTGTTAAATAGCACTCTCTTGGAGGTTGAGGTGTTCATGATTGCCATGAACCCAGCTTTGGGTTGATTTTCATCCCAGATTTCTCAAGTACAGCTACATAGTAGATGTTAAGAGGCAGAATTAGGAATTCCACCAGGGATTGATTGATGTTGTGGCATATTTGTGAAAGCTTCTTAGGGACTGGTGAAATAAAGAAGGTATATGCCCAGGGTGCCTAAATGTCTCCTTTCAGCTCAGGTCATGATCTCAAGCTTCTGGGATAAAGCCCCGAACTGGGCTCCCTGCTCACCTGGGATCCTGCTTCTCCCTCTCCCTCTGCTCCCCTTGTTTATACTCTCTCTTGGTCAAATAAATTAATTAAAAAAAACTCTTTAAAGTAGGTGTATATCCTGAAAGAGTATTATTAGTAAACTCTCCTAATCTTGTGTTTTCTCTTGTGCATTCTTAGAAACTCACAGAAATTATTTTTTGAGTGTGAAGAGTCTTCAATATTTCACAGCTCGATGGTTAGAATTTACTTTAGCAAGTTAGATTTATCTACTGCAGACTCCTTGAAATTAAAGTCCTCTTGTGTGAAGCAGGGGAGAATTTGGTCTCCACATACAATGTTTCTGACTTATCACCCAGAGGACTCTGGTTGTGTTGACTATGGAAATCTTTTGATATTTCAGAAAACTTCTTATCAAAATCTTTTCTTTGGCCTATTCTTTTTCCTTCCTCTCTCTTTAAAAAAAGTCTTGTTCAGGCTTTCTTTAAAGTTGAGGTCACAGGATGACTGAAATATGTTGTGTCCACACCTTTATTTAGTTGAATACACTATCTTACTCAAAGCTACATCTTTTCCATAGTAAATATTTAATTTTATTACAGTATTTTTATTTATTTATTTTATTTATTTTTAAAAATATTTTTATTTATTTATTTGACAGAGAGAGAGAGAGAGAGAGAGAGATCACAAGTAGGCAGAGAGAGAGGGGAAGCAGGCTCTCTGCCAAGCAGAGAGCCTGATAGGGGACTCGATCCCAGGACCCTGAGATCATGACCTGAGCTGAAGACAGAGACTTAACCCACTGAACCACCCAGGTGCCCCTAATTTTATTCCAGTGTTTTTAAAACAATGTTTCTCGCATTTTCAAGGATTAATGTAATTAACTCTTCAAACTTAAACAGCTTTCTATGCAACACTATGTTCATTTCTGTCTAGGTCTGGATGCAGTTATATGTACATTCTTTTACTCCTCTTTTTTTTAGGGAATCTCTGATGTATACTCATCTTATCAAATGTGTTTCCTATGGTATTTCTTTGGTTGCTATGATCACTAAATGCAGAAAAATGCTTCATCAGCCGGTACTTCTGTTAAGTCATGTTCAATATCATTTTTGTAATTTTACCAAAATACTTTTGCTTTAATTGCTAAATACAGATTTTGATTTCCTAATGCCTTTTGTTTTCTATGCGTATGAATCTGTTTGTATAATTTCTGTATATTATGTGGCTCATATAGCTATTTGAAATAGTGTGATCATAGAGTGTGATCAAACAACGTGTCAAACAATGTCACAAGAGGGAAACACATAGAACTGGAGTCTCCCTGCATTTCATAGTGTTATTGATTTAACAGTAATCTCATTAACTGTACTACTTTCCACAGCAACCACAAATGTTACTTCATATTGCTAAGCAGAGAAACTGTCCTTTGGAAATTAGTACAGATAATTTTCAGAAAGGACACAGTCATTGTGAAGTATGTTTTAGCTAGAAGCTAAAGCAAATAAAAAGCTACAAATGGACCAATGAAACAGAAAAGCATTTGCAAAATAAGTCTTATGATGCACTTAGGGAAGAGCTGTCTGACATTTCCTTTTGCTTTTATAATGGTATACTATTTGGTTGACCAGCTGGCCAGCCAGCGCCTAACGACTTCATATCCTGTTTTCCAATTATAGGACTACAAATTAATACATCTCCAGTGTTGAGCAATGACATTTCGAATCATTTAACTAACTCCTTCGCACAGGTTCCCTTCCTTTATCAGCATCATAAAAAGGAGACTGACGGCAGCATTTCTAGTCACTGAGAAGAGTGGCCTAATAAGCTGATGAGTCATGAACTCAATTCTTTTCTGTTGCCCAGCATTTCAAGCAAAGCCGAAAGGTTGAAAAAAATAAACCGTATGTTTTGTAAACAGCCAAAGAAATGTGGTGGTAGGTTAACTCTGTTATTAGAGCTAGGATGAAAAATCACTTGCTCACTGTATTTTAAAATTAAAGAAACCACTGCATAACCATGAGGGTCAAATGTATGTGATCAGGTAGATCAGTGATATGTGTTACCTGACAGATACACTGAAAATCATCCAGAGCCACAAAAATTTGAGAATTGTTTCCTCTTTGAAAATTGCCTCATGAGCAGTTTATTTTAAACCACTCTTAAAATACTACTGTAAAATACTACTGTATTTTAATAATTTAAAAAAGATGATGTTATGTTATTAAGTTAAATTTTTTGTGTTGCTACTATTGTAACATTTGATGACTGAATAGTATGAACATACTTCTGTGCTCCACAGCTGATAGGACTGGTGCAGTCTGTTGGGACTTCTGTTGTTAGGACTTTGACTGTTGGGTTGGGCATTATGGGAGAAGTAATGCATTACTTACTAAATTCTTCTTGCTGGGATGATGCTTTCGAAGGAACTCAGACTTAAGCTCCCTTTTTCTGAGATTTGAATGGTCAAAGAGGCAATCCAAAATCTCATCTCCCCTTTCCTTCCCTGTTCTAGAAGAAAGCACATTGTCAAACATTTTCCCCCCTAGGGGATAAGGTCTTATCATGACTGGCATCATATACACAAATGACATTAAATTTGGTTCTTTGATGCGTTATCTCTAAACATGGTCACATGTAGAGTCTCAGTGATACAACAGATCCTCCAACTTCAAATGTGCATCTTCTTACTGGATTACATCATGATGAATTAATATTTTTTGAATAAACCCTGCCATTATCCTGTGAATATGACACTGTTTTGTAGGGGGTGGTGTGGGCAGAGTGCTAAAAGCATTACTTTGCCAAATGTTAACATTAATTTTTGTAACCCCATTCAGGTATATCTTCCTCTTTAGTGACAAGAGGTTTAAAAAACAAAACAGGGGCACCTGGATGGCTCAGTTGGTTAAGCAACTGCCTTTGGCTCAGGTCATGATCCTCAAGTCCTGGGGCCGAGTCCACACTAGGCTCCCTGCTCAGAGGGCAGTGTGCTGCTCCCTCTGACCTCTCCCCTCTCAAGCTCCCTCTCTCTCATTCTCTCTCTCACTCTCAAATAAATACATAAAAATCTTTAAAAAAAATAGAAAAATTTTTTAAAAAGAGGCTAGAAAAACAAAAAACAAAACAAAACCAGAAAGAAAGAAAGAATGAAAAGAAAATGGCTTTTTCTTGGTCTCTGAGAGGCTTTGAGAATAAAAACAAAAAAAGATTGATGACCTAAATGATTCTTTCCCCCTAGACATAACTATGTTTTTTAGAGGAATACAGAAGGATCAAGGGAAGAGTCTTACACAGCAATTAGGGAGGAGAAGTTGGAACTAAAAACATAAAGGAAAGAAAAGAAAGAAAGAAGAGAAAGGACTAAAGATATCAGAATAAAACATTAGCTAGCCACGATTTCAAGAAGAGTTGTTCACCTTTTGATTATCCGAGAATTGTCTAGGACACACTTGAGTATTTCTTTCTCTCTTGTTTAACTTGGGAAGGTCCTCTCTCAGCAAAACACAAAGGCATTTAGTGCTTGGACCCCAAACAGTATTCTCAAGCTTAACACCAGGGAAACTATTTTCCTTCCTGTAAAGTCCTTTATCAAACATCCAAATTGTATGTTGTAAGTAGTGATACTCGTCCTCCAGGTGATCCCAATACATGATAAAAATATGCATGTTTATATTTGAATAGGGGGCAATATTTTCACCCAAAGAAATTCATTTTGGGATAGTGGTATTCAGATTATCCAGGACATAAATGAAGTTGCTCCACTGTCCTCAGAGCACAAAATAACTCTACCTGTGCATAAAACAGATGTTGCTTTGGGCCCAAATGTTAAAATAAATCATTTAAAGCTGCAACAAATTGGAAAAGGCAAGTAAGTGTGACTATGGTTGCATATAACCAGGCCAGAATGGCTTGGTTTCAGTTTGTTGAAATAGGGACAAGATTGAAAGGAAATTCGCCACTTTTTTTCAAACATAGACAAGCTTTGTTCTTTTTTGCTCTTTTTGCATTTGACCTTGAATGATTACAAGAATGGCTACAAAACCTCTAAAAATTAAAGCTCATTTTACTACAAAGGACTTTTCATGCGGTAGCTTTAATGTTGAACTTAAATTGAACTCGATTCTAGGCTGCATACTGTTATTAACTTTCTTGGTGGTTTTATGGATGTGGATTAATTTTGTATCTTAATTTCTCTTCCAATTGTAGATAGTTTCAATCTGTGGGTTATGGTATGGGAACAGAGACCATTAATAAAACCTATGGTAACATGTTTTCATAAACTTCCCTCTTTTTAAGATATGATAATATCACTGCATATTATATTGACATGGCTGAAGCATGTATTCTCTTTCCTTACACAGCTACCATTTGTTTTTTATTTGATTGTTTTTTAGATTTTATTTTATTTATTTACTTGACAGAGAGAGAGATCACAAGTAGGCAGAGAAAGAGGGGGAAGCAGGCTCCCCGTTGAGCAGAGAGCCCGACATGGGGCTCGATCCCAGGACCCTGAGATCATGACCCGAGCCGAAGGCAGAAGCTTAACCCACAGAGCCACCCAGGTGCCCCCTCACAGCTACCATTTGTTAACTGAAGTTAGATTATTTAAGTTAGTTGGCAACCCTAAGGGATTACATGAATTATATACTGGTCAAACTATCACTGAGGTGGGGAGTTGAGGCACTACTTTCAGCCCTGATTATGTATCACCAGATATGTACTGAAAAATGTGTAAATGCACAGTGTTGTTGTCCATAGAACAAAATGTATACGTAACAGCAGTGAGCAATGGCTCTTGGAAGCCAATCCCCTCTCTCTTTTTTTGTGGGGACATGTGGCTGGGACACTTAGTAGGCTTAATTAATTGAACAATTGGATATTAAAATGAAAGCAAATTAAACAGAAAGGATTTTGTTTATCTTTAGTCAAGAACATGAGCGACATTTAACTCTAGGAAGATTTGTTGGAGGGAGCAGAGCAAATTTATCGCTTAAGTGATCAAGTATATGAGGTTGTATAAGGGTTTCACATAGACCCTGCCAAGTCCAATTGGATAGTTATTGGATTGAATCTCTGCCTACTTCTGGAAAGGTCTTCAGAATTAAAGAGCGGTTTGACCAGTAGAAGAGTAAGAATACCAAGTGTCCCACAAGCTGGCAAGGAGTGACCAAGGCTCTGTGATTACCTTTACAATCTCACGGAGTTCTAGCCCAGCAGCTTCCCATAAGGTTTCAAAGCTACCAACATGTGGGTGACTTAGAGCAGTCACATCAGTCCAAGTTTATGTCTGATCTATCCCATCTATCCCATGAGATATTAATTCTTTTTTTCAATCTAGGATTTTCCTTCTAATTCTCTCAAAGCATCAGACAAATATTTAGTGATCTTCCCGACAGCTGAAAAAAAGGATACAAAAAAAAAAAATGTGTTCTGTACGGTGCCTGGGTGGTGCAGTCGCTGGAGGGCCCGACTCTTGATTTCTGGCTAGGTCATGATCTCAGGGTCGTCAGAGTGAGATCCGCCCTGTAGTTGCCTTTCTCCTTCACCCTCTCCCTCTGCCTCTTGCACCCACCCCCACCGGCTCTCCCCCATTCTCAAGTAAATAATAAATAAATAAATAAATAAATAAATAAATAAATAAATGTATCTTATACATTGATAGTGGGTGGGAGGGGGCGCTAGAGAGGAGGTCCGTGATCCTTTGCTCTGCGAGCCCTCAGTCCCGGGTGCCTTAGACTGCTCTCTATGCAATAATGCAGGTGGTGTGTGATGGCAGAAAGGGCCTGACTTTCCGGTCCGAGAGGTCTGGCTCTGCATCCTACACCACCCTCTTAACTAACCTTGTGGCATCACACATGTTGCATAACCACGGTTTCTTCCTCTGTAAAACAGGCACGGTAACGCTCGCTTGTTGTACACGTTACACGTGGTGTGTGCAACACGTCTGGTGCTCGGCAAGCTCTCAACTCTTCACACAAGTTATAACAGTTCTTTTATCTTTAATTTGATCTATTCTGTCACATGAAGAGTAAATGCCCACAAATTCTGGCCTGGGGCATTTGCCGTGTTCAGTAGAATTTCTTAGCTGTGTATAGATCACCGTCTTAAGTCTACTTTTTTTTTCTTCTTCTAAGTCGACTCTTTTTAAAACCCCAATGACAAGGCATCACAATGAAAAAAATTCTCGTTTTACCTGCAATACATTTGTTCATCTGTGGTCAAGCTCTTAGCCAAATCTTTTCTTGCAAGATTTCTTTGAAAGTCCTGAAAGAAAGAATTCATTTAGTATTTTTCACTTGATCACTTACATTTTATGTATTTTAGGAGTAAGCAACATCTGGAATTAACATTTATTTATACAGTTTATTTTTTTAAAGCCAACTGATGACTCTTGCTGGCACTTTTTTCTTTCCTTTTCTTTTTTTTTAAGATTTTATTTATTTTATTCGACGGACGGAGAGAGTACAAGCAGCAGGCAGAGAGAGAGGGAGAAGCAGGCTCCCTGCTGAGCAAGGAACCAAATGCAGGGCTGGACCCCATGACCCTGGGATCATGACCTGAACCAAAGGCAGGCGCTTAACGGACTTGAACCACCTAGGTGCCCCTGGCACTTTTTTCTGACATGACTTGGTCCAGCTGCTGGGTGATAGCCCTGGGACCAACCTCTCCCTCTCATAGCCTTCTTTGGAGGAGCTGGCCCCGCTGACCTCTGCTGGGCTCCCTTGGGTCAGGCCACTGTCTGGCCCTCTCCTGCTCTCTCTGGGCTGTCCCTTCTCCCTGGCCCACTCCAGCTGCTTCCCATTCATTTCCTGGCTTCCTCGCTTGCAGAGGGCTTGGGAATTCTTCCCAAGTGAAGCAGTGATCAGCATTCTTCACAGCTGGCAGTTTTCCTGCCAAATGGGAGTCTTCCTCTTGCCGCATCCGCACCTGTCTGCAGCTGAATGACTTCTGGATATGTCTATCCATGGTAGCCAGAGCTCAGAGCACAGGGACGAGGGCACAAGGCTGGGAGCTGAATTCCTGTCCTCAGCTGCAGGGGAGGTGACGGAGGGCACACTTCATTCAGGGAAATGGAAATCGCCCATGTCCTTCCTTCCCCACAGAGGTGCACCGGGAAGGGGAACACCCCCCCATTCCTGCTCTGCCCTGCTATTTCCTCAAATGAGAGCACTAAGAAAGGTCCGCAGAGCCTGGAATCAACTCACGAGGGTTAAATCATGGAAAACACTGGAGGTTCAGACAGGAAATAGGAGCCAAGAGGATTTTCAGATAGTCGACAAAAACCAGAATCTCCTGAACCTTCTCCTCTATGGTAAGTGGAGCTGGCCACCGCCTGATAATGATTTCGGTGCCTCTCTAGGTGTCCTCCGATGGCTTCACACAGGGCCTGGAGTTCTAGTTCCTGGCCCGACTTCCTCTTTCCAGTAAAAGCAGGGTGTGGTGCAGCATTTTCCAGAGTGTTCTGTGGAACAATAATCCCCTGAGATGCTCCTTGAGGAAAGGTTTCCATGGCTGAATAACATTGTGCAATGTTGTGGGCGCTGTAGCTTGCTTGAGAAGATTCGCTGGAGTGCATTTGTATGTCAGAGGCTCTCGGAAGTTCTGCTTTGCCCAGAGCCTCGGAAACTTACTGGACCACAACATGCTTCTTTCAAGTAACACCTAATAACAACCAGTAAAATTAATGTTCAATGGACATACCGTTCCTTCAACCCGGCAGGACACACCCACCTCAGGATCTTTGTCCTTGCTCTTCCCTCTGGCTGGAATGCTGTTTCTGTGGATGTTCACATAACTCTTCCCCCGGTCTCCTCAGATCTCTGAGGAACGGATGTTTTTCAGGACGATCCTATCTAAAGGGGCTCCTTCTTTTGCCCCCACCCGTCTTTCTGTTTATCCCTTTATCCTGCTTCATTATTTTTTTCACAGCACTTATAACTATCTGACATTACAAATTGTTTATGTTATTACATAAGAATTAATTTGTTTTCAATAAGTCTTTTGTAACCGAAATGGAAGTTCATGTTGGCAGAGACATTGCTTCTCTCTCCGACGTGTTTTCAGCTCTGGAATGGCGAAGCCGGCACTCAACCGAGAGCTGTTGGATGAACAAAACAGTGGAAAAGAGAAAGGGATCGCAAGACGGGACACCTGGCACCCATCCCTGACTCTACCCCTTTCTTTCTTGATGTGACCTGGAGCAGATCCTTTCATTGCTTAGCCCCTTGATTTTTTTTTTTTTAATATAAAACAAGGAGAAATAATACTCCTCTTGCTTCTGTTACAGGAACATGAGGAGGAACAAATGAGGGCTTGACAAGGACGATGCTTTGTCAGCTGCCAGGGGCAGCTTAGTCCCTTCAGGCTGCTGTAACAAAAACACCACTGACTGGACGGATGACTTATATCAACAACAGAAATTTATCTCTCAGAATTCTGGAGGTCAGGAAGTCCAAGGTCAGGGTGCTGACAGATCCTGGGTCAGACGAGAGCCTGCTTCCTGGTTCATAGGTGGCTTTTTTGCCGCATCCTCACGCGGCAGAAGTACAGAGGGCTGTCTCTGGGGTCCATTCTCTAAGAAAACTCATCTTGTTCACAAGGGATCCACCCTCCTGACCTAATCACCTCCCAAAGTCCCCGCCTCCAAATACCGTCACGGGGTGGGGGGGTGGGGTGGGGGGGTAGGTTTCAGCATGTGAATTTTGGAGGGACACACATATTCAGACCATAGCAGAGGCTGAGCACAGGCAGGGTGTAGTTATCAAAGGCAAAATGCAGAAAAGGAAAGGCAAGTAGCCCCCATAGTAGAGACCAGATTGTCTGGGAGTGTGAGGATAGGTCATTTGGACAGAAGGTGGGGACAGAGTAGGAAAAACCCAGAAGAGGTAGTACAGTGTAGGGAGGAAACACCCTTCAGTACAGTCCACAATCTCAGGGAACTGGGGGGCAGCCTTAAGGAAAGAAAGATGCACGGGTGAGCATTACCATGCCTCTGATACTCATCTTTTTAAACAAAGTTGATTTAATCCGTGTGAAAACTCTATGGGGTAAGCACTGTCTAGGTTTTATTTGTGAGGACACGGAGGCAGGCGGAGTGTCAATGCTATACCCATGGCCACATAGGAAGTGAGAGTCCAGATCTCCGTGCTGATCTGAGGCTGTGTGACAATGCAGTCTGGGCTCCCGCAGAGACCAGTGGGGCTACTCCTCCCCTTGATGGGATGAGGCTCTGTTAAGAGCAAGGTCAGGGTTAACCAGGGAACACCTGGCAGCCTCTTCCTCAGCTGTGTGCAGGAAAAGAGCTTAAGCTGGGGAAGAGTTTATGCCGAGATAGAGGACCACGCACGGGGGTGGCTGTAGTAGGAGGGCAAGGGAAGGAAAGAGGATGGTAGGACGTTGTTAGGATGTAGCCCCAGTTTTGACATTGTTGTTGGCGGAAATGTGCATCTGTGTTGCAAAGGAAATTGTTGAGACTGGGGAGCATGGAGACTACCGCTAGCCTTGTTTACTTGTGTTATTTTCTGTTGCTAGGGCTGATTTCTTCTCATATCTTGTTTCTCTTTATTTTTTTTAAATCACGTGTTGATATTACTGTTTGCCTTAACTAGTTATCTGTGTGTCTCCATCTGAATCCAACTAAAAATCATAAAGGACTTCAGTAACAAATCTGGGAATTGAAGCAATGGAAAGAGATCTAATTTTCTTCTCTATGTTACCAATGTTTGCCTAATGAGGATTTTAATCAACTTTGAAAAACCTTGATTTACTTGGGTGTTAAATTCATGAAAGGCAGCCCAGCAATCCAGCAGCTAGACCCAATACATGAGAGTAACCTGCGCTCAAAACACTGAGAATTTTGGCCTTAAAATAGGGGACCATGGTTAGAAATAAAATCTTGACAATTCTAGAATATTGGATAGCTGACACCTCTGGGATTACATGAGCATGATGAAAGTGATTTCTATTTCATAGAGCTCATTTTCCTTATAAAAGTTGTCTGAGTGTGAGTCTGGGTTAGGGAAGTTTTGGCTCTGTGTATAAAGTGGTAAATCTAAACAATGATCAGGGTAATTCAGCCCTAAAACCCTTTTCTTAAAATAAATTGATCAGTGATATTTAGAGGTGAGAATGGGAACGGTGACATGTTTTTTCCTCTCATGTTTTCTTTGAATCATGCTTTCAGTTTTCTCAGTTCAAGTGAAAGGACTGTGTGTGTGTGTGTGTGTGTGAGAGAGAGAGAGAGAGAGAGAGAGAGAGAGGTGGGGAGAGAGAGAGCATTCCAAACTTTGTGAAGTTTCCCTCCTAGCTCTCTCTACTCGTGTGCTCCCCGCTCTCTGTTCCAGCGTGATCGTCATGATTGTCACGATCATGGGCGCAGTGTAGACAATGACTTAGGGATGGAAATGCTGACAGCAGACTCAGCATTTGAATTCTGGCTTCGCTACTTTCTTCTGGGTTTGGTACATTTTTAACCTCTCTGTTTCTGTTTCCTCATCTGCAAACAAAGAGAATAACAGTCCTTATATCTTACAGTTGTGTTGAAATAAATTTCTAGGCCCAAGATGGGGCCACTCCTGCTCAAGGTGTCCCATCAGCAAACCCAAACTTAGAGTGCTTTTGTGTCTCTGTAAATGGTTCTGCTTGACCAAAACCAGTATATTCAGTTAGCTAGCCCCAAACCCTGGGCCAAGCCAACTCCGGGCCTTCTTACCCCAAACCAGGTTGACTATGTGGTCTGAGACAATCAGATATTTTCCTTTTCTTTTTTCTTTTCTTTTCTTTTTTTTTAAGATTTTATTTATTTATTTGACACAGAGAGAGAGAGATCACAAGCAGGCAGGGAGGCAGGCAGAGAGAGGAGGAAGCAGGCTCTCCGCAGAGCAGAGAGCCCAATGTGGGGCTCAATCCCAGGACTCTGGGATCATGACCTGAGCCAAAGGCAGAGGCTCTTACCCACTGAGCCACCCAGGTGCCCCAATCAGATATTTTCTATTTTTCTCTTTCTAGTTCTTTATTCTTCATCCTGTAAAAGTTTCTTGTCTTCTACCCTCTTTTTGCTGGCCTCAGGAGACTGTCCACTTCATGAAGTGTTAAATTCCTTGTTTCACCTAAAATTGTCCTCTTTTCATCATTTTTATAGACAGTTGTCATGAAGATTCCATGAGATAATGCATATGGAGCATCTGATACCTGGTCCACACTCAGTAAATATTTGTCAGGGTTATTTTTAACACTAACAACCTCTCCATTCTCTGTGAGGATATGCCTTTCTTGAGGAAATAAATGATTTTACTCATGTTGTGATCCTCATGATATCTTGAATACAGTAGGTGTTTAATAACTGTCTGTGTAAGGGAACAGAATCCACATGTTAATGATACTCAGAGTGTTGTGTCTAACCCTTAGGCTTCTCGAAAAGATGCCCGTCAGGAGGCAGGTTGAGTGTTTGAATGCTTCACTGCCCTAAAAGTAAACTCATGGTGTATTTCTCAATATCTTAGACATTCAAATGTCACCTTATTTTTTAAACATACACTACTTAGGTTGGATCCTACTGTTCTGTCATCTTCCCAGGGTGCCTGATTTTTACAGAGCTGGTAGGGTCCCTGGGTGCATGAAGAGACTCACGGTTGTGGAAACCAGACAACTAAAGTTCCAAGCAGCGTGGCTGGGAAAATGGTCATTTCTGTTTTGTCTGGGTTGCATTCTTGCACTTGCTTTTCCATGAGGTGGTCAAACAGAGGCAGCGAGAAAACTGATTAGGTGAGTCATCTCTATTATTAATAATAGCTTTGGAAGCCATTGTGGGCATTTGCTAAGGAGAACAGCTTCCCTCCCCTGAGAAACTGAGCCCAGCGTGCTTCAGCTGCTGCAACACCCCTCTTTGCAAGGGGCCTTGGCCCAAGAAGCAAGGCTCCCTGCCACCATCCTCCTCCTCCAGTTAGCCCCCCTCTCAGCTCCCTGCTGAAGCTGAAGGAGATGCTCACCCCTCCTGCATTGTTCTTTGGGCCCTCTGTTCCCTCTGCTCCCCAAGCTTCTCCTGGTGTCCTTTTATTCTGGGTTGGGAGGGGAGTGTGTTCTCTTTCTTTCCGTTCCTTTGCAAATGAAAGAGCTCAGTGTAAAACATTTTTGTAAGCTCTGAATAAATTCAGTCTGAATTTAAAAAAAGTAGATCATTCTCTGTCCACGTGGGACATACAATCTGTGGCCCTGACTGCAGAGATCATTTAGGTCCCGCAGATCAAACTACACAAACAGCATTTCATTGCAGAGAGATGGCAAAAATGGACCTTATTAAGAAGCACTGTGAGGATAAAACGTGATTAAAGCGAGTCAGAGGAAATTACTAGTCAGGGGTCAAGAAAGGAGAGAGGGGGGCCTGATCATAGAAATACAGGCCCAGCTGAATTAATTCTATGGGCATTTGTTTATCATAATTGAGCATGAACGTTTGAGTAACAATCACACCTCCAAATTATATGAAAATTATGCTCCTTTCAATGGCATAAAACAGTTTACATGCTCATGATCAACTTGGCCAGGCACATGTAATGATGTGAAAGCGAAGATAGCTATGTAATGTTTCCATTTTTAAAAAAGTCATTTTTTCCTTTATTTATATTTACTTGTCAATTTCAAAGGAATCAGAATTCATTATATCACATAAATAAAATATCCAAAGGCAGGAGCTCCTGCTGTTTCAGGAAGTTACCCTATATTTAGAAATTCTAGGTGACTTTCTGATAAATGTATTTCTTTTAGAAAAGCCATCCTAGGGCGCCTGGATGACTCAGTGGTTTAAAGCCTCTGCCTCACCTCAGGTCATGATCTTGGGGTCTTCGGATCGAGTCCCATATCGGGCTTTCTTCTCATCAGGGATCCTGCTTCCCCCTCTCTGCTTATAATAAATCAAATAAATAAATAAAATCTTAAAAAAAAAAAAAGAAAGAAAAGAAAGAAAAGCCATCCTCACCATCTAAACCTAAGTGGATAGAGTAGAGGCTGTTTCTAATGAAGTGCAGGAATTCCTGATGTCATCTTGTGTGTGGCAATCTCTCAAATTAAGAGAGGAGGATCAGAGAATGCAAAACCCCTCGGTATACAGAGCAACTTGAAAGAAATGTGTCAAAAGCTCACTACAAGCAGTCCCAGTTTGCAGCACGATACGATCCTATAGAAAGTGAAAAGGTCCGCTCTTCTCTGTATGTAACTTGCCCTTGGAAGCGGGGGGTGGGGGGGGAGTGGGGGGGTGGGGGGGGAGTGGGGGGGTGGGGGGGGAGTGGGGGGGTGGTGACAAACCTCACAGATCAACAGCCTCCCCTTTGAGCAAATGTGGGAAACCACTTGTTAGTTCCTCCCCTCTAAGCACCCCTCCCTGTGGCTCCACTTCGTTTTCAAACTATTTTCTTTTTGATAAAGGCTCAGAAATGCACGAACCCTCGTGAGGTCTAGTCCAACTCACAGTGGCCCCAAGATAAGAATTGGGGCGTCGTGTGCGATAAGGTGGGGGAACGTTACTTTATTGCTGGTTTGCACCAAAATTTCTCTCTGAAAGGGGGATGGATGTATTTACTTTGAAAAGGACCCTGATAGGAGCAGGGAAAGGAGAAGGGAGCCCCCGAGGGGCTAAGGGTGTGGGCGGAATGTTTCTGAGACAAAGGGAGCAACTGGGCAGGAACTTCCCAGCCCAGCAAAACGAGATCACGCTGGGCTGCCGTCACTGGGAGGGCGGAAAGCGGCTTCCCTCTGTCCCGGCGTTTCCTCTCTTCCCTCCCGCACAAATCTCAGCTAAAACGAAGGAACTGGTTTCATATTTGGTGGACGTGGTTTGTTTTGTTTTGTTTTTTTAACTTGCATCAGGGGGGCTTGTGTGCAGATCAGCAGAGTAGGAGAGAGTTAACTTGTATGGACCCAAGCAGAGAAAAACCTCTGAGAATAAGTATTTAGGAATTTATAAAAGAAACTGTAGGGAGGCCTCTAGACACAGATCTGGATGGGTTTACTGAAATCTTTGAGGGGTTAAGAGGGGGGTAAGAGAGCCTTTTATGGCATGTTGTTCCAGCTACTTTATGGGAAACCTCTACTTTGTGATACCATCTTCATTGGAAAGCTACTGTGTGTCTTAAGCTACTTCATGGGCAGGTACCTGGAAACATGATTCTATAAACACCTATCATTATCGTTGATTCTGGAGTCTCTGAACTGGCTAAACTTCAAAATGATGTTAGTTTAAGAGGCTGGCTGACGGAAAAGAACAATTCTTGCATAGAATAACAAAGGACTTTAAGATCTTAGTCTTACAATTCATAAACATCCAACACCACCAGTTTTTCCCACATCAATTCAGAATCCTTGAGAATGAGGAAAGAATTCAGAACCAGATAAATCGGATACCTAATATTCCCAAGGGATTTGTCATTAGCCAAGGTTGCTAAGGTATAGGTGAAGATAAGTCAAGATATTTGACCCTTTGCACATGATCATCATATCTGTGCTAGGATCAAATCTAGAGTACTGCTGTGTAAACCAAGAAACAAAAATATATTTGACAATGTTTTACGGTGTGTTTTAGAATTTTAGAGGTATAAAAAACTAATGGTACATCACCTAAAGAAATGATTCAATGTCATCAGATACTTCCTCCAACTGGAATGCTCTGATCCAGAATTTCAGATTGCATCACGTCCTGAGAGATGCCTTCCTTGACCACCCCTTACAAAGTTTCCCCTTACACATCACTCTGGATTTTCTTCACAACACTTACCACCACCAGAAACAATCTGTTTTTTTTTTTTTTAAACCTGCTTTTGGTCTGTCTGCCAACCATTGCAATATGAAGACCATGAAAGCAGAGAGTTGATGTTCCTTGTTCATTGCTTCTCAAACTCTAGGATTGATGCCTGGCATCTAATCAGAGCTCAGTAAATATTTGTTGGATCATCTAATGAATTTTACTCAGTCTTTAATCTATAGATTATCAGAATCCTCACAGACTACTACAAAAATAGTGTGGTTATTATTACAAAGAAATACATACTGAAGGATTCTTTAGCTGGTGTTTTGATCTAATTCCTTTTTATTATCATCTTAATCTTGGATCATGTAAATGATGATCACATTATACCCATCAGGATATTTTGTAAGAAAGAAATTCAGAATCATAGGAGCAATTTGGCAGTAACTTCCCAGTGCAGTTGGGAAGTGATACACTGGAGCTAGATCTAAAGATTCAATTAAATGATATAACAGTACAGTTCAGTTTTTATATGGAGGAATGTTTTGATGTTCAATTTTAGCTTTAGGTTAATAGCAGTATAAGATTAAATTCTTGGGTCATTAGAAGGATGACTTTACTTTTTTTAATATTAAAAAATGCAATGGTGGATGCTAGATAGCAATTCCTAGTCGCAAGATTTAGCAAGATTTAATATTACTTTTGATTTCAAAATTTGAAAATATAATTATGACTAGGGGATGTATAAATGTCTTCAAAATGAGAACAAATAACAAGAATGTTCTTTAGCTCCATGCTACGGATAATTAAAAGAAGATATATTTCAGGATAGAAATATACTATTTTGAAAGAGACTGTTTTTCTCCTTTATACCTTATTGCTTTGATTTTTTTTGAGGATCTTATTTGTTATGTGTTGTCATAGGAGTCTTGTTTAATAATGTAACTAGACTTGTTAAACATAAAAATATTAATTTTATTTTATGCATATTATTTTCTCCATCCTCATATAAGAACAATAACAGAAGCACTGCTGAATTAAACTGGATGCAGAAAAGAAATTTCCAGAAAAATTTCCAAAATTTCCTCTCTAGAATTGGTGTGTGCATACATACTACTGGCAGAGTAAAGAAAGAACTATTATCAGGTTTGTGTATGCACAAATTGTTTTGGTTTTGTTTCCAAAAAAAGGCATTTTATTTATCTGTTTTTTCCATAACAAATTACCAGAAAATTTAGTGGCTTAAAACAATGATAAACATTTATCTCTCACAGTTTCTGTGAGGACTTAGGGACCAGCTAATGTTCTGCTGGGCAATCTTTCATGAAGTTGCAGTCAAGATGTTGGCCAGGGTTACGGTCATCTGATGGTTTGACTGGGGCTAAAGAATCTGCTTCCAAGATGGCGCACTCACATGTCTGGAAACTATGTGCTGCTTGTTTACAGGAGACCTTGTTTCCTCATGATGTGTATTTCTCCATGGGGCTGTTTGAGTGCCTTCATAACGTAGTAGTTGACTTTTCCTAGAGCAAATGGTTCAAGTAAGTAATGTAGAAGTTTCTATGATTTTTATGATCTTGCCTCAGAAGTCACACAATCACCTCCCTCACATTCTACTAGTCACACAAACCAACCTTTATACAATATGGGAAGGGACTATGTGAAGGCATAAATATCAGGAGATAATAATAATTGCGGGATCATCCTGGATGCTAACTATCACAGTGAGACATAGCAAGGTTATCTTAAAATCTACCACTGTTATGAATTTTGAATTGATTATCCATGTTCACTAAACCTGCTTTGCAAATTATGGAGTAGTGATAAAAAAATGGAAATAGTATTTAACAAAAAGGCCTGATAAGTGTATAAATAATATTTCCCACCGAATATTATGAATAACATATATCATCACATTGGATAAGGCAAATAAGTAATTATTATTGAATCTGTTTCATTGAACATGGGTAATTAATTCAAAATTCGTAAGATGAAAAACATTTTGTTGGGAAATGAGATCATATCATTGAAAAGAAAAAACATGGATGAAGGGAAGGATCAGAAAAAAAAAAAAAAAAGATAGGATCAAAAGAAAGAATCCAGAGAAAGTAGTAGAAAAAGAGAAAGGAAAGGAAAGGGGAAAACAAGGATGAGAAAAGACAGAAATAATAGCAGAAGATATAGCAGACAAAGCTATAGAAATAAGTGTCAAAAGAAAAGGAAGAGGAAAGTAGAGGAAAAAGAGATGATTTGTGCAAAAGGCAGAAGAAGGAAAGGGAGAAAAGATCATGAGAATGGGAGAGAGTTTATTTTTAAAAATTATTTATTTATTTAAGAGAGAGAGTGGGGGAGGAGCAGAAAGAGAGGGAGAGAGAGTGTCTCAAGCAGACACTCCACTGAGCATGGAGCCTGACACTGGGCTTTATCTCACAGCCCTGAGATCATGAGCTGAGCTAAAATGAAGAGTCCAATACTCAACTGACTGAGCCACCCAGGTGCCCCAAGGCAAGGAGAGTTTAAAAAGGAAAAAAAAGAGATTAGCCTTCTCACTCCTTTCCTCTGCTGGTATTTTGATCCTTCACCACCTCAGGTCAGGGCCAGGGACTTGCAGCCTCTGTGTAGGTTTTCTTCCCGTTTCCCAGCTTCTCTAGAGCTTCCTTTAAGACCTGGTCCTCAGAACCGTAGTTTTAGCTTGTTGTGCAGTCTAGGTTGGCCAAGTGTTTCTGGAGAGAATACTGGAATGACCCTTTTATTTAATATTCAAGTTGCTCTTGTTAAGGACATACTATCTTGCTGGATAATATTTTTCTAAAAGTATTGAAAAATTGTCATTTATCTGAAAAAAACAAAAAACAAAAAACAACCCCCCCCCCCAAACCTAAGCAAATAATTTTCAGAGAGATTTTGGTTCTGTAGAAGTTATTACCATACTTGTATTTTTTTCCCTTTGTGTTTCTGCAGATTAGTATAGTTTATATATTTTTTTCTTTTTGGGTTTTTGAGTCAGGGTTTACTTTAATTCAGTTTCTTGATTCGATTCATGTTTCTGTGATTAAAGGAAAACTCTGGTTTAAAAAGTAGTCAGATGGCTGCTTTCTTTAGCCAAGACTTTTTTTCTTCTTTAGAAGAACATTACATAATTTGTCTTTCAATAATGTTTAACTTATTGATTTAAGGAAAGTTTGACTAAGCAATTTTCATATATTGAAATATTAAATAAGCAAATGGAGAATCTGTTTTTTAAAATATATTCTCCACGTACTTTTTAAAAAAAGATTTATGTATTTATTTTAGAGAGACTGAGGCAGAGGGTGAGACAATCTCAAGCAGTCTCCATGCCCAGCCGAGCCTGACATGGGGCTCAATCCCAGGACCCTGAGATCATGACCTGGGCCCAAATCAAGAGTCAGATGCTCAACCAACTGATCCACCCAGGGACCCCTCCCTGATGTACTTTCTGATGTACAAGTTAACTCACAAAGGTAAAGGTTTCCATGCTAATTCAAACTGTGGTGTCCTTCTTCCTTTTCCATTTCATTGATTTTGTTTGTTTGTTTGTTTGTTTGAGTCTGTGTTTGTAGGTGAATATGAGTGAGCTGAGGACAGTTAATTAACAAGCATTTATTGCCTATCCATTATATACATAATGAATCAAAAAATAGACATAACACTTAACAAAGCATCTGGGGTGAAATAAGAGAAAAAATATGTTCACGGTTCCTGGGAAACTTAGAACGTAAATAGGTAGAAACAGAGTGAAAGAACAAACTTGAGATGACATATGAAATGTGAAATTATTTAGAACATATTAAATATATCACGAATAAGAGAATACAGAGTGAATGATCAGAGCAGAACTGGGCCAGTCTTAGAAAACTATCTTCAGTTGGAGAATATCGAACCAAAATTTGAGATTGGATTTGGTCCAGGATTAATGGAAATGGGTGAGATTGATTTCCATGTGTGTGGTGGAAAGTATGGGGGCCAGGGGTAGCTTAGTGTGTAAAAGGGATTGCCAGTGAAGGTAAACATATCTCTAGTGACTTGGGAAATGATTTAAAGAAGTGAATCTGGAAAGATAAATTTAAATGCACAATCTGTGACCCAAATTTTTTTAAACGAATCCTTTCAAAATGTTACAGAAGGCTTGTTGTTTGAGAAGAACTGTGTATTTGTTCTGTATGAAACAGTTTGAAATGATGATAATGGATAACAGAGCTTAAATAAATGACAAGTAGCAAAAAATATATGATTTATTATCACATACCTAACTGATGAGTGTACAATATGAATGTCTTATTTCTCTAAGCTGACAAGTAATTGAAATAATGTGGACACTTTTGGACTCTCTGTATTGCTCAGATGTGCAGATGTACACACAGAAGTCTGCTGTGATGAGCTCTTGGAGTCTGAAGACTAGACTTCAAATCCCATTCTATTGATTAAGACTGCTCTACCTCTGGAGAAGTTGCTTAAATACATTCAAACTCAGTGTCCCAGGGGTGGCTGAGGATCAAACAAGACAATGTATGTGAAATTACCTAGCATATGTTAGGCACTCGATGTACTTTTACTTTATTGCTTTCCCTGAGAAGCAGTGGGGCTTTATGGAGAATGTTGTCAGGCTGGGGTGGGAACAGAGAAAATATTTGATTCATATTTTAAGTAAAGGGTGAAGCATGTCTTTCATATTCTTTTTAGTGGAAAGATTTAGGAAGCTCCATACATCTGTATATCACCCAGTTTTCTGGAAGCGGGTCTGGGGAAAAGAGGCCTACTTATAGCCAATCACAAGGATTGGACTTTTACGGCACAGAGCAAACATATACAAAAATAGCTTTCTTCCTCCTCATAGGACTTAGTTTATTGTAGAAAGTTTGGAAAGTCCAAAATGTGAAGCCACACATTAGCCACAAAAAATGACTTTGGTGTATTTTCTTCAATTTCTTTTATGCAACATAAACTTACATTGGAATTAGCTGTACATATCTTTTATAACCAGATGTTTCTCATCTCCACTGTATAGGAAGCATATTCTTATGCCACTACCCAGAAGAATTTTCTGAAAACATAACTTTGAATGGTTATACAGTGTATCCTGTAGTATGGCTCTAACAATAATTTATTTAATTATTTCCCTATTTTTAAGGCTGTTTAGAATATTTGCCATAACACATGTCACTGTAATGATTATCAGTATATGTAAATCTCTGATGATTTATTTGAAATAGATCCAAGAAATGGAATTATTACACCACAAAGTAGAAATACCTGTAAGCCTCTTAACTCACATTGAGAATTATCCTATGGAAAGGTACCAATTTTATGTTCCTCTTACCAGTGTATGACACCCAGCATTTCCCAGAACTCTTGCAGCGAAGCATTTCTATGAAGGCTTCCTTCACAAGTGGTTGCCATGCCCATCTGGGCTGATTAATTTCTGGAAACCTTTGTTAATGGTTATTTATTAACAATCACTGCCTTTGTATCTGAGGCTTTCCATTTCTTCTTTATCTTCATTACAATTTACATGTTTCCTTTTAAAGTGTTTTCTGAAAAACAGCAAAGCAGTCAATGTGCTAATAAAACTAAAATTGAGATTTAATTTCTTAGATAAAATTGAGGCAGGCTGACAAACTCCGACTTGTGGGAAGCCTGGATGGGTGGTTGCCTGGCAAATACTTCATGAGTCATTGTTTTTAAAACCCCTAGAGCCAGGAAGAAAGGGCCGATTAGCTGGAATGAGTTTTCATATTCCCATTTCACATATTTCTAGAAACAGTACAGTTTTTGAACATGTTAAATGGTCCAAAATTAATAAATGATGATAAAAGCAGAAGATGAGCTGCTTTAGGCAAATTTGGCCCCATGACCTAGTCATGAACTTCTTTCAAGTAGGGTGAACAGTCCTTCTATAGGAGTCCCTTATACTTTTGTATTAAATGTGTACATGCCTGCTACCACACTGGCTGGTAGAGTCCTTGAGATGGAGAATGAGTGTTTCCATCTTTATTTTGCTGCTCAGACTAAGGAACAATACCTATAATAGGATCACGTAGATGAATAATTCCCTAATGACTGGCTAGAAAAAGAATTTTTGTAGCAATGAAAGAAATCCCAAAGGAAATTATTGAAATATTTGAATATATAAAAATTTTAAATGTCTCTATACACCCCCTCTTCCATAAATGTCCAAGCTCATAAACAAACTTAGATGTCAAAACAACAAGGAGAAAATATTTTCCATAAATTTGGCAGCAAGAGATTTAATCCTTTAACATATAAAGAACTCATAAAAACCAATAAAAAATATTGAGTATAAGAGTTAAATGGGTAAAGGATATAAATACATAATTCACCAAAAATAAAATAGATGAATAAATATATTTAAGGCTATGGTTCAGTAGCCAACTTCATTTTTAATTGAAGAAATGCAGAACAAAACAGTCAGATACCATTTCTGATCATTAGATGAAAAAAATTCTTTTTCTATTTTAAAAAAAGGATAATAAGCCTGGCAAAGGCAAAGTGAATGGGAATATAATTTGGTACAACCTTTTTGGAAAGCAATTTGGGAATATGTATCAAAAACTTTAAAGATGTTCATACTTTTTGTATAAAGTCCCACTTTAATAAATTTATCCTAAGGAAACAATCCAAAATGAAAGATTTATAGTACACAATATTATTTACCTTAACAAAATAGTAGAAAAATCTAAAAATTCTATCATAAGAGTTAATCAAATAAATTTTGGTATAGCCAGACAATAGATTATTAGGCCATCTTTTAAAATGTCAATGGAAATTTTTAATAACATGGCAAAATATCTATAATTTGAAGTGAAAAGTATAGTCATTTACACATACATATATATTTACATAGAAAAATTACTAGAAAGAAATATACCAGCCTATTAACAAGAACTATTTCTGGATAGTGGAATTACATCTAATTTCTCTTTCATGCATTTATGTATTTTTGAGCTTTTTGCAACAACAATGTACTGAAAATATTACCTGAAGTTAGCACTAGTTTTTATCTTAAAGAAAGTGGGTTGTTGGGCGCCTAGGTGGCTCAGTTTTTAAGTGTCTGCTTTTGGTTCAGGTCATGATCCCAGGATGCTGGGATGGAGCCCTGCCTCAGGTTTCGTGCTCAGCGGGAAGCCTGCTTCTCCCTCTCTTGCTACCCCCCTGGAGATTCTTGCCTGATAACTGTTATTTTCCCTGAAGAAGAAGCGAGATTGTCTGCTGGGCTTCTTTGGTGAAACTTGAGAAAAGTAAGCTTTACAACCGCTGCTGACACAGAGGAAGGACCTCATGTGATACTGTTTTCAAAACCTGCTCCTTATTCTTTTCCTCTGATTAGGGATGCCAGACAGAAATCTGGGAATCATCCTTCCCATTCCTATTGATCAATAAAGTTCTCATTGTCCAACCTCCTAAGTATCTCTCAAACCAATCTCTCCATCTCCTCTACTTTTTCTTCCCTTCTTTGTTGTGATAGATTCTGAACTGGTCTATCTAGGCTCCTTTGTATTCCCACCTTTCCCAACTCAATAGGGATTTTATCATATTTCCATTTGAAATACTTCACACCTTCAGTTGCCTTTAGGATAAAAATACAAATTCTGTAACAGGATATACAAGGCACTTCTTGATCTGGTTCTTGTATTTTTTCCCCATCCTTAGTATGTCCATCCATCCATCTATCTGTGCAACTATTCCATTCCGGGCCATCCATCCTCCTATTCACAAGTACCAACAAGATGCTGGAAACTGTGTAGGCTAAGTGCTAGGGAAATAATACAAAGAAATCTAGACGTGGTGTCTGTGGAAGAGCAACTTACAGTCTGGGGGGTAAACAGATATAAATACTTGTGACACATGCTGTGTTAAGGAAGCTATGAATGCACAAAGGACTGAGTGTTAGGTCCCTGAGGCAGGGGCTGGGCAGGGAGATGGAATTGGGAAAAGTTTCCTAGAAGATATGGCCCTTGAACTGAATATTGAAAGTTGAGTAGATTTTTTTGTTCTTCAGAAAGACGTTTCAGGTAGAGGCATTACTGAGAGTAAAGGTGTGGAGGATGTGACACAGCTAGTGGAACCTGCATGTCCTTTGGTGTACCTGTAGCATAGAATGCAAGACTCTAGTGATTGTGTGTGTGTGCACATGAGCACTGGGGCAGTGGAGGAGGATGGGGAGTGAGAGAAGAGACTGGAAAAGCAGGCAGAGGTCAGATGGTGGAGTTCTAGGCTCTGTTCTGAAGGCAAAGGAAAATAACTGACAGTAACCTATGAGATTTGGGATTTAAAAAGATCTAGTTGGTGATAACATGAAGAATCGGTGGGGGTCCGACGATACTGGAGGCCGTGAGGCCATCTTGTTTAGGTTGTTGCTTAGAAGAGAGATGATGAAGTCCTCAAGGCTGAACGAAGGAAAGAAAGTGGAGTGTTTTAGAAATGCTAAGGGGATATTATGCTCTGTAGCAATGCTTCTCCAGGTATGACAGTCTGTGAACTGGTTGTGACTCGTCTGCTATGAGATAAATACAGGAATTGACCTAAGAATTTAGAAACTTTTGCATTAAGTGAAAGGCAGAATCTTTTATCTGTTAAGTCTAATAATGAAAAACCTAGACTTGTATTATTTTGTAGATCTTTGCTTTTTATTTCATTTATCTAGTAATTAGCTTTTACTGTATTTTATCCAAGTATTGGACAATATAGGCAAGCAATACAAAGTGGACCTCAGCACAGTTGGCTGAGAGGCACTCGGCTGCAGGACGTGGTGATTGAGTGAACATGGGAGTGGGCAGAGGAGGGGTGTAAGATGACCCTCGGGTCTGATGATGGCGTGATAGTTAGAGAAAGTTAAAGAATCAGCCTTTTTTTGGCAAGAAGGTAAATTCCCACTTCCTGTTATTTTGGGCTACAGTCATATAGTTTTTTAAAGATTTTATTTATTTATTTGAGAGAGAGAGATAGAGAGAGGGAACACAAGTGGGGTGGGGAGAGGCAGAGGCAGAGGGACAAGCAGGCTCCCAGGGAGCCCGACACTGGGCTTGATCCCATGACCCTGGGATCATGACCTGAGCTGAAGACAGATGCTTAATGGACTGAACCACCTAGGAGACCCCGGCTACAGTCATATTTTTAAAAATGCATTTGGGGAAAAAAATGTTATAATCTTTTATGCATCTAGGGTTTTCATGCACCATTTTCTCTATCAGTAACATTCCTTACTCCCTTCTTCACTCGACTAATACTTAATATAAAGACAAATGTTGTAAAAGCATTTATGTATCATCCGCATTGGGCTAAATGCCTTACATTCATTAATTTCATTCACTCCTTTCATTCACTCCTATTGTATTAATTTCATACAATAACCCTGTGAAGGAGGGATCTCATTTTGTAGATGAGAAGACTGAGGTTCAGAGAGGCTAAGTAACTTGCTGAAGGTCACCCAGCAGTAAACTGGGAGAGCTGGCCTTTGAACTCAAGAAATTCAATTCAAGAAAACACATGTGCATGTTGTCTAGTCAAGCCTCAGAGCAACTGATGCCTCTTCCTGGACAGCAGTCTTCCCTGCTGTCTTTACTTATTGGTGCATCTTCTGCATTTCCACAGAGTACATGAGCACATCTGTCTCTGTCATGGCACTTGTCATGCTTGATTAGAAGCATTTGTCTGTTTGCTGTTTCCCTTTCTTTCCTAAACCGTGAACTACTTGAGGGAAGGACAGACTCCTGACATCTCTGATTCTTCAATCCAGAGTGATTCTTCAACCCAGTGCTCAGTGCCCAGTGTTAAGTAGGAGTTCGGTAAATGTCTGTTGAATAAATGGAGGTGTGAGAAAACATGGGGAGATGTTAAAGGTGGCCGGAGACTAGGGAGTATGGGTTAAGTGTAAACAGGTAAATTGGGGTCACATCATGAAGATTGTTAAATTCTGGGTTTAGGAATTCGCAAATAGCTGTCCCAGAATCCTTTATTCTCTTCAACTGCATTGATATTAGACTTCTCAGTGCTTCTCAGTAACTCTATGCTGGGGACACTAACCAGTGATACGCCAGTATATGTTTAACAGCTACCTCCTCCTTCCTTGGCTCCACAAAAAGCCCCGATTTGTTGTGCTTTTCGATTTCCATGCTGTACATACTTCCATCACGGCCAATTTCAAGCTCCCGATATGAGGCTATTGAACATGAAAATGGGAAGAGACTCGCAGTATCATGCCAATATAAAATATTTTCACCACACAGTTACAACAGACACAAAGAACTTGAGGACCACAGCTAATAGTAAAATGTAGTGAAGTAATTAAGAAGGGATGAGTTTTGAGGGTTTATTATCTTTGTTTTTAATATGTCTTTAATTATAAGTTTAAATAATTTAATTTTAATAATGGCTGTGTTTAACATCTGGCTTACGAAATTCCTTAAATTTTAACAACTGGCTTCCAAGAGCTGATGTGAGCTGACACCACTGTGGCTAATCTCTTTATCTGGAGAGTCATTCAAGCCCAGCTCCTGGCCTAATCTTATTCCTAAGCAGGTCACTATAAGAAGTTCTGGATGAGGGGTGCCTGGGGGGCTCAGCCGGTTAAGCATCTGCCTTCAGCTTAGGTCATGAGCCTCGGATCCAGTGGGATCCGGCTGCCTGCTCTCCCAGAAGCCTGCTCTGGGATGAGTCTACTTCTCCCTCACTCTCTGCCCCCCCCCCCCCATCTTGTTCTCTCTCACTTGCTCTGCTCTCTCTCAAATAAATAAATTAAAAATCTTAAAAAAAAAAAAAAAGAAGTTCTGGGTGAGTAGCTTTTTGAGGCAGCATTAGTTCCCTCGTAATCTGCTCTAATCTTTGTGATCCAGTTCCTGAGAACTTAAGTTTTGATCTTGTTTTACAATAAACAACATGACCTTCAGATACCACCATCCTTGTGGAGACTGTCCAAATACTAGTTTTCCTCTGATGCCTTCTTGAGTCAAGGTTAATCAAATCACAAAAGTTATGCACTGTACAGTGTGGTGCCATTTACATGTGGACTGATTGCTTGGACTGTCTAGCTGCTACATTTTGTTCTATGGCTTACCTGCCCCAGCACTGCTTAAATATGTGCCCTGATGTTTGGGCTTGCTTTGATTTATAGTACATGGTTCTTCTGACCTGCTGATCCTCTTAATTTTGAATCTGCTTTTGGACTGAAGATTCTGTATTCCTTTGGCTTCCATAACGGACATTTGGCCTTATTCCATGATCTGATTATAAGGCTGTCTGGCTTCCTGACTTTGAACTAGCCAACCACAGCTCAAATTCAGATGCTGATAAAATAGCAATATTGAAAATGAGCTAATTTAAGCAGGTATTACTATATTTTTGTTAGCCCTATCTGTCAATAGTTCCAAAAAAAACCAGGTTGCCTTATTTGCGAACAATTCCTGGAGATCTTCTGGGAATTTTAAACGGTGCCTAAGTTAAAATAATGGAGCAAATGAATTAAACAAATGGCAGCTCTTCACTAGCTATCAGTTCAAGGAAGGTTCAGAGGAGATGGAGTGAACACCTGGGTCTTTTATAGATTGAGTTTTTCTTTGCTATAGACTGTAGGAAGGCCATATGGGATAAATCTAGGCCAAGCACTAGACGTTTCTGAAATAAAAGACACTATACTTATGCATGGTCTTATACTTCTTTGTTATTTGAACCTAATAAAATCAAGGCTCTTCATTAAGAAGGGGGCTTGGCATTTCTCTTAGTGCTCAATAGATATTAACACTAGTAACCTAATATTGATACAGAACTTATGTTAATAGATTTCAGTCTTGAATATTGTTGACTGATGTAGAGAGCAACTTGAGAAAACCACAAGGGGAAAAGCACGTTAAAAACTTGAGTTGGTTCTTCCAATGGAAAAAAAACCTAGGATTCATGCTGTTGGTCAGAGGTGAAGAATTGCCCCTGTGCCTCAGGCTTCATTGACACTTTGCCCTGTGTAGACGTGACTGGGGTAGTTCCCCAGAAAAGTTCTGTGAGCTTATCACTGAACAGAATGAATCCTTAGTAACTCCAAGATTGTTTGATTTTTCCACACTCCAAGAGAGTCGTGTTTAATGACATAGTAAAAATCTGCCCTGGGACAGGAAGTTGGTTTTCTGAAGAGTATTTTCATTCTCAGACTCTATTTGTAGAGAGAATTACCTTAAATCTTTTCTTGGAAAGGTAGGGTTAGAAACAAATATTCCAAGAAATAAATGAACAACTGAGTGACTTAGGAGAGCTTGGCATCTTATCTTTTCATCAAGGAAAGTGGTACCAAGCAGGAACAGCCAGCTTCGTGGGCCCTCGAGCCATGCCATTGCAGAGTCCTGTGCTGAGAAAGTTTCCACACTTGGCTTAACACTGTTGTCATTTTGGATTTCTTAATTTGTGAACAAGGGGCCCCGCATTTTCATTTTTCATCGCTGGGCCCTGCAAGTGATGTAGCACGTCCTAATGACAAAAGAGGTGGGATTAGGCGTTCAAAGAAGATTTTTTTTTTTTTTTCCTGCAGGAATGCCGCAGGATAACACTGCAAACATGACTTGAAAAAAAAAGTTGTAATTTTTATTTAACCAGCCAGGCAAGAATAAACTGAGAGTGCCACAAATGGTGTTATAAACACCCAAGTGTGTACAACAGCTACCATTTAGATACCCCATGCCAGGTTGGGACACATCCCCTCATCCTTCATTCCCTACTTTGCAGTTGAGGATAGGAGACACAAAAAAGATAAGAAAATCATCAATAGTCTTATAGGTAAGTAAATAGCAGAGCTTAGATTTAAACTAAGAAGTAGGGCTCCAGAATGTTTTCTATGTCATGTTTTTCCTTTTTACTAAGTGGAGCAATGACATTGATGCTAAAAGATGTTTTGCAGTATCTGTAGATATTATGCTAGTTATTATTTTTAAATTCAGAGAAAACTAATGAGCTAGGGCACTTTCAATGGCCTAAGCCAATGGGTATTTGGAAGCTAATAGCGAATTGCATCATAGAACAAAACACATTCTTTCCTTTGGGACATCAACTACTGACTACTCTATTAAGGGGAAGGTACTAAACGCATCACAGTTTAGTGTCTTGTAACTGGCATTCAGTTTTGACTCAAATATTTTTAACTACACTACTAACCTTATGTGCTAGAGGCAACATTTTCCTCCTTAGGAATTTATCCTATACTTTATTCCTTCCAGAGAATTGAGAATTTGGCTTGTACTTGCTGGATATGTTACATAATCCTATAAAGCCATTTTCAAATTAAAGATTCTTACCTCGACCTTAGTTTTTGAATTCTTTGTAGATATCAGACCATACTGGTTGGAGGACAGCCTCTAGCATCTCATGGCTAATTCTCTGGTCCTTACATTTGCATCTGTAATAAAGATAGTAGAAACAGATAGCTCTCATAGTTGCCACAAGACTAGAAAGCACTCAGCACTTGCTAGAACATAATTAACGCCCTGTAAATAGGAATAATTGTTTCATTTATGAAAACTCATATGGAATAGTACCGTAGGTGGATCTCAGGGATATAACATCTCTAAGCTTCAGTTTCTTCAGCATCAAATCAAGTTAATAACACCCATCTCACAGGGTGTTACAAGGATTAAGTAGGATAATGTGTAAGAAGTGTTTAGCACAAGGCCTGGAATATACTAAGTTCTTATTCTAAAGTATCTCCTATTATTCAATTTGAATTTTCTCTCTGTAATGTAGGTCTAGGTAATTTCCCAGTGTGATCTTGGACCTGGTATATACAACTATTTTATTTTTAATAACATTTTTTGTCTTTTCCTTCTCCATAGGTCATACTCTGTTAGGAGAATGAGATAAATGTTGGGTTTTACTGTACAGTAATACTTTTCTGTATTAATTATGCATCTTAAAAATAAAATTTGGAAAGATATGTTGGTCTTTTTCCAATGATCCTTTTATAAAGGGCTATTAAAATAACACATAAAAGAAATAATGTTCATTCATTATTCATACGTTGTAGCAGTGATTACATCAGCTCAGGCTGGCCATCGATCGGCCCTCAGAACCCTCAATTCAGCCTGAGCTCAAGGAGCAGGCAGCAGAGGGAAGGCAAACAGCACATCTCCTGTGTTTTCCAGAACTAGTTCCACCAATGAGGCCCTCCTTCTGTTCCACTCCTCCACAGGTCCCTTTCCCTCTGCCCACCAGTATGGTTGGGTCCTTTTAGACAAGAAACAAAATAATTTTTCTCTTAAACTTGTTCCTGCCTTCAAGTAATTTTTCATCTTTCCCTTTTATTTGACTGCTAACCTTCTGATTAAAATGGTCTTTACTTCCTTAACATGTCTTACTTTTCACTCCCTGTGTTCACCCTCTCTTTTATCCCTATGACTTTCTGGCAACGGTTATCTTGAAAGCAATAAGAACTTCCCAAGTCATCAAGATGTT
This sequence comes from Mustela putorius furo, assembly GCF_011764305.1. NCBI lineage: Eukaryota > Metazoa > Chordata > Mammalia > Carnivora > Mustelidae > Mustela > Mustela putorius. The sequence goes on along the minus strand of NW_025422368.1, from coordinate 43,057,229 downwards.
TGACCTTTTCTTAGTCTTCATTCTTCTTGACCTGTCTGAAACATGTGATACTGTTGAAATTCTGACAATCCCTTAGAGTCTGGGACATTGTTCATGTTTTTCTTGATATTTGTGTCTTGGTTTGTTCACAGAAAATGGGAATGATGCCCACTTTGCAGAATGTTGTGAGGATAAAATAAGATGTTATTGTTAACATATATAGCAATCAATAAGATTCACCTGATAATCTCATTTATTCCTAAGACTCTAAGTCTTACACTACATAGATGTATCTGTATATTTCTTTTGCTCTTTCTCCTGATATTCATTCTTCCTTTTGACCTCTATTTTTATCTGTAATAATAAAACCATGGGTGGTTAGAGCTGGAAGAGTTCTTAGAGAGAGCACTCTCAATTTACAGTGGAAGAAATGGTAGTGTGCAGGGTAAATTGGTTTAGGCCAAAGCTGCTGGGTGAGTGAGGATGGCTTTAGCTTCAAGTAACAGAAATCCCAATGAAACTGGCTTAAATGTGTGATCTTCCATAACAAAAAATACAAGAGTATGGCATGCTAAGGTTGATTAGTATAGCAGTTCAATGACAGCTTCAGGGGCCCAATTTTTCTCTCTCCTGGCTCTGCTATCCTCAGCTTGTTGGTCTGTTCACAGAACTACAAGCGGTTCCTACTGCCCTATTCATACCTGGCAATGTCCACTGAAAGAACAGACCATCTCTTCTGGTATAGCTCTTCTTTTTTTTTTTTTTAACTTTTTCAATTTATTTATTTTCAGAAAAACAGTATTCATTATTTTTTCACCACACCCAGTGCTCCATGCAATCCCTGCCCTCTATAATACCCACCACCTGGTACCCCAACCTCCCCCCACCCCGCCACTTCAAACCCTTCAGATTGTTTTACAGAGTCCATAGTCTCTCGTGATTCACCTCCCCTTCCAATTTACCCCAACTCCCTTCTCCTCTCTAACACCCCTTGTCCTCCATGATATTTGTTATGCTCCACAAATAAGTGAAACCATATGATAATTGACTCTCTCTGCTTGACTTATTTCACTCATGGTATAGCTCTTCTTAAGAGTGAGAGTTCATTACCCTGAATCACACAGCCGATTTTCCTTCATGCTTCATTGACCAGACTTGGGACTTGCCCCGGGAAAGGGAGATGTGATTGACTTAGACCAATCAGAATTTACCCCCTGAGGCTGAGTCCAGCCTCCTCTGAAGCACAAGGACTACCAAGTTGGGCCAATGCAGAAACTAAATCTGATTTCTTTGAGACTAGAAAGGAAGACGGCACAGTGGAAAATGAGGGTTGGGCCGGGTCCCACAGTGTCTGTCACTGTCTCCCAACCACGACTGAACTCAGGTTTCCTGATCCCTACCCAACACTCTTTCAATAATTCCTACTGCCTCTCAACCACTGGAGTCAGACTCAACATGTCCACCATCTAGCTGATCACCTTTCCACTCAGACTTGCCCCTGCCAGGGCAGGGGCATATTTTCCTATGTATTAGCCATTTTCTTCTGCAAGTGGGCTACCATTTTCTTTACTAGTTAGCCATCTTTGACTTCTTTCCCTTCTTCTTCTTCTTTTTTTTTTTTAATTTTATTTGACAGAGAAGGAGAGGCAGCTAGAGAGGGAATACAAGTGGGGAGTGGGAGAGGGAGAAGCAGGCTCCCTGCTGAGCCAGGAGCTTGATGTGGGGTTTGATCCCAGGACTCGGGATCATGACCTGAGCTGAAGGCAGATGCTTAACAACTGAGCCACTCAGGTACCCCTCCCTTCTTCTTCATAGTTCATTTTCTTTTTTTTTTTTTTTAAGATTTTATTTATTAATTTGACAGAGAGAAATCACAAGTAGACGGAGAGGCAGCCAGAGAGAGAGAGAGAGAGAGGGAAGCAGGCTCTCTGCCAAGCAGAGAGCCCGATGCGGGACTCGATCCCAGGACTCTGAGATCATGACCTGAGCCGAAGGCAGCGGCTTAACCCACTGAGCCACCCAGGCGCCCCCTTCATAGTTCATTTTCTAAATCTTATTTAATTTCTCTATTTAAAAAAATCTCATTCACTGTTTTCTTTCCATTATTACTATTAGTTCTGGGTGACATCTTTATTATATATGACTTGGATTAGTACAATAGTCTGGTAACTGATCTTTCTGATTCACTTCTCTTTCCAATTCTCATTTACTCTTCAAATCGCTGCCATATTCATCTTCCTAAAACATTCTTCTTACTTTTGAAAAAACTTCTTTAGAGGGATGCCCAATGAGACTAAGCTCTAGTAGTTTTTAAAAACTAGAATAAATTGTTATTTGAAAGTTGCCTGTAGCTTCTATTTCTAGTGTTAGAATTTACAAATTTCCTTGGGGCAGATATCCTTTAAGCTGAGAACAATCTATAGAATAGTCTCTTTTAGATAGATAGAAGGCCATCAGATACCAGTGTAGAGGAAAGCATGCAACAGAACTTTTGTTTTACATTGACAAATATTGCCTTTCTGGGAGGTTGCAAAAAAAAAAAAAAAAAAAAAAAAAAAAAAAAAAAGATGGGTGTATTTGCATAATGTGCAAGGAGCCTTCTGGGAAGTAGTGGATAAAACTCTGACACTTTCCTTTCTGAAGTTTAACATTATTAGAAAAGTATCAGATGAATTAAAATGGACTCAACTTAGGTCATTTGGCAAAGATATCAAACGGCTTTGAGGAATAACACATTATAATAAAAAGAGAATCCAGAATGATGACCAAACCCATATGAGAAGTTTAGAATGGGTTTGGAATGGAAGGCCTGGTTCTAGAATGGGCTATCTGAGCTTAGTGGGAAGGCTTTAAAAAAAATGCTGCATGCACATGTAAGTGTAAATATATACATGCTGGAAGCTGAAGTCATTGAAGGGCAAATTTAAGAGTCTAGTACTGATGTGACTTGGGGTTTCTAAAGCTGGTCTAATACTGATGGACAGCCTTCTCCACTTGAGGAATTCATACAAGGTGCTGACACCAATGAGTTAGTACTTTGTGTTCTTTGGAAGGACTGTGGGATGTTGGAGTCAGTTTTCTTGAAATCAGGCAAGAAAAAAAGATATAAAGCTATCTGGATTGGAAAGAAAGAAATAAAACTTTCTTTATTCAGAGATGACATGATCATTTACATAGTACATAGAAATTCCTATGTAATCTATGAAGGTGCTCCCAGAATTAATAAGTGACTTTAGCAAGACTGCAGAATGTGAAAACATATGCAAAAATCCATTGGACTTCAATATATAGTGCTAGCAATGAATAAGCAGACATTGAAACAAGAATGATTTAAAATAATATAAAAATATGAAATATTTGGGGATTAATTTGAGAAGAGATGTGAGTGATTGGTATATGGGAAACTATAAAATATTGCTGAGAGAAATTAAAGAAGACCAAAATAGAGAGACATAATGTGTTTACAGGTTGGAAGACTCAATATGGTGAGGAGGGCAGTTCTCTAAATTAATAGATAGATTCAGTGTAATCTCAATGAAAAGTTCATTTCAAGTCTGGGGAAAATATTTGTAAATCATATACCTGATAAAGGGCTTACATTCAGAATGTATGAAGAACCCTGGATTTTCAGGATCTTCGTATGATCAGGTATATGATATATTTTAAAATGGGCAAAGATTTGAGTAGACACTTCATCAAAAAAGCTATAAAAGTGACAAATTAAAACATTAAAAGTTATTAGTCACTGGGGAAATGCAAATGAAAACCATAATAAGATATTACTACACACCAACTTGCTGTCCAAAATTAAAAAGCAGAGACCACGCCAAGTGTTCTGGTATGGAGCAACTGACATTCTCATATAATGCTGGTAGGAATGCAAAGTGATAAACCATTTTGACAAATACCTTGACCTTTAAAAAGTACAATAGAAACCTACTATGTGACTCAGTCACTTCACTGCTAGCTATTAATGCAAGAGAATTGGAAGGCGTATGTCCACATGAAGACTTGTATATGAGTATTGGAAGTTGCTTTATTTGTAATAGCTCCAAACTAAAAACAATGTAAATGTCTATCAAAATGGTGAATGAGTAAACAAATTATGGCATATCCATAACTGGGCAAAAATAGGTCAAGTTTGAAATATTGGTTATACCTGGTGAGTCTATATTCTCCAACTGACTAACACCTCCAAACACTTGGGTCTGTCTCTTTCCTGAACAGGAATTACCTATGATGAAATGAAAACATTTTATTGTGTTTAAAAAGATATGAAAATTTTCCTAATTGTGATTATGCAATCTTCATTCACATAAGATTGGAGAATGTTTCCTTTCTATTTGGGTTGCTTAACCTCTCAATCTATTGTGAATACATTGTGTTTATCATCTTTAAAAGGCGAAAGATTTATACGATCTGAAGAGAAACCAGAGCATGTGCTTATCATCTTTAAGACATTTCTCATTACCTAAGTACCAGAAACTTTTGTTTGTGGTAGATTTGTAACTGTTCAAGGATCTCCCATATGATGTGCAGGGGTTGAGCAAAATGGCGTAAAGATACAGTTGATTATATTATAGAGAAAATATCAAAAGTCTGTTTCTGGAACATTTTTTTCTATTTTTGACCCCATGTTGAAATAATGAAACCCAGATCCTATCTAAGAAATAGGCCAATGATAAAACCTAAGAATAATTTTGTTGCGGAGTTAAAGTGAACAAGAAACTGGGCTAAAAGGAAAGCTTTATTGCAGTTTCAAATATCTGAAAAATTGGGAAATTTTATCCAGAAGGAGTTCAGGAAATTGTGTTGGATGAAAATGATGTTTTGTATTTGTTCTAATGTAAAAGCATCTATTTCCCTCACACAGAGATGGAGACGTAATGGTCTCAAATCTAATGGAAGTGCTCATTGCCAGGGGTATTGTAGTTTTGAAATGGGTTTGTTTGAGGATGCTAGGTCTAATTTCATATCATTAAACTCTGAAATTACAGAAGGCTTTCCGATGTAATCTCTGCACCTCAAAATGGCCTCATGGTGCACCACAAACCTGCTTGTGTACAAAGTCTGAAGGGCCTGTATATAAAACAGTCCACCTTTCTACAGCAACCAGCACTGTGTCTCTGTTGTTGCCCTTCTCACAGACTGCGTTTCTTGAGGTGCTCCATGTCAGAGGTCGACTTGGATACCACAGGTTTCTAAAGCTGATAATGTGGCAGTGGTGACAATGTCAGGGTTTGGATGAGACCAAATGAGAATACTAATTCCACCAGGCGTGAACTCCGTGGCCTGGATCCCATCTGTTAGCTTCCCAAGTTGAAACTTCCCCATCTGCCAAAAGGGTACCATGAATGTCAAGACTTAGCATGGTGCTTGGCACAAGAGAGTACACACTCAGCACCTGTGTGGTTAGTATTATTAGCAACCAGAAATTACCTTAGTTTTACTTCAAGTCTTAGCCTTGTGCTAAGGATAATTTCTTTTTCAAGATTTTATTTTTAAGTAATCTCCATCCCCAACATGGAGCTTGAACTCACAACCCTGAGATCAAGGGTTGCATGCTCCACCGACTGAGCCAGCCAGGTGCCCCTGTCCTAAGGTCATTTAAAAAAAAAATTATAGTGTGGAAGTGGGTGTTTTTCTCAGAAACATTTCTAGAGGAAATTTGGTGGCTGTTTATCTAGTGTTAAAAGGCCTACCCAGCCTTGTCCAAGAGATACACAATGTCCATGCCTTCAACTAGATACATAAATGGTGTTATGGAACCCCTAGATATTGTCCACTCAATTCACTGTGGGCAGGAAGAGGGTCTATTTTTAAGGGGAGGGAAGAAGACCATAAATGGCTAAAAATAAGATTCTCCTATTCTGGCTGCCATTTTCACCCTTCATTTTTCTGTCCTCCCTCCCTCCAGGGTTCCTAAAGTCCTCTTATCACCTCTGTTCACTCTCCCCTCCTCTTTCTCTTCTTTAGAAATGGTACATATTATGAAAGAGAAAATTCTTGACACCGTCCTCAGAAAGTCGTGGTGGGGGTAATGCATTTTTAATCCTGAACACCTGGTCTCCTTTTATTTGGCTGCCAGAATGAGAAGGTTTTTTGATTATTCAAAAAAGTCCTCTTGCTCACAAATGACTAAAAAGGTTAATAAATTTCAGAATCTGCCCGGTAATCCAGGGAGATAGAACTTTGCAAACACAGACTTTTCTTTTTAGATTGAATCTGACATTATGAAAAGCTACCCCTCACTTGCCACACTTGAAGTATTTATCCAGGCTTTAAACACTGAGTAGCAAGAGTGTGGCGAGGGAGCTAATATTAATTGTGGGTCAGCTCTACAGAAGGACGCTCACATACATCATCTCACGTGGGCTTCATGACAGTCCCATGGGGAATGCATCACTCTGTCCATATTTCATAGGTGAGGGCATGAGGGAGCTTCCACATGCCCTGTCAGAAAGGGACTTGCTCTAGTGCTGTTTCCTCAAATACTGGTGACCCCTTGCAGGAGTTAGTCATCTTCTCCAGCTGACCCTCTCATCCTGGTTGTGTAAAACCTTGATACAAGTGCCTCTCTGCCCACCATGCAGTGCCAATTATGGCAAGATGTGGCAAGTTCAACCACCCTGTGTGGCCAGTCTATTCTTGGGGTGTCAAGTGCAGAGGCCATCTTTCCAGGAAAGAGGGCTTTGAAATGGATATCCCCTCCCTCTGTGGTACAGACACAGCAGCTGTCTCCCTGAATCTCTTTCATGGGCTCTGTTTGCAAAGAGGCAGGTCTGCAAGTCCCTTTCTGTTGGCTGGGGTGGTGAGGTATTGTGTGGGTATGACAGTGGGTGGGAACTCTAGTTACCTCTCAACAGTGCCTCATAGGAAAGCCTGCAGAGCATGGCAGGAGTGCGGGGTGTGTTTTGGTCTTCAGTTACGATTCTGAGAAAACAAGAATGTCATTTGCACAAAGATGATCATATTTAGTTCTTATAACAAGGCTGTGGGGAAGGTTCAGTCATGGAATGATTACGGATCCAGGCGTGGGTTTGAATCAATGCTCTAATACTGTCCATGGTGAGTTCAAGCAACTTGGTATTAGTGTGACTCTCACCTTCCTGTGCCTCAGCTTCTTCTCTGTATGATTTGCCTACCCTATTGTTGTGAAAAGAAAATGAGATAACCTCCATGGTAGTAAGTGAGCTCTACATGTTTGCTGTTCCTCTCTCTGGTTTTCAGATGAGGAAACTAAAACCCAGATGGACTAGAAAACTGCATAAAATCACAGAACATCTGAGTGCTTTCAAAACCTATGCTCTTAGCTGTGACTCCATGGCAATGCCTCTTAGCCTTTTCCACATCCTGGCACACGTGGAAAATACTGACTCATATAGCCTTGGAGGGGAATGAATGGGACAACTCTAGGCTTTAGGCGATGGGTCTGGTGGGCTCTGGCCATCTCAAGCTCCTTCTGGTCAGTTGGTACTTTGCTGTATTGGAACAGATGCCAAGGATGTCAGGTAAGTCTTCCTGGAGGAAATGCTGTTTTCAGGGTAGCTTGAACAGTTAGTAAAGTTTAGAAGTGAAGCGGGGGGGCAGTGAGGTTGGATGTGAGGGACTGCTTAATTTTCTCTTCTAGAAAATAGAGATCACAATATTATCTATTTTACAGAATACTCAAAAATCGAATGAAGGAATGTATACAGAAAGGCTTTGTAAAATGTGATATCAATTTTAGCTGTTACTATTTCTAAGGAAGATGGACAAAACATCTGAAATTGTAAGAGTGATTTAGGCATAGTGGTTACGGAGATGGAACATTTCTACCAAACATTCACTCAGGGAAAGGTACAGTTTGACAGGACCTTCCTCCCTCCCCACCCTCCCTTCCTTCCTTCCTTTATTTATCTTTAATCAAATAAAAATGGACATTAGCTTCTTCCAAGATTTGCTATGAGGCTTAACCTATTTTCTTCAAGTAATTAAGTGAGTAGGGATAAGTTCAAGAGTCCTATAATCCCAAGCTAGGTGATCTCTGAAGGTCAGACTAATTTGGCTTTATCTGAGGCAATGGCAGGCCAGGCTGTCTCCGTCAGCTCTAGGCATCAGCTGCACCATCTCCTGATGGCAATGCCTGCTGGACATGGTGAACAGTGAAAGGATGAAGGTGACGGAAAGAGCATAGCAGGTGTCATGTGAATGGCTACTAGACTTATTTGTCAGCATATGGGAAATAGTCATATGCTGACATATGGAAGAATGATTAGAGGCAAAAAGTAGGAAAACATGGGTTACACATAAAACAAAAATAAATCTTGGGACATTTCCGCAAGTCTTCATTGCTATTTCAATCCTACTATTTTGTAATCTTGGGCTACTTTTACTTTGAGATCCAGGACGAGATGTTTCAACTAATTCATCTCAAAATATTACCCATTTTAAGAAGTATTTTTTTTAAAGACCTCATTTAAAATTTGCTCAACTTTGACATTTTCTTTCCTGAGTTTACTGTAAAATTCAAGTCAAGTCACTTGCACAAATGCATCAATATTTTAAAAGCTACCAATCTTGCACATAAAAAAGAAAGCTCACAGTCTTCAATAATCTTTAATGTAACATGCATTCATTATATATGAGCCCTCAAAGGAGAAACTCACGTTGTTCAGAATCCTAAGTGCTACAGAACGGTGGCTTTGGTATAGTTAAATACCACACGTTTGCTTAGTAAAACCACCAACAAATGACTTTAGCACATTAACCCTGAAAGTCAGCACGACTCTTTTGTCTCTAATAATGAGGACTAAGCAAAAGAAGAGTATTTTCTCTGATGTGACATTCTTGTGGTCATAATTTTAACAAGATACTCTCCGTGAAATTTGACTCTGATGATGTTCCTCAGGCCTTAGAGAAGCTGACTCATTCTTTGTGGGTGAACTCAAATGTCACCTCTGCTGTGAACTAGTCCCTAACACCTCAAAAAAAAATGACTTGCTCCCATGGAACTTGGTACATGCCTCTGTTATGGCACCATTATCACCCAGTGTGCTAGCTATGCTTGTGTTTGTTTACCTACCCAGTGACCAATGAACTCCTTGGGTGTAGGATGGTTTTTGGCACAGGAGGCAATTAATAGATAATTGTGGAATTAAAGAAAGTATCTAACATCACTGATATGTTTGAGATATAGATACATTTGCGCACTTGTACCAACAAACAGAAAACAAAATGTTCACGGGGCTATTGCCATCCAGACATAGAATTTTTTAAAAAGTATTTTAGGACGATGTCATCTTAAAATCTCCTTAACTGGAGAGATTCAAGAAAGGTCAACAATATTCTGAGATGAATGGCTGAATTAATGAATGAAAGAAGATTTTTCGTTAATGTGTGCTCAACTTCCACCCATGTTTAAAGCTAGAACCCAGGAGAAGCGAAGGGGTTGAGCTTGATATTTATTGAGTGACTTCTGTCTACTAGGTTCCACTGTTGGAGGTTACTGATACATGGTTCACTTTAGGTGTGACCACCCTATTGACTGAGTCTTATCAACTCCTTTTGTCAAATGGGGAAAACTTTTGTCAAATGGGAGGTTCAGCAATGTGAACACAGTCATTCCATCTGCTAAGTGGCTGAATCAGAATTTGAACCCAAATCTGAAAAGGATTCTTAGTATATGTCTCTATGTGTTTATAAAAGGGAAGATTTCAATAGTTATTAAGATAATCAGGTTAACACTTATCTTGTAGCCTACACTTTCCCCTCTTAAACAAATATCTAAGGAAAAGGTTTGGGGGAAGGGCTTGACGTGGGTCATTGGTGTGGGGGGGGGTAAGCAAGTGGACTCAGAGTCAGAAATCCGGGAGAGAGACTGCTCTGTCATGTTCTAGTTATTTAACTTCCTTGAGCCTCAGTTTCTTTAACTCAGTTTCTTTAACTAAAGAGTGGAAATGGTTGGAGGGGAATAATCATCATTTGTATATGACAGGATGTTTTAAGAATAAAATGGGAGAATGCACTAAGCAGCTAACCAAGTACCTGGTACTTGGCACTAGTGTTCAATACATTTTTATCATAATTACCCAAATGCTCTATGCTTATTGCCCAATGTCAACAGATAGTTGCTCATCTCTCTATTGAATGTTGAGTAGATGCAATCTTAGAATGAATGGAAGAGGGGCGCCTGGGTGGCTCAGTGGTTTAAGCCACTGCCTTCGGCTCAGGGTCCTGGGATCGAGTCCTGCATTGGGCTCTCTGCTCAGCAGGGAGCCTGCTTCCTCCTCTCTCTCTGCCTGCCTCTCTGCCTACTTGTGATCTCTCTCTGTCAAATAGATAAATAAAATCGTAAAAAAAAAAAAAAAGAATAAATGTAAGAGAAGCCCACTGAATGACCTTTCCCTTGTGACCTGTAGCCAAAGTGTGGGGGCTGGAATTATTTTAATTGGAGTTTGGTTCCTAGTTCTGCTTGGTTATCTTAGTAAGACAGGTCACTCTGTTTCTCTGAACACAGTTTTCTTACCTGCAGAATGGCAATCAAAACTACACCTATCTAGGCGCCTGGGTGGCTCAGTGGGTTGAGCCACTGCCTTCGGTTCAGGTCATGATCCCGGGGTCCTGGGATCGAGTCCCGCATCGGGCTCTCTGCTCGGCAGGGAGCCTGCTTCCTCCTCTCTCTCTGCCTGCCTCTCTGCCTACTTGTGATCTCTCTCTGTCAAATAAATAAATAAAATCTTTAAAACAAAAAACAAAAAACTACACCTATCTTACCAAACTCTTGCCAGGCTTATTTGCAAGTGCTAAGATAAGAAGCACATGAAAGGGCATCTAACCTGGTCTAAGAAGAGCCAGGAGAGTCTTCTTCAAGGGAGGGAAGTCCAAGTGGACACCTAACAAAGAAAAGAGCCTAGTAAATCATGATACACCTTTCTGCCAATAATAATCGCATTATCATTTTAGTAATGTAAGATCTTCCTTGGCTTAGGACAGACTTTCATCCCAATAAGCCCATCATCAGCTGAAAATGTCTTAAGCCAAAAAGCATTAAATACATCTAACCTATTGCACATCACAGTTTAGTCTAGCCTGCCTTGAATGTGCTCAGAACACTTATGTTAGCCTATGGTTGGGAAAAGTCTTCTCACCCAAGGCCTATTTTATAAGAAAATTTTGACTGTCTCATGTAATTTATGAAACACTGTCGTGAAACACGTAATGGTCGTACATTGGTCGTACAGAAGGCTTGCAAACATACCAGTTGCTCACCCTCATGATGGAGTAGCTGGCTTGGGTGCTGCCTGCTATCATGAGACCGTGTTGCACCACATATCACTTGCCTAGGAAAACATTGAAATTCAAAATTTAAAGTATAATTCCTACTAAATGCATATTGCTTTCACACCATTATAAAGTCAAAAAATCATAAGTTGACCAATGTCTATATAATTGATACCTAAATTTATTTCAGACTATGTTTCCTGTTCTACTGGTTTAGCTTTCTGACATAACCTTTGAATTTCATTAAGGTTTTAGGGGGAGGAATGCTGTGATTTTTCATCTATTTTAATTAATTAATTGATTAGTTGGTTTTTAGTGGATGACAATTATCTTCAAAATTTGGTCTATCATTTTCCTAAAGGCATTTCTGGAAGAACTCAGTATTTTGCAATGTCCTGAATCATTGGCTGTGTAATGTGAGAACTAAAAGAAATATAGACTGTGTAACTCTTGACCCAAAAGAAATATAGACTGTATAACTCTTTCTGGTTTTCATAATGAGTGGAATAAGTCCATGAACTGTGTGTATATTTGTATGTGTATGTGTGTGTGTGTGTGTGTGTGTGTGTATAAAAATGTGTATACATCTTGGATTTGATCCTGAGTTATTCCTTCGGTATAAATAGGACACTGAAAGTCACATTAACTTTTCCAGGTCATGAGGGTTTTCATTAGAATGCTGGACTATTAATAGTTACCTAGTGGTGGAGAGGAAATGATGTTCCATTCCTTCTCCTCCCCAGAGGGCTTAGCATACCAGAGATCAACAGTGATTTGCAAGTGTCTGGTTCATAGTGTGCTGGTATTGTCTGTAAAGTCAAATTTTGGATGAACATTTTTCAATGAAAAAAAAATCAACAAGGATGTCTTCATGAACATTCTGTTTCCTAAGGAAAATTATTCTACATGGAATTTACCTAGTGCACCGCATAAGAATTCTTAGCACAGAATATCCAGTACGGTGTAAAAATTTATTTCCCTCGAGTTGCTTAAATGTCATAGTGTTTGGTACAAATAAGGAAATAACTTGTGCAAATAATCTTGCCTACGTTTCTCTGCTCTGGTCTCATACATAAGAGTGCCATCTACATAGAAAAGGATAGCTTAGTTATTACCTAGTGAACACAAACAACAGAGGTTGCCACAAGAGATAATTCAGAAACCTTTATTTTGTTTTGTTATTCTGTAAAACAAGGTTATCTGCCCAAAGAATCTAGAAAATTACCTGTAATATTTCCAACTGATTTTGTCTGAATTATTTCTGTGAGACCCACTGAATAGGCCACATTGGGATGAAGTGGACTTGTTAGAATAATAAGATCTGTCACATGGCTAATATTATCAGGTTTTTACTAGACTATAAGCTGCTTGAGGGCACAGCCTGTATCATATTTCACTTTGGATCTCTCCTGGGTCTTGAAGGTAGTAGGCATTGTCTAACCAGTTATTGAATTGATTTAAATTCATTTTACTGTGAAAATCATTTCTGAGTCCCCCAAGAATCAGACAGTATTTGAAAAATATATTCCTCAATGCTCTTTTTAAATTACATCTGGTTTAGTTTCCCATTGGGATCTACATATGTATGGAAACATTAGTGTATTATTTGTGGAAATTCTGAATTTTGACAAGGAAAGCAGCATCAAAAATTGGGTAACATTTGGCAAATATGGGTAAAATTGATGCAGATGTGTCTGGCCTAGCAGAGTTTATATAAATTAAGAGTTTTTGAAAAAACAAAAACCAAAACAAACAAACCATTTTCATGGCTATAGTACATTATACATTTTGTCTTACTTTTCTATTTTGGCAGTGTTATTATATAAGCCTGAAAATCAGGTGAGGTGATGCTTGTGTGTTTGAGCATGTATGTATGTAAACAAGAGATAAATGAAATTTCATCTCAATAAGATGAGCCTGGCATAGAATGATGATAATGGCTATTCATTGAGAGTCCAACATGTATCAGGTCACCTTTATTTTTTTAAAAAAATTTAAAAAGATTTTATCAGTTGCTTTCTTATACACTAAGAATGAAAATATAGAAAGGGAAATTAGAGAATTGATTCCATTTACTCTAGCACTAAGAACCATAAGACACCTGGGAATAAACCTAACCAAAAAAGGTGAAGGATCTGTACTCTAGGAACTACAGAGAACTTATGAAAGAAATTGAAGAAGACACAAAAAGATGGAAGACCATTCCATACTCATGGGTCGGAAGATTAAACATTGTTAAAATGTCTAAACTGCCTAGAGCAATCTATACTTTCAATGCCATCCCATTCAAAATTCAACATTTTTCAAAGAGCTGGAACAAACAATCCTAAAATTTGTATGAAGCCAGAAAAGACTGCATTGCTAAGGAAATGTTGAAAAAGAAAAACAAAACTGGGGACATCATGTTGCCTGATTTCAAGCTTTCCTACAAAGCTGTGATCACCAAGATAGCATGGTCCTGGCACAAAAACAGACACATAGACCAGTGGAACAAAGTAGAGAGTCCAGAGATGAACCCTCAAATCTATGGTCAAATAATCTTCGACAAAGCAGGAAAAAATATCCAGTGAAAAAGAGACAGTCTCTTAAATAAATGGTGCTGGGAAAATTGTACAGCTATATGTAGAATAATGAAATTCTACCATTCTCTTACACCATACACAAAGATAAACTCAAAATGGATAAAAGACCTCAATGTGAGGCAGGAATCTATCAAAATCCTAGAGGAGAACATAGGCAGTAACCTCTTCAACACCGGCCACAGCAACTTCTTTCAAGACATGTCTCCAAAGGCAAAGGAAACAAAAGGGAAAATGAACTTTTGTGACTTCATCAAGATCAAAAGTTTCTGCACAACAGAAGAAACAGTCAACAAAACAAAGAGGGAACCCACGGAGTGGGAGAAGATATTCGCAAATGACACTACAGACAAAGGGCTGATATCCAAGATCTATAAAGAACTCCTCAAACTCAACACTGCAAAAACAAGTAATAACATCAAAAAATGGGCAGAAGCCATGAAGAAACACTTCTCCAAAGAAGACATACAAATGGCTAAAAGACACATGAAAACATATTCATCATCATTAGCCATCAGGGAGAACCAAATCAAAACCACATTGAAATACCACCTTACACCAGTCAGAATGGCCAAAATCAATGAGACAGTAAACAGCAAGTGTTGGAAAGGATGTGGAGAAAGGGGAACCCTCTTATACTGTTGGTGGGAATGCAAGTTGGTGCAGCCACTTTGGAAAACAGTGTGGAGATTCCTTAAGAAATTAAAAATAGAGCTTCTCCATGACCCAGCAAATGCACTACTGGGTATTTACCCCAAAGATACTGATGTAGTGAAGAGAAGGGCCATCTGTACTCCAATGTTCATAACAGCAATGGCCACAGTCGTCAAACTGGAAAGAACCAAGATGCCCTTCAACGGATGAATGGATAGAGAAGATATGGTCCATATATACAATGGAGTATTATTACGTCTCCATCAGAAAGGATGAATTCCCAACTTTTGTATCAACATGGACGGGACTGGAAGAGATTATGCTGAATGAAATAAGTCAAGCAGAAAGAATCAAGTATCATATGGTTTCACTTGCTTGTGGAGCATAAGGAATAACATGGAGGACACGGAGAGATGGAGAGGAGATGTGAGTTGCGGGAAATCGGAGGAGGAGACAAACCATGAGAGACTGGACTCTGAGAAACAAACTGAGTGTTTTGGAGGGGAGGGGGTAGGGGGATAGGTGAGCCTGGTGGTGGGTATTATGAAGGGCACATATCGCATGGAGCATTGGGTGTGGTGCTAAACAATGAATGCTGGAACACTGAAAAGAAATGAAATGGAATAAAATGGAAAAAATTTTCAAAAAAAGATTTTATTTATTTATTTGAGAGAGAGAGAGACAAAGATGGCAAGAGAGAGCACAAGCAGGGGGAGCAGCAGGCAGAGGGAGAAGGAAACTCCCCTCTGAGCATACAATCAGTGAGGGGGACAATCCAGGAGCCTGGGATCATGCCCTGAGCTGAAGGCAGACACTTAATCGACTGAGCCACCCAGGCGCCCAGTCACCTTTAAATACAATAATATATTAAATGTATAAAACAACCCTAGGAATTAACTGTTATTTCCATTTTAAGGTTAATAAACTGATGTTCAGATCTGTTTAATACCTTGCTCAAGCTCATACAGTAAGTGGCAGAGCTGAGATTCAAACCCGAAACTGACTAGGAAATTGGTCTTCTTCCCACGTATTGTGCTTAACAGAGGAGGCACCTACACATGGTGATTCTTAACAGTGTCAAAACATCTTTTTCTTTGGGAACAACCCTTGTCTGTAATTATTACCTGTAGAGTCTTTCTTTGAGGCTTACAGCTAGATTAAGGCTTTGTTGAAGGAGAGCAATAAAATAGTCCAATTGCAGCTTCTAGCACTGCCAACATTTCCTGGGAAGTCAGTAACTGGACAAAAGTGAGTCACCTTGAATAAAAGAAAAAGAGCGAAGTGAGAGGGCGTTTAATGCTTTGTCTCTTTTTAATACAACAAATTAAACAATTTGAATTCTGAATAGAAAGAAACAAGTGAGATATTATGTCATTTTTCAAACCATGTTGGATTAATATCCCAGCATTTTTCCCTTCAGGTGATGATGAACGAGCAGCCACAACGCAGAGCTGCGGTGGAAGAGGCTGAGAACGAGCCTGCCTTTTATTGGCTGGTAAGGGGGCCTAGGTAATATTTTGACTGGGGAGGAGAAGGGTGATATTAGAGGAAATTAGCTGGTTTGTCCTCAATCTCCTTTCCTATGCATACAGGAACGATAATGTTAAAATGTTAAAACTGAAAATCAATTTATCTGTCTGACTTTTTTTTGTTCAAGTGCTGCGATGCTCGGCCACCAGGAAGCCCAGGTCTGCTGAGATGGGCAACTAAACACCTAAATCCTCTTGTTGTGATATGTGCTAGGGATAGCAGTGAAGCAAGGCACTGCTCTCATGTAGCTTATAAGACATAACAATTTCATATAATGGTATGCGAGGACTTTCATTTTTTTCAAAAGATTTTATTTATTTGAGAGAGAGAGAGAGAACACAGAGGGAGAGTAAGAGGGAGAAGCAGATGCCCTGCTGAGCAGAGAGCCCGATCTGGGCTCCATGCCAGGACCCTGGGATCTTGACCTGAGCTGAAGGCAGAGGCTTAACCCACTGTGTCACCCAGGCTCCCCACGTGAGGACTTTTAAAAATATCAGAGTCAAAGAAAATTCAGCAACTCAAAGGGAGAAAAATTGCCTCCAGAAGGCCCCGGGAACTAGCCTTAGGCTGGGAGTGTTCAGGGGAACTGTGGGAAGACAAGACAATAGAGAGAAAAACTAGGGCCCCAATGCACTTTCAGCTTCTTTGTTTTTTTTTTTTTTAAAGACTTTATTTATTTATTTGACAGAGAGAGATTACAAGCAGGCAGAGAGGCAGGTAGAGAGAGAGGAGGAAGTAGGCTCCCTGCTGAGCAGAGAGCCCCATGCGGTACTCGATCCCAGAGCCCTGAGATCAGGACCTCAGCCAAAGGCAGCAGCTCAACCCACTGAGCCACCCAGGGGCCCTGCAGTTTTAGCTTCTTGAAGGTAATGGCATTGGTAGGAGATGGCTCTGCTTTTCCTGGGGCTACTCATATTGTGAAACAGGAGAGAATGCCCGGCCATTAACTCTCTGGAAACTGCTTGGTTTGATGCAAACTCTCTTTTGTTCATTGGTGACTTGAGGCAAGGGTCTATGAACTCTCGCAGCCAATCACATTCACTTTCTGTGAAGAGTCTTTTTTAATAATTAGAAAATATATATTTCATTTATTTATGTTATTGAGGTGAATGAAATTTACATGAAATTAGCCATTTCAAAGTGAAAATTTCAGCAGCATTTACTATATTCACCATGTTGTTCAACCGTCACTTCTGTTTAGTTCCATAATATTTTTGTCACCCCAAAAGGGAACTTCGTACCTATTAAGTAATTTTTGCTCATTCTCCCATTTCCCTGGCTCTGCTAACTACCAATCTTTGCTCAGCCTCTACTGTTCTTGTTATTTATTTATTTATAAAAAGATTTTATTTATTTATTTGACACAGAGAGAGAGAGAGATCACAAGTAGGCAGAGAGGCAGGCAGAGAGAAGGGGGGGAAGCAGGCTCCCCACCAAGAAGAGAGCCTGATGTAGGGCTTGATCCCCAGACCCTGAGATCATGACCTGGGCCAAAGGCAGAGGCTTAACCCACTGAGCTACCCAGGCACCCCTGTTCTGGTTATTTATTATAAATGGAATCATGAGAAACTATGGACTCTGAAAAACAATCTGAGGGGTTTGAAGAGGCGGGGGGGGGGGTGGGAGGTTGGGGTACCAGGTGGTGGGTATTATAGAGTGCATGGAGCACTGGGTGTGGTGAAAAAATAATGAATACTGTTATGCTGAAAAGAAATAAATTTAATTAAAAAAATAAATGGAATCATAATCTTTTGTGTCTGGCTTCTTTCATGTAGCATTACATTTTCCATGTTGGAGTATATATCAGTTCTTCATATCTTTTTATGGATGAATAATATTCTAGTATATGTGTATACCACATTTTATCATTATTGATTAATAGATATTGGGCTGTTTCAACCTTTTAGCTTTTGTAAATAGGGCTTCTATGAACTTGTATTGTCATAGTCCATTTGAACTGCTGAACAAAATACAGACTGGGTGGCTTATAAATATGGAAATTTATTGCTTTCAGTTGTGGAAGCTGAAAGTCTGGGATCAGGGTGTCAGCATGGTTGGGTGAAGGCCTTTTTCTGGCTCAAAGAATTCTTGTATCCTCACATGGTATAAGGGGCCAGGGGACTCTGTGGATCTCTTTTGTAACACTAATCCTATTCATGAGGGTCCCACCCTGATAACTTAATCATTTTCCAAAGGCCCCACCTGCTAACATCATAACACTGGGCATTAGGATTCCAACATGTGATTTTGGAGAGATACAAACATTCAGACCACACCATGTGTGTACCTGTGCTTGTTTGAACATCTGTTTCCAATCCTTTTGAGTATAGACCGAGGAGTAGAATTACTGGGTCATATGCTAATTCTATCTTTAACTTTTTCAGAAGCTAACAAACTATTTTTTACATGGGCTAAACGATTTTACACATCCACCAGGAATGAAAACAGTTCCAATTTCTCCACATCTTTGCCAACATTTGTTATTTTCCTTTTTTTTTTTTTTTAATTCTAGCCATCCCAATGGATACAAACTGGCACCTCATTGTGGTTTGATTTACACTTCCCTAATTAAAAGCCCTTTTTTCATGGGTTTGTAGGCTATCCACATATCTCCTTCGGAGAAATGAGAAATGTCTATTCTAGTCTTTTGCTCATGTTTTAATTGGGTTTTTTGTTGTTGTTGAGTTGGCCCCCTAAGTTTTGAGCCATGTAGTTCAGCTCCGTCCGATGTAAATCCAATCACCACAGCAGTCTTAACAGTGGGGCATGGGGAGGGGGAAGAGAAAGCAGACAGCGCAAGAGAGGTGGAACCTGGGATGTGGCTGAAAGGGTGTCCTACAGCTTTACCGTCCTTCATAACTTAGATGTCACAGTTTGTTTTCCCTGATAGCTTTGACTTAACACTTTGATGGTACCGTTTTCTGAATCCATGACCTCAGCTTCATTCTCACCACCCTTGTGTAGCTCTGCCATAAAGAGCTACCATTTTTTAGTGTATGTCACGTACATTATCTTGCTTAACCTTTACAGCCATACCAGATCGACCTTATTATCCTAATTTTACAGATTAGAAGAATTGAATCTTGGGGAGATTGAGTAACTGTTTCAAGATCATAACTAGAAGGCTGGGGTATCTGGGTGGCTCAGTTGGATAAGCCTCTAACTCTTGGTTGTGGCTCAGGTCATGGTTTTGGGGGTTGTGGGATCAAGCTTCTTGTTGGGCTCTGTGCTCACCAGGGAGTCTGCCTGAGATTCCCTGTTTCCCTCTACCCCTCCCCTCTGCTCATGCACTTGATCTCTCTATAATAAATAAATAAATCTTTAAAAAAATCACAACTAGCAGGAGACTGAATGAGTAGGAACTTGATTCTCACAAATTCATACCCTTTTCCTCTTACTCCACAGATGGTTCCTCCCTTGCATGAATTATTGTCACAGTCTCCTTGCCTATCTCCTTTTTTTTTTCAGTATTCCCTTCCTCATTCAGTCTTCCACACTGTTGACTTGATGATTTTTTCTAAAATGTAAGGCTTTTCATGCCACAGCCTTGCTGAAGGTCTTTTAATGGTTTGTTATCCTACAATATCCTCGTCTTTCAAGTCATTGTGTTTTGCTGTCCTCATTTGCACTGCACCTTGTAGTCATGTCAAACTATTCTTAATTTCTGGAATGGGTCAACCTGTTTCATAACCTTGTGCTCAAAACACAGAGTTCCTGCTGCCTGGAATGCATTAAGGACTCCCCTCCACCACAGGATTACATTATGAACTTCTCCCTATGCCATAAAAATGCACAAACATTGGCAAATAATTAGGAGAAAGAGAGGAAGCTGTCATTATTTACATATCTCATCTTGACAGCCTGGAATATCCAAGAGAATCAACTAAAAAACTAATAAGACCACTTAGTAGTCAGATACAAGATTAAAAAAAAATCAATCTCTCAATTACCAACAGTACAATTTAGAAAATGTAATGGAAAGAAGGTTCTCACTCACAGTAGCATCAAAAACTATAAAACGTTTTTGGTGGGAATGCAAACTTGTGCAGCCACTCTGGCAAACAGTATGGAGACTCCTCAAAAAGTTAAAAAAGGAAGCTATCCTATGACCTAGAAATGACACTACTAAGTATTTATGCAAAGGGTACAAAGATGCTGATTTAAAGGGGCACATGCACCCCAATGTTTATAGCAGCATTATCAACAATAGCCAAATTATGGAATAGAGCACAAATGTCCACTGGCTGATAAATGGATAAAGAAGATTATATATATATATATTCCATATATATATATATATATATGGAATATTACTCAGCCATCAAAAAGAATGAAATCTTGCCATTTGCAACAACATGGATGGAATTAGAGTATATTATGCTAAGTGACATAAGTCATGATTTCACTCATGTGTGTAATTTAAGAAACAAAACAGATGAACATATGGGAGGGGGGAAAGGAGAGGGAAACAAATCATGAGACACTCTTAACAATAAGAGAACAAACTGAGGGTTGATGGAGGGAAGGGAGATGGGCTAGATGGGTGATGGATATTAGGGAGGGCACCTGTGATGAGCACTGGGTATTGTATGTAAATAATGAACCACTGAACTCTATTTCTGAAACCAATATTGAACTTTATGTCCACTAACTAGAATTAAAAGCAAACTATATAACATAATAAAGTAAAACAAGAAATGAAAACAAACTATAAAATACCTGAAGCAACAAATACTTTAAAAAATCTTTCTGGACTATTATTGAAGGATAGAAAAATAACACCTGAATATATAGTGCAGTCCATGCTTCTGCATAGTGTCACATGGTGAGGAGCCTGAGGTCTGACCACTGGAGTCCAATTCTTTCCTAGGTCATCTCAGAACATTTGCTTCACTCCTCTAAGGTGTGGCTTTCCCTTCCTTCCTTCCTTTCTCTTTCATTCTTCCTTCCTCCCTCCCTTCCTTCCTCTCTTTTTTTAGATTTATTTATTTATTTGTGAGAGAGAGCATGAGTGGGAGGGGCAGGGAGAGAGAGAGAGAGAATCTCACGTGGACGCTAAGCTGAGTGCAGAGCTCAAGGCGGGGCTGATCCCCTGACCTGTAGATGATAACCAGAGGCAAAGCCAAGAGTCAGACGCTCAACTGATTGCACCATCCAGGTGCCCCTAAGGCGTGGCTTTCTTGTTTGTAAAATGAGAGCAATAATATTCGTTAACTCCTGTGTCAAGGATGAGAGTTGAAAAAATGAGCTGACTAAATAAAATGAGCTGTTTAGAGCACTCTACCCAGTGCCAGGCACGTAGTAAGTAATTAATAAATCACCTATTACACTAAAGATGTCAATTATCCTTAAGATAATCTATGCATTTAATGCAATTCCCATTGAGCATTTGTTTTGGTTGTGATATGTAATTTTACTGAGAGCTTTACAGGTATTGGGTTTTTTGTTTGTTTGTTTGTTTGTTTTAACTTTCTGTTTTTGGAGTCATGTGTCTTCTGAGCTGTTGTGGATGTCTCCCAGCAGAAGTATTTTGCTTTTGGTTTTGCCTTTGCTTTTGCTGCATATGACCCCATATATTTGTGTCTCTTGCTCTCTCTCATCCTATCTCCCTTTTTTCCTTTCTCCTTTCTTCTGCTCTTTTCTTCCTGCCTCGAGGTCACAAAGATACTCTTTTTGTGTTAAATCCTAGAGGTTTTATTGTTTCTCTTTCACACTTAGATCTATAATTCACCTGGAAATCATGCCAGTATTGTACTGTCTTAATGTTAAGCCTTGATACCTGGTAGAGTAAGTCTTTCTGTCTTGTTCACTCTGTTTTTGCTCAAGTCCTCTGCACAACTCAGTACTCATCTTCTATCCCTGCCTGAATGGGAACCACAGGCCTTAGACACCTATGCCTCTAATGGAGACTGAGAACCCCATTCCCCATTCTGGCTTTGCTTTCCCTCCATGTTTCTGACACTTGTGGGTTTTCCTCTCCCTCTTTTGAGCTGAGTTATGTAGTTAAAACATTATTTTGATCAGAGTTGGTTGAGAATTTCTATTGTTTAGAGTGGGAGACAGAGGCTTTGGTGCTGGCTTAGAATTCCATATTCCTGGAAGCCTCTGGCAATACTACCTGGAATCTTGAAAAAGGTCTTGAAATAAAAAATGAGGTAGATATAAATACAGAAATTATGGAAAGATGGTTAAGTCATATGATTAAATGAAAAATTGCACAACAATAGGCATAGTATAATTTAATTTATATAAGCACAATGCAAAGCAACCCTCCCTTTAAAATACTTACAGCCACACAAAACTGTTCATTGTGGTTACTCTTAACCACTATGAGTTGGGGTCGAGGGTAGATGGTAAGAGGAAACTTTCAAGGAGTTTTTCATATCATTTGGTATTTTGCAATTTGTTTATTATGTGTTTACAAGCAATACAACTTATGTTACTCTTACAATTTAATGGTCCACCATATCCCACCTCCCAGTTCAGACCCCAAACCCTTGACAGCCTTCAGAGCTTTGCTGTCTCCCCACCTGCTTGGCATCTGTGCTCCAGCCACCTGGCTGTCTCTCAATCTTTTGAGAATGCCACTCTCCTCTCTACCTGAGGGTCTTTGCATTTCCCCTTCTGTCTATAATGTTCTGGCCCCACCTCTTTGACTAGTTACCTAAAACTCATCCTTTAGGGGCTCTCAGATTTTACAACATGTCCTCAGAGCAGCCTTCCTTGAACTTCAGACCAGGTAATGTTCCCTGTTATATGCTCTCCTAACATCTGATACTTCCCACATTTTAATTACATCATTTTGAAAGTCGTTGTTACACTGCTGAACAACTGCAGTAGAACACGAGCTTTGTTCTATCAGGGACTAGGGCTGTCTCATTTGCCGATTATTCCCAGAACCTAGCAGAGCAACTTGGACATACTACACACTCAGTGAAGGAATCAACAAGTAAGTGAAGGAGACTTTGGCTGAATCTTTTGTGTAGTTTCCTTAATGGAAACTTAGGGATCTGAGGCTCCCATGTTGGGAAATGTTAATTCCTTATCTGCTCCTGCTCAGGGCTGCACGTATTTGTGCAATGCAGGTCATCTGAGCTGGTCTCTCACACTGTATCCAGAGTGCATGTTGAGAATACTATCCAAAACACGTCTCCTTGAGAATTCCCATTGTCTGTGAGTCTACTGTGAACAAAGGATGGAACTCTGGGGACTTTGATAAGAAAGGTAATTATTTCCTGGGAGTTGCCTGGGAGATTCTCCCTCTATTCCCAGGAGCCATTCCCTTTATGCTTGTTTCCAGGCTCCTGCCATCCAACATCTTCAACTTCAGTTGCTAGCTGGTCTTTTGCTGTCTCGCTGGAGTTTCGTCATTGGATAATTTCCTGTTCATGGATCCTCGGGAGATTATGCTGAAATTTTATTCGCAGCGTCATCAGGAGTGAAGCCAAATAAACTGAACTCTAGAGAATGTGCTTTTACACATAAGAACACAGCTAAGTAATTGCTATGTTGAACAGAAGAGGAAATCAGTCACTATAAAACTCATGCTGTAGGATAACTCATTTCCAAGCAAGATCATGATGGGACTCACCTAAATGGAATTAAACTTTTATGAATTTCTTTTAAAAAAGGACCCATTCAACCATCAGACTAAGAGAATCATTTCATTTTACTTAACTAAATGGTCAGAACTTCTTGATGTCCCAGTTACATAGGTGGTACATTATGCCCATGCTCATCAGAACATCATGGATGACTTCAGTTATATAAAAGTTCAGTCACGTTGAAACTCCTTGCTGAATGATTCCTAGAGGAAGAGCCCTTTTTTGCAACGAATCACCTGATTCTTTTGAATGATTTCTAAATGAGTTCAGACGTGCCATTTACTGCCGGTCAAAGGGCAATCTGCCAATGGATGTCACCCTCTAGGAAGCAGAGCCTTTCCATTCTCGGAGAAAAGCGATGGTAACTGGACTTTACATATGTTTCCTTTTTTGAGATACAGACCACAGAGTTTGTTTATGACTATCTTTAGCCCGAACAGGAAACTTGCCATGAAACGCAAACGGAGGGGCATAGAGTTAAAATGTCATCAAACTCATGAGAAATATGTTCCAAATGAGCCAGTGGCTTTAAAAGGCCCATTTTAAAACACAAGAATGTTGCAGCGCAGTTTTCAGTAGCAGGGAGGGGAATTGCTGTGCCAACCATACTCTCTGGCCTTGTGACCAGCTGCTCGTTATTTGTCAGAAGAATAGCTGGGTGGGACCACGGCTGCAGGCTCTGGCCGTGGAAAAAGTGTTCTCTGTGAGAAACTTACAAGTTTGTATAAAGGTCAAACCAGGAATGCTGATCTTTAGCAGTGCCCTAACCCTATCCTTAACCTCAGCACTAGCTTCGGTTTTTAAGCAGGATAGCTCAGATGAGTAATCCTGAGGAGACCGCATTCAAGGGTACCAAATCCTCTACTCTTACTTCCTCTGGGGGTCATGGCTGCACCAGTGGGTATCCCCATTGGTCAGAATAGGTCAGGGTAAGCTGTTGTAACAACAATGACAAAACGCTAAAATCAACCAAAAGCCTTCATTTAGAGATGGCTGGTGGAAGGTGGAAAATGTTTTCTGAGGCAGGAAGAATGTTTCTCTTTCCCTTTGACCTGGGGATGGACAATGGTTGAGATGGTGGCTGTCCCATTTCAGCTGGCTTCTGGAGTGAGAAGATGAGCAGCATAGCCCCAGCTGATCTGCAATGCAAATAAACTTTGGGATTCTAAGTGACTTAGATTTAGCAGCAAAATCTGGCTTATCCTAAGACCATATCTATGGCAGTTCTATAGATGAACAGACGGACTGTTCATATAGGTTAAACAAACGACTCTAGCCAAGGGCCAGGGAAACCAGGCAGGAGCTCTACGAACACGTCAGGCTGATTTTCATTTGTCTCTGGCAAGAGCCATGGGAGACATCAATTTTTCCATCAGCTACTGAGTCCTCAGACTGATGAGGTCATTCTGATCCCTTGTGCCCCTGGGAATAAGCCTGGTCTTTTTCAAGGAGAGTAAAGTTACTTTTTTTTCTTTGGTTTAGGATTACAGGTAGGGTAACCAACCATCCCATTTTGCCTAGGACACAGGACTATCAGTGATAAGAAACCCTTAGAATCCCAGACTTACCTGGGGTGAGTTGGTCATCCTAATTACTGAGGTGATTATCTCCTGGCAACATTCAGTAATGACATAGCATAAGCTCCCACTGCACCTTATACATCTTTTCATCATAATATTTATTACATTATGTTGTAAATGATTCAGACTGTTCAGTGTCTGTCTGCCCACAAAACCCTGAACCTGAGACCAAGGACTGTTTCTTGTCCATTTCATAGTCCCAATACCTTGTATGGTGCTTGCCCCTTCAAAAGAGCACAATAAGTATTTGTTGCATGGATGAATGGATGCTACTTCTCTGTTGTTTTTCATTCCAAAAACTGATGTGGTACGATTGGCTCTTTCTCCTTTGAGGATCAGTTCTGCCTGGAAACTAATTTAACATACAGAAAGGTAGGAGTCTTTCTGGACTGTAGCTATAAGCTGGCATAAAGTTTTCAGTGTGACCCACAGCGTAAAATTACATAAACATAGCACTGAGTTTCAGCATAAACCGATTCCTTATTAGACTGACTGAATAATTGAATCTCCTTGTTTGGCGTTTGTTTAAAGACAGAAGGTCATGGGACAAATGGTGGGTATTTGAGGCTGTGGAAACATATGTTATAAATTTGATTTAGCTGTTTCTGGTAACTGGGATTATTGTGACTGAAGACCCAGGCCTCCCAAGTCGGCCCTCCACCCTTGGGAATGCACAACAACATGCCCTCCAAAAACAGAGGCAGCAAGAAAATGTCCATGGGCAGGTCTCACGGATGGACTACACTCCAGTTAAGGACAGCAAACAGTAGACTGAGAAACTTGCTCAGGAGGATTAGATCCAGGCCCCAGCCAGCTAGATGCTTTCATAACAGGCCTGTGAGGTGTTCTGGGAAAGCATTTGGTAGTTCTTGACTCCACTTATAAACTAAACCCTCAGATATCTTTGTTTTCATTAATCACCCATAGTGAGTCTCTCCTAAGTGACTAAGCTTTTCTGAGAAGTGATTTAAATTCTATAAAAAGGGCCTGTGAAGTGGTGGATCACTGAACTTGTGTTAAAAAGGTTTAAAAAAATCTATCCTCAGTTTCATCTGTAAAATGGGTTTAATGATCTCTACCTTTCTTACTTCATAAGATAGCTTATGAGGTTAAAGGAGATTAAGTCAGTGAGAATAGTTTAATGCAGAATGAATATAAGATAATGTATATTTCCTTTATTCGTTTACCTAATTCTTCTCATCCTATAATAAATCTTACCTAAGTTTGCCCTCTGCTTTAGGACTTCCTTTCATTTATCCTAATATTTTCTTCATCACAGGAAGGGAATAAGCATTTGCTTTGTGTTTTCTTTGTGCATTCTCTTCATAATGATATTTATGGCACAGCTACCATTATCTTAATTGTACATACAAATTCTAGTTCATAGTAGTTCATATCCAAGATCATGCAGCTAGACCTTAAGTTTAAACTCAAGTGTCCCTATCTCATTGCCCACATGAAATTTCTATCACATCATACTACCTTCCAAGTTTTAAGGAGTTTCCCTCTTTTGTTTCTTTTGTATCTTTGATTTCGTATGCAAGCCCACATTGGGCTTGATTACAACATTTTGATTTTTTTTTTAAAGATTTAAAAATTTATCTTAGAGAGATACAGAGAGAGTGAGATCATGGGGGGTAGGGAGGGGCAGAGGGAGAGGGAGAGAGAAACTCAAGGAGACTCCTCACTGAGTGTGGAGCCTGACTTGGGATTAGACCTGAGCTGAAATCAAGAGTCAGATGCTCAACTGACTGTGCCACCCAGGCATCCACAACATTGTGATTTTTTAAAATTTTGATCATATTTCCTCTTCTTTCATCACACAGACTGAAATGTCCACCTTATTCTGGCAGTCCTCTCCATTTCCTGGATCTTTGTACTTGCTTTTATTTGGATGTTTCTTGAGCTATAATAGCTAAAGTTGCATGCAATATTGCAGGTGCTGGCCCTCCAGGGTTTGGTACCAGAGCAGAATAACGTTTCCAGATGTACTGCCAATGTTGACCACAATACCCAGGTTATCGTTAGCTGTATGGGCTGAAGTAGGGCAATTCCAGTGGAACATCTCTCAGCTATAGCCAGAAACCATGTGGCCAGCCATCAGGGAACATGGTGTCTCAAGACGTCTGTCTTGAGGTCTCTAATTTTTTTTTTCCTTTATTTATTCAACAAGTATTGAAAAACACCAACCCTGTGCCAATCTCTGCTCTAGTTGCTGCAGGTAGGGTAGAGTATAAAACAACCCAAGATCCTGGGGCGCCTGAGTGGCTTAGTTGGTTAAGCGGCTGCCTTCGGCTCAGGTCATGATTCCGAAATCCTGGGATCAAGCCCCTCATCGGGTTCCCGGCTCAGCAACGAGCCTGCTTCTCTCCCTCTCTCTCTCTGCCTGCTGCTTTGCTTACTTGTGCTCTCTATCTCTCTGTCAAGTAAACAAATAAAATCTTTAAAAACAAAACAAAACCAAACCCCAAGTTCCTGTTTCTATGGAGTATATTGAGTACTGTGGAGAGATAGTCAACAGATATAAATATGTACAATATGTCAGAGATTATTACAATAACTGTCTAACTGGCTTCCCTGTCTCCAGTGAGGCAGTAAGTGCTATGTAGAAAAATAAAGTTGGGTGAGAGAAATGGAGAAAGACTGGGTGGGAGGTTTGCTTTTCTGTCTACAATGGTCAGGGGACGTCTGTGATAAAGTGAGATCTGAGCAGAAACTTGAAGCAAAGGTTATCTCAGAGAAGAACATTCCAGGCAGAGAGAACAGTGAGTGCAACCATCATGGGGAAGCTACTCACCACATGTGAGGTGTGGCAGTATAGTTGGAAGTACGTCAGAGTAGATGGGACTGGGGAGATGAGGTTAGAGATAAGGTCAGAGTTTCAAGGTTAAGGAAGGGCAGATCATGTACAGTCTTGTAAGTTCTGGTAAAGGACTTGGTTTTCTTCTGCCAAAGGGAAGGGGAGGAAGCCATGGGAGAATTAAGAACAAGGAACTGGCCTGATCAGACTTAACATTTTAAGAAACTCACTCTGACTGGTCTGTGGAGAATACACTGTGGGAAAGGAATGGTGGTGGCAAGGAGACCAGTTAGACAGATCTTATAATAATCCAGGTGAGAGATGATGGTGGCTTGGGTGGTGGCTGAGGGCAATGGTGGAGTTAAGTACAAAATATTTGATCCTGGGTATGGACTGGATATGAGAGAAAGAGAAGAGTCAATGGTGACTCCAAGGTTTTTGGCTTGAGAAATTGTAAGTATTGGATGAATAGAGTTGCCTTTTATTGAGCTGAGGAATAGTGTGGGAGGCGTGTGTGTGTGTGTGTGTGTGTGTGTGTGTATGTGTGTGTGTGTGTTATGTGTGTGTGCATGTTTGCATATGGAGGCAGAGGATTTGAAATTCTATTTTGTGTATTTGAAGTCTGAGATGCTTCTAAGCAAGGACTTTTAAGTAGTCAGCTAGATATGAGTGTGATGTGTTCACAAGAGAGGTTAGAGCTGGAGTTATAAGTTTGGGATCTTAAAAGCCCTGGGGCTAAATGAACTCACCCAGGTAGATAAATAAATCGATAAGAAAGAGGTCAGAGCTCTGAACCCTGGAGCACTCCAACATACCATTTCAAGCTTGACAGATAGATGGAACCAGTAAAGAGGAGAAGTCACTTAAAAGTTGGTAGCTGTGTGGTAGCAGTTACTGTAAATGCTGGGTTTGCTTATGAGAGATCTGTTTCCAAAGTGGGAGACCACCAGGGATATTTATGCTTGTGTGTATGGCCACTACACAGGATCACTGTGAAAAGGCACACAAAAAAGGCTCCTGGTTTATCATTAAAAAACTTATAGGAGACTGGCCAGGATGGAAAATTAGGTTGAGTTAGTTTAGATTTGAAAAATTTGAGGAGAAAGCAAAGAAATCATGTAGTCCTGATAATATGAACATGTCTTTAATATGACAGAAGTAAACTCTTGATATCATGGATATACCAATCATTAGCATGTGCATATGTAAATTAACAAGATTAAATGTTAACTGTGTATTAAAAAATAATACATTCAAATAAATAATACATACATACATACATACATAAAGTTGGGCTTTGGAACTCTTTATTTCCCTCTCTGACTGCAATTGGTGTTAAGGTTTTAGGTCACCCCATAGAAAACTTGTTTAATCCATGGTGTATCTCAGGTGTGGATCTAATGGTTCAGTTTTCTTTTCCTTTCTTTCTTTTTCTTCTTCTTTTTTTTTTTTTCAAATCAATCATCTCAAGTTTTTTTTTTAACTTAATTTTATTTTTTCAGTGTTCCAAAATTCATTGTCTATGCACCACACCCAGTGCTCCATGCAATACGTGCCCTCCATAATACCCACCACCAGTTCTCACCCATCCCCCCATCTACCTCCTTTTCAAAACCCTCAGTTTGTTTCTTGGAGTCCACAGTTTCTCATGCTTCATCACCCACTCCGATTTCCCCCAATTCACTTTTCCTTTCCTTCTCCTAATGTCCTCCATGTTATTCCTTATGCTCTACAAGTAAGTGAAACCATATGATAATTGACTGTCTCTGTTTGACTTATTTCACTCAGCATAATTTCCTCCAGACCCGTCCATGTTGATACAAAAGTTGGGTATTCATCCTTTCTGATGGAGGCGTAATATTTCATTATATATATGGACCACATCTTCTTTATCCATTCATCTGTTGAAGGGCATCTTGGTTCTTTCCACAGTTTGATGACTGTGGCCATTGCTGCTATGAACATTGGAGTACAGATGGCCCTTCACTACATCAGTATCTTTGGGGTAAATATCCAGTAGTGAAATTGCTGGTTCATAGGGTAGCTCTATTTTTAATTTCTTAAGGAATCTCCACACTGTTTTCCAAAGTGGCTGCATCAATGTGCATTCCCAACCAACAGCATAAGAGGGTTCCCCTTTTGCCGCATCCTCCCCAACATTTGTTGTTTACTGTCTCATTGATTTTGGCCATTCTGACTGGTGTAAGGTGGTATTTCAATGTGGTTTTGATTTGGTTCTCCCTGATGGATACTGATGATGAATATTTTTTCATGTGTCTTTTAGCCATTTGTATGTCTTCTTTGGAGAAGTGTCTGTTCATGGCTTCTGCCCATTTTTTGATGTTATTACTTGTTTTTGCAGTGTTGAGTTTGAGGAGTTCTTTATAGATCTTGGATATCAGCCCTTTGTCTGTAGTGTCATTTGCGAATATCTTCTCCCATTCCATGGGTTGCCTCTTTGTTTTGTTGACTGTTTCTTCTGCTGTGCAGAAACTTTTGATCTTGATGAAGTCCCAAAAGTTCATTTTCCCTTTTGTTTCCTTTGCCTTTGGAGACATGTCTTGAAAGAAGTTGCTGTGGCTGGTGTTGAAGAGGTTACTGCCTATGTTCTCCTCTAGGATTTTGATAGATTCCTGCCTCACATTGAGGTCTTTTATCCATTTCGAGTTTATCTTTGTGTATGGTGTAAGAGAATGGTCAAGTATCATTCTCCTATACATAGCTGTACAATTTTCCCAGCACCATTTATTTAAGAGACTGTCTCTTTTTCACTGGATATTTTTTCCTGCTTTGTTGAAGTTTATTTGACCATAGAGTGGAGGGTCCATATCTGGTCTCTCTACTCTGTTCTACTACTGGTCTATGTGTCTGTTTTTGTGCCAGTACCATGGTATCTTGGTGATCACAGCGTAGTAAAGCTCAAAATCAGGCAACGTGATGCCCACAATTTTGTTTTTCTTTTTCAACATTTCCTTAGCAATTTGGGGTCTTTTCTGGTTCCATACAAATTTTAGAATTGTTTGTTCTAGTACTTTGAAAAATTCTGGCAGAATTTTGAATGGGATGGCATTGAAAGTATAGATTGCTCTGGGCAGTTTAGACATTTTAACAATGTTTATTCTTCCGATCCAAGAGCATGGAATACTTTTCTACTTTTTGTGTCTTCTTCAATTTCTTTTGTAAGTGTTCTGTAGTTCCTTGAGTACAGATCCTTTACCTCTTTGGTTAGGTTTATTCCCAGGTATCTTATGGTTCTTGGTGCTATAGTAAATGGAATCGATTCTCTAATTTCCCTTTCTATATTTTCATTGTTAGTGTAAAAGAAAGTAACTGAGTTCTGTGCTTTGATATTGTATCCTGCCACATTACTGAATTGTTGTATGGGTTCTAGTACTTTGGAGGTGGAGTCTTTTGGATTTTCCATATAAAGTATCATGTCATCTGCGAAGAGAGAGAGTTTGACTTGTTCTTTGCCAATTTGAATACCTTTTATTTATTTTTGCTTTCTGATTGTTGTTGCTAGGACTTCTAGTACTATGTTGAATAATAATGGTGAGAGTGGCATCCCTGTCATCTTCCTGATCTCAAAGGGGGGACTGTCAGTTTTTCCCCATAGAGAATGATATTTGCTGTGGGTTTTTCATAGATAGATTTTATGAAGTTGAGGAATGTTCCCTCTATCCCTATATTTTGAAGAGCTTTAATCAGGAACAGATGCTGCATTTTGTTAAATGCTTCTTCTACATCAATTGAGAGGACCATGTGGTTCTTCTCTCTTCTCTTAATGATTTGTTCTATCACATTGATTGATTTGCGAATGTTGAGCCACCCTTGCATACCATGGATAAATCCCACTGGGTCATAGTGGATAATCTTTTTAACGTAGTTGGATCCTATTGGCCATGATCTTGTTGAGAATCTTGGCATCCATATTCATCAGGAATATTGGTCTGAAATTCTCCTTTTTGTTGGGGTCTCTGGTTTGGGGATCAGGGTAATGCTGGCTTCATAGGAAGAGACTGGAAGTTTTCCTTCTGTTTCTACTTTTTGAAATAGCTTCAGGAGAATAGGTATTATTTCAGGGCACCTGGATGGCTCAGTGGGTTAAAGCCTCTGCCTTCGGCTCAGGTCATGATCTCAGGGTCCTGGGATCAAGTCCTGCATCGGGCTCTCCGCTCAGCAGGGAGCCTGCTTCCACCTCTCTCTCTATCTGCCTGCCTCTCTACTTGTGATCTCTGCCTGTCAAATAAATAAATAAAATCTTAAAAAAAAAAGAATAGGTATTATTTCTTCTTTGAATGTTTAGTAGAATTCCCCAGGGAATCTGTCAGGTCCTGGGCTCTTGTTTGTTTGTTTTTTTCTTTTTAAATCATAATAATTTATTTTTTATTAACATATAATGTACTATTAGCCCCAGGGGTACAGGTCTGTGAATCTCCAGGTTTACACACTTCATGGCACTCACCATAGCACATACCTTCCCCAATGTCCATAACCCAACCACCCTCTCCCTTCCCTATGGTCCCCCCCAACCCTCAGTTTGTTTTGAGAGATTAAGAGTCTCTTACGGTTTGGGCTCTTGTTTTTTGGGAGGTTTTTGATAACTGCTTCAATTTCATTACTAGATATTGGACGATTCAGGTTTTTAATTTCTTCCTGTTTCAGTCTTGGAAGTTTATAGGTTTCCAGGAATGCATCCATTTCTTCTAGGTTGCTTAACCTATTGGCATATAACTATTGATAATAATTTCTGATGATTGTTTCTATTCTCCCTTTTCATTCATAATTTTATTAATTTGGGTCCTCCCTCTTTTCTTTTGGGTTAGTTTGGCCAGTGGAGTATTGATCTTAATGATTTTTTCAAAGAACCAGTTTCTAGTTTTGTTGATGTGTTCTACTGTATCTCTAGTTTCTAACTCATTGATTTCTGCTCTAATCTTGATTATTTCTCTTCTTGTGCATGGGGTTGGCTTAACTAGTTGTTGATTTTCCAGTTCTTTAAGGTATAAAGAGAGTTGGTGTATTTGGGATTTTTCAAATTTTTTGTTGTTGTTGTTTATGTGTTTTTGTTTGTTTGTTTGTTTTTTCAGTGTAACAATATTCATTGTTTTTGCATCACACCCTGTGCCCTCTCCAATACCCACCACCTGGTTCCCCCAACCTCCCAACCCCCGCCCCTTCAAAACCCTCAGATTGTTTTTCAGAGTCCATAGTCTCTCATGGTTCACCTCCCCTTCCAATTTCCTTCAACTCCCTTCTCCTCTCCATCTCCCCTTGTCCTCCATGCTATTTGTTATGCTCCACAAATAAAGAGATTATGCTGAGTGAAATAAGTCAAGCAGAGAGAGTCAATTATCATATGGTTTCACTTTTTTTTGTGGGATTTTTCAATTTTTTTTGAGTGAGGCTTGGATGGCTATGTATTTCCCCCTTAGGACTGCCTTTGCTGCATCCCGTAGGTATTGCACCGTGTGTCTTCATTCTGTTTGGTTTACATGAATTGTTAAAGTTCTTTGATTTCCTGGTTGATCCAAACATTCTTGAGTAGGATGGTCTTTTAGCTTCCAAGTGTTCGAATTCCTTCCAAACTTTTTCTTGTGGTTGAGTTCCAGTTTTAAAGCATTGTGGTCTGAGAATATACAGGGTATAATCTCAATCTTTTGATATTGTTTGAGCCCTGATTTGTGGCCCAGTATGTGGTCTATTCTGGAGAAAGTTCCATGGCACTCAGGAAGAATGAGTATTCTGCTGTTTTAGGATGGAATGTTTTGTATATATCTATGAGGTCCATCTGGTCCAATGTGTCATTCAAAGCTCTTGTTTCTTTATTGATTTTCTGCTTGCATGATCTGTCTATTACTGAGTGGCGTGTTAAGATCCCCTACAATTAATGTATTCATATCAATATGACTCTTTATTTTGATTAACTGTTTGCTTATGTAGTTGGCTACTCCCATAGTGGGAGCATAAATATTTACAATTGTTAGATCTTCTTGGTGAATAGACCCTTTAAGAATAATGTAGTGTCCTTCTGTATCTCTGTACCTTTTGTATCTCTGACTACCATCATTAACTTAAAATCTAATTTATCTGATATGAGAATTGCTATCCCAGCTTTCTTTTGAGGCCCGTTGGCATGAAAGATGGCTCTCCATCCTTTCACTTTCAGTCTGCATGTATCTTTACGTTCCAAATGTGTCTCTTATAGACAGCATATGGATGGGTCCTGTTGTTTTATTCAGTCTTCAACCCTGTGCCGTTTTATGGGAGCATTTAGGCTATTCATGTTGAGAGTGATTATTGAAAGATAAATTTTTATTGACATCATGTTGCCTGTGAAGTCCTTGTTTCTGTAGATTGTTTCTGTAAATTTCTGTTCTATGTCACTCTTGGGTTCTTCTTCTTTTATAGAATCCCCCTTTAATATTTCTTGTAGTGCTAGCTTGATGGTCCCATACCCTTTTAAACCTTGCTGGTCTTGGTAGCTCTTTATCTCTCCATCCATTTTGAATGGCAGCCTTGCTGGATAAAGTATTCTTGGCTGCATGTTCTTCTCATTTAGTACCCTGAATATGTCTTACCAGCCCTTTCTGGCTTGCCAGGTTTCTGTGTACAGGTCTGACATTATTCTGATGGTCCTTCCTCTGTACATAAGGAATTTCTTCCCCCTAGCTGCCCTTAAGACCTCTTGTCTGAAATTATGATTTGCGAATTTCACAATTAAGTGTCTGGATGTCTTTCTAGACTCATTGATCTTGGGGGGTGTCCTTTCTGCCTCTAAACATGAACACTTGTTCCGTTCCCCAGATTAGGGAAATTTCATACAGAATTTGTTCAACTATATCTTCTAGTCTTCTCTCTTTCTCCACCCCTTCAGGGATCCCAATAATTCTGATGTTGGAATGTTTCACAGGACATTTATTTCCCTAATTCTGTTTTCATGGCTTCTAAGCTGTTTGTTCCAGGCCTCCTCCTGATCCTTCTTTTCTATCAGTTTGTCTTCTAGATTCTAATTCTACCTTCTGCCTTGGTTACCCTAATTGTTAGACTATTGGTTAAGTCTGAAAAGTCTTGATCTTTGTCTAAGATAGTGAGATTTAAAAGAATAGTAGTAGAGATAAGGCTTCTCTAGACTGGGTCATAGACTCAGAGTGGGAACTGGACAGGAAATGGGAGGCTGCGACAGTCAAGGGGTATTGAGAAGAGGCTCTACCTTGCACCTGTACTCCATTATTTCCAAAGCCATGAGTGGGGTAAAATGTATTCACTTCTCCATACATCATATTCTCAAGCCCTATCCTCTAAGTTCTAGAAGGAGCTCATTGCTTCCTCTGGTTCGGTTTTGGGGGAGGGGCTCTGGGACAGGCCTGTCACCAGTGAGACCCGCCGGAATGTCCAGCTGGGCCATGCTGGTAGGTAGTGGGGGTCTTGGTGGAAGAAACACAGTGACTGTGAGCCTTCTTCTCTGTGAGGCAGTGTCTTTAGAAAAAATGCTCTTCTCTTCCCTTTCATATGGCAGAGTAGTAGGGTGGGCTAAGGCTGCCCCTGTTTTGGAGGAGCACCTGCTCTTGGCTGGTCTAGTGGGATCAGTTTGGCCTCTTTTTGGATGTTTTCATCTTTATCCTTTCATACTTTTTCTTGAGGATCTTTCTTTGTGCCCACAAATGTAGATTTAATATCTGCTTCTTTGTATTCCAGTGCTACCTCTATTATAGTATTGGCCTTAATGCACTATCTACTTGCCAGTCTCTCCTACTAGATTGGGAGCCTTTGGAAAACAAAGACTAAGTAACAACTGTCTTTGTAATCCCTGAGACCCATGACAGTGCCTAGGTCATGGTCAGCATGCAATCAGATTTATTACATTACAAAGGAAAACAAACACATTTTCATATCTATTTCTATGCCCTGAGTGTTCTGTTACCTGGTGTGAGTAACTGAGTAGGTAGAGGAGAGTGGCTTGCCTGAAGCAATAAGACACTTTCTGTTGGACAGTTGTTCAGTAACAATGACCACCAATAGCATGTCTTCTCATCTTCACTCTGTTCTTTGCCCTTAAGATAATAGATTGAGGTTGATTTTCTCTGGAAGGTCTCTACTGATGATCCATCCTACAATCTGTCAGTTTCCGTCTTCTTAAGACATTTCCCGTTATCAATTTGTAGCCATAAATACATGTTTCTAGATTTCATAGTCAGTCTCGTTTCTTACCACATCGTGTTCTTAAAAATCACATCTTCCATAAAATGGAACATTTTCTCCTCTGGTGCCAATGTTGTAACTGAAGGCTGACCAAGGACTCAGTGTCACAGAAAATACAGACATGATCAATCAAACATCAAAAGGACAAAGCTACAGCTGCAATCCTCTAAAATAATTTAACATAGTAGAATCATGCCTGAGTCCCATAAAAGAGTTGTAAACACACATTGATTATGCAAGGATGCCTGGAATTATGTAAAATCATAAAATTCAACCCTACCCTATCCTCAATTTTTTTCCTAAAATTAATATACACATTAAAATGACTATTTTCAAGACATTTATGAACAACAGTTTGTACCACTTTCACATTATAAGTGGAATCATGGAAAATTATTTCAATAATTTAGACCTCTTATAAAAGTCAGTCCAAGCAAGTTAGAAGTTACACTCCCTGTACCTTTAATAGGTTGTCCTCTTCAAACAGGGCTTCCAAGTCATTCAATTGATCCTGTAGTTGCACCCAAATTAGCTGGCTGAAGAAATGTTTCCTGGAGTTTATGACAATAGTGGTGTTTCTTTCCTTTTCTGAAAAGCTGATCCAATCTCTCTAACCTTCCTCATCTTTCCTTTTTTTTTTTTAAAATTTAAAGCTAAAGGCAGAGTTACTTGGTAGAAGACCAAAGCAGAGCTAGGGAGAGACATGAAATGGCCCTAAATCACTCAAGCTCTACTTCCTTCTGTGAATGATTCCTCCTTGATTTAAATTTTATTGTAAAAGCAATAAAACAACTGCTGATTGTGAGCAAACTGTAAAGAAAAAAGAGGTTCAAAACATCTGTTACATGACTGCTAAGAGGTCTGACTGTCTTTGCTTAAAATTCAATAAAAAAATTCAGTCCACATTTATTGAAGGCCCATTATCCACCAGGCCTGATGTGCAAATTAGGAGATGCGAGAGAAAGCATTTCAGATTAGCCTCCTGGGAGCCTGGGGGAGGTGTGGGTATTAAGAAAGCAGCATTTAAGGGGCATCTGGGTGGCTCAGTCAATTAAGTGACTGACTTTTGGTTTTGGCTCAGATCATGATCTCAGGGTATTGAGATTGAGTCCCGCATCAGTTCTGCACTCAGTGCAGAGTCTGCTTAGGTTTCTCTCTCCCTCTCCCTTTGCCTCCCCCTGCCCCCCCTCCCCACTGCTCTCAAATAAATAATTCTTTAAAAAGAGGGAGAGAGAGAAAGCAGCATTTAAGCTTAGTCCTGGGAACTTCCTATAGAGCAGTAGCGGACTTGGTTGACCCTCTCTGGGATATTTTAGTCATGTGATTTGTGGGTTTTATGATTGATACTGATCTACAATCATGTCTGGTAAGAGGAAGGGCATTTAGAAACTGTTTAATAAGAAGCTTCTGTGTTTTCTAAATTTTTTTTTTTAAGAGAGGGAGTGGGGAGGGGCAGGGGGAGAGAGAATCTCAGGAGACCCCCATGGGGCTTGATCCCACAATCTTGAGATCATGACCTGAGCTGAAATCAAGAGTCTGATGCTTAACTGACTGAGCCACCCGGGCGCCCCACTTCAGTGTTTTCTAGTGAGATTCGAGTATTAAAGTTTGCTTCATATTTAATTAAGAAAAATCTCATAATCCCATTAAAAACAAATAGGATTATTATAATGTTTGGTAAAGGCTGATATTATAAGCAATAGGGAATTCAATTAAGGAAATAACAAGGGCGAGACAGTGATGTTAAGGAAATAATCCCCCTAGCCTTGAAGTTGTGGAATGTATGGAGTAATTGCTCAAAGAGGAACAAAACTGGATGGCCTAGCCTGGTTTTTTATGGTTAAGCTATTATTTGTCTCAGAATTTTTATGATTTTTTTCAGGAGACAGCAAGTTTGACACTTTCATGAAAATAATACATGATAGCGTCTGGGAGAAAAAGTAACAGCAGGAATAAGATTATTTCCAAATGATCTACCAAAAGCAAGACATGCAAGTAAAGACTTAGTGAGTGCAATTCAGAGGTTGACAATTAGGCCTAATTTTGTGTGTCTGCAAAGTTGTTGCTCTGTGGGACACTTATTCACCTTTTGACCTATAAATAATTCTCAAGAGACCTCTGATAAGGATGAATGCCATCAGAAACAAGACCCCAGAGGTTTTCTTTTTCCCAGGGGTTACATAGTCCTGTGTTTGGAAGCATTACTCTGAGCTTATTTTTTATATATTTTGCATAGAATGCATTTCTAAAAATAGATTATGACCTCAGTGGAAAATTAAGTGAAACCATGAGTTGTCTCTGTAAGCATAATGCTCGAGAAGTAAAAATATGTTCAATAATAAAGAGGGAGGCCTCAAGTCTCCAAGTCTCCAAGAGGGAGAGCTACCACACTCAAGTCTCCATAGTCAAGCGAGATGTCTTCAACAGGACCATTCAAGAGAAACACAGAAGTGCCATGGGGTTTGAGGGCAAAGGGATAGGCTTTGGTTCTGGGCCTGAGCATAGTGAAGTTGAGGGACTGGGGCCAGAGGCACCTGCCTATTGGCAGAACAGAGAGAAACAGTCTTCATGTGGAATATGTTGCACTTTCATTCATGATGACTGGCAAGAGTGTGTAAGTTTCCCATTGACTGGACTGTGGACACATAGGAGCAAAATAGCCTGGGGCCTTTTCTGAATTCTTCCCAAGAAGTTAACTGGAATAGAGCAGTTACTTTAGTAGGAGTGTGACTCGAGTGGCTGAAGGCAGAGACGGAGATCAGAAGTCAAAAGAGAGGCATGGCCTGTGTCCATGGAGCTATTCAGAAGGCTCCCGGGAGGGAGAGGGTAGTATCTTGAGATCCTACCAAAGAGTTTCAGTTCCCTGAAACTCTTCAAGGCCACAGAACACTGCTGGCAGATCACAAGAGGACTGGATAGCTAAGTCACCTCTGCCTGTTTATCCCTCTCTTTCTGCCTCCATTGCTGGAGGAGCTACGGACAGTATTGGGAAGGCACAGAAGATGAGGAGCAGCACGAGGTGGAGAGACAGAGGAGAAGTGCACCATGCTCCTTCCTCCCCATTGCTGGTTCTCCTGCCAGGGAGCTGAGAAGTTTTAACTTTGAATGAGATTCAGATTATTGAATTAAAATCAGACTGTTTTGGTAACTAACAGAGACAGAGGGACTTTGCAATAAGAGTATTTAAAAGAGTCGGGGCGCCTGGGTGGCTCAGTGGGTTAAGCCTCTGCCTTTGGCTCAGGTCATGATCCCAGGGTCCTGGGATCGAGCCCCGCATCGGGCTCTCTGCTCAGCGGGGAGCCTGCTTCCCTCTCTGTCTCTGCCTGCCTCTCTGCCTACTTGTGATCTCTGTCAAAAAAAAAAAAAAAAAATCTTAAAAAAAAGAGTATTTAAAAGGGTTTATGGAATCTGCCCAAGATTTCATTTACTTTCCATGTAGGGAAGACACAGGACTCAGAACAGAGTCAGAGAACTGGTTGAGAGAGATAACAGAATCCTTTCTGTAACCCCAGTTTGGAGACACACTTTTTCAATGTATCATTATGCTCGTTTGATTTGTTGCCCTCTCTATACTGAGAGCTTCTTGGGATAGAGACCACATGTTATATTCATCTTTACAAATCTTGATGAGTTAGTATTGGATACACAGCAAATATTTGTTGAATGAATAAATGAACAAAATAATTGATAAATGGGGGTCACTGAGTGTAGTGATTCAGGGTACAAACTTGAGCTTTGACATTGATTAGTTTTGAGTTCTTCAGCCAGTTATTTAGTCTTTTTATAACTTAACCAGCTATATAAACTTTTACTTCCCATTTAAAGCATTTTATTTTATTTTTTAGGAGGAGAGAGGCAAAGGGGAGAGAATCTTAAACAAGCTCTACACCTAATGTGCAGAGCCTGACGCTGGAGCTTCATCTCACGACTCTGAGATCATGACTGAGTTGGAATCAAAGTCAAACGCTTAACAGACTGAACCACCCAGGTGTCCCTTACAGTATTTTAAAGTACAAAATAGTATTTACCTCATAGGATTTATTTGAGGATCAGATGTGATATTATTCATGTATAATGCTTAGCCCAGGGGCTGGTATATGGTCAATGTTCAGCAAACGGGAGCTACAACGACATCATTACTGTTGTAATTAGTGATGGAGTTGCATGGCTGGTGTGCACAGACTACTCCACTCCAGCTGGACCTGGTGTCCTTGATTTTTTTTTTTCAAAAGATTTATTTATTTTAGTGGGGTCAGGGTCAGGAGGGGCAGAGGGAGAGGGAGAGAGAATCTCAGGCAGATGCCCAGGTGAGTGCAGAGCTCCATGTGGGGCTTGATTTTGTAACTCTAAGATCAGACCTGAGCTGAAATCAAGAGTCTGACGCTCAGCACCCAGGTGCCTCAAACGTCCTTGATTTTGATAGTATGTCCTTGACCCTAGCTGGGCCTGATGACTTTGATGCCTAAGCCTCTCTGTTTTACTTCCTCAAGGAGGAGGCTTGGTTTTCTACTAGGCTGAAGAGGAGCAGCTGTGCTGCTCCATTTGGTAGAGGAGTCCTGGATGGTGGACTTCGTGCTTTTCTTTTTTAAGTAACTGAAGTACATACAGGTGACACACAGTGTTGCGTTAGTTTCAGGTATGCAACGTAGTGATTCAACAACTCTGTTTGCTGTGCTGTGCACACCACCAATATTACTGCCACCTGTCACCATGCAATGATATTACACTATGTCCTATTACTCTTACTATGACCATGTTCTATGACTATGACTATTGCTACTAACTATGTTCCCAGCGCTGTGCCTTTCATTCCCAGGAGAATGACACATGGACACTCAATCAAGCCTTCAGTTTCCAGCCTCCCCACCGAACTGGACACTTTCAGAGGTATGTGCACCTTTTCCTTCCAAAGTCTTTCTGGGATTCTGTAGCACAGACCAGTTTACAAACCCTGTATTTCTCCCAAAGCTGTTCCAGTTCTTTGGCTTTGAAATGTCAGTTACACCACTGACTTTCCAGTTTCCCATGTTTTGTTGCTTTTGCTTCTTCTTTGTCCTTGAGTATTTATGCCTTAAATAAAATCCTTTTACCATCACATGGGCGCAGAGGGCAAGGAAGATTGGGAAAAATCTCGTAATAAATATGAGAAATAAATACCTTTTATAATAAAAAAATAATTGTGGTTGAAAAAAAGGATTGAGGGCTGCCTGGGTGGCTGAGTTAGTTAAGTGTCTGACTCCTGATTTTGGCTCAGGTCATGATCTCATGGTCTTGAAAACAAGCCCCGCATGGGGCTCAGCATGCTAGCCATGAAGCCTGCTTAAGATTCTCTCTCTCTCCCTCTCCCATTGCCCCTCACCTCTCCCCAGCTTGTATGTTCATGCGCATGCATGTGTGCATACACGCTCTCTCTCAAAAAAAAAAATTGAGTTGGAGATATACAATGTATATGTGCATATTTTTCTACATACACTTAATGATACAAAGCAATTCACGCTAGTTAGCAAAATAAACTATGTGGATGATAAGCACCTTAGCATTTTGATAAAATAGCAGTTACTAGGGGTGAGGTTATCAAAGAAGGCTACATGACTGAGGTAGCAATTGTCCTAGACTCTGAATAATGGGTAGAACTTGGGTTTCTTAAGGGAGATGGCCTCTATTTAGCTCATTTCTTTATTAACAATTATGTGTAAATAAGGATATTATCTAGTGTAGTCGTCATTGCTTTGACTTCTCAACATGCTTTTTCCTTCGTTTTGATAAGAAATTAATTCTTACTTGGAGAGAATGAAATCAGCACAACAGAGGAAAGCAGAGCCTGGAGACAGAGAACTGATGACAAGACTTGAGCTTGATCCAGCTCCATCTAAAGCCAGAACGCCCGTGGACTTCCAGGTTGCAAGAGCTGATAAATTCCCTCTCCTCCTCCCTCTCCCCCAATCTTTTTCCTCAGGTTAGTTTTAATCACTTTCATCAGAAAGAGTCCCAGCTAATATGACAGAGTAATGAGACAGTATTTAACTCTGAATTTTAGAAGAACTGCACCATGGGTAGAGCTAGACCTCAATTTATAGTCTTTTGAAATTACAACTTGAAGGTTGTTTCTCATTAAGCTTATTGGTGGTAGATAATTCTTACCCTTTGACTCAAGACAGTGTGGGAACAGACGGGTGTCTGCATTTTCCCTTTGGAGCTTGTTATTTTTCTCATAAAAGATGAATTATTTGTAAGCAAAAATTAAAGATAAAAATCAATTCCCATCGTTTTTTAAAAAAATGTGGTGAACATATCCCTAGAGTTACGAGAGCTGTGGAGTAATTCATCTATGGAGTGCTGCTGGAAGGCAGAGCCCACCAAACCCCCAGAACTCAGGGTTAAGGGAAATGATAGTTTTATGCTTTTTGATTAGAAGTTTTTGCTGCAGAGGCCAGGGCAGAGATGCCAAATCTCTGGGTGATCTGGCAAATTTCTTCATAAACGTTCACTAATAACAGCTAATTAATACATAAGTACACACTATAGGTCTAATATTGTTATGTATCACCACAAACCTGAATAAGTACTGCTGTTCTCATTGTTCCCATTTTCCAGATAAGAAAAATCAAGGCACAAAAATGTTTAAGCCAGGATAGGCAGCTAGGTGTCTGATGCTGGTAGGACATTCCCTTACTCACTGCCCTATACTGCTCTTGCTTATTAGTTACCCCACAGAAGGTCCCTTTGGTGTAGCTGCAAGTCTCAGGTGTCAGAGCAGAGTTTGAGGCAAGAGACAAAACTACTTGGATAATCACGAAAAGGGAAAAAAAATCCATTTCTGCATGAAATGCATTTCTCCATTTGCTTTAATTGTTCTGAATTTCTCTTGAGAGGCTGTAAATATTGTTCCATGAATGGTTACTAGCATTATTGATAAAGAATAAAGAGAAAGAAAGATAATGACTTAATAATGCCTCTTATTTGGAAGGAAATAATACTGAAAAAACTG
This sequence comes from Mustela putorius furo, assembly GCF_011764305.1. Lineage (NCBI taxonomy): Eukaryota > Metazoa > Chordata > Mammalia > Carnivora > Mustelidae > Mustela > Mustela putorius. The sequence continues at coordinate 43,014,051 of NW_025422368.1, read as the reverse complement.
TGGTTCTTCTGGGGGCAATTTTGCTACCCGCAGGACATTTGTCAATGTCTGGAGACCTTTTGGTTGTCACAGCTGGGAGATGCTACTGGCGTTGAGAAGGTGGGGACCAGGGAAGCTGCTAACCTTTTGACGATGTGCAGGTCAGTTTCCACAACACAGAATTGTCTCCAAATGTCAGTCGTCCTCAGGTTGAGAAACTGTACCCAAAACAATAAGAATTCATTGAGGATGTTTTTAATGAGCCATGTAGACATCAGTTTTCCAAGCTCAGAAAAATTCGAAAACAGGAGACAATATATTATCTTGGCAAGTCCGGAACACAAAAATAAGTTTATGGAAATGACACAGCTTATATTGGACATATGAATAGAATAATAACCCCGAGTTTCTCTCTAGAAAGAAAATTTATCTGTTCTTTGTGGTTTAGAAAATTTCTTTGTGGGTTCGAGGGACCAGTTTTTTAAAACTGCCAGCTTCTTCTTTTTTTAAAGATTTTATTTATTTATTTGACAGACAGAGATCACAAGTAGGCAGAGAGGCAGGTAGAGAGATAGAGGAGGAAGCAGGCTCCCCGAGGAGCAGAGAGCCCCATATGGGGCTCGATCCCAGGAGCCTGGGATCATGACCTGAACTGAAGGCAGAGGCTTTAACCCACTGAGCCACCCAGGTACCCCATAACGGCCAGCTTTTAATTACTGAAAAAAATAAATTTTCTCATGATGAGATAACTCAAATTCATCAGCAAATGACCTTTGCTGACTTTCCATCATTCTTCGAATATTTCTCAATGGCTAGAGCTTTAGTAACTCCAGTCAGACGTAATTTGATTTAAAACAAAAAAAAAAAAAAAGAAATTTTTATGTAAGTGGAAAAAGAACATAATTTAGATTTATTAGTATAAAGAGCAAAATGCAGTATTCTTCTACTTAATCAGGAGACTCAGTACTTTTTATGATGATCTTTGTCTCCTTAATTTGAATATTTCAAAACTAATTATATTACAAAAATTGAATGCCACACACCAATTCACTTAGATTGTATTGATCATGATGAACTAATTACTTTAGATTTATGATCTGAATAATTTATTATTGTGCAACCCACTCCACATTAGTGGTTTTTGCAAAGTAGTGCAGAAAAGCACTCTTTTGCCAACTTCTGTTCGCATTTGAAGAAGAATTTCCTATATGTATGTCAAAATCTGTCACCACAGAACTCAGAGATGTCAGGTTATATAAGGTATCGGCAGAGACGTAGAGAGCATTCATAAAGGGAGATTACTTTTTTAATGGAAGTGATTAAGGAAAGATGCATTATTACAGTTAAACAAAAGTCTTACCACTGTGACTTGGGCCTGAATGCTATTCCTGGAAGGCCCTCAAATGTCATTTGCATAATCAACCAGGGGCAGGGGATGTACTTCTTTGGTCCTATTGGTGCCAAGTGGTCATTATGGTTGGAGGTGAGAACTAGGTGTAGTACTGAAAGAAAACCAGTGGGGAAGGAAAAAAGAGAGAAGTTTTCATTCATTCATTCATTCATTCTTTCATCTGCTCAGGAAGTATAGTTGACAAAACTACCAGCTTTAGGAAGTATAATTGACAAAAATGTATATATATTTAAGGTGTATTAAGTGATGATTTGATATATGTATTCATTGTCAAATATTCACCACAATTAAACTAATTAATATATCCATCACTTCCCATAGTTACCATTTCTTTTTGTGGTGCATTCAATATGTATTTATTGGTCTTCTAATATGTGCCAAGCCCTGTATTTGTGTTGGCAGCAGAAAGTGAGGAAGGCAGAATAAGGGGGGAATAAAAGAGGACAACTTGGGGCGCCTGGGTGGCTCAGTGGGTTAAGCCGCTGCCTTTGGCTCTGGTCGTGGTCTCAGGGTCCTGGGATCAAGTCCCACATCGAGCTCTCTGCTCAGCGGGGAGCCTGCTTCCCTTCCTCTCTCTCTGCCTGCCTCTCTGCCTACTTGTAATCTCTCTCTGTCAAATAAATAAATAAAATCTTAAAAAAAAAAAAAAAGAGGACAACTTGACAAAGGGACCACCAGGCTTTTTCCTGGTCTCATAAAATTTATAGGTCATGGCAGAGAAAACTATCAAATAGATAACTAGAGAATTTGTTACACTGGTCATAAATGAAACAATAAAAAGTGTAAGGTATTATGAGAAAGAATGACTAGAAGAACTTAATTTAACCTTGGGGATCAAGAGAGGTAGCTGGTAGGTATGGTCTTGCTCAGTGTAAAACAACAATAAACAAAACTAAAAAACCAAGGCATAGCTCATAGTTGATAAGCACAATTCAGATATCAAATATTCTTAATTGAGTGTGAGGGCTGGGCCTTTAAAACACATGTTGATTTTCACTATTAAGCTAATAAAGCAAACCAGAATCAACAGGACACTAAAAAGTACTGACTGGCCTTAGCTACTGAAGGACTTCTGTGAAAAAGATGGTTTTTAAGGAAGGGTGAGTCTGGTGAGTGGGCAAAGAATAGGGAAAGAATGGCAGGTCTAGAAGACAAGTTGAGAAGGCGTTGGGAATAAGCAAGAGGTAAACAAATGGTACAGGCTAAGAAGCCCGTGAGGAAAACTGGCATCAAACTCACAGGAAATGAAGCATGCTCTGAGGCAGCAGGAAGTGAAGCCCTGGGTGAACCTCCAGCAGAGGAATCTGACCTGGACAGGAAGTGAAGGGCACCGTCTGAGGAGCAGGAAGGGGAGGTTGTTTGTTGTGTTGCTCATAATGAGGAAAATAAGTATCAATTACTAAACTTTTGCTAAAGCTTCTGTCCTGTTTGGGATTTTAGCAGTTTGGAGATTCTCTAACAAAATATTCTGGCCTTCTGGGAGGTATTTGTTGGGGAAAAGAACAGAGAGAGGAAAGATTGGAGTGTGGGGGATTGCTATGGAGATGTCTTGCCTGGGCTCCCTTCTGGGGAACACAAGATCTCTGCTTGGATCCAAATCAGAAGGAAGTAAGTCTCTCCGACCCCCACCCCCGCCCCAATCTCCCTTTTCATGATGAAGTAATTCACATGTGACACTTGGTTGAGATAAGCCTAATTCGTGTTATCAAAGTTTGAGGAGTGGGAAATACTTAAGAAGTTGTTTGTTGGTGATTATATGGATAATTTATTCTGTTTTGACTGAAGAAGGAAAAGGATAAAAGAAGCCAAAACCCTCACCAACTCCCCTAGTGTAACTGGGGGAGGGGAACACTCTGAGAAATTACCACTGAGAATATATGTAAATATAATTTTTTCTTTTTACCAGTCGTAAACCATGTGGTATGAGGAAAGATGGAAGAAATAAAAATAACCAACATTAAGTTAAAAGGGATAATTAGAGGAGCCAAAATAAGAGGTGAATGTTGCAGAGAATCTAGCTAACTTTAGAGACCAGAGGTTCTTTCAAACACTTCTGTTCAAGACACTGTGAGGTTTTACACGTTTCAGGATTTAACAAAATCCTAAATGTAAAGGTCTTAAATATACACAAACATTTTTTGCTTTTTCCTCTGAAGGGAGGAGATACTAGATGTGTTCTTGGCTGTCATTTGAAGAATAGCTTCTAGTACATTTTATTTTCCGTTAAAGGCTCTGGAGAACAGTTGGCAAATAGAAATTGGTCCACAGAAATAACATAGCTTCCTGGAACTTAGGGGGAAGGAAATGGGTGGTTTCTTTAATTACTATAGTATTTGTGTGTGTGTGTATTATAGCTAAAGATAGCATTCTGGCTAATATCCTTGGGGGGAAGGTGAATCTGGAAATTAATGAATTCAAAAGTGTATACAGTTGTGTTAAATTTGCTAAGTAAGACAGTAATGCTCTATGTTTTTAATATCCTGGCTAGATCAGAAAGAGTGGATTGAAATTTGTTCTCTGATATTTAATCAGTTTAAATTAAAGGACATTACTATTTACATATGGAGAACTAATGACTTTAATGTAGGCAAGAAAGCTTATTTACAACAAAGATGGGATTGGGGGTGGCAAGAGGAGTGTCGATAGGGCCTTAATTAATTGATTTGCTGATTATTTTCTGCTGGGTGTTATATAGGACTTTTACTAATGAGCAGAAGTAATAAGAATGCTCAGCAAGCTATTTGAACTCATTAGTAGTAGCAATAGCTTCTTGGACATCTTAAGATATTTTGGGATCCTTTTTAAATCCTCTTTTATGCTGAAATTGTGGACTTTATAAACTTGAAGAACTAACTATATTCTTTATGTAAACTTATTTATCAGCCTAGATCTGGGCTTCACATTTAGTGAAGTTGGAAAAAAATTGGATGACAGATTTGAATTTAAATAAAAATTTTAAATATCTCTCATAGCAATGCTAGGTATTTATTTTTTCTTTAAGACAATGACTGGTAATAGATACATTTATGCTCATTAGTATAGACTTCTAACTTTTCTGTTAGTTTACACATTTTTCTTAGAAAGTCATGGTACTGGGCGCCTGGGTGGCTCAGTGGGTTAAGCCGCTGCCTTCGGCTCAGGTCATGATCTCAGGGTCCTGGGATCGAGTCCCGCATCGGGCTCTCTGCTCAGCAGGGAGCCTGCTTCCCTCTCTCTCTCTCTCTCTGCCTGCCTCTCCGTCTACTTGTGATTTCTCTCTGTCAAATAAATAAATAAATAAAATCTTTAAAAAAAAAAAAAAAAAAAAAAAAAAAAAAGAAAGTCATGGTACTAAAGAAATTCAGAAATCTCCAGGAGATTCTGTGCAAATTCAAACTAATTTTTTTTCTTCCAAATGTTCCTTTGTCATAACTCCTTGACCTGAACTTTTTACTTCGGCAAGTTTGTGAGTCCCATACAGTTTCTTCCTTAGGCATGCTCACTCCTGACACCAAGTTTTTGCTTAGCCTATGCCTCCTGCCTAGAATGCTGTCTCTTCCCTTATGCACATCCTTTCTCCATCTCATTTTTGTCCTATATCTACACTGGTTCGGAGGAGATGGTAAGCGATGGGGTAGCTAATATTTACTAAGCAGGTGTCATGCTTTAGGTACTGTGTTGGCAATTTACATGCATTGTTTAATAATGCCCCCATTGTACAGACAGAGGAAATGAAGCTTAGAGAAGACTTGCCAGTAATAAGTGGTATAAAGTCTGAATATGAATCTACGTCTTTTTGTTGTTGCTGTTGCTGTCATTTCTAGACTTAATCATAGAGTGCCTTGAATTGCTAAGGCCTGATTTCCCTAACCAGATGGTCAGCTGCTGGCAGGCAGGGACCTTATCTTTTAGACTGCATAGAGTAGATACTCAATAGTTATAGCCTTCTGTTGAAATGAAAAATAAAATGTAAAATGTCAAAGAATTTTATAAATAGATCAAACATTGGAAGAAAGAAACAAGTCCCAGAAAACTAGTTTCTCAAAATCACTAGATGAAAGCTACAAGACATTGGTTCTGTGTGAGCTAGGTCCACCCCCATGGGTATCTAGAAATGGGGGGGGGGGTGGATCTTAGGGCATCAGGATAGTGCATTTAGCAGGTGGAAGACAGGGATGTCACACGTCCTGCAGAAGAGGGGAGAGTTCTGTAACATTGCTGGTCCCCACCTGGCTTTACAGGCCAATGATGGGAAATGTGGACCTGGAACCTAGATAAAGTTCTGATCTACTTCCCCATTTTTCTAGGTTTGTAATTCCCTTCATGTTAACTATGTGTCCTCTACTTTGGACATCCAGTTAGTGCCAAATAAAGTCAGTTATTACTCACTGCTTCCATGGAAGTGTCCCTGATGGCAAGAAATGATCTTTGAGGAGTGACAGACCTTACCAGACCAATAGTAAGAGTGTACGAATCACGATGTATTCGAAAATGGTTCTCAGACCTTGATGTGCTTACAAGTCTCCTGGAAATCTCATTAAAATGCAGATTCTGATTCAGGAGGTCTGGGGTACGAGTCTGCATTTCTGACGTGCTCATGATGCTGGTGCTCTTGTCTGTGAACTGTGGGTTCTAAAGTAACTTGGGGGAGCAACTCACTTAATAAACAAATAATCAAGCATTTATTGCATGTCTATTGATTTCTTAAATTATAGAGATGGAGGTAATGATGGTTGGATATAAAGAGTATAGAATTTGGTTTCTTCACAGAAGGAACTTCCATCTGTTTTGCTACTTGAGAGAGAGAGAGAGAGAGAGAGAACATTTTCCATGGATAACCAATGAAGAACTATGTTTCTCAAGAGAAAAAGGCAGAGAAATACTTTCTACCTGTGTTTCCTCATTTTAAAAAAAGGGCATCTGAAGTACCCAAATAATTAATAATTTTAGAGGAGATACTGTAACTAAGTAAATTAAAGACTTGGCTGCTATTCTTGGCTGCAGTAGATGTAAGCCTTGCCTAGCTCAGGACTAATGTGAGCTGTGTTTTTGAGTTTTTCCGTGTGTGTATGTGGGCTGTTGTGTATGTGTGAGAGCTGGGAAGGGTCTGAGCTCTTTGCTTGGCAACTGCTTTCTTCAATATCAATAGAGAAGGGGGATCTAATAACTCCCTCCCATCCCCTAAAGACTCAAACTCTGAGTTAGGGGGCAGAAGTTCCTAGGGCAGCCTAGACTAGGAACTTTGCATATTTTAGGCAGTGGAAGTTATTTGAATATAGTCATTGAGAGAAGAGACTACTCATTATCCACTTAAAATACTTCCCGGCTGCAGCACGCTGCTGTACCGACGCCAAAGCAATTGGCTTTGCATTTGGCCAGCTGATTTAGCAAGAAATTTTGCAAATTATGCAGTCCTTACAGATGGTGCTGTTGGGTTTGTTAGAATGTTTTAAAACACTGACATACTTGACCATGAACTGAATTTCCAGCCTCTTAGAGCTACTCCAGCCAATTCTAGACTCTTTCCACAGGCAGCTGGAGACCAGGAACAGACCTTTCCTGCAACCTTATGATAAATGATTTCCTTTAAAAACCACTTGTCTAATAAAATAACTCGGTGGTAAACTTGGCTAAGGGGAACTCCTGGAACTTGTCGGTATCTTCGCTTATCTCTGAGTTGCTTGAGTAACATTTTAAAATGGTTCTTAATTGACTTTCTGGTGCTGTGCCTGGAGGTCAAGGAAGAGTATTTCTAGGAGGGATGAGTGTGCTGTGCCAGTGTGAAGTGTAAATCCCTGAGAGACTGTGATGAGGGTCTATGCCTGAATGTGCAGAGAAAGAACAGCTGGAGGCTGTGGCTTTCTCTGGAAAGAGGTTTCTAAATTTGCCTCTAGAAACTATTAGGAAGTTTAAGGTACTGTATTGTCTTCAGAGGCCCATTTCTTGCTTTGATCTTTGCAACGGGACTAGTCCTGATTTTTGCTGTTAATTGCTTGCTTGTTTTCTTGGTTTCTATTTGAATTATCAACTTTAATCAATCTCCCTCGATGCCCTTTTGGTTGTGCCTATTTTGGCTTTACGTAAGCAGCATCTCTGGATGCATGAATGAGGCAGATAAAATTCCCCAGGGTTACTGAACTGCCCTTCATCTATTTATAGCACTGCAATGAATTTACCATAGCCCACAGCATAATTCAATCACTCTAAGCCAGAGAGCAAATTCTGAATTTTTTTTTTTTAAACCCAGAGGCATTTGGTATAGGCTAAGCTCAAAGGCACATAATTCAATCACTGGTTATTCAAGATAAGTCATACCTGGGCTTCTGTGATTACCAGATTGTCACTGTCAACTAGATGTTCAGCTCTCATTCCTAACTTTGTATTGGAAGCTGTGCAAAGTCTATTGTAGTCGCGCGCGCGTGTGTGTGTGTACATGTGTGTCCGGCAATGCAGAAATGGCAACAAAAAAGTATCTAGTACCCATTAAGGGACCGATGGGACAGCCCATTTGATAGCGCTCTCTCAGTCAAAGGCTCTTTCTTTCTTTCTTTAAGATTTTATTTATTTATTTGACAGAGATCATAAGTAGGCAGAGAGGCAGACAGAGAGAGAGAGGAGGAAGCAGGCTCCCCGAGGACCAGAGAGCCCGATTCAGTACTCGATCCCAGGACCCTGGGATCATGACCCGAGCTGAAGGCAGAGGCTTTTTAACCCACTGAGCCACCCAGGCGCCCTCAAAGGCTCTTTCTTAAGAGAACTCTTGGCCTATAGCTGGAGCTATTTGATCTTTGCCCTAGGAACACTCCATTAAGGTCACGGCAGTGTGTCTTAGCACGACAGTTTCACATTGGGCCTTAATCTTTTCTGAATAGATGAGTTAGAAGGAGGCATTGTTTGGTTGATTGATTCAATCCTTCAAAAACTTCCACTGATGAACACCTATATTCCATCTTGGAACCATGGAATGGGGTTTCCCCGGCTTCTGATAGAAATCTATTCTTACCACCCACTATTTTGGCTCGCAGAGCTCCTGATACCTCCTCTTCTTGAGAACATTCTCCACTAAGGTGATTAGCTCTAAGCTAATTTGGAATTACTCATTTGCTTTGCCTCTGCAGGGTCAGCCCTGCTTCTCCTAGCAAGGTGGCCGTTCCCACTTAGGAATGTTGCTCGTTTCGGTCACTAATTTCTTTCACTCAGGGTCAGACTGGAGGTTATGGATATAGTTGTCCTTTGATGTGACCTGTGATGGCTTTGGGATGTGTCCATGAGGCTAGGCTGAACTACATCCTCCTGAATTCCTTGTCTAGTAGGTTCCTGGCTATAGTGAGCTACAAAGAAGATTCTTTTGTAAAAACCATCAGCTGAAAGCTTGGCAGCAACTATTGGGTGACATGCCCCCTCCCCACTCCCAACTCAACCAAGCACCAATCTAGGGGCTGCTGTGAAGGGAGTTTGCAGATATAATAAAAGTCCCTACTCAGCTGATTTTAAATTAACCAAAGGGAGATAGTTCCAGGTGATTTAATCAGAAAATCCTCCGTTTTAGTGAGATATAATTGACACACAGCACTGTATAAGGTTTAAGGAGCACAGCATGATGGTATGATTAATACTGCGAAATTATTACCACAATGAGTTTACTTAACATCCACCATCTCATATACATATAGAAAATTAAAATCTTTTTTTTTCTTGCAATAGGAACTCTTAGGATGTACTCTGTTACCAACTTCTAAATATCTCCTATGGCAGTATTAACCAAAGTCAACATGCCAGCTCAGTACTTAGTTACCTTATACCTGGAAGTTTGTACTTTTGACTACCTTCATCCAATTCTCCCTCACCCCCGAGAAAAGCTTTTTAAAAAAGAGGGTTTAAGACCTCCATGATGCTAAAGAGTTTACACACACGAGCAGAAGGAAAGTTATAAAATCTTTTTCTACACCCTGGGACAAAACTGATGTTGGTGCTGCTGATCTGCTGATTTGCCTTGTTGGTGTGAAGCAGCAGAAGCAGCAGCTGGGCCTGAAATTGCTTTTCATTCCAGCTGGATCTTCATTCGATTTCACTGACGCCTGGCCAAGTGTGTGTACTCAACTCCACGACTGAGAGCCCTGGCTTCTGCAAGATACTCTCCTCATCACACTCACTCTTCTGAGGTCCTAGCCTGTTTGTGATCTCCGCTTTCTGACTGCCCGCCCTGTGGATACCAGGCTGGCTTAACCGGTTCCTACCTCTGGGTAAGGCACTTCCTTATAATAACTGAATGGATAGATTTTTAAAAAATGAAAAACTCTTTATGTTGGTTCTGCTTCTCTTGTTAAATTCTGACATGCTACATGAACTAAAGAAACAATTGTTTTCTTCAAATGTCATGAAGTTAGGCAGTTGGAAACCTAAATGGCCACCAACATTCATTCATTTATTCATAACAGTGCTAGGGTTGGCAATAGAGCAATAAACAAGGTAAAGTTGGACCTACCCTGGGAGGGCAGGAAAGTAGATGTTGAGCAATATTTACAAGGATAATAAGGTTAGCATGGAGCTGTCAGAAGGTATAAGTGGGAAATATGACCTACTTTGACATGTCAGAGAAGGGAAGTGAGGATTTGGAGAGAGAACAAGCAGTTCTTGAGAGAGTTGTTCATTGTGGCAGAAGGGATGAGGCCGGAGAGGCAAGGCATAGAGGGCCCCGCAAGCCAAGATACTGATGTCTGACTTCACCCTGAGGGACAAACATTTATTTCTTCTTCTTCTTTTTTTTTTTTTTAAGATTTTATTTATTTATTTGACAGAGAGAGAGATCATAAGTAGGCAGAGAGACAGGCAGAGAGAGAGGGGGAAGCAGGTTCCCTGCTGAGCAGAGAGCCTGATGCAGGGTTTGATTCCAGGACCCTGAGATCATGACCTGAGTGGAAGGCAGAGGCTTAACCCACTGAACCACCCAGACACTCCAAGGGACAAACAATTCTATTTACAAATCTTCATACTTCTTAAAAAAAAAAAAAAGATTTTATTTACCTATTTGAGAGAGAGAGGGAGAGAGCTCATGCACACAAGTGGGGGGAAGGGCAGAGGGAGAAGCAGGGAGCTAGATGCAGAGGCTCCATCTCAGGACCCTGAGATCATGACCTGAGCCCAAGGCAGATGCTTAACTGCCCGAGCCACCAGGTGTCCCTAAAAATCTTCATACTTTTGAAGCCGGTATTTTTTTTTTAATTTTATGATATCCTACTATGTTTCACTCTGAGCCTTTTAACATCCCATGGTGTTTGTGTGCTTGCTCCTGCCTCTGCTTTTATTCCTTTTAAGTTTTTTTTCTAGAGTCCTCTTATATAATTCATGATGCTTTTTTATCATGCTATTGTCACACTGGCTATTGTTACACTATTTTTAACCCATTCTCCTTCCTTATGCTTTGAATTCTCACAGCACACCTGGTAAGGGAAAAAGAAAACAAAATCTGAACTCTTAATATCAATTTACTTGACAGTTCCCTTGTCTCAATGATTATTTTCTGTTCTGTTAAAACTCACAGCCAAGGGTTCTGGAGGGTGGGCAGTTCAACTGGCTTCATTATTCCTGGCCTTCTGTGCCAACCTGAGTTGCAGGGAGCTCAGCCCTTCTTTGGGCTTTTAACCCCTTTTGCCTGCTAAGCACCCTGATGCTCTAAGGATTTTCTTAAGTAATTGAGCCACATACTATTGTTGAAAAGTGGGGCAGTAAATACCATCAATTCCATAGGCCAGAGAGATAAGAAAGACTGAACTGGAGAAGCTAGAACTTAGGTGACAAAACCAATCAGAACAAATCTGAGTAGGTTAAGCATGAGCTCAAATTTAATTTTGGTCTTTCTTTCCTCTTCTTCATTTTTCAAAATGCCCTCTTCAGGTCTCCCCTTTGGAGAAGTAACGAAGTATGGAGGGGTGAACCAAATCTTAAAAGCAGACTGATTTGGGCTGAAAATCTGGTTCTACCATAGCCTATTCCCTTATCTGTAAAGTGGGAAAAATATTATCTACCTGTCAAATGATATGTGCAAAGCAACTAGCTTAGTGCTAGGTACATAGATGGGGTTTAGTAAATTTGCAGTATTAAGTACTATGATTTTGAACAAGGTGACTTACCTAGTAGCAGAAGGAGAGGGCTTAATTATTTAGCAGTTTACTCTTTCTTTTTACCCTCTGTACACATTTTTATACAAGGAGTAAGAAGCATCATTTGTTTTTAAGAGCAGTATCAGATCTCTCAAGATCCAAGTCAGGAGTCAAGATAGATGGTCAGGTTCATGGATTATGAGGACACTTGTAGAACTTGCCCTGACTTGTTTAAAAGTGAACTGGAGTTGGGGCACCTGGGTGGCTCAGTTGGTTAAGTGTCCAACTCTTGGTTTCAGATCTCAGGGTCCTGGGATGGATGGAGCCTGGTATTGGGCTCTGTCCTCAGGACAGAGTCTACTTGACATTCTCTCTCTCCCTTCCCCTCTGCCCCTCCTCCTGCTTGTGTACATCCTCACTCTCTCTCTCTTTAAAAATAAATAATCTTTTTAAAAAGAGTGATTAGAGTTAACTAAATTTATTGTGGTAATTATTTAGTAACTAAATGGTAATATTAGTTAACTAAATTTATTGTGGTAATTATTTCCCAACATATACACTATCAAATCATTATGATGTATACCTTTAATACAATGTTGTCTGTCAATCAAATTTCAATTAAACTGGGGAAAAAAAGACTGTTTAAACTGTTAAAAAAAAGTGAATTGGAATGACAAATTTTGGAAATAGTGGTGAGGGCTTTACAACATTGCAAGTGTAATTAATGCTATTGAATTCTGCACTTAGAAGTGTTTAAAATGGTAAATTTTATGTTATGCGTATTTTACCAACACCACAACAAAAAATTAACCCCTCCCCCCACCAAAAAAAAAAAAGTGAATTGGAGAGAGGCTTGCTGGCTGCATCTGAATAACTCCTCCTCCCACTCCCAAATGTAGGCTAGCTTAGTAATAACGTGACCCACTTAAGAATGAACGAACCATATAGGGACTATTGTTGCTGAGTGCTTCTAGAATGTGAGTGAGGAGGGTCCATACCTAAACTCATCATCTCTCAGATGAGGGGTTGGAGACGCTGAAAGTGTGACTTGCCAACAACTACATGTGCAGCATGTCACTCCCCTGAAAGCTGACTGCTACAATTGTGCTATGCTATGCTACTTCACGGGAGCCTCAGAGCCATCAAAGCCTCTGGTTGCTCAAGTGGGGCCTTTTTCCTTCCACTTTTTCTCCAGGTGCCTGACCCTTGTCACTAAGCATCAGTGGCTCCAAGCTCTCAAACTGCAAAAGCCAGGACTAGGACACTGGGTGTCAGTCTCAGCTTAATCCTCCCATAGCTGAGCAGGGACAGGCCATGAGTGAGGTCTGATGATTCCACAGCTTCTGTCCTGTTGTCTGAATTTCAGCACCAGCCCTTCACCAGGCCACTCTCTTTCTCCTGCTGGGGACTTTGCATATGCCATTCCCTCTGTCATGAATACTCTTCTCCACTTTGATACTTCCTATTCATGCTTCAGGTTTCAGGTGAAGCATCACTTTATCCAGAAGGCTTTCCTGTCCCCCTAGTCTCTGTTAGCTCAGACTGTTATGTGTTTTTTTGGTAACCTACACTTTTTTGTAACTCTCACCTCATTTGTAATTATTTGTATTATGTCTGAATTCCATGCCTGAGGGCAGCGTCTTAGTCTTTCCTGTCCACCACTGTTTCCTGAAAACTTAGCACTGGGATGGCACATTTGTGTTCATTAAAGAAATAAAAACCCTAAAGATAAATCAGACCTGTCTTCTCGTGACAGGGAGAATAGGTTAATGATATACCTTCACCTGCATTAACAGGTAAGAGTGGCCAATGGAAGTAGGGCAGACATGGCCTTTAATCTGTAAAGACTGATCTGGGCACGGCACCAATATCAATATCCAGTTGCTATTCCAAGGCCATGTACAAATGAGCAGGGTGGAGGGACTGGCTTCGATCACCCATACCAGTGTTGCATGCATGTGAGAATAAACAGTAAATCAGTAGCAGAGGGGATATAGGTTTGACACAAGGGAGCACTTTCTGGTAATATTAAGTGTTGTTAAAAATGGGTCGTTATATAGAGGAGGAAGCCTTCCCTTGAGGGTTCAGAAAACAGGCCAGAGTTCCATTTCAGCTGGTTATTTTAGGCCTACCACAGGCAGCTGGGTAGACTAGACATCCTCTTAGGGTCCAATCATTCCATTCCTCTGACCCTCTAAGAAAGCTATGGGTGGGGCACCTGGGTGGCTCAGTGGGTTAAGCGGCTGCTTTCGGCTCAGGTTATGATCCTGGCATCCCAGGATCGAGTCCCACATCAGGCTCCTTACTCAGCAGGGAGCCTGCTTCTCCCTCTGCCTCTGCCTGCCATTCTGTCTGCCTATGCTTGCTCTCTCTCCCCCTCTCTCTGATAAATAAATAAATAATTAAAAAAAAAAAAAAAAAGAAAGCTATGGGTGTGGTTATTGCCAATGATCATGCAAACAAGCACACACTCAAATGGGAGATGCTTCTAGCTAGTCCTGTGGCTGTAAATGTTGCTAGCTCCTTTTTCTACTGAACATTCTGAATTCACCTTTTGTTTAGAAAATACTTCAGTCTTAAGCACAGCAAAGCTTGTTCTATAAAGGACTAGTTCCATATTTCAAAGTGAGACCTGCAGTGCATACCAATTTAACTCTCGCACTGACATATACCTAAAAAAATAAGGAGGACACAAGCTAGGCAAGAGGATTAAAAAAATAGCCCACTACTCTAATTCTCAGGCATACAAAGAAAACGATTTGGACATTGTTGCATGTCCTATCCAGGGAGGAGGGACACATCTCCTCTTTCCCAGGTTTTAAAGTGAGGGAATAGAATGGTCTTGAATATGCAAATGAATCTAATTTAATTAACTTTTATGACCACAACTCCTTTGAGATAACCATGGGAGCCAATTAGATTCCATTAAGATTCAGTGATTTCCCTGAAGCTTCAATGAGACACCCTTGTCTTCTTGAAGAAAAAAAAAAAAAGAAAAGAAACATGAAGAGATTGAAGCAGAGACAACAGAAGAGAGTTGTCTGCAGCGGCTGCGCTGTGTGGTCTGACCAGAAGCTGCTTCCACAGTCATTGGCTCTAGCTGGTCACCCCGCGCATGTGTGGCACGGCAGGCAGCAGTGTGAAATCATTCCAGGGCAGTCATGTAACTGCTGACCCACCGTTTATCGTAAGCTGAAGCTATGAAAGGTAAAGGTAATATTTCATACTTCGGGCCAAAATGCAAGCCTCGTGAGGGCGAGGGAAGAATTGCCTGGACCTAAGGCCACAGACAAAGAGAAACTTACCCTATGTTTTCCTTTGCTGCCCAGTTTTGTCATATTCTGTCCCTTCTCTCCCCCCCATTACAAATGTAATACATATTTAATGGAAAAATACAGAATGGCTAAAAGACACTGCTCATATCTAACAAGAGTTTGGAAGTCTCTCTTCTGCAATTTTGTTCCCTTCCTTCCCCCTTACTAAGCAAATTTAAGAGGACTTTGAGTGTTTGGGGAGGGTTGGAAGGCAGTGGAGTGAGGAGGGTGTAATGAATGTTTGGAGTGCGGGTATCATATTCCAGTTCCTTCCTTTTCTTTTCAGTTTCTATCCTAGGCCTCTTACCTCTCTCATCTCTAGAACTATGCAATTACAGAGCTGCCAAGGTTTTTGGATCCTGGCCCCTAAACCATTCTCCATGGTTAGGAAAATGTATGGTGGGTCTATCAATTGTTTGACCCTCCCTGAAAGTGCCTTGGGCTCAGTAAAATGGGCAACTGGGTTTCCAGGAGCTGTATTGCCTGCTAGTTCTAGACACGTTGAATGTCATGTGACTATAATGGTGCGATTAATTTTACTACTTTAGTTAGGCGATGTTTGTACTTCTTTACATAAGTAAGCTATAGCTAAAACAAATACATGCTAAGAGTAAATCACAGTGTTCAGCATTATGTGATTATATAATTGTGCAAGCTATTAATTGGAAGTAGAGATAAAGTTGCTGTAGGAAGTTTTTTAATCAAGTAGATTTAAGAACTTACATTTTATGTTTCCTTTAGATTTTTAAAATAATGAAGTACTTAAATTCCAACAAGGTATACAATAATAAAATAATTAGAAACAAAAAAGATGATAACGTGGAAAACAGACACCTCTGTGGTTATAAAGGAAAGGAGAAATAAAAGTAAGAAAAATTAAAACGAAATCTTTTTTTTTTCCCCACCAATAGTTTCATTTGGTTTGTTTTCAAGACCTTTAGCTTAACTGCTATGGTGGCTCTGTGATCCAATTCTAGCCAATGAGATGTAAGCAGAATTCTGCTAGGAGCTTCTGAGAAGCTTTGCTCTTTCTTAACAAAATGGGACACGTGTACATAATGCTCTCAGCCCACCCTCTCAGCCCACCCTCTCAGCCCACCCACTACGTCTTTCTGCTTTAGGTGTCAGTGTGATGGCTGGACCTGCCTTTGATATAAATGTGGTGGACCTGCAGTAATCATCTTGGAAACATAAAGCAATGAGCCAATACAGTAAGAAAGGAAGACTTCAAACATACAAAGACTCTGGGATCCTGATGGCATCACTGAACAGCTAAACCACTCTCAGTAACTGTTTACCATGGTACTTCCAGTTGTGGGAGAAAGAGACAATTTTTAAAGTTATTGTTAGGGGGATAGTTATTTGCAGTTGAAAGCATTCCCAATTTAATTTCTCAGATAAAGCTCAGTGACATGCTAAAATCATATAATCTACTTATATAATGGGAATTTTAACTCACATATTCTGATTCTGGAACCTAGAGCTTACTCTCTGAGGCATGGTTGAAGTCCCAGCAGAAGTGTCATTTTTTTAATCTGATGCTTTCCCCTTCTTCCTTCCGTTCTAGGCTTCTCGCTCTTCCTTCAGGCTCTTGTAGCACTTTAAACCTATCTTTAGTGCAGCAATGTCACAGGAATCCACATGCAGGGGTCACGTATGACTCCTTTAGGATTTGCACACCTATCTCCCTGTCTGGCACAAAGTAGGTGCTTAATAATCACTGATTTAGTTTGATTTTGAATCTCACTTCCACTTTTTCTTTAATACCCTCCCGCAAGAGATGATAATGAAAATGCTGAGTAGACAATAAGAGGGAGGTAGTATAGGAACAGAAAAAAAAAATCCACAAACTGGATAATTGGTTCTTGAATTACTGACCATTAACCTAAATAGCTCACAGTAATTTCCAATTCCTTTCTTCCTCTTCAGTTCCAAGTGATCAGAAGCTGTTTTTATTGAGAATGAGCTTCTATCTTGATAGAAGAATGGGAACTATCACCATATTGTAGAGACTGGGAGTATTCAGGATATGAATGTGTTTTATAAAAGCCATTTCCCTCAATAGTTCATATTGAAGCAGTGAAAATCACTCCCGGGCCTATCCTGGGCATGTAGGAGGATTTTTTCTTCACTAATACTTGTTTGTGTTGTCTATAAACCTCTGGGGAAAAAGAGAAACTGATGGAGAGCAATGCTCTCTATAAACTCTAACGAATGAAATTAAACTACAAGATGTAAAGGGATAGTCCTGGGGGACTGAGATATATTTTTGTTGGAGGCAGGCAGATGGTAGGACACCATTAAATCCAATAAATTGTTATTCATTTTAACCCTGAAGTCTGAGATGGAGGGTAGATCGAATGATAATCATGTGGTACCCTTTTTCTGGTAGGCTTTCATTTGGTCTCCGATCCAGGAAATTTGGATTCGGTTCTGGCTGTGGTCCTTCTGGGCAGTGTGATTTTAATTAAGACATGACTTTGCTCTGAATCTATTTAAGATGGGGTTACTAATCATACTTATTTCACAAGGTTGAATGAAATAAGCTATGTGAAAGGACCTTGTAGACTGGGATGAAGCCTACCAACAGTGGTTAGGACTATTATTAGGCTGATCTGCAGGCAGCGATGATGGAAAGAGAGTGGGAGGGAGAATGGAGAGCCATACTTAAGCTGCTCTCAGGCCTGCTCTGATGGAAACTGGGGTTTATTCTATGACAGCAAAGCTAATAATAATGCCCAGTAAAGCATTAGCACTTAAAACATTAGCACTTAAGCATTAGCACTTAAAGCTTAGTCTGGGACAAGACTGGGTTTACCAGGGAGGGTTGGCCTTAACATCACATACTTCAAACCTGTGTGGTTGGCAGTTTGCTTGTTGCTCTATTATCGCCTGTTTTGGAAAGGGCGAATCTAAATTGGAACTCGCTTTCCTCTGTTTAAGCTGTTTCTGCTGAGTTCCATAGCATTGATTATAGTTCTCACACCCTGCAACTGGCTGTTTCATTCTTGACTCACCTCCAGACTCATAAATATTCCTCAGAAAACACAGGTTTTAGAAGTTGCCTATCTTTTAACCTTAACTTTGTGAATTCACATGTCCCATACAATAGCCAGGCCATAGTATCTTTCTCGCCTTATTGTCCCTAACCTATACTGGAGCAAAACTTTTGACAGACTCCCACTGGATCTTTCAAAGGAGAGGCAGACAAACGTAGGAGAGTTTCTCAGCAGTTGTGTGACCTTGGGTGGTTTCTTCAGCTACAGAAAGAGGGATAATAATAACTGATGTGGGGCTATTGCCAGCTCAAGCAATAAAGTAAGGAAGAGCACCTGGTACATGGCAAACAGCCAAAAAACATAATTTCCATTATTAATAGTAATAATAATAACAACAGCAACAACAACATTAAAGGTATTCAGAACTAAATGAAATTTAAAGTGAGTCTTGGAAAAGTTAATTTATACTTAATAGTCATCAGGCTATCCACCAATATTTTCCATGGACTGATTTAGAAGAAAAGTCCGTGGGGTGCCTGGGTGGCTCAGTGGGTTAAAGCCTCTGCCTTCGGCTCAGGTCAGGATTCTAGGGTTCTGGAATCAAGCCCCGCATCAGGCTCTCTGCCCAGCCTGCTTCCTCCTCATTCTCTCTCTGCCTGCCCTTCTGCCTACTTGTGATCTCTGTCTCTCAAATAAATAAATAAAATCTTAAAAAAAAGAAAAGTCCCTGCCCTAGAAGGAAAGACAAACGTCAGCACATAAAAATCTAAGTAACGGGCGCTTGGGTGGCTCAGCTGGTTAAGCAACTGCCTTCGGCTCAGGTCATGGTCCTGGAATCCCTGGATCGGGTCCCGCATCGGGCTCCCTGGTCAGCAGAGAGTCTGCTTCTCTCTCTGACCCTCCCCCTTCTCATGCTCTCTTGCTCTCTCTTGCTCACTCTCTCAAATAGATTAAAAAAAATCTAAGTAACAATGCAATAGGTGGAAGACATTTTACTACACTGAAAAACTGTTAAATAAGATAATCCAAGATGGACTGAGGGTACCTACAGTGATTTTTTTTTTTTTTTTTTTAGTTGAGTAGTTGCTTGGGTATTACTCTGTCATACATCAAAAACAGCATTACTTGATATTATATCATGACCATGGAGTATGACAATGAGACTGACTCAGAAGCCACCAGTACCCCATGTTCCAACTGGCTTTTAGACCAGGAGACTTCAAATGTAGAGTCAAGATCTCTTTAGGGCTGGCCAAATAGATATAACCCCCACACCAGTCACTCATCAATGCTAGACCTTATTCCTGGATTTTCATTCTTTTAGTTAAAGACCTTGATCCTTTTTGAAATGGTTATATCCTGTTGTCACCAATCACTGACACATTTGTATGAGTGAGTTTGTGTCCTGTTTGATGATTAAGATTTACTGGAGGAGAAGGCTCTTAGGGAAGCTGGGAGGAAAGTAGACATTGCGAAGAAAGAAAGAGGGATGCTTGGAGGCTGGGGTTGGGTGTGGGGAAAGGGTGGGGAAGCCCATCCTGACTGTCCTCTCTAGAGAAGCTAATTTGCCATCTTGTATCATACAGGCAACTTCACCTTCTGTATCCATTCTCCTGGCACTGGTCATACTTAACAGAGATGGAATAGAGATTTTCCCCCTTATTCTTCTATTTGTTCTAAGAACCAGAAAGAAGAGGTATTAAACTTATTAGCAAGGAAAGAAGGCCTTATGAGTGGTGAGAAACTGTACTTCCAGCTTATTTGTAAGATCTTGCATTTTGATGTTATGAATTGTCCCCGGGGTTCTTAAAATATTAAATAAAACAATAAAAAAGTAATAAAGAATTTTTAATAGCCCAAGGTGGACAATATAGTTCTTCTAGTGGGAAAATTATGATGTAATATTAAATCACTCTTCTTCATGAAGCTTTTCAAGTGAAGCAGGAACTAACAAACACTGAATTGAGAAAGAAAGCTGATGTTGAATAATGTATGATATTGAGGTTGGCTTTATGAATGGTTCAAAGACCAATAGATAAAGTAATATAAAGACTGACAGTAGATTTGTTATTAATTTTTATTAATCATAGTCTGAAGTTATTTTGTGTAATTGTTTACTTGTTTACTCTCAGTCTTCACACTAGAATGGAAACCAAGTGAGGGAGGACAAGCACCATTTCTATTTTTTGCTATGTCTCCTATTACCCAGCACAATGATTAGCATGTATTTGTGGAATGACAAATTTATAATCTAGCCTTATCCACTGGCTCAAAATTACACTTTTCCTAAATTCACTTTATTATAAGTACTAAAATGAGGTATCTGAAGATTGTTTAAAAAACAAAACAAGGGGCACCTGGATGGCTGAGTTGGTTTAAGTGTCTAACTTCAGCTCAGGTCATGATCTCCGGGTCCTGGAATTGAGCCCTGAGTCAGGCTTTCTGCTCAGTGGGGAGTCTGCTTCTCTCGCTTCCTCTGGCCCTCCTCTTGCTCATGCTCTCTTTCTTTCTCTCTCTCAAATAAATTAAATCTTTAAAACAAAACAAAACTCATTCCTGATCTGAAATCATATGATAGTCATGAAAATATTCTTCAATAGACACAGATTAGTATGGCTCTATATCTTTAACATCTGTCATTTTAAAATAAATTATTCAACATTATTAGGTTACTTATAAATGACATCAATCAATTAGCCACTGCAGGGCTAAGTCTTGAAGAATTGTTTTTAGAAGCTAGATAGGTAAAGCGTTAACTCTTATTCTCCAGAAAGGATTAAAGCTATTTGGACTCTCACCAGGCTCCCTCTCTTCTTCCCCTATTGAAAATTTAATTAATGTGCACATTATTTGGGCTGTCCCTTCCAACACTGCTGGACACAGGCAGAGGTAGGAGTTTCAACAGGGTGCCTGGGACTAAACCACCCCCACCTCCTACCATTAGAAGAGTGAAGTCTTGGGTGGCCTGTTGTTTAAAGACAATGAATCAAAGACTACTATGCTGATTGCTAAAAGACTTGCTGTTACATAGAAGTCCCTGTCAGGCCTTTACGGATTGAAATGAATCATTGTCAATTTTGCTCTTCATCTGCTGGATGTATTTTATCTGTTATGTAGAGTATTAAGAATTACTGTTGAGGGGTGCCTGGGTGGCTCAGTGGGTTGGGCCTCTGCGTTTAGCCCGGGTCATGGTCCTGGGGTCCTGGGATTGGGCCCTGCGTCAGGCTCTCTGCTCGGCGGGGAGGCTGCTTCCCCTGCTGTCTTTGCCTGCCTCTCTGCCTACTTGTGATCTCTGTCTGTCAAATAAATAAAAAATAAAATCTTAAAAAAAAAGAATCACTGTTGGACGTACTATACAATTGTCACACATTCATTCTTTGAGTTTTCTGCACACCTGTAAAAAAGATGTTGTTTAAAGTAACTAAAGGACAATTAGCATCCTGTATTGCCAAGATACTTGGTTCTATAGATACCTCCTAAAATTTAGGAAGAGAAAAAATTTACTTAAAAAAAAAATCTCCAGATTAGGGTGACCAGCTTGTCATGGACTTCCCTGGTTTTAAGATTGAATATCCTGCATCCCTAGGACCCTTTTAGTCCTGGGCAAATTGAGGAGGTTGATCACCCTACCCCTAGTTGTGTTGTGGAGAGAACCTTATCAGGACTTCTTGTACCAGAGTATGCAATTGATTTGTAATCCAGATTTGCATCTTATTTTTTTTTAAATATTTATTTATTTATTTGAGGGAAGGGGAGAGAGAGAGAGTCAGAGAAGGAGAGAGGGGAGGGGCAGAGGGGAGAATCTCAAGCAGATTTCCTGCTGAGCATGGAGCCTGATGTGTGTGGAGCTCAGTCTCATGACCCTGAGATCATGACCTGAGCTGAAATCAAGAGTCAGACACTTAACCCAGGTGCCTCCCGTATTTCATTTTAAAGGATAATAAATCTCCACATGGCAAGGGAACACAAGACAATAGGCAGCAAAAATACACATGTTTTAAGGGATTTTGCCTTGTACAAAGTTCTTTGACATATTACTCTTTGGAGCCACTTTGGGATTTAGCCATTGGTTCCTCACTCCTTTTTGGTCCCAGGAACACAAGGTCAAGGTATCCAGAAGCATTTGAAGTAGTTTAGACAACTGTGAAGAATTTTAGCAGGCTAAACCAGGCTATCCATGGATTCAAGATTGATTCCATGGGTAACGATTATGTCCATAGCAAAGGCAGCAGTGATGCCACTGAAAGAATGAATCATTGCTACAGAACAATCTTATATGAGAACCAGCTTTCCCCTCTGTGCAAATGGGATTGATATGTCTGTTGGAAAATGCTCCTATCATTCATTCTGCTGTGCTGGAGACATAAATGCTGAGGCAGGAAAGTGCTAGAAGCTATGATTGTTAGGGATTACAGACATTGTGTCTATGATTTGAGCACCCCACTCCTCTACTGTACATGTTAATTCTTTGAACCTCTGAACTTGTCAATCTGCTTTCCCAATCTCTTTTTATGATTGACACCTGACTGATTTCTCGGGGTATAGAGGCAGCACTGCATAGCAGAAAGATCAAAGGTTTAGAGTAAGATACATTAGGTTTAAATCCAGGGTCAGCCCATTACTAACTATAAAATGTAGGCAAGTCTCCTGACTTCTCTTGGGTCTCAGTTTATCATCCACAACATAGGTTTAATGATTCTTCTCATGATTCTCATGAGGACTAAATGGGATGAAAGGTGTGAAAGTTCTCAGTAGGTACTGAAATTATAGTAAAAAGGACAAACAAATCCACATACTGTGATGTATAGACTATGTTTGGGCAACCTTTTGTCAAAGGTGGTCTGAAAAGTCTGCTGGTTTTGTAAATGGTAGGCAAAAGTAGAGAAAGCACTTTATTTTTTATTTTATTTATTTAAATTCAATTAATTAACATATAGTATATTATTAGTTCCTAAGGTAGAGTTCAGTGATTCATTAGTTGCATATAACACCCAGTGCTCATTAGAGAATGTGCTTTAAATTAGGAGTCACAGAGTACACAACCTAGTCTGGCCTCCACCCTTAATAGCCCTTGGGCTTTAGTTTCCACTGAGCTCAAGTATAGAAGTTGTGTTCAATCATTCCTAGAACTCCTTACATTTCTGAAATTTCATGAAGAGATGAAGTCTGCAATATTTGAATCTGAGGTGTGTTGTATTCTAGAGCAACTATTGCACGATGTATTGTATTCCATTCTACAGAAAACACCATCCCACATGTTTGAATTCTGCCTCAGGAAAAGTGGTTCTTGGCAGCCCTATGTCTCATTCAACATGACTTTATGCATCTTTTCCCCACTTGCCAGCCACAGCTGTTTGTACTGGGAGTGCAAATCTATTTCATGGTGGGCCTGTTAGATTCTCATGCTGGACATTTGGGATTAGAATATAGGAAATATAATTAATAGTGACGTTGGACCTGGAAGTTCAGCATGTAGGTACTTGGAGGCTGAGGGTACTGTTTTGCAGAAGCCTTCATGGATCATGTGAAAGCAAAGTGAAAAAGGAAATCTGGAGTAGGTTTATTGGAGAGGAAAGAGGAGGGGGGAGAGGGAAAGATGGAGAAAGTAACTTCTTTGGTTATTCTCTGTTCCAATTACCTACAGGCCTTGTTCTTTCAGTATTTCAGTTCTGTGAGATTTCCTTGTGTTCTTTTTTACCTAAAGCAGATTTAAATGGATTTTCTGTTCGTTATGTCCAACTATGCCCTAAGACATATGGTAACACAGACTGGAAAGTGGTACCTAGACAAGGAGTTCTCCAATGGCAGGGATGTTTGTCTTGTTTCCTTTAAAATAAACTTTTGACTCAGCTCTCTGCACAAAGTAGGTACTCAATGAATTTATACTGAAATGACATAAATATAATACTTTTGTTTATGAATAGTGTCATTGATGGTATTTACATAAAAGGGTTAGTTATAATAGATAAGTATGTTTCAGGAAGCATTTTCCCTGATCCTCCCAATTGGGCAAGAAACATTATTGAGCACTGTCTTCATGGTATCTCCAGGATCCATTCAGGATCTTGCTTACCATAAGCTTTATTTAAAAATGTCTGTTGAAGGGCGCCTGGGTGGCTCAGTGGATTAAGCGTCTGCCTTCGGTTTAGGTCATGATCTTGGGGTCCTGGGATTGAGCCCTGCATTGGGCTCCCTACTCAGCTGGGAGTCTGCTTCTCCCTCTTCCTTTGCCCCTTCCCCCCACTTGTATGTGCTCTCTCTCTCTCAAATAAATACATAAAATCTTTAAAAAAGATTTAAAAAATTAAAAATGTCTGTTCAGTTGAGACACATTAGGCCACACTGTGGAGATATTTAAAAAAGATATAATTTATAGTTGCTCTAAATAAGCAGCTTGTAGTATAGTTGGGGGATAGCAGCTTGAGTGATTTGCTATGGATTTAAAATAGCGGAGAGAATGGAAGTTCAGCAAGATCTAATATAATTAGAGAAGGTTTGTGAAGAATAGGAGGTTGAGTTACCCCTTGAGAGCTGGGTGGGATTTGGCAAGGCAGAGATAGATAAGGATGAGGAGAAGAAAAGGCTAAGCAAAGGTGTGGGGGTAGTAACAAGAGTTGAAAGTACATGCACTTACAATTATATGATTTACATAGAGAAATGTGAGACAGCATGTTCAAGTATAGAGGCAACAGAAGGTTATGGCTAAGAGTGCTGACTCTGAAGTTGGACTTTCCAGATTAAATTCTCACCTCCACACGCTGTTTCCGCACTTAACTGGCTTTGTGATGTTGATCAATTTACTTAACCTTTCAGTGCCTCAGTTTCTTCATCTTTAAAATTCGGGGTAATGATAGCATCCATCGCATGGAGGTGTTGTGAGCATTAAAGGAGATGCAGTTTGTAAAAGTTCTTTGTAAGCACTTCACGGTGTTAGCTCTTACTATTTGTTGTTGCAGTAGATATCTGGTGGTGAGATCCAATTAAAAGAACTATCCTATTAATATTCAACAGCCATATCAAATAGCAAGTCTCTTAGCCATTTGGGAAGCCAGTTACCATCTGAGTTGCTACTGAATTTGTGGAGCCCTGGTAGGGATTGGTTTATGGTAGGAAAGAACAGTGAAGATGCAGAACCCAGTGGAAGGTCTTGAGTGTGGGGGAGGAGTTTGGAGTTACTTGGATAGCTACTGCAACACAACTGTTTTTCCTGAGCAGGGAAATGATGTGATGAAAGTGAAAGAAGGAGAGACAGGAGTAGGAGGGCCGGCAAGGACCAGTGAGGGGCTGTTGGCAGTAATTCAGCTGTTAGGAGACCTGCTTCTCACCTGCTCTACTGCTGCCACCTTGGTCCAGGTCACCATCATCTCTTGGGTGGATTACTGTAATCTTCTCCTAACCTCTCTCTGCTTGAGCCTGGCCTCTTGTGGTCTTATCTCAACATAGTCCCTCCTTGGCACACATGGATCATCAGCTCCCACCTCACTCAGAGGACAGGCTGAACCTCTTGCTAGGATCTACAAGGGTTGCACTGTTGGGCTCCTGCTACCTCTGGCTTCATCTGTTCTCTCGACCCACACCCACCTGTTCTCTCTGCTCCATAAAGCTGTTGCCCTTGTTGTTCCTCAAATACATCAGACCTGTTCCTGACTCTGGAAACGTGCCTATGCCTGTTCTTCCCCTAAATATCTGCAGAGCTAATTTCTTCACCTCTTTTAGGTCTCAGTCCAAATGTCCTCCTCTTAGTGACATCTTCCTAGGCTATCTTTCTGAAAATAGAAACTCTTCTCCACCTTGGCACTCCCCACCCCCCCATCTTGCTTGGTCTTTCCTTCCCTTATTACCACCCGACATGATTTCTTTGTTTCATTGTCTAATTTCTCCATTGGGATGTTAGTTCTTAGAGGGCAGATATTTTTTTACAATCTTGTTCAGGACCTAGAACCATGCCTGGCACGTAGTAGGTGCTCAGTAAATCTGTGTTGAATGAGTGTATGAATAAAAAGCAATCAGATTTGTTGTGCCAGGCACAGTGTTGGGTGGCCCCTCAGAAGCTGCTTTATTTGCTTTTCTCTATGACCCTGTCAGAACATATTGTTCTCGTTGTCTTACAAATGATGATATGGAGGCACAGAGATAGGAGATAACCAAGGGCAAAGAGCTGGTAAGTGACACAGTCAGGAGTTGTGTCCATTCCTCTAACATTGGCTCCTGCCATTGTTCTGTGTGTTGTTAAGATGGGATGAGAGAGGAGAGGTCAGTAAGTCCAAGACTTCTAGTTCTGAATAATGGAAGAGCAGCAGAACTGCCAACAGAAATGTAAATGAGGATTTGTGTAGTGAGGAATGAGGATATGTTGGATCAAGTAAATGTTCGGAGGGAAATCCTTAATCTTAAGCAGAGTGACTAAAAATATATTGACTAAATTATGTGTTGTTTGAGACCTTTCTGAGGGTGAAAGCAAGGACTATTAATAATTAAGTTGTAATGACAGACATAAATTGGGACCGTCCCAGCAAAATGGGCAAGTGGTTAGTTACCCTGGATTTAGGGGATTAGGGAGTTAGTGAGAGGTCATGTCTAGAGATTTGGGTGTCTCCCTTCCCCTCAAGGGGAAGCCATGAGGACGTGGGGTCTCACCATCAAGTCAAGGGAAGAAGAGGATGTCAAGGCCAACTTCATGACCTTCCTGCAGACAACATTTGGGGGAGAAAGAGGAGTCTCTGAAAGAGAAGAACCAGAAGGGAAGAAAGGCAAGAGGTCAAGAGGAACTGTAGATAGGAAGGAGGGGAAGTGGGTGGAGACCACATTTTGCAGGGCAACTTAAAAGTAGGTCAGCTGGAACTTGGCAACAAAAATGAGATTAGAGAATTACTTGCTTTTCGATTTTGTAAGAATATCTTCATCTGTCTCAACAAAGTGCTAAAAGGCATTTAATCAAAGTAAATTAAAATTAATTTTGATTCGAGGACTTTTTTCTGCTACTGCCCTCATTATATTTTGAGATGTTATGGGGTGCTTTCAAAGACTGGATCAAGAATGAGGGTTTGGTGCCCCAGCCTGAAGTTTTCTATTCCCTCTGCATGGCCTGAGTCACTAAAAGTTCCTATATTTAGAGTGTCATTGACACAGATCAAACCGGGCTCCAGTTGGAAGATACAAAAGCAAAAGGGGATACTTTTTTTTTCCCCAAAGATTTTATTTATTTATTTGAAAGAAAGAATGACAGAGGGAGAGGGAGAGTATGAGGAGGGGAGGGCCAGAGAGAGAAGAAGATTCCCCGCTGGGCAGGCAGCCTGATGTAGGACTTGATCCTGGGACTACAGGATCATGACCCAAGCTGAAGGCAATTGCTTAACCATCTGAGCCACCCCGGCGCGCAAAGGGAAATTTTTGTGATTTCTTTGGGGTTAGGAAGATAAAAAATTAATTTTCTAGGCTTGTATAGGTAATACTGTCTTAAATCTGTTATTCTTGGCAACGTAGAAATTTTGATAAATTCATTATCAATTTAAGCAGATGTTTTCCTATTCCAGCTTATTACATCAGTGAAGGAAGGGTGTCGTGTATATGTGTATGTGTGTGCATGCACGTACACATGAGCAGGGTTTGAGGGTTATAGAGGCTGGCAAAACAAACAAAACCCTAGTTTAAAACATACTGACATGTCATCATTGGCAAAAATGCTGGTGGAGAATATCTAGCAATAAAGTTGTTTAGTAAACTGGTGATCTGTCACATCATAGTTAAAGAGTGAGAGTTCGGTCACTAATTGCAATATTTTTGTATCTCCAGACGTGTTGGTCCACTTGGCTCTGGCTAGAAGGGGTCATTCCCAGGTAGGGAGTAGGTGTGAATGGCACATGGTTTGGAGCGCTCAGTTTATTAGACAGTAAAGGCCCATGACCAGGGCCCTGGAAACAGAACCAAGCCTTTGTGCTCTCTGAAAGCCAGCATTAGTAGCTGTGTTGGGGAGCAGCATTAGACAGGGGATACATAGCAGGCCTTCCTCATCATTGCTTTTTATCACAGCAAAAGTGTCACTGGGCTGAAATCACCATGGCACACAACTCCTGGAAACCAAAAGGAATAACATCTCACAGGAATTCAAAAGGAAGAAAGTCATTAACGCGGAGCCAAAGCCTGCTGGCATGCCTCACAGAAATCAAACAGATATGGAGGGCTCCCCTGAGAGAGGAAATGCATGACTCCAGGCTCCCCCTGCACAAGATGCTGATATCAGTACCTCAGTACTGGTTTTCACAGAAGCGGTCCGTCTGTGGCAGGTTTTCATGCCAAATCAGATGCATGTGTGTAGACAAGGCAGACCTTGAGAGGAATGAGGCACTCATTCCCTTCATTCCCTTCTGCCCTTCTCAACCCCACCCTAACCACGGAGTCCCCTTATAACCACGGAGCTTCTCGGAAGATGTTACAGGCAGAACGATAATTTATTAGAGACATATGGTACAACATCAACCATGTTCAATATTCCTCTCCTTTTCCCTTTTATCACCTTCTTCCCTCCTCCTCTTCTTGATTCCATCTGTTCTTTTTCAGAGGCTTTACTTTCTCCTTCTCTTTTGCCATTCTTCTGTCCCCTTCCTGAGATATGAAATGCGGACAGAGAGGAGAAGGAGAGAGGAGACAGGGAAGGAGGGTCATCTGTCCGGTGAAGATTGTGAATCTGCAATGCTTGTTGATCTAGGGGTTTCTTAGTATTGTTGGTGTTTGTTTTCATCTCCTAGGGTTGTTGGAAGGATTTAATGTGGAGGCCCAGTGCCTGGCATGCAGTAAGGTCTCAATGAACACTACTTTTTAGGGATGTCTGGGTAGCTCAGTGGATTAAGCATCTGTCTTCAGCTCAGGTCATGATCCCAGGCTCCTGGGAAAGTTCCTCGCTTCCCCCTCCTTGCTCAGGGGGGAGCCTGCTTCTTCCTCTGCCTGCTACTCCCCCAGCTTGTGCTCAGTCTCTCTCTCTCTCTCTCTCTCTGACAAACAAATAAATACAATCTTAAAAAACAAAAAACAAAAAACAACCCTTGTTATTAGTATTTAAAAGTTTGCCCTTGAAATAATTATCTTTAGACTTAGGCATCCCATTTAGGTGGGGATTTCTTTGTTTCTCTCAAGATTTTATTTTTTTCTGAAATTCTTTCAGGGTAATTATATGTATATGTGCTTGAGCACTCTCTCACACACACATTCAGCCACACCACACACACCCTTTTGAAGAAGGGGTACAATGCAGAGAAGGCTAATGCTTCATATTGGTCTAGTAAAAGGCTTTCAGAAGTTTTTGACTACTACAACTATTACCCACACATACATCTATATAAAACAAAAAGGAAATTTTTAGTAAACAATACTTGTCCTCACTATTTGTCCTACTGTGTTCTGCTTTGCTCCATTTCTCTTTCATTAAAAAAAAGTGGACTGTCACTTACTAAATTAATTTCATGATCCATAATGGGGCCACCTGCAGCTGGGGGAATTGAGGTCTACTAGATACCTGGGACTTTGCTGGATCTCTCTAACTCTGTCCTTGCCCTGGGCCTCCTCTCCACCATGACTCGCTAGACGTATTGCATTCTCAGTTCCCCCCTTTCTGTCTTTCCAGTTAGGAAATAGCATATTAAAAATGACTTTTCTTTTTTCCCCTTTCCTTCCCATAGCTCCCTTTTCCCCCTCTCCCTCCATCATCTCTCCCATCCCCTAGTAAGACAAGGTCATTCTTAACTGCTGCTTATTGGAGAACGATGATGATGATGATGACAGTAATGACAATGGTAGCAATAGTCAGAAAGATTGATAGCTAAAACTCCGTTCACACCTGCTTTGTACCAGACACCCATCTAAGTGCTATACAAATTTTTAACTCATTTACTGCTCATAACCACCTTATGTGGCAGACTACCCTATAATTACTCTGAAGAAAGCATTACCTGCTCTTTTCCTCCAATATCTATGCAGAATCAGATTTGCATATTAAAGAATCTGGGCTAACGCTTAACTAAGTAGAAATGATGACAATATTATGGAACAAACTATTTGTTTTCATGACTCCTGATCTGAAAACAATAGCTAAAGAGGATGTGCACAAATCTAGAATCACTAAACCTGAGGCTTGGCATATTGCTGTGCTTGGGCTGAAATTATTCTTGATATATCGCAAATTTGAGACAGAAACCATTAAAAAATGTACAAGTAAACATCCACCGAGTGAAGATTCATGTGCAATTTGTCATTTTAATGCTCTGTTCAGTAATTAATTTTTAAAAATTTAACAAGTAACAACTTTTCTCTGTTTATAGAAGTCATATCATGTTCTGGTTAAAATTCTGGAACATGCAGCCAAATGTAAAAATAAAGGCAAACGACCCTAAATCCCCTCACCCAAAGACAGCATCTATTCACATTTTGGTGTTGTGTGAGTGTGTTGGGCCTTTAGACATATTCTGTTTGGCATGCACATTATTTTAAAAATATTTTTCATATAAAAGCATTTTAGATTTCTGGCATCTCTTGAAAAACTATCAAGACCTGACGACACGGGGTCCGGATTTTTGCAGGGCAACTAACTGCTGAAGGAGCTGGGAAGCCCCTGCTCCTCCTCATGGGGGAGGGATACCTATTTCATCTGTCCCTGCCCCACATTTCCATTTCTCTTACCTTGGTCAATTTCATTCATTTGTTATATTGTGCCCTGGAGGGCATTTGAGTTTTCTTTTAGTTTAAAAACTATTCTTACTTAACATTTCAGGGCCAAAGCTGTACTTCTTGTAGGTGGTTACAAAGTCGAAGGTAGGTAGAGGGTGCCTTTCTTGCTGGAGAAGGTGGGAGAGCACCTTCTGGCTTCTGCTTTTTGTCTGAAATTCCAAACAAGTTCTATATCTAAGGATAAATTTCCTTTCATACCTCCCACATCTATTCTGCATCTTATTTTTATACTTTTGGCCATATTCTTATGAACTGATAAAACTGACGTTATTATGTTAAGAAAGTACCTCTTCCCTCCTTGTTTTCACACATTTCTTAACAGCAAAGAAAGCCTGGTAGAGCCAAATCACTTCTCCTTAAGTCCTTGGGTTCCCTTTGGGCGTAGGTCTTTACATGGACCCAGATACAAAAACACTATAAACATTTTCTCACCTCATTAAAATTATTCAGGAAAATAAATTTTAGTGGCTGAACAATAACCTATTATATGGATATATCACATTTTCCTGACCTTTTCTAACGCATACAGACTCAGTGAGAAGCAGGTCCTGTGGGAAGACATGTTGCTTATGGAGAAGAGAGGAGACAGGAGGCAGTGAGGACAGGCTACCAATAAACAGAGTCTCGATTTGGTTACTTTAAGAAGCAGAAGTCTGTGATGAGCAAAGAGTTCAAAAACTAGAGTTCCCAAATCCACAAGTTAGGTGGTAATTGGAGGCCAAGATACTCTGTCACAAATCTGCAAGGAGGTCAGGAACCAGATGACCAAGGAGTGAGCAAGCCAGTGGATGGGAAAGTAAACCCATATTAATCACTGAGCAGGGGTGCAGTCATAATTTGCATTTTTAAAAAATGATTTTTAAATCATTTAAGATTTAAGAGATTTAAGAGATATGATTCAGGGTATATAATAATTTATCCATTTCCCTAGTTGAATATTTAGGTGTTTTTGATTTTCTACTTTTATAAATAATGTTGTGATGAAAATCTCAGTGCATAGAACTGTGTATTTTGGGTTATCACTTCAGGATAGATTTATGGAAATGGGAGTATTTATTCTTTTCAAGAATATTAGGATAGAGGAGCCTGGCTAGCTCAGACAGTGGAGTGTGTGATTCTTGATCTTGAGGTTGTAAGTTCAAACCCCACAATGGGTATAGAAATTACTTAAAATCTTAAAAAAATATATTGGGATATATTGACAAAATGTTTCCATAATAGCTATTCACATTATACTCCCATCAACAGCGTTTTTATGTTCTGCTTTGGCTTTTTCATATTAGATTGGTCTACTCACATAAATCTTTGAATGAAGAGCTGCCACTGGCATCTGTACTCCATAGCTGGAATTTTTCTAGGCCACTGACTTTTAGATTTTTTTGACCATGACCCGTAGTGAGAAGTAAATTTTACAAAGTGACTTAACACGTACAGGTATATACCTGAAACACATGTTGCACAGAACAATCACTTGTCCTTTCTCTATGTGATATACTCTGGTGAGTCCATTCTCTTCTAATTTAATTTTTAAAATAAGCTCATCATGACCCATTGGGTCAGAGGTCATTACTCTCAGTTAGAAAAATATCATTCTAGGACCCTTTCTGTTTCACAACTTGACTTCCTAGAACTTCAGCCTCTTTCTTGTCCATACTCATTTAGGCCCCAGACTTCTATTCCTCAACAATCCCTTTAAATTAATGAGCTGTTGTGAATTTACTCACCTAGATTTGACTATTACCATCTTCTGAAGGATGACTTCCATAATGCGCCCTTTGTCTTGGGCCCCCAGACCCTGTTATATCCCATCTAGCTTCTTTGGGACCTGTCCTGGATTGGCATGATTTCTTCATGGTCTCCTCTCAACATGGATGGGACATTTGAGGCATGAGAGTTCTTGTCACACTGTACACCATCACTAAAAAAGAATGATTTTGCCTAGAACCCTTTAATCTCAGATATTGACATGTGGACACTCTCATTTCCTTCAGTCTGTATAACTGTCACATCTCCAGAGATGTCTTCCCTGACTATAGCATCTCAAATAGAATCCTGGTCACTCTATGTCCTTCACCTTGCTCAAGATTTTCTTTTTACTTTTATTGAGGGTCTGGCTAATCTTGTTTAAAATCATAAAATATAAAAGCAAGGAGAGATTTAAAGGCCAAATCTGGTTCAATCCCCTAATTTTATAGGGAATAAGTGTAAGCCCAGAGAGGTAAAAAAATATTTCATGACAACCTAGCTTATTTGTGGCAAAGTGAACTAGAAACCAGATCCTTGGATATGTGTCAGTTCTTCGCTGCTTTATGGTATTGCCCATGCTGTGATCTTTATGATGAGGTTATTGATGAGATAATTTTTGTCCTATAATAAGCTCTGATGCCTTGTGTTAGACTACATTAAACTCAGTAGTAAACTGTAAAGTGAAAATGTTTCAATATTTCTCACTGGAAAGCATAAATTACTTAGTCCAAAGGGCTTTATCCTCCTCAAATAAAATCTTCAGCATCAGCTTCCTTACTCCTTGGTCATCTCTTCCATGACCTTTCAAATGGTTTTATTTTCCACAAAAGAAAACTGAGGCATAGAGAGGTAAGTATAGATACCATCCCGATTGAAATAAACTACAATATCAAAGGGAAAGTGTTAAGCGCAGAGATCTGGAAAACTGAGGTTGGTAGCCAGAAATCACAAATAGGCAAAGACTTGAGTTTAAGTCTCCAAAAAGATACAGGGTTTAATGACAAATGGAATCAGGAGAAGGGGATAAGGTTTGTGTCACGGAATTGATGAAAGAGAGGGAGGGTCTACACAGCAGCACAACTAAGATACAGCTATTAGTTCTGGGAAGAACCTTCCAGGCTAGGTTATAAGTTCGGCTGGATATCCATTTCTCTGATGACAATATTGTGCTTTCAGCAGCTAGGTCTTTTTGGGGAGTTCTAGAGGCTCTTCCATGTAGTATGTCCCTCTACCAAACTCTTCCCATTTTCCCCAAATGCAAAAATGTCAGTGATTGGTGGAAATTTTTTATTTTTTACTTTTTAATTTTGTCAGTCCTGAATCTTTTGACTGTCTTTTGGCAATGACATTAATATTTTTCTTTTGGGAACGACTCCTCTCTCACTGGTAGCATTCTGGTGGGAACCAACTGTTAACTCCTGATTACCCCTGGTCAAGGGAAGGTGTTAAGACCTGAGTGAACCTAAATGAGTGTTGCTTGGGGAATCTGAGTGTTGATCAGGGTACAAAGAGTTTGGAAACAGTTGGAGTTTACTTATTTCAGCACTTTGTCTAGACTACAGCAATATTTTTGCTTTAGAGACCCTGAAGCAGTCTTGCTTTTTTATTCTGCAGGGCCTGGTCTCCAGCCTTCCCTTTGATTTTGTAAACTCTCCCATATCCTTCTAGTAATTTCTTTTCTTTTCCCTCTTCTCTTTTCCTTCCTTCCTTCCTTTTCTTTTCTCTCTCTCTCTCTCTCTTTTTTTTTTTTTTTGGCTTAAGTTAGCCAGAGTAGATTTCTGACACTGAAACCAAGAACCTGGATTAGCACATGGGTAATCTGACCAGGGAATCCCAACCACCTCTTACTTTTTTATTACTTTTATTGTTTTTTAAAGTTTTTATTTAAATTCCAGTTAACTATAGTGTGATATTAGTTTCAGGTGTACAATTTAGTGATTTAACACCTACATACAATACCTCGTGCTCATTGTAACTGTATTCCTTCATCCCCATTACCTATTTCACCCACCTCCCACCCACCTCTTCTCTGGTAACCATCAGTTTGTTCTCTATAGTTAAGAGGCTGTTTCTTGATTTGTCTCTCTCTCTTTTCCTCCCTTTGATCACTTGTTTTCTTAATTCCACATGTGAGTGAAATCATATGCTATTTGTCTTTCTCTGACTGACTTATTTTGCTTAGCATAATTCTCTCTTGCTACAGCCATTTGTTGCAAATGGCAAGATTTCATTCTTTTTTATGGCTGAGTAATATTTGAAAGTCAATCAAGGTGATATACCACATTAGTAAAAAAAAGGATAAGAATTATATGATCCTTTTAATAGATGCAGAAAAGCATTTGACAAAGTACAACATCCATTCATGATAAAAAGCCTCAATAAAGAAATACCTAAACATAATAAAGGCCAAATATGAAAAGCCTACAGCTAGTATCATCCTCAAAGGGGAAATCTGAGAGCTTTTCCTCTATGGTCAGGAACAAGACAGGGATGTCCATTCTCACCACTGTTATTTAGCCTCAGCAATCAGACAACAAAAAGAAATAAAAGGCGTCCAAATCAGCAAGAAGAAGTCAAACTTCCAGTATTTGCAAATGACATGATACTCTATATAGAAAATTCAAAAGACTCCACCAAAAAATTGCTGGAACTGATACATGAATTCAGTAATGTCATAGGATACAAAATCAATATAGAGAAATATGTTGCATTTCTATACATCAATGAAGCAGCAGAAAGAGAAATTGAGGAATCAATCCCATTTATAATTGCACCAAAAACCATAGGATACTTAGAAACAAGCCTAACCACAGAGGTAAAAGATCTGTATTCTGAAAACTACAAAACACTGATGAAAGAAATTGAAGATGACACAAAGAAATGGAAAAACATTCCATGCTCATGGATTGAAAGAACAAATATTGTTCAAATGTCTATATTATCCAAGGCAATCTACACATTTAATGCACTCCCTATCAAAATACCAATAGCATTTTTCACAGAGCTACCACAAAAAATCCCAATTTTGTATGGAACCACAAAAGACCCTGAATAGCCAAAGTGACCTTGAACAGAAAAACTAGCCACCTCTTTCTACCAAAACTATACTATGGAACATACCAATAAACATTTGTTCATCCAAAATATGCCAGGTGGTATTCAGGGGTTTTCATTTGTGTTATCTAATTGACCCTTATAATAATACCACAAGATAGATATTGTTATTTAATATTTTCCAATTTTAAAACTGTACTGAAATACACATAGTATATAATTTACTATTATAATCATTTCTTAAGTGGTATTAAGTACATTCATATTTTGCAACCATTGCCACCATCTATCTCCAAAATTATAAATTGTTTTATTTTGTAAGACTGAAACTCTATACCCTTTAAACAATAACTCCTCATTACCTTGTTCTCCAGCTCCTGGCAACCACCATTTTATTTTCTGTCTCCATGATATCAACTACTCTTCATATAGTACTTCCTATAAATGGAATCATATGATATTTGTCTTCTTGTGACTGGCTTATTTAGCATAATGATCTCAAGGCTCATCTGCGTTCTAAATCTGTGTCAGAATTTCCCTCCTTTTTAAGGCTGAATAATATTCCATTGCATGTATATACCACATTTTGCTTATTCATTATCCCACCAATAGATGCTTGGGTTGCTTCTGTGTTTTAGTTATTATAAATAATGCTATTAAACATGTGTATACATATATGTCTAAGAAATCTGTTTTCAGTTCTTCTCTGTATACACTCAAAAATTGAATTGTTGGGTCATAAGGTAATTTTATTTTGAAAATTTTGAGGAATTGCTATACTGTTTTCCATAGTGGTTGAACCATCTTACATTCCCACCAATAATGCCCAAGAGTTCCAATTTTCAAGGTCCTTACCAACACTTGCTATTTTCTGTTTTTGTAATAGTAGCCATCCTAATGGATATGAGGTGGTAGTTGTTATTTAATTTTAGATGCAAATACTGAGGGTATATAAATTGCCTAAGGTCATATAACTTGTAAGGAGCAGAGTTGGGATTGAATCCATGTCCAGTAGTATTTCAATGTCTATTTGTCCCTTTTCCTTTTCCTCAACTACACTACATTTGTTAGAAAACCAAAGGTATTCAATAGAGCTGAATTTTTCCTTTAAAAAAAATCTATCAGCTGTTAGGAAGATTTAGGAGCCAAAAAAATTATCCTCAGTCAGTATCATAGAAACTGTGTACCTGAACTATAATAGATTACCAAAAGATTCGTGTTGTTATAGTACTTCATGACCATAGAGATGAATCAATTCAACTTTCTCATCTTATAGATAAGAAAACGGAGGCCAGCTTTCTGTGTTGCCAAGTATTACTGAAATTACTATTTACCAATAGTGAGGTTTAGATTCAAATCACCTTAGTTTAGTCACGAGACAGCTGGGACTGTGTAAACTTATATAGCTCAATTAAAATCATAGAGCTGAAAGGGACCTCCAGGTCTCTTACAATAATGTATCCATCTACCTCCATCATAGCGAGCTTAAACAATAACAGCAGGATGTCTTTTACTTTATAGCCTACTAAGAAGGCAATTCAATCACTTTCTTTGTGAAGCACTATAATGTCTTTTATCCCTCTCAGCCTAGTAACATTTTCACATGTAAAATGTGGAGCACTTTATATGTCTGTTTAAAAACAAATATATTGTACTTAAAGGTGTTTTAAAATTGTTATTTGAAAATTTGAAGGAGTCTTAAAAGTAAACTGAAGTATTACTAGGCAGCTGAAAGGGTCTAATAAGTAATTTCAAGACTATTTCTACAATTAGAAACAACATGAGCCCTAGGTTTCAAAAGTAAATAACATGGGTGGACAATGGTCATGTGAAGGGAATATTTTCTCCAACATGGAAAAAGAACAGTTATAGCAGGTCTGCACAATATAGTGCAAACCTGTTCGACTCATTTTAGGAGTTTTTACTTCTCAGTTCAATGTAGCAAATGTCTACTGAAAGGCTCTTATTTAAGAGGTACTGAGCAAAGAGCTTTGAGAATAAGAGACAGCCAAGTAAAACTCCTGACTTCAAGGAATTTGCAAACTAGATAGGGAGATAACATAGGTACACAAATACCTTGAAAGAGTTTCAAGTGAAAAGTGCTATCAGGTCCACAGAAATGCACTGTAAATATGGCAAGGCTCCACCTGGCTGGGGTATCAGGGAACACTAGTGAGCTGTTTTGAAAAATAAGTATGTTTTTGACAGGCAGGGATAGGGGAAAGGTTACGTACCCAGGAAGTATGGTGTAAATAGAAGCCTAAATGAGTAAATTCCCTACATAAACTTTCTATTTCAAGTGCTACACATGCATTAGGAACTGCACTCTCCTCTTTGGAATCCCTGGCCCCCTTCATCTCTTGTGTGAAAGACTTATATGAAGATACTTAAAATGGTTGTGTTAAAAGGGTGAGATTATTGCTAAATTTATTCTCTTCCTTATTTTTTTTTTTAAAGATTTATTTATTTTAGGGAGAGAGAGAAAACGTGCACAAGTTGGGGGAAGAAAGGGGGGATAAAATCTTCAAGCAAGGCATGTGTTGTTCATGGAGCCCGAGGCGGAGCTCGATCTCATGACTTATGAGATCATGACCTGAGCCAGAACCAGGAGTCAGATGCTCAACCAACTGAACCACCCAGACACCCCTCTCTTTTTTACTTTTTCAGTTATGTTTTTCTTTGGCAATGTGATTGTCTAACAGAAAAATTATTTTTTGAAAAAGATATTGTACACACCTCCCAAAGCTAGTTCAACTCTTTGCTCCACATAACCATTCCTGACTAGATAATAAATGTAAATATGAAGTCCCAATTAAAGATATACATGAATATGCGTGTATCTTGTAGGGTTTCTGTCCTCTGTAAAATCTTAGAAGCAGTAATACTTTAGTAGCAATAAGCACACTAGTACACAGATATTGCACACATGTCATTTTCTGCTAAATTGAGCCAAGACTCTTTGGAGAAGATCTTGGGCAAAAGGGCAAAGGAACATAACTTAGTCCAGGTGAGCCTAGGACATCCCATAATTTCAGAAAGAAAGGACATCCTTCAAGATTCCTATTGAAGAGTTAGCTTGAAGGAGTACCCACTGGCTGAATTTGAGCCAATGTGGGCATTAAAGAGAAAAAGTGAAGAGAGAAGAGAAGGGAAGAAAGGGAGAGAAAGAAAAAAGGAGGAAGTGGAGGAGGACAACGATGAGGAAGGCAAGGAGGACGAGGAGGAGGAGGAGGAGAGGAAAAAGAAAGAAGGAGTAGCAGTTGCTTTACTCTTTTGGTGGTGACTTACTTTGACAGTTGGTATATAAAGGAAAGGAACTAAACATTTACTTTATCTCTTCAGGAAGGACTGTAGTCTTTCCCTAGTTGAGGAGAGAAAAACTTCCTCCCCACAGAACACTAGATACTGAATTTGATGAAACTTTTGATATTCAACTATGTTTCATTTGCAAAATTTCACCTGGTTCAACCAAATATGGAAAGAAAGAATTAGAAAAGTCAACAACCTCCAGTGAAATAACTGATTCAGATCAGAATCATCAAGGATGCTAAGATGATTACATGAAAAATTGTAGGGGTAAAAGAGCCTTCGCCTGCTGGCCAAAGGGTCTACCCTAGAATAACTTGCTTATTTAAAATTAAAAACATCCTTTTACATCTTAGTGTTGAGATCTGGCATTAACACTTCAACCAAGTGGTGAAATGTAGCTTTGCTAATGGTAAGATAACCTAACACGTTGCTTCTCCTGATGTGACGATCTCAAATTCACTGCATGGTGAATTTGCCTATGAAGCGTTCTAAGCAAAAATGTTTAAGCTGTGTGTGTTGTTTTCCATTTGCTCTTATACGTCTGTCCATTTGATGCCTTTCTTCATTCTGCTCTGTGTCCCTGGAGATGCCCCTCTGTACAATGCATCAGCCAGTCTCCCTCCCATTTGGGCTTCTAATTAGATTTGGCCAGTGGGGAGGCTCTGGGAAAAATCTGAAAGAGGACATAGAGATTTGGCCTACCATCTCACTCCCTGCATGGGTTCCATTTGAGTGGCTCCTGTTGTGGGTCCCACTTCCAAAACCCCAGTTTCCAATCAAGCTTTAGGGGAGTTCGACTCCTCTGCTGCCACGTCAGGCCCAGGGTGGTGGTCCCCACAGGCACTAACCCCCCAGTGCTGTTCCCTTAGTCTGTCCACTCTGCTGTAAACAGTTCCTTCACTGAACTCCCTTCAGTTAAACCCTTTAAGTGTGCCATCTGCTTCAGGTCAGGACTTGGATTCCGCCTAAATCTAATCAGACCTTCATTTTAAGAAGACAACAAGGCTAGAAAAACAAATTAAACAACACCCCGAGATAACAATCAGACATATCCAGAATTTGGCACTATTTACAAGGCAGTTGGTCTGGTGTCTTCAGAGGTCAATATCACTTTTTCACATAAGAAGGAAAAATCTTTCAGATTAAAATAAGCTAAGGAGACCTAACTACCGAATGTAACATATGAACCTGGTTTGCAAAAATCAGCTACTTTTTCTTAGATGACTAGACTGAATCAGCATATTGAAAAGCCATTTTTTTAAAAAGAAACATTTATTGGGATTTTTGTCATATAAAATTTTAATCAGGTTTTATGCCCCACATACTCTGGAGCTTGAAGTATAATTTACTTAATGTAATATCAAAAGCCAGTTGTGTTGTAATTATAGTCTGAACACAGAAAATGCAGTTTTCTGTCCTTGACAAGGCCCTTTTTGTATGTAACATTCTAAAATGAAGACATTTCAAGCTATACAAATTACCTCCAAGTTTTCATGATATCTGGGAAGATTTTCAGTAGATGTTACCATATTCATGTACCAAATTCTGACCAGTGTTACTCCCTTTAAAAAAATCTTGAAAAAGCTTTCTGTACTTAGAGTTTGGCAAATATACCTCTATAACGAAACTGCCCTTATTTTAAAAGTTGGTCAAAGACTCCATTAATGAAATTTGATAAATAAACATCAGGATTATAAAAAAATATTTTAGGGGGAGCAATTAGGAACATTTTAATATTAACTGGATTTTAGATGATATTAGAAAATTATTATCAATATTCTTAAATGTGATAAAGGTACTGTGGTTTTTAGCTACATCCTTTTTAAAGAGGAGCAAGGGTGAAATGTTAATAATGGATGTGACTTCCTTTAAAATATATAGCAAAGTATTTAGATAGCTAGATAATACAGCAGAATATCAACCATTGTTATATCTGATGGAGATACGGCATTCATTATACTACTCTCTCAGCTTTTCATTATGTTTGAAAATTACATAGTCAAATAGTGGAAAACATTGATAAAGAAAACAAAGTTTCTAACACCTGTTCAGAATGATTTCGTCTTTTTCCAAATGTCTATAGCTTTTCTATAGTAGTCCTTTGCTTCGTGTAGACGCCTGTATAACCAGACTGTCAGCTCACTGGGGCTGAGGACTGAACTCTGTCCTTCTTCATATACTTTACAGAGGCCTGTATAAAAGTTCCATATATTTAAGCCTAACTCTTTATGAAAAACATAGGCATATATGGTCAGAAGTTTTAGTTCTATTTTCATTAGTGTAGGGGAAGGCACAAGAAGTTGCATGGGATGCAGAGAAGGGCAATCCAGACACTTCCTTAAAATTAACAGGGAGTAGGCTTGAGGTCCCTTCCTAGGGGCAATGAAAGGCACAGTGAAGACAGACAGTATGGAGTCTGATTCTTCTCATCGAAAGTTTTGCAAACTTAGACAAGCTTTTGGAAGGACTGAGTCCAAAAAAAAAAAAAAAAAAAAAAAAAAAGATTTGGGTTAGTTCAAACTTATGGTCTACTCAAGCCAGAGAGAAAACCAGGATTAGGTTAAGCCTGAATTCAGAAAAGTTAATTTTGAGTGAACTGCTTAACAAGATTTAACTCAATTTAAATTATATGTCAAAACAGAAAAATTAATGTAATTCTCTTCTTGCTTAGCATTTAATCTTTTTAAATATGAATTTCTTTATAGAAAAAGCATTATAGAGTGGACACAGGACAATTTTTATTCTTTCGATAGTGCTT
Source organism: Mustela putorius furo (assembly GCF_011764305.1). NCBI lineage: Eukaryota > Metazoa > Chordata > Mammalia > Carnivora > Mustelidae > Mustela > Mustela putorius. Next base: position 42,972,685 of record NW_025422368.1, on the reverse strand, counting down.
GAATAAAGTGAGGTTTTTTGGAACCACTTGGGTAAACTGGCCTAGAACAAATGGAAAATTGATTCTCAGTGATGGCTGTTGTTCTTTCCTCTTCTAGTGAGGTAGTTTTTCACACATCTCAGGCTGTCATATCCCATATGCCCTGTGAACCTGCTGGAACCTCCATAATGGGCCAAGGCAGAGAGATAAGCTCTCAGTCAGCTTATTGATGGATAGATGGATGGTGTGTATATGTCTATGACAAATCCTGCTGGTGCCCTTCCAAAGGCCACCCCTCACCTTATTTTTCTAGCTAAGAGAGTATTGATTTCTCGTAGAGTATCAGGTGCCCCACTATGCTTTAGAGGAGTTATCACAATCCTATCCATTTGTCAATCCTTGATTGAAACATAGACATGTGACACAATTGGGTCAAGGAGGCAGGGGTAGGGGACCTTCTTTGAGGCTTCTAGAAGCTTCTTTATTCCTCAAAAAAGATGTTTTTGAGAAACAGACCCATTCTGTCTTTAGATATTACTGTGTGAGGATATGATACAGTGTTAACCTAATCTCCAAAAACAAAAACGCCTGATTTACAGTGTTTGCTTATTTCCATTTCCATGGTGAAAACTCCCTCATAATGGCTGCTTTCAGGCTACCTATAGCTCAGCAAGTGGCTGGCAAACTTAGCAATTGGCTCTCAGGAGCCAACTCCAGCCTACCGCTGATTGTTTTGAGCTGCTCTATCCATCTTATGAAAGGAATAGGTAGGAATGGCAGAACAGAAAGACAGGAGACTCTAGGTCTTTAATGACACCTCGAACCACAGAATTAGCCAAGCCTGGAATCTTCCCCATCCCTTGACTTCTTGTTATGTAAGTTAATGTGCTTACTGTTTAAAGCAAGTTGAATTGGTATTTGTGTGTGGGCTTGACCTATCTGATACAGATGTCCATGGGGTCCCATCTAGTGGAAGGCTAGGAGCACAGCAGGGGCAAAACTGAGCAATGGATCATGGAAACACTAATTCAATTGATGGTCAGGAAGATCAGGTCTTGGGGAGGGAGGGTATCTGGATTGAAACAGTACTCTGGCCAGTTGCTGGGAGGAACAGGGTGGTGGCTGAGGGCCAGCTGCTCTGTCAATGCCCTTGCCAAGGAGGCTGAAGTTCAGGGCAATGATCCAGCAAGAGCAGGCACTGGAGTGCCAGTCAAGAAGCCAGGCAGAAGTCCAGGCCTGGAAAGGGCTGTCCTGTCAGGTGCTGCACAGCACAGTGCTTTTGGCCCAGGAGAAAGGGGAGGCCTGGGAAGAAGGGGCAAGCACAGAGAGAGGCAGCAGTACAATTCCATAGTTTTGGCTACTTGCTCATCAGAAGGGTGGGGAAACATGCAGCAAGGCAGAGTCAGGCTCTGGACAGCTGAGGCTGAAGGTTAGGGTTTTTCAGTAACTGCCATGAATCAGGCTGAGAAATGCAGAAGGAACCAGAATGTTCCCCAAAGCTGCCTCAGCACATTTTCTTGGTGACATTAAAGAAATGCTGCTGACATTCCTTCCTAGACCTTGAAAAGGGGCATCCCCACTCTACATATTGTTGAGATTTCTAGTGTCTTTGTAATTCCCCACTATGACTTATGTTTAGACTTATCCTTGTCTGGGGGAAATTTGTTTGCCTGCCTGTGGCAGAAGCAGTTTCATTCGCATTGTGCAATGTCCCTCACTTAAATATGGTGTGTCTTAGTATTCATGTGCTCCTTTTCTTTATTTCCTTTTCCCATCCATCTAATCTATCCATGGGCTAGTTCTCCTTCAGACCGATCCGATTCATTGATGGACTTTTATAACTGACTTGTGTGGAGGAAGCAGGCTCAGAAAGAATGAAATGAAACCTGCTTTATCAACAGCATTCTCTGGAGATTTTCAGAACATTATCTTCCTCTCTGATTTAGCTGGTAAGCCAATGGGCAGGAAACTTGGCTTCCTTTGTACTTCGCTATTGTGGGAAGTCAGGGTTAGTCATTTTAATTTTATTCAGCGGGATGAGTTCTCTGACAATGTCATTATCAGAGAGTAATCAAAGATGGGATCCAATAGGAGAGAAAATCTTCAAAAGTAAAGTTCTGCCAAGTTCATGTCTGCTTCGTAAAATTTGGCTTGTTTAAGGAGCTCCTCCCAGGTAAGTGGGATGTTTCAGAGAGTAAATAAAAGGAATACTTTTCTGCAATGTAAAACCCACCATGAGCAAACCAAAAGACAATTATAAAAAGGGGAAACATTTGTTACTCATTTAATAGAGAGGAGCTGATCCTATATAAAAAGCTCCCACAAATCAGTAAAGACCAACAGCCCAACAAAATGCATAAATAGAAAGTCCAAGCGTGCCTGGGTGGCTCAGTCAGTTAAGCATCTGCCTTTGGCTCAGGTCAGAATCCCAGGGTCCTGGGATCGAGTCCCACATCGGGCTCCTTGCTCAGCGGAGAGCCTGCTTCTCCCCGTGTCTGTTGCTCCCCTTGCTTGTGCTCTCCCTCTCTCTCTCTGTCTCTGACAAGTAAATAAATAAAATCTTTAAAAAAGGAAGTTCATAAAAAGGGAATACAAATGTTTCTTTAAGATATTAAAAGATAGCTAGCTTCATAATAAGAGAAATAAGTTAAATTTATATCAACACCCATTTTTCATGTAATAGATTGACAATGATAAAAAAATGAACAACATTGGGGAGGGTATGTGCTATGGTGAGTGCTGTGAAATGTGTAGGCCTGATGATGCACAGATCTGTACCCCTGGGGCAAATAATACAATATATGTTAATAAAAATAATTAATAAAAAATTTAAAAACTAGAGAGGAGAAGGGAGTTGGGGGAAATTGGAAGGGGAGGTGAACCATGAGAGACTATGGACTCTGAAAAACAATCTGAGGGGTTTGAAGGGGCGGGGGGGTTGGAGTTTGGGGTATCAGGTGGTGGGTATTATAGAGGGCACGGATTGCATGGAGCACTGGTTGTGGTGAAAAAATAATGAATACTGTTATGCTGAAAATAAATAAAAAATAAATAAAATAAATAAAAAAATAAAAAGACAAATGCAAAAAAAATTTAAAAAATAAGCTACAGAAAAGAAAATGAACAACAAACTGTTTGGTAACAGGATGAGGAGACAGGTGCTCTTATAGGTGACTGGTGGGAAAATAAGTCGGTACAACCTTATGAAGGGTCATTTGTAAGTATCCTTCAAAATTATGTATATCTATATTCCTTAATGAGTCAAAGCCAGTTCTAGGAATCTATCCTACAGATTTATTAATGTATGTAGGTAATAACAAGTTCACAAGTTTATACATTGTAGCATTGCTTTAATATCAAATGATTGAAAACAATCCAGACATCTATCAATAAGGGAGTATTTAAGAGAATTATGGCATATTTGTATAATGGAATATGATACAGCCATAAAAATGAAGATACTCTTTATGTACTAAATTGAAAGATTTCCCAGAAATTTTGTTAAGTGACAAAAATTAAGGTGCAGCAAACTGAGCAACAGAAGAGTACTGGATTCGTATGTATTTGCTTGTGTGTATGTCATATACACATGTCTAGAAAGATATGTAAAGAACTGATAATATGCAGTACCACAGTGGTGAGAATTTGGGTGCCTAGGGGATTGGATGGGAGAGAGAATTTTTTTATTTTACTTTGTACTTCTTTTGTTCTTTTTGGAAATGTACTACCAATCCAAATTAATCAATAAAAACATTTTTTAATAAGAGAAGTGCTCTGACAGATTAAATCCAAAATGATCTATGTTCACCTAATCTGGACTATAAACTCAATCTCTCCTGTCAGTCTCTTGCATTATTGAATTTTGTGGCCATCCATCCTCCATTTAATGCATTTCCCCTGCTCCTCCAGGTGCCATGCATCTTTCTTTCTCTATTCTGATATCAGTTTGTCTCTTAGTTTCTCCTGTGGTTGTCAGGTAACAACCCTTCCAGCCAGCTATCACCACATAGACCTCTTTTTTCTGTGTGCCAAATGTGGGGGGAATCTCCTCAATCCTTGCTTCAACATGTCCCCCTCTAAAGAACGGAAAATAAAAGTAATGGTTGGGAGTTACAGAGGAAGCTAGCCATCTTTGTGGAGAACCAGGCCCCTAACAGATCAGGGGTTAGCAACCCATGTCATGTATGTTGCCAATGGTGGGTGATGTTATTCTAAGAGATGAAATTGTAGAGAGGGGTTACTATACACATGGATGAGCAAGAAGACTCCATCCTTTGGAGAATGCAGTAGTAAGAATTAGAGGGTTGGGTTCAAATTCTGACTCTGCCACTTCCTGGTTCTGTGACTTTAGGCACATTTTGTCAGCCTTACTTTTCTCTTTTATAAAATGGGTCCACTAATGGTTAATGTGGTTAAGAGTGCTTGCAGTCCACCAAAATCCATTCTTGGTTTTTTGTTTTGTGGTAATGGACATGTATTAGCTGAGCACAGGGCTACTAACTTAATTCTAAGTCTTCCTTACTGTTAGATGTGGACAAGGGACTAATTCCCTGCCAGCAGAATGTGAGAAGTGTTGTGTAGCACATTTAATTCTCCATGCTCTTTCCCTATGAGTTGAACCCAGAGCACACTGAGCTTGACCATGGAGATGAGGACAAGGCCATAGGAGGAATAGAGTAATAACATGGAAAGAACCTGTGTCTCTAAATGAACATGTGGGGCAGAACTGCCTGCCCACCTGAAACACCTGCCCATTGTTAAAAGAGAGAGAAATAAACTCTGACTTCTTTAAGCCATTCCATTATTGTTGGGTCCTTTTGTTATGACAGCTTAGTCTTCCCCTAACCAAAGTAGTTTACACTCTATGCTAGTAGTAGAACATTAAACTCAAACTAGGTAAATAAATAAATGGTATATATGATCCCCACATAGCAGAAAATTTAAGAGGTAGAGAAAACTTTAGGGTTGTTCGGTTCAGTATCCAGTGGTATCATTGAATAATTGATTTATTCCTATTCCTTTGCTCTGCCTTTTGTGGAATCAGCTTCACCCTATGGCCATGGCAATTCCAGACTTCACATTAGCTCACCACACCTTCTAGGAGGAGGCTGAGAGAGAGAGCAAGAGGAAAGAAGGAAGGAAGGAAGGAAGGAAGGAAAGAAGGAAGGAGAAAAGGTAAAAGAAAAGGAAGTAAGGAAGAAAAATGAAAGAGTACACAAGTACGAATCTTTTCAACATCCCCAGCAAACTTCTTACTGACTCAATTTTGGTCACATGTCTTCTGTGAACTGTGACTAGAGAATGGGCAGATCAACTTAAGTCCCATCCACTCTTCCCACTCATAGCAGCAGGGGCGGTCCTGAATAGAAATTGCAATGGTTATCAAGATAAGAAGGACTAGATGTTGGGGAGATACCACCATGTCCACTAAGGGATGTAGGGGTTGTTTTTAAGGATTAAATTGAAGAAAATAATATATATGGGGCCTTGTAAATTGTATAACACATCTGGCTCTGGAACATAACACTCCTCTGTGTTCTTGCCACTTCCTACAAGCTTGAACACAGAGTACTTATGCCTAGCACTTAGAAGATGGTCAGTGATTATGAATTTACTTTTCCTTCCTAGATCTAGTTAGCTATTCTGCAAAGTGGCAAGGGGTTAGAGAATATTCCCTTTTCAGGTGTCTTAGGGCTGTGTATTTGCAGGAGCAGGGAAACAGGATTGTGATGTGCTCAAAGAAACTGCCTCTCTGTTTCAAGATATTTGTCACCATAGCAACTATGGTGGGAGTGACCCAAGAGTGGCATCACCACCTCATATTCAGAACAAATACCAGAAAGCTCAAAATCACCCTTTTTTTTTCTTTTTTTGAGAGTCTTCTTTTTAAAAAAAAATTATTTAAATTCAATTAGCCAACATATAATACACAATTTGTTTTAGATGTAGTGTTCAATAATTTATCAGTTGCATAAAACATCCAGTGCTCATCATATCCCATGCCCTCCTTAATGCCCATCAACTAATTGCTCCATTCCCCCACCCACCTCCCCTCTAGCAACCCTCAGTTTGTTTCCTATAGTCAAGAGTCTCTCATGATTTTTTTCCCCCTCTCTGAGGACTTCCCATTCACTTTTCCTCCTTTCCCCTGTTTCTTATATTCCACATATGAATGAAACCATATGATAATTGTCTTTCTCTGACTGACTTATTTTGCTCAAAAGAAAACCAAAGCTGGTGGCATAACAATGCCAGACCTCAAGCTATATTACAAAGTTGTAATCATCAAGACAGTAAGGTATTGGCATAAAAACAGACAGATAGGTCAATGAAACAGAATAGAGAACCGAGAAATGGACCCTCAACTCTATGGTCAACTAATCTTTGACAAAGCAGGAAAGAATATCCAATGGGAAAAAGATAGTCTCTTCAATAAGTGGTGTTGTGAAAACTGAACAGCCACATGTCAAAGAATGAAACCGGGCTATTTTCTTATACTATACACAAAGATAACCTCAAAATGGATGAAAGACCTAAATATGAGACAGGGATCCATCAAAATCCTAGAGGCAGCAACCTCTTCGACCTCAGCCACAGCAACTTCTTGTTAGACACGTCTCCAAAGTCAAGGGAAACAAAAGCAAAATGATCTATTGGGACTTCATCAAGATAAAAAGCTTCCGCATGGTAAAAGAAACAGTCAACAAGACACCACCCTTTCAAAGGCTCTATTGTTGGAACTAGATGCTCACTGATCCATCAATTTATAAAGACATGGGTCTGAGATTCCAGAAGGCGCTGCCTATGCAGTATCTGATGTTACTCATGCTGCTTGAGGCAGGCTATGGTTGAGAAATGTACTTGGGCCATTTTGTTGGTTTTTCTGCCTCTATTCACTTGCTAGAGGCTGTATAATGAAAAGATTCTGGGCTTGCATCTGAACCCTGCTTTATCATCACTGTGTGATCTTATGAAAGTAATTCAATTCTTTATGCCTTTCAGTGTTGTAAAATTCAAAGAAATGATGTATTTGAGAGCACTGTGTAAATAGAAAAGAAAATTTAAATAAAGCAAACATAATAATGGAAGTACTTTGCTGGTGCATAAGTTTCTTCTTACTAAGGGCCAACCTACCTGGGACTTGAGGAACAAAATTGCTTAAGAGAGAACCGGCCAAGTGGGATGTTTTTCTTCATAATGACAGAGGATAGGGCTATGTTTAATGAACAATTATGTATTGACTGCCTAGGTGTGTCTGTTTTGGTATTTTACGTTAGCTAACATAATGCTTTTAACAATTCTATGAGGTAAATATTATTATACTAATTTACAGATGAAGTGACCGAGCCTGAGAGTGATGAAGTGATAGGACCAATGTCCCACTTTTAGGAAGTGGCAGGTCAGGATTTGAGAGTCAAGTCTACTTAACCACCAAGGCAAGTGAGGCTACCAGCTGATTCAAGTAGGAAAGAAGTGACCATCCAGGGTGCTCTACCTAGGTGGGCCAGCTTTTAAGACAAGGACACGCTCACTGGGGGCTCCTGATAACTCTCTCATTTGCCTGTGCATCCTGTGAACCCACAAACGGTTTCTGAGTCTCTCTCATGTAATAGGCACTGTGCCAGATTTGGAATAAAATAGTGAAGAAACCCAGTTCCTAAGAGGTTCGAGAAACACTGGTGCAGCAGAATAGCATGTCAGACTTCCCATTTATCCTCAGTTCAATTCTGTTAGGGAAATTATTTCTATTGCTGTGCCAATATTAAAGTTTTAAACATTATAGTTGTGCAGAAATGATCCACTTACGCTGCTTCCTGCCGGAGAATGCCGTAAGTCCATAATAACTGAAGATCATATAACCCAATGATTTCGAAATGGTTTTGAAACAGTAATAATCGCCCATTGCTCTTGGGATTATCTTATTGTCTGGCAGTGGTTATGAAGACAGTGGGGTTTTAAGAGGCCATTCAATAAGCGTGACAGAAGGCACTATTTTATTTTTCTCTGAATGACTCTCCAAGTGAGAATCTAATTCAGAGCTCAAAAGAGTCTGAAAGAACTTCTGTGATTAACTCAAGGTCCTTAAGACTGAAAGGAGACAGAGTTCTAAACAACGCAGAAAAATAAAGGTGTGGCTCCTCTCTAAGTGGAGTGTTGTTTGCTTTCAGAGACCCTGAATAAAATGGATAAGCTGGGTGAGATCCACAACTGAAGTAGCCACTGACATGATGTTTTGTGTCTTAATTTAAAGGAGCTATCACCCCCTTCTTTGCAAGGCATTCTGAGGATAAGCATCCCAGTCTGAAAAGAGCTCTACAGTTTTACCTGTCCACAGTAACATCATTTGATGGAAGTTTCTTTGAGGGGGAAAACCATTCTTCCCTAAGTACCTACTAAGGACCAGACATGTTACGTATTTTGCTCATTTAATGCTCACCACAACCCTGTGAGTTGTTTTTCACTACCTCACTCATTACCCCTTGCTCACGCATCAATTCATTCAACAAGTATTTACTGAGTGCCTACTATGTGCCAGGCACATTTTAGCTGTTGGGTATGTAGCAGTATGCAAAATCTGTGAATGTCCTTGCCCTCACAGAGATTTTTATCTTAGCAGGTGGAAATAGAACTAAACAAACAAATATATAATATGTGAGGCTTTGGAACACTACAGAGAAAGTAATGGGGGTAAGGAGGTGGCAAGGATAGAAGGAGTTTGTAGATTTATACTGCATGGTCATTTTATTACTTACATGTTGCTGAATAACAAATTACTCCAAATGTGATAGCTTAAAACTACAAACATTTATTATCTTATAGTTTTTTTAAGTCAGGAACCTGGGTGTGGCTTAGCTAATGTCTCTGCTTCAAGGACTCCTAGGAGGTTGCGTTCAGTATGTGGCTAGAACAGTTGTCAGATTCAGTTTGTTTCAGGCTGTTATACTGAGTATCTCCATTCCTTGCTGGGGATTGCCTAGAGGACTTTCTCAAGTCTCTGCTATGTGGGCCTCTATATATGGCAACTCACAATATGGCAGTTGGCCTCCCTCAGAGGAAGCATGCAAGAGAGCGAGAGACTATGTTTAAAATGGAAGTGAAAACTCTCAGCCCATTACCACTATCTAATCCTATTCACTAGAAGCAAGTTACTAAATTTAAGTGTTGGGGATTATATAAGGGTATGATTACCGGCAGGTGGGGATCCCTGGGGATATCCTAGAAACTGCCTATTACAGTTAGGGAGTCCTCGCTAATAAGATGACATCTGAACAGACACCTAAGGAAGTGAGGTAGCAGGCATGTGACTATCCAGGAGAAAAGCGTTTTAGGCAGGGGAAACAACTAGTGTACAGGTTGAGGGAAAGGGGGAAATGGCACAAACTGAGGCCAGAGAGAAAGCACTGGATGAAATAATACAGTTTATGTGGGTCATTGTGAGGAATTTGGACTCTCCTTTGAGATGGGAAGGCTTCTGAGCAGAGGAGTGTGAAGACTTGAGTTGTGTTTTAAGAGGCTCACTCTGGTTGCTGTGTGGAGTACAGAGTAGGGGAACAGGCATGAATAAAAGCAATTGGACCAGCTAAAAGGCTATGGTATGAACCCAGTTGAGTCATGATCATGGCTTAGACCAGGATGATAGGATTGGAAATGGCATGAAGTGATTGGACTTTGGATATATTTTCTAGTAGAGCTGATTGGATTTGCTGATGGTTAAGATGTGGATTGTGAAGAAATGGAGGAATCAGTGGTAACTCAAAGGTTTTTGGATTTAGCAACTGGAAGGAAAGAGTTATCCTTTATTAAGCTAAAAAATATTGATGGAGGAGCAGGTTCTAAGAGGAGAAGTATAAGGGGTTTTGTACATGTTAATGTATTCAAATTAGACATCTAAGTGGAGGTGCTGAATTGGCAACTGGATACCTAAGTCTGGAGCTCGGGAGAGTGGAGTGGACTACAAATACAACTTTGGGAATTCTAAGCCACAACAGGGTATATGAAAACAGGGGAGTGGATGAAAATACTGAAGAAATGAGTGTAGGGGAACCTGGGTGGTTCAGTGGGTTAAGCCTCTGCCTTCGGCTCATGTCATGATCTCAGGGTCCTAGGATCGAGCCCCGTATCGGGCTCTCTGCTCAGCAGGGAGCCTGCTCCCCGCCGCCCCCCCCCCCCCCCGCTCTCTCTGCCTACTTGTGATTTCTCTATAAAATAAATTAAAAAAAAAATGAGTATAGACTCAGAAGTGGAAATCCTGAGACACTCCAAGGTCTAGAAATTAGGAAAATGAGGTCAGCAAGTGAGATTGAGAAAGAGAAAGAGTACCTAGGAAGGGAGAAGGAGAACCAGAAGAGATTAGTGCCATAGAATCAGATGAAGAGTGTTTCAAGGTAAAGTGATCAACTGTGTCAAATCCTGTCAATAGGTCAAACAAGATGACGACTGAATGAAGCATGGATTTGGCAACATGGAAGGCACTGGTGGGATGGGAGAATGCCGGGAAAGTAAGTGAAGGTGGAAACAGACCCTTATGAGGAATTGATGTGTTTTGAAAATTGGTTTAGAACCACTTGCAACAAGCCCTCCTGTGGGATTTTAGCAGGTTTGGGGTGTCCCACTTCAGAATCTCAGAGGTTGGTACCCTGTGATCTTTATATTTCACAAATCCCACAGGTGATTTTGAGGCATGTTAAAATTTGAGAAACAATGTCTTTCTCTATGTACTTTATCTTACATGTAGTACAGTCACTATTAAAGATATTTTAAGTATGTTCTGTTTGTGTAACCCAAACGAACATTTTGTGGATGATCATTTGTCCCAGAGGCATTCCTATAGTTCCCTTAGCCTTTTTATTTCCTGAAGTTTTTAAGAAAACCTAGACAAATAAATTCTATAACCCCAAAGAATAGCAATAGGTAAATAACTCCCTTTCATAATGGTTCTGAGGAAACTCACAAATTTTGAAATCCTCAAAATCAGCATGCTACTATCACAAGGGCTCTGGTAAAGGAAAGACAAAGTTCTTGCAGATTCAGAAAGAATTTAATATTTTGTGGATCACTGAAGCACTTAATTTACTGAGCTTCTCAGCTGAGAAAGATGGAGAAACTGTTCTAGTTAGGTCTATTTGGAGGACTTAGGGCCCCTGGGCTGCCTTTATCACTAGAGCAAAGGCTGCAATGTTCAGCAGGATCTGGGGCTTGTTCTTTTTCACCCCGAGACTTTGGCCCTAGGACCAGATAGGTTTCAGAGAGAACCATGCAGTATAGGAAGAACAGAGGCAGTAGGAGTTTAAACTTAAGTTTCCCTGCTGTGTGCTGAATAGAAGAGAGCACTCAAAGGATTGAGGCCTTGAGAGGAGGGAGTTCTAAATTGTTGTTCCTTCTCTTTTCAATTCCCTTTTCTTTTCTTACTGTCCCTTTCCAGGGCCTGCAGACTAGTGTCCATGTTCTCACCCTTTTCACAAGAGAAGGATTTTCTCCCTTGGTTCTTTCTCATACCTTGTAAACTTCCAGAAACTTGACACCAAGGGAGTCTCATTGCTTAGGCATTTTGGCTCCAGAAGGGAATGGGATAAGGTAAAATCTTACCTGTTAATGAAGGCTCCAATTCCAATATTCCCTTTAGTGAGAGCTGCTACTGATTTCCTACCTAATTTACTTAAGGAGCAAGAGAAACTGACTTTTTTCTTACAGGTACACCAACACGGCTAACAGAGGTATATAGAAATTATATTCCAGTTACTTTTATGTGTATTTATGTGGCCAAGGGAATTTAAAATATAGAGGAGAGTAATGAAAAACATTCTGAGAACAGTGCTTGTAAATTGCGGGTATGTGTTTAAAGTTCCCCAAAATGACTGAAATGGGTCAAACAATGGTGTAAACAGACAAAAATAAACACACAAATGTAACAGAAAATTCCAGCAACATCTGTTAACCCAGCAGCTCCTGGACAAACAATAGTTACCCACCACCCTAAAATCATAACTGAAAGAAGTTGAGGGAGATAAAGGCCAGAGAGGGTTGCTAGTGAGCTTGCAAATGTTCTGTGAAGACAGAGGACAAGCACCATCAAAATCCCAAGACTAGAAGATGGACAAAAACAGGACTTCCCCAAGGATGTCTTCACAAGAAAAGACAGCTGCCTCCTAAGCAGAACAACTAACTACAGCATCTTCTCTACGAGAACTGGCAGCCCTAGCAGGCAGGCAATGAATGGCAACATCTGGAGTGGTAGTCACATGGGAGTCCATGTGCATCATTCTTCAGAGCAAGTGCATCATCTGTAATTTGTGTCAACTTTTTCACTTCAGTTTTGGGGAGTGCCATTTTCCCATAACACTTGTGGTTCTCCTGTTGGGAGACTCTCCAGGAAGAGTTGTGGTCTTTGCGATTGATCTTATTAGTGTGTGATGTCACAATCGATGGCGTTAGTGGATAGTTTGTAATATTAACTGCCCTTTTTCTTTGCATATTTGTGCCTGTGTGTCTCTTTAAGTCAAAATGCAAATCTATGTAAAACAGTTTGTGGGTTAACATCACTTAGGTGCTTAAAAATAAGAAACAGGACTAGAACAGTGGTTTGAAGTCTAGGCTGATCTCTTTGCCCGATAATCACTCCATGTGTTTTTATTAAATGAGAGCATTAGTTTCTTTTAATAATATATGTGTTGCTGGAGTGGATGGGGTTGGGAGGGATGCGGTGGCTGGGTGATGGACGTTGGGGAGGGTATGTGCTATGGTAAGCATGTGAATTGTGTAAGACTGGTGAATCACAGACCTGTAACCTAAATTAGATAATATATGTTAATAGTATATGTTATTATATGTTAATAATAATTAATTAAAAAGTAATATATGTGTTAAAAAACATACAAAATTCTAACCTTTTCTTTCTTTGGGAGTAGATTTGTCAAATGTTTCCCAAATGTACTTCTTTCTCTTAAAAGATGCATCAGTGACTCTAAACAGACAGTAATTGTTGCATAATTAATGCATAGCAGGTGGACCCAGCAATTTCAGTTTGGAATCTCTGTTTCTTAATCCTTTAACTGCCTTGCCCTGTCAGACTCCCACTACATCTCCCATGGTGCCAAGAACTTCCCTCGACACCTGTAAGTAGCGCGATGGACACAATTTAGTTTGCTTTGGAGGGCAGCTCTTAAATTAACTGCAAAGGGGGAAGACAGCACTCTCTGCTAAATATATATATGTGCACGTGTGCAAACATACACCTCAAACCTCATTCTGAAAGCCCTTTGTTACCTGTTCAGTTCAATACACCTTCTTGAACATTCTGCATCCTCACTCTAATACCTGCTTGTTAATTCCATTTAATTTTCAGTTAGTCTCTAGCAAGTGAAGGCAACCCACTCAAATGATATAAAAGGACTTTTCTTTTTTTTTTTTTTTTTGCCTCTGATCCTTTTGCTAACACTAATCGCATACCTACCATATGCTTTCCAAGATACTGGTTCCCTTCCTACTGTTAACTTCTCTTGTGTATCAACTGAAGTCCAGTTTCCTTTATTTGGTCCAGACAAAACCGCAGGGTAGGGGTGTGATGATATGGAGTGAGTATCTGAAAGCAACACTGTTTGCTTCCTGCAAAGTGTCCCTTCATGTGTGCATGCAGACAGTGAGAGAGAGGCTCCACCAGGGCATTATCAGTCATCTGGCTCTTTTCAGGTGTGGCAGGCCTTCTTTTCCCGCTAAGTTACATCCCAGTTGAAGGGTGTCCTGAGGTTGTCTCAATTTTATTTCTTCTTAAGCTTTCTTCTTTTTTTAATCTCCTTCTAACAGCTACTTAAAATTTGAAGTTACAAATAAAAGACCCAGTTTTGCTCTCTTCCCAACTAGCTGTGAAACCTTGGGCAAATCATACAACTGCTCAAACCCTCAATTTTTTCATCTGTTAAAAGAGAACTAGATCCAACCAATTCTAATGATCCTTCCAGTGCTGATGTTCTCTGAGTCAAGAGGTAAAATGTCTCAGGAGAAAGATCTGGGCTGCCTGCCTCAGAGCTTGCCTTCACTCAGCAATACAATAAGAGCATTGTCTGCCCCAAATAGCTACCAGTTATTGAGTTCCTACTGTATGTTTGCACTTTATTAGATATTCATGTACACAGAGTTTCATTTAATTCCCATAGCAACTCCAGGATGATGATGATGATGATGATGATGATGATTACTACTACCAAACCTGTCTTATGATGAAGGTGCTAGGTCTCAGAAAGTTTAAGTCCCTCTTTCAAGATCATAGGGTAATTGGCATGGCTGGAGTTAACTGGCTACCAAGCACGTTTGCAATCATTCTGCTACCCTATTTCCCAATTCACTTGCTTTATGATATTGCCTGCCAATGTCCAAAAACCAGCTTATGGATGTCTCCTTGGAATCAGAAGGTCTGGGATCCAGTCTTGGCTCTATTGTGTTCTGGGTCTTCAGCCAAATGGTGTACATTTTTTGAGCCTCAGTTTGCTCCTCACTAAATGAAGTAAATAATAGCTATGTCAGCATCATGGTGAAAATGGAAAAATAATGATGCATGTCAGCAGTTACCTGGCTCCCTATCTAGCTTCTCTGCAGAGTGGCCATCACTTAACCACTATCTGTAGGCTCATCCACAGCCTAGGCTTCAGGATTAATCCTTCTGCCATGGAAAGGATTAAAGATCTTTAGTTAAATGTAGAAGAGTCAATATCAACCATGGTTCCTGTTGGTCCTCATGAAGCAACATGAAGTAATAAGTGAACCTCTACACTGACTGCAGATGGTAGTTGTTCAAATGGGCCCTGCAACCTACTGCCTGTGTTTTAATCTCAGCTCTGCCCTTACTAATGACCTTGGGCAAATGACTGCATCTTTCTATGGCTCAGTTTTCTCATTTGTAAAATGGAAGCATAATAGTAGCTATTTCAGAGGGCTGTTGTAAAGATTTAGTAAATTTACAAATAAAAGTACATATAATAGTACCTGGCAAATCATGTTCAGAACTTAGCTGATTTATGCTTTATAAGATTATACATAAATGACATCAATTATATACTTTTATCATTATTATCATCATCACTATTTAGGTCCCTGCTTGGTTGCCTCAGGTCCTTCTTGGAAAATTTCTTCAGTCTCACTGGGGCTACAGCTCTCATTACAATAATGCACTAGGGCAGGACTCCAGTGACTGGGCCCCTTACATGAGGTGAGGGATTGCAATTTGCTCAAGACATCCTTGGTGTTGGCTGCCCTCCCACGTCTTGGTGTTCCCCAAGGTGGTGTCCTGGTGGTATGTATTGTTTCGTGATGGTGTAGGCTACTGGCGTAGACCACCTGTTCCCTGGAGCCCATGTTCTGTTTGTTCTCTGATGCACCTTTAACCAGTGCTTGTGTCTTGGGCTTGCTCATTAGCTCTTGAGCTGGTATAGTGTGTGTGTTCAGAAATTATCATCTTAGGTTGACACAACCTTATAAAATAACTTTGTAAAACATCATACACACAAAATGGGTATGAATCTTAGAACTCAAGTGGGCAAGAGTTTCTCTACTATTTTTGGTAGCAGCTTTGTTGAGATATAATTCACATACCATATACTTCACTCATTTAAAATATAAAATTAAGCATTTTTTTGGTGTATTCGCCAAAAATACAAAAATACAACTATCACCACAATCAATTATAGAACATTTTAATTACCACCCTCCCCAAACCTTACTGTTTAGTAGTTACCTCTTCTTTCCCTTAGCAACCACTGATCTACTTTTCATCTCTAGATTGCCTATTCTAGATATTTCCTATAAATGGAATCATACAATATGTAGCCTTTTGTGACTGACTCTTTTCATTTAGGCCAATGTTTTTAAGGTTGATCCATGTCATAGCATCTATCAACACTTCATTCTTTTCATTGCCAATAATATTAATAATTCTCTATTTTTAACTCAGTAGTTAACTTTGACTCTCTCCCCACATTCCAAAGGGCTGGTGAGCAATTGAAGTTATTCTTAGAACTTCCCATTGGAGGTTCTATGTCAAGGTTCTCATTTGGAACCTATATCAAGGTTCCAAACACTCAAGCAGAGTTGAAACATCTCAGACGCCCAGTAAGGCATCGGCTACCTGACAACATAAGATACTGTTAAGATGCCATTTTCTCTCCCTCTGTAGTTAAGGGCCTCTTCTCTGCCGATTTTGTGCCACCTTTGGAGTATGGGAATGACTCTCTTGGTTGGGGAGGCCTGGGCTAATGTTCCACCTCTTGGTGCACTAATGACCAATTTCTCTAAAGTCCTGCTGTGTCCCTTGGGCAGTGATAGGGAGTAAGCTAGGACACAGGGACCCCAGAACCTTGATTCTCCCCAAGTAGGAGAGACTTTCATTTTAGACAGGGGTAGTCCTCTTCAGATTTAACTGAATTCTTCTTAATTCCCTTACGATTTTGAAATCAAAACTCGGGAATTCCCACCTCAAACTTTCGCCAAGGCAAGGGAGCACAGAGCCTGGTACTCACATGGAAGGGCTGCTCAGAGAGGCAAACCAAAGGAGAAACACAAATTAATCTAAAGAAGTTAGCTTATGAGCTAGAAAAAGAAGAACAAACAAAGCCCAAAATTAGCAGGAGGAAGGAAATAATAAAGATTAGAGTAGAAATAACTGAAACAGAGGCTAAAAAACTAATAGAACAGATCAATATAACCAGAAGTTGGTTCTTTGAAAAGATGAACAAAATTGAGAAATCTTTAGCCAAACTCATCCAAAAAATAAAAGGAGAAGACTTAAATAAAATCAGAAATGAAAGAGCAGAAATAAAGGCAACACAAATTCAAAGGATTATAAGAATATGAAAAATTATATGTCACCAAATTGGACAACCTAGAAGAAATGGATAACTTCCTAGAAACATATAACTTCCTAAAACTGAATCAGGAAAAAAGTAGAAAATTTGAACAGATCAATTGTTAGCAATGAAATTGAATTAGTAATCAAAAATCTCCCCCAAAAACCAAAGTCCAGGACCAGATGGCTTCACAGGTGAATTTTTCCAAACATTTAATGAAGAGTTAATATTTATTCTTCTCACACTATTCCAAAAAATAGAAGAGGAAGAAAAGCTTCCAAATTCATCATATGAGGCCAGCATATGAGGCCCTGATAACAAAACCAGATAAAGAGACTATCAGAAAAGGAAATTACAGGCCAATATCTCTGATGAACATAGATGTAAAAATCCTCAACAAAATATTAGCAAATTGAATCCAACAATACATTAAAAAAATCATTCACCATGATCAAGTGGGATTTATTCCTGGGATACAGGGATGATTCAATATTTGCAGGCCAATCAACATGATACATCACATAAACAAGAGAAAGGATAAATAGCATATGATCATTTCAGTAGACACAGATAAAACTTTTGACAAAGTACAACATCCATTCATGATAAAAACTCTCAGCAAAGTAGGTTTAGAGGGAACATACCTCAACATAATAAAGGTCATATATGAAAAACTCATAGCTAACATCATACTCAGTGGTGAAAAACCATTGAGAGTTTTTCCTTTAAAAAATCTGGAACAAGACTGAGAGTTTAAAATGGAGACTTTTTCCTTTAAAATCAGAAACAAGACAAGGATGTTCACTCTTACCACTTTTATTCAACATAGTACTAGAAGTCCTAACCATAGCAGTCTGACAAGAAAAATAAAAGGCAGCCAAAAGAATAAAACTTTCACTAGTTGAGATGACATGATACTATATATAGAAAACCCTAAATTCTACCAACAAAACAAAACAAAACAAAAAACAAAAAAAACCCAAACAAACCCTACTCTCACTGATAAATGAATTCAGTAAAGTTGCAGGATACAAAATCAATATACAGAAATCTGTTGCATTTCTAAACATTAATAATAAAGTAGCAGAAACAGAAATTAAGAAAATCCCATTTATAATTGTACCCAAAATAATAAAATACCTAGAAATAAACTTAACCAAGGAGACTCTGAAAACTGTAAGACATTGATGAAAGAAATTGAAAATGACACAAATTAATAGAAAGATATTCTATGCTCATGGATTGAAAGAACAAATGTTCTTAAAATGCCCATACTTCATAAAATAATCTACAGATTTAATGCAATTGCTATCAAAATACCAACAGGCATTTTTTCACAGAACTAGAACAAAGAATCCTAAAATTTATATATCCCTACAATATATCCCAATTAGTCAAAACAATCTTGAAAAATAACAACAAAACAGGAGGTATCATGATCCCAGGTTCCAAGGTATGCTGCAAAGCTGTAGTAATCAAAACAGTATGGTACTCGCACAAAAGTAGACACGTAGATCAATAGAACAGACCAGAAATGAACCCACAATTATCCAGTCAATTAATCTTCAACCAAGAGGCAAGAATATTCAATGGGGGAAAAAACCCAGTTTCTTCAATAAATGGTGCTCAGAAAACCGGACAGCTACATGCAAAAGAATGAAACTGGACTAATTTCTTACACCATATGCAAAAATAAACTCAAAATGTATTAAATATCTGAAACCATAAAATTCCTAAAAGAAAACATAATCAGTAATCTCTCTGACATTAGCTATAGAAACATTTTTCTAGGTATGTTTGCTTTGTCAAGGAGACAAAATATTGGGACTACACCCAAATAAAAAGCTTTTTTGCACAGGGAAGGAAACTATCAACAAAATAAAAAGACATCCCATTGAATAGGAGAAGATATTTGCAAATAATATATCCAATAAGGGATTAATATCCAAGATATATGAAGAATTTATACAACTCAACACCATAAAACCAAATAATCCAATTTAAAAAATGGCCAGAGGACATGAACAGACATACTTCTGGAGGAGACACACAGATGGCCAACAGATACATGAAAAGATGCTCAATGTCATAATCATCAGGGAAATACAAATGAAAACCGCATGAGATATCACCTCACACCCATCAGAATGGCTAAAATAAAAAACACAAGAAGTAAGTGTTTGGAAAAAATGTGGAGAAAAAGGAACACTTGTGCACTGTTGGTGGGCGCAAACTGGTGCAGCCACTGTGGAAAAACAGTATAGAGGTTCCTCAAAAAATTGAAAATAGAATTGCCATATGATCTAGTAATCCCAATACTTGGCATTTACCCAAAGAAAACAAAAACATTAATTCAAAAAGGTATGTGTATGTGTATGTCTATTGCAACAGTATTTACAGTAGTCAAGACATGGGAACAGCCCTCATGTCCATCAATAGATGAATGGATGAAAAGGAAGTGGTATATTCATACAATAGAATATTACTCAGTCAGAAAAAAGAATGAAATCTTGTCATTTGTAATAACATAGATGGATCTAGAGGATATAATGCTAAGTGAAATAAGTCAGAGAAAGAGAAATACCATATGATTTCACTCATATATGGAAGTTAAGAAAGAAACAAAGGAAAAAAGAGACAAACAAGTAAACAATAAACCAGATTCTTAACTATTTAGAACAAACTGGTGGTTACCAGAGGGGAGGTGGGTCAGGGGATGGGTGAAATAGGTGAAGGGGATTAAGAGTACACTTATTGTAATGAGCACTGAGTAATGTACAGAATTATTGAATCATTATAGTGTATACCTGAAACTAATATAAAACTGTATGTTAATTATACTAGAATTTAAAAAGTTATCTTGTGTCAGAATTCATTTCTCATTGTTCACATCTCTGCACCTAGATAAACCCATAAAACATTGCAGCATTTTATCCCCTTATGCCTTACCTTGTTCTCCAGTCCTGTCACTGCTGGCTCTTTCCTGTGTCACTAGCCCACCTGCCATTGTTCCTTGACAGCTTTTTAACTCTTACAAACCATTGGTTACTTTAAGGACATGCTGGGTGGGTAGTAACCCAGGCTCTACTACTTGAAGTTTTACTTTAACTGTATAATGGAACTTTCCTTTGTGATAGAATAAAAATGATCTCATCTATGCTTTGCATTTTTGTTATATATTTTTATCATACTTTTTTTTTTCTATTTCTCTTATGTAGCTCTGTAACGTATTTCTATTATAGCTGTTATACCAGGTTCTGGTCTTGCAATTCTTTTGCACTCTTAAAAATTATTGAGGATCCCAAAGAGCTTTTGTTTATTTGGGTTATATCTATGGATATTAACCACACTAGAAGTCAAAACTGAGACATTAAAAAAATATTAGTTCATCTGAAAACAACAGTAATAAACACCTTACCTGTAACATAAACAACATATTTTTTAACAATTTTCAACTTTTTAAAGATTTTGTTTACTTATTTAAAGAGAGACAGGGTGCACATGCATGAGCGCAGGGGGCGGTGGTAGGCAAAGTAAGAGAAGAGAGAGAATCCCAAGCAGATATTGTAACGAGCCTGACATGGGGCTTGATCAACCCTGAGATCATGACCTGAGATGAAACCAAGAGTCAGATGCTCAACTAACTGAGCCACCCAGGTGCCCATAAATAACATCTTTTTATAAAAAATTTTTTTTCTAAACAAAGATAAGAGTGTCATAGCATTCTTTGATATTTTTTGCAAATCCTTTTAGTGTCTAACTTAATAGAAGACAGTTGGATTCTTATATTGGCCTTTGCATCCAGTATGGCATATGTCATTTTCATGGAAGTATTTGAAGAAAATCTAGCATCACAGAGACAGGTAGTTGGGAAAAGGAGGAGTATCTTAACAACATTTTTCAATAGTTGTAAGTACTACCCCCAACCTCAACAAGATAGCTTCTTAAAGGTTATTTGGCAATAAATATTACCAGATACATTATTTGAAGTGACAGGCTCACTTTGTTCATTTTCAAGAAAGTGCCTGCCAATACCTAAATCTTGAACAAACTGTTCTTTAAAGTAAACATGACGTTTCATGAAAAGAAAAAAATAAAATGGTTAGTTCAGCTTGCAACTCAAACAATAACAAGAAATTTTCTTGGTGAAGATTGTGTGGTTTCAGTAGAAGTGCTTTTATGTACACTTCCTAGTTTGTTACACAGAATCTTTTTTTTTTTTAAGATTTTATTTATTTATTTGACAGAGATCACAAGTAGGCAGAGAGGCAGGCAGAGAGAGAGGAGGAAGCAGGTTCCATGCTGAGCAGAGAACCCGATGTGGGGCTCGATCCCAGGACCCTGAGATCATGACCTGAGCCGAAGGCAGTGGCTTAACCCTCTGAGCCACCCAGGCGCCCCTATTACACAGAATCTTACAAAGACCTACACTGAAGTACTAAGAATTAATGAAACTAACAATTTTTAATGCTTCACTAAGGGCTTTCTTAAGTAAAACTGGCTTGCTTGCTCTCTTTTCTTTCTCTCTCACCTCCCTCCTCTCCTTGTGAGTTTGTGGTAGTCAAGAGTATGGTGACCATTAGATACAGCTTGGTGCCACTGCTTTGGCAGGTACTAATGTGCTGGCAGTGTGACCCACTGTTACTTTTGCACCACCAGAATAAAAATCCACATAGTGAATAAAGTAAATCACTCTTTAACATTATTTTAAGAGTAGTTTTGTTCTCACAGATTCCCTGAAAGGGCCCCCAGGACTTTGTGGACTATACTTAGAAAAAAGCAGAGGAAATGAAAGGACCCAAGGGAAGAGAGTGGCCCTTACTTCCGGAGTGCTCCTAGGACCTTGTGTTCTCTATGTGCCCTGACCTGTCAAGGACCTACTGGCTTTCCTCCTCCCCTTCTGGACTGTCCATAGTACAACGATGTCTTTGTGAGTTCCAGGCACCAAGCCTTTTTATTTGCCCTGGTGCAGTCCTCTGTAGAAGTGCTAGGAAGGGCAGTAGTAGAAGACTCTTGCCCCTTTCCTTCCAATTCAAAGAATTTACTAATGACAATAGTGGCATAACTACATAAAATCTCCAAATTACTGAATAAACCATCTAGAAAGAGAACTCACCAGAAATGTATACCCTTCTCCTTGTGGTTTTGAAAACATCTGACTCTTAAAGAGGCTGTATTGATTACTTTGGACATTTTTCCTACACGTTTTATTTTCACTGGCTTGTAACTGAAGAATTTAGAAAAAAGACTCCCTGACTTTCTATGCTGTCCATAGGAACACTCTGTAAGATAGCCTTTCCTTAGTGCTACCACATGTAAATTGATCTGAAAGCTTTGAACTGTGAGTCTATCGGGCTCCCTTCCAAAGTCCTGAGGGCTTGTTTTATTTAAAAACATGACACTTGGAAA
This sequence comes from Mustela putorius furo, assembly GCF_011764305.1. Classification (NCBI taxonomy): domain Eukaryota; kingdom Metazoa; phylum Chordata; class Mammalia; order Carnivora; family Mustelidae; genus Mustela; species Mustela putorius. The sequence goes on along the minus strand of NW_025422368.1, from coordinate 42,950,465 downwards.
CTTATATCAAGGGTCTGATTCTTTATTATATTACTATAACTAGGTTAAAGAGTATGTGGTAAGCAAAAATATTTACCTGTGATAGAGGATAATTAGTAGGATTAAGTATATTTGGCTATTTCTGAGTTAAATATACTATAATTAGCTTTTATTTAAATCTAAAATTCTGTTTTGCTCTTGGAAATTTTAGAAAAGAAAATTGTTTTCAGAACCATAGAATTTGACATATTTCTCAAAGTCCAAGACTGCATGTTATTGGTTTATTTAAAAAATTCATCCATTTACTAGGAACAAAATTTATCAAGAAGCTACTCTGTGCCAAACACTGTTCTAGACATGGGGTTGGAGCAATGAATAAGATACATAGTCCCTGCACTCATGAAGCTTATAATCTAGAAGGAAAGTTGAAAAACAATGAGTAAATAACTAGATAAGCAACATAATTTTAGAGAATGACAAACATATGAAGGAAATAACACAGGGTGTTGGGATAATAAATCACAGGGGCGATAAGGTGGTCAGAGAAGGCCTTCCTAGAGAGGTGACATTTTGAGCTGAGACCTGAATGAGAAGGAGCCAGTCAGAAGAACAGCCAGTAGAAGAGAACTGGAAGCAAATATAGAGTCCCTGAGGTAGGGATACATTTGGGGATGCATTAAGAAAACCCTGAGTTTTGGGGCACCTGCATGGCTCAGCTGATTAAGCACCTGATTCTTGATTTTGGCTCAAGCTCATGATCTCAGGGTTGTGAGATCCAGCCCTGTGTTGGGCTCAGCAGGGAGCCTGCTTGAGATTCTTTCTTTCCTTTTGCCCCCTCCCATTCTTTTTTCCTCTCTCTTAAAGAAATAAATCTTAAAAAAAGAAAAAACCTTCAGTTTTTAAAATATGACTAAATTCTTATCTTATTATTAATAAATTTGTTGTTAAAATTAGCATAATGAGGTTGTTTTCGGACATAAGTCAGAGTGAAGCTATTATTTTGAGAAATGCCCAGGAACATCTCATGGAATACCTCTATGAATAACAGTACTTTATATACCTTGGCTTAAGAAATTTGGTTTACACAAAGCAATAGTCATATTAACATGGTATATATGACTTCTGATGACCTGGTCCTCATCTTCCTCAGGAGCCTCATTTTCACCACTCCCTTCCTTGAGCTTCATGTCTAATAATGGCAAACCATATCCAATTCCTGTATACAACATGCTTCTTGTGATTTTGCTCAAGCACTTCCCTCTGGAACATTTCTTCATCTGGCTAAGTTTACTCATCTTTCAACTCTCAGCTCAGGGATCTTTTTTGAATTCCAAGTTGAGATAAGTGCCTCTCTTAAGAGTTCCACTTACTACAGTTGGAATAATCTGTTTATATGTGTTTTTTTAACCTCCTAGTTTACTGGGAATAAAGACTGAGGGACCACGCTATGATGATGATGGTGGTGGTGATGATAATGGTGATGATAGATAAATTTATTGCATTCAGTAGATGCCAGGCTCTGTATATTAACTATTCAATATTCACAAAACCCCCATGAGGTAGGTATTATTAGTATTCTCATTTTTCAGATAAAGAAGCCAGGGCCTTAGAGGCTGAGGAACTTGCCTGAGGTTATATAACTAGTGACTGATGAGAAGGGGTGTGAATTTAGACAGCCGGACTCCCAAGGCTGCACCTTTTGCAACTGTGTCTATAACACCAGCATGATGCCTGGCAGCAGGTACTTGATAAATGCTTGCTGATCTAACCTGTGTGTGTGTGTGTGTGTGTGTGTGTGTGCAGGTGAGGGCATGCCCCCCACCCCCTACAACACACATAAAAACTACAAGCACTGAGGAAGTTAGACTTGTTATAGGAAAGTGTTAAACCATCTGTGGCAGAAATGGCAATGGAAAGGGAGGTATGGAACGGACAGCCAGCTCATGTTTCAAATTACTCTCAGCTTGCTTGTTCTCTTAGACATATGTTCTGGGGGTGGCCAACCCGTGTTTTACATCTGTGTTAGTCTTTGCTGAATAAAGAGCAAATTAGCATTTAATGGGGACTATTAATATTGTCACCTAATTGAATAATATCTAACAAATCTTTTCATTTACAACTCAACAGGAGTTTCTAGTTAGTGTGGAAAATATTTGATCTGAAAAATATTTTCATACACTGAGAATATCTACATATTTTTGAGAGAGGTTGAATATCCAAAGAAATTTTGTGAACTGAACACTTATCCTGAGCCTAGAACTGTTGGTGGTTGCAGAGTTACAGAATTTCTGCATGTTAGAATTTTGCTACATGGTTTGAGGGTATCTGAAGTATTTTATTTTATTTTTATTTATTTATTTTTAAAGATTTTATTTATTTATTTGTCAGAGACAGAGGGAGAGAGAGCGAGCGAGCACAGACAAAGAGGCAGGCAGAGGCAGAGGGAGATGCAGGCTCCCTGCCGAGCAAAGAGCCCGATATGGGACTTGATCCCAGGACCCTGGGATCATGACCTGAGCCGAAGGCAGCTGCTTAACCAACTGAGCCACCCAGGCGTCCCTATCTGAAGTATTTTATAGTAGGTCTCCAAGTTGGTATTTTTTTTTAATAAGAAAAAGTTCAAATATATTATTTCGTTGTACTCTTTGAGGATCAAAAGCCATCATGATATGATTATAATTGGAAATATAAGTAAGAAGCCTGTGCGGTCATGATCTCTATAAGCCTATTCTTTACTTCTTGAGAGCTTGTTTGGAAGTTCTAGCAGGGGAGCACAGCTACTCGTATACCCTTGACCAAAGAATGGTCTCTCCTTTATTGGGGAAGGTCATCCTTTTTGACCAAGTGTGCAGCTTAGGGAGGGACGCACATGGAGCTGTGAGGGAGGAAGGGGACACCCTCCTAGCCAGCCAGATCAGCCGAATCAACCTTGGTGATCAATGGGGTGACAGATGTTGCAGCCAGATCACCCTCATATCCTATTCTTTATTTCTTAATTAAATTTTACAGATGATAGAAATATTGAAAACAGATTATTATCTTATAAATGATAAAAAGACACCAGTAATTCCCATACATATGTTTTATGATTCTGTTTAAGAAGTGTCTATTTCATATTAGATCAAATTATTTGCTTAGAACAAACATCTACATAACTTTATCTACCAAATTAAACTATAAATGGGAATACTTGCAAATGCCTGGGCTTCTTTTTTCTGTTTAATATATGCCATATCGCTTTGGAGAAATTATTTAATCTGCTTATATTAGAATTCATTCATTATAAAGAAAAAAAATTTCCTTTTCCACATTCCATTTTCTCTGAGAATTAACTACTCATTTATTCCCTTATACTTACTGCAAGTTGCAACCTGGGATTTACTGGGATTCCCACTGTAGGCACATACTTTTCTTCATACTCAGTGTTCTCCCTCAAGCACATATGTTTTCCTGAATATCTGCTAATTTACTTGGGAAAGAGCTCTCTACAGCATTAGTGTCAGTAAATCCAGTTGTCGCATTTTTCAATCTTAGCTACTGCTGGGGTCATGTGCAAATGCTCCAGAAAAATACTTGCTGCAGTGTGACTTCTTTAACTTCTTTGAGACCATACCATGAGACAATAGACCTGGGGGGCTCTGTGCTTACAGGAAGGAAAGAAAGGAGTTTGTGGTGGTGGTTGTTGTTTTTAGTTAAGTGTTATGAAGCTTTAAATCTTAAATTTGGATAATTGTTGCAGATGGGTTAAATCCATCAACTCAGCATTTTTCCTGTTTCTATTCACAAGTGAACAACAGAACCCTTAAAAAAAAAAAAAAAAAAGAATGTTCTATAAAGAAAGACACAAAATTTGGGTTAGGGTTATAAATTAGCAGTTCTTTTATACTCTGCCCCAAGTTATTTTTAGGCCCAGGGCCTTTGAACCCAAGGTAATCTGCTAAGCATCTTTAACATTTTATCACAAGTCAGTGATCTCCTCCTTTCTTTGTCCTCTCATCTTATTGGAAAGTTTCTGTGGTGACCCAATTCTGCTTCCTGTTTCAACCGTATAAATGGTTCATTTAATTCGATATTTAGCTTTTGATTCTATCTGCAGTATATAGTTGAAAATGATTCCATTCATTACCTGATGTATTTTCCCTCTGCTAACCATATTTCAGTCATTTCATTGTTAACTTTGGCTGACGGAGGAGAAGGAACTCTTTGAAACTCCTCCTACTTGTAATGTTATGTGCCTGATATGGAGGTTTATTAGGGCAGAAGCGTGGCTTGCCTGACCCAGTGCCCATTTTCAGATCTCTCTACTCATGCCTACCACTACAATGGAGAATGAAGAACATAAATATTCACTGTTTTAACCTCCCCTGAAACAAGGCAAGCAAACATGCCTTCTGATAGAGTTCTGGCCAATGGAACGTAAGTGGAATTCTGCAGTGGAGGGTTTTGGGAAGAATCTTTTATTTCCTGGTAAAAAGAGGCCAGAAGCTGCTGGTATTACACTTTCCACTTCTTTTGGTCTTGACCATGGTTATGACATTTGAATCTCCAACAGTCATCTAGTGACAACTTTGAGACAACAAACCAATCTACTAAAAATGGTAGAGAATTATAGAAGAAACCCTGGTTTTTATTATCATGGAGCCCCACATTATACAGAATTGCCTCCCTATAGACACTATATATGAAAAGCAAATCCCTATGTAATGGTTTTAAGACATGGCTACATTCTTTGATACTTCTCCCATCAGAAGACATGGCCTAATTCTCCTTCTCTTTAGTAGAGGCCAGTCTTAGGGAGTTGCTTCCAACGAACAGAATGCAGGAGGAAGAATGGTGCATGACTCCCCAGGCTAGGTCCTAAAAGGTGTTACAGTTTCTGCCTTGTTTTTCTTCTGCCTCATGTACGACTTAGGTGCCATGAATTGACATATCTGAAGCCAGTCTATGTACACCAAAACTGCCATGCTGGAGAAACCACATAAAAGACCACATAGAACCAGAAATGCCAAAAGACACCAGCTGTACCAGGCTCCAGCTCTCTAACTCTTCCCAACAAGGATGAAGAAACATGTGAGTGACCCAGGCTTCAGAAGATTCCAGGCTCCAGTCTTCAAGCTGCCCTAGCCAATGCCAAGGAGAGGAGACAAGCTGCCCTCTACCAAGTCCTTCACAAATTGCAAATTCAGGAGGAAAATAAATATTATTTTAAGCCACTAAATTTAGGGATGGTTTATTTATGCAGCAACAGACACTGAAACACCTTATTTTTTATACTATTGTTATTTGGATGTTCTGTTACCTGCAACCAAATGAATCCTGACCTAAAACACTTAGCAGTAGTAAGATTAAAAGAAATTGCTAAAATGACCCTTTAAGTTACTGTAAATGCTGATGATCCACTCTATTCCTCTCTTAGCCTGGCTATGGTAATCAATTTAGCTATACTAGTATGTACTGTAGTAGAGTAGAGTACAGTAGAGCAGAGCAAAGTAATAATGTAGTAGAGTATGGTTTTCCACAAGTTGACTTAATTTAGTTACATAAAGGTTTTATTTTTCAATAGGACTGGGCTAGTAGAAATTTCAATTCAAGACAAATTTCAAGATGAAATCTCACTTCAGGACACCATATTGCTGTTTTCCTGCTCTTTTGGCATTTTGGTAACAACAAACAATATCAACCGCTGCCTCTCTAGCAGCTAAAGCTTGTCTGAGTCCCCAACTTTATCACGTCCCATCAGTGTTTGAGGCTGTTTTCTTAATGAAATGCTCTTAGCATATGACAGCTTTGTTCCTTCATTGACATTTGCAGCTTTTTAAATAGATGAATATTTAATGTCATATCTAATAGGCCAGATTCCTTGAAGCAAAATCCTATTAGTTAGTGCCCACTTTTTAGAGAGTCGATGGTCACTAATTACTGTTAGAATTTATTTAAAAGTTTTAATATATGGTTTTGATCATAAACTCATTTATGAATCCAATACATAGAAACCAGGAGGATGTTCTAGATTAGTAGTCATATTCTTACATGGAAGTTACACTATAAATTAAAAATCTTTTTATCCCAAAGTAACATAATGCTATTTCTGGTGATGGACATTCCTAATCAACTTTGTAATATAGTTTGGGCTATTTTCTTATCCCACTGCCCTGAAATTTTAAGCCTAAAAGAATAAAATGTAACTCCTGAAAGCTGGTTGCACAAAAGCCAATTTCATTTCTGTGTGTTTATTTACTCAATGTCCACATCCTTAAACTGTTGGCAAATTCACAGCTGGGTGGAGCAGCCCATGTGTCATTGTGCTGATGCTATGGGGTGTGATGGGTGTGAAGGGTGGGTTGGAGCACAGAGGGGTCCTTGCAAAGAGAAGTTACATAAGTGATATCATATGCAGAAGTAGCCTCTGGGGTTTAAAAATAACTGGACAGGGAGTGTCAGCCTTTCTTGGATCTGACTCCCTGATTTACTATCCTGAAAGGTCAGACCTATATTTCTGGGTGGGCTGGAGAGTCTGTTTAAATGCACCCAGTTCCTAATAGCTACCCTACATAACAGCTTAAAGAGCCTGGGAATGTTTTCTTGTCTCAAGGCAGCAAGGTGCTGCATGCAAAAGCTGAACCAACATCTCAATGAGAAGCCAAAACAGGATAGATGTTTCATGCTGAGCCTCAAATGTGGTTGCTTCCAGCGTGGTCTCCTTAAATGGACAGGAAACAGAAAACAAAGAAGACAAATGCTCTTCCATGGTAGCTCCAAAGCAGATTAAAATGAGCTCTAGTGTCCCATCCTGTCCATCTTTCCCTTTACCCATCTTTTTTAGGGAACCGAATTATTGATGTGAGACAATGCCTTGTATTCATGCTACCTCTTATTTTTATTTTTGTAATTTGTAAAAAATAAGCTGTCAAAGCATATTACCATGGTGTCAGAGATTCCTTGGGGGGCCAATATCAGAATTTCATTGCCACTGAGTCCCCATCTAGCACCTGAGAAAATATATATACAGTACAATCATAGAAGACCATGGAAGTGGTAGGAGTAGGGGTCAAATTTAACAAAGGTCAGAAAACAACACAAATATATATTAGATCTACCACCTGCCTATGGTGACCATGAGGCCATCAAGTATCACTTGAGATCTTCATGTCATTAGGGAGAGGCAGGTATTTCTATCACATGGCCATCAGTTGTAGTCCCTGGATTAGAACCCTTAGCTTCAGTCCTCAGATCCTTTGATGCCCTCTCCTACATAGTTAATGTCTTTCCTTGAGTTTCGCAGATGCCTGTGGCAATCCCCCACTGCTAGCTCATTGGTATTAGCAGACAGAGCCCACCAATTCCTCTCCAGTGCCACTGCCTCTTCCTGAAGGCCTATATACCATCCAAAACTGGAAAGCTACCTCTTATCCACATAAGTGATTACTTTTAGACGCATGATCTATTCAAGCTGGCTCATTCCAGAGTTCTTTCATTCACTGAAGTAGTGTTTCTCAAAGCATTTGAATCATCTGGGATGCTTGTTAAAATATAGATTCCCACTGAATCAGGCACTCACTGGGTGAGGCTGAGAGTCTGCATATGTAACAAGCTCTTTAAGCCTGCAGCTGATTCCACCTCAAGATAAAGGTGCAAAGAACTAGTTCTTTTCATCCCTATATACATCAAATTTAGGATGTCTTAGGGATGAGAATACCTTTTCACCCTCACAGCTTGGAAACCCCAGGAAAAGTCTCCTGATTTCAACAACTGGGACACAACTCGATCCTTCAGCTTGCTATAGTTTCAAAACAACTACCACTGGTGGTCTCTGCGGGGAATCCTGAGGCTGAGAACTCCACCCTTTCATCCTTGGCCTTTACTGCCCTTTCCTATGCTCCTTTGATGAGTTTCCTTCCCACTGCTGGCACTTGCATTCTCCTGTGCTCTGGTCATTTCATTGACCTGTGCTTCCTCTTCTCCACTGCCCTTGTCCTCGCCGTACCACACCCTGTGCTCAGCCCTTCCCTCTCTGAATTTCCAGCCCATGGCAAGTCCCCTTACATCAGCCCCTGGAGCACCTCAGCCTCCCCTGAGCCCTGAATGTCTGTGGGGATGCTCTTTCTTCCTTAGCCCTCCCAAATGTTTTCTGCATTTCTCCTCACATCCATTATGTGCTGGTGGCTGCAGGTGGGGAGCAGAATTGGGAAGAGATCATCAAACGTTTTCCATAAAGGACCAAATAGTAAATATCTTTGTGGGCCATACAGTCTTTTATAACTAGTGAGCCTGCCAGCCACTGTAGTTCAAAAGCAACCACAGATAGTACAAGTAAACAAATGAACGTGTTTCAATTAAACATTTTTTATGGATCCTGACATGTGTATTTGATAAAATTTTCACATGTCAGATTTCTTTTGAAAAAAATTTCCACTACTTAAAACTGTCAAAACTATTCTTAGCTTGCGGGCCATACAAAAACAGGGATTGGGCTGGGTTTGGCCCATGGCTATTCTGTGTTGACTCTTGATCTAAACCAGTGCTTCTCCAACTTTAATGTACAAACATCATGAAGAATTCTGTTAAAATGCAGACTTTGATTCAGTAGATCTGGGGTTTTTGAGATCCTATCTAACAAGTTCCCAGGTGACAGAAATGCTCCTAGTCAGGGCTCTACACTGCGAGTAGCAGGATACTACTGTCATGTGTCGAAATTTATTCTTTCTATAATACAGACATTAAAATAGTTTAATGATATAGGAAAGTATTTCTACATTAATTCATATTCAGTAGAAAGGTTGTGTGGAAGGCCCGGCGGCTGAAAGCAGGCTTTAAAACCCAGTAGACTCCCACTTAGCAGTTACAGGAATATGGACACACTTGTTAACCCCCCCCCCCCCCAGTTTCCATTTATTCAGCTAAACCTATGCAATAATGACCTCTACCTCAGATGGCTGTTTTGGATTTTAACAGGATTATGCAGTTAGCAAGTGCTCAGTAAATCTGAGGCATTATTATTGTTAAATTTAAAAGCAAGACACGAACCTGTACCTAACAAAACAATAAGAACTTTGAGTGCTCAGGAGACCTCCTTGCTTGCTTTCTTGGAAAACATTTGTGAGGATCATGGCCATTGATTTATTCAAGAAACATTTACTGAGCTGCTCTTCCTCCTGCCAGGTAACATGCATTGTTGGATCTGCTAAGATGAGTGAAATGTAAGCTCCCATTTGTGGGGGAGATGGAAACACCAAGCCATTTCAGTGCAGAATACGTGCTGTCTGCAGAGTGCTGGGAGAAAGCAGCTCTCTCACTCTGCTCTGAGGAGAGGCCAGAGGACTCCACACAGGAGATGACCTTCGGCTGGACTTCAAAGAATGATTATGGGTCTCATTAGTGTAGAAAAGAGGGAACAGGGTAGGCAAAGGAGGTGGAGAATTCAGGGAGAATCCAGGACAACTGGACTCTAGGGATGTATGGGACCGGCCAGGGACTGGTCCTGACCAATCAGGCAGACGCAGACCTTGATGTCATAGCGGTTCAGACTGGCTGGGTATCAGCCCGAGGTAGGTCATCATCCCTTTAAGGAAAACATCCTGACAATACCCATAATACATGCCAACAGGGGCTCTGTGAAAAGACAGTACCAGAAAATCCTTGACTACTTTTGCTGGAGTCACAGAAAGACTACGGAGCCCTTGTGCTGAGCCAAGGAACCCCAGCCTCTGTGGCTTGTGTTCCTACAGAATATGAGACTGCATGAGAATGCTCTTTGACTCAGGGCCTATGACATCAAGGCCAAAGGAAAATGGCCTTTATAAGTAGTCCCCTGGAAGCCCATTTGGCTCGGTAATTACTTATCAATTGTCTGTTAGGACAGACTTGGTGTGGTGCTGCTGGGGCTGCTGAGATGAAGTCAGGCATCTGCCGTGGATAGTTTCACCTCTGGTAGAGGAAATGGGCATACAAATCCCTACACCGTGGACTGAAAGGAGGCCAAGTCTTGGAGGACTTTACAGGAAAAAGAAAAAAATTATAAGGAGTTTGGACCTGGGGGTAGGAGCTCCATGTGTGTTTCATGGAAGAAGTAGTGTTTGAGTCGGCCTTTGAGAGGGATGTTTCTATTTCTGGTTGCTCTCTTCAGGATTTCCAGTTTATTTAGGGGCTAAGGGAGCTGGGGTCTCTCTGTATAAATAACTAACTTTGATCAGTGGTTTTGGAATGGACGGACAGTATGTTCCTGAACTTCTAGTGCTGGGTAGGGGCCAAAAACTACCACCTGAAAAAACCTTGAACCTCAGTAGGGCAAAGCTTGCAATCAAACACAATTTGGATTACAGTCCCAGAATTGAAATTTGGAAATAGTTCCTGGCAATATTTCTGTCTTCCCATCTTCCCTTCACTGAAGCCTTCTTTCCTCCGTAGCAGGGCTTCAAAACTATGGTGTCATTTGTGAGAAGTGGTGGGCCAAGTGGCAAGGGGACTAGCGAGGAGGGTAGGTTCGTGTCCCTTGGGCTGGGACATTTGCATCCTGACACAGTACCCTAAGTGGCATACTACCGACTCTAGACTGCTGTCCCTTCTATTAATTCCTCCTGTAGCAGTGGCACAGGAAGGATTTTTCTGCCCTAATACTCTCCTAAACTATGCCGCATCTATTTGAATTTGCTCCATCTCACCAGCCAAGTTGCTTGGCCCTGAAGGGAGACTGGTACTTGGGGCTTGGAGCTGAGAAGTGTGTGGAGGAGGCACTGGGCTATTCCCCACCTGGGACTGTGGGCTAGGTTTGGGTTCAGTGGAGAAGAGAATGCAAGCAGAAGCCAAAGGAGATTTTTTTTTTTACAAGGAACTCTGATACAAAGGGCCACAAGCAACATTGTTTTGGGGTCCAGGTGGGAAATGCTATTCAGGGTGTACCCAAACATTGCTAATCACTACCAGGGCTAGTGCTTCCAGAATCCCGAACAATTAAAATGGGCTCAGCTTGGGTCTTTCCCTTAGGAAAGGAACTTTTTTCCTAATGAAAAGAGTTTACAGTTTGGGGATCTCTGTTAATTGCTTTCTGGGCATGGAAACAAAATTCTTATGAAGGGCAGGGGTGAGATGCTACTCCAAATGATTGTTTGTGTAGCAAACATCACTGATGAGGCTGGGATGCTAGAACATAAGAAGCCTGCTTATGGATACACATGAGATGCCCTTGGATTGAGATGCCCATGAGATCTCTGCCTTAAATACAAGCATGGGAGAACAGATTGGTGAGGTCCCTCCTGATATGTAGGAGAACACATGAATAAAATGTGAATTGTTATTGTAACCTCATTTTTACCCACTGGCTGGGGAGGCTTGGAGAAATTTGTTATGTTTGTAAAGGTATATGCATGCATATGAGCTTGATACTGAAAACACTGTTCTAGGAAAGAGTGTCACTCAACACAGTCACAAACACTGTAGCCATCTAGGTCTGTGAACAGATGCCACATTAAGTATGAATATGAATCAGCAAACCTGCAATTATTTCTCAGAGTTTCCTAAGCCATCGGTACGGCTCAAGGTACTTTCCCATCAAATGGGGTACATGGGTAAATTTTTATTTGTAGATGATCTCTCTTGCCTCCTAGAATATGTAACTGGAACTTTGTTGTTTTGTTCATTTCTGAATCTCCAGTGCCCAGAACAGTGCCTGGCACTTAGTAGGTTCTCAGTATTTGTGACTGAATTTAATGAATGAATAATTGGATTTTATGTGTGAGCTGGAAGCCATCTGTCTCTTTTCTCAGATACCAAATATACCTTGAGTCCCTCGCCTATGGTAAATTCCACTATCTCAGGATAGAGACTGTGGGTGGTTCCCAGGGTATTCTGGGTCAGCATGTGGGTGTGGATTCTTATACAAACACAGAGGCCCCGGGGCTTAGCAGATAGTCCCAAAGCTCAGAAGGACTTTCAGGCATAATACTATAAAGTCATTTTCCTCAAAACATCTTACTTTTTCCCATTATGAAAATAACACGTGTTCATTAAGTAAAGAACGGAAATAGTAGAAAGCTATGAAGGTCAAAAAAATTATCCATAATCCCTTTACTCAAACACAAATCCATCTTTCTCTTTCTCCTGGATTAATGAAAGTCTTCTAAACCTGACTCCCCCCTCCCTCCAGCCAAGCCACCCTCCAATCTTACCAGGGCCCGTGAGAGATATTCCCAAAACGTGAATCTTAAAGCAATTCAAAGGCTTCCCATTGCCCTCAGTGTCCAAACCACTCAACAGGGTTGGCTCTGCTTGTGTCTTTGGCTTCCTATTCCTCTGAGTCCCTATCATGTTACACTTGTGCGAAATGGAATTTCCTTCAATTCTTTAAATGAGCTGCACCTTTGCCTGATGTCTCTGGTCTTTTTCAAACGTTTTAATTCTGCTTAAAACTCTCTCCACTTTTCTTGGTTCTATTCTTTATCTCTTTGTTTCCTTGCCTGTGTTTATTTTTTTTCTCTCTCTGATTCAGAATTTAGATACTACTTTCCCCCTAAAACACCATTCTCGACTGTCCTTCCCCATTGCCATACCAAATCTGAGTTTGGAAGTCCTCCTTTTTGCTTCAAAAAACTGCATAGATTTCTTCCTCCATATAGTTGACTGTACAGTATTTTAGCTCTTATATGTAAGGGTGTCTCTTTATTCTCAGTTCATAGCACAGTGCCTACTTCATGTCACATGGCTCAATAAATATTTGTGGAGGTGAATTTAAATTGAATCATTGTTTACATTTTAGAAACATTTCCTCTTAACCTTTGCTTTAATCATATAGTGTTTTCCATTCTACATAAATAAAATTAATCATATGAATTTTATGTTAGGGGCCATATCATATAAACTTTTTATGTTTTTTTCTCAACACTATATGAAGTATTTATTTTACCCAGTGTTCAGAAACTTCCTTTTTAATGACTGCATACTATTCCATCAAGTGGATGTATGCTGGTTATCTTCTATTGTAGGGCATTTATTGTAGGGCATTGCCTCCTATAATCTGTTAATAATTTAAAAACATCTTTGGACATGAAGTTTTTCATATTTTGAATTATTTCCTTAAAATACCTAAAATAAATTTTTTTAAAGATTTATTTATTTATTTATTGGACAGAGAGATCACAAGTAGACAGAGAGGCAGGCAGAGAGAGAGAGAGAGAGAGAGAGAGAAGCAGACTCCCTGCTGAGCAGAGAGCCCGACACGGGACTCGATCCCAGGACCCCGAGATCATGACCCAAGCCGAAGGCAGCGGCTTAACCCACTGAGCCACCCAGGCGCCCCTAAAATAAAATTTTAAGGTCACTGGGTATTTGAGGTTTTTAATACATGTTGCCTAATGGCCTTTATAGTGTTATTTGTCAATTTATATTGTCACCATCAAATTATGTGAGTGCTCATTTCACTTATCCTCAATAAAGTCACTTCTTTTTACCCATTAAAAGCTGTCAAAGAACATGTATCCCCAAAGACAGCAGCACTAAGGACACAGGGCCAACATTTGTCCCTCCCATCACTCCCTTCTGAGGGCAGTGTCTCAGTTCCATTTTCAGAGTATAGACTTTCTCAACTCTCACCCCACTTGGCTGAGCAATAACTCTGAACATCTGTTTCTTCTTCTTAGGGGAATGAGGTAGCTTTAAGATTGTTCCTTTTAAACTAAAGGGTATCATGCTTAGCGAAATAAGTCAATCAGAGAAAGACAACTATCATATGATCTCCCTGATATGAGGAAGTGGTGATGCAACATGGGGGGTTAAGGGGGTAGGAGAAGAATAAATGAAACAAGATGGGATTGGGAGGGTGACAAACCATAAGTGACTCTTAATTTCACAAAACAAACTGAAGGTTGCTGGGGGGAGGGGGCTTAGGAGAGGGGGGTGGGGTTATGGATGTTGGGGTGGGTATGTGCTATGGTGAGTGCTGTGAAGTGTGTCAACCTGGCGATTCACAGACCTGTACCCCTGGGGATAAAAATACATTATATGTTTATTAAAAAAAAAATTGTTCCTTTTATTCTATGTCAAACCCTTTAGATGAACACAGGCCAACCTCTACTCCCATTTCACACCTTTCCATCAACACACACACACACACACACACACACACACTCATAAATCAGTTAAAGCACACTGGAGGGTAATATCCACTGAGACCTCCTTCCCACCCACATTGTCTTTTTTTCTGACTCTCTGATTTCTTGGCTCTTCTCTGTAGTTTCTATTCTTTATCTGCTTTCCTTCCTCCCTTCATTTTTTCAGCAAATCTATCAAGCACCTACTAGGCCAAGCACAAGCACTGAGAGATATGGAAAATAAGGCAGCGAATCTTCCCTCCTGCCATCATGGAGTTTACATTCTAGTGGGTGTTCGCATTCTAGATCAAAAACAAAAACAAACCCATCCATTAAAAAGTTACACATTGTGATGGGCATTATAAAGGGAACAAAGGCCAGGAGAGAGAATATTGGGAAAGATTTGTAAACAAAAAACAAGAAAGGGGTAGCCCTTTCTTCCCCCTTAACCCCAAACTATGCTTTGTTTTCTGCATAGCACTTAGCACATCTGATAGAGTATGTACGATATTTCTTGGTGTATTTGATTATTGTCTGTGGCCCCCAATTTGAATGTAAGCTCCGGGAGAGCAGGGGCTTTGCAGTTCACTGCACACCTGGCCCGCGGCCAGTTCTCAGTATCTGCTGGATGACTTCATTAGTGGGAGGCTTTGTTGGAGGTATGCATGAAACTGGCATCTGAGGATGGGAAAGAGCTGTTTGTGAACAGAAGTGGTGTCGGAGCCCAGGTGGAGGAAACAGCAGGTGCAGATGCTCTGGGGCAGGGAAAAGGATCGGAGAGCAGCCCAGAGTGGCTAAGTTAGAGTGAGCAAGGCAGGCAGCAACACCCAATGATGAGCTTTGGCAGGCAGGTAGGGCCCCTAGCATGCCAGGCCCTATAGGCCCTGTTGTTTGGATTTCATTCCAAGGACAATGGGAAACCATTAAAAGTTTTGACGTGACACCAGAATATGCCTCCCTGCATTGGCACAGGGTAACTGCGATATTTGTGTGTGAGGGTGGGGTGGGGTGCGATAGGGTAATTCATATGGTGAACACTTGTGCACGGATTTGTCCTCTGTGACCCATATTTTCCCTAGGGGGTGTGGAGTATCAAATTCCTTTCAAGCCTATTGTTTTAGGATCTTATAATTATAAAGCAACAAATAAAACCATACTCCTCCTGTTATCATGTTCCCTTATGGTTTGACATCTAGCCTCTTGCATTTGACCCAGATGAGAAACTTCACTCCTGAAGCAACATCTGGAGCTGCCATTTTTAGGATGATAGATCTGACACAGATTTGGTGACCTGAGGGATGATCTTTCGTTTTTTTAATGATTTTATTTTATTTTTAAAATATTTTATTATTTGAGAGAGCGAGCGAGAGCACACAAGCAGGGAGTGGGGGGCAAAGGGAAGAGCAGTCTCCCGGCTGAGCAGGGATCTTGACGGGGGGCTTGATCCCCAGATTTCAGGATCATGACCTGAGCTGTAGGCAGACACTTAACCCACTGAGCCACCCAGGTGTCCCTGTTTTTTATGATTTTTCATGGGAAAAGTGGATTCATGGCTTTCCCTTGAACTTGTCCAGCCCAGTTCATTTTTCTCAGATCTGTTTGGGATCTCAGATCTGTATGGGATTTGGATGGGAGTCTTACTGTGAGGATTCAAGCCATGTAAGAGCAGGAGAGGCCCCCTCAACAAGGGAGACCTACAGCAAGCTGGGCCGATGGAAAGGCCCACTGCTTTCCAGACCTGTCATCTGATGGTTGTCTTTTGGGGATACTTTTCTCCTGGCTTTGGACTCCTGCACCTTTGGCACTTATCCTAAGGCAATCCCTACAAATGATCACAGCTTTTGGCTCATTCCAACTGGCACCACTTCCTGTCACTCTCTTCCTGCAAACAACTTCCTTCTGTCCATGTACTTGCTGCTTGGGTCTCCTTTGCCTTGTCCTTTCCAATAAGAAATGGCAGCCATTCTGATCTAGCCTCTCAGCCCCCATCAGGGGAGCCACTTTGTTAGCTGTCCCTGAGAGACCTATTTCCCCTTTACCCAAACCTAGGACTCCGTGAGTAGATGGAGCTAGAAGGTGTGTAAGAAGCACAGCATTAAACAGACTGGACACTGGACAGCTGGCAGACTCAGGAGACTATAACATGGGGCACATTAGAGATGCCGTTTCCCCGCTTCCTGAAGGGGAGATGGAGATGGAGATGCTTTTTGTTTTGTTTTTATTGTGAGCAAACGGCCCTGTATAAATCCAATGATTGTAACTGAGTTAAATTTACAACAGACTTAGTCTGGCACTTATTTAACAGAACACCTAATTGTTACTGGGGGTTGCGTGGCACTTAGGCACACCCTGTAAGCAATTTACTGATCCTTTCTTTTATTCAGCTAAACCGCACTTTGTTTTTCCTCATCCCACTTGACTTCTCTAGAGTCTATAATTGGCATAGATGGTATTCCATGGTGGTACTAAATTAATATCACACAAATACATCATACTTTATGACAATTATTATCCTGTAGAGGAAATTAGAGGCCACACATGTGATTAACGAGTGGAAGGGGCCAAATACTGTGTTCTGATCTTGGGGTTCTGACTTCAGCCTACCATTCTTTCAACAACATCACCGTGCATGATTGCTTTTATCCAGCACAACTGAAAGTCTTAGACTCTCATTTGCCAACAGTAGGGGCAGTGGCCATTCATGCGGCAAAGTGCCCATGGCCTTAGGGTGGAAGAGTGGGTGTAAGGTTTACAGGAGGTGGGGTTGACAGCACACAACAAATGCTCTGTATTTCCCTTCCTCCACTTCATCCTTGCGCCTAGAACATGCAGAACCAGTCTATACAAGGGGCATTCTTACTGTGATATCAGGAAGAAGAAATGCCTTGGCTGAAGGACGACCCTTCTCATTTGTATATTGCTCAGACAGGCAGCAGTTCATTTTAAAACTAAAGAGACAAAAAGGTGGGAAAAGACTATAAAGGGTCTAGCCTCTGGGTATCTGATTGTGGGGGACTGGGGAGAATGCTGAAGGAGGGTAGGAAGAGGTGGGGCAGTTAATGGGAGGTACATGTGGGGAAATGGGGTGGAAGGGGAGATTGAAGAGAAGAGGACCCCATTTGCCAGTGATACTGCTTGCAGGACCACATTACAAAAGATTAACCTTCTTGCTAGTCTTTTCTATTTCAGAGGGCCATGCCTATTCCTTTGGGAATAGGAGGTTCCTCCACTTATTTCCTACCATGGAACTTCCATTAATTGGCTTGCCAAGGACAGGGGTCACACTATCTCTGATGGCAATCAGATTTGCTTAGTGGCCGAGTAAGCTGCTCGGCCATGGGAATATGTACTCTATTCCATGGCAGTCATGTGAACACTTTATTTTTCTTGGTCATTGAGCCTGTGTATGACTGCAGAGAAGGTGACAAGAAAGTGTGAAAAGAAGCTAAAGCCACTTGAGCAATCTGTTTTTTGCAGGTTTGGGAGCCCCGAATAAAAAGCTACCTCAGAATAGGTCAAATGGAAGACTGGTCAGTCATGGTTGCTATGGTAACCAACAAACATGTTTGGCTTTCAGAGGCCCTCACCCTGAGGAGGGTGATGGCTTTTATTATGAAATTTGTGAACTTCATCTGTTTCAAAACTATTTATTTTCAAAGTTGTTAATAGTAACGAATTACTCGTTACCTACACACAGGTCATCTCTGCTCGGGTTTGCTGCTGACCCAGGCCCCCACCTCCCTTTCTCCTGCGGTCAGGGACTGGTGTGTGGTTCTAACCTCTCTCATAGCCTGCAGAGGCTTATAGGGACCATGGAAAAGCACACAGGAATGTGGCAACAACTTGACCAGAGCTCTGCTGTGTGACTTTCACCACTGTGGCCCTTGTTGCCATTAAAAGGGGGGATAAAAATATCTTCCCTACACACGTTATGTGGTTTTGCAAAGTTATATGAAGACTTTAGATATAAAACTGATTTGAAAATGTTTATTTAGTGCATTATACTCACTGAAGAGAGAGCGTAAAAATTTAACTCCTCAGTTTTCAGATAGAATGCTTACTACAGATGACTACTATTTTCCTGTTAAGTACAGGTTCTGAGTGATAGTTGCTGCCTCTGTGTTGAGAAGGATTCTGAGGCTGCCTCTAAGTTCAGCTGGCAATGGCAGCAATCACTTAGTGATGTCTGCCATGAACAGGGGCATCACAAGTGCTAGGTATATGCCACCTCAGTTCAGGATGTTCCTTCACTTCTCCTTGTGCAGCATTTGGAGGTTGAGACTCACTGCTGCTCTGTAGCTTGTTTGGTCCTGGCCTGCCAGACCTGATTCATGGGAGATAAACTCCTAACATTCCAGGCTGGAACTTGTAATGATTTTGTGTTTTCAAAAAACCATTTGGATTTCTTTTCTTTTCTTTTTTTTTTTTAAAGATTTTATTTATTTATTTGACAGAGAGATCACAATAAGGCAGAGAGGCAGGCAGAGAAGGGGGGGGGAGCAGGCTCCCTGCTGAGCAGAGAGCCCGATGTGGGGCTCAATCCCAGGACCCTGAGATCATGACCTAAGCTGAAGGCAGAGGCTTAGCCCACTGAGCCACCCAGGCACCCAACAATTTGGATTTCTTGCTAGTAAATGCGAAATATGTTTATTGTTAGAAATCTGACATATAACATAGAAACAGACAAGAAATAAAAAGAGCTTGTAATCTCATCATTCCTGGCTAACTTTAACATTTTGGTATGGATTTTATGACTTTTGATCTGATTTACTTATTTAAAAAAATGATCACTGGTTGCTGTGTGGAGAATGGATTGTAGGCACATAGTGTGGATGCAGAGAGACCCACTGAGAGGCTGTTATAGAAGTCTAGGGGAAAGATGTTGGTGACCTGGGCTGAAGAGTGTGTGGCAGAGATAGTGAAAGGTTGCTGGATTTGGCGTATATTTTGAAAATAGAGACAATGGAACTTGCCGATAGGTTGGATGTCTGGAAGGCAGGCATGAAAAGGATGATGTCCAATTCCATTTCCAGTGAAATGATGATCCATTTACAGAGATGGAGACCAATGAGAGTGAAGCAGATGTGTGTGTGTGTGTGTGTGTGTGTGTGTGTGTAGGGGAGCTGCAGCAGTGGAAATCAAGAGTTTTGGATATGAGATGCCTGAGTGAAAATTTCACATCCTAGTGAAGATTTCGAGTAGGCAGTTGGCTATATGGTAGGAGCTTGGGGGAAAGGATTGCACTGGGGATTCCAATCTGAGGGCCATCTGCATCGAGAGGACGAAAAAGAGAAGGGACCTGTCAGGGAGTTAAAGAAAGATGGACAGGAAGTCTGAGAGCTGAGACCTGACACCCTCCAATATGTGCCCATTGGAAAGAGGAGGAAAGGATGCACATAGGAGATTGAAGGAGAGGCCAATGATTAGGGAGAAAATTAGGATAGTGCAGTGTTCAGTAGCCAAGGGTAGAGGCTAGTTTAAGAGAAAGGAGCGTTCCCTCTCTCATGCATATTTTTACAAGGAATACGTACATTTTTCATAGTATATGTATATTTTAAAATAAATATAGGGTTTTTTAATTTATTATGAACACTTTCTTATGCCCTTAAAAAACCCTTCTGCCTTCTAAAATATTAAAGTAGTCCATGCCTAGGATATAACCTGCCAAAGAATATTCTTGTATGTATATCTTGTGTTTCCTTAGATTAAATTTCTAAAATGGAATTATTGGTAGATATGAACATCTTTTAAGGTTTTTGATACATGTTGTCAAATTAACTTTCAGAAAGGTTGCACCAAGGCTGTGCACTCTAGCAGCAGTCACATAAAACCAAGTATTTGGCAACTATAGCTACCATTAAAAAAAATCTCTCCTTTTCTCTCCCTTTACCCCCACACATATATAAAATGCTATCTTGTATTTTTTCCTTATTAGCATGCCTTGATTAATGGAGCTTGAGCATGTTTCAGTATCAGGCTTTTTATGTGCCATCTGAGTGGTGACCAAGTTGATCCCTGCACCCAAACTTCCGTAAGTATGAAAACATGAGTACTAACATGACCCAGTCAGCCCTTCAGGGCCAGAGGGCTGGGGGTTAGGGGAGAGGAATAAAGGTGGTTCTGAGCCTGTTTCTTGAGTGAGGGGTGGAGTAGATCTTGTCAGCAGTGTTTGGAGTTTGTGTGGTTCCCACAACTTACGACGCCTCCTCCCCTCCCGGCCTGACTTCCTGTGGGCTCAGCCTGGGAAAAGGCGTTGTCACTGAGAGGCAGAAGTCAGTCTCACAAGCGGGCAGTAAAAACCCACATGGGATAGTAGTGGAGTCTCCGCTGCCCGTGAGCAGCCCCAGTTGCTCAGCTCAACCACAAATATGAGCCAAAGGGACACTGGCAGATTGGGGCACAAATATTGTCCCTTGCTACCTGTGTGGAACCCCTGCAGCTCTGACAGGCCTGGTATCTGTGTGGAGACCTTAAGAATCCTCTGCCTAGCCTTTCTGGGCATCTGTCCAGCAGAGGCGGAAAGACCCTGTGTGTTGTGAAACTGCGGCCGGGCATGGTGTCTTTCTGTTAGGTCTGCAGCATTGCAAAGGACTATTGCACCATGCTGTTATCCTACAGATGTGGAAATTGTAGTTACTGAGCTGATAAAAATCTTAAGAAGATGTGGGACATACAGATAGGCAGAAAATGTGGATTGCGGCATTCTTGTATGTAATAGTTCTCATTTCATAACCACATCAATTGGAACAAGATACCTTAAAACAAAATGCAACCCAAAGGGGAAAAAAAGGGCATCATAATTCTGTTTTCTGGATGGCACTGACACTTGTAATATTTTCTATAGTAGTCAAGAAAGAATTCCTGAGAGAATTATAGTCATGCAACTTATCCCAGGCCCCAGATCCAAAGGAAATCATCCTGTGAGAAGTTAAAAATGAAAACGGAAAGCTTTCAATAGAAATAAGACTGGTAACGGGTTGCCTGGGTGGCTCGATTGGTTGAGTTATTGCCTTCGGCTTGGGTTGTGGTCCCAGGGTCCTGGGATCAAGCCCCCTGCTCAGTGGGGAGCCTACTTCTCATTCTGTCTCTGCTGTTCCCCCTGCTTGTGCTCTCTGGCTCTATCTCTCTGCCAAATAAATAAATAAATAAAATCTTAAAAAAAAAAAGATTGATATCCAGTCTTTACAGATATTTTTTAAATTATAAAATAATACATTTTTGTTAAGAATCACTTAACTAATGAGACAGGTATAAAGTAAAGCTAGTCTTCTCTTGCCCCCTCAAACCTTGTTCCCATTCTCCAAAGGTTTGGTATGTATTTCTCTGGAGCTTTGTTCATACAGTTGCAAACATTTATATAAGAATATATCACATGGCCTATGTATGGTATGTTTATCAAACAGCTAGCATACAGTTAGTGGCCAATAATATATTCCCAAACATATCAACAACAAAAGTAAGATTATACTATACAGATTCTACATCTTGTTTTAAATTTTATTTAAATGCAATTTCTCTTTGCTTCTTGGCAGGTAGTTTAGTTTGATCTGTGCTTTAAAAAAAAAAAAACAAAAAACCTTTGGGCTAAAGACTACCAAATTCAGTCCTTCAACTACTATTTGTTGCCTACCAACTAAGTATCAGGCACTGTTCAAGGTGCTGGGAGTAAATGAAATGATAAAAATCCTTGCCTTTGTGGAATGGGCATGTTAGTGGAGGGAGGTAAACGATGAACAAGTATAACATGTGGTATGTCAGATGTTGCTAGCAGGGCACGTGAGGGCTTTGCAAAGATAGGACAGTCCTCAATGAAAATGTGACATTTGTGTGGCGATCTGGAGGGGAGTGGGGGAAATGCCATGTGGATGTCTCAGAGAAGGGTATTCCAGGGAGAAGGAAGAGAACGTACAAAAGCCCTGAGGAGGAAGGGGTTTGGCTTACTCAGAAACAGTAGAACAAATATGCCTGGGGAATGGTGAGGGAGAACAAAAGAGGGTGCTGGAAAGGATTTCATGGACCTTGGAAGCCATGTGGAGGCCTTGGGTTTTGACTCTGGAGGGTACAGGATGTCACCAGGGATTTTGAGCAGAGCACTCCCATGATGTGAGGTAGGCTGTAACAGGATCCCTCCAGCTGCTACTGAGAGTAGACTCTGGGAGTAAGAGCCAAAATGGGGAACCAGTTAGGAGGCTATCCTGAATGCATGAGAGTGAAGATGAGCTTTGGGCCACGGTGTTGGCAGTAGAGGTGGTGACACTGTGGACTCTGGATATATTTCCAAGCTAGAGACAACAAGATTTGTTGATGGATCAGATGTGGGGTTAAGACAAACAGCAAAGTGAAGGATGACTTATTAGGACAAGGCAATGCATAAAATGTCCTAATGAGAGATTTTTTAATGAGTTAGTACAAGAAATAAAAACAATATGAGAGTATGGATGACATGGGAGACCAGAACATGGAGACTTGAACCTCCTTTGCTTTCCCTTTGCTTCCACATATCATGTGCCATGCCCTGTATGTGTCCTGTCCATACTAGTACTTCTCAAATTCTGAGAAATGTCCAAAGGCAGAGGACAGTGACCTATTATTACCAGTTGTCTGGGCCAGTTCCTAAAGCTCGTGATGACTCCCACTACAAGCTAGGCATTGCATTAATGCCTTGTATTAAAAAAAAAAAAATTAATGTCAGGGCATCTGGGTAGCTCAGTCAGTTAGGCATCTGCCTTTGGCTTGTGTCCTGATCCCAGAGTCCTGGGCTCGAGTGTCTACTCTCGCCTGCTCTGCAGGGAGCCTGCTTTTCCCACTGCTTCTGCCTCCCTTTCTCTCTGTCTCTCATGAATAAATAAATAAAACCTTTTAAAAAATTAATGTTAACTTTGGATCCTACTCCAAAATATCTATGTTTGTTTTAATATATTCATTACTTATAACCAAGTAATAGTGCTGGTCGTATATGGTGGGTCCTGACATACACACCAAGAATCCCTAAGGAGACATATAAGGACATATAAGGTTTTTGTGTGTGTGCATGTGGGTGTGTGTTTAAGATTCATTTATTTATTGTAGAGAGAAAGAGAACAGGAGTAGGAGGGGCAGAGGGAAAGGGAGGGAGAATCCTAAGCAGACTCTGCTGAGTGCAGAGCCCGACACAGGGCTTGATCTCATGACCCTGAGATCATAACCTGAGCCAAAGCTAAGAGTTAGTCGCTAAACCAATTGTACCACCCAGGTACCCCAACATAAAAAGTTTTAAGACACACCAGGCCTATGCCATTCCAGTGTATTTCCATGGGTAAACCTCCCAAGAAGAGCCCACTTATTTATAAACCGGCTGATGTCTGAAGTACCTACATGTTCTCACAACCTGTATTGAAGAACAGGTGACTGCTTGGGATTTTCCATCTTTACACCACAGTGTATGCATTTCTTACAAATAGAAATATACTTCCTCTTACCTTACAATATTCTACCTACCTTTGGCTTTTTAACCCACTGAAAGCTTTCCTCAGTTTTTCACACCCCATTCATGATATCTAATGTTATCACTTCAAGTGATCAGGCATTCCAATTAATTCCCAGGGCATTTATTTTCTGTGGGGAAGTATAATACACATAGGGAAGAACAAAGCTCTAGAGTCAGCAGAGCAAAGCCTTGGAATCAAATTTACTGAAGTTTTAATGCAAGTGCTGCCACTACCGATCTATGTGATTTTAGGCAACTTTCTTCATCTCTAGATCTATAAAATGGAGTTAAAAGCAGGGCTGGCAGAATGATTAAGTGAAAAGCATATATGAAGCCCCTAGTACAGTGTAAAGGCATTTGATAAATGTTAGTTCTCATTCCCCCTTCACCTCTTAATTTGTCACTTTTTAAATATTCTACCCTTTATGATTCTACTTTTTGAATTGTTACATGTTCTATCTCTTGCACTAGACTATAAACTCTTATAGATTGGAAACTACATTTTGTATTTCTTGACATCCCCCAAAGCATCTATTATAGTTGCTTGAACACAGAAGATGATTAATAATGTTTGCTGATAGACTGATTGATGGATTTCTTGACAAGGTTAAAGCTGAAGGACATACTGCTCTCTAGAATCAAGCATAGTGCAATGAGCTTCAAAAAGGAAAATGAGCCTCAGCATTCATGGAGGAAAGTCACTGCTTAGTGCCTCTGGGAGACGTGCTACTGATAGATGAGGAGGATGCTGGATGGCTCTGCTATGTGGGTTGTAAACCCTGCTGGCCAGCTACAGAACGGTTACCCAGCTGGGTAATGAGATCCTGATAACCCTGCCACAACCAAGTTTATTTAGTAAAGCATTTCAACAGGCTGTCACTGGTGCACATGGATTGATAGATTGCACAGCTGTTATTGTGTGCTTACAAGGGAAATTAGTAGTAATTAATGGGCTGGGGATCAATAGCAGTCTATATCGCAGTGAACAATTTAATTTTCTGAGTTAAGAGGGATGCACAAAGATAATTAAAATAGATGGATCAGATTGTAAACTATTAATTTCTTGGTATATAAAAGTTTAAAATTTTAGGGGCACCTGGTGGCTTAGTCAGTTAAGCATTGGATTCTTGGTTTCAGCTCAGGGTGTGATCTCATGGGTCATGGTATCGAGCCCCATGCCAGGTTCTGCACTCATCGAAGAGCCTGCTTAAAGATTCTCTCCTTCTGCCCCCTCCCTGCCTCCCACTCCCCCTCCCCCCAGCTGGTGCTCTTTCTCTCTCTCTCTCTCAAATAAATAAATCTTTAAAAAAGTTTAATTTTTAGCTTCTATTTTTTGAAAAGATAATGCACATGTATGGTAACTCAGTACAAAATGGTATAAAATGGTTACTCTCTGGAGGTGATCACTATTGTCTTGGGTGTTCTAGAGGTGATGCGTCTGCCTGTGTTTGTGTGGTGTGTGTGGGGAGAGCACTTAGCTAGAAACAGTTTTTTGTTTTTGTTTTTAACTAAAAGTAGTTTTAAGAATCTAAAAACTTCCTACTGGTCTGGTATGTCTATTTGGTTCATCTCTAAATCTCTGGTGGCTAGAACAGGGGCCAGCCCATTCAGTCCAAAATTCATGCTCAATAATTATTTGTTGATTGACTGATTAGATTTATGTTAGTAGTTTTTAAAATGATCTGCAATAGCCTTGTACATCTTTCTTGTGAATTAACAAAAGACATACAATTGGGCAAGTCTAGAAAATAGGGCCTCTTAATTCAAATGTATTGGCATAATAATTTAAAACCACTGATGCAGAAATTCCTGTTAAAATATTCTCCACTGACTGGAAGAGATCTTTGGAAATATATACGACCTGAGTCTAAATAAGGATTGGCTCTGAGCAAAAAAGAAGAATTAAAAAGATTTCAGATCACATATGCAAATCACTGTGGTTGGTTATTAAAAGCTGCTACTTTGGGAGGTTGTGTACTTTTTAAATTGCCTCTTTGAGTTCATAAGCCACATTTTACTGTGGTTGCCACCACTTCTATTACAGCTATTGCCTAACAATATGACTATTTATTTAGTAAACAGTATGTTCCAGTACCATGGAAATATTTTATTTGCATTATCTCATTTAATTGCATATTAACATGGTCAGGTAGTTAATATGATCATCTGCATTTTACAGATGACAAAACTGAGGAACAGAATGATTTCAAACTTGCTTATATTCTCAGAGCTAATGAAATACTGGAATGGGTATTGTGGCCCAGCTTGAATCCAGAGCACACACTTCTAATTAGTACTTCAAAGTCATCTCATTTTTGACCAAAAATAGAACATTCTTATCGATCATCCTTCTTTTTTTTTTTTTTTTTTTTTTTTTTTTTTTTTTTGCCAGGTTTAGCTTCAAATGACTTTGGTTCTATCAACAAGTGAAATCCATCTTCAGAAGGAATGATTTTTTTTTTAGTACTGTGGCTTTTCAAAAGATATGTGTCAGTTGCTAAAATCAATTAAAAAAGAGGGACTCCCCAAATGGTTTGCATCATTAAAATGAGTGATCAGCTTCCTAAGGTTCCAACTTTGAAAGGGATAGTACCCATTTGTGTGAATATACATGGGACTTTGTTTTTAAAAATCTGTTCTTATATTTATTGTCATATCTCATATAGTTAATTTACTTAAATAACAGGGAATAGGGGCAGTTTCCTATTAGAGTTTTATAATCAGAAAATACCAAACTGCCTATATTTCTCCATATTTCATCACTAGGGCTTTATGATCCAGATAGTCCTAGGCAAATCTGCAAATTATGCAAAGTGTGTCTTGCCACATCCCTTTCTTTCAGCACTTCCCTTTAATTGTTTCTCCACTCTCTTCTCCTCCCTCAAAAATGCCAAGAGTTCAGTGAGCCTCAGTAGCCACAGGTAGAGTCCTCAAATTCAAGGTCCTACCCTGTCCCCTCCTCTCTGGGTGCTCTTTTCATGTGCTCCAAAATGGTCCCTCTCTTTAGCCATCTGAACAAAAGTCTCTTCTTACAGAATATCCAATAGCGTGTAACTTAGGAGACAAGACAGCAAGATGGAAATGACTGATAGCTCTAGCTAAATATCCAGGTCTTGCTTGTAGCACTGCTACTCAGTAAGAGAAACTTATTAGGTTAAAAGGAATACATTCATTTTGGGCTGAATACCATTCTTGTTTTTCCTCAACAATAACAGATCCCACATTAGGACCTTTCTTGTCCTCCTTCATCTAATGCTAATCTAACATTATTAGCATATGGTTGGACATTATTCAATGATGATTCATTCCAAAGACCTATTTTTACTTTTGGAGGACTGTGGGGGCACCTGTTTATTTTGGTTGGCCAAGGATGGGGTTTTTGGTTACAGACCAACAGATGGGGACTGGAAAGGGGAATGGGGGAGAAGGTGGGGGAAGGGGAATCTTCCAAGGAGACTTTCAGGGGTGTCCATGAGAAATAGACTGAATTTATTATCCTGGAGAGAAGTGCTGTGGAGGCGGTTATTGTTCTTGTTTGTTTTTACCAGGGAGAAACTCAAAACCTTAAATGGTCTTCATCTTGTTGCCTCTAATGATGCTTTGGACTTAGAGGGTATCTGGTTCAACTTTTCTGCCAGTTTCAAAGTGAAATAGTATTTGGGGCATGCCACCTAGTGGCAAGAGCTTTTGGTTTATTGCTCATTTCCCCTAGTGAACCAAAGTCTCCTAGGCTTGAAGGCCATATTAGAGGCCATCTAGGTCATCCTTTCGGTTTTCTGTTAGCAGGCAAGGATATCACCCTTTCTATGGTCCTGAGAGACAAAAGATAGGCAGTTCAAAACCACCAGGGCTCAGAAGCCCACTGACTCCTAGATCTCTGGTGGAACTGGAATGCGGCGGCTTGCCCAGCTAGGACACAGCCCTGTTTCCCCACAGGCTTTTTGGAGGTCCCAGAAACAAATGTTTGGAAGAAGACAGGGCTCTTTCTGAGTCTTAGCCCTGACTTGACCCATGTCCTCTCTCTGACCTCTTTTCTTCTCTCTCCCTTCCCCCCAGCTCTTGGCTGCTTCTTCCTCTCTCCATGTTCCCTGCTGCTTTTACTGCTTTTCTTCCATGGTCGAGCTTTATGTACCTAAGAATATAATACTTTTTAAAAGTTGCCATAGTTTCCTTTTTAAATTTTAGTTTTACATTTTCTTCTAAAAGGAACAGGATTCATGCTTAATTCGGGACACTTAGAAAACAGGGAAACCACACCCATACCATTTTAGAGATAATCATCGTCAACAGTTTTGTAAAAATCCTTACAGCCCCTTTTTCTTTGTGTGTGTGTGGCTTTTTAAAAACAAAAACAAAAATTGATACAAATACTTCTTTTCACTTAGTAATATATTATAAGCATTGTCTCATGTCAATAAATATTCTTTTACTACATGATTTTAGCAACTGTATTATAGGATATACCGGAATTGTTAAATTTGAGGAAAGTGAGAAGGTAGGGAATATTTAAAATTCATAGTCACAACCAGTTCACACTTTATTCAGTATTTATTGTGTGCCATGCTCTTGCACAAGGCAATTCTCATATTCATAATCACATTTAACCTTCACAATATCCCTATGACTCCCTATGAAGTATTGATGACATCTTGTGGAAGAAGAAAATGAAGGTCTGAGAAGTTAAATAGCTTGCCTGAGATCACACAAGTAGTAAGAGGGCACACAGTAAGAAAACTTTGGCCTCTGTATCTACAGTCCCTCAGTTACTTACTGAGGTCCTAATAAGTACTGAGGGTAGACATAGTTTTTCTGAGCTTTCTTCTCTTGGTCCTCATGACATTAATGGAGAGAACCATCTAGAAGGAGTTAAGTGTCAAGAGACTTTAGAGCCAAGGTAAGAAATGTGGAATAGGATATGAGAAAATGGAAGGAGACCCACCTAGGGAAAGACTCCTGGGTAATTGTTAAGTGCTCTCTATATATCTATATACATCTATATATTCAATTTCATTCTCACAACTCTGTGAAGTACATACTATTATCTTATTTTAAAGTTAGGAAAGTGGTTAGTCCAAGCTCGCCCTGCTAGGAGGTGGCAGAAGCACAATTAGAACCCAGAGTGTCCAACTCCAAAGCCTACTCCACTGCTATACAAACTTCCTTTTCATGTTAATTAGTTCTACTAAGAATTTTAGAGTGATATGGTTACATGTATCACCCTGGTTTTAAAAGTGTGTTGAAAGGGGTTATGGTTCAGATAAATGAAGGGGGAGAGAAAGGGGAAACAGAAGACTAAGTGAAACAAAGCCCAGAAAAAAATATAAAAAGCCTGAAAGAGTGCCAGTTGCAATAAGGGGAAGATAGACTAGCAATCTTTGATGCAAAAAGTTTGGAAAGCAATGCTGAGCTGTTGAAATGGTTGAAATTTCTGCTTTTTCTTGTTTTGTAAGCAAAGAAGAAACATATGAATAGTTGTTAGAAATGTTTTTTCTTCCATACAATGCTAGTACATTTTCCAAAAATAATTAGCTCAAAATACATTACTTATCATGAAACCAATGAAACAGTCTTTCACGTAGAATATCTCTCAAGTTTATACTGTGTGGTGAAAGATTAGTAGCAATACTGCTTTTCAGGGTTGTGTCTATTTGAAGCACTCTGGTTTGGGTTTCTTAATGTCTGAAATAAAATGGGTAATACTCTTTATGTCATATGTGTTGAAAAATTAGTGAATAAATACTAAGAGCTTGAGGAGTAATTTAAAAGGAATATGTTAATATGTGCTATTATTGGTTATTATATCTTCATTCCTATTCTGAAGTCATAATGCTCTGATGGTGACACTGCTAGTCATAGCCATGGAAACCAATGACATATGCCATATTTTTCTCTGTGACCTCTCTCCATCCTTCAGGCAGTTGTAGAGGCTGCCACAAAAATAGGATTAAATCTCTCCTCTTACTATATTCATGTTCCTTAGTGGTTTGCCAATATCTTCTGTACTAAACTTTCCCTGATTGCATCCCTATACCTCTACCTCCACCTTTCTTCTCTTCTATAATCCTCCACTCATTCTCATGGATGTGAATCTGGGCAGCTTATTTTTTGATTCCTTTGTTCTCTTATACCTTGTTCTTCCTTCCCGCCTTTTAGGTGGGGATAATCTTTGTTGATTCCACAAGTTGTTCCTTATTGTTATTAATGTCTGCATGGAGAGGAGAAGCCAAACCCAACTTAAAGCTATCAGGTTTGTTACTGTTGCCAATTACTGAAGTTTCAATGTCTCTGTGTCTTTTGCCTCAGCTATTAAGAAGTCACCATAAGTAGATAGCTCTAACTGTAATCCTTAAAGAGGAATGAAATCAAATAACACCAGTTACCCATACATGGGATATCAGATGGATATCAGACAACAAGGCTGACTCTATAAGTTAACATTTTTAAAGCAAGTTCAGTTAGATTTTTAAAAATTTGATATTCTTTGTTCTTTTGAGTGAGATTTGGCACATGAAGACAAGCTATCCTTATTACAACACTTAATCTATAGCAATGAAGCATATGTATTCCCTAGTGAGTATTTTAAATAAGTTTTTCCATGTTACCAAGTAGCTTTTAGTCACCAGACTAATAGGATGAGACCTGACCCTATAGCAGCAAAAAACAGTATCTCACTTTGAAGAGAACTGATGCCCTTGCAACTTTCTGCCAGTAGTCAGTCATTTTTTTAGTGATAACATGTCCCCATTTTTCCTCCCCTCCTTTTGAGTCAAGATAAAAAACAGAAAAAGAAAGTAAGCTGATTTAATAGTTTTCCCATCTTCTAAATACCACCCTTTATTTTTTTAATTTAATTTTATTATGTTAGGAAACCTAACCAAAGAGATAAAGGACCTATACTCTAGAATCTATAGAACTCTTATAAAGGAAATTGAAGAAGACTCAAAAAGATGGAAAAACATTCATGGATCAGGAGAATAAACATTGTCAAAATGTCTATGCTGCCCAGAGCAATCCATATTTTCAATGCCACCCTAATCAAAATACCAATGGTATGTTTTCAAAGTCCTGGAACAAATAGTCCTAAAATTTGAATGGAACCAGAAAATACCCTGAATGGCCATAGAAATGTTGAAAAAGAAAAACAAAGCTGGGGGCATCACGTTGCCTGATTTCAAGTTATATTACAAAGCTGTATTCACCAAGACAGCATGGTACTGACACAAATAACCCCCTTTAAACCATTCTCTTTTCCAGCAGGAGGCTTAGCTTCTAAGTTCTGACACCTTGCTCTGAGAAGCTCTGAGTAGTAGAAGCACTACAGAAGTGTAGGAGTGGCTGGTTGTGCCTCTCTGGCCAGGAGGAAGAGCTGGAAGCCTGGCTGTGAAGTAGGTGCCTTGAGGAATGTAGCTCTGCCTTTAAAACCTCTGTACCTAGTCTGGTTCTAACTCCAGTGAAGGTGGGCCTGGCTATCTCACAAAGTTCTCAGTGGCCTCCGGTTCAGGCGCTCAGTGGGGGTCGTCAGGCAGGACCTGAGGTACCACTCTTCACTTGGCTTGCAATTCTGGGGCTGGAAGTGAGAGGCTTGAGTTGACTTCTGTCTCCAGCCTACCTCCCTATGCTCCTACACACCTCCTCTCTCTCCCTACTAACAGTTCGTCTCATTGCCGGTTCTCATCCCAAATGCCAAGCTGAAGGCAGAACAAATTGCTGCTTTGCTCTGCCCTACCCGAGCATTTGCAAGGGGTAGATGACCAGATGCCAAGTAGGCTGAAACCTCATTTTAGCTCTTGTCCTTTTGCAGGCACAAGGGAACTAGAATGGATTGAATTTTAAGTGAAACTAAGCCAGAGCACAGTAAGCCATTTGCTTGGTGGCTTCTGCAGGAATCTGCCCTTTTAGAGCAAGGGACAGGGGAGGGATACTGGCCCTTGCTCCTTTAGCATTTCTTACACTTCCTTTCCATTTTCCTCACTGGAATGAACCCTGTAACAATCTGTGCCAGGCACTGTAATTAAGGTGGGATACAGTATTCTATTACAAGGTTTTTTAAGTCCCATCCATTCCTTCATTGCATATGGACAATAACACTATTATTGTGTCATTACTATTGCCTTTTTACAGATGATGAAAGGGAAATTTCATAATCATTTCTTAGCTCTGCTGCTGAGCTCAGGGCTTGTCACCTATTGAAGCCTCAATATTGTTTGTTATTAAACTAGAATTTGACCAGTTCAAAGCAGTTAGTCTCCTCATGATAAGAATGCTAGACCAAGATCAAGGCAAGTACTTTCCTTAAAAGTATGGAGAGACTGACTTCTCAGTAGTCTCCAGGAGTTCTTTGGGGGCTACTTTTCTGTGTTTGATCCCAAACAGGGTGATAGAGGAGGAAAAAGTTTTACTTAACTTTCTCAGAGTCTGTGGCTGAGTCTGAGAGTTAAACTAACAAATACAAATTAACAGGAAAGCAGCACACAGATATACTGAATATAGATGGGTCTTATGTGATGCGGAAGACTTCATAAGGAAAGGAAGTCCTGAAGAAACAGATCTATGTATCTTTCTACTGGGTTTGAGGAAGAGTGGGCAGTTGTGTAGAAACATGATGGGTTCAAGAGTCTGAGGTGAATGTACTAAACTGGGGGAAACTAGCAAGGCCTGCTTGTTAAGATTCGTCTGGGCATCACTTTTCTTTGGAGACAAGGATACTCCTTTCCTCTGGGTAGAGGGAGGGCACTCTCACATAAGGATTTTATGACCTGTTTCAGGGGAAAAGAATGACTGACCTTCCTTGCTGCTGCCCTTTTCTCAAACTCCTCCAGGTTAAAATATTCAATATGCCAAGGTGCCATATTTTGGGGTAGTATGTTGTGAACCCCATCAGGGTCAGTCTTCCTTCTCCTTGCTGTCGCTTGATTATAAAGGAGCTGCAAAACTCTCTTCCAATTACTTTGCAATGCTCAGATTAAAAAAAAAAAAAAAAGATTTTAGCTATTTGACAGAGATAACCATTGGAAGAGAGTGAACACAAGCAGGGGGAGTGGGAGAGGGAGAAGCAGGCCTCCTGCCGACCAGGGAGTCTGACGTGAGGCCAGATCCCAGGACCCCGGGGTTAATGACCCTAGCCAAAAGTAGACCCCTAAAGACTGAGCCACCCAGGTGTCCTGTAATGCTCAGATTTGTCAGATTCTATCTCAGCACACCCCAACAGGTTGATAGGTATTAGCTTTGTTAAAAAGGCTGTGTGGTCCTTTTGGGCCATGTTGGTTTAAATCAGGGAAGATGGTTTCTTTACTGTGGGCCTTCCTTCCACTTTTAATATGCTAAACATGCATCGGGGATGTCCTAAAGGACTACATAAATATTTCATCAATTCTAAGCAGTACTTTCCTCCCAATTTTATCACTCAGAAGCTGCGATAGTTCTTGGACAGCGGAATCTTACACGGGCTGTTGGCAGGCAGCCGTTGAGACCTGTTCAACTGAGGTCACTGCTGGGCATGTGTGAACTTGGTCGTAGCTGTTCCTGCTGTCATCACATTAATTGAGTTAGGTACCTTCTTAGGATGTATGTGATGTTTAATTGCTCTTCAGAATGTCTTCAAAAGATCACACCCTGATCTGGCTCTGAAATGAAATGTTACTGTATAAGCCAAAAGGTATGGAAACAGAGCAGTGGGGTATAGGTATGATGTTAGAGTGGCAAAACTTCAGCACCGAGAGCTTAACAATTCCATATTTTCTTGCAAAGCAACAACCAAATGCTTGATAGAACTTAAGAAAGGAAGATATCCCATAGTTGAAGGTGTATTTTGTTACTGAGGTGGGTACAAAAGGATTACCTAGCATGTGCCAAGAAAGCAATAAACCCAAAATCAGAACTGCCAAATCCCCAGGAGAGCTTTGTGTCCTGCTTTTTCCTTTCTTAGTGGTACCTAACTGATAGCTTTATAGATCTCAAATATGTTAGTGTGAAGTATTTCCAATCTTATTTGACTATAGACTCTCGTTTCTCTAGGAATACCTCTTAGAACTAGTGTTCTGTGGAATATAGTCAAGACAATATGCAGCACTTATGATTAGCTAGTCACTATTAAATATTTCATCTATATTAACCAAATGACTTCTCATCACCATCTCATGATGGAGGTACTATTTATTATCTCTAGGCCACTATTAGCTTCATAGTAGAGTGAGGATTCAAACCTAGGGGGCTGCAACCATGCATTCTTGACCACTAGAGCACCAAGTCTGGGTAACTCCAGTCTAGCTACAGACAAGGAGGTGGACCTGGTGCTGCAAATCTAGCCCATGGTTAAAAAATGAGTATCACAATCCCCACTGACTCTTAAAATATTTAGCAGGAATCTTCAAGGAAAAAATTTCCTGTTTTTTGTTTATATTATGAATGCATTATACTTTTTGTATAAGCCTAAATGATTTGCACTCCTTCCAGGTTATGAAGATTTGGAAAAAAAAAGTCACTTTCAGCGGAAGACAGATACACTGCAAGTTTAACCTAAATAAAATACCAGAATCCAGTGGAACAAATAACAGCCCCAATGTAGGCCATATCTGAATGCTCTGAAAGGATCCACTACTTTACAGGTTGCTGCTCCAGTGAAAGGAAAGCTGGTGCTTTTCCCAACGAAGTTGTGTGTGTGTGTGTGTGTGTGTGTGTGTGTGTGTGTGTGTGTGTGTAGGGGGAGGGGATTTATAAAAATTAGACCACTTTGTGCCACTTTCTCATCTTTTGACCAGCTACTATTTGTGAGATAAGTTTCAGTGAACCAGATGGACTTGCTGATAGATGTAACAATCTCTTATTTGCTCAGCCCCTGGGGAAGAGGCAGGTGACAGAATGACTTCAGCAATAAAATGAACCTGAGCACAAAAGGTGGTGTTATTGCTTGGAGCTGCAGTGCTGTTCAGGTCCCATCAGCTCAAATTTCCCAGACAGGTGATTGTGAGGACGATTCTGCCTGTTCCATCTCCTTAAGAGGATTTCAACTCTGTAATAGGCTTTTTCCACGTGTGGGTTGCTTCCTGAGATTAGTTAGGTCTTCCTGAGATATGTCTGGCCTTATAAAAGCTGCAAGTGAATACAACAGCTAGTATCTTATGTTAATTTAAGGAAATTATACTCTTCAGGAGATAAAATGCTGTTCAGTTGCTATTTATCTGTGCCAGCTGGGTAAGAAAGGGAGATGATTCATAGCCCAGTCCAGTGGGACCAGTGAAAGGCTTGATTACACCTTGGTTCCAGGCTGTCTTGTGGGGCAAGTGCCTTGGCATATGTGGGTTCCGGGAAGACTGTAATAAGTACTTGTAGTTTGGGATTTAACTTGGGTACCAGCTCTTATGTGAGAACACACAGGTGTTGGATCAGTTGTAGACAGGATCTTTTCTGTTCATTACCCAAGGGGGATAAAAGATATGGATTCCACTTTAATATGTGAATTGTAACTCCAAAGAAATCAGATGAAACAGCTATCTTATGGCAGCTGGCTAAATGGCAGCTATCTAAATACAAACAAAGGAGACAATACAATTCCCAGGGCTAAGAGAAAGTTAACAAAGGGAAAGTTCTAGTGCATTAAAATAAGTCATCCTTATACAATAGCCACTCCATGCATATATTATGGTACAAACCAATCGGTAATAAAATTTTGACAGGGTTCATTACACTAAGTTTATAAATCAAGCTTCTGGGCTTAAGCAGCAGAGGCATTCTTTGTTGTGGAAGGCTGCAAACTAGAAGGTACTTGATAAGAAAGTGCTAGAAAGAGTCCAGCTGTTAGCTATTATGTTTCTTTGGAACCTACTATTTAAGACATGTATAGTTACAAAGAGAGTATATGAGGAGATTAAAAACCATAGTTACGTTAACGTACACCTATCTCAGGGGAACTGCACTCCCTTTTCTTTCATTGTATGCTTCTTGCGGCTTCTTTGATTCATCTGGCAGGCTGCCTCTGGAATCCGTACTGCCTTAAGTCACTTTCAACAGTGTTGGAGGATAAAGTCATTAAGACAGAATAGATGCTAGGGGCAAGACAGCTAATAAGCCACTTGAATGCCAGTCAAGAATATGTGTGGCAGGTGAAACATAAATATTTTGCTGGAGGTAGAATGACATATAGATAACTACTGTTTCAGAGGGATGTTAATTATCTTTAATAAAATTAAATCTGAAGTCTTCCACCCATATGGAAATAATCTGAGCTTAAAAAAATTTTTTGAACATGAGGTGGAATAGACTATTGTATTACAAGGTTTCTTAATTCCCATTTCATTTTTCCAACCACTACTGTAAGCAAAGGTAACTATTTCAAGACTTTTAAGCCAGGTTTGCAAAACTGTGTGTGGCAACCCGGGAAGATCCTCTTAAGGGCCAGCCCCTCTCATTGGGCAGAGTTTCCTGAGATAACAAGTCACACTTCTCCCTCCTTCTCTAACAAAAAGCCAAGAGGTACAAATTCCTTCTTATGCAACAGGAAAATGACTGATTAGTCCAACTCTTCACCTCAGCACATTAGTATTGCGCTGTAGTCAAGCTACAGTCTTTCCTTCACCCATGGGAGGTGCTGAGTGCTGGTAGGACAGTCCAGCTTTTGGGGATTCACTTTCCGTGTTAGAGTGCAGCCTGCTGGGGCCAGCCCTGGAGGAATGGCTCCAGCTTCCTCACGCTCTCTTCTAAAGAGTCAACAACTAGAGTTCAGGTAGGTGCTGACAAGCTGCTATTTATGGGGAATACTTGACCGATTTTCAAACAGTCAAAAGTTAGTTCATATAGCACTTCCTTATTTGTGCATATCCCAAAGGGTTCCTTGTGACAGGTAAAGAAGAGAAGAAGCACAGGACTTTCAGAGTATACCATGTAATATGTGTCTCCTTCTAGGGCAGAGCAGTAGCCAATTTACATGGATGCTTATTTCATGAGGTACTAATGGTTGTAGTTGGGTGGCCTTATTTATACATGGGAAGGGAGGGAGTGGGGGTGGGACAGGATGTTTTTTCCAGTCTCTTCTGTGATTCATTTAGAATCAGAGAAAGAGATAATAAATTGTATCTTTAAAAAAAAATGTGATCCCTATTTATTCTCTTCCCTTCACTACCCAGAAATGCAGTTACTTTGTATCACTGAAGTGAGGATAAGTCTTAAGATTTCTTTTCTTTGGGTCTTCAACAGAGTTTTTACAATATAGTCTTCCTAAATTATATTTTGCATTCTCTCACATATTTGCATGTGTGAAGATTACTCTGGGTCAGTAATCAATCATGGTCAACTTACTTAACCTCTCTGTGCCTCAGTTTCCTCAGCTGTAAAATAGAGATAATAGTTCTACTTTATAGAATTATTGTGAAGATTAAGCAAATTAGTATATGTACAAAGCTCCTGAGATGAGTACTTGGTATATAGCACAGTGTATATAATTATTATTATCATTATTTTTATATTTTCATCAAGACTTCCTGGGTCTTTACCACTTACTTTCCTAGGCATGGGGTAGGGAAGGGGTAAAGCAGGAACACTGAGGTTTAGAAAACATTATAACCTTTTAGGATCTTATAATCTAATATGCAAAAAAATGACATATTTGGCACTTCATGGAACAATATGTAATGACATGTAAATAGAATCAAATGCTGATTTCAGGTACTGGAGTAATGGAATGAATGAAATTTCATGTCATACACCTCAGGGAGAAGGCTGAAATGGAGCTGGGCTGGAGAAGAGGTAGGACTGAGATAGCTGAAGAAAAGTGGCGGGGAGGGGGGTGGGGGGGATTCCAGGTGAGAACAATGTGCATGAAAGCAGAGAGGCCAGAAAGAGCGTGAGATGGTCTTGGGGCAGTAGAGAGACAGAGCTGGCAAGGCAGGTGAGTGGAAGAAAATAAGACTGCATAGAATGGAGCTGTATTATGGAAGTTCTAGAAAGTTCTATCCACTTAGACGATTCTTCACCTGATAGGAATGCAAACAGCAGAACTCAAAAGTTTTCTGAGTGAAGGAGAGATCACATGAGAACTTAGATAATATTTCCATGGTTTGTGTTTGGAAGCTGAGTCTGCAGAGACCAATGAGGAGCTTGTTGCTCTGGTTGTGTTAGTGTGAGAAGATGGGGACTAAACAGGGGCATAGAAGAGGGATAAGGAAAAAAGAAAATGATTGAAGAAAAAGTTAGTAGGAAAGTTAGCAAGATCTATTTGTCAACTGACTGAATTTTTAAAAAAAGTAATGGGTAAATCAAAGATTATTACAAATGTTAAATCTGTGGGTCTGAAAACTAGTGATAGTACAGAAAAACTTGAGAACTGATAGGGAGAGAAGCAAAGGAAGAATTTGGGGTTGCATACATTAAATTTGCAGTGATAGTGTGATCACAAAAAATAATAGCTAACATTTATTATTTACTATGTGCCAGAGACTATGTGTTTCACCGATAAAACTCATATAATCCTCATGGAAACTGAGGTAGGTACCATTATTCCCATTTCATAAAGGATGAGTAGCTAAATATAACCCCATGTTTATATAGTTAAACTTAAACCTAAACCATCTGATTCCAGCCCTTATGCCTGATCACCACTTTGCTTGGATACTCTTAGGAAGTCCAGCTCTGATAAGAAATGAAGACTGAAATTAGCAGGTGGGAGTTATCCACACAGGGGTGTTCATTGCAGTTATAGGAATGATAAGGAAGAAAGCATGCAGATAGGAGAGCAGATGGCCAAAAATGAATCCTGGCAGAGGCCCCTGTGAGAAGTCAACCACAGGGAATGGTGCAGAACTCCAGCAAAGGTGCACAGATCAGAGAATAGGCTGTAGGCTTGGACTTAAAAGGATTGGGTTAAGGATAGGAGTGGAGAGGGAAATCAGGGTTAAGAAGAGAAAGCTTCATCAGAGACCTGATGGGGAAGCGACTGAGTTTTGGCAGGTAAATGAGGAAGAAAGTGAGGATAGTCAAATGAAGGGTTTGTATTTCTTTGCTTCCTTTTCCAAAATAAGAGAGACCTATTTTTCAGGAAGCTAGGGGAAAGAAGGAGAATGTGATGTGGAAAATGCAATTTGGAATACATTTTGGGAAGGAAAGCTCCTATAGGCATCATAAAAGGGGAGAATCAATAGCTTTTATTTTAGCTGTGAGGAGAGGACTATTGGATTGTCAGGGCTCAGGGTTGGAAATGGGCTTTAAACTCTGGTCACTAGTCTGGCTCTTGAGATAGATGTGTTGTATTGAGGAGGACAAAGTTGAATATGCATTTTTCCCTTAAATTTGTTTAGGAAAGAGATACATGTGACATCTCCACTTGTATGTCTTGTAGGCATCTCAAAATTATTAAGTCTGAAATAGCCCCTCATTTCTCACCCTTGTGTCTGGTCCTCACATCCCACCTTGCAACCCTTCCAACCTTCTAACTGTTGTGGCTAAAAGCCTTGGCTTCATCCTTAACTTCTCTGTTTCTCTCATATATGACATCTAATTCATCAGCAAGTCTTTTGTAACCTGTCTTCGAGATTTGTCAATAATCTGATAATTTCTATCTCTGCAAATACTACCCTAATCTAAGCCACTCATAACATTTCCCTGGACTAGTGCGGTGCCCCTGCTCCCAGCCTCACCTCCTTTCAGTCTACCTTCTCTTAGAGGTCAGGGTAGTTCTTTAACAATAGCAACTGTATCATAACACTTTGATGTCCAGAACCCTGCAATGGGTTTTCATCTGTCTCAGAATAAAATCCAAAGTCCTTGCCGTGGTCTATAAGGTCATCATCTACTATTTCTCCCCAAGCTTCCATTGCTCCAGCTACGCTGGCATTCTTGAACAAGCCAAGGATGATTTTATATCATGGCCTTTGCATATGCTTTTCCCTATGCTTTGATTCATTCATTTATCAAGTGTTTCTGGAGTGCCTACTACGAGCCAGGCACTATTCTAGACAGTTGGAACACATTAGTAAACATGGTGGATAAAGATCCAGTATGTCTGCGACTCTTGCTCCCTCTGTTCAACTGTCATATGATCAGAGAGGCCTTCCCTGACCACCTGGCCTAAAACAGCAATCATTTCCCACCATTTCATTATTCCATATTCCTTTATCCTGGTTAATTTTCCTTAATGACTCCTATCACCATCTGACAAATGTTGTTATTTCTTTGTCAACTACCCATCTCTCTCAGGAGGAGGCAAACTCCTTGGCAGGGACTTACATTCTTGGCTTTAGTCTTTGTTATAGTTTTAGAATAGGGCCTAGCACAAAAATGGTATTTTCAGATATTTGCTGAATAATTAATGCATATGATTGGTGAGAGGTTTATTTTAGAAACTCATCTTTTCAATTCTGGGAAGATTTCTTTTTCTTTTTTTTTTTAAGATTTTATTTATTTATTTATTTGACAGACAGATCACAAGTAGGCAGAGAGGCAAGCAGAGAGAGAGAGAGAGGGGAGGAAGCAGGCTCCCTGCTGAGCAGAGAGCTTGATGTGGGGCTTGATCCCAGCACCCTGAGATCATGACCTGAGCCAAAGGCAGAGGCTTTAACCCACTGAGCGCCACCCAAGCACCCTGTCTGGGAAGATTTCTTGAAAAATAATTTAAAAATTTCTTTATCCACAGCCCCCCCCTCCTTTTTCCCTTTACAAATTCCTATTATAATGTCAGATTTTGGGCCTCCTCAA
The DNA here is from genome assembly GCF_011764305.1 of Mustela putorius furo. Lineage (NCBI taxonomy): Eukaryota > Metazoa > Chordata > Mammalia > Carnivora > Mustelidae > Mustela > Mustela putorius. Next base: position 42,910,262 of record NW_025422368.1, on the reverse strand, counting down.
TGACTGTATTATTATATTTTATTTCTTTTTATGGATTTTTAAAAGATTTTTATTTCTTTATTTGACAGACAGAAATCACAAGTAGGCAGAGAGGCAGGCACAGAGAGAAGGAGAGGAAGGCTCCCTGCCGAGCAGATAGCCCAAGATGCGGGGCTCAATCCCAGGACCCTGGGATCATGACCTGAGCCAAAGGCAGAGGCTTTAACCTACTGAACCACTCAGGCACCCCTTTTTATGGGTTTTTAAAATCTAACTTGCAGGAGGTGGCTTCAACTTTATTTTCTAACGTCTATATGACATTTTAAGATGCTGCTATAATATTGGTAGTTGCTAGGAGTTCTTGCATTTTGTCCCATTACTCTATTATGTTGGAATAGTCATTTTACTTACAAACTGGACTAAATAGGGTCATGCAGAAATCAACTTCATTCTTTCCCATCCAGACCCCTTCCTGGATGCAATGTTGGTACCCAAACCTTTTCAGTTACTCATAGATAGGGGAAAAAAATTATTTTTCCTTGTTTACTTTTAGTCACAAGAACAGCGTCCAGTTGGTAGTTTTTAAAGTTCTCATGTAGTCTAAAACTCAGATCCAGTTCTTTTTTCTTTTCCTTCTGCCCCCCCACCCCTGTCACCCCACAGCTGTGCCCAGTTGGAGAGAGACACATACTTGACTTCTCCGCTTGCTTGTTTTGCCTTGTCCATCTACTTTTCCCTGCTTCGTAGGTGCTACTTCTGACCTTTCCAGGGCCAGACTCAGAAAGAGAGAGGATTAATGAAAAAGACTTTTTGTGGCTTGTGTAGCCTGTAATCTGATGATTTCCTCTGAGGTGGCAGGTGCACAATTGCTGGCTTTCCCCCTTGAGGGATGTTCTGGAGGTGTGCCCACCAATGACCTCTGACTGCAGCTCCCCTGGTGTGGGAGGGGCTGTACATCAATAGCCACCATGATCCCACCCTCAGCACCTGGTGTTCTGAGGATCCACCTGCGGGTCACATTTCCCCTCAAGGCAATACTCTGAGGTAGAAGCAAACATGACCCCAGGTTGGCTGGCTCCCATCTGTCCAACTTGGCCCACAAGGAAACTCAGATGTTTTTGCCCTACTGTGGGCAAAAGTGTAGTTTGTTCCTAATGCACCCACCTCTTGTCATTCTGCCATTAAACCAGCAATTCTAGCTGTAATCTTTCACCATTGTGCATCCCTAGGCGGGAATTAGATAATACCCTCCCTGTTTCACAAAGTCCAAGGAGCATTTGACAAGCTCTCCAAATGTTCCATGGAAGCTCTTTTCACTCAGCTTGAGGTAATGGAAAGTACATTTTTCCCTTTCTCCCAAAACACAGGTTCAAGGTATTATTGTGTAGGTCACAGCATGTAGAAAGGATGGAAGAATTAAGGGGGGGGCATTAATTTTTCTGTAGCCAGAGGAAGAAATGAGACTTCTTGATAGTGTAGCTCTGTAAGCTGCCAAACCCCGGGTTCCTTGGGCAGCAGAAACGTCCCAGCTCGGCCCCAAAGAAGACTTGCATCCCTGACAGATCACTTTAGTCCTGAGATCTGTATCTCTTAACCACAGGGTTCTAGAATAGTTGAAACATATGCCTCTGCCCCTCACAGAGACAGGAAATAATATTAAATACTGATATTATGACCAATAATCAGTATTTGTAGATATTGAAGGGCCATTAAATAAGAGTTGTGACAAGTATGATATGGGTCTCAAACAGACCTGGGTTTGAGTTTTAGCTCTGCCACCTATTAGCATATGACCTCAGGCAAATCATTAAACATCTCAGCATTTTTTTTTTTAAAGATTTTATTTATTTATTTGACAGAGAGAGATCACAAGTAGGCAGAGAGGCAGGCAGAGAGAGAGAGAGAGGAGGAAGCAGGCTCCCCGCTGAGCAGAGAGCCCGATGCGGGACTCGATCCCAGGACCCTGAGATCATGACCTGAGCCGAAGGCAGCAGCTTAACCCACTGAGCCACCCAGGCGCCCACATCTCAGCATTTTAACTGCCAAAAAATGTTAACAATAACACTTGTTTCCTAGATATTAGAGTTGTCTGTGTGCTGCACTGCCTGATGGTAACTCAGCACCACCAATATTTTTCCTATCTAAGGCTGGAAACTACCAAAACATCCGGAACTTCCCAGAATCTCCTTTCCTTTGTGTTTCCAAACTGGAGTTTGTGAGACTTTGAGTTTGTGACTTGTGTAAGACTTGGTAGGCAAAAATGAAGGGCAATGATTGTTTCTGGGATAATAGTTGCTTAGGCTCATTAGGACTTCACTGGACACAGAGGCTCATAGTCCTCTCTGTGAGTTCTCATTCTGTAGCTACTGCAGGAGTCTCAGACATGCCCCAAGAGCTGAGTCTCTCCATCCACAATCTAGGACTTTAGACTGAACACATCAGTGACTCTCCACTCCTCTGGCTGCCACCTTCTAGACCTTACTCCTCCAGCTCCTCTCACATATACGTAAGTCATCATTTCCATATAAAGCCTCTTATTCCTGATTTACCATTTACAGTGGCCCTGTCTCCCTGAGGAAACCATTCTGATACAGCATACGCGGTCCTAAGACATGTAGTGAGCACTCAATAAATATTACATCATCATCATCATCACAAAAGGTACTATTCACAATAAATTGGAGACTAATGAGTAACGTTAAACTGCATGAGTTCCACTATGTAGGAAGAGCAAAGATGAGGAATGGTACAAATGGTACAATAGGAGACCATTCTTAATACCTAATACCAGGAACTGCTCACCTTTCTGTAATGTTTTCCAGTTTACAGAGTGTTTGTACACATTTCACTGCATTTCACTGAGATGAAGCATGTTTTGGAAATGGACCCTTTCTTTCTTTCTTTTTTTTTTTTATAAAGATTATTTATTCATTTGATGGAGAGAGAGAGATCACAAGTAGGCAGAGAGGCAGGCAGAGAGAGAGGGGGAGGCAGGCTTCCTGCTGAGCAGAGAGCCCGATGTGGGCTCAATCCTAGGACCCCGAGATCATGACCTGAGCCAAAGGCAGAGGCTTAATCCAGTGAGCCATACAGGTGCCCCTGGACCCTTGCTTTCTTAACAATAAAAGCCCATGATCAAGAGAACATCACAATTCAAAGGAGAAAGTGGCTTGAATTGTAAAGAGAACATTTACTTGGAACATGATTTTTTCCACAGCGTGTTCTTTCATCAGAAGAGAATGGAGTTGCCCTCTGGCTCGTGTGCCCTCCAGGGTTATGGAGTGAACCTTGGATTACAAGGAAGAAGCAGCAAACCCTAACAGCTGTCTATATAGTGGAAAGTTTAACTTTCTAATCAATTTACTGATCATATACTTTATAGCATGTATGCTTGTGATTGTGTTATATGGTAATTAGGCATAAATGGTAGAAATCAGTTGATAAATGACTGTAATTGGAATTAATTTTTGGGAGTCAATATTTTTTTCTCTCTTGGTTCACTAGTATTGACAATTTTTTTTTTTGGAAAATGTGAGTTTGATTTACCTATATGTAAAAAGGCAAGTCCTAGGCCAGTTCTTTAGGTCCAGTTTCTTTTTCTTTTGCTTCTCTCTCAGATTCTCCTCTCCAGCTCCTCTGTGCTCTTGTCCAGCTCCGATTCCCACCCTTTGCCTGTGAAACTCATAAAGAGTGTCCTGCTGGCTCCTGCATCTGGCTCCGGTCTGCCTGGCCCCGACACAGGCAGATCTCCGGAAGCACAAGGTTGTGGGTGGCCTGATAGGGGAGCAAAGTGGACCATGGCATGGTAAGGTAGATGAGACAGGCTAGGGAAGGGAAAGGGCACCATGAGACCCAGGTCTAGTGTTTTGTGTCTGGGAGTTCTGAACCAGAACCAAGGGCACCAGGGCTGACAGATACCATCCTTCCCTCTTGAAGTTTTTGGGACTCACACTCTAATAGCTATGTTGAGGCTGGGTCCCCATGGGAACAGAGGTATTTTTGCCTATGGCTTCAAATGCATGTTTTGTTGTTGTTGTTGTTGTTGTTGTTGTCAATTTTTGTTACTTAGTAGGAACATGCTTACAGTGATGCACTTGTCCGTGTCCCACTTCAGGGAAGGACAGTTGCTGCTGTTACTGTCAGTGCCCTGTGATGTTACCTCCACTGCAGGGAACCACCTTCCCCAAGGCTGGTCCCTGCCTAAGGCCCAGCACAGGATAAGGCTGACAGGTCCTTTCAGTTCCGGACTCTGCATGGGGTTAGCTGAAGTTGTTGTCAGGCCTGCCTTGAAGCCTGACTTTTTCTACCCAGTCCTGCTCCATTGCCCTCCCTCCCACAGGTTTTGGTCCTACGGGACCTCACTAATAAACATTCAGCACATTCAACTTCAGCTCGGGGTCTGTTTCCCACAGAGCCCAGCCTGCAACAGACCTTGTTCTCCATATCACCAATTTTTGTCAACATCTCTATTTTACAGTTATCTCCCTTACCATTCTCTTCGACCTTGACAATTTATACCGGTTTTATTCATCTACGGTCATTTTATAGCATTTTTAGAGGGAAGGGAGATACATGCATATGTATAGCCCACAATTGTATTGGCCAGAGTTAAATTGCAGAGAACATAATTTATTCAGCTGTTTAAAGCAGAGAGGGTATTTTTAGGTATTCAGTGTTGAGACAGATTTATTGTAATAATAGCCCCACATTTTCTTTCCTCCTTTACAATTTGTCTTTGTAACTCCTCCCCTCAAGGGATTGAGTCTATTTCCCTACCTCCTAAATCTGGGCTCGCCTTTTGGCTTGCTTTGGCCAATGGAATGTGGCAAAAGTGATGGTGTGCTGTTTCTAAACCTAAATTTCAAAAGAACTTGCACACTTTGCTCTCCCTCTTGGTAGCTTCCTCTCCCATGAGAATAATCCAGGCTGGCCTGTTGGAAGGTGAGGGAGCAGTGAGAGTTGTCCTAGCTGAGGTCATCTGAGACCAGCTGACCACAAGTACTTGAGCAAGCTCAGTGAGGTCAGCCAAACTCAACTTAGACTATTAGCACTGGCCGGCTGACCCACAAACTCATGAGCAGTAATAAATGGTCACTGTTTTAAGCTGCTGCCATTTGGAGGGTGTTCGCTATACAGCATTATTGTAGCAACAGATGACTGACACAGAGTGGCTTACAAAATCCTTGGGAAGGCAGAAGAAGTAAATTCTAGGGCCACATCATAGCATAGACTCACTAATGCCAGGAGTTGTTGAACCAGGAGATTCTTGGCTAAGTTAATAAAGCACTGCTGTAAACCCTGGCTCTGGAACCCCATCACTGCTGTGGTGATCAGGGAGGGACTGCTGGAGCTGGTCTCTCAGAACCATGCTCCTCTTGCTCCTGCATGACTTAACGCCATCAAAACAGGGGCCCGTGCCTTGCTTTTCTCTCATTTAATTTAGTTTATGCAAGTGCTTCTCATCAGCCAAGTGTAAGTTATACCTGACCTTCAGCTGTGAAGGGGTCTAGTGTCAAAGGACTTTCAGCTTTCTAATTTCTGTAACACAGGAGAAGGATGCTGGAGTGGATTTGCAGTGTCAGCCTTCATATCTGCCACAGCTATGATGGTCTTAAACAAGCAGGATTCCTAAACCCTGTTCTGTAAGTTGTGCTCAGTGATATTGAAATAATTTCTTTAAATTCACATATGCAGTATTTTACAATCAGGTAAATCACTCTCTGTAGGGTCAAACATTATTAATTCCATTACTGGAAGTTGAGACTGATGGATCAACATAGTACTAAGATTTTATGAACTCATTGTTCCACCCAAACCCACATGAATGAGTTTTAAAGGGAACCAATAATTATAAGTCACTAAGGAGAGGAAAACTGATTGATGTTTTGAAAAATTCTTAGTTCTGTATTGATATTTGATAAAGCATTACTAATATAACAGTGATTTCAGAAGGAATAATAAAAGCCATTTGGTATTGACCTGAAGTTCTTAAGATGCCATACACTATGTGATAAAAGAATATTTAATATTTTTTTTGGTGTAGAGATTTAGAAGGTTCTTAGGAAGATCTAACCTTAAGACAAGATGTCTGGTTTTAAGTGGTCAGAGAATTAATGCTTCCCAGTCTACCAAGTTAGCAATTCCAGAAAAACCTGTGTCCCTGTGGATACTTTCATAGGGATGGTAATTTAAGACAATAATCACTGAAAAAAAGGGGAAGGCAATTTTTAGATAACAGAATCATCAACAGTGAAGGCATTAAAATGAAAAGAATTTTGTGCCTTCATATTTTGCTCCCTGTATCTTGTTCAGCAGAGGTACAACATGTTGTTATGGTATGTGAGGCCTGCAGTGGCTTATGCCTTACTAAGAATTGCTTTCTTTATTCAGTCATGTCCTTGTAAGGCTAGGAGTCTCTGGAGATCACCAAAAAAAAAAAAAGGACTTGTGGACTTGTCAGGAGAACTTGCAGTCCCTCCAAAGGTGCCCCATTGATTCAAAAGCCAGATACTTCTTTGTCAACAAAGGCATCCCATGGTGAAAAGTCTGGAGGATAAATTGCCCTTGGCTCATTGGTGAGTCTTAATCACACATCCTGTTTATTTGATTTTTACTGACACTAATGTGAAGTATCAGCAATTTTGCTTCTGAGACAGAATCCATTGATTTAATTTTGTCATTTTTCTTTTCAGTTGTGCAATCAGAAATTCATTCATGTGAGGAAAAAGCAGATAAAACTGATGGAAAAACGCCAAAGAAAGCGGCTGTCAGACTGATTGCTTTTTGGCAGAGGCTGAGATCAAGATTTACCAAGGAAAGCCCACGTAAATATGATCCAAGAGGAAGTGACAGAGCTCAAGAGCATTACTAAGCCTGGAAACTGGAATTTCACTTACCTTGCAAGGTATTTGAGAAAAAAATTACATATATGCAAACACAAGGAGGATACTGTGTTGCTAGAAAGGTGGTTACTAAAACAGCTTTTACTCTGATTTTTGAAGCAACAAGAGAAAAAAAGACAACAGAGAGCAAGTTAACTTACCTTTTTGGGACCCACTGTGGAGCAAATGTTAGTTCTGGCCTGGATTCAGCTACCTAGGGCAGAACAAAAGGGAAAGTGAAAGGTTCTCTAGATCAGGTGTTTCCCAGGATGGAACTTAAAAGCAGCTGTCTTATCCTGTCTGCTCTTTAGTCCCCAGTCTTGGACCAAACTTCCTGGCACTGGATTTAAAAGCATCTTCAGAATACCTGAGTGTTCATTTTTAGCCCCTTCCTTGAATCCTTTCTATCATTTATTTCCTGGGCTCTTTATATATGCATCTGTTCCCTCATTTGACTGCAATCAGATTTGAAGGCAGCGGCTGTGTCTTACTCATCTCTGTATTTCCTTTCTTCAACCCTTTTGTCTAACAGTGTTCTGCTTATACGTAATACATTTTTGTTTGTAAAATAAAAATATGGTTAGAGGCACATACAGATTTAACACAAACACAAATTCGAATACAATCACAAATTCTCCAATGTTTCAGTTGCTGTCAAGAAAATGATGGGAAATTACTAGATTTGTGAAGTGACTGACGTCCTATTTTTAATAGAATAAGTAGCATGTTTATATTTTAAGTGCAAGTAAAAGTTGTTTTTAAAGGATTTTGATATGTTTTTGTTTCTAAAAGAAGCAACAGACTTATTGCAATATATGTAAATCAAAGTGAATCTAGAAAGGGTCAGTGGAGTTATTTTACGTAAAGAAAATAGCCACAGTAACTGCCAGTACCTTAGAATTTCCATGTATTTATAAGTTGAATGAAATGTTCTTTGTCTTCATAGCTGCTGCTAATAGAGTTAGACACATGAGTGAGGGAACAAGTGCCTGTGAATGATGCTATTATACAACATCATTTTTTCTTTCTTTCCTTTGCCTTTCTTTTATCCCAAATGATAGTGTCTATAACTTGCTTTTTTTTTTTTTTCTTAAACTAATTCCATGTTAGCTCATTTAAAAAATGCTTCCTTCTTTTAAAGGGTTGGGTGGGTGAAAGTTAACAAGTTATAGACTCTCACTTCAATCTTACCTTCTGGGCTCTGCAGAGCCCTTGGGCCCTGCTAATGAACTCCCTCTTAGGTCTGCTAAGACAGACACTAGAGACTGGAATGCTCGCTTTTGTTCACTGTTTGCTCTCAGCAGCACCTTAATGATGATCTTTTGCTCCATGGTAGCAGATGGTGGCAGTGACCAACTTCTCCTTTTCTTTCTTTTCTTTTTTCTTCTCTTTTCTCTTCTCTTCCTTTCTCTCTTATTTTTCTTTTCTTTCTCCTTCCTTCCTTCTTTCCTTCCTGTCATTCCCAGAGGCAACCTCACTTTGTTCCCTAAGAGACACCAGTACCAGCTGGGCAGTAACCCTTTTCAGAGGTCTGGCCAACTCCCTGAGGCTTCTAGGGAAAAACTCTGTGTTCCAGTAACATCAACATTTTCCTCTGCTCTTCTAACCTCAGGGATATGAACTGATTTCTGGAATTACTATTCTCTGTTTCTCCTTTTACCTTTTCTAAGTTCTTCAATAACTCATAAACCAACAGTTTATATTAAGCTTTCTTTCTTGAAATGCCTCTAGTAGTTTCTGTTTTCCCATCCAGACCCTGATGGATATAATATTTGACACCTGAGGCGGGTCTGACCCAGCTGGATCTGCTGGGTTGGGAGTCGCAAGGAGCAGAGCAGACTGCACTGCCACCTGAACCTGCTGCACAGTGTGTTCTTGCTCTGGGCCCTGGAAGAACTATAATATATTTAACTAGGATGGACATTTAAATTGTTTCCAATTTTTGTTTCTCTAAACAATGCAGTAAACAACCTTAAATAAATATTTTTCACATATGGGGAAGTATATTTGTAAAATAAATTTATAAAAGTAGAATTGCTGGGTCAAAAGGATTGCCAAATTGTCTTTCATAGAGATGGTATCAATTTAATCTCTCACAGGTAATAAATCTCTATATGCATGAGAAATAGAGAAATAAACAAAGGAAAGAGGGAGCCAGGTATGACACCCTTGTTCTAGTAAGAGGGTCTTGGTCTGTGGAAGAGAGAAGCTCGTCTAGAATAGAATGTCATAGATTGACACAGAATGAAACATCACTTGAGGATTACTTTCTGGCTCAGGCTCTATGGAATTCCCTTTGGAGAGAAGGAAGGCTAAAATACAAATGGAAAAGCCCTCTAAGACACTTTGATACTCACTTAATAGAGGGTAACACAAAAATGGGAGAGAGGTGCCTTGTCATAGATCACCAGGAGGGCTGGGCCATCTGAGGAGGCTTCATGCCTCCCAGTGGAGACTCAGTATTCAGCAAATGTGGCTGTGGTGGCCAGCAGCACGATGACCCATACAGTTGTGTGGCTACTGGAATGCGAGGCAGTGTTGCCCAGCATACCATATGTGCTAGCTGTAAGCACGTGTGAGATACCTCCTAAGGACTCCCCAAAACCCTTGGGTGGAACACTGTAGGTACTGGGTCTGTTTCCTGCAGTAGCTGAGAGTGTAAAAGCTGACAAAACACAAGCTACAAACTCTCATTTACTAAGGTTGTCCCTTTTTTCCATTTGCACATCTTTGCCTCATTAACTTGAGTGGGCTTTCCTTTAAAAATAACTAAATAAAGTACTCTTGTTCTTTGAATCCTTATAACCCATCTCAGCAAACCCAGGTTGTGACTCAATTCATTTTTACCATCTGCTGTTCTTGTCATTTATTCCCTGCTCAGCAGAGCTCTACTGCAGTTACCATGGCCCTTGTTTAGCAGACAGGCTACATTCTACATGCTTGCTTTTACTGATTTCACCTCCGCATTATGTGGTAACAAAATTGTGTATACAGCCAGAGCTGTGTTTTTCCTACTCTGTAAGATCTGGGCTGTTTTTCCTGCAGACGACCTCCGTTTTATGTTCCACCGTGTCTTGTTTGAGCCATACTTAATTTACACGACAGAGATGCTGTCATCACCAATTAACATTTATCAAGGGCCCCCTGGATGCATGGCCACATAGAGGCTAATTTAATATTCTTTTTGTTTCAGATATCAGGTGCCTCCTTCAAATGAATTTTTAAGTATCTCCGTGATGATGAGGAAGGACCGAGACATCAATTAGGATTCAGGAAGACAAGTCTTTGCAGAAAATGCATAGAGCATCAAGGATTGCTATTAATATTTGGAAGTTTAAAAGAGAGTATATTTTCCTCAGTCAACAAATGACAAAAGTAAAGGCATGGTTTTCATTGTTTCTGGAAGAAGCCTGGCAGCATTCCATTCAGACATCTGCCCTTTGATTGTTCTATTTTCCTCTCTACTTATTTCAGTCCTTCTAATCTTCAAGGCTGAGTCTGAATATTTCTTCCTGAGGCTTCTTCTAATCATCTCTGCCCTTAAGGACAACTCCCTCCTTCAACTCCTATAGCCCTTACCTGTCATTTGAAAATTTAGTACCTATGTATTATACTATGATTGAATAAATAAATGTTCATCTTCTGCAAGTATATTAGACAACTGTCTGGACAATTTATTTCTTTTCCATGATCTGTCAGTGGTAGAATCTGGAGGAATATTTATTGATGATGGCAGCAATCTATTATAATCAGATGGAATTTTATTTTTTTAAAACGAGTGAGAGAGACAATGCTGAAGCTTTGGAAGTTGAGACTCACAAGCATCATTCATGTTTCTAACGTAAGAGCTCTATGTGCTTTTTTTTTTTTTTTTTTGGTGAGGCAGGGTAGTAGGAGGCAAGACCATCACTGGAAGTGAGCAGTTTCTCTTTCAAGAGTCACTAAAATTTTTTTTCCGTCTGCCTAAGCAATATTTATTTTTTGCCGACCCCCCCCTTTTTTTTCCCCAAGGGAATTACTATTCATTTTGTACCCACCAAATAACAAATGCTGTAGTAGGGTTGTTGCACAAACTCTAGGATATTATGCCACTGTTTTTTCCACATTATTTTAAAATATGACATAATACAAGACATTGCATAATAAAACATATATGCAAAGTTTAACAAAAGTTATAAAATATTCAAATCATCAATAACCAGGTCAAAATAACTGAATATTACCAGTACCCCAAGAGAATCCCATGTACTTCTTTCCAACTACATCCACTTCTACTTCCCAGAATCTTCCCAGAAAATTACAGGGTGACTCTTGTAATGTCAATTTTACTGCTTTCTGTTATTTGCCGACCTCTTTTGATGTGACAGGAAGTAGTGTAACATGGCTGTCAGTTGGAGGAACGGCTATTCAGAATAGACCTGAACATTTTCGTATCAGAAAAAGAAACATTTCGGTTTCGTCACAGATTTGGAATTAAGAACACACCTTCATGTTTTATGACGTCACGAACCCGGCCCAGCGAGCCTGCGACACACGAATCCCACCAGTCAGTAGACCCACTGTCACACAGGACCCGCAAGGCCAGGAGCCGCCAAGCTCTCTCCAGAACGAAGCTCCCGCGGGGCCCCACCCACCCCGGTTCCGGGAACCTCATTGGCCAGTCTTCCGCCCGCCATTTCTGTTAGTCCCCGGGATTTGTCACGGGAGGCGGGCGTCTTCTTTTCGGGCACTGATTGGTCGAATCTTAACGACGGCAAGACGTTCTCCGAGCCTCTATTGGTTCTTAGGCCGCAGAATGGGCGGGGAAAGGCAGAGCGGCAGGGCTCAAGGAGGAAAGCGCAGACTGCGCCGGCGCGTAGTCGGGGACGCCAGGCCTGGGATTTTGCTAGGGAACCGACTGTTGTCGCCCCGCCCCCTCGGGGCTTTTTGTCCCGTTAACTGTCGGAGTGGCGGGGGCTCCAGCACCGGGCGACATGCCGGTGCGCTTCAAGGTGAGGCCGTGGTCTCCGGATCTGAAGGCTGCTGGGGGGAGTCGTGGCGGGGCGGGTGCGGGGCGCGGGGGCCTCGTTGGCTTTCTGTGCTGCGCTCCTGGGCCTCGCAGAGCCTGCCAGCTCCCGAGCCTGCCAGTCACGATCCTGGAGGATGATTGTCTCCTCCACCTAGCTCCCACTCCGCTCGCACACACTTCCAAGTTGCAGTGTGGAAGCGATAGTTGGTGTTGAGAGAGACTGATTTTGGAGGACACGGGAGTAGATGGAAGGAGGGCACTTTGTAATGAGATCTAAGGTGGCTTCAGATTGGGACACCTGTGGCCCCGTTTCACAGCTTATGCTTTTAACCCCTGTCCCCTACCTACCCTTTAAAACTTTAAATTGCCTATATCTTTTAAAGGAGTGAGAAGTGGGACCTTGACCATGTAAGGATAGGGTGTAAGAAATACACATTGTTCATAGTTGTGCATAAGTTTCAGGTAGGTGGTAGCTGTCAAGACACCCATCAGTGTGACACCTGGCCACAGCATTTCACAAATCCTGTTTTATTTTCTTATCTTAAGGGCTTGTATCCAGAATGGGAGGGAAATTTGTCTTTCTTTGGTAGACTTTTCAAAATTTTGGAAGATACAAGGCATTATACATGATATTGTGTACACACTGAGAACTTAATTAGTTAGGTTAATTATAATGACGAAGATTTGGATTGTCACCTGTTATCAGACAAGAGCCCAGGCTTTGGAATCAGACACCCAGCGAACAGGTGACCACTCAGAAGCTCAGATTCCTGCTGGTATCTGTCTCAGATGGTTGTGAGGATTAAAGGATAGAATACGTGTGAACTGCTTAACATGGGGCTGGATAAGCAGTAGCTGCTATCAAGGAGTTCTTGTGTGTTTATCAACTTCTTTCAACTTTTAACTCTCTGTAGTGGTTCAGAAATTATTTTTACTCATGTCTTCTTTAAAACAACATCCATTAATTGCATTGTACTCAAATTGTCTTTTGTATTACAGGGTCTGAGTGAGTACCAGAGAAACTTTCTGTGGAAAAAGTCCTATTTGTCAGAGTCCTATAATCCGTCAGTGGGGAGAAGGTACCCATGGGCTGGACTTAGATCAGATCAATTAGGTAAGTTGAATGAACTAATAGTCATTACAGCTTAAATAAACCTTGGGGTTAAGTTTGCAAAATGTTTTAAAATTGTGAATCATAGTTCAGCCATTTGTTTAGCAAATATTTATTGAGGGCTTCCTATAGACGTGGACTAATCCCAGCTTCTAGGGAGATAGCCTTGAACCACACAAAGACTCTAACTCTAGGGAAAAACAGTAAAAAAAGTAACTCAGGTTGTTATAGGCTAGCATATACATAACTGGTGGGAGGGCTGGATTGATGGCAAGGAAAGGCCTTTTTGAGGCCTTTATATTTTTTTTAAATATTTGAGCTGATACATGAAAGCTGAGAGCAGACAAACCTGGGAGGTGTACTCCTAAGGTCTTCAGGAAGGGAAACTTAGATTAAATAACTTGCCCAGAGTTCATAGTAAGTGGCACAACCATGATCTGAAATCCAGACCTAGCCTGGATTTGAAAACCTGGCCCTATTAAGGGCCAGGCGCATCTATACAGATGAGTACTTGGGGCCCCACATCTGAGAGTGCTTGAATATGTCCCCCCAAATGTTAGATATTTGAAACCAGGAGAAAAAAAGACAGGAAATAAGTATAATTTTTGCAAGCCTGGGAAGTTAGTAAAATGAGAAGAGTGTTTCCAGAATTAGGTTTGGAGAACAAAAGGAAGAGTGGACTCGAGTGAGTGGCTCTGGGTTCCTCTGAAGCATCAGGATACTTTGCTCAGAGCCTGACTTCAACCAGTGTCCCTGCTTTTTGGGCAAGGTGGTGCTCAGAATCCTTCAAATGACTCAAAATTTTACAAATCTGAGGCCCATTAGATTAAGCCAAAGTAAATCTTAAAGTGTAAATATATATTCCACTGAGGGCCAGTTATGACACAGGAGTTAACCAGATTGTTGCCTTGAAAACATTTGCGCTTAGGTCAACTACATTTGAGGGTGTGTTGAAACAAGACTGGGAGCAAGGCCACTTTGGAGTATGGTACATTATGAAGGCAGTACCGGTCTAGGGGAGGTATATTAATGGAAATATTAAGTAAAGGGGAAGAGCAGAGCGAGAACTCCAAGATGTTCAGAAAGGAGTAACAGCAGTTTTATCTAGGGTTGTTTGGATGTTCTGTTAACGTAATGTATTTTTTCCCCTTCCTGTGTTTTTGCTGATGCTGGAAGAGAAGAACAGACTACTTGAGAACTTTCCCCTTTTATTTTGCTATTCTACCAGAAGTCTCTCTCTGTGTTAAAGTAGAGGGAAGTCTAGGGCAATGGTCTTCAAACTTTTTTGCTTTCAGATCCCTTAAGAGAGTTTAGAAAGTCTTTGTATCCTTCCACATTTTTAAGTTGATATTTAATGTTTTTAATTGTAAGTGTAACAAATAGTTTCAAAGGATATGATTTCCACATATTGAATATTGTGCATATATTTTATATATGTTTTGTTAAAACTTTCGAGCTGCCAGTGTAGCTCATTCCATTTTTGGTAAATGTTCGTTATATAATTGGTAAAGTCAGTCCTCATTGGCAAACTAATCAGGCAAATTAGAATATTTTCTTTGAGAAAAAAATCTAACTTTGTTTTTCAATTCCTATAAATGTGTTCACTTCACAACAATTTCACATGCCATCACTTTTACTCCTGAATTTTAATTCTAAGATAGATAGGTGGGAAAGGTGTAGACCTGAATGAAGTAAGACACTCTTTGTTATTTGTAATCTCTGCTTTCTTTGCTTTGCTTTCAGATATTCTCATTAGTGAATTCTTTCTTGAATTGTCCCTTTGTTTATCCTCCACACCTAGGAGAATTTTTTGTTCCTTGGGGCTAGCTGAGAGGTGTGTCTCCCTTTTGAGAAGTGGGAAAGCCGGGGTGGGAATGATGACTACAGATGGCAGGTGCGTCTTTCAACCAGACAAATGTTGGGAAATAGTGCATATAGAGTTAGGATATGCAAAATGATGCCCTTAAGCGGCCTGTTTCTGCTTATCCCCCACAGTCTCCGTTTGCCTCCAGACACATATGCACCCAGTTTGAAGGCCACTAGTCTAGGGAAGCATTGTAAGGGGGGGCGACCCTGGTTTCAATGGCCAGAACATCTGTCACAGAGGCTAAAGAACTGTGTAGGTTTATGTCATGCCAGATTTTCAGGCCACCTTCCCTCTCCTTCCCTCTAGTCTTACTCTTCCTTACCCTGCACAGCCTTCTATTTAAAGAATGGCCCCAAACTAGGACAGTATCTCGGTGACTGGCCTTCCACAGAGCTCCTCTTACTTGGGTAGAAGGTTAAGTTTTTTGGACATTTGCTTCCCAGGCAGAAATATAGAGAAATAGTATCTTAGCATCTGTTAAAAGGGTTCATTCTCTTTAATTCTCAGGAAATCAAGGCAAGTGTAGAACCAAGATCCAGCATAATGACATCTCATCCCTTCTCTACTTGGTCAACTGTGCATAAGAGCAGCTTTGTGAAAAGTTCCAAATTTTGACAGTACCAGGGCCCATTGTTCTGTTAAGTAGCACAGGAAAGAAATTAGAAACGGAGGCAACATGTCCTGCCTGGCTTGCTAGGCCTGTCACGTTGCAATTCTAGTGACTTATGTTAGGCTAACTCGAACACTGTGACCCCAATTTTAAATTTCTTTTCTTGTCAAACTTTCAGTACTTTTTTAAAAGCAGAGCTAAAGATTTTATGTCGACAAACTCTACCTATCTTTTTTGTAATCCTGCCACTTGAAGGACATTGTATCTCACCTGAATTTTCAATTCCATTTCTTCTCTCATAAGTATTATGAAAAATTGTCTTTGTAACTTTATACTTAAGTAGCTGCAGTTTTTTTACACTATATTTTGTAGGAATCACAAGAGAGCCAAGCTTTATTTCAAAAAGAAGAGTCCCTTATCATGATGCACAGATTTCAAAGTCTCTTGAGTGGAATGGAGCAATCTCAGAGAGCGATGTGGCTACATCCCCAAAACCTGAAGCCACAGAAATAGCAGAATCACAGAAGGGAGAACTAAAAGAAGATGTTAACCAAGAAAGAGTTCTTGCACTAGAAGCCTCCAGGGTTCCCAAAAGAACCAGATCTCACTCTACAGACTCAAGAGCTGAAGGGGCTTCAGATATTGCAGAAAATGATGCAGATGTAATAGCAAACCATATACCGGTTAATGAAAATGAGGGCCTGGAGCATTCTACCAAGCTGCATTCAGAAAAAGTAGATAACAGGGTAGGTATATTCACTATATTTCTTTTTGAAAGCATAGAATTCTTTGTAAATTTCATCATCATTTCAGTAAGACTACATTTTGTGCTTAAAAATTTTCCATTGTTGTTTTCTTACCTAATGTCTTCTAGAATAGTTAAGAGACTGTTGGCTTTAGTTTTTGGAAATTCTATTCTTAAGAGTTGCCATTTTGTACTGGTTATACTAAGATATCTTTTCATTGAATGGACAGTCTGCTTCTGGATTTTATTCATCCTGTATCAGCACTACAGTCCTAAGGGAGAGATCAGATTGAGACAGAAGGAGAGTAGTAAGCCATTACCTCTGGCGGGGGTGGTGAGCTGACTTCTACCTAGGAGCTTTTCAGTTTCTTATTGTGTAAACAAACAATCGGAATTGACAAAATGCAAAAGGAAGGGCAATTCTGGCTGCATCTCCAAGATCTTGGAGTTCTTATGTCACACCTGGCCTGGGGAAGGTCCCTGCAAGCACATAAGCATAGGCTGCAGAGACCTGAGCAGACATCTCACTGCCTCCCACGGTTTTTGCCAGTCCACTGCTGCTTCCCCATTTCATGTCCACTGGAGCTACGGAGAGGCAATCAGAAGTGAAGAATTCGTGTCTTGTTGTGAAAGCCAAGGGGGCTCGGTAGAATCAAGGAAGGTGATGTGTAAGCGGTGGGCCGGGGAAGGGTGTCCCAGAAGCAACGTGTGGATGAGGCGAGGTGCTGCTGTTTCTTAGTAATAGGTCTAATTATGAATAATTCGTAGGAAGGGGCTGAAAGATGCTATCTTTTTCTGGAATGTACAGAAATTAAGAAATAAAATTCCTTGACAGTAGTAAGAAAGGAATTTTAAATAGTTTGTTTAAAAGGGAGATTATTTATCAATTGAAAAAAGTCTGCTAAACAACAGTGTGCATGTAGTTAACAATACTGTATACTTAGAAATTTGTTAAGAGGGTGGATTTCATGTTATATGTTTTTATTTTTGTTTTAGTTTTACCATAGCACAAGAGAAAGTTTGAATAGAACCTTTTAATGACTCTGGGTGGGATTTTTCTTTTCCTAACAGTTGGATAGAGTTCTTCGGAAGAAAGCAGGATTGACTGTTGTTCCTTCACGCGATATCTTGAGGAATTCGGAATATCAAAGGCAGTTTGTTTGGAAGACCCCTAAAGAGACTGCTCCAGTTTTTGCAGCCAATCAGGTAGTTTAATGGATGTAATACATTTTTAAGTATCATCATCTGATGAGAGTGATGCAGATTTACACAGAACTAAGAGCTAAAAGAAATTAGGTACTTAAGTAGGCCTGGAGGTAGGTTCTAGAAAAGTGAAAATGAGATTCTTGCTAAAACCATTCTGTTACTTCTGATTTATAGTAGTAATATGATACTGTCCTAGGCTACTGATGATCATTGTTACCAGACCCATCACACACACTAAATATGAGACAGGGTAATGAAACTTGATGCCTGGTAAGTTTCTGCATGCTGTGAGGCTTTTTTTATTTAATAAAAAAATTATTAAAATTGTTTTTAATCTAAAATATTGTGCTTGTTGACTAATATGTTGCATGTTTTCTGTCTTGCAAGAAAGGCATAACTGCTTTGGATATTTTAATAAATACAAAATATGTTAAAAGTAAGATATACATAATCTGGCTTTTGTATCAATTGAGCCGTAATAGGAACTGTCATTTTAACTATATTTATGAAATTCAAAAGCTATGATGATAACTAAATGTGATATTAGATATCATTGTACCTGTACACAGTTTTTGGTTCTGGACAACCATTGCTAATAAATACTCTGTTGTTTTACTACCTTCTCATTTATGTTCTTAACCATACTTCTAGGCTCTGGTAAGAAAGTATCTCATTTAGAATATCTGCAGAGGCCTGTGATAGCTTAGAATTTTCTTCCTCATGATCTTGGCATTTTTCTTTATAAACAGTTACACCCCTTCATATACCCTCACATTCATTTTCTCTTCTATTTCAACATTCACTTGTAATCTATATACCCCTGAGGACTGAGAGGGTAGATTCAACAAGGCAATAATATTAAGATAATAATACCTGGGAGACAATAAGTTGTGTTGGCTTTGGGCTTGCTTACTTGTTATTCAGTTTTCTAAATAACTGAAATTTGTATAACATTTTTGGGAACATACAAAATAGCATGAGGTGATGTTTGAACCCTTTGTGAATCTAGTCAATAGGAACAGGACTTTTTTTGCGGGCTCCCAAGTGTTCTTGAATATTAAGTGTACCTACAAAATTACTTACTGCCTGAAAATTGTAATTGTTCAGTTTTTGTAGAGCATTTCACCTTTATGCTGAAGCTGATTCAAATCAAAGCTCCACTGACAGCTTTTTCATATTTTGGTGGAAACATTGTATAGAAATTCTCTTTTTATAGGCTCTAAAGTATAGTATAAAATAAACCGCTGGTGATACCTTCACTTGTAGTTTCATTGCTTTCATCAGTGAAGGTTTCAAATAATTTGGCGGGGGGGAAGCAAATGCTCTTTGTTAATTCAAAGCATATCAGTTTCAGGGTCTGGATTGAAGGGCCATGTGATGGAAATTTACAGTGCTTTTTGATAGGGAACCTCTAAAGCTATTCAGTTCTATTTTATCAAACACCTGTTTTCTGAAAGGATGTCTTGTATTAATATGTAAAGGAGTCTGAACAATTTTTTGGCAGAAAAGTCCTTGAGGTTATACTCAGGAAAAAGATACTCTGTTTGGATTTGATCTGTACGAAGATGCACTAGTCAGCACTGTAAAGCGGTAATACAGCTTATTTGTGCTCCATATCTTTTCCTTTTGCTTTCTTTGTGGACAGTGGTAATATACTATAAAATAGACACCATATTATAAAATATTAAAAATAAAAAGAAATATTTAAAAATAAAAACATAGGGATGCCTGGGTAGCTTAGCCAGTTGGGCATCTGCCTTCAGCTCAGGTCGTGATCCTGGAGTCCTGGGGTGAGTTCCCTATCAGACTCCTTGCTCAGCAGGGAGCTTGCTTCTCCCTTTGCCTGCTGTTCTCCCTGCTTGTGTGCGCTCTCTCTCTGACAAGTATGTAAGTAAAATCTTAAAAAAAAAAAAAAATACAAACAATAATTACCTAATTTCTTCCCCTTACATTAAGCTAAAGATAAGCAAAGGAGAGAAACAGAACAAATGAACACATCAGACATTTAAAAATGTTAAGAATCTTCTCTTTTTGGAGGACAAAAAAAAATTCATATCAAGAAGGGAAAAAAACCTGTAGAGCTAACAAAGAATTGCCTTATATAGTGAATGCTTATGTTCATATCATTAAAATAAGCCTATTTTACTTATTACCATACTGATGGGAGGGAGAGGTGGGAAACTTTGGGGAGAAAAGATATGTTTCTGGGTTTTTGTTTTTTTTGTTTTTGCCTAAACATTATTATTTTTTTAATTTTTAATTTTTTAAATTTCTTTTCAGTGTACCAGAATTCATTGTTATTTTTATTATAGGAACTATTATTCAGTAATGAATGTAAAAAGTTGATCTTTGGGTTTTTTTCCCAGCTTTATTGAGGTATAATTGACAACCTGTGGTACATACACATTTATATATACATGTAATGTTTTGAAATGCATATACATTGTAAAATACCACAATCATGCTAATTAACACATTTATCACATAATTACCTTTTGGGTGTGTGTGAGAGTGTGTGTGTGTGTGTGTGTGTGTGTGTGTCTTAAGCTCTACTCTCTTAGCAAATTTCAAGTATATAATATAGTAGTATTAACTTTAGTTCCTGTGTCGTACCTTAGATCTCCAGAGCTTACTTAATCTGCATACTGAAGCTTTGTACTCTTCGGCATGCATCTTCCCATTTCCCCCACCCCCTAGACCATGGTAACCACTACTGTACTCTCTGTGTCTGAGTTCCATTTACTTAGATTCCAATATAAGTGAGATCTGCTCCATTTTTCTTTCTGTGCCTGGCTTATTTTACTTACTTATTTTACTTAGCATATGTTCTCCATTTTGTTGCAAATGACTGTGTTTCCTTCTTTTTTAAGGCTGAATGATATTCCTTTAATTGTGTGTATATATCATTTTCTTTATCCATTCATCTGTTGGTGGACACTTAGGTTGATTCCCCATCTTGACTATTGTGAATAATGCTGCGATGAACGTGGGAATGCAGATATCTCTTTGAGATACTGATTTCATTTCCTTCAGAAATGTACCCAGAAGTAGAATTGTTGGGTAGTTCTATTTTTAATTTTTTGAGGAACTTCCATATTGTTTTTCATAATGACTGTACTAATTTACATTCCTACCAACAGTGTAAGAGGGTTCCCTTTTATCCACATCCTTGCCAACACTTGTTATCTTTTGTATTTTTGATAATAGCTATTCGAACAGGTGTGAGGTGATACTTCATTGTGGTTTTGATTTACATTTCCCTGATGATTATTGATGTTGAGTACCTTTTTTTAAAATTTAAGATTTTATTTATTTATTTGACAGAGAGAGAGAGAGACAGTGAGACAGGGAATACAAGCAGGGGGATTGGGAGAGGGAGAAGCAGACTTCCCACCCAGCAGGGAGCCTGATGTGGGACTGGATCCCAGGATTCTGGGATCATTACCTGAGCTGAAGGCAGATGCTTACTGACTGAGCCACCCAGGCACCCTGATTTTGAGTAACTTTTCATATACCTGTTGGCCATCTGTATGTCTTCTTTGGAGAAATGTTCAATTCCTCTGCCTATTTCTTAATCAGCTTTTTGCTTTTCTACTGAGTTGTAAGAGTTTTTTTTTATTATTTTGTATGATTTGCAAATATCTTCTCCCATTCCATTATTGCCTGTTCACTTTGTTGGGACTTGCTTTTGCTGTACAAAAGCTTTTTAGTTTGATGCAGCCCCACTTGTTTATTTTTGCCTTTGCTTTTCGTGTCATAACCAAAAAATCACTGTCAACACCAATGTCAGGGAGTTTACTGCCTATGTTTTCTTCTAGGAGTTTTATAGTTTCAGTCCTTATGTTCACATCTTTGACCCATTTTGGGTTGACAGGGTCCAGTTTTCTTCTTTTGCATGTGACTGTCCAGTTTTCCTAACACCATTTATTGAGTGATTATACTTTCCCTATTGAATATTTTTGGCTCCTTTGTTGTAAATTAATTGAGTATATATTCACTCATAAGGTTATTTTGGGGCTTTCTAATCTGTTCATTGAGGTATTTGTCTGTTTGTATGTCCTTTATCCATTTTTATTTTTCTAAAAATTTTTTAAAGGATTTTTTAATTTCAGAGAAGAGAGCAAATGGGGGAGAGGGAGGATGGAGGGAGAGAGAGAGAGGATCCTTGAGCAGACTCTTGTGCTCAGTCTCAGGACCCTGAGATCATGACCTGAGCTGAAACCACGACTCAGATGCTTAACTGACTGAGCCACTCAGGTGCCCCTCCCTTGCCCATTTTTGAAATCAGGTGGTTTTCTTGCTATCAAATTGCTTGAGTTCCTTGTATATTTTTAATATTAACCTATTAGATGTAGTGTTTGCAGTTATTTTCTCCCATTCCATAGGTTGCCTCTTTGTTGTTGTTGTTGTTGGTTTTTTGTTTGTTTTTTACTGTAAAGAAGTTTTTTAGTTTGATGCTGTCCATTTTGTCTATTTTTGCTTTTGTTGTCCCTTGGATGTTAATTAGCTATATGAAATGGAATTGTAAACAGTTATATAATTTTTTTGGTATCATATAATATAACTTTATATGTGAAATTCTTAAAGCATTTGAAAAACTAAGTTTTCTATGTTTAATCAGCAAAAAAAACTAAACTAAAGTAATTTTTGTTTTAAGGTTTTCCACAATAAAAGCAAATTTGTTCCACAATTCAAAGGTAACTCAATCATCCATGAAACTGAGTACAGAAGAAATTTCAAGGGTTTATCTCCAGTGAAAGAACCAAAATTAAGAAATGATTTGAAAGAGAATGAAAATTTTGAAGCAATATCTCCTGAAAAGAAGGTATTCATCAATTCTTAACTTTAAATATTTATTTTTTATTTGGCAGATGATCAAGAAAGCGGGAGGAGGGGCACCTGGGTGGCTCAGTGGGTTAAGCCGCTGCCTTTGGCTCAGGTCATGATCTCAGGGTCCTAGATCGAGTTCCACATGGGGCTCTCTGCTCAGCAGGGGGCCTGCTTCCCTTCCTCTCTCTGCCTGCCTCTCTGCCTACTTGTGGTCTCTCTCTGTCAAATAAATAAAATCTTTAAAAAAAAAATTAAAAAAAAAAAAAAAAGAAAGCGAGAGGAGGAACACAAGCAGGGGGAGTGCAAGCAGGAAAGCAGGCTTCCTGCTGAGCAGGGAGCCCAATGTAGGGTTTGATCCCAGGACCCTGGGATCATGACCTGAGCTGAAGGCAGATGCTTAATGGCTGAGCCACCCAGGCGCCCCCTCTTAACTTTAAACAAAATAAAAAAACTTGGAATTTTAGATTCTACATGTTTTCTTTTACCAAACACTACCTGAGATTTTTGGTTTTAGCTAGTTTAGTAATTCATTTGTTAGTTCATTAAGTGTCACATATTCATTAAGCACTTAATGGGAGCCAGGCACTAGGTAGGTACTGAAAATACAGCGATAACCACCTAAGCCCTACACAGCTTTTGGGCTAAGGGGGAGACAGAGATATAACTAAATAAATATAATACTGTGGCAAGTGCTTGGCAATACGGTAGTTAAGTCTGTGATATCTAATAGCAAATGATTGGTCTTACAATAATGTGAACTGTAGGGGTAACAGTAGAAATAGAAATATATACTTTAAATAATGGAGATCAAACACAAACACACATACATACATGTATTTTCTTTTTATTTTTGTTTATTTGTCCGTTTGTTTTTGGGCGTGGAGCCCAACTCAGGACATGAACTTAGGACCCTGAGATCAAGACCTGAGCTGAGATCGAGTTTGATGCTTAATGGACTGAGCCACCCAGGTGCCCCCTTTTTTATGTTATGTTATGTTATGTTATGTTTATGTTATTTCTTTATTTAGTTAAAGTATGTATACATGCATTTTTAAACCAAAGCTTCAGCGTGGCAAATTACAGCTAGTCTAAATTATGTGATTTACCTCAGTATGTACAAATGCCTGCCTCTGAAACTACATCTCATTTAAGTTACAGTGTCAGGTTAAAATTATTGTAAATTATAGGTAAATGGGGCATTAGTCCTATTTTCAAATCTTCTGGCATGTTATAGTTAATAAATACTTTATGGATTCTAAAAATAGAAAATACTATGACAAAGTAAATTGGCATCTATATTTCTGTAGACACACATATATACATATTTTTGGATTTATGATATCAGGCAGAAAAAAATGGTTAAGTTATTCAGTAAAGCAATGTGGTTGGTAACGTACTCAGTGGGACCTTATATGTAATTACTGTAACACTAGGGGCACAGAGCTGGCTCAATCTGTTAAGCATCTGACTCTTGATCACATCTCAGGTCTTGAGCTCAGGGTCACAAGTTCAAGCCCACATTGGGCTCCGCACTGGGTGTGGAACCTACTTAATTACTATAATACAATTAAATATAAATTTAGAATATCAAAGGCAAATGTAAAAGCACTGTTTAATAGGTAGTAACATCGAGGTTTTTTTTTTTTAGATGTTTATTTGTTAAATTAAAAGGTTTTTTTCCTAGCTAAGGATATAAAAGCCTTTGTTAAAAAGTGAACCAAATCCTGAGCTATACTTCAAAAAACCAACCAGGTATACTAGTTTCAAAACTTGCTTGTTGATTGCTTGTGACTTTTAGGTTATCTTTACTTCCACAAACAGAATTATAATACGATTGTCTGATCGTTTTTTATGACACTTATGTTTTCACTTTAATGTATAATCTATTTTAAACATAAAATGTTTAAATTATTTCCATTTTAGTGTAATAAAACAGATGATCCTTTAAAATTAGAAGCAGAGATGGAATCAAAAGAGTCAAACCAGCCTAAAAAGAAGCTTACTCCTTGGAGACATCAAAGACTTGGGTACGTATTTTAGAAGAAAAATATCATGTATTTAGATGATCAGCATGGTGAAATATTTACTCTCATTTTCGTTTCTGTTAGGAAGGTGAATTCTGAATATAGGGCAAAATTTCTGAGCCCAGCCCAGTATTTGTATAAAGCCGGGGCTTGGACCCGTGTGAAGGAAAACATACCAGATCAGGTGAGTATACATGAGCTGAGTAAGGCCACATTTTCTTTGAACTCGGATCCTCGTTTGATTTCACACTGAATTTCATTTAGTAATAGAGACTACAGTTTAAAGATGTGTGATATAATAGTAGCACTGAAAGTATCAGGAACTTAAAGTTATATGTTAGGATATAATTTATCAGTGTGTTTGCCCTTTTTTTTTTAATATCAAATCCCTCCTTTCTCAACTAGAGATTTTTATTATTACAGTCTTTTAAGTTAAAAGGGTGTTTTATAATCCAGTATTTCATTGTATTAATACAATTCAGTTTATAGAATTGTAGCATTGTAGTTTTCTTAATAACATCCAGACTTCCGGTCTCTCAACTGAAGATTCATTTTCAAGATTAGTTTGTCTGATAGTGGCCTCCACTGGCTGTGTGTACTATGACAGTCTGTAAGCATAAGGGAGGTGTGGCCTGTGCTGATAGTAGGCATAAGGGAGGTGTGGCCTGTGCTGATAGAGGTTTGAGTTCCAGTGTTGGGATACCCTGACATATAGAGAAATTCTGAGGATCCTAAAGAAAGGTTTAAGGGAAAGGGTAATCCTAGAAGTGGGAAGCTTCTTATAGTCAGAAACAGTGCAGTTTCTGCTTGTCGTGCAGTTACCATCCTTTAAACCACATTTTGATGGTTTCCTGCGTTTTCTGTGGGAATAAGCAAAGGCAAAACAATTTAGACTTTAGTAAACACCCCCTGCCCCATCATTGTGAAGAGAGAGGTAATTTGGATCGGGATTAAATCTTTCATTTAGCTCTATACTTTCAGCCATGGCTAACAGTTAATGCCATGAGCCTCCAGAGGAAGGCATTGGCACCTCGAGCGGCTGGCTCTTAGCCTCAGCAGCTGCCAGACCAATGTCCTAGTGAGAGTCCTGTATTCCACGTGTTGTTTCAGGAGGTTACTCAATTCCTTCCATCATGGCTGCGCCTGGTGCTCTCTAAGGCCCTGCTTGAGCATGGATCAGCAGCAGTACTCGCAGAGTAAAAGGCCAAGTCTTGAAGCTGTCCCAATTATTGTTGGAGGCAAAAATTCATGCATTCACTGTGGTGAAATAAAGTTAAAAATAAGAGCCTCAGGAGCAAGCCTGAGGAAAAAAAGGAATTGCATCAGTGAAACTCCTGGACAGTTTATGGCCATGCCAGACCTTGGCAAGGAGCTCTGAGCAGTCTCAAGGGGAATGAGGAAAAGCTGGAGGCAGAGGCAGGGTGCAGGGCATGGCCATAGAGGGCTAGTGTGGCCAAATACTAGGTGTTAGCCACTGGCCTGTTACATTTAGGGCCTTCACTAGGTTGAGCTCATGAGAGGCTTCTTGTTTTGGAAAGATTATCTCTCCGTCTCAGAATTAAGACTCAAATCTAAAAATTTAATGGACCAGAGGATTGTTTTATCTGGAGTCATGATAAGGTGATAGTCCTAATCCTGCCTAGATGTAAGAAAAATTTTCTGTTGATATTAAAGACCTGTCTTTCCAAGGTTTCCTATTAAAACATCTTGGTAACATGACTTTTTTAGGCTTCCCCCCAAAATTCATTCCCAATGGTAGTTGTTAATGTTTAAATTAATGCGATTGTGTGCCTTAACCTCTGTGGGCAAAATAATTCAAAAAGTGAATTGGAACTAGAAAAGAATAAGAAGGTTTAGCTAAATTTTATCACTGATGGTGATAGCTGTTTCAGTTGACCAGGTCATAGATATTTAATATGGGCTATATTTTACTTGAATCTTAGATTTTATCTTTAACTTGAAGACATTTACTTATGGGACTGCTTATGAGATATCTAAATATAAGGTACTTCCTCATTTTCTCTCTCTTAACGTTTCGTGAATGAATAGCATTTATACTCGTCAAATGTACTCAGACATCAGTGACTTTATTATCATTAGAATATTAGCTTTTTGAGTCCTATTATAGTTTTCTGGTCCATATGTCATATTCATTTCCTTTTGTGTTGTTTGAAATATGAAACTTTTTGAATCTATAGTGTAATGCCTGGGTATTTTACCCTAAGACCCAAGTACCTATTGCTATAACATTAGAGTGGTTGGTTTTATTTGTCCAGGGGCTAATGTGTTATGTCCATTATTCAGCCACTGGCACCATTGCTTTTTAAAGGGTTGTTTTTAATAATAACTGGCAGTTGTGATTGTTTGGTCTCATCCTTAGAGTAACTGAACTGGTGTTAAATTTCTTTTTTCTTGATTGTTAGGTGATCTAATCATCCAAACTACATTAGTTGAGCTATGTTTTCCTAAAGTGGCTCCCACAGATAGGACTTTAGTTGAACATAAAACTCCACATTTGAGAGACATGCTGTAATTTAACAGACATTGTAATGATGGCTAGACATAATATGACTCATTTTGAGGGGGATGAGTTTTGGGGGAAAATTTTTTATTAATCTTTCAGGTTTTTTTTTTTTTAAAGATTTTATGCATTTATTTGAGAGAAAGACAGAGATAGTGAGAGAGAGAGCACAAGCAGGGAGGAGAAGGAGAAGCAGGCTACCTGCTGGACAAGGAGCCCGATGTGGGGCTTGATCCCAGCACCCTGGGATCACGACCTGAGCTAAAGGCAGATACCCAATCAACTGAGCCACCCAGGTGCCCCAATCTTTCATTTTTTTAAAATTTGAATTTTCTGTATATAAATTTTAAATGACTTAGTCAAATTCTTATTTTGGGAAAAGAAATTCAGAAATGAAAACATTCTAGAATCTGCTAGCATTTATATCCTATAATCTGATGGCATTACTTGACTTGGAAAGGATGTGTGTATTGTTTTAATTGAGTGTGAGTGAGTTCATATCCTTTTTGTGGCTCTGCTTGTTAGTTGTAGGGGTTGTTCTTGATACTGTGTTCATACCATTTGGTTTTTTTCTTTTTCTAGTAGAACAACTTGCTTAAGGAAATACCAACTTTCCATTTTTTCATCCTAGTTTAGGATCATAGAAATCTAAAATTAGGTATTTATAAACCACTATAGCATTAGCACTAAGATTATTAATAAAGATTGCTGATAAATTTAAAACATTGAGTTTTGAATGTTAGTAACAAATAGAACTGAATAAAGTTTTACATAATTTCCATCATATCTCCTTTTTTTTTTAGTATTTTATTTATTTATTTGACAGAGATTACAAGTAGGCAGAAAGGCAGGCAGAGAGAGAGGAGGAAGCAGGCTCCCCACAGAGCAGAGAGTCAGATGCGGGACTCAATCCCAGAACCCCGGGATCATGACCTGAGCTGAAGGCAGAGGCTTTTACCCACTGAGCCACCCAGGTGCCCCCATCATATCTCCTTTTTAAAAAAAATACTGTCGACAAATAAACCAGATCACTGGCACATAGAAGGAATATTTACCCTTCCTCTCATTCATCAGATGGTAGGTCCTCCCATTTGGACGGAATACAACCTTTTCTGTTGCTCCTTCCCCCACCCCCACCCTACCTTACATACAGTGCAGGGCTGATGGACCCCCTTTTGAACCACTCCTTCAGTTTATATCTCCTTTGTTTGTTATGGCATAGGCCATCCAGTATTATGATGATAATTTTATCATAGAGGAGGCAGTCTGCCTTCTCTATCGGAATCAGCGCACATTGAGTGCTGCGGGGACTTTCTTGTTTATCTCTGGCTCCCACCTACCCAGCTCAGGCCTAACACTTAGTCCATACTCAAGACACTTGGGATGTAATGCATTTTCCCTCACATTGTGGAGTTTAGAGGTTAATGGAGGAGAATGATGAGAATAAGTAATCCAGTAGAATGAAGTAAGTACTAATGGGGACATGCATGAAGGGCTTTGAGAAAGGAGGAGGAGGAAGCTGTGCTGAAGCTTGAAGATTTGACCATGTAAGTGATGGAGCAGCTGTGAGACATTTGAAACATGAGGGGACTTGATAGAAATAAAATTTGGATTATAGGGGCGCCTGGGTGGCTCAGTTGGTTGGACGACTGCCTTCGGCTCAGGTCATGATCCTGGAGTCCCGGGATCGAGTCCCACATCGGGCTCCCAGCTCCATGGGGAGTCTGCTTCTCCCTCTGACCTTCTCCTTGCTCATGTTCTCTCTCACTGTCTCTCTCTCAAATAAATAAATAAAATCTTTAAAAAAAAAAAAAAAAAAAAAATTTGGATTATATCAAGGCCCTTTATAACGAGGCCTCTGTGCACTCACGACACTCTAGTGAGGGGGCACCTGGCTGGCTCTGCTGGTAGAGCATGCAGCTCTTGATCTTGAAGTCCTGGGTTCAAGCCCCACATTGCTATGGAGCCTACTTAAAACAAAAACAGCAAAACACCCTGGTTAGTAGTTCAGCAGTATCAAACCCTATGTGTCAAGTCCACCTGTTAAATGGAAAAACCACTTCTAGGAATTTAAAGTGTAGGAATTAACACAAATGTCAGATGAATATGGCTGGATTTTTCTTGGCAGTGAAGAAAATATGTTGGATTACCCTTTCGGATTGTTTCAGGTGACTTTCATCCTTTTGCATTCGGGAGTGTCTCCTTAAGAAAATGAGGATGTGTTTCTCTAGTTGCTTTTGCAATGCCAAGTTTCATTATTTGCTTTTTGGCCTGTTAGTGAAAGAAAATCTTAGCAGACAGTATCTGCATATCCTTTTAATGTTATTATTCCATCTTCATGATAGGAAAAATTTAGTTTTTTAAGAATAAATAAAGATGATTTTAAACATTCGTAAGCAATTTAATTTTTTTATCTGGTGGGACTTGAATTTAGGGAAGCCAGCAGGTGGCAGCATGCTGTATAAAGTGAAAGGGTTTCAAAGCTTATAAAAGGCTTCTTTCCATATGAAAAGATGTTATTTGCATTTTAGGGAATTCAGATTATCTTATAATTCATCAGAACATTATTTTGTATTGTCACTTTGCTGAATATATTACAATTATTATTTAATACATTTTTCAAAAGTTGAGATTTTGCAGATGCCAAGGGAACATTGAGGAATTTGGAGAAGTAAACCTCATGATTGTCTCACTAGGGGCTTCTATGGAAGTAGCAGTTGTTGTGGAAACCAGGAAGTAAAGCCAGAATTGGAGTTTCTGGCATGTCTTACTCTCAGTACTCTAACAGAGGTGGGGAAGTAGGAATAATAATTAGGTTACCTGTTGTTGATAGCCTTTGAGCCATGCAAGAATGTGGCTGGTGTTCAAGGTAATATTAAGATATCTTGCTCAGTGAATTAAATATTACTAAAAATAATTTTAAAATATTGATCGATAACTTTGTTATATATTTAGAAGGGAGAATAATAAGGTATTTCATTGATTCCCGTTAATAACTACGACATTAACTGTCATTAAGTGTGTTTCTGTATTCCTCTCCTAGGCTTCTCTAAATGCCATGTGGTATGCAGAGGTTGGTTGCTTTTGAGTTTTTAAAAACTGTAATAATGCATAGAGTACTTGTGTAATTTCAGTCAAAATACAAAGTAGGTGTCAATATTTTTCTTAGCTGCTACAAATTCTTCTTCCTGCCTGCTGGCCTTGAAATAAAATAACTGCATTGCGCTTTAGCTTGACTGTTTTAATTTCTGCTTAAAAATGCACATAGTCTGATGATGTCTGTGTCTTTTTGCCTTCCTTTCTCCTTGTTCTCTGGCTGCATTTGTGCATCGTCATTGGTAAGCTATGTGGTGATATTTGCAAAGGAGCTCTTACAGTAATACACAATGTCTCAACTCTGCTGCGTAGGTTAAAGAACTCCGAGAGAAGGCTGAGTTTTATAGGAAACGAGTTCAAGGAACACATTTTTCTCGGGACCATCTGAATCAGATTCTGTCTGACAACAACTGCTGTTGGGATGTCTCCTCCACCACGAGCTCAGAAGGAACCATTAGTAGCAACATCAGAGCTCTAGATCTTGCTGGGTGAGCTCTGTTCTGTGTGGATGGCACAAAAGTATGTTGTAGCTTAGGTAGATCATGGAATCATACAGGAAATTGACATTATTACTCAAAATCTGTCCTCCGGTCAAATGGAGATATGCCAGCCACTTATTTCATTATTTTTAGTGTATTCTGTGTGAAAATAAAGCTGTGTGTAAATAATACATAGTGTAAATCTGGAAGACTGGACTTGATACTATATATATGTAATTTTTATAATATCTTTTAAGGGTAGACTAGGAATGATTATGCAATAGATGGAAAGAATGTTAAAAAGTAAGAAGAAGAAAAGGTAGCAACAACAATGACAATTTAGAGAATATAAGCTATTCTTATGAGAATATAAGCTAACATTCATTAACAGGTTTTGGTGGCTAATATGACATATAGGCCTTGATTCTGTGGGACAATTCTCTGCTCTATTGGGTTTTAAAATGAACATTATTCAACTATTTATAAGAGAAATAGTTGATTTGTAGCAAATAAAAGTCTTTAGTTGTTGATAGCATATTAATAAAGTCATATAAGCCAAATTGAACCAGAAGTTCTTATTATGACATCAGATTTTAAAAATCCATCACAAAATCCATTATTTAGAAATGTCTGGAAAAGATTAATCAATCTAAAGTATGAAGTATAAAATTTGAATCCATTTGTTTGATCCACAAGTACAGTTGTTTGTGCATAAACCGTAATTGAGTAAGTTAGACCATGTGGAGTCCTCACTTATGTGTGTAAATGTCAGTCTGGGGGACGCTCATGAGTGTTGTCAGCAGTGGTACGGGCATGCATGTGTGAAGGTAGGAGTAAGAGGAGATACATACATTTCATTTTGGAGTACTGTAATAGAAAATCCAAATTGTAGCTTTAGTTTATTATACTGTCAAATGAACTCTTAATTAGATTTCTTTCTTTGGTATCAGGGCAAGATAATATCTGTGGGGAACATTGTTGTGAACACTGAAAGACCATGACAGCATTGTTAAATTTAGTATAAACTAGAAACCTCAAACTGAAGTTTGAAACTATTTTTGTTATGCAGAGATCCTACAAGCCATAAGACTTTGCAGAAATGTCCTCCTGCAACACTGGAAGAAAAAAGGCCTGTCTTGGAAGAGCAGCCCCAGAAAAATAGCACAGAGAAATTGGGCGTGTCAGATGCTCCCGCCGTACCTGTTAGAAGGCGCCTGGCGTGGGATGCAGAGAACCCCGATGAAGGCATGCAGAAACCACCAAGAGAGGAGGAGGAGGTGGAGGAAGACGAGGAGGAGAAAACAGACAAGGACAAGCAGGTTCATATGGGAGAGCTGGAGAAGTTGGAAGTACATGAAAAATCTAAGGCAGACAAGATAAAAGAAGGGTGAGAGTTTAAAATCAATTGGTATATGGAAGCATGCATATGGTTAATATTTTTTGTTTTGTCACTAAATAGATGGCTTACATTCTTAGTTTTATGACTAACAGAGAACAGATGTTAATGTCACAAAGCAGACATTTTTATATGATTTATAATTTGATTGACTCAGGTATTTGAGTCACCAGTAATTGATGGTTGAACAGTTGAACACTGAGCTACTGGGGAAGAAGTAGGATTATTTTCATTTATGTCCTGCTAATTATGATTTGCCAGATTTGAAAATGTGTCTGGAAAAATGGCTTTCTTATCTATTTTTTAAATTAACATATAATGTATTGTTTGTTTCAGAGGTCTGTGATTCATCAGTCTTACACAATTCACAGCACTCACCATAGCACATACCCTCCCCAATGTCCATCACCCACACCCCATCCCTCCCACCCCCTTTACTCCAGCAACCCTCAGTTTGTTTCCTGAGATTAAGAGTCTCTTATGCTTTGTCTCCTTCTCTGGTTTCATCTTGTTTCATTTTTCCCACTTACCCTATGATCCAATGTCTTATTTCTCAAATTCCTCATATCAGTGAGATCATATAATTGTCTTTCTCTGACAGACATATTTTGCTTAGCATAATACCTTCTAGTTCTGGGACACCTGGGTGGCTCAGTGGGTTAAAGCCTCTGCCTTTGGCTCAGGTCATGATCCTGGGGTCCTGGGATCGAGCCCCACATCGGGCTCCCTGCTCTGCCGGAAGCCTGCTTCTCCCACTCCCCCTGCTTTTGTTCCCTCTCTCACTGTGTCTCTCTCTGTCCAATAAATAAAAATAAAGTCGTAAAAAAAAATAAGTGATTTCTGCAAATAGTTAATTGCCATTGGTTTGTATGTTAATTGCTTTGGGGAGTGATTCTCTACCACTGATAATGGTGCTTTTTGTTCCTAATCAAATCGCTTATCATTCCATCAAGAGTTTTGTGCCTAATAGGAAAGTTAGGCCCCGACCTAATGGAAGAATTCTCTGCTGTTTTTGCTGGCTTGCAGTGATCTTCCTTCTTTTCCAATACTCAAGTCACTCTTAACCAGATGGGGCTTTGTTATTTTTTCAGAAACAAAATGTCCTTATCTTATAAATTGTCTATTTTATTATTATACAGTAATCACAGAATATTTTCAATCCGATTTTCTGGAGGAAATGGTTCATAGTAGTTTGTTTCCACCTATAGGTCAGAGTCTTCTTCTGTATCTTCTGGAAAAGGGGGCCGGCTTCCTACTCCAAAGCTGAGAGAACTTGGTGGAATCCAAAGGACTCATCATGATCTCACCACTCCAGCTGTTGGTAATGGGCAGACACAATGGTTCTTAATTTACCTGCTTTTTCTGCGTGAGAATTTAGTTTGAGACTTGTCTTCTGCATTCTTCCAGGTGGTGCTGTTTTAGTGTCTCCGTCTAAAGTGAGGCTTCCAGTCCCAGAGCAGAGGAAAAGAATGTCTTCTCAGGATGGCTTAGAAACGGCAAAGAATGACTTTAGGAAGGTAAATATTTATATTTTGGAGGAAAACAACTTTTTAGGAAGTGATTATTTTAGTCACGTGTAATGAATGAATAATAGGTGTAGATTTTAGGAAATTCTGTGTTTGTATGTGGAGATGATGCTATTAACCTGCTTTCAGTAAGGCAAAGGCATTGAATTATTTTTTCTGACAGTAATATATATTGCTGCTGATATACTTTTTTTTTTAAGATTTTATTTATTTATTTGAGAGAGGAGCATGGGCAGGGGGATCAGAAGGAGAGGGACAAGCAGACCCCTCACTGAGCAGCGAGCTCGGCAATGTGGGGCTCCATCCTAGGACCCAGAGATCATGACCTGAGCTGAAGGCAGACACTTAACTGATTAAGCCACCCAGGTGCCCCTCTGCTGATATTAAATCTTGTCAGTAGTGACTGAACAGAAAGAGAGAGAAGAAAAAGAATATTTTTATTGAGTATCTGCTGTGTGGCAGTTGTATTCCAGGTATGCTTCAGGCACTGTTTCAGCACTGGAGATAGAGCAGTGAAAGAAGCAGGCAAAAATCCTGGTGCTTATTGAACTTCCATTCTAGTGGAGAAGAGAATCAATAAACAGGGTAACAAGGTGCAATACGCAGTATTTTAGATGATGATAGTACTAAGGAGGAAAGTAAAGCAGGGGAGGTAAATAGGAAGTAGCCAGGGAAGTTCTCACTGAGAGGGTGGCATTTGAGCAGAATCTGAACTGGGTGAGAGATTGACCCATATTCATATGTAGGAAGGCATTCTGGGCAAAAGGAACAGCAAGTGCAAAGTCCCTGAGGTGATCAGGTACCCGATTTCTTGGAAAACAGCCAGAAAGCAAGAGAGGGAGAGTGTGGGCAATGAATTTAGAAGCACAGTGGAAAACTACACTGTATAGGGTCTTATAGGTCATAGCAAAGACTTTGAATTTTATTCTGAATGAAATGGGAAGCCTTTGGAGGGGCAGAGGAGTGATATGATTTGACTTAGGTTTTCCTATGGTTACTCTGGCTGCTGTGTTGGGAACAGAGAATAGGGATGCAAGAGCAGGGGCATGAAACTAGATAGGAGTCAATTACACTCTCCAGGCAAGAGGTGATGGTTGTTTGGTTCATACTGGTAGCAGTGGAGGTCGTGTGATGGAATCCAATTCTGGATATGCACCGAAGATGTTGCTGACCAAATTTGCTAATGGTTAAGATATGGTATGGGAGAAAGACCAGAATCAAGGACTACTCAAGACTTTTGGCCTGTGTAATAGGCCAAAGGATGCAGTTGCCAGTTAACTGAGATGGGGAACACTGTTAGGGAAAAGGTTTGTCAGGGAAGACAGAGAGTTCTATTTTGAACACTTGTCATTTGAGAAACTTATTAGATGTACAAGTAGACATGTTGCATAGGCAGTTGCCTTTCTGAATTTGGAGTGTGGGAAGAGGGGTTGGACTGCAAATACTGATTTGAATCTTTATCGTATAGGTGGCACAGATATGTGAGGTCTTGAGACTGGGGGAGATCATCAAGGAAGTGGGTACAGATAGAGATGGTATGTTTAGACACGTGTCAGCTCCAGTTTTTTGATACTGGGAAGTTGAGGTGTAACCAGCAAAGAGGCTGATGAGGAACAGCCAGAGAGATGGTGAGAAATAGAAGACTTGGTGTCTTAGAGTTGTCGAGGAGGAGGGAGTGTCAGTGCTACTGATGGATCAGTAAGGTATGAGGACTGATGATGGATTTAGCAGCATGGATATTATCGGTGACCTTGACAAAGGACAGTCTTGGTGGTGGGGAGAGACAAAAACCTAAACAAAAGTGAGTTCAAGAGAAAGGGAAGGAGAGGAAGCAGAGGCAGTCATCACAGACAATTCTTTTAGAGTCTTTTCCAGGAAGGGGGAGCAGAGTAACAGGTGATAGTTGGGAGTGAGGTCAAGATGAAGGAGATAACAGCACAGTTATTTATTGACAAGAGTAGGTTTTTTTTTTTTTTTTAAAGATTATTTATTTATTTATTTATTTATTTGAGAGAGTGGCAGAGAACTGGAGCAGGGCAAGGGGCAGAGGGAGAGGGAGAGAGGCAGACTCCCCACTGAGTGGGGAGCCTGACTTGGGGCTCCATCCCAGGACCCTGAGATCATGACCTGAGGCAAACGCTTAATGGGCTCAGCCATCTAGTTGCCCCAACAAGAACAGTTTAACAAGAGAAAGATGCTGCCGCAGCCGCCAGTCCTTTGCACTTGTGCATGAGTGCCTCCAGACATTGCATAGGGTCTGAGGGAGGAGCGAGTGGAAGGGCTGATTTTAGGCACTCTGACAGTTCCTTCCTTGAGGAGGCAGAATACGTGAGCACTGCTGATAAAATCGGGAGATGTGGTGGGGGCTGTGGGAAAGCTCTTTGGATTGTTTCTTGGTAGCACATGAAGAAAGAGCCTTGCTGAGAATGAGGCTGGGGAAGAAAAGGTTGGAGGTTTGAGTACAGAAAAGAAGGCATGAGATAGTCTTTTCTGAGAGTGGGAGAGGGAGTGGGCCAGGGAAATGGGAGATAATGCAGGACTACACAAAGGACACTTTTTGGCTCATGGTCACAAATTTGTTCTAAGACCAGTCATGATGAGTTGTGTGTTTTTCTCCAGCCAGGTTTGACTGCAGAGATGCAGGTAAGTAGAGAGTTGGATTTAACTGCTGGGGTTCATGTTTTGTCAAGGGAGTAAGAGGAAATGACAAAAGGGGTCAGGGAGTTAAGGTGTATATCCCAGGAAGTGACTCTGATGATTGGCCATGGAGGTTGAGTTGGTTAGGGCAGAAGAGTAGGACTTAGGAAGGTAAAGCACAGTGCAGAGGTGACAAGATCAGTGGAAGGTCTTGGCAGACATGTTGAAATTTGGGTACTCACAGGGGTTCGTTTTAAAGGTAGGAGGTGGGGGTCAGAAATTGGAAGTCTGGAGAGGTTGCAATTAGCAGTAATGGCGAGGCTTAACATATAATCATGGGAGTAAGTGGCTGAAGTCAGAGAGAGAACAGTGAGGAAGGAGGTTGAATTTCTCTAGGGAATTTTGCTGGTGGCTATTTATGAATTTCAGAGGGCACAGGGGAGACCTTTTAGGTGGCAGGGATAGGTAGAAGATAGGATCAGAGCCCAGTTGTTCCCAAAGCCCAGTACTGAAGTCACCTCCTAGCAGGTACCCATTAAATAGGTATTGACTGAGTATTATTGGAATGACAGAATCTAAACTATTTTTTGTTGCTTGTGTATACATTGGCTTATGACAACAGGAATGTAGTCAGTGGATGATCAGAATCAGGTATTAGGAATCTCGTGCCCTCATGGACTGTTCTGTCCCCCACCAGCCACCTCATCCCCCTCACCCCATGGGGCCCAGGTTGCTTTCTGGAAGGTATAAGCTTCTGGGCAACTTTACCCACAGAGTTGACTACCCTTAGCTAAAATGAGTAGCTTTAATCCATATTGGTAGCTGGATTTATATATATTATTTTCACTCATTATGGTATTTATTGAATATTAGTTAAATTAACAAAATAGAGTAATATTGCTCTTTAATGCCAATCTGTCTCATTGTGCCCAAAATGCAGTTTCTAATAAATTATTCCTATTATTCAGTTGCCCTCAATTAATATTATCCTATGTCTTTTTTTATCATAGGAATCAGAGAGAATATATTCTAATATCCAGAAATTTTTTGAATGTTAACTTTTAATGACATTCAGTTGTAGGAGTGTTATGGACAGCAGCAATTTGGGTAACTTACATGGGGCCCATCATAATAGCATTTACTGAGCACTTAACTATGTCCTAGCCCCTGTATATGCACTTGTTGAGTCTTCACAGTGGCTCCAGGAGGCTGGTCTTGTTATTCTCATTTAGATGTTAAAACCGAGGTAACATAGCTGCCAAATCATGGAGCAGAATTTGGTCCCAGACAGTGTGTTCTCAGAGTCCACATTTTAACTCCTAAATAAGACTCTCTCATAAAATTTAGAGTAGAATTATCATAGTATTAGTGTTTCAAGGACCATTTTCACATTTTATAGATGATATTAAAAACCTATGTGTGTATTGGCTCACTTCAGTCTTTCAGCAGATGTTCCTTATCTGTTTACCCATGTACAGTAAAGGATAGCGAACGAAAATAGACCTGGTTCATGATCTTATGGAACCTACAGTCTGGTGAGAGAGATACACAGTAATTAAAGAATTATACCCCCCTCAAAAAAAGCAAAGTTAAAACTAACAAGAGTCTCAGAGTAGTATATAGTGCTATTCTGAAAGAAATTGACCTAGTCCTAGAAGTCTGGAAGCTTCTTGGAAGTCAAGGATGCTTCTTAGAAGAAGTTCTAATTGGGTTGAGATACTGAGGAAGAGGCAGAGTTGATGAGGTAAAAAGGGTGGAGAGGAGAAGCATAGCATGTGTCAGTATCCTGTGGTGAGAAAAAACATAGGGTTCTTTTAAAAAATTAATTTATTTCAGAGACAGAGAGTATGCAAGTGATCATGGAGAAGGGTGAGGAGAGGGAGAGAGAATCTTAAGCAGACTCCACACTGAGCAATGGAGCTTGATTTGAGGCTTGATCTCAGGACCTGAGATTAGGACCTGACCCAAAACCAGGAGTCAGATACTTAAAAAACTGTACCACCCAGGGGCCCCCATAGGATTCTAAGAAATAAAGGCAAGTATAGTGTGTGGCAGGGAGTAGGTCAAGTCTGGAAAAGATAGCAATATGGAAAATTTTTATCATTATCTTGAGAGCAATGGGAAACATTAAAATATTTTAAAGACCTTTCTGGTTGCCATGAAGGCAAGAGTAAACCGTGGTTACCCTTAGAAGGTCATTGGAGCAGTCGAAGTAGACATGGTGATAGCTTGGATTAAGGAGGGAAGATGTCACAGAAGTGGATGAAACTGAAGAATTGTGTAAGGGGAACATGAAAGCTCAGTGCTGGGTTGCATCATGGAGAGGGGTAAAAGACCATGAATGACTTCTACGTTTCTGCCTTGCCTAACAGGATTGATGGGGGATGCCATGTATTGAGTAAGAGAGTTCTGGAAAGAAATCACCTTTGGAGGGGGACATCAGGAATTTCACTTTCATTCACCCAATTCACTATGTAATGTGCTCTTGCTATGTGTCAGGCACCGTTCTAGGACCTGGGGATTCATTGATAATCAAGACAAAATCCCGGTCCTCATGGAGCTTACCTTTTCATTTTGAGAAATAGGTAATTTTTAAAAAAGAAAACTTCAGCACAAATAAAATCAGAAAGGACCGTCAAGGTGTGGGTGAGGTTGCTTTACACTGGGCCATCAGGACAGGCATCTCTGAGGAGGTGATATTTTAGCTAAGACCTGACTCAATGAGGGATGGGTCCAGGCAGAGATTAGTGGAGACTGTTTTCCAGTTTGAAAGAGCTGTAAGTACAAGTGTGCAGCAGTAAGAGTTTTAAAGAGTGAGAAGACCAATATGACTGGGGTGAGGAGAAGGGTAGGAAATGAGCTTTGGAAGGGAGGGTGAGTGAGAGAGGGAGGGATGTAACTCTGAGGCTTTTGGGAAGCCCCAAGAGGGTTGAAAGCTACACAGCAAACATGATGTGATTTACGTGATAAAATCACTTGGGCTCTTCAGTGGAAAATGGGCTGTATAGGGGGGTACGGGGGTAGAGTGGGGGGGCCAATGAGAAGGCTTTAGGCTCAAAAACAGATCACCAAAGCCATGACATTAAACTTGGGAACCCCATAGGTTACAAATACTCTAGAGATTTCATTCAGGCCTTTTTAGCAATAGTGAAACCAATATGACAGATCTTAAATTCTGTGTATATATGTAGAAAAAGAAAAAATAATAGTTTTCCCAAGTGATACCTATAATTCTAAAAAGGGAAGCAAGAGGAAGATTTGTGGTTTGTTTTAGATCTTGATTTAAAGAGAAATGTTTGTTGGATAAGACCCCAGGCCTTCTCCACTTTAAAAGCAGTACATTCTCTAATTGCAGAAAATGATACCTAAGGTCAGAAAGCAGTGTTTTGAATATTGTGTTGATAAACCCTAAGTCACAGAGTAAAAGCCACATTTACGAGGAATGATTAGGAAAGTTTGGAATTATGTTTAATTTTACTGGTATGAATTCTCCTTATAAGTAAAATTATACAAGAACTTTTAGGATAGTAATACATTATCATTGTGGAAAATAGAAAATACTGACCAACTAAACAAAGTAAATGCTTTCCTCCCTACTGTTCAGGGCCGGCCACTATTGATTGTTTGAGTTCTTTAGGTATATAGTGTATTTGTCTATTGTGCTGGAGATAAGGTTTCATAATCTATTTTTACTTACTTGGCAATGAATTGTGAACATATTTACATATCTTTAAATGTCACTTACAATTAAGTTTTAAAGGCAACATGATATGCAACCTATAGTTATACCAGCTGTTTATTATTGAAAGCAGTTTTTTAAAACTAGATGCCTGTTGTTATTTCTTAATATTTTAATTTTTTTGCTTTGAAAAAATGCTGTAAAGAAATTGTCCTTTAGCTACTTTTTTGTTCATATTATCTATTTTTGTAAATACTCCCCGAGTGTTATTGTTTGATAAAAAAAAGACAAAGTTTTAAAGCTTTCGATGTTTCACCAGCTCCTGGAAAGATTGTGCTCCCAATGACACTCTAGGAGAGTGCCAGTTTTTCCATATCCTTGTCATTATAGTGTGGCTTTTAAAAAAATTTTTGATCTTTAAATTTGGTAAATGAAAAGTTAGTATCTTGATCCTTTTATTTTGAAATTATTTGATTACTAGTGAGGTAGGATATTTCTCCTATTTGTAATTTATGTCTATATAATTTGCTTATATATATTTTTTTCCATTTTTAATTAGTTAATCTTTCACTGCTTTAAAAGAAATATTTATGTGGCAATGATAATTCATTGTCAATATATAAGTTATATATTTTCTTCAAATTTGTGATTTAAATTTTTTTGAATGTTTATATATTTTTATATAGCTAAGTGTGTTTACCAATATTGGTTGTTAGACTAATGATATCCTCCCCACACTGAGGTTACATAGGTTTTCCTGTAATTTCTCCTATTGATTTTTATCATTTTATTTTTTGTGTATTTAAAGGTTTGATTGTTTTATATATTATCAGACATATATATGTATCTTATTTTTTTGGTCACTTAGAAAGAAAGTCGCGCCATATCCCTCCTGACTTCTCCAGCTGCTGGTATAAAAACAGTGGATCCCCTGCCTTTGAGGGAAGATTCTGAAACCAATATCCCCAAATTTGCTGAGGTAACTCTTCCAGTTTCAAAAATTCCAGAATATCCAACAAACACACCTGGGCAGTCTCCTTCTCCACCCTGGGCTCCATCCTACTGGCATCCCTCTCGTCGAATTCAGGGCTCTTTGAGAGATCCAGAATTTCAGCACAATGGTAACTACTTTGGTTTTAACTTTTTGTCTTTTTAAATGAAAGTTACACTGATGGGTACAAAGGCTTAAGTAAATACTGTATGTTAATCAATTATGTTACCTAGTATTTTAGTTAATGTAACAGATTGCTTTAAGTAGGAAAAGTCTCTTCTCTGAAACAATCAGCTGGGCTATAACCCCAGTTCACTTTTGTGTGAGGGTGAGCTTTTCTTTTCTTTTTTTTCTTTTCATTTCTTTCTTTTCAATACTATTTATTCATTTGAGAGACAGCATGAGCAGGGGAGGGGCAGAGATAGAGGAAGAAGCATGCTTCCCGCTGAGCAAGGAGCCAGATGTGGGACGTTATTCCAGGGCCCTAGGATCATGACCTGAGCCAAAGGCACACACTGCATGGACTGAGCCCCCCCACCCCAGGGGCCCTCAGGTGTGAGGCTTCTTTCAAGTGTTTTCTATACACATATAGGCAACCCACTAGATGCCAGCAGCGCCCTTCTCAGGTGTGATATCTAAAAATGTCTTCAGATACTGCTAAACGCTGCCTAGATGGGGAATTCAAGGTTGTAAGTTATTTTCGTTTGGTTTTATTAGGCATTGTCTGCTCTTTCTAGCTTCTACTTTTACTGTTGCGAAGTCTTGTGTTCTCATTTTTTATCATTGTGTGTGGCTTCTTTTTCCCTGGCATCTTTGGGGACCTTCTCTTCACACTCAGTCTTCTGAACTTTTACCGCAGGTCTCTGTTTTGCTAGTACTCAGTGGACTTTTTCAGCTGGGGAACTTGGTTCCTCACTTTCTCAAATTATTTAGTCAGTAATTCCTTCCACTCCATTGTTTGTTTCCTGCTCTTCTGGCACTCCTTGTTATTCTGATGTTGGACATGATCTTATTTTCTTACCTTACCTTTCCTATTTTCCATCTCTGTCTTTTTATTTTAATTTGAAAGGGTTACTCATTTTTGTATTCTACCCCTTCTTCTGAGTTTTAAAGATTTTTCAGTATTTTTAATTTTTAAGAATTTTTTTAACCCTGTATGCTCCCTTTATATAGCATCCTGTTCTTATTTTATAGACATCTTATTTTATCCCTTTGAAAAGATAAATGATACATAGAATTCCCCTGTTTTGAATATGGTACCTTTGCCCTTAGTTGAACCTGTGTCCTTCAGTCAGAGTCACTCTGATAAAGCTTTGGAGAGGAAAACTCCATTCCTCTTTTGGGAGGAAGACAGCCAACTGTGCAAATTTAAAGAAGGCTTTGGCAGACTGTTCTATACACCAGTTTCCTGGTTCAATCTTACCTTCACTCCAACTTTCAAGGGTGCTTAGTACTCATACGCCTCAGCCAAGAGTGGAGAACAAATTGGTTGCCTCTTCGTTTCCTTCCTCTGCTGGCTTAGGATCCAGCTTAGGTACGACAATAACACACTCTCAGTTTTTCTCTTTGCTTTCCATTTTCCAAAATTTTGTTGCTGTTTCATTGTCTTTTATTTTCTCTGTCCTATGGGTTTATGTCATTCTTGTAAATGTGTGTAGTCCATCTACCATCTTTAAACAGAAGCCTACAGCATTTCTTGAGGCCCCTGGGTGACACAGTCAGTTAAACATTCCACTCTTGCCCTCAGCTCAGGTTGTGATCTCAGGGTCATGGGACTGAGTCCCACATCAGGCTCTGTCCAAAGCACGGAGTCTGCTGAAGACTCTCTCTCCCTCTTCCTCTCCACCCCCAATAAGTAAATAAATCTGTAAAAATAGAAGCCTACTGCATTTCTTTAAAGTTAGAATAGGGACACCTCAGTGGCTCAGTGGGTTGAGTGGCTGCCTTCGGCTCAGGTCATGATCCCAGGGTCCTGGGATTGAGTTCCACATTGGGCTCCTTCCTCAGCAGGGAGCCTGCATCTCCCTCTGCCTGTCCCCACACCACCCTGGCTTGTGCTCTCTCTCTGACAAATAAATAAATAAAATCTTTTTAAAAAGCA
This sequence comes from Mustela putorius furo, assembly GCF_011764305.1. NCBI lineage: Eukaryota > Metazoa > Chordata > Mammalia > Carnivora > Mustelidae > Mustela > Mustela putorius. The sequence continues at coordinate 42,867,575 of NW_025422368.1, read as the reverse complement.
CAGAATAGATCAATATTGTCACTGTAAAGAATTCTAGAAATTTTCTCTTGTTTGTTTACATATTTGTTAAGCACATTGTAAATTAGTGAGTGGCTGTTAATAATAATTTCTATAAAAAACATAAAATCAATAAAATTTTTGATAGTTTACTTTCACTAAGGTTTTTCTGTAAATATACTATACTGTTAGGTGGCTTTGAAGGCTAATTTTTTTGCCCTTTCTTTTTTTAAGTGGGAAAAGCAAAGATGAACAATTTCCAGTTGCCTCAGCATGAAGTCTTTAATGATGAAGGTATTTCAGTAGTGAAATAACATATGATCAAAGTATGAGGTTTTATTATATGGTATTTTATAATAGTATTATGATCTCAACATTGGATTAGTACTTTATAGTTTACAGAGCACTTCTACAGATATTATTTTATTAGACCTGTGAAACCCTGTGATGGGGTTAAATTATCCCCATTTACAAATGAGTAAACTGGGACCTAAAATCAACTTGAAGAATTTTTTTTAGGGCAAACAGAAAAGAGAGATTATGCCTAGCATCACATGTGAGGTTAATACTCTTTCTGTTTCCATCCTGGCTTGCTGGGGGTTCAGGAATTTGGTCTAGCAAAACTGTTATTTTTTTTCAAATGTTCATATATTGTCAATTTTCATTTCTCAAAAAAATATGATTAGGGAAAATGGACTTTTTTCTTGTGTAGCAGTCATACTGACAAATTCATTTGCTTCTAATAGTGACAGGAAGAATTTTGAATTCCTGGTGTGAACAATCAAAATTACTATTTTAATTCATCCTAAAATGTATGAAATTACTGAGTTTATAAATTTTGGATGTAAAAGTAAATTTGAATTAATACTTTATGTATTATAAGTTCATATACATTGAAGATTTTCTGTCCTCTTATAAATTTGGGACTTTTTTCAGAATTCAGTGAACTAGAAATCGTTATTGGGTTTTGAAATGCAAATACCTGGATACTTCGAATCTAGCTGTGTTTTCTTCTTAATGGAAGAACAGTGTTTACAAATAACCTTATAACAGATTTGCTTACTGAGAATGAGGAATTTCTGTAATGATGAAGGATAGCATGTTAAAGTCAAACATTATTTTTACATTAAGTGAAATTATTTTGGAAATGTGATGTTAGCACTATGTTAAGGTATAGCATTTTGCTTTTAAAATGCTTATAAAAGCTTTTTGCTTAGAACATCTGTGCTTTTTAAAGTAGGACAAGACAGTATGATGATGAATTTTTTCCAAGTAATACTGAAATCATAGGCCATGTGTTTCAGGTAATGACGTTGTGGGATTTCAGGCAGGAAACAGAATGCTCATTTAACATTAAAATATTTGATTTCTAAATATGGTAAACTTGGGATATTACAGTGAACTATCCTGAAAATGTTAATATCTTATATTTTAATAATTTTTTCTGACAGATTCAGTATTGACATTATAGAGTTTGATGCCTTTAATTTTCTGTTAATGTTATAAAATATATTTATTAGAGGTATTTTCTACAATGATTATAATTTTTTCATTGCAGATGAGGACAGATTATCTGAGATCTCTGCTCGGTCTGCAGCTTCTAGTCTCCGGGCTTTTCAGACTCTGGCACGAGCTCAGAAAAGGAAAGAGAATTTCTGGGGCAAAACATAATTAAATGTGTATCTAGCTCAGTTGCTTAACAATCTAGGAAATCATTGACATAATCTTTTTTTTATTGCTTTACTATGTTGAGACTTTTCAAGTGTTTGGATATTTTCCCATTTCCTACTTAAAAAGAATTGGTTGACTTTTCAATAGCCAATTCAGTTTACTTGGAAAATTTTAACACAGGCTCATACAAATTCAACTTAATTCTTTTGACACCTATCCCAAGGTACAAAGACGTAGATTTCTTCACGTGCTATAAGTTTTGTATCAAGGATAACTACTGGTAGAACTGTGAATTTTGCCTATCTACAGAATATTCTAAAAAATGAACAAAGTGAAATAAAAATTAAGATCCAACTATGAAGTATGTATTCCTTGAAGATTGGTTATGTTTATCTTTATGATTTGTAGATGTCATATGATGAATTTGTTGTTCCTATATCTTTTGCTGTAGTATTTCTTTTAATTTAATACTTCTATATGTGGTTGCAGTGTTAAGACTATTGTTCTTTAAATTGAAAATACGAGCTGTATATATTTTTCTTACTTATGTAACAAAATTTACTGAGAGAATATGTATATTTTTGATCTTTCCGTGTATTCTATTTGTTAAGGACTTTGGCTTACATTTGAATAATGTCTCAATTTTGAAAAATTATTTGTATAATGGAGAGTTAAAACTTTGTAGACATTTTGAAATAAAAATTGATCAAGTATTTCAATTCTGTTTTTTGAAGTGTTTCAAGTTATTAGCTTCAAGTTACTACATGGAATAAATAATTATCTTTTAGAAATATTTTACTCCTAACAGGTTAACTAAATAAATGTTCTGCTTCTTGTGCAGCTGTCCAGATGCAACAAAACTTGAATCCACAATAATTTTGTATGACTATAGAAAAAATACAGCATTTCCAAGGCAGACTTATTTTCAAAAATTTAACACATACTTTTTGACTATTCTTTATTCATAGGACATGTTATCTTACTCTTTATTTCATTTTGCAAGTCATAAATCTAATTTCCTGAAAAAATGAATTTCATAAATATTACATGCGATGTTTACTAGAAGGCACAGAAGGTACTGATATTAAAATATATAAAATATTCATGCCTGTTGGTTAGAAAACAAATGAAAAGTCATTTGGAAGTGCTTAATTTGGTCAAAAGTGCTTTTGCAAATCATTGATTCACAGTAAGTTTGTTAAAGATATTATATTATGAGGTTATAAGTAATGACATACAAATATTTGCTTACATTTCATGGACTTAAAAATAGGATGGATTATTTACCTTTGTTGTAGTTGTTGACACCCCAAAAATAGTTATCCTGACATCTGGAATTTTGCCAAAGGAACAAATAATCTAAAATGGAAACTGATCCTAGAATCATTTACATTTGGTTTTGGAATATATTTTTTGTACTTTTAGGTGAGGTGATATTAGTCATGTTAGCGTGCTCAGGGCCCAGTTTTTGTCAAACTGCCATCATCACTCACTTTCCCAAGATGAGTCAGCTGTGCAAAGCCTATTCCAGGCAAAGGAACAGTGTCTGTCATCGGACAAGTTAGGGTTGTGTTCCGCCAGCCTGCCCCTGTTGCTTACTTAACTTGTGGATTAAAAGCAGGCTGGGAGTATCTTGCTAATGTTGAACTTGCACTCTGATTCGACCATTTGGGTCTTTCTCCGGGGGTGAGTAGAGGTATAGAAAGATCAGCTGCTTTTCTTCCTCTCAGGTTGAGAGGCAAGCTTCCTATAACACTACTTCGTACTTTATTCCCCACTCCCACCTCCTGGAGGACAGCAGCCTCCTTCAAGCAGAGGGCAGCTCTCCCATAGCACTACTGCTATATGGCAAGTGAGAGGGACAGTAGTCATCCCCAAGACCGTCTTTACTTCTCTTCCCTGAAATGAGCCATCTACTAGCCCCATCCATGGCTTCATTTTGCTCCGGTCCCAGTGTGTCCTTGGAAATTGAGTGAAAACTGAGAGCTTGCCTTTGGCTGTTAAACCCTCAGTTGTTTGAAATTGGCCATGGTGGGAGGATTTATACCATAGAAATCGGCTTCCTCCCCACTTATCCACCAGAGGCGGTTTCAAGCCCAGCAATGTGACCACTACACCAGTCTCTGATTTTCTTTTTATATCATTTGCGGTAGAAAACGATCCACTTAAGAAAGGAGAGGAGGCAGCCCAAGAGAAGCTGCTCTAAACCATTCGCATCTTCCCTAGTTTATAAAGACAAATAGCACATGATTTCACTCATATGTGGAATTCAAGAAACAAATGAACAAACAGGGAAAAAAGATAACAAAAAACCCAGACTCTTAAATACAGAGAACAAACGGGTGGTTGCCTGAGGGGAGGTGGTGGGGTGGGGGGGCAGGGGGGCGGATCTGGTGAAAGGTGAAAGAGATAAAGGGAATTAAGAGCACACTTATCGGGATGAGCACTGAGAAATGTACAGAATTGTTAAGCCATTATATTGTACACCTGAAGCTAATATGACACTGTATGTTGACTACACTTGAATAAAAAAAATACATTGGTTTAGTTTCCTTTCTTGGCTGAAGTTCACCTAAAGAATAAAAATAAGCTACAAATAGCAGATAATAGATTGCAGAGGGAGACTCTCCATGATCCACCCATGGTACTGCCCAGAAATGGGGTCTGCTGGTCTGTGTGTATAATCTTCCAAATGGTTCTGATATTCAGGTAGTTGAGGAGCTACTGGCTTTGGGGCTATAGTAACCTATGGCCAAATTTCAACTCTACCTCGAGCAAGCTGGTTAAACTTCTTTGACTCTGTGTTCCTCATCTGCAAGATTTAAGATTCCATGGCTTAAGGTCTCTAAAGGTGTTTCATATACCCTATTCAGTTACTCAAAATGTTCTATTGTGTTAAAGGCAAATTTTCATTAAAATAATGGGGGGGTGTGTGGAGATCATGTTTTAGAGAGGCTAAGTTTAAATCTAGAAAGCAGGAGGCAGTGTATCTTAAAATTGTGGCAAATGACCTTGGGTCATTTGGGTAGCTCAGTTGGGTAAGTGTTTGCTTTCGGCTCAGGTCATGATCCCAGGGTCCTTCAGGTCATGATCCCAAAGCCCGGCATTGGCTCCCTGCTCTGCAAGGAGCCTGCTTCTCCCTCTCCCTCTGCTGCTTCCCCTGCTTGTGCTCGTTCTCTCTCTCTCTCTCTCTCTCTGTCAAATGAATAATATATATTTTTTTTAAATTGTGGCATCTGGCATCAAAGCCCTATCTGTGATGACCTACATTGAGCTCACACGGAGACAGTATGGGGCAGGGGTGGTGAAATGATTTGTCTGTTTCCGTTATGTGGTAAAGCAAAAAAGACTGACTATAGTCTTGTGACTCAGCAACTCTAGAAGGTGGAATCAATTACCTGAGATAGGCAAACTGTATTAATGTAACCATGAATTGGAGATGTTATCAGGAACAAGTCAGGCAATGCGGAGGTAAAGGACCCACCATAATTACTGATGAGAGGAAAGATAGGTGAGGTTGCTCTCTAAATGAATATACCCAACAATACCAAAGATTTCCTTTGTTTGCTACAAGTTATTTTTTATTTTAGAGATTGATGATATAAAACTCAAAAGTTTTGTATTTCAAGAAGAACATATAAATTAACCTAAATGGCACACATTCTTGGAAAATGTAGTTTTACACTTACAAATTCAATTACAGTCAGAGTTTGGGCAGGTCATTCAGGAAGACTTTGCCCACAATGAGTACCTTAGCATTTGATGTTTCTGTTAAAAAATTAGGTCAAAACAGTTAAGGTTCTGGACAAATCAAAGAAGATTGGAAGTAGGTTTGCATGACAACACTAACTCTTTGGTTCCATAAAGAACCATTAATGTTATTAGACATGACTTGTAATTTTGTGAAGATGAAACAGATAAAGAAGATGTGGTTCATAAATATAACGGAATATTCCTCAGCTATCAGAAAGGATGACTACCAGTTACATCGACATGGATGGAAATGGAGGGGATTATGCTAAATGAAATAAGTTAATAAGAGAAACAATTATCATGTGGTTTCACTCATATGTGGAACATAAGGAATAGTGCAGAGGAGAAGAGGGGAAGGGAGAGAAAATGGAATGGGAAGAAATCAGAGAGGGAGACAAACCATGTGATCATGACTCGACTCAGGGAAACAAACTGAGGGTTGAGGAAAGGGAGGTGGATGGGGTAACTGGGTGACAGAAATCAAAGAAGACACATGTGATGAACACTGAGTGTTATAGTCAACTAATAAATCATTGAACATTATATCAAAGACTGACGACATACTATATCATGGATAATTAAATTTAAATAAAAAATTTTTAAAAAGAAACCCAAAATGCATTGCAAATTAGCCTAACCTGGTACTACCAGCACCCTAGCCTGATCATTTAAATTAATTACTACATGAAGTATAGCTGCTAAGACTTTATTTTTTTTTTTTTACTTTAAACATTTTATTTGAACTTAAGATGCATGCTTACACACACATCCATTCACTAATATTTATGTGTGATTCTCTTTAGTGTATGATTCTGGTTATTTTATTATATTTTTGAATTTTATTTTTTTTAAAGTTCCAAAATTCATTGTTTATGCACCACACTCACTGCTCCATGCAATATGTGCCCTCCATAATACACACCACTAGGCTCACCCCCAGACTTCCTGCAAAACCCTTAATTTGTTTCTCAGAGTCCACAGTCTCTCATGATTTGTCTCCCCCTCTGCTGCTGAGACTTTAAAAATATCATGGATCAATGATCTAAAAAGTCGTCACTTTCTTTCATCATTTAGAATCAAAATGTGGGGACCAAGAAAAGACATTTCATTCAGGTTTGTTTTTATAATTTGAAGAAATACAAAACCACGAAGTACTAGAGACTAATATTCAACATGTACAATTCTTTATTCACTACTTAAATAACATAATAAAAATAAAATGTAGAAGCTGACTACTTTTGATTGGAGAAGCTTCTAGAAAAATATCAACCCTCCCTAGTTTACAAATTTAATGAATATATTCACTCATTCATTCATTCAAATGCATGCAAAAATTACACATATTATATCACACACATTAATCTCAGTGTATCTTCAGGCAATAATCATTTAAACATGTTAGAACTGCACTTTACAAAATCATCTACTAGACATTTGGCTATTTGGCTTTTGTTAATTCCATATAAGGAGAAAGATAATTTTCCACTCATGCTATATGGATTTTTAAATTTTCAAATTTATGGACACTTTCTTTTTTTGTAAGGGCAGCATAGCCACCCAACAAGTCTTCATTTTTCCTGTGACAGACTGCCTGTGTTAACTCCCTTTCCTAGTTGTTAATAGCAAAAATATCCATCTAAGTTACAGTCAGATATGGTATGTGTGGTGTGTGTGTGTGCAAGGGTATGTTTCTGCATGCATGTTAATAACACCAACACATTGTTACGTGTCATTTCCTGCCGGTTTTTTGTTGTTCACACAGAGTAAAATAAAAATATAACAAACCTTGTATGGCTTTCCCTCTGCCAAACCAATGTGCTTTAAAGAACATTTGACCTGTCTGTGTCTTCTGATTTTCCATGGTCCAAGGCATTGCTTCTAGAGAATGCATCTTTTCCTTGGCCCTCTGCAAGGCATCTCCTATCCAGACATGGCAATGATACAAAGCCCAATGTGTTAATGTATGTTAACATATTTTTCTCTGGGGGAATGAATCGATCTCCATAAGTGTTCCTGTGATAGATTTTCTTTAACAATCTTAAGACAACAAAGAAACTGGCAGTACCTGTGTGGCTCAGTCCTTTAAGGGTCCGCCTTTGCCTCAGCTCATGATGCCATGATCCCCTGCTCAGTGCAGAGCCTGCTTCTCCCTCTCCCCCCTGATTTCTCTCTCCTGATTTCTCTCTTTCTCTCTCTCTTTCAAATAATAAATAAAATCTTAAAAAAAAAAACAAAGAAGCTAAAAAAAAGAAACACCTATCAGTGTTCATTTTAAACAGAGCTTTCACTCTTGGATCCGACAAAAGATGCTTGAATCTTGGTTCTACCTCTTGCTAGTTGTGTGATACTGGGTCAGTTACCTAATTTCTCTGAGTTCTAGTTGATAGTATGCTAAATATGGATCATAAACAGGGGTAATAATAATAATAGGGATAATAATATGTGGTCTCTAATGGTTCTTATGGAAATTAAATAATTTCATGCATGAAGAGCAACTTAATGCAGGTGCCTAGTTAAGAGTTCAAGAATTATAACTGTGATAGTCATTTTCCATCATATTGCCTAAAATTGCTCTATTTTAAAGGAGATGAGAGACAATGGGAAGGATAAATATAATTTGAACTTAGTATCTGGAGAAATTGTAGTTAGCTCGTGAGACAGAAGTTGGGACAGCTAGGCAGGCAAACCCTGACAGGTGTGCCACCCCGCACAGGCGACTTTCTGTCTGGACCTCGCGCCTGCTCTCTCCTGACAGCATTTTACCACCCACCTGAACGGGACTTAGAAGTTAGAAAAAAGAGAGGATGTTTTTCATATTGAAAACTATAACCACAGCAGTGCCCCTACCCTGGAGATTAAACACAGAGGCACATCCAGTAAAGGGGCTGTATTATACACCAGCTACCACACTGAGTACCTGGAGCTTAGTACAGCTGGGAGAACTCTGTGAGCTTGTAGCTCAGCACCGAGGGTGGCAGGAACACCCATCAGTCCCTGTGGGAAGGATGCTGAGATGCAGAGGGAAGTGAGGAACATCAGTGGCATTGACACCAGGCAGGTCATGGAAGCAACGGTAAAGCCCTCAGGCCAGGGAGAGCAGGTGCTTCCACTGGAAATCAGTATTTTCATCTTGTAAAAATGTGCAAATTGTTTTCTAGGGAATTGTATTAGTTGGCTGGGGCCGCAGTAAAATGGCACCACAGACCCGGTGGCTTCAAGAACAAAACTGATTTCCTCACACACCTGGAGGCTGGAAGTCTCAGATGAAGGTATTGGCATAGCTGATTACTTCTGAGGCATCTCTCCTTGGCTTGTAGGGACTTTCTTCCTGAGTCTTCACGTGTGTGATCTTCCCCCTGGGTCCCGATCTCCAACCCTACTGAGTTAGGGCCCACCCAGATGATTTCATCCTACCTTACTTACCTCTTTAAAGACCCTATCTCCAAAAATGGTGATGTTCTGAGGTCCTGAGAGGTCAAAACTTTAACATATGAATTTGGGGGTGAGAGGCAGACACAATTCAGCCTATAATAGACATATATCAAAAATATGAAATTGTGGGGTTACAGAGTCCATGTATTTTAAGTGTTAATAAATTGGCAAGATTGGCATCCTAAAAATGTTCATTTTCCTTATAGAGGAAAATAAATGAGGTTGTGTTTCTTGCACACCCGAGTTTGTATCCTGGGCAACCGCTGAAACCCATGGCACGTCTTCATGACTGAAGAATAATCCTTGGCCTGGCAGAGCTGGTAGGGGTTTGGGAGGTGAGGGGGAGTGAATTATTTATAATGGAGTAAGCTATTATTTCTACACAGTAAACAGAGATTGTTCTTACCCCCATTCCCCAATCTGTTTTTTTCTGCTCAACTGTTACTCTCTCCTAGTTTGGCACTAAGAACGCAAGTTGTTATTACCTGTAAAAGGTTGTCACTGAACAGTGAAATACAAAGTCAAGCTTTAGGGTTTCGTTTTTGAAGGAAAAACATCGGATGACTTTGTAGTCAGGCAAAGCCAGTGCTTCCAGCCTCCAAGAGACCCAGAGTGGCCAGACTAGGGCTGGAAATAGGAAAGAGACAAAGAGATGTTGGTGGACTGTTGAGGAGAGGTCCTGGACGGAGCCCTGAGCTGATTGAATGAGTGAGGATAGCAGGCATTTCCATTCAGGTGAGGCAATGTGTGCTGAAGCCACTGCACCTGCTTGAGGGAGCCAGTCCTGGCGTCTCTGCCCAATTCTACCTCCAGGGTTCTCACACTGGGAGCTTGAACTGGCCATGGTGAGAATCGTTATGCTGCAGATCTCGGCAACTGAGACAAATCAAGACTTTTCCCCTTGAAGAATTGGTTGGTAGACGTTTACCAGCACAACGCCGGTTTGGGAAATATTGAGGATAAAGGTGACCTCTGCCTCACTCCCTGGATAAAGTCTAGAGAAGTGGCAAACCTTTGGAAATCCATCGCACGTCTAACCTGTATCTGGCAAAAGGTACAAATGACTTTTGCTGTGTTGTCTGTGACTTACCTTAGCAGAAGGGTTGTAAGACAGTATCCCACAATTTTCCATTACCTCAGATGGACATGGAAGGGCACTCAAATTTGTCCTGACTTTTGTTTTTTGTTTTGTTTTGTTTTGTTTTAGAGAGACAGAGAGAGCAAGAGTGAGCGCATTTGGGAGCGGGGGAAGGGCAGGTGGAAAGGGAAAGAGAGAATCTTTTTCTTTTTAAAAAGATTTTATTTTTTTCACAAGATAGAGAGAATGAGAGAGAGAGAACGAGAGAGCAAGCCTGAGGAAGGAGAGGCTCAGAGTTAGAGGGAGAAGAAGACTCCCTGCTGAGCAGGGAGCCTCACGTGGGGCATGATCCCAGGACCCTGAAATCATGACCTGAGTCAAAATCAGACACTCAACCATCTGAGCTATCCACGGTCTCCAAGATAGAGAATCTTAGCAGGATTCCACCCTCAGCATGGAACTCAACTCGTGGCTTGATCTCACAACCTGAGATCATGACCCGAGCTGAAATCAGGATTTAGACATTTAACCAACTAAGACACCCAGGTGCCCTTGTCCTATACTTTTGAGAGGGGCTCAGAAGTCACTGAAATGGAGCGCTATCTGTGGGTGTGATGATCAACAATCAGACAGGAAGATGTCCATCGCAGGGTATAAGAGGTAGACAGGTAACAGTGGAGGACTACTTTCCTTTCTGTCCCCATTGGTGCACAAGAATATGGAGATATTCAAGATATAATGGAGAAGCAAGAGGGATTCTTGACTGCGATTATCTGGATACCTGAATAGGACTTGAAGAAAGTTAAGTCTCATTATGGAGGAAAGTAAAGGCAACTATTTTTTGCACACCTGATCTTGGAGCCTGACCTGTATTCTCACCTCTTGAACCCTTAAGAAAGTTGGAACATCACCTGGGATATGCCTGCACACACTAGCTGAGAACCACTTCTCCAAAGTTTTGCTTTGTAAAAGTTGTAAACTTTTTTTTAAAGATTTATTTATTTGAGAGAGAGAGAGAACGAGAAAGAGAGAGTGAGAGAGCATGAGCAGGGCAGAGGGGCAGAGGGAGAGGGAAAAGCAGACTTCCACTGAGCAGGGAGCGTGATGTGAGGCTTCATCCTGAGCTGAAGTTAGACGCTTAGCTGACTGAGCCACCCAGGAGCCCCTTAAAGTTGTAAATATTTGAATAGTAAGAGCAAAATGGTATTAACCAACTTATGATATATTTTGGAAAAAAAATCTCTGAATGGTACAGTGGTTAAGCATATACACTGTATAGTTAGAATTTCTGGGTTCAGATTTAGCTTTGACATGCTGATATCTCTTAGACAAGTTACTGAATTTTTTTTTAAAGATTTTATTTATTTATTTGACAGAAATCACAAGTAGATGGAGAGGCAGGCAGAGAGAGAGAGAGAGAGGGAAGCAGGCTCCCTGCTGAGCAGAGAGCCCGATGTGGGACTTGATCCAGGACCCCGAGATCATGACCTGAGCTGAAGGCAGCGGCTTAACCCACTGAGCCACCCAGGCGCCCAAAGTTACTGAATTTCTTTAAGCCTGTGTTTGGTTCCTCCATGGATGAAACTAGTGGGTCCGTTCAGGATTCTTACCTCAATACCTGCACACAGCCAATGCTTCCTAAGCTCTAGCTATTGTTAAAAGGCAAATGACAGTGATTGATGCATTTTATGTGACTTGTCCTTTGGCTACATTATTTAATTCATGTTTCTAAACCATTTTATAGCATTGTCTCCCTTCTGCTGGCATGACAACTGAGGCTAAGATGAGTTGAAATCTAAACACAGATCTTCTAACTCCCAAACCAGGTCTAATCCTGTCCACTACCATCAAGCAAGGACAAGGAGCACCCATAGCCTTCTCTCAGTGACAGATCAGTGACAATTTGATAGTCAAATGAACTGCAGGACATTCTGACTTTAAGATCATAAGAAGTTGGAGCATCTGGGTGTCTCAGTCTGTTAAGCATCTGCCTTTGCTTCAGGTCATGATCCTAGGCTCCTGGGATAGAGCCCCATATCAGACTCAGCAGGGAGCCTGCTTCTCCCTCTCCCTGCTCATGCTTGTTCTCTTGTTCTCTCTCTCCCTCTCGAATAAAGAAATTAAAAAAATTTAAAATCATGAGAAGCTACACAAAACCTTTTTGACTTCTGAAATATCAGTCAAAAATGAAAAAATTTTCCTTAGAGAAGAAAAAAAGGTTTATTCTGAACAGGCAAAGAGAACAGGTCAGCCCCTTTAGTCTAAGAAAGGGGTTACAGTGGACCCATGTATTTGTTTTTATTTAAAAAAAATATCTTAATATCCTACTCTACATTGCTACTACTTTGTTTTCACTAATTAACCAGTGCTTGATAAAAAGAATTATACTAGGTGTTTAAGATAGTTATACTTTATCCACGTGAGGAAAGTCCAGCTGGTTGTCCCGTGAAGCCCGAAGCTCTTCATCCAGTGGCAGCTACATAAGTGCCAAAGTGATGACCTGGAAGGAAATACCCTAAGGAACTTGTCCTTAAAAGTACAATCCATAACATCACATGGGAGATTGGGTTGCAGGGGGAAAGTGCCACTTGCTTCCCTGAGTCAGCAAGGTTTAAATCAAAAAAGACTTTAATTAAATGATTAGGTTGAACCCTAAGAAATTGCCATGTGTGCGGGTCCCCAGTCATCAACTATTAACAATTCACATGGTTCAAACTATGGGTTAAATTAAATCTTTAATTCCATGAGGCGCCTGGGTAGCTCAGTCGGTTAAGCAGCCAACTCTTGATTTTGGCTCCAATCATGATCTCAGGGTCATGAGATCGAGTCCCCCATCAGGCTGTGCACTCAGTGTAGGTAGAGTCTGCTTGGAATTCTCTCTCACTTTCTGCAACCCCCACTCCATTCAAGGACTCTCTTGTTCTTTCTCTCTCTTAAATAAATAAATAAAACCTTTAAAAATAAATAAACTAATTTAGTCTTTGATTCTAGGTTAACTTTTTTCTTCCCCTAAACTGGACTGGATGATAGTCCTAGCAATAGGAGGAGGTTTTGTTGTCTTAAGCATTTATACTCATTGAACGCTTATGATGCCCCTCTTCTATTTTTAGTGTTTTACATATATTAATTCATTTTGTACCACAATAACCATGTGGAATAAGAATTATTATTATTTCCATTTGAAAGATTTATCAAGTTGTGTATGGCAGCTGTAAGCATTGTGTTAAATGTTCTTCATGAATAATCTCACTCCCTAAATGTGATTGCCAAATAAGCACCAGCCCCTTAGAGCTTGCAATGTCTCAGAAGGTAACAGATAAACGCCCTTGCACTGATGTGTCAGTGAAACAATTTCTCTGGGTAGTGGCTCAGTATTACTGGATCTCCTCATAGACATACATATTTCTGTTACCAGGCAAGGTAAACAACAGCTAAAGCTAAGTTGCTCATATCTGTCAGAATGGCTCTTACTAAAAGATAAGAAATGACATGTGTGGGTGAGGATGTGGAGAAAAGGGAACCCTCGCACACTGTTTCTGGGAATGTAAACTGGTGCAACCACTACGGAAAGCAGTACGGCGTTTCCTCAGAAAAATTAAAATAGAATTGCCATATAACCCAGCAATCCCACCTCTGGGCATAAAATCCAGGATGAAAACATTCTCTCAAAGAGGTTCTGTGACCCCATGTTTATTACAGCTTTATTGACAAAAGCCCAAACATGGAAACAATCTAACTGTCCATCAACAGATGAACGGATAAAGAAAATATAGTACATGTATTTTATAGTGGAATACTATTTAGCCATAAAAATAATGAAATCCAGTTACTTGCAATGACATGGATGGACCCTGAGGGCATTATGCAAAGTTAAGTAAGTCAGATGGAGAAGGAGAAATACCCAAACTGATCTCAGTTTTGTATGGAATCTAAAAAGGCCAAACTCATAAGAAGAAGAATGGTGGCCAGGGGCTGGGGGTGGGGGAGATGGGGACATGTTGGTCAAAGGGTTCAAACTTCCAGCTGCAAGATGAATGAGTTCTGGGGGAATTTAACATAAAGCATGAGGAGTACAGTTGTCAATACTATATTATATATTAGAAAGTTGTTAAGAGAGTAGATCTTAACTGTTAATCACTATAAGAAAAAGATAATTATGTGAGGGGGTGGAGGTGTTGACTAACCTCACTGTCCAACTACGTCATCATATACACAGGTATCAAGCTGTCACATTGTACACCTTAAACTTACATATGTTACATGTCAGTAACATCTCAAGAAAGCTCAGGAAAAAAACCAAACTGCTATTTGCACTCTGTATGTGAAAGGTTTTCTGAAGACAAATGATTTAACTGCTTTTAAAGGATTTGCTGCCTTTGATCCAAGATCCAACCACAGTTGAGATTTTCCCCCCCATGTGGTTAAGTAGCTGAAGTGGGTTGTTTCCTGCTGTAAGAGGGTAGCCCTCTACGCCCAGAACATAAAGAGTGGGTTCATTTGGAACACTTGCCACACTCATGCCCATAGCTTTACACACTTGGTTCCTGTAGGAACTGTACAAATGAGGGCCTTACTCTCTTTAATTTAAATGAGTTGAAATGAAAAATAAAATGACAGAGAGATCATGAAAGTATCTGGTATCCCTCCTTCCAAACTTCAATGACTCTGCATGATATTTTGCCTAATGAGATACAGAATAACAGGCCCCCTTTAACACAGGCCAAATAATAAGACTAATGGTTACCATTTACTAAGCCCTTACTGTATGTCAGGCACAGAGCTAAGTGCCCATATGTGGATAATCTTTCCCGTTATCACCTGCATTTTGTAGATAAGAAAGCAGGTTTACAGAAATGAACTTGGCCAAGTTCACATCCTGTATAAATGGCATACTTGGGGCTCAATCCAAATCAACTGATTTTGGAGCTCTTAGTTTTTAGCCCCCTGGTACATTGATTTTCAGAAAATGCAACCAGTAAGCTCTGGACTGAATCTATAAGCTGCATCCTTTAACTGTGGAGTCCTGGTTTGTTCAGCTTTCCTGTCTGCACAAGACAGCCTCCAGTCCCTCTTTTGGGTGAGTGACTTTCGTAGTTGTTTTGTCCTCCTCAGGTGACATAATTGGCTATAATGGTTCCCAGAACCCAGGGAAACACTTTGCTTATTGTTATGGTTTATTGTAAAGAAGAGAAATGAACATTCCAATAAAGGGGGATGTAGGGCACGATCTGGAAGAGTCCAGAGTCCAGAAGCTTCTGTCCCCATGGAGTTTGGGATAGGTAACCCTCCCAGTGCACAGACACATTCATCAACCCAGAAGTTCTCCATACCCTTTGTTTAGAGTTTTATGGAGGCTCTATTATGTAAGCTGATTAAGTTTTAGGCTGCTGGTGGTTTTCACAATCTCTAGCCCCTTTCTCCCCCGTGAAGGTCTGGGGGAGGGGGTTGAACATTTCAATAATCTAATCCTCCCTTGATCTGGCTTACGTGTAAGCAGCACCCATCCTGAAGCTACCAGACCCACCAGGAGTCTACTCCTTAGCATTCAAAGAGGCACTTCAGTCTGGAGATTCTAAGGGGCTTAGAAGCTCTTGTGTCAAGAATCAAGGACAAAAACCAAATATAAAAAAGATGGTCCTATCACCCTTATCACTCAGGAAATCAATCACAAGGGTGTTATGAAGTCTATGCCAGGGATAAAAGACCAAAAATATATATTTTTTAAATTTTTAAATTTCTTATTATGTTATATTAGTCACCATACAGTATGTCATTAGTTTTTGATGTAGTATAATATATTTCTTATTATATCACAATATTACATCTGGTAATGTTTCTATGTTAACATGGGGAAAAGATCTACTTTGTACTCTTTTTTTATTATATGTTTTTATTTTTCACTGAAATATATTTGACATAACATTGTGTAAATTTAAGAGGTAGAATATGGGGGCACCTGGGTGGCTCAGTGGGTTAAAGCCTCTGCCTTCGGCTCAGGTCATGATCTCAGGGTCCTGGGATCAAGCCCCACATCGGGCTCTCTGCTCAGCAGGGAGCCTGCTTCTCCCTCTCTGCCTGCCTCTCTGCCTACTTGTGATCTCTCTCTCTGTCAAATAAATAAATAAAATCTTTAAAAAAAAAAAAAAAGAAGAGGTAGAATATGTTGATTTGATACATCTCTATAATATAATATGGTTGCCATTGTAGCAATAAATAGCATCTTTATCTTGCCATATAATGTCATTTCTTTTTAGTGGTTGAAATAGTTAAGATCTAGTCTCTTAGCAAGTTGATAATTATAATACAGCTTTCTCATTTTTATTCACTATATCGTGAATTAAATCTCTAGGACTTATTTCTACTCACTGCAAGTTTCACTTTTTACTCTTTACATTTACATAATATGGCATTATTTGGTTATGCTCTATTTTATCTAATTAGTCCCCATTAATGGGCATTAAGGGCATTATGATAATATAATGAATATTAAAGTTTTGGAATTTTATAATTACAAACAGCATTACAATGACTAAGCCTGTATAAATGACATCTTTAAAAAAATCCATGTACCGGGGCACCTGTGTGGCTCAGTGGGTTAAAGCCTCTGTGTTGGGCTCCGGTCATGATCTTAGGGTACTGGGATCGAGCCCCGCATTGGGCTCTCTGCTCAGCAGGGAGCCTGCTTCCCTCTCTCTCTCTGCCTACTTGTGATCTTTGTCAAATAAATAAATAAAATCTTTTAAATAAATAAATAAATACAATTTTTTTAAAAAATCCATGCAGTTATATCTACAGGATAAATTCCCAGAAGAGGGACTGGTAGGTTAAAGGGTAAATGCATTTTTGATGGTTATTGTCAAATCGTCTATTATGGGACTCTCCCACCAGAGTCATATAAAATCCTCTTTCCACCACACTGCCAATAGAGTGTGTTATCACATTCCTGGGTTTTTGCCAATCTGATAGGTGAGAAATGGTTTCCTAATGAAGTTCTGATTTATAGTTTTTTTTTTTTTTTATGACTGAAGTTGAGATCTTTTCATATGTTTAAGGGCACTTATGTTTCCTTTCTGTGAAAAATATGGAGTGGAGTGGGGAGATTATGTGCTTGAGATATAAGTGACAAGTACCTTTCCCAGTTTGTCACTTATCTTTTGACATTGCCCTTGGTGTATTGTTATTGTCATCATTGTTATTGCTATCATTTTGCCATTTCGAAGGCTTTTGTTTGTTATAGACTTGAGTGTGTCATTATTCTCTCCCATAACTCCTGGATTTGGAACCAAGTTAGCCTTTCTTACTCTGACGCTACAAAGGGATTCCTCTGTTTTTCTTAAGGTATTTTATAGTTTCTTCTGTTTTCCATGCATGTTTAAATTTTTATTTGGTGATATTCTGATGAGTGTTATGTTAGTAATGAATCTAACTTTGTCTTTTTGAGTGTGACTCCTCAGTTGCCCCAGCACATTTTAATAAAGAGTCCATTTTTACTCAAGATGCTACCATTGTCATATACTAAATCCCTGTAGGCATTTGGTTCTAATTCTGACTTTCTTTTCTTTTCCAGTGGTCCATTTGTCTGTTTGGCTAGTAGTATCACACTGTTTTAATTACTGATGCTTTATAGCACATTTTAATGATTTATAATATTTCTTTTAAGGAAGAGAGGATGTCCTTCTCCTAGTGTTTTAAAGAGGAAAGAAAGTTGCTCCTGCCCATTATATTGTGTGTATAAGTCTCGCCTTTTTACACATCAATATAAACTAGCACCAGCCTGCTAGTGATGAGTGATGCTATTTTACACCTCCTCTTTATGCGGATAGGGGTGGAGGGCATGAGGAGTATGTGGGGTTGGAGTTGATCGGGGAGTTTGTCTCCTGTTCTACTTGGATGTTTGAAACAATTCCTGAAAGGGAACCTCCTTGGAAGAGCACCAAGAAGCCAGCTCAGGGACTGATTTCTACCAAGTGGTATCTAAGTGGAAAGTCTTAGGCTTGATGCCTGTCTCTTGGAGCTTTAAGCTTTCTGCCCACTGACTTTTCAAAAGGTCCTTATTTCTTTACAGCCCAAAAAAGAAAAGAGAGTGCCTCTGTGAATTTTGATGAACAAGCCCCCTAAATCATGTCTTGTCCACCACGTTCTTAAAAAGCAGAATCACCTTTTTGGAGACTTTCCAGCAACATCTTCAGTCAGGATACATGTGCAGCCAGCACTTCCCACTTCCCAGCGATGCTATCCAACGGTGTTTAATTAAGAGAGAGTGTATGTACACATAAAATAAATCTGCGCATTTCCCTAAGGTGTAGGCATTACGAGGATTGCCTTTTTATTTAGCCACCACGATAATAGCTCATTACGAGTCTGCAGCTGTGCTTTACTTTCTGCACGCATCACTTCATGGGCTCCTGGAGCAGCCTCGATGAAGTTAGCTCGGCGTGTGTGGTCATTTACAAGCTGTGCAGACCGCGGGAGCGCGGCCCAGCTGTCTGTGCGTGCGTGTGTGAAGGTGAGCAAGCAAGATGTAGGAGTGGGCAGGAAACCCTCTCTACTTGATACTGCAAACCTCTGAGTCATTCTCTTTCTCAGTAGGTGCCCATGTTATTAATTCCTAGACTATCTGTGGTTTGTTTTTAACATGCCTTGGCCCCCTTGCCATAGTGGGAACGCCTCCCTATGTCTTCACTGCCTTCTCTTTCTCCCACTTTGCATAGTCATTCCAGTTTTTCCCATTCTCCTTCTAGATCCCTCTAGTGTTTGGAGAGAACTCTGGCAGCTGTGACAGGCATCCTCACAAAACTTGATTTCTATTCTGGTCAAAGATCCATCAACCTCCTAATTAGTGGTACGGTTCTGACAGCGACTTTTCTCATAGGCATTAAAAGCGTTTCTTTTATTTTCCCTTAACAAAAGGCATGTATACCCTTAGATAAAATCCAAACACTGCAGAAATACGTATGGTTAAAAGTGAAGATCCCTTGGAATCCCTGCAGAGAAAACCAGTTTACAGTTTAGTACTCCCCATTTCTAAAAAGGGGCTACATTGTTCTTATATTACAAAAATGGAGTTTTACAAAATGGTATCCACACTGTTTTGCAGTTTGCTTTCTTCAACCTCTCCTTATGCTGAAATCCCTGTTGTAGTAATGAAGCCAAATACTTTTTTTTTTCTTCAAGAGAGCACAAGCAGGGGGAGCAGCAGGCAGAGGGAGAAGCAGGCCCCCCGCTGAGCAAGGAGCCTGATGAGGGACTTGATCCCAGGACCCTAAGATCATGATCTTAGCCAAAGGCAGATTCTTAACCAATTGAGCCATCCAGGTACCCAAGGCCAAGTATTTTTGCTTCCTCTCATTTCCATTCTCCTATTTTTGGCTCCTATTTTTGGTATAGCAAATATTCTCCTGTTTTTGGTATTGAAAAAAAAATAAAACTGATATAAGATGAAGGAGTCTTGGGATTTTTAGCCATAATTCTGCTCCCAGCTAGCCTCGGGACTATAGGTAAGTTGTTCAGTCTTTGGGCCTCAGTTTTCCTCTTTGAAAATCGGGGGTAGGGCACATGGTCCTGAAGGTGCCTCCCAGCTCTATCAGACCAGGCCTATTGGGAACAGATTGGTATTGAGCATGTACATGTCAGGTGCTCCTCGATGCTCTCCTAGATGCTGAGGAAGCAGCAATGAACACAAGAGAAGAAAATTCCTTCCCTCGCAGAACATGCGTTTCAACAGTGAATGACTGTTCTCCCCTCTGATGAGCACAACCAAGTTTCCTAAAACAGTTCAGTCTCCCTTCTCTCCATTCCTCCACCACCCCAAATTATTTCCCAACTCATAGCAACCAAATCCTTGCCTTAGTTGCTCCCACAAAAGTGCTCTAACAGACGCCAGCAACTACCTTATATTCACAACATCTAACGGACTCTTACTGAGTCTTCATTTTACTTGAATGCCATGTGGAATGTGACACTATTATTTGTTTTCTCCTTTAACTGATAGTCTTCCACAGCAGTAATTTTTTCAAGAATGACCATTCCTTCTTCTGAATATATGTGCAGGTAATTGTTATTTGCAGATTCAATATCTGTGAATTTCACTGACTCGAACTGTTTTTGTAATCTTGAAAAACAATATGGCTAGGTTGTAAAAGTCTTTGACTTTTTTTTGTAAGTCAGTCAAAAATAGCCAGAAAGCTAAAAAGTCAATTAGTTATAGCAAGAAATTTCCAAGTGGTGAGACTACTTCAACAATCAGCGGAACTCTGGGTGTGGGCCCAGCTCCAGCAGTGAAGTTGAAGAGGACTGGGTCATGGCAATTTGGGCCACACCCTGAGTCAGAAAAGACCTCAGAGGCATGGGGTTCAAACGCCACAGGAGATTCAAGAATCACTCTGCACCGTCCAGGATGTGACGTGACCTGCTTACAACCCTTTGATAGCTTCCCATGTTTCTAGGGCAAAGTCCAAACTCCTTGACATGGTGACGTGGCCTAGAAGGTCTTCCACAGCCTGTCCTCTGCCAGTGTCTTCAATTTGACTTTATTTATTCATTCCTTTACAACCTGTTTTCATCAAATATTTACCGAGTGCTTACTGTATTCCAGGCATTGTTTTGAGAGTTCAAAGTAAATAAAACACAGAAAATTCCCTTAGAGGTTATATTCTAGTAGTATAAGGCAGGCAATAATCCAGGAAATAGGGGCACCTGGGTGGCTCAGTGGGTTAAGCTGCTGCCTTCGGCTCAGGTCATGATCTTGGGGTCCCGGAATCGAGTCCCACATCGGGCTCTCTGCTCAGCAGGGAGCCTGCTTCCTCCTCTCTCTCTCTCTGCCTGCCTCTCTGCCTACTTGTGATCTCTCTCTGTCAAATAAATAAAATCTTTAAAAAAAAAAAAACAGGAAATAAAATGTGTTGTCAGCTGGTAATGAATGCCATGGAGGAAAAGAGCATGGAAGATGGAGTGATTTTAAATATGTTCATATGTCCTTTGATACTCCTCCCTCCAGGAGGTCGAGCCTAATTTCCTTTTCCTTGCGTGTAGACTGGACTTAGTGGCTCATTTCAAATGAATAGAGTCAGTCAGAAGTGATGTTGTGTGACTTTGGAGACGAGGTCGTGAAAGGCTCTGTGACTCCCACCGCTCTCTCTTAGACCTGACACTGCGGGAGATGTTAGAGAACCTACTGTGAGCAGTCGTCTGGAGAACCCCATGTGGTAAGAACACCAGGCTTCCAACAGCAACCATGTGAATGAGCCTACTTAGAAGTCGATCCTCTGGGCCTTACCAAGCCTTCCTAGGAATGCAATGGCGGCCATCTCAACTACATCAGGAGTGACCCAGAGCCAAACACTTAGAAATTTTATCACATAACAAATGTTTGTTGTTTTCAGCTGCGACATTTCAGGGGCAATTGGTTACATCACAATTGGTGACAAATAAAAAAAGAAAATAGTGAATGTATATATTAGTGTTGGCAGTTGCCGAGGTGGCTGGGGGAGGCTTCACTGAGAGGGAGCCTTGTTATAAACACCTGAACGACACAGCTGCCCTGCCAAGTAACGGGCTCATAAAGCCTCTGCAGCTCTTTACTCATCTGCAATATGCCCCAGATGGGGAATGCTGGTAAGGATCATAAAGGAGCTGTGTAAATTACCCAGCAGCCTATGTCCTACATAAGCAATGCCACATTCTGGCGATAGGAGTTTGTTCCTTTACAAGACAGTCCATTGCATTCATTATTGAGAGTTCTATTAGGAGAGAAGTGGTTCGAGGTCTGGACATCCAAGGCAGGGCCTGTGTTTTTGACTGATTCTCTGTTGGCCTAGAAGGCGGTTACTACAAAGGGTTAGGGTTAGGGTTATTATAGTGCATCCTGATTCCTTTAAAACCGTCTCTCAGAGAAGAATTGTGAGCAGGCACTGACAACTCTTTAGCTCCATTTGGGACCCTGAAGGGCAAATCTCTTTCTACTCTTTAATAGAAACAGAAAAAGGAAGATGGCAAGATTTCTAAACACAGAGGGACTTTTAAGAAGAAATCTGTATGTACATGCACATGTTTCTCACTCTGACCTGAATCTCTGTGATACTTCATGTCAATACTTTTTGTTACTGCAGTGCTCCCTAGCTGCTTTTGCTTTGTGTTTTTCTCACTAATTCAATTATAATATGAGGAACGTTCCCTGTGTTTCTTCTCTCCTGCATAACAAGGACTGGTAGAGGGCTGGGCACACAGTAGTCACTCAGCTCCTATGAGAGACTGACTTGTGGGGAGAAATGGCTTTTGGTAAACTCATGAGAAGGTCCTCTGTGGATAGATTAGGACTTCAGGATAAAACTTCTACAAAAATTCCAGAACTTTTCATGTATTTTGATAAACGAATCTCTTGCCAATTTGTGTGAGGTTTTGCCAATTCATGAAATAAATGACCTAGCAACACCGTGACACAGGTAGACATCTAGGAAAGTGGATTATCTCAAAAGATCAAGGTGGAGTTTTGGTTTTATCTGTGGGTGCAAAAAAATGAAAGAAGGAAGCACTTGTGGCTCTTGAGGTAAAGTGATGCTAGCTTCCAGTTCTTTCCCCCAATCCATTTCGTTCCGTAAGTCATTGTCGAGAATACTAAACCACGAGGGTGATACAGGGGAATCCCATTGGCAAACATGATGTGAGAACATGTCCTCAGAGGGGTCTTGGGAGAGGTATTCTGGACATCCCTGGGGAGTTAACTAATGGCTACCTGGTCGTAAATATGCTGTAGATCCCTAAAGTCAACCTGGTGCCAAATAACACATCTATTTTGGGATTCTATGTAAAAATATCAGAACACTGTCTACTTTTTCTCTATTACAGTGAATGCCATTAACCACAAATATTTCCAAAGAGGTCACAGAAATTTTAATGCTAGAAGAAAGTCAGAAGGTCAGGGGTAAGTAAGGCCTAGCCCAACATATGTGAAAGAGGTACAGAAAGTTACAAAAAGACATTTATCTAAATTTTTCCACTTTGATTCTGCCATTTTCCCCAGATTTCTGATTCATCATTCCTTGAAATAAGTTGTCAAAGAATCTTGCAAAAATACCTATCTGCCTTGAGAATGTCTTGTTATTCATCCTTAGGGGTGGTTAGTTGGTCATTATAGTCTCAGTTACCTTGTGCCACCTTGAGTAGTAGCAATATAGGCTAGGGACAATTTTTATAAGTTTGGGGACAGGATGGAACTTCCAGAGTGTAGGATGCTTCCAATGAGGTTGTGCATCTATGGAGAAGACATTGGAGACCCTGGATAGTTTGGAGGTCAACACAAGTATGACCAGAGATGGCAGAAAAAGAGGAGGAGAGTAGAGGTAGTGAAGTTGTGTGTGTTTGCCATTGTGGTTTTTCATCTAGAGTGCTCTTAGGGTGGCCCTGCCACTGATGTGGAGAGAGCAGATCAGTGGGGAACTTGGGTAGCAATGACCATTGGGTTACTCTGGGGGCATACATGCCTGGTTGCAGTAGGAAGAACTGGACAACTCTTGTGAGACACAGAGACCTAATCCTTCCTGATCTGACTTTCCTTGAGTGAGTCTTTGAGGCCCAACATAGCTCAAAGGATGGGCCACAAATTGGCTGCCTTGGTCATGTGAGTGCAGGCTTATCCTTTCGGAAATGAGGTATGCTGTTTGCTGCTCCTTTCCCCTTGGGGCCAGGCGGCACTCTTCTTCTTCCAGGCCATCCTTTCTCAATCTCTGTTCCTAATGTAAGGGGGAGGAGGTTTCCTATAAAAACCTTCATGTTTGGTTTGAACAGTCATTTAATTTACAGGAAGTTGTGTGGAGTAGCAATATTTTCATATTCCTTTTTTTTTTTTTCCATTTTACTCCAGACTATACCCAGGGAGGTACACAAGTGAGCAGAGGAAGCCCTGGAAATTCTTGCCCAAATTAGGGAAAAGGTGAACAGGGTCACAGTGGAAAAGGTTTAACTGATTTTGAGGAATAATGACATTAAGAAAACTTCTATTAAACTCTAGAATATATATGTATATATATAGGAAATAAATAAATCTTAAATGCATAGCTTGATATATTTTCACCAGATAAACAGACCCATACAATCAGTCAGATAAAGAAATGCATTGTTATGATCACCCCAGAAATCCCCTTTAATTCTTATTTCAGTGTCTAACCACCCCTGGAGGTGGTTGCTCTGTTCAACTTTGGTAGATATTGCAAAAACAATTTTCTAAAGTGGCTGTACCTGTAATGAGATATTATGTCAGAATGACTAATATAAAAAAGGAGCAAAATAGCAAGTATGATGAGGATATGGAGAAAAACGAATCCTTGTGTACTAACGGTGGGGATGCAAACTGGTGCAGCCACTGTGGTAAACAGTATGGCATTTCCTCAGAAAGTTAAAAATAGAAATACTATACAATCTAGTAATTGCACCACTAGGTATTTACCCCAAGAAAATGAAAATATTGGGGCACCTGATGGTTCAGTGGGTTAAAGCCTCTCTGCCTTCAGCTCAAGTCATTGTCCTGGGGTTCTGGGATCAAGCCCCACATCAGGCTCTCTGCTCAGCAGGGAGCCTGCTTCCTCCTCTCTCTCTCTGCCTGCCTCTCTGCCTACTTGTGATCTCTCTCTGTCAAATAAATAAATAAAATCTTTAAAAAAGAAAATAAAAATATTAATTCAAAAAGATAGATACACTTCTGTATTTATTGCAGCATTACTTACAATAGCCAAGATATGAAAGCAACCCAAGTGTCCATCCATAGATGAATGGATAAAGAAGATGTGATACATATACACAATGGAATATTATTCAGGCATAAAAAATAATGACATCTTGCCATCTACAGCAACATGCTTGGATCTAGATGGTAAAAGTCTAAGTTAAATAAGTCAGACAGAGAAAGACAAATACCATATAATTTCCCTTATATCTGGAATCTAGAGAACAAAACAAACAAACAAAAACAGAAACAGACCTATAAATACAAAGAACAAACTGATGGTTGTCAGGGGAGAGGAGGTCAGGTGATGGACCACATGGGTGAAGGGGAGTGGGAAGTACAGGTTTCCAGTTATGAATTCAGTGAGTAAATCATGAGAAGAAATGGTACAGCGAAGGGAATGTAGTCAATGGTATTGTAATAGCATTGTATGGTGACAGTTGGTAGCTACGGTTGTGGTGAGTATAGCATAACATATAGACTTGTTGAACTGCTATGTTGTACATCTGCAGCTAATGTAGCATTGTGTGTCAACTATGCTTCAATAAAAAAAAAAATGACCCGGTTGTAGCAATGTATACTTCTAAAGTGGTTTACGTGAGTTTCATTTGCTCTAGTGCTCACCAACAATTGGTATTGTCTATCTTTCTCATGTTAGTCATTTTGGTGGGTGTGTGGCTTTAGTTTTGCCTTTCCTTATGCCTACTGAGGTCTAACCCCTTTCATGTTCTCTTTTGAAAAGCATCTGTTCAAGCATTTGTTTGTTTGTTCCTCTAGGGTCATTCTTATTTATTTGCAAGAACTCTTCATATATTTTGGATTTGAATCTTTTGTTAGATATGTTATGAATATTTTTTTTCTGGAGTTGTTTTTAAGAGCAATTCACACTTATGGTGGTCATACATTAAGTGGCAGTAGATATTCATGAAAAAATATTTATGAAAATAAGAGATGTTTCAAAGAAAAAAAAAAAAGGAAAGATTTAGGACAGTTTGACCATACTGGATGAAGGAGAAGAGATACTTATGCTAAAATCTAAAGTCAAGAGCAATATATATTAATTCATTCAACAGATTTGGTTTCTGCAAGGTAAACAAGTTACAGGATCTCTGTTTCCTAACTCTTGGCTACTTTATAACTATCGCCATTCCTTTCACTTCCGTGTTCCATATTTTGTCCATGAAGAGGCTTGTTCTTGTTAATAACAAATGTTTTCTGAATATTACTGGGTTTCAGGCACTAGCCTAAGCACTTCAGATTTTTAAAGCTGTATGTAGTAGGTACAATTATTATTCTCTTTTACAAAACATTTGGCTAACTTAGCTAAGGTTATCTAGTTACTAAGTAGCAGAGCTAGATTCAGACCTAAGCAATCTGCCTGGAGAGACCATACTCTTCATGGCTGCCTCCCTGCTACACTATGTTGACCTCATGGGACTTCAGTTCTTTAATTCAAATTAAACATCAGTCTTATTACATGTATGGCCCAAAGTCATCATCAGCAATCAACTTGAAGAAACCAGACTTCAGAGGATGGAAAAAGAAAGAGGTAGATAAAGAGTAAAATCAGTGGTCATTGTATCAGAACAACTGACCTCAAATTCTGGCTTTTTTCATGATGACTCTGTGGCTTTGGGTACGTCACAAAGAAATCTTACTCTTCCCGGCTGTAAAGAGGGGGTACAACCACTTGTCTTTTCTACATTAGGGTGGCTCGGGGGTGGCTGCAAATATGAGAAGAGATAAAAGTGGTGAGAGTTATTGTCTCAATAAATATTCATTTGTCCCCTCAACTAAAAGAACAATTATTAAATGCCTACTGGATGCTAGGCACTGTGCTAGGAGCTTAATAAATTGAAAGGTCAAAATATAATGATGGCAAAAATAATCAGGTCACTGTTGCTTATAGTTCATTCAATCAATTGACTAGAATTTATCAAGGGCTTATCATGGTCTAAGGATTATGCCAGATGGAGTCTGTGCTCTTATGGAGTTAATCTTACAGGGAATGAATGAATGAGTAAATGAATGAATAAAGCTTATTGCCCTCTTTTCTCTCATCCAGCACCCAATGGGCACCCTGTGAATATCTCTTTGATTCTGTTTTATTTCCTGGCAAACCTCACACAGACATTTCCTCTTACACTCCTGCCTTTAAGCTGTATATTCTAATAGATGATCCCACTTGTCTATGACTTAATTATTTATTGTAACTCCTCCCTTTGTCAGCCTGTTAAGTATTCCAAGCACCATTTCCATCCAGCTCTTATATTTAATTCCCTCTCTATTCATCCAAGGTCTTATAGATCTTCTAATTTTTTTAAAAAATCAGGTTCATTAACTAATATGAGTGCAGTTTAAATTTCAGTTCTCTAATCAGTATTTAGGGACATTCTAGCTTTTCTCTAAAAAGTGAGCCCACTTCAGATTAACCCTAAGGCTGCTACAACACAATTACTATGTTACCTATTACTGTATTTCTTTGAAGTGTTAAACATGAGTCCAAGAACAGCTATGTGGTAAAATATTCAAACAGTAAAAAAAATAGGTATTTATTAAAAAGAATGAGATAGTATTAGCCTAGTTGATTTAGTTGTATGAGTTTGGAAGTGGTAACAAAATTCTACCTCTTTTAAAACATGCTTCACTTTGAACTTGCCATTGTTCAGAAGGATATTTTTCCAACCAACTTAAATTACTGATACTTCACCTGATGCATAGCTCGCACACAACTTTTGAATTAGGACAGTGACAAAGAGAAAAGGAAAAAAGGCATTTCCTTAGGATGATGTTTATGATATTTTAAAACCAGTTAACTTCAGGATTGGAACTGTGTTTGATCACATGTTTTTTTTAAAAAGTTCAACAGGGTAGTGGAACCATAGGAAATACTGAGCTTACTTGGCCCCCAATTTTCCTCCAGAGACTAAGAGGATCTGGTAAATCTGCACCAAGAAACAGTTTTGAAAAGGAATTTTTGAAAGTTATGCTTTAAAATAGTATTTAACCTATGCGAATGATTGTGAGAAACAGTAATAATTCTAAAATAGGTTAGAGAATTGGGATAAAAGCTATACTGATATTGGTTGATTAATGATGACTGAATATCTGGTGTTATAAGCAAGTGTGAATTATGATTTTTTAAAAACTTATTTACTTGTCAAAATAACAAATGAAATGAGAGCCTGGGATAGTCCCATCGATTTAAAAAAATATATGACAGCAGAGGGCAGACATCAGGGGCCCAATGCCAAATTCTGTTTGTATGTACTAGTGTAGGGAGACATTTGAATAAACATTGCTTTCTTCTATCATTCAAATTGATCTCAGTTCTTGGTTTTACTAGAGAGGAAAATAAACTCATTTATAGTACGACATATTGCTGTGGGTATAGTCTTCACCTTGAAAATGAGATCCAGTACAGATTCACAAGATTTCGTCCTCAGGAAGGAGAGAAAGTTGGCTATGGTTGACAAGTATCTTTGTGGGCAGGGTGTTAGCGGGGGTGGTAGGCATGGAAGAAAGTCAGCCTGGGTGTTGTCAGGGTCAACTTTGAACATAAGAAGAAAATAAAGTATCTCGGGCTTTGTTGGGGGCTACCTCTAACTCTCTGCTCTGCTGAACCTGAAAAAAGAAACACGTGCTCTTCATTTTCCCAGGGGATGACTGTCCCAATAACCCCAACTTGGTACTCTTTCACACCAAGATGAAAGAGATTAATAACAGTTTAAAATCTTACTTTTCCTATAAAGTGATTAGGAACTAAAAATAATGCACAAAGGGCACCAGGGTGGCTCAGATGGTCAAGCGTCTGCCTTCAGCTCAGGTCATGATCGATCCCAGGGTCCTGGGATCAAGTCCCAGATCCAGTTCCTGCTCAGCAGGGAACCTGCTTCGCCTTCTCCATCTGCCTCTCCCTGGCCACTCAATCTTTCTCGCTCTCTCAAATAAATGAATAAAATCTTTAAAAAAAATAATACGTAAGACTCAATGAAGAAAATTTTGAAACACTATTAAAGGATATAAAAGATCTTAAGTAGCAGATAATAAATGCTCTTAGATGGAATGAGTTACTATTATAAAGATATTAATCCTCCTCAAGTTAAGTGATAGCCCAGAGTCTCTTCTGCATTTTTTTTTTACAGGAACTTGAGAAATTTATTATAAAATTTCTGTAAAAAATATATTAAAAGTCCATACATAGCTAAGTCAGCCTTATAAAAGAGCAAAGAGGGCAGACTTCCCTGTCCAGATATAAAGACATTCCTCATTAAAAAAACATTATGAAACTGGCTCAAGAACAAAAATAAAAATAAAATAAACCAATGGAACAAAACAGAGAGTTCAGAGATAGCTATTTGTATATGGAAATTCACATACAATAAAGGGCTCACTGGTGAACTGTGTTAGGAAAACTGGCTCACTATGTGGAGGAAAATAAACTGATTCCCTAATTTCCATGATATACAAAAAGTCATTAAAGACCAATTGTAAAAGGTAAAACCATAAATAGAGGAAAAGTTAGAAGAATACCTCTGTGACCTGGAGGCAGAAAGAGACTTTCTAAATAAAGCCTTGAAAAATACAAACCATGAAACAAAATAATGTCTTAGATGTCATCCAAATTAAGTTTCTGTTAAAAAAAAAAAAAAAAAAACCCAAGCAAAGTTAGTAGAATACAAATTGGGAGGAGAGTTTGTTATGTCTACAAGCAAAAAGAGAAGAATTACATAAAATATACAGAAAACTCTTATAAATCAACAACAATAAAAGACCAAAGCCCGCTGGAACAATGGGCAATTGATAAAAACAATCATTTCATAGAAGGGGAAACTCAAGTGGCTCCAAGTGTATTAAAAAAAAAAATCAAATCGCGACAATAATAAGATAGTATTTTAAACCTCCAAAAGCCGGCAAAAATCTGAGCTAGATAGTGGGTGTGGATGTAAGGAAACAAACCTGTATTCAATGATTTGAGAGAGTAATCACTGCCGTCTTTTGGAGAGCGGTTTGACAGTATCTAGGAAAAAATCAGTCAACTTTAAGACCCAGTGTACCTACTGATTGGGTAATTATTCCAAAAATATCCTCAAAAATATGCCATGACATGACTTGGATGAGGTTGCTTATGGCTGCAGGGTCTGTAGCGTGCTATTCGAGATGGATTAGGTGCCCATAGAAGGCAGAGCAAAAAGGTAAAATATGGAAACACTAAGGAATGGCATGTTAGAGAAAGGATCTACTTATGGTAACATGGACAGATTGCAAGAGCACAGTCCTGAAAGAAAGATTAAGAAAGAGAACCATTCCTATAAAATCAAATGACACTTTATGTTTTACAAGGATTCAGAAATGTATATAAATACATTAGAGCAGTGGCCAATGGCAGGTATAGAGGGGGCGGTGTGTGGTGGAGAAGGAAGGAGGGTAAGGAAAGTGAAGTCTCTCACACACACAGGGGACGAGGGAGACAGAGAGAAGGAATTGGCAGAGAACCATGATCATGTGTCTTGTACTGAAGAGTATGATGAATGTAAAGCTTTTTACCTGAGTTGCCTGACGTTGAATTTCTCCTGGAGAGATGTGTACTTCAAATGTATGCTGGGCACCTGGGTTGTTCAGTCAGTTAAACATCTGCCTTCGGCTCAGGTCATGGTCCCAGAGTCCTGGGATCCAGCCCTGCGCTGAGCCCCACATCAAGCCCCAGTTGGCCCCACAGTTGACTCCCAGCTCAATGGGGAGCCTGCTTTTCTCCCTCTCCCCTCTACTTGTGCTCTCTCTCACAGCTCTCTGCAACTCTCCTAATAACAAATGTTTTTGAGGTTTCTTGTATCACTCTTCAGAAATCCCAGTGCAGATTTTCACTTGAGCGGGTTTGGTAAAAGCTCATGGAAGCCTAAGATCTTGTCTCCACTAACACTATCTGTCTGATGTTGGTCCATCAGGAGTTTATAAGGAATCAGACTGCTGCTGTTAAAGACTGGTTTGCAAAGTTCTGGCATTCTATTTTTGTTTCGCAGCTATTTATTCCCTATTCAGGAATGATAATGATGCTGGCAAGGAGGACCAAACCCTCACTTTAAAAGTACCATGAAGGCAGTCCCAAATCACCTCCATGCATGTTCCCAAAGATACATAGTATGTTATTTAAATTGACAGATCTATATATCTATATATATCTATTCACTTGACATCTTTTTGTTGATTTCTTTTTATATGTCTGGCACTGTTTTAAGTGTTGGAGATAGAAAGATAAAAAAGACTAAGACTCTTGCCTGGAAAACACATAATTTGATGATGTCAAACTTATTTTCCATGGGAACAAAATTATGTGTGCTTGTCAGGTTCCCAGGCAAACCAACAAAAAGCGTATTTAATCCACAGGATAGCTTAACCCTAATGCTAATATAATTATTCAGAGTTTTAGACAAAAATGGCCATATCTGAGGCCCCTGGGTGGCTCAGTGGGTTAAGCCTCTGCCTTCAGCTCAGGTCATGATCTCAGGGTCCTGGGATCGAGCCCCGCTTTGGGCTCTCTGCTCAGCAGGGAGTTTGCTTCCTCCTCTCTCTCTCTCTGCCTGCTTGTGATCTCTCTCTCATTCTGTGTCAAATGAATAAATAAAATCTTTTTTAAAAATGGCCATATCTCATATAATAGAAAATCGGATGAGAAAGCGTTTCCTCACCTTGGGCTCATTAACAACCTCAAGCAAGTGTTTGGAATGGGCCTTGCTTTTATTTACTTTCCTGAATCTTCCCTTTTGCATTTGTCTCCTAAGCCCCCTTCCCAAATGCTCAATGTCATCACGTTGTTCTAATCCTTCACTGTGGCTCCCCACCTGGGTATCTGCCATCTCACCAATGCACAAGATTATATAATCATTTGCTTTCCTTCTTACAGTTCAAGACTCCTGATCTTGACTAGTTTTGAGGAGAAAAATCTGATCAAATAAATTTGCACATTCCCTCCCCTAGCAATAGGTCGGTGCACATGCTCCTTATTGTGGACACCCCTGGGGGAGAGTTTCCAGTCTAGTTTTTAGCTGTTGTTTAGAATTCAATGTATTTTTAATAATTCAAAGTCAATATATAACCACCTTATTGCCAGATTCTCTTCCATAGACATCCATGTACATAATAAAAATTGTTATAAGAATTTTGGGAATATTATTTTGAGACTTAATTTGTGTGCTGTTTAGAATGAGCACAGGTAAGATTTTAAGATGAGCCACTATAGCCACTGTATTCTTAAAATACTCATATGTTAAAAAAAAATAGTGATTAGGTGGTTTAACTTTAGTATTTCCAAATCTAATTTGATTTTCTAAATCTAGATTGATGCTGGCAATAATTCAATAAAAAAAATTGTAAGTAATCTCTACACCCAATGTGGGGTGCAAACTCATCCCCCCAACATCAAGAGAGTCATATGCTCCACTTACTGAGCCAGCCAGGTGCTCCCAATAAAAAAATGTTAAGATCTATTTGCATCCACCATAATTGTTTAGATCACATTAGAAAGTCACAGAATGAGAAGAAACCAGTGCTTAGATTAGTTAACACTGTTCTTTAAAAAATGTGAGTCTTCCTCAGGATTCAGTGTATTTAAAAAAAGAGATAAAACTATTTTTAAAAATAGAGTTACCTCCAAATATCACTACTATGTATTTTAAAGCAGGGTATACAAACACGGGTCCTTTATTTCTGATCACCTTTAATGAGATAAGAATCTATGAAGCTGGTGGGAAAATGAGTCCATGACCAAACTGTTTACTCAGCTACTGCAGAAGATCAAAAAATATTATACAGAATCTGGAATCTACGAAGACAAAGCAATTGTTGTTGTTGTTGGTTTTTTTTTTTTTTTTGAAAAATAAGTGGGTTTTAGACAGTTTCTGGGATTTATCTGTAAAAACACCTTCAGGGCCCTAATAGTGACGTTTTAGGGAGACACTCGCATTTCAAAGTGGGAAAAATAGGAGGTGGCGTTTTGTGGGCTCCTGTGGTGGTTAGGTAGTTCTCAGAAGACAGTACTGGAAATTAGATATTTGCTGATGTCATATTTTTCACCAAAAAAATGTGTATTCTGGGGGCTATAAAAAGCAGCAGCTTCTACCTTCCCCTCACAAGCAGAATCATCGGAACAGTAAGTGTTTCTACACACTTGGGATGATGGGTTCATTTGAGGTGCTATACTTCTTGATACCTAATGGTTTGCCTTTATGTTTTTGCTTCTTGTTCTCTTGATACTAGGTTTTCCTTTTCTAGTCAACATTTGTTCCAGTTAGAGTTGTCTGCAATGGCTGCCCTGCAGAAATCTGTGAACTCTTCCCTTCTGGGAGCTCTGGCTGCCAGCTGCCTCCTCATTGCCCTGTGGGTGCAGGGAGGAGAAGCTGTGCCCATCGGCTCTCACTGCAGGCTTGCCAACTCCGACTTCGAGCAGCCCTATATCACCAACCGCACCTTCATGCTGGCTGGGGAGGTACTCATCTCAGTGTCTATCTCTCTTTCGCATCTTCTTTACTTGGAACCTGATAATAGTTACTCAAATTTTCTCCAAAGTGTTACTGAGATCTTTAAGAACCCATCATCTAGCCTTGCTGGTAGACCAGAAGATTATTTTTCTATGCCTCTTTAGAGACTCTTTGGAGATTGGTCTTTACCAGAAGACCTTCTGTTTTGGCCTTGATATGTACATTGAGTTTTACTCCAAAGAGGCCATTTATGAGCCCACCTGACTGTTTTCCCTCTTATTCCTCTGTGCATTATTTTAAACTCATGCATACATCTGAATTTTTTTTTTTTTTAAGTCTTCATGGGGTTGCTCTGGGGAGAGTAGATAGAGAGCATCTCTACTCACAGACTTTTCTACTAGCTCCTTGATGTCCAGGCACTTAGTCTTTTCTTCTCTTCCAGGCTAGTTTGGCAGATAACAACACAGATGTTCGTCTCATTGGGGATACACTATTCCACGGAGTCAATGTAAGCCATACTCATGATAAACAGGACAGTATGTCATCCTTGGTTATTTGGATACTGGTGATGATGGTTTGGGTCTTCTGGATGCCCTCTAATATGACCCCTGCTGTTTCACTTTTGCCTACAGAAAGAAGACCACTGCTATCTGATGAAGGAGGTATTGAACTTTACCCTTGAAGAAGTCCTGCTCCCCCAATCCCATAGATTCCAGCCCTATATGCAGGAGGTGGAGTCCTTCCTGACCAAGCTCAGCAACAGGCTAAGCCAATGTGTGAGTTCTTTTCTTAGCCTAACTCCAGACTCTCCTGCTTGCTTGCCTTCTTCCCTTCTCCTCTTTAGAGCCCTTCTCCACCAGCATTCCCTGCACCTTCCAAGGCTTGCAGCAAGAGGTGCCTCGGCAACACCATCACAAGTGATTTTGAATCACAGATATTTGTTTTTGCTTTAATTCAGTCACATTTTGAATATATGGTGGTGAAGGGGGTCTAATAGACAAGAGCACAGAAGGCTCCTTGTCCCTGGGAAAAAGCACCTCAGGTTATGTGAGATGAGAAGGGTGTTAGGAACTGTAGAGAAAAATGCCTAGATGCGGAAATGGATGCCCCGAGTATAGATAGAAGAGAAAAGAAAGAGAGACAGTAATAGGAAGATTTAATGTTCGGCACTGGGTAGGCAAAGATAGTTGCCTTTTGGATGGCGTGAGAAGTGACAATGGCAGAGGAATGTGACCTTGATGGCTCTAAACATTTAAAATTATGAAAAAAGACTGGAGTGGAGTGAGCAGAGTGAAGGGACCTAGTATTTATGGAGGAGGGCCTCCTGTTCACACAAGACATTCTATGTCCATTTCTTGTTCTGAGAATGAATTTTTTTTTTTTTTTTTTGTAGAGTTAGGGTTTTATTCTTCACAGCATTTACAAAAACCACTCTACTCTTTCTACAAACTTAAACCTCAGTAGGATTTCCCAAAGTTGAAGAGAGGTCCCATGTAAGGGAAATGACTGGATTTTGGCGTCCAAGGGAATTCAAGAGTTCTGAATTCAAAATCTAGGTCACTGGTGAAATCTAGGTCATTGTGGGTAAAATTGCTAAGAACTTTTAACTCCAGGTGCATCGTAACACACCTCAGTTAGGGACGCTGAAGTTCACAAAACTTCAGTACAACAGTGTTAAAGTAAGTACTCTGTTTTCATTTTGTAGCATATCGACAGTGATGACCAGCATATTCAGAGAAATGTGCAAAATCTGAAGGACACAGTGAAAAAGGTACTACTAAAACTACTAATGCTAGCCTATTAATAGGAGAGACAAATGTTGTTTTTCTTTTCTTCCCTTTCTTTCTTTCTTTCTTTTTTTCCCCCTATGTATAATTTTCTACTTGATTCACCTGCATCAGTTTGATTATTTAGGTACATATGTATATATATCTGTATATTTATAAATAAATCTCCGAATTTTGTGAATTATAGAATGACCAGGAAGTTAGGTCCTCTAATCTCATCATCGCATGCTCTGGGCATGACCAGTAGCAGAGCCAGCGCTGGAATGCAGGTCTCTTGAATCCTGTCCAGCATTGTTTCCAGCAGCAATTTGTGTTAGTTTTACTATTATTAATTCTTCAGGAAATTTGAGATTTTTACTGATTCATGTAATTTAAATAAGTAATTGTTCAAAAATAGAGGAGTACCTGGGGACAAATTTATTTGAAGTAATATTGGAAGCCATTGACTTGATGGTCTAAAACTTGGAGAAATAAATCCAGAACAACCATAACAGAAGAGTTGGACTTACCTATAAGATGAATTTCTGGAATGACTGATACTTCTGTTTAATTATTATAATATAATACCTAACAGCAATTGGTTTTAATTTAGAAGCAAGAGGGAGTCACCCCAATTTCTTTTATGCAGTTTTAATAGCATGGATTTATTAGAATGAACGCAAATCTGAACTAAAAATCCTCTTTCATTCCTTTCCTTTCTAGTCTCCTCCTTCCCTCAACATATCCCCAGTGAGCATCTATCTGGTGTAGGTTAGTGTGCATTTGTACAGAGAATGATACTGTCACGTGGTCTATTTGGGGAAAGGAACACTAGTAGAAGGCTCAGACTAGCAATTGTGACTCATCCAAAAACCAGAGGAATGATTGCTAGCAGCGAAAGTGATGCTCTTGCAAGTGAGTACAGTTAAACCTCAGCAGCATCAAGGGTCTAGCTGACGGAATTTTTAGTAACAGGTGTAACCTCAATCTTCCCTTTTTTTCCACCTTGATATTTCTTTACAAAAAAACTATTTCTTCCCAATTATGATTTAATGAATGACCGTTTCTTTGATCATTGAAAGCTTTGTAGTCTTCCCCTGTGAAGATAAATTCTCTTGTCATGGATCTCTTACTCAGGTGTGGAGGGCTGAATATTAAAATGCCATTGCCAAGAAGTGCTTTGTACTTCCAGTGTGAAGAATTCTTGATGTTAGTTAACTTTGTTGGTCTTAGAAAAATGCAGCGTGAGAGAGAAACATCTGAGGGGGATCCACATGGGGAAATAGATTTTAAAGATATTAACACATTTTGAGAGAATCGATTTTCACATTTGCAATAGGGTGTCATGTGGAAGAGTGGTTATGCTTTAAAACAAAACAAAACAAAACAAAAAAAACAAAGAACAACAACAACAACAAAAACAAAGCAAAAACCAGTAGCTCCAGAATGCATAGGTGAGAGAGGAATGTTACTCCGGGGAAGCTCAACCTGAGGGGAAACTTGTCAGCACAAATTGAAATGGGAGGGTGGGCTTGGAGGTGTTAATTCCCGGCCACTGGAGGTAATAGCAGAGAGCAGGCTGTGGTAGAATGCATGATAGACAGTAGGGCAAGAGAACTGAGACATTCTTTATGCTCTTTGGCATCTTTGAGATATAAAATGTCTCGTTTGGCATTATGTGCAAGGGGGAAAGATGGAAGACAATAGGAAGAGAAAGGAGAACAAAGCATTGAGAACGATGATGGCTTACAGTTTTCCTTGAAAGAATCTAGAGCAAATTTAATAGATTAGAGAATTTCAAAGGAGGATGCTTTGGACTTGAATTTGCCTTCCCGTCTTATGTAGTTGGAAAGCCTCTTTAGCATAGGACTTGGAAGGAGGAGGAGAGAAGAGGTGTTTAGAATGTGTATTCAGCTTTCTACTAATTTGAGCAACTGGATGGGACTTACTTGGTATATTCCCCACAAAAGTGAAAATCTGTATTTTTTCCCTTTGTTAGGGAGGTGGGAACAGAAAAAAAAAAAACACGTGTACTGGTAAATGTGCAGTTTTGATTCAATGCTGTGTGAGCTGAGCTGTTATAATTAGTTGGTCATAGATCATCGTGAAGGGGTGAGGCAGGGCACCAGCGGGGACGAGGGGGCAGCACTTGTTTCTGCAGATGCCTGCACAGCTTCAGTCCCCTAGCTCTGGTGAGCAAGTGACTTGAAACAGCTTGATACGTGTAGATCAGTTGAGAGTGGTGCTTGCTGGTGTTCTTTTCAGTTCAGTTAACCATAATTCTAAGGTCTATGGCAAATCATATTATTTTCTTGGTAAAAGGGTATTATTAGTAATCTTACAAAAGGCAAAAAACTCGGTTTCTGTCTCCAACAACCTAACCATCTTTTTCTGACTTGATCCTCTTTAAAAAGCATGGTATAAATGCTCAAATACTCATTTGTTCTTATTTTTACAGCTTGGAGAGGATGGAGAGATCAAAGCAATTGGAGAACTGAATTTGCTGTTTATAGCCCTGAGAGATGCCTGTATTTGACCAGAGCAAAGCTGGAAAATGGATGACTAACCCTTCTTGCCTGTTAGAAATAACAACAAGATCCCCTACAGGTTTTCTTTTACCAAAAGGAAAATGGGAAGCCAACATTTACAATCATGCGTGGATTCTAAATTAACCCCTGCTTAGCTTAAAAAAGAGAAAAATGTCATCTGTGTCTGGAAGACCAGAAGGCCAACCCTCCAAGCTTAATGAGAATTGCTGATAACATTTTATTGTAGTCGGTGTTTTATACACAGAAATTTATTTTTTTAAAGCAATTGTCTATTCCCATCAAAAAGATTACTTCCTCTTCCTTTAGGAACAAAAAACCCTAAATAACTTCATATCCAGGATCAATATTTTGTATTTATGAATTTATTTATTATTGTCATTTTAATAATATAGACTTATTTATAGAAGCATTATATGGTATGTTACTTAAGTATAAAGCTAATATTTATATTTATGATAGTAATTATGGAGGTATGTTTATTTGACCTCAATAAACATTTCATTATCCTACATCTTGTGTCTTTGTGATTTGTGTCCCTTTTCTATCATCATCATCCTCATCATCACCTCCATCATCATTACCATCATCATGTAAACATTACCACTTGGTAAATGGGCCAAGGATCTCCACTTTGTTCTTGACTCTAAGTCAATGAGGTGACTGTTAGTATGAGCTCTATTTTAAAGATGAGAAAACAGTATCAGAGACATGTTACAAACATTGGGGTAACTACACATGGTAGACCTGTATCCAGAAGGTCTATCTGATTTCTGGGCTCTCTGCTATATTATTGCCTGTGTAGATGTATTATGTTGACTTAGCATGTAGTTCTGAAAGAAATACAGTAAGATACTGAAAAGAATCCATTGGCCTTATTAACAGTTGTGGATAAAAGAACAGAATGTTACTGTCAGCAGAGAAATACACATATAGTAGTTCTTACTGTGGAAGAATACTTTAACTCTAGTCTGAATCTATTAGGGCAGGCATTTTCAGTTTTCCTGTAAGTCAGGAAATAAAATAAAGGGGAAGTTGATGGAGTCTGGGGAGTCTTAAAATTTGTTCAGTGATAGAAGGAGTAGAGATAGTTGGACTGGTTCTATCTAGAAGAATGGACAAATGACATTAGCATTTGGGAGTGTGCATTTTTTTTCCACAGAAAGTGAAAGTCAGGGTTCAGGAGAGGTCAGTGGGTCAATGGTCTACTGTCTATGGTGTTTTCTTCTCTGAAGAGTCAGGAACCCCAGGTTTATTGTACAGGTCACTCACCAATTGTTTGTCAAGTTCCTGCAGGAGTAGGTCAAGTCTGGTGGTTAAGGTGAGTGTATACGTAAATTGCAGTTTCACTCTTGGATAAAGGGAGTTAACATTTTTGAGTGCGGGTTCCAAATGCTGACAGGTCCCAAAGATAAGCTGCTTAGGTAATAGAATTATAATTATTTCTGGGAAGGGTTTAGGACTCTTTCCTCTCTTCTTCCGAATGCATCTCAGTGTAATAACTTAGCAGAAATTGGGGTTGTACTTATTTTTGGCTAATTACGGAGCAATCTTCTAGAAATTGAGCCTTAAATGGAAGAATGTCCTCAGAATTGGTTTCATGAATGCTTCCATCTGGGGCAAGGAGTCTGAAATGAAGAGATTTTAAAAATTCTGGTTGCTAATGAACATAAAACAAAAGGTAGCAGAATCTTCTTCAGTTCCGAAGGGCAGTGCTGGCAATTTTTTTTTTTAAGATTTTATTTATTTATTTGACTGACAGGGATCACAAGTAGTCAGAGAGGCAGGCAGAGGCTTAACCCACTGAGCTGCCCAGGCGCCCCAATGCTGGCAAATTTTGCAACTATATGAGATAGTCCGAATTCCTCATAGGGAATCTTGACATAATCATCGGTACCTGCTGTAGCAATTCCTTTACACCAGTGGCAGAGGGCACCATTTAGCTGGTACTATCAACACTGGTCTTGTTCTTGGCATTGGCAGAGGCCTTGGGTATCTCCTCCCCCAGTAGCAGACGACAGCACCCAGCTGTTCAGGAAGACTAATCTGTGAGGTTGCATGAGACATAGGCCCCCAGGGACATCAACCAGCATGTCGGACCGATGAGAAGCCACTGCAGGGTTTCGAATGTGGGACAAACTTATTATGACTCATGTTCGAGAAAGAGCACTTTGGTGTTGGGTGGAAAGTAAGTCTAGGAGGGTTAAAACTAGAAGCAACTTCAGCACAATCCTTTATGGGGAAGGTGGCGATCACACTGGAGTGAATGGGAATGGAGCCAGAGAAAACTGGCATATGACCCTTTCTGTGACACTCAGTTTGGGTTGCCTGGGAAATAAGAGCTACATGTAGGTCAGATTCACTAAGAGGAATCATTTACACTGTATTATTCACTAGCATGCTGTTCTTCATATAAGTAAGGACATACAGGTAGTTCTGCTCTGAAAAGAGGTCAAGATTTTAAAGTTTGAGTGAAGATGCATATCAGATGAGAAACAGTGATACCAAAGGTTGAAAACTGTGGTCCTATTGTCTCTGAAGCAACCACAGCAATAGTGGCTTTATCTTTAAAATATACTTTCGGGGCACCCAGGTGGCTCAGTTGGTTAAGCGTCGGACTCTTGATTTCAACTTAGGTCATGATCTTAGGTCATGATCTCTGTGCTGAATGTGGAGCCTGCTTAAGATTCTCTCTTTCTCTCCCTCCGCTCCCCTCCTCCCTCTGCTTAAGCTCTTTTTCTCAAAAAAAAAAAAAAAAAAAAAAAAAAACCCCAAAAACAAAAAACAAAAAAAACCCTATATATATATGTAAAAACTATATATATATATTTAGTTTCAATGAATGTTTAATGTTTATGGTTGAAAAAACAGGTGGAGGTTCCCAGGTGGCTCAGTTGGTTAAGCATCTTCCTTCCACTCAGATCATGATTCCAGAGTCCTGGGATGGAGTCCTGCATTGAGCTCCTTGCTCAGCCAGAAGTCTGCTTCTCCTTCTGCTCTTCCCCCTGCCCATGCCCTCTCTCACTGTATGTATCTTAAATAAATAAATAAAATATTTTAAAAGAAGAAAAAAACCAGGTGGAGAAGACTGGGATGATGGATCCTGATCACCAAAAGAAAATTGTACTGCTGCTACACCATGAGGGCTGGGTAGACAGTAACTAGATCAAGGACATGGACTAAGATTCAATAGGCTCACCAGTGGAGAACTGCGTCAGTTGAAAAAGACAGGATTGGGGCGCCTGGGTGACTCAGTTGTTAAGAGTCTGCCTTTGACTCAGGTCATGATCCTGGGGTCCTGGGATCAAGCCCCGCATCGGACTCCCTGCTCAGTGGGGAGTCTTCTTCTCTCTCTCCCATTCCCCCTGCTTTGTTCCCTGTCTCACTGTATCACTCTCTGTCAAATAAATAAATAAATAAATGAACAGACAGGATCATCAAGAACTCCATTTCTATAGGAATGAGGGTTTAAGTCTCTATAGCCAGTAAAAACCCCATCCAATGGAGGAGAGGCAGAGAGTAAAGGGAAAATGGAATGAGCAGTGGAAGAAAGAATTCATGATTATTAACTTAGGTTATGTGAACAGCTATAAAAATAGAAACTGTAGCACATAAGCCAATAACGAGCTTAGTGAATTAATAGGATCTTGGCTCACTCTCCTGCTTTGGCCCTTCATCTAACATGAACTGGTAAGACAACTGCCTCTACACTCTGTACTCTAACTTTCTCTTTTTTGAGTTTGGGTGGCTGCCATCTACTAACACGTCCCACCACCAGATGTCTCACAAGAATTATGGGAAATGTGATGTTGCTAATGGCAGGGAGTGAAATCCATTCAAAAAACTAAATACAAAGCAATTAAATCGTTTTTGACACAAGCAGACAAGAGACCTCCAGAAGGATATACCCACTGTAAGAGACGCATCCACAGCCTACCTGGCCCATTTTGTTGATAACCTCTGACATGTGAAGTTTGCTAGAGAACCCTTGTTTCAAAGCCATGGTAGTATCATTCTGCATTCTCTGTCAATGGTTTTGTCAAAATCTCCATGTTTTGTTTTCATAGGGTGGTTCTAATGGACTGGGGCATGTCCCCAGAGTACGTGTAATCTGCTCTTCATCATCTCCACAGTCTTTGAACTGCAGATTCCTTGTTCTTCAAATGAGGAGAGTGATACCTACCTTCATGAAAGAATGATCACTCCATCAGGGCTAGAAGGAGAATTTTCTGAATTGAATTTTTTTAAATAAAGATTTTTATTTATTTATTTGACAGAGAGAGATCACAAATAGGCAGAGAGGCAGGCTGAGAGAGAGGAAGGGAAGCAGGCTCCCTGCTAAGCAGAGAGCCTGATGCAGGGCTCAATCCCAGGACCCCAGGATCATGACCTGAGCCGAAGGCAGAGGTTTAACCCACTGAGCCACCCAGGCACGCCCTGAATTGAATTTTTTTTTTAAATTTCATTTTTATTCTTCTTTATTCTTTTTTTATTATTAATTTTTTAAATTAACATATAATGTATTATTTGCTCCAGAGGTACAGGTCTGTGAATCATCAGGCTTACACACTTCAGACTTTTTTCTTTTTTTAAGTAGGTTCCATGCACAGTGTGGAGCCCAACATGGGGCTTGAATTCACGACCTTGAGCTCAAGACCTGAACTGAGATCAAGAGTCGGCCACTCACCTGACTGTGCCACCCAGGTGCCCCTAAATTGAATTTTAGTGATGTTCAGGAAAGAGAAATAAGGTGCAGCACCCTCTAATTTCCTTCT
Organism: Mustela putorius furo; assembly: GCF_011764305.1. Classification (NCBI taxonomy): domain Eukaryota; kingdom Metazoa; phylum Chordata; class Mammalia; order Carnivora; family Mustelidae; genus Mustela; species Mustela putorius. The sequence goes on along the minus strand of NW_025422368.1, from coordinate 42,825,367 downwards.
CTCTCCCCAAGTGTGGAGCCCAAAGAGGCACCTCTCTGCCCCACCTAAAAATTAGACACACCCCAAGCAGCCAGCTCTTGGGGTTTATAAAAATTATCTGTGAGTTTATAAAAACTCTTGGGGTTTATAAAAACAATGCGTGAGTCAGATTTGGGCTATAATTTACCAACTGCTGGGTTAGCTCATTCACACTTCATTTTCCACCATTAGGTACAAACAAAATTCTGTGTGAGTGGGATTAAAAGGGAATGGTTTTCTGGGCAACTAAAAGATCTGCTCTGAGCAACAGAATGGCCAATGTATTCAGCATTGAGTATAACCCGAAGTCAACAAAAATTATATTTAAAATTAAATTTCCCTGTCAACCATGAGTTGTTATAGCAAAACCATGAACTGTGATCATTACTATCGTACTGCTTTATCTTGCTAGCCATTACAAAAATAGACTTTATTTTATTAGAGTTTAGGTTCACAGCAAAATTGAGAGGAAGGTACAGAGATTTCCAATATAGGTCCTGTCCCCGCTGTTGGCATCCACAACTGGTTATCTACATTCTTATTAGCTATTTCTTGATGACAAAGAATATCCTTTATTACAATAAAAAGTAAATCTCTGTCTCCCATTTTATGGGCCATTTCATAGTCTCTTGGCTTCTTTTGTTCCCAGCCGCTACTAGGATGACCATTTCTGGTTCCTTTTGCAAACTTAGGCTCAGAAAAAGTGCCCTGGGGCAGACTCTGGAGTCTTTCTTCCCCTAAAGTGCTGAAGATGCCAGGTAATACTCAGAGGCACGGGAAGTTAATTCTCTGTTCCGAGAAAACATTTGCATATATATTGCATTTGAGAAGAATAAAAGAACCCATTGATTCAAGGCAGACCTCTGTAAGACATTAGCAACCAAACAAGTTTGTGGGAAGGATGAGACCCCTTACTAGCTGATTCTTATCATCAGACAGCACCCAGCCTTGCAATACAAAAAACAAAGGTGTGTTTTTTTGTATTGTGGTAAGGTGAAGAGCTGGTGTGTAGGAAGTAACAGAGCAAAAAGGAGTAGCCAGTGTTGGGTCCATGGTCAAAGGAGCGAGACTGATACAAAGCGAAGGTCAAGCAAAGCTTTATTTCGCGCCAAGCATTGAGAATCAAACTGACCGGCCAGGGCTGTCTCTTGCAAAGAGGCGGCCCCTCCCAGCCTCACAGACTAACTTTTATAGAGTAAAGGCCATGTGGTTGAGCCTGGTCACACACAGGTGGCCAATTGAATTACAATTTACCCTATAGTAGTTATTTGAACTAGCCTATCACTTTGGTCAGAATTGGTGCCTAAAAGGCAGGGCCCACATTCTTGGGTGGTTAGGGAGGTGCTCTCCTGATTAGATGTCTCCACCTGGCTTGGCTCATTCTTATATTCTGGGCTCTGTTACCTCCCCCTGACCTGACACATCCTGGTATATGGGCTCTGTTATCAGGGGCTGGTCAGTCATATTTTCCTGGTTTCCCAGACTTGTTTCTAAGTTAAGTTTCTCTGGGGGGGCAGGGTCAATCTAAGTTTACTGCATAAACAACAAAATGGCTCGCTCTGGCTAAGCCCGCCCTTACAGCCAGCATCACTGAACACAGAGTGGCTGGCGAGCTTCCTGTCAGGCCCAGCGGGGAGTCAGCTGATCTGATTGGTCTATTCACTTCCTGGTGGGTCTGAAATGCAGAGGAGAGACAGGAAACAGCACGGAAAGCTGGGCGGGGGTGCCCACTGTGGGTTCTGTAGACCTTCTAGGCACCATTAGAAGATCAAGAGCTGCTTGTGGCTGCCCAGCAGAGCCCAGAAGTGGGTGGAGAAGAAACATCTGAGATACTGTCTCTGGAGAAGTTTATTGTGTCAGCACCCAAATAATGAGGGAGCAGGAGGCTGGCTGAGGACAAAGCAAAAGCTGGCGCCTTGCACCCCCTCTTCACCCTTTCCCCTCCATAAGTGTAGCATCCCTCAGGCAGCCCTGACTGCCAGGAACAATAAGCAAATAGTTAACTTGCAGAGCTCACAATCCTGCTAGACAGAAGTCTCCCTTGGCTTACAAATGTCCTAAATCTCACTAACAAAGAGGATTGATAGCAGGATTGTGAGACCCCACCAAAAAGTCTCCCAAAGATCTTAATGTTAATGGCTGGTCTAAAGACAACATTGATCCAGCAGCAAGGGCAAGGCCTCCGGCAGGCCTGGGACATCCTGGCACCTTGTAGGCCCTCTTTAGCATATGAAAACTCCACTGAAACCTCCCTTCCCCTCACCTTCCCCCAACAGCAGGGTACATAACCTGCCATCCCTCACAACCCGGGGCAGCAGCTCTTCCTGCCCACAGGTCCTGCCCGTGCTTTAATAAACCACCATTTTGCACCAAAGATGTCTCAAGAATTCTTTCTTGGTCATCAGCTCCGGACCTCAGCCCACCAAACCTCACCTAGGTTCTAGAACTTCATCACAAATGTCTTCTTCCCTCTTTCTCTGAACCCTGACTGCCTTTGGTCTTTCTTCCTTTATGGGGTGTTGGGTGGTGCATACACATGTTGGGGTGTATCCAATAACCCAATACTATTTATTGAACATATACTATGCACCAGGCGCTCTTTAGAACAGGTGTAATAGCGATGGATGAACAAGCAGACTAAAATTCCTGCTCTGGGAGATGGGGCACCTGGGTTGCTCAGTGGGTTAGGCCTCTGCCTTTAGCTCAGGTTATGATCTCAGGGTCCTGGGATCGAGCCTCACATCTGGCTCTGTGATCAGCAGGGAGCCTGCTTCCCTCTTCCCCCTCTCTGTTTACTTGTGATCTCTCTCTCTCTGTCAAATAAATAAATAAAATCTTTAAAAAAAAAAATCCCTGCTCTGGGAGAGTATAGATTTTAGTGAAGGGAGATAGATGTGGTAAACAAAATGCATAAGTAGAATATATCGTACGTTGGATAATGACAAGGGCTTTGAAGAAAAGAGAACAGAAAATGGGTTAGAGGAGCTGAGGATGGGGTTACTTCTTTTTTTTTTTTTTAAGATTTTATTTATTTATTTGACAGAGAGAGATCACAAGTAGGCAGAGAGGCAGGCAGAGAGAGAGGAGGAAGCAGGCTCCCTGCTGAGCAGAGAGCCTGACACGGGGCTCAATCCCAGGACCCTGAGACCATGACCTGAGCCAAAGGCAGAGGCTTTAACCATTGAGCCACCCAGGCGCCCCTGAGGGTGGGGTTACTTCTATTAGGGTAGTCTATTAATTGGCTGGGGCTACCATAACAAAGCCCCACAGCCTGGGTGCTTCAACAACAGAAATTTATTTTCTCATCCTTCTGGAAGCTGGAAGCCAGACATCAAGGTATCAGGAAGATTGGTTTTGCCTCGGGCTCCCTCCTTGACTTGCAGATGGCCTCTATGTTGTCTGTGTCTTAATGCCCCTCTCCTTATGAAGACAAAGTCTTACTGGATTAGGGCCTACCCAGAGGACTTCATTTTAACTAGGTTACATCTTTGCAGACCCTATCTCCAAATAGCATCCAACCCATTCTAGGGTTAGGATTTCAACAAATGAGTTTTGGGGGGTGGGGACAACATTCAGCTCTTAAAAGATATCCTGGGAAAGTCTTGCTGAGAAAGTGGTATTTGAGTCAGATCTTGAAAGATTTGAAAGAGCTGGCCGTGCAGATATCTGGGGGGAAACGCATTTCTGGCAGAGGGAGCAGCAAGTACAAAGGCCTTAGATAAAGGTGTGTTTGGTGAGTTGGAAGAGCAACAAGGAGGTTTTGTGGCTAGATCAGGAGAGCAAGGGGACAGCAGTAGGAGAAAAGGACAAAAAGGTGAGGACAATGGGCAAAATCAGGTAGGCCTTTAGGCCACTGAAGGGCCTTTGGCTTTTACTCTGAATGTGAGGGGAAGTCTTTAAGGGAGCAATCATGTTGCTAGTGGTCTGCAAGTTCAGGTTCAAATGCATTGCTCAGTCTGAGTAAATTCTATCAGGTGTTTGTGCTGTTTGCTGCAGGGCCCTAGGACTGAAGAGACAGAACAATAATTAATCCGTCTTGATGGAAAAGGGACATCTATTTCTAGGACTCTCACAGTATGATTTCTAAACTCTGTCTCCATTCTTGCTATTACTACTGCAAACCTTGTTTTTAATGCACTTTGAAAATGAGGTAGAAAAGCTGTTTTTAAGTCATATGTGCTTTGAAAAGACTTTGGAGTTCTGCCTTGTGCTTCCTTCTTCTCCCTTTTCTTTAGCTTCTTCCCTGGGCTCAGGAAGGGGACAGCAGCAGACATCTGCTTTCTGTCATCCTTTGTGGTAGGATATGATAATCTGCTTCTAATTTTTGATTTTTTTTAATTTTTAATTTTTTAAAAGATTTTATTTATTTGAGAGAGAGAGCTCAAGTGAGTCCACAAGTAGGCAGAATGGCAGGCAGCGGGAGCCTGATGCGGGGCTCGATCCCAGGACCCTGGGATCATGACCCAAGCTGAAGGTAGACGCTTGGCCAACTGAGTCACCCAGGCACCCCGATTTTTGATTTTTTAAAGCGTGGTTAGGATATCATGTTCTTTGCAGGATTTATGGATGAGGCACGTTCCATTGCCAGAGAATGAATGGCCAATATGGATGGTAACATTGTGTCAAATCTGCAAATGCTAAGATAGCCAAAAATCTACAGAGCTATGTAGAAGATTGATACTGAAAAACAGTTATTGGTATGTCGAATGATGTTTTTTTAATTTTTAATTTTTAATTTTTTATAAACATATAATATATTTTTATCCCCAGGGGTACAGGTCTGTGAATCGCCAGGTTTACACACTTCACAGCACTCACCAAAACACATACCCTCCCCAGTGTCCATAATCCCAGCCCCCTTCTCCCAACCCCCCTCCCCCCAGCAACTCTCAGTTTGTTTTGTGAGATTAAGAGTCACTTATGGTTTGTCTCCTCCCAATCCCATCTTGTTTCATTTATTCTTCTCCTACCCACTTAAGCCCCCATGTTGCATCACCATTTCCTCATATCAGGGAGATCATATGATAGTTGTCTTTCTCTGCTTGACTTATTTCTCTAAGTTCTACGCTCTAGTTCCACCCACGTTGTCGCAAATGGCAAGATTTCATTTCTTTTGATGGCTGCATAGTATTCCATTGTGTCCAATAATGTTTTAATACTAGGTTTATTTTTATATTTCCCTTCAGAAGACCGTGGAGTCATACATAAATCCTGTTTGCTTATAAACCCAGAGGCAAAATTGTCCAGTGGAAATACCATTGGGTTTGTTTCTCAAAAACAAGGGTCAAGGCTAGGTTTTCTCCTTTCTGGTTCTGTGCCTTCGAGAAAGTCATTTTACCTTTTTCCATCTCAGGTCTCCCACCTGCAAACTGGAAAAACAAGACCTTTTTCACCTCTCAGAATATTGGGAAGAAACGTAAAGGAATACTTTGTGATGTTTAGTACAAAGTTAGATATTTTTATAATGTAAATGCAAAGGCTATCAAATACCACAAACAATTGTTTTGCTCTTCCTTACTTTTTTCTTCTTGTTCTTTTTTCCTCAGATCACCTTCCCACCTATTGTTGTCTGGTGTCCATCACAACCTCCGGCATGCCTTGTGTCCTATTCTCCAGTGTGGTTGGAGGTTGCACTGGCAGTGAGAACAGAGGGCTTTGGGGTCTCGTGAACATGGATGAAATCCCCTGCCTCTTTGATCTAAGGGTCACTTGGCTATATGATTAAACTTCCTTGGATTCTGTAAAATGGAGCAATACCAGATACTCTAAAATTACCTACATTTTCAAATATAATGAGAAGTATTTAACTATCACCTCTATTTTAGGATATGAAAGTAGTCTCCTCCCAACCAGCCTATGGAATATTAAGGGGCCACACATGACAGTCAAGGCCTCTCTTAATTCCATGAATTCTAGGTTTAGTAGAAAAACAAGTAGCCTGGGCATGATTTCACCTCTTTAAGAAAGCATTCAGATGAATCTAAATATGTTTTAAAAATTGGATGAGGTAGGATTCTTTTTCACTTAAAAATGTTTTTCTGAGGAGTCAAGATGGCGGAGAAGTAGCAGGCTGAGACTACTTCAGCTAGCCGGAGATCAGCTAGATAGCTTATCTAAAGATTGCAAACACCTGAAAATCCATCGGCAGATTGAAGAGAAGAAGAACAGCAATTCTGGAAACAGAAAAACAACCACTTTCTGAAAGGTAGGACTGGCGGAGAAGTGAATCCAAAGCGACGGGAAGATAGACCCCGGGGAGAGGGGCCGGCTCCCGGCAAGCGGCGGAGCAACGGAGCACAAAATCAGGACTTTTAAAAGTCTGTTCCGCTGAGGCACATCACTCCAGAGGATAAACTGGGGCAAAGCCCACGCAGGGTCAGCGTGGCCTCAGGTCCCGCAGGGTCACAGAAGGATCGGGGGTGTCTGAGTGTCGCAGACCTTGCGGGTATTGGAACGGGAAAGCCGGCTACAGAGACAGAGCCGACAGTAAGCTCGCAGCTCGGTGTTACCTTGAACCTGTCACAGGCTCAGTGAGCTCGGAGCGCGGCCGGAGGTCAGGCAGACGGGAGTAACTGGGCACTGTTCTCTGAGGGCGCACTGAGGAGTGTGGCCCTGGGCTCTCGGCTCCTCTGGGCCGGAGACCAGGAGGCCGCCATTTGTATTCCTGTCCTCCGGAACTCTACGGAAAGCACTCAGGGAACAAAAGCTCCTGAAAGCAAACCCCAGCAGATTACTCACCCCGGCCCCGGGTAAGGGCGGTGTAATTCCGCCTGGGGCAGACACTTGAGAATCACTACAACGGGCCCCTCCCCCAGAAGATCAACAAGAAATCCAGCCGAGACCAAGTTCACCTACCAAGGAGTGCGGTTTCAATACCAAGGAGAGCAGCAGAATTCCAGAGGAGGAGAAAGCCAAGCACGGAACTCATGGCTTTTTCCCTGTGATTTTTTTTAGTCTTGCAGTTAATTTAATTTTTTCTTTTTCATTTTTTGTTTTTTTTTTCTCGCCTTCGAGTAAAATTTTTTTTTAACTGTTACCTTTTTCTTTTTTAACGATTTTTTTACTAGTTTATCTAATATATATATTTTCTTTTTTATATTTTTCTTAGGTGTTTTCTTTTTTTTAAATTCTTTTCTTTTTTTTTTTCTTTCTTCCTTTTTGAACCTCTTTTTATCCCCTTTCTCCCCCCTCACGATTTGGGATCTCTTCTAATTTGGTTAAAGCATATTTTCCTGGGGTTGTTGTCACCCTTTTAGTATTTTACTTGCCCCTTCATATACTCTTATCTGGACAAAATGACAAGACGGAAAAATTCAACACAAAAAAAAAGAACAAGAGGCAGTACCAAAGGCTAGGGACCTAATCAATACAGACATTGGTAATATGTCAGATCTAGAGTTCAGAATGACAATTCTCAAGGTTCTAGCTGGGCTCGAAAAAGGCATGGAAGATATTAGAGAAACCCTCTCGAGAGATATAAAAGCCCTTTCTGGAGAAATAAAAGAACTAAAATCTAACCAAGTTGAAATAAAAAAAGCTATTAATGAGGTGCAATAAAAAATGGAGGCTCTCACTGCTAGGATAAATGAGGCAGAAGAAAGAATTAGTGATATAGAAGACCAAATGACAGAGAATAAAGAAGCTGAGCAAAAGAGGGACAAACAGCTACTGGACCTCGAGGGGAGAATTCGAGAGATAAGTGACACCGTAAGACGAAACAACATTAGAATAATTGGGATTCCAGAAGAAGAAGAAAGAGAGAGGGGAGCAGAAGGTATACTGGAGAGAATTATTGGGGAGAATTTCCCCAATATGGCAAAGGGAACGAGCATCAAAATTCAGGAGGTTCAGAGAACGCCCCTCAAAATCAATAAGAATAGGCCCACACCCCGTCACCTAATAGTAAAATTTACAAGTCTCAGTGACAAAGAGAAAATCCTGAAAGCAGCCCGGGAAAAGAAGTCTGTAACATACAATGGTAAAAATATTAGATTGGCAGCTGACTTATCCACAGAGACCTGGCAGGCCAGAAAGAGCTGGCATGATATTTTCAGAGCTCTAAACGAGAAAAACATGCAGCCAAGAATACTATATCCAGCTAGGCTATCATTGAAAATAGAAGGAGAGATTAAAAGCTTCCAGGACAAACAAAAACTGAAAGAATTTGCAAACACCAAACCAGCTCTACAGGAAATGTTGAAAGGGGTCCTCTAAGCAAAGAGAGAGCCTACAAGTGGTAGATCACAAAGGAACAGAGACCATTTACAGTAACAGTCACCTTACAGGCAATACAATGGCCCTAAATTCATATCTCTCAATAGTTACCCTGAATGTTAATGGGCTAAATGCCCCTGTCAAAAGACACAGGGTATCAGAATGGATAAAAAAACAAAACCCATCTATATGTTGCCTCCAAGAAACTCATTTTAAGCCCAAAGACACCTCCAGATTTAAAGTGAGGGGGTGGAAAAGAATTTACCATGCTAATGGACATCAGAAGAAAGCAGGAGTGGCAATCCTTATATCAGATCAATTAGATTTTAAGCCAAAGACTATACTAAGAGATGAGGAAGGACACTATATCATACTCAAAGGGTCTGTCCAACAAGAAGATTTAACAATTTTAAATATCTATGCCCCCAACGTGGGAGCAGCCAACTATATAAACCAATTAATAACAAAATCAAAGAAACACATCAGCAATAATACAATAATAGTAGGGGACTTTAACACTCCCCTCACTGAAATGGACAGATCATCCAAGCAAAAGATCAGCAAGGAAATAAAGGCCTTAAAGGACACACTGGACCAGATGGACATCACAGATATATTCAGAACATTTCATCCCAAAGCAACAGAATACACATTCTTCTCTAGTGCACATGGAACATTCTCCAGAATAGATCACATCCTCGGTCCTAAATCAGGACACAATCGGTATCAAAAGATTGGGATCATTCCCTGCATATTTTCAGACCACAATGCTCTAAAGCTAGAACTCAACCACAAAAGGAAGTTTGAAAAGAACCCAAATACATGGAGACTAAACAGCATCCTTCTAAAGAATGAATGGGTCAACCGGGAAATTAAAGAAGAATTGAAAAAAATCATGGAAACAAATGATAATGAAAAAACAATGGTTCAAAATCTGTGGGACACAACAAAGGCAGTCCTGAGAGGAAAATATATAGCGGTACAAGCCTTTCTCAAGAAACAAGAAAGGTCTCAGGTACACAACCTAACCCTACACCTAAAGGAGATGGAGAAAGAACAAGAAAGAAACCCTAAGCCCAGCAGGAGAAGAGAAATCATAAAGATCAGAGCAGAAATCAATGAAATAGAAACCAAAAAAACAATAGAACAAATCAACAAAAGTAGGAGCTGGTTCTTTGAAAGAATTAATAAAATTGATAAACCCCTGGCCTGACTTATCAAAAAGAAAAGAGAAAGGACCCAAATAAATAAAATCATGAATGAAAGAAGAGAGATCACAACTAACACCAAAGAAATACAAACTATTATAAGAACATACTATGAGCAACTCTACGGCAATAAATTTGACAATCTGGAAGAAATGGATGTATTCCTAGAAACATATAAACTACCACAACTGAACCAGGAAGAAATAGAAAGCCTGAACAGACCCATAACCAGTAAGGAGATTGAAACAGTCATTAAAAATCTCCAAACAAACAAAAGCCCAGGGCCAGACGGCTTCCCGGGGGAATTCTACCAAACATTTAAAGAAGAACTAATTCCTATTCTCCTGAAACTGTTCCAAAAAATAGAAATGGAAGGAAAACTTCCAAACTCATTTTATGAGGCCAGCATCACCTTGATCCCAAAACCAGACAAGGATCCCACCAAAGAAGAGAGCTATAGACCAATATCCTTGATGAACACAGATGCGAAAATACTCAACAAAATACTAGCCAATAGGATTCAACAGTACATTAAAAAGATTATTCACCACGACCAAGTGGGATTTATTCCAGGGCTGCAAGGCTGGTTCAAGTTCCGCAAATCAGTCAATGTGATACAACACATCAATAAAAGAAAGAACAAGAACCATATGATACTCTCAATAGATGCTGAAAAAGCATTTGACAAAGTACAGCATCCTTTCCTGATCAAAACTCTTCAAAGTGTAGGGATAGAGGGCACATACCTCAATATCATCAAAGCTATCTATGAAAAACCCACCACAAATATCATTCTCAATGGAGAAAAACTGAAAGCTTTTCTGCTAAGGTCAGGAACACGGCAGGGATGTCCATTATCACCACTGCTATTCAACATAGTACTAGAGGTCCTACCCTCAGCAATCAGACAACAAAAGGAAATTAAAGGCATCCAAATCGGCAAAGAAGAAGTCAAATTATCACTCTTCACAGATGATATGATACTATATGTGGAAAACCCAAAAGACTCCACTCCAAAACTGCTAGAACTTATACAGGAATTCAATAAAGTGTCAGGATATAAAATCAATGCACAGAAATCAGTTGCATTTCTCTACACCAACAGCAAGACAGAAGAAAGAGAAATTAAGGAGTCAATCCCATTTACAATTGCACCCAAAACCATAAGATACCTAGGAATAAACCTAACCAAAGAGACACAGAATCTATACTCAGAAAACTATAAAGTACTCATGAAAGAAATTGAGGAAGACACAAAGAAATGGAAAAATGTTCCATGCTCCTGGATTGGAAGAACAAATATTGTGAAAATGTCTATGCTACCTAAAGCAATCTACACATTTAATGCAATTCCTATCAAAGTACCATCCATCTTTTTCAAAGAAATGGAACAAATAATTCTAAAATTTATATGGAACCAGAAAAGACCTCGAATAGCCAAAGGGATATTGAAAAAGAAAGCCAATGTTGGTGGCATCACAATTCCGGACTTCAAGCTCTATTACAAAGCTGTCATCATCAAGACAGCATGGTACTGGCACAAAAACAGACACATAGATCAATGGAACAGAATAGAGAGCCCAGAAATAGACCCTCAACTCTATGGTCAACTAATCTTCGACAAAGCAGGAAAGAATGTCCAATAGAAAAAAGACAGCCTCTTCAATAAATGGTGCTGGGAAAATTGGACAGCCACATGCAGAAAAATGAAATTGGACCATTTCCTTACACCACACACAAAAATAGACTCAATGGATGAAGGAACTCAATGTTAGAAAGGAATCCATCAAAATTCTTGGGGAGAACACAGGCAGCAACCTCTTCAACTTCAGCCGCAGCAACATCTTCCTAGGAACAATGCCAAAGGCAGGGGAAGCAAGGGCAAAAATGAACTATTGGGATTTCATCAAGATCAAAAGCTTTTGCACAGCAAAGGAAACAGTTAACAAAATCAAAAGACAACTGACAGAATGGGAGAAGATATTTGCAAACGACATATCAGATAAAGGACTAGTGTCCAGAATCTATAAAGAACTTAGCAAACTCAACACCCAAAGAACAAATAATCCAATCAAGAAATGGGCAGAGGACATGAACAGACATTTCTGCAAAGAAGACATCCAGATGGCCAACAGACACATGAAAAAGTTCTCCATATCACTCGGCATCAGGGAAATACAAATCAAAACCACAATGAGATATCACCTCACACCAGTCAGAATGGCTAAAATCAACAAGTCAGGAAATGACAGATGCTGGCGAGGATGTGGAGAAAGGGGAACCCTCCTACACTGTTGGTGGGAATGCAAGCTGGTGCAGCCACTCTGGAAAACAGCATGGAGGTTCCTCAAGATGTTGAAAATAGAACTGCCCTATGACCCAGCAATTGCACTATTGGGTATTTACCCTAAAGATACAAACGTAGTGATCCAAAGGGGCACGTGCACCCGAATGTTTATAGCAGCAATGTCCACAATAGCCAAACTATGGAAAGAACCTAGATGTCCATCAACAGATGAATGGATCAAGAAGATGTGGTATATATACACAATGGAATACTATGCATCCATCAAAAGAAATGAAATCTTGCCATTTGCGACAACATGGATGGAACTAGAGCGTATCATGCTTAGCGAAATAAATCAAGCAGAGAAAGACAACTATCATATGATCTCCCTGTTATGAGGAAGTGGTGATGCAACATGGGGGCTTAAGTGGGTAGGAGAAGAATAAATGAAACAAGATGGGATTGGGAGGGAGACAAACCATAAGTGACTCTTAATTTCACAAAACAAACTGAGGGTTGCTGGGGGGAGGGGGTTTGGGAGAAGGGGGTGGAATTATGGACATTGGGGAGGGTATGTGCTTTGGTGAGTGCTGTGAAGTGTGTAAACCTGGTGATTCACAGACCTGTACCCCTGGGGATAAAAATATATGTTTATAAAAAATAAAAAATTAAGAAGATGAGAAAAAAAAATGTTTTTCTGAGGGCTCAGTGGATTAAGCCTCCATCTTCAGGTCAGGCCATGATCTCAGGGTCCTGGGATCAAGCCCTGCATTGGGTTCTCTGTTCAGCAGGGAGCCTGCTTCCTCCTCTCTCTCTGCCTGCTTCTCTGCCTACTTGTGGTCTCTCTCTCTCTGTCAAATAAACAAATAAAATCTTAAAATATTGTTTTTCTGGAACTACTAAAATGTTCACATTTGCAATACAGTTTTAAATAAATTCCTTCTGGATTGAATAAGAAGGAAAGGAGCATGACATCAGACAAGACTTGGTGTAGCTATGACTCAGAGATAGCTTCTTTCCCTCCTGCTGCTTCAGCAGCTGGACTCTCCTTGTCTTTCTTCTTTCTTTCTTTCCCTCATCCTCCTTTCCTTTCTTTTCCTATCCTTCCTGTTTTTCTTTTATTGAGGTGAAAGTCACGTACAAATGAGCAATTCATTTGCATTGAGTACATTCATAATGTTGTGCAACCACCACTTCTATCCAGTTCCAAACCTGGATTACTCCCAAAAGGAGCCCAGCAATGACTCCCTATTCCCCCTTCTCTCAGCCCTGGCAACCATCAGACTGTTCTATGTCTTCAAGTATTTACCCATTCTGGATGTTTGCCAGAAGTGAAATCATACACTATGTGACATTTTGTGTTCAGGGTCTTTTATGCAGCGTATAGTTTTCGAGTTTATCCATAGTGTAGCATGTCAGTACTTCATTCCTTTTTATGACTCACATTCTGTTGTATGGATATCTTACACCTGGATTATCCATTCATTCCTTCGCAGATATTTGGGTCCTGTTTTCTTTTTAAAGATCCTAGGCCATGGGCACTTGGGTGGCTCAGTTGGTTAAGTGATTGCCTTCAGCTCAGGTCATGATCCTGGGATCCTGGGATTGAGTCCCACATCAGGCTTTCCCTGCTCTGTGGGGAAGTACTTCTCCCTCTCCCTCTGCCTGCCACTCCCCCTGCTTGTGCTCTCTCTCTCTCTGTCAAATAAATAAATAAATAAATAAATAAGATCTTTAAAAAAATAAAGAACCTAGGTCAGATGATGTACCTCCTTTGTGCAAATCTTCCATATGACCAAGAGTGGAAGCTGAAGTCCCACTAATGGCTTTAAAGGCTCTGACCTGTGTCCACGTTTCCTCTTAGATGTCACATTTTTCCACCCCCCCTCACTTGCTCTGCTTTGATCACACAGGCTTCCTAGCTGTACTGAGTACACTAACCATGCACCTTCCCTAAGGTCTTTGCATTGACTGTAACTTGTGACTGAATAAGTATCCCCATGACTAACTCCTTTACTTCATTCTACTGTTGCTTAAATGTTACCTTTCCATTGAACCTTCTGTGGTCATCCTGTTTACAGCCCATCCCCATCTGAGCCCCAACATCATCCTTATTTCATCCCATTTTCTCCGAAGCATCTATCATTTTCTAACTGTGTATAACTCATTTATAACTTACATACGTTTTACGTAAGTGTTTACATATTTTCTGTCCTCTCCTTCCTCCACTACCACAAGAATGCTGTATGAAATCAGTGATCTTCTGTTTTGTTTATTGATGTATCCTAAGCCTCATTAAGCCTGGGAAATAACAAGCACTCAAACAATATTTGGTGACTGAATGGATTAATGATGCGAGGGAAAAACATGTAGAGTTCAAGCCACCTAGCACAGGGCAAGGAACACGGGCTGATTCTCAGAGGATTTTCATGCACTTTTCCTCTTCATGATGTTCCATGAGTCCAGCTTCCATGTCCATTTTCTTTCCCATCCAGATCATTTACAGCACTCTTCATTCTTTCTCTAGCCTGGTCTCATCCATCCTTCTGATGATGTAAACACAAGATAAACATGTTTCCTGGTGGAATTGACAGAGAGGGACCAACCTTTTCTGAAAGGACAAAATCAAGATATCACCATATTAAGTATTTTGATCAATTTATGACTATTTCTTATCTATATCTTCTGGCTCTATCCTAGAAAAGTCCTATTGGGATTTCAGAGCTGTTTATGGAACGACTGATTTTAAATATATCCTCTTCTTATTTTTAACTATATGGATTTTAGGATTTATAATCCTAAGGAATTTCTCCAATCACTGAGGTCATTAAAGAAATTTAAGGTACCATACATTCAAAGTTGTTCCATTATTTTATTTATCACTAAGAGGAAAAAGTGCTGATAATTAAACTATTATGTGATGCTTTCTTCTCCTCCTCCTCTTCCTCCTTCTTCTTGAGATTTTAGTACTCCTTTATCAGTATGTGATAGAATAAATGACAAAATATCAATAAGCATATAGAAAATTTGAGTGACACTCTTCACCAACTTGACTGATATATTTAGGTGATCCCATAACCGTAGAATACACATTTACAAGTACACATTGAACATTCACCAAGATATATCCTGTGTTACTAAGCTATATATAAAACTAAGAAATAATACCATTTACAAGAAAATCAAAATGTAAACTACTTAGGAATAAATAAATTTTAAAAATGTGCAAAACCTATATAATGAAAACTACAAAATATTTTTCTTTATCTTTTTAAATGTTTTTTATTTTTTAATTTTTAAATTAACATGTAATGTATTATTTGTTTCAGGGATACAGGTCTGTGATTCATCAGTCTTACACAATTCACAGCCCTCACCATAGTGCATACCCTCCTCAGTGTCCATCACCCAGCCACCCCCTCCCTCCCACCTCCCTCCACTCTAGCAACCCTCAGTTTATTCCCTGAGATTAAGAGTCTCTTGTTGTTTGTCTCCCTCTCTCTTTCATCCACCCCATTTTATTTTTTCCTCTCTTCCCCCATGATCCTCTGTCTTGAAAACTACACAATATTATAGAGAGAAATTAAATATCTAATAAATGGAGTGGTAAATTGTTCATGGATCGGAAGTCTCTATTTTATCATTATGTCTTCCTCTATAAGTTGATCTCTAAAGTTATGACCATCCAGTCAGGGTTCCAGTTTATAAGCTGGTTATAAAGTTAATTCAAAGGCTATAGAAGAGTCAAAATGATCCTGAAAAAGAACAATATTGGAGGACTTCACTATCTGTTTTCAAGAATTAATAAGAAGCTCCACAGTCATCAAGATGGTGTAATATTGGTGTAAATAGATCAATGGAACACAATAGAATTCAGAAATAGACCCACACATATACAGTAATTGATTTTCATTAAAGTTGACAGGAAAATTCAATGGGGGAAAATAAGTCATGTCAAAAAATGTGACTAGAACAAGTAGGTATCTATATGAAAAAATGTCATTGTATATTACATTCATAGTACATATTTATGACAAATTACAATTTTGAGTCTATGTTATACATACCCCACGAAATAAATTATGCATGCAACTGC
This sequence comes from Mustela putorius furo, assembly GCF_011764305.1. Taxonomy (NCBI): domain Eukaryota; kingdom Metazoa; phylum Chordata; class Mammalia; order Carnivora; family Mustelidae; genus Mustela; species Mustela putorius. Next base: position 42,809,544 of record NW_025422368.1, on the reverse strand, counting down.
TCTATAAGCTCTCTCAAATCTCAGGAGTCACATTTATTCAGTGTGCATTATTAAAGAGTTGCAATTGCACCGAGGACACAAGGGCATCATTTAGAAAATAGTTTGAAGCTTTAAATACTATTTTATTTTCTCGGGGAATGTATGAATGACTTTCTATTTTTATTTATTGTTTTAAATTCAAATTGAATTAAGTAACATATAGTGTATTATAGGTTTCAGAGGTAGACTTCAGTGATTCATCAGTCTTTGCCTTCTTACCATTTAGCACTTGGTTGTGGCCCTGCAAGAAAATACGTAATTTTAGTCATTCTTCCAAAGATAAATATTTGCTTCTCCAACAGCAGATTTGCATCCCACTGCTGTTCTGTGCCTTTCTGTGAACACAGTAACTTTTATTTCATTGCTGAATCATAGTGCAGTCTTTCTAAAGATATTTGAAAGGCCATGAAAAATGCATGTAGTAACAGCCATACACACAATTCCAAGGAGGAACATGATGGGAAGGAGGCACTACTGCACCAGGGGCTGACTTGGTGATGTCATCATGAGTCTCTATGGATCATAAAATAGATTGTAATTTCAGAGCTATTAAAATGTGGGGGCAAAAATCCAAACCACAAATGTGTCTTAGAGTCAACAAAATGGTTTAGTAATTTGGGAATCCCAATTGGTTTTTTTGGTTTTGTTTTGTTTTGATTTGTTTTGTTTTCCCCTCCTACAGAGGAACAGACACAAAGTTGCACCACTGAGATCTCCAAGTGAGCTGTGATTCTCCCTTTGCTCATTGGAAATGCTTGACCATCAGAGAAAACAGCTAGCGTTCTCTTGGGTGTGTGGGGGTGGAAATGAATTTTAAGGGATTCAGGGGATGCCGGCATTGAGGAATTGGAGTAGCCAATTGTGCTTTTGGCCAGATCAATTGTTTTCATGTTCTTCCATACATTATCTGGGAGTGGCAGTTCTAAAATGCCCACCTAACGGTCCTAGTCTGCTTTCTGGATGTGTGGGGAAACTGACCTCCTCATGCCCACATACTCTTTGAAATATTGCCAGATCATCCTGCACCCTTAACTTTTCTCACTTTCTTCAACCATTTCTCCAAAATTCTGAAAGCTGGTAATAAACTTTAACATTATTCAGTATTTATTGCACATTTATTGCACATACGATGGTCCGAATGTTTATGTCTCCCTCCCTTCTTAGATTCATATGTTGAAACCTAACCCCCAAAGTGATGGCATTAGGTGGGGCCTCTGAGACACGGTTAGGTCACGAGGGCTGCATCCTCATGAATGGGATTCGAATCTTTATAAGAGAGGCTCCAGAGAGATCCCTTGCCCCTTTTACCTTGTGAGGACACAGAAACAGGTTGACTGCAACCCAGAAGAGAGCCTTCACCAAAGTGTGACCATGCTGACATGTGGATCTAGGACTTCCCAGCCTTCAGAACATTGCTAAATACATTTCTTTGGCTTAGAAGATATCCAGTCTGTGGTATTTTGTTATGGTGACTGAACAGACTGAGACACATTTATTGTTTGAAAAATAGTGATGCTAAGTTACCACTTCTAGAGTGCATCTGTGGCTGGCCTTGTGTGGAGGGTTTTACTGATACTACCCTATTTGTTGCTCATCACAGGCCTGTGAAGTAGGTACAATTATTGCACCATTTGAATGATGACAAAAATTGAAGCTCAGAGAGGATTAGAAACTTTACCGTGGCTATACAACTCGTAGCATAGCTCTGTCAAAACCGACTCTTCTTGTAATTAGTAGCCATTTTTATACAGTTCTGCATAAGGAGCTTGTGCAAATGATGTCAAAAAAATACAAACACATGAGCAGAGACTTTGTTTCAAACTGGTGCCCCAAAGACATTATGTACTTATTCTAATGGTTTTTCTGTTACTTGGGACACTTTTGGAACACCCTTTGGGAATTGTCTTTAGGACCTGTGTTCTGAGTATCATCTTTTAATCAATCACGATTCATCCTTCGAGGTCGGATTTGACTGAAGGACCCTAATGAGGCAGATCTACCTACTCGGGCTTTGGATGACTATGATCAATGGGACAATAGAGTTTTCAGTCATAAGAAAATGACCAGTTTCCTTGTGTCTCTTGTCAACCAAAGCAGAGGCCTCCTTGGGATGTGTGTGATCCTCCTTGGGTCATAACAGTTTGAGAGACATGAGACATTTATGTAAATGCAACTAGGAGGAATTAAAAAATAGAACACACATCGCCTTCATTTATCAATATTAGCAATTTGTGTCACACTTATGTTTCGTTGGTACACACCAGGGACCTCAAATTAGCTGCTCAAGGCAATGAACAGCTCCTGGAAGTATTTTGTGTGGTCCTTTTAGTGCAACCACACAGTGTGTTAATGGGCTATAATTAGGGAGATTTTAGGCTTGGTGGCAAAATAAGCAATTCAGTTCCGGTTGTCCTATACCCACCCACTCATGGTGTTTATGTTAATCCCACACCTTCTGAAGGCATCTTGAATTTTGACTCCTGGTGTTCACACTCTTTTGTCTAAAGGAATTCTGAACAGGCATTTACTCAGTTCAGAAAAACAAAAAAATGACACACCTTAGGGTACTTCATGCCCCAGTTCAAACTTAAAGTTTAAGCTTCTCCCAGCTAAAAATAATTCTCCCTTTTCCTGAATTTTTCTAAAATTTCAGTGAACTCCCCTTTGCACTCCCAATCAGTTCTTTGTGGAACAGTTCTCTTGAGGGGGTGTGTCTTTGTCAGCAGAGGTGGTCTTGCGGAGATGAGGCTGGGGCTTTTCCAAATCTACTTTTTTGAAAAAGCAGGAAATATCCCTAAGCGTTTGGACCTTTCCTTTATACTTTCTCCTTGCCCCTTTGCTAGCCTGGTTGTCTTGATTTTGACATGGTTCTTGGATTCTGAGGCTTGTTATCGACTCTGCTGAGTTTTCAGGCATCTCTTGCTCATGCCAGATTCCTAGTATTGCCTTGCCCAGGTACTTCATTAACTCTATGCCTGCTAGGCTTGGTGGTCTGTCTCTGCTTCTCATTATACAATTCTGGGCTATGCCCATTTCCTCTTGGGGCTGCTACCTCAAATGAATCATACCTACCACGATAAGAAGAACTGGGACAAAACTGAGGACAGTGTTCTCGGGAGCTTCTGCCCCCTAATATGGAGCACTGTCTTTGTATAGGCAGAGCCTTGACAGAAATTTGTTGATGAAATAATTTTTTTTTTTAAATGCAGTTACAATAGCATTTCATGATGTGGAAAGTAAAGTATTCAGTGAACTAATATTGGATGTACTTCTTTAGAAGAGGCACCATGGAAGGTGCAGAGGAATCAGAGATGGAAAGTTTGGGTCTCTTTCCTTAAGAAATGTACATGTTACTCAAAGTCTAGAGCTTGAGGGCAAGTCTGGGTGGTCATTTTGGAAAGAGATGATAGAGAATTTACTATTTGTGCCAAGCAAATCTTGACTATGTTAAGGGAGTTATAATTTCTGAGCTGGAAAGATTCTTGAGAAAAATTGGGAAAGTCCTCTCTTGGGTTTTGATGCTGGCTGAAGAATGGTGGTCCCTGAGGGCGGAAGGGGGTCCTGGAGAAGGGCTTAGCAAGGGAGATGTGTAAAGCCCATATGAATTCACGAGCAGGTTTCCCAGGGCTGTCCATTCTACCTTTGGTTAATTTTGGGGGTGGGATATTGGTTAGGGAGGTTTGGGTTTTTGTTGTTGTTGTTGTTTTATTTTGTTTTTTTACATGGCAATTTTAATCACCATAAAACACATCCATAAAAATACATCATTAGTTTTTGATGCAGTGTTCCCTATGGGAATTTTTAAAAATCACACAGCCTCCTGGAGATTAGTCTCTTTTACTGGCTTAGCACCACTTTTAAAAATAATGAATCTGTTGTGATATGCAACTGAAATTCTGTCTTCTTTTTTTAAAGGGGGGCCCCAACCTTACCAGTAAACCTGAACTTTTTCTTAATGTCACAGTTGCTGTGGTCAAAGTAGTTTTGGTTATGAAGCGAGCTCTAAAAAAATAGAACAACCAAAGGGATCTTCCTCTATAGACACTGTAAGTTATCTACCACAGCATCTCATTGGTGAGGTGGACTTGAGAGCTCCAGTAAGTAGGTTGTCCAATCATCTAACCAGCACAAGGAACTCTCTGGCTGCTACCAGTGATACGAGCCCAGAGTGGGGTGGAGGGAAATGCAGGTGAATTGCATTTGGAGGTCTGGGTTGCTGTTTGCTGTTCTGTCTCTTGCCTTTGCCAAGCACAAGCCATCTTCCTCCGCGAAAGGTTGTTACCCAAGGGGAACACTGTCCCAAGCTGTTGACACACTGTACGTCAAGGCAGCATGGCTCAAAACAACGATTCCAGTAAGTATTAGGCTCTGCTTAAGATGATGGCTGAAAGGACATTTGTCATTATGGATGAAACTTATTTCCCTTTGTTTTACTGTAGGAAGACCGCATAAAAAACATACGATTATTAAAAAAGAAAACAAAAAAGCTATTTATGGTAAGCCAGAGGATTTTTGTCTCTTTCATTTTTCTACTCGTCCGATGCTTTCTCTCCAGCATTTTAATTTTTCCAGATAGCCATCAAGTAATAATCGGGTGGGTGTTTCAGCAACATTTTACCAAAGCTCTTCATGCTTTACCTTAGGCAATTTCCTATATGTCATTTACAGAAAAACTGCAGGTTCCAAGAACAGCTTCTGTCCTTCTTCATGGAAGATGTTTTTGGTCAACTCCAAGTACAAGTCTGCAGGGAAATACATTTTGTGGAAGAACTTCACAGTCTTAGGCAGCTGTTGAGCCGCTGTGTAAGTATATCTATCTGGCAAATATGGTGAGTTTGAACCTAGAAACCTACCTAACAAGTAGGAAGCTATCTCTGCCCCGAAGGGTGAGTAACAGGGGCTTTCTAACTGTTGGCTTGTGGTCCCAGTGGACAGTTTATCATCAGTGAACCAGCACTGAATAAATATGTAGCAGGTGTCTTTTTCTTTAAATCCTTCCTTCCTTCCTACCTTGCTTTCTCATACTGATGAGGGCTTTTAGATTACTTTTTTCTTAATTATCTAACCTTTTTTGGTGACTCCTTTTTTAAGGCATACTCTCCGTCAAAACTTTAAAAAAGGGTGGTATGTCTTCTTTGGGACTTAAATGGCATCATGCTATGGTATGGTCACCATCGGTCACCACAAGCAATGAGGAATTCATTAGGAAGGTAAAAGTGACCATATTTCTCCATAAACATCCACAGTAATAAAGACCAGTACAGAAAAATGAAACCAAGCACACCAAAATAATTAAGCCAGGACGCGTGCAGTAGTAGTTGACTTGCCTCTGTGGGGAGTGGTGGATCTTTTCCGTGAACTTGTTCAGGGTCCAAGGATGCTTTCCCAGCCTATTGTGACTGCACTTTGCAGGAGGTGTAAGCACGGAATGGTGATGATTGCTAGGTTGCCAGATGGAAACAAGCTCTCCACTCTAGGAATTATGGTCATTGAGACTTAAATGCTGGGCAGTTGGAGGCAGATTTTTATTTCTTAAGAGCTAGAATGTCTTTTCCTTGTGGTCCTTAAAAGTGCTCCAGATCTCAAGTTGCAGACCAAGGCACAGAGGCATTTTATGTGGGTGAGCTGGTCAGTTAAGTAAAGACTTCCAATGAATTTGCCTTCCCCTTTGCTTTGGTTAGTTTGTGTTTAAGTTATGTCCTTGTTTGAGACGTGGGTTGCATGGTCTTCCATAAACTCTCTTATTCCATCCAGAGAAGTGCAATGAGAAAAATTACAAACTGGACCTTTGTAGAAGACAGCAAATGCTCTGGGCCAGCTCCCTTGCCTAAACCAGGGGAAAGAAACTTACTTATCTTTAGCTGTTTCTATACTTGAGCTATGAGCTCATCTTATTAAGACAGTGAATGGTATAAATAGTCTCTTAAAATTAAGCTGAATTATCACATAATTCATATATTTCATCCCCCCCGCAACTGATTAACTCATAAGTACTCCTACTAGAGCATTTTCACCGCTGAAAGATGGAAGAAGGGAAGATCCCTTGAAGGACTTGATATAGGGGAAATAATGCCATGTAAGGCAGCCACTGTAAGCTAGAGTGAGTCTAAAGGAATAAGTGAGCGGCTCCCTGAATTTCAGTGTCAGGTGAGAGGCATCCTTTTCAGCCTGGCTTTGTTTGTTAGTTTGTTTTGACTTTTAAATGCATTCTGTTTCTCTCCATGTTTTTGTTTGAACCCTGGTTCCTCTGCCGTAGGTGCTGGCCTTTGCATTAGCCATCAGATTTAATCTAACGTTCTTTCAAATGAAGTTGTTAATGATGGGGGTGGGGGGCACTGGAATAAATCCTTGCCTGGTACTGTAGTGGGTGTCTGGACATCTGGAACCCCGAAGCCATGTCTGTTTTCCCATCAATTCGGTTTCTTCGGCTCAAGTAGTGAGAACATGTAATGAGCTGTAACAAAAATCAAGCAATGTTCTAAAGGAAAGATTTAGAAAACATACAACTATCTAGGGACTCTGGTTTGCCTCGATTTGTTTTTGGATTAGTTTGTTTTTGTTTACTCCTGAAAAGACCTGTCAATCAAGACGCTTCTGTCCAAAGGGATGTTTCTTTTAGGGATGCGGGCCACACAGCAGACCAGCGGCCGGGCGCCCCTCGCGCGGGTTTGGCTGCTTACCAAGGTGGCTGGCACCCCCTTGTGGCCATATACGAGCATACAGCCAATCAACCTCCCAAGGGCCACCTAATTCTGGGCTTTCTTTCTTTCTCCCTCCTGAAGCCCACCGTTGCTAGCTCCAGTTAATTTGTCTCACAAACTGTGGAGGTTATGCCTTGGGGTAAAACTAACACTATTGTGAAACCGAAAAGGAAAACCAGAGGATGAACCGGAGCTTTGGAAAGCCTTGTCAGACACTGCTTTAGGGAAATAGGTGTTTCTTTGCGTTTAATCTTTTGGCCAGTCATAATTTTGTATTTTTGATAATAGAAGCTGGTATCTGTTTTCATTCAAACTTACTGAGCATCTGCTCTCATGAATAACAAGGGAAGTGAAACAGACAAAATCGGATTTTTCTGAAAATGGTGTTGTAAGGACAAACAAAAACACAAACGCCTGATACTAAATGGCTGAAAGAAACGAGTTGGTTTTGCAAATTGACTTTTTGCAGGTCGGCTTACAGCAGGGTGGCCTGCTTCTCTATTTTCTAGGTCCTGGGCTGGATGAGGAAGGTCAGTAGGATTTGGTCTGTGCTCTCAGGAGGGGCAGGAATAACAGGGGAGAAGCTTGAATAAAGGCTTGATGGTATGAAAGGACACACCCTATTCAGGAAGCTTCGAGTAATGAGTGGGAATGTGAAGCGGCTTGGGGAGTGGGAAGAGGAGGCTGGTTGGTTAGATTTTAGCGAGGAAATGTTGCTAAGGACCTGGTTAAGAAAGACATGATAACGCAGACCTCTTTGGTGAGGGTAGAGGGGTGGAGGGTGGGTGGTGAGGCTCGAGGGATTAAAAACAATGAGAAGAGCCTTGTAATAATGTGCCTGGGGTAAAGTGGTGGTGCTCTGGTGTCCTGGGAAAGGAGAGTGAGGAAGAAAGTAGAGTCTGCAATGAGGCAAAGGTTCTTACTTGGGGGGTTGAATCAGGGGCGGTTGCTCATTAACAGTATAGACGGAGGAAGTTTGGAGAAAGGTAAATAAGTAGCTTTAGACCTGCTAAAAATTTCAGAGTCCCATGCATCAGCATAATCATAAGACTAGTATGTACATTTCCCATATATATTTTGTGTGTGCTTAATATTTGTGATGTACTTGTTAACAGTGTTGAGATAGAGTTGATATACAACTGAAAATGTTTTAAGTGTATAATTTGGTAGTTTAGACATGCGTACACACCTCTGAAGCCATCACCACAATTAAGATAATGAATATATCCATCAGTCCCCAAAGTTTCTTTGTGCCCCTTGGTGATTCCCTACCTCTCTGTCCCGTCCCCAGGGAACCGCTGATCTGCCTTTTGTCACTATAGATTTGTTTTCATATCCTAGAATTTAACATAAATGGTGTATTGTTATATTCTTTTGTGTCAGTTTTTTTACACCAAGCATAGTTACTTTGAGATTCACTCCTGCTATTAGTGTATCAGTCATTTATACTTTTTTATTGCCAAGTAGTATTCCATTACAATGATATACTATAATTTACATATCGATTCACCTACTGTTGGTTATTTTTCTTTCTTTTTTTTTTTTTAAAGATTTTATTTATTTATTTGACAGACAGAGATCACAGGTAGGCAGAGAGGCAGGCAGAGAGAGAAGGAAGCAGGCTCCCTGCGGAGCAGAGAGCCCGATGTGGGGCTCGATCCCAGGACCCTGGGATCATGACCTGAGCCGAAGGCAGAGGCTTTAACCCACTGAGCCACCCAGGCGCCCCTGTTGGTTATTTTTCTCCAGTTTCTGTCTCTCACAAATAAAGCCATTATGAATACTCACATCCAGGTCTTTGGACAGATATGTTCATTTCTCTTGGGTAGATACCTAGGAATGAACTATAGGTTAGGTGTACGTCTTATAAAAAAGATGGCTAAACTGCTTTCTAAAGCAGTTTATCATTTTACATGTTCATCAATAGTGTGTGAGAGTTCAGTATCCTTGCTCTTACTTGGTAGAGTCAATGTTTATAGATGCCAGCCAGTGTAGTTGGAGGGTGATGTTATCGCATTGTGTTTTCCATTTGCATCTCCCCATTACCGAGGTTGAGCATCTCTTTATTTGCCTGTTTACCAACAATGTATCTTCTTTGATTTTGATATTTTGCCCATGGAAAAAAAATGAGGTTGGTTATTTTCTTACTGAGTTTTGAGTATGTGTCTTTTAAAATATATTCTTCATGCAAATCTTTGATCAGATATATAATTTCAAAATATTTTTTCCTGTTCTATGACATCTCATTATTTTAAAAGTTTCTTTTGAAGAGAGAAGATATTTTACATTTTTTTTAAAGATTTTATTTTTATTTATTTCAGAGAAAGCAAGAGAGAGAGTGGGGTAGAGGGGAAGGGAGAAACAGGGAGCCTGCTTCAGAGCTTGATCCCAGACCCCAGGATCATGATCTGAGTCGAAGGCAGATACTTAACCAACTGGGCCACCCAGGTGCCCTGACATTTTACATTTGGATGATGTCCAATTTATCAATTTTTTTCTTCAATGAGTCATACCTTTCATGCCATATTTAAGAAATTTTTATTTAACACAAGGTCAAAAGAATGTTTACTATGTTTTCATCTAGAATTTTTCTAGTTTTAGGCCTCACATTTAGGTCAATGACTTTTGCATCTATTGGGATGATCATGTGATTTTTGTCTTTAGGAGAACTGATACAGATTACACTGATTGATCTTTAAAGTTAAGCCAACTTTGGATTTCTGGGATAAACTCTATCTGGTAATAATGTGTTATCCTTATCAGGTATTGTTAGGTTCCATTTGCTAAAATTTTGTTAATAATTTTTGCATCTACATTTATGAGGGACATTAGTCTGTTGTTTTCTTGACTTGTAATCTTTGTCTCGTTTTTGGAATTAGTATGATGCTGGTCTCATTAAGTAAGTTGGAAAGTATTCTCTCCTCTTCAATTTTCTGGAAGGATTTGCATAGAATTGGTCCTTTGAAGCCATTTTTGAAGCCAATGGTCCAGTGAAGCCATTTTTGCCTAGAGTTTTTTTTATGGGAAGATTTTAAGCTAAATATTCTATTTTTTAATAGATACAAGGCTACTCAAGTTATCGATTTCTCCTTAAGTGAGCTTTGATAGCTTGTGTTTTTCAATGATTTTTATTCATTTTGTCAATTCTACCAAATCTTACCCACCAATTATCTATGCTATTTTCTCACTATCTTTTTAATGTTTTGTAGAGTACAGGTTGTTGTCACTTCTCTCATTCCAAATATTGGTATTATTTTCGTCTTCACCCTTTTTTTTCCTAAAATTTTATTGAAATGCATCAATTTTACTGATTTCTGAAAGAGCCAGTTTTAGTTTAATTAATATTCTCTATTATGTTCCGCTTCGGTTTCCCTGATTTCCATTCTGAACTTTATTATTCCTTTCTTCTGTCACTTTTGAGTTTTATCTACTTTTTTCTTTCTGATTTCCTACGGTGAAAGCTCGGGTCACTAACTCAATGTCTTTCAGTGTTTTCTTAAGGTGGAAACTGAGATTATCAGTTTGAGGGTTTTTTTTTTTTTTTTAATTTTTTCTGTGTAGGAATTCAGTGTTATAAACTTCCTTTTCAGTACAACTTTAGCTACATCCCACAACTTTTGCTATGTTGTGTTTTATTTTCACTCACTTTGAAGTACTTTCCAGTTTCCTTTTTGGTTTCTTCTTTGACCCGTCAGTTATTTGGAAGGGTGTCATTCAGTGTCTATATATTTGGGATTGTTCCAGATGACTTTTTGATTTTGATTTCCAATTTGATTTTACTTTGGTCAGAGATCCTCCTTTATATGACTCAAGTTCTCTATTATATTTGTTGAGCCAAATTATGTGGCCCAGAATCTGGTTAATTTTGGTAAATATATTTTGTGTATTTGAAAAAGAGTAGATGTCTTGCTGGGTGGGGTATTCTAGAAGTGTCCACTAGATCGATTGATCATTACTGTTTTTCAACCTTTTTTTTTAAATTTTTTATTTTTTATAAACATATATTTTTATCCCCAGGGGTACAGGTCTGTGAATCACCAGGTTTACACACTTCACAGCACTCACCAAAGCATGAACCCTCCCCAATGTCCATAATCCCACCCCCTTCTCCCAAACCCCCTCCCCCCAGCAACCCTCAGTTTGTTTTGTGAGATTAAGAGTCACTTATGGTTTGTCTCCCTCCCAATTCCATCTTGTTTCATTTCAACTTTCTTTATCTTTGGTGACTTTCTACTTATTTTCTCAATTATTGACATCTCTGACATTAATTGTGGAGTCTTCCGTTTCTCCTTGAAGTTCTATCAGTACTCATGGAGTTCATATATTTTGAGGTTCTGCTATTAGGTGCATAAATATTTATGATTGCAGTGTTATCTTGATGAATTGACCCCTTTATTTTATAAAAGTACCCTATTGTCCTTAAGAATATTCTTTGTTCTGAAACCTACTTTTTCTGATACAAATAGAACCACTTCGGTTTTCTTTTGGTTAGTATTAGTATGATATATTTCTCTGTCCTTTTAACTTAAAAGGTGCTTTTAGTTAAAGTGCTTTTTAGTTAAAGTGCATTTTTTTCCTTTTTAAAAACATTTATTTCTTTTCAGCATAACAGAATTCTTTGTTTATGCACCACACCCAGTGCTCCATGCAATACGTGCCCTCCTTAATACCCACCACCTGGCTCCCCCAACCTCCCACCCCCCGCCCCTTCAAAACCCTCAGATTGTTTTTCAGAGTCCATAGTCTTTCATTGTTCATCTCCCCTTCCAATTTCTCTTAACTCCCTTCTCCTCTCCATCTCCCCATGTCATCTATGTTATTTGTTATGCTCCACAAATAAGTGAAACCATATGATAATTGACTCTCTCTGCTTGATTTATTTCACTCAGCATAATCTCTTCCAGTCCCGTCCATGTTGATACAAAAGTTGGATATTCATCCTTTCAGATGGAGGCATAATACTCTATAGTGTATATGGACCACATCTTTCTTATTCATTCGTCCATTGAAGGGCATCTTGGTTCTTTCCACAGTTTGATGACTGTGGCCACTGCTGCTATAAACATTGGGGTACAGAGGGCCCTTCTTTTCACTACATCTGTATCTTTGGGGTAAATACCCAGTAGTGCAATGGCAGGGTCATAGGGAAACTCTATTTTTAATTTCTTAAGGAATCTCCACACCGTTCTCCAAAGTGGCTGCACCAACTTGCATTCCCACCAACAGTGTAACACCATTTATTGAAGAGACTGTCTTTTTTTCTCCACATCCTCTCCAACACACATTGTTTCCTGTCTTGTTAATTTTGGCCATTCTAACTGGTGTAAGGTGGTATCTCAATGTGGTTTTAATTTGAATCTCCCTGATGGCTAACGATGATGAACATTTTTTCATGTGTCTAATAGCCATTTGTATGTCTTCATTGGAGAAGTGTCTGTTCATGTCTTCTGCCCATTTTTTGACATGATTATCTGTTTTGTGTGTGTTGAGTTTGAGAAGTTCTTTATAGATCCTGGATATCAACCTTTTGTCTGTACTGTCATTTGCAAATATCTTCTCCCATTCCGTGGGTTGCCTCTTTGTTTTGTTGACTGTTTCCTTTGCAGTGCAGAAGCTTTTGATCTTGATGAAGTCCCAAAAGTTCATTTTCCCTTTTGTTTCCTTTGCCTTTGGAGACATATCTTGAAAGAAGTTACTGTGGCTGATATCGAAGAGGTTACTGTCTATGTTCTCCTTTAGGATTCTAATGGATTCCTGTCTCACGTTGAGGTCTTTTATCCATTTCGAGTTTATCTTTGTGTATGGTGTAAGAGAATGGTCGAGTTTCATTCTTCTACATATAGCTGTCCAACTTTCCCAGCACCATTTATTGAAAAGACTGTCTTTTTTCCACTGTATATTTTTTCCTGCTTTGTCAAAGATTATTTGACCAGAGAGTTGAGGGTCCATATCTGGGCTCTCTACTCTGTTCCACTGGTCTATGTGTCTGTTTTTGCGCCAGTACCATGCTGTCCTGGTGGTCACAGCTTTGTAGTAAAGCTTGAAATCAGGTAATGTGATGTCCCCAGTTTTGTTTTTCTTTTTCAACATTTCCTTAGCAATTCAGGGTCTCTTCTGATTCTATACAAATTTTAGGATTATTTGCTCCAGCTCTTTGAAAAATACTGGTGGAATTTTGATTGGAATGGCATTAAAGGTATAGATTGCTCTAGGCAGTATAGACAAATCAATAAGAAAAAAGAGAAGAACCACATGGTCCTCTCAATTGATGCAGAAAAAGCATTTGGCAAAATCCAGCATCCGTTCCTGATTAAAACACTTCAGAGTATAGGGATAGAGGGAAGATTCCTGAACTTCATAAAATCTATCTCTGAAAAACCCACAGCAAATATCATCCTCAATGGGAAAAAGTTCACAGCCTTCCCGTTGAGATCAGGAACATGACAAGGATGCCCACTCTCACCACTCTTGTTCAATAGTATTAGAAGTCCTAGCAACAGCAATCAAACAACAAAGAGAAATAAAAGGTATCCAAATTGGCAATGAAGAAGTCAAACTCTCTTTCTTCGCAGATGACATGATACTTTATATGGAAAACCCAAAACACTCCACCCCCAAACAGAACTCATACAGCAATTCAGTAATGTGGTAGGATACAAAGTCAATGTACAGAAATCAGTTGCTTTCTTATACACTAGCAATGAAAATACAGAAAGGGAAATTAGAGAATTGATTCCATTTACTATAGCACCAAGAACCATAAGATACCTGGAAATAAACCTAACCAAAGAGGTAAAGGACCTGTACTTGAGGAACTACAGAACACTCATGAAAGAAATTGAAGAAGACACAGAAAGATGGAAGACCACTCCATGCTCTTGGATCGGAAGAATAAACATTGTTAAAATGTCTAAAGTGCATTTTTTTCAAAGATTTTATTTATTTATCTGACAGAGGGAGAGAGATCATAAGTAGGCAGAGGCAGGCAGAGAGGGAGGGGGAAGCAGACTCCCCACTGAGCAAGGAGCTCGATCCAAGGACCCTGAGATCTGACCTGAGCCAAAGGCAGAGGCTTAACCCACTGAGCCACCCAGGTGCCCCTAAAGTGCATTTCTTACAAGCAGCACATATTTAGGCTCTGTGTGTTTATCCACTCTATCTTTTTATTGGTAGGTTTAGATCATTTACTTTTAAGTGATTGGGTTTTAATATGTTTGGTGTTGAATCTACCACCCTGCCTCTTCTTTTTACCCAGCCTGTTGTTGGTTCCACTTCCCTCTTTTTCTGGCTTCTTTTTGATTGATGTTAAAAATGATTCCATTTTATCTTTTTTGTTAACTTAATAGTTATAAGTTAACCATGTTCTGCCATGTTCTGCCATTTTTGAAACTCTTCATTCCATTGCGTAGAACCACGTTTCTATCTGGTATCTTCCTTTTCTTTGAAGGATTTCCTTTAACATATCTTGTAGTAGAGTTCTATTGGGGATTAATTCTTTCAGATTTTTTCTTTCCTCCTCTTCTTCCTTCTTCTTGTTATTTATTTATTAAAGATATTGGGACATTTGCCTTACAAAGTTTCTCATAGTCTGTATTTTGATGCTTGAATTGTCATAGATTCATTCAACATTTTTATTTTTTTTTTATTTTTTTTTTTTTTTAAAGATTTTATTTATTTATTTGACAGACAGAGATCACAAGTAGGCAGAGAGGCAGGCAGAGAGAGAGAGGGAAGCAGGCTCCCTGCTGAGCAGAGAGCCCGATGTGGGACTCGATCCCAGGACCCTGAGATCATGACCTGAGCCGAAGGCAGCGGCTTAACCCACTGAGCCACCCAGGCGCCCCTCATTCAACATTTTTAAAAAATTTTCCATACATAGATAATTATGCATAGGTTCTTGATCAAATTCAGGCTTGATGTTTTGGCTGAATCAATTTATTTGTAGTTTTGTGTATTTTTCATCAGAGAGGCATATTGTATATGGCATTTATATTTACCATGTTAGCAGTCATGAATTATTATAATTATATTTATAAATATTATAATATATAATATATATTGAATATATAAATATATAATTATAAATAAATAATATAATTATAATTATAAAATTATAATTATTTTATAAATATATATTTATATAGTTTATATTATAGTTATATATAAAAATAAATATAAGTAAATAAATAAATCAAATATATATAAAAATGTATGAATATAATACATAAATATATATAATTGTATATATAATATATTATTTATTTATATTATAATTTAAAATATTATATTTATATTATATATTTATAAGTTTTTAAATATATTATGTTTAATAAATATATAATACATAATATATAACTATATATAAATAAAAATAATAATAACTATGAATATATAAATAAATATATAATATATAATATATTAATATAAGTATATTGTATTCTAATTTAATATATAATTTTATTTTATAAATATATATTTATATATTTATTAGTTATTATATATAATTATATACATTTATAAATGATATAATTTTATAATTATATTATGATACTTTACAAATTCTATTATACCTTCTTTATTTATAAGTGGGGGTAATTCTGTGAATATCACTTACCCCTTACTAGTTGGCTGTCTTGAGAGACTTATCATATAAAAAAAGCAGCACAAGTAGTTAATTATTTTTCTTTATTTACCAGTTTTCAATATAAGGAATTGCTTTTCTAACATTCTTTCAGGGTGATCAATGAGTTGTTATTTTATCCCAGTGTTATTATTAACTCATGGACTTATATTATTTTTCATTTTTGAGGAGTCTTTCTGACTTCTGCAAGCTTCCTGCCTTTAGGGATTCTTTGTATGTCCACTAAGACTGGCATTTTATTGAGTCACTCCTAAGAGACAGCACCATGATAATTATCATGGTAGACCATTTGGTCTGGAAAAAAAAAAGACAAATTAAAAAACAAAAAGAGATGGTACAATCAAGTCTGAAGTCATATACTGAGGTCAATATAAGACTTTACGTATGATTTTGTATTCTCCCAGAGGTTGTGAAAATGCTGTATATGTTTATGATAGATGTAACATAATAGAACTCTTCAGAGAAAGAATTTGAGGTTGTTCTTTTGAGAAAACACTACAAACAGTTAGTTCTCTGCAGGACTGTACTGCGTATAACTGTCTAGTCCTTGACGCCCATTTTTCATTTCCTCAGAATGATCAGTAGAGACAGATTTTCCATTTGTGCTTTAGTGGTCATACACAGTACACATTTGTATGATTATTCAAAACATGAGGAGATTGCAGTCACAATACTATGGATTGCATCTGTCTACCCAATTGCCTTTAACAAACCAAAATGCTCACCAATGCCCAGGACATGATTCTATTAGGGTACGGAGTCGACCACCCCTCAATTAGACAGAGAACACTCTCGATAATGCAAGTCACATAGTGAGGTTTATTTCCAGCTAGCTGGGGTCCAAGTATCTGCCCGGTGCAGCGAGTTTCAACAAGGACCCTGAGCACTCAAAGCCAAGGGTTTATATAGCATTTTCAAGGCACTTCTTCATGGCTACATACATATCTTGTGCCCCACTTTGACAGGTTAACTTTGTTTAACCTTTTGCCACCCCAGCGTCACCCTGGCGGTTGAGTGAGATGTAGGTTTAGAAGAACTTTCACCTTAACTACATTTCCTTCTGCCTCAGCCTCCCACAGTTTTGTGGTGGGGAGGGCGACCTTTGACCTCGAGGCACTGAGCCATTTGTCTCTGGAAATTGGGTCATTGAAGAGATGGCCTTTTTGTTGTAAATCACCAGGACATTTGCAAACCAAGGGAGATTCCTGTCTTGCTGGATTGTGATCTCTGCAAGTTAACTATTTGTTTTTCTTTAACATTTGGTCCCTGTAGAGCCATCACTTAACTGCCCTGGTGGCATATGATTAAGTTGTTTTTTCAGGTTTTAGCTACTTTCTCTTGTCTCACGTCACATACGCTCTGTGGGCTGGTTAGGGATGCTCAGTAAAATGGCTTCCCGGCCTTCAAGATGGCTATTCTTATATTAACCCACTCTTACAATTCATTCTGTTATTAAACTAGGCTTTGTGAAGCCTGAAGCCATAAGCTGGTGCTTGCATTGTATTCACTGATTCATTCGTTCAATGAACATTTAGTGAGCATCTAATATTTGCTGAACACTATTTCAATTAGCAACAATCACGCCTCAGATAAACCTCATTGGCTACCACAAGGCCACTGTGCAAAGCTACTGCTGAGCCCTATTCCAGATGCTGGAACAACAAAAACTGCCAGGTAACGTCTCTGTCCTTTTAGAACTCCTTGGAAGGAGTATCTACCGGGCAGATACAGTCTCCACTTCTGCTGGGGGCTGTGTAGGAAGCAGATGCAGGAGGAGCTGGGGCAGGGCTGGAGGCTAGGGGCCTGAACGCAAGACATGGACTCCAGCCATTTTAGGTGAGACTGGCATGGTGTCCAAATCATCTCTGCTCCTTTCAGTCTGGAGTACTGACCTTCCTCTGCCTACTTGTCCCTTCTACCTGCTCCTGCCACTTTATCTTACTTACCTTTCAAGGTGCAACTAATTGGTTTTCTTCTGGAAGCTTTCTGGGATCCCACAGTCAGGCTGTCTCTGCTATCTTAGAGCAATTGTTTTTTTTTTTTTTAAATCACAGTATATATCACATAGTATTTGCATCACCGTCTGTCTCCTGTTGTGAGCCATCACTTGTGCCCCAAGGCCATTTTTATCTTGCCTTTAAATCTTTACCTTTAAAGATTAAATCAGTCAGGATACCTGGGAGGCTCACTTAGTTAAGTGTCTGATTTTTGGTTTCAGCTCAGGTCACGGTCTCAGGGTCATGAGATCGAGCCCCATGAAATCCAGTGGGGCTCATTGCTTAGCAGGGAGTCTGCTGGAGATTCTCTCTCCTTCTGTCTCCATCTGTCCCTAGCTCATGCTCTTTCTCTGTCTCCCTCTCTCAAATAAAGTTGAAGAGTTGCCTGGTGTTAGTTTTTTCACGACTATCTCACACTTTTCTTTGAGCTCTAGTTATTCTAGTCCTATGACAAATGGCCTAGAGTTTAGATCATATCTGCTTTGGTCAAATGTGTCAAATCATACAGCCATTCTTACAGTAAAACAACTACACACTGAAATAGAAGGTAAAGGAAATCGTTCCTTCAGAAATCTCTCTTTCCGAGGAATGTCATTTGAATTGTGACTGTAAAACCTGCCTGTTTTCCTGGGTCTGTAGACATGTTTACAACAGTGAAGAAAAGGAAACCTGGGTAGAATCTCTAGTAGGAGGTCATTTATAGTAAATGGAACTCTTGGCACCAGAAAACATCCCATAAACCAACATAGCCTTAGTGGCAACGCCAGCAGCTGTAAGTGCTTCCTACTGTTACTGTTGGGATGGTTGTTGTTGTTGTTGTTTTGTTGTTGTTTTGACAAACCTTGTTTTCTCCTTTCCTACTCTTCTTGTCGTTCCTTGATGGAGTGATGCCTTTCTTGTCCTTCCCACCCTGGTGTAGGATGAAGTTGGAGTTTGGAGTTCTCTGGGCAGAGCCGTAGTCAGCAGGAATGCCTTAATGATATTTAACTTCTGTAATGTCCAGATTTTGGTTAGTTTCTTTGGCTTCCCAATTTCGGTGTTTAATCTTTAATTCCCAGTTCCTGCATGCTTGACCCTGGGCCATGTGACTTGCTTCTGGGCTTTGTAGTTGATTCTTTGCATCTGGGAACTTGCATACAGTGCCTTGGAGTTAGGCACGTTTTGATTCTCTTGATGACGTTCTCTTTCATTCACTTGCAAGATTTGGACCAACTACTTTTATATTAGACGATTTAAGGTTAGAAGGAATGAGCATCTAATCATACTCTCTATTTATAAATAGGAAGACTTCTCTAAATTCTTTCCATAGCTACGATCTTGGCTGAACCTAGACTTGGTTATTTCTAGAATTTTCTTTTGTAGTTCCAGTCTGAAAAACAAATGATTTTGAAGGGGCTGGGAGTGGGAGGTTGGGGGAGCCTGGTGGTGGGTATTATGGAGGGCACTTATTGCATGGAGCACTGGGTGTGGCGCATAAACAATGAATTCTGTTACACTGAAAATAAATAAAATTAAAAAAAAATTTAAAAAGTGTACACACACACACATACACACACCCGCCAACCGTGGGATTTCTTCTGTTTATTTTCACAACATCCATTTTTGAGTTGAAATCTCCATCTCTGTCTCTGCCAGTTGGCTTAACCCTTTAAAGCCATCTCCAGCATTTCTCTTCTGTAATGCAGAGCAGAGATCTTCGAGCTAATCTGTCTTTGGAACTGGATTTTGAATGTTTTCAACAAGAGACTGGCTTAGTTGGAATATATTTTCTAAGTTATGCTGGTTTTTGTTGTTGTTGTTTTGTTTTGTTTTGTTTTTGTTTTAGTATAATGGAGTGGTTTTAAGCACAGACTCTGGACGCTGAATATCTGGGTTCAGGTCTCAACTCTTCCACTTACTGTGTGAACATAGGCAGAATATTAACTTCTGTGCTTCAGTTTCCTAATCTGTAAAATGAGGATAGCAATAACACCTCTTTTATAGGATTGTGGGGAGGACAGAGGATATAAATATGGTCGGAGCCTTCAGATTAGTGCCTGACACCTGCTGACTATTATTATTTTCCTCTAACAATCTTCTCAGTATTTTTGTCTTCACTTGAAGGGGAATTGAGATAAAGGAGAAAGCTCCTAGACCTGCTAAATTTTTATCTTCTAAAGTGATCTGGTATTTCATCAATTTTCCTATCCACAACTCCTATTTAGTAACTTTTTGTTCATCATCATGTCTTTAGTGTCTAGCCCTAAAGGTTGACATACAGTAGGCCCTTCATCAACATGTGCTTAATGAAGGAATGGATTCTTTCTGACTTTTCTCTCTGACATTGGTTACCACTGTTCTGGATCTGTCATGCACTGTTTTGACCTCCCTGGATCTGGTCTGGGTTGAAATGTCTTCTTTTTTTTTTTTTTCTTTTTAAGATTATTTATTTATTTATTTATTTGACAGATAGAGACCACAGGTAGGCAGAGAGGCAGGCAGAGAGAGAGAGAGAGAGGAGGAAGCAGTTTCCCCGCTGAGCAGAAAGCCCGATGTGGGGCTCCATCCCAGGACGACCCTGGGAACATGACCTGAGCCGAAGGCAGAGGCCTTAATCCACTGAGCCACCCAGGTGCCCCGAAATTCAGGTCTCTTATCACAGGGCAGTCTAATGCCATGATTGTGAATCCTGCAAACCAGACCTTTACCAGAACATTCTGTGTCTACAGCTCTTCTGTGCTTAATCAGGGAAGCCACCTGACAAGAAGGATTTCTTCCTTACTATGCAGGGTCTGACCTGAAAGCAGAGTCCCCATTTGGGCAGCTGTGACACCAGCACCACCTTTATGCCCCATAGTAGCATCTGGGATATAGCTGTCAATCATTTTAGTTGTCTCCTCTTGATAAGGAAGAGACTACATGCTGCCCATTCTCCCTGCTCTCCTCCTGATTGTGTTCTGCGCTAGAGGGACGTATTGGTTGACATTGGCCATGTTTTTATTTTTTTCAACAAATGTTGTCATTTATTTGCTTCCATTTTGTGAGTTTTAATCATTATCTTTGTTGATGTCCCTGGCCCTATTTTATCACTAGGAAAGGACCTCCTGTGACACCTTCAGCAAGTGACTTAACCACTGGGCCTTGTTTCCTTTTCTGTAAATTGAGAAGAGCTGACTTATACAATCTCTTTGGTCTATTCCAGCACTAAGCTTCTATGGGTAAAAACTAAAGAGATAAATTAGACATTTTCACCTTTTTCTTCCATTTTTTTTAATGAAGCCTGTGGAAATGTGTGGGCACATAAAGGACAAAGTTAATGTCCTCCCACTTGATTTCTAAGTGATTTCTGTGCTCAGACAGGGACTGGAAATTCACCTCCACAAAGGAGATAGGCCGTTTCTCCTGCCTGGCTACTAGCCATCTTCTTTAAAATGCCAACCTGCTCCTTCTTTTGAAGAAACTAATATTTCCTGGTCCATTCTCCTGACAATCAACACCTGAGTATTGTACTCTGCAATGCACATAGCAGACAGAGTGATTTTTCAGAAAAGGGAATTTTTTCTTGTTGGTTCCCACATCTTCCATGTTTCCTACATCTCCCTTCTTGGATTGGCCTCGCCAAGTTCTTCTTTTAGTTTCTGGGAAGCACTAAGCCTTTCCGCCTCAGGGCCTTTGCACACCTTCCCCTTTCCCTGAGTTATTCTCTCCTGTGCATCCTCCTCAACACCCTCTTTCTTTTTTTCACATCCTCATAAAACTGGATCCTTCTTATTTTTCAGATCTCAATTTAAATGTCATTTTTCAGAAATGCCTTCTCAGATCACCCCATTGAAAGTAGGTCATTCCTGTAAATTCTTTTCATAGAGCCCTAGGCAATACAAACACAGATTTCATTGTAGTTTGTTACTTACTGTTTTTAAATTGATTACCTGCTTATATACTTGCTTCTCCCATGAAACTGTAACTAACCTCGGTGATGACAGAAACCCAACTATTATTGACCTGCCAGTGCACACCTATGACCAGCACATTATACCTGCTCACTATATGTTTACTGAATGGATGGAAAAGTATTATTAGAGCCTCTTCAATAATCTAATCTGTGTTTTCTGTTGATTTATTAGATTTCCTGTGCTTCCTCAGCTAGAGAGATGAAAACAATTACCAGAATGAAAAGAACATTTTATGGGGTAAATATTTCAAGTCATTGTTTTTGAGTACTCTGTTTTTTAAAATGTGAAAATTTTCTGCTTTTATATCTTCACTTTATCTGCAGATTGGAAACAAAGGAATCTACAAAGCCATCAGTGAACTGGATATTCTTCTTTCCTGGATTAAACAATTCTTGGAAAGCATTAAGTAATGCAAGGAGCCAAATGCATGGATTGGATTGCTAATTTGGAATATAATGTGAACCCCTGGAAATACATTTGTAAGAGTCTATTTCTTTAAAAAAGTTTTTGTGCAAGTTAAATGATGCAGAATAGTAAGAGTCTATTTCTTTAAAAAAGTTTTTGTGCAAGTTAAATGATGCAGAATAGACTATGGGAATTTAACATAATAAAGTTCTGGAGATAAGTAAATTGTCACTAATATGTACGTTTTCTTTATTTTCAAAGAATGCTCTCACCTTGAACATGTTTTGTTATTCCCAAATACATTGTATAAACTTAATTTAAAGCTGTATCATCAGAATTAATTCACGTAATATTTGTGGAGGAAAAAATGACAGCTTTCTGGGATACAATCTAATGTTATTGTGACTTACATAGATGCTATGTGCATGATTATTACCTACTGAAGGGTTTGATGGTTATCAATTATGCCTGGTATGAACTTAGCTTTTAACAGATTTTTATTTTAATTAAATACACTGTGTTTCTTTCTCCTGGATGTCCGTTCTATGAGAGCATGCTGGAACTTCATGGAGTACAACGGGTGACAACCAGATCAGATCACGTAGGACAGACATGTAAACAAACTGCCTGGAAACGTTCACCAGGGAGGGCTTTGACAGATAACTCAAGCCTCAAAGACCACAAGTATCCAAGCTGAGATGATGTTGGAGCTTGATAATGCTCTTTCCAGGTGCTGGGCAGTTAGGAAAGTCGATAGGGGTCAACTAAAAGCCTCAGTGCAGTTCAGATTCCTCCACAGGAAACCTATCGGTGCTTAAAAGCCTTCTTTGCTCAGCTAGCTCTTCAGTTAAATGAATAAAACGGCCTGAGCTTTGTTTTTGCTTTACGTGGACTTGGCCTCTCAGCGATGGTGTGCTTGGCAAGGGCTGTTGCAGACAGCAGTGTATGGGATGGCCAGTTGGCTTCCACAAAGCATTCCTCGTGCCCCTACAGCATGCAGACAAGACAATTGTCTTGTGTTGATTCGGTGTTTTGTGATAACATTAGTCACGGCTTCCTCCAGGCCTGTGTGGATTTTGGCACCTCTTCTTTTTTTTAAACTAAATTAAAATGTTTTTAATTAAAAAAAATTTTTTTAGAAGATTTATTTATTTGAGAGAGAGCATTGAGAGAGAGAGAGAGATCACAAGTCAGGGGGAGGGTAGAGGGAGAAGCAGACTCCCTGCTGAGCAGGGAGCTGGATTCAGGACGTGATCCCAGGACTCTGGGATCATGGCCTGAGCCGAAGGCAGAACCATAACTGACTGAGCCTCCCAGGCACCACTGGCTCTTCTTCTTTATTGCTTTCCCACCAACCAGTTCTTCTTTTCAATCATAAGGTGATTATTCTATTCACTAGGGACTATGCTCTCTTGGATTATCTCATATTCCAAAATTACTTCTTTGTTTCCTGCTCCTTGTTCTCTCCACCTTCCCCATCAACACCCTGTGGTCCCATATTTTATCTCTACTGGGGACTCCCTTATCAGACCAATCCACAGTGGAGAGCAGAGGGGAATGGTGAGGGGGAGATGGAGGACCCTGTCTGCATCTCACACTATTGACCTAGGGCTTCCCAGTGCAGCCTTAGGCCAACAGTAATGGGAGGCCTACTTTGTTTGTTTGTTTATTTATTTATATTGAAGTATACTTGACACACAATGTTATGTTAGTTTCAGGTGTTTTGAGAAGCTTATACATTGTGCTATGCTCATCACAATTGTAGCTACCATCTGTGTCACCACACAATGCAATTACAATACATTTGATCATATTCCCTTTGCTGTGCCTTTCATTCCCAGGACTTATTCATTTCATAACCCACTCCCCTTCACCCATTTTCCCAATCCTCAACCCCTCTCCTCTGTCAACCATCAGTTTGTTCTCTGTATTTAGTTATAGTTCTGTTTTGGGCACCTTACTTCCTTTTTTTCTAAAGATTTTTTATTTATTTGAGAGAGAGAGAGCACGCATGCACACATGTGTGAGGAGGAGGAGGGACAGAGGGGGAGAGAGAGCACACTCCCCAACAGAGCCAAATGCAGGGCTTGATCTCACAACACTGAGATCATGACCTGAGCCAAAATCCAGAATCAGATGCTTAATCAACTGATTTACCCAAGCACCCCTGAACACCTTAATTTCTTGGGGAACACTTGGAAGAGCTAGGACCCTGGGGACAGGAATATATACCCTGGCTTTGCCATGGACTTGAGAGGATGTGGTGTACCCACTGTCCCCCTTTTAGGGCACCTTGTCTTCTAGAGGCACCTTCACGGTTCAGTCTAACTGTGCCGCACTTTCACAGAGCCCGAGTCTCGAGTCTTCGTTACACACCATTCCTATGCTGCCGCCATACTTAGGGACTTCAGACATGAGAGGGGTTGTGAAATATTCATTTGATGGTCCTTAGGAAAAAAAAAATAAAATTCACTTGTGCCCCCAAATATTTCTGGCAAATGAATTCAATGTTTTTGTCTACTTCCCAGAAAAAAAGCCTGCTAAACTCAGTCAGAAGCACTCCAGGAATGTGAAGGTCATTATCCAGTAAGAAACCAATATCCATATGTTGGTGCCTATTCCCAGACTTTTTAAATGCCAAGGGAAAAAATGTGGTTTTGGTGTGTTTGACTAAGACTGGCATTCTGAAAAGGCAGCTAAGAACAGAGAAGTTGGTGTCCTTCTGCATAGTGAGAAAAAAGTATTTGGTGGGGTCACTGGGCTCTAGATGAAGAATTCTCTTGAGTTTACAGGTCTTATTCTGGACTCTGTCAGAACCAGAGATGGTTACATTTTGGGAAATGGCCATACACCCCCAAATTCCCACACGATGCTCTGTGAACCCTAAAACCATTTAACATTTATAGGTGGAGATTTCTTCCAATAGATCCTTCCTGGATCATCCTACATCCCGGATATAGCCTGGGAGACTACATTTCTTTTGAAAATGTGTATGCCAGCATATGATTAGAGCTAAAGGAGTTGCATCTGCTCTTAGCACGGGGTAGAACAGAAGAAGCCTGGGATACCAGTGAGCAGCATAGAGTGGTGGGTAGAGCCCTCATTGAGGTTAAGAGACGCAACTAGTCCCAACTTCTTGCAGACCTCTGCCCACAGCACCAGATGGTCACCCATACAAAGTATCAACCCCCTCCCTAGCCATCCTCTCTCCCCTCATCACTGATCTAAACCACTTCTCTCCCACTAACATGCTTCTATTGACTTGTTTATTGGCTATCTCCACCATATGAGAATATAGGTTCTGTGGGGCAGGATGTTGTCTGTTTTGTTCCCTGGAGGATTCCCAGTGCCCAGAACAGGGCCCAAATACAGGACTCTAACTAAGCATGTGGTAAATGTATGGACCCAGGAGAGAATAGATTGAGGCCTCGGTCCCACTGCTGTTAGGATGTATGGCCAATGTCAGGTCACTTCACTTCTTGGACCTCCATTTCTGGATCGGTCCCGATTGAAATTAACTACCACAGGTGATCTGTACTGGTGTCTGCATAATGAGGGATTAAGATTGTCCTTTACTCCAGTTCCACTCCCTCCTCTAGGTCTCACACACCTTCTTGTGTCTCTTCCCACCTCCTGCCTCCAGTACCGTACCCAAACCCCAGTTGGCCTGGTTAATTTCTTCTGATCCTTTAAGATTTCTTTCAAACATTATTCAGAAGTTAATGGTTTCATACATGCTTTACTTCTTCACAGAACCTATCGTAATTATAATTCCTCTGTATATCTGTTTCTCTCATTAGATTCTCTTTCTCTGATTCATTGCACCTCTACTCAGACCCTAACACATAGTAAGTGCCCAATAAATATTTGCTGAATGAATATTCAGTGAGTAAAATATCGAATTGAATTAGATAGTCTCCAAGATTTCTTCTGGCTCTGGCATATCTCCTACTATAATTTTTACTGGTTGGTATGAATCTTGAGGAATGTAATGTAACAGTGCTTCTTGACCGGAGTCCTCTAAGAGTGCCTATATTATTATTTGCATAACAATGGATTTAAATCAACTTACTATTTTACTTGCCCCCAGTAAAAAAAGGTAACTGCAAATAAATATATGACTCTTAACTTGAACAGATACATTTTTTAAACATTATTTATTTATTTATTTGAGAGACAGAGTGAGTGTAAGCAGGGTGCGGGGTGGGGAGAGACAGAGGGAGAAGCCCACTCCCCAATGAGCAGGGAGCCCCGTTTGGGGGCCCAATCCCAGGACTCTGGGGTCATGACCCAAAAGAAAGCCAGACGGTTAACCGACTGAGCCACCCAGGCGCCCCTTAAACAGATACACTCTTAACTAATATATGTTCATTTGCATACCATGTAGAATCATCTTGCAAACCCCAGGCGGAATGTGTCTTACACATTGGGAAACACTGCATTATAATGAATTTCCACTGCCTCATTCTGGTCCAACTTAGAAATTAGAACCTGATCATTTTAACCTGCCCACAGATACCAGTGTAGAAAAAGTCAAGCCACGACGTTCAGGTTTCAAACTGGTTTCAGAGTTCCTGTCATTGTTTCCAGACATAGAGGCACGAAAGCACACTCACCCCGTCAGTCATTCCGCGGGGCTTCTGACTGGGCTCTCCGCAGAGGATGCCGGGATAGCAGTATGGCGCCGGTCCTTCCTTCGGCAGCGTCTGGGAGAGCGGCGTCAGCCGGGGGAGCCCTGGCGGATGGATGCCCCGGGGGATGCAGCTTCCCAGGGAGGAAAGCCCCTGTCCTTCCTCACAGGGAGGCTTCTGGAGCGCTCAGATGTGTTATACACGTGGTGGCAACAAAAAGCGAAAGCTCAGTCGGGCTGAGCAGAACATCTCAAAAGCAGACGTGGAATGTGCTGTGAATTACTAACATCAGAGGAACTCGTAAGAATGGAGTCCTTCACCGGGGCTGTGAGTTACTTACAATGAAAACCAGTCAATTCTATGACTGCTGATTGTATACTAACTGCTTGCCACACGGTCACGGCTGAGGTAATAAGGACAAAGGAAACCCAGTTTCTCTGGCAAGTTAGGACCTAGGAAAGGAGATAGGTAGGGGGATAATCACATAATGAAATACAAGCAAAACAGAGGAATATACGAAGTGCAGTGGGGGTAGAGGGAAGGACCACGCTGCACTGAGGTGAAGTCTGAGGTGATTTATCCTTTGAGACTCAACTCAGGTGTCACCTCTTCCAGGAAGCTTTCCTTGCTTGATTCCCTTCTCCAAGCCCCCATTCCCTTTCAGAATAGCATTTAGCACATCGGATCAAATTTTTTGTTTGCTTGCTTATTTCTTTTTCTGAAGGCACAGACTGAGTCTTATTCAGTGTGGTGTCCTCAGTGTTTAACATGCTGCTTGTCATGGAACAGTCATTCTGGAAATATTTTTGGAATGAAATACTGGAGAAAAAAAAAAAAAACAATGACAGCGAGGCTGAAGAGAGGGAATGGATTTGGGAGATATTTAGCAGGTAAAATGTATAGAACCTGGAGATCACTGGTTGAGGGGGGATCGGCACTGACGAAGTAGTCTAGGATGACTCTGGGTTTTACATTTTTTACTGATTTGTAGTAAATGAGGACTCAGAAAAATGCACTGTAATAAACAGAAGTTCATTGCTTTTTGGCCGAACACAGAAATGCTTTGAAATTTGGACTTCATAGGAGTGTAGAATCTCATTATTTGAAAGGATCAATCAAACCACATTGTCCAGTCTTGCATCTTATACAAGAACCTTCTTTATACGCTTCTCATCTAGCACGTGCTTGAGCACTTGCACTTAAGAGAGACAAATTACTTCTGCCCTATCTTGAAATAATCCTGCCTTTTAGAAATGTGTTTAAATCCTCTTGAAAATGTCCTTCTATTTTTCCTAGTCCCCAGATTTGAGGTTTCAAGTACTTCTGTCCCATCTTTTATGGGACAGGTGGATTAGTTAGGAAGGTTTTTTAAGAGATTTTATTATTTATTTGAGAGAGAGCGCGCACATCCACAGAGGGAGAGTGTAAGAGCACAGATGGAGAGGGAGAAGCAGACTCTCTGCTGAGCAGAGAGCTTGATGTGGGGACTTGATCCAAGGACTCTGAGATCATGACCTGAGCCGAAGGCAGACACTTACCCAATTGTGCTACCCAGGAGCCCTAGTTAGGAGGTATGTTGGAGAAGAGGAGGCTCTGCCCGTTCCTTTTAAAGGTTCAGCCTGGATGTTAACATGCACCATCTGTGTGCACAGACGAGGTCCACAATTTAGTTACATAGTCACACCCAGCTCTAAGGGAGGTGGAAAATGCAGCCACCTAAAAATCAAGGGTCCTGTCCTGTGAGAGAGGGGGAGGAAATGGACATTAGTGAAACACCCACATACGAAACACTTGCGAGCAGCAATCATTTCCTCTTGTTTTCACTTCAGCTTCATCATCTCTTCCCACGTAATCTCTTTTCTGGGCAACATGGCTTCACATTTCCCCACCTGTTTTCCAGCGGCATGCTTTTGGATGCTTTCAATACTTGAGACTAATTCTCTTCCAAATGTGTTCCCAACTGTTCTAAATGAATCCCTGTTGGGTTCTTGGGCCATGTTTTCTCGCACTCATTCCCTCACTTATCTTTTTTATACTTTATAACATTTTAAAAAATTATAAAAATAATGTATGTTGTTGTAGAATTGAAATAATATCTAACAAGGCATATAAAGAAAATCATCATCTCTCTCTGCCTCTCTACCTCCACCTTCCCAGTGAGCCAATGATGTTGGTTTGCTAGCTTTTGCCATATTTTTCTATTTTCGTCAATAACAACAATGAAAAATATCTATACACTTATATCTTTCCTTTTTTTAGAATCAGAAATAGTATCCCATTATTTATTTGTACCCTTCAACTTTTTTCCACTCAACCACTCAGGGGGACAGATAAATATATATAAAATTCGGAAAGATATTCATTTTAATAGTTATAAAATATTCCATAGAATGAGTACAGGATAATTTACTCAACCATTCCAGTTTGCTGTTTTGGTTTTTATCCATACATAGAAGGCTGTAATGAGCATTCTTGTATGTATATCCTGTTTTTATTTTTATAGGAATGCTTTCTAGAAGCAGGATTACAGGGTCACAAGGTATGATAAATATGACCAAATTATTTCTTATAATTCTTATATTGTTAATTTCCCCCAAATTCTTGCTAGCACTGGCTACTATCAGTATTTTTCCATTTTTGCCTGACTGATGGTTGAAACAGCATCACATTTTCATAGCTTTCCTTTCCGTGACAACTTGTCAGATTGATCATCTTTTCATATGTGTACTCCATTTACACTTTTTCTGAGATACATACCCGAAAACATCCTGTGGGCTATTTATTTAATAAGTCTGAAATCTTATCCAGGTCTAACTAAAACAGTACATTGCAATTGGTTTTAACATTTCAAATAGTTTAATAGAGAGAAGCATGCCCTGGAAAATACATTGTGCTTTCTCTTTACCCATCCGAAGTCCACTCTGCTCAGCAAGACATTGCTGAGCAGTGGTTTTTTTCCCCGTCACCCCCAAGGTGAGATGGGAGGGGGGGTTACTACACCACAGCTGCCTGCTGCTCTGAGTGTTCCAGGGAGAGGGAGAAATGCTGCTCTAAACTCAGATGTTTGCATATGCTGTGGGAAGTAGAGATGGGGACTGAGCATTCTCTAGGGGGAAGGAGAACCCACTTGCCTATTCAGCTCCTATCCAAAGCTTCCTCCAACTCCTTCTGCTCCCCACCCTTCAAAACTAGACGACCCATATCCCAGGTGATTTAGGATGAATCATGTTTGTTCCACTTTCTTAAGAATGAACTCTGATCTATATAATTCTAGCAACCTTTGAAGACCAGGGATGGTACATTGATGTCCTTTGAAACCCCACCTCTCCCCTTGCATCAAATGCCTTCATACATCACTGGTTGGAAAAATTCTTCACAAATAAAGGTAGCTGGCAAAGAAAAAAGTGTCTAAGAGAAGTGGCCATCCTCTTTAAAATTGCATACCTCCTACCATGGCACTCCACATTCTTTTTCCTCCCTCTCCATAGCTTGTATCACCATTAACATACTATACAAATGATTACCATATTATTTCTATTTAGTGTTGCCTGTCTCCTTCTACTAGAATTTAAGTTTCAAGATGGAAGGAATTTTGTATGATTTTTTTACTATTGTGTCTCCTGTACCTAACCAGTGCCATACCCAAGTAGGAACTCAATAAATTGCTGTTGAATGAATCAACGGGTAAGTGAATGGTGTATTCAAAGATAAGGGCTAACTATTGTGTCTCCTGTTCCAAGTAGGAACTCAATAAATTGCTGTTGAATGAATCAACGGGTAAGTGAATAGTGTATTCAAAGATAAGGGCAAAGAGCCAAATGAGTCCTGTTGTCAAGAATTCTGGAAATCCTAACCGTGGCTGGTTCCTAACCTTACCCTCTATGACAAGATAGCAAGAGAGTGGGTGAAATGGCTTCCCAACCTTGTGGTTGCATTTCTTTTAAACAGAAGTCTTTCCAAAACAGTTAATGTGAAATGAGGCTCTGGTGATTTTTGATTTTCCATTTACCCGTAACATGTGTGATCAAGTCCTGCCCCATTCAGATCAAGCTTAGAGTAGCTTAGACTGAGAAGGCAGATTTGGGGCTTAGATATGGACAGCCATGACTGCCAGCAGCCTTGGCAGAGTAAGATAATCTTTTGACTCTTTGCTACTGATGAGAAGGCATTCTCTTTGTAGAAATCAGGTCCCTGAAGAACCTTCTAGCCATGGTGATTTGGAAACTCTGGTGAGAATGTCAAGTACAAGCTATAGTGGATGGTGGAGTCCCAGCTTTTCATTTCTATATTAGGGCTCCTTAGTTACAGTGATTGATACAGAATTCTGGAATGAGCCCATGATCCAAGAAGGTCCAGTCAGAGTGAATTCTAGGATTCTCTACCCGGACATGGGGGAGCAGTGTGGGAATGGAGGGAGAGTCTCTCTTTTCTCTATGAGCCGTAAGTTTGAAAAGATATGGGCTGAACTACTGTAGCCATGTTACCACAATGAGGACAGAGCCTGGCTGAGAATCAAGCTAATACTTTAATCACCTAGATTTTGGAAATCCACAACCCCCTGGGGTTCTTTCTACCTTACTTGGATACTGCTTCTCAGGCCCTTAAGTTAGTTGCTATGTGAAAATCACAAATTAGAGGACCCCAGGGCTTGGCTTTGGGACTGTGCTAATCCTTGTGAGAGATTGCTATGAGATACAGCCAATTCTACCCCAAGGCTTGAAATACTGTGTGCAGTTGACTCTATTGATGACTCCAGACTGACCTTTCCCCTGAATTCCATACTCACACATCCAGGAGTATACTTGACATTTCCATATAAGGCATCGCATCAGAATGTCAAAAGTGAAAATTTTATTTCCTCTTCTAAAATCAGTTCATCCTTTAGTCTTCTGCAACTTGGAAATACCAGGTAAAATAACATCATGGTTAGGCACACAGACTCCTCAGTCAGTGAAACCTGCATTCAAATATTGGCTGGAATTTAAAGACAGAGCGAGCTTCATCTCTCTAACCCTCCCTTCTTTCATCTGTACAGTAGTGACGATGGATTTAGAATCTATTTTTAGTGTGGTTCATGAGGATTAAATGAGGTAATGTATGTAATGTGGTTAGAGCCATGACTGGTACTTAATAAAAACTGTAAAGCATGAGTTCTTATTTCTATATGATAAATCGTCACCCTCTCAATTGTTAAAGCTTACCATCTAGGGTTATCCTTGACTTCTCTTTCTTTTCTCATACCCCAAACCAAATTCATCAGCATTTCCTTTTAGTTCTCCTTCCCTAACATACCCCATATACCCCAGTAGTATACCCTGGCCCATGTCACTGGCATCCATGCAGAAGCCCCCCATCTGACTGGTATGGTCTTCAATCACCTCCTGCCCCCAAATGCAGCCTTGTCACAGCTTTCAGAGAGAACTTAAAAAGCATAAGCCAAAACATATGACTTCCTGGATGGTACCTTTCAGTGGCTTCCTTAACATTGGGAACAAATTGTATTATTTGGCCTGGAAGGTCCTGCATGAATTACCTGGCCTTTCTCACTGACCTCACCTCTAGATAACCTGTTTCTGAAGCATTCAAGGTCACTGTCTGGGACCCTTCTTATTCCCTCCTCCCCCTGGAGTACTATTCTCCAGGTATCTGCACAGCTGACCTTTCATTCAGGTCTCAGCTCAAGGGTCCCTTCTGTCTAGATTCATTCCTTACTATCTTCACAAGAGCAGAGATCTTGTCCAGAGAGTTTAGGACTCTTCCTATCTACTCCTTGTTGGCTCCTATCTTATTTTTACCTCTATTCCTAGCCTAGTTAGATTCCTCCTCTGGATTCTTCTTGCTGCCACAATACTTACGCTGTGCCACTTAACACACCATACTGTGACTTTTGACTCCTTGTCCAGATCTCTTACCCAACCAAGAACTCAGCAAGAGCAGAGATTATAGACAACAACAACAACAACAACAAAAGCCCCCCAGAAAAAAAAATTTTAAAGAAGGGATTATGTCGTATTGGTCTTCATACTGCCAATATATAATGAGAGCCTAGAACATAGTAGGGGCTCAGAAAGTTATAGGAATGAATGAATGAGGCATTATTTGTTACATGGGTCAAAGATATCGACAAGTTCATCAGAATGAAAAGAGACACGATCTCTGAGGATAAAAGTAATAAGCCTCATAATAAAAGATGTTTTGTGGAAAATGATTCTTGCTCTTAAACTGGTCCAT
This sequence comes from Mustela putorius furo, assembly GCF_011764305.1. Classification (NCBI taxonomy): domain Eukaryota; kingdom Metazoa; phylum Chordata; class Mammalia; order Carnivora; family Mustelidae; genus Mustela; species Mustela putorius. The sequence continues at coordinate 42,776,967 of NW_025422368.1, read as the reverse complement.
TTGGGCAGAAGAGTGTGCTGAAGAACATAGCAACATGCTATAGGTTTGCTTTGTCTGTATTTTTTGAGTAGATGGTGGATCTTCTAGACAGCTATCTATTTCCTTAAGTAACTTGTGGTTCCAAATGAAGTAGCAGAAGGATGTTTAGTTAGTTTCAGAACAGATTTTTTTTTTTTTTTTTTTTTGTAGGGGGTAGTCTGTGTCCAATCTGGGAAAGACTGTCACTTATTTCTAGCAGTTTCTGTTCTTAAAGTACAAAACAGGTCTGTTTATTGATGGTACCTAATCTATTTTATAGCTTCTCTACTTTCCCCACAATGATGCTTTCTAAATTCTGACGCAATGGGTGATCTTCAGAAGTATATTGTGCGTGACCACCTGCTTAGATGTAAGGTCTAACATGAGGCTTTTACCTAATCAATCTGCAGTAAGGTGACCATACAGGTGTATATCACCATGGGATAGAGTGGCTTACAGAGCACTCTGAGTATAGTATTTTGTTTATCCTAAAAATATCCAATGACATAGTAGGAACATTTTCCAGATTGTTAGCCTGACATTCAGAGTCCATCACCAGGCCCTCTCCTCTCACCAGGCCTAATGTTAAGTTCAGCAAGCAGTAGGAACTCAATGAGCATTTGTTGAATAGGTGATTGAATGAGTTTACAAATTCATTACCCCCCATTCCTTGACATGTATGCTTCCCTTAGATTGGTCCATTTTTCAAAAAAGCCCCCCATATAAGGCAAGCTTTTTCTCCTTTTAAGATCTTGTATATGCTACTTTGTCTACCTGCCATGCCCTTTGACCCTTCCATTTTTAGCCAAATTCTACAAATTCTTCTGTGGCTACATTAGCCCACAGTGACTATTCTCTATCAGTTAATTTCCTGATGTTATCAACAATTGGCTATAAATATATTGAACTTCCATATGTACATGATTTTATTGATATTATTTCCAATTCTGCTGATTTATTCTAATATTACACTCCAAGGGTTTACATAAATATGACTACATTGCTTTTTTTTTATTCCAACAAACATTGATTTGTTTAATTTTTTATATGTCATTATATGTTTTACAAGTTAAACAGGTGAAAATACCATTCTAATTGGGGGGATACAAACAACAAACAAAGAAGTAAATATAGAGGAAACTTATAAAACGGGAGAAAATATTTGCAAAAAACATGCGTTAAAGGGTTAATATCCAAAATATATGAAGAATTCACACAACTCAACAGCAAAAAACCAAATAATCCACTTGAAAAATTTAAAAATTTTTCATGTACTTACATGGCCAGTAAGTACATGAAAAGGTGCTCAGTATCAGCAATCATCAGGAAAATGCAAATCCAAACCAAAATCAAATATCACCCCACACCTGTGAGGATGGCTTGGGGAGGATGTGGAGAAATTGGAAGATTTGTATCCTGTTGGTAGGAATGCAAAATGTGTAGCTGCTATAGAAACTAGTATGGAAGCTCCTCAGAAAATTATAAATCTGATAACCATATGATGCAGTATTCCCATTTCTGGTTATATGTCCAAAAGAACTTAAATCAGGATCTCAAAGAGATAGCACTCCTGTGTTCATTGCTGCATTGTTCACAGTAGCCAAGGTATGGAAACAATCTAAATGTTTGTTACAGATGAATTGTTAAGGAAAATGTGGTATATCCATACACTGGAACATTATTCAGCCATGAAATAGAAGAAAATCCTGCCATATGCAACAACATGGATGAATTTGGAGGACATTATGCTGAGTTAAATAATCCAGTCACAGAAGGAAAAATACTGCATGATTCTACTGTATGAGACAGCTAAAATAGTAGCAGGAAGTAGAATGGTGGTTTCCAGGGGCTGAAGGCAGGGTGAAAATGGGAAGTTGCTGTCCTGAGTGTATAGTTTCAGTTATACAAGATGAATGAATTCTAGAGATCTGCTATATAACATTGTGCCTATGGTTTACAATACTATATTGTACACTTCAACATTTGTTGAGGAAAAAATCGCTTCTCGGCCTTTTGGCTAAGATCAAGTGCAACATTTGTTGAGAATAAATCTCGTGTTAAATATCCTTTCTATAAGAAAAAAAGTAAAAATAGAGTATGTCAGATGATGATAATCTTTAAGAACAGTCAAGGTGGGAAAGGGATCAAGGATGGAGGCAGAGGGAGGAATTTCATTCTTTTTAAAGAGTATGGTCAGGAAAAGGCTCATTAATGAACTACCATTTTTGCATAGACTTGAAGGATCCTCCCAATGACAAGTAGACAGCAAAGGTATTATTGATTTTGTGTTTTTGTGGATATAGAAACAGAAGCTTTAATATTTTCAGTAAGATCATATATATTTTTTAAAGATTTTATTTATTATTTGACAGACAGAGATCACAAGTAGGCAGGGAGGCAGGCAGTGGGTGGGGGGAAGCAGGCTTCCTGTTGAGCAGAGAGCCCGATGCTGGGCTCGATCCCAGGACCCTGGGATCATGACCTGATCCAAAGGCAGAGGCTTTAATCCACTGAGCCACCCAGGTGCCCCCAAATCATATATTTTTATGAAATAGACTCATAAGATTTTACACTTCTCTGAGCTGCCTTTTGTAAATTAGTTTCTCTCAGGTAAGTGTGTTAGCTATCTGATGAATTGTAATAAACAGCAAAAGCAGTTTCGAAAACTGTATTGCCTTGATTGACCAAACTATTTTTCTATGTATGTAATGAATGTGTTTTCTGAATCAAAAATTGGGAAACAAATTCTGGAAAGTTCTAAAATGCTTAGAGGGACAATGGGACCAAGTAACTGAAGCTGACACCAAATCAAGAATATGTGGCCACCATAATAGTACAGATCCTTTACAGTGTTAATCACAAAAAAATGTGTTCCTTGCTACCAAGAAAAGAGCAAATGTGACAGATGCCAGTATTTCTCTTTGTTCCAGGGAATATTAGCATTTCTTCCACATGTTAATGTATACTTTTTTTAACTTACAAAAGTGTTTTCTTATTTAGCAAGTTTGGGAAAATGATATAAACTATGTTTTCTATCTGGGGAATTATATCTTACAATGAAATTTTAAAGGCTTGGAGGGGTTCTACATTAAAACAACTCCTTAACTTTGTTTCACCTCTTTCCAGAAGTGGTTTGATCCAAGAATGTGTTAGCTCTATCACTCAGTAACAGTTTGTGTCTTTGTTTCATAGAAAATAATTTGAGAAACACTGATCCACACAAATGATAATCTTGAGATGAAGCCGAACTGGAAAAGATTTAGTACTTCTGTTCTAACTCTAGATGTCACTCAAACAAAAGAAGAGAAGGGTTAAAACTGGTTTGCTTTGTTTCTTAAATGAGAGGTAGAAGTCAATTTATTTTTCCAATTACTTGACATTAGGAAAATCGTGTGCAGTTCACACTTCAAACTCTCTTTCTGGATCTCTTTCCTCGGCATATGATTATGTAGAAAACTCTCTTCATCTGAAAAGCAACCTTGCTACATGCTTACTGTCAACCTCAAGCCACAGCCCTATCATTCTTTTTCCACTTATAGCTAATTTTCCTGCAAGAACAATCTATGACTACTTCTTCAATAACCATTCTTCAATAACCATTCACTACACAATTCTACAAACATCCACCCATCTATCCATCATCTACCTATCCATCTATCCACCAATCCAACAGATAGTTATTTGTGCCAGACACGGTTCTAGGCACAAGGAACAAAATAAAGTCTCTACCATCATGGGGCTTATATTCCTTTAATGGGAAATACACAACAAATAAGCACAAGTATATAACAAGTTGAATGATGAGACCTATAGAGTAAAAATAAAGCAAGGAAGGAGGATGGGGAGTGGGGAAAGATAAAGATAAACGTTGGACTAAATCTTTGCCACAGTGAATGGTCCAATCAACATAGGACTAGTGGATTTAAACTGGCTATGAAGATTCATTCAGAGTGAGTCCAATCATTCTGAAGCTCATAAATTTTGATAAATAACCGAAAGGAGGAATAGTATCACTTCCTGGTGTGACTGATCAAAACTGTAACACCAGTGACTATTCTAGGCATCTCATTACCAAGAAGAAAATTAGCCTAAGAATGAAGCCAGTATAAGGAGGCCAAAGTTTAGAGAATCACAAAGAAATGGAGCTGGCTTCTAAATTAAATGATGTCCCAAACCTGCCCTATGTTTTAGTCAACTGTTATAATTAATACCTTCCATTGTTTTAGGTCTATTTGAATAGAATAGTTTGTTACTTGCAACCCAAATTTTCCTAATTCTACAGTTTAGATTTTAACCCTCACAGACATGAGATCTATGGGCCCAGATACAATTTGGGGGATTTTAAATTATTCTTAGAGATTTTTTTGTTGTCCCTATTTCCATATTATTGTGCTCTCTTTTACAGTGATGATCTTCTACCAATATCCAAGTGCTGGGACCAGTTTCTAAGGCCTGCTGGCTGCTTACAACTATTTTTTGGTTAGGTACTGGGGCCCAGGCAGTCATGGATCCTGGGCTACATATGTCCCAGGAGACAACTTTTGAAGGCTGAAGGGTCCCACAGCTAGCCCTTACCATCCATTCAACCTCATCTTGCAGCACTCCTTTCCTGAAATGTCCTTGGCTTTAGTCTCTTAGATTCTCAATTCCCTCTTGTCAGGAACATTTGCAAGGGTCAGACTTGAAATAAAGAACTTGGGCATCAGCCCATAGGAATGGATGTGACTTGAAAATGACTGGCACACCTCTATTAATGTGTGAAAGCATTAGCCCCGGGAGCCTGTGCACTCTGTTTCCTCTCTGTGCAACATGTTTCTTATTCTTTAATATTTCTATTCTGAATTTTTAATTAATTAATTAATTAGTTAATTGGTAAAAATCCTTCCATGGAGCATCCTAGGGGCCAGGCACTATTTTAAACACATTGTAAATATCCATTTATATAATCTACATAATAATACTGTTATTGTACTCACTTTATAGATGAAGAAACTGACACACAGAGAGTATAAGTAAAATACACAAGGTCACAGAGTGGCTGGCCAGGAGCTGTTACTGACATCTTGCCATTCTAGCTTCAGGTCCATGCTCTTCATCCCTTCGCTAAGCATTTGCAACCTCACTTTGATCAGAAAAAAGTAGATCAAAATATTAAGTTTCTAGACAAGACCTTTGTCCTTTAAAAAGCTGTGTCACTAGAAAGGCCAAAACAGAAACCTAATGAACCAGAAGGGAAATTCGTGTAACTTCACAAATAATTAAATACTTTTTATTTGTTCTCAGGACTTCTAATTCAAAATTCCTTATACCTAATCTTAGATTTTACTAATACCTTAGCTGGATAAAATGTGACTTATGGATTATACTGCTGTGTCCTCAAATACAAGACCTAAGAAATATAGATATTCCAAAAGAAGAACTTCTTTGCCTTTCTAGGAGTGGTAACAATATACAACGGCATAACTGCAGGTAACTTGCCAAATTTATATAAAGTACCTGAGTATGTCAATAATTATGTTCCAGGGGCACCTATGTGGCTCAGTAGGTTAAACCTAGACCTTCGGCTTGGGTCATGATCTCAGGGTCCTGGGATAGAGCCCCGCATTGGGCTCTCTGCTCAGCGGGGAGGCTGCTTTCCCTTCTCTCTCTGCCTGCCTTTCAGACTGTTTGTGATCTCTCTCTCTCTCTGTCTGTCAAATAAATAAATAAGTAAATCTTTAAAAAAAAATAAGTATGTTCCAGTCAAAATGGAGATAATTAACTGATCTGAGGTTGATTGACCAATTTTATAAACACAAAGATAGGTAATATGATAAAGAATGATCAGTGGGTTTTATTAAATCAAATTTTAAAAATTGTACTCAAAAAACTCCTTTAGCATATTTGTTTATATATTTTTTCATTTATTTATTTTCAGCATAACAGTATCATTATTTTTTTCACCACACCCAGTGCTCCTTTAGCATATTTAAAAGATAAACCATATTAGGGAAAGATTCTTTTAGAAATTATGGCAAAGATTTAATATCTTTAATATATAAAAAGATCTTATCAATAAGTAGGTATAAACAGTGGCATAGATAAATGACATAAGCCCAAAAGGATTTATTTTCCCTAAAAATAGCAGGTAAGGATGTGTATCAGTTTTTTATGTCACAAAATCCTGTGTAGCAAACATCCACCAAATTTCACCATCATACATAAACACTCATTTGGATCTTTTTTTTTTTTTTAAGATTTTATTTATTTATTTGACAGAGATCACAAGTAGGCAGAGAGAGGGGGAAGCAGGCTCCCAGCTGAGCAGAGAGCCCAATGCGGGGCTCGATCCCAAGACCCTGAGATCATGACCTGAGCCAAAGGCAGAAGCTTTAACCCACTGAGCCACCCAGGCGCCCCAACACTCATTTGGATCTCAAGTCTACAAGGCATCTGGGGTCCATTGACCAAGGTTTGATTTAGCTAGATGACATAGCTTAAGACAAGGGACAGGACAGTATTTCTTCTCCTTTAGTAGGAAGAACGGTAAAGTTCCATGACAAAGGGTGCTGATGAAAGATAGGATGAAGAATTGGGGCCAATAACATTATCTACAATAAAAACTAACAGTTTGGAAACAGCATCTAAGAAGTAATCTGCGACGTAAGAGTAAGTAGCAATGACTTGCCTCCATGTGGAAGGGCTTGTGCTGAATGAGTACTGAAGAATGTGGATGGCACAAATGGCTTGCAGTCTGAGCAGTAGTCAAATTTGACTTGGATACAAAGTACCAACTCACCATACTGTTCTTAAGAGAAATTTAATGCAATATTACTTTGAAGTTATTGGAATACCAGTGACCAAAATAAATTCTCGATCAGGTGAATCATGGATAGGATAGGTTAATTTTCCATACCCTTCCCTCATGTGAAAATAAGAGTAACTCCCAAAGGAAAAAGGACACAAGTGTCTCTGGACAGAGTTTCATAGCCTGCCTTAGTTATACTTGGATAATTGGGGAATTTTCATTGACTGAGCCCTGGTTCATCACACCATGGTCTGCTGGCATGGCTGAAACCTTCCTCATTTATGCAAATAACAATGACAAGTTCACTGATAAAGAAGATGGAATAAGCTCACTGAGCTTAAGTTCCATGTGAGGATTGTCTTGTGATAATGTTATAATACAATGCCCAAATCTCCATGTCTTAAAACAGTGTCTTGTTCATAGGCCTTTGGGTCAGCTAGCTGGTCTAGATTAAGATATACTCCACACATTTAATTCTGCAACCAACAGGCATGTCCTTCTCATGGTGGGTGATGGAAGCGCAAGTGGACAAGCCAAATCATACAAGCATATTTTAAGCTTCTGTTAGCACAATATCTGTTAAGGTTCTATTGGCAAAATCCAGTTAAGTGGCCAATCCCAACACCACTAGTGCAGGAAAATAAACTCCACCTAATCTGGCAGTCATGACATAGCAAAGAGGCATAGATGACAAAGTGAGAAAGTCAAGTAGTAATTTAATCTAAGGGCTTTACTGAGCTGTTAGAGTTTATATCCACTCACTCTCATCTTATCTGATGAGACTAGCCCATGATGTATAATCCTTTGGTGACTTGGGTGATAGTTCTTACTTTGATTTGTTGTTCCAGCTCCATCTGTGAACATTGCTATGGTTGTCCTGTCTGCCATGAATGTGCTAGGATTGTCCAGCCAGTTGTGAACTTGGAAAAGGCATTCTTAGAGCAGGAAGCCAGAGAATTATTGTCTTATCAAGACTGTGACTCTGTCATCACCCTCAAGTCAGGGATCCAGATCTCAGGTGAGAAGATATATCAATTTTAGAGCAAAGATCAATTTGGAGGGAATTAATCAATAAGAAGTTGGGGTTCACCTTCCCTTAAATTTTACACAGTATTATTTGTAAGGATAAACATAACAGGAATTATTGCCATGATAATGTGTTGATACTTTCTCTTGTAGCTCCCTATCCTAATACAGCAATTGACTAGAGGAATGCAGGCATCTGAGGATCTTAATCTCTTAGAGACCTGCAGTTTCGCTCACTTCTAAGAGGAGTAGAGATTTGGGGAGAGAGAAGTAATGTGAGGTCAGCTGTTCTCTGCCTTCCATAGCATCTTTTGAAGTGGTGAAGTGATGGATTAGTATTTATCTATTTAGATACCATCTACCACTCAGATCTGGCCACAGGAGGACCCTGGTATTCTGGAAATTCTGGATTTCTCTAGACAATAGTCATCTCTGAGCCAACTACTAGGAATATCTTTGAATGCTTTGAGGTTGTGCTACTGCATTATTTCCATCCAGGGAATCTGGGTCATAGCTCCACTTTTGGCTGTCTAGATTTTTCACTTGAAGAGATACTCAGTTGATTAGCTAACACAAGGTCTCTGACATTGGTTCTTTTTCCTAGTTGTTTGTTCATTTTCAGTGCACTATTTGTTCGAGTGTTTATTATGTGCTTATTATCTAATACTGGGGAACCGCTGTGAAAGAGACAATACCCCTGCCTCAGGGGCTTACAGTCTCCTGGGATAGCAGAAAATAAGCAAGCAAGCAAACAAACAGCAACAACAAGAGAACAGATGATTTTAGAATGTGATAAGCGCTCTGAAGGGAATTAGCAGGGTAATACGATAAACATAACTGGCTGGGCTAGGTGGGTATGCAGAGCATTATTCTAGAAAGGGTGCTCAGGGCAGATTTCCAGAACGAAATGACATTGATATTTAAACTGAGACTTGGAAGAGTAAAGCTGAGACAGCCACTTGAGCTGCTGGGCAGAGAGACTCCAGGCAGAGGAATCAGCAAGTGCAAGGACTTTGAAGAGGGAAAGACTGTGGAGTGTTCAAGAAGCAGAAAAGGGGTGAGGGCAGCCGGAGCATAATAAGCAGCAAGAATGGGACAAAAGGGGTGGGAGGAGGAGGCAGGAATTAGATCATGTAGGACTGGGAGGATACGCTGAGGAGTTTAAATTTTATTTGGAGAGTAAAAGACATCTCCGAATGGTTTTCTTTCTATAAATATTTTCATCTCTTTATTATAAAATCTTGAAAGTTACAAAAAAGTAGAGCGACTACTGTAAAAAATTCAAAAGCCGACAAATTTTAATATACTTAGCATTCAGTTTTAAAAAGTCTCAACATCTGGGGGCGCCTGGGTGGCTCAGTGGTTTGGGCTGCTGCTTTCGGCTCGGGTCATGATCTTAGGGTCCTGGGATCGAGCCCCGCATCGGGCTCCCTGCTCCGCAGGAAGCCTGCTTCCCTCTCTCTCTCTCTCTCTCTCTGCCTGCCTCTCGGCCTACTTGTGATCTCTGTCTGTCAAATAAATAAATAAAATCTTAAAAAAAAAAAAGTCTCAACATCTGGCCGTTAGTTCACCTGTATTTTCTACTTCCCACCCCAGGTTATTTTAAAGAAAAGTTCAGATATCATAGTTTAATACACAAATATTTCAGTCTGCGTAAGAAATAAGGACTTTGAGGGGCACCTGGATGGCTCAGTCGTTAAGTATCTTCAGCTCAGCTCATGATCTCACGGTCCTGGGATTGAGCCCTACATTGGGCTCCCTGCTCAGTGGGAAGTGTGCTTCATCCTCTCCCAGTCCCCCCGCTTGTGTTCCTTTCTTGCTGTCTCTTTTTCCATCAAATAAAGAAATAAAATCTTCAAAAAAAAAAAAAAAAGACTGAGGGCGGGGGTGGGGGGAAAGCATGACTGGAATATCACTATCCCATGAAAAATTGACATCATTTTAGTAATATCATCAAAATTGAAAATCTTCCCAAAATTGAAAATTGAAAATCTCACCACTGTATTTTTTATAGTTGGTTTGTTTGAATCAGTATCCAAAACAAATGGAGAGACATATTTCCTAGATCTATAATGGTACCCACATGCTTCTCTTGCTCTCTCCTAATATTTATTTGTTGAAGAAACCAACTCATTTGTCCTATAGAATTTCCCACCTTTTCATTTTGCCAAGGGTATCCCCACGGTGACGTTTAATTGCCTACCTTCCCCAGCATTTCCTGTAAACTGGTCATTAGATGTGGGGGCATAATCAGATTCAGTTTCAAGTTTTTGGCAAGAGTGCTTGATGGTGGTGCTGTCAACTCCCTGTCGCATCCCTCAGAAAGCACAAATGCCTGATTGTTTCTTTTCTCAGTTTTACATTAAATCAGTGGTTTCAGGTGTTGTCATCCAGATAGAATCATTATAATCAGAGAAATAGAACACCATGATTTATGCTATAGAAATCACTTTGGCTATTAGAAGGCAAAAGGATTGTGGACAGGGATGACAATATGAATACTTAACAACCTGTCTGGCATGGGTTTTGACCAGCCACGGTGGCCTGCAGACATTCTCTCAGCTCTCCTTGTAGGAGTGGAAGCTTGGGAAGCAGTCGGAAAACATGTGCAGTGGTGCAGATGAGAGATGGTGGCAACATGGACCAGAGAAGAGGTAGTGGAGTTGGAGAGAAGGCTGGTTTCAGGGAGGTCTGGAAAGATCTAGGGTTATTTGACATGCAGGTGCAACCATATGTAATTATGGGACTCCTGATTTGAACCCCACACAACTTATTGTTATTGGGTTTTCTATCTCTGTCCCAGGGCAGAGCCTGATTTTAGAAACAAAAATGTTCATCCTCATAGTCTTTTTGGGATAGAAACCAACTGAATAGAAAAACAGAAGAATCAGTGCACCATTGATGGAGAGGAAAAAAAATCTATTGGATTTCTCTTCAAGGAAAAAGAAAAACAGTTAAAGCAACACATTAATATAATAGGTGCTATTTTGAGGAGATTAGAAGGAGCAAACGTCGTAAGTATACAGAAACTCACTTTATGTTTGTTAATTTGCATTATTAAAGCAAAGTGAATATCATAAAGGTAAAATTCACTGATGACAAGTTTCAGCTCACTGCTTCCTGCTTAGCTCATCTCCTAATGAAAAAACGGTGTGTGTCACCCCAGTGACTTTAACCGCAAGTGAAGAATTAAGTTCTATTTCCTAGACAAAAGTCTAACAGCCAATGTTATTCACTTTTTTTTTTCTGTTCATGTGTAACATCTTGGGAATGGCCAATGACACTTTCCTACTGAGAAAGAAAATTTTCACGGTAGTGGTAACCACAGGTTCGGATGACTCCTCGCATTACTACATTGGTAACATCTTTTGTTCTACGCTCCACACAAGGGAAAAAGTGCTGAGAGCAAAACCACAACCTCAGCTGTCGGTGGAAATGATAGTTAATGGCACCTTGCTGCTGCATCAGAGGGCCAGTTCTTGGTAGAGAAGTTTCTCTTGAATGAGGTTTCCAAATCAATGGATAAGAATGAGCTGTGGCAAAAGCGAAGTGATCCATTTGCTTATCACACTTTAAAAATAGATTGATTTTGGGGGGTATGATAAATCTGGTTATAAATAAGCATTTATGTATAAGTTATAGAAATAAACATATATGTAAATTATTAATAACTCAAAAAAATCCTAGGTATAGAATCAATTGTGTTTTCCAAAAATCATTTCAAAAAAAATTTTTTTTTGGTAGGGCATTCCATCTTTTTTTTTTTTTTTAAAGACTTTATTTATTTATTTGACAGACAGAGATCACAAGTAGGAAGAGAGAGAGGAGGAAGGAGGCTCCCCGTGGAGCAGAGAGCCTGATGTGGGGCTCCATCCCAGGACCCTGAGATCATGACCTGAGCTGAAGGCAGAGGCTTTAACCCACTCAGCCACAAAGGTGCCCCAGGGCATTCCATCTTTATATGTTTATACAAGGCCCTAACTTTTTCTGGGAACCCAGCAAATTTGCCCTCAGCACAGAGAAAGACATTTGTGTTCCCGGCAGGTGGCTCTCGGGGTGGACACATGGCTAGAGCTGGACCTCGTGTGATCTAGCCAAGGACACATTCCTGAGTCATACCTGGGGTATGAACAAGTTATGATGGAAATAATTTGGATCCTCAGAGTTTCAATTTAGAAATCTAAAAGCCTGTATTGGAGAGTTAAGATCATCAGAGTAGCCAAATCAAGTCCTAAGAAATAATACATTTAGTTAAGAGCCTTCAAGAGGGACACCTGGGTGGCTCAGTCGGTTAAGTGTTTGTCTTTGGCTCAGGTCGTAATCCCAGGGTCCTGGGGCTCAAGTCCAGCATCAGGCTCCTGCTCAGCAGGGGGGTCTGCTTCTTTCTCTCTGTCTGCCTACCACTCTGCTTACTTATGATCTCTCTCTCTGTCAAATAAATAAATAAAATCTTAAAAAAAAAGAAAATCTAGATTTATGAAATAGTTTGTCAATTTCATAGACATCACTGAATCAAAATATATTTAAGAATAATACATATTATCTGTAACTATTTTTATACTGGTAAAGTATAATTTCTAAAAATCTTAGGATTTTTTTTTGAAACATTGCTAAAACAAAGCTTTTAGGCAAATAATCCACTTGGATTTTTAATTTATCAATAGTCTGTCAAAGAATATTCTCTGAGAATGTTGTAATGTTAAAAAGTAAAGTTTATTATTTTAAATTTGTCATGTAACAGAACATTTTACTTCAGGGCCCATAATTAGTGACTATAGTGCCAAATGTACAAGAAAATCAATTACTACTATCCTGTAATGAGAACATATTAGTGGCACCATTGAAGCAGCTGCCAATAATAATGCTGTCAACAGAAATTTTAAGTGGATTATGATAAACTTTTCTTTTTAAGTAGGAGCTACACCCAGCCTGGAACCCAACATGGGCCTTGAACTCACGAACCTGAGATCAAGACCCAAGCTGATATCAAGAACTGGACACTTAAGTGACTGAGCCACCTAGGTGCCCCTATGACAAATATTTTTAAATAAGTTTTGCCTATTTGCAATTAGCAGATTTCTCAAATAATAAATCAATACTCTATCATTTTCTTTTTGGATAATTGTTTTTGAAGTGAGCTTCCCAAGATACATCACATAGGTCCCTACTTATAGTTGGTTCGCTCTACTTCTCTGAACTCCGATTTCCTCCTCATTGACATTCAGACACTCCTAAGTTCCCTCAGAGCTCCAATATCTCTTACGGGCTCCAGACACACTGTCCTTTCTTCCTGCATGTCTGTCCTTAGATGGCCTCTCTTTCTTAGGAGGCCTCCTTCCTATGACTTCATCTGTAGGTATTAATGAGATATGACATCCTCTTCCCTAGGTGGTCCAGAAGGAGCCTAAGAGCTCTTGTCCCTCTGGGAAGTAAGACCGTGGCTTCCTCAGCTTCCACATAACCCTTGGCAGGAGTGAAGAGGGGATCCGTATCTCTGTGTCCCTGGTAGGATGCTCAACATTCCCAGCCTCTCTGCCACTAGGCTATGAGACCACCAGGAATAATCCCATGGTGCTCTTTATCCCTGTTTCAGACAAATGCCACAAGAAGCCAGGAGTCCCAGGTCACCTCTAATCCTCAGAACTTCATGTCTATCGTGGCTTTTACTTCCTTTTCTCTGACATCATCTTCAACTTTTGAAACCCTTTCGTTGTGTCTTCTAAAATCACTGTCAGTTGCCAGCAAAATCCCTTGTATCTTCAACACCATACACTTCACCTTCTTGCTGTAACTGACCCAACTCTCCCTTGGTGATGGGGCTTCCTTGCAGCCCCACTCTAGATGTGACTGTTTTCTCTCCTCTCCCTCTCAGACCCTGAGGCATGGAGGTGGAAAAAGTTTTAAGTGTTCTTTTGTGTTTCATCACAAACATCCACACCATTCTTCCTCTCTTCTTCCCAAACTCATAGCCTCTTCCTGCTTTAAGTTTCATATCATCAGACTGTATCACCCACTAATTCTCTGGTGGTCATTGTATACTGAGCTTTCAGTCACTCCTCGTCATTCTAGAAAGATTTTCCTTACAGGTTTACTGTCATTCTCTCTGGCACTCCTCCTAACACAGACTTCAACGTCCATATAGGTGGTACTTCAAACATGCTGGTCTTTCAATTTCATGAACTCCCTTCCACCTAAATGTTACCTTTCGTCCTACCATAGCCAACTGTTTCCCATGGGCAGACCCTATTAAAATAACAACAGCCCCTCTCCCACATTATCTAAATTTCATGAATCCTATTCTCTGACTTCCCACCTGTCCTCTCTAGTTTGCATTCCAGCAATTGCCTCGCTTCAGTGAGATCGAAAACCCACTAATATTAGCATCTTTTCATCGTCCTTCACCTCCTTTATTCCTTCTCTCATGTGTCTTGGTCTGTCATTTGCTCTTCATCATATTCTTCATCATATTCTTCTGGAAAAACCTCAGGTTATAGGGGAAATATTTATCTTTTCATAAACTTCCATTAGAAACTAAAGCTATCAAGCTGGCAAGTGCCATTAATAATGATCACTATCATCATCATCCACAACATCTTAGCTCGCTCTGTGCCTGGCAGGGCTCTAAATGCTTTAAAAACATCATGTTTGTTCTTCATAATACCTCATATAATGAGGTAGGTGCTATTAACTTCCCAATTTTTTAAATTGAAGAAAGAATGTTCTGAGAAGCTAAATAACTTACCCAAAGTCACATAATGAATGAGTAGTAGAGTTAGGACCTAAACCACTGTTCCCTGGCTCTGATGTCTGGGCTCTTAATTGCTGTCCCATATTGCTTACAACTTAGGATTCACTCAGTAAAAAACATAAATCAAGCCAAAACCAAAAAAGAAAAGAAGAAGTAGATGTGTTTGTATTGGGAATGTTAATTGAGATCCATGTACGGAGCCAGCACTCCGAATACTTTCATCAGGCTCCTTGAAAGTGGCTTTTTACAGTCACCTTTATGTGTAGTTAGCATGAAATGAAGATCTGATGATGGTTTTTCTACTTTTCTATCTTTTCCCCCATTATAGGGATGGAACTTTTCTTCCCACACTTATTGGGGGAACTCCATCCATGTAACACTCCTGCTTTCTCTCTGCCCTCTCACTCACTGTGCCCTAGGGGATGGAGTGTCTCAGATGGCTGCCATGTTTGGGAGAATAAACAGAGCAAACATATCCCAAATTCTTTCCCTTCTCTCTTCTTTTCCTCCTGGGAGTAGCCTCCTACAGAGAATGCTGGTTCTGTTCTGCTTCCCTGGGGGCTTAAACAGGGTGTCCATCCTGTGTAGCAATGCTGGCTGGGTAAGTCTCTAACTCTGAGGTTCAGTTTTAGGTTCCCACTTGCCTAAAGATTTAAGCCACATTCACTAATATTGGCTCAATCCGTGAAAAGCTAATTTTTTTTTAAGATTTTATTTATTTATTTGACAGACAGAGATCACAAGTAGGCAGAGAGGCAGGCAGAGAGAGAGAGAGAGGAGGAAGCAGGCTCTCTGCCAAGCAGAGAGCCTGATGAGGGACTTGATCCCAGGACCCCGAGATCATGACCTGAGCCGAAGGCAGCAGCTTAACCCACTGAGCCACCCAGGCACCCCAAAAAGCTAATATTTTGCTTTTCCATTTTTTCCCTCTTTTGTCTTATTTTTAAAAAATATTCATTTATTTATTTTAGTACAAGAGTGAGAGAGACAGTGGGGAGGGGCATGGGAGAGGGAGAGAGAAACTACCAAGCAGACTCCCTGCAGAGCACAGAGCAGACATGGGACTCTATCTCATAATGCTGAGATCACCACTTGATCCAAAACCAAGAGCCAGATGCTTAACTGACTGCTCCACCCAGTATCCCCACTTTTTTTTTTTTAAGATTTTATTTACTTATTTGACAGAAAGAGACACAGCAAGAGGGGGAACACAGGCAGGGGGAATGGGAGAGGGAGAAGCAGGCTTCCTGTTGAGCATGGAGCCTGAAGCAGGGCTTGATCCCAGGACTCTGGATCATGACCTGAGCCAAAGGCAGACTCTTAACAACTGAGCCATGCAGGTGCCCCTTGTTTTAATTTTTTTAACTGACACAGAACCAGGAAGAAAAGAGGCATGGTATTTATTGGGTGTTACTGAACTCAAAAATTCACTCACCTTATAGCAAAAATCCAGCATTTCCTTCTTACAGGTTTTCCAGACTTCCCTTTACAAAAGCCCTGGAGACTTAAAATCCAAAAAGGTAGTTGCACAGTGAAATGGTTCTGAATGATGATTTCCTTTGCTGCCACTTGGTTTCCTTGATGAAGAATGACCCTACCCTGCATAAAGGGCAAGGTCACTGAAGCAGTCCAAGGCAAGTGATTTCAGTCTCCCTATGATAATTACCCAAGGTACCCCTACTTCAGCTCCCAAACTTGCTGCTCTTAAAGCTCAGTTCCTTCAGTCTCCATGCCATACTACCTCTCGGGTTCCCCTTGGCCTAGGAGCAGTTCCTCAGAACTGGTTCCCTCATGTGTGCCTTCAGGCCCTGGACAATCCTCCTTTGCCCTGAGATCCATTTCTGGGCTATGAAAGCTTTCCTCTGTTATCAAAATGCAAAGGGTCTGCTATTCTTTTAATTTTTGTCTTTCTATGGTGGTGATATTTGCCCTATCTTGATTCTCTGTGATCATTTGATCATCTGCAAAGTGGTATAAAAATAGTACAAGTATGAAAAGATTATATATTATTATATACATTATATATATCATGAAAGTATGAGAGGATTGATGATTTAGTACATGCAACTTGTATATAGTAAACATTTATTAAATAATGTGACAATGTCATTGCAATTTCTTTTTAGAGAAGGGGAGATGTTCTTATTACTTTATAATAGGTAATTGGCAGGGAACTGTAATTGACTATCATTGGCTGTCCTTTTGTGGGATTAAGTAGACACCAGCACCAAGAAGAGAGAATACAGAGGAGGAGAATTTGGGAGGATAGATTATGTTTGAGCTGACTGACTGAAAGACAATTTCAGTAAACTTGTTTGAGTATATGTTCCCTGCTCACAACTGTCCCTTTTCTTTGAGATCCACAATGCATCTGGCAGCCATTTTTGTTGGTTTGCTCAGGTGTAACAGTCAGGAAAATAGAAGCCACTTTAGATATTTCATTCCCTTTTAAGAAAGGGAATTAGAGTTTGATTCAATCAATGTTGGGAGCTATGGTCAGGCAAACTGCCACTGACAATGTCAGCCTATAGCACTGTGCTGCATGGTTTTTAAGACTGATCTTGAAGGAGCTATGAATTGTAAAAACCTTGAGAGGCTTCTATGGATCACTTCAGTTTGTGGAACTGAAAAAAAGCTAGAGGCAGGATTATCAAAAAGATAATCTTTAAAGTATTTTAGTGTTGGCACACACACACAAAAAGATAGTCTGTGTTCTATGAACAAATGAATAAAACTGTATTGTGAGATGAAGTTGGAAGGATGGATAATATAGACAACAATATGTATAAACAAATAGGTTTTACTTGATAAATGCTAAGAGTAAAGTATGTTTACCTGCAAGAATGCTTTTCAAGCCTTGATTTTTGACACACACTTGATAATGAATGAAAAAGTCAAATTTCTAGCTTTTTTTTTCCAGTATAACTAATCATAATTTTGAGCTTAGTATTTTTATTTATCTATTTTTTATTCTGAGAATTCTGTATATTTTTATGGTACTAGGTTATAAAACTTAAAAATTAACAGTTAAATTTTAACATGTACACCTATAAGATAATGGTAGTACCTTGAAAGCAATATTTTATGTATCTTTTATTTTAGGAAGAAGATACATTTATGTTCAAAAAACAGAAATTTCAAAGCTGGAATAACCTATTTCATCTACATACTAATGCTAAAATGTGATCCTGAGTTAACAGAACATAGTATCTAAGTTTAAAATAACCACTTTTTTAAAAGCTAATTTGTAAACAGAATATATGGAATGGACACCTATTATTTGTTTGTCCATCATCTTTTCTTCATCTGTAGAACCTGGTTTATGTTGTACACATGGTCTATTGAGGATAACCATACTTTAAAAAAAGATTTGTTTATTTATCTGAGAGAGAAAGAGTATGTGTACATGCATGTGTTTGGGGTTAAGGGCAGAGGGAGAGGCGGGATCTCAAGCAGACTCCCCGCTGAGCATGGAGCTCAATGCAGCCTGATCTCAAGATCCTGAGATAATGACCTGAGCTGAAATCAAGAGTTGGATGCTTAACCAGCTGAACCATCCAGGTGTCCTGAGGATCACCATATTTTTTATGACTCCATAGTTAATTGTTTCTGGGATAGGCACATGACTCAGTTTCGACTTAAGTCTCCTACTTGAATTTTTCTGGATGACTGCAGTAACCTCCTAATTGGTCACTCAGTTTTACTCTTACTTCCCTGGAGCCAAATTTCCTGATCATGTTAAAACATAGTCATTTCATTTCATTCTCTTGCTCAAAGCCCAATAGAGACTATCTCATTACGTCAAGAATAAAGCCCAAAATTGTTTCTGTGGCTGCATGATCTGACCCCTGACTATTTCACTTCAAGGCCAGCCATACCAATTTTCATGATATAACTCAACCCAGGAGGACATTATGTCAAGTGAAATAACCCAGACACAGAAAGGTCAATATCGAATAATCTCACCTATATGTGGAATAACACAATTTAAAAATGCCAAACTCATAATGACAGAGAGTGGAGTGGTCATTAAATGAAACAAGAGTGTGAGGGAAAAGGGAGCGAGATGGGGGGAGGGAAGGGAAGTAGAAGGGTGGCTGCCAAGACTTGGTGGGTAGCAGGTCATGGGGAGTTATTGTTTTACAGATACAGAATTTTAGTTTTGCAAGATGAAGAGTTCTGGAGATGGATGGTGGTGATAGTTTCACAACAATCCATGGTTGTAATCCATGCTGCTATTAAGCATTTATATTTAAAAATGCTTAGGATAGTAGATTTTATGTATGTGTATTTTACTATAATTAAAAAAAGAACAAGTAAGACAGCATTATCTCCTTCTCCTACTTTGTTTTTTCAGACAATAATCCTTACTTGACATTATATTGGTCAACTATGTGTGTAGGTATTGTCACTCTCCTCCACTGGAATGCAAGATCCACAGGACAGGGGTTTTGTCTCTTTCCTTATTACTGCTGCATCCCCTAGTGCCTAGAGTGATTAGACATTGATAAGTATTTGATGAATTAGTTTCAATGTCTTGAACTGGAATTTAAAAAGAAACTCTATTTGGGGGGCAAATATCTGTGAAATATGAAGCTTTGGAGGAATGTCTGACAACCAAGGTTCCTTCCAAGTGAAGGATGCTGCTCTGTGTAGGAAAGATTGAAATCATCTCATCAAGGGAAACAGAGATGAGAGCCAGAGAGGCAAGTCCTATCAATAGTGGAGTCCCTGGTTCCAGCTGTCCCTGAGGTTCTACCCCTGTTGATTTGCTTGTGGTAAACACTCCTCTTGGATTAAAATAGTGTAGCTGGGATTTCCATCACTTGCTATGCAAACAGTCCTGACAAATGCAACTTGTCAGTATACTGTCGCTATTACCCCAAAATAAAGGACATAATGAAAATGGGGGGGAAATAACCCCTCTTAGGGAATAAATTTAAAGAGTGTTCACAGAATTTACCATTGTAGATGCAGCCAGTGCCTTGCCCTTGTCTTCTCAGGAGGCTCCTTTGCTGTCCTTACCCACTGCACTGAACTGATTCTGAGGTCTTTGGAAGTCCAAGGAAGGCAATGTCCCTGCATAAGAGGAAGAGTTGGAAAATAAATACCCACACTTCCTTGCCTATTGGGTAGGACATCTTTAAGATGTGCTCTATGCCATTGCCCAGGGGTCTTTTATGGTGTGAGCCCTGTTGCACACAGTGGCTCCTGTTTGTAAACCCTTCCCTCCACAGACTTCCTCCAGCTCCTGAGTCACCCTGCTGTTCCCCATCCCTGTCTCCAGGCATTAGCACACAAATGATCCTTGCCTCAGCTCTGCCTGGTATTGCTCAACCTAAAATAGTTTTCTATATAGGAAAATTTCCACTGGACATGAACAGATAAAAATGAAGAAATGTATAAATACAATTATTGAAATTGGTTTCCAACTGAAAAAAAAACATGAAACTAAAATAAAAATAGTGAACACACATTGTTCTTACTATATGCCAAGCATTGTTCTAAGAGCTTCATGTGAAACTTTTTGATTCTCACAAAAAAATCCTGTGATGTAGATGCCATTATTTTCAGCTAAGTTTAGAGAATTTAAGGAACTTTCCCACTTTTACCACAACGGGAAAAGATGGAGCTGGGATTCACATGTAGTCTTGCTTCTATGTCTGTGTGGTTAGCCATGATACTATATTGAAAAATTAATTTTTTAAATTAACATATAATGTATTATTTGCTTCAGGGGTATAGATCTATGAATCATCAGTCTTACACAATTCACAGCACTCACCATAGCACATATCCTCCCCAATGTCCATCACCCAACTACCCTACCCCTCCGCCCAACCCCCCAGCAACCTTCAGTTTGTTTCCTGATATTGAGAGTCTCTTATGGCCTGTCTCCCTCCCTGGTCCCATCTTGTTTCATTTTTTCCTCCCTACCCCATGACCCCCTTCCCTGCCTCTCAAATTCCTCATATCAGAGAGATCGTATAATAATTGTCTTCTGCTGATTGCCTTATTTCGCTCTAGTTCCATCCACACGGCAAGATTTTGTGTTTTTTGATTGCTGCATAGTATTCCATTGTATATCTATACCACATTTTCTCTAACCATTCATCTGTCAATGGACATCTAAGTTCTTTCTATAGTTTGGCTATTGTGGACATTGCTGTTATAAACCTTCAGGTATACATACCCCTTCGGATCACTACATTTGTATCTTTAGGGTAAATACCCAGTAGTGTGATTGCTGGGTCATAGGGGAGGTCTGTTGTCAAATTTTTGAGGAAACTCCATACTGTTTTCCAGAGTGGCTGAAAAAGTAACTTTTAAAAATAAATGTTCATGACACCATGCTATCATGCCAGTATTCTGTACAGTTAAATTGCATATATATATATTTATATATATAAATTATATATGTATAAATAATAGAAAACTAATGACATTTGTGATCACTCTAATGTCAAGGAAGAGAGAGTCCTCATATAAATAGGAGCAGTTATGACATGAACACTTTCCCTAAATGCCATGCAAGTCAATCAGTTGTCCATGAGAGTGACTTGTCATTAGCATGTAACTGTG
The DNA here is from genome assembly GCF_011764305.1 of Mustela putorius furo. Lineage (NCBI taxonomy): Eukaryota > Metazoa > Chordata > Mammalia > Carnivora > Mustelidae > Mustela > Mustela putorius. The sequence continues at coordinate 42,755,806 of NW_025422368.1, read as the reverse complement.
AGTAAGCTCTGTGATTGAGGTAATATGGCTCTTAGGAAAACCATGGCCAGACCTAGTGTAAAGCCAAAAATTCAGCACATATAATGACATATAACCCTGTTAGTTAGATAGATGGGGGCACTGAGCTGTAGCTAAAAACTCTAGATGTCTTCAGGCTTGTCACCTTGGCTAAGTGGCCTTGCTGGCTTCATCATCAGGCTTGGTGGTCAAGACTCACTAGACTCTGGAGCATAACACTGAGCAGGCCACTCTGAGATGGACAAGGAGGCTAAGATGTAGACTGTATGTTCTAGGACCTTAATGTCTGGTGAGGGAGGCAAGCCTTTAAGGCTAATTTGGATTTTTTTTTCTTTTTTATGAGAAAAATTTCAGGTCACGTTATCCAGAACATTCCACCTCATCTGGATTTACATGCATTTGCACAGAGTGTCTTCCTTGGCTTGAGCTGTTGCAGCTGTGGTCGTGGGTGTGACTGCCTCAGAAGAGGGGAGATGCAAAACAAACTCTTGCAGCCCTGGGAACTCTGCAGGTGTTTTTCTTAACGTTCTTCAACTAAGAGGAAGTCAAACAGCCTCTTGACTCGGTGACAGAGAATGCTGCCCTGCCACACTGTCGCTAAAGGCCTTTGTCGTCTTGCAGAGGCTGATGCGTCTGTGAGTGGGCCAGACACTGTGCTGGAGAGAGAGAGGAAGTGGAGGGGAATAAGAGCAATTTCCTTCCTTCTCAGGGACCCACAGGAAACAGAGGAGAAGTCGGGTCAAACTGGCTTGACACCTCTGTCCTGGGAAATCCTATCAGGTGACTGAAAAGAAAACTCACCTTGCCAAGTTACTGCTCTTTGCCAAGAGATGGAAGGTGCATTGGAGGAAACCCCCAACCACAGGCCTGTAGGACTGAGGGAGGCTGGTATTGCTGAAAAAAAAAAAAAAAAAAAAAAACCACCCAGAAAAGTACTTCTTCAACTTTAGGCTGGAGTGACAAATATTTCCATCTTGAGTCTTTTCACTTTCCTAATGGAAGTATAGACCGAATGCTTTGTAATATGTCATTTAGATTTCCCTCTTGTAACTGGTGGTTTTTTTTTTTTCATTTTAGGAAGAAAATAATCTGAGAGAATGTGGGGTGTGTGTGTGTGTAAAGCATTTCCTAACGAAAGCACAAATGCGACCAGCACCCAAGTCATGATCAATGACTCCAATTAACAAATTAAGTCTCTAATAGTCAAGAAGGGCAAATCATATATCACTCAGTTTGAGGAAGTTGACCCTTAATTAAAGACATTGACAAATACTTAGAGCTATCTGGAGTAATAAATCTGCTGTAATTGGAAAAGAAGCAAGATTACCTGAAGAAAAAAAGACGAGGACTTAGTTTTCTTGATGTTTCTTTTCAAAATTAAAAGAATGAGCAAAATCTTGAAATGTCAGTCACCTCAAATCCTTTGTGGAGTGAGAGAAACAAGTTAAACCAAGCAAGCACACAAGCAAATGTACAAAATATAGGAAAAAACGAGAAAAATATAGGAAGTAAAGATACAAAATTGAAAAGTTCGGTGAGTAGCAAATAAATAGACTGGCCTTACAGACTTCTCTGATTGAAAATGTCTTGGAGCTCCTATGTGGCTCTGTTGGTTGGGCATCTGACTCTCAAGTTTTGGCTTAGGTTGTAATCTCTGGGTCGTAAGATCAAACCCCAGTTTGGGCTCTGCCCTCAGCATGGAGTCTGCTTGAGCTTCTCTCTCTCCTTCACCCTCTGTCCTTCCTTCTGCTTTCTCTAAATAAAATTTAAAAAAATCTTTAAAAAGAAAAAGAAAAAGTCTTCAGAAGGTAATCCTCAGAGGAAAGTGCATTAACAAACATACTTCAATGTCAACACTTAAATATGAAGAGAATAGTTTTTAGGAGCAATGTAAGTCTGATTTCACAGTGACAGTATTTGATTTAAAGCCTCTAAAAGGCATCTAGAATTTTATTTGAAAATATGAAATATACATATATCTTTATTTAGGTAAAAGCTGGAATCAAAGTATGGGGCTTTAGTTGCTTAAATTAATGTAAATGCCTCTAAAATGTATTAATAGCCAAAATCTAATAGCTTATTTCTTTGTCCAAAGTGAATGTGTCAGAGAAGCAGGTATCTTTCCTCTTAGGAGCACCAGGCCCCTTTCATTCTGTGGTTCCACAATTTTCAAAACTTAGACTGTGGGTCACTGTGCACATTTGTATCAAGCTGGGATACAGAGAAGGAGCAAGAAAGGTTGCACGTAGAGGGTGTCAAACATCAATTCCACTCACACTCCATGGGCTAGAACTCAACTCTGTGTCTACACATAACTGCAAGGAAAGCTGGAAATTTGAGTTCTGTGCCAGGAAGAAATAGGTTTCGTGAATCTCAAGTTAGTTTCCGTCCCCAAAGTCTTCCCAAGTGGAATGTACATAACGGCTTCATTACTGAGCAGTTACTGCAGCGAAGAACCTCTGTTGTCTTCATTCAAATGTTAAAAGCTTCAAGGGTTGCCCTAGATTGTTAAAATGAAAGATGTTTCAGAATTCCATTGAAGGTTTTGCCATTCCATGAGGTTCTCTGAAAGTCCCTAGAGAGGTCGTTTTTCTTGTGGAAGCAAACATCATCCCCCTTTCTAATGGCACTCTTGTTTCCTTTTGGAGAATCTCATCACCCTCAATGGGTGCAGTCAGCCTGGTAAATCTGGTCTCCTATATACTCATCATAGGGTAACTAACTGGAAGATCCTTCTCCCAGATTTTTTCCCCACCCTGCCCCCTCAACCCATCACTGTAGGATTGACTGTCAAGGGGCAATCAACTGACCCAAGATGAACCAATTTGACCCACTTCCTCAGAGCTAGAATTTGATGCAAAGATAGGAACAAAACTTTTTTGTCTGATTCATTCCTTCCAGGTACCCTCAAGAATCATGGAGTAGTTTTTGGGGCTGAGACGTGGGCTCACCAGGTGCAGCTTACCTGTTTTACACATGGTTCTTCAGCTTCGTGGTCCATCCATGAGCTCCTCCACATACTTTTAATACATGCTCTATTTTAACTAAAATTAGATTTGTTTTTTAATAGGTGTAAACAAAGAACCTTAAGTGATAAAATATTGAACACGTCAAGCTTTCAGGACCACCTGAGGGAGCAGTGAGCAGTAGGCTTTCTGTGATGGAGTACTGGCTTGGTTGCAGCCAAGTGGTTAACAGCAAAGCAGAGAGCTCGGCCACACTTGGCTTTGTCACTTACCAACTCAGAGACCTTGGATGAGTTGTTTAATAACCTCTCGAAAAGCCTCATTTTTTTTCCTTTATAGAATGAAAATTAATTTGTCTTTCTTTTTTTTTTTTTTATTAACACATAATGTATTATTTGCTTCAGGGGTACATGTCTGTGAATCATCTTACACAATTTACAGCACTCACCATAGTACATACCCTCCCCAATGTCCATAACCCAAGAAATTTGTCTTTCTTAGACAGTTGTCATCATTAAATGAGATGATACGCGTAAAGCACTACCATGGGTAGCCATTACTCACTATTAGGTGTCAGTCTTTTAACCAGCAGAAATATTCGGCTGCACAAACTCCTCTCTTTCTTTCATTTCCCTGAGGTGAAATATAAATTTACCGAGATTTTCTTGCACTTTGCCTTCTTCACACTGAGGTTAGAAGCCTTCAATTCATGTACTGTTTCACTTACAATGGCCTCAGGTAATCTGAGAAATATTATAACATATACGGGAGGCTCACCCTGAGTAACCACAACTAAGCAACAATATATCACTTAGACAACATTTAAAAAGTAATTTTTACTTTGGGGAACCTGGTGGCTCATTTGTTAAGCATTTGTTAAGCATCTGCCTTCAGCTTAGGTCATGTTCCTAGGGTCCTGGAGTCGAGTCCCAGGTCCTGCTCCTTGCTTGACCGGAAGCCTGCTTCTTCCATTCCCACTCCCCTTGCTTGTGTTCCTTCTCCCACTGTTCCCTCTCTCTGTCAAATAAATTAAAAATAATAATAATAATTTCTACTTTTATCAAAGTAATTCATGTAGAGGCATTGCTGTCTTTTTTTTTTAATTTTAATTTTTTATTTCTTTTCAGCTTAACAGTATTCATTGTTTTTGCATCATACCCAGTGCTCCATGCAATCTGTGCCCTCCCTAATACCCACCACCTGGTTCCCCCAACCTCCGACCCCCGCCCCTTCAAAACCCTCAGGCAGAGGCATTGCTGTCTTAACACATCATGTTTTGAAAACTTCATGTTCTGCAAACTCTCTAAGAATAACAGGGTTTTGGGGAACAAGTAGGTTTGGGACAATCTATTTAATACCACCCCAGCTTCACAATCAGAGCATTAACAAAAACAACAAGAATTCTCATCAAAACACAAAGATTGTTAAATCTCTAGAGAAGTTTCCACCTATCATCACAGTGTATCAATCCTTTGTAGCCTTAAAATCTTGCTTCAGCTTCTTCTTTTGAAATGTAGGACCTGAGGACATTTGCCTTTGATAGAAAGCATTTTTTTTCCAAGTAAAAACCTATCTGGGTGCAGCGATTTTAATTTGCCTATTATTTGTAAACAGGAGGAAACATCTTTTCAGTTTCTTCATCTGTACTAACTGCTTCCCAGAGAGTAGAAAGTTAATAATTCTTGAACCCATGAAACCAATCACCACCTGCCCTAATGTAAAATGCTTTTTGACTTTCTGACTTTTTTCTTAAGGTCTTCAAATATCACAAAAGCTTTCTTGTAATGGTGAGAGAAGTTATACTTTATTGTCTTTTCCCTTAAAATGGGAAGAATCCAAGAGGAACCAAAGTGAATTCCACATTTTATTAACATTGTTTTTTTACTTACCAATTGGGTAGGAGGTAATCATATATATTATACATTTATATATGATTATACTATAATATACACATTATAAATGATATTAATGTTATAGCAGAACAAACTGTATAAAAAGAAAAAAAAATAGTATTACCCAGTAATGAATTAACCTTGTCCAAAGAGAGAGATGGCCTTTGTCCTCAGCTGCTGGGTGGTAAGCTCTAAGACTTGTTTGATGAGTATCATTGTTTACCTGGGGCTTTGGGCTATGTCAAATAGTCTATGCCAACAATGCCATTTATGTTGGGGGCCTTGGGCCACAGGGTATCAGATTGGTCTCTGGAAGGGCCGTGATGGAAGGTCAGTCATGCAGATAGTCAACTCTGTCTATAAAATCCCCAATATATGTGGTGACACTAAGGCTTGAGTGCCTTTCCTGGTTGACAAAACTCCATGCATACTGCCACATGTCATTACTAGGAAAAGTTGGCACTGATAACTGCACTGGGAGAGGATAAATGAAGCTCTGAACATGGAACTTTTCTGGACCCTGCCCTATGTGCCTCTTCCCTCTGAAGAAACCATAACCTTTTCCATAATAAACTGTGAATATGATGCTTTTTCTGTGCTCTGTGAGTCGTTTTAAAAAACTGTTGAAACTGAGGGTTGTCTGAACTTGCAGTTGGTGTCCGAAATGAGACTGGTCTTGGGGACTCTAAAACTTAGCAAATACTTACAAAGTTTATAACAAAGCTTATTATACTAGAAGCTCTCTGATCCATGCATTTCCATTTCTGAAACACACTTCTCTGAGACAATCAGTTTCAGTCCATTTAACTTCAGTTCTTAGCTCAATTTTTATTATATCACTAAACATTTCTCATATTGCATTTTTCCCATTTTAGATAGCATCAATGTACTTCCTTCTATAGAAAATTATGATTGACTTATTTTTATTAAAGATTCTATTTGTGATTGACTTATTTTAATGTATATGCATATATTTAGTATCCCTGCTCTCCTATCTTTCCTTTATAGCTATTTTACATTTTCTTTGAGTTAAGTTTGCATTTTATTTACTTATTTATTTATTTGACAGGCAGAGATCACAATTAGGCAGAGAGGCAGGCAGAGGGAGAGAGAGAGGAGGAAGCAGTCTTCCCGCCGAGCAGAGAGCCTGATGCGGGGCTCAATCCTAGGATCCCAGGATCATGACCTGAGCTGAAGGCAGGGGTTTTAACCCACTGAGCCACCCAGGCGCCCCTAAAGTTTGCATTATTATGACTAGGTAAATATTGTTCACAATATTTGTTGTATGTTTTTGCATTTATTTCTTGTACAATATTTGTTTTTCCTGGAGTTCACAGCTATTTGGTTGGTTTTCTCAGATTTCCACATGCCCCTTACTAATTCACAATCTCCCAGCCCCAATCTCTGGCAGGGATGAAATCTCTCTGTAGTATAGACAAACACATATTCCTTTTTTAAAGAATTTTTATTTATTTATTTATTTGAGAAAGAGAATGAGAGATTGAGTGAGAGAGCACAAGCTGCAGGAATGCCAGAGGGAGAAACAGACAGGGAGCCTTAATCAGGACTGGATCCCATGACCCCAGGATCATGACCTGAGCCAAAGGCAGATTCTTAACTGACTGAGCAACCCAGGTGCCCCTTAATTACTTTTTTCTTGGAGACATCCTCTGGTTCTCCTCATTTGGTTCCAAACAGTGCTGGTTGCTCTTTAGGCCTGCTGCACAACTGACTTCCTGGGACTACCTTCATAACTTTCTGGAAAATCTTCAAGCTTCTTTCCTGTGTTGGATTCTCTGTTTCTTAGATCCCAGGTCTTCTTCCTTAATTGACTTTTCATTTTGGTTAAACACTTCCTAAAATTTCTCAAAATCCTTCATGAGAAAGGGTACATGGGAAATAAAGCTATGAAATCTTAAATGAGTAAAAGAATGTAACTGTTGATTGATAGTTTGGCTGAGTATGAAATTCTAGTCTGGGCATTACTTATCAGATTTAATCAGATATTTGAAGGTATTGCTCCAACAACCTCTAGCTTCCAGAATTTCTATTGGGAAGTTAGATGACATTCTATTTCTTTATATGTGATGTGTTCCTTATATGTATTCCTTTATATGTGATCTCTTTTTCCCCCAATCCCCCTCCTTGAACTTTGAGGATCTTTTCTGAATCCACTCTGAAATTTAATAGTGGAGTCTGTTTTTACTCACTTTGCTGGGAATTCATTAGGCTTTTCATTTTGGAAGTTAATGTTTTTTAGTTATGGAAAAAATTTTAAAATAATGCCTTTGATAATTTTCTTCATTTTATGTTTTCCCATCTCTTTCTGGAGCTTCTATTACTTAGGTGTTGAGCTTCCTGAATCAACTCTTTAGTTTTTATAGCTTTCTTTGTATTTTTCCAGTTCTCAGTCATTTTGCTCTTTCTAGAAGAATTCTTCAACTTTATTTCATAACCCTTCTATTGCTTTTTAGGCTTCTGTTATTATACTTTTAAGTTCTAAGAGGTTATCAGTCTATAAATGTCCTTGTTTCATGAATCTTCTCTTAATTTTTTTTTCTCTTCATTTTTTTAGAACTCTACTTTGTCTCTTTCTCCTCTGAATTATTATTTTTTTCTATTTGTTTTTTTGAAAATTGTCTTCACCCTATAGTATTTTCTGAAGTGCTTTATGGTCATTTGTGTTTTTGTATTTAAAAATAAGGTCCCAATTATTGGAATGGGTACCTTATTTGAAATAGATATAGCGTCCTGACTTACAAGCATCCTAGCAGGTGATGCTTGAAACTGTCATATTTCATTAGGTGAAACCCTAACTGTCAGTTTGTCTTTTCCTTTGGGCTTACCAGTTTTCTTGAAGACAAATCTTTTAGTTACTTGCCTGGCAGTTTTAAACTTGACAGTAAGCATTTTGGAATTGTAACTGTCTTACTGTTCAGTATAATAGCTTTCAATTAAATCTTAATCTTATCAAGACAATTCTTTCTTAGCTCTGCTAGATATCCAGGACCTTTCTGGAAAGCTAATGTTCAGTTTTAAAACAAGGCGTCTCAGGGGTGGTGGCTTGACTTAGTGGGCTGGAAGGGATCTAACTACATCTTACATATATTTCAACCAGTTGTCCTGTTTTCAATCCTACCCTGAACTTCCTGTTGCAAAGATTGTTGATAAACCACAAGCCAATTCTTGAATCTTCTGCACTTTTACAGTGTGATCCAATTTTCATCTTGTTTAATTCGTCTGCTCAGTTATTTATCACAGTCGGAGAAATCTAAAGTTGAAGTCAGTTATCACATGTTCAACTTCTATCCATCTTTTATAACTTTATTAACCTTTCTTATCTGATGGTGTCTTGTTCTTTCTGTCTCTGAGGATTTATAGACTTTTTATTCCATTATTGTTGTTGTTGTTGTTGTTGACATTCTGAAAGAAAGTAGAAGTAACCTATGTATTTGATCTTCTATGTTTCATCTCCATAAAATATATGATTTCCACCACCACTGTAGCAAGGGAAGAGAGAGCTAGAAGTCTTCTCAGGGGCTCAACCTTTGTCCCAGGAATAACACACATAGACTTAAAATAGACTGGCCAGGAAAAGTCACAAGATCCCACTTAATTTCAGGAGGCTGTGAAGTGTCCCATGTGTCAGGAAGAAGACTAGATCTGGCTATTCGAAGATGCAGGTAAGGTTGACCAACATTTATCCAGCTCTTACTATAGGTCAGGTATTGCACTATTATGCATATTAACCCAATTTATACTCATGAAATCCTTTGAGACAGCTACAATTTATATCACCTTTTTATATATGTGGAAACTGAAGCACAGAGAAATTAAATAACTCTCTTAAAAGAGAGTGAGGAGCAAAGTCATGATTGAACCCAACAGTCTCATTCTAGAGTTTTTGGACTTAAACTACATTATTTTTCCTTATATTTCATTAATCCACATTAGTTTACTGAGGAATAATTTTGTACCAGACACTGTGATAAGTACGTAGGAAAAATATGAAAGAATCTGCACAAAATCCTAACAGTATTTACTTATGGGTAGTAAAATCATAGATGATATTTTTCTTTTTTGTGCTCTTCTGGACTATCTGTTTTTTTATTTAAAAGATCCCCTTAATTTTATAAGCATGAAAAACTTTCCATTTGAAAACATATAGATGAAAATTTATTTCAGGTACTTCATGAATTGATTCAAGGAGTAAGGACACAATAATAATGGCTTACCAAATCCTGGTTTAAAATACTTATTATTTATTGAATGGTTATGGATTCAGAATTCCCCCTCCACATAGCCTAGGGAAAATGTAAATGTGCTGTATGGAGCTTTTGTGTTGAGAGATAGAAAGGTATGTCTCCTTGGGAAAAGGCACATGTTTTCAAAGCTTAGTGTCATTTTTAGGGACCACCTGGATGAAAACTTACATTATGGGATCATTGGGAAAAGAAGTACATGGGCTTTAGGATAACTACAAACTGTGAAGGGTTATTTCCTATCTGACCTTACAAATTCTATATATTTTTCAAGGCTCAGTTCAAATTCAAATTTCAGAGTCATCTTAAATTCAGAACATGAGCCATGGATGAAATTCCTCAACATTTCCATCATTCAATTACTTCTCTTTGAATCCCAAGTTTGTTGGAGTTTGTACTTCATTTACCTTAGTTCTTAGGAATGTCTGGTATTCTTTGTAAATCATAGTCATAGAAAAATAGAATGTTAGGAATGGAAGAAAACATTGTTCATTGGATCCAACTCTTCTTTCAAAGTTAATAGAGTTGACATGTAAGGCACAGGTAAAGTCTTTGCAAAAATTCCACATCATATCAGTAGCATATCTAGGACCAGAACTTGAGATTCCCATTTTAGGTCAAAGATCTTTATTACTTCATGGTCTATAAAGATTTTCTTTAATACTAATGTTCTCAGAGTAAGAGATAAGGTCTTTTACTTCTTTGCAATTTGAAAGAATTCATCTAGCAAATCTAGGTAAGAAGCATAACAACAAGTAAATCTTAGATCCCAAAAGAAAATAGATAATGAAACATCAATGAATTGACAGTACCTACATAGACTTCAGTGTTGAAGAGGATTCACAGGTTAAATTTAAGCTTCGACACAAGAAGGATGCCATGATTGAGTAGTAATACCTGACATAGATACAGGAGTAGGGAATGCAATGCGTATGTCAGGCATGGCACAATAACCAGTTCTCTTCTACTGTATGAACCAGCCCCCCACCCCCAGAAAGATACACATGGAGAAAAGGAGGAGAATATAGATACACACTCAGTATCTAGAGTGAAGGAATCAATCCTGGTTACCAATGTGATGACATATGCTCCTGTTAGATTGTCTCACTGCTATCTTCTTTTAACCCCTAAAACTATAGGCATGTAGTAGGTGCTTAATAAGGACTTAATAATTGATTGAAATTAGGATATAACAAATACTTTCATAACAGAGCTGTCCCGTCTTTCTCTGATTTCCCTGTGCCAATCATAGTTCTTGGCACTTACTCGGTGCTTTAAAATTCCTTGTGGAATGAAAACACTGCCTTCCAAGCATGCCTTAATCTCTAGGTTATCAATGCATAGTCCCATCTGACTTAAAATTGAGAATATTGTGAGCCGATGACTGTGTTAGATTAGTGTCTTCTATATTTTTTGAACCACCTCTCAAAGTTGCCCAGATGGCATGAAAGAAAAAGGGGGATTCAGAAAACTCTAACATACGGGATTTTATGAGTCAAATTGCGGGGAAAATCTGACTCCACATGGACTTCCATTCTGTATGTCATTCTTCCGTAGGCTCACTTTGCGTGATGTCAGGAGTTCCGGGAGTCAGAAGAGCGTGGGGGCATAGATCCAATATTGACTCATACTCAGTGGAAGAAATCTACACCAAAGTCTGGAAGAGATAATTTGGTTGTGAGTGCTAGGGATATGACTGCTGATCACAGAGGAAAAAGGGTAACCAAGGTGTAAATTTTGTCTTACCATTAGCTACTCAGTTAAGAATGAGGAGAGTATGAGATACGATCAAAAATCTTGCTGACGCCTAATGCATGATCATAGCCAGTTTTCAGAAAGAAAGTCCAGCTGAAAAGAAAAAAGAAAGTTTTCAGCCCCTTTGTTTTAGTAATAAGGTCACACTTGGGCTCCTGGTGGGTTTGTAAAACTTTTAAAGGATATCTTAGTGGCAGATTATTCTGCAGTCTCAGTGTTGGCTGAACCAACAAGGTGTGAAACCTCTAGTTTGCATGCGTAACATTAGGTGTTTTACAGGCAGAAAAGAGAGAGAAATGTCTTCTTTGGTAAAGTTGACAAGACAGGAAAAGATCACAAAAGGAAATACTATTGTAGTGATAACATTCTGAACCAAAGAATCATGTGTTGAAAGATGAAAATCTAATTAAATACGATTCAATTCTAGCCTAGGATACAGGACCGGTTACAAAATTTGCAGAAACCAGTGTGAAATGAAAGTGGAGCTTTCGTTTGTTAAAAAAATTATTAGGAATTTTAAAGAGGTAACAAAAGAGCATTTAAAGTAAATGTAGGCTGTTCCAAGTACAGAATCTTGATAGATTGTGTCTCTTGTCCATGTAGTCTCATGTCTGTCAAGTTGGGTCTGATGGGATATATAATTGAGAATTTTAAAACTTTTATTTACAGTCTTACTATTTTTTAAGAAATTAAAGAATGACCATTATCTCACAAATTCTACAGAAAAAAAATCCCAGACACCAAACCTAATAGGATATAATTATTTGAATTCACATAACTAACACAGTGGAAGACATATACAACAATATTAATGGATATTGACTGATTGGAAGACAGATAGATTAGGGGAAAGATCTTGGTTCTATACTTGGCTTTACATTATCCAGTTGAATGAATTTAAGCACTATTTTTTTTTTCATTTATTTATTTTCAGCATAACAGTATCATTATTTTTTCACCACACCCAGTGCTCCATGCAATCCGTGCCCTCTATAATACCCACCACCTGGTACCCCGACCTCCCCCCCCACCGTCGGTTAATCACTATTTTTCTGAGTCTTGATTTACACATCTAAAAAGTGAGGGAATAGGCCATAGATAATCTCCTTAATTCCATAATTCTGTGCTGTGCTTGGTCATGTTATACAGTTATTAGAGGATGGATTTTAGTCATGTAGTTACCAATTGCAAACATCTGACCATATTGTAAACATATGCTTAATATATATCTGTAATTTTGAATAGGCATGCCCAATTTACAAACACCCAGATGATATGTAATTCCCAATTATGGCCCCCACTGCTCTTACCTCCTCACCCCCAACACCATATTTCAGTGGATAAACCAAGGGATGGGCAAGACCAATCTTTACTTTTTTTCAGAAAGTTGGGAATATTCCTTCCAGTAACTAGAAATTTGGCCATTGGTTTCTTAGATGGTGGTGAGTGCCTGCAGAGTGTTCCAAGGTTCTGAGAAGGATTTCTTGCCACTATGTCATGCTGCAAGCACATTATCTGGGCTGTACATTTTTTCTGAGGAGAGCTACAATAGAGCTTTGTGGCCAGCATTATAATTTCTATACTTTTCACTTGTTTAGCATGAGACTTTTGTCCCACAGGTAGGTTTTGATTTTGTTTATTCTTTGGGAAGATAGCTCCCTCAAAGAGTTTTCTGGCCTTTTGGACATAAAATAATACATGAGATTGTCCCAGTAAACAGAATTTGGCTAAAGAGGCATAGCATCATGTTTCCAACATTGACCATAAATCCTGTTTAATTGAAAACCAGCTTCCTACAGGTTAGGTTTGACAGCATTATGATGAGAACTTAAGGGATAAGAACTCAGAGTAGATCTTCAAATAAGCATTCAGATCCACATTTATTCAGAGCTGTCTATGGGTACAACTCCATGTTAAAATGCTTTTAGGGAGTGAAAGATGGTTATAGAAGCAATACAACAATTTCTGGTTTTAAAAAACTTGGTCTAACAGGGGACAGAATACCTGAGTAACTGAGAATGAGGGGCCAGGGCTCTTAAAAAAGTATGAAGCAAGTGCTAGGACTGAATGGAGGATATAAGGTTAATTTTAAGAAGGAAATTTGGGGAGAACTTATGGAAATAATGGATTTTTAGGCAAGGCTTGGATGGGTGGGTATCATTCCCAGTGGCCAATGAGGGGCAAGGAAACTCAAGGCCAAACAAAGGAATAGTGTAAGCAAAGGTTCAGGATGTGTTGTTTTAAGGAACGACTAGTCATCTAACCTGCCCAAACAGCAATAGATAATTTATTGGGTGCCTGACTGCATGCCAGGTAAAATTCTTAGTACTTCATGTGTATCAAGTAATTTAACTTTCAACTGAAGTCTAGAAGGAGATACTAATATTAGTCTCATTTTAAAAGTAAGGAAACTAAGTCTTAGAAGAATTAAGATGCTTCCTCAAAATCACATAGACAGATAGTCAAGGAGCCAGGATTCAAGTCTGCATCTAGAACACAATACTCCATATGTATACAGAGTACAGGTACAAGTGCAATATGGGTTGGAACCAAAGAGTGGAGGACCTTCGGTACCATCCTGAGTGTTTTACTTCAAAAATGAATAATTGAGGGAGGAAAGGAGAAGAAAGAATCCTGTGGGGTTTTTTTGTTTGTTTGTTTTTTGTTTTTGGTATGTGGAAGGAAAAGATATAAAAAAAGAAAAGAAAAAGATTCTCCATTATTAATGGTTAATTGGAACAATTGACCATCCAAGTTACACTGTTCAGTAGGGTAGCCTCTAGCCACATGTAGCTATTGAACATTTGGAATATGACTAGTCCAAACTGACATGTGCTGTAGGTATATAATCCATGCTGTATTTTTAGGATTTAGTATGACAAAGAAAGGTAAAATATCTTACTAATAAATTTTGTGTGTTGATACATATTAAAATGATTTGGGGATGTATTGGATTAAATACAACATATTTTAAAAATTATTTTTATCTATTTCTTTTTACTTTTCTTCTTCTTCTTCCTCTCCTTCCCCTTCTTCTTCTCCTTCCCCCCCCTCCTTCCTCTTCTTTTTCTTCTTCTTCTCTTCCTCCTCCTCCTTCTTCCCCTCCTTCTTGTTCTTGTTCTTGTTCTTCTTGTTCTTGTTCTTGTTCTTCTTGTTCTTGTTCTTATTCTTATTCTTATTCTTCTTGTTCTTCTTGTTCTTGTTCTTGTTCTTCTTCTTCTTGTTCTTGTTCTTGTTCTTCTTGTTCTTGTTCTTGTTCTTCTTGTTCTTGTTCTTCTTCTATTATTTCTATTCGTCAGTATTGGTCCAGGGCAATACAAAGTTGTGGTAGATATTTTACTAACCAACTTTGATGAAGGACTTCCTTACCACTTTGTTCTTTTAACCACACTCTTTCCTTGCTTTCTGGTCATTTGCAAGAAAAATTTTAAAAGGCACCCCCCCTTTGTAAAAGTTTGAGCTCCTCTAGAATTTCCTTTCGTACTTGCTCCTGACCACAAACAAATGATCGATGTGCTCTGTGGACAACAACTCAACAATTTACAAGGGCAAAGGATAGAGATGCAAAAAAGTTTCCAATCCATGAATGGTGTGAAGTAAAAGTTCTTTCAAAGGATCCCACAAGAATGGCACAGGTGGGCATAACGGGTCTGCCTCATCGTCAAAAGACCCAAGGAGTTGAAAGGAAACTCTAACTACAACACCAAAATGCCACAAAACCATAGTTATTAATACAAACTAGCATCTCCGCCTATCTGTCACCATCTCATCTAAAAAAAAACTTGTGAAAATACGTAATCCTGAGGACTTCAACTAGGTATAAATACCAGCAGCAGAAGGAGATGCAGTACAGTTTTCTGATTGTCTGTAGGTCAGCTATTAGAAACGAAAGATCAGCTCAGTCTTTCAGACCTGATCAACTTAAACTGGGAGCTACTGATTTCAGCTACTTCAGCCTAACTACGAAACAATGAATTATACAAACTATATCTTAGCTTTTCAGCTTTGCGTGATTTTCTGTTCTTCTGGCTATTACTGTCAGGCCATGTTTTTTAAAGAAATAGAAGACCTAAAGGAATATTTTGTAAGTATGATATTTTAATAACACTTGCTGGTGTTGAAATGACTGAGTATTGACTGGGAGTTGTCTCTGTGATACGCTGATATCTCTAGGCCATAGTCATCTTGAGAAGACTTGGTGTTATTTTGACTGTTTACTATGCATATTTTTAACTAAATGATCTAGATACTGCTTTTACCCTCTGCTCAATGTGCTATAGAGACATAGGGGCTTTTGCTAATCTCCCAAAAGATGGGAATAATACAGATATAAAGTGCAATGTTGATAATTTTGTGGTGAGAATTCAATTGTGATGTCAAGTAATATGCATATTGAAACAATGACTAGCTATTAATTTCTGACTTCTTAGAATACTATGGGGGTGACTATAAAAGGTCAAGATTAGCATTAAACATGGTAATCTGAATTGATCAATTAAACAATATGAGGTCCTTCAAGTATTGGCTTAAAAAAATTATAGGTGTTTCTCTCCAAGTGATGGTTTCAAAGTTATACTGCCCTATGTTATCTATGGATTATACTTGAACTCAGTCACTTGCTGAGATTTTGTAGAAGTTATAATCTGGCTTATATTAAAATTTTAGTTTGTTTGTTTTGTTTTATGAGCTTTTAAAAATGTTATTTGTGGTTAATTAAAATCATTTTTGCATTTTAAATATTTTATGACTTGTCCAAAATGTAGCTATTATAATTGGAGCTATTATATTCAAGCATTCTCAAGCTTTTTTATTCTTACATCATCTAAACAATTTCACACACACACACACACACACACACTTGGAATTATCTTTTAAAGCTGGTAATACCGTATAGGAGGGCATCAGTAGATGTTATGGAGACCAGTACCTTAGGGGGGCAGTATTTTATAATGAGATGATTTTGCCAATTTTTTTTCTTTTTTAATTAGGCTTGAAAATACTTTCCTTTCCTTACTATAGTTATTTGGGACAATTGAAGTATCACTGGCCTTGTTGAGTTCATTTGTAATATTGAAATTCAAGGGTTATACTAGAAAATAAGAAGATAAAATTTGGCTATATCCAACATACCAGCTTTACTAAATACGGTTGAAAAGAAAATCAGTGGATATTGTCAGCAATAAAATCTGAAGTACATTTTTAGGGATTGTAAACCATTTTTCTTTCTTCTTTTTTAGAATGCAAGTAATCCAGATGTAGCAGATGGTGGGCCTCTTTTCTTAGATATTTTGAAGAACTGGAGAGAGGTAAACTGAGTATTTCCATTTTGCTGCTTTCCCTGTTGCTTATTTTCTGAGACATAAATTCATAGCAACCTTTCTTTGTGCTCTTTTCTTCCAAGGAGAGTGACAAAAAAATCATTCAAAGCCAAATTGTCTCCTTCTACTTGAAACTGTTTGAAAACTTCAAAGATAACCAGATCATTCAAAGGAGCATGGATACCATCAAGGAAGACATGCTTGTCAGGTTCTTCAATAACAGCAGCAGTAAGCTGGAGGACTTCCTTAAGCTGATTCGAATTCCTGTGAGTTGATCTTAATTCTTTCTTTGATTTCATTGCAGAGGCTCTTGCAAAACACAGAATTTCCAGAAAGTAGATTAGCTACTGGGTATAGTTGTTAAAACTGTGAAGTGAACCCATGGCCAGAACTCCTCCTTAGTAATTGCATTTATGCTTGTGGGTGACTTTGCCAAGTCAATATGGAAATAATTTAATTTTGTGAGTTGGCGGGGAAATGCTGGTGTTGTGTCTGTTGTGCAGAGACAGGTGAATGGACAAATCCTGTGAGGAGGAAGTAGTGAAGGAGCCAAGGGGAGTACTGAGAAGAACTTCTCTCATTGCTCCTTGTTTGTGTGATGGGAAGTCCTGCTTAGGCTGGGAGACTGCAGGTCTTAATTGAAAGGGTGGGGGTGGGGAGGTGGATGGAGAGGATTTGTGTCCTCCTCCTACGTTGGTCACCAAGGAACCTTGTGACCCCAGATGATTCACAGGCTTGGCTAGGGCTCACTTTCCTCACCCTGAAAAGAGGCTTTTGGGTTCACTGTGATTTCTCAGTTCTCCTTTGCTCTAAAACTGTACCATGCCATGGATAGAAAAAAGAAAATGAGATAGCAAAAAACTCTGGTCTCTGAAAAGGCACTAAGCACATTCTCTTGCCAGGCTCTGGTCAGCCTCTCATGTACAGCCCAAGTAGCAGAGGGAGTGTTTATTTTTTGAGAAGAAAATAGAATTTATATCTTATGAAGAAATTGTTTTATCAGCTTTTGGATACTTAGCTATCTTAGCTGGAGAGATCCTTAGCTTGTCAAGCCTTATCTCATGAAACTGCCTTGAGTCTTTAAAGTTATGGCTTTCAGAAGCTGAGAGATAACTTTGGAGCATAAAGATAAATCACAGTTTCCAAAATTTTATCAGGAGACAAAGGCCACTAGATTCTTTTGGGTTTGGCTTTGGCTTTGATGTACAAAATTTGAATGAGAAAGGGCAGGGTCTTGTGATGACTTGTCCTCTCAGGATGTGTGGCAGCTGTCATTCTTCCTTGACCTGTCTCTCACCCCTCTCAGATCAGATACAGGCTTGTTCTTCAGGATTTCTCTAGTCTCGAGTATGTTAGATGGTACAGAAGTGGTTCGGAAAATTATTAAGATCATTACCATTTTCCACTGATAGTGTTTTCCAATGGTCAGCGGATCCCCTCTGACCCCAGGCTGGAGACTGAAAAAGCACTTGTTCCTAACCCAGGGCTATCCTTTGCTTGCTGTTCAGTCCTAGATGAGTCTCTTGGTTTCTTGGTGATACTTGGAACACTGGAAAGTAAAACTTATCACTGGAAAACACAGCTGGTAGAAACTTTTTCCTACTCTGTTGTAACGGGGGCCTTGAAAAAAATCTGTGGGTCCCATCCTTCTGGAAGCTCCAAGCCTCATGCTTCATAATGGGCAATTTGAATGAGCTCTCAACCACTGTCTCCTTTGGCTGAGTTGCTAGTATTTAAGAATGTTATACTTTTTAATAATTAGTCCTGAAGCCTAGAATCCATCTAATTATTCTCAGAAGTGTGGCAAGGTGGTCACAGTGTTTCCAGTATTAGAAAGAAACGCAGTGGCAGAGCCAAGATGAAAGTAAATGGTCCCCATTTTAATAAAGGTGAGGCCCTGCAGGTTAGAGTGAGGAAACAGTTGAATTTGCTTGGATAGAAAGATGCAGTGAAATTTGCTGTAATCCCTAATTTTAAAAGTTTGTGCTAGTAGTTGCTTATTGCCATATGAATATGCTTAGTGTTTATTTTTAATCCCGTTGTAGAAATGATGAAACTGACCAAATTGGGGGGAAATGAAAAATTATAGTATTCATCTGTCTTAGACTTGGTGTTTACAAAGTGCTGAACCTATACTGGTGGTTCTCAAACTTTGGTGAGTAACAGAATCACCTGGGGAGCTTAATAACCACACAATTGCATAAGTCTTCTCTGACTTCATGCATCTGGGTCTCTGCGTTCTTCATTAGGCCTCCAGGTTATTCTGCAACACACTAAAAGTGTACAAGTGTACAAAAAAAGTACAAAAGTACAAAAGTGCAAAAAAGTACAAAAGTACACACTAAAAGTGTACAAGTGTACCAAAAAAAGTACAAAAGTACAAAAAAAGTACAAGGTGGATCGAATTGGTAGGGAGCCTAGAGATGATTGAAATAATCTCCTCATTGTTTAGATGAGAAAACAGAAGTTCGGAGAGGTCAAGTGACTGGTTTAAAGTCAGAGTTAATAGACACAGTATTCAAACCCACATTTTTTGTCACTCCACTTCACTCCACTAAGGCTCTTTTCACTACATAATTTTGAGAATTCCATGGCAGTAAGTTTGAGGATATATCATGTATCCCATCATATTACAGCATAGCTGGCAAATTATTTATAATTTTCATCTTAATAAGTGAAGAAACCACCATTGTATATCAAGATAATATATTGTCAGTGAAAATCATTTGTTTTGAAGGAATAATTCTATTTTCATGATATTAACAGCATAATATCCTGATGGCTTGTATGTCTGGAATTAATTTTGCTGCTTTCTTCCCCAATAGGTGAATGATCTGCAGGTCCAGCGCAAAGCGATAAATGAACTCATCAAAGTGATGAATGATCTCTCACCAAGATCTAACCTAAGGAAGCGGAAAAGGAGTCACAGTGTGTTTCCCGGCCGCAGAGCATCGAAATAATTGTCATCCTGTCTGCAATATTTGAATTTTTAAATCTAAATCTATTTATTTATATTTAATATTTTACATTATTTATATGAAGAATATATTTTTAGACTCATAAGTCATAGTATTTATAATAGCAACTTTTATGTAATGAAAATGACTATTAATATATGTATTATTTATAATTCCTTTATCCTGTGACTATTTCACTCAACCTCCTCCCTTCTTTTTCCTGACCAACTAGGCAAGACTGTGATTTTAAGACATAATCTCAGGAACCAACTAGGCAGCTGACTTAAGTAAGACCCTGTGGGTTATGCATTTATTTCACTTGATACCATGAGCACTTATAAATGAAACGATGCCGTCCAGTCGCTGCCTACCTGGGAACATGTCTGTATTATGAGCCACTGCTCTAATGGCATGTCAGGTGACACTTGAATGTGTCAGGTGATACGATTTGTCTCCTGATTAAGAATATTGCTTTTCTTCTCATGCCTGGTGCTTCAGAATACCACTGACAACTATGACTGTACCCAAATGGAAAGTAATTAATTTGTTTAGTTTATCAATATTTAATATATATTAATAAAGTATAATGTCATAATGATTTGTGCTGTGTCAGACTTTTTCTAAGTGAGGACTGGGGTAAATGAACTACACGCTAATGAATTAGTAGGAAGAAAGTCATTTTTTAGCTGTGGAAATCTTAGAATTGAATGAAGCCCCAAACGTGCTACTTTTCTCCATTGGGAATTTCTTGGCTTCCTTTGCACCATCTGACAGCTGTTTGAGTTCTCTTTCCAAAATATAAATTTAATCATGCTACCATTTACTTCAGAGATTCTGCCATAGAAAGTAGTCTAAATTGTTTAGCTTGGCATGCAAAGATTTATTTCTGTCACTTCCTCAAATCCCTATTGCATCATTTACGTAGGTATCCCCCATCTCCTCTGTCTACCTTGGGCAAATACCACTGGATGTGGAATAGTGAGTGTGAGCTCTAAGGAGAGAGGCCTGGATTGGAGTCTTGGTACCATCATTACAGGTAGTATAACTTTTAATTAATTCCAAGCTGCAGTTTCCTCAGGTGATAAAGAAGAATAATTGTGACTTTCTCATAATATTGTGGTGAAAGTTCATTCTTTCATTCAAGAAATATTTATTGGAGCAACTACTATGTGCCTCGTGATGTTCTAGACATTTAAGATAACATGGGGAACAGGACAGAAATCCCTGCCCTTGGAGAATTTAAAATTTAGCCGGGGGAGACAGATAACAAACCAAATACATAAAATATTAGTAAACTGCATGTTATGTTAGAAGGTGTTAGGTGCTATGCAAAAAGAGTAAAGCAGGATGGGGGAAATTGGGAAAATTACATGTAAGGCTAAGTGAGTGGGCTATGCATTTAAACGGAGTGATTAGAGTTGACTTCATTGAAGAGATGACATTTGAGGAAGCACTTGTAATAAGTAAGGGAGATAGCCACTTGGATTCCAGGCAAGGGGAACATCCTTGCAAAGGATGCAGAGTGGTTCCATGACTAAGTAAGAGAGCATAACTGAGGACACCGGAGGAATTGGATTTAGGCAGGTATGTAGAAAGTTTATTTTTATTAATATGTGATAAAGTAGATTATATGGATTCTGATTTTGGCAGGTGGCTAAATGTGATGGTGAGAAGTTTTGGCATTTTTAGCTAGTTGTTTAGAGTTTCTCAGTGAAAGACACTGAAGTTTAGAGAGGAAGTATTGGAGGTTTGGGAAGAGCAGAAGAATGAACAGATCAAGGGAGGGCAAGGTGGGTTGCCAGGCAGCTTTAAGGACCCACTTGAAGTCCACAGTTCATGAAGTTAAGGGACATCAGCTGGTATAAATGTTTTTCTCCATTTATACAGAACTGTGGGTGAAGATCAAGAGTAGGCAGAGTTACATTTAGCAGACTTAATTTGGCCAAGGAAGTAGGACAAAAGAAGAAGATAAGGAGGCCATGGGAATAGTAAATTGGTGAGAAGCTCTGAGCTAATTAAAGAGGGAAAGGAATATATCCACATTGCTGAAGGAGAGTGAAGAAATGATTAGAAGTAAGGATATCTGCCCCACCTCCAGGCCTAAACGACGAGAGAGAGAAAATCAGCCAACCTTTGAAGGAGATGAAGGGGAAGCAGTGTCCTTAGGGGAGAATCTTTGGAGTATGAGAAAGTTGAGGTATGATGATTTTAGTTGGTGCTGGACTGTGAGTTTCAGAAGACCCAGTGAGTAGGGATAGAAGGAGGAGGTCATAAAAGGGGAAGTACATAAAGGTGCATTGTGAGTCTTAGACTTCTTATGATCACTGAGATAAACAAGGATAATGGATATAATGAGATCAGTTTTGCTGGCTTTGGTGGCAAGATTGTGAGTGTCAAGGACAGAAAGGACTAAGTGCCTGGGACTTCCTTCTCAGCTATTTCACTTAACCCTTTCAGTAGGAAATTGCATCCACTCTGCAATAGTGATGAGTAAAGTGAAATTAGTTGGTTTAAAGGAGTCTGTTTAGTCCTTGAAAAAAAATCAGGGGGGACGCCTGGGTGGCTCAGTTGGTTAAGCAGCTGCCTTCGGCTCAGGTCATGATCCCAGCGTCCTGGGATCGAGTCCCGCATCGGGCTCCTTGCTCGGCGGGGAGCCTGCTTCTCCCTCTGCCTCTGCCTGCCATTCTGTCTGCCTGTGCTTGCTCTCTCGCCCTCTCTCTCTGATAAATAAATAAAATCTTAAAAAAAAAAAAGAAAGAAAAAAATCAGGGGTCATTATATTGATTACTGGGTAGTTAAATAAGAGTGGGTGAGACTGGATTCCAAAATTTTCAATCTTGATCAGGCAAGATTGAAAAGAAATTGGGCTGCTCTTGGCACAGCTGCAACTGATATGAATTGCTGTTGGTGTCTGCACTCATTAGTACTTAAGATTGATTGATGCAGAATTTATGGTATCTACAGATGGAGAACTGCTGTGAGATTATCTTGTTTGGACCACAGAAGCAGATCAGACCTCTGTGGAAAGGGAAAAATTCCAATTGTCCTTTGTCCTGAGAAATGACTAATCATGAAATGGGAAATGAAGCCCCAGGAGGTAGGCCTTGGTTTAGAGCTACATAAACCATCCCCCTCCCTGAGGTTGGTGTTAGTTTGGTATGATTTTGAGACATGGAGTGATAAAGACTGTATTAGGTGATATGATGGAGGCTAGGACTGAGAGAGAAAACACTGTTAGAGAATTTCAGTTGGCCTATGCAGTACTTATATTCTCCTCCATTATGTGCATACCTAGTCTAAGATGTTACTAAGGGCCTTAGAGAAAAGATAGCCTGTGCTTTAGACTAAGGAACCAAGCGTTGATTCTTGGTTCAGTGCCAGTAGGGGAATTCATCTCCTTGGGCTCATAAGCAGCAGGGGCAGCAGCCTAGACCTGGAATGGTAAAACCCTCTTATATAAAGTCCCACCCTTAGGGACTCCCCGAAATAGCTGGTATACCCTTGCTGTCAGGGTTCTTTTGACAATGAGGCAATTAGTAGGAAGCATTAAGAATCAATGAACTTGGGGCGCCTGGGTGGCTCAGTGGGCTAAGCCGCTGCCTTCAGCTCAGGTCATGATCTCAGGGTCCTGGGATCGAGTCCCATATCGGGCTCTCTGCTCAGCAGGGAGCCTGCTTCCCTCTCTCTCTGCCTGCCTCTCCATCTACTTGTGATTTCTCTCTGTCAAATAAATAAATAAAATCTTAAAAAAAAAAAAGAATCAATGAACTTTCCTCTTCTTTTTCTTCCTCTTCTCCTCATTTTTCCTGTCCCTTCCCATCTTGAACAATGTAATCCTAAAGCAATTAGGTGCATCAGAATGAAGTAGGCATCTGCAGTTTTCCACTATGGGAAGTCAAATTCTAAGCAAGATGAGAAGGGTGTACATGCAGGAAAAAAATCTGGTGTGGAGGCTAGGAGAATATGGAGAATGTTCAAGAAGATACAAGAAGTATATTAGTTCTGTTGCTGTCACAATAAATTATTATAAACTTAGTTGCTTAAAATAACACACATTTGTTATCTCATCATTTTGGATTGCTTAGCTAATGGCCTCCTCTTCCTCCTTCAAAGCCAGCAGCTTATTATCTTCTAATATCTTTCTCTTTCTCATTCTGACACTTTCACCTCCCTCTCTTAAGGGCCCTTGTGGTGACATTTGGACCAATTAGATCAGGATACTATCTCTATCTCAAGATTTTTACTTGATTTTAAGTAAAAATCAAGATTTTTACTTTCTTTTGCTATGAAAAGTAACATTCAAGAATTCCAGGAATTAGGATATAGACAACTTTGTGTGTGTGTGTGTGTGTGTGTGTGTGTGCGTGTGGCAGGGTGGTAATTACTCAGCCTACCAAGGGAGGCAACATGAACTACAGCACAGTGAACATCATTAATAATGGGATAAATGAAAGATGTTGCTACATGATAGGATGCAATGAAATGAACACAGCCTATCTTTAGTGGTATCTCTGTGAAAGATGAATAACCTATTCTAGTCATGAGAAGACTTTATCCAAGCACAAATTGAGGAATATTCTACAAAATAACTGGTCTGCAGTCTTCAAAGTATCAAATTTATGTAAATTAAGGCAATACCGAGGACTGAGAAACAGGTTTTGTTTTTTAAGCCTCTAAAAGTTTTAATATATTTTTTAATTTTTAAAAAAATTTTTATAAACATATAATGTATTATTAGCCCCAGGCGTACAGGTCTGTGAATCGCCAGGTTTACACACTTCACAACACTCACCATAGCACATACCCTCCCCAATGTCCATAACCCCACCACCCTCTCCCTATTCCCCCCGCCCCCCTCAGTTTGTTTTGTGACATTAAGAGTCTGAGAAACAGTTTTATACTAAAAGGGATTATAGAGATATGACAGTTAAATGCAATGTACATTCTAGACTGGATCATTTAGCTATAAAAAGCATTTTTAGAACAACTGGTGAGGATTGAATGGGGTCTGAGGATGAAATGGTAGTAATACATCATTTTAAACCTCCTGATTTGCATAGCTGCAACATGGTTTTGTAGGAAATGTCTTTGTGTAGGAAATACACACTAAAGTATTCAGGAGTGATAGGTTTATCAGGTCAGGAACTTACTCTGAAATGATTTAAGGAAGAGAAAGCTTTTCTAACTCTTCCATAAGTTGGTGGTTATTTAAAAATAAAATTATAAAAAAGCCACTGTGAGATTATTTCAGAGTTACAAGCTGGTGAGATCTAAAATTCTTGACTTATTTTGTTCCAATCACACTACATCACTTAGAATTCCCATATATACAGTGAGTTTTCCAAAGATGACCACATCAATATATTTACTCCATCCCCATGCTCTCCTTACAAGGGGACTGACATTTTTCCCACTGAGAGGTGAAGTGAATGTCCCTCCCTAAATGTTGGGGCATGAGTTACTGACTTCCTCTACTAGTGGAGTGTATGTAAGTGATGTTCTGTGACTTCCAAGTCTAAGATGCAGCTTTTGCCTTGCTTTCCCATACCTCCCTCTGCAGCCCCCACCCCCTACCACCTCTCAAGACATTTGCCCTTGGAACCTACCATCATGTTGAGAAATTCAGGCTACTGGAAGATGTTCTATCATCAGCCCCTGGAGGCTTCCAGACAACACTAATATCAATAACCAGACGTGTGTGAACAATGATTTGGATGATTCTAGCTCTAAACATTTGAATATTTTAGCTGAGTCCTCACACACCAAGCTGCTTGTGATAAAAAAAAAAAAATCATGGCAGACTTTTAATTTTAGTTCTGACATATAAAGAGCTTGGAAGTTGTTACTCCAGTCCTTAGAATAAGAAAAAGCTGGGCAAATTGAAAACTGATGACTTTTCTTGATCCCATCAGAGAACTGAGTTTTCAGGACAAATTGCCATCACAAAATTTTGAGGGACAGGCAAATTCAGAGAGTCACAGCCAATATCTGCTTATAGAAAGCAGAAACCACTGGAACCAAATGTGTCCAGAAACAATGGCCTTCTCTCCAGGGGAAAGACCTTACTAGAATCTTATAAGAGAGCCATGGAGGATGCTTCTTCAACTCCAGCTCCTTCTAGTCTTCCTGCCTCACCTAAAGCTATATCAGAAGAAACACATGTGAGGATCACAACCATAAGACACAGTCCTGTGAAAACAATGAGATTTAATGGAAAGATCATAGAACACCTTCCCATGTCTCTATATCTCACTGCTCTGGCATAATATTAATGGATTATAATTAAAGAACTTGCATGAGACAGACTCATTCTGAAGAATGGTACTTAGGGAAATACAGACATAAAGAAAAGAGACAAAAGCAAAGACACTAGAGGCGTTT
Organism: Mustela putorius furo; assembly: GCF_011764305.1. Lineage (NCBI taxonomy): Eukaryota > Metazoa > Chordata > Mammalia > Carnivora > Mustelidae > Mustela > Mustela putorius. The sequence continues at coordinate 42,730,257 of NW_025422368.1, read as the reverse complement.
GAAGCCTTTGGCATGTTAAGAGGTAAGAAAGAATCACAAGCCACAGAGATAAAGCAAGCAACAGAACCAGACTCAGATATGAGATATGACACAGATGTTGAAATTATCAGGCAGGAAATTTAAAACAACTACAATTATTATGTTAAGAACTCTAGTGGATGAAGTAGACAGTATGCAAGAACAGATTGGTAATGTCAGCAGAGAGATGGAAATTCTAAGAAAGAATCAAGAGGAAATGCTATAAATAAAAAGCACAGAAACAGAAATGAAGAAAGCCTTTGATGGGCTCATTAGTAGATTCAACGCAGCCAAAGAAGGAATCAGTGAGCTTGGAGATGAGTAAATAGAAATTTCCCAACCCAAAATGCAAAGAGAAAAAAAAGTGGAAAAAAAAATCACTCAGAAAGAAACATCCAAGAACTGGGGGACAATTTCAAAAGATGTGACAAAATTACAGATCCTTAAGAATATGAAGCAAATTCTCATTAAAATATACATAGGAATATCATATTTAAACTGCAAAAAAAGTAAAGACAAATAGAGAGAAAGAGCATATGCATGGGGGCAGTGGGGCCATGGGAGAGAGAGAGAGTCTTAATCTGGCTCCACATCCTGGGAGTTATGGAGCCTGGCATGGGGCTTGATCTCATGACCCTGAGATCATGATGTGTGCCAAAATGAAAACTTGGACATTTAACTGACTGAGACACCCAGGCACCCTGAAAAATAGAAAACGTTGAAATAGGCAAAGGAAAAGAAAAACTCCTTACCTAGAAAAGTACAAAGATAAGAATTAAAACAGACTTCTTGTCAGAAACTGTGTGTATTTGTTTTCTGTTGCTGCTGTAACAAGTTATCCCAGATTAACTTGTATAAAACAACACAAATTTATCATTTTACAGTTCTGGAGACTGGAAGTAAAAAATCGGTCTTGGAGAGTTAACATCCAGGTATTAGCAAGATTGTGTTTTTTCTGGAAGCTCTAGGAGAGAACCTATTTCTTTGCTTTTTTTTGACATTCTAGAGGCTGCCTACATTGCTTGGCTCATGGCCCCTTTCCTTCACCTTCACAGCTAGAAACATAAGGCTGAGGCCATCCCTCCCTCTAGTTCTGTTTCTTTTTCATCCCTTTCCTACTACTTGTAAGAAACCTTGTGACTAAAATTGGCCACCCAATAATCCAGGGTAATTTCTCCATCTCAAGGTCAGGTGATTGCCTTAGTTCCATCTGCAACCTTAATTCTTATCTTCAATTTAATCTAAAAAAATTGCAGATGAAAACAAAAGGTATACAGATGAGAAAAAAATGAAATAAAACTTCACAGATGACATAATTGTCTATGCAGAAAATCCCAATGAACAATTCAAATCTGAAGAGCACAGAAATAGACCCTCACAATTATAGTCAACTGATCTTTGACAATGGAGTAAAAGAACTTCAATGGAGAAAGGATAGTCTTTTCAACAGTGGTGTGGGAACAACTGAATGTCCATATGCAAAAATAAAAATTATCCTGGACAAAGACCATGGCATTGCTACCCATAAAAATGAAAAAATTAAAGAAATTTTGGATCCAATATCAAAGACTTTTTATTTTTTTTTTCTATCCCTTGCATTTGCTATTGCCTATTAATTGTAAGACTCTTACAATTAAGAGTCTGGGATACTAGACTCTGGTATCTGACTTCTAGTATCTGGGATACCAGAAGACTTATATTTATACCAGAAGACTTATATTTGTGCATTTTTTGGTGTTCCCTTGGAGAGAGATAGTTGCCTGACTGATGCTGATGAGATGTACCATCTGGACTGATGCCAACTTGGCAGCCAATTCTTGAAGGACAAGACTGTCATTTCTACCTCAGTATGTAATATGGTTCATTAAAACTAGCAAAAGGAAAAATGGATTATAAACTCTTGTTTGTGAGAAAAGAGAAATAAACAGTTAAGTTGGAAATAACATGGAATCATGACCTTTTTTTAAAGAGTCATTCCCTGAGGTCACTCTGTTCTACCCTGAGTGTTCATGTAAAGCAATTCGTTAGTCATCTCTTGTAGCTAAGATTTTGGTCTTCTTCACTAAAAAACAAGAGCTCCTTGAAGAGATATTGATACCATATTTGGAATGGAAAAATTCAAGTTGAGCTCAGGATATTTTGTAGCCTGTTGTTTGTTACCTAATATTTTGTTGATATTCCTATCATTTTTGTAACAACTATGCAAACTGTCTTTATGCTGCCTTATTCATTATGTACTTGGTATATGCTAGGCTCTGCACTATACACTTTATTGTTGCCGTGAACTCTTGACACCTCTTAAAAAAAAAACACCTGTTGACTAACCAAAGCTAAGTTTATTAAGCCTTCTGCATAATGGAAAGAAATCTTGAGAAAGTCTTACTAATTTTGCAGAAAGGGGAGGTCAATGATAGATATTAATAGAGCTTAGGAAGTATGGGCTCAATGCCTTGAGAAGACTCTTTCAACAAAAGGGGATTGAGTTCGGGGAATTTTGCCATTTAATAGTTTAGGTCTAGTGGAAATAGTGAGGCAAGTTTCCATTAAATAAAAAAATTTACCCAAGTAAATTTTGAATATCTAATCAGCTTTATTAATCAATTCATGAACTGGGCAGCATCCAATCTAGCAAGTAGATGGGAGCTCCAAATACCTATAGAAAGGTATTTAAAGGCAGGACAAGGAAGTCAAAAATAGAGAAAAACGATTATTTCATGTGAGACCCCTCTGTTTGGAGAGAAAAGGGTCTTAGTAGTGTAAGGGCCAATTCAGCCAGAGCAGCCAACCCGGTTGAACTGCCCTTTTTGCTGTAAAGCTTAAATTGACACTCTCCCCACCCCCCGCCCCAAACTTATTTAAAAGCAAGTCCGGGAAACCAGTCCCAGGTAACAAAGTCCAAATACAAGGGTGGTGCAGGCCAGGTGGAGGTATTCAATCAGTGGGGGATCATACTGTCTTCTAGCTACCAAGGAGTACAGGCCCCCGCCCTTTGGGAGCTTTTGATGCCAATCCCAATCAAGGTGTAATAGGCTGGTTCAAATGTCTACTAGGGTAAATTGTAACTCAGTTGGTCGCCTAGCATCACTGTGGAGTTTCCTATGTGTGTTACAATCTCATTGGCCACCTGTGTGTGGCCAGGCCCAACCACATGGCCTTTGCTCTATAAAAGTTAGTCTGGAAAGCAGGGAGGGGTTGTCCTCTCTGGAGGGGCAGCCCTGACCAGTCTCTTTGACGGTTGGTATGATTCCTGATGCTTGGCGCGGAAATAAAGCTCTGCTTGACCTTTGCTTTGTATTAGTCTCGCTCCTTTAATCACGGACCCATTATTGGGGTACCCAGTTTTGGGGGACCCAACAGTAGGAAGATTATGTTATCTTCCTTTGGGAGATGAAGAGGACCCATGTGGCAAATTACCTTACCGGTGCTGATCAAATAATTCCTGACTCACCAGTGAAGACTACATTTTTAGGGGGTTGAAACTGTATTAGGTTAAGTATTAACTCTCAGTTTACTGACTTGAGGCCTTAACCTAAGTGACACCATTTTGAGTCTGTGCTTTTCTATAATAGTTCTTGAAGACAGTCTTGATATATAAGCAGTTATTTGATTATTTGTTTACTAAGGTGAGCAATCTATTTTCCCAAGAAGGTTGTTCATCCTAAATTGAGTTTTGATAATTTCCTGAAGCAAACAGTGAAAATATTTACTGGTTTATAGCCTTATTTTGGGGGGGGGAGAATTTCCTGGAACAAATAGCCAAATCAACTGACCCAGGTAGTTTCATGCTCATTCCTGCTAGTTAAGCTATGTGGATGCAGGCGGTCTCAGTTCTCACTATGACATAGATGTCACAAATGTCCTATATCCTTTGACTTCTGTATCAATGTGTGTGGTCTATTTTTGACATATTCTAACCCATACCTAGAGCTTTGCTCCTCAAACTAACACACTTGGACAAATCCATTAATACTCATTAATTTAGGATGCATTCTAAAGGTTTCATAAGGCATTGGGATCAAGAACAACTATCACATATTCAGAAGATTTCTGTTTTGCAGTTTTTCCCTAACTGTACTGTCAGAGGGATAGGGATCTTTCTCTTTTCTCCACTCAGAACCCAGGGGTTTGGGTTTTTTGTTTGTTTGTTTGTTTTTCCTCATCAGCATTTCCTTGGAGAAACTTTCAGTTCCTCATTCTTTTATTATAGAGGGTTGTTTTTCCTCTTTCTTAAAGTTTGATTGGCATGGAATTCATTCCCTGGGGCTCAGCTTCTAGTCTAAGGTTTATCAATCATTTCCAACAAAATCAGACTTCCCCATAAAAAAGTTGTTATACTAACTACTAAAAAGAATAGGTTTTCCTTTTCAGTTTTGCTATCTTCTTTTATTTTTAATGATAATGTTATGTGCTAGACATTATCAATAATTACTCTGAATGGGTGGTTGATTGAAATAATTGAAGAGAATTGAGGTAATTTTGGCTTATCTGGGATGTAATTGGCATCTGAGAGCGAAAGGATGGAAAAATATCTTTTTTCTTTATACTTCTAAATTGTTGACTCCTTGTTCCTCCTGTAACAAAAGACAGATTAACTAGAGAAAAAGCATATTGTTCTAGTTCTAGATGGTGAGGTAGGAAGAATTTGAACTCACCCCATCCACAGAATACATTAAATTACACCTATTAACAGAATGATTCCTCCTGAAAAAGAACTGAGGGCTGCCTGAACAGCCAGTGAACAACCAAAGAACAGCAAGAGAGCTGGAAACTCAGTAATGAAGGGAATGGCCAGCAGTGGGGAGGGATAGTACTGAGGGACGGGGAGCAAATCTCTCAGTCCTGGGCACAGAAAAAAAAAAAACAAACTATGGCTTAAAAGAGCACTAACATAGAAGAAGAGAGACAACCTTCAAACTCTGTCAAGTGCTAGAGAAGCTGTGGGAAATGTCTACTGGTCAGAGTGACTAAAAAATGATAAGGCTTCTGTTCTCACCCCACCTTAAAACCCTAGACTAGAGCAGGGTCTGGATAATGTAACAGGTGGGTCCAGTTGTCTCAGTGAGTTTGTGACTTTGGCCAGCTGGGGGTCCTCAAGCCCACACCAGCTCCCGTCACGCTGAAGCTCACCAATACAAAACTGACAAACCCTTCACCAGACTCATCAAGAAAAAAAGAGAAAGGACCCAAATAAATAAAATCAGAAATAAGAGGAGAGCAGTAACAACTGATACTACAGAAGTACAAAGGATTATAAGAGAATACTATGAAAAACTATGTGCCAACAAACCAGACAACATAGAAAAAAATGAATACATTCCTAGAAACATATAATCTTCCAAAACGACCAGGAAAAAATAAAAATTCTGAACAAATTCATTATGAGTAATGAAGTTGAATTGGTAATTAAAAAAAAAAAATCCCAAAATAAATGTCCGGGAAAAGATGGATTCTCAGGTGAATTCTACCAGTCATTTAAAGAAGAATTAAAACCATCAACAAAACAAAAAGACAACCCACTGAGTGGGAGAAGATATTTGTAAATGATGTATCTAATAAAGGGTTAGTTTCCAGAATGTACAAAGATCCAAAAACCAAATAATCCAGTTAAAAAACGGGCAGAAGACATGAACAGATATTTCTCCAAATAAGACACACAGATGGTGGACACATGAAAAGATGCTCAATATTGCTTTCCTCAGGGAAATGCAAATCTTAACTACAATGAGATATCATCTCATATTTGACAGAATGGCTAAAATAAAAAACACAAGAAACAGCAGGTGTTGGCAAGGATATGGCAAGAAATCCTTGTGCCCTGTTGGTGGGAATGTAATTTGGTACAGCCATTATGGAAAAATATGGAAGTCCTCAAAAAATTAAAAATAGAAATACTGTATGATCCAACATTTTCATTATTGGGTGTTTACTCAGGGAAAATGAAAACACCAATTCAAAAAGACATATGCACCTCTATGTTTACTTCAGTATTATTTACAATAGCCAAGACATGGAAGCAACCCAAGTTACCATGAATACATGAATGGATAAGGAACACACACACACACACACACAAATGAATATTATGCAGCCACAAAAAGGATGAGATTTTGCCATCTGAGACAACCTAGATGGACCTAGAGGGTATTATGCTAAGTTGAAATAAGTCAAACTGAGAAAGACAAATAAGACAAATATGTCGCAGCTGGCACGACAAATCGACCAGGAGGGTAAGAGGATGGTGAAAAGAAATTAAGAGTCGAAGAGATGGGGGTAGGAGGAGCACCAAGGAGGATGTCCAATAGTGCCGAGTTTATTCAAGGCAGCAAGGCATTATATGGCTAACAGAAACAACTGCAAAAGGTATCTAATTTTGACTGATTACGAAAGAGCTTGCAGCATGCACAGAAAATCCTTCAAGCTTTCCCATTATCTATTTCCCAAGCCCTAATAGCAGACCCTCTAGCGCCAGATGTACTGACTTCAAGGCCATTCAAGACATAGTTTCCCATGCAAGGACAGCAAGGACCAGACAAGAATTTCTGACCCTGACCAAATCGTTTCTATCTGACTAGCAAATGTGTGGGAAGTCACGTAGGCGAGCGTGCAACACATAGCACAGACCCTTTCTCAGTGCTACTTGACTTTATTGACCTAAGCCTTTTGTTCAGCTATTTAGCCGAACAGGAGGCACAAGTCAGGGCCTGGTTTGGTCCTCATCTCAAGCCTTAACATGGCCTACCACCATCTCCCCCTTCCTTTTTAAATAATTCAAGCATATGAATTTGTGCTTGAGCATTTAGTTGTTGTTGTCCTGCACGAATCTGTACAATGTACCATATTAAAACAAAAGCAAGTAATATAATGAGGAGTCCAGCAAACAACCAGAATGAGTGTTACTAGTGCTGCTATTCCTGCTATCAATAGACCCGGAAGACTTTTGACTTGTTTGAGCTGCAACTGCCTTTTAAGGGCAAACTGATAACCATAATTAGCATACCAAGGTCCTTCTACTTCCACAGGTAATAACATATATGGAGGTAGTATAGTTATAAACACTATCATGGGACCTGTGCCTGACGAAGACAGGGACATAGGTAGACAATTTGTTAACACATGATGGTCACAATGGATATTATACAATAGATGTCCCCCTTGGAAAGAGGTGAGAACTATTGATCCCGAGCCCACTACCAGTAAAAAAGGTCTAGGAACATAGGCCCGCAAAGTCAGATTGAAGTCTTTTGTGGCAGTGTAACCACTCCTGGCTATTTGCACTCCGACTGGTCCCAGGGCAGCAATCAGTTTCCAGAGTTCTGCATGAAACATCCCTCCGGCTGTAAGGGGGGAGACGTCTTCTTCTTCTCCGCTGATTTCTCTGACTCAGGGTCAGTGTTGCAATTTGTTGTCGCAGGGGCGAGGAGTTAGCACCGTCTCTCTGGCACCCAGCGTGGGGTGTCCTCATCCTGTGGAAAAACACAAACAAAACTGCATCCTCTGTGGAGGACAGGGTTAGGACCCTTCCAAGTGCCCATCAGAGGGTCTTTCCACCTAGCATAAGGAAGAGGAGAAAAGTCTGGATGCCAAAAGCATTCAGCTGCTGTGCGGCCTATTTTGTCGACATTCAAAAAATTTAAAAATAAAGAATTAAAATTAAATGCATATGAGGAGAGTATTGCATTGTTCCCTGTAGTATCTCCCCCTCTTTTAATTTTTTGAGGTAAGATTTAAGGGTACCATTAGCTTTTTCGACAATGGCTTATCCTTGTGAATTATAGGGGATGTCCATTGAATGTTCTTGTTGGGCTGGCAGAAAGAAAGGGCTACTTAAGATGCCGAAAGTCCCCGCCACAAAACCTGAGCTCAGACAGGAGAACAAAGATCCAAGCAGGAATCTGAAAACCCTCCTGCCCCGGGCTCCTGTGGACCAATGGGACCCTGACAAGCGGGAATCTGAGACCCCCCCAACCAGTCCCGGACTCCAGTGGATCAATGGGACCCTGACGAGGAGGCGAAATATCCAAATAAGGGAAACTTGCCAAAAGACCCCTGAACTCCCCTCAAGGCCCCTTAAAAGCCCCCTTCTCCCTGCCTTGGGTGTGACTTCTGCCACTCTGCTTTCCAGAGTCACAGAACCTGACCCGAGGGTGCCCACCTCCTCCCGGCGCAACTTTCCTGGCTCCCCTTCTCCTGAGCCCTGAAACTTCTCCGGAGAGTGTTTTTAATAAATCTTGCCTTGCACCCACTTTGCCTGGTGTTGTGTTTATCTCGTCGGAAAAACTTTACATTTGGTGCTGAAACCCGGGAAGGAGATTGAGCCCCCATCCCAGTGGGGAGGCTCTTTCCTTTCCCTAGCCAACCCGGACCCGCCTTTCCAAACGCCACTTCCGAAGCTGTGGTGAGTTTCCCCCGATTCCGCGCCTCCTTCTGGAAAGCCCTGCCCTAATTGCAGCCGCCTCAGGGCGGACCCCGCCGGTCACCAGGTGACCTCCGTGACTCCGAGAGGCCCGGAGATGTCCTAACCTCTACGGCAGTCGACACCGTTTTTCTGCAACCCAGTGGTGGATGAAGGGACGCTTTGCTCCAGCCCTCGGGTTGCCCAGCAACGAATCGTGGGGACCTCCCAATCCAAATTCGACCCTAAAACATCCCGGGGGTGTTTTAGGCCTGTTGGCCAATCTTAAAAACCCTGGAACTGGACCAGGACCTGCAAAAACGACGTTACTGTACTGTCGCTTGGCCACAATACTGATTAGACAGTCAGCCCAATGGCCTCTGGAAGGCACGTTTAATTATCAGACTTTCATGGACCTAAATAACTGTCGGGAGCCAGTACAGGAGGCCTACTCTAAGAGCTGTAAGGGACTGAATATGATTGGCTGTTCATTTAGGTCCACTCTCGGGGGAGGTGCATGAGCACTGCATTTTGATTGGTTAACACTGTCTGTATAAAAACGCATGCGCCGAGGGTAGAGGGAGAGAAAGAAAAAAGTGATTAAAGAAGAAGGTTCGCTGCTATGTGAGTCTCCGAGTCGTTCTTGCAGGCCGAGAGCGACAAGTGGTGCTGAGACCCGGGAATCTCATCGTGAGAGACGCATGGAGTCGGCGACGATCAGGTAAAGAGTGCACCTATTTCTGTCTAGTGACAGGGAAAGTTCCTCAAGTCGAGGACGAGCGTAGAAAGCTTTCCGGGATGGGAAACGAGATGGCTGCAAAGTTCCTAGGATAAGGACGAGAGTAAAGCTTTCTGGTATGGGAAACGAGATGGCTGCAAAGTTCCTAGGATAAGGACGAGAGTAAAGCTTTCCGGTATGGGAAACGAGATGGCCACATATAAAATGCTGGGGCCGCTTTCTGATATCCTTAAAGCAATTGGTACTCCTTTAAAAAATAAAACAGCTCATTTGTTTTTGAGAGAAGTGGGACAAACGGCTCTCTGGTTTTTGGAAAGGAGCAGAGGAGGGAAATCGCTCAAAAGCCAAAAGGTGAGCAAGATGCAAAAGGAGCTTGCAAAAAAGGAGGAAAAGCTAAAAAAGGCTATGGCGCAGCTCAAAATGCAGGGGGAAGTTATGGCGCAGCTGAAATTAAAAGCGGAAGAAGGAGCTATGGCGCAGTTACAAACAAAGACGGAAGTGGTAGATAACTTAGATCCTGTGCCCACGTGCCCAGTCCCAACAGCGCCACCTTACGAGGGGCCTCCTCCGTATAAACCTTGCTGCACCAAGGCCTGCTATTGTGCGAGCTGCACCGCACGAGTGGCTGCCATAGTAGCCTCTCAGGAGTTTGGGTGGGAACAGGATTCTCATTCAGTCCTAAAATCCCCACTTACTCTAACTCCACCTTTTTTGGCTATAATTATACCTACCAAGACCCGGCGCAAGGCGCGTCAGCTCACCTTCTAGATAGGTGGCTGCTCTGCAATGCTGCACAGGCATGTACAGGCTTGGAAAGCCTTCACTTTATTAATGGGTCTACATGGCGTAACTGTACATACAACTATCACATAGGCTCTCGATTTGAAACAAATGTTACTTGCAATTGCACCTCAGCTAAGCACATAAGTTACTCACCAATGCCCGTCTGTGTTAGAGCTCCCTTTCTCTTCATAGTTTTTAATGCTTCTACTATTAACAAGTCATCTAGTCTCTCTTGTGAGTCCCAGAATTGTCTGCTATCAGAATGTTGGAACGCCACGGTGGGAGACTCGGCAGTAATAGCCAAGATACCGACGTATATCCCGATACCAGTAGAGGTGAACCCCGACAACCTGCCGGTGCTGCTTCAACATAAACGAGACTTTGGAATAACAGCAGCCATTATTGCAGCTATCGCAGCATCCACCGCCGCTGCTACTGCTGCCGCGGTAGCGTTGACAACCTCGGTACAGACAGCAGCTGCGCTCAACAACGTCACAGGAATGGTCGCTGAAGCATTGGCTACGCAAGAACAAATTAACGGACATTTGCATGCTGGGATCCTTATTGTGAATCAAAGGGTTGATCTTGTACAGGAACAACTTGATATCCTAGAGTCAATTGTGTCAATAGGATGCATACATAATATGGCCGGACTTTGTATCACCCCTATAGCTCATAACAACTTATCCTTAGCAGCTAACCTCTCTAGACAGTTAGGAAATATGCTTAATGGTACCTGGAACCGTCAATTTCAAAATTTAACTAGGCAATTACGAGCTCAAATTATATCCATATATTCTACCAAAGTAACTATTGCACCTGTTAGTGAGTGGAAAAAATGTTACAGCAATCTGTTTTGTTCCTCAAACAGTGGGCTGGACTTGGTGCCATGGCTGTTCTCTTAATCACAGCTAACCTACTAATGTTACGTTGGGTGTGTGGCCGTGTCCATCGCAATCAACGACAATAACACCTCATGGTTCAAGCCATGATGGCTCTTGAAGCTGGTACCTCCCCCCAGATATGGCTAAGCATGCTAGATCGGTAGTCAAAGACGGGTAAGACTGATCCCACACCATAGCAACCTAAGACAGGGGCTCTTCGACCAGGGAGAGTACCCGATGACGGGTAAGCATGTGTGCTGAGGATTGGCAACCTAAGACAGGCACGATCTCAGCCATTATAAATAAATAAAAAAGGGGGAGATGTCGGGAGCTGGTACAGGAGGCCTACTCTAAGAGCCGTAAGGGACTGAATATGATTGGCTGTTCATTTAGGTCCACTCTCGCGGGAGGTGCATGAGCACTGCATTTTGATTGGTTAACACTGCCTGTATAAAAACGCATGCGCCGAGAGTAGAGGGAGAGAAAGAAAAAAGTGATTAAAGAAGAAGGTTCGCTGCTACGTGAGTGTCCGAGTCCTTCTTGCGGGCCGAGAGCGACAAATAACCTCAGCAGACACCAAGGCAGATGGGCCAAGGTCCCTTATGTTCAGGATTTCTGAACCGGCGCCCCCACTCCCCTCCACCTATCCTGCCACCTACTGCTCCCAAAGATCCGGACCTCTCCTCCCTGTCTCCCCTCTCTGAACCTCCGGAGAGCTTCACCCACCCACCGACAAGAGGGCCCCGGTTCCTCCTCCTCCTCCTCCTTACCGCGATCCACTACCCCAAGGTCCCTCTCTCCCTATGCCCCTAACCCCCCTGCTCCATCCACCCCCATTTCGGTCCCTTCCACCCTGACCCCCGTCTCATCCCCACAACCCCCAAAACCTGAGTTCGCTCCTGATGCGCCCCCCCCAAACCTCCCCTCACGTCCCCTCCAGCCTCCCCTCCCATCTCCACCCACACTAGGGCTCAAAAACCCTCCCCTGATTAAGTCTGCCCTCTAAGGGAGGTTGCTGGAGTTGAGGGAGTTGTTCGAGTCCATGCACCCTTCTCTCTACAAGACCTTTCCCAAACTGAGAAACGTTTGGGCTCCTTTTCGGCCAATCCTGATAACTACATCAAAGAATTCCAATGTCTGGCCCAAGCCTATGACCTTTCCTGGCATGATTTACATGTGGTCCAGACCACCACCCTCATCACAGAGGAGAGGGAATGCATCCAGGCTGCTGCCCGGGAGCACGCAGATCAGGTCCATCTCACTGATGCTGCCATGCCAGTTGGCGCCCAGGCGGTCCCAGCTGTAGAACCAGGTTAGGATTATCAGGATGGCCAAGATGGCTGCTGGCCACGACCGCATGGTCCAATGTCTCATAGCTGGCATGCGGGCAGCCTCTAATAAGGCCGTTAATTACGCCAAGGGAGATTGTCCAGGCCTCTGATGAAAACCCCGCCATGTTTCTTAACCGATTGACGGAGGCTTTAACCCAGTATACTCGCTTGCACCCTGCCTCTCCTGCAGGGGCCACAGTAATGGCTACTCATTTTATCTCTCAATCGGCACCGGATATATGGAGAAAGTTAAAAAAGGCTGAGGAGGGCCCTCAGATCCCCATTTCTGACTTGGTGAAAATGGCATTTAAGGTCTTTAATTCCCGTGAGGGGGCGGCTGAGCTTAAAGGACAAGCCATACTCCAGCAAAAGGTTCAGTTGCAGACCCAAGCCTTGGTAGCAGCCCTGCAGCCGGCTGGCTCTGGGAGCCAACAGAGAGGGGCAACCAATCGCACCCCCTGGGGGCCTGTTTCAAATGCGGGGCTGAGAGACATTGGGCTCGCCAGTGCCCCAATCCAAAGTCGCCAACTCGGCCTTGCCCTCAATGCCATTTGATGGGCCACTGGAAATCCGACTGCCCTAACCTCGGGGTATTTTCAGCGCCTCAACGTGGGGGACCCCCGAGACAGTAAGTCCGGCTTTTCAACTGCTCGGATTGGAGGACGACTGACGAAGCCCAGACTCGGCCACCCCTCTCACCCAGGCCGAGCCCAGGGTCACACTCCAGGTAGCGGGTAAGTCCATCTTCTTTCTGCTGGACACGGGGGCAACCTACTCTGTTCTGCCTACCTATTCGGGACTTACACGAACCTCACCAATTACTGTTATGGGGATCGATGGGACCTCCTCCAATCCTAGGGTGACCCTTCCCCTTACCTGTTAGCCTGGATGGGTTCCCCTTCTCCCACTCGTTCCTGGTGATTCCTTCCTGCCTGGTCCCTCTACTGGGGAGGGACATTCTCCAGAAACTGAGGGCAACTATCTGCCTCTCCCCTTCCTCCCCTCCCTCCACCTCAACCCGTCTCATCCTATACCTCTCCACTCCCTCGACCCCCGCTCCAGATGACTTACCCACTGTAGATCCTCAGGTGTGGCACACCTCGGAGCCCATCATCACTTCCCACCTTACCCGGTTAAAGTACAGCTTAAGGATAACTCCAAGTTTCCCTCTCGAGCTCAGTTTCCTATTTCCTTAGCCCACTGCCAGGGCCTGAAACCTATCATAGAACGGCTTAAACGTCAGGGACTCCTGATCCCCATTCCCCCTGTAACACCTCTATCCTCCCAGTATGCAAGCCCTCAGGGGCTTATCGACTGGTACAGGACCTTAGGCTTATCAACGAGGCTGTGGTCCCCCTCTACCCAGTCGTTCCTAACCCCTACACCCTATTGTCTCGCTTTCCCCCAAACACCTCTCACTTTACAGTACTGGGCCTAAAGGATGCCTTTTTCACCATTCCCTTGCACCCTGATTCCTATTTTCTTTTTGCCTTCACCTGGGAGGATCCTGACACGCACGCTTCTGGACAACTAACTTGGACTGTCCTACCCCAGGGGTTCAGGGGCAGCCCCCACATTTTCGACCAGGTCTTGACTACAGACTTACAGCAGTGCGTCCTTAAGGCCAGTACTCTACTACAATATGTGGATGACCTCCTCCTCTGTAGCCCCTCCTTCTCGGTCTCCCAAGATGACACCTCCGCCCTACTTAACTTCCTGGGGGCCAAGGGATATCGAGTCACCCCCTCTAAGGCCTAATTGTGTGCCCCTTCGGTTATCTATCTGGGCATACTTCTGACTCCCACTTCTAGGTCTCTTACCAGGGACCGCATATGACTCCTCCAAGAACTCCAACCCCCCCCAAACGGTGGATGAAATACTCTCTTTTCTTGGATTGGTTGCGTTTTTTCAGACATTGGATTCTAAATTTCTCTATCCTGGCCCATCCTCTGTACCAGGTGGCTAAAGAGACCCCCCCAAGGTCCCCTAACTGATCCCATTTTGATCTGCCACTCATTCTCTAAACTTAGGGACCGCCTTACCACCGGGCCAGTTTTAGCCCTACCCGATCTCTCTAAACCATTCCATCTCAACACTAATGAGTGCTCCAGCTCGGCCACTGGCCTCCTAACACAACTGGTAGGGCCTACGCATAGGCTATAGCCTATGTGCCCAAGCAACTGGATGTCACCGCCCAGGGATGGCAGCCCTGCCTCAGGGCCCTAGCGGCAGCCACTTCTCTTACAAAGGAGGCCCTCAAACTGACCTTAGGGCAGCCCATCACGGTCTACTCTCCCCACCGACTCACGGACCTCCTTAGCCACTGATCCCTGGCCCATCTGACTCCTCATCTCCAGCTATTCCATCTGCTATTCCTAGAAAACCTGCATATCTCTCTCTCTACCTCCCCCCGCTTAGACCTTGCAACTTTACTGCCTATACCCTTGCCCACCCAGGAACCCGTTCCTTCTTGCCTACAACTTATAGAGGACCTCACTCCTCTCCATCCCGGTCTCTCTGTTCAACAACTATCCAACCCTGACCACGTACTCTTCGTGGATGGCAGTTCCCTCCTGGCCTCAGATGGCCAAAGACATGCTGCTTACGCTGTGGTCACCATGGATGCGGTATTAGAGGCGGCTCCCCTCCCAATCAGAACCACCTCCCAGAAGGCTGAACTCGTAGCTCTCACCAGGGCATTACATTTGTCGAAGGGACAAAGAGTCACCATTTACACTGACTCAAAATATGCCTACCTCATAACTCATACACACTCTACTCTTTGGCAAGAACGGGGGTTCCTAACGACCAAGGGCACCCCTATAGCTAACGGACCCCTCATCACCAAGTTGCTTGAGGCCCTTAGTCTTCCCGCTGAGGTAGCAGTTGTTCACTGTCGAGGCCACTAAACGGCCAAGGATCTGGTCTCCCTAGGTAACAACAGGGCAGACTCAGTGACCAGACAAACGGCCCTAAATACCCCTGCGTCTCCTATCCTCTTTTTTTAACACCCCTCACCAGCCTTCCTACTCTACAAAGGAAACACAAGCCCTCCAGGCGCAGGGGGGAAAGACTGGAGATAAGGGGTGGATCTACATTCAGGACAGGATTGCCCTGCCAGGCAATCTGGCACACACCTTAATTACTGACATCCACCAATCCCTCCATATTGGCCCAAAGGCTCTCCACCAATTTCTTCAGCCATTGTTCTATCATTCTTCCTTATCTAAGGTAATCGAAGTTGTCCACAGGGCTTGTAAAACCTGTTCAGCTGTGAATTCACAAGGAGGAATCCGCAGACCAGGGCCTAATCATCAGCTCCGAGGTCATCAGCCGGGGGAAGACTGGCAACTGGACTTCACTCACATGCTTCGCCATAAAACCTTTCACTACTTATTAACCTTGGTTGATATATTCACAGGCTGGATCGAGGCATACCCCATGGCCCGGGAAACAGCGGATGTGGTGGCTACAATACTCATCAAGCACATCATCCCGAGATTTGGATTGCCCTGGACCCTCCAGTTGGACAACGGACCCGCCTTCATCTCCAGTGTAACCCAACAGGTTGCTGAAAGCCTCAACATAACCTGGAAACTTCACATCCCGTACCACCCACAGTCATCAGGTAAGGTAGAAAAGGCCAGCGGGCTGCTCAAAGTCCAACTCACCAAACTTACCCTAGAGACCCGCCTTTCCTGGCGCACACTTCTGCCCCTGGCTCTCACCAGACTCCAGGCTAGGCCCCGTGGGCCTTCGAGCTTAAGCCCATTCGAATTACTATACGGCAAGCCCTTTCTTATAAATCATAGCCTTCTGGCCATTTCCCCGCCTCTTTAATCCTACCTTCCTTACCTCATTCTCCTCTGAGCTCTCTTAAGGGCCCACGCCGACACTGTCTTCCCAGGCCCAAGCAACCATGTTTCCGAAGGGGATATAAGAGATCTATCTCCTGGGGACCAGGTTCTCCTCAAAAGCTTGTGGCCAGGCTCCTTACAAACCCAGTGGACCGGGCCTCATACAGTCATCCTTACCACCCCAACTGCTGCGAAACTGTTGGGGCACTCTGCATGGGTATATATCAACACTCTGCATGGGTATATATCAAACGGGCACCCAGAGACACTGATTGGACTTCCCAGATGGCAGGCCCCACCAAACTCCTCTTGGTTAGGGACCCTTCTCATATTTCTTCTAATCCAGACAAACCAGGCGGACCCATGTGAGTCTAGCTGCATGAGGGGTTCAGGTACCTCTCGCTATTTTTCAGCCTTTACTTATATGCCTGCAACCTGCTACCAGGGAAAGAAACCAACAACCTGTATGTATGACCAGAAAACCTATTGGGTCTCTGACCTCGTGACAGCCAAATGCGGTATTGTCCCCTGCAACATCTACCCCAGGTCTGGAGAAGTTTGCTGGACCTATCTGGGTCATGTTGGTCTCTCTGATGGGGGGGGTGGTGGTGTCCAGGACCAGGCTAGCCACGAACACATTAAAACAGTGGTCACAGACCTGACTAAACGACTCCAAACCCCCAGCGATCTGGTCTGTAAGGGCATCAATCTCAGTAGCATCCAAAAATTCCCTACCACCGAACAACTGACAGTGGCCCTCCTGAACTCTAGTAACAACGTATGGCGAAATGTGTCGAAGAACGGTGACAGTGACTTCTGGATCTGTTTCCCTTTTTCAACACGTTCCAACATTGTAGGGATACCTCTCCTTATTGACTGGCCACTCCCCAACTTCACGGCCACAAATAATACGATCCATATCAGCCCCATCGGGGGAAACATACCTATTATTAATGTGTCCTCCACCTTACCACCGCAGCTGCTCCTCCCTCCCGTACTGTACTCCCTTGGGAATATTTCTCTCATGCCCTCAGGGAACCTATCGCTGCCTGACCACTAATGACTCCCTCCCATTCATAGTAGGGGCAGGAATAGCCACAGGGGTGGCCATCGGAACAGCGGGGATTGGAACTTCCATAGACTTTTATTACAAACTCTTTCAAGCCCTGAATGATGACATGGAATGGATTGCTGACTCCCTCACAGCCCTACAGATGCAAGTTACCAGCCTGGTGGCCTTAGCCCTGCAGAACCAACAGGCCAGACCTTCTGACCGCCAAAAAAGGGGGGACCTGCCTATACTTAAGAATGTTATTACTTTGTTAACCAATCAGGTATAGTTACCTCCAGGATTAAAGAACTCAGGGATCAGATTCAAGCATGGCGGCGAGACACGTCTTCCTGGGGCCTGGACCCCTGCACCTGGGTAACCTGGCTGCTCCCTTTGGTGGGACCTGTATGCATAATCCTCCTTCTAGTCTCAGTTGCTCCCTGTCTTTTCCGATGCCTGCAGGGTCGCCTACAAGAACTTGCCCGAGTGTCCATCAATCAACTCCTCCTTCAGCCCTACTCTCGCCTGCCCACTTCCGACTACCCCTATGACGGTGCGCACAACCCTCCCACCCCCCATCAGCAGGAAGTAGCCAGAACTGAGTCAACGCCCTTGGCACCATTATATAAAGCAAAAGGTCGGAATGTTGGGCTGGCAGAAAGAAAGGGCTACTTAAGATGCCGAAAGTCCCCGCCACAAAACCTGAGCTCAGACAGAACAAAGACCCAAGCAGGAATCTGAAAACCCTCCCGCCCCGGGCTCCTGTGGACCAATGGGACCCTGACAAGTGGGAATCTGAGACCCCCCCCCCACCAGTCCCGGGCTCCAGTGGATCAATGGGACCCCGACGAGGAGGCGAAATATCCAAATAAGGGAAACTTGCCAAAAGACCCCTGAACTCCCCTCAAGGCCCCTTAAAAGCCCCCTTCTCCCTGCCTTGGGTGCGACTTCTGCCACTCTGCTTTCCAGAGTCACGGAACCTCACCCGAGGGTGCCCACCTCCTCCCGGCGCAACTTTCCTGGCTCCCCTTCTCCTGAGCCCTGAAACTTCTCCGGAGAGTGTTTTTAATAAATCTTGCCTTGCACCCACTTTGCCTGGTGTTGTGTTTATCTCGTCGGAAAAACTTTACAGTTCTGATTTGTTGGTAAATAAGTATTTTTATGCTTTGTAAGTTACAGATATCTTAAGAAAAAAAATATGCCTAGTCTGGAAGAGCAAACATTAGAGAACCAGTAATGTTAAAATAAGACAAAACATTGAGACACAACATTATAATCTTTTAGTTTATTTAGTTCCATGTTACTAAATCTGGTTTAGTCCGAATGTAGTAGCCCTTCTGTAAATTTTTACCCATTTCAGTTCCCAGGATTTTAACATATCAAAGACCTGTATTTGTCCTGAAATTTTTCCCATATGAATTTCCTTTAAGGCGGAATTCATCTTACAGGAGAACTAAAACAATTACAAATGAAAAAACTCAGAACAGATATAGTTAAATATTAAGTGATGACCCTTATCAAAACATTAAAATTTTAGGAAATGTATAGAACCTCTAGAATAATTACAGCATTTGCCCAAATGCAACCCAAGGTTTATCAGTAACTTAGCATATCAAGGAAGCCTTATGAGCCAAAGAGATCTCATTTACAACTCTGGGCAGGCAAAGAGAAAACCATTTATATTTTAATTAACCAAAGAAAACTGCCCTTTTAAACAGAGAAAACCAGCTTTTCTATACCAGTGTCTTTCCTTTT
Organism: Mustela putorius furo; assembly: GCF_011764305.1. NCBI lineage: Eukaryota > Metazoa > Chordata > Mammalia > Carnivora > Mustelidae > Mustela > Mustela putorius. Next base: position 42,711,447 of record NW_025422368.1, on the reverse strand, counting down.
TTAATTTCTAAGTGTGCAAGTCTTAAGATATGAGTTTTCTGGGTTCCCTTCCCATCGTGAATGATGTCGCAGACAAAGGGAGGGGATCTTTCAGATGCTGTCCTGTTCGCGTTCCTCGTGGGAACTTAGGAGTGTCTTAGCTAAGGTTTGTTCATATAAGCCCTGGACCAGGCTACTTTGTGGAGTAGATGATCGTTATGTCATATGACGCCCCACGAGACTTAGGGTGCAGCCCACTCAGACTCTGTACCTGAGGCAGTGGAGCCATACAGACAGATACACACAGTCAGGCACTCTTCAGATTCAGACAGGCTGGACACCTCCCCTTTGGGTATTCCTGGCTAATGGGAGGTGATCGGTTTCCCCTTTCATTCTTTAGGAATAAGAGTGAGTTTCTGTGGTTACAGGCAATGGGGGATGGTAATGGGGTGTTTTCACAGTCCCTCAAGGTCTGGCAGCTTTTCTAATCTTTCAAGGCCAAATGGTCCTTTCACTTGGAAGTATAATCTCTATGGAGGTATGTTAGGAGAGTGTTAAATCACCTTGAGGGCTGTTTTTCTCTTTTTTTACATATCTCCTACTTTTTACATACGGAGTTGCTTTTCTCATTTCCATCAGTCTTAATTATACTTAACAGAATTTTGTACTCTTAGAAATACCTTAACCTCTACTGAAGATTAAATATAAACCAATTGTGAGCTGTTACAACAGAATTTTTTAGATGGCAAATTTATTAATCAGTTAAGCACAAAACATGTTTACCAGCAGATTTCAATATTCTTATTTTCTTTGCTGTAATTAGTCAAAAGCAAAAACCTATGTTCAATACTCAATGCTTTAGCACTTTATCCTATCTGGAAAAGACCTAGATGTCCAACAAATTTAATTTTATTTGTTACCCAAATAAAACTTTAAACTTTCAGGTTACCAAAGATTTTGAAAGCTACTTTAATAATCACCCATTAAGACTTTGAGACAGACAATTAATCATCAGTTTAGTCATCTTTTTGCTAATAGAGTTCAACAGATTTTACAAATAACATGAGCTCATCTGACCTTTAGTAAAGTGGGGGGTGTTAGGTCCAGGGGGTGCTCTTCTGGCTCCTTGACAGCGAAGAGAGAAGGAGCCCTGGCGCAGGAAGCACCAAGGATGGTCTAGAGGCCAGTTATGCAGACCCCATGCATGTTGGTGCAGAAACAAAAGGGGGAGACAGAAGAACAAAGTGCTGCCAGGAGGCAGAGAAAGGATTTCCGGTTTTAGAGCTCATTAGCCCCAACAGAGGAATAGATGCCCTACCTTCCCGCCAGCAAGCAGGGAGGGGTTAAGCAGTCCAAGTTGGGCCAGAGAAGACAGGGAAACTTCCAGAAACAAAGAGAGATTCGGCAGCTGCTTGGGAATATTCCCTACAGTCTCTGTCTCAAGAGAGACCAATCCCAGTTGGCTTTAGTTATAGCCACTAACACGGGAAATGAGTGAGGGGAAAAAACCCCACATCTATTAGGAGGAAAAGAGAGAAATAAAGTCAGAGACCCCTTTGCTAGGGATGGCCCAGCAACCTGGGTATACTAGAAGAACGCTTATTTACGTAATTGTCTGCAAGGCCCTTTTAGAGACCTTGGACCCTTTATGCTTCATAAGGGTCTGCAAAGTGGTGACAAAAAGATCCGGTTCTAAAGATTGAGAATGCCCCATGTTATTTTACTCCTGCTGTCACCCGTCAACCCGGGCTCCTCTTACCTGATTGTTGGCAACTACTTGCCTGAATGTGCACTCCCTTGAAATGTTCTCAGGTCCCTGTTCGGGTGCCACTTGTCGCGGCCAGCATGACAAATTGACCAGGAACATGAAGGTAAGAGGATGGTGAAAAGAAATGAAGAGACAAAGAGATGGGGCAGGAGGAGCACCAAGGAGGATGTCCAATAGTGCCGAGTTTATTCAAGGCAGCAAGGCATTATATGGCTAACAGAAACAACTGCAAAAGGTATCTAATTTTGACTGATTACGAAAGAGCTTGCAGCATGCACAGAAAATCCTTCAAGCTTTCCCATTATCTATTTCCCAAGCCCTAATAGCAGACCTTCTAGCGCCAGACGTACTGACTTCAAGGCCACTCAAGACATAGTTTGTGTAAGCACAGCACAGTCTTACAGTGGTGTAGTCTATAGCCCGTGCAAGGACAGCAAGGACCAGCCAAGAATTTCTGACCCCGACCAAATCATCTCTATCTGACTAGCAAATGTGTGGGAAGTCATGTAGGTGAGTGCACAACAACAGAACACAGACCCTTTCTCAGTGCTACTCGACTTTATCCACCTAAGCCTTTTGTTCGGCTATTTAGCCTTTAAAGGAGGCACGAGTCAGGGCCTGGTTTGGTCCTCACTTCAAGCCTTAACATGGCCTCCCACACAAATACCATATGACTTTTCTCATAAATGAAATCTACCAAAAATGAATGAAGAAACAGAAAACAGAATTAGAACTACAAATACAGGGAATAAACTGATAGTTGCCAGAAGTGGGGGTAGTAGGCAAAATGGGTGAAGGGGAGAGGAAAATAGAAGCCTCTAGTTATGAAATGAGTAAGTCAGGCAAATAAAAGAAGTGCACAAGGAATCTAGTCAATGATACTTTGTAGTGATGTAATGGGACGGACGGCAGCTACACTTGTGGTGGAACATAGCATAATGTACAAACTTGTCCAATCACAAAGTTGTACACCTGAAACTAATGTAACATCCCAGGGTCCTGGGATCGAGCCCCACATCGGGTTCTGCTCAGCAGGGAGCCCGCTTCCTCCTCCTCTCTCTCTCTGCCTGCCTCTTTGCCTGCTTGTAATCTCTGTCAAATAAATAAATAAAATCTAAAAAAAAAAAAAACTTAAAAAATTTAAAGAGCAGAAAGCATAGAAATTTCTCAAATTCTATATAAATTTCTCAAATTCCTGAAGCTTGAAATATTTAATACATTAAGGCGCTGTATTTGGGGGTGGTGTCCTGAAACCTGTCTTGTTCATAAGAGAAAATACGACAGCAAGAGTTCTTATCTTGCTCTCTTTACCTAGAATAAGAATCTGGCAGCCTCATGACTAGGCTTCTCTAGGGTAGTTAGTGATAAGTTTTCAAAGGTGAAAGTGCCCCCAGCATCTGCGTGGCAGATATAAAGCCATGTCAGGGAGTCACAGGCATCATAGGGATGGCCACCCTGTGGGATGTGTACTAGGCCAGCGTAAATAATACTAATGAGCAATGGTGAATATGTACTGTAATTAAGAGCCCTTGTGCAGGATTCAGTAGACCTAGATTTTTTCAGGTGCAAAACTTAAGGAATGTTATTTACTGTATCCAAGACTTACTTTTTTTGTCTGTAAAATGGGGATCATAAAGCCATGGTGAGGATTACATTTTTTTTTTTTTAACATTTATTTGACAGATAGAGATCACAAGTAGGCAGAGAGGCAGGAAAAGAGAGAGAGAGGAGGAAGCAGTCTCCCCGCCTAGCACAGAGCCAGACATGGGGCTAGATCCCAGGACCCTGGAACCCGACCCCAGCTGAAGGCAGAGGCTTTAACCCACCAAGCCACCCAGATGCCTCGAGGATTACATTTTAAAAACTGCATATAACATGCCTGGAAGAGAGACAATAGTAAATATTATTGCTACTTTAGTTGACTAGTCAATCATGGTTTTCAGCTTTCCCACTGTGACAAATTTTCTTTCGTTTTTCTTGATCTGAAGAAATTTTTACTTCTAAAAGAGAAGAAATAGAAAGCAAGTAGTCAAGGTACACAGTCAGAAGCCACTGGTTTTGTTTTGTGTTTTCACTGGCATCATGTACTATGACTTAGGCTAGTGTGTAAGTTTCGTGAGGCCTCACGTCTCGGTGTCAGCAGGGAGAAGTGGGATCGGGTGGATAAGGCTTATAAAACTGACCTGACTTCAGAGATTTGGGTGCAGAGCATTCTGGAAGTTAGTGAGAGGCAGTGACAGGGCAGTTTGAGCATGGGTGGGGAGCATCTAGATTGTGATTCAAACCTGGGGACAGGTGTGGTCAGTGTGATTTTTAGAGATCTGTCTATAGAAGGCTGGGCCCTGACTGTTGACCCGGATCTTGTCTGAGCAGGGAGCTTGCACGAAGGTGAGGGGGTGAGGTGCTGACGTGAACATCAGGTCAAGTGCACTGCAACAATGCAGAAAGAGGAAGGAGCAGGGAGTCTTGGGCCTGAGAGATCAAAAGAGTGTCAGAGCTTTTCTGTTGCATCAGATCCCTGCTAATCTCCTCTGGCTACAAAGATGACAAGACAATTATGCCCCACCCATATCAGTATTGGCACAGGCTCCGGGGTATGAATGGGCTGAGACTGAACCCACAGTAAGCTGGGAAAGGCCAAGATAGAGGCCTGACAATGCTCTATAGATGGGAAAGGAAACATGAATTTTTTTTAAAGATTTTATTTATTTATTTTTTAAATTAGCATATAATGTATTATTTGTTTCAGGGGTACAGATCTGTGAATCATCAGTCTTACACAATTCATAGACTCACCGTAGCACATACTATCCTCCCCTATGTCCATCACCCAGCCACCCTATCTATCCCTCCTCCACCCCACAGCAAACCTCAGTTTGTTTCCTGAGATTGAGTTTCTTATGGTTTGTCTCCCTCCCTGGTCCCATCTTGTTTCATTTTTCCCTCCCTTCCCTCCATGAACCCCCGCCCTTCCTCTCAAATTCCTCGTATGAGAGAGATTATAGGATAATTATCTTTCTCCGATTGACTTATTTAATTGTTTTTAAGAAAGAGAGCAGGGGGAGGTGCAGAAAGAGGGGGAGAAGTGGGTTCCCTTCTCGGCAGGATCCCAGGACCCCAGGATCATGACCTGAGCTGAAGGCAGATGCTTAACTGACTGAGCCACTCAGATACCCAAAGAAACATGAATTGTTAAGAGCTTTGTAAGAGGTTCAAATGAATCAGTGGCCGTATTAGGATGAAAACTCTATATGCCTGTGGTTATGATTCTTCTTGGAGCACTCACTTTCAGAAATGCCAAGTACTTTTTAACCTCTGGCACTACTAGGCATCAGCTGTGTAACCTTGATTAACTCAAAAGATATTGGGAAGATCAAATGATGTAATGTTTGTGACTGTCGAGTACAAAGTTCTGTCTGTGTTAACTGTGAGGTAGTGGGATGCTAACACAATTCCTGGGAGGAGCCCTATCATACTTTGGGGGCCAAGACTCATGAACTGTATGAGATGAGGAATTACAGCAGGTTTTTTTATTTTTTTGAGTTTCTTTGGGGGCTTAAACAAAGTCTAATTCTTTAAAACTTGTCAGTTCTTACTTCTAAAACTTTTCTTTAAAAAGGTTTTGTGGTTCATGTTAAAAGAATGTATTGTAAAATTGTTTTGAATCTTTAACTCATTTGTTTTCATTGTATTTGTTTGACCTTGAATATTTCCTCCCATTGAAAAAGACCATTCTGTGCTTATTGTCACAGAGAAGTGATGTAACCATGGAAAATGGAGAAAAACCCATCTCTACTTGAGTTTCAAAAGCCTAGGATGTTAAAAAGTACAAAAAAAAAAAAAGATTTATGTTATAAACAAACAACTCTAGAGAGAAAGCATCATGAGCTAGAAGAACAAGGCTTACCTCAACCCTGACCAAAGACCTCCTTGACTAGAAGGCATTGGGAACACTAGAAATAAAGGGGAGGTGAGAAGTGGTGAGCTCTGGGATAACAGAGAACCTGAGAAAATCACTGGACCAGAACAGAGTTTCTACCTGCCGGTCAGCCAGCTTCTGTTTGAGCAAAGTAACCATACATCACCTAGACTCAAACAAATAACATTTTTCTAAGGGAATTTTCCTTGATTTTTGCAAGGGATTCTGAGAATCCCATTCTATTTGAGGTTATAAAGATCTGTTGATGTCTCACCAAACCCGAGAATATGATCTTGTTTCCTCTTTAAACAAATACGGTTGACGTTTTTACTCCTTGTCATTGCAGCAGTTGAGGAATCATACAATGGATGCAAGCATGTAAGAGTAGGAATAACATACTTGCTCTTTGACCATGAGAAAAATAGTGATTAATGGAAACAAATTTGTCTATGTTCATATAATTTACACACACTGCTATTGATGCTTCAGGACATTTATTAGTATAGATAGAAAAACAAAGGATAGTAAACAACAGCAAAATTATGGATAGAAATATGATCATTCTTATGCTTGGAGAAACTTTCATGGGCTGGAATATGTTTTTGGTAGAATCCAACAGCCATGTTTATAAGTCTGTCTCTCATCATCCATCATGCTTGGGGACACCCACTAGCAGATATTTAGATTCAACTGTTATTATTTGCACATTGTTAATGTTAAGAAGATGAGTTTGTTGACTCTAGCAAGTGCTAGTTATTAGAATATTCACTGGGGCCTGGACTGCCTCCACATGCAACTTACTACTTCTAAGTCTTTAGAAATGGGTGAAACCACTGCTGCTCAGGTGTTCTGAGGCCTTGGCCTAGACTGCTAGAAATCTCTCTAAAAATTAAGGCATACGTTGGTGAGCTAATAGAGACCTGGGACATAATGATCTATGATTTAGGCCTTCAGGTGCAGTGAAAATGAGCCAATATTTGTATTATGGAAACATTTTTCTAATGCTAGATAAATACAAAGGAGCAGGTAGGATTACATGATTGTGTGGGTGGTCCTATTTTATCTCAGATTGGTGAGGTAAGAGTTGTCTTTTGCTTTGAAGAGCAGATAACATAAAGTAAACAAAGAAGCCTCAGCAGAATAGACTTCACACATGGGAAAGTGAAGTGAGAGTGTCCAATCAACTCACACCTCATGAGAGGAGTAAGTAGAGGCCAATCGATTCAATGGGAGTCTTTCACTAATTACTAATATAGCAATTGCCCAGTGCGATTAAGCTATAATGTTTAGTCATTAAGATTACGTGAGAAAGCAGATTCCATTTTTATTTCTCTTTCTCAAGCTTAGGTAGTTTTATATCACTTATACTTGACCATAGGGATTAATTAAACACCTTGACATGGTGCGGTTTCCAAAAACCCACGAAAGGAGAAAATTATTCTATTGGAATTCATTCAAAGACTGCAATATTTCCTGCTTGAACCAAATAGAATTCAATATTTGTCCTAATATATATCCTGTTAGAAAAACAATTTACCTTCAGGTCTATTACTTATTTGAAGCTTATTTGCCAAGAATAGAAAGCCTACTAGGACATAGTCTATTGTTCACATATATCTGTAGTAATGAAAATAGAAATGCTTAAATTTGGTGGGGGAAAAAGAAATGAATCTTTTGTATCTTGTGAGATTTTACTTTGTGATTTAAAGAGAAGAGGTAAGTGGTAACAACGTTCCTAGAGCATCATAAGGATGTACTCAGTGTATCCCAATAGGATAATGGCTCAAAACTATCTTAACACAATTGTGAGATTTACATGAACTTCCAAGGGATTTTCTTAGAGTTTATGAATGTTTTCCTTCCATTTGAAAATAGCCTTTCTAGGAGACTTTTGGTGTCCAGAATGATTGCTCACCACCTTACATGGTGAGTTATCTTTAATGTTGTAGTGAAGGTCTCTAGAGAAGTTCTTTATGTGCCCCATGGGGATGTGAAAAAGTTGAAGAAATTGAAAGAGTACTGTCTGAGTATGTTGAAACAGAATAATTAATTCTAGAGATAGAGTTAAAAACAATTAGGAAGGATGAAGCCTCTTTATTAGACTCCAGAATAGTTTGTCAGATGGGGATCAAAATAGTATCTATAGGATCATTGTGTGAATTAGGGGAGATAATATATATATAAGTTGCATGGGAAATAGGGCAATTCTTTATTGCACAGAGCTGTTTCATGCATTGCAAGATTTCTAGCATCTGTGGCTTCTTCACCTGTGAAATGCCAGTAGAACCTCTGGAATCATTGTGACAAAGTTGTCCATGTACATTTCCAAAATTACTTAGGCAGGCATAGGTTGGTACCAGTATGTTAGCCCTAAAAGCATTGAACTAATTGAATTTTAAAGAGCCTTCTAGATCTGTACACATGTGAAACCATAACTTTGCAACTTTGCCTTTCTTATGTTTCTAATCAGTGGTATGTGATTACTCTCTCAGTGGGTTTGATGAGATCACTTCAAATCTTTTCCATTCAGTTTTTTCATTCACTGACAGTACTATGTACTGAGTAATACACATTGAAGGCACAAGACACTGAAACCATCAGGGCAATAGGAATAATAATTGCAAGTAACTGTTCTTAGGTGAGTTGAGGAACACCAGAAATCTTGGGTAACTGAGTCTTAGCTATTTTTGTTTTTGTCATTAAGCTGAGGAACTATGACCCAAGTAGAAAATGCTGCATAATTGGAAAATGACATGCTGGAAACTCTGGTTCAGGAGTTAGGAAATCCCCACTGTCAGTTTCTTTAGGCTACCATACAGGGTTTGAAGTGGGCATGATTGAAGGGGCCAGACCCCAGAGTCTTCTCAATCTGCAAGAGTGCCTATGTATATATGACAACGGGACCATATGAGTTTATGGAGTAACATCAATGAAGACGGCTTGTCATGATGTACTTAAAAGCAATGACTGAGGGGCACCTGGGTGGCTCAGTGGGTTGAAGCCTCTGCCTTCGGCTCAGGTCATGATCCCAGAATCCTGGGATCGAGCCCCACATCGGGTTCTCTGCTCAGCAGGGAGCCTGCTTCCTCCTCTTTCTCTGCCTGCCTCTCCAGCTACTTGTGATCTCTGTCAAATAACTAAATAAAATCTTTAAAAAAAAAAAAAAAAGCAATGACTGAGTTTGTTTTCTACTTAATTGCTGACTCAAAACTACTGCGGATGATTTAGAAAAGCAGACAAGATGTAGAGAAGGCAGCAACGAAAAGGAATCACACTATGAACAACCAGAATCCCTCAGAATGTCCATACAACTTTTAAAGGGTGGTCTCAACACCTGGGACTTGATATTTTCCAAGGACATCAAGTTATTAGATTTTTAACCTACGTGCTTATCCGAGAGGAATGACCTTTCTCATGTAATTCTAGTTTGACTTCTGTTTCAATGTCGTATTTCAGCTTTGATAGCTGAGCCTGTGGCCACTGCTGTTTCAGCCTTGCTGTTTTCTGCCCATTTCCCAAGAGCTCACATTGCAAGGCACAGAGAAAGCCAGACAATTTGTTACTGACCCATCACTACCATTTCCATGACAGGCCAGTGACCCAGAGTCCCTCTGGAAGTGAGGAGAGGAAACAAGAGGCATGAGGAGTAGCTTCGAGGGCACAGTCAAGGAAAGGGGGTCTTCACGGGTCTCTATTTCTGAAGTGAGAAGACCCTGAGTTGGGAAACAAGGTTTTTATACTTACCAGATTTTTTTCCTGCCAAATACCTTAAAGGTCACAAAGCTATTAGTATAAGAATGTTTTTAACCACACAAGTTTCAGTAAAATCAAAATCAAGCGCTATGAAGGAAACCAGGGTTTTCTTGTTTTTTGTTGTTTTTTTTTTTTTTTTTTGAAGACCGGGTTAGCAAATAAGGAAAATTGCAGCCTAGAGGGCTGAATGACTTGAGGTTCTGATGGTATGACAGCACCAGGGAAACCGCAGACTGGGTTTGCTACCCCAAAATGTGGAAACATACTTATTTTCATCTTTTTCCTATCTCAAAGACTAGACCAGGATATTGGTGTCAAAACCTGATTTTCATTCGGCTCACCAAACCAGTAACACGCCAAAACAGCAAAACACCAAGGGACTTGCTCCTGGCAATGTAGGGACTTCAGGTGTGGCTGGAGGAGGAGCCATTTCTGGATTCTGCTGACAAGGAGGCTTACATGTTTGCTTTCTGCTCCTCATTAGAGACAGTCAGTGGGAAAGAGGTAGTCTTTGAAGAGATGACAGGAAACGGCTTCTCAGAAGTGAAATGAGAGGCCGTATCTAGATTTATTAGATGGGAGTGGGAGGGGAGACAGGAAGGCAGTCTGGTAGAAGATTTGAGACTAAATGAAGAGGGCCTATCGGTGCTTCACTGGATGGCAGGAGGCAGGGGCGGGACAACTCGCCTGGATGGGATAGATTGCTCCCAGGTCTGGAAAGACTGTAATCCAGGGGAGCAAGTGGGACTGTGCAGGGTCTGTAAAATGGAGATGCTAAGAGTACATCCCATGGAAGAGTGAAGAAGATAACTCAAGTCACTAAAAATTTTTTATCACAGTGCCTGACACAAAATAAGCACTCATAATTGAAAGTCATGATTGATAGGCACAAAATAGCTTCTTAATTAACACTTGCTGATTGAATGATTACTTGAGTAGTCACAGAGGAGTAGTGGTATCAAAAATTTATTTTGTGCTTATTATGCATGCAGGAATGGGGCTACACCCTTCACATGGAGCTCTATGAGAGGAGTGTTATTACTATCCCCTTTTTACAGATGACGACACTGAAGCCCAAGATCCCTCAGCTAGGAAGTAGCAAAGCCAGGGCTCAGGGACTGGGAGTCTGGATCTAGAAATCACGCTCTCCACTAGGACACACTGCAGGAGAGAAGGGGAAGCTGGTCAGGAGCTGGAGGATTCTGGCACCTGCTGAGGCTTGTATCTGGGCAATAAATCCTGGAAATATACTTAACAGAGATGAAGTGGGTGTCCTTTGCATAGCAGAGAAGCCCTTCTCCCTTAGCCCAGACAGCACCCATGAGCAGAGAGGGTATACAGAGCCACAGCAGAAGAAATTGGGCCAGTAGCCTTTTATCTATCTATCTATCTATTATTTATTTATTATGATTTTATTTATTTATTTTTCAGAAAGAAAGAGCACAAGCAGGAGGAGCAGCAGGCAGAGGGAGAAGCAGGAGCCTGATATGGGACAGATTCCAGGACCTGGGATTCTGACCTGAGGCAAAGGCAGATGATTAACCTGACCTGAGCAGAAGGCAGATGCTTCACCGAAGTGAGCCACCCAGGCGTCCCAGCAGTAGCCATTTATTCTGCTGTCATGTGACCTCTGTATAACCTGCTCTGCCGGCGCCTGCACACCTGGGCCTGCAGCTCCCTGGCACAGCCTCTGAAGTGACAAGAGGAAGCAGCATGGCTAGATGTCGCAGTAGCCACAGTAGCAGGAGGGCGACTGGTGCAGTCCATGGGGGAGCAGTAATTGCAAGGTCTTAAGCAGGGTTTCGTGGGCCTGGAACCAGAGGAAAGGTAAAGCTAGGCAGGGAAGAAAATGCCCTGGGGAATTTGCAATGTAGGAAACATGCATCCTGGGCCCACTCACTTCCTCTTTGTGAATCTCCTTCCTGACAGCATGGCCAATTCTGGACCTCAAAGCCCTTTGTTTATCTAGGATCCTTTAGTGCCATGGTTCACTTGGGCTGCTCCCCTTCCACAAGACCTCATGCCTAGAGCACAGTCTTCTTGTTTTTCCTATCACACCTTTTATTTGCTCTGTAATGCTCCCACCTGCTGACCCAGGGGGAAGAAATTTGAGAGGTATTTTTTCACCCTAAGGAGCTGGATTAAATGTAGGCTTTTGAGTGTCTTATCCTAATGATATTAATATTTTGAAAGAATATTCCTGAATGTCAATGGCATTCAAAAATAATCAAATTCTAAGAGTGGAGCTTCATGCCCCATAGCCGGTGGTGGGGGTATTTTTGCACATCCCTTACATTACAAGGCATCAGTGACGGAATCAATCTGCTCATGGGCAAAGCTGCAAGCTCTCTATGAGAAGCATTTTAAATGAGATGCATGGTCTACAATGCATTGGATTTTATGCTATCTGTGCTATTCTGTATTTCATCTCTAAAATAGATTATTGGGTTTTGGGGTGGCAGGAACAATTTCTCATACATTTCTTGTACTGCGTAAGGAAGATACTCAACAAACAGAGGTCCCTCTGTGTATCAAGAGGGATTTAAGGAAAACTGTGTAGGAGGATACATTTTAGGAAAAGACAGTCTTAAGGCTGCTATAGCCCAGGGCCGTTCCACCACAAAGATGTAACCCTTGGTGAACCCGAACAAACTGAATTCAATCAAGTCTAAATACTGCCACCATCACATACAACTGGATTTAACCCTCTAAAAAATGAACTAGGTTTTCATCTATTGGACATTTTACTGAGTACCTCCATAACCAAGCACTGTTATATGCATGGGGTCCTTGTGAGAGATGATTCCTGCCCTGAAGGAACTCCTAATTTAATGGAAAGGCTGACAAGTAAATGTATAGTGTAAGGTTCCTATAAAGTCACAGATAGTTCAAGTGTTACAGAGTAACAGTGTCCTGGGAGAGTTGAATTTTATTTTTGTTATGCCCCAATAATGGGTCCATGATTAAAGGAGTGAGACTGATATAAAGCGAAGGTCAAGCAAAGCTTTATCTTGCGCCAAGCATCAAGAATCTTTTTTTTAAAAATTTTTTATTTTTTATAAACATATATTTTTATCCCCAGGGGTACAGGTCTGTGAATCACCAGGTTTACACACTTCACAGCACTCACCAAAGCACATACCCTCCCCAATGTCCATAATCCCACCCCCTTCTCCCAACCCCCCTCCCCCCAGGAACCCTCAGTTTGTTTTGTGAAATTAAGAGTCACTTATGGTTTGTCTCCCTCCCAATCCCATCTTGTTTCATTGATTCTTCTCGTACCCACTTAAGCCCCCATGTTGCATCACCACTTCCTCATATCAGGGAGATCATATGATAGTTGTCTTTCTCTGCTTGACTTAATTCGCTAAGCATGATACCCTCTAGTTCCATCCATGTTGTCGTAAATGGCAAGATTTCATTTCTTTTGATGGATGCATAGTATTCCATTGTGTATATATACCACATCTTCTTGATCCATTCATCTGTTGATGGACATCTAGGTTCTTTCCATAGTTTGGCTATTGTGGACATTGCTGCTATAAACATTCGGGTGCACGTGCCCCTTTGGATCACTACGTTTGTATCTTTAGGGTAAATACCCAATAGTGCAATTGCTGGGTCATAGGGCAGTTCTATTTTCAACATTTTGAGGAACCTCCATGCTGTTTTCCAAAGTGGCTGCACCAGCTTGCATTCCCACCAACAGTGTAGGAGGGTTCCCCTTTCTCTGCATCTTCGCCAGCATCTGTCATTTCGTGACTTGTTTATTTTAGCCATTCTGACTGGTGTGAGGTGATATCTCATTGTGGTTTTGATTTGTATTTCCCTGAGGCATCAAGAATCTAACTGAACGTTCGGGGACGCACCTCTTGCAAGAGAAGGTGACCCTTCTCTGTTTCACAGACTAGCTTTTAAGGGCAAAGGCCATGCAGTTGGGCCTGGCCACACACAGGTGGCCAATGAGATTGTAACACACACAGGAAACTCCACAGTGATGCTAGGTGACCAATTGAGTTACAATTTACCCTAGTAGACATTTGAACCAGCCTATTACACCTTGATTGGGATTGGCACCCAAAAGGCAGGGCCCATACTCCTTGGTAACCAGGGAGACAGTATGCATCCCCCCACTGATCTGATGTCTCCACCTGGCCTGACCCACCTTTGTGTCTGGGCTTTGTTACTTGAAGCTGGTTTCTAGGACTTGTCTCCAAGTAAATCCCCTGGGGGAAGAGGAGAAGGGACAGTTTCTAAATAGGTCCTAACAATTTTATTTTATTTTTTTTAGAGCTGCATTTTAATAGCAGTCTCTAATTCACAGATCATTGAGATCCCACGGTCTCCATGAATCCTTTTCTCCTAAGGAATCTTTTCCCTCCCTGTCACTAGAGGAGGTGGTGCTGATAAGACCCTGTATGACTTGGTTTCTGATAAAACCTAATGAAGATCTGCCAAAGTGACAAAGATGCCATATAGTAGTGTGATAAAAATAGTTGTTCAAGTTTTCTTTTATGAAATAAAGGACCCCATGGTTCTTCCCTAGCCAATCCTTCCTTGTAAAGTAGTAACTCATCACTAACCTCATCTTCTTAATACAATTTTGGGAAAAAAAGTTTTAGTTGTTAATCAGAGTATTATCTTTTTCAGCACATTCCTCGGGACCACTTTAAAGAACTTCACTCTTGGGGCACCTGGGTGTCACAGATGCTTAAGCGTCTGACTCTTGGTTTTTGCCTCAGGTCATGATCTCTGGGTCAAGAGATTGAGCCCCACATTGGGCTCAGGGAAGAGTCTAATTGAGATTCTCTCTCCCCCTTCCTTTGTCCCTCCTCTAGCTCTTGCTCTCTTGCTCTCTCCCAAATAAATAAATAAATAAATAAATAAATCTTTAAAAAAAGAACTTCACTCTTAAATTCAGTTTCTGGGGGTGCCTGGGTGGCTCAGTGGGTTAAAGCCTCTGCCTTCGGCTCAGGTCATGATCCCAGAGTCCTGGGATCAAGCCCCTCGTCAGGTTCTCTGCTCGGCGGGGAGCCTGCTTCCCTTTCTCTCTCTCTGCCTGCCTCTCTGCCTACTTTTAATCTCTGTCAAATGAATAAAAAAATCTTAAAAAAAATTCAATTTCTGCCACCATAATATTGCGACTAGATTTGACTTCTCTGGAAATGAACTAGGTTTTTACATATTCAACAAATATTTCTAGAGCACCTCCATAACCAAGCAAGGTGACTGTTTTCTGTCTCACAGCCTTCTTAACTCTCTGAGTCTGGAGGAGGGGTTGGTAGGGATCCTCTTTGTTTCTCACTGCCTCATTTCCTTAACTTCCTCTCTTCAGACGTTCTTCTCTGTCATGCTACCTCAGTCACTTACTCCTATAGTCATAACTTAGACCTTGTCCTTGCAAACAGCTGGAACGTTTTCCTAATTTCAAGGTCAAATATTCTGTTTTCTGAACATTGTGTCTTCTGTGTTGATGACTAGATTTATTTCTCTAGGCTTATGTTTCTAATGAGTCATAGATTCAATAGTTGATAGCTTACTTAACTTCTCCACTTAGATGTCCAACAGACATTTCAGATTTGCAGTGTCCGAAACAGAATCCTCGAACTCCCACCCCCTCCAAACACACCATCTGTTATTCTTTGTATTACCCTCATTTTAGCAAGTGACACCATTCTTTGTTCATCTCGATACAAATCTAGCCATCATTCTCAATGTCTCCTTTTTCCTAAACACTATTATCCCCTCCATTAGCAACTGGCTCTTTCCACTCACAAAATGTATTCTTAAATGTGTCTAGTTCTCTCTGTCTTCGTAACTACCCTCTAGTCCAAGCCACCATCATCTTTTCCCTGGTCTATGGCCCCAATTGCCCTCCCTCCACACCTACTTCCTTCCCACCCAATCCTCCTATAACAAGTCACTATATATATATCTATATATCTATAGCCAACTAAGGGACCTTTGTAGATCAGATCAGATCATGTCACTGCCCCAGTCTAACACTTAGATTTCCACTGCAGTTAAAGTCCAATTTCTTTATCATGGCTTACCTGGGTCTGCAAGCCTCTGACCCTCTCTCTGCCTCTCAGCATCTGTTCTTGTCCTCTCTTTTGTTCATTGTGTCCCAGACACCAGCATCCTTTCATTTACTCCTCTACATCTCCCCCTCTTACAGCATGAAATGTGTGTTTGATTTTGATATTTCTCTGTCTGGAAATCTTATCCTTCTCTTTGTTCCAAAGATAACTTCTTGTTATCCTCCAAGTTTTATTTTATACTTCAGCCTTTCTGATTTGCCCTCCTCGATCATGCTCCCTAAAAACAAGCCCCCCAAAGTACTTCTTTTACTTCCATTTGTTTATTTCCTTTATGACATGTCTCATTCCTCTCATTGATTATTAAACCATGTTGCTATGTTATGGCTTTCTCTTCCACATGAAGTGCAGTCTTAGGATTTTATGGACCCTGTTGTCTGCCTGTTGTATTTGCTTAATCTAATAAATTACTTAAGAGGACTCTTGGGGCAATTTGCCCCAGATTCTGTCTTAAAGATATCAAAGTCTAAATCTCTGCTGAGCGTCTTAATTTCAGTATTGCTAGGATGCCATACAAATCTTTCAGTTTATTTCTTATATTCTGAATGTCGTTGATGGAGTTATTAGCTTCAGTTATTAGCTTCAGTTATTAGCTTCAGCAATCTTCATTTTGAACTCTTGCCCATTAATATTTTATTGTTCTCTTCTTCCTGCAGCTAAGAAGATTAGGTTACTTGACAATGGGAGAGGTTCTGTTTTACAAATGTGTGCTCTTTCTTTTACTGAAAATTTAGAATGTGAGATTGTACTTTTCTGTGTTATCTGGTACCATTATCCTGATTCAGTTTCATTGGGACACTTGGAAGATAGTGGAAAAACATTTGGACTTTTGGTTTTGACCAACCTCTACATTTACTATCTTGCCCTTCCAGAACAAAAGTGAATATATTCATGACAACACTGATAGTTTTGAAAAGACATGATGAAAGACATCAGAAAATGTGAGATTTTGATAAATATCTGATAGTAAGAAGTAAATAAAATCACAATGAGGTAAAGCAGAGCTAAGCCGACACAGCCCAGAAGACATGAAAGGCCACAGTGTAGGAAGTAGAAGTTCACCCATAGCACATACAAAGAACAGGAATGGGAAATAGATCAGAAGTCAAAAATATAATTGAAGGCTGTGAAGAGAATACAGTACATATCAGCATCCATCCATCCATCATGGATGCAGTGATAGGGTTTATCCCTTTGTTGAATCTGGGTTATATTTTAAAAAATCTGTATGAGAGGATATGGTATGCTAGTCCGAGAGATAACATGTGGGGCTGGTGGAACATTTAGGCCGGCTCTCAACTTATGAACCTAAGTTAAAGGTAGTTGTGGGATACTTCTACCCCCATACCACATGCTTGGAATTGGCAGATTCTAGGGAAAAAAATGGATGAGTAGATAATGTGTTGGCATCTATAGAGGGACACATGTCAGCTATTTACAGTAATCAACCTGGTCCCTGAAGTGTAAATATGAAAATACACATAGTAGTGCCAGTTATTTCAGGAAATCAAATAAAGGCCTAAGTGATTGAACAGAAAAACTGACTCAAAGAACCAGAAAAGAACTTTATACATTTTAAATGAGTGCCCTCAGTATTAGATTTATAAAATTTTCAAATTTTACAAAATTGTATTTATAAAATTTAATACATTTAAATGCTAAAATTAAAATCAATGAAATGTCACAAGAAAACTTTGAGGAAATCTCTTAAGACATAAAACAAAATGATGAAGAAGATGGAAAAGATGAAATAAAGTTAAAAAAACTTGAAGGGCAATCTAGGAAGTCCAACATAAATTTAATAGAGAAAGGAAATTAAAGAGAGAAATTAGAGAGAAAGCAATAATCAGAAAGACAATATAAAAAAGTTGTCTATATCTGATCAATATATGAATCTATATCTGATCATTTGCATTGAAATGATCCACTGAGTTGCAAGCATTTTGGATTTTAGGAATTCTACATCTACATACACATGAAATTCCAGAAACCTGTGATAGAACACAGGTTGCATCATCTTCCAGAGATTAAAAAAAAAAACCACAAAAACAGTCACTACAGAGGAATGAGAATCAGACTGACACAACACTGCTCACCAACTAGCAGACATGAAATTCTGAAAAATAATTTTTAAGTATGGAATTATGTGCCTAGTGAAACAATTAATGCAGAGTAATGATTTCTGGAATATACTAGATTTCAGAAAATTTACTTTCTACTCACCAACAAGCAGACATGAAGTTCTGAAAAATAATTTTTAATTATGGAATTATGTGCCTAGTGAAACAATTAATTCAATGTGGAGACAGAGTATGATATTCTGGGATATACTAGATTTCAGAAAATTTACTTTCTACACATCTTTTCTGAAGAACATTATTTGAGATGGACTTTGACAAAGCAAAACAGAAATCCAGGAAAAAAGGCAGAGATGGGATCCAGTAAACTGGGGATTTAATCAAGAGTGCCATGAAAAAAATAAAATTCCAGAATCACAGTTGTATAGGTAACTTAGTCCATATAGGAACAGATAGTCATAGGCTAAGAGAGAACAACTTTGGGAAGAAAGTGAATTTTCTGTAACTACAAAATTAAGAAACTAGAGTAAAAAGAAAGATCATTAGAAATCCCAACACAAATCAAAACGTAATATGAAAAAAAATCATTGCCTAATATGAAGAAACTCAAATGTACTAATTATAGAGCTGTAAGAAGTGAGAACAAATTTGTGCATGATTCAACAAGCAACTCAGTTTCAGTGACATAGGGTTACATCTCTTTTTCTGTGGGTTCAATCCTATTATTTGTTGACTAATAGTTGACTATAATAACTGTAATATTTTGAAATGAATTGGAATCAATCCATGGACAAACTTCTGAAAAACTCACTTCTTGTACAGAACAGATTGTAAACATTCTAAGACTTGACATGTGAAAGTAGAATTACAGATAACAGGTTGGATAGTGAAACAAGGCAAGTAAATTATCTTATTTTACAAATGGGAGTTAAAAGTTGGGTCAAGAAATATCTATATTGTTACAAATAGGAGTATGACCATTAAAGAAGTAAAAATACATATTGCTAAGAAAAACTGGAAGAAGCAAAGTTAGTTAAACATCTTTATCTCTCATACAAAGGAGTTCAAACCCTTGTATAAAGTTGGGAAATCAATGAGCTAACTCAAAATAATGAACATTTTATTTAAAATTATTTAAAAAATCAGAACAACTAAAAAACAGAAATAATTAAAATAGTTCTCTTTGGGGAGTGAAACTAGGTAGAAACTAGGGGGCCAAGGAGAGGAGAATTTAGCTTCATGTTTTGTGTCCTTCGGTATTGTTGGATCTTTTACTTCTATATGAACATATTATTTAAAAGACATTCAAAATTAGACTAGAAAATCGTTTCCAAGAAAAGGAGTGAGTTTAACGGTAACACACTAAGTTAGAAGTTGTATAACACTCCTTTAGGTCAACACAGTGTGTTTGTTCTAGTGCGACAGATGTTTTTCTAATGCTGGTGCTGCGTGGAGGAGCAAGGTTAGTGTGGGTCACAGGAAGTTGTGCACATCTAATCTGGTTAAGTCAGTGTTCTCCCCGCCGCATGAGAGCGGCTGAGCAGGAAGCTTACGTACTACCTGACCCCGGGAGCGTCGCGACGCTCCCTCGCCTTGCGCCGCTCAGCCCGGCGCCATTTTGTGAGCGTCAGGGGTCTCATGTCCCTCACAGTATGGAAGCCGCGGCCTCATTCCACTCCCGCCCGCAGATTTCTTCTCTGATTTCAAAGGTAAGACCTTGTGTTTACCTCAGCATTTATTACAGACTTCACGTTGAAAGAAATGATACTGTTATTTCCATTAGGATTGCTACTATTTCTCTTGGCGCTTTGGTTTCGAGGTGGCATGGTTCTAAGTGGTCTCTACCTTTACCTTTCCTCCACAAATACTGGTGTTTTTGGAGTGCGATGTGAGGTTTCTTTGATGTCACTTACATTGAATTATAGTAGGAAAATCTTTATTTCTTTGTAAATGCTTTTTTATTTTAAAGACTTCCACACATGGACAGAAGTAGATGCAATGGCATATTGAACACTTATGAACTCGTTATCCTATTTCAACAATAATCAGCCCCTAGCCAGTCTTATTTCATCTACGCAGTCTTTTATCTTCTCTCTCATAATATTTTGATGTAGATCCCAGAAACGTTATCATTTTATTTGTAAATATGTATCTCTAAAATGTAACGAGTCTTTCTGTAACATAACCATAATTCCATTATGATACCTGGAAAGTTTAAAATAATTTCTTTGAATAGCCAGTCAATACTGTATTTGTACTGTGTGTGTATGTGTATGTACACACACAGTACAAATACAGTATTGACTAGCTATTGTCAATACTGTATATGTATGTACATACAATATGTACATACACATATACATATACATATGTATATATGTACATATATATGTATATGTACATACAATCTACATATACATATGTATATACAATATGTATATTGTATGTACATATACACACCCATATATATAAACAAATACATATGTATATATTCGACATAAATTAAAATAAAATAATTATTGCTTTAGTATTAGAAAACAAAGTATGCTTGAATTGAAACTTTAAGTTGTGACTCCCCTTTCACTTCCATATTGAGCTATTATTTTTATTAAGTGCAACTCAGAAAGGTATCTTCTTACTCTTGAAGATACTGGGCAAGAAACATTCTATCAAGACAGCAGCTTATGCCAAGGGTGGGTGAGAGGCTGGTATAGTCAGTAATAACTGTGGCACCAGGGGCCAAAGTTCCCAGAGACCTTGGGAGAGTGGAGGTGAGCCTCCACATGGAAGTTTGCTTCTCAGCAGTTTCCACTCCAGACTTCTGTGATACTTCCAATCTTCAAAAAGGATGACCACCTTCAAGCATATTTGCATTTCTCCACTAGATAAAAAGCATCCTTGCTGCTCTCACTTTTTTAAGAAACTTAGTTGTCGGTTTTTCATTTTTTTCTCACATCACCTCACTGGTTTTCTCAATTCAAAAAAAAATAAAAGACAAAACATCAGCCAGATGTGTGATGCCTCAATATTTCTCTCCAGTATTTCCTTGTTTTCCTTTGCACTTCATCACCCTGATGTTTTGTTTGTGGGATTGATTTTACTTTGACTCTAGTTTGAAATAAGTAAATACATATAGATATATTTTCTCTCTCTCTCTCATATGCATGATATCTAATATCCATCATCTATCTATCATCTGTTTATCTGTTGGCAGAATTCTGGTTTTAATTAATTTTTTTTAAAGATTTTATTTATTTATTTGACAGAGATTACAAGTAGGCAGAGAGGCAGTCAGAGAGAGGAGGAAGCAGGCTCCCCGCTGAGCAGAGAGCCCGATGCGGGGCTCAATCCCAGGATCCTGGGATCATGCCCTGAGCCAAAGGCAGAGGCTTTAACCCACTGAGCCACCCAGGTGCTCCAGAATTCTGGTTTTAAATTACAGACACAGGGCGCCTTTTTCTCTGCATACTGTGAGTTATGTTCTAGCCTTGACACTTATTTCTTTTTTCTCCAACAGTGAGAAATCTTTTTACCATTATCTGCAATATGTTTTTATTTTTTTTTTACCTAATATACAAATAAAGTAGTTTTAGAATTGCAAATCTATTCTCTTGGAAGAAACAAATTTATCAATTAGAGTACAGTGTTTAAATTCTTTTTGTTTTGAGTCTTAACATTATCTAGCACTGTTTTCCAAAGTTACATCAGCAGTTTACTGCTGTTTACTCCATCCTTCTTCATTATGGTCATGTTATTCATTTGTAATACAGTCTGTGTTGCATCTTTCCCATCCTCACTGATTAGTTTTAGTTTATGGAAGGCAGAATTTACTCAGTGTTGCACAGTTCAATGGATTTTTGCCAAGTGCATAGAGTTATATATCCTTCATCACATTTTCAATCTATTCCATTAGCCCCCCAATTCCCTGTGCTGTTCCTTTGTAGCCAGCCCCTCCTCTCATACTTCAGTGCCTAGTGGCTACTTATTTGTTTCCCACCCCTGTAATTCCAGAGCATTATACAAATGGAATTATTGTAGCCTTTACATCCTGGCTTCTTTCTCTCAGCAAACTGCATCTAAGATTTATTCATATTGTTATGAACAGTTCGTTGTTTTTTTATTGCTAGATGGCATTTCATTGAATGCATGTACCACACAGTTTATCCATTCACCAGTAAAGAACCTCTGGTCATTTCCATTTTGGGGGACTTATATATAAACCTGGTGTAAATATTTACATGCAGATTTTGTGGGAACATAAGTTTTAATTTTTTCTGAATAGTTACTTAAAAGTGGATTGTTGGATGATATGATTGGTGTGTGTTTAAATTTTTTAAAAGATTTTATTTATTTATTTGAGGGAGAGAGTGATCATGAACAAGGGGTAGGGGCAGAAGGAGAAGCAGACTTCCTGCTCAGCAGGCAGCTGTCCTGGGACCAGTCTCAGGACCTGGAGATCATGACCTGAGCTGAAGGCAGACGCTTAACTGAGCCACCCATGTGCCCAAGGGTGTGCTTAAATTTATAAGAAACTGGCTGTACTTTGTATTCTTATGAGCAATGTATGAAAGTTCTACAATATGCCATTTTGTCTTATCTGTGAATACAGATAAGAGCCTTCCAGAGGGTGCAGAATTCTTCAACTTCTGGACTGTCCCACCACCCCTCATTCGACCTTCACAAGTTTGTCAGTTATTCTGCTTCACCTCTTCACCTCTATTCTGCTTCACCTCTTCTTCCATTTGAGAAAAAGAATATAAAAAATGAATACAAGAATGAAAAGACACATGGAATAACAAACATCAAATTAAAAGTAGTGATTATCTCTGTTAGGAAGGAAGAAGTACAAGTGGAGATGAAAATGTAAAAAATCTTCATTGTATTGATAATGTTCTGTTTCTTGAGTTGGGTGATGATAGGATAATTATATTATCCTTAATACCCTTGTACATGTTTAAAATCACATGAAATTAAATAATAAACAAATACAACAAAATAAAACTAAATTTAAACCCTAAGTAGAAGCCAATTTAAAAAATAGTGTCATGGGATATTTTTTTCTCCCTTATGTATGTCTGTATTACTTTATTCACATATTATTTTTGTACTTTTTTTAAAAAAAGATTTTATTTATTTATTTGAGAGAGAGAGCATGAGATGGGGAAGGATCAGAGGGAGAATCAGACTCCCCGCTGAGCAGGGAGCCCAATGTGGGGCTCGATCCCAGGACTCCAGGATCATGACCTAAGCTGAAGGCAGTTGCTTACCCAACTGAGCCACCCAGGCACCCTTATTTTTGTACTTTTTAAAAGAGTTTGTGCCCTAGACTTATTTTCGTAACCCTTGGGCTTCCCAGGTTTCATACATTTCAGTGACTTTGTTGATATGAGAGGTGTCATAAAAGCCTCCCTTGTTTATAAAAAGATCAGGGGAAGTCAGTTATCACTATGCTAAAGGGTTGAAATTGGGACAGGGTTTGGGGCTAGACTGATGTGAAAAATTTCCAGAATATCACAAATATTGGGTTTATTTGAATCGTCTCCTATGCAAAAGCAACATGTTTTGGAATCAGAGATACCACAAAGAAAAATCAGGTCTTCCTTTCTCACTGCATGAAGTTAAATTTTTCTTAACTTCCATTTCCTTAGCTTTTAAGTGGTAATAATAAAAACTCCCCTGTACAATTATTTTGAAGTTTATGGATATCTGACATGTAACCCAGTAGTGCTCAGGATTTAGCTGCATTTATCAAGTGCTGAGGATCCAGACAGGACTGAAGATCTGGGTTTTCTTATCCTCCTGGTGATAGCTGAAGTGGGAGTAGATGAGATCACTAGGTGGTGTGTGTAGAGAACCAGGACAAGGACTGAACCTTCAGTTACAGGTAGCACTGAAGGACAGAAAGACAAGAGGGGGCTAAAAAGAGGTGGCCAGGGTGTCAGGAGGAACCAAAGGAAGCCAAAGGAAGAAAGTAAGGTGTGGTCAACAATGTCAAATACCGAAAAGGGGCAGGTTCTAAGACTGGAAACAAGTCCATTGATTTGCCAATTTGTGGTCACTGATGACTTTTGGCAGTCACAATTTGAAAGGTGTTGGGGCAGGGGTGGTGCATAACTTAGATAGCAGTGGGCTGAACAGGCAAGTGAGAAAGAAGAGACAGACCTCATTTGTCTGGTTCTTTAAGCTGTGGTAATCCGGCGGGGTGCAGTGGTAGTGCTGGGAAAGGACTGATTTTGGTCAGCATATTACTTACTTTGGCTCATTTTAAGCATGATCAACTAGGATCTTTCTCTCCCTTTTTAAACCTAGGTAAGTCAGTGTTTTTCTGTCCTGAATGGGTATAATCATTTTTAAAGACACCTAAATGGAGAACTTTAACATCCAAAAAGCACTTTGTTAGTTTAAGTCAAATTTTTAAAACTCATTCTGAAACCTGATTTCATCACTATTGGCTTTATAGTCCTGCCTCGACTCTGCTTTTTGAGCTTCCCAGACTTCCCCTAAGGAACTGGAGATGAAGGTGCTCCTGTTACTGTAACTTTTGGGCATAGAAAACAAGAATGAGCTCAGTTTTATTCCGGGAAAACAAAAAGAAACACATTTTAACAAGGGCTCCATTTATTTACTCAAGGAGAAAAATATACCCAAGAGTAGACAGAAACATTTTTATATCTAGCTCAGCCAGTGGTAGGAAGTTAGTGGTAGTGAATGTTGGTGGGACCGGGAACGCTGGTTACAGTGAGGCAGAATGTGGGCAGAAGATGCTTCCTCCCGGCTGCCTGGCAAGCTGTTCCTGCACCACTCTTGCCTTTCACAGACACAGGTTCAGTGTCTGTACCTGAAGAACTGTGAAGCCAGAGCTGGGGAGGTGTGGACCCATGTACCTGTGCCCCCCGGCTCCGTGGCATGCTGCCAGCACATATTAGCAGGAGTTTTGTTTGGGGACCTGCAGCCTATGGACAGCAGATGAGTGGCCAACATGCTTGGGTGTATGCTGACTCATTTTAGAACAACTGATTTAGAGAGCTGCTGGCGTGTGGGTGTTAGTGTACTGTGGTTGATTTTCCAGCATGCTACCAAAAAAGCAGTTGATGGATGGCAAGTGATGAAGTCAAAGCACGGTTAGGGTACTGTTCAGAGTTTTACCTGGTAGTGCTTTCCTTTCGAAGTCTGTCTTTTGGGATGCCCCTGTAATTAGCCCCTAAATTTCAGCGACATTTTAGAAACACTGAAATATGAATAGTAAAGATTTTGAGCACTTACCAGATGCCAGGCCTGTTTCTGAATGTTTCATGTGCATTAAACAATTTTCTCCTTACCACCTTCTGAGGCAGATGTAATTGTCAGGTCCATTTTGCAGTCAGAACAGCTGAGGCTTGGGGATGAGAAGTAACTACCCTTAGGATAGGGAATCCATAGTGGAGCATGACATTGACTGATGTCATGACATGACACATATGTTCTTTTGTTTGTTTGTTTTTGATTTTTAAGATTTTATTTATTTATTCAACAGAGAGAGAGAGAGAACACAAGCAGGGGGAGTGGGAGAGGGAGAAGTAGGCTTCCCACTGAGCAGGGAGCAGAACATGGGGCTCTATCCCAGGACCCTGAGATTGTGACCTGAGCAGAAGGCAGATGCTTAACAACTGAGCCACCCAGGCGCACCTCAGTCTATGTTCTTAACTATGAAATGCTAATGAGAGTTTAGTTTCATTTAAACAGAAACCAGTGGGCTGTGCTTATTATTCTGCAAGTGCGATTTCTATATCCCTTCCTGATTTTTTGCACATACCTGTATATAAAATAGATGAGTGTTTGTCCATTTACTCTGAAAATGTACACTAAGTTGTGATTCAAGTAGGCACACGAAGAAGGGGCTATAATCTTTTTACATGTGATGAATAGATGAGTCCCTTTATTTTTTTAGGTGGTTAATTCTTTCTCAAGGATGTTCTGTAGGACACCTCTTGCTATGGAGGGAAGCAGGTGGGCTGCCTTGGGTAGGGCTGGGCTTTGCCTCTGGGGAGGCCCAGGGATTCCTTAAGACAAGAGTCTGTCAGAGAATCCTAGCTTGTAGAGAGAGAATAGTTAACAAGGAAGGATAGCTGAGGTTGAGTGAATTACTCCAATGGCATCATTTAGTATTTCAGACATGACATTTAATTGTCTGTAAAGTCTTTGTTGATTCTGTCTCAGAGTTATGGGAATCTTTTTTCCATGGGCCTACTGCCCTTGAGCAGTCTGAGGTGGGGGAGCAGTTAGGGGCAGAGGGCTTTGACCCACATGTTGGAAGCATTAGTATGATTCCAAAACAGAGGCATCTTTATAATTAAATGAATTTTTTAAACTGCTTAAATTATTAAAGTCTGAACAGCTACCCTCCTTTTGGACCAAATGCTAGAGATGAGTGCCCTCTGCCTAAACTATTCTCCCACTACACTGAGAGCTCTCTGCGGAGGAGTCTTGCTCCCCACCTACCTCCTTTAGGTCCCTGGTTCTTCCCTCTCCGATCACTGACACGTAGGTCTGAGCTGCTCTGGTCACCTTATCGTCTCTTGGGGACCATCTTCACACTCTCTCCTTGACCCCTGCTCTCCCATATGCCAGCCTGTATGAACTGTGGGGCAGGCCCTTCCATAATTCTCCGTAATACAACTGAGACCAAACACATAAGCAGTAAAATTTAAATAACCGTTCTTCTAAACTGTGGCTTATCTTAGCCCTCAAAATTGCTTAGCTTCCAATTGGCCACCACCTAGCAGAGACTAGTTCCTCCCCATCACCCCACCTATAGGAAGGTCCTAAGCAATGGAAACCCTGTAAAATTCCCCTAGACCCCAGAGACAGGAAACAGAGTTTCCCACATTCTGTGTAAAGCCACCATGTGATTATATTTTCTATACTGGAATTAATGTCCCTCCACAGTGAGTGTCCAACTGAGAGTATCCATTTCCTTAAAGGAAAAACCTACCCCTATTTGGTGTAGGCTTAACTTTCAGCTCCCCCAAATCATAAGAACACCTGAATCACACATTAGTGCTTCCCAGTTTCTGGGCTTTTCTTAAATTAAGTTTCAATAGTTCTCTGAACACTGCTCTGGGTCAGAGGGTCCCAGACTCTGCCAGTATCTTTTTTATGATCATTCCTTCAGCAGGACAGAAAGGAGGTTCAAGCCCACACTTCCTCATGTAGGTATATTCCTCCCAGTATCCTAGCTCCTACAAAGAACTCAAACATCAACACATCCCATTCTGCAAGGAGGCCCAAATAGGATATAAGTTTAATAGGACAGATAGCATGCTTTCCGAGAAGGAGATATTTCTGTCTCTGAAACATAATTTGCAGGAATAAAGATTTGTTAAACGACACTCCCAGGTGACATTATATGGTATAGTGTCTCATTTTGAATGGTGGCCAGCACACAGAGGTACTTGGTAAATATGGAGCGACTAAAGGTTTGTTAACATTAGGAATGTTTCACTGCATTTGGGTCTTCCCCAAATGAGGTGGTGGATGTGTGCTTCCTATCTACATAACAGCAGAGTGTGTCTCAAATATTTTTTTTTCTTTCGCTTTTCCCAGAACAAAGGGACTGACACAAAAATGAATTCAAATTTTTAGTCTGGAATACAGCAGTTTACTAATTTTAAAATGGTTATTTCCCCCATTTATTTCAGAATCAGCATTTACCGATATTTTTGTTATTTTAATGTAGCTGAAGTGGAAAGAATACCAGATGTGGAATTGTTTAACCTGGATTTGGATCCTGGTTCTGTACTTCATTAGCTTTGTGATGTGGGACGAATTATAATCTCCCTGAAGTTCAGCCTCTTCATCTTAAAGTGAGAATAGTTACATCATGAAAACTAAATATAATATATTGTTTGGGAAGAATAAAGTGCCATACATATGTAAATTAGAGTATTATTGTTATTCTTGTAATTACTCAAGCTTTTACTCATTTCAGGGCTTCCAGCTTCATCATATTTTGAGACAAACTGCTCCAGGAAGTATGTATGGAAGGCTAAAAATTTCTGTTTCCTCTTTTTAGCTTCCATGTCTTGTCATACTTTTTTTTTCCCCATGAAGATTTTGATTATTTATTTGTCAGAGAGAAAGAGAGAGGGAGAGCGTGCGTGCAAGCAAGCACTAGCGAGGGAGCAGCAGGCAGAGATGAAGCAGGCTTCCTGCTGGGCAGAGAGCCTGATGTGCAACTCGATCCCAGGACCCTGGGATCGTGACCTGAGCTGAAGGCAGACGCTTAACCGAAAGAGCCACCCAGGCATCCCGAGTGTCTTACCGACCGATCTTTATCTCCGAGATCAGACGAGATCGGGCGCGTTGGGGGTGGTATGGCCGTAGACTTACCGATCTTTATCTCAAAGACATTAGCAAAGCTAGTTGATATTCCTTTTCCTCAGCTGAACAACTATTTATTGATCAGTTACTATAGACTATATGCTAATCTAGGTGTTGGGGGAAAATATGAAGATGATATATAAATTGTTCCTGATCTTGTGGGGTTATAATTTATCTGGAAAGGCAGATTTTGACCATGTAATTCCATAATTAATTAAGTGTAATTGAGGTTGGTGTTTTGAAAGAAAAGAATTGAGACCAGTGTCCTCTGGTGGCTAGTCTGACCAGCCACCTACTGCAGTGGCTCTCCCTCATTTTTGGCCATGCTAGTGTCTTCTGTAGCAGTACTTGGGAGTCTTTGGTCACGTCAGCTATTTGAATAAGAGCCTCTCAGGAATTCCTCCTAGGGGCATTTAGCCTCCAATGAGTCTATCTCCATTTAAAATGGCTTCTGGGTTCTATGGAACTTGGACAACTAAATGTTTCCTATGCTGCTCAAGTAAACTTGTTTCTGGCTGTTCCAGCAGCAGCTATGTGTCTGCAGAAAGTTTTAAGGAACTTGCTCAAAGTTCCCTTCACTTGCACTGGGGATATCTGCCAGTGCAGTCCTCTATAGTGTCTTGGGATAGGGATCAGCTTCTTGACTTCTTCCTCTGCTCAGAGTGAGCCATCAGATTCCAGAGGTCAGGAGTGTAGAGCCTAGGTCTTACCACTTAAACTGTAATATGATCCTGGGTTATGAAATGTTCTATTGCTTGACATGTAGAAATGTATTCATGCCAGTTAGGGATGATGTGGGTTTATTGGAAAGAGTACTGGACTAGTTACCAGCAGATTGACCTTATCACCAATCAGCTGTGACGTGGAGCAAGACTTCAGCTCTGTGGTTCTCAAATGTGACATCTGTAAAATGAATATATTCATCACTTAATTGATGTTTGTTAAATTATATGATGGAACACATATTTTTTATAATCTAAATTATTTGGACCTTGAATTTTTTTTATCATTAGAATATATATATTATTTAGTGACTGAAAGAAAAAAAATGATGTATGTGCCTCAATGGTCTATGTTACAGATTGAATATTTGTGTCGTCCCCCCCCATTTATATGTTGAAGCTCTTTCCCCCAGTGTGATACTATTTGAAGATGAGGTCTTTGGGAGATAATTAGGGTTGGATGAGGTCCTGAGGGTAGAACCCTGGTCTGATAGTTTTAGTGCTCTTATAAAAAGCAATACCAGAGATCTCTCTCTGTCTCTCTCTCTTTCTGTGCACACACAAAGAAGTCATGTGAGCACATGGCAAGATGGCTGCCACTTACAAACTAAGAGAAAAGGATTCAGAATGAAGCAGGATTTGTTAACACCTTGATCTTGGACTCCTTAGCCTTTAGAACTGGAGAAATAAATTTCTGTTGTTTAAGCTTTCTAGGGCTGTGATAGCAGCCCAAGTGGTCTAATAGAGTGTATAACAACATCTTCAAATATTAATTATAAAGTAACTAACCAATCATAAAATCATTTTTTCTCACCCAAACTTACACAACATCATAATAAAGTCATTAATATCTTTCAAATATTGGAATCCTGCTTTCTCTTTCAAGAATTCACAGTGACATCAACATCCAAGGTAGAAACACTGAATTCTGCTTAACAGAATGTAATTAATAAAATGCTAACATAATCATCAAAGCATTTTGTAGGCTTCAACACTGGTATTTTTTTCACCGTTCTGTTTTCCAACTTTTTAAAATCATGGTGGGTTCATGAATGCCATTCACAGGCAAAATTTCATAGTTCCTTTTTTAAATTTAATTTTATTTTTCAATTTTTTAAAATTTTTATTCACAGCACTCACCATAATATATATTTTCCCCAATGTCCATCACCCAGCCACCCTATCCATCCATACCCCAGCAGCCAAATTTCTAGTTCCTTTTAAAATATCAGTGAAGAAAAAAATCTACCCTTTGATCTTCTGCATTCTTTTCTCTTTCTTTGGCCTAGTAAGTTTCATTTTAGCAAGGAGGAAGCAGTAAAAGAGAAGATGTTTAATAAAACTTTTGGAGCTGGGAGAGTGATGAAAAAGACTGTGAGTCCAATTGCATGGGCTTCTCAAGTTAGACCAGAGGTAAAATGATATGCTCTGAGTTTGTTGTTCCATAAAAAAAGGGCTTTCTAGTTTATATTGAATATTTTTGGGAATGTAATTAAAATAAGTCATGTAAACTATAAATTTTTTGCTAATGGGTGGCTAGGCTATTCAGAGAGAAATGTTTTCATTATGAATGAAAACATAAATGCATAGATGCCAGTGATACATAATACATTGTTTACTTTCCTACCACATGATTTGCATTTTCTTCAGTTATGAGTTTGGCTTTATACATACTACTTTTTCTTTTCTAAGTCTTGATTTGTGATGTAAATATCCATCTTATATTAACAATGGAAAATTTTTCTCAGTTTCACTTTTGAGATTTTCGTTGCCTGGATTTTTTGTATATCAAAAAAGTCTGATATATGGCTAGTGGTGGGAGCCAGCTTATTTCAGATAATCATAGATTCTGAAACTATTTGATATTTTTATAGACATGGCTATTTTCTTCTCAAGGATTGAATATTAAACTATGAACATAATTCTGATCTCATCTCAGGTGATAAAGTACAGAGGAAGAACTGTTCAGTGCTTGCTTTCTGAGTAAAAAAAAATCAAACAGCAGAAAGCTGCCCACTAAGAATCACAATTCTTAGTGCTGTATTATAACAAGGCCTTATCACCCACAGTTATTTATATTTTCATGTATATACAAATCTGAAGTTATAGATTTGGGGGCAGTTTTCAATGTGGAAACATCATAATCTCTTTTCCTTCTGAGAGCTCTGGGCAGATCAGCCCATTTATAATATGGTATCAGTTACATTTAGCAAAGGAAATATTTTTTCACTTCTATTGTGAGACTTTAATAAATGTTTTTGCTCATATCAGCATCTAACTTCCTTTTTTATGATGATCTAAATTCTTTCTCTCTCTCTTTTTATTCTTTTTTTTTTTAAAGTTTCTTCTAATTACATCTTTGTATGACCTATCTTATGAAATACAGAGAGTCGAGCTGATTTGTCAGAACAGAGAGGTTGCATTTCATTCAGAGCCACATTTATCAAAAGGTATATCAAATCAAGCTTTGATTATCTGGTTGTTAATGTAGCTTTTGAAAAGATTTCAAGTCCTTACGATTCTAATATTTTCCCCCATTCGGTTGACTTGATTTCTCCTCTTCTCCACCTTCTTTTTCATCAACCTTCTTCTCTCCTTTCATTGCCTCTTTACCCCAGAAGCAATCTTTTAAGAAATACCTACTACTTTCCCTGGGGTAGGGCCCTGAAGTGAAGGTTGGGTTAGGTTCTGAAGACAGACGACATCTACTTATGCTCATTTTGATCTGCGTGGGAGTTTTGAACTGTCATTGGAGCTGGTATTCAGACATGTAATAAATATTTATATGCCAGTATGTAATAAATACTATATGCCAGGTATAGAGTGGGAACCAGACAATTCTCATATCCTCTTGGGCCTGTGTTCTGATGAGGAAGCCAGATAATAAATAAGTGAGTAAATATGTACTGTAATGGGAGTTAACCAGTGAGACCTAGGAGGAATAGTCAAAGTAGGACTGGTTATTGGAGAAGCAGAATGTACCTGAGGAGATGACCTTTGAGGCTGAATGATTGGGAAGGAATCATTCAAATATGTGGGGGAGGAGTGTTCTGAATGAGAACAGCAAATGCAAGGTCTCTGAGTAAGGGTGAGACAAGAGTGTTTGAGAACCAGCTCTGAGGTCGGTGTTAGAGGGGAGGGGGAACACTGCAGTTGAGAAAATAAGCAGAGTTAGAAAAATAAAAACAAAAAACATTATGTTCTACAGCCTAAGAATTGATTTGGAACAAAATAGACAAGAATGCTACTGGATATTCTCTGTGGCCTGGGCATCAGTGAGAAAGGCTTTCAGCAGAGAATGGCCTTGAGCTGTTCTCCTTCATTTGTTTACTCATTTTATATTTGTTGAGTGACAAATAGGTGTCAGGCTGTGTGGAAAGTAGTAGAGATGTAATGAAGAGCAAAAGAGACCAAATTTTTTGTCCACAAACTTAAAACCAAGTAAGGGAGAGAGAAGTAAAGCAAAGAATTACACAAGTAAATATATAATTACAGACTGTGAAGAGTGCTACACGAGTACAGTGTAGCACATGTATAGGAAGAGTCTAAGACCTAATGTAGCCTGGAGGATGGCGGGTCATGGGGAAGGTGACAGAAGCTGGCCAGGCAGGGGTGTACAAGAGCCACCTGGGTAGAAGCAGCAGACAGTGGGGAGGCCAAGTTGGAATGGTCAGACCTATTTGGGAAACTGAAATGTGGTATTGTGGCTGAGCACAGCAAGGGCAGATGGGATTGGACTTCCCCAATTGGGGCTACTCCAGATCATGTGGAGTTCTGGATTTTAAATTTTTTTCTAGAAACAGTGGGAAGCAATGAAAGTAAGGGAGTGTCATAATCAGATTGATGGACCGAGATGCGCATGTTCCAGGCTCTATAGGAAAAACCACTGGAAGAGGTCAAAAGAGGAAGTGGGGAACTAATTGAGAGGTCATTGCAAGAGTCCAAGTTAGGATGATGCTGGCTGGCTTAGTCTAGAGTGGTTACAGTGGAGATCAAGAGGAAGAGGAGGTATGTTTTTGAAATATTTCATAAGGCAAATCTCAGATAACATACAGAATTTTCTTTTATGTGGTGAAAAAATTAGAAATACAAAGAAACCAAAGCCCCAAACTTATACATTCTAACAATGAAAGGTACTTAAGCCAGAAATCCAGGCATTGTCACTGGAGATGTTACATCTCAGCAATAATTGTTTTATTTTTGTGAAGTCTTTGGGAGTGTGATTTGCTGTTTTCATGCAAATTGCAAGATAGCAATGCACCTATTTGTTCAACAAATAGATCTCCTGCCATGTGCTAACAACAGTCACAAGTGCTGGGAACACAGTGGTGAGTAAGTCAGATCTCTTCTTTCAAAGAGTTTGTATTCTGGTAAAACTTACCTTTCTGTGTATTCTTTTAAGAAGTATATTTTGGCCAAAAGGAAATAGGAGCGTTATGTTTCTTAAATACCTCTGTTTGATACAGGTAGGTATTAAATAATTTTCGAATTCCTATGAGAAGGACTTCAAAATTCTGTTAAAAAGATTTGAAAATTTGGGACATCTGAGTGGCTCAGTGGGTTAAGCCTCTGCCTTTGGCTCAGATCATAATCTCAGGGTCCTGGGATCAATGGCTTCCTGCTCAGCCCAGAGTCTGCTTCTCCCTCTCCCTTTATCCCTCCCCCCAACCTACTTGTGCTTGTTTGCTCTCTCTCTCTCTCTGTCTCAAAGGGATAAATAAAATCTTTAAATTTTTTTTAATTTAAAAAGTAAATAAATTAATATGCACATAACTTACTGGGAAAGTATTTTCCATGAAACTATTGAAAGAAACAATATTACCATAGAAAGACCTTGCATAAATCATTAAATAAAATAAGGTAGACTCTCCTAACAGAAAAGCTGACTAAGGAAAAAAGTTAAAATAAATAATACAAATAGCTTCCAAATAGAAAAAAGATTGACCTTAGTAGTAATAAAAGAAATGCCAGTTAAATCAACCAGGCGATATTTTCTCCTTTAACACTAGCAAAGATTTCTCCTTTCTGAATCATCATACTAAGTGGTAGGTGGGAGTGGCTGAGCCACTGTGATTTGGGGTAACTTTCCTGGAAAGCAGTTTGTCAATATGCAGGGTAGACTTAAAATGTTAAATTCTTTTCTTAATTCTACTTTTAGGTATATAACTTAAAATAGTCAACAATATAGACAAAGCTTTTTCTATAAATATAAGTGGATAAAGTGTTCAAGATAGAGCACAGATATTGTGTGATATATTGGGTAAAGATATTCAAGATAGAACACAGATATTGAGCTTGGGAGGTCATAAAATTGACTTTGTGATTTGAATTGTAGTTAGGTTTTTCAGAACTTTCTGGAGTTTCATTTTGATCAACTGTGAATGGATTGAACAGCCTTAGGAAAGAGCTACACTCTCCAAGTTGGAATCTCCATTTCCTGTTTGGATGAAGATGTTATCCTGATTTAGTCTCAAAATAGGACTGTAGAATTTAGGACTTCCTTATTCTCCTGCCTTGAAAGAGCTACAACGAGTTTCTTCTAGTCAGTGATTGAGTCAGAGCCTAAACATACCTGCTAGAAGCTCTCTGCTGCCATCTCCAGTCTTCTCTCTCTCAGTCCTACCTTCCATCTCCACTCCAGATTTTAGAACCCCAACACACACACACACTCACACACTTGTGTGTGAGTGTGCGTGTGTGCGCGCATGCACACGTGCATGTCCACAAGGGGGAGTGGTGGTAAGAAATAAAACAGTGGATTTGGAATTTGTAATGCTTGTATAGTATGTATATTGGGCACTGTGTATACTATGTTTGTTATGCATACGTAATATTTACACATTTGGATGTATTAACTAAGCCAAGCCTAACAATAACAAAATAATAGTATCATGGATAGAAGTTATTATGATCCTCATTTTACAGATGAGGAAACTGAGGCACGGTGACTTAACCAGCATCATACAGCTAGTGTGTGGCAGAGCTGAGGTTTTTAGGTAGCAATCTGGGTCCAGAATCCTGCTTTTTAAATTACTACATCATTCTGCCTCTTCAACCAAATGACTAAAGTTTATGTCCTGACTCTCCCACTTAATCATCTAGCAATTAGGAAAGGTACCAGACATCTCAGAGCCTAGTTATCTACTGTGAAAAGGGTATCTGTTAACACCAGCTGCTCTGATGTGTTGCGATGATGGAGTGAGATGAGATATATGATGCTCCTGACATGTATTTAGGACATAATTGCTCATAAATACCTTATAATTTTATGTAATTTTGTACATTGGCTTTGCCGTAATATTTAACTACCATTTGAAAATGGGTTGCAAAGACAAATTGTACCCTCCTGAAACTTTTTTTGGCCCATTTCCTGTGTTGCAATGTTTGATGGTTCTGTAGCTCACCAAAGAGTTCTGATCTCAAAGTTGTCTGGATCAGCTGTGTGATTTGGACACCTATGACTCTTGACAGGGTCTCTGCCGCTGTGGAGTCCATAGCAGTGAGTTTGACAAAACCTGTTGGCAGTTCCCTTTTGCTATAGTGAAGTGGCAGCTAAGGTTGTGTAGAAAGGAACTCATCAGTATGTTCTCTACTGTGGGTCTCTAGATGCAGAATTTAGAAATGTGCTTGCCTGACTGTCTGGTCTTATGAACTGGCTTCTAAGGAATGGTTGTGGTACAGAATGCAGTTATAAGCACATTTTAATATATTTTCTCACTTACGTGGTCACCATTTGCTCATTTTGATCCTGCAGAGTAAGGGTTCTAAGAAAAAGAGAATGGTTTCCTTATGTACCCCCAGAGTAGAAGTGGAAATGAAAGGTTTTTCTTAAGTCTACCTGTACAATGTTTAACAAGTTTTTGTGTAACTTCATGCAAAATATTCATCTGCTTGAGAAAAAATATACATCTGCTTGTTTTCTTCAGTTTCCTTCTTCTTTTTAAAGGTATGGATTAACTGTATTTAACCCCTTCCCCAATTTCCTATTCTTGTGTTTTATAGCTGTGTAGATCTGAGTAAATTTGGAACCAGCTGCCCATCTGGTTCTACTATTGGCTGAGATTTTGAACCATCCTCTTATCTCTGTGAGCCTTATCCATACGCTGAAAATAATAATGCCTAGCTCATGGGATTGATAAAAGGATTAATGAGATATGTATAATGTATTTTGCAAAATGATTAATTTTTAGTAGATAATTTATAGGGCTGGGGGCATAGTAGCCTATAAAAGAGGAAACATATGTAGGATGAAAAATAGACTAGAACAAAGGAATGGAGGAGAAAGTATAGGAAATAACCAAATAGTAAATAGATAAAAGAGAAACAAATTGGGGAAAAGAGATTCAAGTGCAGATTTCAAAATAAGATTTTGTCATTTGCCACATACTGTATAGTCAGAAGTAGAAACTAGATTACTACCACACCAGAGGCCAATATCACAGTCTTTCTTTTTACATACATTAAATATCTCAGATATTTCCTGCTTCCAGGAATCTTGCCTTGATGACATCATGGGAGGAAAACCCTTAGGAAAGTCGGGTAGAAGAGTAGAGACCTTTGATACTCATCAGGAGAGGAGAAGGTAGACATGTTAGTCAATTTTAGAAGGCCATTTCAGTGAAGTATTGAAAGAGGTTATAGTGTTCGTTTTGTAAGGATCTCTGTTTGTTAGGAACTAATTTTCTTTAATTATTGCCATACAGTGTCATATTATTATGAAGGGGTATATTTCTTCATCATAGTGAAATAGATAGGCATACTACTTTATAGAAGTACTGGAAAAAAAAAAAAAAGAGAGAGACAGTATCTGCTCTATCCAGCATGTACTCATTGGGTACCTGTTCAGATATTGTGGATACATGGGTGAATGAAATACGAACCTTGACATGGGAAGCTATTTAGCTTAATTTAGTAATAGTTTTTATCACCTATTCCCAAATTTGATGGGGTTAAAACAATGGCAACCAATATAATTTTTTAATAATTCTATATATGACCTGGTGGTTCTTCTGATCTTTCTTGATATCTCTTATGAGGTTATAGTGAAATGGTGGCTGTGACTGAAATCATCTGGAGGCTTATTTGGGATACTAGGATGAATGGGCTTTTCTCCATTTCCATATAATCTCAAGCCTTCTTCCTCTTCTCGTGGACCTGTTCAGTGTCCATCTATCAGGTAACCGATCTTAATAGATGGTTAAAAATCAAAAATCAGTATTCAAGAAGTTGCTGGTACTCTTTGAAGCTAAGTCCAGCATTGACACAAAATCTTTTCCACTGCATTCTACTTGTTACTCTGAATCAAAAGGAGAGGTATGTTGGAAAATTGACTCTCCCCGCAAAACAAAAACTTCCATTAATTTGTAACATTTCCTTATTTTCCTAGTGTAAATAATTCTACCTTGGTTGATTTTTAAGCCCAAGTAACACAGAACTGGGAAGAGGTGAGCACAGTTGATTCTTTAAAAAAAAAAATTATTTTATCTTATATTTAAATTCAATTAGCCAAGTATAGTACATCATTAGCATGTGGTGTTATATTGAACTAATGAATCATTGAGCATAGTTGATTTTTTTTTAAAGATTTTATTTATTTATTCAACACAGAGAGATCACAAGTAGGTGGAGAGGAAGGCAGAGAGAATGGGGGAAGTAGGCTCCCCGCTGAGCAGAAAGCCAGGTGCGGGGCTCGATCCCAGGACCCTGAGATCATGACCTGAGCCAGCAGAGGCTCACCCCACTGCTGACTGCAGCATATCACTGGTATATGCCAACCAAGGGTCATTGTGGGAGAGAACTAAAGATAAGAACATCAGAATTTGAGGTTCATTGAGAGCCATGTTGGGATACTACTATAGAAGCAAACAGTCCAATGGTAAGGAGGAGTCATAAATAGATCATTACATTATTAGTGTTCAGAAGGATATGGTAAAAGAGCATATTAAATGTACAATTAGGAACACCAGAGAAAATAAGTGTCTGTGCCAAGGTATGTCAGTGAAGATCCATTCACAGTGGAGGTGATGATTAAGATGAGTCTTGAAGAATAAGTAGGAAGGAGTTCACCAGACAAAGGAGAAGGCATCCAGTTAAAAGGGACCACATCTACAAGTCCAAGAACTATTACAGTAAAAGTACTTAGTGAATGGCAAATTTTTGTGTGTGTGTGATTGTAGTGAGTACATCTTGGTTATTGAAGTATTTTGTCCCATTGTTCATATTCATCAAACCTTAACATTTCAATGTCTAAATTGTCTCCTCCCAAATTTTCATATGTAAAATTGGCTCAAAATTCTTTGTCAGACCATGCAGCCCAACTTTTGAAAAGAAATTTGGTCCTTATCAGTAGAAGTTCCTTAGAGGGCATGAACAGAAAGAAAGGCTAAAAAATCTTAGTGGTTAGACTATGAGGGTTCTTGAATGCAGTTTAATAAGTCTAGAATTTATCCCGTAGGAAATGGGAATCCCTCAATTTCCAAAAAAGTAGTTGCTTGAATGTATTCATTCTTTATGCCTGCTGTAAAAAATTTTGATATTCTTTTTTTTAAAGATTTTATTTTATTATTTATATATTTTAAAAGATTTTATTTATTTATTTGACAGACAAACATCACAAGTGGGCAGAGAGACAGAGAGACAGGCAGAGAGAGAGAGAGGGGGAAGCAGGCTTCCTGCTGAGCAGAGAGCCCTATGTGGGGCTTGATCCCAGGTCCCTGAGATCATGACCTGAGCCGAAGGCAGAGGCTTTAACCCACTGAGCCACCCAGGTGCCCCTAAAGGTTTTATTTTTAAGTAATCTCTATACCCAGTGTGGGGCTTGAACTTATAACCCCAAGTTCGAGTTGTATGCTGTATCGACTGAGGTACCCCTAAAAATTTTTATATTCTTGGGATGCCTGGGTGGCTCAGTCATTTAAGGTTGAACTCTTGATTTTTGGCTCGGGTAGTGATCTCTTGGGTTGTGAGATCCACCCCCATGTCATGCTCTGCACTGAAAGTGGAGAGGCAGAGGGAGAGAGAGAATCTGGCTTGAGATTCCCTCTGCCTCTCCCCCAACTTGGTATGTCTGTTCTCTCTCAAATAAATCTTATTTTTTTTTATATTCTTAACAGCTTAAGACAGAACGAATTTTTATATTTTAACAATTATGGAGGTCAGAAGTCCATAATCAGTCTCACTAGGCTAAAATCAAGGTGTTAGCAGGGCTACATTTTCTCTGGAGGTTCTAGGGAAGAATCTGTTTTCTTGCCCTTTTCAGTGTCCAGAGTCCACCTGTATTCCTTGGTTTATGATCACTTATTTACATCACTATAACCTCCTGCTTTTATCACAACTCTCACTATACACCTGGATCCTTTCAATTCCTTCTTACCAGGACCCTTGTGATTACATTGTGTGCCTGCAGATAATACAGGATAATCTCCCCATCTCAACATCTTTAACTCAGTCACATCTGCAAAGTCTTTTTTTCCTTATAAAGTAACATTTACAGGGAGTCCTAGGTGACTCAGTCAGTTAAGCATCCAACTCTTGATTTTGTCTCAGGTCCTGATCTTGGGGTTGTGAGGTCTAGCCCCACAGCTGGCACTGTTCTGAGCATGGAGCCTGCTTAAAATTTTCTCTCCCAGGAGTGTCTGGATGGCTCAGTCTGTTAAGCACCTGCCTTTGGCTAAGGTCACAATCTCGGGTTCCTAAAATCAAGCCCTGTGTTGGGCTCCCTGCTCAGTGGGGTGTCTGGTTCTCCCTCTCTCCCTGCCCCTCCCCCTTGTTTTTGCTCTCTCTCTCTCCCTCCCCCTCCCTGCTTGCATGAGAACATGCTTTCTCACCACCCTGACATTTACTACAGGCATTAGGGATTAGAATGTGGACAATTTTGGGGATGCCATTATTCAACCTACTACACACAATAATATTTATGTTTTAGAAGTATCACTCTTGATCACATGCAGAGTTGATTTAAGAAGTATGACACAGAAGTTCAGGAAAATAAATTATGGGCTGTTGCAATAGTCCATATAAAGCCTTGACACAAGATGTGTCAATGGGGAGAGAAAGGGACATAAAAATTTCAAAGATGTCTAGAATTAGGACTAAACAGATTTCATGACCAGTAAGGACTAGGGATTAAAGGAGAGAAAAAAAAATCAATGTTGACTCCAATTTTTGGCTTCAGTTAAGTGATTGTGATATAATTAAACTACAAAAATTGTATGAGAAATGGTCTAGGGGACAACTAATTCACTTTGGGCCATGTTGTTTGAGTAGCTCTTGGAACATTGGGGTGGTGAAGGTAGAGACATTGGAAATTCAGACTTGGAACTGCCATAAGAAAGAGGTCATCCATGGAAAACATTTTGATTAGGAAGAGAAGTTCAAGACTATAACTCTAGATCAATAACAAATAAATAGGGAGATAGAATGTACAGCATGGGGAACACAGTCAGTAATATCATATTAACTTTGTATGGTGATGGATGTAACTAGACTTATTTTCATGATCAGTTCATAATGTATATGAATGTTAAATCACTGGTGGTGGAGCCAGGCTTTGACCCCCAGTTATTCTCTGAATCCTTAACAGTGCTGTTAGCCACTCCACCACAGCGTCCCCCATCCAAAATTTTGTTAATAATATTAGGCTGAAATATTAGGCTGAAAGATGTTCTTCATCAGATGAATAGATAAAGAAGATATAGTCCATATATACAATGGAATATAACACCTCCATCAGAAATGATGAATACACAATTTTTGTATCAACATGGATGGGACTGGAGGAGATTATGCTGAGTGAAGTAAATCAAGCAGAGAGAGTCAATTATCATATGGTTTCACTTACTTGTGGAGCAAAAGGAATAACACAGAGGACATTGGGAGTTGGAGAGATGTGAGTTGGGGGAAATTGGAGGGGGAAACGAACCATGAGACATTGTGGACTCTGAGAAACAGACCATCGTGAATCTGTGAGAAACCACTGGAAGATTTTGAGTAAATTCCAGACAAAATCAAGTGAATGAATGAACCCTCTCACAGCCAAGCTGTTCAAGGGCAGGATGAGGGGTGTGACTGGAAATAAGTCAACAAATTGGAACTCCATCATAATATCTTAGTCAGAAATAATGAGGGCTTGTATTAAGCCTATGACAGCACAGATGGAGAGATATTTAACATGTATAAGTGATTGTCGGCTGATAGGCATAGAATTAGGGTAGAGGAAAGGACTATAGTAACTCCTGGTTCATGACTGGACACTCGCGTATACTGAGCTGAACACTTTACTGTGGTCCTATTGATTGAATATAGGGCCTAACAGGAGTTAGAAGGAAAGTTTGAGTTCCATAGTGAGCATGATGAATAGTAAGTACCTCTGAGATGCCTTGTTATGGGTAATGGGCAGGTGAAAATCAAGGCTGGACTCTAGAGCTGAGAATCAGGCACCTGGGTGGCTCAGTCAGTTAAGCGTCTGACTCTTGATTTCAGCTCAGGTCATGATCTCAGAGTGGTGAGACTGAACTCTTTATTGGACTCTGTGTCGGGCATGGAGTCTGCTTAAGATTCTCTCTCTCCCTCTCCCCTGCCCATCCCCCCCAAAGATAAATAAATAAAAATGGGAGTCTTTTGTATATGGGTAGCGGACAAAGTCATGGAATGGTATGAAGCTACCAAGGAAAAGTATACAGCTGCATTGTCCAATGCGGGAGCCACTAGTCACATGTAATTATTTAAATTTAATCTTGAACTAGGTCAAATATAACAAAAAATTCAGTTTCTCTCGTGTACTAGCCACACTTCAAGTGTTCAAAGACTGCATGTGGCTGTATTAGAAAAGCACAGATGATGGAACATTTTCATCTTCAGAGAAAGTCCCATTGGACAGCACTGGTATACAGAGTGAAAAGAGCAGAGGTGTCAAATATATCAGGACCCTGATATTACTGATATCTCTGTGATCACTGAAAGAGCTCAACAAAAACAGGCTGAGAACGTGCCTCCATCCACTGAGTGCTTTCTATTGAGCTTGGCACTACTGCTTTCATTGCTATCTCTGATCTCCGAACTGCCCTATAGTAGTGGTAATACTAATTATTATTATTAAAACTTCTTAAGGTTAATTTTCCCAAGACCCTAAGAACCGGATTTGTAACCCAAGTGTCTATAATATTCCAAATCCAGTGATTTTTCAATTGTTCTGGACTGCCTAGCCTAGGAAAACTCAGAGACGATGGTGTGAGAAAAAAGAGAAGGGAATTTTATGAATGTGAGTAACATGTGGCACCACAGGTTCAAGAAAAGGTCAGGTCAGAAAATGAGTAAAGTCAGGTTATCATCACAAATTTTGTTGAGAACAATTTCAGTGTAGTATAGGGGCTGAAGCCCTTTCAGAGTGTACTGAGTATAGCTGTACCCATGTAGAGCATAGGCCAGTTGAATCTGTCCTTTTAAGAAGTTATATTTGGAGATTCTTCTTGATACAGAAGATGGTTTACTGAAAGATATTTCCGGTTTTTCTAAATTACATATTACATTCCTTAGGACCATGTCTCTCATCTTTGAAATAATCAGAAGACTCTGAATCTTATGATATACTCTTTATGGCTTGGTTTCCAGCTTCTAATCTTGATCTGGTCAAAAACTCACCAGAGTTTTTTTCCCCCAGTTTGTGAACAAATTTGAAAATATGTACCTTTTACCGTAGAGTTGAGGGTCCATATCTGGACTTTCTACTCTGTTCCACTGGTCTATGTGTTTGTTTTTATGCCAGTACCATGCTGTCTTGGTGATCAAAGCTTTGTAGTGAAGCTTGAAATCAGGCAACATGATGCCCCAGTTTTGTTTTTCTTTTTCAACATTTCCTTAGCAATTCAGGATCTCTTCAGGTTCCATACAAATTTTAGGATTGTTTGTTCCAGCTCTTTGAAAAATGCTGATGGAGTTTTGATTGGGGTGACATTGGAAATAGAGATGGCTCTATGCAGTATAGACATTTTAACAATGCTTATTCTTCTGATCCATGAGCATGGAATGGTCTTCCATCTTTTTGTGTCTTCTTCAGTTTCTTTCATGAGTATTCCATAGTTCTTTGAGTACAGTTCCTTTACCTCTTTGGTTAGGTTTATTCCCAGGTATCTTACAGTTCTTGGTGCTATCGTAGATGGAATTGATTCTCTAATTTCCCTTTCTATATTTTCATTGTTAGTGTATAAGAAAGCAACTGATTTCTGTACTTTGATTTTGTATCCTGCCACATTACTGAATTGCTGTATGAGTTCTGGTAGTTTGGGGGTGGAGTCTTTTGGTTATCCATATAAAATATCATGTCATCTACAAAGAGAGAAAGTTTGACTTCTTCTTTGCCTATTTGAATACCTTTTATTTATTTTTATTGTCTGATTGCTGTAGCTAGGACTTCTAGTGCTATGTTGAATAACAGGAGCGAGAGTGGACATCCTTGTCATGTTCCTAATCTCAAAGAAAAGGCCGTCAGCTTTTCCCTATTGAGGATAATATTCTGGGTGGGTTTTTCATAGATAGATTTTATGAAGTTGAGGAATGTTCCCTCTATCCCTATACTTTGAAGGGTTTTAATTAGGAACGGATGTTGTTTCTTGTCAAATGCTTTTTTCTCCATCAATTGGAAGGACCATGTGATTCTTCTCTCTCTTCTTACTGATTTGTTCTATCACATTGATCGATTTGTGAGTGTTGAACCACTCTTGCATCCCATGGATAAATCCTACCTGGTCATGGTACATAATCTTCTTAATGTACTGTTGGATCCTTTAGCTAGGATCTTGTTGAGAATCTTGGCATCCATATTCATCAGGGATATTGGTCTGAAATTCTCCTTTTTGGTGGGTTCTTTGCCTGGTTTAGGGATCAGGGTAATCCTGACTTCATAAAAAGAGTCTGGTAGTTTTCCTTCTTTTTCTATTTTTTGAAATAGCTTCAGGAGAATAGGTATTATTTCTTCTTTGAATGTTTGATAAAATTCTCCAGGGAATCTGTCAGGTCCTGCGCTCTTGTTTTTTGGGAGGTTTTTGATCACTGCTTTAATCTTGTATCTTGCTTACCTAATAGGGATGTTTGGGCATCAAATGTAATGATATATTTATAGTGAACTGTGAGGTGATATGTAATATAATATGCTATCCCCAACCTATCAGGAAAAAGTAATTTTTAAATTCCACAGATTACCCACACAGTATTATGCATCTAGAGCACATTTTCATTTAAAGTTATTAGATATAT
The DNA here is from genome assembly GCF_011764305.1 of Mustela putorius furo. NCBI lineage: Eukaryota > Metazoa > Chordata > Mammalia > Carnivora > Mustelidae > Mustela > Mustela putorius. The sequence continues at coordinate 42,667,522 of NW_025422368.1, read as the reverse complement.
TTATATACATATTATTTATTAGCTATTATATATATGTGTGTGTAGAGTATATATATATGTGTGTGTATATATATATATATATAAAATATATATGGAGAAGAATAGAAAATAGAATAGAAAGACGTATGAGCAAGTGTTGAATTTCCCCAACCCAGCCTTCCATCTTGGCACTTGATTTTTGAAACCAATAATCATGGGTTCTTGTGGCCAATTCTGATTTAATCTTTGTGCCCTGGCTAACTCCATCAAAACTGAAAGAAAGAGAATAGAGATTTCCCCTCTCTAAGATGCTTAAGAGAAAAGAAAAATGATTCAAGCTTCCTAGCCAAGAAAACTCAGAGTATGTAAGATAGGTATTTCTAATTGTTTTGTTAACTAGATGAATACTTATATCTAGAACCTGATAAGTTTGAGGAAAAACTTAAAATTAGTTCCTGAGGAAGCAAATTCCATTGATCACTTTAACTGGAGAGCTCCTCAAATTTTATTTGCTTTTGAGCTATGCTGATGGTTGGAGATCAGGGTGTCCTAGGAACCACTGTGGTTGAGTTAAAGTAAATATATGCACTGGAGGGTGTATATTTGTGACTAGACCATGGAAAACCTAAAAGGTGTCCTTATGGTTCTCTGGACTTGGACTCAGCAGCTGAAAAAATTTCTGGCCCCCCAAAATAGTGCTAGGTTCCTTAATTCCCAGGGTTTGAACACTAAAGCCTGTCCTAGCTATGTCTGAAGTAACTACAAGGAGAATCTTTAACATTTTTGATCAGAATAAATCAGAGGAGTGTAAATTATTTGTCAATAAAGTAGTTCTTAGTATCCTCTAGAACTTTTCTAATGAGCCTCAAGGCATATTGAACTCACAAGAAGTTACTGGAAATGTCAGTTATTAAATAGACATTTTACCGTAATTGAATGTTAGTGTCACACAGTTCAGACCACAGGCCCTGGCAGCCCAGAGAAAGGGTTGCTTGTAGCAAACTGTGCACTGACAGGAAACAAACTTCTCAGTGGGTCCCACCACAGTGCTTTGGCCTTAACTTGCAAGAGGGAAAAATTATCAACCACCACACCAGCTGTTGCCACTGAGTTGCTGTCATTGAAATAATCTGATGGTCAGGTAAACTATGAAGAAAACCAACGTCCTGGTGGGATTTTAAAAAATGCATTATTATTATTTTTTTTTACTTGAGGTTTATCGTGTTACTGATAGATGGTCAAAGTAAGGTGCAGAGGAAAATCCCTAACCCCAGTGGTGAGGTTAGGCCATTGACTTGGATTCTGTTTACTGATATTTTAGCAGAAATGATATGAAACTCATCTGTTTTTCAAATGTATGTGTTTTTTTAAAATTGAGATTAAATTGTTATATAACAATATATAATTTCAGGTATATAACATAATTTGATATCCATGTGCACTATCGAGCAGTCACTACCAAAGTCTAGTTACCATCCACTGCCGTGTAATTGAACCTTTTTCACTCATTTTACCCACCTATCCCTAAACCCCTTCCCCTCTGGTAGCCATCAATCTTTTTTCTGTATCTTTGAGCTTGTTTCTGTATTGTATTATTTGTTTAGATTACACATATAAGTGAAAACATACAATATTTGTCTTTCTCCATGTGACTTACTTCACTTCACATAATAAAATAAAGTTCCATTCATGTTGTCACAAATGGCAAGATTTCATTCTTTCTAAAATCATTTTTTAAAAAGATTTTATTTATTTATTTTGACAGAGATCACAAGTAGGCAGAGAGGCAGGCAGAGAGAGAGGGGGAAACAGGCTCCCTGCCGAGCAGAGAGTCCAATGCAGGGCTCAATCCCAGGACCCTGAAACCATGACCTGAGCTGAAGGCAGAGGCTTTAACCCACTGAGCCACCCAGGCGCCCCAAGATTTCATTCTATTTAAAGAATGAATAGTATTCCATTGCATATAGGTACCATATCCTCTTTATCCATTCATCTATTGGGGGACATTTAGGTTGTTTTCATATCTTGACTATTGTAAACCATATTTCAATAAATGGAGGGCTGTGTATACCTTTTGGAATTAGTGTTTTTGTATTCTTTGGATAAATAACCAAAAGTAAAATCATTGGGTCATATGGTAGATCTGTTTAGGATTCTGAATACTGTTTTCCATAGAGGTTGCACCGATTTACATTCCCACCACAGTATGTGAGGGTTCTCTTCTCCTCACAATTTCTCCAACACTTATTCTTTTCTTTTTGATAATAGCCATTCTAACAGGTGTGAGGTGATAACTCATTATGGTTAGGTTTGCATTTCCTGATAATGAGTGAAGATGAACATCTTCTCATTTGCTTTTGGCTATTTGTATGTCTTCTTTGGGAAAATCTCTGTTCAGATCATCTGCCCATTTTTTAACTGATTGTTTTTAAGATTTTATTTATTTGAGACAGGAGAGAGAGAGAGAGAGAGAGTGCACACACAAGCAGGAGGGAAGGGCAGAAAGAGAGGGAGAAGCAGACTTCCTCCTGAGCAAGAAGCCCAATGTGGGGCTTATCCCAGGACCTGGAGATCATGACCTGAGCCGAAGGCAAACACTTAACCAACTGAGCCACCTATGTGCCCGTTTTGTTTTTTTTTTTAAATTTTTGAGTTGCATAAGTTCTTTTTATATTTTGGATATTAACTGCTTATCAGATATATAATTTGCAAATATCTTCTCCCACCTGATATGTTGCCTTTTTGCTTGGTGATGGTTTCCTTTACTGTGCAGCAACTTTTTAGTTGCTAGCCCTATTTGTTTATTTTTGCTTTTGTTTCCTTGCCTTTGGAGTCAGTTCCACAAACACATCACTAGGACCGATGTCTTAAATGGGAAATTTATAGTTTCAGGTCTTATATTCAGATCTTGAATTAATTTTTGTGTATGGTGTAAGATAGTGGTCATGTTTTATTCTTTTGCATGTGGCTGTCCCATTGTCCCAGCACCATTCATATGTGATTTTAAGTTACCAACTAAGAACCAAGATTCCTTATCTGGTTGAGTTTAGTCTGCTGACTTCCATACAAATAGGAGAAACTGTCATCATCTATGCCCAAGATAGAATGCCATCATTGGATAATGCTGCTTCAGTTCTTGATCAGCTACTATACATCCCTAGTGGTAGTGGTGAGATTGATTTATGAAGTGACTACTTAAATTAGCCTTTGTGACATTGGGTTTCTTCCTTCTCTTTAGGGCTCATCCTCTTTTCTCTGCCCTTAGCCCCATATCTGGCTTCCCCAAGATCCTCTGCAGATCATTCCTCTGATCCTCCCTATGTGCTCAGTCTCCTCCATCTTAAATGATACAGAGAAAAATCAAATGAACAAATGATTCTTCTACGTATTCACTCACCTCTGCAAATAGTATTTATTTTAAATGTCAAACCCAGTGACATCATTATCTAAGGAGAAGAATATTCTACATTGCTACTAGATCCTGCATCTACTCTACTAGTGTATCCCCTTACCAGAGATGAACGCTGCATGCTTTCATAATTTTTGAGTAATAAGTTTCCTTGACTTCATGTTAAGTGAGTCCAGAGAGCACACTTGAGCTTCCTCTCTGATCCTAGTCTGCCTTGTCTCCCTGCCAGGTGGCTTAAGGTCCCATCTATGACTGGTAATCTACCATAAAGCCCAGAGGGAGCAGAACTCCAGGGCCTAGATTAGCTCTTACAAGTGTTCTTTCCCTAGAATTTGGGTTTTATATCTGGTGGGAATTCCTGTTACAAATGGGCAGATTTCCTGGGGCAGACTATCACATGTCACACATTGTGTAATTTCGTATGATGTGTCATGTCATATATCCTATCATTAAAATAGAGAGTTAACTACTATGTGTCCAAAGTTCGTATTGAAAAGAAAATAGTTTTGGGGATTCACTAATCATTTTTTTTCTTAGTCAAATGACAAGCAAGGGAGTAACAAGTTTTATTACTCACAGAAGCTGCAGTCTTTTATTTACATTGCTGGGATTGTTAAATCTGTATGGCTGAGCTTTTGCCACTTTAAAGAAAAAAATGGTACTCTGGTTTCCTTTTTGGGAGCCCTACTCTGAGCCCAGTCCTTTTTAGAAGGAAGCTTGGCAACCTGCCTGGCCATTACCAGCTCTCAACATTGGATAAAGCACTCTTTTAAGTCAAGCCAACTCTAGAACAGAAATGTCATCACTTACCTTAGCTCTTAGCATTATGATTGCTCAGTGACTCCTGTGTTCTGGTGACCAGTGTGTTACTCTTGGCTTCCTTTGTGTGTTGAAGTCAGCTTGGACTGCATCTGCATTTGTCCTGCATGTGCCTTTGTAATTATGATTTTGGGATATTGGTTGCCTGTATGTCAGGGGTTATTCATAAGCTAGCTTAGTCTCCAAAACATAGGCCTACTCTTTCTAATTTCTTCTCTTCACCACTAGCCCAGTATGAGGGATACACATCTAGAGTGTGACCATTTCCTCTTCCAGATTCTGTTCCAAATTTAAAAATGTGTGGAAAGAAAAAAAAGAATTCAATATAGGCATGTTGATGGTTTGTTCACTTAGAGAAGACATGCTATTATCTGTTAATTTTTAATTAGTCAATAATAACATTAATACAATAATAGCAATTAATGCTAGTAAGTTACAAGTGCCACATAACTTACATGCACTGTCTCATTTATTGTTTACAACATCCTTTGCTGTGAATATCTATATATTTCTCGGTTTATAAAAGAGGAGCCCAAAGAACTAAGTCACTCTGTCTAAGCCATAAGTTAGTAAGTAATGGGGTCAGGACTTGATTCTAATTTTGTTTAGGTTATATTATGTAAATGAGCTCTTCACTTCTACACTATAATTCCACTATAAGTAAACAAATGAAGTAGAGTCCTAGCAAGTCATGATGATGGCTGGGTAAGCAGAGCCATTTAAATCCAGCCTGTGAAGTTTGCATTTGATCTCATAGGCAATAGGTACTTAACACAGATTTTTGTGTCTGGAATTAATGTGATAAAATTTACTTTATAGTAGCTGGATATTGATAGCTAGGAAAGACAGATGAGTAAGAGGTATGAAGACCATCTGCAAGTCTATTACAAAGAGATACATAAAGCCTGCGCCTGTATGAGAAAATTAAAAATCTTCATACTGAAAAATATTAAAAAGACCTAAAAAATGGAGATATATACTGTATTTTTAAACATTTATAGACAAGAAGATTCACCATTTTAAAGAATACCAGTCTTTTCCAAATTAATCCGTGGAATCAATAAAATTTTAATTGATATCTCACAGATTTTTTCTAATGGATCTTGACAAATGGATTCTAAAAGGAATATGGCAAATTGGGGCTAAGAAAAACCACACCACCACCGAAGAATAACTAGGTGGGCTATAAGAGATTATATAATAATATATAATAAGTTATATAATAATTTAAACAGTATAGTATTTGTGCCTGGTAAAACAAAGCAACCAAAGGCAGTGAAGAGAAGCCAGCCACAAAACAAATGATATATGGAAACTTGGTATTATAGAGTTAGCATTTCAGATCATTGGGGAGTAGTGTTCAAGAAATGGTGCTGGGACAATTGCTTACAAGAGAAATTGGACTTCTAGCTCACACTATACATAATTTTTTTTTCTTGTATGAATTAGTTTAAATATGAAAAGCACTGATTTAAAATGTTAGGAGAAAATACAGGAGAAACTTTCCTCACTGTGTGGTATGGGAGAATTTCTTAAATTTTAAATTTCTAAAATGAAAGCATGAAATATTAAAGAAGAAAATGATATTTGTAACTACATTAAAATTAAGACCTTCTATTCATCAGAAAGCCCATAAGAAGGTAAAAGGATAGACTATAACTGGGGAGAAGCTGAAAGCTACCATATTACCAACAATGCAATAGTGTCTCAAATATATTAAGTACTAAAATTGGTAAGGAAATAACTACTTGCTTAGTAAATGAACACAATGAGAAAGTAGGTATTTGACAGAAGTGGTGAATAAACCTATACAAAAAGAAGGTGCTAATCTTATCAGTAATCTGAAAAGGCAAGTTAGAAGTATAATGAGTGTTTCACATCTAATTTGACAAAAATTAAGAGGTCTAGTGGTGGAGTGTTTATTAACACTTTATTAGAGGAAGCAGCATAATCACTTTGAAAGCAATTGAGCATTGTTTTGTAAAGGTATATATATTTTGTGATACTGGAGTTATACTCATAGACATACATCTTAGAGAAATGCTCATAGGTTTTAATGTCCATACAAATTATCTGGTGATCTTGATAAAGTACATAATTGCATTCAGAAGTAAAAAAAAAGATTAAGTTTTAAAAATCCAGAATTAGACACTTTAGAGAAACTATAAGATACTTCATTCATTCATTGAACAAATTATTTACTGAGTTGAACGCTTACCATGTGCCAGATAATTTTGCAGCCTTAAGGATACAACAGTCAAAAGATAGAAGGAAAAGCAAAACCCTCCCTTCATAGATCTTATATTTTGGGGTGTATGTAGTGGGGGAGGGGGCACCAGACACAAAATAAATAAATAATTAAATTATATAGTATGTCTGATGGTGATAAATGCTATGTAAAACTTTTAGCAAAGAAGGGAGGTAGGGAATGTTGGAGGGGTAGTCATTGTAATTTTAATTTAGTTATCAGATAAAGTGTCCCTTAGAGCCTGAAAATTAAGCAAAGGCCTGGAAGAGGTGAGAGACTGAGTCATGTTATTATCTGAGAGACAAATGCATGTGCATGACCCCAAGGCATAAATATGCTTTGTGTGCTAGATGAATAGCAATAAAATTATTGTGGCTAGATCCAAATGATCAAGAGGAAGAGAAATAAGAGATAAAATCAGAGATGTAGAGGGGGACAGATCATGTAAGAGTTGTATAGACCATTGAAATGACTTTGGATTTTACTCAGAGACAAACGAAAAGCCAAATAAGTAAGTGATATTATCTGATTCAGAGATAACAGGATAACAACATCCTTCTTGTTACTATGTTGAGAATAAATGAATTGGAGGAAGGTCAAGTTTAAGCAGGGAGAACAACTAATAAACTATTGTGATAAGCCAAGAAAATATGATAGTTGTTTGGAACAGTGTGAGTGGCAAGAAGTAATTGAATTTTGTATAAATTTTGAACATAGAACTGATGGATTATCTGGAGAATTGAATGTAGGAGTCTAAGGAAAATGATTAATTTTTGTCTTAAGATAATGGAAAAGTAGTGTTGCTCTTTAGTGAGATGGGGAAGACTGCTGAAGAACATGTTTGGGGAAAGGGTTGAAAACCATGTGCTCATATTTAGGCATTTTTATGTTTGAGATGTTTTCAGAGGAGGTTTAGCAGACAGTTGGATGTGCCAATGTAGAGTTAGAGAGGTCTGAATTAGAGATATAATTTTGGGGTCATCATCATGTAAGTGCTATTTATAGACATAAAACTGGCTGAGAGATCCAGGAGAGGGGGTGACAGAAGAAGGGGCTGAACCCTGAGCATTCCAGTATTTAAAGTAAATATCTAGGGGTGCCTGGATGGCTCGGTGGGTTAAAACCTCTGCCTTCGACTCAGGCATGATCCCAGGGTCCTGGGATTGAGCCCTGCATCGGGCTCTCTGCTCAGTAGGGAGCCTGCTTCCCTTCCTCCCTCTGCCTGCCTATCTGCCTACTTGTGATCTGTCAAGTAAATAAATAAAATCTTTAAAAAAAAAAAAGGAAATATCTTAAAGGTAAATAGAAAAGACAAGTCACCTACAAATGATCAACAATTAGACTTACAGGTGGCTTTTCAAGAGCAACAGTGGAAGCCAGGAGAAATGGAGTAATATCTCAAATAAATAAATACGATCTTTAAAAAAATAAAGATTTTACTTATTTGTCAGAGAGAGAAAGAGAAAGAGCAAGCACAAGCAGGGGGAGAAGCAGGCAGAGGGAGAAGCAGCCTCCCCACTAAGCAAGGAGCCCAATGCAGGACTCGATCCTGGGTCCTGGGATCATGGCCTGAGCTGAAGGCAGATGCCAACTGACTGAGCCACTCAGGCATCCCAATAGATCACTCCTAAGTAAATGTGTAAAGGATACAGTTCAGGACTTAAGGAAGTGTTTCTCGGAAAGAACATCTGAAATGAACGAACAATAGAATGGCTGGGGAAAAAAGAAAGACCCCAGTGTGGTTGGCAGATGTCTCAACGAAATAATACTTTAGACACCAACCCATTTAGATGAAATTGGAAATTGTTTTTTTTTGTTGTTTGTTTGTTTTTTAAAGATTTTATTTATTTATTTGTTAGAGAGAGCACACACACAAGCGGGAGGACAGTAGGCAGAGGGAGAAGCAGGCTCCCTGCTGAGCAAGGATCCTGATGCAGGACTAGATCGCAGGACCGTGGGATCATGACCTGAACCGAAGGCAGATATTTAACTGACTGAGCCACACAGGCGTTCCAGAAATTGGAAGTCGTTTAATAGAATTATCAGAATTGCTCATTTCTAAAGGCTAAGCTGCTGAGAATGTAGATTTCTAATTGATCTTAAAATTAATCCTTTCTTTCTGTTTATCTTCAGCATGATTAGCAAAATGTTTATGCTGCTTCTAGGTGTTATTACTCATTAGCATTACTTAAATAAGAAAATATAATTTACAGTTTTTTCTTAATAAATTGATGGGAAATTTAAAACTAAAATTTTTATATTAAAATGTTAACTAATAACTTAAGCTCTCTTCAAATCATTTGTCTGCAGGGAAAGCATTTCATATAATAAACTGTGTGTCTATTCCGAGGGGGAATTTGGAAAATTCCTATAAAGCAATAAATAAGAAAAGGCAAGTAATGACTTATACATAAATAAATGGCTTGTACATAAATATCTACATGGATTAGATAATTACCATTTCAGGAATGCAGTGTTTTGGTTAAGTTATGCACTTAAATAGACCATACATGCCATGTTAAGATCTTGAAAAAAATTGCTGATAAATTAATAAATCATAATATTTTTGTAGAAAGAAAAAAATCACTAGTGAAATTCCTTACCTTAATTAGGTGAGAGAAGGAAAACCATTTACTCATTATTAAACAAAGGTTGTTAAACTTCAACATTGATCCACTTTTTCTAAGTAAAATCTTAGCAAACTAGAAACCGAAGAAAATTCTTAGAGAGTACACTAAAATCTTACCATTAGCATGAGCTTAAGAACATCATATTCAACTCATTTGTATTATGGTGAGAAACAAAGTCGAGATACTTGGCATCATAGTTACTGGTTAATACTATACTGGAGGACCTATGCAATGTAATACCAAGGTAAAAATAGGTAAGAGACATCATTGTTACCAAGAAGGATGCTAGATATTAGTATTTAGATAATATGTTTGATAGTCTATATAGAAACTCCTAGGGAACCAATGGAACATTATTAGAACAAATTGGAGAGATTAAAAAGGAGTATGGATCAACATATAAAGATCACCAGCTTCTAAGAATTCTAGCAATGGCCAGTTAAAAATGTATGAGAAAAAATATTTACAGTTACAGAAAAAATACAAACTATATAGGAACCTGATAAAGAGTATGCTAGATATTTATGGAAAAAATTTAAAAAATTACTGAAGAAGACCTGTTACATTAAAAAGCATACACAGGTGCCTGGGTGGCTCAGTGGGTTAAGCTCCTGCCTTCAGCTTAGGTCATGATCTCAGGGTCCTGGGCTGGAATCCTTCATCGGGCTCTCTGCTTGGCAGGGAGCCTGCTTCCTCCTCTCTGCTTGCCTCTCTGCCTACTTGTGATCTCTCTCTATCAAATAAATAAATAAAATCTTAAAAAAGTATATACAATGTCTGAGCGTGGCAAAAGATACCACTTCCACCCCAGTGATATTGTGAATTCAAGAAAATCTCAATCAAAATCCTAAAAGAAATATTATAAGCTAATTCTAAAATTAGTATGGAAACACAAATGCCCAAGAATAGCCAAGGAAGTTTAAAAACAAGCAAAATGAACAAAAAAAGGAGATAGTGCCCCCCAGGAATCAAAATATATAGCAAATCTATGGTAGTAAAAATAGTACAGTATTCAAGTAGGAAAAAACCCCGGAAGATCAATAGAACATGATTCAGAGTCCAGTAATGAGCCTGTGTATATATAGGACAATTAAGTATCAATTTTAGAAAATACAGTAAAATTATATCAACACCTAATACCATTCATTAAAAAAATGCAGATGAATTAAATAATGCTGAAAATTATAAAATACTAGAAGATATGTTTATGACTGTACAGTAATCCTCTTAAATATGTAAGTGCATTAAGGATAAAATAATTTTTTTTACTATGTTACCAAACTTCTGAATAATACAAAAGACCACACCAAAAAAAAAAACACCTCATAAAAAACAATAAGTAGGAAAGAGTATTTTCAACATACCATGAACAAATGAACAATATTCAGAATTTATAAAGAGCCAAGGATAACATAAAAGGAAAAGACAATCCAACTGAAAGAATATGAAAATAATTCACAGAGGAAGAATTACAAATGGACGATAAGCATATAAGATGACTCTACTTCTGGTAATCAAGGAAATGTAACCAAGAATGATAACATTCATTTACCACATTGGAACATTTTTTAAGTTTTTGAAAAGTTATCCCTTTTTTTTCCCACAATGTAATATAATACAGTTCAAAAGCAATGGAATAAATCTATGCATATTGGTACAACAGCTCTTAAAACTGTTGCTTAAGAAAACTAATGATAAGCACGTTATGTAAAACTTTCTGTCATACGCATAAATGGATATATAGACATAACACTCTCTTATTTGTAGAAGCAGAGCCCAAGATGGTGATTTCTTCTTCAAGTAATTTATGGAGAAGGTACTTCCAAGAGAAGTCAAGTGAGAGAAGCAGGGTAGGGCACAGGGAGAAGGTGACTGTGGTCCTGTGTGGAGACCAGCTTTCTGATTTTGCAGGGGTGCTCTGGAGCACAGATTACACTAAAGTGAATCCTCCCTTGAGGCCATTTATATCCCTGTGTCTGTCCATTGTTGACCAGAAGTGGCCTTTCTCCATCCCAAGGGATAAAGGGAGTAGTCACAGCATCCGTTTGGCCAAGGGCAATTCTCCAGAGAAAAGGAAAGCTGAGTTACTATCCGTTAGCTCCAGCAGCAGCAGAAAAGGGGATCTTGGCAGGGCAGCAACTGCATCTACCACATACATGCTTAGACATACATGTACACGTGTGTGCAAACACACACACATGCAAGCAAGAGACTCAAGGAATTCACACGGAAGTGGCCAGCCAAATGGTGACTCCTAGTGACAAGCCAGAGGTTTGAGGGGTGTTGTCAAGGTGGGCTTTAATTTTATATATATATATATTTTAATAATCAACATATTATGCAATTAGAAAACAAGCTTTTAAGAAAGAGGCATTTTACTTTCTCACATAGGAAAGGACTCCATTATCCCACCCTTTCAGGTCTTCCTTGACTTTTTTATACTTAATACAAATAGAATTTATTCGAGGGAACCACATTAAGATTCCAGTGAACTTTTTTAATATTGTATTATAAGTCAAGACAATTACAGAATTAGTTTTTAAAGCAAAACAATTACAGAATTCAGTTTTCTCTTTAATAATAATGTAATCATTCACAGACCAGTTTGTGAATTATGAGAAACATGCATATATTTAATGAAACAAATCCAGTGAATATACAATTTCATTCTTCCAATACTAAATGACTTTGGTCAGTTTCTTATGTCTCGATGAAGATGGCAAACAAATACTAACTAATCCGTGTCCTTTTCTGTTAAAAAGAGAAGGGAATCTGATATTCATACTCTACCTTTTATTATAGATGTTATGAAAACCCATTGCCTTGCCCTCTTACTTGTTCAACCTGCTCATCAGCATAAACAAGAAGGGACCTCAGTCTTTAAACAGGTCCCTCTTGCTTTTCTATTTAACCATTAGGTGAGATCTCATCCAGTCCCATGGTTTTAGATACTATGATTGGGCTGAGTCCCAGATACAAAACTTCACTTTGACCTTTCTCAGGAATTCTGTATTCAGCTGTTTGGTTGAATTTTCATCCTGGATATCTTTAGTTAGCATCTCAAACTAAAAAAAAAACCTCTAGATTTCCCCTTCTACCTTCACTTCCTACACGTGTTCCTCATCCATCAGTAAAAGACACCATCATTTCTTCATTTGCTTAAGCCACAAATCTAAGTAATCCTTGATTTCCTTCTTTCATCATTCCCCCATGCCTGATTCATCAGAAAATCATCTTGCGGGGCGCCTGGGTGGCTCAGTGGTTTGGGCTGCTGCCTTCGGCTCGGGTCATGATCTCAGGGTCCTGGGATCGAGCCCCGCATCGGGCTCCCTGCTCCGCAGGAAGCCTGCTTCCCTCTCTCTCTCTCTCTCTCTCTGCCTGCTTCTCTGCCTACTTGTGATCTCTGTCTGTCAAATAAATAAATAAAATCTTTAAAAAAACAAAAAGAAAGAAAATCATCTTGCTGATATCCTTAAAAATTCTCCTCAATCTATATTTCTCCATCTCTGTTAATGCTGCCTTCATCCAAGAAATACAATCTTTCTTATAGACTATTACATGTATACCCATGTCCTATTCCATTATTGTAATAATCTAACTACTCTCTCTCTCTTTCAGTTTTTGCTTTCCCTTGTACACAATAGCCAGAGCAGTCCTTTAAAAATGTAAATCAGCTCTCTTCTCCAGCCATGCCAAAGGTGAAGAATGCTAAGGGAAAGAAGGTAGCCCTGGCCCCTGTTGTGAAGAAGAAGGAGGCCAAGAAAGTGGTCAGTCCCTGTTTGAGAAAAGGCCAAGAATTTTGGCATCAGACAGGACATCCAGCTCAAAAGGGAACTCACCCACTTTATCAAATGGGCCGCTATATCCGACTGCAGTAACAGAGGGCTTATTCTCTCTAAATGTCTAAATGGGTGATGGGTATTAAGGAGGACACTTGACATGATGAGCACTGGGTGATGCTCACTAAGTGAGTGAAGGAATCACTAAATTATACACCTGAACCCATTTTTACCATATATGTTAACTAACTAGAATTTAAGTAAAAAATTGAAATAAAATACAAGTGCTTCCCATGATTAGCCAGTTCACCTAGGCCTTGGATCCCAAATAGCTACTCAGCTGCTTAAGCTGGTCCACAAATACAAATGTGGGACAAAGCAAGAGAAGGCGCAGAGATGGTTGGCCCTGGGCTGAGAAGAAAACTGCTGGCAACAGAAAAGGCTGCCGGCCCTTTGGGCTGGGGTTAATACTGTCACCACCTTGGTGGAAACCAAGAAGATTCAGCTGGTAGTGACTGCACATGCTGTGGATCCTGACCTGGCTGTCTACCTGCTTGCCCTGTGTCATAGGATGGGGGTTCCCATTATCAAGGGAAAGGCCAGGCTAGGGTGTGTGGCCCACAGGAAGACCTGCACTACTGTTGCTTTCCCACAGGTTAACTTGGAAAAAAAGCAGCTCTGACTAAACAGGTGGAAGCTGTCAGGACCAATTACAGTGACAGATGAGATGGGATCTGCTGTCACTTGGGGGGGGGGGCAATGTCCTGGGTCCAAAGTCCATGGCTTGTTTTGCCAAGTTGGAAGAGACAAAAACTAAAGAACTGGCTACCAAACTGGGCTAAGTGTGTGCTGTTGTGTCTTTTCTGTACATAAAAAGAATAAGTTCTCTTAAAAAAAAAGAAGTAACACAGATAATGTAATTTTCCTGGGTAAAACCCTGTCTTGCATTTAGAATAAAATCCACATGCCAAACTGTGTGTTCCCCAACCTGAGAGGTCTTCCCTGCTGTTCTCCTACCTCATCTCGTATCACACTTCTCTCTCAGTATGCCTTGGCCATGCAGAGCTTCTGCTCTTTCCTTTGTACATGCAAACCCAGCTCATCAGGTCTGCATCTATCACCTTCTCAGCGAGGTCTCTGACCACCCAGTTCAATGTAGTCACACTCGGTTCCTCTTTCATATTACCCTCTTTTCTTCTATCATTTTTGTCACCTTTGATATTTTCCTTGTTTATTTACTCTCTCATCTCATTCAAATTTAAGCCCTACAAGAGTAGAGACTTTATACAGTCCATATGCTCAGCCTGTGTGTGGAATGGATTCTGATACACAGTAGGCTCTCAGTACACATTTGTTGAATAAATGGGTGAATAAATGCTTGCAAGCATGACCACTTCTGTAAAGGAATTGTGGAAGATGCACGATAGCTAAAACAATGGTTCCATCATGTATGGAGCTTCCAATCTACTTGAGGGCCCAAACAGCAGAGGCTTGCATGAGTAAGCAGTATGCTGTGTGGTATTGACAATAAGTGAGACGGGTTCAGAGAAGACTGTGGGAAATGCAAGAGACCTAAGCTTGGGGCCTCTCTTCCAGTATTTGCTTACTGCTCCAGTATGCAAATCATTTAACTGAATGTATAGAACTTCCATTCCCATCAGTGTGGTTGCAACAGGAGTTGAATGGTGCTAAAACTGTCCAGTGATAGTTTGATAGGTGAAGAGCCTGTCCAGACAACTTTTTCCAGTGCCTTCTCTTTTGAGTATGCTTTCAACAGAAATATTTTGAGTGGGTTTTAAGCCTTATCCAAACTGGGTAAATAATTGAGCAGACTTCTGCTCTTGCTAAACAAGATGCAGGTTTGGGATGACCTTGAAGATTTTTCATAGTAATACTTAGGCAATAAGGTAGGAGGCACAGTAAAAACCTGATGGCTCCAGCATATCAAGGAACATTTGGCTATTCCTCTTTTTTTTTTTCCCCCTCTCTCTTAAAATTAGCTTTTTGGGGCCCTTAGTTAATTATACAACTTTGGCTTTTTGAAGGATAGCCTGATTCTTTTTAGAATCTCTTATTACTAATTTATTTAACAGGCTATTAGAATTAACACCTTAGTGGTATGGTTAACCAGTTAATACTCTTGCCATTGGTACATGTGGAGCTTGCACTCATGTCCCCAGGAATTCTTCCTGTTTTATACAGTAGAGATAACAGTGAACACAATTAAATGCATATGCCTAAAGCTAAAAATAATTTTCTTAACTTTATAGGCTCCTGTTGCAAAATAAGGAAATAAGGTTTAAAAAATCTGCCTGAAAGAAACAAATGAGCAGGAAGACACTGGAAGGGAAAGCTCAGTGTCTCTTTTTTATCTTCTCTTTTCTCCTGGAGTAATCATAACATAGTGAGGTCTTCAAGAATTTACTGCCTTTGCTTTTCAAATAAATGACTCTGGGTGTGAAAAGCAGCACATCCGCCCTGTGGTTGAACTTTTTTTTGTTGTTGTTCTGTGAGTGGCTTAGCTCTGAAATTCTCTGTAGTGGTGGGCTGGTGGCACTCCCCTGGCCTCTCTTGGAGATTCCTCTCTTCATTCAGTTACTTTCAGTTTACTGACAGACCCCAGGATGGCCTGAAGATGATCTGCTGGTCTCATTTTCTGACTTCAGACTGTAGTGATCACGTCTTCGAAAGTAGAATTCTGTATTTAGGAAAGCATACTCGTGCCCTATATTATCAGGAAAGATCCCAGTTTATTGCATTTGTAACTTGTTACAGTGAAGCCTCCAATAATAGAACCCACCAAACCCAAATCTTTAATTAACCAGTGTACTGCCCCTCCCCCCATTCAACTTTCAGGGGAAAAAAGCAGAATAGCAACCGTTTCAGGAATACATTTATTTATTTAAAGTGTTCTATTATGATATGTAGCCATACAATATGATAGTTAATTTTAAAAATATGACCCCAAACTTAGTTCCGTTTATTGGTAATAAAATGGTATCATTAACCATTTCCTCCCATACTTCAGGGGAACATAAACTCAAGGATCATACTTGGATGAAAGTCAAAGTATTACTTTATTAATATTAGCAAAAACCCTTTAATGCCTAAAGTGGAGTAACTTCTCATAAACAAGTGAGGGCCTCAGAAACTGATGTTTAATATACACTTTCTTTCCTACAAAATTGGTGAAAATAAGCCTGTAGTGTGAACTTCCTGACTGACCCGTCTGGGTATAAGAAGTGAAAAGATGGCAACCTTTTCCCATTTCTACTCCGAATCGGGGAAGACCCTGACCAGGTGTGCAGAAACTTGAGAAGGACTCACTGCCCCTGGGCAGAAAGAGGGCCTCCATGAAACGAACAGTGACTTGAACTTCTCCAGTAAAATATGCAGCAATAAATATTAGACTCCAGCTAAGTAGAGCACGGAGGGCAGGATTCCCAGGGGTGGCAGTGGGAGGAGGTCTTACACACAAAACTTCACCAGGTGCAGAAGGAGGAGTCAGGTCACAATATGTGAAGGCACAAGTCACGCATTCCATCACTGTAAAGTGCGGAGGGTTCCATTTACAGAGAATGTGATGTCATTGTGCCCTTGAAGGTTGTGCAGCAACAGAGCTATATAAGAAACTAGTTGTTTTACCTTGGGCAAGTCACTTAATCTCAGTTAGCCTCAGTTTCCTTGGTTGGAGATTCTATTTTCCTACCCACTTGTCATCTTCTCATACTTCCATAATGAAGGACCCCTACGCTGATGGGGATAGATTTGTGTCCAGATTAAGAAAAAAAATTCAAAGTATGTTTCCTAGCTTTCCTTGCAGATAAGAGTGGCCAATGGGAAATCTCTGAATGAAAGTAGCTCAGCTAGGAGATATACCCTTTCTCCTTCCTCTTACCCAGAGGAAGATTATGATAGCTGGAAATCCTCTGAGACAGAAAGTAGCCATGAGGTCACCTTCAGGATGGAAACCACTGACTAAATGATGAAGCAGAAAGAGAGGAGGAGTCTGGGTTCCTGATAGCAATGGAGCCATCAGTTCAGGCTTGCCTTTGCAGCCTTCCTATTTACACAAGATAAAAATACAGTCCTATTTTGATTAAGTTACTGTTGGTTGAGTTTTCTCTCACATGTGTCTGACATAATCATAATTTAGAAGTACTTTATCTACAGTAATATTTGTGTGGGTTCAGAGGAATAAGAAAGAAAATACCTGGAAACATTTTGTGAACAATAAAATGCCACATTAATGTAATAGCTTTGTGAGAAACTAGGCTCAAGCACTGTTGCTTTGGGACACCGATCACAAAGATTAACACAGAAGTGTGCTGTGGGTTATTCTCTTCCTGCCCCCATTTGGCCCCAGAACATGGCGTAGCTTCCTGAGGGCTTGGGATGGTCATGCCCTGAAAACAGCTCTGTCGGACCTGGTAGTGTTTTCTGCACCTGCCACAGAAGTCTGCTGTGAGACGGTTGGAAGGAAGTGAGAGAGGAAAGTGTAGCAGTAGGTAGGTGCTGAGAGCTGAGGATTCCTTCCCCGAGGATTCCCTGGTATAAGAGTCAGAGCTAGGGTAGCTGACAGGAAGGGCCCTGAAGCTGTGCTGATGAAGACTGGAGCCATAGAGACTTCTGTACATGACCTAGAAGATCCTTAGACATTTGGATACAGTAACTCAAGACATCTGAGAAGTGATGTGCAAAAATAATCCCAAGTGAGCAAAGGAGAAAGACTTAACCTCTTCCTGGAGATGCCAGGGAAGCCTCACTCATCCTTGGTTCTAGATGATGGCCAAGAAGTTCAGCTCCCTTTCTAACAAAAGAAAGAGGGTATATTTGTGTGGTAGAATGTTGGTCCCCTAAATACTGCTCAGGACAGGAGATCAGGTTGCCCTGGAGACATTTACAGGAATCTCTTCTGCAGTATCCTCAACAAGCTGACATCTCTATCAACAGAGCCTAAGAGATTAAGACAGTAGTAGAATTAACTAGCCCTTTAAAGAGACCACTATGCTTTTGAATTTCTTTCCTTTTGGTAAGATGTTTCTCCCTATAGTAAGCCCCAAAGAGCTTCTCTGCAGCATCTACTCTTGGGATTCAGATCTGTTTTTGAAGACAACAAGGAGAGTCTAGTCCTACCCATCTGTGAGCTTACCCTTAAAATAATCTGCAAACAGCTCTCATGTCTTCCTGCAAGTCTTCTTTTATGGAAATGTCAAGTAAAGAAAAGAAAAATACAAAAAATGCAAAAACTAGATACTAAAATCAGCTTGGGGATAAAATACAGAGTTTTATCTTCCTGATGGTTGTGTGACTTAATTTATCTAACTTTTCTGAGCCTATTCTGCCTTCTAAAAATATGAAGTAATGATTCACAACTCTTGGACTTACAAGAATGATGATACTGAAAATAGTAGCTAACCCTTAATGGTTGTAGATGGTAGGTGAGGCATATTTATTGTTTCACTTACTCCTAATAAGAGCCGCATGAAGTGGGGACCATTATTAACTCTTTTCAGATCAAGAAATTGAGGCAGGGATGTTTAGCAAGTTACTGATTGCCACACAGCTGCACTTAACCACAAACCCGTATAGTCTTCTTGTAAGACTGAGTCCCCATCCAAGGCCAGTCAGGACTGATCCTATTAAGCTTCCATATTGATACATGCGACTTGATACTGCCTTTTTTCCCTCTAGCTTAAGAAGTCACAATTCCTCTGGGTGAGCTTAAAGGGTGAGTACAAATTAATTTTAGTTACATTGGAGTAGCGGGGGAAGGCATTTCTTCCCTGAAGTCCTCATAATTACTTCTACTTAACTCCAGCTAACTTTATGGAGACGCAGTTATGTGCCAAGCTCTGTTCTACATGTTGTTCGCATATGTTAACTAGTTTGTTAGTCATCCCAACCCCAGGAGGTGGATAATATCATTATCCTTGCTTGCCACAGGTCTAAGAGGCACATCAACTTTTCTATTTTTGTGAGACCACCATTCACTCGGCCTCTAGAGATTCTTCACCTGCCCTTCAGCCTCTTCTTACTTTGCTGTGAAGGGGGATATAGTTGCTCCAATGAAAAGCTCTCTTCATTTTAAGGGTTTGCTGTAATCATAATAGGAAGAAATTGGAGGATAACAAATGCAATATTACAACAGATACATGGAAGAAAGGCATGGGCAATTTTCACTTAAAGAGAAATTTGGAAAATAAATATTTGGGAAGGCATTCAAATTTGCCAGTAATTAAAAATGATTAACTGAGACAGTGAAGAGTTATTTGGAAAATTTCAGGAGTTCATATTAAATCCAAAGTCAGGGATTTACCAGGGAAATGGATATATTCATACTTTGTTGGTGGCTCTGCAAATGACTACTGGTTCTTAGGAAATAATTTGATAGGGAGCCATGAAAATGTGCATGTCTTTTAATCCTTTGGTATCTTTTCTAAAGATTTGTTCTAAATTAATTATTCAGAAAATGACTTTTATGAGCCAGTATTTTAATGCATACTGCTATATTTCTTACATTAGCAAAAACGTAAGAGCAATTTAAATGAACATAAAAGGGAAACCGTTAAGCAAATTATATCTTATAATGAAATGGACTGTTTAATCTCCACTGAATTTATAATCAAATAAAAAATACAACTGTGCAGAAAATGTAATGCTCAAAGTATTGTGAAGTGAAAATGAGCAAAACATTTTATTCTTTAATTATAATTATATAAAACAAATACACATAAAAAAAACGTGTTCAGTGACATTGGTTGAATGAATTAAAAAATGTGATGTTATAAGGGTAGTATATATGCAATTTTCCACTTAATTTAATATTTTTTAATGGTGTTGAAAGTTATCTAAACAAGTAGAAAAAGCAAGCAAAAATTTACCAGGGCATGCCTACATTTTGTGAGTTGAAAGTGAGTCAGAGGCACAAATGGATGGTAGTCTTCACATAGCCACAACTCATATGGCCGGTGACCTTCAGCAGTCTGTGGTATTTCTAAGTACACAGGTATCTCACTTTCTGCTCAGTTGGTGGCCCTTGCAAACTGTGCATTCAGTGTGGGCCTGGATCACTTTTATGATGCTCCTCCCCCCATTTCAGTTGAAATCTTGGAGGGATCCTTAAATAAAAGATGTAAGTAAGTCACCAGACTTATTAAACATGTATTTAAGGATTAACAATAAAACAGTACTGTGTTTGTGATTGTATGAAGTTGGTCATGGGGAAAATTCTTTTTTCTTAAGGAGTTTTGAATAATGGCCCTTGAAAAAGTAATTAATAGGTTAATTTTTTTTAAAAGATTTTATTTATTTATTTGACAGAGAGAAATCACAAGTAGGCAGAGAGGCAGGCAGAGAGAGAGAGGAGGAAGCAGGCTCCCTGCTGAGCAGAGAGCCCGATGCGGGACTCGATCCCAGGACCCTGAGATCATGACCTGAGCTGAAGGCAGCGGCTTAACCACTGAGCCACCCAGGCGCCCCATTAGGTTAATTTTTTAAATTGCTTTTTATATATAGAAGCCAAAGGGTTTTTTTTTTTTTTTTTGAGGACTGCTGATTTATTTTTTTTAATTTATTTTTTATTTTCAGCATAACAGTATTCATTATTTTTGTACCACACCCAGTGCTGCATTCAATCCGTGCCCTCTATAATACCCACTACCTGGTACCCCGACCTCCCACACCCCCGCCCCTTCAAAACCCTCAGATTGTTTTTCAGAGTCCATAGTCTCTCATGGTTCACCTCCTCTTCCAATTTCCCCCAACTCCCTTCTCCTCTCTAACTCCCCATGTCCTCCATGCTATTTGTTATGCTCCACAAATAAGTGAAACCATATGATAATTGACTCTCTCTGCTTGACAGAAGTCAAAGTTTTGACAGCAGTTTTCTTCTTTAATTTTATATTTAAGAAGTCATAATGCTTTATTTATATATTTATAAATTTTCTAAGCTTTTGCCATTGGACAAAACAGCGTACAGATAAGGAAGAAGATACAAGTCACTTTGGAATAGGGTCTGGGAATCTGTAGTAAGGAGAAAGTGCTAGTGATCCTGTGTTTTGCTCAGGATGGGTCATCAGTGCTAAATGTCACACAATGTCATCATCTTACAATCATTTTTCCCTATAGATTTTTTTGGGCACAACAGCCCACTGGTTACCAGGAAAAAACTACAGAAACACTCTCCACCCCCTCTACTGCCCCCACCACCTGGCAGGGAGAGAGAGAAAGAGAGAATTTTGACCGTTTGACGAAAAACTTAGCCCTGGCTTTACCAGTAGTTCTTAGTAATCTTACTAATTACTAAATCAGTTAATCCTTTTGGCCCTTGGATTTCCTTATTATGAAATATGAATAAAATGTCACTGTGTCTTCCCACCCTACTGAGATTTCAAATCACAGAGGAAAAGTGCTTTTTTCTAGAAATGGACTTCTGGCAATTAGAGAACCATTTGTGGGGAAAAAAAACTGAATCCATGTCTCACTTTGTCCATAAAGCAAATAAAACACAGTTGGGTTGACATTGAAATGTATGAAATTAAACTGTAAGTTACCAGAAGATAGAATGTTTTTTATGATTTTGGAGTGGCTATTGGGTTTTTACTACTCCATTTTGATTTAAACCTGGATGTACATATGATAGCTTCTGGGTAAAAGATAGGTGTTTTTTTTGTTTTTGTTTTTGTTTTTTTTACAATTACCTCGGAGTAATAACAAGTGAAAAACTTACCTGCCCCAACACTTACCCCTGGGGTAATGTAATGAAAACCAGGTAAACCAGGTCACACTTTAGGACACAGTGAGTTGGCTATATGGATTTTCCTTATTTGTTTATAGGGGGAGAGACAGCTATTCTTCTCTCCTCCTGAAATAGAGAACAAAACCCTTTGCTCCTTTAGAAGGTGTGGAAAGGGTCCTTGGTTTTCACTCTAATTTTCTGGAATAGAAATATGTCTTCTTAAGGAGCACAGAAATGTTAGGTGTCTGCATCTTTTTTGACCTATGTATGTGTTTAAAGTCTGGGGTTCCTTCTTTTTAACATGTAATTTCCTAGGGGGAATGAGCTCCCATTTTCCTGACCCCTTGCAGCCTTGCCTGGATTCCTAGCCCAGGCTGTAACCATTTGGCCCTCTTGGATTAGAGTAATTCACTAGACAAATGGCTGCAGATCTAATTCTCATGGTATGTGTGAAGCAAAATCCTTCTAGGGGAGGTGTAAATAAACATTTCCTATCCTCTATATTTCCATGTCTTAGGAGACTTAGAACTTTTTTACAAAAGCAATTTTTTACAAATTCAGGGAAATTTTATTTTCCTACAGTAGAGAATATTTTTCTGAACAGAACACAAAGGCCAAAACCCCCACCCACCCAAAAAATTTTGACAGATTTGACTAAGTAATAAAAAAAAGTTGAGTAAATAATTATGACTTGTAACCCCCCCCAACATGTACAGCATATATGCTAGGCAAACATTTAATATCTCTTGGCTCTTAAAAAGCAAACAAAAGACCTTTAAAAATTGTGCAGAGGGCACATATTTTCTTCACAGAATAGAAGTTCATCTATATGCTTAGACTCATTAATAATCATGTAGGTGCAAATAAAACTATATGTGACATCATTGCCCACTGACAAATTGCCAAAATGAAAAACACCACCACCACTACCACAGTGCCTAGAACTAGCGGGGTAGTGGTGAAAAGTCCTTTTTATACTAGATTGGAGTGTGATGCTTTTACAGAATACTTTGGCATTATGCATTCTGGGAGGCAGAATGATAAACCCACAGATGTCTACATCCTAATGCCCAGCACCTGTGAATATGCTGTTACAGGGCAAAATGGAATTGTGGTTGCAGATGGAATTGAAGTTGCTAATCAGCTGCCTTAAAGGGATGATTCTGGAGGATCCAGGTGGGCCCAGTATCATCTCTGGGGCCTTAAAAGTAGAAAAAGGAGAAGAGGTCAGTGATACAATGTAGGAAGGGTTTGTATTGCTTGTTCTGAAGACAGAGGAATGAGGTCTCCAGAAACTGGAAAAGGTAAAAAAACAGATTCTTGCTCCGAGACTCCATGAAGGGACATGATGTTGCTGACACAGTGATGTTATCCCAGTGAGACCTGTGCCAAACCTCCAACTTATAGAGCAGTAAGATCATACATTTGTGTTGTTTTAAGCCGCTAAATTCATGGTAATATGTTATAGCGGTGATGGAAAACTCATACAGCTAGACTCTCAGAAGCCATTAAAAAGTGTGTGGGCTGAGAGAGCAGGCCATGAGCCACCTAATTAAAGTCACTTTTTAACATCCCCACTCAGCTCTTCTGTTTCTTGCTTGCCCTGGCATATTCATATGGAAAAACTCCCACTAAAACCCTATTCTCCTTTGCTTCACTTCTTTGCCCCCATAGCTGTACATTGCTGGAGAAAAACCCACAACTGCACTGGCTGGACTCACTTTACACCCATGATCATGAAACCTCAAAAGGCATCTGAAGGCTGCCCTGCAGCCAGGCTGCATTGTGTAGTCCATTATTCTCCCAGTCTCTCAGGTATTTTTGTCTTCTCTCCAGTTACCTCTGACACCTCCTCCTTGGGCCCCACTCTCAACCATGAACTGGTTTGCTTTTC
Organism: Mustela putorius furo; assembly: GCF_011764305.1. Taxonomy (NCBI): domain Eukaryota; kingdom Metazoa; phylum Chordata; class Mammalia; order Carnivora; family Mustelidae; genus Mustela; species Mustela putorius. Next base: position 42,644,024 of record NW_025422368.1, on the reverse strand, counting down.
ACTGGAAAAGCTGAAGCATTGGGAGTGAACTTCCATCTCCCACACTGCATTTTCCCACCATCTGCCTCTGTGCTCCTATCCCCACGCTGTGTTCTGAATCCTTTTCTCTCTTGCTGACTCAGTGGTTTGCCCCAGTCCTTGTTCTGGCCTGCTCCTTCATCCACAACCTTTCCCTTAATGGTGAATTATTCTTGCTGTTATACAGATATATTTTCAGCATCTTAAAAAAGTCTTAACCCCACTTCTTTGTTCAGCTGTATCCCCAGTTTTTGTTCACCTTGAGAATGAAACCTAGCAAAGGAGTTGACTATACTCACTGTCCCGATTCTGTTCTAAACAGGCATTTCTCTTCACTGCACCATTCCACAGAAGTGACTGATAGATAGGTGCGAAGTTCTCCAAATTCAGTGGTTCTCTCTCCATCCTCATCCTATTTATTTGTCAGCAGCATTTAACATAATCCTTCACTCATTGCTTCTTGAATTTTCTTCACTGCCTTAAAAGGCATTATTCCCTGTTTTTCTTCAATGACAACCTTTGGCTCCTTTGCTTGGTTCCCTTTATTTCCTCAATCTCTGAATCTCAATGTATTTGAAAGCTTTCCTGAATTAAAACTTTGCATGGGAGTCTAAAGTGAATCTCAAATTAACATGCTCAAAACAGATCTATTCTAATGTGCTCCTCTTCTGGTCTTCACCATTTGCTCAGGGAAAGATTTCACTGTTATATGCCATGTCCAGTTCTTTAACAAATCCTGAAAGCTCTAATTTCAAAATATACACAGTAGCTGCCCAAACTCTTCCTCTCAAAAGCTTTTTAACTGTTCACTGCTGTTTTCCTAGTGCCTAGAATAGAGCCTGGCACACAGTAGATACTAAAGAGATTTATTGAATGAATAAGTAAGTTGAATGAGCCTGAAGTTCAGAATATAAGGATGTTATCAGGTATATGCTAAAAAGGTGTGAGAATTTTCATCATCATGAACTTAATTTAAAATTTAAAATATTTACTGAGCCTTATGTATAGTAATTAAAAATTGTAAGCCTCTTATATGTCCATTAATAGGAATTGATTCAGTGAATGATGATGAACATCTGTAATCTCTTCTCCTCAGTAGCTGTGTTCTCATAGGACCTGCCTTTGCTTATTCAAAAGGCTGCTATGGGAGTTGCCATATTCTAGTAGCTAATTGACACAGGGGTGAATATTAAGTAATGAGCATCTTCCCTGAGATTTTGAACTTTGTACTCTGAAAATTATGTAGTCAGTACAATTAGAGCAATGTTTCTTGCTGTGTGGAAAAACCCATGCTAGAGTGAAAGAGCATAAAGTAGTCCCAAGAAACAGAAGTCTCAAGCTCTTGGGGTTTCTGGTTCTAATTTTTCCCGAGGTTCCATTGCATCCTTGCTCTTTCCTCAATTATTCAACCTTTCCTTAGTTTCCACAATCTGATTAGCTTCCTCTTTTGTTTGAGTCCACTTATATTTGAGTTCTGTAGCTTGAAGTCAAAGGCAGAAACAACATAGTACAGTCTAGGTACTGGAAAGGAAGATGCATAGCAATATTCATGGATGTAGTAAAGACTCCATGATAGAATAGAAAAGCAAGTTGTAAATAAAGATGATCCTGTTACTAAGAGTATATATTTCAGATGCATATGTGCATTTAGAGAAGAAGGGAAGGATATATGTATGCTAAAATGTAGTTATGGGTGGTGAGATTTCTGAGGACTCTTTTTTAAAAAATGTCTCCTGTTTTTTCTTATATTTTCTACAGTGAACATTATAACAGTCATAAATCTTTTACATACAAAAAAAATAAGCAAAACTTCCTCTTACCCAATTTATTATCCTGGTATTTTCACTCAAAATACATTCTATGTAGGAGAGAAAATGGGGAAATTCAGCAAAAATTTTTCTGGGGCTTGACCCATTTACCCTTTAGAATGCCTTAGTAAGTTGATACCCATCACACCCCTCCCCCAGCACCACTACCAATTTACTGTGAAAAACTCAATTAAAAGTGCAGTTAGAACCTAAATCCTCTGAAATGTTCTACTTTATTACTCCTTTTTGGATTGGAAGTCTCCATATAATCATAATTAAAGAGAGTATTATTTTTTCATGTTTTCAGGTTGGGTTTTAAGTACAGGAAAAAAATCAAGGGAACAACTATTCATTGAGCATCTACAATGTGAGAGGCCATGCTAGTTTTGTAGGGAATCTAAAGAAGTATAGTTCTGCCCTCAAGAAGTTTAAAGACCGGGGTGCCTGGGGTGGCTCAGTGAGTTAAGGCTCTGCCCAGGCTCAGGTCATGATCTCAGGGTCCTGGGATCGAGCCCCACATTGGGCTCTCTGCTCAGCAGGGAACCTGCCTTCCCCCCCATTCTCTCTGCCTGCCTCTCTGCCTACCTGTGATCTCTCTCTCTCTCTCTCTGTCAAATAAATAAATAAAATCTTTAAAAAAAAAAAAGATGCTTAAAGACCGCATGGATTATGATAGGGGATTGCTTAAGAATAGGGAATTGCTTAAAAAAATAAGGAATTGCTTAAATTGCTTAAAAATACAACTACATGCCAGACAGTGAATCCCAAGTAACCTGCAAATATCAGGTCTTCAGAAGCAGAGAAACAGCATTTCTGGGCAGGAATGGTCAGAAAGCTTTATAGAAGAAGTTAGTTTCAAGCAGGACATAGAGGAGAGGACATTCCAGGTTGGTGTGTGTGAGTTTATGAGTGTGTGGGTGTGTAGGGAGCATTTGAGTGAGCACAGATGAGCATGTGTGAATAGAACAGAACATTTTGGAGGGGACAGAGAGTAGACCACTTCAGATGGAGCCAAGGGATTTTGGGTCAGATTGAGAAGGCCGTTTATGGAAATATAAATATATTTAATTTTAGCTGTTCAGAATTACAGACCATAGCTTTTAGTTCACATACCAACCCAATTAGCAGTAGCAATCTGGAATGCTTTGAGAGGGATCGTGAGGCAATTCTTAGGAGGATAAAAAAGCACCAGTATTGATGAATGGTGTCTATCCCGGGTGTGAGGAGTAAGAGTAGCATAAGGTGGATATATTGAACCCTACTGAAGACAATAGGAAGCCGAGCCTCGGCTTTTTATTATTCTCATTTTAACCCACTGAGGCACCCCTATTATTCTCATTTTGCCTGATTCCTTAATGTTGATCCATGCTCACAGAGTGAACTTTTAATTTCCATGCATGTTTGCCCATGCAGGTATAAATATTAAGTTTCTAAGATATATTCATATTCCGTATAGCTGCAGCATATTTTTACAGTTGCACAGTAAGTTAGCAAACCAGCCCCTCTGACCAAAAATTCTTATGGAAGGTCAGAAGGTAAATAATGAGCCTTCTGATTATAATTAAACTTTCTATGTAGCTGGGCTATAGAGACAAGATATGCTAAACATGCTAGATGAGTATGTCCAGTTATGTGAGTTGTTTTTTTCATTATAAACATGTACATTGGCATTCTGATGTCTTTCTCTGGCTCATGCATGTTTTAGTGAGCATGAGTAGATCTGTGACTAGTCAAGACAGGTCTCCAGTGCCTGGAAGTGAAAGGCTGGATCTAGGCAGCCTTCCCTTGGAGGACATAGATTCTTTGCAATTTCCAGAAGGCTGTCTGTTAATTAGCTACTCTGGCTCTATTGGTTACCCTTTAAATATCTTTATTATGCAATATTTGACATATACAAAAGAATGCAGTAACATAACAAAATAAAAATAAACACCCATGACCCTCCTTCCCAACTAAAATATATATATATGTATATATACATATATATGTATATATACATATATATACATATATATGTATATATATATTGCTTGAATCATGTGCTTTTCTTCTCCTGCCTCTCCCTAAGAGGCAGCCATTTTTCTTTAAGTCATGGTTATCATTCTGTTGATAATTTCAGCACATACATATATAACAGTGTATTTTTGCTTGTTTTGAGCTTTATTAAAATGGTGTCATACTGTTTGTATGCCTTTCCCTTATACTACCTTTTTAAGATACAGTCATGTTGTCCATGTAGCTCCAGTGTATTTTCACCACTGTATGATACAAAATTTTGTGACTATCTCACTTTCTACCTTTCTGTTTTTTATTCTACTTTTTGTTTGTTTTACATTGCAAAAACTCTCCTATAGGAGGATTTTCTGCTGTGTCTTCTCTCTTGTGCCCTGTGTAAGAGTTTCTCTAAGGTATACATCTGGGAGTGGAAAGTCTGGGTCATAAGGTATGTGGATATTCACCTTTTATGAGATAATGTAAAATTGTTCTTCAAAGTGGTTGTCACCATTTTATAGTCCTGTTACTGTTTATAAAACTTTGTCTTCTTTAAGGTTTTAGGGCAGGGACATGACCTAACAAAGTGGCATTTTAAGAAGAGACGTCTGACATTTATATGAAGGATAGATTTGAAGGATACTTAAATTGGGAAATCCAATAAGACCCCATTGAATTAGTCCAAATTTGAATTAAGATCCTAATTTAAAGGGTAAGAAATGGGTTTGGTTGACCAATTATTTTGGTCATTGTATTTGGTTACTAAAGTGGAAAAAAATTAAAAAATAATTCCAGCATCATTAGCTTAAGACAGAATTTATTATTCAAACAATAAGAATATATTGAGAACCAACTACATGTCAAGTCGTATATTAAGCAACAGTAATACAAAGTTGAAATGCAGAGACCTTTTCTTCAATTAAAGGAGAAACATTAAGTTATGATCATTTATAGGATAGCATTATCCCTATGATAATGGGGAATAGAACAAAGGGATCTTAGAAGTGCAGGGAAGGGTCACCTAATCCACTCTGGTGGGAGACTTCTGGGGGAGGGGATCTCTAAGTATCCCAATTTTGAGAAGCTGGAATGATCCAGAAGATACAACAGAAAAGGCATTTTAGGCCAAAAATACAAATTAAAGGCAAGGATGGCCTTTTGCTGCATTTGAGAACCTGTTGGCATATAGGGGAACTTTTACTTATGGACAGATTGTAGCGGTAGGCAGGAGCTGAATCCTGCTGTGCTGAGGAGTTTGGACTTTATGACAAGGCAGTCGGCGGCCTTCAGAATTCTAGCTCTGTATTTATACTCAGCTCCCCAGGTGTTTTGCCCATCTTCTGCTTTTGAGTGTGGCCCATCAGCTTACACTTGCAGTTTGTGTCTAGTCACATTTTCTAGTTCCTACTACTAAAGGAATCCTACAAGAGCCTTCCTGGCTGAGACATTAAGGTCTTTATACCTTTATAGCCATTAATGCTATATATAGCTTACTACCCCAGATGTTATCTATCTCCTTGTCTGATTTCCAACTCACTTCCTTAACTAGACCATTGTATGCCTCTTGAGCCTGCCTGCATTATGACCATACAATTCCTCATACAAACCGGGCCTCTCTTGAGAGTGAAGGTGGTATTTATAGTTATTTGTGGCAACAAGGATAAACCAGGATTGTCTTTGGGGAAAGTAGTGACCTATGATCACCTCAGATTCATCTATAATGCTTTATTTTGTCTTTTGTGTGTTTGTGTCCTATAAGCGATTTGCCCCCCAACTCTCTCTTTTTTAAAAAAAGATTTTATTTATTTATTTGACAGAGAGAGACACAGCGAGAGAGGGAACACAACCAGGGGGAGTGAGAGATCGTCAGGATCCCGGGGACTGAGATCCCTGTGGGGCTTGATCCAGGGCCCTAGGATCTATGCCCTGAGCTGAAGGCAGATGCTTAACGACCGAGCCATCCAGGCACCCCCCCCCCCAGCTTTGTCTTAATGGCACATTTTGGATATTTCCTTAGCTGGGCAGTTTTCCTCTTTTAAACTCTTCTATTCGTTTGGGATTTGCATTGGATCTTTTTTTTTAATTAATTAATTGAAATTTTTAAAAAGATTTTATTTATTTATTTGACAGAGAGAGGCCACAAGTAGGCAGAGAGGCAGGCAGAGAGAGAGGAAGGGAAGCAGGACCCCCGCCGAGCAGAGAGGGATGCGGGACTCGATCCCAGGACCCTGAGATCATGACCCAAGCCGAAGGCAGCGGCTTAACCCACTGAGCCACCCAGGTGCCCCGCACTGGATCTTCTTGATGTAATGTCTTTGCAGTGTCTGGGATCTGCTCTCACTTGGTCCTGGCTATCAGACTGGGAGACCAAGGCAGTGAGAGGGCCAGACCTGGAAGATGAGTGTGCTCTTGAGAAAGTAAATGCCTTCATTAAAGTGGGTAGTGTTTTTATATAACTTCTAGGTCCAGGGCTCCCTACCTGTCACTTCAGATACCTTATCTCATAACTAGGTTTTGTTATTATATCCATTTGGATGTTCAGAGAGGTTAAACAACTTTCCTGAAATCCCATTGCCAGGAAGGGTATGAGCCCCCAATTTTTCCCATGCTCATACCTTTCCATTCTAATACCCACGGTGATTTGTTTTAAAAAGGCAGCTAAGGTGCTGAAAGGCCATCGAGTCCAGCAGGCAACGATTGAATCCAGAGAACGTGGTGCCAGGAGATGCCTCGGGCTCTGAGAAATGTCAGAGGTCCTTTCAGTGGGGTGGATGGAAGGGCATGGATGAGCCTTGGAGGTCCAGGCGGAAAGGAATCATGATTAACTTAAGTTGCTCTCCCACAAGGCTGAGTTTACAACAGAAATTAATGAATGAGTTCACTACATTTTAATGCAATTTACCTTGAATGTGCATATAATGTACCATTTATAAGATATAGGTAACTAAAAAGGTGTGCAGGCAAAATTTCTCCAGGCTTAATTATTAGATTACATTATAAAAGATACTAACTGTGTAATATTCAATACCCTCTGGTTAATTGTCCCCAATTTCTAAAGTCCCTGCAAAGTTTTCTCCCCACCAGCTTTCTGGGAGCCCTTAAAGATTGTGTTTAGAGATAAATGTCCTCACCTGGGACCTGCAGCCTTTCTGGCATGCCTCTGCCAAGTGTCCTCTCAGGACATTCTCCATGGCCTCCAGAGTTTCACGGACTCAGTGAGCCTCCCTGTTGGGCACCATCATTGAGTCCTGTGGATTGATTTCCAAGTGGGCGTAGGGATCTACTAGGGCCCCCCATGAGCTCCAAGTCCCACCTCAACCAAAGCAATCCACTTTTATCCAGTTCATAAGGGGACCCTTTTTGGGTGTAGGGATCTACTAGGGCCTCCCATGAACTCCAAGTTCCACCTCAACCAAAGCAGTCCACTTTTATCCAGTTCATAAGGGGACCCTTTCTATGTTGATTTTACTAAAAAAGAATTTGAACTTTGTTGTTTAAATTTGAGCTTGTAAAAGATGTTTGAAGACTATTTCCCCAGAGCCTCCCTGGTGCCAGGACTCTGCTCCATTCCATGGAAAAAGTGGCAAGGGGTCATTTTCCTGCTCAGTGTAGAACTTTGTCACCTGGCAACCGAGGTAGTGCTATTCAGACTCTTGAGTGTCACAACATTGCTTATTAAAATAATTTCGGGCATTCTGGCTTCTAGTTCCTTTCTCCAGAGATGTCAGACCTCATCTGCGGGGCATACTGGGAACAAACACCCTGCTTTTCTCTGTCAGAGTCCTTAGTTGCTACTAATTGAAATTTAGTATGATCAGAAAAGGAATTGATTGAATTTAAGATTTCCTAGAAGGCCAGAAACCAGGTTGGGAGGTCCTGGCCAGGACCAATGCCCAGAATCACATTGAAGAACTGCTCTGGTGGAAAGAGCTCTATTGCTTCTGCCAGGCACATACATATTGTTGGTTCTGGGTCTTGGCTGGTGTGTGACCTTGACCACCCCCTCCCCCTCTAGAAACTGATTTACCTGCTGCCATTCTTACCAGAATGGACCCCAGATGGCGCTTATTTCTTTGCAACACATGCTTTTGATTCAAAACCTTGCTCAGGTGTGTGTGATTGTCAGGGCCTGTGTTAGAGCCCAGTGTCCTAGCAGCAAAGGAGGTGGGCAGTTCTCCAAATGCAGGAAACATGTTCGATTGCGCTGAGAAGTTCAGAAAAAGTGGACCTCAGCTGAACTTCCAGCCAACAGCCGGAATCAGCTTCCTGGCTGTGTAAGTCATTTGGAAATATGTTCCAGGTGAATTCCTGGATCCTTCTCATCACCAGATTTGCTTGAGTCACTGCTACTGTCTATACTGATATCTTTGTTATCAAGAACAAATAGCAGGCTATATGTGACCCTGAGCTCAGCCTCCATGTTGCATGGTTCACAGAAGGGTTCTCCGTGTTTGTTGTTTTCTCATCAGATGCTGTATGTTCCTTGCTAACGAATGTGAATCTAGCACTCTGCGCTTTCACTTTTGTTCGTTTTCCTCTGCTGCCCTCTAGGGGCCCCCTTTAGATCTTTCATGTGCCAGCCAAGAAACTTAACTGCGTGGTGGGAACTATCCTAAACATTTCACGTACACCTACTCCTTTATTCCTGACAATTTTCTGAGGTGGGTACTACTTTCACTGTCCTAAGAAAACAGATGTCAGAATCAAATAACTTGTTCAAAGTCTCCTATAATGACCCAAACTGGCATTTGAACCAAGGCAGTCTTGTTCTATAGTCTTATGTGCTGCTCTATTCCCCTTCTGGTGTGGCAGAGTAGATTTGTTAGGCATCTATGGGAAACTTGTTTATTTCCATAGCTTTGCTTTGTAATATGGGTTTTTACCTCTTGTCTGGATTATGGTATTAGAGGCCTTACTGGTTTCCCTGTTAGTATCTTCCCACCAAATAATCTATTCTCGACATAGTAAACTGAAGGATCTTTTAAAAAGTGATAAAATGCATTCATTTCTTTTTACCTCTTCTCTCTACTAGAAGAACCCATCTTAACAAGAGGTAGATTAGTCAACTAAGCAAATGGGGGTTCAAATCTGCTAGCACCCTAAAACCACAATCTAAAATGGAGTCTATTGATGTGTGGTTATAACACTTAATACACAATGTTTATTTCTGAGTAATTTTAGTATTTATCTTGTTCACCATCACACTTATCCCGTGAGGAAGGAAACACAGCTTCTCTCTTTTATGAACAAAATTCTACCAGTGCTCTGGCTTAGATAGTGTCATACAATAAATGTGGTACAGGATTGGCACTGTTACTTAGAATAGAATTGTGACTCCTAAAACCTAAATGGTTTTCAAAACATGAGTGAGGTGCATACATGGAGCCCTTTAAATATAATCTGAAACAGGTTACTGTGTAAAACAGATAAATCTGCTCAGGTTGAATAGGGGGCAGTAACTCTAGGGGTATGTACTTGGCCATTTGCAGACACTTTGGAAGCACAGCAGAGAAACCTCTTGAGTACAGCTTCAGAAACTCCTGGAAAGCATGTGTGGTGAAGAGCCTTTTTCAGCGATGGAGCTAGGGACCAAGAAGTTGCCAACCCCAAACCCATAATCAATATTTATACTTATCTTCAATGTTTCAGTTCCTGTCTTTATCTCTCAATATTCTAGTTTTCTGTGTCACATGAAAAAAAGAGAAATGTTGAAATTCACACAGTTACTGTTACGACCTCACCTATAGAACTGTGGCACCTCCCAGCCGAGACCTCCAGCTTTGCTCCTTCTGTTTTCCACTTCATGTTGAGCCTGAAGAGACTTTACTGAGATATAAGCTCCCTTGCCTGGTGGATGGGAATGGGAGGAGGGGATGCCAATGAGAAGGTGGTTTACCAAGTTTATGTTCTGGGCCGGTCTTTTCTGGAATCAGAGCTGTGTACCTGCTGTTTTGTCAGCTGATTCGTAAAAAGTGCAGAGAGTCAAGAAAGGCAGAAGATACTCAATGAGGGTTCTGGGATGAAAATACCATTTACTGTTTTTTCCAGTTCTTGTTGCTGAGCACAAAATCACCATATTTAACTTCAGTATGAATCTAGATCATGGGGGGAGATGATTTTAGATGGATTCCCTTATGATTCCCTTATGATTAAGTACATTTTTGTCTGCCTATTTTTGTTGTTTTAAAAAGACTCTAGGGTGATTCTGATGCAAGCAGGTCTGATGCAAGCAACACTGGCCTATGGGTTTAGTAGGGAAATTTGAATTAAGTAGTATTAACATTATTTCCCATATTATTCTTTTAATAGGGGCCATTTGGATTCCTCCCAAGTTTTGTTTTGTTCAGCTTTCCTTTTTGGGAAAAACATAGATAACCTTGAGACCTGTGGGGAAAACCAAATTGTTATGATCACATTGACCCTGAGGATTGAACTATTTCTAGATTCATCTATTCTGACAGAAATAGTAATTTATTCTTGTTCTTTTGTGTAATCTATCACCTGCTGTGCCATATCTCCCTCTTCGTTTTCCACTAGGAGCTTTAAAAACCTGTAGTTATTAATCTCCTATCTCCTAGACTGATGCCATGGCTCATTCCTGGCTCTGCCTTCCAGCAGTGGAAGAAAAAATTGATTATCTTTGTGACAATATAATAATGCCCACCTCTGACATCCCTGCTTCATGGTGACATCGATAAGGAAATAACTTGGAGGGGGGGGGCGCGGAATACACATGGCCTGTACTGAAAGTCTCAGAAAATTTGAAATGTTGTGGCAGCCGAAGACAAGGTCTTACAAATGTAGCATTGTGAAGAATTTTTGAAAGCCTTAGTGAAACAGTTGTTTTTAGTGTTTCACTACATTTATGAATCTGTAGCACATCAGTGGAAAATATGATGCTGTGAGAGGCAACTATGAGGGTGGGCTGGGGTAGAATGTTGGGTTATCTCTAAAGACGCTTATACTCTACTCATAAATGTACTTCCCAGATATTACACTTCACTTTTCCAGACCATAGGGCTTCTTAGCCACCTAGTCTGATTTAGAGGCAGCCCTTCGAGGGATCACTGAGATTTACGAAGTTTAATCAGTAGGATCTAACTGGGTAGCTTTATAGACAGAAGCTCAGATTTAGTTATCAACATTAATAGGTTGATCCTTTCATTAATGTTAGCTAACACACCATAGCCTAATGTTTGAAAATTCTACTTTGTGCTCAATTAAGTTTTCTTCCACCCAGTCAGTTGTGAACTAGTTTCCCTTTCTGTACATACTTGCTGTTTTTGTAAGTCACATGAAGGCAAGAAGATTGGTCCAGAAAGTTCTAAGCCATTCAGAGTTCAGCATCAGATTTCCAGGCTTGTCCTTTATGATTCTGTTGTTGGTTCTGACCCACCCAGTTGCTAGAGGAGATAGAAATGTTTTCAGCATTCAGGTCAACAAACTCACTACAGGGACAGGAGTTCTAAATGTATGAAAGGTACAAATAGTGGATACACCAAGGGAGGAGAAATTACATTCCTATTTAGATCCTGGAGTTCTCAGACAAGCATTAATTTGAAAAATATTTAGTGTGTTCTGCCTGCCAGAGATGAAAAATTAGTAAGATTAATGTGTTAAAACGTTGAAAAATCTACATCTTGTGTCCTTGTGTACAACTTCCCTTTAAAGGGGTAAGTTTGTAGAAAGTTAGAATGAATGGCCCAAGAGTGGGACAGCTAGATACCTCCCTATTAAAGGCAGCCTTTGGCTGTTTCTTTTGGGGAACTATTAAAGCAGTTCATGTCTCTTCTCTCTGGAATCTATCTCCCTCTTTGCTGACTCTGGCTCAATGGGCCAATCTTAACATACCAGTTCATAAAATTGGAATAATACAACCTACTTTGTAGAGTCATTGTGAGGAGTAGAAATTGTTAGATGTGATAAATAGAAATAGGATGAGGATCCCAAATGTCCTTTGTCTTAGATTGGGTTCTCTAGAAGCTGAGCCAGAGACAAATCCAGGCCAAGTGACTCACTGAGAGAGTGCTCTTCAGGAAAAATTTGTAACACCTCGAGGGAGGCAAAACTGGTATAGACAAGTTGCTCATCAAGGATATAGTCATGAGTAAATTCTGTTGTTGGCCTGAACAGTGGGGGACTCTGACCATGAATGGTACAGCAGAATTACCATGATTTGGGGCCACCTGGGCTTTTGTGGCCAACTGGCCATACTTTATGTATGTATGTATGGCCAATTGGCCATACAGTCAGCCATTGGCTGGTGGGAGTGGTAGGGGTAGGTGGTGGTTGTGTTGGTGCTGGGGTGACCTCCCAGGTGTATGTAAGGTGACTTCTATCAGCCAAAGGCCATTCTCAGGTACATTTAACCTCTACTCCTGAAATGGAAACCCCTCAGGACTGTGTCCCTGAGGACCCCATTCTGTCCTTGTTACTTATTCCTCTGATATCCAGTGAGAAGTTATCTCTGAGCCCCACTTTGAGTAGTGTTTGTAAAACAAAAGCAGTGTGTTTCAAGATTCTAGCACAGTGCTAGGCAGACAGGAGATCTTTTGTCTTCCTTTGTCCCTAGAACTGTCTCTCATTTTAGATAATTGCTGCTAAAGAATCCTCCTTCCAAGTCATGCCAGTGGTGAAAAAAATAGAAGAGACTATAATCCAAGCAGTTGGCACATAGTACATAATAAGTGTTGGGTACTTTCCTTCCTTCATTCCTTCCCCTTCGTCTTCGTCTCAGGATCTTTGTTTCAGGATCATTTAGGTGTTTGAATTTCTTAAGGTATAGAAGAACTTGTTTTTGTCAATTATATTGGACAGTATCAATAATAATCACCATAAATACTAAGATCCAAGTGACTTTGGAGTCATAACCATTTGGGGAAACATATTTGAAAATAGCCAAAGTTTATCTTTTTAAAAACATTTATTTTATTTCTGATTCTTTTAAAACATGTATAGTAGACACTATCGCCCAATTTGGTACTTAAGTATCTATAAGAAGTTTTCTGTACTGTTTTAAGACAGTCTTAAGGGGAAAGACTTTCTGTTGAAACCCTTGACCATCCCATGCCTTCTGCCTCAGCCTGCAGTTAACTGTCAGAAGCAAAGAAAGTGCTTAATTAATACTTGTTATTTTGACCAAGTAGATTAGTGGACAAATTAAGACCTCCATAAATCAACTGAAGATAATCCCTTAAAAAAGAAACCATGTGAGGAGTTTCTTCTAAAATTTTGTGCCAGAAATTTAGCAATAACTAGTAATATTTTAAACGCTTCCATGTTTATGTAATTATGCTTCTATGCTTCTATGAATGTGTCCTTGAAAAATTAAAACAAATTCCTATGTCCATTAAAAGAATTAAATCATTACATTCAGAGGCCATTAAGCAAGAATGAGATAGATGTATGTTCTATATAATACATAGAAAATTTTTGTTGTTAGTATTTAGTTGTGAGGTAGAGATTAAAGAATTAAACTTTTCTTTTAGCTGAGTCAGGAGTCCTAACACTATTTGTTTAATAGACTGAATTTTTCCTACTAAACTGAAAATGTTAATTATGCTGTATATCAAGTTACCATAGATAACTGGATCTTTTTCTGGATGCTACTGATTGTCTCTTCCTTCAGTGGTATCACAGTAATCTGATCACAGTACCTTTGTAGATAGTCTTAATAGCTATATAGCAAGTGTCCCACGCTGCCTGGCTCAGTTTTCTTCTTTATGAAAATTTACAGGCAATCTTCTACATTTATTTTTATATTTGCTTACAGCTTTTATCTGGTTTAAAAAACTAAAAATATTTTAGTGTGATTGAAATTGCATTAAAATGAATTTGGGCAGAATCGTTCACTTTATAAAAATTTCTTTTCTGTTCACTGTCCCTCCATTTAATCTTACAGGTTTCCTATACTCCAGCCCTGTTTGGGGGGAATAGGCTATTTATTTTCTGACTGGTTAATGCTACTATAAAGAAAAAGTATTTATTTGCATTTATTTTATATCAAGTCACTTAATAAACTTGTATTCTGATTTTTAAGTGTTGTAATTCTTCAGCTCTGTTGGAAAATTTCTGTGGTTTCTTTAACTCTTAGATACAGAAAGGATATAGTAAATGAAAAACCTTCCTACAACCAAGTTCAAATTAGTTTCACTCTTATTCTTTATTAATCACCATTCCTAAAGCACCTTTCCACCCTGTGAGGGAAGAAAGGAAAGCAACATATAAGCACTGTGTGACCAAGTCCTCTGGCTCTCACTCCATCCAGGACAGCATGACCACCAAACTCCTGAACTGGAAATTCCCATGGTCAGTGGAGGAAAAATCTAGCAACTGATGCATGAGGACCCACAGCCTGGCAAGTTCTCTTTGTATCCTATCATGTGAATAGAAGCCAAGGAAGGTAGGTTTATTTAAATTTTATGGGACTGATTTAAATTGTTAGATAAGGTACCTGGAGGCCAGCCTCAACCATCCCCATTCTCCTTTCTCCTGGGTTAAAATCAGGATTACAGTGGCCTGGCCCTAATGGTTATACATTCTGCAAAATAGCTTCACAAGACTGTAGTCTCTAAATAGGTTTGCAAAAAGAGAAATGTAAATTTATTCAGTGTAGCTGGTTCAACAATTTTGTGAATTAATTTTGAAAGGAGGACCTTGGTTTTATTTCTTACATGCTTTTTACAAGGGGGAAGGACAAGGGGAAACTCATTAATGGTTTCTAGTACAAGAAATGCAGTAGCATGTGGAATTTTCTGTGACCCTTCATGACCCTTCTCTCTCAGTAACCTCTACGTTGAACTTTTGGCACGTTGTCCCATCAGCACATGTAGTTCCCTTCTGTCATTTCTATTCATCCATCACATGGATTTCAGTCAAGAACAGTCAAGAATTACCCTCCATACACACACTTACACCATTGCCCACCAACAAAGAGTATAGAGATGGAGTGATTTTGTAAATATTTAAAACTGTATTGAAATAAACTCAAATGCCTGCATCAACTTTTTTATTGTATTTTTTTATTATTAAAATTATTTTTATTAACATTTATTATTTGCCCCAGGGGTACAGGTCTGTGAAACATCAGGCTTACACATTTCACAGCACTCACCATAGCACATACCCTCTCCAATGTCCGTAACCCAACGACCCTATCCCTACTCCTCCCGCCCCCTGCAGGAACCCTCAGTTTGTTTTGTGTGCATCAACTTTTTTTTAAAGAGAGATAGATGATAAAATTTTCTGAAGCACTTACACACATGGGCCCCTTTGAGGCAAAGTTCCTAGTGATTCAGTCACACTGTTCATAGCTTAGAATTCTGTAGCATACATCTCTGCTGGATATACATGTTTCAGTTATTTGTTTGTTCTCTAAAAAATAAAATTCTGGCTTTTACTCAAAATGGCTATATAGCAACACCTGTTTTGTTATTAAGCATTTTGAGCAGATAGACAACTGGTATTTCTCTACCATGCTATCTCAGCAGAGGCTGATAGATAAAATCGTCCTTTACTGAGAGATCCTGTTGCCCTCTGGCCCACTATGTGGGATTATGTTTTAGTACCAATTTGGAGAAGTTATATTTCTTAATTAATACACACCTGTCACTTTTTTCTTTATTAAAAACTAATATCTCATTATCAAAGACATTTCAAAAATCAAGAAGATAAAAGTAATGACAGTGCCCTTAGCAAACACTAAGATTCTCCACTGTACTATCTCTGCATCTGTGTCAAAGACTATTAGTTATAAAAATATCAGCCCAACAGTGAATATTCTTATTTTATTTTATGTTTCTATTACTAATGATGAATATAAGTTGTACATGCTTATTGATTAGTTGTAACTAATAAGTACAATTGTTTTTAATTTCCCTTTCATATTTATTTAATTTTGCATTTATTTGTATCTCCCATCTACCTTTTTTTCTGTGGAGTTTTTGGTCAAGTAATATAAGCTTATAATACAGTAAAGTACTGTTTTAAGTATTTTCAGCAAGAATTTCCACAATTTGATCCTAGTTTCATGATTTTTCAGTTTCTGTATTGAAGTTTTATATTTTCATATAGTGTGATCTTTCGTTTTTCCCTTATGTTTTTCATCATTTCTAAGCTTAGTAAATCCCTTTGCTACTAGACATTTGGTATTCATTTTACTTTTTTCAATTAATTTCTGTTGTTTGATTTTTTGTATTTACTTACTTAATTTATCTAAAATTTATTTTGGTGTGTGAAATGAAATGAGATTCTAAATAGATTTTTTTTCCCAGAGTGCTAATTGATGACTCAGATAGCACTATTGACTAAAACTTCACTTGCTCATTGATTAATGGGGTCTCCTTTATTGAATACCATGGTGCTGTATTTAATAGGTTCTAGTTCTGAGGCATAATTCTGTTTATTTTTAACCCAGTAATACGTATTTATTTCAGAGGCTACAGAACATATTTTAATAGGTTATATCTGACAGGATTAGTCCGGTCTTAATTTTTGTACTAGTTTTCTTTATTATCTCATTTCTGTTACTTTCCAGATTAATTTTTAGCATAGTTTAGTTGTATATATGTGTGTTTATTATTGAAAATTTGACAGGAATTATTTAGAATATATAAATTTATTTTAGAAGAACTGTTGTCTTTACTATAGTCAAAGAAGAAAAGCTTCTTAATCTTTCAGACTCAACAAATAGCCATAATATATGCTAGGACTTATCAGAGTATAAGGAAGGGTTTAGAAATGGAAAATGCAAGCAGGTTGATTACTGTAGTAAATAACTAGACACTTTATGGTGTTTTGTTATTTGTTCCTTCTGTCATTCAGGCTTTGTTCCTTCTGTCTTTCTTCTTCTCCTTTTCAGAAAATTTTTCCAATCCATCAAGATCCAGGTCATAATAACTCTCTGTTGGTCTTCAAAGACCCCGGCAGTCACTTCCTTCTCTTTAACCTTAAGTAGTTGTTTATATTTCTCTGATCAGCTTGTCTCTTTGAGTAGTAGCTACTTGCATATGCTTCTATCCTTCACTAAACTGAAGTCCTTGAGTGCAGGCACCTTTGCTTTTCATCGTTATAAGCTGAGTGCTAACTATTAAGTATAGACTTCAGTAGTGTTTATTGAATGAGTAGATAACTGAGTAAAAGAAAAATTTTATTGCACAAACATTTCTGTCAGGAAAATACCAAAATAAGGATTTCTCAGAAATTTTTGATATGTTTCAAACATTCTGAAGCCATTTAATAGAACCTGGTGAAACTCAAATATTAAATCTGGTTGTGTGCATGTGTATATGTCTAGTAGGCACAATTTCCTCCTAAGATTTCAATATGACGTATGTGGGTTAGTTGGCTCATCACTTTTGTTATCCAAATAATTTTTAGCTTTAGAAAGCATCACTATAAAGCACACAGCAGCCAATAGGTAAACTTTATGAGCTGGACCGAAATGTCATTGCCAAGCTGGACTTCCCCAGGTGGAAGGCCCATGTGCTAAATAGAAACTGCAGTGTCTACCTGTGAAAAACATTTACATGTCAGCAGAACTGACTTTATATGTGGATGGGGTTGATAACTCTCTACAGGGTATTTACTGCCTCCAAAATGCAAAGGAGCCAAATACTCTCATCATTGCATTATTCTTTTAAGAGTGTTAAAACAAATTAAATCATAATGTTGAAGAGCACTAAATTAGGCATGTATTGGATTATATGTTTTTTAAACCACTTAGTACTAATGGCTACCCCACCCTCAAACATATTCCAGATCCTTTTTAAAAGTAGGGCACCTGGGTGGCTCAGTGGATTGGGCTACTGCCTTCGGCTCAGGTCATGGTCTCGGGGTCCTGGGATCAAGTCCCGCATTGGGCTCTCTGCTCAGTGGGGAACCTGCTTCCCTCTATCTCCCTCTCTGCCTGCCTCTCCATCTGCTTGTGATCTCTCTCTGTAAAATGAATAAATAAAATCTTAAAAAAAAAAAAGAAAATTCTATTGTGTATTCCATATTCACCACCTTACCCATGAACACAATCCTGATTTAGACTCTTCCTCAACACAAGCTTGTTATCCACTGCTGCTTCATGTTTTGGACTATATCTTTGGTTCCATTTACCTGGTTGTAGCCTTGGCTCTATTTTCTCAGTCTTTCTGGTTCTCTACTTTCTGAAGGTTTAAATTGTCTCTGGCCATTGTAGATAAATATCATATCCACTGTCTTTAGGCCTGGGAAATTTTGTGCCTTGTAGGAGATAGAGCTTCTTCTGGATTATTCCAGCAAAAGTAGGAATTAAACCCTACAAGGGGTCTCTGACCATCAATCAGGGGGAAAATAACTATAGGTGGGTGCTTTAAAGGAGATGAGCTCTTTGGAATAATGTTAAATATTGTATATTTATGGCATCACAATCAAGTCAGGACCAACCACATCACATTAAGGAATGCTGTATTATTCTAGGGTTCTATTATTCAGCATGACATTTTGTTTCTGACAATGAAGGGTTAGCTCCATTGTACTTTAATGCATATCCAAGGAATGCGGGTTCTCCACATTCCTCTGAGAGCCCTCCCCACCAAAATGTATTTTATCAAAAGACTGTTATTTATAAGAAGTCTATGTAGAGCAGCTTGTCAGAAATGGTGCACTAAGAAAATGACTGTTAATACAGTACTAATTATTAATATTGACTTGTTTATTATTTATAAAATGCTTTACATATTATTATTTGGTCTCCAAGATTCTAACCTTGGTCTATTAAAATATGTTCTCAACAAAATATACTGTTAAAACACAAAAGATGGTATATCAGTCTTCCACTCTAGACCCTGCACTGGCTTCCCAAGTACCTTTCCCTGGGATTGAAAATCCAAATCCTTAGGATGAGGTTGACAGTTCTCTGTGATACTTACTCTATCCCCCAAATCCTCCCAGTCTGCCTATAAAAGGGTCTCAAATGCTTACCATTAGTATTGCCTGTTTAGTTCAGTGTCACTGGAACCAATTAAGTCAGATGATTTGAACATGTGCACAGGCCTCATGATCTCCTTTCTTTTACTGCTCAGATTTCTTCCTACTTCCCAGCTCATTCAGTCTAGCCAAACCGGCCTCCTTGAACTTCTTCTAGCACTATACTTCTGGGATGAACCCCACTTGGTCCTGATCTGTGATGTTTTGTCTGTATTGTCACATTCAACTTGTTAAAGTTTTGTTAAGGATTTTTACATCTCTGGTTCTGGGGCATATTTGTCTTTAGTTTTTATTACTGTCTTCACCTGGTTTCAGTATTCGACTAATGCTAGTCTCAGAAAATGAGTTGGTAAGTATTTCTTCCTCTTCAGTTTTCTAGAAGGGTTTGTTTAGATATTCTGTCTTGTTTGCTTAAGTGCTTGGTAGAATTAACCAGTCAGTTTTCCTTGTGGAAAAGATTTTCATTCAATTTCTTTAACATGCAGCAGTTAAAAATAGATTGGGGAGGGTATGTGTTGTAATGAGCACTGGGTATTACATAAAACTGATGAATCACAGACCTGTACCCCTGAAAAAAAAATTTTTCTACTTTTGCTTTTTTATTTTAGAGTAAAAAGAAAATAAAAAGAAATCTTTAAAAAGGCAGAAAAAAAGTAGATTTAATTTCTTAATAGATACAGGGCTATTAAAAATGTAGTTCTTCCTTCCTGAATGAGCTGTTGTAGCTCATGCTATTCAGTACATTTGTGCATTTTATTAAAGTTGTTGAGTTACTGGCATAAAGTTCTTCAGGATATTTATTTTAATTTATTTTATTTTTTTAGAGAGAGAGAGTACATGCAGATCTTCAATAAGGACAGAGAGATAAGCAGGAGTTGATGATGGTGGGTCATTTATATATTTATAGTCATTAACTATAGTTAGTTGGGCTTTGTTCTAAGTATAATGAGAAGCCATTTGGGGTGTTGAAATCAGGGAGGTAATGATATCCAACTTACTTTTGAAGCTATCTCCGGTGAATATATGGAAAGTAGGCTGTGGCAGGGCAAGAAAGGAAGCAATAAAACCAATCAGGAGTCTGTTGCAGTAGAGCAGGCATAAGAGGAAGGTTGAACCTGAAGTCCCTAGTGGAAGTGGTAGGATGTGGAATTGATAGAGTTGACATACTTGCTACTGAGCTGGATGTACAATGTGAGCAATTTGGTAGCCTACATGATTCCTAAGGTTTTGGCCAAAGCAACTGATCAATAGTGGTACCATATCCTGAAATGGAGGACATCTGTGGAAGGACTAGTCATGGGCTGAATTGTGTCTTTCCAAATCCCAATATGACTGTCTTTGGAGATAGGGACTTTAAGGAAGAATTTAAGGTTAAATGAAATCACAAAAGTGGGGCTGTAGTCCAATAGTGCTTGTGTCTTTATAAGAGAAGGAAGACAAGAGGGCTATGTGTACATAGAGAAAAGGTGTGTGATGGCACAGCAAGAAGGTGGTCACTTGCAAGTCAAGGAGAAGAATCTCAGGAGAAACCAACCATGCTGGCACCTTAAACTGCTAGTTTCCAGAACTGTGAGAAAGCAAATTTCTGTTGTTTACACTTCCCAGCCTGCGTATTTTATTGTGGCAGCAATACTATCCTAGAAACCTGGCATACAATACAGAAACGAAGAAGATAGTTGGGGGAAATATCAAATTCTCTATTAGACATGTGGAGTTTGAAATGTCAATTAGAGTTCCAAGCAGAGACATTGAGTAGGCAGGTGAATATCAGGGACGAGATGGAAGCTGGAGATGTAATGAAAAGATTTAACATAAGCATGGTATTTATTATAGGGAGAACACATATTACCCAGTTTCTATATTCCTATGAGGAACCTCCATCAGTGTTATAGTCCTGACTTATCATTGTTTTGGGAGTCCCTCTTTTCTAGGAGGAGGACTGACATAATTTGATTGGTGAGTTTTGGAGAAAGAACCAAGCTTCATTAATTTTCTTGTATCTTTTTGGGATGTCTGCCTTCAGAGAGTATAAATTTTCTAAGCTTCCAGACTATTTTTCAAGATGCAGCTTGCACTAGGAGAAGCCTGTGGTTAAACAAATGTTCCTATGAGTGAATGAGATAGTCAGCAGAATATTAGCAAGTCTAGTTACCTGGTGATTCAAGGGGAAAATATAGTTCTACAGAGTTCCAGGCAGAAGGACAAGGACCACCACATGCAATAGTTGTAACAGAATTGAGCTTTGCCTGGAATTACATTCTGCAGTATAAGTATTTCAATAATCAGTAATAGAGGTGACATTTTGACCTTTCTTTGATGCTATATTTAAACTAAAATTGATTGTGAACTTTAGGGTTCACTAGATAAGGTCACCTATCTAATGGATACCAATAAAGGAAACCATAGGGTCAAATATAGAAACTTGGGGCTTTCCAACAATTAGGTGGTGAGATAGGAATCATTAAAGGACATTGAAAGTTAAGGCTAGTAGAAACCAGGAGAGTGTAATGCTGGAAACCAAGTGAAGAAGATATTTTAAGAAGGAAAGAACAGTCATCTGTTTCAAAAGCTGCTGGTTTGTTGACCTAAGTGAGGTTTTATGAAATTGGTGGTATAACCATCTCCTCTCTTTCTGGTTAATTTCGTGAAAAGAAGAAAAAAGGCATAACTCCAGCTGGTTTCACTGGAGGCTGGATATCAGCATAGACTCCTACATTCAATCACTTAGTTAATCATCTTCCTTAAGGAGGGTGACCAGCCATCCTGGCTTGTAGATCAGGGAATGAGCAGTTTCATGCTATGCAGGATTTTCATTGCTGACATAGGAAAATCTGGGGTAAACTGGAATGAGTTGGTTAGCCTGTCTTCAAGTAACACTCCCTGCAAACACACAGTTGTACCCATAATCATACCACTCTGGCTACTTATCTTGTACCTCTCAAGGTAAGCTATTTCATTGAGAATGTATGTTCTTCTTAGTGGTGATGTAGACATGGATTGGGGGAAAGAAAAAGGAAAATTGCTGACCCGTTCAGTCACAGATAAGGACACTAGCAACAAGTCTACTTCCAATTTTGTAAGATAAAGACCATGGTCTCCTGATGTAAGGTAATGGTGGGGAAACCATAGGATATGGTTTCTCCTTAAACATGGGGGAGGTTTTTTAGGCATATAAGTAAATGGTAATCCATTATCAAAGTAGGGAATTTGAAGAGTAGGATATTTGTGAGGGAAGAATGACGATTTTTGTTTTGGACATGTAAGGCTTGGAGAGCCTAGGGGCCACTAGAGAGTGTGGTGCAATATAGTGTAGTTCTTAAGGGCATGGACTTGATTGAGCCTTCCTGCCTGGATTCAAATCCTACCTCTTCACTCATGATTAGCTCTGGGACTTTGAGTAGACTTAATCTACTGCACCTCAGCTTTCTTATATATAAAATGAATGGAATAATGGTGAGGAACAGTTTCTGACACATAGTAAGTGATAGCTACTCCTCATAGACTGAAGGAACTGGATCTATGGGAAAAGAGCTAATTAAACAAAACAAAACAAACAAAACAAAAGAAAACTGAGCTGGCAATATACCAGTAAGGACACTGAGAAATGAGATGCCCAAAAGAGATGAACAGGGCAGGTGGGAGATTGAAGAGAGAGTGAGAGAGAAAGAGGGAGTGTGTGTGTGTGTGTGTGTGTGTGTGTGTGTGTAGGAGAGGTAATAGTGGAAGGGCAGTTAGACAATATATAAAACTTTAATTTGATTATTAAAAAGAGTATATTGTATTGTGGTAATACATGATTTATTTGTTTCTTGTCTCAATTTTCATTTGGAGTTTTTTTTCAAGGATAATGGAATATTTATTTATTTATTTATTTATTTTTTATCAATTAGCTGTTTCTTCAAAAAAAAAAAAACTTTAAAACTTTTTTTTCCTGCTTATTAATTGCTGTGTTTTAGCAGTTTGGACAGGGCTCAGCTGGATGATTAGTTTGCTGGTCTGCCTGGGGTCACTGTTCTTACTGTAGTCATCTGGCAGGACAACCGTGCCTGGAGGGCCTCTCTCACGTATCTTGAGTTTGGATCTAGTTTTTGCCCGGGGATGGTCTCTTATCCTCATGGAGGTTGGCCCAGGATTCCTTATGTGGTGGTCTCAGGGCAGCAAGAGCCTAAGAGCAAAAGCTTAAAGGCCTTTTAAAGCTAAGGGTCTGAAGTCATTTGATACCCCTTCTGCTTAAGTGAAGACACAGGGCCAGTTTACAGTCCGGGGAGAGGAATTAGTCTTAATGGGTGGTGACAAAGTTACATTGCAAAGAGACACACACATAAGAATTGGAAGAATTGTAGCCATCTTTGTAAACTCTGTAAACAGATCAGACAACAATCTGATGTGATGCTTTTCATGTCATTACTGAAGGCCTACCAAACAGGACCTCAGATGCATAACAATCTCCCTACCCCGAGTTATGCCCAGAATAAGCCTTGTGCATGATACACAAGGGTAAGTGGTGGGTATGATAAGGATAAGAATGAGTAAAGGTGCAGTTTGATCTAGAGTTTGCACCCTGTTGTGATATTCTGAAAATTTCCTTTCATGAGAACATGGGTAGCTGGCCAAATGGGCAAGTGATATAGGGATAGAACCAAAGAAGAGAATATTCTGAGACCTGAGAGCTCGAGAGAAGCCAATATTTCTTCAATATTGGAGAAGTCAAAGTGGAATCACATTGAGTAGACCCATAGAAACACAGAGGCTCAAAGGACCAGGACAGAATGGAGATACCTATAGCACTCACAGCTCAGCCGTACTTTCCAGTGGGGTTTGCTTTATGGGCTAACAGCACCCAAAAGCAGATGAGTACCTACTGCAGTGGTTGACCTGGAGACTTGGTACCAAAGAACAGTGCCAGGCTAATGCTGCTCTGTTCTCTGCTCTGAAATCTTCTGGGGTCATTGAAATCCTTCCTCCTCCCTCTTCTCACTGGCCAGTTGTGGCTATTAGCTAACCAAAAAGTGAGCGAAGAGGTCACTGTTTCAGTAAGGAATGGGTTTGTTTTCTATTTGGGATGCTGCTTCTACTTACCACCACTGTATCTACTATATTCACATTTATCCTCAGATCCCAGTAAGTGGCAGTACATTAGGATAAAGGCATTGCAGGGGAGGCAGAAGTCCAGGAAACCATGTTGCCTTTGGCATTGATGTCAGAGATGATGCTGTACTAGGATGGATCACGTAACCTTGCAGAGATCATAGGATGATTGTTTCCTACATTTTTAAAAGCCAAACCTTCCCTGAACCAATCTTGTCTGTAGCTCCTATCTAGGGCCTCTGGTTTCCATTTTTTTCTGTTTTCCTTTTGGAATTTGAATTCAAGGAAAAAATTATTAAAAGGTACTTTGGAGCTTTGCACAGTGGCAGTATCGTAGCCAATGAGGATTATCCGAGGTGCAATTATTGCTAATTGGAAGGTTCATTGGAGCACAGTTTGGTATCAGACTGCCTGAGATCATACACGTACTGGCATTATGAGTGAGGTAAAGATAAAAATCTTTCCATGCCTCGGTTTTTTTTAGGTGTAAGCTGGAGGGCAGTGACAGTAGCTACCTCATGTACTTGTAATGATTAAGTGAGTTAAAATACAGCTGTGGCAACAATGCTGAGCACATGGTTAGCATTCAAAAGGTCTTAGCTATTATTGTGACTGTTGTTTGGTTTTTAATTTTTACATGCCACGTAAGCCATGATAATAAAATTACAGAAAGATACCTAAATATTTGTACTTAAATTAAGGAAATACAGTATGCATACATAAAATATTTAAAGAAGAGTTAAAAGTGTTTGAGAAAAACACTTAGACTAATTACCCATACAAGTATCGAAGATGATGAATATGGGGAAAGATATTTAATAGGGAACCTACAGCTTAAAAGGAGGGACCTTGAAGAAATGGTGTTTGGTTTGGGATTCTGTGGGAGGATCACTGGCCAGTATAGAAAACCACATTCAGTAACTCAGCGCCCATTCCCCCTGGTTAAATGTGGGGAAGAGGCCTGTTCTTTTCTACTGCTCTCACATGACTCTTCTGAAACATTCTTTCACTCCACTTTTTTGGGTGTGTGGGTCAAAAGTTCAGGAACTTGTCACTCTGACATAGTACCAGTTTGCTTGTGTTGAGTTGCAGTTTTCATCATGATTTCAGAAGTCGAGTTTTCCACAACACTCTATCAGCTTCTCTTCAAGGGCATATGAAAGCTGATTTCAAAGAAAACAACGTTGGCTCTTCTTGGTGAAAAGTAAGGCACTTCTTGAGCTTGGAACATTTTGTTTACTTCTCTGCTTGCTTCATATACTTTGTCCAGATTCCGTTATCTGGTGGAAATATGTACGTAATTCTACAATTGCATTTCTTCGCACATCCGAAATTTTATGTGGCAGTTTGCTAACGACTATAATTTTTTAGTTTGGTCTTCCTTAGTGGTAGTAATGCTGTATTTCTATTTTTAGTCCAGTGACAAATAACATTTGGCCCTTCTCTCTTAAGATTTTGGTATGTTGGTGTATTTTGGTGTATATTTTATTATATTGGTGAGAAAGAAAATCAAATGTTCCCTTACACTGTCTCCTTCATAGTCAGTCTCCCTCATACCTGTGCTCTTCACTTTAATCCACACACAACACCACACAAACTGTCTTGCTAAAGCACCAGTCTGAGGATGTCCTTTCCTTTTTTTTTTCCATTTTATTTCTTTTTTTTTTAATTAAATTTATTTATTTTCAGCATAACGGTATTCATTATTTTTTCACCACACCCAGTGCTCCATGCAATCCGTGCCCTCTATAATACCCACCACCTGGTACCCCAACCCCTCCCCCGCCCCTTCAAACCCCTCAGATTGTTTTTCAGAGTCCATAGTCTCTCATGGTTCACCTCCCCTTCCAATTTCCCCCAACTCCTTTCTCCTCTCTAACTCCCCTTGTTCTCCATGCTATTTGTTATGCTCCACAAATAAGTGAAACCATATGATAATTGACTCTCTCTGCTTGACTTATTTCACTTAGCATAATCCCTTTCCTTTAAAAATAAAACAAAACAAAACCCTGATGGCTTCTGTGGCATAGAGAGTCAAGCCTGCATTTCATCATGTGACATTCAAGGTCTGTCAGGACTTGTTCCCAGGCCTCCTTTACTCTTTCTCTTGTTAAGAGCCCACTCCCCCTTCACTATCCATGTGTGAAGGGAGTTCTCTGTGCTATGATCATGCAAATTCCTCTCGTGACATTGGCCTTTCCTCTTCTCTTCCTGGAAATGTTCTAATCATGTTTCAAGGACTTTTCTAACTAGCCTATCCAGCTCTAAATAATTGGTCTCCCTCTGGGTTCTCCAAGCTTTGGGCCCTTACTTCTTCTGGTCATTACCTGTTGGTGGACTTCTGTCCATAAAAGCCACAGTTTATTGAGAAGTGTTGAAATAGTTGGCTTCAGAGTCAGTTCAGACTGCCTTCTCAATCAGTTTGAGTTTTGGGAAACTTGAAATTTAAGGCCTCTAATTTGTCCATTCCAGCCATTACATTTGTTGTCCATAGGCCCTCTAGATTCTGACTTTTATTAGAATTTTTATTAGAATTTATCTAGAATTCTAAAAACACCTTATGAACAAGTTGTAAATTAAAGGCACTTTATCTAGTATGAGTACCCATTTGGGTGTCTGGGATTCTGTTTACATTTTTTTACATTTTCTTCAGGCCTCACTGAGGTCAGCCTCATTAGAACTGCTTTTATAGACCAGGAAGCTTAGATTCTGAGAGTTGGATGATGTGCTCCTGAGGTACAGGGGGACAGGGGAATGCAATGGATGTAGGCATATGTATTTGGAGCCAGATTACATGGGTTTAGAGCTACACTGCCTGGATTTGAATCCTGGCTCTGCTATTACTTAGCTTGTACCAGTTACTAAACCTTTCTGTGCCTCATTTTCTTCCCTGGGAAATATGATAGTAGGGTCTTCCTTGTGGGCTTTATTTTTATTAAGATTAAGCCACTGTAGGGGTCCCTGGATGGCTCAGTGGGTTAAAGCCTCTGCCTTTGGCTCAGGTCATGATCCCAGGGTCCTGGGATCAAGGCCCGCATCAGGCTCTCTGCTCAGCTCTCTGCCTGCCTCTCTGTCTACTTGTGATCTCTGTCTGTCAAATAAATAAATAAAATCTTAAAAAAAAAGATTAAGTCACTGTATATAAAGCATATAAACAGTGTGTGATATGGTAAACACATAAAAGTGTTAGTATTACTATTAGTATTATTATTGTTAACAACTCTAATGAGCACACACTAAAAAGTGAAGGAATCAGGATTTGTGTAAGGTTTGTTTGGCTCCAGAACTGTCTGCTTGTATATGTCAGACTGCCTCTTGCTTTGCCTCTATGCCTTGAGATGAAATGGTAGAGTGAAAAGTTCTTTCATCTTTTCCTGTAGGAATTCAAACCTTTTATTAAATTATTGTAGTTTAAAATGCAGGAGTAGTACCTCCTATATACTTTCTGGAGATTGAAAACTTTAGCAACCTTAGCATTGAAAGACCAAATTCTGAAAGTATTTTGGTTTAAAATGCACAACTAGTGTGTCACACATATTTTCTGGGATTTGGAGACTCCAGAAGCAGTAGCATAAAAGAAAACAAGTTGTGCTTCCATGCAAGAGCATGGTAAAAACCACAGGTCCTACTACAAAGGTGGTTCCAGGGTGGCTTGCTACAGTATTAATATTGGTATCTACCTACTGATATTTGGACAGTCTACACCAGAGCACATGGTAAGAAGGGACTCAAAGCAGCCTGAGCATGCTTGTTCTGGCACATACAGTAGCAATTCTCTCTCTATCTTCTTTTCCTCACTAGGGTGAAGGAAAGTTTTGTAAAGTTGTAGGAGTGTGTCTTCCTCCGCACCTCCCTTCCCCCTTCTGTTCCACAGAAAGGCATGGGCCCCACATTGCTCAGGAAGAACAAAGCAGAGGTGAGAGGTAGATAAGAAAGGTGTTATGTTTGGCATGACTGGTTTAGGCTTAAGTTTGGGCCTAAATAGACATTTAGGGTGAATTTTTTATATCCCTTGGGTGTAACCCGCTGTGTCTGTATCCGTATGATACCATAAAATTAAACAAGAGAATTTGTGAGATGCATTCCCTAAGAGTATTCTGCTTTTAATTTAGCCAAATTCATTTATTTTTTAATTTTTTGTTTTTTTAATTTATTTTAATTTTATTTCATTTTTTCAGTGTTCCAAGATTCATTGTTTATGCACCACACCCATTGCTCCATGCAATACGTGCCCTCCTTAATCCCCACCACCAGGCTTACTTGACCTCCTGCTCCCCTTCCCTTCAGAACCCTCAGTTTGTTTCTCAGAGTCCACAGTCTCTCATGGTTTGTCTCCCCATCCGATTTCCCCCAGTTCACCTTTGCTTTCCTTCTCCTAATGTCCTCTGTGTTATTCCTTATGCTCCACAAGTAAGTGAAACCATATTATAATTGACTTTCTCTGTTTGACTTATTTCACTCAGCATTATCTCCTCCAGACCCATCCATGTTGATACAAAAGTTGGGTATTCATCCTTTCTGAGGGAGGCATAATATTCCATTGTATATATGGACCATATCTTTTTTATCCATTGGTCTATTGAAGGGCATCTTGGCTCTTTCCATAGTTTGGCAACTGTGGCCATTGCTGCTATGAACATTGGGGTACAGATGGCCCTTCTTTTCACTAACTCTGTATCTTTGGGGTAAATACCCAATGGTGCAGTTGCAGGGTCATAGGGTAGCTCTATTTTTAATTTCTTAAGGAATCTCCACACTGTTTTCCTAAGTGGCTGCACCAACTTGCATTCCCACCAACAGTGTAAGAGGGTTCCCCTTTCTCTACATCCTCTCCAACACTTGTTGTTTCCTATCTTGTTAATTTTGGCCATTCTAACTGGTGTAAGGTGGTATCTTACACCTTACACCACCTTAAACCACCTGGTTTTGATTTGGGTTTCCCTGATGGCTAGTGATGATGAACATTTTTTCATGTGTCTGTTAGCCATTTGTATGTCATCATCGTTGTCTTCTTCTCCTTTTTTTTTTTTTTTAATATGTCTTCTTTGGAGAAGTGTCTATTCATGTCTTCTGCCCATTTTTTGACAAGATTATCTGTTTTTTCGAGTGTTGAGTTTGAGGAGTTCTTTATAGATCTTGGATATCAGCCCTTTGTCTGTAGTGTCATTTGCGAATATCTTCTCCCATTCCGTGGATTGCCTCTTTGTTTTATTGACTGTGCAGAAGCTTTTGATCTTGATAAAGTCGCAAAGGTTCATTTTTGCTTTTGTTTCCTTTGCCTTTGGAGACATGTCTTGAAAGAATTTGCTGTGGCTGGTGTTGAAGAGGTTACTGCCTAGGGTCTCCTCTAGGATTTTGATAGATTCCTGCCTCACATTGAGGTCTCTTATCCATTTCGAGTTTATCTTTGTGTATGGTGTAAGAGAATGGTCGAGTTTCATTCTTCTATACATAGCTGTCCAATTTTCCCAGCACCATGTATTAAAGAGACTGTCTTTTTTCTGCTGGATGTTTTTTTTTCTGCTTTGTTGAAGATTATTTGACCATAGAGCAGGTCCATATATGGTTCCACTGGTCTATGTGTCTGTTTTTGAGCCAGTACCATGCTGTCTTAGTGATTACAGCTTTGTAGTAAAGCTCAAAATCAGGCAACGTGATGCCCCCAATTTTGTTTTTCTTTTTCAACATTTCCTTAGCAATTTGGGGTCTTTTCTGGTTCCATAAAAATTTTAGGATTGTTTGTTCCACCACTGTGAAAAATGCCGGTGGAATTTTGAATGGGATGGCATTGAAGTATAGATTGCTCTAGGTAGCTAAATTAATCTAAATCCAACAAACTCATTCTGGGCTTTGAGCCATGAAAACAGACTAATTTCTGTGGATATAAATTTGTATAAGATAAGGCCAGCTACTTCTAGGAGTTCTAAGCCTTATTCAGAAAACAATGAAGTATAACTCTAATATGATGTGTTAAATTATATGATCATGCAAGCAGGAGAAATGGCTTAGATGGTTGGCTGGGGTCAGTGGTGGTAGGAGGAGTAGTTAAGGAAAGCTATCCATGAAGAATACAGGAAGTCATTGCATGGAAACAGATGAATCTGTCAAGCACAGGGCAGGGCAAGATCTTGGAGATATGAAAGCACCTGCTTATTCAACTGATCTAAAAATGGTAGCTTGAAAGTGCTCCAAATATTTTATAAAATAACCACCTTTATAGTACCGACAAAGCAGGTTCTATTATTATTTTCATTTTATAGATGAAGAAACCAACTTGTCCAGTAATATAGCCAGGAAGTGACAAGACTTGAACAAGGCAAACAACTTCCAAAGAAAGATAAGGTTGTTAGTTATTAAACTTGACTGCTATTCTCTATACCACCTTTCTAAGTTGCCTTTTCTCAACAAAGGCTAGCCATCAGAATCATGAAGGTGATTTCTACAAATGTACAGATCCTGGCACTTCCCCAGGGGAATATTTCATGCCTCGTCTTGATAGATGGCTCTTCTATTCTGCTAGTTGCTCAGCCTTGAGCTTCAAAATAGTTCATGACACCTCTTTTTTATTTTCCACTTCCAGTTCTTCTCCAGATTTTCTCAATTTTCCACTGAATATTTCTTAAATTCTCCCATTTGTGTGTCTACCTCCATTTTCAGAACTCAAATCCAAGCTATCCAAACCAACTGTTCTTTCATCTTCTCTTCTGTGCCCTGTCTAATCCATCCACATCATAGCCACAGTGATTATTTCATCCTCTGGCTCAGTCTTCTAATAGCCACAAGTTGCCCTAGGGATTAAGCCCAAACTTTCATGACAGTTTACATGGCTGAGCCCATGCCTGCTCTCCCAGTTTATTTTCTGTCATCCTTCTTCTTGTATAGCCATATGGATGTTCTCTTTCTTCCTCCAATGTGACAAGCTCTTTTCTACCTCGGGGTCTTCCCACATGCTGCTGTTCCTTCTGTGAAAACTTTGTTTGTTTTTAGAGAGAGAGAGCATGCAGGAAGGGGCAGAGGGAGGAGGAGAAAGAGAATCTTAAGCTGGCTCCATGTCCAGTGTGGAGCCAAACATGGGGCTCCATCTCAGGACTTTGAGATCATGACCTGAGCCCAAATCAAAAGTCAGATGCTTAACTGACTTTAACACCCAGGAACCCTGAGAACTATTACTATTATTTTCATACCTGGTTCCTTCTCAAGTTTCAGACCTTCCCTGACCCTCTTTGACAGAATGTCCTTTCTGTCATTTTCTTTTATGGTTACTTACTGAAATCACTATTCCTAGCATAGGCTTGAAAAGTCTGTGAGGGTAGATATTGTATCTGCTGTATTCATCATTATATACCTTCTGCCTGGTCCATTGTCTGGCCCAGAACAGATGCACAATAGAGTTTTAATGAATAAGTGAGGGACAAAATGGATTCAAAGCTGCATGAGATTGGAAAAAGGTTACTGCATTAGCAAGGAGGCCACTGGTAATGTTCACTTGACTTGTTTCAGTTAAGTGATGGAGAAGAAGTCAAAGCTAGTGAATCTTAGAGTTGAATGAGGAAGCGGAAAGGAAATCAAGTTATGTTATATGGAGAAAGTAATAATTACCATGTTCCAAACCTTGAACTTGGCTCTAAGCATTTGTTATTTAATCATTGCAGTAACCTTTTTAAAAAAAGATTTTATTTATTTATTTATTGGGGTGGAGGAGAGAAAGAGAGTGAGCACGAGGTGGGGGGGGGGAGCAGAGAGAGAGGGAGAAGAAGACACTCTGCTGAACAAGGAGCTTGACATAGGGTTCAGTCCCAGGTCCCCAGGATCACAACCTGAGCTGAATGCAGTCACTTAACCAATTCAGCCACCTAGGTGCCCCTCACTGCGGTAAACCTACGAGCTTCTATAATCTCCATATTTTGGATAAAGTAAAAAATTTAGAAAGGTTGAGTAATTTGCCCAAGGTCACATATCTGGAACAGAGAAAAACCAGGACCAGGCCTAATTTCACAGTCCATGCTCCTGAGCAATAAACCAATGGCTCTTGAGTATACAGAAGAATCATGGCAGTGGTTGGCTTGTTAAAACCACTACCATCACGAAATTCAAATTTTGGGGCACCTGGGTGGCTCAGTTGGTTAAGCGACTGCCTTTAGCTCAGGTCATGATCCTGGAGTCCCAAGATCGAGTCCCACATTGGACTCCCAGCTCCAAGGGGTGTCTGCTTCTCCCTCTGACCTTCTCCCCTCATGCTCTCTCTCACTGTCTCTCTCTCAAATAAATAAATAAAATCTTTTTAAAAAAAGAAATTCAAATTCTGCTATCAAGATTCTGCTATCAAATTCTACTATCAAGAGAATACAATTAAGTAGGTCTTAGTGAGACTCTAGGAACAGCATTTTGAGTGATTCTAAGGAAGGTTGACCTGGGGATCCTGCTTCATGGAGCATCACTCCATTCTTTGCTTCACAAGAGAGTAGATTTTAGGTCACTTGCAGCTTCTGATCTAAGTTCTAGGATCTCTCAGTTTTCATTTTATCTATATATTGGTAAAATGTTTTATGGGGCACCTGGGTGGTGCAGTCCATTGAGCGACCAACTCTTGGTTTTAGCTCAGGTCCTAATCTCAGGATTGTGAGATTGAGCCCTGCATCTCTGTGGTTAGCAATGAATCTGCTTGAGATTTTCTTTCCTTTCCCTGCCCCTCCCACTTGTGCTCTCTTTCAGTCTCTCTCTCAAAAATAAATCTTTTTAAAAAATGTTTTCTCAAAGCTATGGTGATTGAATGAGTTAGTTTGTAGAGTGCTAACATATAAATGTTGACCCTTTCTCTCTTAGACTTCTTTCAGGAACTTTCACTAGGTTAGAAATGGAAGAAATAAGCAGGAATTTGAAGTTGTGCTAATTTCTGGGCAAGTTTTATTTTTCCCCCATTACCTCCATTTTATAGATAGAGAAATAGAGTCACAGAGAATTAAGTAACTGGGTTCAAGGTGATAGCAGGCAAATGGCAGCCTTCCTAACCTCTGTGCAATAATGGTGAAGAAATTAGATTTGGAAAGAAGTCTGGTAGTAAATGCTTATTGAATTGAATTTCAAATTTAGCTGTTCTTTCTATGGTTTTTCTCTTTAAACAGAACATAATCTTCCCTTTCTTCTGTATTTGTTGACTTTTATCTTTCACTCTTTTTAATTATATGTCCTTGTTTTTATAATAAACATCAAATTCTTTTTAGGAGACCACATAATATTGAAACCAAATAAATATAGTTATTGTGTCAGGTAATAGGTGTACCATAAGCACAGTTAAGGAGAATTGTGGGGTGGAAGCTTAGAAATCGTTAATAGAAGCTGTGATAACTCTAGAGCCATCAAAGTAGCATATGTGAGAAGAAGGTGAAGCCTTTGCCCAGAAGGGTGGGATGTCTTGCTCCTGGCTCCTTGCCTCACACTGGGTGAGATTAGTAAGGACCCTGGGACCTTGTCTTGGGCCTTTCCCTCATAAACCTTGTACCGATTCTACACTTTGACTTTTCTTTAGTTTTTCTCTGGCTGTGCCTTTTTCATGCAGAAGCATGTGACTCCACGTCCCTCTTTCTGTGGCTTTGCTTTTAGAGCATGAATGCATAAGCCAAACTGAGCTGAAGCTTCTGCCTGCATGTCAGCTAAAAGCTTTCGGTCTGTCTGGCTTGCCTTAGATAAGACCTCAATAAAAGTCCAGAATTTTTTTCATTTGATGTTTTGATCCCTTAGTTCTTTTATTGGTGCTTTTGCTTTTTAAGATCCACTTTGTTCTGACATGTTTAATATTTGGTCTCAGTGCCTGGGTTTTTAGCTGTCCTTTATCTCAAAATATGTTGTATGGTGCATTAGAAATATGTACATTCCTCTTACTCTTTTGCCATGAATAATAGTTAATCTGACTACCTGGAAATATACTCCATTTTATTTTCCAAACTTATAGTAATTTAGTATGTGAGTGAGGATTCTCCAGAGAAACAGAACCAATAGGATGTATAGATACAGAAAAATTTGATATAGATTCATTTTAAGAAATTGGGTCATGTTACTGTGGAGGCTTTGGAGTTGAAAATCTGAGGGGAAAGGTCGGCAAACTGGAGACTCAGGGAAAGGTTGCAGTTTGGATGCAAAGCCAGCCTCCTGGCAAGCCAGAAAGAGCCAGCACTGCAGGTGAAGTCTAAAGGGTGGTCTACCAGCAGAATTCCTTCTTGCCCAGGGGAGGGCAGCCTTTTGTTCTATTCAGGTCTTCAACTGATTGGATGAGGCCCGCCTTCACTGTGGAGGGCAGTCTGACTCAAAGTACTGATTTAAATGAAAATCTCTTCCACACATACTCACAAAAACATCCAGAGTAATGTTTGACTAAATATTTGGGCACTGTGGCCAGCCAAGTCAATACATAAAATCAATCATCATGAGCTTATTGTTTTTCAAACTGGATTCAATAGAACATTATTGCAGATGTTAATAGATAGGCATGACAAATAAAGGAGTTTAATGGTTAAATATATTTGTGACAGGTCACCTACTGTACCTCCCTATTGGGAGTGTCCTATTGTACATTCATCTATTAAAGACTTTGAGAATTCCTGAAGTCAGGAAGATTGCTTACTTTGTGCACTCCTGGCCAAGGAAGGCCGGATAGCCCTCACTCTGTGGTGCTTCACCTGGCAGCTGCCACCTCTACCTACACATTGGGGGGAAGTTGTTTCCCTAAATTTCCAAAACTTGAATCCTGTTTCTCAGACCTAAATTTCACAAAAATGTTTGTTTAAGTGCTAAAAATATGTGCTACCAACTAATCCAATAAAATAGGACATCCATGTTGTGTTCAGCTGTCCATAGGCTTTCCAATAAATCCCAGGCAAATGCTTTTAACTTGTCTGTGCTGTGGTGAGGCTGAGCTGTCATGAGCAATGCTCAATTTTTCCAGTTCTATTGTTTTGTCCTTTAATAGCACCTTCCCTATCCAATGCCATTTCACCCCCCTCTATTGCCACTGCATATTTCTTCCCTATACTTCAGGGAGCTCTAACCCAAATGAGTTCTTCCGCAGAAAGAGAAACGTTTTCATTGTTTTTATTAATGTCTGCTATTTTCCTTCTGTACTTGGTGTACTGTGTGCCAGTAGTTGTCTTTCCCTAACTAAAATACCCACAGGCTAGAATTATATTATCACATGAAGTGATAATAATAGATATTATTAGTGATGCATAAATCTATACTTGTTGAGTTTGATGGAGTTTGTAGAAGTTAAACCATCTGGGGGAATCTAGACTTTCTACCTCCTCAAACCATGGACCCAGGTTAGGTTCATGGCTTTACATGACTTACCTTGAAATGCTTTCTGTAGGAAGCTAGTTGCACATGTTCATCTCATTCCTTCCATTCCCTTTATTTTAGGGAAAAATAGAAGTGACATTCCCTTGGTTTAGCTTAGCCTCTTCCACACCCCAATAATCTTTCCTATTGAGATGGACACATCTACATATACACCTTTCTTCTACTTGTTCAGTGGCGGTCATATACTGAACTCAAGGTGACTCCTATGAATCAGAGGACCTTGATGTCATTCTCATGAAGGACCTTCCATCCCATCTCTGTCCATTGACCTGGATGTTTCATTATGCATGAAGATAAGTCACCCAGCCCTGTGGTTCCTAATGGCTCTCATCTCTACACCATAGCAAAACCGTGCTTTTGCAAACCACCTGGAACTCGTCTATCTCAGAAATTTAAAATCTTTCTCACTTACTATGGATTGTTTTTCTTGTACTTACTTTTCTTTTAAGAGTGTAGATACTCCTAAGTGGTTTGAAACCTTAAGCTGTTCTCAGAGGATCATTATCGGTCTTCCATTCTCTCTAGTTCCAACCTCCTCCAGGATAGGTGAAGAAAGAATTATTGAAGGCTTACAGTGAAGACACTGGAATGAAAGTCCTCTGTGTGATGGAAACCATTGTTGATAGCATCTAGGAAGACCAGGCTCATGCCTTCTATTGCCTTCTCTTGCTCTGCCCCACTTCTGTTCCCAGGCTAGGAAGAGGATGGTATAGGTGCATGCTGTTTAGAGGCCTGGGGGTTATAAATAATAGATAAATAGAAGGGATGAAGAGATCCTTTGGGGAGCTGGTTTGGGCCAGATCTAGGGCTAGTGTTGGCTGGTGCCAAGGCTAAGATAGAGCAGGTGCCCCAACGCTAGAGCCTAAGAGTGCGGCACTGAAAGGAGGAAGCAGGAGGCCTGTGGCTTGTTAGATTTTTGGATCAGGGCTTTCAGGGAGAGCTAGAGGTAAAGTATGTTTCTTTCTGGGTCATTCTATATAGTTCAACAGGGCTGAACAAAATGCAAGGATTCAAGACAGATACTTGACTCTAGAATCAAGAGTGCGCTACTTGGGAGATTCTGGAGACAACCTGGCATGGTGGGTACAGTGTAGACTGTGGAACCAGACAGTCCTGTGTGACTTTGGGAAAGGTCTTTACCTCTCCTGGCCTCAGTTTTCTCCTTTGCAAAATGGGAATACAAATAGTAATGAGTTGGGAAGTGTTAAGATATGTCAAGTGCTGTGGCCATTGTTGCTTTGCATTCTTTTTATTCTCTCATGGTGGTGATGCATCCAAAGAAGGTAGGTGATAAACACTTGCTAAATGAGCAATGTTATTTGATTGAGAAGACTGACACAGACATAGAAAAGTGTGTGAGTGTGTGTGTGTTTAAAATATGCATTGAACTTCAACATCTAACATTTCCAAAAATATCAGTTTCTCTCACTCCTTTAGTGGTCATGCAAACTGTTTAGAGTCTCACTCCTTTAGTGGTCATGCAAACTGTTTAGGGTCTCAGGTAGTGGCAATTTCCAGGGGGACAGGGCCAGAGTTAAAGCTCAAAGCCTCATGTGTCAGGTACTCCCAAGATAGTCACTGTTGCAAGGGTTGGAAAAGAGAAGTCTGGGAAGTCTGGATAAGTCTCAAGCTATTCCCTGATAGATAGGCCAGAGTTAAAGCTCAAAGCCTCATATGTCAGGTACTCCCAAGATAGTCACTGTTGCAAGGGTTGGAAAAGAGAAGTCTGGGAAGTCTGGATAAGTCTCAAGCTATTCCCTGAGAGATAGGCAGTGGATTAAACCCTTGGAGATTAGGGAATGGGAACCGTGGAGGTGTGGGGCAACACTTATCAAAATCCACCACTCCATGAGTATCAGCAGAAGGGCTTCATACAAGGCAAAGCATTTGTAAATCCATCTGTCCATCCTGGCAGAAGGCTGATACTCGCTGTCCTTGTTACTTCTAAAATATTACATCTCTAATTAATGTGACTTAAGACACTTGGCATGAAGAGTAAAACCAATTAGAAAGAAATAAAAAGCAAAACAACCTAAAAACCACAATCTAGCGACTGGGGCTCAGGAGGCAGAAAAGAAATGTCAGAGTAGGATGTGCTACATTTCCACACTGCACTGCTGACAGCAGGAGGCTGGCTTTTTTTTTTTTTTTTTTCCTTCTGATAAGTGAACACCCCCACATAAAGGAACATCAGACCTTTCCAAACTCAAAACAGGTTGCTAGTTCTAACATTCCAGAGTAGCTGAAGAAGGCCTGTGACCCAAACAGGAAATAGGAAAACAACAGCTCACTCTTACATTGGAATCTGGTGTATAATTCTTGTCTGTTATTCATAATACCTCCTGCCTTATAGACTGAGCAGGGGTGTGGCCAGCAGGGCAGAGATGAGTCTTGGCTCCCACAAAGTTGGGCCACCTTTGATCCTCGCATGGTACTGGTAGTAGAAGGAACCACAACCAGTGGGTGTCGGCTTGCTGTGGTCTGACCATCCTTTTGACACCAGCACTCCTGAGTTCAGTCTGTCTTCCTTGCCACTTGAGTCTGCCTGTTCCTTAAGTGGGAAGTAAATACCAAAGGCTATTATTGAGGAAAATCAAGGCCCTAATGCTACTATCAGTCCACTGTAGACAGTAAATGTAAGGGCTAACATTTGGGACTTGTTGACTAACTAGAATGCCATTTCAAATCTATCCCATGATGCCTCTTCAATTCCATACCTTAGAATTAAGGGATATTCCTTAATATGGAATATTTCATATTGAAATATGGGGTTTGTGGGGAGGCCGCTCCCTCTGCATTTTCAAGATTTTGGGGAGGAGTTACAGCGATATTATATGTGGCAATGAGAAATGACAACCTTAGATTCTGAAAGAGACCACAAGAGTGGTTAGACATTTTAAATTCTTAGTAACCAGTTGTCAAATAATTGAACCACAACCCACATTTTGATTAAACTAGGTCAACTTTAAGTTTGTGTTGCTTGACTCTTGGTAAAGCAGGCTGGTGTGGCAAAGAACCACCACAGAAGTGCTGCCTAAGTTAGCACACAGTGAGACTACGGTATTTATTGTAAATGTGCCTCTAGTCATAACAGTTTCTGTTGTTACTGTACTTACAGAAGGAAGCAAATGAATTGGATTGATATCACCTGGAAATTCTAAGGCTTTGGGGTCTATTCCCAAACTGACTGACCTGCTTAACTTTCCTTTGCCTCAGTTTCTTCATCTAAAAATGTGGGCATGATACTAAGAACCTACCTCCTAGGGACAGTATAAGGATTAAACGAGATAATACATTTAACGCTTGGCAGAGAACCAGGCATGTAGTAAAAACGTTAATAAACAGTAGCTATTATCTGAGTCTAGGAAACTGTTACCATCCCCACTTTTCAGAGGTAGGAAAGGAAGCTGAAATGCTCCAGCAATTTCCCTAGGACACTAGGGTAATAAATGAAATGATGCCATGAGACTCAGCACATGGGTGGTACCCAGTGTCCTTCCTGCCTCTTCCTTAATATATGGTCCAGCCAAGGAAAGCACTCGGAAGCAGAGAAACCTACAGAAGTGAGAACATTGACTAGCAAATGGTGAAATGAAGCACATGGGGTAGAGGGTATGGATTCCAATAGGTTTGTCAGGTCAGCAAGAGTTCATCAAACTATAACAAGGCCTAAGAAGTAAACTTGCGTAGAACCAAGGCAGTCAGATGAAGAGGGGTGTATTCCAAGAAGCTTATTGAAGAGAACAGCATAAAAAAATGAGTGAGTATTCCAAGAAGGTACGGGATTTGAAATCAGGGAAGTGGAATATGGTGGAGAAGTCAAGAAGTTGAGGCAAGCAGGGCCATATTTTGCTCTTAGTTATTTTGATTAAGGATATATTCTTCAAATTGGAATCTGAAGACCAGAAGACCATGGATATGTTCTTGGGGCTTAGTGAAAATTGGTTTTCTATAAAAGAAGTCTGTATATAACTCAACTTTGAGAAATGCTGAACAAGGGCTGTTCTCTGCTTTTGATAACTGTATTGATTACACAGCATTCTCACAGTAATCCAGACTTCAGAATTTCTCTGGAAATTAATCCTTTCAATTATATAGAATTCAGCTTGTCATTGATAGTGTTACTTGCTTCAGATGATAAGCAGTACATAGCTCAGGTCCAGTTCCAACCTGAGTGTTCATGGAGTTCCTTGGGTATGGTGGTACACATTTAGATGTGGCAAAAGTTAAATCTAAAAATATCTCAAACAACCTAAATTGAAATATGTGATAATCAGATTATTTTGAATCTCAGCTCTAGAGCTCACTATCAACATTTTCAATTCCTTTATATTTTAAGGTTGCTTTCATTTTATTTTTAAATTAGAGTAATTTTTTTCTCTGTGAGCTTCAAATATTCTAAAGTTGAAACAACTTAATTCTTAGCTCAAACCACATCACATATTTCTTGCATAGTGTATTTCTACACATGGGATAGAGTGATGATAAAACCCTATGGATTGGGCAAGTCCTGGATGGACAAAGACTGGATCTCTGAATGACTACCTTAAAGATGCTTGCTAATGTAAACACTTGCCTGAAAACTTTTACAAGAGCAAGGAATGAGCTTCTATTGTGTGAATATTCTACCTTTTAAAACCTTCTCAATCTAATAATTTAGTTGGAATATATTCTGATTCTGTACATATGATCTCTTAGCTCAAATAATAGGACATCTTGTTTCTTTGTCTTCCCAAATGAACAATACAGTTAGAATGAAATATTTATAACTATTGATAATAATAAATGCCAGTCATTATTCTAATGAGTTTAAACATATGATCTCATTTCAATCTCATAAGAATCTTAAACTGTAGGATTTTCAAATCCTCATTTAAGAAATAAAGAACTGATAAGATTAAGGCACAGAGAAGGGAAGTATTTTGCCTAAGATCAGACAACTGTCAAGTGGCTAAGTTTGGAAACTGGATTTCTTATTTATTTTTTTTTCTTTAAGAGAATGAGTACACATGCGAGGGTGGGGCATGGGACAGAGGCAGAGGGAGAGAGAGAATCCTAGATAGACACCCCGCTGAGCACGGAACCTGACAAGGGACTCCATATCAGGACCCTGAGATCATGACCTGAGCTGTAATCAAGAATCTGAAGCTTTGCTGACTGAGCCACCCAGGTGCCCCTGGAAACAAGATTATTTTGACTCAAAAGTTATATTGTCTTCTGTAAATTGTCAAGCATGACCAGCTGCACATCCAAATTGCATGTGTGCTTATGGCAGAGACTGCTTTCTGTTCTCTGAAATCCACTTCTTCCTACTGGCAACAAGACCACACTGTGTATTTTCCTTTTTCCTTTGCAGTTAGGTATGGCCATGTGATTGAGTTGTCCTTAATAGAATGAAAGTGAAGGGAAAATTCATCTACTTTCAGTCTGGTCCATTACAACTTCCCACATGTGCTCCCTCATGCTAAGTGTCCTTGGCTCATGTGGAAGCAAGTAACAACGAAACCATAGGGTATGGAAGAGCCTACAAGATGGAGAGTCTTGGTTACTGAATGATTGCATGGAGAGGAATTTCTCTACCGATCTCACTTTAAACCATTTTGTGAGCAAGAAATTAATTTCTGTTTTGTTAATCTGCTGACTTTTTTGATATTTTCTTAAAATTCAATTTGACCCAGGTATTCAAGATGTATCTACTCATGATTTGGATTCCAAATCACCTGTTTCCTCCCTTCCTTCCTTCCTTCTACCCATCCATCCATCCATCCATCCATCTTTCTACCTACCTACCTTTGTACCTACCACAGCTAAATAGATTTCCCCAAAGTATTTTCCTTCAACTATATATATATATATATATATATATATATATATATATATATATATGGAATACTTGTGTTGCATAATTCCTTGGAAATAACATGAGAGTTTAGCAGCTGTTCATGTGTTTTAATGATTTACTTTGGAACTGTGACTGAACTTCAAATCTTAGGGGAGCACAAAGAGTTCCAGATATGGTAAGATCTCCCCAGCTATTTTTCTAGTTTAAAATTGAGACCATTTTTTTGCATTATTTTATCATTTATTTATTTTTTTTCTGACTGAAATGGACTGCTGAAACTCAATATAGTGATAGATTTTATCTTTTATCAGATGCCTTGAATGTTTAGAATAGGATGATACTCTTATTTGTTAAGGAGGGTATATGAAGAAAGTCTTTGATATATCTAGATCCATTGATAATTAGTAGAAAAGCATCATATGAAGATAGCTAATGTTCTATAGTGTGCTTACTGCATGGCAGGTGCCCTTTTAGGGACTTTGCATAAATTAAGTCCTTTAATCCTCAAAATGATCCTCTGAGGTTAAGCCTTGTCTTTATTCTTCTTTCATAATGAGGACATTAAGGCATGGAAGCATGATGAAAGATGCCCAAATTGCATAGCAAATAGGTGGTAGTGTTGGGAAATGAGCCCATGTAGTCTTTAACCATAACCACACTGCCTCTTTTAATAGGTAAGTATTGGTTCTGTTGTGATTTTCCTTACATTCTATAGGTATATTAGTTTTCTATTGTTTCATAACAAATTACCAGAAACTTTGGAACTTAAAACATTATATACTTATTATATCACAGTTTCCATAGGTCAGGCGTCCAGACTTGGCTTAGTTGGGTCTTTGATTAGGGTATCTCAATATTGGCCAGGTCAGGGTTCTCATCTGAGTTTCAAATTTATCTTCCCAGCTCACATAATTGTTGGCAGAATTCATTTCCTTGTAG
This sequence comes from Mustela putorius furo, assembly GCF_011764305.1. NCBI lineage: Eukaryota > Metazoa > Chordata > Mammalia > Carnivora > Mustelidae > Mustela > Mustela putorius. Next base: position 42,602,033 of record NW_025422368.1, on the reverse strand, counting down.
TTGTAGATGCGGTTTGCATCTTCAAAACCAGGAAGAGAATCTCTTTGTGACCTTCTTGAAGTTCAAAATCCTTTTAAATGGTTTCCAACTGATCAAGTCATGTTCATTCAGGATAATCTCCTTTTTGATGAATTTGTCAGCTAATTTGGGATCTAATTACATCTACAAAATTCTTTCACTCTTGCCATATAATGTAATCTAATCAAAGATGTAATTGAATCATGCATGTAACACCAGGGGTATAGATCATGCGGACCATTTTAGAATTCTGCCTACCACAATGGCATGTCTGATTCTTTCTTATATGGGTGAAGGAGAGATATAAGTAATGCCATCATACAATGAGATGATACCTCCATTAGAACTGACTCATCAACTGCAGCTTATAAAAATATCAGGGGCTTGTTCAAAGCAAAGTTATATGCATAAAATTTTCCTTCTTTAACCCCTTTCTAGAACTTTTTTCACACTGAAAGAAGGGTGATAGTATACATGAATAACTTTTTGGAATGTATTATAAATTTACTTTGGCTAGTGTTCCAGAACCTTTCTTAAAACCACCTAGTTACTTTTGTACTATGACTACCCATTGGATAAAAATGAAATTGCTTAGTGTGGCACACTAAGATCTCTCATACACTCACCAAACATACCATGGTGTCTTCATCTCTTCTCACTGCCTTCTTCCATCTTTCTACTCCAAGTCCCTTTTGTGCCTCTGGATCTCTACACATGATGTACTTATATATATGCTCAGTTTTATCTGTAGTACATTTTCTATCTCATTCTCACCCCATCCCCTACCACCAATCTGTTGGTAGATTCTCTGGTTCTTCAAGACTTGTCCTAGGTGTCATTTTTTTGTGTGTGAAACTTTCCACAATTTCCAAGCTGAAAGATAAGAGTAAAAGCTTCAGAAAAAGAATTCGAGTTCTAGCTTCAGCTGGAGGGTAGAAATGAGGGATAATACTGATCTGAACCCCTTCTGAAGGGTTCTATCTCATTCTGGATAGAAATTCTGGATAGAAACTTCAGAAGAAAATAAAATGAATTTAGGATATCAAAACTAAACTAAAAATGTATACTCCTAACATGTTCTATCACTAAAGAGGTTGAGATATAAAATGTCAAATGTGCTCTGTAATGTCTGGAATTTCATTCTTTTCTACTCTCCACTAAACGGAATCTGAGCTCTTTAAAGGCTCTTTTACCTTTTACTTTTATCTGAATGGTGGACCTTTTACTTTTATCTGAATGCAGATTCAGGCTTTAAAAATTCCTGGAGTTATACTGACAAAGGAGTCACCTTTGAGGGATTTCCAGTATCCAACTGAAAACAATTTCCGCATAAAAAAAATTATTCATAAAGTTGAGTTCTTGAGTTCCTGAATTCATAATGATGATCAAAATGAGAAAAGGTGAAGTTCACAGAAGACATTGTGATATGATGTGAAAGAAGATTGAACGTAGTAGATAATAGATATGCTTAGTTTTTATTAATTTTAAGAAAATGGTGGTGTTGACATATATGAGTGTTCTGTTTCTTTTATTGAATATATATGGTCCTTTATTCTACATAGACATCTACTTTTCCTGTACATAGGCAAGGTAAAGAGAATTATGAGTAATCCTAGGAGTTTTGAAAAAGTAAGAAATATACCAAGAATAAGAAAGATTGTGACCAGCAGTGTAGGAATACACGGGTAGAAATTGAGGGTTGAAAGAAGATAGATTCACCATATTACCCATAGTAAATACAATCTCTCATTTTCTAGGAAACAAAACCTCTTGGATGATTGGACTAATTATCAAGAGATGCTAACAAGAGATCATAAGTTGGTCATAATGCTAACAAATCATACCAGAATTATTTATAATAATGAAAGGACAACAGTGTGTCTTGCTGGCCAAGTAAACCTTTAGGAACATCATTTCAGAAAAACATGACAGATTTCTAGAAACCCAAACTGTGAAAGATGTAAAATAGAAAAAAAGAAAAAAGGAAAAAAAAGAAACATGTGGTCTTGAAAAGACCCACTGACATGCTTAGTGCCCTGTGACGTTAGAAAGAGGAGGGGGCAGGCAGGGAAGGCAAACATGGCCGCTGGATTAAGTATGAATCACTGGAAATTTCAAAAAGGGCCTGTGTCTTGATTAAGGTTTAATTGATCATACCTGCAAACTGGAGCATTTACTGGTCTGAGATAATATTTCTTTCCCTGTTGGTTAAAGGTTACTTTAATACTGGAAGGTATAAATTAATTGAGAAATAATGAATAAGTGAGTCAGTAATCTTTAATATGCTAAGTGAGGGTAAAACAATAACCACTTTAATCATTGTAAAAATTTGTGTTCCACTTATTAATCTACTTGTCTGCTCCTAATGAACAATATTATATATAATATGTAATATTATTATATATTTCATATATATACATATATATATATATCTTAAGTATATTGCTTATCTGCCTCTCTCTTTCCTAACCCTTTTCCCTTCTTGTCAAATATGAGGGCAAGGGTCATAGTCTGCTTTTTAAACTGCTGTATTGTTGGGTGATTGATATATAGAAATTAAAGGTATTTAATGTGTATAACTTGATGTGTTTGGAGGTAAGTATACACCTGCGAAACTGCCACAATTAGTACCATAAACTTGTACATCATCTCCAAAAGTTTTTTTCTGCCTCCTTTGTTTTGTTGTGGGTTTTTGAGTCAGTTTTGACCTCTGATACCTTCAAGAACCCAGCACAATACTTGTCACATAGTAGATGTGCACAAAGTATTTATTGAATGAATAATTGTCTCTTAAAGGTTCTTATAAGTTGTGTTTTTAAGGTTTTTGAATCATCTAAGAAAAGTCAACTCACTAGACTTGTAACTGTATTGAAATTTTAATCAGTGTCTTGATGTTTGAACCTAACACAGATTGAAGGGCATTTCCGAGGAGAAGGAGGGTATAAGTGGAGAATGGTTCTGTGTGTGTGTGTGTGTGAGAACGCGCGTGCGCGTGCACGCGTGCACGCATGTGTATGGCATGCTGTCTTATAGCTAATCTGGCAGGTAGAATTGTGTGTTAGCATAGACTTCCTGAGAGGGCAAACCCTGTATGAAATAGAGATCTATAAAATTCCACTATCTATAAAATTCCACTTCCTAGAGTTTTTATCCAGAAGGATTTCAAGAGTGAGACAGAGCTCTTTCTCTGTGGAGGTTGGGTCCAGGTATTATTTTCTCCATTTTTTGGCGGAGGAAACGGAAGTTTATTTACAAATTAGGTATGACAGACTATTTTCGGAATCTCTCCAGATGCATCTTCCTTGGTGAGTGAACTAGCTTCTCTCTCTGCAACCTGTCCACTGTTATGACTTTAGAAAAAGAGACAGAATACCACCTCAGAAAGGATATAAAAAGAGAGGGTATGCAAAGAGGATATAAAAAGAAGTTCCTTAGGGACACCTGGGTGGCTCAGTTGGTTAAGCAGCTGCCTTCGCCTCAAGTCATGATCCCGGTGTCCTGGGATCGAGTCCCATATTGGGCTCCTTGCTCAGCAGGGAGCCTGCTTCTCCCTCTGCCTCTCCTGCCATTCTGTCTGCCTGTGTTTGCTCTTTCTCCCTCTCTCTCTCTGATAAATAAATTAAAAAATCTTAAAAAAAAAAAAAAGAAGTTCCTTATAGGCAATGGGATATTTTCCCTTCTTTGCTGTGGAATGCTGAGGAAGAAAGGAAGGGGAATCAGGGCCACAATTTTTTCAGTATATGTATCCTGCTTTGAAAGTTCAAAGCAGAGTCCAGTTTTCCCCCCATCACTGCCTGAAACTCTGGAGGAAAGACCCTTTCAGACATGTGAAGTGATGGAATAATTGTGGCTTTGGCAAGTGGCTAGATGGATGAGACCGAACTTTGACTGCTAGGGGTTCTGGAAGGTCTCTTAGTCTTCAATGAGAGATGTGTTGGTGCTTAGAAGACCGAAGAATTTGCAGATGCCTGAAGATGCACAAATTGCAGCAGTGTGAGAAGACACATCAGAGGCAAATGGTCAGAAGTAGAGTTAGTGCCAGCATAATATTGCTGACACTAAAGGCCAGTGTGGACCCAGTGACACATTGACTGGGAGGAGACCAAACCATTCACTGTGGATCAAGGGGACTCTGTCATGCCTAGATCTTGCTGCCATCTGGTTTTATCAGCTCCATGCTCCCCATCTTCGGAAAGACCAAAAGAAGAGAAAGGAAGTTGGAAAGATTCAACATTTATCCAAAAGAAAATGGATCATAGAAGAGTCAATTTTAAAAGAGAAGAGACAACAATACCTAATATTGGCAAGAGTGTTTTTAATTCCCTGGTACCCAGTGAGGTGAATGTTTGCAAGGAAGAGTAAATCTGTGATAGAAAATAAAGAAGCTGTGTATTCTTTATATATCTAGGATGGAGTTTCCATCCCTGCTACCTGAGGAACATATTGACGCCTACCCAGGTGTGAAGTTGTAACCTCAATCTCAATCTGAATGCTTAGGGTGAGGTTATTTCCAGTATATCCTAACATTCTATTCTTGGATGTCAGAAAAATCTGGCTGCCCTAAAAATAGTTGCTACATATAAACCAACTTAGCCTTGGATACTCCCCAAAACTGTATAATTCTGTAAGCATTGAAGCAAAGGAGGCATTCACATTTGAGAAAGGAAGAAATCCATTTGACCTGAGTTCAGAAAGGGAAGAATGTGATGTGGGGTTACCAAGGGGTATATGGGCATATAAATGAGTGATTGGGGATGGGAAAGTGAACTCTGTTAAGCACATGGTATGGTATCTTTCTCTCTGTCATTTCCAATATGGACTCACAGAGGTTAGTCAGATGCTCAAAGCAAAAGAAGAGGATCAATTTCCACGGGCTTCACACTGAGCAGGCCCTGGGTGGCCCAAAATGTGATGAAGGCAGGTTTGCTTTTGAAACCCACTCAACTTCATTAAAGAAGAATTTGGTTCTTGAAGGTATCACAGCAGTACAACAGTCAGAATTGGCAGATTTAATAGATGATTATCTTCTGTCAGTTAGAGCTAGGGCTCAGCAGCACCCACATCTAAAGAGGAACACTAAATCTTATAATAAAAGACTGATTAAAAAGCTGAAGGTGATAAAGTAGGAATGAATAATGAGATATATTAGCAAAAAATAGACTTTAGTAAATTTTAGGTAATGCAGAACATTTATGTAATTATTTCTGGGACTGTTCTGAAAAAGTAAAAAAGAAACATTGCAAACATGTTACATAATATAAAACATTCCAAATAATGCATAGCCATTCTTCCTGACCCTTAGCCTTTATACAAATATACAGTTTTTGGCTAAACTGTCAAGAAAATTAGCTCTCTAGTTTGGTTTTATCTGTTTAGAGAGATTTGGAAACATCATGGGAGAAAAATGTGGTGCAGTGGTATTTCCAGCTGTACAAATGCAGTATTAGTCATGGCCGTCCTCAAACTAACATGGACTGTTTTGCCACAGAAATATCCTACTGATACCCACTAACATGCACAGTTTCCCTCAAAATTTTTCACCTATGGAATGAACACAGGATTTTTATGCAATGTGGAGGAAATGACTTCAGTATAATGACTGAGTGAGGTGCCATTTCATGCAGAGACCAATTGGATTCAAGTCCAAGCCCAAGATCACCTTCCCCTTCAGACTGTTTCAGCACAACTATCGGCAGACTTGAAATAAGTTTTAAACCATTAAAATCAATAATTCATCACCTCTTCCATGTATTTGCCAATCAAAGAATAAAAAGAGGGGGGATTGGGACTTACGTGGGAAAGGCAATAGAAATAAGAGAAGGGGAGATGGGGGAATGATTATAAGAGGAACAGCAAAATTTAATATTTTTTATTCCAAGTAATTTCTAACTTCAAGATCAAAATGCCATATATTTGTAAGGAGATCTCATCAACCCAACATCAGTGGAATGAGCATTCATTTTGTTTCAGTTCTCTAGCATGGGGCTGGCCTGGTGCTCGTGCTCATGCTGGCCTGGTGCTCTCTGCATTCTCTCTGTGACCCACGATATGCACCTGCTGGTCACAGGGAGGGGGTGGACCCGATTTACAGAGATGTTCACTGATCCATACACTAATTGAACTCAAAGACCTTGGACTCATTGATTTTGGACTAGCTCATCCCTCATTTTCTAGATTCGATTGCATTAGCCAGCCAATATTTTTCTTAAACATCACCAGGAGAGGAAACATCACAAGTCATTACTGCCAACCTTCTTCAGTGTTGAATGGAGTGTTTATTTTAACCTAAATCAATAATGTAATTAATTAATGAATGTAGGTGAGTACTTTTGAGAACAAGGTTGCGAACTACATTCTTATAAAAAAAGTGAGTTTTCCCTCCTAACCTCTTCCTATCTTCATCTGCACATACCTTATTTGTCTTCCAAATGAGTTTATTTCTGGAAGTGGCTAGCTACAGATTTCAAACCATAAAATCAGAGAATCTCAGAAGCAAGTAGCCTTTGTTTGCCCTATTTCTTAATGTCACATGCCCTCTGGTGGTAAAATCAGAGGACTTGCTGTGGTTTCATTTGAGTTCTCCAAAGCAAAATGTTTCATTAAAATGAAATTTTAAAAGCATTCATCCTAATTAGCTGCTTGTTGTAAATAAATATATTTTGAGAACTAAAGCACGCTTCAGCATAACAGGAGACTAAGAAGGTTAAGTAAGCAGACTAGTGAAGGGTATTATAGTTGGCACAATTGCCCTTACCTTTCTGGAGCAGGGGATTCTAGGCCTTTATCCTGTTCTCCATTTCTCTACCTTTTTTTCTGAAATAGAGAAGAAAACTTCAAAATTGCACTTGAGTACTTGTTTCATGTGGGTCAGCTCTTCTTTACTGCTACATTACAGCTGATAGCTTAGGCAGAAAAGGAACTCTGACATCTGTTACCTAAAGCAATATATACATAAAATTAGACTGCAAGACAATGACCATTGGGGTACAATCACTAGGAGTTTATTCATAGAAATATTATATCATTACTTTGATCATATCCTCTGAAAATATGAACAGTAGTTGGAAAATTAAAATAATGAGTCAGGGAACCTACTAATCTTGGGGAGAATTTATATTAAAACCAATCCTTCCAGGCACACCTGGGTGGCTCAGGGTTAAGGGTCTGCCTTCAGCTCAGGTCATGGGATGGAACCCTGCATCAGGCTCCCTGCTCAGCGATGAGTCTGCCTCTCCTTCCCCCAGCTTATGCACTCTTTCTTTCTCTCAAATAAATAAAATCTTAAAAGAAAAAAATATATATATATACACCTTTCCATGTATATTTTTTAGTTTTCACAAAGCAAAATGTTTTGAATCTCTTTATTTTGAGAAGAAAATATCTTTTTCTTTTCTGAGAGGGTGTCAGGTTGTATCTTTAAAAACAAAATTTTATATAACCATAGATGGCAGAATTTTTTTCTTTTTAGTATTTTTAAATTTTTATTTTGAAGTAGTTTCAGATTAATAAGAATTTGCAACAGTGGTACAAAATATAGTATAAAATTTCCATATACCTTTTATTAGCTTGTATTAATCCAAGTATTAACATTTTACTTAAATACAGTATATTTTTCAAAATCAGAAAATTAACATTGATATTATACTATTAACTAATCTACAGACATTATTCAGCTTTTGCCAATTATCCCATAAATGCCCATTTTATGGGCCAGGATCTAGATAATGGTTAAATCAATAATGATTAAATTCATACTATACATATAAATACCACAGAAGTGACATTGTAATTTTCTCAGTTTATTGTGTTTAGAGTCTGTGATGTTGATGTAGCTTATTCCTGGTGATGTTAATTTTGATCACTTGGTTAAGGTAGTGTCTAATGGATTTCTCTACTATAAAGTAACCATTTTTCCCTTTGTACTTAATTAGTATCTTATAAAGAAATACTTTAAAACTATGTAAATACTCTATATCTTATCCTGTAGTAACCCACTAATTGCCAAATGAATTTTTTATTTCCATAATTTTTTGACATTTATTAATTAAAATTCTGTAAAGAAGTTTTCTTTTTTTCTCATATATATATTTCTCAATATATTCTTTATGTTCTAATCCATTTCCATCATTTATTTTGTTTTTATATTGGCCCACATTTAACCATTGAGAGCGTCAAGTTGATGTCTGTGTCCTTTCGACATTGCCCATTATTTTTTTGAGCACTTCTTTTTCAACCACAGGATGTTCCAGACTAATTTTGTACTTTCCCTGCTCTGAACCTGGGGTAATTTTTCTAAGAATAACCCTAAAAATTAAAATGGTTACGGTTATGCTTTTTCTTATTTGTAACTCCTTTCCCTGAAGGTAAGAAATCTGTTTCTCATTACTCAAAGTTTATTTACTTGTTTGCACAGTCCTAAGAAATACAACTTTTCAGAACTCTTTTCAGAATTACTAACTCATGCCCCTTTAGAGAAGTGGTGGAAGTTACCAACTCATATACAATGGTTGTGTACAGTTCCTTTTGTCTTATTCTTAAGAGCACATAGTCAAAATACTGTTTTCAAACTTCTTTAGGTTTACTCTTTTCTTCCCCATCCCCTTCACAGTAGTGTAATTTGTAATAGAGTTAGGATCATTTGTTATTATTTATATGAATTTTGGGTTCTCCTATCATTCTGCTTGATTTGAGTCCCTTATTTGTATTTTTGGTATATGAAATATTATCATGGTTTCTAAGAATCAGAACTGTACAAAGAGTTATCCTCAGGGAACTGTTTTTTCCCCTGTCCCCATCATCCCTTGTACCTCATGCCCCTCCCCCTTATTTCTGTAAGTAAGTAATCTTTAGTTTCAGGTTATCTTTTTTTGGGGGGGGGGTGGAAAAGAGTAGATACATGTATATCTTATTTCTCTCTCTTTTATAAAAGGTGGCACATAAATAGTACTCCTTTGTACTTATTTCTACTTAATGTATCCTGGAAAACTGTCCATTTTAGTTCATAGAAATCCTCTTGTAGTTTTTCCTTCTTACAGCTGTGTAGATGTATGTAACTTATTTAACCACTCTCCTATATTTAGACATTTACATTGTTTCCAATATTTTGCAACAATGAACAATGCTATGATTAATAACTCATGCAAATGTATTTTTGTATTGGAGGGGTATCTTCTGGATAAATTCTTAAAAGTGGACTTGCTGTGGATAAAAAAGCAAGACCTGTCTGTATGCTGCCTACAAGCGAAACCTTTCAGATCTAAAGATGCATGTAGATTGAAAGTGAGGGGATTAAAAAGCATTTATTATGCAAATGGAAATTAAAAGAAAACCAGGATAGCAATACATATGTTGGGCAAAATAGACTCTAAAGTAAACAAAACAGAGGATCACAGAGGAAGAGAGGAAAAAATAAAACAAGATGAAACCAAAGAGGGAGACACACTAGAAGAGACTCTTAACCACAGGAAACAAACTGAGGGTTGCTCAGGGTCAAGGGGAGTGGAGGGATGGGGTAATGGGTGATGGACATTAAGGAGGGCATGTGATATATTGAGCACTGGGTATTATATAAAACTGATGGGACACAGACTTGTACCTCTGAAACCAATAGTACATTATATGTCAATTAAAAAAAATAGACTCCAAAGACTGTAACAAGAGACAAAGAAGGACACTATATAATCATAAAGGGAAAAATCCAACAAAAAGGTATAGCAATTGTAAATATGTAGGTGCCCATCATGGGAACACCGAAATACATAAAGCAGTTAATAATGAGCATAAAGTATTTGATACTGGGAACCTGGGTGGCTCAGTAGTTAAGCGTCTATCTTCGGCTCAGGTCATGATCCCAGGATCCTGGGATTGAGCCCCACATTGGTGGGAAGCCTGGTTCTCCTTCTCTTACTCGCCTGCTTGTGTTCCCTCTCTCACTGCGTCTCTCTCTGTCAAATAAATAAAATCTAAAAACAAACAAACAAAAAAAGTATTTGATACTAATACAATAATAGTAGGGTACTTTAAAACTCCCTTACATCAATAGAGAAATCATCCTAACAGAAAAATCAACAAAGAAACAGTGGCTTTCAATGGCACATTGGGCCAGATGGCTCTAACAGTTACATTTAGAACATCCCATCCTAAAACAGTAGAATACACATTCTCTTCAAGTGCACATGGAACATTCTCCAAAATAGATCACATAATAGGCCACAACACAATTCCTAAGAAGTTCGAAAAGATTGAAGTCTTATCATGCATCTTTTTCAGTCACAATAGTATGAAACTGGAAATCAACCACAAGAAAAAATCTGGAAAGAACACAAATACATGGAGGTTAAATAACATGCTACTGAACAATAAAAGGTCAAACAAGAAATTGAAGAGGAAATTAAAAAAAAAAATGAAGACAAAAATAAAAACACAATGACCTAAAATCTTAGGGATGCAGCAAAAGCTGTTCTAAGAGGGAAGTTTATAATAATATAGGCCTACTTCAAGAAGAAAAAGAAAAAAAATCTCAAATAATCTACCCTTACACCTAAAGGAGCTAGGAAAAGAACAAACAAAACCCAAAGTGAGCAGAAGGAAGGAAATAATAATGGAATATAAATAAATAGTATAGAAACTAAAAATAAATAAAATAAATAAACAAAAATAGATCAGTGAAACCAGGTTCTTTGAGAAGATCAACAAAATTGATAAACTTTTAACCAGATTCGAGAGAAGGAGAGAGAGAGACTCAAAATCAGAAATGAAAGAGGAGAAATAATAACCGACACCACAGAAATACAAAGAGATTATAAGAGAGTACTATGAAAAATTATATGCCAATAAATTGGATATGTTCCTAGAAACTTGTAACCTCCCAAACCTGAATCAGGAAGAAATAGAAAATTTGAACAAACTAATTACCAGCAATGAAATTAAATTAGAACCTTCCCACAACTTAAAAATCCAGTAACAGATGGCTTCACAGGTAAATTCTACCAAACATGTAAAGAATAGTTAGTGCTTATTCTCAAACTATTCCAAAAAAATATAAGAGGAAAGAAAGCTTCCAAAGTCATTTCATAAGGACAGCATTAACCTGATACTAAAACCAGATAAACACACTACCAAAAAAGAGAACTATGGACCAATAACTCTGATTTACATAGATGTGGATATCCTCAACAAAATAGTAGCAAACTGAGTCCAACAATACATTAAAAAAAAAAAGTCATTCACCATGATGAAGTGGGATTTATTCCTACAATGCAAGAGTAGTTCAGTAGTTGCAGATCAATGAACATGATACATCACATCAACAGGAGAAAGGATAAAAACCTTATGATCATCTCAATAGATGCTGAAAAAGCATTTGACAAAGTGCAACATCTATCTGTGATAAATATCCTCAACACAATAGTTTTAAAGGGAATGTACTTCAGTATAACAAGGCCATATATGAAAAATCCACAGTGAACATTGTAATGCTGAAAAACTAAGCTTTCCCCCTAAGGTCTAGAACAAGACAAGGTTATCCATTCACCACCTTTCTTCAGTACAGTATCAGAAGTCCTAGACACAGCAATCAGACACAAAAAGAAATAAAAGGCATCCAAATTGGTAAGGAAAAATTAAAACTTTGACTATTTGCAGATGCCATGATACTATGTATAGAAAACTCTGAAAACTCTACCAAAAAACTTCTAGAACTAATGAATGAATTCAGTAAAGTCAGGATGTAAAATCAATATACAGAAATCTGTATTTCTGTACACAAATAATGAAGCTACAGAAAGAGAAATTAAAACAAGTCCATTTACAATTGCACTAAAAATAATAAAATACCTAAGAATAAACTTAACCAAGGAGGTAAAAGATATGTACTCTGGAAACTATAAAACATTGATGAAAGAAATTGAAAAAGACACAAAGAAGTGGAAAGACATTTTTTGCTCATGGATTAGAAGAAGAAATATTATTAAAGTGCCCATAATATCCAAAGCAATCTACAGATTTAATGCAATCCTTATCAAAATGCCAACAGTATTTTTCAAAGAACTAGAACAAATAGTCCTAAAATTTATATGCAACCACAAAGGACTGCAAATAGCTAAAGCAATTTTGAAAAAGAAAAACTAAACTGGAGGTATCACAATCCCAGATTTCAAAATATGCTACAAAGCTGTAGTAATCAAAACAGTAAGGTACTGGCACAAAAATAGGACACATAGATCAGTGGAACAGAATAGAGAGCCCAGAAGTAAATCCATCATTATATGGTCAATTTATCTTCAACAAAGGAGGCAAGAAAATGCAATGGAAGAAGACAATCTCTTTCTTCAACAAATGGTGTTGGGAAAATTGGACAGCTACATGCAGAGAATGAAACTGAACCACTTTCTTATACCATATGAAAAAAAATGAAAAAAAAAAAAAACCCTCAAAAATGAACTATATGTGAGACCTGAAACCATAAAAATCCTAGAGGAAAGGACTGGCAGTAATTTCTCTGACTTTAGCCACAGGAGCATTTTTCTAGATATGTCTCCTGAGGCAAGGGAAACAAAAGCAAAAATAAACTATTGGGACTACCCCAAAAAGCCTCTACACAGCAAAGGAAACAATCAACAAAACTAGAAGAGCCTACTAAATGGGAGAAGTTATTTGTAAACGACACATCCAATAAAGGATTACTATTCAAAATATATAAAGAACTTATAAAAGTCAACATTGAAAAAACAAACCAATGAAAAAATGAAAAGAAGACATTAACAGACATTTCTTCAAAGAATACAGTGCAGATGACAGACACACGAAGAGATGCTTGGCATCACTCATCAGGGAGATACAAATCAGAACCACAATAAGGCATCACCTCATACCTGTCAGAATGGCTAAAATAAAAAAAAAAAAACATAAGAAACAATAAGTGGCAGAAATGTGGAGAAAAAGGAACCCTCGTGCACTGTTGGTGGGAATGAAAACGGGTGCAGCCACTATGAAAAAGAGTATGGAGTTTCCTCAGAAAATTAAGAGAAGAACTACTGTATGATCTGGTAATTCCACTACTGAGTATTTACCCAAAGAATACAAAAACACTAATCAAAAAGGTATATGCAGCCCTATATTTATTATAGCACTATAATATTCTATGTTTATTATAGCCAAATTGTGAGGCAGCCCAAGTGTCTACCAACAAATGAATGGATAAGGAAGGTGTGGAATACATACATATAGTGGAATATTACTCAGCCATAAAAATGAATGAAATCCTCCATTTGCAACAACGTGTATGGATCTAGGGAGTATAATGCTGAAATAAGAGAAAGACAAAGAGCATATGATTTCATTCATATGTGGAATTTAAGAAACAAAGAAAAAAATAGACAAACCAAAAATAGACTCTTAACTATAGAGAAGAAACTGATGGCCAACAAAGGAGAGGAGGGTCGGGGGATGGGAGAAGATTAAGGGATACTTACCATGATGAGCACTGAGTGAGTAATGTGTAGAATTGCTGAATCGCTATATTGTACACTTGCAACAAATATAACATTGTATGTTAACTATACTGGAATTAAATTAAAAAGTGGGCTTGCTGAGTCAAAATGTAAATGTAGATGTAGCTTCTTAGGTATTGTCAGTTTCCCTCCCAAAAACTTGTACTAGTTTGCATTTCTGCCAGTAATGTATGAGAGTGCTTGTTTCTCTACAGAATGTGTTGTCATATTTTTAAATTGTTGCCAATCTGATAATTATATACCAGTATAGTTTTAGTTTGTATTTCTCTAATTATGAGTGAGATTAAATACCTTTTCCTATATTCAGAGTCATTTTTTTAAGGATTAAAAAAAAATTTATTTGACAGAGATCAAAAGTAGGCAGAGAGGCCGGCGGGGGGTGGGGGGGGGGCGGGAAGCAGGCTCTCTCCTGAGCAGAGAGCCCGATGTGGGGCTCAATCCCAGGACTCTGGGATCACGACCTGAGCTGAAGGCAGACGCTTTAACCCACTGAGCCACTCAGGCACCCCTCAGAGGTCATTTTTATAAGTTGGTTATAGATGGCCTTCTTTTGCCTTTTCTCCATTTTAATGAGTTTTCAAAAAAATTTTCCCCCTCAGTTATTAAGTTCTTTGTATATTAGCAATAATAGTATTCTATCTATAGTTAGGTTATGTTGTGAACACTTTATAAAAATTTGTAGTCTTTGACTTTATTTTATTTATTTTTTCATCATGCCATGTCTTTCCATATGATTTTTAATATCAACTTGTCTACTTCCATAAGAAAGCTTATTTGTGTCTTTCTTGGGATTGTGTTAAATTTTACATTAACTTAGGAAGAATGGACAGTTTATGATACTGAGTCATGCTATCCAAAAACTGGGAATGTTGGGTTTCCTGGGTGGCTGAGTTGGTTAAAGCCTCTGACTTCTGGTTTTGGCTAAGGTCAGGACTCAGGGTCACGAGATTGGGCCCCCTGTTGGGCTCTGAGCTGAGCCTGGAGCCTGTTTAAGATTCTTTCCCTTTCCCTCTGCTTCTCCCCCAGCTTGTACAATTTTTTCTCTTAAAAAACAAAAATGGAGTGTCTTTCCATTTGTCCAGCTCTCTTCCTGTAGCTTTCAGGGGTGTTTTCCTCACATCAGACATGATTTTAGTCATATCTCATAATAAGGAAACTGAGACCAGAGATGTTGACAAATTTGCCCAAGTTCACTTAGAGAGCAGTGGTCAAAATTGGCCCTTTAATCAAGATCCTGTGCAATTAACCAATGCATAGTACTCTCTCCTCAAGATACGGGCTCCCCAAGTGTCAGTTTCTATTTGAAAAAGAGAAAAAGCAAGTTCATACCTCATCCTCCTTTTCTTCATCTACTGTAGCAGCCATATTATTGATGATAGGGAACTGAGTGGAAGTATGGGGAGGACTGATGATGGTTGAATAATAGCACTTGGCTGGATCAGCAAGCCACACAGGTTTAAGGGAAAGGGAGTTTCATTGCAATTAATGGACTCCATATTGATAGAAAATGATACAAGATTTTTGGCTACAAAATTTATAAAACTCAGTTCTGTTCCACTTTCCAATTTGCTTTCAGTGTACAACCAATGTGATCTTACAAAAATGAAAATAGTTAAATATCATTCTCCTTCCTTTCATCTTTCAGTGGATTCACTTTGGTCTCAGAGTAAAGGTAGAACTTCATATGGCCTGTTCCTCAGTCTCTAGGCTCAGGTCCATGCCATGCTTTACCACACTGCTGCTCTAGCCCTAGTAAAGTACCTGTAGTACTTCATCCTTCTGCATCCCATCCAGAAAACCTCTTCTCCAGAAGGCCTTTCCTGATCCTGTCTTTTATACCCCCTTGTGTGCTTTCTGTAGGGAGTTGCTCTAACCTTTATCACCTTGCATTTTATCACTTATTAGTTCATACCCACAAACTCTTGAGGGTATGAACTATTTTAATTTTAGATTCTAGATCCCAGTGCTATGTCTTATGTAGTAGCCTCTTAATATGTTTGTTGACTGAATGACTGACTGAATAAATATTATTTTCTTACCTTTTTTGATGTCATGGCACACTCTTATCTCTTCTTCAGATAGTTTCTTCTTCTTGCATGGGAAATGATTTTCCTGTATCCTCAGGATTGTCATCATCGTGAGCTGTGGACTTTTTCAAAGTTTCAAGAGAAATCTCAAATCTGTGATCTAAGATTTTTTTTTTAAAAGTTAATAATCAACTGACATACGCTTTCCGCTTTCTTTTCCGTCTGGGAATGATTTGTAGCTGTCATTGGGATGAATAATCCTTGGCTTTTTATAAAATGCAAACCTGAAAATGTTCTTTGAAATCTGGTCGTGCCATTTCTAAAAGGCATCACTTTTTGTCAAAAGTCTGGTCCAACTCTGGCAGTTGATATTTTACAAGTATCAGATATGCTCTGAACTATTTTTTTTACCTATGGCAGGGATAAGCACTAGTTTTTATTGAGCTCCACCTATGTATTAAACACTCTTCTAAACATGTGGCATATAGATAACTTCAGCAGATTTAGTTTTTCACCGTATTCTCATAGACGAAGAAGCTGAGGCATGCAGAGCTTAAGTAACTTGCCCAATAATAATAATAGGAACTGAGATTAGATTTTCAGGGGAGCCAAATCGAGAGTTTATATTCTAAAATTGCATTAGACCACTTTCTTTATCTACACTTCACCTTACTATGCCTCCTATAATATGTAATGTTGTTTGTGTGCTACATGTATGTTTATTATTATCTCCTCAATAGGATCCTAAGATCTTTATTTAAAGAGAGTGTCTTAGCTCTTTAGCTTCTATAATGTTATATAGTGCTGGACACATTGTATGACCATTTCATAAGCACATGCTCAGTTGCTTTGAAAAGTTTACTGAAATTCACCCCAAGTCTTAGGAAAATATATATAGGGATTTTAACAAATGAGGATAAAATAGCATATTTTCAAAAATCTAATTTTTTTTATCTAAGAGTTGAATTTAAGATTATTATTATAATAGATGTAATAGGAACTGAAGAAGTGGGGAAGACCCTCATGACATCATCCGTTGACTGTCTCTCTTCCCTGTCAGTCTTCTACATGAATGTAATAATGCTTTGATGAATATTATTGAAACTGAGTGCCCTGTGTCCTATTTGCTTTGTACCAACACTGATTAATAAAGCATTAATTTAACTCATTCTCTTTTATAGCTTCCTCTCCTGATTCCTCTCACAATTATTTTCTGAAGGAGTAGGAAGTTTGTTATTATTCTATGAAGTTCTAATGAATTCTTGTTTACCCCAAGGATATCCTCAACTAAGCTTGTGTACTCCAAGTCTCCTGTGATAATGCCTGTTTACCTCAACTGGAATGCCACCCAGTGCTTGGGAGTTTAAAATATTCTCCCATGCCATAGTGGATGGGGTTTTGGGAGGGCATAGTGGTATCAACCATCCAGAAAATAATAACTTTTCACTACCAAGACCCTCTTTCCTTCATGCAAATAGATCCCAGCAGGCTACCAAACTTGGCCTGTACATGTCTGAATTTACTGAATGCATATTTGCAGAATAGATCTAGTGAGTTACAATTCCATTATTCTCTTAAACCAGTGTCAAATTCAAGAAAGCAAAAGGGAAAATAAGTGTATATAGTATTACATCAAAGCTTCTACCATATAAGACTAAGTCTTCTCAGAACTTTTGCCATGTTACTTTTTTTTTCTTTTTAATTTTTTATTTTTTATAAACATATAATATAATATATTTTTATCCCCCGGGGTACAGGTATGTGAATCACCAGGTTTACACACTTCACAGCACTCACCATAGCACATATCCTCCCCAATGTCCATAACCCAACCCCCCTTCCCCCAACCCCCCTCCCCCCAGCAACCCTTAGTTTGTTTTGTGAGATTAAGAGTCACTTATGGTTTGTCTCTCTCCCAATCCCATCTTGTTTCATTTATTCTTCTCCTACCCCCTTAACCCCCCTGTTGCATCTCCACTTCCTCATATCAGGGAGATCATATGATAGTTGTCTTTCTCTGCTTGACTTATTTCGCTAAGCACGATACCCTCTAGTTCCATCCACGTCGTTGCAAATGGCAAGATTTCATTTCTTTTGATGGCTGCATAGTATTCCATTGTATATATATACCACATCTTCTTTATCCATTCATCTGTTGATGGACATCTAGGTTCTTTCTATAGTTTGGCTATTGTGGACATTGCTGCTATAAACATTTGGGTGCATGTGCCCCTTCGGATCACTACGTTTGTATCTTTAGGGTAAATACCCAGTAGTGCAATTGCTGGGTCATAGGGTAGTTCTATTTTCAACATTTTGAGGAACCTCCATGCTGTTGTCCAGAGTGGTTGCACCAGCTTGCATTCCCACCAACAGTGTGGTGGCATCATAATTCCGGACTTCAAGCCATGTTACTTTTTTTTATTAATAACTTTTGTTCTAATCATTTTGGATTATAAAAATAACATGTTTTTGGTAGAACTATTGGAAATCAGAAATGTGTTTTTAAGTGTTTACTAATTTATAATCTCTTCACTCAGAGATACCCACTTTTAATATTTTGGTATGTGAAAAATGTGTGTGTGTGTGTGTGTGTGTAATGTGTATTACATATATATATTTCCAATAACTCAACCTTATATCATGGACATTTTTTAGATCACTTAAGATTCTTCAGTAACCTTTTAAAAAAGGTTTATAATGTCTATTGATAACTGTATAATGTTCTATTTAATGATCTGACATTGCTGGATATGTTGATGCTTTCACTGAATTGAACACCAGCTTGTATGCTGTCTGAATAAGAGAGGAAAGTTAATCATGAGCTGCATAAATTATTCTAAAGGAATAATCTTCCTAACAAAATACTGGAATTAAAACAGAAAGAAAAGGAAGTTCTTTTTTTTGTAAAAGGCCCCAGAACTCAGATGCTTATCTGAGGTGTTTTTTCTTTTTTTTTTTTTTTAATGATTCTAGTCCAGTGGAAATCTGTTCATGTCTGAAATCCCTCAGCAGGGGTAGGAAAGTGACAGGAACACATCTTTTTCAGACTTATAGCAACTTCATTTTCTTAAGCCAACCTGCAAATATCACAAATACAACCTTACACTCAGTGCTTTGGCTGCTGACAGTGGTTATCAACTGGCGGGAGGACTTAAGAGAAGGAAAATTGGAGACAAAATCAAGAGACATTTTCATAACCTTAGAACTGGCACAACCATATCACCTCTACTATGCAAACAATTTACCTTTTCTGTTACTGTGTGAAGTAAATACCTGCTTTGAGATATATTTACCCAGAAGAAACTGGTGACTAACTTGTCAGCTAAAAGATCACAAACTAAAAGGAATTTGATTAGTCCTAAAAGAAATTAGATTAGGGGATGTAGCAAGAGAAAGAAAAGGAAAACTTCACTTCAGTATTCTGTACAATGAAACATACAAGGCTTTTATAGCATGGAAGAGCAAATTAAAATATATACTATTTTATGCCTCTTAAGTTGAAAAAGGATTAAAATAATGATCATGGGCAATGATGTGGAGCAATAGAAACTCTCACACAGTGCTGGGAAATTACTGGGCAGTTATGTTCAATTTTTTTTTAAAGATTTTATTTATTTATTTGACAGAGAGATCACAAGTAGGCAGAGAGGCAGGCAGAGAGAGAGGGAAGCAGATTCCCTGCGGGGCAGAGAGCCTGACATGGGGCTCAATCCCAGGACCATGGTATCATGACCTGAGCTGAAGGCAGAGGCTTTAACCCACTGAGCCACCCAGGCGCCCCGAATTATGTTCAATTTTTAAAGCTAAAAGTATATATGCCCTTCAGTAGAGCTTAGGGAAAGCCAGAGAAAAGCTTGAGTGTTCTTTAGTCTTATCTTTTAAGATAATGAGGTAGAAATGAAGATGAAATTTCAAGGTTAGATGTCTTGCATCCTTGCTAAGGCTCAGGAGAAAGATTCTGGAGCACTGGTGTGCAAGGACAGAGCAGTGGGAGCATCTTTCTCAGGCCTAGGTAGTGAGGGGTGCATTGTCTGTAGAGAAACCATGAGAGACA
Source organism: Mustela putorius furo (assembly GCF_011764305.1). Classification (NCBI taxonomy): domain Eukaryota; kingdom Metazoa; phylum Chordata; class Mammalia; order Carnivora; family Mustelidae; genus Mustela; species Mustela putorius. The sequence continues at coordinate 42,582,420 of NW_025422368.1, read as the reverse complement.
GTAGACTCTGAGAAACAAAGTGAGGGTTTTGGGGGGGTGGGGTTTGGGAGGTTGGGTGAGCCTTGTGGCTGGTATTATGGAGGGCAAATAATGCATGGAGCACTGGGTGTGGTGCATAAACAATAAATTTTGGAACACTGAAAAAAAATAAAATTAAATAAAAAAATATATAACCAACTAAAAGTCTGCTTTCTTATTATCACCCTGTGTCAACATTTCTAAACAGTATTCCGCCCTGAATAAAAGTCTGAGTTCTTTACAATTATCATGGTTATTGCATAGTTTTAAACTACTTCATCCTTTCAATATCATTCAATATTATTGTTTTCTATGTGGAAGTTAATTCCATGGAAGTTAATTCAGAAAACTTTCAGTGATGCAGTCAATCCCTAATACTCGTAGACTCAGCTACAAAATTCCTCAGGGGATAATGGGATAGAAGGGAAGTTTTCTAGAACAGAGTATGTTCCACCATATTGGTAGATAAAGATAAGGGAGTCGGTGGAAAGGGATGGATTAAAGAGAAGGGGTAGGATATAATTAATGCATCAGAGTCTACAGGATTTTGGTGTTGTGGCTCCCTTTGGTGACTCAGACTTTGGTGACTTTGGTGACTCTGACCCTGACTTTGCTTGACTAGTGAGACATTAACACATGTAATACAGACAGAGACTTGTAAAGCGATTGTACATAGAGGCTTACTCTCTTTTGGCCCTTGGTGGTCGGGGTTGGGGATCCTGCAAGCACTAACTAATATGTGAACAGGCCCTGGATGTTTTTGATGACGAGTGACACAAGGCCTAGCCACTTTTGTCACCCCAGCTGACATCAGACCAATTTCCAGACATGTGACTAGGGCTATTCTAGAGCATCCAGTCCCAGGTAGGTCTCCAGCTGGTCATGTGAGTGAATACAGATACAACTAGCCAAACTGGCCCATGTGAGCAGAAACATCCAGCTTACCTTTAGACTTGTGAGCAATGCTTTATGATTGTTGTTTTAAGCCACCAGATTTTGAGCTGTTAAGCAGCAAATACAAAGTCCTTGAGTAGGCGAGTAAGCACGGGATAGAAGGCAGAGGCAAAAGAGACAGATTAGTCTTGGATATGACATCATATAGGCATATCAATGTTCATATCCTGCCCCCCACCCAAACATACACACCCTTCCCCACTTCCCGTCAGGGTGAGGGAAAAGAATGTAAGCTCTGAGCTGAAACTGCCGAAATTTAAATCCTAGCTTTGTTCTTTGCTGGCTGAGTGATCTTGAGCACCCATCTTATTCATCTGTAAAATGGAGATAATAGTATTTACCTCCCAATGTTGTTGAAAAGATCAAGTGATATTATGTGGATAAGAGCCTGGATGATAGCAAATGTTTTAAATGTTGACCAAGTAGGTATCTGGGTGAAGATATGGCATAAACTAGAGATGAAATGATAGGGAGAGTTGAGAAAGTATCAGGGAACATCAAAAGTTTCAAGAATACCAGATGTAAGATACCTTTAGAAAGTAAAAGGTAGAACAGTAAGAATGTTAGGATAAAGAAAATGGTGGTGGAAATTTTTTAAGAAGGTGATTATGGAGGAATTTTTTAAAAATGGTGGAATCACAATGACAATCTAATTAAAGTTTTAAAAAAATATATATATATGTTTGTGTATATATGCCACACTCAGCAAAGCTACAATTTTTTTAAAAATTTTATTTTCTTTTATTTTTTTTCAGTGTTCCAAAATTCATTATTGTGCACCACACCCAGTGCTCCATCACTGCATGGAACAGTTGCAATATTCTACAACGGTGCCCAGTTGCTCAGGAGTAGAATTGGGAGAGCAAGTAATGGGATCGTTAAATAGAAGATGGACAAAGAAATGGGGTTGTGGGAGCTAATGCTAGTCGATCATACAGCTTGAGTTGGCCTGGAATCGAGAGTGATCATAAAGGAACTAACTGACTGAGGGAACAAAATGGGGTCAGAGAGCAAAGAGCATGAGTTACATAGACCTAATTGAAAGTGGAAGCTGTTGCTTTCTTAGTTGGTGGATAGTATCATTTTTGCCTCTAGAGACTTGTTCCCTAGCGCCAGTGGTCCTGTTAGCCTATGATTTTGCATAGTTTTTGTTCCAGAAGACATATTTTCTCAATCTCCTTAAGGAACACTACACCATTTAAAAGATAGCTCTGGTGTTTTTTTGTTTGTTTGTTTTGTTTTTAAAGATTTTATTTGTTTATTTATTTATTTGCTCAGCTCCCTGCTGTGCTGAGGCCCTTGGGATCATGACCTGAGCCAAAGGCAGAGGCTTAACCCACTGAGCCACCCAGACACCCCGAGATCTCTGGTTTTAAAATCTAGCCAATCTTGAAGAATGTTGCTATGGCTGATGTAAGAGTTTTTACTGCCTGAGCTCTCTTCTAGGGTCTTTATGGTTTCAGGTATCACTTTTAGGTCTTTAACCCATTTTGAGTTTATGTTTGTGTATGGTGTAAGGAAGCGGTCCAGCTTCATCCTTTTTCATGTAGCTGACCTGTTTTGGATGGAGCTAGAAAGTATAATGCTAAGCACAGTAAGTCAGTATGAAAAAGACAAATACGATATGATTTCATTCACATGTAGAATTTAAGAAACAAAACAATTAAGCAAAGGAAAAAATAGAGAAACCAAGAAACTTAACTACAGAGAATAAACTAATGGTAACCAAAGGCAAGATGGGTGGGAGGGATGGGTGAACTAGGTGATGGGAATCAAGGAACACACATGTGATGAACACTGGTAGATGTGTAGAACTGCTGAATCACTGTGTTGTGTACCTGAAACTAATATAACACCATATTAAATATATTGGAATTAAAATTTACGGAACTCCACCAGTCTTGGTGGCTCTCCTCTGAGGATGCTGTGGCTATTAGATCATCTGCCTCAGCTACTAAACCTTTTATTAACCTTGCATGTTAAGGCAGCAAGAAACAGGATTTTATCTATAGTACTCGGATGTGCATCTGGCCATATTTGAACATCCTCTGAATCTAGCCATATTCAAATGTCTACTTATCTGCTGAGTGAGCCTGGAAACTCCTGCCTCTCCTCTGTGACTTTGTAGGTTTTGCCCCTTTTCCAGACGCAGCTCATGAGCTCAGTCTATGGAGTCCTTCTCAGTTGTTCCAGCCCATGTAATATCTCTCTTCAAAACCAATACAGCAACTCATCTGACACTTAGCATGTGCCATATTTTATTCAAGGCTTTCTCAAAGCCTAAGAATCAATACATTTTATTTTTTTTTAAGATTTTATTAATTTATTTGATGGAGATCACAAGTAGGCAGAGAGGCAGAGAGAGGGGGGAAGCAGGCTCCCTGCTCAGCAGAGAGCCCGATGCGGGGCTCGATCCCTGGACCCTGGGATCATGACCTGAGCTGAAGGCAGAGGCTTTAACCCACTGAGCCACCTAGGCGCCCCAGAATCAATACATTTTAAAGCCAGAAAAGGTTTCAGAGCATACCTAATCCAATTTTCTTGTTTTGCTGATGAGAAACCCGGAGACATTTAGTAAGTGACAGACGGGAGTGATGGAACCCTGCCCGCCTTTGTCATTATTTGGTATTTTTGCACCATGTTATATGTATGTCCAGAGAGGAAGTCAGGTTCCTCAGCACAAGGACTTCTTTGAATCAATAACATTTAGTTGTTGGGCTCCTCAATAGATATTCTCCCACAGTGACATGATGCTTTACCAAACTACATGAGATAGCTGAAAGAGGAATAAATTCTTGTGTAGGACAGATTATACAGTGTTTTTTTTTTTAAAGATTTTATTTATTTACTTGACAGACAGAGATTACAAGTAGGCAGAGAGGCAGGCAGAGAGAGAGAGGAGGAAGCAGGCTCCCTGCTGAGCAGAGAGCCCGATGTGGGGCTCAATCCCAGGACGCTGGGATCACGACCTGAGCTGAGGGCAGAGGCTTGAACCCACTGAGCCACCCAGGTGCCCCCAGATTATACAGTTTAAAAAATCATAGTTTTTCAAACTCTTAGATGTATAAACTTTTCAAAATAATATGTATTTGAAAGATTTTGTTAGAGAAAATGTTCATATGTGGGTCCCTGGGTGTCTCAGTAGGTTAAGCCTCTGCCTTCACTTGGGTCATGATCTCAGGGTCCTGGGATCAAGCCCCACGTCAGGCTCTCTGCTTGGCAGGGAGCCTGCTTCCCCCTTCTCTCTATGCCTGTCTCTCCGCCTATCTATGATCTCTGTCTGTCAAATAAATAAATTAAATATTTAAAAAAAAAGAAAAAGAAAAAGAAAATGTTAATGTGTTTCCATCTTTGTTATTACAAGCAAAAGGAAGTTAATCAACCTTAGCTTTGTTCCTTTAATTTACTGCTATATGTCATCTTCTTTAGGATGTATGTGAACCACTTCTGCCTGGTGTAAGTTACAGATACTTATTTGAACCCCTAGAAGAGGAAAATTCTCCCATCCAGCCTTTTTGCCTGTTAACTGGAAGAAGCTTTCCTTTGTTGTTATTGATTTTAATTCCATTGTGGAAAAAAAAAGCATCAAAGAGTTTAAGAAACAAAAACATTTATGTAGTTTAACTTAATTTGATAACACAGATTGGACAAAAACAGAAAAAACAATAGAAAATATAAAAATGTACACTGGAAGAATTTTAGAACACTGAAAAAAATAAAATTTAAGAAATTGTTAAAAATGTATTTTTTATTTCCCAATGTATTACATTGGGAGCTAAACAAATATTACTAGAAATTACTAATTTCTCCAGTTTTGAACTTTAATTACAAAAAAATCAGTCTGTTACCCAAGATTATTCATTACCTATAATATGTGACTTGTCATTCATTGCCTTGAACAACTTCTTCTCCGAACCCATTTGAAAACTGATTACAGAGCTTGCCATTTTCATTCCAAGTCCACCTGTGACCATTTTTTTTTTAAAGATTTTTTTATTTATTTGACAGACAGAGAGCACTAGTAGGCAGAGAGTCAGGCAGAGAGAGAGAGGAGGAAGCAGGCTCCCGGCCGAAGCAGAGAGCCTAATGAGGGACTCCATTCCAGGACCCCAGGATCACGACCTGAGCTGAAGGCAGCGGCTTAACCCACTGAGCCATCCAGGCACCCCACCTATGACCATTTTTAAGAAGACATTACCCAGCGTAGTTTAATCAAAGCTTATTGGGAACACTATGACAATTTAATCAATGCTCCACATGCTCATTTCAAGTTGGTGGCTCTGAAATCTCAGGACAAGCTTGTAAAAATAGAAAAGTTCTTCCAGTAATTCTTCCCCTGAGCTTAGCTGGGGCATTCCAGCCATACAGTTCTCCTTACTACTCTCTACTTCACCTTCCTTCTTCCTCTCCTTACATCACAACAGAGAAATGACAACCACCACCCAGTTGCAATCAGTTCACCTAATTCTACCCATAGGAGCCCAAAACATAAAGAAAACACATATATTTGTTTAAATATGTAACTTGCAGACAGCATTTTTCACAGAAAAGTATTCTCACCCTCTTGGTGCTAGTCCTCTGTGTATTTTTCTTCCAGACTTATTCTTCCCCAAATGACTACAGTTTTTGCTGGCATTTCTCTGAAAGAATATTCAAGACCTCATTAAGAGTCAGAAAAGCTACCTGAATTTGCAGACAGCTTCCTGTTGGGCTCACGTTTTGCAGAATGCAAGCTTGGTGTGCAGAAGGTGGGCATGGTGTTTGAAAAAACAGGAAGCACCTGTGAATGTGTGACTTTATTCCTGGAAGTAGAAGGCTCTCTCCGAGATGGTTGTAGATGCTTTGTGCTGTTTCACCTATGAGCACTTTTGCAAAGCCTTTACATACTTTAAAGACCAAAAATGGGCTTCCAGGTGGCAAGATTATTTGGAAAGTCTGGTACATCCATGGGCATGGTGGAAATCCACAGCTTTTCTTTTTATTTTCTTTCTTTCTTTCTTTCTTTTTTTCCTGTATAGGTTTCTTTTTTTGCTGGGGATATTGATATGCCTGGAAATTAAAGTAGGCTTTATTATTGTTATTGTGGTAAAAACATAGGATGGCATCTGCCCTCTTAACAAATTTTTAAGTGGAATGTATAGTATTCTTAACTGTAGACAGAATGGTGAAGAGCAGTTCTCTAGAACTGTTTGATTTTGCATGACTGAAACTTTATACCCATTTAATAGCAACTCCCAGTTTCCCCTTCTCAGTCTCTGGCAACCACCATTCTACTTTCTGCTTCTATGAGTTTGACTATTTTACATAACCCATATACATAGAATCATGCAATATTTGTCCTTCTGTGACTGGCTTATTTTACTTAGCATAATGTCTTCAATATTCATCCCCATAGTAGCATATGATGGGATTTCTTTCTTTTTTATGGCTAATATTCCATCATGCATATATACTACATTTTCCATATGCATTTATCTGTCAGTTGTTTCCACCTCTTGTCTATTGTGAATAATGCTGCAATAAATATGGGAGTGCGGATGCTCCTTCAAGATACTGATTTCAGTTCTTTTGGCTATGTACTCAGAAGTGGGTGGGCTGGATCATATGGTATTTCTATTTTTAATTTTGTGAGGAATCTCCATGTTGTTTTCCATAGCAGCCGCACCATTTTGCATTCCCACCAACAGTTGCATAAGGGTTCCAATTTCTCCATATCCTCACCAACACTTGTTATTTTCTGTTGTTGTTGTTGTTGTTGTTGATAATTCCTATCGTCAATTTAGGCTGCTATAACAAAAGTACTACAAACTGTGTGGCTTAAACAATAAACATTTATTTCTCACAGTTCTGAAGGCTTGGAAGTCCAAGATCAAGGCATTGGCAGATTTGTTCTCAGGTAAGAGCCACCTTCCTGATACACAGAAGGTTGACTGATCATTGTGTCCTCACATAGAGAGAGATCTCTGGTCTCTTTATCCCTTTACAAGGGCACCAGCTCTATCACGGGGGCTCCACTTCCATGACCTCATCCAAACCTAATTACTTTCCAAAGGCTCTGCCCTCAGATTGCATCACAATAAAGATTAGGCTTCAACATACGAATGGGAGGGGGCACACAAACATTTCGCTCATAGCAGTGGCTATCTTAATAGCTGAGGTGATATTTCATTGTGGTTTTGATTGCATCTCCCTGTTGATTAGTGATGTTGAGCATCTTTTCATATAACCTTTTGGCCATTTATACGTGTTGTGCTTTTTTGTTTTTTTATGTTTGTTTTTGTTTTAAAGATTTTATTTATTTATTTGACAGACAGAGATCACAAGTAGGCAGAGAGACAGGCAGAGAGAGAGAGAGGAGGAAGCAGGCACCCTGCTGATTAGAGAGCCCAATTCAAGGCTCAATCCCAGCACTCTGGGAGCATGACCTGAGCCAAAGGCAGAGTTCCCAACCCACTAAGCCACCCAGGCGACCCTGTTTTTTGTTTTTTTTTTTTTTTAAAGAAATTTTTGCCCAGTTTTAACCAGGTTATTAGGGTTTTTTTGTTTTGTTTTGTTTTGTGTTGTTTTGCTATTCAGTTGTGGAAGTTCCTTATATATATTGGAGATTAAACCCTTATCAGATATATGGCTGGTAAATATTTTCTCCCATCCTGTAGATTGCCTTTTCACTCTATTGATTGTTGATTTTGCTGTGCAAAAGATTTTTGGTTTGATGTAATTCCACTCATCTATTTTTGGTTTTGTTGTTTTTCATATCACCCAAGAAATCATTGCCAAGACCAACATCATGGAGCTTTCCCCCTATGTTTTCGTTTAGGAGTTCTCTAGTTTCAGATCTAATGTTTCAGTCTTTTATCATTGAGTTGATTTTTGTGTATGGTGTAAGACAGTGGTCAAGTTTCATTCTTTTGCATGTGACTGTCCAATCTTCTCAATGCCATTTGTTGAGGAGACTCTCATTCTCTATTGTGTATTCTTGATACCTTTGTTGAAGATCGGTTGACCATACGCATGGGTTTATTTGGGGGCTCTGTCTTCTGTTCAGTTGTTCTACATGTCTGTCTTTATGCCAAGACCATACTATTTTGATTATCATAGCTTTATGTTTTGAAACGGGAAAGCATGATGTCATCTTCATTTCTTTTCAAGATGTTTTGAATATTTCGGTTCCTTTTGGTTCCATACCAATTTCAGGAGTCTTTTTTTCTATGTCTCTAAAAAATGCCACTGGGATTTTAATAGAGATTGCATTCAATCTGTAGATTGTGTTGAATAGCATAGCCATTTTACCAGTAAGTCTTCCAATTCATGAACATGAGACATTTTGCCATTAGTTTGTGTCTCTTAAATTATTTTCAGCAGTATTTTATAGTTTTCAGTATATGTCTTTCATTTCCTTGGTTAAATTTGTACTTAAGTAGGTATTTATTTATTTATTTATTGATGATATTACAAATGAGATTGCTTTCTTAATTTCCTTTTTGGATTGTTCATTATCAGTGTATAAAAATGCAACAGATTTTTGTATGTTAATTTTTTATCCTCCAACTTTGCTGAATTTATTAGTTCTAATAGATATTTGTAGTGTAATCTTTGCAGTTTTCTACATATATGATTATGTCATATCCAGAGGTAATTTTACTTCTTTCTTTCTAATTTAAATGTGTCTCATTTCTTTTTCTAGCCTAATTGTTTTGGCTAGGTCTTTCAGTACTATGTTGAATAGAAATGGCAGAAGTGGACAACCTTTCAGGTTTTCACTTGCGGGTATGATGACATCTATGGGCTGTTTATATATGGTACTTTTATGGCAAAGTAATTTCATGCTATTTGCAGTTTTTCAGTGTTTTTATCATAAAAATGTGTTGAATTTGTCAAATGATTTTTGTGTGTACGGAGATACCTTGCATATTTTAATTTGTTATGTTAGTCACCATATAGTATGTTATTAATATTTTTGATGTAGTGTTTCCATGCTTCACTGTTTGCGTATAACACCCATAACACCCAGTGTTCCTCTATGCAATCCATGCCCTCTTTAATATCTGTCACTGGGCTTACCTATCTCGCCTCCCCCACTCCTTTCTAAAACTCTCTGTTTGTTTCCTGGAATCCATAGTCTCTCATGGTTCTTCTCCCACTCCAATTTCTCCCCCTTCATTAGGAGAAGAGATACCTTGTGTTTTTAAAACTTTGTTCTGTTAATATGGTGTTTTACATTGATTAGTTTTTGTATGTTGAACTATACTTGCATCCCAGGGATAAACCCTGCTTGGTCATGGTATTATGATTCTTTTTAAGTGTTGTTGAATTTGATTTGCTAGTATTTTGTTCAGGATTTTTGCACCTATATTCATCAGGAACATTGGTCCGTAGTTTCCTTATAGTGTCTTCTGGCTTTGTTATTAGAGTAATGCTGATCTAATAAAGTTAGATTGGAAACATTCCACCCTCTTCAGTTTTTTTGGAAAACTTTGAGAAGGATTGATGTTATTTCTGTAAATGTTTGGTAGACCTCACTAGTGAACCCATCTGATCCCAGTGTTTTTCTTTGTTGAATGGTTTTCGATTACCGATTCAGTCTCTTTACTAGTTGTAGATCTGTTCAGATATTTTATTTACTTACGATTCAGTCTTGGTAGGTTATAGATCTAGATATTTATCCATTTTTTTTCTCAATTATCAAATTCTTTGGTATATAATTATTCATAATAGTGTCTTAGAATACTTTTTATTTTGGTGGCATCGGTTGTAATGTCTCCTCTTTTATGTCTGATTTATTTGTCTTCTCTCTCTTATTCGTAGTTAGTATAGCTAAAGGTTTCTCAATTTTGTTGGTCTTCTCAAAAAGCCAACTCTTAGTTTTATTGTTCTTTTCTGTTTCATTTATTTTTGCTCTAATCTTGATTATTCTTTCTGCTAACTTTGGGCTTATTTTGTTCTTCTTTTTCTAGTACCTTGAGGTGTAGTTAGGTTGTTTATTTGAAATCTTCTTTGTTAATGTGAGTAACACTACAAAATCTCCTCTTAGTCCTCCTTTTGCTGCACCCCATAAGTTTTAGTGTATTGTGCTTTTTTCCCCCATTTGTCTCAATATATTTTCTAATCCTTTTTGATTTATTATTTCCTTTTTGATTCCTTTGGCCCATTGATTATCCAAGAATAAGTTGTTTAATTTTCACATATTTATGACTTTTCCAGTGTTCTTTCTGTTATTGATTCCATCTCATTCCACTGTGGTTAGAAAAGATTCTTAGCATAATTTCAGTCTTTTAAAATTTTTTTAGACTTGTTTGGTGACTTGGGTGGGATGAGGTCTATCCTGGAATAGGTTTTGTGTGTACTTGGAATGCGTATTTTGCTGCTGTTGAGTGAAATGTACTGATGCTAAGTCCATTTGGTCTATAGTGCTGTTCATGTACTCTGCTTCCTTATTGACCTTCTTTGTGGATTTCTATCCATTATTGAAATTAAGGTATTGAAATCTTTTGTTATGATGTTGCTGTCTATTTCTCCTTTCAGTTCTGTCGAAATTAGCTGTATAGATTTAGGTGCTCTTATGTTGGGTACATATATATTAATAATGATTACATCTTCCTGGTCATTTAACCCTTTTATCATTATATATTTGTCTCATGACAGTTTCTGACTTAAGGTCTATTTTGTCTTACCACCCCTTCTCTCTTTTGATTAGTGTTTACATGGGATATTTTTTCCCATTCTTTATTTTCATCCTATGTGTCTCCTTAAATCTAAAGTAAGTCTCTTGTGGATAGCATACAGTTTTGCCTTTTTAAAAAACATCACTAAACTACTCTGTCTTTTGATTGGGGAGTTTAGTCCACTTATAATTTGAGTAATTGTTGATAGGAAGAACTTACTACTGACATTTAAAACATTGTTTTCTGCCTGTCTTATCATTTCTGGTTAAGGTATATGATAAGCTCTCTTCTATACCTTGCCTTCAGATCACCAGTCTATTTCTGGGACCTACCTTAGGAGAGACAATTTTGTGATTGAGGAAAGAAAAAAGATAGAAAAGATGATAGAAAAAAGATAGAAAAGATGATAGAAAAAAGATTTGTAAATCCTATTATAAGGAAAGGTTGAAACCCTGAGAGTATTTTGCCTAGAGAAAAATAAGTATTTGTGGAGTATTATAGTGTCTTTAAATATGTGAAATTTGGGATACAATTTTAATTTTCCTATATACAAAATTTCCCTGACTTATGATGGGGTTACATCCCAATAAACCCACTGTAAACTGAATGTATCATAGGTCAAAAATACATTTAATACACCTAAGCTACCAAATGTCACAGCTTAGCCTAGCTTACCTCAAATACACCCAGCATACTTACATTAGTCTACGGTTAGGCAAAATAATCTAACATAAAGCTTATTTTATTTTTTTTTTAATATTTTTATTTATTTATTTGACAGACAGAGATCACAAGTAGGCAGAGAGGCAGGCAGAGAGAGAGAGGAAGGGAAGCAGGCTCCCTGATGAGCAGAGAGCCCGATGTGGGGCTCGATCCCAGGACCCTGAGATCATGACCTGAGCCAAAGGCAGAGGCTTAGCCAGGCGCCCCATAACATAAAGCTTATTTTATAATGAAGTGTTGAATACCTCATGTAATTTATTGAATACTGTGCTGAAAATGAAAAACAGAATGGTTGGGTACAGAATGGTTGTAAGTATCCTGGCTGTTTACCCTCATGATCACATGGCTCACTGGGAGCTGCCTTGCCACCACTGCCCAGCATCATGAGAGAATACTGTATCACATATCTCTAGCCTGGGAAAATTCAAAGTATGCTCTCTATTGAATGTGTATTGTTTTGCACCATCATCAAGTTGAAAAATTGTAAGTAGAACCATCATAAGTCAAGGACCATCTGTAGTTGCAAGTGTGAGTATTTAAACAAATGGGCTGAATAAATATGGGAATAGTTTTTGGTTTAATATATGGGAGAAACTTCATTATCTCTCTGAAAATGGCAGGAACTACTTCTTAAGAAAATATGTTTCTTTTCACTGGATGCTTCAAATATTGAAAGCCACTTATAAGAGATTTTGTTCCCTCTCTCGCTGTGTCCCTGTCAAATAAATAAAATCTTTTAAAAAACAGATTATACTATTTTTAAAAAGAGGGATTTTGTAAGAAGGAAACATATATTAGAAAAAAAGGTTGAATTAAGTGGCTTCTAGGATTCCTTTTATTTCAGAGATTATGTTTCTAAGACTCATCACCTCAGATTTCTCAGTTTTCTTAATTATGCCTTTCCACATTTCAGTTTGTTTAAATGAAGGCACACTTGTGATACAGAGCAATATTCATGCACTTGCTCCAATTGCAAGTTTTGCAAGCCCCCAACAGACTCAATTTGGATTTGGGCTGACCCCAGGCTTCTCTTGTGCAATCAAATTCATACACAGACTGTGGTGAGCTAACAAACAGAGCCACACACGGAGCTTCAGTTCCTCTTGGGGATTAGAGGACATGCCACCAAACAGGTGGCTTCAATTAACAGAGCTGCTATTTCCAGGGGAAAACAGAAGGAAATAATCAAACCACCAAGGAAAGGACTACAGGTAGATGGGGGTCAGTCTTGGAGTCCTCTGGAACACAGCCAGAGAACATGGTCCCAACCAGGGCAGCACAGCAAACATTAATTGAAAAGAACAGTAAAGCACTGTGTATTCTATAGGTGTATCTTTGACAAAACTGACTTCCTTTTAAACCTTAAAGCACAGTTAAAAAACAAAAACAAAAACAAAAACACATCAGGAACACAGAGAAAAAAAGCTACTATATTTAATGAGATGGCAGCAGAGATGTGCTGGAGGTAGTGACTTCCAAATTGTGAGTGAGCCATAAAACCCTGAGCACAGTCCATCTGACCACATTCAGTCTGTTGCCAGTGGGCTTTGGAGCCTTCCTGTCCTCATGCCCACTGGAGCCCATATCTGATTCATCTGCTCAAGTTAGCCTCCAACACCACCTCCCTCTTTTCTTAAGTACAACAACAGCGGGAATGTTCTCTTAGCACAGGCCAGGAACAGGCTGTTTTGAACGCATCACGAGTTGATTTTTAAAAAATGGGAAAGAATGGTCAAGGAGGACACATCAGAACATCTTTGGTTGGCCTGCTGCTTTAATCCTCTTCAGAACCTCTGATCATAGTAGCATTTCCAAAAGTCATTTTTTTCCCTTAGGGCAGATCCTATACAACCAAAGCACACAAGGACATTGTCTTAGACTGTTTGGGCTGCTCTAACAAAATTACACCGACCAATGAACAATAGAAATTTATTTCTTACTGCGCTTGAGGCTGGAAGTCCAAGATCAAGGTGCCAGCACAGTCAGCTTTTGGTGACAGTTGTCTTCCTCATAGCTGGTGCCCTTTCACTATGTGGAAAAGGGCTATGGCTGTCTCACATAGTGAAAAAGGGTGATCTCTCTGGAGCTCCTTTTGTAAGGCACCAAATCCATTCAATATCTCTCAAAGGCCCCACCTCCCAATACCATCATTTTGGGGGGCTAGGATTTCATCATATGAATGGGAGACACAAACATCTAGCCCTTAGTAGGGGTAGTGACATGGGGGCTATGTCAGGCAATTCTGTCTGTCTCCCTTGAAAAAAGAATTAAATCATGAACAAGCCATGACCCTCCAAGCCTGTTATGCTAAGTAAGTACCTTCACTATTATTAGTGATTAATATTACAAAAAGTCTGTGCATGTGTAAGTAAAATGCTTAGTTAGCTTCCAGGTCGGATGGCTCCTCACTTAGTCTTTGTTTTAAGTAAAACTTGTGCTACTGCAGAGGAACATGGAGAAGCCCAGACCCCATTTGATCAGCATGGCCATGAAGCCATGACAGACATGCCCGTGTTCTCAAGGGGTCTCAGATGCAGTATTCCATTCCTGTCTAATGTTCTTTTAATGGAACTCAGGTCATCGGGAACATCCCTTTGTAAAACTGGATTAGCAAGCACAACAGTTTCAGATTGAGATACAAGAATTTGCAATCACTTGTATCAAGATACTTAGGAAAAGTAGAAAATAAATGTTGAGAATAGAAAATATTGGGAAGCAAAATGTTTTTCAGAATCAGAAATTTTTTCAGGAGATTCAGGAAGATGAGAAGACATAAACTAGGCCTGAGTTGCCTATAGTCTGGTAATTTCTGTGAGGACAGAAGGAGCATGAAGTTTAACCTGCAATATATTGCCCAAATTAGAGACAACCCCTAGAAGTAAAACTGCCTTTGTATTCTAATCACAATGAAAGGGGAGTTTCATGACACCATGAGACAACAACCAAAGGGTTCCCCCCGCCTTGTCTTATTTCCTTGACCATTTATTTATTATAAAAGCAATGCTAAGCTAAAGCCAGATGTTATACCTCCTGCTTCCACCTCAGTTCAAAGGTGACGACTAACTACTCCCCCCACCCTCCAAAACCAATTTTTCCTAATAGAATCACAGGAGGCAAACAAATACAGTCTCCAAGTGGCTTTGCACTAGACATTCTCTCTGAATTTGTTATTTTCTCCTCCCACGGTATGGTTTATATTCTCAGAAGAGGCATTTAGATCTTGGGTAATTTCCTTAAGGATAACAGACCCTACTAATTTTATGAGCTTCTCAGAAGAATGGAGAAAAACATTACATGCAGAATATGAGGAGACCTTTAAGATCATAACATAATGCTGTTTTATTTTCAGATTATAGAAACCTATTTCATGCCCATAGTGAATATTTTGAAAATGTAGAAAAAATAGAAGTAAAAAACAAAACAAAACAAAAAGAACCCATAGCTTCCTCATTTAAGAGGAGTCAGCCAGAATGTTGAATCCTGACCTGGGCCTGTTTGTGGATCCCTTTGAGTTAAGAATGGTTTTTACATATTTAAAGAGTTGTAAATTACCACCACTACCACCATAACACATGTGTGCGCGCACACACACACACACACACACACACACGAACACGCAGCAGAGGCCTTATGTGGCCCACAATTCTTAAAATATTTGCTATCTAGCTCTTTACAGAAATACTTCTGCCGACCCTTGATCCAAAAGTAGTCACTATTACCTTGATACCTTTTTTCCTAATCTCTATTGACTACCCGTATACATTTTTAAGTAAAAAAAATAAATAAAAGATCTGTATTATTATTCCATATAGTTTTGTGTTTTGCTTTTTACCCCCACTTTAATAACACATCATGAGCATTTTCCCATATCACTAATTTTTTAAAAAACCAATCCCATTTTAAGTATACAAGCCAAATATAAATAACTCCCTTTATGGACCAGGAGTCTTAGCAGTAAGTCCTAGTTCCCTTAGAGTTCAAAAATATCAAACAATGAATATCTGTTTATCTTTTAAAAATTATTTTTGGGTTAACATATTTATCATCTGAACCATTGTTAAGTGTGCAGTTCAGTGGCACTAAGTACATTTCCACTATTGCCATCTCCAGAACTCTTAATCTTGCAAAACTCAAACACCATGTCAACTGAACAACAACTCTTCATTCTCTTCTCTCCTCTGCAAACATCTTTAATAACTATATAATACTCATTTGGGGTTTATACTTTCTGGCTCTTTTCATGGTGTCTATCAATGTTGGAAATAAAAGTTATTCTTTTGAGCCTTGCTTTTTGATGTGATGAAAAGAAAGTAATGCAAATATAGAGCTGTCAACAGTGCTTATGACAGCAAACTTAAAAAATGTGGTTTATGCTAAGTGATCATTTATGATTCAAATGAAGGGTAATTTGGGAGTTAATAGAAAATTTTAGAGATGTGGTTAAAATTCTGGCCCTATTTAGGCCAGACGAGAGGTATAGGAATATTGACTGGAGATTTAGGAATAGTAAACCACTCTGAGTCTCAATGTTCTTAGCTGAAAACTGAGGGCAATAAAACTGATAGGGTTGTCATTATGTTTAAATGAGATTAAGTATTGAAAAATCATTTAAAATGACATCATGTGATGTAAATATTAGTTATGTTGTAAAGACATTTGATATCAAACAAGGTAATTACTTATCTGTGAAGGAAATATTTTAAATAGATATTTTTTGAGTAACAAGGTCGTTACATTGAAATAATAAGGAACAAAGGACAATTTCAGAAATCATTTTTTAGCAGCTCAGTTTTTCCCTGGAAATTTACTATTGTCCTGGGAATATCACATGGTTCAAAAGCTGAACACTTCTGTATGACATTTAATTAAAATGCAGCCTGAACATGCTATGTGAAGAATTTTAAATAGTCTTGCTCAATATAAAATATGCCCAATATCAACATATTATGTCCCTTTTTACTAATAGTTTCCCCTTTGGGATGAATTTGACAGTCAATCTGTGAAAGAGATAGATTAGAATTTTGTAATTTTGAAATGCTACTTAATATACTATCTCTGTTTTGTGATAAAGTTGTCATTTGTGCCCATCCCACTTGCTGTGGGTTAGGAGATAAATATCTTTTTAAAATATTGCTAAGCTCTATAAACGTGAGTTCTCAAATTTCCATGGACATAAAATAAAATAACCAAAAAAAGTTTTTCACAGGTACTATTCTTTTAAAGCTTCCTCTAGATAGACAAAGTAAAGTGAACATATATAAAGAATTTTTTGTTAAAAAAAATTCTCCTTTTTTTGGATAAATTATTATTCCCATGAATTCCCACTGCTAATAAAGTGCACCAATAAACTAATAAACTAATAAACTGTACAACTCAACTACTCTCTAAGGCTTCTTGTTTCTACACAGCATTGTGGAAATTAGAATTCAGGAATCAGATGGTGACAAGGGCCATTCAGAGTTGCTAAGATTCCCAGTAAAAGATGAAACTAAGTTTGTGGGTCATTAAGTTTATATCATTTCATTTAACAAAAAAGTAAAAAAAATTATGATTATAAGCATATGTAAGTATTTATGAGTCTCTAAAAAGTAAGGGGTCCCTGGAACTTCAGCCTCTGGGTAAATCCATCCCTGTACAGGTAGATTGAAAGGGGAGTTATCTCTCCTGGGAAGCCTTTCTTTTCTTTCCACCTATCTTCTTCCTGTCTCTTGCATTAGTGTAAAGAATCCAGGTGAACAGGGCACCTAGTGGCTTAGTCTGTTAAGCATTGGCTCTTGATTTTGGCTCAGCTCATGGTCTCAGGTTTATTAGATGGAGCCCCTCGAGGCGCTCTGCTCTGTTCTCTCTCTCCTCTCCCTCTGCCTCTCCTTACACTGGCATGTGCACGCTCTTTATTAGAAGAAGAAGAAAGAAGAAAGAAGAACAAGAAGAAAGAAGAAGAAGGAAGAAGAACCCAGATGAGTGATACTGTAGAAACAAATGAATGTCATGTTTATGATCATAAAACTCAGTAGTGTGCTCATTGAAGAGCTAGCTGTCCTGCTGAAGCAAATGTTTCTAAGATTTCAGGCTATGGTTGGGGAACAGAAGGCCAACTAAATATTCACACCAAATTCACAAATAGAACTTGGATTTAAGAGACTTTCCTTGGTTTCTTTCAATGCAAATAGGAGAATCTGTCAGCCTACAGATTTACCACAATTCTTGATTGAATTTCTTGTACCACGTGCAAATGCGACAGTACTGGAAGAAAATTAAGGTGACTGTTGTAGTTTGCTGCATACATGCTTATGGTCTCTGTGAGGAGCATATCAAGCTGACATTTTTAGGAAAATCATGTCTGGCTTCTTGGGTGCATTAACTTCCACTCTCATTCTGAAGCAAAGGGGTTTCAGAGAGCTATTGGTGTGACAAATTGTACAGATAAGATGGCATTTCTTTTCTGTCTGGGTGACAATGTGCTGAGTGACCATCTGATTGCATGATGATGGCTGGGAGGCTCTAAATAGAAGGCTATTCTCCTCTGAAGTACACATAACAGGTTTAGACATAAAATCACCAGAGTTACAGAAGAAAAAGAGAGGAATTATATAAGGAAATAAGAGAACATATTAATAACTTTAAAAATGAATATATATATATATATATAAATTTTGCTGAAAGCTGTATTTTTAAAAAATTCATTTATTTACTATTAAATTTTGGTGGTAGATATCCAAAATAGGATGTAAACCCATTCAGTATTAAAGTAAGATTGCATTTGGGGAAGAAAATTATTTTTATTTTGATTCAGTTTCATAGTTCTTTCCGAGTAAATTCTGGCCTTCATAAATACCATTGTCTAAAAGTGTCATGTTATCATTCCATCAACTTTACCTGCTCAAACAGGACTTGGGGCTGTGCTGGGCATTGTGGAAAGGAGATGTCAGGCAAAAAAATAATAATAACAATAAGTTAAGTAACTTGTTTGTCTTCTCATATCCTGTGTCTCCCCCCATTAGCCTCATTATTTATTTCTCTTTCTTGGTGTTCATACTCCTCTAGTCCCCTCCCTATCCTCCATCTCCCCACCCCACCATGTTCTGCTGTAGTGTCAGCTAATAAGGTATTCTCTCATTAAAGGGTAAGCCTAATTCTCCAATGTGATACTTAGTAAAATTGGCTAATCCTTTGCAATATGAAAAATTAAAATATAGTGGAATGACAGGCAGTAGGATTTGAACTT
The DNA here is from genome assembly GCF_011764305.1 of Mustela putorius furo. Taxonomy (NCBI): domain Eukaryota; kingdom Metazoa; phylum Chordata; class Mammalia; order Carnivora; family Mustelidae; genus Mustela; species Mustela putorius. The sequence goes on along the minus strand of NW_025422368.1, from coordinate 42,563,838 downwards.
GAGGAAAAGATTCCTTTAGTTTCCTCTCAGTGGAACTATGGGATTAGCTTCCTGCTTCCTCCCTAGTAAGTCTAACTCTAGAGAGCCTTTTAGCAGGGAAAAATCTCAGACAAAACATAAAATACATAAAATAGACTCCACATTGATAGAGGCATCCAGGCTCCAAGTCAGCTGAAGAATTAGGCTTTCAGAATTGGAAGGGTCTTTAGGGTCAAAATCTGAATTTTCTTCATCATAAAATTGAGATTTAAGGAAGGTAAGTGACTTGTACATGATCACTCAACTCATGTATAGGTAAATTTGGTACTAGAATTCAAGTCTTATAAAATTTCTAGTCCAATACTCTTTTTATCAGCCATATATTTCATGCCATCTCCGAAAAATATGTAAATCCAATGAAATATAAAAAAGAGCATATCATAATGTTTTTATTTTTAGTATGTAATAAAAATTATGAGACAGAAGAATCAAGTTTTATGAATGTACTAGGGAGAGGTAGAGAGACGGAGACAGAAGAGAAATGAATAAGCTTTAAAACCAAATAGGTAGCCCTTCCTGAAACCAGGGTGGGAGGGGTTTGTAGGGAACATGAGAGTGGATACAGATGGAGGATGAAATTATCTCTTCACTCTGTCACTCAAATCTCAATCCTCTTTCCTACCTTCATCAAGATAAGTCAAGCTCATAACCAAAAGTCATGTTCAATACATGCCTTTTCCATTTTATCATCAGCATAAGTGAAGGAAGACAATAATCAATGACTTTCAATTGGGGCAAATTTTTATGAGCTTTTATCAGAGAAGGAAAAATTTGACTAGACCTGGACTAGCAAGGAGTGTTAGCAAGGAGACAATTTATCTATCAGGTGCTTCTGAAATGTTTCTTATAGAGACCAGTGCAGTGAATGTAATCATTAACTCAGTACCTATTTGCCTAGAACAGCAGCTCAGTACTTAACAGCAGATGCCATTGGTGCCCCATCCATATCTCCTAGACCTTCAGTGCATGCTAGCTGGACTTCCAAACACCAGTTCCTGCATGTCTATTCCTGAGGGCTTTTTATGACTGCTAAAGCTTCATTTGCCTCCATATGGATATACCAGGGAATTAGCGTTCCCTGGGAGCAACCATCAGCTAATGAATAATAGGAGCTGATGTATAAATACCCTAGCTTCATTACCCTTGAGGCATATGTTTTCTTTTGGTTTGTAAAATTTCCCACAGCGGTAGCTGGCTTGATAATGCACCCTTTATTGGTCCCTTCTGTTCTTGTTCTGTATCTTACTTCCCTAACCTTACTGATGTTTCTTTCAGCTCTGAAATGAACTACTTGCACCTTAATCCTAGTCTCAGAGTCTACTTTTGGGAAAACCCAAATGGAAACATCAGAATGCTCACTATATTAGCAATAGGGTCTCACAACAAGCTTCAGGAGAATCCACCTACATCAGACATACAGTTGCAAGAAGCCTAGTCTCAGTAAGTTTTTAAAAAACCAGGGTTTACTTTGTTGAGGGTTTTTTTTTTTTAATCCCATGAATAGATGTTGTACTTTGTCAAATGCTTTCTCTTCATCTGTTTAAAGGATCATATGGTTCTTATACTTTCTTTTATTAATGTGATGTATCATGATGGATTTGTGAATATGGAAGCACACTTGCAGCCCTGGAATAAATCCCACTTGATGGTGATGAGTGATTCTTTTAATGTACTGTTGGATTCAGTTTGCTAGTATTTTTAAAAAATATTTTATTTATTATTTGACTGAGATCAGAAGTAGGCAGAGAGTCAGGCAGAGAGAGAGGAGGAAGCAGGCTCCCTGCAGAGCAGAGACCCCCCCCCCCAATGTGGGGCTCAATCCCAGGACCCTGGGATCATGACCTGAGCTGAAGGCAGAGGCTTTAACCCACTGAGCCACCCAGGCGCCCCTAGTTTGCTATTATTTTATTGACAGTTTTTGCATCCATGTTCATCAGGGATATTGGCCTATAATCCTCTTTTTCAGTGGAATCTTTGGTTTTGGTATCAGGGTAATGCTTTTCTATACACTAATAAGGAAGCAGCAGAAAGAGCAGTCAAGGAGTGAATCCCATTTATAATTGCACCAAAACCCATAAGATACCTAGGAATAACCCTAACCAGAGAGGTAAGAGGTCTGTACTCTGAAAACTATAACACACTGATGAAGAAGTTGAAGATGACACAAAGAAATGGAGAAACACTCCATGCTCACGGATTGGAAGAACAAATATTATTAAAATGTCCATATTGCCCAAAGCAATCTACACATTTAATGCAATCTCTGTCAAAAGGCCTCCATCATTTTTCACAGAGCTAGAATAAGCCATCCAGAAATTTGCATGGAACCACAAAAGTCCCTGCATAACCAAAGCAATTTTGAAAAAGAAAAAGAAAGCTGGAAGCATCACAATGCCAGACTTCAAGTTATATTACAAAGCTAAAGTGATCAAGACAGTATGGTACTGGCACAGAAATAGACATATAGATCAGTAGAGCAGAATAGAAAATCCAAAAATGAACCCACAATTATATAGTCAACTAATCTTCCACAAAGCGGGAAGGAATACAGGTGGAAAAGAGTCTCTTCGGCAAATGGTGTTGGGAAAACTGGACAGCAACATGCAAAGGAATGAAACTGGACCACTTTCTTACACCATCACAAAAATAAATTCAAAATGGGTTAAAGACTGAAATGTTAGAAATAGGAAATCATAAAAATCCTAGAGGAGAACACAGGCAGTAACTTCTTTCACATCAGATATAGCAGCTTCTAACTAGGTAAGTCTCCTGAGGCAGTGGAAACAAAAGCAAAAATAAACTATTGGGACTTCACCAAAATAAAAAGCTTCTGCACAGTGAAGGAAACAACAAAACTAAAGGCATCCTATAAAATGGGATATCTGCAAATGACATATCTGATAAAGAGTTAGTTTCAAAAATATGTAAAGAACTTCTAAAACTCAACACCCCAAAAACACAGTAATCCAATTAAAAAGTGAGCAGAAGACATGAATAGATATTTTTCCAAAGAAGACATACAGATGGCCAAAGAGTACGTGAAAAAATGTTTAACATCACTCATCATCAGGGAAATACAAATCAAAACTACAGTGAGATACTGTCTCACACCAGTCAGAATTACTAAAATTAGTAACACAGGAACAACACATGTTGGTGAGGATATGGAGAAAGGCAAACCCTCTTACACTATTGGTGGGAAAGCAGACTGGTGCAGCCACTCTGGAAGACAGAATGGGGGTTCTTCAAAAAGTTTAAAAAAAGAATATTAAAGCCATAAGGTAGAAGGAGCTAGAGTATTGGGCTAAGTGAAATAAGTCAGAGAAAGACAAATGCCATATGATTTCACTCCTATGTGGAATTTAAGAAACAAAATAAATGGGGGGGGGGAGGCAAACCAGGAAACAGACTCTCAACTGTACAGCACAAACTGATGTCTCCCAGAGGGGTGATGGTGGTGGGTGAGTATAGGTGATGAGGATTAGGGAGGGCACTTGTGATAAGCACCAGTGTTGTATATTAGTGTTGAATCACTGAATTCTACACCTGAAACTAATATTATGCTGTATGTTAATTAATGGTATTTAAATAAAAACTTGGAAGAAAAATAGGGGTTTATTTTTCCATTATAAGAATTCCAGTAGCAGGCGGTTCGTATGGTAGTTTTAGCTGTTTGATGATGTCATCAAGGAACCATATCCTTTCTTTTAGCTTTATCATCTTTAACATCCTTATGCTTTTCATTCCTGTCAAAACAGCTGTTGTACTGCAAGAACCAGAGCTATATTCTAGACAGGCGGAGGAGAGGAAGTCAAAACTTTCCTTTTCACAGAGCTTTATCTTTTTAGTCAGGTAAAGAAGTCCTCTCTAGGCTTATTCACATTTCATTAGCTGAACTACATCACCTGCCCATCATCAACTAATAACATCCCAAAGGAATAAGATTAGAATGCTTGGTTTAGATCAGTCATGGTTCATTCCTGGGAAGGTCTCTATGTGCACAACCAGGAGTCTGTTGCTTGGGAAGATGAGGTATGAGTGGCTTAGACAGGCAACAGGCAACATTTCCTATATCATCTCAGCACAATGATAAATATTTCAGCTTCCTCTTTCCATGTGACCCATTCCAACTCAATGGCACATCAGCAGACACATTCAAGCTCATATGAATATAGAAGTCGAGGAGAGTAGCCTTAATGTGCCTTTCTTAGAGTCTGTTTTGTATTCTCCTTTATTGAGTCCTAGATAGCTTTAGAAACTATATTTCTAAATCGGTCTAGGCCAATTCTTCTAGAGCCTGAAAACTGTAAGCCATACTAATTAACAGTTGCTTAAAAAAAGGGACTCTGCTCAGGTAAGAGCACTATTTTTTTTTTTTTCAGATATGAGAAGAGGACAAAATTCTAAACAATAAAGCTACTTAGAAGAAGCTTGTTAAATGAAATTGAGGGCTGAAATCATAAGAACAAAATTTGTGTTTCTATTTAGTTACCATGAAAGTATCCTTGCAAAGATGTCTATTAGAAAACCCCTTGGGTAGTGGAGAGTCTCCTCAACAAAATGTTAGGAAAACTAGATATCCACTTGTAAAAAAATGAAATTGGACCCTTATCTTACATGGTACACTGAAACCAACTCAAAATGGTTTAAAGACTTCAATATTAGACAGGAAACTAAAACTCCTAGAAGAAAAAGGAAAGGTTTATGACATTGATCTTGCGACTGTTTTCATGACTATGACACCAAGAACACAGGCCACAAAACTAGAAATAGACAAGTGGGACATCAAACTAAAAAGCTTCTTCACAGCAAAGGATATAATTAACAGCGTGAAAAGGCAGCCTACAGAACTGAAAATATTTCCAAACCATATAGCTGGTAAGGAGTTAACTTCCAAAATATACAAGGAACCCCTACAACTCAATAGCAAACAAAAACAAACAAACAAAACAACCCTCTCCCCACCCCATGGAATTAAAATTTTGGCTAAGATCTTGAATAGATGCTTCCTCAAGAACGACATAAAAATAGGCAACAGGTATATGAAAAGATACCAACATCAGTAATCATCAGGGAAATTCAAGTCAGAACCACAGTGAGGTATCACCGTATACATATTAAGATAGTTATTTTTTAAAAAGATTTTATTTGTTTATTTATTTGGAGCATGAGCGGAGGAGGGGCAGAGAGGGAGAGGAAAAAAAGTCCTTTTTAGGAGGCAAATGTTTCCAACTTTACCTCTTTTCATTTCACTGCCCAAGGAGCAATGAACAAATAAATGACTCCGTTAGACATCTAATCTTAAAATAAACTTTACAAAATTCTTTCTTTCTATGAAAACAAAATATCCTTGTCCTAAGTAGTATATACCCCATCAAGAGCCTCGGGACTTTTGCCAATCAAATGGTGAATTGGAAGGGTCATTCCTGTTTTCTAGAGAATCATAGAGAGCAATTTAAGGAATTAAATGTAAATGGAAACTGAAAAGCCAGTTAACCTAAACTAGAATCTATTCTGCTCCATGAAACTTTATGAAACAGACACAGTTAATTCTGATAATCCCATATCTTACAGCTTTGAAAGCCTTTTTATTCCTCTTGGGAAATCAAAAGTAATCCAGAAAAATTCTATGCTCTATTATTATAGGCCAGGCACTGTCAAGGGTGCCTCAGATGAATTAACTCTTAATCTTCCGAACAATCCAAAAAAGTGAGTGCTTCTATTATCATCCCTATTTTCAGATGGGGAAATGGATGCATAGGAAGGTTGAGGCACGTGCCCAAGATTGCACAGCAATTCTACATAGCAGAAGCAGGATTCAATTCCAGGCCTTCTAATTCTGAAGCTGACATTTTTAACCACTTTCACTACATGGAAGATTATTGGTCAGTGTCCTAACTGTATTAACTGACCTGGAGTGTGATAACCACACAAATACATGAAGAATTGGAAGGGAGATCCTTTTAAAAATTAACTTGACATAAGGTACTGGTTTTGTAAGAAACCTATGTCAGTTACTGAGTCTAACAGTAATTGTGTTACTACAGAAGTAATATATCTGCATATTTTATTAAATAGTGAATCTCTACCAGAATGGTTTAAAAGGCCATCAAAGTATGATTCTCGTAGAGTTCGTATGATCTTGTTGCTTCAACCTCACCAATTCCCTGAGACAGTGAAAATAACTTTGATAAGCTAAGCCCTGCAGATCATCATCTGAAGGACATTGTGTCTGATCAGCTGGTCTTACAGGACTTTGATGTTAACTGCTTTTGGGTGATCAGAGAAATGTTATCATATTAACAACAACAGCAACAACAACAACAAAACACTGCTTTAAAAAGTTCTGGAGTAAGTTATTTTGGTATACAATATAGTACATCATAAATTATTTTGCTAGAAGAAAACTATAGTTAAAATAGGGCAGCTTCATTCTTCCCTGTTAGAATGATAAAATCAAGATCTATCAACTGAGTAATGTCCAATAGCCTGGGATCTCAGAAAAGGAGGAGGAGGTCCAGGAGAATGACAAAGAGGACTAAGGGAACATTCTGGATGGATTAATTGACATTTTCATGCATAGGTTCTTTTAAAATATTGTTTATTCAGATGAACATGGGGGAAAAAGAGAGGTAAACCATAAAACAGATTCTTAATTATAGAAAACTGAGGGTTGCTGGAGGGGAGATGGGTTGAGTGGGTGATGGGTTTTAAGGAGGACACTTGTGATGAGCACTGGGTGTTGTATGTAAGTGATGAATCCCTGATTTCTGCTCTGGAAACTAATATTACACCATGTTTTAACTACTTAGAATTTAAGTAAAAACCTAAAAAAAAAAGATAAAATTACATAAAAATAATAAATATTCTTTTTTAAAAAAAGATTTTATTTATTTATTTGACAGAGAGAGACACAGTGAGAGAAGGAACACAAACAGAGGGAGTAGGAGAGAGAGAAGCAGGCCTCCCGCCAAGCAGGGAGCCTGATGTGGGACTCGATCCTAGGACCCTGGGATCATGACCTGAGCCGAAGGCAGACGCTTAATGACTGAGCCACCCAGGTGCCTCAATAAATATTCCTTCTTTCTTTCTTTCTTTTTTTTTTTAAAGATTTTATTTATTTACTTGACAGAAAGAAATCACAAGTAGGCAGAGAGGCAGGCAGAGAGAGAGGAAGGGAAGCAGAGTGGTTGTCTACCCCTACCTCTGCTGAGCAGAGAGCCGGATGCGGAACTCGATCCCAGGACCCTGAGATCATGACCTGAGCCGAAGGCAGCGGCTTAACCCACTGAGCCACCCAGGCGCCCTAAATATTCTTTCTTAATGTGAACACCTTTTGGATAGTTTGATGCATATTTTCTTTATCTTTGGGCCCTACTCAATAAAGGTAAAAAATATATCAGTATTTCCTTAAAAACAGAATATAGGGTCTTTTATCTCAATCCATGGGTGGACTTCATCCATGAATAATCCTGCTCCAATGAGTGAAAGAAGGACATGTTATAAATAAAATATTCCAAAATTGAAATCATTATTTGTGAAGATGTCCTATAGCTGATAATCAGTCAGCCACTGATTCAACAAATATTTATTAATTATCTATCATAGCTCAGGTACTCTCTTAGACACTGGCGAGGTGGTGGTAGATGAAATAAAGTCCCTGCTGTCACAGAGCTTACAGTCTAGTTGTGCAGGATTTGCCAGTTGACATATAAACAAGTAAACGTGTGTGTCCGGTGGTGACAAGTGCTAGGAAGGAAAAACCAGCAGAGTGGAAGTGGAGTAGTTGAGAAAGGCATTTCTGATAAGATGACAAGGAGCAAATGATGTCATATGGTTTCCATGCTGTACATTTTGTAAATGGTCTTAGAGAATCTACCAAGCAATATCACTACTTAACACCAGGCAATACTATGAGTGCTTTATTGGGATTTTATGTAGTCAGAGTGGTTGTCTACCTCTACTTCCCTTAAAATTTTTCTAGGCTAAAATTATAAACGTGATATAAAACCCTATGGCTTTGTTATCTCATTCATCTCTGGCTTACAGTGGACTTAATAAATGTTTTGTAGGGCCTGACATGTAGATATTAACTACATTCACCTCCAAATAAAGTTAAGAAACCAGCTGCCTTAGGAGATTGTCCTCATAAGCACTTCTGTATTTTCAAGAGGATCTCAGCTCTCCCCCAGCTCAATTTTCTATTAAGTCTTACATAGTTGGCAAACAAGAATAGCTGTATTGTGGATACTTGCCAAGGAATAAAACTTAGAACACTAATACAAAAAAAATAAAGATAAGAACTAATAGTGTTGAGTAATTATGGGCATGGTGATGTGTTAAGCATTTAGTGTCTGTTCCTTTCACTTCATTATTAGAGCCTCATGGGAAATAGGTCCTTTTTAACAGCCTCTGCAGGTGAAGAAATGGAGAGGCAGTGCCAGTTTCTGAAGGTCAAACAGCTAGCAAGTAGCTGTGTGGGACCCAGACCCAGGTCTGCGAGCTCAGCCCTGTCCACTTCTGGTGCAGTTTTCCTCCTCCCTTCCTAGTTACTTCTAATTATGTTATCCTGATAGAACTCTCCTAAACTTTTCTTTGACTAAGGTAGGGAATAAATAAATAAAATGTCCGTTCTACAGGTTTTTCTTATTTGTCCTCTGGGAGACTTCTTGGTCTGTGATTGGAATATTACTCTAATAATATGTTGCCTTGTCTAGTTTCCCTTTCCAGACTCCTGCTGATCCCTGCTTCCCCCCCTTCTGCTTGCCCCCTCATCTGCTCTCTCCTTTATGTCATCCCCACCCTATTTTCTGGAGTAACTATCAAAGAACCCTGGTAGCAGTTCAGAGTTGTCCAGCTTTTGGTGAACATATTGACAATCTTTGACTTCTTGCACAAGAATTTTAAGCCCTGCCTTAATCTACCAGGGTCTGGAAAATTGTACCATTTTTACATATTGAAAGATGTCTACACCAAAGGTGTAAGGTTATCAAGGAAATGAATGGAGCAAGAGAGCCCCTGAAAGCATAAAGTTAGGCAATTTTATAGGGGCTTTATTGGGATTTTATTTTTTTTATTTACTCCTTTCTTTTGTTTGAGCTGGTCCCTTAAAATTATCTCCACTTAAATTGAATATGCTTGGATATGTATATGTATATAAGGTTTTCATAATAAAATATTCCAATTGATTAGACATTTTAAAGATGTAAAAAAGCAATGGAATTTCATGAGATATTTGAATAATAGATGAATAGAAATATGTTAGAAGGAAAATATAATGTGAATTTGATTATTACTACTGATTCTTACAGAAGTTGTTTTGAATATAAAGGCAGATTCTAGAAACATGATGACCAACCTAAATGTCTCTCCCTTCCCCTCTATTTCCAGTCCTAACTATAGGATCTGAGTTAGTGGTCTTGGGCTCTAGTGAGATGCCTCTCAGGAAGCTGTGGGGCTTTTTCTCCCTGCAGTCAAGCTAGAGCCTCAAAGTTCCTACTGGGGAGCTCCAAGGCAAGAAGAGAACCAGGGTTTCCTGAGGAGTGAGTGTACCCCACTGGTACTGGCTCCATATGAGTAGAATTGTTCTTAAGAATCCCTAAGAAGTAGGAAGAACACTGAGCAGTTGGGCTGGGTCTGTAGAAGGAGAGTGGGGAGGCCTCCTTCTAGCTTTTTCTTCTAGCCCCAGGGCCCCCAGAGTTAGAAAATGCTTTTCCACCTTCTTGATAAACCACCACCACTTATGGTACTAGAGACATCAGACCTGAGTCTCAGTAAACCAGCAACAGAAAAGGTAAGAATGCAGCTATGTGGTACCATTGTTCAGAGAAAAAATCAAACTGAAGAAGTTGGTGCCCAGAGAAATGGCACTCCTGAGTACCTCTGAGGAGATAGCTGTGAGCCCACTCCAGATGTTTTCTGGAGTTGAAAAAAGCAGCCGTGATTTTCAAACAAACAAAAAAACCCCAATAGGTGACTTGAAGAAAATATGGATTCTGTTGATATCTGCATGAATGACAAGAAACTCCAAGTAAAAGAAATCACTCAACAAAACAAAAATACAGAGATGGAAAGATGATGGGAAGACATGAATGGGTCCAGAGATTTAGTGTATGAATATGGGTAGTCCCCAAAGAGACAGATGTAAAAGATGGGTGAGCGACACTAGTTTTACAGATAATAGATAAAAACTTTTGTAGAACCAAAGCAAACCTGAATTTGTAGTTTAAAAGAAGATGCTTAATTCCAAGCAGCTTAGTACAAAACAAAACAAAGCAAAACAAAACAAACAGTATACCTGGGCATATTGCAATAAAATTCTTGAACTGTAAGCATGAAAAGAAAAATGCTCATGCTTCCAGATAGAAAAGAACAAGATACTCCCCCAAAGGAGAAAGACTTGAACAATTTTTAGTGAACATCATCAAGCTTAACAACCTAGAAGTCCAGTTCTGATTTCTGTTTCCTCCATTTACTGCCTGAATGACCTTGAATGAGTTACTTGTATTTCTGTTTGCTCACATGTAGAATAATGATAGTGATTGGACTTAATCCATGAGATTTTTATGAGATTTAAATTAACCAATGATTAGTTGGTGCGCAGTTCTTAGAGTGGTGCCAGGCACAAAGTAACAATGCCTGTGATTGCTATTATTGTTTGATTATGTCAAAGCTCCAAGTCAGCGACAGAAGAGCATCAGCAGCAAGCAAAAGGACAAATTTCAGAGGTCCTATACCCAGTTAGTTGTTCTCTGTTTTAGTGACCAGATGACGGTCACTACTAAGATCTGAGAAAATATATCACCACATACCCCATCTGAGGAATTTTGAAACATGCATGTTTCTTACCTTAAAGGAATATGAAGAAGACCTCCTTTGTCTTACACCTAGATGAGAGGGACCTCACCTGGGCCTTAAGCTTTACTGCATCCCTCAGTTTGCAAATAGACCAAAACTAAATTTATCGAAGGACATTTGGATACCGCTAAATCTAGACAGCCCCGGATCTCAAGAGCGGGTGCTCATAGCTGTCTTGGTACAGACCATCACTGTCAGTATTTATTCTTGAGGGGAGCATTGTCCAGGGAAATGCTTCTCCAGAGCTTTTGGAGGATTCATGGAGGATATAAGCAACACAAATACTTTTGTCAGGAAAGAAAATTTTAATTTCTCAGATCCTTCCTCCCAGATAATGTGAATGAAATAGTTCTTCCATACTGAAGAGTCATTTTCCACTAGCACTGAGGGTCTGTTTTTTTCTTGTTTCTCTTCCTGTTCCAAGTCCTGGCACAAGAAATACTAAAAAAAATTAGCATGCTATTTGCAACATTCGCACATTGCAGCTGAGGAATGTTTTTCAGTATTAACAATGCAAATTACTTCTTAATTTACACATATGTAGATTAGACATAATATGAAGGAAGCATATATATATATATTGAAATCATTGATACTAGATGGATACTGAAAAGTAAGATTTGTAATAGTTTTATTTTTGTAAAAAGAATAACATTTGTTAAATGTTTAAAATGACATCAAAACTTAGGCTTTTAAACATAAATTTGATTGGAAAATTTCATTTATTAATTATAAATTCTCTTTTCTTTTTAGTAAATATATTTGAAGAATATTTTTATATGTTTTAGATTATTTTTCATTTATTTTAGTTTTTAATGAAATTATATTTGATTTTTATATTTGTGACTAAATTATATTTTATTTTGGGTTGCTTAGGTTCTTGGATTATTATAAGAACATAATAATTTTGGGATGCTTGAGTGGCTCAGTCATTTAAGCATCTGCCTTGGGCTCAGTTCATGACCCCAGGGTCCTGGGAATGAGCCCCACGTCAGGCTTCCTGCTTGCAGAGAGCCTGCTTCTCCCTCTACCTCTCCTTCCCAGCTGTGCTCTCTCTTGTTAACTTTCTCTCCTCCTCTCTCTCTCTCTCTCTCTCAGATAAACAAAACCTTTAAAACAAACAAATGAAACCCCATAGATTTACTACACATTTTGATTTTGTCATTTTGCAGGTATATATTCCCAACATCGAAACAAACAGCATATTTTATTTAAAAGTTTGTTAACTTGATTTTCAACTTTCATATCTGTATACATAAGATGTGTGGACATCCATTTGTCCTCTTGTCCAGATGTCCCACAAACATTTAGAGTAGGCCTAGTAGTGAACAATGAAACTCAATTAAATCCACATAGATGGTAGACTATCTGGGAATGTAGCATTAGTACCAAGAACTCTTAAATTTTGAAGGGAAATCTTCAAGGAAAATTCCAGTAAGAGCATAGAACTATAACGTTTAAACCCAGGAGTTGGTCTTTGGGAAAGAAGGAAAAAGTGAAATTATTCTAAACAAAAAAGGTTTCATCGTATAGGAGTGTTGAGGGAGAAGCAGGGAATAAATTTGTTATCTTATTTTCAAACATGTAGGGAAATTTGAATCTGATTATGAAAGATAGGGATAGAAATATTTATATAATTAAAGATAGAGTTTACACACACACACACACACACACACACTCACACACACACACATATACACACATACACAGAGGGAGAGGGCTTTAACAAGCACACCTGTAAAAAACATGCCTTGTTCATCAAATTTTATGCCGCAATCTAATAGTTAAATATATACAGAAAAAGAATCGTAAATGCAAGGAACACAAAACAAAAACACAATTATAGCAGCAGTTTTCAATATATCTTATTTGAAGTAAGCTTTAACATCTCCAAATAAGTAACAATATAGGATATATTGATTTATCAAGAAACTCAGATATGTGACATTTGTTACTGTGTTCATGAAACTTCAGTAAAAATTGTACATTCATTTGACCATAAAGAAATAAATAATAATAAAGTTAATGTAGGTTTTAACATGTATATTATTGGCCACAGTTTTGATCAGATTCAGTTAGGTGGGAAACACATATTTAAAAGGTTACCAAAAAATCTCTAGTACTTGGAAATAAGCGTATTCCTGGATAGTCTTCATATCAAAGAAGAAGTCAAAAATAAAGTCTGTCTATATAGCAATTAGTAAAAAAATGAGATTCTATAATAACCTAAGCATGCAGAAGGCAGTTAAAGGGGCTCCAGGTTTGTAGTAATTTTGGCTCCTAGGAGAAACAGACACACTCTTATCACTTTAGGCCTGCTGGGTTCCTACATAACAACAAATAAGGGGTAGCAATAAAAGATCAACAAGCTTACAAGGAAGCAAGGCACTATAACAGGTATTTAATGGAAACTGCAAAGAGCAAATTTAGACCTTTGAGAGCTTCAGATTTTGAAGCTTATGGAATACTTGAAAAAATAAAGATAAAAATCACAAAAATAAACAACAAAAAACTTCTTTGTAACAAAATAGAATGCTATAAGTGAATAAATATTCATTAAAATAAAAAACACAGGGCAAGAGTTAATTGTCTGCAAATTAGATATAATTGAAAAATTAATGAACTGGAAAAAAAATCAATAAATTATCCAGAATACAACCCATTGAGACAAAGATATTGTATTAAAAAGGAGTTAAAAGCTATGGAATATTGAATGGTAAATTCTGACATATCTAATCAGTCTCGGAGGAAAAGAATAAAATAAAGAAGAGGAATATTTAAAGGGAACATGGATGTTCAGAGATTTACTCAGGATAAATGAGAAATGTACATCCAGATATATCATAATGAAACAGGTTATTATCAAAACTAAAGAACAGAGAGAAAAGAGCAATCCCCACAAGGAAGCAAGAATCAGACCAAAAGCAACCTTTAGCACCAACAGGAGCCAGAAGCCAGTTGAATAATGTCTTAAAAATGTTGAGAGAAGATAACTATCAACCTAGTATAGTATATTCATCAAAACTCTCTTTTAAGAATGAAGGTGAGGGACACTTGGCTGGCGTAGTCGGTAGAGAATGCTGCTCTTGATCTTGGGGTTGTGAGTTTGAGTTCCATGTTGGCTGTAGAGGTTACTTTAAAATTAAAAAAAAAAAAAGAATAAAGGTGAAATAACTATATTGTCAGATAACAAAAACTGAGTTTTATCATCAGCAGACCTTTATGAAAACCCCTTATAAAATGTTATCTCTAGAAAGAAAATGATCTCAGAGGGAATGTCTGGGATGGAAGGAAAAAGGATGAACAAAGAACATATTGACTATATATGTAAATCTGAAACAAATGTTGTGTGTTAATTTGACAGGTTAAAATGCAAACCTCAAGTATTGGACAGGAACAGTAAATAAATTGGAAAGTGGAGGGAGAAGATTCAAATGTTTCAAGAGTCTTGCATTACTTAGGAGGCAGAATAAAGTAGTGTTTAATTTTAGACCTGAAGCTAAATATGCATTTGATGACCCACTGGAAACATAAAGTGAAACAAATGAAAATAGACTGTATAATTTCCTGATCATGCACAGAACATGGCAAAAAAAAAAAAAAAAAAGACAAGTTGGGGAGGGTGGCATGGAGTAGGAAATCCAATCCTACAAAAAGTCCGGCTTAGAAATCAAGTGCAAAAGAATGGAAACAAGTCCAATCCAATATTAATTATTGTAAGGAATATCATAAAACATGGTAGCCAGTTTAAAGAAAAACTGTATTTTTTTTTTTTAAAGATTTTATTTTATTTATTTATTTGACAGAGAGAAATCACAAGTAGATGGAGAGGCAGGCAGAGAGAGAGAGGGAAGCAGGCTCCCTGCTGAGCAGAGAGCCCGATGCGGGACTCCATCCCAGGACCCCGAGATCATGACCTGAGCCGAAGGCAGCGGCTTAACCCACTGAGCCACCCAGGCACCCAAGAAAAACTGTATTTGATTAAAAAATCCAGCTATAAATTATTTTGTAAGGGACACAACATGTTTTTGCAGGGTCAGTTGAGTTTCCTGAGAAACACATACAAGGAAGGGATTATATGTGCAGAGATTTATTGGTGAGCAAATGCCTATGAAAGACTTCAAAAGAGGGAGTAGGAACATGAGGAGAAAGCCTTCAGACAATCAGATAGTGAGAGGCAGGTTTGACACAGGTCAAGGGAAAGAGGGGAGAGAGAAGAGTTGGATAGGAAGAGCCTTAGACAACAGAACGCTTGTGAGAGGCTTCAGTCAGACCAGTGCAGTGCATGGCCAAAATGGACCATTGGAATGATCCCATTGAGCTTCAGTGGCCAATCTCTACACCCCCTGCTACTCTTACTGGCTGAGAGCATCCCTGGTGATGCTGTGGTGGAGTTGAAAGTCTGGCCAGCAAAGCTTGTCCATAGCTATTTCCATGCTGCAGGGAGGCTCTCTTGCAGGGAGAGTGAGCGCTGCACTGTTGTGGTTGCCTCACACAAAAATGTGAGACTAGATACACAGAGCTGAGACTAACAGCAAAAATAAGGTGAGGTATCTATCTTAAGGGGAAAAAAAATAAGACAAAAGACAATCTTTATTAAAGTTAATCAGTCTCATTACTTTCTTGCTTACCCACCTTGTCAGCAGAAAGAGCCTAGAAACCAAGATAATACAATGGCAACGAGCACACCAGATTTTTGTTTTCCCCGGTAGAGAAAGTTGAGCTCCTTGTAACAATGTCTGATCCTAAGGAAAAGTACAAGATGAGGCACAGAAAGTAGAACATCCAAAAAAAAAGGAGACATGTCAAAAGGGTCTAGGAGCCAGCTTGAAGGGGAGGGGAGTTCCTGGAGTACATCCTTAAATGCTCTCTGGGAGAAACTTTCAGTTCTCTGTGAAGCCTGGTGCTTTTTTCTGAACAATTCTTTATATTAAATAATACTCTCCATGGTCTATCTGTAGTGGGCATCAGGAATTATTCAAGGAGTCTGTAGAGGTTTTGCTACTTATGTTTCACTCACGGAAGTTTGGGATTCCAAGTCCATTAAATACTCAGCGGACTTTGTGGTTTCCTGGGCAGTAAAGTTCCCACAGGAATAGAGCAGTTTTCTGATCCCTTCGTTTCTAGTCAGTCTGCGTATCAAGAATCACATCCATTGTTTAAAGGTAGGGTCACATGGCAGTTTAATCTCTTTCCTCTCCCCAAGTGCCTGCCTTTCAACTTGATGGTGGCAACGTTCGAAAGAATAAACGTTGGGTGGCTTTCTATAGCCTTTGCTTATTTTTGCTAGGGGCCCGAATGGCTGTACCTAACTGAGGAATCTGAATAGCCTCTGTTTCTCAAAGGTTTTATTTTTCAGTTTTTCCCTTCTTAGATTCTAGGGGAGTTTGCTTTTTCATCTTTGTGATTTCCAACTGTGATTTCATATCAGCCAATTTTCATGTAAGGTTGTTTCTGGCTTGTTTTGTGATACCTTGCTCAAAGCAGCAAGAAAAGCCACCACACATGAATACTCTTTACAGCCACTCCTCCTAATGACACAGGCTCACTAGGCATACAGTCTGTCTGCGTTATGTCAGGTGGCAATTTCACCAAATATTTATCCTCTGTATAGTATTGGGTTCCATGTTTTCCAGCCTGTGTTTATCTATTTCTTCACTGCCTACACTTGATCCCTAAGCCAGTGTGGCTTATTTTTGTTGTAGTAAGCACACTCTTAAGGTGCAACATTCTGTATTAATTGGAATAGCGCTACCTGCTGTAACATAGAGACCTTAGCCTGTTAGTTGTGCCTGCCTATCGTAATGGTCCAGGGAGTGCCCTCGTTGTTAGGCAATTTTCCTTTACATAGTAATTCAGGGCCTTCGATTCCTTCCATCTATGTCTCCAGAGCCTTGTTGTCCCTATCTCCAGCCAACATGATGGAAATGAGATCATGAAACCTAGAAGAGCCACACCTCACTCCATGCACATTCCATTGGTGAGAAGTGGTCACATAATCTCTGGGTGAATGACAGCTTCACACTCTGAAAGAAGCAGCATAGGTTGTATGTGGAGAGGCTGGCCCTCTCTACCACTGTTTATAATAAGTACTGCCAACCCTTTGGTTAAACTTAGACATTCAGCTGCATAAACCCTGACTTGCTTGTCTGCCTTCGTTCCCAACCTTGGTCAAATTATCCTTGTTTTTTGTATAGTGAATCAAATCTCTACTGTAAAAATTGACATTTTTAAGTGTAAGGCTGTGCTTCTGTTAAACCTCATTGTGGCAGCAGCATCTCTATAAGGCAGAAGTAGTTTAAGGAACCTATTTTGTTGTATAAAACTCTATGATAGTAGAAATAAGGCAATTGGTGTTTGTGCTTTTAAGGATTCTCTTTCTACTTTGTTGTGGTGTTCTGTTGTGCCTCTTGAGAATAATTTGTTCTCTGGGCTCTCAAGGCTTAAAACACTCCCCCATCTCTCAGAGAGGTGGTATAATAATGAGTAGGCACATTATGGGTTGAATTGGGTTCACCAAAAAGATATGTGGAAGTCCTAACAACTGTCATCTCAGAATGTGACCTTATGTAGAAATAAGGTCATTTAAGATCTAATTAGTCAAGATGAGATCATTAGAGCAGGCCTTACCCCAAATGACTGATGTCTTTACCAAAAGAGAAAAGGTGAAGACAGACACATAAGAAAATAACCAAGTGATGATGGAGTGAAGCAGCTGCAAGCCAAGGATTCACCAGAAGCTAGGAAGAGAAGGGTTCCACCCAAAGTCTCAGCGGGAACATGGCCCTGTGAATGCCTTACTTTGGGACTTCCAGCATCCAGAACTGTGGGAGAATAGATTTCTATCTTTGTGAGCCCCAGCTGTGGTGTTTTGTTGTGGCGGCCCTGGAACTGATGAGGGTACAGGGTTGGAGATTAAGCACATCAGGGGTTGAATATCATTTTTCTCACTTGCCATCTCTGTGGTTCTGGACAAGATGCTTTACCTCTCAGAGACTATTCCCTCAGCAATAACATGGGGGAGAATAATATCTACCTCTCAGAACTGTTAGAAGAGTTTTAAAAATTATTTGCATTAGTCCTAATGCACCGAATTCTGAGTTAAGGGGAAATTATTGTGGCATGTTGTTTGATAGCATCTTGAGTGGCAGAAGTATTTGGATATTCTTCCAGGTATCACTGCTGCAGCTTTAAAGCTAACAAAGAATGTTTTCTGCACAGTATATATTTGTACATCCAGATATCTCTGTGTTTTATCATTCAGACAACAATAGCCCCATGCACAGACAAAACAATCTATGTACCTTTGGCTCCAGAGCAGGTAAAATCTTTCATGTGGAAGCGTAAAGAAGGATGCAGAGATGCAGTTGATATGTTAATGGGAGAAATAGTTCTTGAGTACTTAGCATAGTCCTTGGTGCTATGTCAAGTCCAAGTAATGCAACAGGGGAAAAGGTAATATCATCTTCCAGATAGTTTACAGGAAATGTCAGTTGATGGGTTTTTTGAGGACAGTACAATGAGAAGTCAGGGAACTCATACCAGGGACATCTATACTAGTCTGGGGAGCCAGGAAAGGTTTTTGGAGAAGATGCTCCCTCAGCTGGGCCCCCAGATGTGAGTACTAGTTATTCAGATGAATGGGGTGTTTTGAGGGCACAGGTACTCTGAGCAGAGGGAGCAGATGAGGCTCATAAGTCCTGTAATGGGCTAGCTCCTAGTGATTTCTCAGCAGCACCTAAGAATAGTTCTGTGGTCATATTTATATGTTCTTGTGTATTTGGGGATATAATTCCCTTAGACTTGGAAACTTTCATTCCTCTAAGGCAACTGAGTGTTCCCTTACAATCTTGTCATCTATTCTGGTCTTTAATTTGCTCCTAAAAATACTTTTACTACAGTTTTTCAGTTGAAAAAGCATCCTTCTGAATAAAATGAGCTGTACAGTCCTTTTGCCTTTACTCTGTTCTTACTAGGATTCTCTCTTTCTTGGACTTTTTCCTCCTTTGTTTCTTTTATTTTCCAAATATAATCTTTAAAAATCATCACTTTTTTTTTCTTTAGCAGTTTTCTTAAACCTCAATTCATCATATGCCTTAATTTTCTGAAAGCTGCTTTTTAAAAATGAGTTTATTTATTTATGTACTTATTTATTTATTTAAGAGAGCATGTGAATGTGGGTAGGGAGGTGGGGGGAGGGGCAGCAGAGGCACAGAATCTCAAGTGGACTCTGCACTAAGTGAGGAGCCCCACAGGAGGCTTTATCTCCACACCCATGAGATCATGACCTGAGTGGAAACCAAGAGTCAGACTAATCAACTGAGCCACACAGGCACCACTGAAAGCTACTTTTATAGGTTGGTTTTTCTCATTTGCTTTTGGGTTTGCTCATCCTCTCCCCCTGTTGTGTGTATTTATATGAGTAAGGCTGTCCTTTTCAAACATTAGTCCCATCAGCGAGGTCCCTCCTGGATGACCATACTGATCTCTTTAAATGCCCCTCCCAACTGTCTTTGTTTTATTCTTCATTGAGACTTGAGTTTAAGGATGTCATTTGTTTAGAGCTTAACATGTCCCTTGAGTCATGCCCCCTTTAAGATCTCTTCCCATGAGATCATATGGTTTTAAAACTTGCCTTCCTAAACTCTAAGGGGAGGGTCTAATAACCCCCAGAGTTCTCTTCTCTGATTATTGCACCAAGATGTCCTTAAAACACAGACACTGAGAGAAATTGCTTAGCATGTGTAACAAGACATTGAGTACAAATTGTCCTATTGTCTTGGGGTTTCGTAGCCATCCTGAAGCCTGCAAACGCCTGTTCTCCCACCTTCCAAAGAGCCAGGCACCAATGCTGAACATGCAAAGAACATGGTCCAAAATGAGTTATGTCATACAAGCTCTCCCCCCAGCTGTGTAAGGCTGTGTAAGATGATGAAAAGCACCAGTGAATTGTTGAAGCAGGTGGTAGAAAGGTTCCCTGGTGAGAGGAATCCTTGTGCTGAGAGCAGAATTTCCCCTAACCTCCCTTGCCGCAGTGTGGGGACAGGTGAGCTTTCCCTCCCTAAGCCAGTTGAGATGCCTGAAAAAACACCAGACCAAACTGAAACAGAACAAAATACCTTTTAACTCTTGGCATGTGATCTGTAGCAAGCTGCTCTTTAGACTTGAGGATGGGGCAGTGTTGAGAATGGTCCACATGTCCAGGGGCAGGTGAACCTGCCATGGATCCCATGGAATGGGATGGTTGTTCTATCTTGAAAAGACCTTTCCTCAAGACACTGCTGATTTGTGCAAGGTGACCTCAAGAAAGAGGGACCACCAGCAACCAAGGGCTTAGAGAAGTGATAAGATCTAGCAGAGGAGTTGTAGCCCATATCAAAGAAACTGTAGGTGAGAGATCACCAGCAGTGTGAACCCTAAAGAGCCCACAACATTACCTCATGGAGAAAAAGTCAGCGTTTGGCATTGGGAGCACCAATGACAGATATCATTTGAACCAATGAAATAAAGAAATTTTCGCCCCATACCTCCTCTCCTTCAAGTCTAACTCTCAAGAAACTAAGTGCAGATGAGTGAATGGGAAATACAAAGTGGAAGAACAAGATGAATAAATGGAGAGGAAGCAGCCAGGTGTAGTGGAGGCAGCTGATGGTCCACAATGGACTGTGCTCCCTGTCGTAAACACAGCGTGCAGGGAAATGACTGTCTGCGGTGGGGTTAGCTTTTCTAAAG
The DNA here is from genome assembly GCF_011764305.1 of Mustela putorius furo. Lineage (NCBI taxonomy): Eukaryota > Metazoa > Chordata > Mammalia > Carnivora > Mustelidae > Mustela > Mustela putorius. The sequence continues at coordinate 42,543,210 of NW_025422368.1, read as the reverse complement.
CCAATGCCCTTTGCATGCAGATGGGGGCATGTACTGAGTTCTGCCGGATGGAAGATGGATGAAAGTGATGTATGGTTCTTGCTACCCTGGCCCACATTAACCCTCTGTAAAATCATCCATGTTCTGTCTTGCCCCTTTCTATTAGCCGGATATTGATAACCAGGATATAGCAGACACTATAAATGCCTTACTCTTAGGGGATTTATAGGCCCTTAGCCTTTAATATCTAAGTGTACACCGACCTATATTCCAGTGATCTGTACTTAAGTCTCTTTGCCTGAAGGCTTTTTCTAACTACTAGAACCTTCTTTGCCCATATATATGGAAGGCTGGGAATGCAAAAGAATTAGGCCTCCTACCCCCCAGCAATCCTAAACTAATGACTGTTTGGAGTTAGTAGATAAATACCCCAGCTTCCTTCTTGGGTGAGGTAACATTGAGGCAAATATTCTCCACTGTTTCCCAGCAGGATTAAGCTGTGGTTGCCCTCAGTTATAACTTACGCAACCCTTGTTTTGTTTCCTTTCCCTGTCTCACTTCCCTACCCTGTGGTACTGGCTGTGGTTGCCTCCCAAATAAAAACCACTTGTATTTAAATCCTTATTTCAGGATCTGCTTCTGGGGAAACCCAAACAAAGACCAGAGCAACTTTGGAATCCCCATTACTGAAGATAACTGAACTTAAGACGCCTTGGCTCTTTGAATAATGCCCCTGCCGACACCACATTGCCACTCCCTGCCATTGCTGATTCTACTTCTTATGAGCAAAACCTAAATGCTCATTCTGTTAAGCCACTGATGTTTCAGGATCTATCTGTTACAGAATCTCAACCAACACACTTTATATGCCCCACTTCCTCTTTGGCAGGTTTCCAAATATAAAGCAGATCCAGACCTGGGAAAGGAAGAAGTTTTAAATTGGATGAGAGTGTGACGTTTTCATATTACTCTGGCTAGATTTTTTTTATTGTGTTGAAAATTAAACTTAAGATTTATTATCTGAAAGTGGCCAAGATTTCATCCAGGATTGGGGAAGAATAAGTTGAGAGGAAAGGTTTTAAAGTTAAGTTGCTCTCTGCTTGCATCCCACTAAGTTCAGCTCTTTCAATAAACTGGTTATAAGTTACGTATATTTATTTGAGTCAGTGGAAGTAACTATACTGAGAGCTCAATGTGAGCTAACAACATAATATAAAACTATTTTTGCTTGGCCAGTGAAACATTGCTATACGTTAATTGTATTGTTTTCCACTTGACAATTCATTGAAGGATATATTTATAAATATGTATAAATAAATAAACTTTATTCCATCTGTGATATCAGCCTACCATCTTATTTTACTTTTACATAGAGAAAAAAGTATTAATTATGAACTTTGAGTTTGGAAGGTTTTATGAAAAATTCTAAGCCTCCTATTTCCTTTTCCTTAACACCCTAAGCCTGGTACCTAGATACTATGTCTTTCTAGGTCCTTTTGACTGGAAGCTTTGAAACAAGTACTTAACTGTCAACTTCCCTTTATCTTCTGGGTATAGGCTCCTGTTTAGCACATGGTCCATGCTTTTTTGTTCCTTCCCCAACCCTTCATCTCACCATTAAGGCAGAGACCACGAGGTCATGCATAAGTAAAGGGCATTAAGACAGTAAATGGCATCAAGAGAACAAACTAGTATAGCTTCTAGTGCTCATGGAAAAAATAAAAAACGAAAACAAAGCAAAACCAGCTATGGTTCATGAATGCAAAATAATAGAATGGCAAAGTTTAAAATGGAAACCAGTGGTTTCAGTCTTAGTTTTACCCTAAATATTTTTGTATCACAAAAAGCCACCTTCAAATTAACTGAGATATCATTTCATCCACAAGGTGGGATTAAAAGTCTAAATTTCTTTGGATTAATAAAAATACATTTCTTTTATTGGGTGTTTCCTTCATGCCAGGTATTGTCCAAAGCACTGTGTATGTTCTAATGCATTTCATCCTCCCTGCATCCTGAGAGGCAAGGACTCTCCTGATATCTGTTTTACAGATAAGGAGCTGAGGGATTGAGAGGACAAGAAAATTGTTGCAAGTCATACTGCTCTGACAAGATTTAAATTCAGGCAGACTGGGGGTGCCTGGGTGGCTCAGTCTATTAAGCATCTGCCTTCAGGTCAGGTCAAGAACCCAGAGTCTTTGCTCTGCGGGGAGCCTGCTTCTCCCTCTTCCTCTGCCTGCCTCTCCCCCTGCTTGGTCTCTCTGTCAATTAAATAAATACAGTCTTTTAAATAAATAAATAAATAAATAAGTTAATTAATTAGCAGACAGGCTGCTGAGCCAACGGGATTAACTCTGGCATTAACCATTCCTGCTTGTTGAGCCTCCACATGGTGCCCAACTCCAGGCCAGGCACCTCAATTCACAGTGGAAGGTACAAAGGCTCAGAGGTTAAGAAACTTGTCAAGTCTGTATTTGTAATCTGATCAGCAAACACTCTTCCTTAATCTTAGGGTTATATAATTTATTGCCTGAAGTCCAGGGCCCCTTTAAGAGTGAAGAGGGACATTATTAACAGTGATGCTGGCACTGTAGGCAGAAGCCAGGACTCTCCCAGGCCCAGGGCAGTGTATGACCACCCTCCATGCTGCCTGCCTGACCAGCTGGTGTTACTCTACCTCCAGCTCTTGACGAGTTCTTCAGAAGGGCAAGAGACGGGAAAGTATTTCCTTCACCAGTGTTTTGTGAACTGGTATCGCCCTTCTCCAATCCTCTTCCTACATGTTCATATCCTCTCTGGAAACCCCATTCTGCCAACTTCCTCTTCTCTAACTTCAGGTCTTTGGAGAAGAAAGACCATAATAAGGTTTTATAAATGTATTTTCTTCAAGTACGAAATGACGGGTTTTTTGAGACTTGGGGAAAATAACACCCTTTCAACTAACAGAATAGAGCTGAGCAAAATGGGAGGAGAGCACAGTGAGGACTAATAATTTAAAGAGAAATTTATAGGTCTGCTGATCTCATGACTAAGAAGTAATTTGTTGTCTGAGGCTTCAGGGCCCAGGAAATAGTGCTCAAAACCAGCTGAGCATGGGCCTCTCCTCTGGCATGAGAAACAGTGCAGATGCCCAAGACTTGTCCCAGACTTGCTGAGTCCGTTATATAGGGTAAACTGTCCAGTGCCTGTCCCTTTTTAGAGCCTCACCAGGGCATTGAATTCATAGCCAGGGAAAACAAATGAAGTCCCCCTGATCTCAACAGCCCTTTCTTATATGGAATAGGTATAGTAACATCCATCTTGCACCATTAGTTACCAAACAATTCATCCTGGGTTTTCTTCAACATGGTTTTTTTGTTGTTGTTGTTTTTAAATTAATTATTTATTTTTCTTCAACATATTTTAGATGTAATTTTTTTTGTTGTTTTGCTGATCTAACATGGTCAGACCTTGTCTTTCTGATCTGTTTAAGAAGTTGCGCACTCTCATGATTCTGTTCTCTTATTCTCCAACACCTCTTCATTCTTTACATCTGCTAATCCATATGTACATATACATGTGTATATGTATATGTGTGAAGTGATGGTTCTTTGGAGCTTTGGAGAAAATAACATCAATTCAACTCACAGAACAGAGCTGAACAAAATGAGAGGTTGTATGTGTATATGCATATACATATATAGATAATCCAAGTGAATACATATATATTTAACACATATATATAATTTATACATACACACACACAGAGATACCTCTTGAAATTGGAAAGACCTGTTGAAGTTGTCTTTGATTTTTATTTAAGTATCTGGTAAAATAATTTTGAATAGATCTGTTAATATTTTTTTAACTGTAGAACTTTTTTTCCCCCCACTGATGCTTTTTCCCAACAAGTCATTATGAAATTTTTAAAGCATTCAGCATAGTTGGAAGAATTTTAAAGGAAACATACAGGTATCCACCATCTAGACTTTACTGTAGACAGTTTACTGGCAACATTTTATATCTATTCATTTTTCATTCCTCCCATGATCTCCTAATCCATCTTATTGTTGATGCATTTCATGATATATTTATACATTGACTTTAATTAATGCTATTGGTATTGCTAATGTTAATGGTGACAAAATATTTCAACTGCATAGTGTCATTCAGTTAAGCAAGTGTTCCTTCAAAATTACTCTATGGGAAAATTCCCTTCTGAGGAAAATACAACAATATTACTTTTTGCTGGTAAGGAAATATAAAGATTAGCATTAAATATCTATGTAACATAATGTATATATTTATTTTAACATTTAATTACTTTTATAACAACTTGACAATGTTAACCATTTGACCAAAAATACATTTTTTAGGATTTTATTTATCACTTGACAGAGAGAGACATAGCGAGAGGGAACATAAGCAGGGGGAGTGGGAGAGAGAGAAGCAGGCTTCCCACTGAGCAGAGAGCCCAATGCGGGACTCGATCCCAGGACCCTGGGATCATGACCAGAGCTGAAGGCAGACACCCAATGACTGAGCCACCCAGGCACCCCTGACCAAAAATACTAATAAATGATTATTACTTACTTGGCCAGTATTGTTTAGGATAAAGCATCAGTTAGAACTAAGACTGTTTTGATGATATTGAGGTATGTGCCCTCTATCCCTACACTTTGAAGAGTTTTGATCAGGAAGGGATGCTGTACTTTGTCAAATGCTTTTTCAGCATCTATTGAGAGTATCATATGGTTCTTGTTCTTTCTTTTATTGATGTGTTGTATCACATTGACTGATTTGCGGATGTTGAACCAACCTTGCAGCCCTGGAATAAATCCCACTTGGTCGTGGTGAATGATCTTTTTAATGTACTGTTGAATCCTATTGGCTAGTATTTTGTTGAGTATTTTCGCATCTGTGTTCATCAAGGATATCGGTCTATAGCTCTCTTTTTTGGTGGGATCCTTGTCTGGTTTTGGGATCAAGGTGATGCTGGCCTCATAAAATGAGTTTGGAAGTTTTCCTTCCATTTCTATTTTTTGGAACAGTTTCAGGAGAATAGGAATTAGTTCTTTTTTAAATGTTTGGTAGAATTCCCCCGGGAAGCCGTCTGGCCCTGGGCTTTTGTTTGTTTGGAGATTTTTAATGACTGTTTCAATCTCCTTACTGGCTATGGGTCTGTTCAGGCTTTCTATTTCTTCCTGGTTCAGTTGTGGTAGTTTATATGTTTCTAGGAATGCATCCATTTCTTCCAGATTGTCAAATTTATTGCCGTAGAGTTGCTCATAGTATGTTCTTATAATAGTTTGTATTTCTTTGGTGTTAGTTGTGATCTCTCCTCTTTCATTCATGATTTTATTTATTTGGGTCCTTTCTCTTTTCTTTTTGATAAGTCGGGCCAGGGGTTTATCAATTTTATTAATTCTTTCAAAGAACCAGCTCCTAGTTTCGTTGATTTGTTCTATTGTTTTTTTGGTTTCTATTTCATTGATTTCTGCTCTGATCTTTATGATTTCTCTTCTCCTGTTGGGCTTAGGGTTTCTTTCTTGTTCTTTCTCCAGCTCCTTTAGGTGTAGGGTTAGGTTGTGTACCTGAGACCTTTCTTGTTTCTTGAGAAAGGCTTGTACCGCTATATATTTTCCTCTCAGGACTGCCTTTGTTGTATCCCACAGATTTTGAACCGTTGTATTTTCATTATCATTTGTTTCCATGATTTTTTTCAATTCTTCTTTAATTTCCCGGTTGACCCATTCATTCTTTAGAAGGATACTATTTAGTCTCCATGTATTTGGGTTCTTTCCAAATTTCCATTTGTGGTTGAGTTCTAGCTTTAGAGCATTGTGGTCTGAAACTATGAAAAACCCACCGCAAATATCATTCTCAATGGAGAAAAACTGAAAGCTTTTCCGCTAAGGTCAGGAACACGGCAGGGATGTCCATTATCACCACTGCTATTCAACATAGTACTAGAGGTCCTAGCCTCAGCAATCAGACAACAAAAGGAAATTAAAGGCATCCAAATCGGCAAAGAAGAAGTCAAATTATCACTCTTCGCAGATGATATGATACTCTATGTGGAAAACCCAAAAGACTCCACTCCAAAACTGCTAGAACTTATACAGGAATTCAGTAAAGTGTCAGGATATAAAATCAATGCACAGAAATCAGTTGCATTTCTCTACACCAACAGCAAGACAGAAGAAAGAGATATTAAGGAGTCAATCCCATTTACAATTGCATCCAAAACCATAAGATACCTAGGAATAAACCTAACCAAAGAGACACAGAATCTATACTCAGAAAACTATAAAGTACTCATGAAAGAAATTGAGGAAGACACAAAGAAATGGAAAAATGTTCCATGCTCCTGGATTGGAAGAATAAATATTGTGAAAATGTCTATGCTACCTAAAGCAATCTACACATTTAATGCAATTCCTATCAAAGTACCATCCATCTTTTTCAAAGAAATGGAACAAATAATGCTAAAATTTATATGGAACCAGAAAAGACCTCGAATAGCCAAAGGGATATTGAAAAAGAAAGCCAACGTTGGTGGCATCACAATTCCGGATTTCAAGCTCTATTACAAAGCTGTCATCATCAAGACAGCATGGTACTGGCACAAAAACAGACACATAGATCAATGGAACAGAATAGAGAGCCCAGAAATAGACCCTCAACTCTATGGTCAACTAATCTTCGACAAAGCAGGAAAGAATGTCCAATGGAAAAAAGACAGCCTCTTCAATAAATGGTGTTGGGAAAATTGGACAGCCACATGCAGAAAAATGAAATTGGACCATTTCCTTACACCACACATGAGAATAGACTCAAAATGGATGAAGGACCTCAATGTGCGAAAGGAATCCATCAAAATCCTTGAGGAGAACACGGGCAGCAACCTCTTCGACCTCTGCCGCAGCAACATCTTCCTAGGAACAACGCAAAAGGCAAGGGAAGCAAAGGAAAAAATGAACTATTGGGATTTCATCAAGATCAAAAGCTTTTGCACAGCAAAGGAAACAGTTAACAAAATCAAAAGACAACTGACAGAATGGGAGAAGATATTTGCAAACGACATATCAGATAAAGGACTAGTGTCCAGAATCTATAAAGAACTTAGCAAACTCAACACCCAAAGAATAAATAATCCAATCAAGAAATGGGCAGAGGACATGAACAGACATTTCTGCAAAGAAGACATCCAGATGGCCAACAGACACATGAAAAAGTGCTCCATATCACTCGGCATCAGGGAAATACAAATCAAAACCACAATGAGATATCACCTCACACCAGTCAGAATGGCTAAAATCAACAAGTCAGGAAATGACAGATGCTGGCGAGGATGCGGAGAAAGGGGAACCCTCCTACACTATTGGTGGGAATGCAAGCTGGTGCAACCTCTCTGGAAAACAGCATGGAGGTTCCTCAAAATGTTGAAAATAGAACTGCCCTATGACCCAGCAATTGCACTATTGGGTATTTACCCTAAAGATACAAACGTAGTGATCCAAAGGGGCACGTGCACCCGAATGTTTATAGCAGCAATGTCCACAATCGCCAAACTATGGAAAGAACCTAGATGTCCATCAACAGATGAATGGATCAAGAAGATGTGGTATATATACACAATGGAATACTATGCAGCCATCAAAAGAAATGAAATCTTGCCATTTGCAACAACATGGATGGAACTAGAGCGTATCATGCTTAGCGAAATAAGTCAAGCAGAGAAAGACAACTATCATATGATCTCCCTGATATGAGGAAGTGGTGATGCAACATGGGGGCTTAAGTGGGTAGGAGAAGAATAAATGAAACAAGATGGGATTGGGAGGGAGACAAACCATAAGTGACTCTTAATCTCACAAAACAAACTGAGGGTTGCTGGGGGGAGGGGGTTAGGGAGAAGGGGGTGGGATTATGGACATTGGGGAGGGTATGTGCTTTGGTGAGTGCTGTGAAGTGTGTAAACCTGGTGATTCACAGACCTGTACCCCTGGGGATAAAAATATATGTTTATAAAAAAAAAAAAAAAGAACTAAGACTGTTAAGTATTAGCATGCATCTGATTTTTGTTCTTGTGCCCTTAAATGTTGAAGATATAAGTAACAGATGATTTTCATTAAATAAGGACTTCTGGTATTGGTTTTATTTAAGGACACCAGACAATGGTTCTCTTCTCACCCAAATATCTCCCATATCTGCCTGAAATCCACTGTCATGTTTCATGGCTTTGGGGAGATCTGTAAAAATGCTAAGATTCTTCAGTGCCAAGAAATTCCCTGCTTTCCTCAGTCCTTCTGGGCAATCTAATGAGGATAGGAAGACCAACAGATGCCATATGCCACCGACAGGGAGAAGGTAGAAATAGTCTTGCTGCCTGGTATTTTGGTCTTAGAAATACTCAGCTTCACCCAGGTGCCCACGAAATAAGCTTTTCCAACTTCTGTGTACTTGGTGTCCATATGGACTGGATTCTCACACTAATTTTCTGCCTATTTCTCCAGTTTCTTAAATCCCAAGCTGGCTTGATAATGTGAGGGAAGGCAGTACTGATTCCTGTCTATCCCTTACTTGTTCCTCTGTATCAACTGGCCAAACCCTTGGTTCATAGTCTCAGTACACTTTGGAGATGCCATTTAATATAGATATATCTCACTTAAATCATGACCCAAGCACTACTATGAGCTTGAAGACAGTTTATGTTCAGACTGCCTTCCATCCTGTACCCACAGCCACTGGATTAGAGTTTCTGAATATACATGCTGATGCTAGTTTGAATGGGGCCTATGCTTGGATAGTAGAGATTAAACTTCTGATGCTACCTCTTTGGAAGCCAATCCCATATCATAACCTAAATGATCTTGGTTCCTCCCTTCTATTTTGATCCACAGGGATGTTCTAGACCAACTTAACCTTTATGGCACAACCAGGGTACGAGAAAATGGACACTGTAGTCAAGCAATGCTGTGTTCAAATTTTGGTTCTGTCACATATGACTGTGAGATTTTGCTAGTGCCTTAATCTCCTTAAATTTCAGTTTCTTTGGGAGGAAAATAAGGTTACCATATCACCTTCCTCATTGCGTATTTATGACATTTTACTAAGATAAATGTTTGAAAAGTACCTAATATATTGTGGTATAGAGTACGTTTAAGAAATGAAAGCTTAAAACAAAAGTTGAAAGTACCAATGGTTGGTAAGTACCATTGGTTTAAGAAGTTTAAGAAATGGAAGCTTAAAACAAAAGTTGAAAGTACCAATGGTTGGTAAGTACCATTGGTTTAAGAAGTTTAAGAAATGGAAGCTTAAAACAAAAGTTGAAAGTACCAATGGTTGGTAAGTACCAACCAATGGTTGAAAGTACCTACACTGAATGGTTCTACAGGGGGAGGTCATGATTTAATAGAAAAGACAGACACAATGATCAAAATATAAGTATAATAAATGAATAGCTGGATATTATTCTAGACATTTAAAGCCATTTCCAAAATGAAGTGAGTTCTAAATACATAAATAAGTAACTTATAAATGTATTTTTATTCATTACTATTTTTTGACACGTTGCTATGCAAACGTTATTCAGACACCTGACAAAGCTCTGTGAGGATAGTATATGGCAGAATTATAGACTCTCAAAGTAGGATAAGTTTCTTATTCCTTCCTATTCTCTTCCCCTGCAGTTCACTAGCCATTTGCTCAATCTTTTAGTCATTTATTTGTTCATCTAAAAATATTTTGTACTAGACACTGTGCCAGGATAGACAGAAGAGCTGAGGTCAGCCATGATGAGATTCACAGGTTATGTTAAGGAGCTGGACTCTTCCTGAAGGTGACAAAGAGCCACAGGTTATATTAAGGAGCTGGACTTTTCCTGAAGTAGACAGAGCTTCTTTAATAAGAAGCTTGATAGGGACGCCTGGGTGGCTAAGTGGGGTAAGGCCTCTGCCTTTGGCTCGGGTCATGATCTCGGGGTCCTGGGATCGAGCCCCACATTGGGGTCTCTGCTTAGCAGGGAGCCTGTTCTCTCTCTTTCTCTGCCTCCCTCTCTGCCTATTTGTGGTCTCTGTCTCAAATAAATAAATAAAATCCTAAAAAAAAAAAGAAGAAGAAGAAGCAGCTTGTTCATGGAAAGACCTTTGTATCTGCATAGTAAGAGCACGACTCAGGCGACAATGTGGAGGATGGATCTGTAGGATCAAGGGCAGCAATAGGGAGACCACCAGGCCTCATGTGTGACAGCACACACTGTGTGCCTGTGTGCCTTTCCTTGGTATGGGATGCCCTTCCTGTAGCCCTTTCTCACCCTCTCATCCTCCAGGGAGCCTCCCAAGACTCTTTCATGAGCCAAGTGGTCCTGCTCTGTGCACTCCAGAACTCTCTGCTTACCCCAAACTAAGCATTTACTAGATCATACAAAAATGATTTGTTTTCCTCTTTGACTTTCCTAGCAGAGCATAAATACTTTGGGGGTAGGATCTGTATCTTATTCATCATTGTATTCCCACAGCCCATCTGAGTGCATACTAGATGCTCAGTCACTATTCAACTAATGGCTAGCAAGGCTGGACTGGTAGGTGAAGCCTACACTGAATGGTTCTACAGGTGGAGGTCATGATTTAATAGAAAAGACAGACACAATAATCAAAATATAAGTACAATAAATGAATAGCTGGATAGAAGATATTAGGGAAGGATTCCCAAAGGAAGTGATAAACTTTATGTGTCTTGAAGGTGAATGGCAGTGTGTTAAGTGGTCACACTTGTCTACCCTCTTTCTTCAGACAGAAGAAAGAGGGTAGACAAGGAACAGATGAGTGAAGACTGGCCAGTGTCCTGACTGGTACTGGAGAGCAAGTAAGTCCATGAGGCATTCAAGTATGCTATGTACAACACCATCTCAGGATTCCATCTTCAAGGGGCAAGTGGTTTTTTAGGTTTCAGATAAACTTCCTATGAGCCCAGAACCTTAAAGGAACTCAGCTTATAGATGGTTACGTCCCATTGTTGGAAAGGGAGCTGGACCATAAAAAGCAGGGGGAGACCACTGTTCAATTAGTTGCTCTAAAATCACATCGAGGGTTGAGGGCTCCCTGGTTTGCATTCTGAAAAATCTGCTAGAGTTTTTAAAATTGAGTCCAATCCTGTAGCATTATTTGTTCTCTGTGTTTTCTCAAAGATTTATGGCCCTGGTTTCTCACGTAGTATCCCTGAGAACCCTTGGATGAAATTCGTCTAGGATTTGCATCTTCAACTCATTTAGAGCTGTCCCATGCACTCACACTTTTTCTTAGAAGTTTTGTTACATTTTTTTATTATGAGGGACAACTGAGTGGCTTAATTGGTTAAGTGTCTGCCTTTAGCTTAGGTCATGGTCCCAGGGTCCAGGGATCCAGTCCTGTGTGGCTCTCTGCTCAGCAGGGAGTCTGCTTCTCCCTTTCCCTTTGCCTCTCCCCTGCTCTTGCTCTCTCTCTCCCTCTTTCTCTCTCTCTCTCTCTCTCACTGTCAAATACATAAAATCTTTAAAACATTTTTTATTATTATACTCGTTTTGCTTTTTTATTACTTGGGTGGATTGACTTTCTGATAAAATATGCTAGGGTAGTAGATCATTGCTTTGTATTTTAGAACAACTTGCTCTAAATATGATTAATGTTCACATCTCAGTGGATCATTTAGTGGAAAAACAAGATGACACGATAAGGTAAATAAAGAAGGGATGAGAGGAATAGAAATTGAGAAGTGGAAAATTATTTAAAACATTATAGTTTATGAAAATAAAAACTCTGTTTAAAAATATCTAAATTTGGATGTATATTGGATTTTAAAATCATCATAAATGTTTATCTTATATATATACTTTCAAATCTGAGTAGAAAAGACAAAAACAAAGTATTAATTGACTCTTTCTCCTTCAGATTGCCACAGATTCTCATTACATCTTCTGCATCAAGGGGTTCACTTACCTTTCTTTTTATTCCTTGATATGAATGCAGCCACATAGATACACACATACATTGATTATCCTCCTGGATGTTCTCGGCTTCTCTGCAGTTCCAACACACCTCTTCAACCAACCATCTTTTTTTCTCCCTCCCTCTAGTATTGTCTTTCTCTTTTTCCTTTTGTCTCTCTAAGCATTTGCTTTTCAGGTCAGATGGCTTGTGTAGATTTGCTTTAGTATCATGTATTAGGGTTCTCCAGAGAAAAAAAACCAGCTTCAGTGTACATATATATGAGAAGATTTATTTCTGAGAATTGGCTCACACAATTATAGAAGCTGAGAAGTCCCACAGCCTGATGTCTGCAAGCTGAAGGCCCAGAAAATCCGGTGGTGTATTTCCAGTTGGAGAACCAGGGGAGCCGAAGGTATAAATTCTAGTCCAAGGGCAAGAGAGCAAAGTCCCAGCTCAAGCAGACAGGCCGGAAACCGAAGGGCTAATTTCTCCTTCCTCTGCCTTTTTGTTCTATTCGGTTTCTCAAGGAATGGTGACCATTCTTTGGGGAGAGGGCAATCTACCTTACTGAGTGTCTACTGATTCAAATGCTAATCTTCTCTGAAACAGCCTCACACACACACTCAGAAATCAGGTTTAATATGGGCATCTATTGGTTAAATCAAGTTGACACATAAAATTAACCATCACATTTTACTGGAATGAGATGAGTTGAAGAGAGAAGTTAGAATATGAGAGCTTTCTTAAACCAAAGTATGAAAATTAAAGAGGAGCAAACTTAAGTTATAATAGCCTTTGGTTCCAGTCTCTGCCACTAGATGTCACTAAGTAATCTAATTAAATACCAATTTATGACTCCAGCAAATTAGAAGACACCGAACTAAATGAGGCAGAAATGAAAATTAAGGTCATGTGGCCTAAATAAAATCCTGTAGATTATCGATGATGGCTATTTCAAAACAGCAGGATGAGTCCCTGGAATATGAATTGGAAAGTTCATGAATTAACAAGAACACGTGAGAGGCCTTAGTCTTTATTGGGGAAAATGAATAAATCCTTTATAGTTTATGTGCTCTTCCTTTTTTCTCTCCTATTAAATTGGGACATCCTGCTGCCTGCATTTTCATGAGCATAATTAGATTTATGTGGTCTAAACGTTTTGGCTGGGCTGTTAGCATCTGCTAAGGCAACTGTACTAACCATGATTCTTTATTCATTCAGATATTTTATTGTTAAACTTTGTTGAAGACTGTGTTTGAGGGTGCTGACCTGAACTACCTAAAAAGCAAACTTGATCAACATAGCACCTGTCCTTAGGAATGTCCTGTCTATTCTTCAAGATTCAGGTCAAATGTTTCCTAGCTTGTCAAACCTGGTCCCAGGCAGCACTTCGGTTTCCTTTGTCTGCACGGCACACACAGCACAGCTGTGTATTCTTCTGTGAGGCATTTTTCACCTTATCTGGTGCTTATTTGTTTATGAGTCTGCTTTCTCCCCAGACAGTGAGCTCCCTAAGGACAGAGATGAGCTTCACAAAAGCTCAGTGCTGCTACCCTGCCCCTTGGCCTCCAGCTCCAAGGTAGAGAGAGTATGTCTCACTAGTGTGGTGTGGGACAAGTCAGTAGACATAGAGAGTCCTCTAAGCACTTCTCTAAAATCTTCTCTAATGTCATTTCAGCAAGAGATAAAACGATTTGTATGTGTGCTGTGTTTTATAATACTATGTGCTTAGAATAATTAAGGGCTCACTAAATTAATGTGAAAAGAGGTTTATGGGTGGTTTGGGATTTTTACTTTGGATGGCGTCTTCAAATATTTGTAAGAGGAGTTGCTTATTATTCATCCATTGCCAGTCCATTTATTTAAAAACACTTATACAACACTGAAGAGGGGCTTGTATTTATAAGAGATGCTAAATCAGTATTTAGCTTAAGGGGAAGTTTTTAAGCAAATCACTTCATTTTTCCTTTTTAAGAGAAGTCTTGAGATTAAGAAAGATTTTCTTAAAGAGGTTATGGACTAGCAAATTCAAACACATATTTTATAATGTCACAAATAGCTTTATGTCTAAATTTTCTGTAATATCTTAATTTTGTAAAATAAGTATAAATTACTTTAAGAAACAGAGTGAAATGCAGCACACATTTATTTAGTTCTTCTTCTGTGCCTGGTACTATGCAGAAGGAGGAGATTGCAGCATGACTGATGTCCCTACCTTCAGAAGCTTTCATTTGGTGGGGCCATGAATACAATGAATCTAAATAGAATTTTCTAAGAGCCAAGAACCAAGAGATTTGACTAATCCCTAAGGGAGGGTGAGATCATCAGGGAGATTTGAGAGAGAGGCATGACATTTGAACTCGAATGTTACCATCTGTGAAGTCAGGAAGCTTTATAGTTTGTACTTCATGACTTAGTTAAATTGAGGCACTAAGGGATTTGGGCAATATTTACAGAGAGTGTTTAAAAGCCTGGGTTTGTAAAATTTTATTAACTGATCAGGTGTATCTTGTAATCTACTTTACTGATAAATTATGAAAGTAAATCAGAATGACCAATTTCTGTCATTATATTGACATCACCCAAACCTGTTGGGTTTCAAACTTTGGCATCCTTCAAAATCATCAGCAAGACTTAAAATACAGGTTCCTCATAAACTTACTAACTCCAAACCTCCTGGTGTGGTGGCCGATATATTTTAATAAGGCTTCCTTGTGTTGGTACCACTACATAAGCAATTTGGTAAGTTAAAGTAAAACTTGGCTTTGTGGGGCAGGCTACGGTCCCTGATTTTATCTTCTGATCTACTAATGAATATTCTTCTTCAGGAGAGATAAGGAAACTTAGCATTTAATTTGGTACTCTACTCTTATTCTAGAGCTGCATCTTGATCATTTTTTCAAAAATTATGATACCACCAAGACTGGTTTTGGAGATGAGAAAAATGAATGTTTAGAGAAGTTAAGAAACTTGATTAGGCCCACGCATCTATTTAAATGGTGAAAGCAATAATAAATTTGGGGACCCCTGTGCTTTGCCTCCTCGAGTATATCCAGGTTATCTCAGCCCCAAAGGGATCAATTTTTAAGAACCATTTCCTACAAGATAACTATTTAAGTCATTTCCATTAAAAAGAAAAGATAATGGTGATTTTCTCAACTCCTGTACTCTGATCTGGCTGCTGATGACTCAATTTCTAGAGCAGAAAGAGAACCCCAGCTTCTGGAACTGATAATCTCTTTCACCTCCATCCAGACCTTAGGCCTTTCTTGAACATTCCTGAATCATAAATCAAATATGGACAAATCTAAATCAGTTGTGGACAAATCTAAACTTAGCACTCAACCATGTCTTGTAGCTGGTGTTAGGGAGTTCACTTTGGCATGCATTTTAGAGGTGGGACATCTCTTAAAAATAATCAATTTGCTGATATAACACATTGATTACATTTGTACAAATCACTCCTTTGGCAAATGAACAATGGGGATTTAACCAAATGCAAAGTAGAAAATGGACACACTTGATCCTTTACTCTGGCTAGTTAACTTATACCTCAGGGCAATCTTGTATATAACCAGGATGAAGCTTGAGAGCACTAATTCTTACTGACCTCTAGAGAGTTAACCCCAGAGCCTGAGACTCAAGGCATAGAATTTCTGATCCTCAAGCCATAGGGGCATTGAAGGTATCAGAGATGGGTAGCACTATAAGGTCTGTTTTATTTTGTTTATTTTTATTTATATTAGCAATTGTGGTTTCTGGGGACTCTGAAGTACACGAAAGCAGGGCTTTCATTGTTATTCCTTTAATAATGAGAACCTTTATTTCAAAAGCTGATACTTTTTTTTTTTTAAGATTCTATTTATTTATTAGAGAGAGAGAGAGAGAGCATGAGCAGGGGGAAGGAGAGAGGGAAAAGCAGACTCTTCCCCGCTGACCAGGGAACCCAATGCGGGTCCAGAACCCAGGACCCCGGGATCATGCCCTGGGCCAAAGGCATATGCCCAACCGACTGAGCCACCTAGGTGCCCCCAAGAGCTGATACTCTTTAAAATACCCATGTTCTCTGGCCTTCCCCACCTCATGAGCACTCTCTTTCTCTCTTTTAAATGAATAAATAAAATAAATAATAACACCCATGTTCATGGTTATGGAAAACCAACAGGAGTAACTAATAGAACTTTAAGATTTGACAACGGAGTTTTCAGAAAATTAAATTCTTGTTAGACAGGTTTAAGTATTGGTGTCATTTTGAAAAAGGAGATAAATATCATCCATTATGGATCATAATTTTTTTTTGCCTTGGCTTTTGCCTACCTTAAAATGGGCCAATTTTTGCACATGCAGAAGCATATGTATATACCACCTCACTTCCAGGAACAATTGAACGTGTCTGTACAGACAGAGCTGCAGGGCCATGTCTCCTTTCTTCAGGGACAGTGATCACAAGGGGGTCCCACTGCTTCCTCCAGGGGATACAAGGAGAGCTTCTCTGCTGTGTTTCTTCCCAGAAACATTTGCTGTTCCTGTTTATAATATGATTCATCATTTTTCTGAAAAGGATAACCAATAGCTCGAGCTTTAACAGTGGTTTCCAGCTTTATATTTCTGAAAGCTGCTATTGCCGTGGCCGGAGAAGCTGAGTGAGCTGATACTAAACAGCCTCCCCCAGCGTGCCATGCTGACGAGATAAACCAGCTGATTGTGTAACAACAGAAATCCCCCTACATGAGCAGTTCAAGAGCTGGCAGAGGTGGTGGGAATTTTTCTGGGCAGCATTCCGGATGGTCTGTCCTGTCTGGTCTGTCTCGATCCCATTGTTTTCTAAAGCTTAACCTTTACACCAGTGTCTCCTACTGTGATGGGCTCCTCAGCCCATAAGTAATTCTGAGAATTCACTTAGTGATAGGACCCAGAGGAAATGCTGAGCCCCATCTATACTTAAGGAAATGTCCTTATATAGGAGCATACTTGGGTTATTAATTTTTATAGTGGGAGCTCCGTAGAGCTGAACTGCATTCACACACACACCTGCACACATGCACACAGTGCTTGATTGGAAGATACAGCTGCAAAGGGGAGCATTTCATGTTCTTTCCTTTGTGTTTGCCCCCTGAAAAATGGGTCCATTTTTGCACGTGTGTGTGTGTGTGTGTAATAGGGTGATAGTCCTATTTTATTCAGAGAAATCCCTCTCTTTTCTACTTATCTTTTGATCATGGGGGATGGAAAGTTTGCCAGTTCTTTTGCTGTCTCATGGATACACTGAGGAGTGTGTCTTCTTTTTTCGTCCTTTTTTTTTTTTTTTTTTTTAAAGATTTTACTTATTTATTTGTCAGAGAGAGAGCTCATGCAGGAGGGGTAGCAGGCAGAGGGAGAAGCAGGCTCCTTGCTGACCAAGGAGCCAAATGCAGGCCCTTGGGATCATGACCTGAGGCCTGACAGTTAACTGGCTGAGCCGCCTAGGTGCCCCTTTTTCCATCTTCTACTCTTATTTCCCTATGGGATGAGTTAGTCTGATTGGTCCCTGGGACTAATCAGTCATTCTCCACTTATTCCCTACTAATATGCTGTGACTGTATGATTTTATTTGGGCCAGCCTATGGTGAAGTGATAGACCACACATCCCAGCTTCCCTTGTGGCTAGAAGTGGCCGGTGGGAGATAAGCAGAAGTTGTATGGAGCCCCCGGGGAGATTGGTTCAGCTGGGAGGAGTATCTGTTGTTTCAGCCCCTTTTTATTTCCTCCTTCCTGGAACATTGATGACATGTTTAGAGTTATAGCAGCTATCTTACAACCTCAAGGTGACATTGAAAATAGAACCTGTAAGCTAAGGATGTGGAGTGTTGAAAATAGAAGGATCCTCAATCTCTGATGATTATGGAACGTATTACCAGTACTGGCTTACCTATCTTCACACTTACTTGGGAGGGAAAAAAGTAAACTTGTATCTTTTTTCACCATACATCCAAATTTTCTTTGGATTTTTGTTCAATGCAGAACCTAATCTGTTGTAAAAAATATGTAAGTCACCCAATCAGAAATAGCTCTACCCTACCTCTTTTTCTGCATCTTTTCCTTCCCACTTCACACCCTTCAACCCCCAATTTTTGCTCTATTTTTAGCAACAGATAAACCCTGTCCTTGATCTGCTTAACACAGGAGAACTAGAAGCACAGAGGATGTCCATCACCACTGAATCAAAGTATTCAGCATTTGTAATACCTAGAGTCCCATGTGCTTTTAGGTATCCAATGTGGCAGCAGGAACTTATTTCTTGATAATCCCTTCCATTTCCTTAAGGAAGAGCAATGAAAGAGAGATCAAGAAGAGTGGATATTTCCTTTGTGTTGTTTCTAAGGGTGTAATGTTGATGGAAGTTCTTCTACAGGATAAGAGGGGAATGGAGGAAGAAGATAAAATATCCCCAAAGACACAAATCTTCAACTTCATCTTGTATGTTTAGATTTCTGCATCAGTCTTGGCCTATCTGTTGTTTCTACTTCTCTAGATTTTCAAAGGGAGGAAAGAACTAGAATGAAGAGATGGGTCACTGGATCCAGTGCCTTTCAGCCCAACGTGCCATCCAGCTTTAGTTCTCTTTCAGGTGGTGGCTCTGAGGATGAGCGAGGGGATGCAGGAAGCAGGCATGTGTTCTTCTACTCAGTGCTCTCTCCCATGGTGTCTGGGTAGCAGTGAGGGGGGGATGGGTGCACAAAGAGGCTGTGTGGGAGAATACACCGTGGTCCTATATCCTTGCTTTGGGTCTTGGACTGTGTGAATCCTAGACCCATTTGTATAATCAGGAATGAGGAGTAGGAGGATTCCTTTGTTAGAAATGTGTTTATTTATAGTGAATTAAGGAAAGGCAGTCATGGTCTGTGATGGCTCTTTGGAACCCAAGATTCAAGCCTAGACTGTGCTCCCTTTTATAGAAGGTTAAGCTAACAATGTTTACTATCTAGAATAGGATAAGGTACCCTTTCCTTCTTTTAGTATCTTATTCTCACTGCCTGCTGTTTTAAAAGAAATCAAAGAAGAGGATTGAGATTCTTTTGATTGCACCAAAATGATTCAAACAACACCTCAGAAGCATCATTTTCCTTCCCAGCCAGTTGAAAAATGTTCTGTTATTTTCTAGAAGAGTCCTCAGAGTTAACAATTTTATCAAGTTTATCTATTTTGAAAACAGAATTGAATATTCAGATCACCATAATGACTAGAGTAATAACTTAGAGCTTGAATCTCAGAGCAGTCTCTGTGTATGCACATGTGCATACATGTATGTATATATGTATGTATGTGTGCACATGTGCATATATGTGTGTATATATGTGTGCATGGCACTCATGTGTGCGTGCATGTGTATGCATGTGTGGAGGAGTGGCTGTCTCGGGCTTTGCCCTCATCAGTGATCCACTTAGAACCAAGGTGCATCTCATGGGCCACTCCCTGGCTGTGAGAAATGAATACCTGCCCATATGTTTGAGATTCAGTTCCCACATTGTGACTTTATTTAAAGCTACCCAGTATTCAGTGTTGCCTGTATTTGTTGCCTTGTATTTGCATGTTACCTTTTGCTGGAAAACACAGGCTTTTCAAAAAAATACTCTGGTCTTATCACAAGTGTGGGTGGCAGGTGTTTCTTTCTTCCTCCAGGCAAGGAAAATGCAGAAGTAGAAAGGAGCTACGTGACTCATGCAAGCTCACTAAAGCCTTTGTAAAACATCACCCCCATTTGCTTTCAGCATAATGTAGTATAACATGTTAAATCAGCAACTGATTTTTCTTTCAGATATAACTTTATTGAAGTCTAGCTGCATAACAAATTCACCTCTTAAGTATACAGTTTAGTTTTTAACATAGTTAGTTACAAAGTTGTACAGCCATCACCACTATCTAATTCCAGAACATTGTTGTCAACTTCAAAAAGAAACCCCATCCTCATTAGCAGCCAGTTGCCTTTCCCCCCCTTCTCCTCCAGCTCCCCAGCAACCACTGATCTACTTATGTCTCTATGGATATGCCTATTATGAACATTTCATGTAAATTGAATGATACAGTGTGGCCTTTTGTGTCTGGTTTCTTTTACTTAGCATATTATTTTTGATGTGAATACTTCATTTCTTTTTATGGCTGAATAATATACCATTGAATGGGTATACAACACTCTGTTTATCCATTCATTAGTTGATGGACATCTGGGTTGTTTCTACTTTGGAGCTATTATGAATGCCTCTGTGAACATTCATGTACAAGTTTTTGGGTACATGTCATTTTTTATTCTCTTGAGCATATACCTGGGAGCAGAATTATTGGGTCATATGGTAACCCTGTGCTTAACTTTTTGAGGAATTCTGAAACTGTTTTTGCAGAGAGACTGTACCATTTTACACTTCCACAGCACATTGTGAGGGCTCTGGTTCTCTGCTGCTTTGTCCACACTTAGTTTTGTCTCTCATTATAATTTTAACAATCCTAATAAGTGTGGTAGCTGTTAATTTTTAAACAATAACAAAAAGATATACAACCAGAGACATTGGGTCACTTTCTAAGCCTGGATAGTGGGTTATGTGGCCTGTGGAATGGACACCTCTTTCCTCGCTAGACTTTTGTCTTTCATCTAGCGTTTGCATTTAACAGAAGAGAGAAGAAGCTGCTGGAGGCCTCACTTCCTCTCTCCCTTCCCAGTGTACATGGAGGCTTCTCCAACTTTAACTTTCAACTCTCTACAGAAACTCTTCTACTATTAACACCCAACTTAATTATTTGCTATCATTGTTCTGGAATATTCTTTACTTCCCCATTTGATGCATTACTCATATTAATAGTGATGCTAAGTACCACATATACCCATAGTACTTTTTACATGGTATTATTTAATCCTTATAACAACCCTGTGATCCGTGTTGTTATTGTGCTAGAAGTTTTGGACATCAGAAAATTGAAGGTGAAGAATTTTGCCTTGGACACATGGCTAATCCTGATAAAGTAGGACTGACTAGGGAAGGATGTAATGTCAGCCTCATCTACCTTGGGATTTATTTCTTCTTGGCCTTTTCTCTGGCTCTGAAAATCTGAAAGTCTTTCTCACATTGGAAAATCCTGAAAAGTGATTTCTTCTTCCCTTCTCCCTCAAATGCCACCATAACCCTGGAGGGAATTATAGAGCTAAGTAGGCTTGGGATGACTTAGTTTTATTTAATTATAATTTTAATTATTCCATTAAGCCACTTATGTCTCTGGAGTCATTTCTCCTTCTCAGATATTTCTGATAGTTAGAAAATAAATTTATAACTGTTTTCTTCATGATTTTAAGCAAGGTCCTATCATTTGGGCCAGATTAATCTTGGGGTAATTTCTTGGCTTGACAGATGAGAATAATCAAAGCTAACTCTGTACACACAGCCCAACTGTCATTACTTTTTTTTGCCTATGAAACAGAAGCCAGCCTTGCCACTTCATACCAGGTGAAGGATGGTTCTTGCTGAAACAAAATAATCCACCCCCCCAAATACACATTCTGTACTTTGCCTGGTTTGTAAAAGACATTATCAGTATATATCTAGCAACAGTGCTAGAGCGGACTCTGACTTTTTGATGGCAGACTGTCGTTGAATGGGAAAAGAGAATGCAAATCTCAACATTCCATCAGAAATAGAAGAAGCAAAGGAGCCTCTATTTTTGAGGCTCTATTTAAATTGAACTAGTATCTCTCTTTGGATATTGAGCTTTTGGGTCGTGTGTGTGTGTGTGTGTGTGTGTGTGTGTGTGAGTATAAATAGTTTAAAACACCCAAATGGAAAACCCAGGCATGAACCAAATATCTGAAAGCTATAGGTATTACCTTTTCACACGGCCTTGAGCATGCATTTTCCATTGCTCGCCAGGCCCCTTTTCCTTCTTATCTTTTGAGCCTTCCTACCTGCAAAACCACATGTTAGTCCTCTTCTCAGTGATGGGATAGGAGGATAAATGTTTTTTGTACTTCTTCCCTGGCAGGGGAATGTATAAGATTTATATGTGGGTGTTTGCATGTGTGTGTTCAAAGATCTTTAGAAAAAGACTAAAGACTAACTGTAGGGAATGATGGCAAATTAATTTCAGTTAACGTACTGTAATAAAGTCCACCCCTGAGAACTCTTTGCCTATATGTTGAAATCAAGAACTCTTGATTCATTACACAGGCAAACACGAGTGCAAAGTGAATTCATTGAATTTTGTTAAAAAGCCATTTAACTCAGGGTTTTACTCAGATTTATTCTATTTCTAAAAAAAAAAAAAAAATGCTCCCCTTTAATTCCAGTTCTTGGTAACAGTCAGAAGAAATGTATTTCTGAATTGCAAGAATCTTTTCCTGGAGATTTTTTTTTCCAGAAGCCCTTATTCTCTGAAGCGAATTGTCTGTGACTGAAATTTGGATGATTCTTATCACTGGCACCATTTTAAAATAAAATGGGCCTGAACAGTTTTCTATTTAAAAAAATTAAATTAGCATACATATCAATGATTCAGGCAGTTTGGGGTATATTCAGTTTCGAATACAACCTTGTTGTATTTGTTGTTAAAATACACCAGAAATACCCCATCAGCCAGGCTCTGCGTTCTTCCTCATGCCTCCATTTGGTTGTGGCTTCACACTTGCTGCTTCTAGCACTTTCAGTCTGTACCTTGTCAGCACTTCAGTAATCTCTGAGGCAGCAAAGTCCACCAACACCAGGTCAGAGAACCCACGCTCTATCCTTTGCTTCTGCTGTGACTCCTGGTACATTATTTGATGACTCTGAGGTAAATTTCTTCATCTATAAAAGTGGGGAAATGTTTGATGTTTATTACTATCATGAGGCCTTTAATCTAATTTTCCATACAAAGCTCTATTATCATAATTCCTTTAGAATCTATGGTGATTTGAAAACGTAAATATACCAGTAATTTCCCTCTGGCCTTTCCCCTCATGCCCAATCTCCACATTCACCGTTGATATCAATATTTGTCGATGTTTAAACAAGTTATAATGATCTTTCCCTCACCAAGGGTTTTAACTATTTTGGTGGTTCATTACTGACATATTTTTGCTTCATTTTTTTGGAAGTGGGTGAATAATGAACAAAATGAGTATCGATACATCCTCATGAAACAAAGTGGCCACTTTGTTTTGGGAGAAATGTGCCAGCACACTCAACAGGGTTTCTCATAGGATCTCTAGGGAAGATGCGTGGACAAGATTGCTGCAGGAGATCACTGAGAGGCTAATGCCAATGACAGGAACCCATTTTCTTTGGATCTGTGGGACTCAGAATAATCAGGAAGGTCTCTGGGACTACTGCCTAGAGTTGAGATGGCCACTCTTGGAGCCAGTAGATGCCCTGGGAGGAAGCCAGAAAGTGTCCTTCTGGCATAGGACGCAGTAACCAGCAAGAACAGGGGGAAGGCAATGTGTGTGGCTCAGCCCAGGCTGACCTTGGAAGGCCTATAGTGAGGATCGAAAGCTCATTGCCCTAGCAAAAGTCATGCTGCCTCTTAACTCTAGTACAGAAGTATTTCAGCCATCTAAAGTAACAACGTTCCTCATAGGTTACTAAGACACTGTAAAGCATTTTGTTCCTAGCAAGTGGTATGAATCTAGTAAATGTTTGATAAATTTATTCACTCCTTTACTCATTTAAAAATATTTATGAAACTCCTATTTTAGGCCCAATAGTGTTTTAGCTTTGTAAGGGTGTAGTAATGAACTAGGTAGGTCAGTGCCTGCAATCCTAGTGTTTATATCCCAGAAGGAAGAACCAGATAATAAAATGGTAGAGACAAGCAGGAGAATATCAGATATTGATAAATGCTGGGAAGACTTATCTAGAGTAATATTTTCAATAGAGTGGTCAGGTTTTTGAGGTCTGAATCATGAAAATAAGCTATCTATCCTGAGATCTATGTAAGAGGAACCTTAACTGAATTCAATAACATTTGTTTGCTGATTTGTTCTATCTCTTAAGTCAACCACATTCTAACATACTGTATTCATAAAGCTTTATTCAAAACATGCTCTGGAAAAAAAAAATGCTCTGTATTTCAAACAGTGTGTTGGTGCTAGGGATATAAAAGTAAAAGTATGGCGCCTGCCCTCAAGGACCTGACATTCTGGTGTGGCAAGTCAATGGTATAAACAACTAGGATAAAAAGGAAGAATTGCCATGCTGGAGTCATGGTCAGTATTTCATGGGGTCTTGTTAAAGAAGTGCCTTTTCTGTAATTGAAATAATGAGGCTAGCTGTGAGTTGGGAGAAAATTCTCCATGGGTCTTTCATTTTCTGCAGGCTTTATCAACAGAGAAACTGACCACCTTTGCTTTATTATTATTTTTTTTTCATCATGGTAATTACACTCTTTAATCCCTATCACCTATTTCCCCCATCTCCTCACCCATTTGGTTACCCCATCTGGTAACCATCAATTTGTTCTCTATAGTTAAAAGTCTGTTTCTTGGTTTGTCTCTCTCTCTCTTTTTTTTGTTGGCTCATTTGTTTCTTAAATTCCACATATGAGTGAAATTGTATGGTATTTGTCTTTCTCTGAGTGACTTATTTTGCTTAACATTATTCTCTCTAGCTGTATTTATGTTGTTGCAAATGGCAAAATTTCATTCTTTTTTACAGCTAAATAACATTCCATTATATATACATATATATGTTCAATTATATAGATATTATATATATACACATATGTATGTGTGGAGATATATATATATATATATATATATATATATATATATATATATCTTCTTAGTCGTTCATCTATCAATGGATACTTAGGCTGCTTCCATAGTCTGGCTATTGTAAATACTGCTGCAGTAAACATAGAGGTGCCTATATCCCTTTGAATTAGTGTTTTTGTATTTGGGTAAATACCCAGTAGTGCCTGGATCTAGGATAGTACTATTTTTAATTTTTTGAGGTAACTCCTTACTGTTTTCCACAGCAGCTGTACCAGTTTGCATCCCCACCAACAGTGCACAAGGGTTCCTTTCTCTCCACATCCTCGCCAAAACTTGTTTTTTGTGGTTTTGATTTTAGCCATTCTGACAGGTGTGGGGTAATAGGTACTGTAGTTTGGATTTGCATTTCCCTGATGATGAGTGATGTTGAGGCTTTGATTGAACTACCTTGAAGTATCTTTCAAGGATATTTGCATAGCTAGCAAAGACCTTGGAAGCTAGAGACAGTTTTTCCCTCTAGGATAGAGAGATTTGTTTCCTTACTAGAATATGAAAGAACATGTTTCCTTCCATCGCAGAGGTTGGTCAAGTTTCCTCGCTGCCTCTTTAGAAGATTGGTGTTTCCTGAGCAGGAGTCTCCTTGATTGTGTTGCAGGCCCACCACTGTGTGTGCAGCATCTACCTGGACTGTTCCATGTCACTCTCTAGGATTTGGAGGCCAAGAAGAACCAAAGGAACATGAAGCTTATGCTGCCTGCTGTGCCATGAGTCCTAAAGCGCTTTGTCTTTGACTTTAGAATCTTGTCTTTTCTGTTAAGAATCCATGCCACTATGGCAAGCTACCTTGGTAAAATTAGTAGTTCTTGACGTGGTGGTGATACATGCAAATTATTTATGGTTTCTAGCCTTTTCATCTCTCTTACAACACAATTTATGCCTTCTGAGTTTTAGTTTTCTCATTTGTAAGCATGGGATGAAAATCCTTACCTCAAAAAATCATTGTAAGGCTGAAATTGGATGTCAAATAAGTGGCAGAGACTCTTGAATATTCTTTTTTTCTCTTATACCGTAGAAACTTTATAGTGTAGCAGTGTTCACCAGATTAAGGAAAACTTACATATTCCAGCCTCCCTTGCACGTAGGTGTGATTGAACAATCAAGTTCTGGACAATGGAATATGAGCAGAAGTTATAAGTGCAACTTTCAGATGATGTTCTTGAAAGGCGGAATTCCCTCCCTGCCCCTCTCTCCTTCCCATTGCCTGCAATGTAGACATAAAAATGAGACATCTTGAGCCACATGGATGGGAAAACACCCTGCATGCAGCAGAGGAATAAGATAGAAGGTGCTTGGGTGTCTGTCATTTTGGGGAAACCATTCAAATCCCGGAGTGTTAATGTACAGACTTATGTGGAAGAAAAATGAATTTCTGTTTTGTTTGAGCCATTGCCATTTAGTATCTCCATCAGAGCAATGAACCTGTGCCTTAATAAGTGGAGGAGTGAGAACAGGGATGTGTCAGAAAGATCCTGCTGGTGATGGCAGAGAGCAGAGATTATGGGCAAGGAAATTGAAAGGAAGGAGACCACCCAGGTAGCTAGTTATGTGTCTCTTTCCCAAAGATTTTGACTGTTGGCAAGTCTTGCATGGCCTATGGATTTTTACAAGAATTTTGAATTCTATAGACAAATAAATTAGAGACACACTGAGTCAAAGTTAAACATGATTCTTTATGATAGGTATGACAGGTGTTTTCAGCATTAAAGAATTTTATGCCCCTTTAAAAGGGCTGAAAATACAGTGTTCCTCAAACTTATTTGAAAATGAGCCCTTTCATCATAAAACTAACATCCATGGCTATGAATGTTCTAGGGAACACAGGGAAACGTGATCCAGCGCCTGTTAGATCTAATGGCATCTATCCTACCCTGTAGAAATTTAAAATCTGAGATGACATCTAAGTATCAGTAGTCCACAAGGCATTTCACAAAGAGGGATGTTTGTTAGATACAGGAACCAAATAAACACGTGCTCATGCACACATAGCCCTTTCCATAATTGGAGATACAGCAAATAGCATTAAGTATCAAACTTCCTCTGCCCAGGGGTAAGCTTTCAGTCTTGATCCAAGGTATGAATGACTAGTACAGGAATGGAAAAGGATACAAGGCACTGGTTTGACTGCATTTGGGAGATGTTCTTGAAGAAAGTTCTTGCCCAAACCTAAATGACATGAATACTAATTCTCGTGGCAAGAGATTAGACTGCACGGTGGATGACCTCCTTGCTCAGGGAATTCATGACACTCCAAGAGGTAAAATGAATGGAGGCAGAGCAGAGCAGAGCATGTAAAGTCAGAATCCTGTGACTTTGGCCTGGGGAGTGTTTGATCTGGCAGAAGGCATTTTCCATGAGTAACCCAGTCCTGTATAGCACTTTCGGGATCAAATGGCAGTATAAATTGCATCAGCAGTTAACATCCTAATTCTCTTCCATGACCAATGTGAGGAAAAGTAACTGTTGCAACCCTTCATAGAAAAATACTTTGTGAAGAGTCCTTGGGGGAAAAATATTTCTAATCACAATCCCATGCCAAATATCTCTACAATTTTTTCAACAGTACAGCTAATCCTCTGCGCTGGCAAAAAAATTTTGGCCCACACTGGCAAAGGAGTTCTTAGGTAAAGGAAACACACACAGAGATGTCATGCTATGCTTGACGCTGTGACTGTGGTGACAGGGTTTTCTCCAGCTGTCGGTTTCAGAAGAATTTCATTTTGTTTGATGCTGCACAGCTCCGGGGTGAGAAGTGGCAGCCAAGGGTTTTATCCTTTGTAACATCTTCATTGGTAAGAGCAGTAATAAATTACCTCGAGGAAAGAGGGACTGAGTAAAAGGTAAACGTTGTAAAGGAGGGTCTTTATGGGAATATCTTCTATTACTTCCTCCAGATGGACTTGAATTTTTGAGTGGTAAGAGTTCTGGATGCTGGAAAGGTAGGGAGAAGCTTCCATGTCTTTTCCACATCTTGATCACATGAGACATCCAGTCTTCACACACAGTTTCCTCATTCTCTTCTCTGGGCTGGGTCATTACCTGCCTAACAGCTCCCCCAAACAAGTACAAATTGTGTCTCCAGGTCTATACAATGAGAAGGGGACTTCTTTTCAAGGGCCATGGAGAAATTCTTCACGCCAAAGAGAGTCTCTTTCACAAATTAATAACAAGATTTCTCAACACTCAACAGGATACTAGTTCTGTGGTATGATAATATACATTGTGAAAAACTTAAAGGTTTCTTGATCAAATCTTAGTTTGGAGAATAGCAGTTTATGTAAAATTAATCAGGTTTCTTTTTTTGTTTTTTTTGTTTTTTTTTTTTGTTTCTGGAGCCTTATTAAGATGATGTATATTTTGAAATTTCAAAGAAAAATGAAAATAGAGAGTTTCCTGAGTTTATTTCATCCAAGAAGTTTTTGCTATGGACCTAGATAGTTTCATGAAACATAGATTTTTTGGAAAAAGCTAATGGAATCAGTTAATCCTCAGTTTTCATGTCTGAGGAGCAAATACCAACAAAAATGAAAAGTGTTCATGAGAGGCCCAGTAAACTGGCACTCTGATCAGAGTCTATATTCTTGGTGAGGAGATTAAACCTAATTATGTTTTAGCAGAAAGATAATTTAATTCTTGGGACTATGAAGAACCTAGCAGTAAAGGTTGCTCACTGACCCGTGGTGGAGATGGGCTGTGGGATTTGTGCAATTCCTGCCTCACTGTGGGAATTCTCCTTTCTCTCCTCGTTAAGAAAGGCAGTGCAAACGGGAAAGAGTGGTGTGATTTCAGGGATAGAACTTATAATCATCTGTAAAACATGAAACAGTTATTCAAAAAGGTTGTACTTTGCTGTAGAAAGACACCTTACAATTGAGCATCATACTCCAAAATGGCCCTGTGAGTGGTCCAGAGGCTCCTGGAGTGGATTTGCAGCTGATGAGTGTGTGATGCAGGTGAGCACATGTGCCAGAGCTCTAGACTGGAGAGCTGGGAGGAGAGTCCAGAGAAAGAAGAGAATGCATACTTCTTCAAAGTCTTCAGAGCTAGTGAGAATCTCAGAGACTGCAGTTCTTTCAAAGCTCCCTTTGTCTCATTTTATGGGTTCTTGGTTTTCAAATTATCACAAACTATGGACCCTGGGATTTGGTCTTGTGGATTTTTGCCTTGTGCGATAGAGAAGTCTTTACCTGATATCTCAGATTGATTGCATTTGGAAAAATGTGACAAGCAGTTAAATGTCCTTTTGGGTACAAGATCAACCAGGACTAATGTTGAAAATATAAAACGAATGTGATAGACAGCTTCACATAGTGATTAAGAATATGTATTCTAGGGGTGCCTGGGTGGCTCAGTAGGTTAAGCCTCTGTCGCCTGGGTGGCTCAGTGGGTTAAGCCTCTGTCTTCGGCTCAAGTCATGATCTCAGGGTCCTGGGATCGACCCCCACATCAAGCTCTCTGCTCAGTGGACAGCCTGCTTTCCCCTTTCTCTCTCTGCCTGCCTTTCTGCCTACTTGTGATCTCTGTCAAATAAATAAATAAAATCTTTTTTTAAAAAAAAAGGGAATATGTATTCTAGAAGTGTCTGGCTGGCTCAATTGATAGAGCACAGGACTCTTGACCTTGGGGCTCTAAGTTCGAATCCCACATTGGGTATAGAGATTACCTAAACATAAAAGCTTTTAAAAGAGAGAGAGAAATGTATTCCAGAGCCAACCTGTTTGAGTTTGACTTAAGTTCTGTGCCCTTGGGGCAAGTTGTTATCTGCTCTATGCTTCAGCTTCCTTGTCACTAAAATGGGAATGATAATAGTACCCACCTCAGGATACTCAGCTTGTCATAAGATGAAATGAATTCATATTTCAAAGGCTCTTAGAACAGTATTTGATATTTAGTAAATTTTTATTACATTTAAAAATATTTTTAAATGTGCTTTTTATTTTCTCTCTTATACATCATGATACTCAAGTCATTTTTGTCTTGCCCCGTATATGTCTCTCAGGCTCCTTTCATCTTCTTCATAAAAACAAAATTGCTTTCTTTCCACAATTGCAAGCTTAATAGGGAAGACACATCTCAGTGTGTCCTCAGAGCTAGGTCTATGTGACTGTATGGGGGAAGAGTTCTCCCCCACCCCAACTTGTAGCCAACAGGAGGTCATGAGTGAGAAGTGACACTTTTCTTGTTAAATAGTCAGCATGTAGGGTGTTGCTGTTTTGGCAGAGAATGTTATTATTTACCTAATAAATACAAACCAAGATTGATTAGATTCCCTAGCTCACACTAACCAAAACCCAGGAGGGACTGTGATAGCTTGCAAAATGCGGGTTTATTCATTCATATTGATAAGTGTATCTGTCAGACAGATGAGGAAGGCTCCCATTGGTGTGATCCAGGCCTTCTGTCCTTGTCAGACTCCCTGGGAGCCAAACTTAATCCACAGTCACATTACCTGCTCATCGCCAGCGATCTCTGCTGAAGGACTGGAAACACATGGCATTCATACAGAATACATTCTTCATCTGTCTGGGGGTCAGGGAGGAACGAGAACATCACTTGGCAAGAATGAATGCAGCTCAAGAGCAATGAGATGCAACAAGGTTTAATGGCAAAGAGCTAGGGTATTCAGAACCAACCGTCTCTTAAGATGGCTTTTCTCATGTGTCTGCAAAGATTCCAAGCCTGTTAACTAAGATCCCCTATTACACACTTCTTAGATCAGCCCCACCAATTATTGTTTCTCCTTTTCATGCTTTCATAGATGCTTCTTTTCCATCTCCATCCCCACTGGAAGGTCACATTCTCTCACCAGCCATGTCTGCTTGTGTAATCAGGGTATCATTTTGTGTTCTCTCACTGTGTGTTCATTTAAAGTTCCCTTGATGACAGTTCGGGAGGGGAGTTGGAGAAACCTTTCTAAGGCTTCCAAGGATGACCTGAAGCTGGCACCATCTTAGTACTGGGATATAGAGAGAAGAATAAAGTAGGCACTGCCTTCTAGGGACTAGCAGCCCAGTAAGGGACACAGACAGGTAAGCACATAATACCGAGGCTACACCATGGTGTAAGTACAACCATAAGAAACAGCTATAAGCATGCAGGAAAGCATGATTAACTCTTCTTTGCCCATGGGCATAAGAGGAAATGAGGGAAGGTTTCCTGTAGGAGATGATTATTGAGCTGGAATAGTGATAGAGGTGTTCCAGAGAGAGGAAATACCATAACTAAGGAAAAAGACAGAACGTGGTGTGAGGTGTCCAGGAAACTATAATGAGTTAGTTTCTTTGTGGGGTGAGGGTTTAGGGGGCGTATGAGAGGAAGGAGTGAAGCAGTCCTGAGGAGGAGGTGGACATTCATTTTTGCCATGAGAGGCCTTTAAGTAAGGCCTGTTGTGACAAAGTACCACGAACTAGATGGCTCACCAGAAGTTTATTATCTCACACCTCTGGAGGCTAGAAGTCTAGGAACAAGGTGTCAACAGAGTTGGTTACTTCTGAGAGTCACGAGCAACTGTCTCTTCCAGGTCTCTCTCCTTGTGTCTGCGGCAATTTCCTTGGCTTATGGAAACATCACCCTCATCTCTCCCTTCATCTTCACGTCATGTTCACATTCTCCCTGTTTGTGTCTTTGTCCACTTTTCTTCTGTGACACCAAATTCAGTCCTTTTGAATTAGGGCCTACATTATATCCTCACTTTAACTTCGTTATCTCTGTAAAGGCCTAATCTCCAAATAAGGCCACATTCTGAGGTACTGAGGGTTAGACATTCTACGGAGGGATTTTGGAGGAAGACACAGTTCAACCCATAACAATCTGTGTTTAAAAGACAATTAAAGAAAACTATAGGAGGATCAACCAGGAAAGCAGGAAGAGAATACAGTGTCTGAGGAGAGCAGGAGGTAGGGGCATGGCTGATGGCTCCTTGAGGGCAAGTGAGTGGAGGCACCAAATCCCAGCTCTGTCTTTTGCACGCTATTCATGTGCTTCTCATGTTTCTCATTGCAAGATATGGGTAATATTTCTTCCCCACAAGGTAGCTCTAAGGATTAAATATGATTATATGCATAAGCTCCAAGCACATAATGGGCGTACGTACATGCATACGTAAATAGTAGTGTAAAAAGTCACACCATCTTTAATATGCACAGGCTATAGAATGCCAAAGGGGTCCTAGACTGTTAACCATTTGCTCCCCAGATATACTACATCATTTAAAGACTGACACCTTGGGGGCTGCTCTTGTCTCCCTCTATATGTAGAGCTCGTTAAATTCCATATTTGCTTCATGTGACCGAAAACCTGTGGGAATATACAAGTACAAAGAGTGTGAATTATGGCTGTGAAACAGGATTTTAAAATATTCTCCTCTTATACTTTCTGTGGAAATTAAACACCTGATTTGACACCTCGTGAATTTTTCTCTCCAGGTTGTTTGGTTTGGATGTCACATGGTGACTGACCAGCCCAGGGGAGCCAACAAAAAACTGCCTTGCTCTGTGCATCTAGTGGATGGCATCTCCAAGAGGTAAGTTCCCATTCCTTGATCATTCCTACCACTGAAGAGATACCACGATCCTTCATTTAGCAGAGTGTCACCTTTTTTTTTCTCTGATATAGTTGAGTTTAGATGTAAGTGAGTTTAGATGCTGCAAAAACTCTCTTGAGAGACTGTATTTTCTATATTCGTGGCACATTCAGATGATGCTTCAAAGGAACATCTGCATCATGACTGAGTGTGTTAAATCAACCTAGGCCTGTGTCTAGCTCTCAAAGTCTCCTGCTAGGCCTCCCTTGCACTACTGATATTTTGCTGGTATGGTTAAGAAGTCATGAAAAGGAGACTGATTCTCCGGTGAAATTCACTTGGGCCTTATTTCTGAAGGATGCAAATATTCTGATTATGTCTATTGTCTAAATATTTGTGAGATATGACACTCCATATAATTTTTTTTTCTTTTGAAACAACTTCACCATATTTTCTGTCAGTCCTTATCCTTTATGTTGGGAGAGTAGAACCACCCTTTTGTTTGCTCATCCTTAACTACTCCAGGCATATCGACAAGCAGCTTGTTTGGAACAAAAGAAAAATTCCCAGATGGTGCCAGTCATCCTCAGCTACCCCCATCACTGCTGCTATTTGTAATAGGCTGGAGAAGACCAAGATGCCTGGAGAAAATCTTTCATGTTAGTTTCTTTAGCTCTGGGCTTCTGAGTCATGGAACATCAGGCCAAAGAAATGCATCAGTCAGCATTGATCTGTTTCTTCTATCTCTCACTCTGTTTTTCTCCCTCCACTCCTTCTCAGTGAGACCCTCATCCTCCCATATGGATTCTTGTAATGGCCTTGGAAGGATCTCTCCTCCATGTCAACATCGTTGTTAACTTAAACTCTTAAGGCCCACCACTTCCCTGGGATTCTTGACCCTCACTGTTCTCCACTGCCCTCAGAATAAAGTCCACACAGCCTTACATCTCTCTCAGGGTCTTCACATCTGTCCTCAAACTATAATTTCACACTCTTGTTCCTTGACAGTCTTCATATAATATTTGCTTTAGCTAGACAGAATTGCTTTCGCATAGACATATGTACCATGGTGGGTGCTTGACTCATTCTCTCCCCTCTGAGTGGAATGCAGGACCCTATCGCTCTCAGGGCTTGACCTACTTCCTCCATAAAGGTTTTCCTGAGGACTTTACTCAGAAGTGTTGCCCCCTGTTAATTCTTGTAGCCCCATCTCTCTGTCTTTCCGAGGGCTTATATTGCTTTCTCCGTGATACCATGTTTATTTGTGTATCTGCTCAGCTCCTCCCTAGATTGTGAACTTCATGAAAATACGAGACGTGTCTCACTGATGCCCCCGAAGTATCTGACACAGCTTCTGACACGCACAGCAAGCAGCTTATGAATGTCTGGGAGCCGGGCAATGGGACAGATGTGGGGTCAAGGAAGACTTACAAGAGGTTCTTCCAGCATCTAGCAAATTTTTACATATTGTGGCTGCTGAGTTTTCTCAGCTGAAATTAATATGGAAACAGGAGTTTAGAGGGCAAATTACTTTCATATGAATTCAGACTTGCAGCTAATAAATGAAGTGAAAACCTCAAAAATCTTCATTGCGTATTGTCTAGCCGGGTACAACTTCAACCACACTTTTATAAGCAACACTTCTATGCAGATCTCCCAGATAATTTACCCCCTCCCCCTGTGACAGCCGTCTTTTGCTTTCTCTCATATATTCTTAGTACAGTCCCCATGGTAATAAAACTTTACTCAGAAAGCAAGAGGAGTGTGTGAAGGGGGGAGGGAGGTGAGCAGTATTTTTCCGTCGGACTTGTCCTACTGTTGCTTCAAGTTCATTACTTGCATTTACCTTTGTTTTGATAAACAAATTGTTATCAACTACTTTGTTTTTTGGAAGCTCCGCTGAAATGCATTTTACAGTAGCTCATAGCTCTCAGTGTTCTCATTTTCAAAAATCGACTCTTATTTGGAACTTCATGATTCTTTCCATGGAAGGCAGAGAGGCCTCATTTAGTTGGTATTCCCTTCTGTGAACAGCTAGGTTTCCAAGGAGAGAGTTGGCTAACAAGAGCAGCAAATCAAAGCAAGCACCCTGGGTTCTGTGTTTTGCACACATGTCTCTGTGTATGGGTACACCTGTGTATGCGTGTGCATATACATATGTGTACACACACATGCGTGTGTGTGTGTGTGTGTATAAAAGAAAGAGAAAAACTGAGAGAAAAGGAAAACAAAGGGCTTTGGGGCATCCTTTAAATTGGACCATATCATGCTCGCTTCAGCAGCACATATACTAAATTGGACCATATCCACCATTGTGCTGCTTAACTTTAGAATCCATGATGGGAAGGCACTAGGTGGGGGTTATTTTAACCTGGTGGTGAGCTCTGAGGCATGAACACAGTGAAGGAGCGAGAAAACGGTTGGAGATGCTTGTGATGGGTTGACAGTCTGAGGCACCCACACCCACTCCTATGCCAGGTGTCCCCAGCTACACGTCTGCTGCCGCAGTAGCCCTGGAGCTGGGGTAACAGCAGAAAGGGCATTTGTGAAGCTGCTAAATGCTCGTTCCTTTGCCAGTTGGTAGCATGTGTGTCCTGCGTGTTGCATGAAAGAATTAACATTGTCCACAGTTTAGTGGATTTGCAAAGGATTTTATCGCGTGTGCTCACCTAAATGTTGAATATACCACTGTTGCAAAGTTTATGAAACACTAAATCCATTTCATTTCAAACGACTTGAAGCAATTTTTTTTGTTTGCTTGTTTTTTATGAAGTTTTATAACTCAAGTCTTGAGAAACATCTCTAAGATTAATTGGTAGCAGTGATAGAGGTGTGAGTGTGGCATTTTGTCTAAGTTATTTACAAAAGAGGGTTTTGTACATTTTTAAAACCATGATAGCTAAAACTAAGCTAATGGTGTTAGCTTAAAATTAGAAGCCTGGAGTTAAAGATGCATTTGGGAAAGACAGAGCTTATCATTCACATATCTGCAGTCTCAAGCACCTAGATGCCAACATTTTAAAATATAAGAATAGAGTGGTACAAAGTGATTCTTTCCTTTAGATGTCATTTTCTCCAAAAAAGATTTGTAATGAAGGTAATAACTTGTTTTTTTAATAAGCCCTTAAAAGATATGTTTTTTAAAAAAATCATATTTTTACAATTGCTCTAGCATTTCAGAATTATTGCATATCAGATATCTCATTTTATTCTTGCAAAATTGTCTAGGACAGATTTTCTTATTCCCATTTGACATCAAGGAAACAGATGCCAGATAATAAGATAGGGCTAGATTATAGATGTTTCGATTCCCCATTTTTGTGTTATTTTTGCTAGCTCAGAAAAGAAAGGAAAAAGAAATGGTAATAGCTGAAAAGTCCTGGCAGAGGTCCACATTTTCCAAATGTAGATATGATGCTACTACTTCTAATGGATAGCTTAGGGGTTCAAGTTCAAATTCTTTCTCTTTTTTTAGATCATTTTCTGGTGATAGTTTTGGTAGTCTAACATAGTGATAAATGAATTCTTAAAATTTAAAATTCCTTTAATAAAACAGAAAAAGAAATTGTTTTAACAAATAAACTTTTATATAAATAAATCCCAGCTATACTTTAGAACTTTCTGGATAATACTAATTGATAATAATAAGCTATTATCAATCATAGCTTAATTTAGCCCTCAGATTTTCTCCAGATTTTTATTAGAATTTCCCCTCTTAGTCAATTTTTTAAAGATATATTTATTTATTAGAGAGAGAGAGAGAGAGTGAGAACATGCAAGTGACGAGAGGGACAGAGGGAAAAAGAGAAAGGATCTCAAGCAGATTCTGTGCTGAGCAAGGAACTGGACATAGAGCCAGATTTCAGGGCCCTGAGATTATGACCTGAGTTGAAATCAAGTGTTAGACACCTAACTGACCGAGCCAGCCAGGTGCACCCTTTTAGTCCATTATATTGATTCAAGTGGAGCATTCTGCTTCCTAGGGTAGCCTGAGTCTCTTATACTTGAGGTTACTTTAGCTTTAAGATTCTTCTTAAGATATATCAATGTGTTAGATTGGCAAAACTCTGAAGTGGTAAGTTTACGAGTCTGTTTGTTTTCTTTTTTGTTGCTAACTTGGATTTCCTCGTTATTATTATTATTTTTTTTACAATGGGAACATATTGTACTTTTATAACAGAAAGATATTTTTAATACCATTTTAGATAAATGAAATTATAAATGGGAAAAAGTAAGGGAGGAAAAAAAGAAGATGGGCAAGAGAGACCAAAAAAAGAAGGAAAGGTAGGAAGGAAAAAAGGAAAGAGGGAAGGAAAGAAAGAAGAAAGGGAGGAAGGAAGAGAGAGAAAGAAAGAAGAAAAGAAAACAAAACAAAGCAAGAAAGACTCAAGCCCAGGTTTTAAGAAGTACATTGTTGGGTGGCTATGATTATTTCCTTAAGGTCGAAGGGCCAGACCACACCCTTGTCTGAAAGTCATGTTCCATAAAGGAACACATGCTCCCACTGTCAGCCATCTTGGAAAGAAGCTAATTCTGGATCTGAACATGGGGTTAAGGTGAGCCTAAAGTGTAAGATGCGGAAATGCTTAGGGAGTTCTGATGGCTGATGTTTGAAATAGTCCCTACCACAGAAGGAAAGAGAATGGCTGTGAATTGGTCTCTGTAGAGTCACCACATCTAGTAGCAGCTGAAGGCTGGAATATGCAGAAGCCCCCACTGGGCTAGATTGAGGATATATTTGCTACAGAGTGGTGTCCCTGAAGAGCAGTGATGTCACAAGGATGGTGGGCTTTGAGACACAGTGAAGTGGCAAGGTGGGAGCCAGCATGGAGACACTGAATGGGGTGGAAGCTGGCCTGTTCCTAAAACTTGCCAGGAAAACCTGCCAGGAGACCCCTGAAGACAGCTAGTTTTTGGGTCTTAAGCTGGTGGGGGTGAGGATGAGGGCTCACATTCTGACCAGTTAGATATAAAAAGTGAAACATTTTGTCGTGCTTCAGACATGTGCCACTTGGGACATTGGGTTTGGGGAGAGTAGATGTGGATGAAAGGAAATACGTCAAGATGTGGAATGGAAATACATTTAAGTTGTTGAATGATGAGTAATTTCTTTTTTCTTTTTTTCTGTAATTTCCAAGTCATGTATAATTTCTTCCACAATTAAAATAGCAGCATGTTATAAAAGTTATCTGTTATGTTTTGTCTTGGCCCCCTAGGCACTGTTCGATCTCGGTGACATTGCGGCCTCTCCTAAGTCTTATGGTACATGGAATCATTCCTATTATTCCATTCTGTGAATCATTCCTTTGCCTGCTCTCAGGTTCCTGCTTCTAACCTGATACCCAGCAAGCTTCAGAGCCTTCAGAGCCCCCCTTTGT
This sequence comes from Mustela putorius furo, assembly GCF_011764305.1. NCBI lineage: Eukaryota > Metazoa > Chordata > Mammalia > Carnivora > Mustelidae > Mustela > Mustela putorius. The sequence goes on along the minus strand of NW_025422368.1, from coordinate 42,505,620 downwards.
CCCTTCTAAACAGAACACAGGAAGACTGAAGTATCATATTTATTTACTCAGAAGAGGCAAAGATGATTGTTATTTTGTATGACAATCAGAAAGTAACTATTGACTGTGCCTTCAAAAGATCTTGACAAAACTTACCCAACGTATTTTCAGGATTCAGTAAATATTTGTTGAATAAACAGGGTAATCAATCAATATATTAATTAATTCTTTAATTCTCTCTACATGGAAGATATTTACTTAGATTTGAATATTGATTTCTTAGTAGTAACTATTCATTCTAAATAATTTTCAGTACTGTGGATAGAGGCTCACCAAAAAAGTTTCCTGAAAGACATGTGTTAAATTACAGATTTAGGCTTTCCAATATGGTAGCCAGTGGTACATTAAAATGTGGATAGAATGCATTAAGATGTTGTAAAAGTAAAGTAAAACTCTAGGTTTTGAGTGACTTTATTAAGAACAATTTTGATTTTAGTTACATATTGAATATATTATTAAAATTAGCTTCACTGGCTTCTTTTTATTTTTTTAAATATGGCTGCTAGAAAATTTTAAATTACATAACATGGTTCATAACATTCTGTTGGCTATCATTATTTATCACGCAAACATCTTTAAAGGGAGGAGGATTTACCACACAGTTTTAATGTGATTCTATTGTACTGAACACCTTTCTCATTCTTCTGATATAGGTTCTACTGTAAACACTTGTTTCCTTTTTTTTTTCTTTCCTGGTAATGTAATTATAACTTGACAGAAAGAAGTAAGAAGGCCAGGCATCAATTCCATATATATTGACTATAGAATGTGAAATATGGTAGAAGTTCAGGTACTAAAAATAAAAGAATTTTGTTTAAGAAGCCTGACTGGAGGGGACCAGAGAACACCAAGTATGTGAATGGTCCTGAGCCTCTGAACATATCTCCAGAGGGAAGGGATTGTTATTAAGGAAGATTATTGTAAGATGGTGTCATGGAGTATTGTCTTTTCAGATGTGAATTCACCATTTGGAGTATGAATATCCTACAGATCTCAATTCAAGTAAGATGGACTGTCTGTAGTTGAGATACTTTTCAGAAATCCCAATCTTAACCTACTGTCAAAACCTTGATTAAAAAATGAATGGTATTTGCAAACCATCAAAGAAAATACTACTTGTCCATCTGAATAACATTCTGATCAACAACTATAAAACATTTGGATCACATAAACCACTGCCCTGTCCAAATGTTCTCACTTAACCACAGTTACAAACCATGATACTGGTTTTTTTAAATCAAGACTTGACATAAGAAATGGACATCCGAAACACACATGAAATGTTTTTGCAAAACAGATATTGTCCATCTCAGAGTCTCTGCAGTAAGGATCCATATGAATAATTTCCTCCTTGATTTTAAAACCTATAAAAAAGTTGTTCTCACCTCAAAAACTCATCTTTCCTTCTATTAGATAAAGAGGTCCCATGACACTGCTTTTTTACCTTGGGTAATCATAAGCTCAGAATCAATTAGTACTTCATTGTGGTAATAGGTTAATTCTGGTTCTTGATAAAATTATCTTTCTCTAGCTTCTTCTCACTCTTTTTTTTTAATTTGAAATATGCTGGGTACATAATTATAGTGGTGGTTTTTACAGGGTGGAAGTATGTGTTCAGCTACCCTGGCATGGGAAGTAATCGCTTATCCTCTACCCCTAACCCAACCACATGTGATCCCAGGGAAAGCTTTCACTCTGTCCTCAGTTGGGGTTTTGCCATGTTTTGATTTTTTCTGATGGAATATGTAGGGGGACATCAGAAGCCAGACTGAATAAAGATATAACATATTAAGAGGAGTCTGAAGAAAAAAAAAAAAAACTTTCTCTAGACTAGTGAAACAAAGGAGGATTATCAAGTAAGAAAAGTGACAGTTATAAAATCTTGAGTTAAAGGCTCAGTTGTATAGTGGAGTTGCATCCTACTATTTTATATGAATCCTTTCTAATCTACAACACCCTGTGCAATTGATTTTTAACCTACCTCTCCAGCATTATCCTGTCTCCCTTTGCTTATTTGCTGCTACAGACGTACTGCCTTTTATGTTCCTCAACTCTGCCAACCTCATCCCTGCCTCAGGGCCTTTGCACTAGCCATGCCTTCTACCTGAAACACTCTCACCACATCTTCATAAGTCTATTTGTTATTATTCAAGTTTCAGCTCAAACAACACTTAATGAGAGAGACCTTTTGAAGAAGACTGTTGGAAGAAGCCCTTATACCTTTAATCCCTCTCTATCACATCACCTCATTTATTCATTGTCCTCCTCACTACCTAAAATCACACTTGATCATGTCCCCCCTTTATAATGAAAGCTACCTGAGATTAGAGATGTTGTTTGTCTTGTTCACATCTCTACCTCAGCACTAGGAGTGCTAGGCATATAGAAGATATGTTTGTTTACTCATGTATTAGTGTCTTGGGTCTGGTCCGCCATGAGGCAGACATTCAAATGGATCGCTTATTGACAGGAGCCTTTGGGATTAACACCTGTGAGCAGGGATGGATGTAGGTTTAGAGAGGGAGCAGAGCTGGCCTGTGCTCTAGTCACAGCAAAACTTTAGTCAATCCCAGAGGAAACTGGAGTCCGGATAGCCCTTCATGGTCATCCCACCTTCAGGTAAGAGTGCTGGTTCTCTCTACCTCTGGAAAGAGGACAAAACCTTGGGCCACTCAGCTGTCCTCAAGGCAATTTCTGGAATAAGACCCATCTGTGAGCTCTACCCCCAGCACTTGGTCCTAAAGGGAGGTGGGGACCCCATCACTTACTATCCCTCATACCTCCTGCGAGTGAAGAATGGTTCTAGATGCTGGTGACACAGCAGTGAACTGAGGAAACATAGATCCTTGGTCTCACATGGCTTAATGTTATTAGATGGATGACTTGGTCAGTCTGTCACCTGTGTCTGCTTTGTGTCCTCACACTGACAACACACTTTTAGAATTGTAAATCATTGAAAGACCTTGGTTCTTCAGGGGCATAATAAAGAAGGAGAACCCCTGAGTCCTTTGATGGAAACTAGCAAAAACCAATATCCCTAGAATAGCAAGAGCGGCGTTAAGAGATGCTCTCCCAACATCTGTTCCTCCAGCCTCTCTTTCATTGTCTCCTTGTTGCAGAGGGAGGTCCTAGAGGTCCCAGGGCTTCACACTATCTCCATACACAAAACCTACCTTTTTTAAAATCCATATTTTCTCTTTTCATCTGTCCTTTACCCAAACTTTTGATTTATGTATTTTTCTGTCTACCTACATACAATATACATATTTTCAGACGGTCTGGGCTTTTTGATGTTCTTTCCTTTCTTTTCGTTTTTTCTTTCTTTCTCTCTCTCTCTCTCTCTCTTTCTCTCTTTCTTTCTTTATTAACAAATAATGTATTATTTTTTTCAGGGGTACAGGTCTGTGAATCATCAGTCTTACACAATTACACAATAGCACATACCCTTCCCAATGTCCATCACCCAGCTACCCTATCTTTCCCACCCCTTTGGGAGGGTATGTGTTATGGTGAGTGCTGTGAATTATGTAAGACTGATGATTCACAAACCTGTGCCCCTGAAACAAATAATACATTATATGTTAATAAATGCTTAAGTTCTCCCTTTTTCTGAGAAACTCGTTTTAAAACTTATATGCCACAGAACACTAGTTCTAAGAGATGCCATGGGGAAAAAGAAGGAGGAATCTTAGGTCCCACATGTCTACTTCTTGGAGAATCACAGCCTACATCAGGCTCTGGAAAGTCCTGCAGAAAAGAAGTGTTTTATTTTGGACTACTTTTTCTCAAACTTATTTTACCACAGTGCTTACCCCCATAACTTTTTGTTGGTTTTGGCGGGGGTAGTGTTCATTTTGTAGCACATCTGTTAATATCCCTACAACAGTGAGAGCATCATTGAGACATGCTCTCCCCACATCTTTCCCTCCAGCTCCTCTTCCAGTGTCTTCCCATCATATCACACAGTCTCCCTTCTTAGCCTCTGCCACTCCCAACTGACATGTCATCACGCTACAGGAAGGAATCTTATTCTTAAGATATAGTTTCCCCATAACCCATGGGAATAGGGAATAGAATGAGCTTATCAGGGGCTGAAGGGTAGGAGAATGGGGAGATACTGGTCAAAAGGTTCAAACTTTTAAGTGTAAGATGAATACTTCTGGGAATCTAATCTACAGCATGCTATTATGACCAATACTGTATTATATACTTGAAAATTGTCAAGAGGGAAATCTTTAACATTATTGCTATAAAAATGGCAATTACAGGGGCGCCTGGGTGGCTCAGTGGGTTAAGTCGCTGCCTTCGGCTCAGGTCATGATCTCAGGGTCCTGGGATCGAGTCCTGCATCAGGCTCTCTGCTCAGCAGGGAGCCTGCTTCCCCCTCTCTCTCTCTCTGCCTCTCCATCTACTTGTGATTTCTCTCTGTCAAATAAATAAAATCCTTAAAAAAAAAATGGCAATTACATGAGGAGATGGAAGTATTAACTAACTCTATGGTGAGCAACATTTCATAATATATATATATATATCATTATCACGTAGCACACCTTAAACTTACATATGTCATATATTAATAATATCTCAGTAAAGCTGGAGGAAAAAGATACAGTTTATTCAGTTGCTTTCCTTGTTCATGAGGCTCTGTGTTGCCTGACCCATCACATATAAATATTCCAAACTTTGGATCAATCTCTGTAGCCTTCACTGATATTCCAATCTTTGGATCAATCTCTGTAGCCTTCACTATTATTATTCATATCTGTCATTCCAATCTGTGTGTTGTTTGTCCCAGCACATAGTTGACTCATTTCTTTCTTTGCATATATTATGTCTCCCACCTCTCTGTGACAGATTATGCCTTACTTCCCTTAAGGTTCATTTAAAAATTCACCTCCTGCAGAATCTTTTTTCTGTCCTAGAACAATTCTATTTTATCTCTTTAATGCATCAACACTTATGTAATCCTAGGCAAGAGGGTTTGGGAATACTGGGAGACAAAACTGTATGGGAAGAGTGTCTGGCACATGGCATGTGCTATTTTTAAGCCCCTTCTATGTAAATGACTAATACTAAATATTATGCATTTTAGCAACAACAACAAAATGATACCTGCATTCTTTGCCATTAATAAACCCAATTCATGTTGTCCTAAAGTTAGAAGGGGAAAAAGAGATTAACTGGTCCCATCATTTCATTTTCAGGGTGAGCTAACGGAAATGTGATGACATTAACTTAATTGTCTAAGGTCACATTAGTGGCTGAGCTGGAACAAAAGTACAGACTGCTTGATTCTTAACCCAGTGCATTTTTCACTTCCCCAGGCTAGCTGTCTCAGTCACCAGTTGTCCATGTGAACAAATTGCCACCCACACCATTGCATGAGAGTTGCCAGATGATAAGAACTTGAGGTTTTCATAAAAGGGTGGAGAACACTTTGGGCCGTGGCATTCAGAAGAAGCTAGGTAGAGTGAAGACTCAAAGCAAAGGACCGGTAAGATCTAGAAAAGTGGAAGTTGTGAGGTGGGGTAGGACTATCATTTAATTGGGCAGAAATCAAAAAAAAACAAGTGTTGGGAATGAAAAGAGTATAAGATGTGTTCGGCAGGAGATGCACAGACAACCTGGTGGAAGATAAGAAATAAGACTAAAGGCAGCCTGTCCTGTCTGTGTGCCTTGGAAACCTCCTAACCGGTCAGGAAATGATGCTTTCATTTCTCTCATCAGGATTTATAACAGGAAGCCTGAAAAGAGTTCTATAATGGTGGCACAAAACATTTTCTAAAGGCAGAGGCAGAGTCATCGGTTTACTCCACGCTGCTGTTCACAAAGGGGCCTGCTGTGTTTGTTTTATTTTCCAAGAACCAGAGGCGGGCTTCCCCACACCACTTCTAATGTGGCCGCTACACACTCTTTTCTCTTACTGCGAATACTCTACTGAGATCCTTGCAGCTATTTTAGGGACTTCAGGTAAAGGGGCCTTCCTGGGTAATGTCAAGGCATCTCATAGTCTTAAAATTAGCTGCAGGTTTCAACTTTTAGGATGCAGTGCCTGCTGGTAATTAAATTCTGATAATAGCCAAGAATGGAAGCGTTCCAGGAAAGCAAACTCTGAACCACGTATGGGCATTGCAAGTGTGACCTGTCCCACGTTCATTTGGCAGGCACCTTGGGGCTCCATGACTGTCACCGAGCATGAATGCATGGGCACTGAAGGATGCTATCAAGGATACCAGATGTTGTCAACACGCAATGGTCTCCCGTCAGCAGGGACATTCTGAAGCGATCCAAAATCATTTATCCACGCGCACCTCAAAGCCAATGTGAGAAATTCATTTCCAAAGTGGGAAATGTCTATTCTGTGTCGTTGTTTCCAGACAAAACCCCTTCTTGTATAATTCCAGATGACAAATGGTGCAGCTGCTCTTCTATTGGACACATAGAACAGCCAAAGACGAGCAATTGCTACATTTACCATACATAATCCCAACCCAATGGGCTTAGAGAACTGCTTGCTTTTCTATGTGTCATCAACCAGATGACATCGGAAAGTCATTTTAAAAATAGTCCCTGCATGGCAATGAGTAAGTTCATTCATCTCAAGAGGCCAAGTGTTCATTTCAATTAAAATTTAAAAAAGGAAAAACTATCACTGTCTTGTGTGTGGTGTTAGGAGAAGGTGTGGCATTTGTAAGTGCTGAGAGTTGGAATTCTAGAAAAATAAGGCATTTTGAGTAATACAGGAAGTAATACTTAACACTTAGTAATATAAGAACGGGAGAGTCACACTCTTTTCCATTTTTTGGATGACTCTGATCATTCAGATAAGATCCACAGATGAGAAAACTAAGGACCAAACACCTTGTCCCTGCTGCGCCTGTGGGGCCCTTCATATAGCCCAGGGTTCCAGCCGATATTCTCATGGCTTTCTCATTGTGAACGATCACTTCTTGATTGCTGTTATTAATGATTCTTCTAGGTCAGGGACACCGTCATAATAAACTCCCATCCTCTCGTTCATGTAACAGGTTCATATTAAATCAGCCCTGTCGTTTGGGGATTCCAACAATTGATTTCTTATCTTGTGCCTCTGTGCTTGGGTGGCTCTGTTGGTTTGCAGGTCACTAATGACTTCTTTGGGGGCTGAGATTTAGTTTTTCCCTCCTACTCATTTTAGAGATAGGGGAATTTCCCCCAAACTTAGATTGCCTGACGGAAGCACACAACTTTGGGTTGGGTCTCTCTAGGGTCTCTGTCTGTGGTCTAATACTTTGATCTCCTTTGACTCTCTTCCAGGCTCTATCTGACTGATTCCCTCTGTCCATTGATTCCCTCCATCCACCCCGATGCCCTCAGTTTTAATGACCAAGATTATAGGACACAAATACTTCCTTTGTTATAATTGTTATTCCTAAACATTCTTTTAGCTTTAGATATCACCTTACTACTTTCAGTGTTTATTTGTTCAGCCAAAACCATGGATGATTTCTATTTGTGCCAGGAACTAAAGCTGGTATGAAAAAAATAATAAGACATGGTTCTTTCCTTGAACAAGCTCAGTCTGAAGTGACATTTGAGATGATCATATCTTATATCTGCAGAACACTTTCATGTTCACAAAGAACTTGCACATATGATTTCTTGACCATTATGCTTTAAGCTACAGATTAATTTAATTTTCATATGCAAGACCACAACTATTCCAAAAGAGTCATGAAACTAGCTTTCTCATGATGTAATTCAAATTCATACTGGAGAGAAACCTTATAAAAGTAATGAATGTGGGAAAGCCTTCAGCCAGAATCATCACCTTTTCCAGCATGCAAGAATTTGTACAGGGGAGAAATGCTATAAATGTTTCATTGCTTGAGCAAACTGGTTTCTTGACCTATATTAGCTGGTGTATTTTCTATTTAAAGAGACCTCCTTTCAGGGCCATTTGGGGTTTTAGTACCAGGTTCATCTCTTTTAAATTGAAAGAATGCAATTTATGCTTTTGAAATGTGATTTATATAAGTAGCTTAGCACAATCAAAATTATTAAGCTTGCAGAAAGTCTGATGGGATCACAAAATATTATTAGTTTTTGCACATTTTGGTGAAAACCAACAGATTGAATATCACTATAATCAGATAAGGCATAGCTATACCACTGGAAAGTGCAAAAACACCTAAAAATGTTTTGTTGTCTTTTTGGTCAACTGAAAGATAGACTTTTGAGAATTTCAAGAAATGGGAGTCCATGACATCCAGTGCCAAATCCAAGAAGGTGTGATGGCAGCATCACTTTATGGAGCTACATTTTTAAAATTCAAATACTCCAGGGTCTTAACTTACTTTTAGATAATTTTCTATAATTATAGGGTAAGTTGCCTGCCAGGTGCAGGTTAGTGCCATATATGTATATATAAATAGACTTGAGCTCAACAGGTGGATGGACAAGAGGAAAATAGGGAAACCCAGATCAAAACATCTACTACATTTTGGTAACCTGGGTATGATTAGACCCCTGAGATGACTTTGAAGTTGGTTCTTCAAAAGCTAGAGAGATATAATTGGCTTCTGAATAGATGCCCATATAAGAGCAACTTGGGTTGTCAGTCATCATCATAAACCCCATTGTGTATGTTAAAGTTCAAAATGTTGCGGTCATCCAATGAATTATTTCAGAATTCCTCTACTCCTCCGCAATTCAGTCTTTAAAGTGAGAGGTAGAGTAAGTGCCTAAGAAATAGCCTTTCACCTTAAACAAGTACCTTAAAAGAAGGAGTCTTTGCAAAAACATAATCTTCAGGTAAAAGAATCAAGAATTTGGATATTGGAAGCTGCCACTGTATCACAGAAGTTTCAGTGTAAAACTGTTCTCCCTCCATCCCCACCCCCAAAGTAAAGCTGTTTCAAAGGAATGTCTGGGGATGTGAGTAGGGTGCTATGCCTAATCACATACGGCAGTTCTGTGTCAGAATATGTGTTTAATTGCACACAACATGTTCCTGGGCAGTATTCTCTGTTCCCTTCTGTCTTATTATTACAATCTTAAGAGAAAGGAATGAGTTAAAGAAACTAACCTTAATGATTATTTCTTATATCCCAGCCTTTGATAATGACAGTCTTGTGAAAATATGTTGTCCTCATTGTTATGGAGATTGGGTCCTGGAGGTATGAGATTCTCATTCTACAGCTTGGTTATTTGGGCAGTGCTGCAGTACAAATAACAGTTTTGGGTTTTCTACCCACCAGCAATAGCCATTAGAAAATGCAACTTTTTAAAAAAGAACTCCAACTCACAAGAGCCATACAACTATTAAGTACTCAAGAATCAACTAAATATACCAGAACTTTATAGAGGAAACTATAAAGGTATGCTGAAAGAAGTGAGAGAATGTTTGGATAAATGGAAAAACACTTACAAATGTTAAGGATTCAATATTATAAAGATAAAAGTTCTCAAAGTATCTTCAAATACAATGCATTCCCAATCAAAATTCCCACATTTGTCATAGAAAAGTGTTTCTGTAAAAACAGCTAAGATGATTTTCAAAATAGGATATTATGAAGTATTACAATGAAAGTAATGTAATTGTGGCTTAAAATTAGGTAAATAGAACCATGGAAAGACTAGAGGGTCCAGATGGGTACATATAGTTGTATATGATTCTGTTAGAAAAACAGCAGGGTTTCAATTTCTTGTGGAGGGGATGAACAGCTCAGTAATGGTGTTGAGATAACTGATAATCCATTCACAAAAATAAATTCTTCATGGATTGAAGAACTATGTCTTTATATGTGTATGTATCTGTGCACATGTGAGCTACACACATTTACCCTGAGAAGTATTTATATGTGTGCACAGAGGGGCTTATACAGGGAGATTCATGACATGATCATTTTAAATAATGAAAAGAACAGGAACAATATCCATTATTTTTAGAATTGTGAAACAAACTATGATATACCCAAATACAGGCCATGCATATATAAAAGAAGGAAGTGTAGTCATATGTAATCACATGGAAAGATCGCAGAATCAGAGGAAATTACTACCTGTGCTCTCCTCTAGGATTTTCAATTTCAGGTCCTACATTTAGGTCTGTAATCCATTTTGACTTTATTTTTGTGTATGGTGTTAAAACGTGGTCCAATTTCATTTTTTGCATGTAACTGTCCAGCTTTCCCAGAGCCATTTATTGAAGGGACTGTTTTTTCCTCATTGTATATTCTTATCTCCTTTATGATAGATTAATTGACCATATAATCAGGGCTTTATTTTGGGGCTGTCTATTCTCTTCTATTGATCTATGTTGTCTGTTTTTGTGCCAGTACCATAGTTTTTGATTACTATGGCTTTGTAGTATATATTGAAATTTGGAATTGTGGTATCTCCAGCTTTGTTTTCTTTTCTCAAGTTTGCTTTGGCTTCTGGGGTCTTCTGTGGTTATCGAGAGTATAAGTTGTTGCAGCAACCACTGTGGAAAATCAACTACATTTTTTTTTTTTTGCCTTTGGGAAGTGGACTGATCAAGGTTTTCTTTTTCTTTCTTTTTTTTTTTTTTTTTTTTTTAGATTTTTTAAAAAATTTATTTATTTGACAGATCACAAGTAAGCAGAGAGGCAGGCAGAGAGAGAGGGGGAAGCAGGCTCTCCACTGAGCAGAGAGCCCGATGCGGGGCTCCATCCCAGGACCCTGGGATCATGACCTGAGCCGAAGTCTGAGGCTTTAACCCACTGAGCCACCCAGGCGCCCCCTGATCAAGGGCTTCAAGGATAACTGGCAGAAAATTACTTTGTGCATCAGGTATTACATAAGGAGGCTATATGGTTTGTTCTTAAGTTTCCTAGCAGAGTAATGAGAGGAACAGAACTTATCAATCTCAGAAGAATCTTTGGAAATTAAAAGGTCAAGACATAGAGGGCTAATGAATGAAATGAATTATGGAAGCTAAAAATACACTAATTTTCCATTACTTTTGGGCTAAATATTTTGGAAATATAAACATGATGGGCAAGAAGAAAAGAAGAAAGTCTAAGCATTTAATCATATTCCTGAAAGGACCATAGATTGCTTTGGCATAATCACTCACAATCTATTTTCCTGTGGTATTAGGACATGTATTATTCTAATGTTTAGAGAGAATGCCATTTTCCACCTAAAGATGGAATTACACAAGTACACACAGTTTACTGTCTAGATCGGCCACAGAAGTATACAGAGGAGTTCTACAAATCCTCTTTTGTTCTCCAAAGAAGTGTCAACTAATGCTTCACCCAATACATATGGTCAGAACATATTTTTTGATTGACTGGAACAATATCTTTAAGTTAACATAAAGCGTTAAGATTCAGGAATTATCTTCCCAACTACACAATGACTAAAGAGAAGCTTAAACCCACCCTACCCTTCCAGGTGATGCATCAGAGAAATTCTGATTATGTAGTATTCTCTTACTTGAATAATGTGTACATCTATATATGGTGATAAACCTAGTTAAGAACTTCTTATGTCCTGTTGACTGTTTATATGTAGTATAGATCTCAACTCATCTTCTCAGTGGAGGCATTTGTCAGCTCTCCTGGTTAAGGTTTGGGGAAGCTGATCGCTGAAAGGAAAGGAATAAGAAAAATTGTAGCTCTGGCATTCCAGATAAATAAGCTCCTAGCAGTTGAAAACCACTGAAGTTATACTCTGAAATACAGATCTGTCTTGAAGACTTAACTGCTGGATTGAGAAATAAACAAATACTGAAATACACTTAATCCTTCTCAAAAGATACCCAGTTTTAACAGCCATCTTTGGGCCTTGTAGCGAGAAAGCTTTAAAAAATTCAAGAAGTACTTGTTGGTGTTAAATGAAAAATAATCCTGTAGCCTGCATGCTGTGAATGTCTAGTTTGTTTTCTTGCAATAAAACAGCAAGGGGGCATTTGTTTTCAAACAGATCTCTCTCCATTCTTACCTTCAGGATATCTGATGCTTAGTTTATTTCCCCATCAATTTATCAGGTCATCAGAACTCTCTCTAACACACTGCTCTCAAATTCTCACATTAAAGGGATAAGACAAATTTTTGCCACATATATTCTCTGCCTTGTTCACTGTCTAGCTGGTTTTTTGGTAAATAGTCTTGGAGGCTTTGCTGTCCTTTTGTTTTACTGAGTCCAAAACAACACAACTTGAGGCACAGCCCTCAGCTCTGCGGATCCCAGCTTCTAGGAACACTTTTTGCCTGCCCTTTAAATCCTCCCACTACAAAGTCTTAAATTTCTAAGAGAGTACATACAATGGATGGCTCTTGCAATTTCCACTTGAACTTTTAATAAGCATCTAAAATAAAAATGTCAAACGCAGAGTTCTTGCTTCATGCTCTCCCCATCCCCATCAAGCCCATTCTTCCTCCCGCCCCTGTCCCCCACCCCCAGCCAAAGGTGACTCAGGCCAATATTCTTGGAGTCATCCTTGACCCTTCCCTTTCTTTCAAGCCCCATATTCAGTTATTAGGAAATCTCGCCATCAAAATATACCTGTGATCTCATCCCTCCTTACCAACTCCACTGCAGGTCAGAGCCTCCACTGTCTCTTAGCTGGGCAGCTGCACTGACCTCCTGACTAGTATCTCTGTTCCTACTCTCTCTCTATCTCTTGGAGTCTATTCTCTAAACAATTGCTTGAAAGCCTCTTTTGAAATGTAAATCTGATTGTGTCATTTCCCTGCTCAGATCCCTCCAGCAGCTTCTTCTGATTGCACCTAGAAACAAACTCACAGGCCTTCCTCTGGAAACCAATATTTAGTATGACCTGGCTCCTGGCTTTTCTACATCTGGATTCCTTCCTTTCTTGTTTCTCCTGTCCACTCAGCTTCAGGGACACTGCCTTCCCAGAGGAAGGGCCAGCTTTTGTCTGCCCAGGACATTATGTGGCTCAACTTCCTCACTCCATTAAATATGACTTCCTTGGAGAACCTGAGTGGTGCAATTGGTCAAGCTGCTGGCTCCTGGTTTTGGCTCTGGTGGTGATCTTGCGGGATGGGGGGACGGGGCATAGGTTGCTATGAGATTCAGCCCCATGTAACCCCTGCACCCAGCGTGGAGTCTGCTTGAGATTCTTTCCCTCTCCCTCAGCCCATCACCCCCTAAGATAAATAAATCTTTAAAAAAAAGAAAGACCCCTCATTTTCAAAATGGGGGAAAAAGAATTTGATTAAATGAATGAATGAATGAAAGCAATATTTAATCAACTGTTTACAAAAATAAAATGAAAAATATTCATTCGTACAAAGCCATGGTTCTGGTTATAATATATAATTTGATCCAGTGAAAGGCTATTTTTTTTTTTCAGCAATATGTTTGGAAGTTTGAGACATATAATCTAGTATTTAATAACAATTATTCACATGTTTGAGAAGTTTCTGGGTGTTCAGAGACTGTCCTATTTTGCACATAAGTACTTAATGTACTCCTCTGAGGCAAGTACTGTTACATTCTCGCAATGAGGGTAGTGTGGTTTAGAGAGTTTGTTTCCAGTTCAAGGTCACTGTGATAACATGGTAGTGCTTGGAGTTGTACAGTAATGCTTATTAGGGACTGAGATTAAAAAGGCAGAAAAAAGTCAATGAGATGGATGCCAAATGGACACTCTGAGCACTTTTGTAAGTGCTAGGGGACTCTAGAATGTTGTTTAACTCCTATTGTCTCCCACCCATGAGCAGGGGGGCCATGTTGCCAAGCCAAGTCCAACATCACCCTTTTCCAGTGGAACTGTCTTCATGGCAATGTGCTATGCATTTTATGATTGCAGTAGAGTTGCAGCAACTCTATCAAATAGTTCTTTCTTGGTCTCTACTAGAGTATATGCTTTTATTCCAGATTTGCTTTAAATATAGAGAGGTTTATGGGTTCATTCCAAACAATCCAGTGTTGTCCACTCCCTCCTGCTCTGAACATGACAGGATGTTGAACATATTCTTCTGCATCAACTCTCTCGGCCTATGTGGCTGCTACTTTAATCCCTCCAGACTTTCTTCTCTGAGGTAGTCATGTAAGTGGAGAATATGTACCCTAATTGCAATCAGTGATTTTTCCAGTTCCCTGCAGCTCAGAATGGGCATATCGGTCTTTGCTCCTGTCACCAGAAGTAGTTGTCTTCCCCAAAGCCGGGTCCACCTCTGCCTTCTCACTACTGCCCTTATAGCACTCGTCTGGACTTTCCCAAATCCATCGTCTCTATCTTCTTTTCTGGTCCACCTTCTTCGACACTTACTTTTTGGCTTTTCCACTTTATTTTCAACCTCTTATAACCTTTTTCTCAAATTTAGTCACATGTTTTCAGACATCATTGTGTTTTGCTCTAAAACAAGATCCTCTTTCAACAGTGAACTATCCCTTTTATACCTTGCATTTGGATAGATATTATGGTTCTCAAAGGCAGTTCAGGTATCCAATGTAAGTAAACCTTCGGAGCAGTACTGTGAAGTAGCTATTACCATCTTAATTGAAGAGAAAAGGAAATGGAGTCACAGAGTCTTGTCCCTTGCTCCGTACTACCCACAGATGTGGAAATGGGAGTAGAATAAGGCCTGCTTTTTCCTTTCTCCACAGCACACCACTTTTGAGTTTTCTACTGTAGAATTTGTTAAGATTTGTGCTGTTCATTCTGGTGGCTAGCAGCCACTTGTGACTATTTAAATTTAAAATAATTAAAATGAAAGAAATTTAAAATTCAGTTTCTTAGTCACATCAGCTGCAATTTAAGTGATCAGTAAACACATATGAGAATTGGCTACTGTACTGAACAGTGCAGATGTTGAACATTTCCATCATGGTGGAATGTTCTACAGGATGGTGTTGGCTAAGTCCCAGCCATGTTATTGATGCAGAAAGAAAAGTAGAATTTCCACTATCCTGGCTCTCTAGCTGCCCTTGCATTGGGGGAAGGGGGTACACTTGGTCCCTGGAAATCTGAAACCATCCCATTCTAGTGAAGGACTAGCTTGTTATTCCCCAAACAGGACAGGTCATCAGAATTACAGATTCCTGACCCATTAAATCTTGAATGAGTCTATAGTGCTCAGAGATGGATTATTAACTCCTGATGTGCTAGTTGCAAACCTTGTTATTCATAAATCAAAGAATCAGAAAAGGCGAACTGACCTCAGGGCACAGTGGACATTATCTATTGCAATTCTCTCCTTGCAAAAATTGAAGTCCAGAGTGATCAAGTCACTCTTTTGAAGTCACCCAGTTGGTGGCAGACTCGAGAATAAAATACAAATTTCCGAATTTCCTATGCAGGCTTTCTTCTCTCAGCCACACTGTTTTATTGAGCATTTGTCATTTACCAAAGCCTGTCCCAGTTGATAATCAGGAAAAGAAGTCAGAGAGCAGTTTCCTCCTGTCTCTACCCATGCCTTTCCTGCTGCATTCATTAAAAATGGAGGTGCTGTTTTCCTAAGGCTGTGCCAAAAAGGAGCAGCCTTGTGAGGCTCCCAAGACAGCTGGCCAACAGGATTACATAGCCTCGCCTTGGATAATGAGACTATGTCTCATACCCTACCTCACGCAACTTATTCCAGAATGTGTATCTGCTAAGAACACCTGCCACATCACCCTTCCTCCCTCAGCCACTGTGTGCAGCCCTGATCTCCTTCCCACAGGAGTTCTAAATAAGTCAGCATTGGGGAGCTAGAGAAACCTCTACATCTTCTTGCCTACTAAGTCATAAAGCAACAGCTGGGTGTGAAAATATAACCCCTGTCACTTTTCCAAATAGCATGAGACCTGGCCTGAAGGGGCCCCGTGCATGGTCTTGGGCATGTTGTAATTCACAGCTGCCGCCTGGAATAACATTTTTCCTCCCCGAGGTTTCGGGTGGTGGCAGAGGGTTATGATCTTTTTCAAGCACTGCTTTTCTTCCTCAGGACCCTTCTGTCATAGCACCACTAGGCATTTACTCCTTCTCGTCCTCAATGTTTTTTTGTGACTGGGTGTGAAGTTCCGTGACTTTGGAGGCATAATGACCTGAAGCTGCTTCTTCATTACTCCTAGAACGAAAGCTGCGATCTCTTAGGCAGAAGGCAGAGCAAGAGCAGAGCTCCTGGCTTGACATTCTTTTGTGCTTGAAAACATCAGCTTGCTAAATTTGGTGCTGCTTCTTTTTTTAGTGGGATAATACAAAGGTCTGAATTTCCCATGCAGGGAAAGGGCATTAACCAAAGGCAGTGCCTATTTGAATTTTTTTCCCTAGCGTCCACTCTCTTTTGCCACTTCTGACTTGACTTCTCGCTCATAAAGAATAATTATGGGGTAAAATGGATTATGAGTTTCCTTAACACAAAGCAGAATTGAATAGTTAGCAGCAAAAATCCAACAGCTGCTTGTGTTCATTTTTATCCTAGGAATCTGATGAACAGAAACAGGAATGAATATGTTTTAAGTAAACAGCCCATGTTCAGACGGGACCTTGGTGCTGGGAATGAAATAGAGCCTTGGTCCAACTGAGCTTTATAATCAGCAAAGCCGCCACCATCTGTCAGGGCTGGTCTCCTTTCCCTCGGTCTCTGGCTCCCGGGGCCCAGCTGACAGACGGGCATCATTAGCTGGCTTGTGCACTAGGTCACCCCACTGAGACGGGTCACCTTGTGCCTTCGGGGTGGTTTATTCCCCCCTGTTCCCAATTCTGATCCTGAGAAAGGAAAATTGAATTTTAGTCTTAAGATTAAATGATGACAGTATGCAATCTGTCAGCTTCTTGCTGGTCGCCAAGCAGGTTTGCTAAATTAAAAAAGAAGGGGAAAATATCATCCAGCCTCTTCTTCCTTCAGTCTTCTGGGATCAGAAGCAGGGGAACCCTGCCTGTGTCTAGCTCATTTAAATGCAAACACCTCAAAGATTCTTCCAGCCTTTATGGGGCTGTGTGGATTAATGAGCAGACCTGGAGATGTCATTTATTCTAGCTAAAATGCAGTGAAAATGAGAGAAACTAGTATGAATGGAGAATCAAAGAAAGAGACTCAGTGTGCTAGTGAGTGGTCACAAGGTCCATGCAGGGAACCACTTAGAGGCACAGAGCCCAAGTGGAAGCCACAAGCTACACTCTGCCCCGCAACCCCTTAATTTTTTTCATTCAGTCATCTATTTCAATGACTCTGTCAGTTGCACAGACTTTCTTTCATGGTTTCTTTTCCCCCTACAGATTGTTTCCCCTTAATCTACCCAATACTGTGAGCCCTGCACTTTCTCTAGAGGCAGCTTTCAATCACTAATCTCCTCCCCTGAAGGATGCCCCTGACCCTGGCTTCTTGACCCTCTTGTTGAACTCACTTTTTCCCCTTTCTTATCTTGGTTTCTGAGGGCTTTCTCATGAGTGACAGTGACCTAGTTCTGGACCTCACTTTAGACAAGTTCTGGCAAGAATTTTTTATTAGTCAAATCTCAATGTAATCAATTTTCTCTTCTGAGATAACTCAATTAATTCTCTTAATAAAGGAACAATATTTTGGACAGGGATATAATTATGGATTCAGCTGCATTTTAATTTGGATGAAGAAGGAACGGAGCCCAAAGATACATGATAGAGAATCTTCTAGATTTCACTCCTGTAAATAATTTGTGCCAGTGTTGCCCTTTCATCAGAAAAGTGCTCCATTGTGGACATGGGGGATCATCTTATAAAGTGCATGGATTTTAGTTTAAGGATCTTGAAACTTTTTAAGTCATGGATATATTTTAGAAATATCAAAATACAATGAGAATGTAGACTTGTCTGCTGATTTCTTAAATAGTTGCTCATCAGTACAGGAGAAAACCCTATTACAAGGTAGACTGAGGCTTCTACATGCGTGCTCTTTGACTCTTCACATCCTGTGTGGCTTCTGGTCACCTTCCTCTCGGGGTCCCTCCAGTGGTTATTTCAGACCTTCAGCAATGCTCTCAACATTTCCACCCTGCCCTTTCCCCTCTGCATCAAACCATTTAACCTCACCTTTGACTTTGCTGAGAAATTAGGGGTTCGTAGACTTTATTCCCTTCAAAGCCCTATTTTCGCATCCTTGTGCCTGTCTTTGTCCCCTCTTCCTTTTCAGCCCTCAGTGGAAGAGGGGACCTTTTTCGACTCTGGTCACATCCCAGCCTGCTTCCTTCAGGCCTGGGGCCTCCATTTGTTGCCATCTCTCCTGTTAGTCCTACTTCCTGCTTGTTTTTTGTTTGTTTGTTTTTAAGATTTTATTTATTTATTTGACAGAGAGAGATCACAAGTAGTTGGAGAGGCAGGCAGAGAGAGAGAGAGAGAGAGAGAGAGGGAAGCAGGCTCCCTGCTGAGCAGAGAGCCCGATGTGGGACTCAACCCCAGGTCCCTGAGACCATGACCTGAGCCAAAGGCAGCAGCTTTAACCCACTGAGCCACCCAGGTGCCCTTCCTGCTTGTTTCTACCCTTGCCCAACTCACACTTCCACCCCTCGCCTGTGCCTACTATAGTGCCTTCTTCTCTTCATTGAAGAAAATGAAAGCTTACACTTGATGTTTAAACTTCCTCAACTCCCAAGTGCTTTTGAAAGTCTTCACTGTGTTTTTTACTTTCCTGAGACCCTCTGGCTAAAGGTCATTATTGACCTTGGAGTTTTCAAATGGAAAGAATTGGGGGGGGGCAGGTTGTCACTTGCCTTGACCTTGTGCAGCTTTGGAAACTGCAGCCCACTGGATCAGTGTGGGTACAGCTCACTCTTCAAATCCCCATGCTAAAT
The DNA here is from genome assembly GCF_011764305.1 of Mustela putorius furo. Taxonomy (NCBI): domain Eukaryota; kingdom Metazoa; phylum Chordata; class Mammalia; order Carnivora; family Mustelidae; genus Mustela; species Mustela putorius. The sequence continues at coordinate 42,486,852 of NW_025422368.1, read as the reverse complement.
GCAAAGAGGCAGTTCTAGGTTCAAATACCACCTTGGAGTACTTTCACTATATCCCTTTAGGGAAGTTACATATCGCTGTTTTAGCTGCAAATTATTATAGGTAGTAGTAATTAGCTGTTGAGGATTGATTCACAATGAGTGAGTAGAAGCAGGGGTAATTCCTTCTATGCATTAATTCTTTTTTTTTTTTTTTTTTTTTAGAGATTTTATTTTTATTTGACAGACAGAGATCACAAGTAGGCAGAGAGGCAGGCAGAGAGAAAGGAGGAAGCAGGCTCCCTGCCGAGCAGAGAGCCCGACGCTGGGCTTGATCCCAGGACCCTGGGATCATGACCTGAGCCGAAGGCAGAGGCTTTAACCCACTGAGCTACCCAGGCGCCCCATACATTAATTCTTATAGCAACTCTGCACAACAGTGATGAGGAGGAAGAGGAGGATGATGGTGTAAAAAATGAAGAAATGGAAGCAGTGAAGCAATTCACTGCTTTAGTCACATAGCTAGTAAGAAGTAGAAATAGCATTCTTAGGCATCATCTTGAACTTTCTCTCTCTAATCCCCTGTTCTCTTAGAGTGTACGTGAGATAAAACACAAGCTCCTATGCCAGTTAGATGTGTCCTCATGAACATCCCAAAATGCAAACCTATACCATGTCCCAAATGATATGTATACATCCCTCCCTTTTCTGTGATTCCCGATCTTGGTGAGTAGACCAAACCCCCTTTCCAGGAACCTTAGAGTCCGTCTACAATTTTTTCTCTCCCTGATCCCCCCTCTTTCTCCCAGTATCCAGGTCCCCTCCAGTCTACCTTCCTCATGTTTCCCACACCAGACACCTCGTCATCTCTTCTCAACATTGGTCTGGTTTCCTCACCACCATGGGTGCCTTGGGTCTGGCTCTGCTCTCATTGATCTTTTATGATGATTCCAGAGGAGTTTTTGAAACACAAATAGGATCACATTCTTATCAGTTCTCTCCAAACAAGACACAGAGAGGTTAAGTCACCTGCCCACATTCTTAAAGGTAAGAGTCAGGGCTTGACTCCCAAGTCCAGGGAATCTGGTTGAAAAACCTTCACTCTTAATTCCTAACCACTTGTCAGCCATGCCTCCCTGAGAATGAAAGGGAAATTTCACCAGAGTTCTCCTGACTGCTTGCTTTCTCTGCCAAGGATTTTGTCAAAGCTTCTCCAGTGATGCTTTCCTTGTACCTGATTCTGGCTCATCATCAGTTAGGATCAGATAACCACAAAGTAACACATCAAATCCATGGATTTCTATTGAGCTCTTTCTTGTCCACGTCTATACACTCGCAGGGAAACTCACACCAGAATCAGTGCAACAGATTTTTCCCAAACCCAACAGACTAAATGCCATTTTTTAAAAGAAAAATATTTGAAAATATAAACTCTCTAATGAGATTAATATCTGACTCTTAATTTTTTTTTTGTATTAAAGGCAACACAGATCATTTATGGATCATTTTTTAAAAGTAAAATAAGAAAAAGGCATGTGTCAATTCACTAAATAGTTTTAAGGTTGGACTGAAGCTGCAATTCAAAGAGGCTTTGTGAAATATTTGCATTTGTGGTCACCTTTTATATGGGTTTATGAGTTCTCATTTGCTCTTTTAATAATACTGTGTGAAGTAGGAATTTTCCTCCCTATTTTATGAATGTGTATACCGAGGCTCAAAATATTCAACCAACTTGCCTCAAGTCACCCTGTGAGATGGTGGTGGAAGCAAGATTCATATCCAGCCTTCTGATATTGAGATCCAAGGTGTTCCCACTGCCCAGGTTCTCAGGAATCTGAAAGTATTTTTTTAAATTTTTATTTAAATTTAATTTAGTTAACATGTGCTGTATTATTAGTTTCAGTGGAGGAATTAAGCGAGTCCTCAGCTGCATACAACACTCAATGCTCGTTACATCACATACCCTCCTTAATGCCTGTTAGCCAATTATACCATCCCTCCATCCCTCTCCCCTCCAGCAACCCCCAGTTTGTTCCCTGTAGTTAAGTGTCTTATGATTTGCTTTCCTCTCTGTTTTTATCTTCTTTTTCCTTCCCTTCCTCTATGTTTATTTGTTTTGTTTCTTAAATTCCACAGTGAATCATATGAATGAAATTTCATATGAGTGAAATCATATGGTATTTGTCTTTCTCTGACTTATTTCACTTTGCATTATAATAGCATTATACCCTCTAGTTCCATCCACATTGTTGTAAATGGCAAGATTTCATTCTTTTTGATGGCTGAATAATATCCCATTATATATATATATATATATATATATATATATATATATACACACATACATACACCACATCTTCTTTATTCATTCATTTGTCTAAGGACATCTGGGCTCTTTCCATTATTTTGCCTGTTGTGAAAGTATTTTTTTAAAGATTTTTATCTATTTATTTGAAAGAGAGTATGTGAGAGAGAGAAAGAAAGAGAGATCACAGGGAGGGGTAGAGGGAGAAACAGATATCCAGCTGAGCAGGGACCCTGATGCCGGGCTAGATCCTAGGAATCTGGGATCATAACCTAAGCCAAAGGAAGAGGCTTAACAGACTGAGACATCCAGGTGCCCTGTGAAAGTACTTTTTAAGTAAAGATTTTACTTTGGAATGATTTTCAACTTACAGAAAAATCATAAAGATAGCACAGAGAGTTCCTGTGTACCCTTCAGCCATTTTCCCCATTACCAATGTCTTTATAGTATGATAATACAATTATCAAAACTAAGAAGTTATCGTTTATACTTTACTATTAATGAAATTCCAGTCCTTATTTAAATTGCATCTGCTTTTTATTAATGACTTTTTCTGTTCCAGGATCCAGTCTAGGACACAACATTACATTCAGTCATCATGCTTCCTTTTTTTTCTCCTCTAATCAGTGACACTTTCTCCATCGTTCCTTGATAGCTTTAAAGAGTACTGACGGGTCAGGCACTTTGTAGATGTTGAAAATAATCTTTCTGATACTCAAAAAATGTCACATTTCTGCTTACAGGACTTTATTCTATACCTAGTTGATTTTTGTAGGCCTATTTCAAAAGGCAGATTTCCAAAACTTTTGCCTAGAAATGATTGCATATTTCTTCTTGACATTATTAGGGACCAGAGCTTGTTAGAACACTGTTTTTTAGCTTGCAAATCATTGCAGTGCATACCCTCAGATGAATTTAATGTCTCTTCTTGTATTACCAGATAACTGGATCCTTCAGGTCTAAAATGGCAACTAAGCTGAAATCATTGCAGAAAAGGTGATGAATATACATGCAAAATTAAGCTAAGAGGTCACTTCATGGAGAGAATAGTAGCTAAACTAAATGGATATAAAATTTTAAGAAACAAAAGTTTACTATAGCAGAAAATGAGCTAATTGAATGTTAGCTGTAATAGACCACACTGACTTGTCTTAGAGTTGCTCATTCTTTATCATCAGTTACTTTGGGCTTGAGGAATATTTAAGACTAAATTCTGGTATTTCACTTCATGTAGTAACAGCTTATAGAATAAAATGAGAAAGATGACAGCTTATACCCACTACCTGGCACACAGTAGGTGTTCAGTAAATGTGACTTTCTTTCCGGAGAAGACTTACCTACTGCTTAGGTAGGTGTTATGCTGGGAATTGAACCCAGGCATTCTGGCTACCATATTTATTCCTTTAACTGTGGTTTTCCACTGCTCATATTTTATCCACGCAGACCAATCTGAGTAATCAGTGTTGCCCATGAATGAATTTTCAAAATGATCGAACTGAAAATGATTTATCCTTTTCTGTAAGAACACTTTCTAAAATATATCACTTGTCTTCCTTGCACAGATCTCATATTTCCTTAGTATCAGAGCATTATTAATGTAAACACCAAATCTTGTATTTTGCTCAGCTGTTTTCTTTTCCTCATACTGATAAAGTGTTGATGAGTTATTTTCCCTGCCATTCAGGTTTATCAGTTTCCCTTATCACTGTTGGCTCTCGGTCACTTCTGGCAGCATCCAGTTGTAAGACTCTAACAGGATCCGTTTCCTCTCTTCACAGTCACCTGCTTCCAGTTTGCTATTAGAATTATATCAAATGTAAAAGTAAAGATACTGAGGGGTGCCCTCAGGCCCTCTCCAGAGAGCTCAGAGCTGGGAAGGGTGTGGGATTTGTGACATATGTTTCTGTTGCTCACATACCACTTAGATGGCTTCTTTGTTTGTTTCCTTGGCTCTGCAACTCACCATTGAGCTCATTTCTGAATAACTGAACAGATACATCACACATCTTAAACATCCTATCTTAATAAAATGGATAATAATTTACCACTGGTTACTTCATATTCTCAACCAAATTACTAAATACCATGCCAGTTGTGGCTAAATAAATAAATAAGCAAGCAAGGAAGGAAGCAGTTTATCTTCTAAATAATAATACAAATGTGATCAATTCTATCATTTAAAACCCCATTGTCTTCATTATCAGAATTGAGGCACAGTAGTTTTTCTTTAGCTTCATAGAGAAATTCTCCCCCAGGGCAGATGTTCTGACATTCATGGCATTTGTGGGTTCAGGGTGGAATGTGGATTGTTTCTTAACAAGTATCTCATACCCCATGGGACGCATGGAGGTGGTGATCTCTAATAGATGCGATTTTCCGTCTTTACACTTACATCTCTATCAGTGAGACTGACCATGAGGTTTCTTTCTTTTTGTCTGCCCTGACCCTGAAATTCTTCCAAGAATTTTCAGATGGATGAAGTTTTAGCTCCTGGCTCTTCCTGGTGGAAACAGAGGAGTCCTCCATCTAGGCAGAGTTGGGGCCAAATTGAGGAAGGAGCACTTTTCAGCTGTTATTTTGGACCCAGCTGTGTTTGGGAAAGGGTGGCTAAATTCAAACCCAGGTGTTCGTTTTTAATTCCCAAATCTTCCATGGTCTTTGGTTCTGGTTACCTCTGTTATATCCCACCCCATCCACCTAGAGGAGGAAGCTCAACGAGGTATCAGTAGGGAAACTCCTCAGAAGCAAATGATTTCCATCGCTTAGAATTTTTCCCACGTGAGCATTCAGCAAGTGGGCAGTCAACAAGTAACCAGGGGGCTCCTGGTTCAGAGTGGGAGACTGTGCAGTGGCAGAGTCACTTGGTTCTAGGGTTGTAAATACCGCACTCACAACTCATCATGTATTGATCTCCTGTGTGGTGACTATTTTATTCTTCCATAAATGGGACTGAATAGTTCCCCAGGGTCTTAGTTCATCCGTAATGAATATTAAATACTCCTATTAATTATGTGGTCAGTGAACTTGCAGTCTGAGAGTTCATCAAAGTTCATCAATTAACAAATATTATATGGAATTAGGAAAGGATTGCCCATTTCAGGTCTTTAAAGTATATACTTTCTATTCTTTAACAACACCTAAAGTCCTCCCAAATTTGATAAAGACATGTTTAGATTTATTTTCTAACCATGTTTAACTAGTTTATTTCTAACCCTACCACCATTACTTTGTGAACTGCATGAAGAGGTGATCAATTCTGACAGTGAGTTACAGTCAAGGCAGTTTCTTAATGAATGAATTATGAATATTCAAAATGAATTGGGTTACCAGGAGAATTTCCAGCATGACTTTAAAAGCAATAACAAATGTAACTAGGGATTTCCAGAAATGGCACCATGGTCCAACTTATTACCCATCAACTGTCCCTGGTTTTATGTGTGATAGAACACAGCCATGAAATCCGGACTCTATTTTTGAGGTAGCTATCCAAACACCAGTAATCTCTAAGAATAGCAGTGACCATGTATTAATAACCAATTAAGGCATTAGTCTGTGCTCAGGGCCTGCTTATAACTTCTTCCTCAGTCAGCCCAGAGAACAGGGCTATATTTAAATAACAACAGAAGGGAAAGGTCCTGCTACTACACACACACACACACACACACACACACTCTCTCTCTCTCTCTCTCTCTGTATATGTATGTGTATATATATAATTTTTATATATAATTATAATGTAATTTTATATAATTTTTTCCCCAGCAACTGATTCTGAGTAACAAAATGAGATTTTCTTGCAAGGCCCCAAAATAGATAGCTAGCTTTCAAATTTTCCCTTTCATGGTGATAGCTGAAAAAGGAATATGGCTGGCCTATTATTCATGGTGACTTTCTAAGAGCACTTGGCTAAAAAAAAAAAATCTGTTCTCTAGTTAATAAATGAATAAACACTTACTTAAAACATTCCCCTACATATGTTCTCTTTTACTTTCTCCTCCCATTTTTGGGTATTTTTCTTCTCTTAACCTCTCACTAACACCCACTCACTTCTCCTTACCTCTCTTTTGGTACCAAAGGAGACTTACCTCATTATCAAATATTTCATTCTGCTTAGTTCTGTATCATTTGGGTTCTCACTGAAAGGCTTTATCCAGGGTCACAAGCGCAGTGCCTGGTTTGACTGTCCCCCTTTTGAGGGAAGGGGAGAAACTGTTTTAGAGAGCCCTAGAAAGGGTAAGAATTTCTCCCTTTGTTTGCAACTCTCATGGGCTACACTGGATCATGGTCTTTTCCAAAAGAAAGACTGAGGTGGGGGTGGGGGAGAAGGAAGAAACAGAGATAGCAGGGGAGGGAGAGAGGAAGGAGTTAACCGCCCAAGGCCAAACAGCAAGCCTATAGCTGAGAAGTAACTAGAAGTCAGGTCTGTGGGCATCCAGACCACAGACCAGCCACTCTGTAGCAGCTGCTCCTCTCCTGTGCCTGTCAGGTTGGAAGGAAGCCTGGCAAATTTGCCTTGAGCCTCCATGCTTGGGACCAATCAAATTCCCATCCATGATTAAATTGAATAATTGAAAATCCTCTGTTTCATTCTTAGACTAGGTTTGATTGCAAACTCTGGCCCTCACTGTTGCATGTTAATAAGCTTTAATGGCTCTGCATTACGCAGAAATTAGACATCCAAATGCTTTTGTTACAAATGTGAGTATGTCCACAATCTGACAGCCCCCTTTTCCATTTTATCCCTTTCCACCTTCTCACTAAACCTCTGTTTTACTTTCTTTATGAAACACCAGGTGCTTGCCCACTCTCGGAGTTTGTCCCAGTTCTGCCTAATCTAAAAGCTGCCACTTACCTGCCTATTGAACCCAGCTCAAATTTCACTTCCCAAATCATCTGGAAAATTCAGACTGAAGTACTGACTCTCAACCATATACTCTAATAGTAATTATTTTCAGGATTGTTCATTTGCCAATTCAGGTGCATGACTTAGATGCATGTCTACTTCAGGGCCTCGATACACTACTTAAAACTTAGCATGCTTTTTAACTTTTTTATTTCATCCCAGTTAGAGAGGAATTCCCTCCTATGCCCCTTCATATCACTTGTGCAGCACAAAATGTGTTGCCTGGCAGAGAGAGGGCTCAGAGGGGCTCGGGCTCAGGCTGTTGAACAGTAATGCATTGGAGCTCAAGACACTCAGGTATGTTTCTATAATAACATCAGTGCTATTAGCAAAAATAGCCCCCTGCTGACCGCATGACCTGGATGAAAGTCACAGATCTGTCATTGATACGGTGCCAACTTTCATTTACCCTGAAAGGGTGAGAACAGAGCAAAAGATGAAACAATTTAACACTGAAGAATGAAAATGGAATTTGACTTGGAAACAAGTCATCGTTTTTGCACATTTTGATTATTTGCAGCACATTTTTACATCAGTCGCTGTGTGTTTGGGTGTACAGCTCAAAGGGTAGGGGGAAATATCAAACTTTGGATTAAAAAAATTCCTTAAACTTTGGTGATTCTACTGAACTGCCTCCCTGAAAACACATCTTACCTTAAGGAGCAGACAGGGGCAGCCAGGCACCGCAGGGACACTGTAACTATAAACAAACTGGGCTTGCCGCCTCCTTGAAGGTTTGTTTGTTTGTTCACCTGCCTGTGTGAGTCAGAGGTGGAAAAAGCGACTCCAGTGCTCTGAGGGTGGCCACCTTATTTGCCTGTGACTCTGTGACCCCAAAGTTCTTTCCATGTTGGATAAATTATTGAGGTAAGGAGAACAACAGCAAACTCGTCCAGAAAATAAGGGGGGGAAATATGTCCTTCCCAAAGACTATTTGTACATACCACGTTCCTTCCAGCCTTCTCTTCCAGAAAATGAGAGAATACGAGCTCTCATGGACAAGAATGCTAATTATAATCATTACCTAAAGTCACGGATCTTTCATGACAAGGGCCAAAGCTGTCAGATATTAACACTAAAGCTCTGTGTTTCATTTTAGTACAAATTAGTTCCCTGTTCCTTTTGACAAATGCCTCAATTTTCATCTCAAAGTTGCTCTTAGAATGAACGTGTAATTATCTGGTCTTGTTTACAGCAACAAAGGTCAGGTTCTTTAGCAGATATTAATAACCACTGTGCTAAGAGCATTCTTCCAGCTCACCCCACATGCTGAGCTTTGCCCTCATTTCAACCTTGTGAAATTTTTTCATGGTGCCCACCAACTTTTTATGCCTGCATATCCATGCTGATAACCACACTGAGCCAAATTTCCTCTTATTAAACCCAATCATTATGCATTAAAAAGACATCACCTTATTCCATTAGGGTTAATAGAGTCTGTCGGAGTAATATGGAAACATTTATCTGATTTCTTTGAACCTCCCAAGGCATGAGAGTCTGAAGAGCATGACAAAGAAGTTACAGTAATTCATGAAAAAGCTCATAGTGATGGTATTATTTCTGAGGCCAGGTTCAAGCTAGCAAGGTGGAAAACTACCGTAATTCCAAAAAGAAAGCGCAATACAATACCAAAAAAATTTTGTCCCAACTATTTGGCTATTTTAGATCTAAAGTGTGACCAGGTATTCAATTTTATATCTACCTCTATATTTATAAAGCTATAATAATAACTAACATCATGTCATATTCTAGACATTGTTCAAAATATTATTTATTGAATATAATAATCCTAGGAGGTAGTTACTACTATTGTCCCCATTCTATAGATGGAAAAACTGGGGTGCAGAGTTAAGTAACTGCCCCAGGCTATACAGCTAGTATATGGTGGGAACAGAATTGGAACCCTGTAGTCTGATGTAGATGCTAAGGGTTTAGTCACTGTGTGCTTCTGCAAATCTAATCCAGTCCATGATTGTCAGGGGCCAAGCCACAGACTCTAGCAAGGAGAACATTTTGGCCAAGTTTTATTTCATTTTGGATCCAGTGTTTGTGTGTAGGAGTGTGATTGGTCCAACCTTAGGGCAAGGATCTGCACTGCAGCAAGCCTGAGAGCTCTGTTCTGGTCTCACCTTTAAGAAGAAAATTAATTCTTCAAGGAAAGGGAAACAAAAACCATTATCTATCACTTCACAATAACTATGTGAGGTAGAATTTATTACAGAATTATCTTTTACAGATGAATAATTCAGAAAAGCTAATAAGTTACCTAAGGGCCATGTAGTTAGGAAGACACAAAAGAGGGGGTGAATCTCACTTCACTTTATCACTCTTTGTCCCTAAAGTAGCAGTGCCTAAACTGTTTTAATTAGTATTGCATGAAAAAAAAAAAAATGACCAAAGGAAAAAAAGAAAGAAAGAAAGGAGAGGAAGGGAGGGAAGTTTCTGTGTTCAAAGAAGTATGGGAAACTTTGATTAATCAAAATTATGTAGGCTTCTTACCTGCAGGACTTCTCAGAACCTTTAATATGCTAGTGTGCATTGAAAGGATATAGAATGAAGAACTTATTTTACTCTAAAATTCTGTGTGTGTGTGTGTGTGTGTGTGTGTGTGTGTTTGTTAAGACATCTTATGGGAACAAAGTTCTATGAAGTACATTTTGAGAAATGGTACCCCAGTGATTTGAAGACCTTCTAGGCAAAATATGTAATCCAGGAAATGCTTCTGTTTCATTATCATCTTTAGGGCAAAGGCCAGGGCATACAGAATGGAAGACTCAATCTACTTGAGCTTGGATTTTTATTATCAGGACTAGGTCAGAATCATAAATAGCATTTAGTACAAGGGTTGCCTGAGGTGAAAGACTACTTTAAGGCAGACAAATACATTAAACTCTGTATTTCATTTGTACCTAACATTGTGCACCTAACATTTCTTCTTTACTGTTGTTAACTATTTGTGTGTATATGCATGTGTGACTCTATGTTACAGATGCCCAATGAGGTTTTAAATTACTTCATGACATGAATTAGGTCCTATTTTTTTTCTTTGCCATTTTGTTTACCATATTGCTTCTCTGCCCAGAATAAGCATGCATTATGTTCAATTGCTTAATTTGAGCCAGACATTTCTTAAATTTTTAAAACAAATGATCCAGTAGAATTACAAAACAGGATCAATTGATAACCTATTGGGGTTTTCTGATGATCAAATAAGATAATGCATGGAAATGCTTTTATTATATTCCGATAAAAATAGGAATGTGAATTCACGTTACTTCAGAGTTATAAGAATTCCTACCACCAACTATACATCAGAAGCTGGGTTTAAAAATTGCCCCATTCGTTACCAGCTCTTTGGTCTTCAAACCCTGTTGTCAGTTTCAACAACAGCAGGCCATGGGTCTGATATTTGAAAGTGGCTTCTCGGTACAGTTTGAAAACCTGAGTCAATCTATTTCCATATTTAGCCCCTTGCTAGCCTTTTTGGTCTGCCTCTGATCTTCCACTCTTTGGTTCTTCTTATATGTTCATTTGGTCTTTCCACCTGTATTTCAATCTCCTGGAAGCCCAAAGACCATGAACTATTCTCTTTGTACCTCTCTGTTCCTGTGTCTATTGCTGTGTAAAAATTTCGGCCCCACACTTAGTGGCTTAAGACAGTCGTTACATTGTTTTTCATGCTCTCTGTGAGTCAAGATTTTGGGGAGGGCTGGATGAGGCAACTCTGGCTTCGGGTGTGACATGCAGCTATAGTCAGATGGCGGCCAGAGCTGAGACAGTGGAAGTAGGGGCTGGAACAGCTGGAGGCAGGCTGGGCAGCTATCAAAATTCATGTCCTCTCAAGGCTTCTCATTGTGGTCCTTCCACGTGAGCTAGTTTGGGCTTCCAACATAAGAACCGCAGGCCAGAAAGTGCTTCCATGGCAGTTGAAAGTTTTATGAGAGAATTCCAGTGAGAAAGGTAGAAGGTGTCTCACCTATTATGACCTAATTTTGGGAGCTTAATTGTGTTACTTCTGCCATTCTCCATTGGTCACAAAAGCCCACGAAGTTTTGTGGAGGAGGGAATAGAGACCACATTCCCAACAGGAGTGTTAAAGTCATTTTAAAAAGGGCATGTGGGATGGAAGTTAATTTGGTGTTCAAGTTGGAAAACACATCTCCCACACTATCAGAATTTTTGACATGGTGCTTTACAAAAGGTTGGAGCTTGGTAAATGTTTGCAAAATTAATAAAATAAAACAGTCTGCCTAAAAATGTGGCTTAAGTGAAAAGACCAAACCAAGACATTTAGTTAAAAAGACTTTCCTACATACCCAGCCTGTTCTATGAAACAGGTACTTGTGCAATTTCAGAAGTTTTAGGACATCACTAACTCTGATCTGTCACGTTAACAATGGTCTCTGTAGGCTGTAGGATTATTTACAATTATTTGTGGAGAGGTCTGTGTCCTTCTTTGCTCGATCTGTTCACAGTAGAAGTTGAGAAGAAATTGATCTCTACCCTTCATCCTGCCCCATGTCCCCAGACATTTTTCAGAGTCCTATAGACCCTGCTAATAGAATTTGAATGTGTTAAGTATAACCCTCATCAACTCTGGACAGGAAGAGAGTCAAATAGTTCTGCAGAGATGCAGAGGTGACTTATTACTCCAGTGCAGTCCCCCTTCAGGAGAGAGATAGGCAAGAGTGGTATTTGTCCAACTAATTGGAAGATAGCACTCAAAAAGATATCACTAAACAGACAAAACAGACAAAACAGCTCTACTCAGAAGAGACTCGGGATTTTCTGCAATAGAAGGAGTCGTGGAAATTCTCAGTGAATAATCTCAGTTAAGGAAGAGGAAATGAAGTTATTTGATGTGACTGAATTTGCAAAGCGGTCAGTGCTGCTCTAATGTTGTCTGTTAAGTTCTCCTGATACGTGAGCAAAGCAACTTAAGGCTAAAAAAAAATCTTAAAAAAAAAATCAAAGAAAATTTGTATCATGAAAACTGTGATTCTACTGTTACTCTAAGCCAGCATTTCAAAATGATTTACAAAAGTGAGCATTATGCAAGAAAGGGGCACTACACACTTACGTTGAGCTAAAAAATATAGCAGGTGTCTTCCTGAGCACTGAGCAATGCCTTTAATAAAATATTCATTTACTGTGAATATTTTGAGGATCATCAGGGAGGTATCTCCCAACTATATACCCTTTGTTCAAAAAAATTTCTCAGGTCTGGTATATTACAGAAGCAGCTTTGAGAAATACTGAAATATCTTCCCCAGAAGATTATGCTAAATAAAGATTTCAGTTTCTGGGGATGCTGCAGCCAATATACAGTCCAAGAGCTATGCAAGGGTTTCCCAAGGTTCAAAAGGATTATCAAGCAGCCACTTTGGTTGACATCCCTTTCAAATGATATTTCCCCCATTCTTCCCTTATGAATATAATGAATGGGATAGTCAACTAAATCTGTAAAGCACACTGTATATCCTGAATTAGAAGAGTTTTTTGGTAAAATACATGTGTTCTGGAGCTTAGTGTTTTATAATGTTAATAAACCATTTGGAGAAATTCTGACCATGGAGTTAAGTTCCTCCTGTGTTTGCTGAGTTGTAGAACATATTACATCTACTCAAGTAAAATCAGACTCTTTGCATCAGAGGATTGAACAAAAGTGACCACAAAAACCAGCTGCATGAAGAAATTTACCATTTTGCTATAATACAAATTTGAATCTCATGTGGTATGAGGCTATAAACTGATGACTTAACTAGAGGGTGAGCCCCATAACCATTAGACACCTGCAACTCAACACATACCTTTTACTGTTATTAACTTTGCCTATATTTGATTATGTATTTTATAGGGTAGATAAATCAACTATGATGGCATTTAATTGTGAGCAGCAGAAAATCTTTATAATCATGGATTAAGTAAAACAATTACTTTTCCTTCATAACATGAAGTCTAGAGGCAGCAGCCCAGTGCCAATGCTGTAATGTAAGGATTTTATTAGGGAATCTGATTTCTTCTCTTGACTATCTCCACTACCCTTTGCAAGTAGATTTTTCCTATGTTCACAAAATGGCTGCTGCATCTGCTGTCATTGTAACTGCATTCCAGGTGAGCAAAAAGGGAAAAGGGAGGGGATGAAGAACAAAGCAAATGCCATTTAAGTGTATTCCTTTTTTAATTATGTTTTTCTTAAAAGCCCTGAGTGGCTCAGTGGGTTAAAGCCTCTGCCTTCGGCTCCGGTCATGATCCCAGGGTCCTGGGATCGAGCCCCACATCGGGCTCTCTGCTCGGCAGGGAGCCTGCTTCCTCCTCTCTCTGCCTCTCTGCCTACTTGTGATCTCTGTCTGTCAAATAAATAAATAAAATCTTAAAAAAAAAAAAAAAAGCCCTACCATAGATTTCATCTTTCATCTCATTGGTCAGCACTTTGTTATATAACCACCAGTATCTGGAGAATAACCTAAAAAAATAAATAAAAATCAAGGTTTTGTTTTGCTTTTCCAGCTGGAAACATGGCTGCCACCAAAAAATATTGGTACTCAGTAAAGAGTCCCATTTTGGTATGACAGAATGTTGTGATTATTCAGACTGTTCTTCAATAGTCACAGTAACTCTCAGGTGCTCATTGTACTGGTGAGATGCCTGAGCTTTGCTGAGTGCCTGTGCCAACATTCCTTCACTCTGTCCTGATGAGACATTCTCGTTGGCGCATACATTTTTGGTTGCGTCACTGGTCAGGCCCCTTCTAGCAATGTGTGTTCCCATATGGTTGAAAGCCAGACCTACAGAGAAGCAGTTTTCATTTTGTCTTCCTGGTAATTCTAAAAGTAGATGAGTCCTTCTGTGTGCTTCGTTGAGCCCGAGTAATTAGCCCTTCATCATTTACAAGGCGCCTAGCTCGTTGGTGCTGCACTATGAACTATATTGATGCATAAAAAGAAATTTAAAAATGGCTCTTCTGCCCCCCTCTTCTTCTGCGTTCACCTCACCACTCCTGGTGCCTCCTATGCCCTCCCCACCCTTCTGTGGTTGTTTCTCAGATGACAACCTCCAGGAGAATGTCAGAAGTATGACATGGGGAAATCTAAGGGGGGAGTAGTGGGAAAAATGTGTGCTCTCTTCTTCAGTCTTCGCTGAAAATCTCTAAGAATATTCTGAACTTTTATCCTGAAGTTGTAGCAAGATGGCCACCACAGTTTAATGAGACTGATGCTTTCTCTTTAATGTGCTTGAAAAAAGGGAGAAAGGGTGAGAGAACATCCATTCCTAAGGGTCTTTCCTCCTTTAACTGCTTTGCTTCCCTTTCCATTCCTATTACAAGGGAGATAACTGCATGGGAAATTGTGGAAGTAAGGTGAATTCTAGATACAGCTCACCACTACCTTACTGTGAGTGTAAGATTGGGGAAGTTCCATGTGAACTCTCTAGGTCTCTGTATTGGTTACCTATTGCTGATTAACAAAATTAACCCCAAACTTATAGGCTTAACACAACAAATACAGTCTCACAGCCTTGGTGGCTCAAAAATGAGGGTGAAGCCCAATTGGGTAGATTTGATTCAAGATCTGTGGTGAGGTTACATCCGGGTATTGGCCAGAGCTGTGCTGTCACTGAAGGCTTGATTGGGAAGTGATCTGCTTCTAAACTCATTTATGTGGTTGATGACAGGATTCAGATCCCTGGGTTGGTGGACTGAGGGTTCAATGCCCCCTCCCTGTTCCCTGGCTTTGCTTCCTCAGGTCCTTGCCTGGTGACCCTCTCCATAGGGCAGTTCACAACATGGCGGCTTGCGTCTCCTCAGAGCAAAGGCTCTGGGGAGACAGCAAGTAAGAGTGAGCAAGAGAGAAGTGACAGTCTCTCCGTAACCTCATCTTGTAAGTGGCATCCCATATCATTTCTATTGTGTTCTATTGTTAGAAGCCAGTCACTAGGTCTAGCTTATACTCAACAAAAGGGAATTTCACAAGAATATGAATAGGGGCAGGGATCATGGAGGACCATCTTAGAAATTGCTTCTCTATGTCTCAGTCCCCTTTGTGTAGCGTCCTACAAGCTCTGGAAGCCTATAATTTCATGATTCTAAGAATACGCTTTGAGTCAGCCCCTTGGAATGAGTGTTGTGAAATCAGGGGCTGTTTCTTTTACCACCACTGGGCCTGGCACATAATGGGCATTTACTTGACAAATATTTATTGGTCATCTACTATGTGCCATGCCCTATATCAGGTGCTAGGAATAGAGCAGTGACTATGATCAATGAAGTTTTCAATATCATGAACTTACATTCCAGTGGAAGAAGACAGACAATAAACAAGCAAACCGATAAATGAGTAAGATACCATCACACAGATAGAGATTAGTAATGCATCAAACTGGAAAAAAGTATTTGCAATCTATACTACAAACATCATTTTAATAACCTTACTCTGTAAGGAGCTGTCAGTAAGAAAAAGCTGAACCTTTCAGAAAAATTGTTTTCAATAAAAAGTGGAGAGAAAAAAAAAATAGGTTCCATATTGCTAGTTGTCTAAGATTCAGAGATTAAAACAAAACACAATTTATTAATGACTCTCTTTAAATTGCTGTTGTTGTTACTGTTTTTAATGATAATAACCAGTGTTGTCAACAATTTTGGGAACCAGGCCCTCTCACAGACTCTTGGAGGAATGAATATTGGTTTTACTTTCCTGGAGGGCTTTGTGGCATGGTGTATCCAAATCCTAAAAGAATGTGTAGCTTTTTTGAGTCAGTACAATGACAACTAGAAGCTCAGAGTGTGGTCTGTGGCATCAGTCTGTGGGGGCGATGTGGGCAGCAGCATGGCTTTGTAGGGGGGTGACTTCTGAGTTGAGCAGGAAGTGAGATCACCATCCAGGGTCTGGGTGGGAAGTGTTGCCGGTAAATGTGAAGAAGTGATCTCTTCCAGGACAAGGAAACAGTGGATCTGTGAGCGAATGAGGGGAAGCCCAGCAATCAGAAAGGAGTCTGCATGATTCCCAGACTTCTCTCTTAGGCAGCTGGTAGATGACAACCATCATGAGGACAGCAACACAGGAAAAATTCTGTAGGATAAATCAGGGGTTTCCACGCCATTGTGATTATGGCTCACTTAGGTGAGTGTAACTGGAGACCCACCTCCCCCACCTATTAGGCCCTGGTTTTCTCTTTTATTATTATTTCTTTGAAGTCTTTTTAAAAAAATGAATAAATGCCAAAATAGGGCCATGAAAATTTCAGTACTTTTTATATGTTTACATTTCACAAATTAGCACTTTCAGCACAATGTGCCCGTGTGGGCACACACTTTACCACGCCTGTGGATATCCTCATTTGGACGGAACATCCAAAGTCTAAACCTGAGGTCATTCACGACTGGGAGACCCCTGCCAATGGCTCTCCTGCCTGCCCCCTAGCAGTGCCCACCCACCACCTCCAGGCCAGGCTCTGCCCTCAAAGACAAGGGTTCTTTCATTTCTATTTCACAGAGGTGTTCCTCTGATAGAGTTAAGTCCAAAGCAGCAATTTTCCTCTCTGCCCTCTCACTCTTCTCTTCTGAGAGACTCCATTGTCAACCGGCAGTTGAGGAAATGTAGCTGATGTCAACTGGCAGTTGAGGAAATCTGTTAAAGGAATAAACTTAGAGGGACTACCTGATGGCTAGCATCACTTATCTTTACTATCTTGTCCCTTTGACAGTTTTGTCATCTTTTAGAGCAACAGTTAACATTCCTTGAAGCTGTCTAGTAGATGTTCTTGACAATAGTACTTCTGTCCATTTGTTGGTTTGTTTTTAATTGGTAAAGTTAGCTAAGAACTGGAGTTATCTTTATGGGAAGTTTTAGAATTACTATTTTAATAGTATTAGAAGTATTTCGGTTTTCTAATTATTCTTGTGTTAGTTTTGGTAAGTTTTACTTTTAAAGAAATATGTCCATTTGATCCAAATTTTCAACTTTTTGGCATTATATTATTTACAATATCCTTATTACCTTTCCCACAACTGCAGGTTCTATAGCAATATTCGATGTGTCATTCTTGATATCAATTACTTGTACTTTTACCCTTTTCCTTGGATTAATCTTACCAAAGAACTAACTTCTTGCTTTCTTGTTGTTTCTGTTTTATATCTATTTTCTATTTATTTAATTTACTCTTGTCTTACTTGCTTTGGATTTATTTAACTATTCTTTTTCTGACTACTTGAGAAGGATAGTTAGCCTCTTTCTTGTTGGGCTTTGTTTTTTATTCCTGATAAATGCATTTTAGGCCATTTGCTTTTGTGTGTTACTGCTTTAAATGGATTGCACAAGGTTTGGTGGGTAATATTTTGTTATCACTTAGTTCAGAATATTTTTTGATTTTATTATAATTTCCTCTTTGACTCACTGGCTATTTATAAATATATTTTTAAGTCTCTAAATACATGAGGATTTTATGTTTATCTCTTGGTTACTGATTTTTTCAGCATAACTGTATTGAGGTCATAGTACTAACTGTAATTTCAGTCTTCCAGTGCCAAGTATATAGTCAATTTTGTCTGATGCTCTATGTGTTCTTGAAAAGAAAATGTTCTACACAGTTTTGAGGCCAGTGTTCTAAATATGTCCAATAAGTTAAGCTTTTGCCAATTGTGTTTCACAATTTTCAGTATTTCAAAGATTTTGTCTGCTTGTTCTAAATGTTATAGAGAGACTGTGTTTAAAAAAAATTCTCACTGTGGTTGCCTGGGTGGCACAGTCATTTCAGTGTCTGCCTTCAGCTCAGATCATGATCCCGGGGTCCTGGAATTGAGCCCCGCATCAGGCTCCCTGCTCATGGGGGAGCCTGCTTCTCCCTCTCCTTCTGCCTGTAGCTCCCCTAACTTGTGTGTGTGCTATCTCTCTGTCAAATAAAAAAATAAAATCTTTTAAAAAATTCTCACTGTGGTTGTGAATTGGTCTATTTTTTCTATAGTTGTGTTCATTTTAAACACGTTGTAAATGTGTACAAATAGAAATCCTCACCTCTTTCTGGTGAATGGAACTTTAAGTCACTTTAAAGTGACTAATTTTTTTTTTTTTAAATAAACATATAATGTATTTTTATCCCCAGGGGTACAGGTCTGTGAATCACCAGGTTTACACACTTCACAGCACTCACCTAGCACATACCCTTCCCAATGTCCATAACCCAACCCCCCTTCTCCTAACCCTCCTCCCCCCAACAACCCTCAGTTTGTTTTGTAAGATTAAGAATCACTTATGGTTTGTCTCTCTCCCAATCCCATCTTGTTTCATTCATTCTTCTCCTACCCCCTTAACCCCCCATGTTGCATCACCACTTCCTCATATCAGGGAGATTATATGATAGTTGTCTTTCTCTGATTGACTTATTTCGCTAAGCATGATACCCTCTAGTTCCATCCACGTCGTTGCAAATGGCAAGATTTCATTTCTTTTGATGGCTGCATAGTATTCCATTGTGTATATATACCACCTCTTCTTTATCCATTCATCTGTTGATGGACATCTAGGTTCTTTCCATAGTTTGGCTATTGTGGACATTGGTGCTATAAACATTCAGGTGCATGTGCCCCTTCAGATTACTACGTTTATATCTTTAGGGTAAATACCCAGTAGTGCAATTGCTGGGTCATAGGGTAGTTCTATTTTCAATATTTGGAGGAACCTCCATGCTGTTTTCCAGAGTGGTTGTACCAGCTTGCATTGCCACCAACAGTGTAGGAGGGTTCCCCTTTCTCTGCATCCTTGCCAGCATCTGTCATTTGCTGACTTGTTAATTTTAGCCATTCTGACTACTGTGAGGTAATATCTCATTGTGGTTTTGATTTGTAATTCCCTGATGCTGAGTGATGTGGAGCACTTTTTCACGTGTCTGTTGGCCATCTGGATGTCTTCTTTGCAGAAATGTCTGTTCATGTCTTCTGCCCATTTCTTGATTGGATTATTTGTTCTTTGGGTGTTGAGTTTGCTAAGTTCTTTATAGATTTTGGACACTAGCCCTTTATCTGATATGTCGTTTGCAAATATCTTTTCCCATTTTTTCAGTTGTCTTTTGGTTTTGTTAACTGTTTCCTTTGCTGGGCAAAAGCTTTTGATCTTGATGAAATCCCAATAGTTCATTTTTGTCCTTGCTTCCTTTGCCTTTGGCGGTGTTCCTAGGAAGATGTTGCTGTGGCTGAGGTCGAAGAGGTTGCTGCCTGTGTTCTCCTCAAGGATTTTGATGGATTCCTTTCTCACATTGAGGTCCTTTATCCATTTTGAGTCTATTCTCATGTGTGGTGTAAGGAAATGGTCCAATTTCATTTTTCTGCATGTGGCTGTCCAATTTTCCCAACACCATTTATTGAAAAGGCTGTCTTTTTTCCATTGGACATTCTTTCCTGCCTTGTCGAAGATGAGTTGACCATAGAGTTGAGGGTCTATTTCTGGGCTCTCTATTCTGTTCCATTGATCTATGTGTCTGTTTTTGTGCCAGTACCACGCTGTCTTGATGATGACAGCTTTGTAATAGAGCTTGAAGTCCAGAATTGTGATGCCACCAACTTTGGCTTTCTTCTTCAATATTCCTTTGGCTATTTGAGGTCTTTTCTGGTTCCATATAAATTTTAGGGTTATTTGTTCCATTTCTTTGGAAAAAAATGGATGGTATTTTGATAGGAATTGCATTAAATGTATAGATTGCTTTAGGTAGCATAGACATTTTCACAATATTTGTTCTTTCAATTCAGGAGCTTGGAACATTTTTCCATTTCTTTGTGTCTTCCTCAATTTCTTTTATGAGTACTTTATAGTTTGCTGAGTATAGATTTTTAGCCTCTTTGGTTAGGTTTATTCCTAGGTATCTTATAGTTTTGGGTGCAGTTGTAAATGGGATTGACTCCTTAATTTCTCTTTCTTCTGTCTTGTTGTTGGTATAGAGAAATGCAACTGATTTCTGTGCATTGCTTTTATATCCTGACACTTTACTGAATTCCTGTATAAGTTCTAGCAGTTTTGGAGTGGAGCCTTTTGGGTTTTCCACATATAATATCATATCATCTGCAAAAAGTGATAGTTTGACTTCTTCTTTGCCAATTTGGATGCCTTTGATTTCCTTCTGTTGTCTGATTGCTGAGGCTAGGACTTCTGGTACTATGTTGAATAGTGTTCCTGACTTTAGCGGAAAAGCTTTCAGTTTTTCTCCATTGAGAATGATATTTGCGGTGGGTTTTTCATAGGTGGCTTTGATAATATTGAGGTATGTGCCTTCTATCCCTACACTTGGAAGAGTTTTGATCAGGAAGAGATGCTGTACTTTGTCAAATGCTATTTCAGCATTTATTGAGAGTATCATATGGTTCTTGTTCTTTCTTTTATTGATGTGTTGTATCACATTAATTGATTTGCAGATGTTGAATCAACCTTGCAGCCCTGGAATAAATCCCACTTTGTTGTGGAGAATAATCTTTTTAATGTACTGTTGAATCCTATTGGCCGGTATTTTGGTGAGAATTTTCGCATCGTGTTCATCAAGGATATTGGTCTGTAGTTCTCTTTTTTGATGGAATCCTTCTCTGGTTTTGGGATCAAGGTGATGCTGGCCTCATAAAATGAGTTTGAAAGTTTTCCTTCCATTTCTATTTTTTGGAACAGTTTCAAGAGAATAGGAATTAGTTCTTCTTTAAACATTTGGTAGAATTCCCCTGGGAAGCCATTTCGCCCTGTGCTTTTGTTTGTTTGGAGATTTTTGATGACTGTTTCAATCTCCTTACTTGTTATGGGTCTGTTCAGGTTTTCTCTTTCTTCCTGGTTCAGTTGTGGTAGTTTATATGTCTCTAGAAATGCATCTATTTCTTCCAAATTGTCAAATTTGTTTGCGTAGAGTTGCTTATAGGATGTTCTTATAATTGTTTGTATTTCTTTGAAGTTAGTTGTGATCTCTCCTCTTTCATTCATGATTTTATTTATTTGGGTCCTTTCTCTTTTCTTTTTGATAAGTCTGGCCAGGGGTTTATCAATCTTATTAATTCTTTCAAAGAACCAGCTCCTAGTTTCATTGATTTGTTCTATTGTTTTTTTGGTTTCTATTTCATTGATTTCTGCTCTGATCTTTATGATTTCTCTTCTCCTGCTGGGTTTAGGATTTCTTTCTTGTTCTTTCTCCAGCTCCTTTAGGTGTAGGGTTAGGTTGTGTACTTGAGACCTGTCGTGTTCTTGAGAAAGGCCTGTACTGCTATATATTTTCCTCTCAGGACTGCCTTTGCTGTGTCCCACAGATTTTGAACCGTTGTGTTTTCATTATCATTTGTTTCCATGAATTTTTTAAATTCTTCTTTAATTTTCTGGTTGACCCATTCATTCTTTAGAAGGATGGTGTTTAGTCTCCATGTATTTGGGTTCTTTCCAAATTTCCTCTTGTGATTGAGCTCTAGCTTCAGAGCATTGTGGTCTGAAAATATGCAGGGAATGATCCCAACCTTTTGATACTGGTTGAGAACTGATTTAGGACCCAGGATGTGATCTATTCTGGAGAATGTTCCATGGGCACCAGAGAAGAATGTTTATTCTGTTGCTTTGGGATGAAATGTTCTGAATATATCTGTGATGTCCATCTGGTCCAGTGTGTCATTTAAGGCCTTTATTTCCTTGCTGATCTTTTGCTTGGATGATCTGTCCATTTCAGCGAGGGGGTTGTTAAAGTCCCGTACTATTATTGTATTATTGTTGATGTGTTTCTTTGATTCTGTTATTAATTGGTTTATATAGTTGTCTGCTCCCACATTAGGGGCCTAGGTATTTAAAACTGTTAGATTGTCTTGTTGGACAGATCCTTTGAGTATGATATAGTGTTCTTCCTCATCTCTCATTATAGTCTTTGGCTTAAAATCTAATTGATCTGATATAAGGATTGCCACTCCTGCTTTCTTCTGATGTCCATTAGCATGGTAAATTGTTTTCTACCCCCTCACTTTAAATCTGAAGTGTCTTCAGGTCTGAAATGAGTTTCTTGTAGGCAACATATGGATGGGTTTTGTTTTTTTAATCCATTCTGATATCCTGTGTCTTTTGATTGGGGCATTTAGCCCATTAACATTCAGGGTAACTATTGAGGGATATGAATTTAGTGCCATTGTATTGCCTGTAAGGTGACTGTTACTGTATATTGTCTCTGTTCCTTTCTGATCTACTACTTTTAGGCTCTCTCTTTGCTTAGAGGACCCCTTTCAATATTTCCTGTAGAGCTGATTTGGTGTTTGCAAATTCTTTCAGTTTTTGTTTGTCCTGGAAGCTTTTAATCTCTCCTTCTATTTTCAATGATAGCCTAGCTGGATATAGTATTCTTGGCTGCATGTTTTTCTCGTTTAGTGCTCTGAATGTATCATGCCAGTTCTTTCTGGCCTGCCAGGTCTCTGTGGATAAGTCTGCTGCCAATCTAATATTTTTACTATTGTTACAGACTTTGTAATTGTATGTTACAGACTTCTTTTCCTGGGCTGCTTTCAGGATTTTCTCTTTGTCACTAAGACTTGTAAATTTTACTATTAGGTGATGGGGTGTGGACCTATTGTTGATTTTGAGGGGGGTTCTCTGTGCCTCATGGATTTTGATGCTTGTTCCCTTTGCCATATTAGGGAAATTCTCTCCAATAATTCTCTCCAATATACCTTCTGCTCCCTTCTCTCTTTCTTCTTCTTCTGGAATCCCAGTTATTCTAATGTTGTTTCATCTTATGGTGTCACTTATCTCTCGAATTCTCCCCTCGTGGTCCAGTAGCTGTTTGTCCCTCTTTTGCTCAGCTTCTTTATTCTCTGTCATTTGGTCTTCTATATCACTAATTTTTTCTTCTGCCTCATTTATCCTAGCAGTGAGAGCCTCCATTTTTTATTGCACCTCATTAATAGCTTTTTTTATTTCAACCTGGTTAGATTTTAGTTTTTTTATTTCTCCAGAAAGGGTTTTATATCTCCCAAGAGGGTTTCTCTAATATCTTCCGTGCCTTTTTTGAGCCCAGCTAGAACCTTGAGAATTGTCATTCTGAACTCTATATCTGACATATTACCAATGTCTATATTGCTTAGGTCCCTAGACTTCGGTACTGCCTCTTGTTCTTTTTTTTGTGGTGAATTTTTTTCGCCTTGTCATTTTGTCCAGATATGAGTATATGAAGGAGCATGTAAAATACTAAAAGGGTGGCAAAGACCCCAGGAAAATAACGCTTTAACCAAATCAGAAGAGACCCCAAATCATGGGGGGTTGAGAAAGGGGATGAAAAGAGGTTCAGAAAAAAAAAAATAGAAACAATTAAAAAAAGAAAACGAATAAAGAAAAAATACAAATATATATATATATATATATATATATATATATATATATGATAAACTAGTTAAAAAACGTTAAAAAAATAAAAGGGTAAAAGTTAAAAAAAATTTAGCAGAAGAAGAAAAAAAAATGGAAAAAAAACCCCAAATTAAATTAACTGCAAGACTAATGAATCATGGGGAGAAAGCCATGAGTTCAGAGCTTTGCTTTCTCCTCCTCTGGAATTCCGCTGCTCTCCTTGGTGTTGATCCTGCACTCCTTGGTAGGTGATCTTGGTCCTGGCTGGATTTCTTGTTGATCTTCTCGGGGAGGGGCCTCTTGTAGTGATTCTCAAGTGTCTTTGCCCCCGGCGGAGTTGCACTGCCCTTACCAGGGGCCAGGATGAGTAATCCGCTCGGGTTTGCTTTTGGGAGCTTTTGTTCCCTGAATGCTTTCCGTAGAGTTCTGGAGGACGGGAATGAAAATGGCGGCCTCCCAGTCTCCAGCCCGGAAGAGCCAAGAGCTCAGGGCCCCACTCCTCAGTGCATCCTCAGAGAATAGCGCCCAATTACTTCCATCTCCCTGGCCTCCTGCCACGCTCTGAGTTCACCAAGCCTGCAACCGGTTCAAGGTAACCCCGAGCTGAGAGCTCACTCCTCGGCTCTGTCTCTGTAGCCGGCTTCCCCGTTCTAATACCTGTAAGCTCTGCGACACTCAGACACCCCCATCCTTCTGTGACCCTGTGGGACCTGGGGTCACGCTGACCCCGTGTGGGCTTCACCCCAGTTTAGCCTCTGGAGCAATGTCCCACAGCGGAACAGACCTTTAAAAGTCCCGATTTTGTGCTCCGTTGCTCTGCCACTTGCCGGGAGCCAGCCCCTCCCCCCGAGGTCTATCTTCCCGTCGCTTTGGATTCACTTCTCTGCCAGTCCTACCTTTCAGAAAGTGGTTGATTTTCTGTTTCTAGAATTGCTGTTCTTCTTCTCTTCGATCTCCCGTTGGATTTGTAGATGTTTGCAATGTTTAGATAAGCTATCTAGCTGATCTCCTGCTACCTGATGTAGCCTCAGCCTGCTACTTCTCCGCCATCTTGACTCTTCCCCTCCAAAGTGACTACCTTTTATTTAGTAATCTGTTCCTTTTTAATATGGCTATACCAGCTTTCTTTTAGTTAATGTTTGCATATAGATCTTCTTCCTCCTGCTACTTTCAGCTCTTTAGTATCTTCTTGTTTTAGGTATGTTTGTATGTTTCTTATATACTGCCTATATTTGAGCATGGTGTTATTTATAATTCATTCTGGGAATCCTTTTCTTTTGACTGGAACATTTAGTTTATTTATGTTTAATGCAATTATTGGATTTTAAATTATGCGGTTGTTAATTTTATCAATTTTATCATTTTTCTTCTGCCCCCTCCCCCCAAATAACTTTAAAATGCGGTTTAGTTTAGATTGGTTTGTGACACATTCTGAGTTTCTGCTTGTCTGAAAGTTCCTTTATTTTACCTTCTTTCTGTAGGATATTTTCAAGGGACAGGCATTCTGAGTTGGTAACTCTGTTCTGCACGATACTAAAGTTATTTTACTTTCTTTCAACTTCCATGGTTGCTGTTTAGAAACCAGCTGTTAGTCCAGTTGTTGTTACTCTGAAGAAAGTCTGTTTTTCTTTCACTGGCTGTTGTTTAGCTTTGGTTTTCTGCAATTTCGCCATCTAGACTTGAGAGTCTTTTTTACTTATCCTACTTGGCATTCATGCGACTTCATATTGTGAATCGACGTCTTTCTTCAGTTTTGGACAATTCTAAGTCATTATCCCAAATTTGCCTCTACCATGTTTCTGTGTTTTCTCTTCCACTTAAGAATAGGTTAAAAACACCTTCTCACGCGTCCTTTGTCTCTCGCTTTCTATTCCACATTTTCCTTTTTTTTTTTGGCACTTTGTGGATAATTTCTTCTTACCTATCTTCTCTTCAGCTACTTAATTTGCTACTAAACCTGTCCACTAAGTTTAAAATTTCTACTGTCGTACTTTTTAATTCTAGAATTTCTTTTCTTACTTTACCAAAATTTATGGTTTCTGTTTTCCCTAGTTATATGCTCTTCCTTTATCTCCTTGAATATACCAAGCGTCGTTTTAGGATCTATGTCTGATAATTCCAATATCTGGGGTTCCTGATTATGTTTCTCTTTTCTGGTTTTTTTGACCGGCTCTTGCTTATGGTATCTTTTCTACTACTATTTCTTCCCATGTATTTGAAAAATTATTTGTGAAAACAGTTTTGGGCATCAAGTGGACTAATAAGATAGTGTATATCAATTACATTTAGATAAGAATGTAAATAAATAAAATAAATTGATTATTAAGCTTCAGGAAGCCTCCCTCCAAACAATTCAGCAATATAATCCACTAAGTTGCCAATTGTTGATTAATGTAGACCAACTGCTATATCACTGGCAACATAAAGACTATGTCTGTTACTCATTAACAATCTTTTAAGATGCCATGTTCTTGGCTTACTTAATGGCAGTCAGAAATAAATTTCCAGAAATAGCATTTTAATCCATGCTATTCTTTCACTCTCAGCCAGGAGGATGTAACGGGGAAAGAAAATAGAGGCGAGGATAAAATACATGTACATAAAGATATAGATGTGATACAATAATGTATATCGAAGTTGTTTTCCCCACTAATGCCATTTCAAGACCGCCATTTAAACACTTGCTGAGCATAAGAATCAAGAAAGAACCATCTACCATCTAGGTTGTAGCTATGAATAAATCATGCCACATCCTAAGGACTCTAAAAGTAAAGTTACCTTTGTCAGGCTGGGAACTTCCACAGCAATGAAGAATGTGAAAATAAAGGCAGCTTTTAAAGCTATATCAAAAAGGATGAGGGTGCAGAAGCAAAAGTAGCAGGAAGAAGGGAGATCTCTGAGGAACTGGACATGCTGAGTTGGCCAGCAGCTGAAGTTGTAACATGGGTGTCCCAACACAGAAGACATTGACAGTGGCTTTTTAGCTCTGTGGCTCTGCAAGACAAAGAACCACTTGTCAGGTAACTCAGTTGGATCCAGGGAAAATATGAAGAGGGAAATAAAGTGAAAGGCAGCAGACGGAAAGGCCAAGGAGACCGACAGCTCTGTAAAAGGAGAAACAAGCCAAATAAGAAACAAGCTTAGGTTCTCACCTAAGCACTTGAAGCATTATTAGGATACCACATGCTTCTATTGTATGGCCATCTTAATACACTTTATTATTAATCTTTAATATGATAGTGCAAAGAGAAATAAGTGTACATTGCCACAAGAACTTTGGTTTAGATATTTCTTATTTTGAGAGTGTAGCATCTCACTAATTGATGCCCTAAGGATATTTGTGCCTCTCATTTTTCTAAAAAAGTGCTATGACGTCGTTGCCTGGGCTTTTGTATCACTTTAGATTTTGTTTGGGAGTGTAAAGGAACTGCCAAGTGGAGTCATCACCACATAACCTTGGAAGGAAAGAATATCTTTGAGAACAGAATTCACCATGTAACTATCTTTGCCCAAAGAAGTCCTCTTAAGTGTGTGTTGTGCAAGAACTTTTCTGGGCTCTGCTTCAAACTAAATTGGCTTAGATTTTCATGGGGTGCACTCACAAGTGTTTAAGACTAGACAGTAAATCAGAGCCTTGGATCACTGGAGGAGCTATCCAACACAATGAAAACAGCCCCTCCTACCGCACCCCAGAGTGAGTGTTTTTCCAAACACATGGGGCTCACTGTTAAAAGAGGTCATGTACTAAAACTGGAAGTCAATAATATAAAAACTGACCGGTTCCCTTTGGCATTAACTTTTCCATGTCACAACCTATACAACATTATAAAACCCAACTGTTCCATAACCAGATGTAATGTTTCTTCCTGTTCGAATTAGTCTACCTTTGTTCTTTGCTTTCATAGCACAGAAACCCTTTAGGATCACTAAGACTTGTACCTTATGTATCCCAAAAATTTTCGGGCTCTGCCAGAAAGTGGATACAAATGAGGTCATTTTAGTATTTATGAAATAAGTGTCCTGCTCTTGCCCATAGCTGCTGGTATATGCTAATCCACTTCCTCTCTGCCATTTTCCCTCCCACCCATCACTACACATTCTCTGAGTTCCCAAGTTTCTTCTGTACTCCCTAAACAAGTTGGCACCCCTGATCCTATGTGGCATCGTTTTCCTTTTTTTTTCTCCCCGACCCCTTTCCTCTTGTTCTCTTCCCATAGAGCCATTTAAGAACTTTTCTTTTTTCTTT
Source organism: Mustela putorius furo (assembly GCF_011764305.1). Classification (NCBI taxonomy): domain Eukaryota; kingdom Metazoa; phylum Chordata; class Mammalia; order Carnivora; family Mustelidae; genus Mustela; species Mustela putorius. The sequence goes on along the minus strand of NW_025422368.1, from coordinate 42,459,097 downwards.
CTTTTGTTTTTTTTTAACCAATGTTAATGGTGCCTATAGTGACCAGCAATATCAAGGCCACAGGCACGAGTTCCTGCAGCTTCTGAAGCCAGCAATCCAAATATTCCAGTGTTGGTTTGCTTATCAGGTATTTCCCAAGTGCCCCCTGTTTTCCAGACCCTATGCAGGCACTGTGGCACCCTCCACTTTCTGGGACTTTCACTGCCACTTGAGCCCCTAAATGACACTACGTGGGCCAAGCATTTTGGAAAGGTCTTTACGAAACCAATTTCTTTAATTTTAACTTAGCACTCATTGAGCAGAGATTCAAAACCAGTCTAGTAGCCAAGGCAGAGGAGAAAAGCATTCTACTCAACTGGTCTTATCCCTTTCTTCACTTTCAGGAGCTCTTCTAAGTAGACTGATAAGGAAAAACAAATATTTTTCTTACTCTTTCCCTAGAAATTGCAAGTCAGAGCACATTCATTCATGCTAACTATCAGAGAAGTTATAAACCCATGAGTTTCATGAATAGCTGAGTTCTCAAGTCTCTTGCTTTATTGATGACATTCTGCTATGATATTCTGTTAATATACTTAAACATATTTCTTAAGTTCCCTACTGAATCATCAGTTCCTTAGGAACTTATTGACTTTGTCCTCTTTCTGGACATGTTACCTAAAATATATCTTACATATCATTTTTAATTGTATTGATAATGACCTTTCCTGTGTAATCCTAGCAAATCTCAATGGATATGACAGTCACATTCACAAAGTCACATTCAAAGAAAACACAAGTCAGTCTGCATAAGTCAAGAAAAATTTATATCTTCACTATTGGTAAAATACTAGAGTTTTGTATCATGGATTCATTGCCCAGAGATTTCCCAGGAGTCCTACCTTGGTGATAGGACCTTATTTTTACCCCCCTTCATTGATGATTCTCATTTAAAAATGTAACTGTGATGAGATAACAATTACAAAGACTGAACAAGCAAACAAAAAACAAAACAAAAACTCTCTTGCTCTCTTTATGTATTTCTTTACCCATCTAGCCCTTGGGTACCATACTCCAGACTCATGATACTTCATTCTCTGCAACCATTTCTCCATTCTTTCACTGTGGATATATAGTTGAATTATAATTCAGATTTCTCACTTTGTGATCACTTTTTAAAATGAGAATCAGAACCCCAGGGGAGAAAAAAGGATAGTTCAAGAACTTGAGTGGAAATAAGTCTATGCTGATGATAGTAATAATTTTTCCATGTTAAACATATAGCTTTCTTCTTTGCATCTGTTTATTACTTTTAAAACTTAAAAGCAGTGGCACCTGAGTGGCTCAGTGGGTTTAAGCCTCTGCCTTCGGCTCAGGTCATGATCCCAGAGTCCTGGGATCAAGTCCCACCCTCACCCTCTGCTCAGCTGAGAGCCTGCTTCCCTCCTCTCTCTGCCTGACTCTCTGCCTACTTGTGATCTCTGTCTGTCAAATAAATAAATAAACTCTTTTTAAATAAATAAATAAATAAAATTTAAAAGCAAAGTTTGTGCTGAAAACTCTATTTTTAGATATTAGCAATTTTCTTTGAAGACGAAAAGTTCTGACGCAAAGTACGAGTGGACAGAAAATATTTTGCTTTAGTATTCTGACAAGTTATTCTTATGATATTTTTGCCTTATTAAGCTCTATGAATTCAAGCAGCATAGAATTATCAGAGTGAAACTAAGAACGAATTTCAAACACCACATTTAACTGGTGCTTACAAAAACGAAATGAAATGAGGAGCACTTCATCTGGATACCTTTTTGCACACTCCTTCACATCATCCATCCACTTGCTGTGGTCATCTGTTACTGCAAAATTTATTGGCTTAAGCAACTATTTTATTATCTCTCATGATTTTGTGGGTTGACTGGGCTCAGCTTGGCAGTTCTTTTGCTCCAGGTGATTTAAGTTGTGGCTACAGTCGTCTGGGGCTTCGACTGGTCTGCAGTGTCCAGGCTTGCTCACGGTCAAGTCTGATGCCTCAGCCAGCCTGGCTCAAAGGCTGAAGTTTTCCATCTGTCTTTTCTGTCTGAGTTGGGATGCTTAGGTAGTTGGGCCTCTCTCTCTCTCTCTCTCTCTCTCTATTTAGTCTCAGGGTCTCTCCTACTCCCCATATGACTTCTGCAGACTCAGAGCTGCCCAAAGCATGAAAGTAGTAGCTGCCAGGCCTTTTTCAGACTTAGGCATAGGACTTCAACATTCTTTTGATTAAAGCAATAAACAGGGCCAGCTTAGACTTAACATGCAGGGGAGTGAAAATTAGAAAACATATTCATCAGGAACCATCTTGGGAGCCTAGCTACTTCCAACACACACAATAATTTGCTGGAAAATCTAATGTCTCTTAATAGCTAACATTTTCTTCTGTCTCTATCACCAGTTTAACCTGACCTTTTTTCCAGTTGAAAATGTTCCCAAAGATTCCAGCAGGATCACTTTTTTTCTGAAATAATTAAAAATATGTATAATTTTTATAAAAACACTAATATTTCTAATATTTACTATTTTAGATGATTTAGAGGTCTGAAATTAAAGCTTACTAACAATCACTAAAAGGTGAAAGCTTTAATAAAATAGGACTCTACACTTTTTCTGTATTTGTCAAGGCAAGTGGGTTTTTCCCACAAGTTTTACTGGGAAATCATTGACATACATCACTGTATAAGTTTAAGGCATATAACATGATGGTTTGATTTATGTATGTTATAAAATGATTACCTCAATCGATTCAGCCAACATCCATCATCTCATATAGATACAATTGTAAAAAAAAAAAGAAAGAAAAAAGAGGAAAGGAAAAGTATCTTATTATGAGAACTCATAGGATTGACTCTGTAAACAGCTTTCCTGTGTAATCACATGGCAAGGTTATAGTCACCACGCTGTACGTGACATCCCCAGTACTCATTTATCTTAAAACTGGAAATTTGTACCTTTTGACCACCTTCCTCCAGTTCCATGCTTCCCACTCCTCCAACCTATATACTCTTAAACCTATAGACATTAAGCAGAGCTTCCCAAAGAGTGTTCCATAACATTTTGGTGCTATGGGTTATCAATGTTATTGTGTGGGCAAGAAGTTTGGAGGAAATGCTTTGGTTCAACAAAGTTAAGGAGATTTTTTTAAAGCCAAAATTTGTTAGAACCTTAATATGCAAAGTGGAATTGAAAGTGTTTTATTTCCTTAACTCATTTGAACATGAAATTTTTTGTCTTAAAACCACCCCAGGGACTAAATTTCCATCAAACACTCTCTGGGAAAATGATTTTCTAAAGACTCGTGTGTTGTGTGAAGATCATATCACTACCCAGTGCCTTTATCCTCTGTGATTTGGAAAAATATGTATGGGTGTAGAATAGATCCCTAAAGCATGATTGTTATGATAATTGTGATCCTAGCCAATGACATCTATTGAGCATTTACTATGTGCTTGATATTGTGTTAAATACTGTATATCTATTTGTTAATGCTCTGAGTGGTTTGCACATACTATCTCATTTATTCCTACTAATAACTACACAAAATAGATATTATTATGATCCCCATTTTACAGATGAGGAAACTGAGTCAGGGAGGTACAACTCTGACTTGAACCTGTTTGTGTGACTCCATAGTCTGGGTGCTTAACTCCTGTTCTATCCTGCCTTCTCTTCTTCATATCAAGTCAAGTTTTCAGTTTCGAATGTTAATGGTTCATTTTAGTCTGAGGTTCCACAACTCTAGAGAAAACTAATACTTATCAAGCACCTACAACACACCAGTCTTTGTGCTTTTATATGTATTTATTAGGCGATTTATCCCTATAATAACCATAGGAGAAAAGTATTGAGCATGCTGTGAGAAAAGAGGAAAAAAACCTCTTTTGCTTTGATGGTAAATGTTTCCCAACATAGGATAAACATCTCATAAACCACTTGAGATGATTTCTCAGGAACCCACTCAATTCTGAAGTACAAACTATATCCTTCATCTTATCTAAAGAGTTGCTTCCCTGAAACACCCAGATTATTCAGACCGATTTTAGCTTGAATCAACCCTTCCTCCAACCTACTGAATATTTACTTGAGTCCTAGGGAATATTATACAGAAAAACATGTTCAGAATCCACACTTGTTAAATTCTATATCGAAGTGATAATGTATCTCTTTCTTCAATAAATGTAAATATAAATTATATATAGATGTGGAAATTAATAGTACAGCTTGAGTCTGTACTTTTTTCACACAGTGTAATTTCAATATAGCAAAATGGCAAAAATACCCATAGAAACATACTTTTGAAGTCATTTCAAGATGGCAGCCTGAGCACAAATTTACAACCCAGGCCTTCGAGAGTTCACTGAAATAGAAATACACACAGAAAAGGATAAAGCGTAACAGTAAAGTACTTTAGATGAGGATGTGGGAAGGGTGGTCATTAGTGAATAAGAAATCTAAACAAATGTCTGCCTGACACAAAGCAGATGGAAGCCTCTAAAGATATAAAACAGCACAGAGATCTCTACAGAAGCAGGAGCAGTGAGGTGAGGCAGGGGCTCTTCCACCAGCAGCAGAGTTGGAATAAGTTCAAGCTCAGAGGTGGTAGGGATGAGGAAAATAGGGAGCTGATAACATGTTCTTTGGGTCTTTCTGTGGAAACTAAGGTCTATAGAGGAAAAACTTTATTACATACCCCTCAATCACCACCTGTACTCCCAGAGAGGACAATCATCCCAGAAACAGAACCTGGAGATTAAAAAAAAAAAAAAAAAAAAATGGGCTGTGAAGTAAGGTTACCTTGGTTGAAGGTCTGCTTCTGTCACTGACTGACTGAGTGACTTGAGGCAGGTTATTTAAGCTCTCTGTGTTTCCATTTCCTTGTATATGAGTGGGGGGAAGTTATAATACCTAACTTAAAGGAGCATTGTAAGTAGTAAAGGAATTTCTATGTGTGATATTCTTAAGACAGTGCTGGCATTGGATCAATTAGCTATCATCTTTATCATCATCATCATCACCTCAGAACAAATATCTTGAATAAACCAGGAGAACATCTGTGGCTTATGGTGTGGGAATTGGAATCTTAAAGTAAAGCCCTCCTTAGTCTGGAATTTGGGGGACTAGCACTGGTGCTGTCTCCTTAACCATTTATCCCAAAACAGTGCTGTCAGTGAATCCCTCTACCCCACCTACACAAGGTTTTTAGTCAGACTTCCCACTAAAGGACAGGGAAAGTGTATCAGAAAACAGACCTACTAATATAATAAAGAATAAAGCAAACCTACCCCAATGACCCAGTCTTTTGTTTTTGAATATAAGTAGAAAACCAAGAATCACTAGGCAGAATATACCAGCACCTTTATTTTTATTTATTTATTCAGTCATTCATTAAAGATTCATGTTTGTTCATTTATTTATTTATAGGAGTCAGAATTTATCTTAATTTTTCCAGTTCTATTGACATATAATTGACATACAACATCATGTAAGTTTAAGGTGTATAACATAATGACTTGGTATACATATATATTATGAAATTACTATCACAATAAGGTTAGTTAACACATTCATCACCTCACATAGGTACAAATAGCAGAAATTTATCCCAGAGGAATTAGAGATAATTCAGGGAGCATAAGAGAAGTTAAAAACAACAACATATTCCCATTAGAGGTCTCAGAGAGACTTGAGGCAATTTTTGCACCTACCAAATATATATATGTGTGCATGTGTGTGTGTGTGTGTGTGTGTGTGTGTGTGTTTGCCTTAAAAAAAGAAATAATAGAAACAATTAAAAAGAGCTCTTTGGTATTAAAAACATAATTTCTAAAAAAAAAAATTTTTCAAAAGAAAGTGCTAAGTTAAAATCAAGATTTCCCAGGATTTAAAGCATGACAACAAAATGGAAAACTAAACGAGAAACAAACAAAAACCTTAACTAATTCATGGGCGTTCCACATAAAACTAATGGATTCTAGAAAAAGAAAAAAGTCAAAATGGATGGTACATGTGTTACCAAGGATTATATTGGATAATACCTCCTATGGCTGAGGAAGGACTTAATGATTCAGATTGAAATGATGTGTGAATGCCACACCGGGGGAATGAAGTCCAAACTGCTCGTGTCATTGGGGAATTTCAGGAGACTAAGGCCTAAGAGAAGATCCTAAAATAAAAACCCATTGAGAATAATTATGTTAACAACAAAGTAGTAATGAGAACAACATTGGAATCAGCAACACTAGATGCTAAAAGACAATGCCACCAGGTACCATCCATTCGCTTTCTTTGTAATAGGTAAGGATGCTGACTATATGGCTTCTGCTCCCAAGCTACACCAGCCCAGACACAAAGGTAAGATTATAATGGTAATGATGAAGTTACAGTTTTCTGCTAGTTTGGCTCTCTCAAGTAAGGACTCTAGCTAGCCTTCAGATCCGTCTTAAATATTTTATCATTTCCTCAGTGTGACCTGCGAATCAGTCATGTTGACTCCAAGAGGCGGCCATGCATTCTACCGGCCCTGCCCATGGCCCTTTGGTGAGGTGTCCCATTCCTGCCAACATCAGTGGCTGCTGAGGGCCTACCATATATTGTTGTCTAAGCAAGGCAGGCTGTCATGGCACTTAGCTGCACAGGCTATATCAGCCGTCTTCCTGCACTTGAATCCCAGCCCCACCACATACTAAAAACATAACTTGACCTCTCCAGGCCTCCAATTTAACATCTGTAGATTGGGAATAATAATAGTATTTATCCCACAATGCTTTTGATGATGCGGTGAGAGAAAAGAACTTAGCACAGTGCCTAGCACACAGTTAGCATTTGATAAAGTTTCAGTATATAGCAAAAACAAAACAGTATCTCACATGTCATGCCTCTGATGCTTGCCAGTGTACATATCTGAAATGCTGGCTGCATGGCACCATCTCCTATCTGAACAGAAGCCGCTGTTGGTTGCCTTGGGTAACATTTCACTGGGGAGCAGTCAGCATAATTCCCTTGATTTATGGCTTCACTCACTTCCTTCACTTCTACTTTAAGCACCCATTCTGAGTGGCAGCAGAAATTCAGTGAATCCAGAGCCCCACTCTTAGCACCCAGGTGGCATGTATATTTCCACATTACACCATCTCTGTGTAGGAGGAGGCAGCACCTCTTTATTAGTTCCTCCCCTGTGATGTACTTTAGATTTTGGTTCCTCCCCTGTGATGTTGGGTCCTCCTCAACATCAAGGAAGTTAGCTGGTTTGTGTTCCCTGACTGATCCTAAAGGCCTTTCAGACCAAGCTCTCTAACAGCTACTTGCATGCCATGCTAGAGCCTCAGAAAATCTTCTGGGACTGTCCCGACCCTTCACCATCACTGGCGTCACAGTGAGTTCAGGGGAAATTGTTCTATGTGTAACCTGGCCACCCAGGCAGGTCTCTGGACTCAAGCCCTGAGAATGGGCCCAGAGGCACTGTACTTGGCTCCAGATTCCCTGAACTTGCCTGGATTTTTCTGTCCACTTTCTCCTCCTTTGAGGACTCTGACTGGGAGTTCAGAGAAGGAAAAGACGCAGTCCTCTTCAAGTAATAACCAGCATCTGCTTCCACCACTTGCTTCCAGTTATTCTCCTTATCCCGTGCTGGAAAGAACGTTATCTTGCTGTGAAGAAGGAGGAGGCAGAACAAGCCAAGGTCATACATTATGCACTCTTTGCCCAGAGGCCCTCGATAGGCTCTTCAATATGACCTCCCTGATGACAATGCAGAGAGGGGCAAGGAAAGACAAAGATACAAAAAGATATTTAGGAAAGCCAAATTGTTATCTGCCACAATCTTGATAGCTCATAGACTAGTTCCAGGGAACATATATTGGAACCTGCCAGATGCCAGTCTTTCTCTAAGCACTTTGTGTATATTAACTCATTTAATCCTCATAACAACCTACAAGGCAGGTAGGATTTTATTCCCACTTTCCAGATGAAAAAATGGAGGATTGGGCAGGTTAAATAACTTTCCCAAGGTCAGTGAGGATGCCCATAAAAAGTGGAATTCCAACCCCAGATACGGCATGGCCTCCACCCACTTCCTTCTGCTTCTCCCAAACTGTGCTCCAAAGAGCCCCTGTCCTTTTCTCAGTCTCTTACTGTAGCATGGGGCATGCGCCCTACCTTTGAGCCAGAGGACAGTGTGAGCAGCTGGTGTAGCAGCGCCCCTCCCCAAGCAGGCTCACTGGCCTTGAAGCCAAGGTGCCTCCTGCACCTCTCCCTTGCTTCAGATGGAGTTACTACCTCAGTCCCTCTTAAATGGCATGTCACTGTTCCCCTGTGGGCCACCCCAGTCCTCTAGAGTTCTTCATCAGGCCAGGTCGTGATGTCTCTTTAGAAAAGCAAAACAGGGCCCAATGGAAAATACAGGCTTAGCTCGAACCATCACTCCACCATTACAGCTGTGAGGCTTTGATGAAGTCCTGCATTGTCTCTGAGTCTTAATGATTTCATGTCTAAAACGGAGACAATACATACATGGTAGGGTCATTAAATAATGTGAAGTGTTTAGCACAAGGCCTAGCACCTAGGAAGCATAAATTAGTTGTTTATGTGGTTGCTTCTGTAATCTGAGTTTCTGATGAGCATGTAGGTGCATTCTTTTTTTTTTTTTTGAAGTTTTTATTTAAATTCACTTATTTTACATATAGTGTAATATTAGTTTCAGGTGTACAATATTGTGATTCAACACTTCCATACAACACCCAGTGCTCATCTCAAGTGCACTCTTCAGTCCCCATCACCTATTAACCTATCTCCTACCCCTCCCTGGAGGGTGGGTTCTCTATAATTAAGAGTCTGTTTCTTGGTTTGCCTCTCTCTTTTTTCACCTTGTTTTGTTTCTTAAATTTTACATATGTGTGAAATCATATGGTATTTTGTCTTTCTCTGACTTATTTCACTTTGCATTATACTCCCTCAATCTGTCCATGTTGTTGCAAATGGCAAGATTGTCTTCTTCTTTATGGCTCAGTAATATTCCATATATATGGAATATTATATACAGAGATGCAATGTGGGATATATATTCCATATATATACACATTATACACACACACACACACACACACACACACACACCTTCTTTATCTACTCTAAACTGTGGGGGCATAAACCTACTTCAATTGCTCTGCATGAAACACTCTGCTTGAGGTCCTTTATCCTAGGGTTGAAACCATCACCTGATTATATGCCTCACAATCAATGCTCTGAAAGATTCACTCTTAGCAAAGGTTTTTCCCTCAGCAAATGACTGCTCTGTAAATCTTAGATTATAACCAGGGTTGTCAATTAATTTTTTTCATGAAGGAACTAAGCACATCATCTTAAATCAATGTGCTTAATACTAATGTTAATAGCTACTATTTGTAAATTACTCACTAGGTGCACTAAAGTTGATTTAATCTTTACAGTGTTGTGAGAAAGGGATTCTTGTTCCCATTTTATAGAACAGATCACTGAGGTTTGGAGAGGTAAAGTAACTTGTCCAAGGTCATAGAGCTAGCACATGGCAGAGCTGGACTCTGAATATTATCTCCATCTGAATCCAAAGCCCATGCTCTCCACCACTATTTTAAAATAATAATAGTAATAACAATAGAACATAATAAGAAACTGAGCCTCAATGCTCTTTTTGCTTTCCAACAAATTGTATATTAATCTAAGTCTCATGTTCCATTAAGTCTTGTAATATAGAAGCAATGGCAATAAAATAGAATTTGTCTTTGCAGGACTGTTAATAAGAGCAAGGAAAAGAAAGCCCCAGGAGAATTTTCTATTATCCGAATATGTGCAGTCTTCTGGAGGACACTGAAGGCCAATTATTAAAATCTGATGTGTTGGTTTTATTTAAATCTTCCATGAGTATATTCATGGGGCCTCTCCAGTGTAGTCATAAGGGACTGTTCCTGGGTACATCTAAGTTAAAACGTTAAATTTTTCAATTTGAATATTAGGTGCCAATTTATTTCTCCATTGGTATTTGCTGTACTTCACTAGGCCAGTTCCCTTGGAACTTCAGTTAGCAAACTTCCTGGAGGTGGGGCGTCTTTTGGAAATTCAAAAATAACAAACCAGAGTCAACAGATAAGTGAACCATCACTGTTCAGAAACTTTTATGGCTTTGACAGAGAATAGAACCCAACACCCACATCCTTTTGCAGACCTGATTAACAAGAAATTTTCTCCAAGCAGATGGAGCATGAAAATTGCTGCCCCTTAGAATCAGTTTTCTAACCGAGTTTAATATTTTCATTTGGTTTTCCACTGTTATTATTATTATTGCCATTTTAACTTATGCATTATAGCCACAGCATATGCCTCTGGGTACAAGAGGAAGGAAAAAATTCAATTTTAGTGTTTGTCTTATTTGTGCTTTACTTGAAGCAATTTGGTTTGCCACATGGAGTGAATAAAGCTGTCATGTTATTTTTTTTCTCAAAAAGAACACAATAACTATAATGGACTATGCATTCATTACTGAGTAGATTAATTTTTTCTTCCATTGAATGGCATAAAAAAAGGGATAATTTCGAATTGCATTGTGTCTGGTGAATTACGATGCACATTTCAAACCTAGGCACATACCAGGTCCCAGCTCTTCTGCCAGTGTTTTCCCAACACACAATCTTTTTTGGAGAATATTACTCATAATGCAATAAAAACATGTTTTCTGACTTATATGCAGTAATTTTCTGCAGGAAAATGTAAAGTATAACCTTCGACTCCCCCAAAATACTGTCTCTGTTGAATATTTGGCTTTCTTTCTTTTGGGCGGGGGGCACTTCTCTCTTCCTTTTTTCTCTTCCTAGATTGTCTCCTTTACATGCTCAGCTAACAGCTAAACATTGCCAAATCCTTCCTTGTATGTTAGAGATGTTAGCTTTGCTCATACGAGTATTCAGACATGCCTGGCCCTGCCCAGAGGCTCACTGTGGTGGTCCCTTGGAGCCCTGTTTGCATGATGGATTGAAGATTTCTTTAGGAAATAGCTCATTACCAGGAAGGAGAGAATTGAAGGACACAAGTTTGTTTCCACACAATGAGAAAGGGTCAGAGGAGAGGGTCATATGGGCAAAACGTGGTGATCATTTAGATCACTCATTCCCCATGGAGTCCCCTTGGGAGTCAGGACTATGAATACAAACTTTAAGAGCTGTTTTACCAAAAATATCCTTAGGCACTGGGAGCACAAAGAAGCATTTTTGGTAACCTAGGTAACATGATAATAATAATTAGCATTTATTGAGCTCTTCCTAATTACTAAACATGGAACGTACATTGTCTTAATCACACATTCTCATAATCATCAAGTGGCCCTTGGATACAGCCTTTATTCTCTCCATTTCAGAGATGAAGCTGAGGCTTAGAGGGAATACATAACTTGGCCTGTGGCCATGCAGCTAAAAAGTGGCAGATCCAGGATTCTAACTCAGATCTCTCTAATCTTAAAATCTACTATCTGGACTACATTGTCAGTACTATCGTCTGCTGAGTCCAACTGGAGTACCCTGGAATGTGCGCTAGAAGCTGTGGGCAGAGAGGTCATTCAGTCTAGCCTGTATGTGCCGAGGAAGGTGGGAGACTACTGGGCAATGAGGCACCCTCTGTGTGGGTATCTGATGCCTTCCTACTCCTGTCAGAAGCTTCTTGTCAGCTTCTTGACAGCCTTGTAGCTCCTGAGTAAGAGGAGGAAAGCAACTCCTGGCAGATGCTAACCTTGATGACCACTTTTGGGAACACACATGAAATAAATCCTGGGTTTCCCTGAGTAATCAGGGGGAGATAAAAAGGCAATTGGAGTTCTGGAAGAGTGAACTGGTGACAGAATAAAATGGATTCTGTTTTGTTACTCTTTGACGACCCTATTTTTAACCTTAGGCTAAAAGGTTAGGAATTTCAGGTCCTTGGTTAGGATTAAGGAAATGGGTTATGCAAAGAACCCCCCCCCCCAATCAGTACTTGATTAGTAATGAAATAAGGAATACAGTCTGTTGTTTTGATCTTTGGATACCCTTTCATTCCAGTTCATGACTTCTGGCCAAGTGAAAACAAATCCAGAGTACTGTTTTCTTCCTTCTGAGCTTGCTTAGGAAGAGGGGAGCCTCTGTCTCTTCCCCTCCCCCACAAACCTCAGTTATTATTCAAAAAGTATTGCTGAGCACAGGCCCTTTACAAATGAAAGTGCTTGATCACCAATCATCTTTGGAACACCTACTCTTTATAAGAGGCACAGCATCAGGAACTGGGGACCCAGAGATGACTAAACTGGGAATCCCTGCTCTTAGTCAATTTCCCTCTGCTGCAGAGAGACAGGTATGTAACTAATCACACACAAGACAACACACACACACACACACACACAACTGAATGGAGACAAAGTAGCAAAAGTATTGGAGGCTTTAGGCATTGAGTATCATTCTTGTGAGGGTGGGGGTTCTTTGCCCATCTTCTCAGTCAATCCTGTTGAGCTAAATGTATGTTTTGGGTAGGTGCTATTTCACATTATTCTTCCTGGCTTTCCCACTATGTTCCATCACTTATTCATCCTTCTTGGGCTCTCTCTCTCTCTACACTCTCTTCCTCTCTCCCCTTCCAAGTCCCTTCTCAGACACCCACTGAAATTACTGAGCTCCTACTCAGAACCACCTTCACATCAAGCTACTAACGATATGTTCTTGCCAACCGTTACTCTTTAGTCCATCTGTCTTCTTGTCTGCTCAAAAGAGTCCAAAAGTATTTCTAGATCTTTAACAATCTTTAAGCCACATGGGGGAAATGCATTTTAACTAGTTAATAAGACCACAGACTAAGGGCAAAGTGCTAAGATCAACTTTTATGTACCCAATTACCATCTTAGATGTCAGCTGTGCACCAGGGGGTTCTTAATGAGTTATGTAAGGGAGAGAGTCTTTGAAATGGTTTGGCCTTTCCTCCTTTCTTTATAACCCGGCATCTATCCTACTCTGCTGGAAGGAGCAGCTGAAAAATGCAGAAGAGAGCAACAGCAGTAAGGAAAAACTGTACGATAGTGGGGACTTGGCTGTGTTGCTTACTCCTCCATTTCTACCACCTAACATGCAGTGGTACTAGATAAATATTTGCTGAAAGAGGAGGGAGGGGAGAGATTGAGATAAACATTGGACTTGGCTTCTACTAGATGAACTCTAAGATCCCTCTTATTGAGATTTTTATGACCCAACAGTGAGAACTTAAATTTTAAAAAACTATGTAAACTCATGATGTGCATTGTTTCCTATCCCATCTTCTCTGTATTTACGAGTCATTACAGTGGTATGGCCAATATTGAGATCAAGGAAGGGAGAATAGGATCAAGGCAATGGAAAGAATTTCAAAAGGCTATTTATTTTATCCCCAGTTGGCAACTAAATCATCCCATAAAAGGACATACGGTGACATAATGGAAAGTGTGCAGGCTTTGGAGTCAAATGGAGCTGGGTTTGAATTCCTCTTCTGCTGCTCACAGACTGTATGACCTTGGATGATGTAACATATTTGAGCCTAGTTCCTCTTTTATAAAATACATACCATAAGAAAATATTTGAGGGTTTTGCACCTTGCACAGACTGACACATAGAAGGAACTCGGAAATATGTTAGTTCCCTTTCTCCTCAGAAAGCTATATGCAGGGTGCCTGGGTGGCTCAATTGTTAAGCGAATGCCTTTGCTCAGGTCATGGTCCCTGGGTCCTGGGATCAAATCCCTTATTGGGCTCTCTGCTCAGTGGGGAGTCTGCTTCTCCCTTTCCCATTCCCCCTGCTTGTGTTCCCTCTCTGGTTGCCTCTCTCTCTCTCTCTATCAAATAAATAAATCTTTAAAAAAAAAAAAAAAAGACAGACAGAAAGAAAGCTATATGCACATAATTATTTTTAAAAAGATATATCTTGGGGCTCCTGGGTGGCTCAGTTGGTTAAATGTCTGCCTTTAGCTCAGGACATGATCCTGGAGTCCAGGGATCAAGCCCCAAGCCGGGCTCTGTGCTCAATGGGGATCTTGCTTCTCCCTTTCCCTCTGCCCCTCCCCACTGACGCTCTCTCAGTGAAGTAGAAAAACAAAATCTGGGGTGCCTTGGTGGCTCAGTGGGTTAAAGCCTCTGCCTTCAGCTCAGGTCATGATCCCAGAGTCCTGGGGTTGAGCCCCGCGTTGGGCTCTCTGCTCAGTAGGGAGCCTACTTCTTCCTCTCTCTCTCTCTGCCTGCCTCTCTGCCTACTTGTGATCTCTGTCAAATAAATAAAATCTTTAAAAAAAAAAAAGGAAAAAAAATCTTTTAAAGAAAGATACATCTCAATTTCCTTTAGTATATCAGCATCTTACAAATTTCCCAGCCTCATAAGTCTACAGATTTTGTAATTGTGCTGACATGAAAGGCCTTTTACTTAAAAAAAAAAAAATGTTGAGCTTACTGTTACTTGGAATATCAGTTGAAAAATATTACTACTGCCAAATCCCCATTTGTACAGTAACCCTTCATAAACTTCAAGTTCATTGTCGAATCTTTTGTGAGCCTGTTATAAAACCCAACCCTTACATTGCCTCATTTGTCAGGAGTTTTTAAAGAAACGAATTCTTTTACAACACTTAGTATATGACTAGGTCTTAACCTGATTAAAGACAGGACCTTGTTTTCACTCCAGCAAGGCAGAACCTAAAACATTAATAACAATTCTAACTATGAAAGATATAGATCAAAGCTAGAGGAAAAGAAAACATATATTACCTCCTTCTACTAAATGAAGGTTAATCTTCAAAGAACTTTAAGTTTAAAATCGTTATTATACAGCCAGTCAACTTGCAAGGTGACTGGAGACAGAGGATACTTGACCTCTAATAGGAAGTATTTAAAATTGGAAAGAAGGTTCTGGAGCAAACTTTTCTAGGCCAGCGACTGAGTCTTAATCCTTCATGATTCTCAGGCATCAGGCATGCCTGGCACCAAGAAATGGTTAGAAATCTTAAGCTGAATTGAAGTAACATTTGTCAGCTCAGTAAAAATTGTAACAGGAGTACTTTAAATAGAAAAACAGAAAAGATAGGGGGCCTGGGTGGCTCAGTGGGTTAAGCCTCTGCCTTCAGCTCAGGTCATGATCTCAGGGTCCTGGGATTGAGCCCCGCATCAGGCTCTCTGCTCGGGGGTGAGCCTGCTTTCCCCTCTCTGCCTACTTGTGATCTCCGTCTGTCAAATGAATAAATAAAAAAACTTAAAAAAAAAAAAGAAAAGCCATAAAAATTAAAACATAATAATATTAATATTATACTAATTATTTTCAAAGGTCCTACTATTTCCTTAAGATGCATTATTGCCCTTTTAAAGCAAGAATAGCACTTTATTTCTTTTTCTGTTTTTGAAACAGTATTTCAAAGGTCATTTGTTCAGGGTCATAAACTACTATCTTTTCCCTGGATCCAATTAAAAGTACTCAGTAAGGGGAGTGCCTGTGTGGCTCAGTTGGTTGAGTATCTGTCACTCTTGGTTTCCCTCAGGTCTTATCTCAAGGTGTTGAGATCAAGCCCCACCTGGGACTCCACACACAGCAGGGAGTCTGATGGATATTCTCTTTCTTCCTCTCTCTCTCCCTACCCCTCTGTTCCTACCACTGCTCATGCACATGCATGCTCTTTCTCTCTAAAATAAATAAATCAGTCAAATCTTAAAAAATAAAAATACTCAGGGCACGCATTGCATTGAGCACTGGGTATGCTGCATAAACAATGAATTTTGGAGCACTGAAAAAGAAAAACACTCAAGAGATTTACGCAAAAATTGATTTGTCTGTGTGGGATAGATTCATTCCCACCCACTTCTGCCTTCAGTAGACAGGGCCATTCCCCCGCATTTACTGCAGAGGCTGCCATTGCCTTTCACGGCTGACATTCATTCCTATACATGTAGCAACACAGAGGTGTCCTAAATGTGTGAAGGAAACTTTTCAGGCATAACAATAACTGGAATACATCAAAGTCTTCTGTCTTGCAACTCGGTTAAGAAGGCTAATGACTACCACGTGGGATTTCGGTACAGAGCACGTAAAATAATGAATACATCACTCAATCTGTGCCTCAGACCATGAGAGTAGGCACAAAATTAATGTTAGTGGTTGTAGGAACAATTGTAGTAAACAGCATAGGTCCATCTATTAGGCAGGCTTGAGTTCAAATCCCAGTTCAGCCGTTTTACAGCTAGTAATTTGGGTCAAGTTGTTCAATCTCTCTGAGGCTCAGAGTTTCCATTTACAAAACCTGGACACTTACGGCACCTATCTCAAAGCACTTTTGAGAGGACTGAACTTGATAATCCATGTAAAGAATTTGGCACAATGTATGTTTTTTGGTATGTGTTCTACAAATTATTATTTTTACCATCATTATTATTAATAACAATTCATTAATTAATTTTGTATTTTTATCTATGCAAAAATGGTAAATAAATTAAATATCTAGAAAATGAATCTCAAGTCTTGAACCCAAAGAAATAATTAAATATAGTAATTACAGATGGAGATAGGGGTTTGTATATTGGGGATCAGTTGAAGCTTTCTTAGGGTATAGATCCTTCTTTTTCCTAAGACCTTGATACATCTTAGAAAGGTGGTGGAAATAAATGTAAGAACTTAAAAAATACTCACTTTTGGTTAGGATATGCTCTCCTTTTCATTTTGATAATCACTTATTTATAAGAATTCTAAAAGGAAGATGTGGTCCATATACACTATGGAGTATTATGCCTCCATCAGAAAGGATGAATACCCAACTTTTGTAGCAACATGGACAGGACTGGAAGAGATTATGCTGAGTGAAATAAGTCAAGCAGAGAGAGTCAACTATCATATGGTTTCACTTATTTGTGGAGCATAACAAATAGCATGGAGGACATGGGGAGTTAGAGAGGAGAAGGGAGTTGAGGGAAATTGGAAGGGGAGGTGAACCATGAGAGACTATGAACTCTGAAAAACAATCTGAGGGTTTTGAAGGGGTGGGGGGGTGGGAGGTTGGGGTATCAGGCGGTGGGTATTATAGAGGGCACGGATTGCATGGAGCACTGGGTGTGGTGCAAAAACAATGAATACTGTTATGCTGAAAATAAATAAAAAATAAATTTAAAAAAAGAATTCTATTATTTATTTTCACTTTTTATTTTTAAGAATTTTAACTAGATACAGAAAGTGGGGAAAGTTCTTTAAAATGGTAATTAAAATATACAAAAAATAAAAAATAGAAAAGATTTTAGAGAATATTTATTTATTGCTTCATTTTGAAGATGAGGGCACTGAGATGAAGACTTGCCTGGGGTTGTCCACAGGAGTAGGTGTGGGGCTCAGGCTAGGTTTCATTATTCCTTTACAAACCACTCTTGTTACAGCTAGACAGAAATTAAGTCAAGGTGCTGATTAGCCAAGCCTGAGTCTCTATGAGCCAGAGAAATAATGACATTTTAAGGTCCCAGGTTCCACTTTATCCTAAGATTGTGAAAGGCTACTGTTCAATGACAATCGCCCCATTCTCGGAGATTCTCCTTCTGTGATAGAGAGATGGCCGCAATAGCCTCAGACCATGCATTCCCTCTTAAAATGCAGACCAAAAAAACACATCAGCTTTTCCCCAAAAGTTGTGAGAAATATTTCAATGGTATCTCTAAACCAGTCACTATGGACAGAAGAATATGAGCTTTGTGTGGCCAAACACCATTTGGCTCAGACACCATTCCTAGGGGGAGGTTGAAGGCAATTCCACCGGAAGCATATATAGTGAGGGTGGCAAGTGATGGATCCCCAAGTAACCACTGGGGTTGGACCGGATTCTAATCTACTAAATGTCTGATACTTGGGGGGAATCTCCAAGTCATAGGATGA
Organism: Mustela putorius furo; assembly: GCF_011764305.1. NCBI lineage: Eukaryota > Metazoa > Chordata > Mammalia > Carnivora > Mustelidae > Mustela > Mustela putorius. The sequence continues at coordinate 42,441,191 of NW_025422368.1, read as the reverse complement.
TAGGATAATAAGATTGAGAAAGATGGAACCAATTGGAACTTGTTAAAACTATTAACATTTTACACAAATGAACACCAGATCCTTAATTATTATAATAAGAATACCACTTTTGAAATTTTGAAAGCTATTTTTTTTTTAAGATTTTATTTATCTATTCAACAGAGAGAGATCACAAGTAGGCAGAGAGGCAGGCAGAGAGAGAGAGAGAGAGGGAAGAGGAAGCAGACTTCCCACCAAGTAGAGAGCCTGATGCAGGGCTCAATCCCAGGACCCTGGGATCATGGCCTGAGCCAAAAGTAGAGGCTTTAACCCTCTGAGCCACCCAGGCACCCCTTGAAAGTTATTTTAGTAGCGAGAGGTGCTACTTTGTGTAGTAGGCAATATCTTCATGGGATTATCACCAAAGGGCTGTATATCTGAAAAATATCTTAAAGAATTTGGTGGAAGGGGGAAGCCTAAATTAGTAATGCAGAAAGGGATAAGATACCCCAAATTTCTGTACCTCCTTTTGAAAACTGAGCTAAATGATCCTCTAGAGTAATCTGTTCTCCTGAGACCTGGATAGTCACCCCAAGTTTAACAATCCTAGTTCAACTCAATAAGCTAAACAGAAATGGTTTTACATGCAATCTTAAATCCCTGAAAAAGTCTAAGGAGGAAACAAAGCAGAAAACAGAAAGCACAAAGCCAGGCTCTAAAGAAAAAGAACATGCTTTCCCCTGCTTCATTTTTCAGTCCATCAGAGAGAAGGAGACACAGCTGTAATCCGCGTAAGTGAATCAAGAGAGTAAGAAAAAAAAAGTGTTTTAAAACTCAAAGAAATTTTGCTTGAGACCAAAAACAAACCAAATTTTATATGTTCAAACTAAACATATATCTTGAAATTTTTTGTTTTCTATTTCTAATTTTGTCCTTAAATTATAACTAGCATATAAAATAAATATTGAATTATATGATTACATAGCATATAGAATATTATATATGGTCATGCATAGCCTAATAGTTAATCACTAGGTACTCAATGAACAAGGGCATTTTTGCTTTTTTTTTTTTTTCCTGCCTCCTGAAACAAAGGTCTGTTAAGTTCCTGATTCATACCCTGGAGCTTATTTCATCAAAAAAGGTAGAAATTCTTAAGAATGTAAATGTGTCCTTTGAGCAGCCTTTCATCCCCTTTCCTTTTTTTCCTGGGGTATCATTGTGCTTTCCTGGTGATTTAGCCACTGAGAAATGATGAAAAGAATTATCTGTTTCAATGATTTGTGGCTTATTATAGGCACTGGGGACAAAGTATAAATGAAAGGTCACAAGGAGATTTGATTGTTCTTCTTGTTCTGTCACAGATAGGAATAAAGGCATACCTTGGGAAAGAAGCTGTGTAGAAACAGATCTCCTTGCTGTACATTATGCAAGACCATAGATCCTATACTTTACAGAAAATAAATGTCTTTAGAGATATCAAGTATGGTTCCAAATTATGCCAAAATAATTCGAAATAAAATCTTTAAAGAAAATGTGAACATTACTTTTCTAGAAGTTTGGGGTCTATGAACCCAAGATATATATAGATATATGTCTATATATATAGATATATTTTTTTAATGGGTTTGGGGTCAGAGTGGGCAGTAATGTGAACATTACTTTTCTAGAAGTTTGGGGTCTATGAACCCAAGATATATATAGACATATATCTATATATATATAGATATATTTTTTTAATGGGTTTGGGGTCAGAGTGGGCAGTTGCTTAGTTTATTCCTTAGCTATGCCCATTTCCATGATCAGAAGTGTGGCCATATGTATAAAATCATATGCCTATTTGCTAACTCAGTGAACAGCTGGTTATGGGTCTCATTCTGTGTGTTCAGAAATACAACACTGAACAGGACAAAGACTTTACCTGGTAAGAAGTCTCCTGGTAGGAAGACAGAAAGTAAATAAAAATATTTAAATTGTGATTGTAAGAAGTGACACAAAAGGAAAACATGATGGAAATGTCCAGTGAGGATACCAGAAGTTAGGTACGTGGAGATGGTCAGGGACAGGACGAGAGGCAAGAATAGACAAAGGACATCTCTGTCCTGCAAGTCTGAAGTTTCTGAGATGGAAAGGAGCATGAAGTGTTCAGTGAGCTAAAAGGAGATCCATGGGAAGAAGGCAGATGTGAATGAGGGTTGAAACTGGAGAGGGAAGTAGAGGCAGAGCACATAGAATCTTGAAGGCATAAAAATCTGAAGCTTTGAAAACAGTGGAAATTCATGGGAGAGGTTTTTGTTTGTTTGTTTTTGTTTTTTGTTTTGTTTTGTTTTTAAGCTCGTCATTCTCTTATTTTTGTTTTATTTTGAAAGATCCCCTTTTCTAGACCTTAGGGAATCAACCAGAGAGATGTAAGATATTGGGAGACTACTTATGTTTGTTTTCTTGTCCAGAAAGCAGGTGATATTAACTTTGTCCACCAGGGATGGCAAAGCTGGTAGAAATAGAAGGATTTGTAAAGTATTTAGGAGCCGGAATCAATAACAGAATGGGTAAAGTGAGTGAACATGAGTCCCGTGTTTCTAGACTAGGTGGAGGCAGGGAGGACTGTCCCTGGCATTGGGACCTCCCACAGCAGAGGATGTTTGAAGAGAGATTAACTTCAGTTCTGGAAATGTTTGTGTCATACACAAGCAGAGACAAGGAGTTGACAGTTAGTTGCTTGGGCCTGGAATAGAGTAGAAAAGTCAAAACTAGGTCTCTTTGCAAGTTTTTGTACTTAACACTTTCAGAGGCTTCCTAGTTCCCAGTCCCTATCTAAGCATTTCATAAACACTAAACTGTTTTAATCTTCCCTTACAATAGTCTGAGGCAAGTACAACTGTTAACCCTCTTTTACCAGGATTGTTAACATTGCTGGGCTAGGGGATACAGAGTCTGGATTCCAACTCAGGCCATCAGGCCCCGGAATCCACATTTCTAACCATGCGGCTGTAGGGCTAAACCCAAGACTAGGATGGGGGGGTGAGGCCATGGAGCACTAAGAGGAGAAAAGGGAGCTCCAAGGAGCTCACACCATTAAAGGTCAGGAGAGGAGAGTGAGTTGGCAAAGGAGACAGGTGACTTGCACAAATCCATTAAACCCATTTGTCCCAATATGGTCTCCAAACAAGGCCTCACACACTGAAGTCAGCCCAGATGACATTCATCTCCATTAGCCTGGACACCCTCACCACCAGATACAAAGTCTCAGGGATTTACCCTCCTTGAAAACCCAGGACAGAGCTACCATACCACTTTCCCAGCTCTGCACCATTGGTGTTCCTCCAAAGCTGACTCTTTTGCCAATAACTTGACTTGTATTATTTTTAGTGAAATATCATGTAGCAAGCTGCTCCTAAAATATTTCCAGTCTGTGGAGTGCTGGCAAGAAAAAAAAAATCAGAAAAGAAGAAAGCTGGGAGTGGAGGGCAAGAGTGGGAAAAGAAATGGAATAATGAAAGGAGGAGGGCAGACCACATCCAAAACCTGTGGCAGAAAGAACATAATCTTTTAAGTGAGAAGGCTGGAAATTCATCAACATATTCTAATAGATCTTAATCTCAGGGAACTGCCACCCACTCCTGCCCGTATCTTTCCTAATTAAGCAGTTACCTAGTTCCTCTGTAGTGGGGTTGTTAGTTGGTTTCCACTGGCTGTCTAATTTCCCAGTGCCTTGGCGCCAGGAAGCCTTGGAGAGTCCTGTCTAAGAGCCCAGGCTGTGGATTTAAACCAGCACTGGGTGAGTTCAGGCTCTGCATTAAATATAGGATTTAGGAAGTTACTAATCTGTGGTCTCAGTTTCCTCATCTGAGAAATGGGGATGATGATAAAACCTACTTTACTGGGTTCTTATGTAACATTTGAAATAGTACTTGGCCCGTAGAATAGTATATACTCAAGAAGCATTCATTAATCTTATCTTTATCATTATTAGAAAGTTTGGTGCTCTTTAAATGCTTTTAGCAACATAAGACACAGTGATATTTGAAAGAGCACCAACATACCAAATTAATAGTATGTCGTGGTCACAGCCATTAAAGGAGGATTTTGAAACTTAGTTTGAGTATTACTAATTGAATTACTCTTAACTACTGTTTGTATCTGGCAGCATTCGGAGAAGCAGAAATACTCTGTATGGGGGGCTGGGGGGGAGTGCACGAGCGAGTGCAGTTTGTCCTAGAGATTAGACTTTACACAACTGTGGGATCCTGTGGGATCTGTTCAGCTGTCTCTATGTCTGTTGTCTTCCTGTCTGACACTGGAGCTTGAAGCCACGGGGAAGGCCCTCAGGAAAAGACAGATAGAGAATCAAGGAGAGCAAGGACAGACTGGAACCCACAAATAGGAACTGGAGCCCATGAGGATGGACTGAGACCTATATCAGTTCTTGTTATCTCTGACCTTAATTATTTGGCTGTCCTGCAGAAATGGGGACCATTAGTCAAGGAACTAAACATACAAATGGTCCAAGAGTCAGAGAAGCTAAAGAAGACTCTGGAAGAAGGAAGACAGTTGTAGGCCCATTTGCTACCTCATACCAATGAGGTGAGCTAGCAGATAGACAACAATGTAAACTACAGAATGATGGTTGCGTCGCTTTGCCCTCTAAGTATCTCACTCAAATCTCTTTTGCAGTCCATCCCACAGGGAAGTGCACAGGAAAGGGAATTCTGGGAAATACATTTCAGCCCTGACAATTGTTGGCACATTAGGAAACCACCCAGTTGTTATTGTCATAGATATTTACTGAACAGATATGTGCTCAGCACCGAGCAAACTGTTTTACTTTCCTTATTTCATCTATTTTTCACTCCCAACCTCCTAAGTCTAGCTATCACAGTTGAGGAAACTGAGGAAAATAATTCTTCTTGAGTAACTTGGCCACAGTTAGATGAGATTTATTTATAAGTGATGAAACACACCGCTAAATTTTGGAGTTGGCATCTGCATTAACGAGATTTTCTATGTCATTAGAATTCCTCTCCAAAACAGCTTAGCTAACGACTGCGACAGATAATCATCACATAGTTCCTATCCCTGCTCTTGTTAAAAATAATAAGGCAAGACAGGCCCAAGGCACTGATGTACCTCATGATAATGCTCTTGGAATCTTAATGAAAGCAAATAATTTTCAGGTACTGTTTACATATAAATATTATTCTCTTAGAAAAATTAAATAGATGTCAACACTAAGTGGAATTTATCCTTAGGCTCAATTTATTTCTTTTCGAAAGCTAGAAATTTATTTTAGTTACATTCTAAATGTAAGCCATAGCTAGTATACCATTATCTTGTATGTGGGCATGCTATGTGCATCAGTTCACACTGAATTTAGTAAGAATTGAAATGGAAATCTTCATTGTCATTTAAGAGTAATCAGTATCTGTGAAGTTGGGATTCCTGCAGGCAAGCATGGGATCCCACCTGCACAGGCAAAATCTCAATTTACCTGTTAAAAGCTGGTTATAAAGAAAATAGAGGGCAACTGCTAAGTGAGGTACCAATCCTCCTGTAGGTAGCTATAAATTCTAGACATAGTTTCAAAAGTAGCGAGCTGAAGTCACTAGAGACTGCAGCGAGGCAAACAGATTCTTTCTTTTTTTTTTTTTTAAGATTTATTTATTATTTATTTATTTTTGAGAGCAAGAGCTGGGGGGAAGGACAGAGGGAGTGGAAGAAAGAGAATCTCCAGCAGACTCCCCACTGAGCAAGGAACCCGATGTGGGGGCTTGATGTGGGTTTCCATCTCATGACCTTGAAATCGTGACCTGAGCCAAAACCAGAGTCAGATGCTTAACCAACTGAGCCATTCAGGTGCCTCAAAGCAACCAGTTTCTTACAGTAGCTCCGTGATCATAGGAATGAAGTAAATAGAATTTCTAAGATTGTCCTCAGCCTGGGACCAGGTATAGTCAGCAGGGATTCAGTGACTGTGGGGGCACTGTTGGAAAACTGTAGTCTTCTTGTCCTGGCGACTCAAAATATCAAGTATAAGGAAACTCATTACCAAAAAGATGGGGGAAGCATGTAAGAAAAATGGTGAGACAAGCCTCACCAAATTCGGCCTGCTGTTACTCTTAAACCATTCATGTGAGAACAGACTTAAAACAGCTCTGCCAAGACAAAAGGTATGAACCGATTTAGACCTGCTACTCTGAGAGTTCGGTTCCAATATGAACCAAGAAACTCTCACGTTAAAACAAAAGGAACAATATTTAGGGACTCCCGGGTGGCTGAGTCAATTAAGCGTCTGCCTTTGGCTCAGGTTATGATCCCAGGGTTCTGGGATCAAGCCCCATCCACATTGGGCTTCCTGCTCAGTGGGGAGTCTGCTTCTCCCTTTCCCACCCTCTCTCTCTCTCTCCTCTCCCCACCACTTGTTCTCTCTCTCTCTCAAATAAATTTACAAAGAATTTTTTAAAGCAACCATTTATTGGTACTTATTTTTGTGGCAGATAGTTCTAGTAGGTTAGCTCAAGATGGAGAATGACTAACAATTTCCTTATAACAAACTATGTAGAGCAAACCAAGGCAAGGAAGATGGAAGAAACACTCTAGGTTGACCTTGAAGCCAAGCTTTGGAAATGTGATCTAAATGTGGAATTTAGATAAATATGGACTCTAAAAAACAATCTGAGGGGTTTGAATTGGCAGGAGGGTGGGAGGTTGGGGTACCAGGTGGTGGATATTATAGAGGGCACGGATTGCATGGAGCACTGAGTGTGGTGAAAAAATAATGAATACTGTTATGCTGAAATTAAATAAAAAATAAATTTAAAATATATATATACATAAATAAATAAATAAATAAATAAATCCTGCACTTCATGGGCTCTCTCGTGTTCTTCCTCCTGTGTAAGATCTTTCTTTTCTGATTACTGCATACAGACTAATAATCACTTCTGAAATCCATGTGTTTCTTTCTTCTTCTTTTTTTTTTTAAGATTTATATATTTGAGAAAGAGAGAGAGAGCTGGGGAGAGGCAGAGGGAGAGGGTGAGAATCTCAAGCAGACTCCTCACTGAGCACAGATCCTGATGTGAGGCTTTATCTCATGATCCAGAGATCATGACCTGAGCCTGACACCTAACCAACTGAGCCACCCAGGCTCCCCAAATCCTTGCTATTTCTGACCATTCATTCAGCATAACTCTGATAACGTCTTATAATAAAGTTACTTTTATACTCAAGTATCACCTCAAGTTGTGTTGGGGTTAACAAGAAATTGTGATGTGATCACAATGATTAATTGCGATGTCTGTCATAGGCAGGAGACCACATCATGTATACTCCATATCCCCCTTTTTTGAGCCCTTGTAAGTGATTTATAGATACTGTCTTATTGAACCCTGACAATAACCCTCTGAAATAGATGTTATTTTTTCCATTTCGTGGATGAGAAAGCTGAGTTTCTGAGAGGTTGTATAAGTTACTCAAAGACCCTTCTGCCTCATTGTTAATGATGGAATCAGGCTTCAACACCTGAACTTTCCCCACCATACCACTATGATTCTCTTTATAGCACTACCTCCTACCTACTTAGTTCCTGGCAAGTGCTTAGCACAAAATAGGTTCTAGGTAAACAATTTTATGGACTTAATAAATAGATAACATGTGAACTTGGTACATAGCAGCCTAAAATAAGGAGGTTATTTTTTAGACAGCTGTGACGCTGAGGGCAAGTCTGAATCACAATAACAGAAATTTTAAAAAATTATTTCTATTAACATATAATGTATTATTTGCCCCCCTGTGAATCATCAGGCTTACACATTTCACAGAACTTACCATAACACATACCCTCCCCAAAGTCCATAACCCAACCATCCTATCCCTATCCCTCCACCCCCAGCAACCCTCAGTTTGAATAACAGAATTTTTTTAACTAGAAGCCATATTTGAAAATCAAGTGTTATCACGTCTAAGGTGCACAGAGGATTGTGGCCTGATAAACTTGTCTTCAGGTGATTAAGAGAAGTATCATTTTCAGTAAACACAAGACAACAATGTTAAACTTCAAATGATAATTAATCTGTAATTTTTTATGGCAGAAATTGTCATGAAATGAAATATTAACCATATTTCTTTGTGCTTAAAATTCTTAATTGAGTTCCCATGCATATCAAAGACCATAGTGGAGCGCTAAATTTTCTTCATGATCTGACCAATATCTTTATCTTTAGCCCCACCTCTACATTTGCTCATCTGACTAACTTCACCTCAGTCATACCAAGTTACTTAAAGCATTCATATAACATGTACTTTAACATCTTCTCTCTCTTCTTTTTTCTTTTTTAAAAAAGATTTTATTTATTTACTTGACAGAAAGTGAGAGAGCACAAGCAGGGGGAGCAGCAGGCAGAGGGAGAGGGAGAAACAGGCTCCTTGCTGCTGAGCAGGAAGCCCAAAACGGGCTCAACCCCAGGACTCTGGGATCATGACTGAGCTGAAGGCAGATGCTTAACCAACTGAGCCAGCCAGGCACCTCTCCTCACTCCTCTTTTTTCTTTTCTTTTTTTTTCTTTTTTACAGTATTCTTTCTCCCTGAACTGCCCATTACTCTCCTCTATTCTTTAACTTTAAAGTGTTACCACTTTTTGCAGCTCTTCTCTGATCTCCGGAACTTAAATGTCCCTTGTTCTTGCTCAGAGTAGAAGCCTGGATTCATCAGAGCACGTTCTTCATTTTAATTGTTGATTGAACTTTCATTCTCTCCGACCCGACCAAAAGCCTTTGAAGACACAGATCGCATCTTATTTTATAACCGTATCACCCAGGAGAGTGTCTGGCACACAGCAGGAGCCTAATAGTTATTTTTTGAATGAATGAATGTCAGTTCTATTCCTAGATGATATATTGGTATAAAGGAGACAAGAAGGAAAAGGCCAACTGTTTGTTGGGGTGGGGGAGGAGGCAGGGGTTTTTTTTGAGATATAGTAGTTTATCTCCAAGTTTGTATAAGTCTTGTAGGGACTGCAGTTAGTATTCACCAAATTTCAGTCTTCCTTGCAGTTTGATTGGTCATGGGATGAGTCACAGTAAGTGAAATCTGTAAAGAAGTTATGTAAGCCATTTTTCAGCATAGCTGACAAAAGTCTCCCAGGTATAATCCTTCCTTCTCATTATCTTCCTTCTATGTCCTGTTGGATGGTGCTGGGGTGACTTTGAAACTTACTGCTGTGGAGTCACAGGATGGAAATGGCCTGGGTCACTGAGTCACCACTTGGGTGAGAGGTAGTGCAGAGCCATTCAATTAGAAACAGCCACACTGGAAGTGAAATCACTGAGATTTGGCGGTCATCTATTACAGGAGCTTCTGTCATTTATCATGACCAACAAAGTCAAATATGAATTCTTTTTGTACCGTGTTGCTCTTAGACAAGATTCCACAAACATCTGAAAATAGAGTTTTTAAGGCCTTAAGGGAAACTCATTTAATTAAGTAACACTTATTAAATCTTCTCACTGCAATATGTTCACAAAAGCGAAACTGGAAGTTGCAGAGGAAAACATTTCAGAATCGAGCAGATGGGGTGCATATCCAGAGGAGACCTGAGATGTAGTTTGTGTGGTCTCAGAGATATGCCTAAAGACTAGTTTTGAGCTAACCCCTGTACATTCCCTTTAGGGCCTGTATATCTATTAGAGTCCGCAGAAATGCAGGCTGCTTGGCTCTCTTAGTGACCAGCTAGGGAAAAAATGATGTTAAGATAGTAACTAAATGAATCTTGAGGTTTTGGTGGGCCAGGATAAGGTATGTATGGCAAGGGACGGGAACCCAGAGGGGAGCTTTTCTTCCCATTCACATGCCCCTTTTCTGATTCTTCCTACTCACAGCTCTGTTTCTCTCCCAACAGGTGATGTTGTTTCTGCCACTAAAGTCACGCTCTGCCTGTTGAAGTAGTCACCAAAGTGTACCTCTAGAGATATGGTTGCTGGTAAACAAGAAAGTGGAGCAAATGAGCAGTGAGTGCACTTAAACGTGAGCAAAACAACTGAAGACTGAAGACCGTTCAGGGTATCATGACCCAAGGGCTGGCTTTCCTGTCACACCTGTAGAGAGCATTCGATTCGACTCCCATTTTCCTTGTGTAGGATCTTAAAACAGAATGTGACAAAACAGAGTAATGCAAGGTTGAATGGATAATATAGGAACTGAGGAATTACTGAGTCTCATTAGACTCATAGATCATTGACTTGATACCAACAGAGGCCCAAATGAGGGCTTCACTCAGTTCTCAAGAGTTGGTCTCAAAAGGTTAATGCAGAGGACATCTCTTGGGGTGACTTCCCAGTTCTCTGTGATCAGATCTACGGGGGCTTCTAAGAACTGTGTTCTAGGATCCTGCCCTTACTGGCACAGGACTAGACAATTGACCAAACTGGGGCCATGGGAGACTCAGTCTCGGGAATTTGGGGTATAGAGAAAACTGGGGTACATGGGGCTCAGGCATACCAAAGAACTCCTTGGAGAAAAAGCTCATGAACTTAAATGTTGAGATCCTGAAGATGCCTTCATACCTTCTTCTCCTATATTTTTGTTTTTAACTATTTCTTCATATTTTTATAATTTTCCAATTTTATTCCACGGAACTCCCTCTTTTTCCTTTTACTTGCCTCAGTTGATTTCTATTATTTACAGCTAGGCAGTGACTATGGTGAGGCACAGACCAGATGCTTCATGTCTTTTATGGTACCGCAAACTTTATCCAGATCCTTTCTTAACCCATTTAGTTATCTGACGTCTGATGGCATCTCTGTGGTATTAGGTTTTGTCTGCATGAAGCTGGCTTTATTTTTAAATTGTGAAAACTTTTGTTTTTCCGGGATGTTGAATATAAATCTAAAACTCCCAAAGTAAAGTTTAAAAAAAAACAAAACCCCAAAAAACAAAACATGACTCACAAAAAGGACATTTTAATAGTTAGAAGTTATGGGAAAAGATTTGTCAAGCATCATTTGCTAAATCTCACACATAAAGAAAAGGTGATCAGAAACTATTAAAAAAAAGGAATCTTGTCCTACATTAGGCACATAGACGGGAAGGTCAAATAGTTAGATTACCTCAAGCAACATATTATTTTCTATCTGGATCTTGGATTTTTACTTTCAAATGTTGAATAGTTATTAAAATGGAAAAGATCTTAGATAATGAGGAGGAAAACACTGCAAGAAGTCACAAAATGAAGCAAAAACAAGATGCCTACGGACTGCATTCTTTGAAAATACTTTGCACCTACCCACAGCTCTCCATCTGGCAACGTCAGCATATTTCAAAATGCCCCCAAGGCGCACCTATGAGGACTGCATCAAATTGCAGAACAAAGTGGCATCAAATCAGATCACTTGTTCATTGTTAATCTAGGAATCCACATGAGAGCTGATATTGGAAGCCCAGATTTCTACAAATTCTTGGAGACCTCCGTGGGATAAAACAGGCCACACCACCTCTGAAAGGACAGCTACTTGATATGTTTTCAGTTTTATGAGAAAAGTTTGCATTCATTCCCTTAGCTTTCTGAGTGACTCAGAAATAGATGGCAGAAGTTTTAAAGATTATGTTTAAAGTCTGCAGAAACCATCCTACTTCCCTCCCTCCCTCCCTTCCCTCCCTTCCGTCTTTCCTCGCTTCTTACCATCCTTCCTTCCTGCCAAATACCAATCCATTGACCATGCTTAATGGGGGAAAGTTAAAAAAAAAAAAAAGTCATACATAAAATATGGACACATTGTCAAATAAGATGATGTGGTCTAGATTTTCAGTCGAGCAATTAGACGGTAAGCTGAGAATCTATCTGGCCTCAACAGTTCCCTCAGGAGTTCACAGATATGTCTTCAAACAACAAATAAACTGATCATTTCTGGGCTGAGTGGCAAAGTCTAGATACACACATCATTACATGCAGTGGAGCCCCAAAACTCTTCTGGGTAACCTCAAAACCTTTTCATTTGGATAGGAAACAGAAGGGAAGAGATAATTAGTCATCATCTGCTTAATCTCCAAATGATGAGATTGGCTTAACTGGCCTGACATCACTTCTGTCTTAATCTTTTTGAAAGTAGAGGAAAGACTGGCACTGTGTTGTAAAACATTCCTTCTTGAGTACTCTAAGCAGAGATCAAAGCCTGTCTTTCCTTGGAGACCCAGCAACATGGTTTTCTTACAGAGTATTTGGAGCAAGGTGAGTTGCATCTGTCTCATCTACATGTAGCCAGTATAGCCAGCCCTGACTCTGCTAGGACCCCCATCTTCCTTCATAGTGACAGATAAGGTCTAAAACACAAGGGCTCCATTCCCTACCTGCTTAGACATGTGAAGTCCAAACTTTCCAGTGAATCCTGGTAATCTCTAGGGGCTCCTTCTGTGTTCTAAAAATTCAGCTTTGTTTGTATTTGCCATTCATTGACTTTGGGCCACCAAATTCTTTTCTCCTTAGAGGGCCTTGTCTTTTCCGGCTGGTGGGTTCTAGGGTCTCTCCTCCCAATATTCTATTACCAACTGCCTGACAAAAATAAAGATCTTCCCAAGGATAATCAATAATTCATAATACATTTAAAGAGAGTCTAAATCCAGGTGGAGAAGAGATACATCTACACACAATAACAAATGAGCCAATATTTAGAGTGCTTCTTATGAGCCAAGCTCTATGTGATTTAACTTACTTCTTACTACCACTTTATGAGTCATGGACTCTTATTAACACAAATATAGAGATGAACAAACTGAGGTATAGAGAAGATTAAAAGTTTTCTTGTGGAAGTCACATTTAGTAAGAGGCAGAGACAGGATTTGAGTCCAGGACATCTGGTTGAAAAAGCTGGGTTCTTCACCATGATAGTGCATATCTCCTCTACATCATCTGCAAAAATGCATCTTTATCCGTTAAAATAACATGCCGCATTATCTTTTCAAAATTTTTGGCTTATTGGAGCTCAAATGTCTCCTTTCCAGGGTATTTACTTTCCGCTTACACAACTACCAGAAAACCACAGGGATGATCTGCCCCAAAGATAAGTTCTCCAGCTCTTTGTGAAATGTAAATTATTCTGCTCATAATCCTTGCTCTTGTCTAGTTGTATTGGTTTTTTAGCTTCTGTCCTCTCCAACTAAAGAAGGTCAAAGACTTCTCCCTGCACAGAAGACAGCTCTTGTGTCATGAGGCAACTGTCCCACTTCATTCCAGCGGACTTGGTTTCAGGTTTTTAAATCCCTTCTTGACCATCCTTCTTTGATGAAGAATGCTCAAGGTCTGCAGCCACTGAGAGGATACTTGGTTTTTCTGACTTGCTGGTCTGTGTTCTGGTTTGTCCCCACCTCTTTGAACTCTTATTGGTTTTACCTTCTGTCCCAGGAGTCCATTCTTGGTCTGCCCCTCTTCCCCCTCTGACCATTCCATTCCTCTCAGATGGAAACAGGATGCCAGTGTTTCCCAAGCCTAGGTCTTGAGTTAACCCTATTTTCTGAATTACTCTTGTGTATAGCAAAGTGCCTTTAGGATAGCTCTTCTTAGATACCCCCTGATCACCTCGAATATAGCACATCAGCCACTTCAAGTCATTGCACTAGCTTGTTCTCTGCCCACAGTGAACTTCAATTAGACAGCTCAGGCTCTTTCTCTCTTACAGCCTTCTCTAACCATCCTCTTTAAAATAGTAGCATCCCATCCCCCACACTCTGTCTGTGTCTGTCCCTCTCCACTAGAATGTAAGTTCTATCAGAGCAATGCCTTTTGTATGCTCTGTTCAGTATTGGAACAGTGCTTGGCATGTTGTGGTCACTTGATATGTGTTAGAAAAAAGAAAGGAAGGAAGGAAAGAGCAAATAATGAACAAACCATCTCTTTGTTCCCATCAAAGGTCTTGCCACTCTGTTTCCTGTGTAACAATCTAAAATTCACATCTCGTCATATGAGTCATCATTTTAAAGACATCTTTCAAATCCCTCCTATACCCACACATACTTAGCATGGTACTAGTTTTACATTCTACCATTCGCCATCCTCATCAGCCTCATTTCTGACCACTCTCCATAAGCATCCCGTGCTCTACCTAGCATTTTCCAAATAGATATGCCATGAATGAATGGTCCTTTGGACAGTGGGATCTAGACAGCTCATCACACTGTGGAAAGGTAAACTGAGGCATATTAAATTTTTTAGAAGTTTATCTGGGCAAAAATCAATTTGATTCAGGCAGTACCAGTCAGAAATAGGAGTGTGCTACCAATGGAAGCCAGGGGCACAAGGTTTTTATAGAGAAGATATTGAAGGAAATTATTTTATTGGCTCAGGCTTACATTATTTGGGAAATCCTAGGTGGTTGTTTACAGTTGGTTGTTCTTCTTCCCTTAGAGGCATTTACAGAACCTGCCTGAGGTTTAGGTTTTGGGTTGCTGGGATAGGTAGGCTGCTAAGGTATCAGAGCCACCTCAGGCTACCAGCCTCTTTGTTCGAGTCTTCTAACAGCACTGTGTCTCTATGGTAAAGAGTCACAAGCCACACTGACATATTAAGAAAATCACGTCATTAATAAACCAGATCAAGTGTGCATTTAAAAAAGAAAGCTGCTGGGAAAATTGAACAGCTAGCTGTAGAAGGATGAAACTCGACCATTCTCTAACACCATACACATAAATAAACTCTAAATGGGTAAAAGACCTCAACATGAGGCAGGAATCCAACAGAATCCTAGAGGAGAACACAGGCAGTAACATCTTTAACACCGGCCACAGCAACTTCTTTCAAGATATGTCTCCAAAGGCAAAGGAAGCAAAAGCAAAAAAAGAACTTTTGGGACTTCATCAAGATCAAAAGCTTCTGCACAGCAAAGGAAATAGTCAACAAAACGAAGAGGCAAGCCACGGAATGGGAGAAGATATTCACAAATGGCAGTACAAAAAGAGAACTCCTCAAACTCAACACACACAAAACAGAGAATCATGTCAAAAAATGGGCAGGAGACATGAACAGACACTTCTCCAAAGAAGACATACAAATGGCTAACAGACACATGAAAAAATGTTTATCATCATTAGCCATCAAGGAGATTCAAATCAGAACCACTTTGAGATACCACCTTACACCAGTCAGAATGGCCAAAATTAACAAGATAGTAAACAACATGTGTTGGAAAGGATGTGGAGAAAGGGGAACCCTCTTAACATTGTTGGTGGGAATGCAAGTTGGTGCAGCCACTTTGGAAAACAGTGTGGAGATTCCAGAAGAAATTAAAAATAGAGCTTCTCTATGACCCTGCAATTGCACTATTGGGTATTTACCACAAAGATACAGACATAGTGAAAAGAAGGGCCATCTGTACCCCAATGTTCATAGCAGCAATGGCCACAGTCGCCAAACTGTGGAAAAAACCAAGATGCCCTTCAATGGACAAATGGATAAAGAAGATGTGGTCCATATATACTATGGAGTATTATGCCCACCTCAGAAAGGAGAAATACCCAACTTTTGTATCAACATAGATGGGACTGGAAGAGATTATGCTGAGTGAAATAAGTGAAGCAGAGAGAGTCAATTATCATATGGTTTTGCTTACTTATGGAGCATAAGGAATAACATGGAGGACATGGGGAGATGGAGAGAAGAAGCGAGTTGGGGGAAATTGGAGGGAGAGACAAACCATGAGAGACTGTGAGCTCTGAGAAACAAACAGTTTTGGAGGGGCAGGAGGGGTGGGGGGATGGGTGAGCCTGGTGGTGGGTATTATGGAGGGCACATATTGCATGAAGCACTGGGTATGGTGCATAAACAATGAATTCTGGAACTGGAACACTGAAAAGAAAAAAAAAAAAAGCTGCTTAGGAAACTAAGGTTTGATCAGACCAGGCTTCTCAAACATTTTTGTGCAAGGAACAACTATGAACACAGGTCTCATGGAACACAGTTTGGAAACACTGCTATATATGACCCCTTATAGTTTCCTCTGCAGCCTAGGCTCCCTCATACTCTTATGCTTTGCTTTTATAGTTCCTGTATCTAGAAGGCCCATCTCTTTTTGGATGCTTCAGGAATTTCTATAAGCCCATCCTATAAAGCTCAGTTCAGGGTCACTCCCTGTTAAGAGTCCCCTCAGGGAGAATTCATCACCCTCTCCCTTTGCTCTTCAGCTGGATCTGTGACCCCTCCCTCTGTCACAGCACTCACCTTATTATTCCTGCTTATTTTCTGAATCCTTCACTAGACTGTGATGATCAGGGATCTGGGGGAATCCCTCAACTCCATACACTCTGTCACTATTCTGGTGCAAAGGACACTGTAAGTGTGATGAAGGAAGAATCTCTTTGGGAGACATTACATGGAAATTTTTATTCACGGTATCAAACATGAGGAAGGGGCAAGATGATGAGGAATGTGCAAAGAAATATTGACTCTGATTCAGTTATGTGAAAAATACTTTACCTCCTTCTGTGGGAACATATATGGGAAAGAAAAGACATCTCCCATGCCATTGGATGGTGGTCTGATCCAGACCAATTCCCCCCGGGACTTAAAGGCATTCAACACTCCGAAAGTGACTTAATGGGTCTGAGATTCCTAGAATCAATAGCTTTCATTGTTGCCACTGCCTGCGTCTGCAGATGGGAAATAAACAGCCCATCTCCAGCCCACTTAAAACACAGATGCCTCCCCAGCCACAAGTTTGCCCTGGAAACTTGTCACAGTCATGCCAGCTGCTTGTGTTTTTACTTTCCAGATTCCATCCACAGACGGAGTGGCTTTTTGTTCTAGAAAAAAAAAAAAAAAATAGCCTGAGGACACAAGCAAAAAATAAACATGTGATCCTTTCTAATTTAATAATGAAAGATGTGACATTTCCTTCCAAGTTCATATAAAGTGAGAAGACAGAGTTTGGGTCATTCAGCTTCATAGCATCCAGCATATGTTAACAGGCCATGGAACATAGAAAGTGCTCAGAAATGTGTGATAAATTAACATCTGTAAAATGTGTCATATTAAAGATTTCAACAGATACATGTAAAGGAAAGATATGAATCAGTAACCTAGCAAGGTTGTCTAAATGAGAACTAGTCCTGGCTCCCAGTCAACAAAGACTGAGTTAGGTCAGTTCTTTCAGCTTTGTTAGTCTGCTGTTAGACTAGCAGGACCAAGTAGGGGCGGAAGCCACATGGAGGAGGCGGAGATCACTGAATAAAGTGTCTTGCCATTCAACTGATTGATAAACTAGCTTACCGAGCTACCAGCCTGAAAGCTCTGTGTTTCCACGCACAGTGATTAGTCGTGCCTCCCGCTTCTTTTAGCCATGCCTATTCTAGGGTTCTCTGTAAGGTGGACTTAAAAAGAGTAATGATTTCTAGGTCTTCCGAAGCGACTTAGTAACTGTATTGTCTAAAGAACTCTGTGGGAGACAGTGATCTCTCACCAGTTGGTTTCTTTTGAAAATTTTTAAATCAATTTCAAATGACTGGAGCTAACTCTGCTCCTATCTTCTCGGTGTTGCCTGGGAAACAATTCTGTCCTATAATTGCTCCTAGATCAGTTTTCTGCTCTTCTCTCCCCTGCTCTGTGTTCAGGAAGGCTCACTTCTGTGACTGCATCACCTGGGCCGTCTGCCCTCTGATTGGCAGTTTTGTTTAGCCTGCAAGAGGCCCCAGCGGGACATCAAAAGGCAGGCAAGGGAAGCAGTCACACATTTCTTCCTGACCGTCCCAGTGGAGGGCCGTGATTCTGGCAGTGGTCCCAGGCTGCTATGACCACCAGTCTTTCCACAGCTCCAGCTCCTTTCCTTCCTCCTTTTGGCCTAGGGATGGTAGTGGAATCCCATAGTCCATGGTCTGTGGCTGGCCCACCATTCCTGAGTGGTCCCCTTAAACCTTCCCCTTACCCAGGCAATAGTTGCTTTAGTAAATTATTTTCAGTTAGACACTGAGTGTGCCTTCTGACTGATACACCATGTTGAAGAGTTCCATTTTTATCCCAAGTATATCAGGAAACCATTGAAATGTTTTAAGCATTGGGGGAAGAATGTGGGAAAAAGAAAAAGTCATAATTAAATTTGAATTTCAAAAATCTCATTCTGGCTATGGTTTGTGATGTAGATTGGAAAAAGATGAGAGTGCATATGGGTAGGTCAGTTAGAAAATTATTGTACAGGTCCAGAGGTGAAACGACAGGGGCTTGGACTGGGGTGTTGGTAAAGGTGAAGACGAAGGATTCAAGAGACGTCTGAATGTAAAACCAACAAAAACTAGTAAGTGATGGATTTGATAAGGAGAGAGGGAGGGAGGGAAGGAGGTGAGACATTGAGATGTCAAAAGTAACTCCCTGCTTAGCTTTTGATCATGCTGTGTGATAAAAAAATGTAAATGGAAGGCCAGCTTTCTAGGATAACATTCATGAGTTTGATTTAGGACCCATTCGTTTTGAGCTGTCTTTACGATATTTCAGTAGACAAATGCACAGATCTAATCATTCAGAGTAGGGGTCTTAGACTTGAGATTTGTTTTTGAGAGTTGTCTCTACATAGCTGCTGATTAACCCTGTTAATTATGACCCCTGGGAATGAGAAATGTCTCCATATTCCAGCTAGATGTTATAGATACCTGTTAAGAGACCCTACAAATGAAGACAAATGAACAAATATGTGAAGTGTTTCTTTTTATTGGTCAGATCAGATGTATGCATTTAAATATAAATATTAAAAATTTAAAATAATAAGAAAGCTATTTTTTATTAAGTACATATTATATCGTGTTTTATTTCCCAAGTCTGATGCAAAACGCTTGGATGCCTTATGAGAGGATGCATGCTAAGTGAACAAAGTGATATACTTATGTTCTCAGAAAACATTTTTTTTTTTTTACCCTGAAGTGCTGGTGGTTTATATGGCACACATTTAAGTTGAGTTGTCATGGTAACTAACTGCAGAGGATTGCGGTCCTATTTGCTCTATTATTTGTGCTATGTCCTAGGAAGATGGCAGAGGTTCCTGTCGGCTTCACCCATATCCTGTTCAAAACAACTGCATCTTCTTGATCCAGAATCCTTTCTTCTGCATTTGCCAGAGAAACTTTGCTAGATTCTGCAGCCTCTAAGAATATTTACTAAAAATGATTGTACCGTAGGATTCACATCTTCATCCATCTTATAATTAAAATGGCTATATCTGACCATGTAGAACAAAAATATATATTTTTGTCCATGTAAACAAACAGGGTTACCTTTGCACAACAAAAGACATTGTTTTAGTTATAAAGGCAAGTGCATTACATACAGATACCTACACGTACTGAAACAACACATCAAACAATGCTTGTTTTTGCCATTTGCAATCTGTTCTACAATTTTCTATTCTATCCTACTCAGGTTTTTAAAATGATGATTAAGGTCCACCGGCTTGACCTCATAATTCATTCTTGGCTTAAACCTCCAGGTTGCAAAGTGTCCTCTAAATCCTGTTTCCTCCATCAATTTTATGGTTCTCTGTCTCACCATTAATGCCTCCTTGGACTCTCACAATGAGAGGAGAAAAAGAATGACTGGAGACAAGCAGCTATGGGAGGATGCCGGGGTGTGTGCAAGAGCTTATCCACGTGGGTCTTTGTCACAGTCCCAGGGCACCTGTCATTCTGTCTGCTCTGCGGAAGTTGATTTTGTTTTATCAGACAGGCACATTTAAGAGAAATTCTCGCCTGGGCTTACATACAAGAGAATTTGTGTTTCTGCTGAGTAAGGGATATACATTTAACTGTAAGGACAAAGTATACTGTGGGGAAGACCACGTTCCTGCGTTCTTGTTGGCAGCCAGAAACTTTGAGTCTAAACACAAGGGTGCATTCTCTTCCTTCTAGATCCAAGTTCCATTCTTATCCTTATTTTTCCCTCCTCCCTATCTACATGCTATTTCATAGCTTATATATCTTTGAAAACCATCCCAGAATTCTTTTTTCTCTGAAACACTGCCATATATAAAGGAGCAGGGAAGTATAAAGAGACATGGGAAGGGAAACTGTGAGGTGGTTGGGAACATGAGCTCTGGAGTCAGGTGGCCTGAGCTTAACTTAATTCCTGCCTCTTTCACTCACTGGTGGGGACCTGAAAGACCACCTTCCTTGACCTCTTTCTGGGGTGGTTTCCCCATCAAGTAAATAAAGGAGAGAAGGACATCTCTCTCAAATGCTTTTTGTGAAGATCACGAAGTAAAGCATGTGAAATACTTCACAGTGTGTCGTGTACAGTAAGTGCTCAGCTCTTCTGTAAGGTTAGCTATTGTAAAAACGAGTATATTAGTTCGTTCATGACTGTTTCTGGACATATACACACAAACACGTGCACGCATCCCAGTGGCCTACAGACACACGGCTTGAAGAAACACTGACAGCCCTCTGTTGATCCGAAGCTGGTGGAATGTGTAAGGAAATGGTGTTTTCATGATATCCTCGTGCCGTCCCAAAGTTTACACGAAATTTTTGCTAGCTAGTTATAGTAGTCTACTCAGTCTGCCTTTCGAGAGTCTCACAGACTGGACAGCTTAAACAACAGAAATGTATTTTCTCATCGTTGTGGAGGTTAGAGGTCCAAGATCAGGGTGCCAGCAAATTCCCCCTCTGGGGAGACCTTTTCCTGCCTAGTAGATGGTTGCCTTCTTACTGTGTCCCCACATGGCCTCTTCTCTCTGTGTGCACAGAGAAAGACAGATCTCTGGAGTCTCCTTCTTTTCTTATAAGGACAGTACTTCTAGGGAACCTTATGACCTCCTTGAAGCTGAATTACTCCCTTCAAGGCCCTGTCTCCAAATATAGTTACTTTAGGGTTAGAACGTCAACACAGGAATCTGAGGGGAAAGGGGGCGCAATTCAGTCCCTAACAGTAGCGTTAGTAGAAGGGAGCACAGGAACTGTCGGGGCAGAGAGAAAAAAAATTAAAAACCCAACAACCAGAGAATGAGATTTTTCCAGCATGGAAGGGGAGGAGCAAGGGGAGTGGATTTGCCTGGCGTAGGCCTTCCTCCGCCGGGACCCACTGTTCAGGGGAAGCAGGGCTGCTATTGACACTGTTGCAGAGGCTGTGTTGGAGAAGCCCTGGCTGTGCTGGTTTGAGTCCCAGCTTTAGAGAATGGGAACGAGGGGGTGTCGCATGAGAAGAGGCATTTTTTTCATGCCTCATGGGACTGTTCCTAGTCAGGCTGGAAATACCACGGCAACTGCCTAATGGCGCTTCTTGCTTCGGGATCAACAAAGTGTCCCCTACATTCTCTAACAGCCCCCTCACAACCTTGTCATTTTCTCTTGGTCACTCAGCAGCTGCAAAGGCTTTTTTTTTTTTTTTTTTTCGGATTTCATTGGCAGAACTCTCTAGGTAATGTCCCTTAGATGAAATTACAATGGGAAGGTGGTGGTGAGGCTGAGCTAACAAACCATCCCGCCCCACTGCCGACACAACTAGGGAAGGGTGTGTGAGTGTGTGTGTACAAGTAACAGGTCTTGAAAATTGGTCACATTTTATGGTAAGATCCTCATATTAGTCACCGTACCAAAATGAATGAGTATGAGAGCTGAGGTGAAAACTCTGACCTCAAGAGAGTCTTCTATTCAAATGGAGGCCAAAGCTAACATAAACTGAAATTGACTGGGGACAATGGCTGGATCTTTGTTTCCGTAGACATCACACAACAACTGAGCTCATTGTTTCTACCTTTACCAACAATTACAAATATGGAGAAGACTAAACCTGGAGGGGACAGAGGAGAAGTGACATGATGGGGAGAGGGACATGGAAGAGCAGCTGGAGGAGGAAGAAGGGAAGGAGAAGGAGAAGGATAGAGTGAAGGGAGAGTAAGAAAAGGAGGAGGAAGCTGGGGATGGGGATGTGGAGGGTGTGGGGGAGGAGGAGGGGCTGGTAATGGGGGCTAGGGACAAGAATCAGGTGGGGTCTGAGCTCTAGGTTCAATTGTCACCCTGGAAATTACAGTCCTTGAACTTCGAAGTGTGAATGTTTGACAGTTTGGCGGACTGGGTTTCTTCCTCTGCATACTTAGGGGCTAGTCTCTATCAGTGATTTCAAAAGCTATTTGTTACTATTTTTGTAGTCCTTCTCTTGTTCCTTTTTTTCTCTTTTTTTCCCCAATGCAGTTCTTTTGACTCAACGAAAGGTTAGAGATCCCCACATGGAATTCAGACAAAGGCAGAACCCATGGGGATACAGAGATCACTGTGTAGGCAGCTACTGCTCTAGGGCACCCCGGTGAACACAGGCAGAAATCTGGATGCTAGGGCCTAAGCCATCTCCCACTTGACTCTCCCACCGCTGTTAGGCTCCCTCAGCAACTCCATTAACAAGTAGTCTGGCAATGATGCCTCTCCCAGAGCCCGCGCAGGAAGCCCGCTTTCTGGTGCCTAACTGAAGTTCTTCTGGCACTTCGGGGATGGAGAGCCCTCCAAGAGGAAATCAGCCCATGCTATACTGACTTTCACTCTCTGAGAAATGGAAAGATCACAGCACCATTTCGAATGTTTCCAAAAACTTTCAGAAATCAATATCTCCATCCCAGAGGAGCAGTGCCCCCAGCCTGGACGCTACTCTGTGTCATCAGACATTGTGACAAGACAGCCATCTCAGCTCAGGTTCAGACTGTTCCACAGCGACTCTCTGCCCCAGCACAGCCTGACTCACCATCGTGTAAAAGACCCACACTGAAAAATCTGGCCTGAAACGATTGCTGGAACAATCCCGGGAACCATTCCACCGCCGCCGTCGTGCATATGCACAGCCTCTGCGAAGCCTAATCTGAATTCAGTGTTGCAAAAGCCAGCCTGAGAGCTCTGTAACCAAACCTCAGTCCAGGAGCCAAACCATTTAACCCCCTGGCATCAAACAGTTCAGAAAATGAACTAAAATTAGAATGCCCAAGTAAGCACTGAAGTGCTTTCCTTACTATTTGTGTCCAAAAAGCTGTTCTGGACATCACACCATTAAGCAAAGGAACGTAATTGGCCAGCAGCAATGGTTAACGTGAATTCAGGTTTGGAAATGAGCTAGGCTCTTAGCTTCTCCATAGATTTGCCCTGCAGCTGTCACTCACTGGCAAGGGACAGAGCTGGGCTGTGTCACCCAACACACATTTGAGGGATGACTTCAGGACTCCCCACATTTGGCTGCTCTTGGTCACAGACCATCAGAAACGGTCTACTTTGGCCACTTTTTTTTTTTCCTTAAACCACATCAGATTAAAACATTTTTTTCCAACAATTTGTTCCCAGCACAAGGAATTTCCAAGTAAAAGGCAATTATGTGAAATCTACCATCAGGCCACAGAAAACAGAGTAAACATTTAATATATTTAATCATGCCTGTATTTCTTTTTTGTTTGCCTAAAGCTACTCGCGGACTCCAAGTATTTATCCTCTTCAGTGCCAACATGGGGCAGCTGCAGATAGGCAAAAAGAGCACTTAGAAGCGAATTCCAAGGTTTCAGAAAGCTCACAGCACGTTCTCCAAGGTAAGACTGCAGAGGCTAACCAGCACATCAGGAGTCTTTATTTTAGGCCAGAATTATCTCATCATCATGGAGTAAATATTCTTTTTAAAAATCTTGTGCTGGGGGCGCCTGGGTGGCTCAGTGGGTTAAAGCCTCTGCTTTCGGCTCAGGTCATGATCCCAGGATCCTGGGATCAAGCCCCATGTCGGGCTCTCTGCTCTGGGGGGAGCCTGCTTTCTCCTCTCTCTCTGCCTGCCTCTCTGACTACTTGTGATCTCTGTCAAATAAATGAATAAAATTAAAAAAAAAAAAAAAAGAAAATCTTATGCTGATCCAGAGTTATGATTGGCAGTCTTCTAAATCTGTGATTAGTAAAATATATATATATATATATACTTATATATATGTATACATATATATACAAATATATATACATATATATTTTACTAATCTATAAATATATATTATATATATGCATATATGTGTGTGTGTGTGTGTGTGTGTGTGTGTGTGTATAACATTCTTTTTTCATACAAAATGTAGTTTGGTAGTTTGTATCTTTCCAAACATGGGACCCAAGAGATGACAATAACAAAAGGAGTTCTTGAGGGTGACAATATTGGAAATTACTTAGAAGTTACTCTAAGGAAGTAATTGAGAAAAATGTGGCCACAAAACAATTTATCCCAGCCCTGACTGTAAGAAGAGAAGTTTAAAGCCACATGAAAGACCAGTAACAGAAGATTTGTTAGTAAATGATGACACACATGTATAGTGCAAATACCAAGCACTTATTAAAGGGTGCTGCAGATGCGAATTTATCGGAATGGAAAAAATGTTCATAATATCTTACTAAGTGAGAAATAACAGGTTATAAAGCAGTTTAATGATGAAAGTGAACCAAAAGAGAGGTTGTCTCTAGATGGTAGGGGTGTATGTGTTTTATAATTTTTATTTGATTATCTATAACTTTTAACTTTTCTCTGTGCTTTTGTAATAAGGAAAAAAATGAAGTGAAAGATTTAAAAAAAATACTTATAATGACCAGGAGAGATGGGAAGATCATGATGCTAACCAACAGGTAGATTTATGGTCATCAAAAATGTAAGTAAGATAGAATAAAATATTGTTGAAATAAATAGGTA
This sequence comes from Mustela putorius furo, assembly GCF_011764305.1. NCBI lineage: Eukaryota > Metazoa > Chordata > Mammalia > Carnivora > Mustelidae > Mustela > Mustela putorius. The sequence goes on along the minus strand of NW_025422368.1, from coordinate 42,416,577 downwards.
GTGAAGTTGAGATAATCCAAAGTGTGGAATCTGGTCAATCCAGGTCTTTGCTCCTCTTGTCTGAAATTTTCTCCCCATAGCCCACACCTACTCCCACATTCAGGAAGCTTTCTCTGACTTCTCTAGCCCTGCTTTTGAAAATTCCTTTGGACTAATTTTCAGAATCACATTAAACATTTTGTGCTTTTTTAAGGTGGCCACATTTAATTTTGTGCTAATGTTAGCTTTTTTCCCTCTATTCTCCAACTGTTTTGAAGACCTTTTAAATATCCTTGTAGTTTTGTTTTTTCTGTGGGCTTTATCACCTGACATGGGTCTCACCACTATATGGACCATAACCAGGCCAGTATCCTGCACGTCATCAGCATTCAATAAACACCTGTCAAGGCTGTCTATGTGACCTTTTCCCAGACTATAAATATCTTGTGGGATGGGTCATGCCCTGCTTATCTCTGCACCTCCTTTAGTGTCTTAGGATAACTTAAGCAAATAACAGCTCAATAAATATTGGTGAACCAAATGAATGACCAAATAATAAGGCATGACTTTGGCTTCTTTTATGTTTACTAGCCAGTTCTAAACCATTGCTGTCTCCCTTTAGCTCAGAATTTCTCAAGGGAGGGGCAGTTTTGCTCCTCAGAGACATCTGGCCATGTCTGGAGACTTCTTGAATGTTCTGACTAGGGGGAGGGCAGATGTTACAGGCATCTAGCAGCTAGAGACCAGGCACAATGTTGACCATCTTACAATGCAGAGGACAGACTGCCCCAACAAAGAGTTACCCAGCCCCAAATGTCAATGTGCAGAGAGGCTGAGAAGCCCTGCTTTTGCTGTGGATGCACCTCTAAAAGTCATCATTACACCACATTCATTTTTCCTTTCCTCTATCCCTCCCAAATACACACATAGCGTTGAGTGAGTCTCCACAATTAAAATGAGAAGTCTGCAAGCCTGGTTTTGTCATCTATTTACTGAAGAATAAGACCTGCCCCATCTACCTTTCAGCATTATTGTGAGGGTAATATAAAAGAATAAATCTTTAAATGCTTTTAGAAGCAGATGGAATATATTAAGAAGCGCTGCCAAGATACATACTGAGGGGGAAATGGGATATTTAGTAGAACATGAAACTCATTCCCTCACCAATAGACACATTGACTTTCTATTCCAAGTCATCCAATAAGTATTAATTAAGCACTATTTATATAGAATAAAAAATGCTACTAGTTTTTTTTGACAGAAATCATGCAATTTTATAACACGAAGGTAAAATTGAAATCATTTCTGAGCTCTAGGTGACTAGAAATATTTTTGCTTAAGCTGGAAAATGTTTTTTAAATTTCTCTATATGGCATGAAGCAGGGTGGCAGAGGGTGGCTGAGTTAAACCCATCTTACGATGGGTCCCATCTTACCCCATCTTACAATGTCCATATAACCAGACAGCAGTCACTTTTGTTGAAAGTTTTCTGGTCATATTTATGTGAACTTTGTCTCTTTTGGTTTGGCTCCCAATATCCAAAGCTCTTGAATTCTTAATCTATGGATCATAATGTGTTGAGAGATCCATTCCAAGGAACTGACCAAAGTAAACATCAGAATGTACTGAATGAGGGTATTCTCAGAACTTAAGAATTTAAATCTCAAACAGAACATAACAATGTTGAAAGGCATGAAAAATTGTTTTTAAAGTAAACTACATACGTTGACTCTTTGGTCAGGCTCCAAAGTGTTGATTTGCTGTCAAGATGGTCTAAAACATGCATGATTGTGTCTCAAGGAACCTACTGCCCACTTGATCCTATAACTACAGAACTATGTTTTTCTGCACATGCTTAAGAGCCATGTTGGGTTTTCCAATTTTTTTCTAAATTTATGGCCACTGGGTTTTACAGATTGGGCCCCTGTGAGAACATGAGCCAGCTGGGAAACTCTGGAGGAAGAATAGATGTTTTAAATTGTCTACAGGAAAATAAAGTGCCAAACACACTTAAGATAATTTTGAGTCAAAAGCATAGTTGAGTGAATTGATAACTTTGTCATCTGCTCAATGAATATTTATAGAATGACTTTTATGTAAATAAAGCAAAAGTAAGGTGTTGTGTTAGAGACAAAGAAGTAAAGAGCTTGGAACATATCTGGGAACATACATGCATGAAAATATGTCATCTGAGATATGTCATCCGACAAGGAATGGGATGTGTCAAGTCCGCAACAAAGGGAATATTTTCTGTAGGTGAGAGGAAAGAAGTTATGAGATATAGAGTGACGAGAAAGGCTTCATGGGGGGATGAGGGACTTGGCCTTGAGTGACAGGTAGTCTGGTCATGTAAAAAGGAAAGAGAGGAAAACCATTTTTGAGAAGAGCACTAGTGAGAGAAAAGATACAGAGGTGGAAATTCATTAGTGCATTCAAAATAATCATCATTAATGTTATTTTTATATCCAAGATGCTATGCTGACTTCATTGGATACAAAACTGAATTAACCACACACTGCACCTTAAGGGAGTACCCAGTCTAGTTTGAGGACAACAAATAGCAGTACTGTAATGCAGTGATCTCCGAAGTGAGGTACAAACCCTCCAGGAAATGTGCAAGATGATCTGTTGGGATACAGAGGAAAACAACAGATTTTCTAATTATGTTTATTCTTAACTTAATCATCTTAATTTACATATATTCTAGATATATAGAAATGTACTACTATAGTAGTGTGTTTACATAATTTATAAATAACTATGCATATATTAAGGATGAGTGCTTAAAAATATTTGTTAATAATGCAAGATGAGAAACTAGTGGAGTCCTGCTGTGGTGGTGTACTTGTCACACTGGAGGTACAAACAAATCCTGTGGGAATCTAAACCCTTGAGGTTGGACAATGTCCACATGGGACAGGAGGAAGGGGTGCAGATGAAGGTAAAGAAAGTGGTACCAGTTTGGATTCAGGGGGCAGAATTGGGACAACATGTGGGAGTCATGAGTAGCCTGATCTCAGAAGAGCAAATAGATTATATAGATGGGCTGTGGGGGCTAAAATAGGCTGTGCAAGGGCAAATTCTCATCTGCGGTAATGTGTCATTCAAAGTCTACAGATTCTAGCTAGAGAAGAGTTAGTCTATGAGAAGGCCAAGGTTGTCTGCTTTTTGCAAGTTTGCGGATTCGAAACCAGGTACAGAAATCTGTTTAAAGTAAGTTAAACATTCATGGCTCATATCCTTTGGAAACTTACATCCACAAACTGATATGCTCTATAAAAGGAAGACTTCCTTTAAGAAACTACATAGGACTGAACTACTCGAGCCTTTTCCTACCCAATTAACCATGCTTTGAACAGAAGACACCTCCAAGGGGAAGTCATCCCTGATGTCTATTAATGTCCCTGTGATTTTCCAGATCAAAGACTACAGACACATCAATCCCCATTCCTTCTACTTGAGTTAGGTATATTCTTTAGTGAAATTTGACATTCCCCCATATCTGTGGGTTAGCCTTAATGTGTATGTGGATGAAAATCACATTACAAAATACTGCATGGAAGCACAGAGGAACCACTGCTAAACACCTTTATTCTGTGCATGGAATATGAAAAGAATTTCTAGCAATGAGCGCTGGAGACAGAGACTAAGTCTATAGTTTGAGATGCAATTACATGGCAGAGCACCACACTGTTAGAGTAATTATGCTGTGCTAATACTATAATAATACTATTGGGTGTTAAGACACAGAAAGAAACCACTGTCACTTGTGGCTGCTGGTTTGCATGGCTGCTAATGTATTAAATGCATTATATTCATTAACTTCTAATTCAACCAGAACTCACAAGCCTCATAAGCACAGCTAGAATACAGATTATCATCAAGGTTGTTTTACCTGCTACCCTACTATGAAATTCTTTTGGCTGTTCATAAGGAAAAGAAATTCCTGTCTTAGAGCTCTCAGCTGGTAAGTACCTGTGGCCTCAGGAAGCAAAAAGTTAACAGAGAGCCAACTCCAAATTCTTCTAGAATGAATCCTTGAATTTTCATGGCCTACCATGAAAAGAAACCATTCCCAAAGAAAAATGAAATGTTAATAAATCCTTGGTCATCATCATAATGTAGGTGAAACTTTTCCACAGGGAAGTACAAGAATTCTACTAAGATTCTTCTCTATCAGATATCACAATGGAGAAAACTCTGAAAGTCACTAAACGTTCCTGTAAGGATAGAAGTGGCTCCACCAGACGGACTCCATCCCTCAATGTTAAAAGGATTGAGCCAGTAAGACCACACTGGGGAAGAAGGAAAAGAACACAAACTGGAGTTCAAAGGTGCATTAAGGATGTTTCAAATTGTTTGTATAAAATGGAGCCCAACAATTAGAACAAAATAAAATTACACCATGGAGGATTTAACCCAAAATTAAAAAAAAAAAAAAAAAGATCTATCAGCTTTCAAGTTTAACGCACTAGCATTCTTTTAAATTAACAAATGCTTTTACTATATTGTTCCCAGTGATAGGAGAAAGAGCCATTTTTGCTTTCTCTCAATTCAGATATTACTTTTGCTTCATTTATCACCTGTCTGAAGTTTCTTGAATGCCTTTCTCTAAGTGATAACATAGGAATCCATTAATGTGTCTCAAAGACAGCTGGACCACGCTAATAACCTACTAGGGGAACTTTAAAGTTATAGTTAATCAAATGTAATTTCATCTGGAAAAGTTCTAAGTTCTTATTAGAGCACATAATAAAAAACAGACTAGAATCTGGCACTTTCCTTAGTGGAGCTTTGATACTCAAATTTCCTTTTTTATTCTAGCCCCAAAATAGTATCTTAGACTATAGGATGCTGATCTAGGTTTGGGGCTAGATCTAAGCTAGCTGTGTAATTATCAGTTATTTGAGAAGTTTACATTATACAATTAAATATGTAACACTGTCATAATTTATACTGTAGATGTAATTTACATTACATCCATGGATTGATAGATGATAGTTGAGCATAAAGATAGATGAATAAATGCCATGAGAAGCATGATAGTTTGTGCACTTCATAAAAAATGAACTCCTGTAAACTCACTGTGTATATACAAATGATAGCAATTGTTAACTTGTATTCAGCCACAAACACTCAGCCTTCATTTTCTTATTCAGATAAAATTCAATCCTCACGTTAAATGAATGAGTTAACCACATAAAGTGGTCTAAGTTTTCCAGAAATACATCCCTCATTTACTATGGTCTGGATAATTTTAGTCATATTTTTTTTTAAATTTTTCTGTCTTTAGTAAATGAAAATGTAATACCCTTCAGCCATGGCATGAAAAAAAGTCCAGTGCTGGCTATTAATAGTAAATGTGTACTCTCCATGGAATTTATGAGCTGGAAATACCTTTAGAGATAATCTAGTCTAAAGTCCCATCCAAGGGAGAAATTCCCAGTAGAACATCCTGGACAGGAGAGTGGTGTCAGCAAGATGGTGACACAAGGTTTTTTTCCTGACTTCTCCCCCCACCTCTGCCCCAAGAAGAACTGCTAACAGCTATTGAAAACAAGGCACCACCAACAGAGAAAATCCTAGAAAAAGGGGTGAGGCCGAAGCACCTCTCACACTACAGAGAAAAAGACAAGCTATATTAGAAGGGTAGGAAAAACAGCTATATGTTGATTAAATTGCTCAGGCCAGCACAGTACCATATGGAGAGGTCTGCCCTGGGCCTCCTTTTCCTCCAATGAAAAAGGAGAACCTAGGAGGACAACCAGCCTCCTTCAGTATTGTGGATCATTTTGTAGGAACCCCTACTCTGATAATATACCATAGGGATTGCAGGGGAATCTGTGGGGCTCAATCACTGGGAATCTGTGACAGAAAAAGAAGATGGGCAGTTAAAAAATGGGTAAAGGACCTGAATAGATATGTCTCTAAAGAAGGTATACAAAGGCCAACACATACATCAAAAGATGTTCAATATCATGAGTCATTAGGAAAACGCAAATTAAAACCACAAAGATACAACCTTTCATGCATATTAAAATGGACATGATTTTTAAAAATAGAAAATAAACGTTGGTAGGGATATGGAGAAAAGGGAACCCTGATGCACTGTTCGTGGGAATGTAAATTGGTGCAGCTGCTATGGAAAACAATATGGAGATTTCTCAAAAAATTAAAAATAGAATTACCATATGATCCAGAAATTCCACTTCTGAGAATATATCCTGAGGAAACAAAAATAAAAAGAGATATCCACACCCCCATATTCATAGCAGCATTATTTACAATAGGCAAGACATGGAACCAACCTAAGCATCCATCAAACTATGAAGTATATATCTACATAGTGGAATATAATTCAGCCATTAAAAAAAATAAGGAAATCCTACCATTTATGACAACATGGATGGACCTTGAAGATAAACTAAATGAAATAAATCAGATAAAGAAAGACAAATACACTATGATATAAATAAACTACGATCTCACATATGGAACCTAAAAGGTCTTTTTCCTTTTCTCCTTTTTTTTCTTTCTTTTCCTTTCATTGTGTCTATATGAAAAAATGGATGTTAGTCGGACCTACTGTGGCAATCATTTCAAAATACGTGTAAATCAGACCATCATGCTGTATACCTGAAATGTGTGCAATGATGTATGTCAATGATTTCTCAATAAAACTGGAAAAAACTAAAAATAAAGGTGAGTAAGAAAAACAAACAACCCCAAATATCCTGAACAGCTGTTTCTCCTCTCTGTCTAAACCTCCTAGTAACCTGGAAAGACCCGAGCAGAATAGCTCTTCCACTCAAGGCACCTCTGTTTCTTCTAAATTCTTTCTTTTGGGGGGCGATGTGCATTCTCATAACTTCTTGGTTGCCTACCAGGCTAGTAAATTGGTGACACTGCTCTTTAAGGGGCCCAGGCTCGATTCTAGTGACTGCCACTTTCGTGTGTGGTCCATCCATTACATGAGGACCAGAGCAAGATGGAAGAACCAAAGATCATCCTGAGTATCAAAGTCGTTGTCCACATATATCCGAAAACTTTCGTAGGTGTGTTGCTTCTAACACTGTGACCTTTAACAGGGATAAATACAAAGCTGGAACACAATTCAATAAACCAATGACATTAAAAACAGTAGAAGAGACTTGACTCAGCAGAGAAGTATTAAAAAAAAAACTTTTTTTTTCCATTCAGATTTCATATGGGAAGCTGCACCTAATTAAAAATAATTAATGAGAAACCACTTGTGAATCTGTAGTGTGACATGGCCAAAAATGTCTGAACAATCTTAGTCTGGTATTAATAGAAACATAATTTTCTGGAAGGAGGGAAATGAGATTATTACCTGCTGGGTTTGGGTTTTTTTTTTTTTCCTAAATCATAGTCAAAATGCATCCTTGAACTCTGCCCTATGGGCCTTTCGGTAAACTGAATGTTTCTGGAAGAGAGTGATCAGGATGGTAAAGAATCTGGAAGCCTATCAGATACACAAAGAGAACTGTGGTGGCTTAACCTGGAGAAGGAAGACTAAGGGTCATGTTGTGGAAGAAGAATTGGCCTCAAGAGCAGAGAATCAGGGGCACAGACAAAAACTACAGGCGGTCAGATTTCAGTTCCTTGCAAAGAAAGAACTTTGAATGCAGAAGCTACTCAGAGTCTGGAATGCTTTTTCATCAAACACAAGGAGTCTTCCAGTATCAACGGTGCTCAAACACTGTCAGATGTTATGATGTTATGATGGAAGTGTGGTTGAAGAAAGCAAGCTTTGGAAACAGAGAATCAAATGTTTTTTGAATGCCTACTACTTGCCAGTCCCTGGGCATCCAACCTCCATGAAATAAGACACATACGCTCTATTCAGAGTTGATCACCATATTGGAGGAGGGTTGGACTAAAAACTCTTTAAAAAGTTTTCCTTTAGGGCGCCTGGGTGGCTCAGTGGTTGAGCCTCTGCCTTCGACTCAGGTCATGATCCCAGGGTCCTGGGATCGAGTCCCAGGCATCCGGCTCTTTGCTTGGCGGGGAGCCTGCTTCCTCCTCTCTCTGTCTCTCTCTCTGCCTACTTGTGATCTATCTCTGTCAAATAAATAAATAAAATCTTTAAAATTTTTTTTCCTTTCGTGCTGACAGTCTATGATATTATTAGTCAAATAAGCTCTATTATACATAGTATTGCCCACAAATGAGAAAATGTGTCAAATGTGACTTTATATATACTTCAGGGAAAAAAAGCTTTTTATAGCATTTGATCTTTGATTCAACATTTATTGAATGCCAGTTATGTGCTGGGTACTGAGGTGCCCTATAAGGAATAACCAATCTGAAAAATGTTACGATCTATAATTTTAACCACCCTGTAAAGCCCGTTTCCTGCAGTACTTTGCCAAGTTCAGAGCCACAACACCAAAATATAGTTTGATCATGTAATCTATTTTCCAAATTAGGACATTTTTGAAAGTGAAAAGGGTGCTATTAATAATTTCATTGAGACAACAGGTGTGAAAAGGACTCGCCAGACTAACTAGGACATCTGGTCACCCTATTAATAAGCCTCTAGGGCAGAGGGAAGCCCAGGCCTTCCGAGAAGAATAAATCATCTTTGAAGCTGAAGAGGCAGACTGGGTATCAACTGGTTTGTCAACCCAGCTCCTCCCCACTTTGTCCATTCCAGAAATGTGATTCTTAGTCACTCTTGATTCATCCACAAGTGGGCACCAGACCCAATCAGTCTGTCCCTAAGATATTTTTAGAACTGGCCTTCTTGAATGGTGACAACTACAAGATATAAAACTTCAGTGCTATTGGTGAGGGAGTGGTCTATGTAGAAAGAATGAAGTCAATACAGAGGAGCAGTTGAAAAAGAATGCCAGCATGCCTGACTCCTTAGTTTTAGTTTTCCTGATGCTCTGTCTCTACTGCATACCAGTGTTGCCTGGGATTTGGTTGTTCAGACTTTTCCTTATGAGAGTAATACCAATGTTCTTCTAATATTTTTCCCTTTCTGCTCTAGCTAGTTTGAGTTGGGTTTATATTATATTTATATTTCAATCCAAATAGCAATGACTAGTCCAAGATACAAAGAAATAATGTAAGTGGAAAAGATGGCTCCCGTGAAGTTTGTCATTTGACTCTCATCTGTAGGTTTGGCTTTGTTGTAGTTTCCAGGACAGAAGCTGTTTAAGCAACTCTGAAGCTTAGCATCTGTTCTCCTTTGTTTTTCACCCAATCCCAACCTTGAGAATGTATTTGACAAATGTGCTCTCACCTGGCTTGAGACCCTCCTCATCTTTGCCACTAACTGATGTCACTGGGTGTATTTCCTGGTCCCTGTTCCTGAGTGTCTGTTCTGGTAACTTATACCTAGCACAGTCTTTCCCAAGTTAGGGTACCTGCCATGACTTTATCCACTTCCTTCCCTAGGGATTAATCCCTTCAGCTATGAATGTGGTCCTGTTAGCTGCAAAGGATGCTTATTAGTCCTTATTGTACTTGCTCTCTCTGATGCATTAACACTGCTGCTTGTGTACTCTTTCTTGACCTTACCTGTTCTTTTGATTTCTGTGACATGGATTTCTTCCCATTCCTGCCCCACTGTTCTAAGCACTTCTCAATGTTTTCTGAAACCATCTCTATTTTGTCCTTTATGGAAATGTTAGACATCTTGGAGGAGCCATCTATTCCCTCTTCTTCCCTATTCTTCCTAGACAATTTAGTTGAATCTCATGGTATCGACTGCCATTAACTGAGCTGACTCTTAATTCTACTTTGCCTAGGCTATGTCTTTCTTGAGCTCCTGATTCATAAGTCCAACTGTCTGTTGGACATTTTCTGCTGAGGGGCCCATTAAGTGCATCAGCTAAGAGCAGCCCAAATTAAGTTCACTTTTTTCCCCAGAAAACTAATCTATTTCTGATATTCTCATTTTCTTCTAATAGCATTATTATTCACCCTGGTACCTGAAACAGAAACCTGGGAGACTGTTCTAGGTCCTTCCACTTCCCAGCACCACATTTTAATTCACTATGCTCTATTTATTCTACCTTCCACTAATTTTATTTTTTTAAGATTTTATTTATTTGTTTGTCAGAGAGAGAGAGAGTGAGCACAGGCAGGCAGAGTGGTAGAGGGAGAAGCAGGCTCCCTGCGGAGCAAGGAGCCCGATGTGGGACTTGATCCCAGGACACTGGGATGATGACCTGAGCCGAAGGCAGCTGCTTAACCAACTGAGCCACCCAGGCATCCCCTTCCCACTAATTCTTGAAGCTGTCCCTTCTAATCAGTTCTTAGCGCCAATGCCTGATGGTTTTACTTTTTTCTTTCTTTAATTATTGCAATGATAACTTAAATGCATTTTCTTCATCTATTCCCACCTCCTTCAAAATCTTCTTTCATGCTGCCATCCTAATATTTATGAAATATTCTCAAATTCAGAATTCTACGATGACTATTATCTACGAAACAAAGTACAAACTCTTTAGTAAGGCATACAAAGTCACTCTTGATCTCTCCTAGCCACACTACCTAGACCCTTATTCCAACACTTCCATCAGTCATGTATGGAAGACCAGCCCCCTAAACAGTTTGTCTTTTTCTTAATGGGTTACTCTGTATTATCCTTCTGTGGAGGTCATAAAACGCTATTCAGCTCTACCTGGTTCTTCTGGAATGTTGACCCTCAGTTTGTTCCTTCTTGAAAACAACATAGTGAGAAGCTCATGTCCCATGGAGAGGCCACATAAAGATGTGCAGGACCAGCTGAGTCCAATACTGGTATCAAACATGTTAATAAAAAATCTTCCATATAATTCTGACCCCAGCTGTCTGAGTCCCCCCAGCATCCCAGCTGAGACCCCAGACATCATGAGGCAGAGATCTACCATCCTGCTGTGCCTTATCTGAATTTCTGACCCATAGAATCAATGAGCAAGGTAAGAGGATTGTCATTTTATATCATCAAGTTTTGGGTAGTTTGTTACACAGCAACAGACACCCAAAAGACCCAGTTATGGTATCATTTAGTTATCTGGGCTATCCAATACTAGAATAGTTTTCTATACCTTCCACAGTTTCTCCCAGGTTATAGCTGTATAGTGCTGTAACTGTTGCCTTCATGATAAGTATATTTGATTCTTTTTTTGCCCAGTGCCTAGCACACAGAAGATTTGCAATGAATATTGTCAATGAGGTCCCTCTTCCTATCCAGTTACTCATTACTGCATTGTAGGCATCCAATGAGACCTTTTCCCACTCTATATTTTATTCTCAGTTGCTGGTAGTTGTCGATTGGGTCACCTTTGCCTCTCAAAATAAGTCCCTCGGCAACTACCGCCCCGGAAGTTCACTCAGACCCTTGCCTACTACCGAAATCAATCTAATTTCAATTCAGCTTCTCCCTAGTGAGCTCTAGGTAATTATGGAAGGCTTGGCAGGGGTCCTGAGAAATGCCACAGCTCCATATCTAATGGCATAAGGAAAAGTGTGTGAGAAAGGCATTCATCTTCTGAATACCAACTGTGTGTCAGGATCTGTGCTAGAAGGGCTCCATGTATCTGACCTAATCCTCTCAGCAACCCCCGAAATAGACATTTCAATTTCCATCTTATAGATGAAGAAGCTGAGTTTCAGTGAAGTTCGGTAATCTACACGGGGCCACTTAGCTCGCAAAATGGAAGATCAACCCCAGCTTGCTTGCTCCAAAGCTGCTGTACTTCCTACATGTCATACATACATTTTGGAAGACTCCTATCAGAAGGACTTGGCCTCTGAGAGGGTTGATGGATAAAGTTTCACAAGTCAAATTTTCTTTCATTGATTTTAACCACAAAGGGGACTGATCCTCTGATAAAATGCCAAGTGTCTAGAAACAACATCAGTCAATAATATTTCAGGATGCATATGTTTATTCAAGGACAGGTCTGACTGGGAAGGGGACCAGGGAAGGGAGTGGAAGGAAGGAAGAGCTCACAGAAGGCCCTGAGGGAGAGGATAGACTTGTCTCAAGGTGAAGTCAGAGGGAAACTGCAAGAGGGAAGGCCTGGAATCTAAGACAAAAGGCCTTTCCCTGGAGACCTGGGTGGGGTTGTGTCCTGGGGAAGATCAGAGGATCTAGGACATCCTTTTGTATAATATAGACAGGAAGCTGCAGACTTCTTTTACCTCTGAGCAGAGAACCTTTAAAACTCTGCTAAACCAAAGACTACAAAGAAATGTCCTCAAATGAAACTTGGTTGGTAGGATTTTATTTTTCGGTCTCATTATTGTTCATTTTTCATCATTCTTTTTACTTACATGTAAATTGCTCTTTAAAAAAATTTTATTTTCGTGGTTGTCAAAAGTCTCAATGCACAGCAAAGTTGGGATCAGGATCAATTTCTATTTCTTTTCCATTAAAAATCAATATACCTTTAGTGAAGGACAGTTGATTAGTATTTTAGAAAAAAAGGAGAAGAAAAAAAAAGACTCCCTTTTCCCAGGCATCATTGATTCATGTCTGAGCCAAAGAATTACCAAAGGCTCTTCTCTGTTTTTTCTGTTGAGTAAGTCCTGGGATTCTGGGTTAAGCTGCTACTTTGATGCCATTAAAAAATCAAATGTAAGTGCATTTTGACAACCTACAGTGTGACCAGCATGCTCTACCTGCATACAAATCATCAACGTATATATGCAGTGCATGAGGAACTAGGAAATAAGATCACATGTTTGAAGTCTGGATTCCTAAGCAAGAAGTTCAGAGGTTGCTTGGTAAGACCTGTTTATATAAAACTAGTGGCTTTCCTTCTAAGAGGGGACTCATTCCTCTGCATTAAAGTTAGAGTTATTCCAGTGCTCATGCTGGGGCTTATTTCATAGTTGAGTGAAGATGTGTTTTTCCATTTTAAGAAACACACATACACCCAAACTATAGATTTCCATAGAAAACATAAGGGGAAGCCAGAAACCTGTGATATTATGGAAGCAGAGGGGAGAGTGTTTCCATAACAATAAGGAGTACAATGAGAGTAGACTGATAGCATTTACTGAGCATTGTCTCTTGTTCTAGGCATTGTTCTAAGTACTGGATATGTATTAACCTTTAGCTATAATAATGGAGGTAGACACTTATGACTCCCTACTCCTAGTCAGAAAAACTGAGACCCGAAGATGTTCATTTTTCCAAAGTCTTACAGATAATGAAGTGGGAAGCTGGGATAAAAAAGCAGTTGCTGAGTTAAACTGAACCTTTAAATCCAGCTCTGCCTTTTCAGTCTGAGCCTGGGCAACAAAACAAGGTTTTAGATCTTCTCTGTCCATATCTTCCTCAGCCTGTTAACAGTTGAGAAAACTAGGCACTGAAGCTACTGTGGGGAATGAAATATGAACAATGCCTGCCTTTGGGAGCTTCCCTTCCAAGGGGAGAGGCAGATCCTAAGACAAAATATATATATAGTATGGAAGAGAGTGGGCAGTGCTGAGATGAAAGGTAAAAACTGGACGTGGAGAAAGGATGTTTTGCGGGGGTGGGGAATTTAGACAGAATGGTCAGAGACAACCTAAACAGAAAGGTGACATCTCAGTAGGACGCTCCAGTGAGGGATGAGCCCTCCAGATATCCGGGGGAAAGCTCTACAGGCAGAGGGGAAGATGATTGAAAAGGCCCTGAGGCCTGGCCCATGAGAGAATAGCAAGAAGGCCGGAGTGGTCCAAGTGGGGGAAGCGGAAATGGAATGGGGTCCCAACACGTAGGTCTCATGGATGGAGCAGGAACTGGGTCTTTTATTGCGGAGTGAGATGGAGAGATGTTGAGTGGAGGATATTTCTATGATCTGTCTTGGGTTTTAAATGGATCTCTCTGGTTGCTGTGTTCACAACAGACTATACTGCAAGCTGCTGCAATCATCTGGGCAATAAATGATGATGCTTGGCCAGATGATTAACAGTGGAGGTGGTTCGGCTCTGGAGATATCTGGAAGACAGAGCCAACAGGTTTTGCTGATGAATTGGATTTGGGATACAAGAGATAAAGGAAGTCATGGGGGACTTTACGATTTTTTGGTCTGAGAAACTTCGAAAACAAGGTTGTCATTTATTGAGATAAGGAAGATTGCAGAAGAAACAGGTGGGGGGAGAAAATGAACACTTCAGTGTGGGGCTTGTTCAGTTTGAAGTACTTATTAACTCTCCCCATGGAGAAACTGAACAGGCATTTGGACACAAACATGAATCTGGAGTTCAGGAAAGAGGACAGGGGGAAGATAGGAAACCAGAGCACAGATACAAGATTGAAAACGATGAGACTAGATGAGACCAGCAAAAGGGAGATTCTAGAAAGGAGAGAGACAAGGCTTACACGTTGGTCCCTAAGCCTCTTCAACATTAAGGCAAAGAAGAAGAACCCAAAAAATAATCTGACAGGGGCTGCCAGAGAGGTAAATGGAAAAGTAGACACGTGGGAGGTCCCAGTATGGAGGTGAAGCCAGTGTTCACTGTGAGCAAATGTTGGTAGGTCAAACAAGGGCTTTGACCTTTGCAGTTAGCAAGGAAGAGGCCATTGGTTGATCTCATTAGGAAGAGTTTTCCTGGAGTAGATCAAGAGATACCTTGGTGAGGTGAGAGCCAGACTGGAGAGGACTCAAGTGAGTGGGAAGAGAGGAACAGGAGATAGCAAGCGTAGCCCACTCTTTGGAAGAAATGGGCTGTACAGAGGGGAAAAGAAAATGTAGAAGCTGGAGGAGAGGGGGTGCCGAGAGAAGTTTTTGTTGCTGCTGTTGCTTTTTCACAGAAGTGACACATACGTGTAGGCTGCTGAGACAAATCTAGTAGAGAGGGAAGCATTGACGATGTGAGAGGAGAGGGCAGAATTGTTGGAACAGTGAGTGGGGAGGTGGGAGAAGAGGGATCTGGTGTACAAAAGGAGGGCTGGACCTTCGAGAGGAGGGGGTCGACATTCGGGAGGATGGGGTCGACATTCAGGATCTGAGTTAACATGGCAGAAGACTGGACGCAGGTGCATGTGATGGGTGTACTCAGCTGTTTGCTGTGGAAGGTCTCTTTGGGCTGTTTCAGTTTTCTGTAAAACTGGAAAGCAGGAGGAAGCCATCTGCCAGCGTACAAATGGGAAGGTATTGGAGGTCCGAGGAGAGCAGAGGGAGTATAAAATACTCAGATTAGGAGTATTAGGATTAGGAAATTAGGAGTGTAGAACTAGCGAAACCTAGGGCAGCCTTAAGGACCCATTAGTAGTCAGTGATCACAAATCAGAAGTGAAGCTGACAGCAGGAATGCGTGTTCTTCTCCAAACTCTTTCAGCTCTACCGGTGCAGGGGCAGAACAGACCTAAGAGCAGTTTCAGTGGAGTCATACGTCGGGATGACTTGAACAGATGAGGAGTACAGAGCCCAGACTTAAACATACTTGTTGCAGAAGTCTTAACTGTGAAACATGGCTCAGAAGTGATGCAACATGTGGAGAGATGGTAGCGGGGAAACATAGGATCTTTCTTTATAGGTGAGCAATCCTAGCATGTAATTCCACACTCATGGACTGACCAAGGAGAGAAGAAAAACTTGGTGCAGAAGAGAGAGGGGATCATGGGAGGGGTAAAGTCCTGAACAGATGCAGGAACTGACGCCTGATAGGCACGGGTGGGATCTGGAGGAAAGATTGGAGGAAGAGCAGGTTTTCCCCTCTGAGGGTCTCATTTTCCAAATGATAAGATGAGGTCACTAGTTGGGAAGAGGGCACACATAGGAAGTTGGAGGAGCCAGGAGAAGGAAGTATCTGGAAGAATAGGTGAGTGTACTTTCTATGGAAGCACAGTAGGATTACCAGCCGCTGTCAAGTGCCCATTTGAGGTTTTAATCCAGAGTTTAAAGTTAAAGCAACCAACTTAAAATCAAAGTGAAAGGAATCAGTCTGTTCTGGGATTTTCTTCAGCAAGCAGTTACTCAGAGGGTAGAGAGTGGGGTTCACCTGGGAAACCTACAAACTGACAGAGTTTCATCCATGAAAAATATCCTATCTCTAGAACCAAGGGACAGTGCCAGAAAGGGAAAGGAGAGGGTGACACTAGATGTGTTATTCTGACTACTGATCCCTTTAAATGAGTTTCTATTTTAAGAGCCTAGATGTCAATAGTGTTTAATTTAATCAGCTTCATGAAGGTTAAAAGGAAATTGGAAATCTTTGTGAGTACTGAAACAAGTTTTCATTAGAAACTCAGACTAATGGGCTAAGGGTGTTATATATTAAAGGTGGATGGCTTATCTGTTTATTCAAAAGATAGTTTTGACCTTGCAGGACAAATTATTAGATGTTGTTTTTCTGGGCCTTATCAGGATTGCTTATTGTTTGCTTATCTCAGGGTCTCTCCTTTACCTCCAAGCTATCATTTCTAGCACTGGCCTACAGAATCATCCCTGAGATCAGTCCTGACCCTAGTACAAGGAGATTTTAGGGGCTCTATTTCAGAACTCAATGGACCCTAACCTCCTTACTCTAGCATGTTAGGCCTTTTATAATATGGCTTTCCACCTACTTTCCTAGATTCATTTCCCACTACTCCACCCACGTGTACAGGCCACCTGTAGATCCCTGATGACTCCTAGTTCCAAGTAATTTCCCCTCTTCACCTCGAATATACTGCATTGCCTTGTCCCCTTGCAAAGCTGTTCTTACTCCTTCAAAGTCCCTCAGTAGCACCTCCTCAGGCTTTCTCTGGTTCCCTTAGCTTTCCCATTGGCGCTTAATTTCAGGCTCTTTAAGCACTTACCACATTGTGCTTGATTTATGTATTTGTCTACCGCAATACAGTATTCCTTGAGGGACCGTGTCACATTGATCTCCACAGGCCCAGCCCCTAGCCCAGTGCCTTGTATATAATAAGCATTTGTTTAATAAATAGCATCAGACCCAACTTGCAGAGAGAAAATTAACAGTTCTAGAAAGAGAGCTTTCACTTTTTTCCCTCAGATCAAGCCCTAAATTTGTTTCAAGATCTGTAGCATAGTCAGTATGATGAGGTTATCAAGGTGGGGGCTCTGGGCAGAGAGCTGGATTCGAATGTCAGCTCTACCACTTACTAACCAAGGACCTCTCCGGGCCTCAGGTTCCTCATCTATTCAGTGATGACAACAAGAGACACAACATCATAGGGTTGCTATAAAAATAGACGAGACCGTGCATGCAATGTGCTTTGCTCCATGTTTCCAGTGCTAGGCACATAATGGGCGATAAGCAATAGTTACCATAATGATTATTATGAACCGTAATTATCTGGAAGCTAGATTCTTGCTGATTTGTCTGTGCCTGAGTACTTGCCTTGAAATCCTAAGTATTTTCATTTCTCATTGAATGTGTGTCTGTCTTGCATCCACCTCCTGCCTCTCCTGCCCCTCCTTCCAAACTACTACCTGACTCCAAGGTGTCTGGTCTTCTAGGGTCAAGTGCCTGGCACTGGGTAGCCAATCTCTAAACACTGCCTTCCTGAGGTTTCCTGTGACCGCATTCCACCTGTGTGCCTCTGCAGACCAGCCATCCCCGGCGGCGTCCTCCTCTCTAGCTTCTCCCTGGGCTTTGGTCTCTAGCTTTCAGTACACAAGCCTCAGCCTTTTGCCTCCTCCCTTGACCCTGCCTCTGTCCCCAGTATCTGCCCCACCTCAGCTTTTTTAGCAGCCTCTGGGTCTGCATTGAAGTGCCCTGGTTAACCTTTTCTTTTTTTCATAGCTGGTCATAATGTACATTTTATATCCTCTGTGCACGCTTCTGTTGAATAGTAATGATCAGTCTTATGACTGCATACGAAGGAGGTGCTGACCTAGTTAAATTCTTTCGCTGTAAGGATCCCCAGATACCCTCCTGCAGCATCCAAAAGGTCTCTGATTTGCCAGATTGCTGGCAGTTCTAACCAGATCACACATACTCGATGATACTACAGTTCATTAGTTTCCACCAAGGCCATCTAAGTGGCCTGATCATTTCATCCTACCTGGAGCTCAGAAGCATCCTGACTGTGGGGGATGGTGGTTAAAGACGTTATGGCTTTGATTTTTATTCAAATGAATTTCACAAGGAGAAACTTCAGGCCTAGATAATATTTCGATTAAAACTCTCTGGCTAACTACCCAATAATCTGAAGAAATTAGTGGATTTGCAGCAGATGTCAGTATGTGGAAATAAGGAGAATCCCACTTCTAAATGCTTCACAAAGCTCACAGTTAGAAACGACCTTGGCCAACCTGCTTAATCTGGAGTCTCAATCAGTTGAAATGGCAAATCTCTCAGAGAGAGAAAGACGTTGGGAAGAGAGAAAAAGAGCAAAAGATGCACCTGGAACTGATTATTCCTGGATAAACAAATCACCCTTAAAACAGAGCTACCAGGGCGCCTGGGTGGCTCAGTGGGTTAAGCCGCTGCCTTCGGCTCGGGTCATGATCTCGGGGTCCTGGGATCGAGTCCCACATCCGGCTCTCTGCTCAGCAGGGAGCCCGCTTCCTTCTCTCTCTGCCTGCCTCTCTCCCTACTTGTGATCTCTCTCTGTCAAATAAATAAATAAAATCTTAAAAAAAAAAAAACACTAAGTCCTATATTCTTAAAAAAAAAAAAACAGAGCTATCATCCGTTGTTTAAACAAGGCACCAACTTCCTTATCACCAAATGAGTTAACTACATCTACAAGACTGTTTTTCATTAATATTTACTTTCCTAGAATGTTACCATATTGCGTAAATTTGTAGGGACTTACAAAAAATCAATTCCTATGTAATGATTATGTTCTATGTATACAGTTATATTTTATAAAAGAAGCCATATGTTGAGACCCAAGGGCTTCTATAATGTAACCGAAGATACGTCTCCTGCAAAACCCAAAGAGAGGTACGTCCTTTTATTTGTTTCCTAAGTCTAGAAGTCATAAGGCAACAAGATTCCACTCGTCTTATTAGTGGTTAGTTAATGTGACACCAGAGAGGAAGAGAGGGCTGGAGGGAGAACAGTCCCTGTTCACAACATTTTGAGTGATGGCTCTTTGGATCAGGATTTCTTCCCTCCATGTGCAAAAAGCAGCAGAGATGAAAGAGACTGAATCATTCTTCCCAGACTTGGAAAAGATGCTCTGGACAAGGTGGAGGTGGGAAGAGGCCAGCTCTCTCCCAGGCTTCAGTGTCCAGCCTCTGCTGGGACTGGAGTGGAGATTTGCTGCACATCTGTATTCCAGCAACCCACTCCCACGTGAAGCCGCTATTCCCAAGTGCCTGTTGCTAAATATAGCACCTGCATTTCAGACTGACAGGAGAGCTCCTGCTGTGTACACCAGGAGCTGAATCTTCACTTCACACACTCCTAATATGGTAAGCCTTGCAGCCTATCAGCCTGGGAGCCCTGGAGAGAGACCAGCTCTGGGCTCTGCAAGCTCCCCTACTGGTTAACCCTTTTATGGAAGGTAGAATGGAAGATGAACTGACCATGGGTCTCTGCAGATTCTCCGGGTACTAAGTAAGAGTCACAAGCTAAGTCCACGTGATCTGGAAACCAGGATCCAGTCCTGCTTCCAAAGAGCACTGTCTGTGGACAATTAGCCTTCAGATTCAAGGGAACAAGGTGAAAGTAACTGCCTGAACTCCATGGATCACGGAAATGAAACAGGGGGAAGGGGTGCAGGGTGGGGTAGAAAACTAAAGGAACAAGAAAACCTGTTTTCAGGAGGGTAGAAAAGGCAGTAGCAAATTTGGCAGCAGGGGAACTGACCAGTGTGCCCCCCACGCCCCCTCAGACTTTGTGTCTACTTTGACACAGCAGCTGCTTGCCCAAGGCAGAGAGGCCAGCAGGTGTCCAGGCTGGCTTTTTATCCCGGACCCAGAAGTGAGCAGAGAATGCAGGGAATGTGTCCCTGGCGACTCCCTTGCCCACCCCTATGTTCTTCCCAGCCTGCTGCAGACTCCACCACCCCGAGAACCCGGCCGGTCAGTGTTTCAGTGTTTACCAAGAACCAAAGGACTATGGTTCTTGCAGGGATAACAAGGAAGAGGCAGCCAGTGGTTAGACAATTAATGCTCCTAAATAACTTGCTAAAGTGTTAGAGTGTTGGTGTGTTTTTCCCTTGCGGGGAAGAAAAGGAAAACCACTCTAGCAGCTTCCCACTGAGAGGACTGTTAGGGCTGGTGAGTCCCTTTTCAAGAGGGGATGATGTATAATAAAAGAAGTTTCAAGAAGTCTTCATCATGCTAAGGATTGCCCTGCTTCTCAGTGTTCTGCTGACTTCCATAATTTGGTAGGATTAGGAGTCTCTAAGAGGCCAGGGAGGGTAAGGGCTCTTTTAAACAGTATAAAGTTTTCTCCGCTGAAGGGTCAAGTGCGGGCACTCTCCAGTACGGGTTGGATCTGCAGCGATGACATCAGCAGGTGGCCAACAGCACCTGCTTATTTACCTTTTGATGCCTCCATTCCAAAAACTATTTTGCATATTTTACTTTCTCAAGACCAGAGTCCCTCAAGAAGCACATTATAGGAGGTCCCTAAATTAGAAATGAGACCACGGTTGGACTTATTTGTGACACAAGGCATGGGCCAATATTCCAGCAGGTATTATCATCTCCTAGTAGAATCTGTCTGTGTACAAGGTAGGAATTTCCTGGCTCTCCAGCACTATCCACTCTGTGTTCCGCCTGTCCCTGCCTCCCCGAGGGGCCAAGGGCGCACCCTCTGTGCCCAAGGGTAGCCTTCCAAACAGTACCTTTAGAAGGGAGATCTGCCAGGTCTCAGATCCCTTCTGCTGAGGACAGAGCTCCAGGCAGCTGTGGGAGTTAAGTCGCCCTCTGGACATAGGCAAAACCTCTCCTGACACAGGCGAGACCCACCTCACTGGCTTTTTGCCCTGGTAATGAATAAAGAGAGATGGCCGCCTGTAGCTTTCCCTTGCCTTCCGTGCGGTTCTCTGGCCTCTGGCTGTCCTTTGCCACCTCTCAGTTTATCCTCTCCCCGTAGAACCCCAGTCTGGCCCTTTCAGGTCACATTCCCACATAAATCTCTCTGTGCTCCAAGAAGGGATAAGGGAGCAAGATCTTCTGCTGTCCCCCACCACCCTCAGCACCCCCCACCCTGGTTTTCTTGTCAAGCTTTGTTTTTGCACAAACTCTTAAGCGGGGTGCTCGGTTCCCCTCAGAACCTTTGCTTTTGATCCAAAGTAAACCCCATTAGCAACTGGTTCCTGATGCAAGAACCAGTTTAGGATGTTTGAGAGGCAAAAGCAAACAAACCATCACTTATTTCTTTCCTTGACAGTTGTGGATACAATAATCCGAATTTTCCTTTTATCAGTGTGGACCCTCTTGCTACTAGGAAAAGTGTCAGGAATTATGGAGAAGGAAGAAAAGCGTGAAAATTAATATATAAGATCTTACCTCATACCAGTTGAAGTATCTATAGCCTTTATTACAAAAGAAAAAAAATTATATCCATTTGGCAGAAAAAGAACACTGAGAGAAAGCGAAAAAAGCATTACTTCATTTTCAATAAAGCTTAGATTAAAAAGTCTTTGTCAGAACTTGTATCACTGCCCACATTTGCAACCCAAATTGAAAAAAAAAAAAAAAAAGAGGGAGAAAAAGAGAGGAAGGTGGACACTTCTCTAGAATTCTCGCTGTTAACTTCACCAATTCATAAACTTGAAGTTTCACCTGAACTCTCATTCCTGCCCCCCACCCCAGCATGGGTCAACCCTGCTTTGATGCTTTGCATCTCAGTAGTCTTAGGCCTTGAGAAAATGTGGACTATGAACCTAACATGCTCACATTCACAAGGATTTATATTGGACATTAATATTAGCCAATAGGCTTCACTTAACTTTGTTCAGTGATTATATCTTGAGTTGTGCTACCTGTCATTCTCTGTTCCTGCTCATGGAGATACTGCAGTGAGCAAGGCATGGTTCCTCCTACCTTTGGATCTTTTAGTGGAGGAAACAGACCAAAAGAAGGAAGAAAAAAAAAAACTGATTGTCATCATTATTCTGAAGGAAATAAACAGAGTGATACGGTGAGTATGAGAGTGTCTGAAGAGGGGAGAGAGCTTTCTCTGGCAAGGAGAAGTGCTGAGTTAAGACAGACCTGGAATACAAAGGTGCTGATAGGAGAACCAGTTTAGGATGTCTAAGGGACAGAAACAAAGCCAGCGTGTGGCATGAGCCCAGTAAAACAGGGAGAAAGAGAAGAGAAAGGATTGGCCAATAGGGAGGGCTCAGAAAAAGCTGTGCAGAGGTTGAAAATTTTACCCGCATTTCAGTGAAAAAGCATGGGGGAGAGGTGTTAGCAGGGGAAAGAATGTTACCAGATTTCCAGGTTCAACGTCAACCATTTCTAAATAGTGCGTTCACAATTAATAACTGCAGCTTTTATCACCAAAGAGATGACAGTGCAGATACCCAGATGCCTGTTGGGTGTCTGCACATCAACTTAGCAACTCAAGAAGTGCTACAATTTCAGTCTCTTGAAGTTTGAAAATTCTGCATCCCTGGGAACTGAGTCAGTTTTGAAGTTGATGCACGTCCCAGAACACGCCAGGCAGGAATGCTCTTTTCTTTTCCCTCTGGGTCAGGAATCAGCAGGATCTTCCTCTCTGATTATATTCAAGAGTGTAAATAGCTCCTGCCACCAACCTACATAGAGGGACTACCCACCAAGTTATAGAGAAGAACTGTTACCCTGACCTTGGTATCAGATCTGTGTTCTAGATTTGCACAAGGAAAGCTAGACCAGGGCAGACGAGAACATTTTCTGCTTCAGACAACAGGCCTGGGAACAGACTGTTGCTAAAACAGCACATAAGGAATAGAATGATCTCAACAGCTGTGCTTTATATGGACTTTCTTCCCTCTGCATTTGGCTACTCTGCTAATGGCTTTTTTATAGTTTCAGACACCACAGCTCATCAGCACTTAAGTAAAAATACCTACACTGGATTCCTACCTGGTCCTGTCCGACTTGACTTCTGATGACATGGTAGTTGAAGGGACAGGAGGCCAGTGATCTTTCATAGGGAAGGGACTGAAGATACATTTTTGTGAGTGGAGATGCTCTCTTCAATTTAGTCTGCCTAAACTTCCCAGAGCTACAAATAGAGTTGACATGATTTCCATGCTATAGTAAGGCCTTGAGGGTGTCAATAAAACATAATATTGATGAGTTGGGGTTTTGGGTTGTTCCCCCCGCCCCCACATTGCCTTCCTTATTCTCAGGCTACAAAAAGGGATAGCTGGAAGTGCTTGGGAAGCACCAACAAACAGAAGCATAAATCCCAGGTCTAATTAGTAATGCTATTCAGCTCTAAGATGAGCTGACATGCTCTTTGTAGGGCTTTGGGTTGGTAAAGCCTGTGGATCAATGTCAGTTTAAAGGTGGTTTTTCTCTGTTCACACATGGAACACAACAAAGGAAAGGGTTCTTTCCAGGAAGCAGTGGGGAGATCTGCTTCTTCAAAGTGGGTAAAGTTGTAGGCAACGGCCATTTTTCACATTAGCTGAACCATTATATTTTTTAAACACAGATTTAGGGGGTAGGTTTGTGTGAATGTATGCCTTTGGCCAAGTTCTCAAGGGTTGTCTTTTTTCATGGGGGGAAAAAACCCTCTCAGCCAAGGCCAAGGAAACTATTTCTTCTAAGAAAGGAACTGGTATGGCCTATAACGTAAGCCATGAAATCATTGTAGCCAGAGCCAACAAATGCAGCCAACGGGAAGGCTTCAGCAAGAATTGGACTGTGACAGGAGGCCCCTGACAGCCCTGCTCTCAGCTTTATGGCTCCTGTGACAGAAAAATGGCCTTAAGATGACATTCAAGTCCTAAATTTCTTTATGAAAGAAAGTATTAGGAAGGAATAAGAAAATTATAGACAGGCCCTTAAAATTGAATCAGAGGGGAAATTCTTATGAGTTTATTTAGAAAGGGCGTATTTAAATTCTTTTGAAATTGCTCTTTTATCTTACAGTACAAAAGAGGGACTGGGGTCGGGGGGGGGGGAGAGATGATGGCCAAGATGCTTGACCAGATCAAGTCTTCACAGACCAACCGCTGGAAATGGATTAAAGTAAAAGATGGGATTGAATTAGGTCACCTTAACACTTTGATCAGGGAGCGCATTTACCAAGTGTGACATTGCTGACTATTTGGCTGTGACAACTGAAGGAAGGAGGGAAGAATCGATTGCCATAGTAGCTGCTGCCAACAGGCATATAGGCCAACCATCTAAAAAGCAGGTAAGTGGTAGGAAAGGCTATTGTGCTCCCGATTTCGCACCTGCTTCCTCAGGCTCCTATCTCTGCCTTTCTCTGTCCTGCTTCGCACTCCAGGGACAAAGTGTCCCTGGTCTCTGACAGCTGGCTCCTGGTTGGGTTGGACACAAGAGAGTGAGAGGAGGCTGCGTGCTTGGTGGCCTCTGTGCTCATCCCCTTTCTACTCCTTATCGCTGACAGGCAGCATCCTGTCAGGCCACTGCCTCCAGGACTGTCTTCTCAGTGGGCTCTGGGAGCAAATTCCCCTTCCCCTGGCCCTTCAGCCCTGGAAGTGGTAATGGCTTTGGCTCTGGCCAATCTCTGGATGCTTGCCATCCATGGTTTTCTCCTTCCCCAACTCCCACCTCTCCCAGGAGCCCATTCATTATATTCTCTTCACTTAAACCACTTGAGTGGAACTGTATTTCTTGCCAGGACTCAGAGCTATACAGTCCTGAATACATTTTCTCAAGACGACAGCTCTATGCTAAGGCAAAGGGTCAGGGGACACCATCAGTCCCTAATTCAGGTTCAGTGCCTTAGTGTGGAGAATGATGTGACATCACTACAGAACCTAGACCATAGTTCACTGTTTTTGTCAGGCATTTTCAGCTTGAGGCCCATGCGTTTTAATATATGCATTATAGGTCTAGGCCAAAACCCCCCAGGAAGGCACTGTAAGATTTACATTATGGGGGAGCTCAGCCAGAAGGTATGGGAAGGCAGAGGTATTAAGAGAGCTTATGATTCTGAAAGAATTTATATAGGAACAGAAACACTTTGCATTTAATTGTCTTTGCTATGTAGATAGTAAAGAGAAAGACGAAAGACAGAGGTAGGAGAGGACTGAAAAGCACGGGGGAGAGGGAGGGAAGGGGAAGGAGGAGGAAAGCAGTGGAAAGAAGGGAAGGGAGAAGAAAAGAGAGCTATTAATTCTCTCTTAAATTTCATCGAGGGCTAAATAAAGTTTCTTTTGAAGAAAACTGAACAATTTTACTTACAGAATTCATGCCAAGATTTTTGCTTTGAAAAAAGGACCAGTCTACAAGATACTTAATTTACAGGCTGGAGCTCAGAGGCCCTTTCAAAACACCCTCAGATATCCCCATTCTCCCATACCCCATAGCCCATGACCTGGCCCTCAGCAATACCTGACATTCCATTGTAAGACTTACGTATTGGTCTGCTGTTGCCCTTGCCCTCTGGCCCATGAGCCCCACAAGGTCAGGCGCACTGGACATCCTCCCTCAGTGTCAGGTAGATAGTGTGCATCAAGGCCAGTGTGAATGTGGGAACCCAGCATATCTGGAAACCAGGGTGGCCATTCCTCCTGGAAGGAAGACAGATTAGTGGCGGGGATGGAATGACTGATTACATTTTGTCTCAGCAAGTCTGAATTGAAGACACTGCCTTATTCAAAGGCGATCCTCTCCCAAAATTACTTTTTGTGCAAACCCGATTCGGGGCTTGATTCACATGTTGTTAGTGGCAGAGAATGAAGTGTCTCTCTTCCCTTCCTTGGTGCTGTATCTTCCTAGGAAAGTAAGAAAGAAAAGCCTCCAGATGGAGAGCCTCACATTGTCGGCAGATTTAGAAAAACTCCCCTGGAATTTGTGTCGGTGATGCTTTTTGGTGCAGGCTGACAAGTGAGTAATCTTCCATCTTATCACTTTAATATCAGGCTTCAGAGATGCCCAGCTCTGTTGTTCAAATGGTTTTATTAAGAATTTGTGAGGAGGGAAAAGAGGTCTCCGTGTGCCTGTCTGATTTCATTATGTCTGACAAAGACACAGATGGAGCAGAGCCACAGAAGGCTGAAGATGGCCGTCCATGGTGCTGAGCTAAGGCAAAGGCTTCTGGAGCCTCCCGGTACTGACCACAGATGTTCTAGTCTTTGGGATCTCTCACATCATCGTGAATCTCAATATCAACCTAGTGTATACGTCTCTTGTCATTAAACCACCAGCATTCTAGTCAGAAGACAAACACCCACAGATCCCCAACCTTTAACTTGCCCCTTCAAGCAACTTCTGCTCTTGCTCCTCTGGGTAGCAAAACTCCATTCTCTGATAATTTTCTTGATAAGTCCAGATCAAGCAACAGACTGTCTGCAGCCCCTCAACAGCTTTGATGCGTCTCAGGAATCCAATATTCTATAAAGAGGAGGAGCTGTCATTCAGATCATCATCCAGACCCCGTTAGAATCCTATAAACTTGGGTGCAGACCTCACAACATTCTTAAAAGTCAGAGACTGGTCTGATGGCTCTGACTCAAATGGAAAAGAAAAGACTGGCTATGTGTTCCATAAGAAGGAGTGCTGGGTCACATGAGGGCGATCGGCACACCAAACACAATGCCTTCTCCATATTGTATTTTTGTGGTTTCTGAGGTCGGTCTCCAGCCCGGAGAGTGGCACTGCTGAGAGTCACCCAGTGGGGTTTTGGGAAGCTTTGGGATGAATAAAGAGGTGGGGCAGAGCGTACCACGAGACAGAATGGGACCCAGGAAGTAGAGACCCCTGAGCGGGCTTCTTCTGCATTCCAACCCCAGCTCACCGAGCAGGCTCATCACAGCCTTACTCAAACTGAGGTAAATGTTGGGATCAACTGAGAGCCTTTTAAAAATACAGATACCTGGGCACAACCCCCAGAATCACTGGAACCTCGCCATCACCTAAAAGGGCCAGTAGAATGTGTAAGTTTATAAAAAGTTGGGGAAAACCTTAAACGTGCAGAAAATGCAAAGCTAAGGCACAAGATGAGTCTCTTCGGTTCTGCTGGCCACACTGTCCCTCTCAGGGGGGTTCTGTGCCAAAGAGGTAGAGCTAGAGAGGCACGGGAGAGATAGGTGCCCCTCACGGTCAGACCCGAAGGCTCTCATTTGCTCAAGGGCAGACTGGCCCTTGATTCCACAGCTGCTTTGGGAGCTTGGGAAACTCCTGGTCAGCAATAGGGCTGGAGAAACCACCTCCCTTACCTAAGGCCCCAAGGCATCTACCTTTGATTCTTTGGTAAGTCCATACCCACAAGCAAATATAAAGAGATTCCTCACACCCCCTCCCAAATATCTTCCATCTTGTCTATGAACTTTGTCCCTACTTAAGCTATTGCTCCTCACAGGAAGAAAGAGGGTAGCTCTTCTTTCTTATATATAGGGGCCTATATTAGACTTGGCAAAGGTCATGATTTTCACTCACAGCATCACTGCCTAATCCGGTGGAGTTGGGCAGTGCACTACCTGTACAGCTGTAGATGACAACCCTGTGGAAACCATGACTGGACAAGCATGCCGCAGAAACGAAAATGCAAATGACTGAATACACACCAGACAGACAGTTACACACACACACACACACACACACATACACACACAGTCAGTAAGCCGTCAGCATGGCAAAGAAAGAAAAATAGCAACAACGAAACCGAGAGAATGACCCATTTTTTTTTTTAAGATTTTATTTATTTATTTGACAGAGAGGGAACACAAGCAGGGGGAGCGAAGAGGGAGAAGCAGGCTTCCTGCCGGGCAGGGAGCCCGATGTGGGGCTCGATCCCAAGATTCTGGGATCATGACCTGAGCCGAAGGCAGACGCTTAACGACTGAGCCACCCAGGCACCCCGAGAATGACCCATTTTAACCTAGACAGTGATCAAACGTTTCCATGTAAACTGTGATTTTAGTAGCTGCTTCTTTGGCCCTAGAAATTATGCTTTCCTTTGAAGAGCTGATGTAGCACTCCAAATGATACATTCAGTACTGGAATTCAGTGTTCTGTTTCTCTGCAGGATGGTAATAGAGACTGGATACATGTCCTAGTGTCTAATTCTCCAGTTACGTAATTAGTAACTACATCATGGAAAAAAAGTCCTGCTACAAGATAGGATCTGGCAGGAGGCAAAGCTGAAGTTGTGCAGGGTAACATTTTTTTTAGTACTTAAGGCTTCTTTAGCCCCAAGTCATTATTAATGGTTTCTTTCTTATTCTGTTACATCACCATTGTTATTATTACTAGGTGATCATTTTGTTAAGAGACTGCTCCTTCAGAAATTTGAGAATGAGAGAGTGGGAGGGAGAAGGGATGTGGCTCAGACGTCACTACAGCTCTCTGCCGGTCCTGAGAATCTTCCAGAGGCTTGTGTCCTACCTCTAGTTTTCATGAGACCCTCCTGCATGTCACAGTTCACTCTCTGGTGAATCACCCTACACAGGGCAGGGCAGACAAGGGAGGGAAGAAAGCAAATTCGGTTAGCTGGACGGCACGAAATCTATGTATGGGACACATCGACCCATTTCCTTTTCTTTTCCTTTTGGATCTTCAGTTGTATAGTTATTATTTCTTATCCACAGGCTCAATAGATCTTTTTCCAGAACATGTGATCTTACGGTTCACCTAATAGGCCAGACATTAGATCTCTAATCATCCTCAAAGCTTGGCTTCAGCTCACTGACCACTTGAGGGGGGACTTTTTTAAATGTTATCTTCCTTAAAGAGAAGTTTGTCCTTTGGAGAAACACATCTCTGCAGAGCTAATGATTGAGGTTGATCTGTTTGTTTTCTGAGGGGGCATTTTATCTGCCCTCTGGAAAGTACTAGAGCTCTCCTCAGAGTGGTGGCGTCGTGCCCCTTTCCATTCTCCCCTCACTCCAAACACACGTACCCTGCTTTCAAGCCCATTCCCCGCCAGGGATGTCTTTTTTCTTTAGCACGCACAGAAGATGAGAATGGTATCATCGACTGACATGTCTCTTAGAGTTTGAGAAGCAGTATTGGCAACCGCAGCCACAACAAACAGTCCACATCCAGGGCACGCACTTCTGCCTCGAACACGGGAATTCAGGCCAATTCAAATATTTCCGAAACACCTCTCAGAGCCAAATGCTCTGCTCTGGGCACTGAAGGGGCAAACACTCCAGTCCTCCTCTTGAGGAGCTGTTTTTAAACAGCCCTCCCCATTAATGTTTTGGTTAGGTTTACAGAAGAAGATCAACACGTCATGGATTTCTAGTTACTTTTAGATCTAGTCTAGGAGATTTGGGGCTCTGCAGAGTCTAAGTTTAGCACTCGATACCGTAGTTATGTCATTGGCTGTGGTCGGTACTAATGGTAATGAATATTTAATAGAACCAAACAATGCATGAATAACTTTTATGATCATAGTGTCCCATGTAACATGATGAATGGATAAATGTAAATTATGTGATTTTCAAGAGAGTAAAATCGTCTGTCAGTGCTGAAGGAGAGGTTTTTAGAACTCTCCCTGGGTGTCATAGAGTAAGCTATACTTTGCAGAAGAAATTTCCAAACATCTACACTATGACAACATTCCTTCCGGATTTTCCAAGACCATTCTAATTTCTATTAATTTGCTTTCTTGTTGCCATAAATATCCTCATACTTCTCCTACTGGGTACCATGTATTTTTGGTTTATAATCACCATAATTACAGCTCACTGCAAACTTTGGTGCACATCCCCTCTTAGACATAAAAAGAGGTCGTGGGTCATTCTCAAATTTTGAGGCTGCGTGTACATTATGTTTTTAAAAAGCCAAACCAGGGTTTTAAAAGTTGTAGTTTGATTTAAATACAGGCGTTTAAAAATTTAATACCTTTAACTCTCCACCCAGTACAATATAATTGTACTAGTCATAAGAAATTATAATTCTGGGGGCACCTGGGTGGCTCAGTGGGTTAAGCCTCTGCCTTCGGCTCAGGTCATGATCTCAGGGTTCTGGGATCAAGCCCTGCATTGTGCTCCCTGCTCAGCAAGGAGCCTGCTTCCCCCTCTCTCTCTGCCTGCCTCTCTGCCTACTTATGATCTCTGTCAAATAAATAAATTCTTTAAAAAAAAAGAAATTATAATTCTGCGCACACACACACCTAGGTATGGTGTGGGTACCACTCTTGTCTTTGAATCCCCTTATCTCTGGCTACAAGTTCATTTGGAGTTGATGGTAAACAAATAAATGGATGTTCGTGTGGTTGATACTACAGGAGAGGTCAAAAAAATTGTTCCTCTATCCTTCCGAGTGTTGACTGGGACCCATATAACAAAAGACAGATTCATAAGAGAAAAAATGAACAGGAGTTTATTAGCAAGTTTATCTCATAGGTCCATGGGAGAAACCTAAGAAATTAAGTCACTTGAGGAGGTGACTTAGAATTTAGGTATAATACGGTCTCCAGCTAAACCAAAGAAAGGCTGGTATTGGGGAGGTGAAATGTGGCAAGGTGACCAGATACGTGAACACGGTACACATGGGTGAGGGTCATTGTGCAGTTGTACGCTGGTGACTTTGCCACTGATAAGCCTTTGGTGACTTTGAGTCCTCCTTCTCTTCCAAGTACAGAAAGGGAGACACCCTTAAAAATGGACAGTTCCTTATAAATACGTTTTCCTTAAGAAAGGGCAAGTTTTATTCTGTTTGTTTGTTGTTGTTATTGTTGTTTTCTTATAAGAGCTTTTCTTGTGTCTGTTCTTTCTTAAAATAAACAAACAGCTCAAAACAATCCATGTGCCAAGAGGCACATTTAGAGGACTCTTCCGGAGTTCTACGGTACTAAAGGACTTGGGGCCTTCTAGGCACGGACCGTAGCATGAATGCTAATACTACAAGCCTTGAAAATCAGCCCAGGGCCCAAGTTACCAGGTCCTGAGCCAGAGCGAAGAAAGCAAGCGCGCAGAGTTGCCGGTGGGAGCCCTGTGTGGGCTCTGCCTCCCCCAGCCTGGCTTTGGTGCTCACAGTGTGGGAAGAGAACCCGACGGCCTGGAAACAATTTCACAGGCCGATACATTTTTGAAACTAACTGCAGGGTTTTTGGAGCCTCTGACTTTGGGCTCTCTTTCCACCAGTAGCCTTCAGGGGAGCGATATGGAAAGCTCAAACAAGATCAGCTTTCCAAAGCGGTCTAGCTTCCCACCTGCTGCCCCATGGTAGACAGGGAACTGCCTTCCAACCCCACAGGAGGCACACCTGTTTAAGGGCAAAATGAAATCTTCCCATGGAACACTTACCCACCAAGCCCAGCTCTGAACGAGACACCTGCGGTGAGTTTTAGGGAAGTTGTAAAAAAACGGAAATGGGGAGTTTTTACATATATACATATCTGTATTTGAAGTTTCTGTCCTACAGGCCCTGTTCCTGAGGCTTCAACACTAAAGTTGTGATCAAAGGCCCCCCACTAAATTAAGGAAAGGAAATGTGCCTGGCAACAGCTGTAAGGAAGACAGAGGAATCCCTGTAGGGCCCTCCTCTTGCCTCACCTCCTCCTTGGGAGCAGGGCTTGGTGCTGGTTTTCCTGAAACGTCCTTCCTAGAGATTGACCCCCACACTGTGTCCTTACCAACAGCTGAGAAGTGCTGGTGAGGTGAAGCATTGGGTCAACTGTCCATAGGCTCCTTGACCCTACATTTATTTTAGGGACTAAGGAGGGGAGGGCTCAGGAAACAAGGATACTCAGACTTTAAATATTATCTCTGGTCGTTGCACCAAGCAGCACTGAAAAGCCCATTAACAGTAAGGAGCAAATGCAATTGGCAGGTGTTTAACAATTAACGCAATTAAACAATTGTGTTTAAATTAAACACAACTTAACAGCTTTTGTGGAGCACTCATGGGCCAGCCACATTGTTAAATTCTTCCTACTCATGACGATATTTTATCTATTCACTACTGACTAGTTTATATTACTTGTCCCTTTTTCTAAAAAAGCAGCTGAGGCCTAGAAAAGACAGGGGATTTGTTCAAGGTCACATGGTGAGTGTTGGTGACTGTAGGATTCAAGAGCACCCTAACTCCAAACACGAAGACGACAGAGACAGAACTTTGTGCTTCTGAAATTTTCAGAGCATTTACCACTCATTCCAGTCATTTGAGATTTAACACAATCTAAAACGTTGCACCAATTTTCATGTCAGCTTTTATAATCCCACTAGGACTGCAAATTCCTTGAGGTCAATTTTTGGGGATTGAGGTCAATTTTGAGGATTTTCTACTTCTTTGTCTTCTTCAAAGTGCCTACCGTAGCAATTTGCACAAAACAGGCAATTAAAAAATATGCACATTAATAAATCGAAAAGCAGAGAGTTAATTTACTAATTATCAAGTGAGTTGAAGGGGAAAAAAAGTTGAAGAAATAAGAAGAAACCTACTAAAATAAAAAATGAATGATTTGTCTTCCCCATTTCCCAGGATGTGGGTCACTTTTAAAAGGCAAATTCCAAGTCTGTCTGGAGTTCTGAAGGAGGGAAATATCAGAGTCAGGTTAATTAACTTTCTGAAATCGCTACATTAGGAATGAAGAAGGCAGTGGAAGCTTCCGACAGCATCCTGAATGTGCCAATGGGCAGCCATTCCAACAAAGCTCCAATGTAAATTAGGCTTGGCTCCCATAAGCCCCAGATTCTCACAACTTCAGAGATGCCTCCTCTAATCCTCTCTCTCTCCTGAGGGCTTATAGAGTCTGCAGTGGCCGGAGGGCAAGAGTCACAAAAGCCCAGCCCTGGTGCCCACAGGAGCAGAAGAGAGGCAGTGCACACTCAGGAATCAGCAAGATAAGCAGTGGAATCCTTTAAGCCAAGACCCTGGGGGTAGACACGCCAGGGACCAAGGTACCCGAATGTTTCTAGATTCCGATCTGCAAGGAGAGAGAAGCACTCTGACATCAGAGCCTAGCAGAAAGTCAAATAAAGGGGCCTGCATTATCTGCACTGTCCCCTTACCAGCAGTATGCCCAGCACACATGCACATGCGTGTGCACAAACACACGCAGCTACCCTCACTCTACTCCACTCCCTTTGTTCACTTTCTCCAAGGGCACAGCTGTGATGCTTCTGGACAACGCTGGACGCCAGGCCACCATCTCCCTTCCTGAGGGCGGCTACGCAGGAGGCAGTTAAAAGTAAGGAAAGTAACAGCAATACGTTAAAGTGAGTAAAATATCCACTCCCTCTGGTCCTCCAGTAATGCAGCTTATCTGTCACCCGGGTTTTGTTCTGTCTCCTTCAGATTCACAAGTAGGAGGTATCCTCCTTAAAGACATCTTTCTGGGGATGGGAGGGACTTTCTTTTCAGTGTTGGTCTGGCGCCAGTTTTGGCTGTCATCTGTGGCCAAAGGCCGAACCCAGCCTTGCAGGCCCGCTCCCTCCCAGACATGTGTCTCAGCCAGCAGAGCCTCGGCCAGCAGCACACATCTGTGCTCCTGGCTCAGAGTGGGGAAGGGAGGGGAGAGGCAGGGAGAGCCACCCTCCCAAATGCTCCCTTTCTGAATCTCCCTGATGCTCTCTGGTGATGCCAAAGCCTGCCACCGAGCTCCAGTTTCTCCCACTGTAACAGGATATGCTGCCATTAGGGGCCTGGTGTTGTGTCTGATATTTTAAAAATGAAAATATTTGCTTCTTACTGCAGTTACCTTCTGTTTGTAACCTTTACTCCTACCCATATGCCAGCCTGAAACCGCTACTGGAGCCCGTGGATCTCATGGATTTTCCCAACAGACTAACCTCCAACTTCCTCTTGGAATTTTTTAAATAACCAAGAGCTAGTCTCATGAGCTGTCTGTCCCTCCAAGCATAGTCTACTTTTTTAAAGAACTGCACATCATGTGGCACTTCCAAACCCCCATGGTGAGGACCATTAAAGAGAAAGTAAGGATCAGAAATTAAAATATGAAAACAGTGCAAACCCACAGAGTTAGTTCATTATACCTTCCAGAATGCAACTGGGTAGGCTGAAGAGATTGTTCCTGTTATCAAAGATGACAAATGAAAAAATAGAACAGTATTTTAAAAATATTTTTGGATAATGATAGCATGTCAAAAGAGGAAGAACCTGACTTAAAAGGGGGTAAAGCCCATGGGAATTTTAAAACATCTGAAGATGTGTAACATTTAACATTGCTATAGCTCTAAGAAGAAATGAGATGCTAAGAAACATAGTAATTATATTGGTCAGGATATTAATAAAGCACTTTAGCTTAAAAGCAGGTGTCAGGGCACCTGGGTAGCTCTGCTGGTTAAGCACCTGCCTTTAGCTCAGGTCATGATCCCAGAGTCCTGGGTTCGAGCCCTGCATTGGGCTCCCTGCTCAGCGGGGAGTCTGCTTCTTCTCCCTCTGCCCCTTCCAGGTTGTTCTCTCTCTCTCTCTTTTTCTCAAGTAAACAAATTAAATCTTTTTTTTTTTTTTTTTAAAGCAGGTATCAAACAAATACTTGTGCTGGGTAGTAGGCATCTTAGCAACCGGAACCATAGGAGACACTTTTTTATCCAGAACTGGCATAAGATAGATGACCATGCTGGTCCAGCCAGTTGTCCGTACTTGTTATTCATCATTTCCTGGTCACCAAGAAAATTATTGAAATATGAGTGGGCTTGAAAAACAAAGCAAACTGGGATCTCAATATTTCATGTCACCAGGGAGGAGATATAAATCTAGATCCGATGAGACAGTCATGGGAGAGACAAGGAAGAGACTAATCCAGCCAACACCTCATGAGCAGCTGAACAGTCAGATGTACAGTGTAGAGAGGATATGAAGCATTTGGATGTGATCATGCGTCCCAGTGTGGAGGGGTCTGTGGTAGAGACTCGGGAATCAGATAACAATCAAATCTTGCAGGAAGTGGTAACACATTTCTATGCATATAGACTTACAATAACATCCAGAAGTTATAGGCATTCCTGTTAATAACAATAACACACCTGCCAGTCTCTCTGCTAAGAGTTTCACATGCTTTATTTCACTGAATCCTTAAAACCAGCCAATAAGACAAGTACTATTTTTATCTCATATTTTGAGAGGGAGAAACTGAAGTTCAGGAATGGTAACCCCACTGGTAATTGCTAGAGCAGGGATGTGAGCCACACAGCTCAATGTTCCATCCTGTGGAGTCTGGTTCTCTAATATTCACCTGACCCTTTCCTCCCTGGATGTCTCCACTAGAGTAGGAATTGTCCTTATTGCTTAATTGAGCATGGTAATTCATTGACCTGTGATGGTTCAGGAACTCAGACTTGGACCAGTCAGCCTCTAACATTTCCCATGAACAATTATTGATCCAAAAAAAGCATGCAACTGAAATCGGTCTAAGCAAATGAATGAGAAGGACTTGGATTCCAAAGAGTAAGGAGAAATGTTTTCTCCCTCGCTCTTGCTCTCTTCCCTCTGCCCCCTTCCCCCACTCCCAAAGCGAATAGAAAAGCATATGGCAGCAACGAAGCCACCAAACTAAGAAGCAGAGAATTCACCTTAGAATGAGGTCTTCCTAGTAGCTGGCTATATGGGCAAATAAAAGGAACCTGGTTGTTGATGACATAATTAAATGGTAGGGGTCAACAAATCTTGAGGTTGCCCTACCTCTGGATTTCATTTTATGAGCCAATAAATATCCTTACTGTTTAAATAACTTTGAGTTGGGTAACCATTCTCTACAATGGAAAACATCTTAATACCTGCCCCATGAGTCTTTCTCAGAGAAGAAAGGGAAGAGTCCGCTCATGGATGATCTCACTCATGTGAAGGAGTCCATAATGTGCCCTTTTCACGTATGAGAAAGGTGAAGTCCAACATGGTTAAGTGACCATGTTGGACCTCTTAGCTAGTAAGTGACAAGGTTGGAATACATACCTAGGAGTGTCTGACACCAAAATGTGCTTTCCAATAAGCACAATGAAAATCTTGGCCAATATGCCATCATATTCCAGTTCCATGCAGAAGTTAGGTAAGGATGTGCCGAGGATAAAGCCTAACAGGAAATTTGGTTTTCACTGCAGAATGCCAGTCTCAGCAAAGGAACTTGTGTGCCAATGTGGGGAGCCCTTGTATGGCTGGGCCAGTGTGGCAGGAGAAGCGAGGGGCTGTAATGAATATGAAGAGGCTAATCCCTGGCCCATCAAATTCTGCGTGGAAGACGAAGCATCACTTATAAGACTACCAGATGGTGTGTGAGGTTACTGATATCCCTTCCTGTCCCAGTCAGGAGTGGCTCAAGTGGAAATACTTAGAAGAGACAGAAGCTGTTGAGAAAGAAAGGAAAGAAGGAAGGATGGAAGGAAGGAAGGAAGGAAAGAAGGAAGGAAGGAAGGAAGGAAGGAAGGAAGGAAGGAAGGATAAAAAGGAGGAGAAGGGAATCCATAGATATCAGGAACATGGTCATTATGTAAGTGACAAAGTGACTCCCTGCCAGATTGTTGGTTTATCTGGATGTATCTGCTCTATCTTGTCAATGCTGCACTATATGCAAATTTTTATTATCTGTTTGTAGTGTATTTTCATTAATAACATATTATTGTCCAAAAATTGGTAATTGTTCTGTCCTAAGTTCTTGCTCAGACATATGCATCTGAAAACTCTCCATTGGTACGTGGCTACCTTTCCCAGCTCTGCCTGTTCCAGAGCTGTCATATATGTCTGCTGATTGTGAATATTACACCGTTTGAGGGAGTGCCATTATAGGGTTCCTCTCAAATGATACAGTGCACAACCTGAACAACCATACCCCAGTGTCTTGTCTGGAAAGGCAAAATGTTCTAGTTTTGGTT
Organism: Mustela putorius furo; assembly: GCF_011764305.1. Lineage (NCBI taxonomy): Eukaryota > Metazoa > Chordata > Mammalia > Carnivora > Mustelidae > Mustela > Mustela putorius. Next base: position 42,379,820 of record NW_025422368.1, on the reverse strand, counting down.
TCAAACAAGATGTGGGCTGGAATTTTGGGTTTGCTACTTACTAGCTAGTTGGCTATGGCCAAGTCAACCAACTGCACCACTGTTTCACCACCTATAAAATGAAATGAATAGTATCGACCTCATGGTATTAATGGAGAGATATGTATTAAACAGGATAAAACATGTCAATGTTTATTTTTGTTGTTATAAACAGAGGAAACAGAAAAAGTAAGAAAAGAAAATAGATTAGAAAGGGAAAGAAGACATATTTGAGAAAAACCTTGTCAAGATTTCCAGGTGGCAAACATTCCAGTCATTTCTGCTTCACACAAGCTGCCTAAGTAACCTATCTTTAAGTATATGGCAATGCCAAGCAAAAAAATTGATTGCATCTTTTTTTTTTTAAAGTGAATTCTGCCAAAAGATTAAAATTTTGTGTAGGGGAGAAGTGAACAATGAATACATGCATTAGAAAAATTCAGTCATTAAAGTGGGCAGCAAATTAGCTCAGGGCAATAATGAAATGCAAGAGTATCAATATGTATGGAGCATCTCTGCGGCAAATGTGAAGGACTAGGCTTTGAAATAGCATAAGAATAAACCTAAAACTAGAGAGGAGGCAGGTTTTCAAGTGTGCCTTTAGAATATGCATCCCATTCTGTCATTTTGTTTGCAAAAAAAAATGTCAAATTGTCTTCAGTGAAGGAAGATGGGAAAACAAAAGTGGAAAATTAAAAGCTTCATTCAGATGCAAGCTTGGCATCTGGGAAGCAAGTTTCAGAAACCCTGAAATATTAATGTTTTTCTTGGAATATTGGAGCTTATGACTGCCTCCTGCCTGTCCTGCCTCCTCCCCAACAATCTGTTCCTCCGTATTGTCTCCAGCCCGCAGACCTCCCTCAACCCTTAGAAAACGAAGGTCCCAGACATAGAGATTCACCTCCTGAATGTTCTCCTCCCTTACGCTGGGTTTTGTCTTGGGTAAGCCCCTCCTTTCTGCATGTGCACACTTCTTCATTCCTTTACTCATTCTTCACCAAATACTGATTGCGTTCCTACTCCAGACCTGCCAAGAAACAGGGATGGGTCCGTGTGGGGAATTCTGAGGATCTGTTATCCCTTCAGACTTCATTGAAATGAGATTTATTTTCTCTTCCCGGGAATCACCAATTTTGCAGGTTTTTATTTTGCATCTGGAGATGACTTCTCTGATGTTTTTTTCTGAAAAAAAAAAAACGCAGACACACTGGTGAACCGTGTTTAAGACCTATTGTAGCTGATTCCACTTACTCTCATGTTTCATATTGTCACTTTTTTGACTGGAGGAATGTGTTTCTGACCTAGGATGTTAGGACTCTAGGGCAGGACTGCTATCACAGGGAGTGGCGAAGGGTGCCTCCTACCCCTCTGTCTTTCTCATTCCAGCATGAAAGTTTGTGCACAGAGGTAAGAGATGAATGCGTAGATCAGATGTCATGGCCAGAAATAGCATGCTGTACATGGGATGGCAAACTGTTTCTGACAAGGCCAGATAGTAAATATTCATGGCTTTGCAGGCCAATGGTCTCTGTCACATCTGGTCACACGCTCCACAGGTAGGGCAAAAGCAGTCATAGGCAATTCATAAACAAATGAGCATGACTGAGTACAGGAAAACTTTATTCATGGACAATTTCATATAATTTTCTCATGTCATAAAATATTATTCTTTGCTTTTTTACCCAACCGTTTAAAAATGTAAGAACCATTGTGAGCTCACAGGCTGCAGCAAAACAAGGTGGGGATTGGATTTGGCCCACAGGCAGTCATTTGTTCACTCCTGTTGTAGCAGACAGAGAATTATCTCCATGTAGGATCAGTCTCTGAACATATGTCTATGTCTATCGGCCTCTATTTTCTTATCTGAAAGTGGGAGTGATAATTTTACTCTTGCATGGTGAGGTAAGGATTAAGTGAGAAGGAGTACAAAGAGAGTCCTTTTCTTTTTTTTTTTTTTTTTTTAAGATTTTTATTTATTTATCAGAGAGAGAGAGGGAGAGAGCAGGCACAGGCAGACAGAAAGGCAGGCAGAGGCAGAGGGAGAAGCAGGCTCCCTGCTGAGCAAGGAGCCCGATGTGGGACTTGATCCCAGGACGCTGGGATCATGACCTGAGCCGAAGGCAGCTGCCTAACCAACTGAGCCACCCAGGCGTCCTGAGAGTCCTTTTCTTTCTTCCATTAAAGAGAGCGCACGTGCATAGGTGTAAGTGGTGGGGGGAAGGGCAGAGGGAGAGAGAGAATCCCAAGCAGACTCCAGCTCAGTGTGGAGCCAGTCAGGGAGCTCAATCTTACAACTCTGAGATCACGACCTGAGCCGAAATCAAGAGTCAAACACTTAACCACCTGAGCCACCTAGGCACTCTGTCTTCCTCTAAGCTTAACTCTGCTTTGCTCCAACATTTTCCATTTTTATGAATAACAACACCATGCTCCAAACATCTAGGTCAGATTTGATTCCTCTCACTTATTTTTTTTAAAGATTTATTTATTTCAGTGAAAGGGAGGGCAAACAGAGGTGAGGAGCAGAAGGAAAGGGAGAGAGAAACCCAAGTAGACTCCTCACTGAGTGCAGAGCCCAATGTGGGGCTCAATCCCATGACCCTGAGATCAGACCGGAGCCGAAACCAAGAGTTGGACGGATGATCAGCACCGACTATGCCATCCACGTGTCCCAATTTCTCTCCCTTTTTGACTCCTAAGTCTTGTTGAGTTTACATTTCACATTTTCTGAGGTCCATATTGCTGATACTCCAACTTTTCTAGGCTCTTGACAACCCACTGCCCGTGCCAGCTGCACCATCCAGCTCTCAATATCCTAGCCCTCTACAGTCCAGCCACCCATGGTTTATCCACAGAGAACTGTGGCAGTCAGAACGGAAGCATCATGATGTGTTCCCATCACTACAGAGCAATCCTCCTTACTAAGAGCTGAGTGACCTTCCAGCATCTGGCCTGATGTCCTAGCCCGTCTTGATGTGATTTCCTACAAAGCTAACCAGACCATCTGTGCCTCCATTCATTGGTGTCCACTTTTCCCTCCTCCTAGGATGCTGAATTCCTCAAGGCGTTCTTATCAATGCTTCCTTCTCCAGGAAGCCTTCAACTTAAAGTCATCTTTACTTTCTGTGACAGTCTAATAGCATTTATCTGTACTTCTTTCTTGTCACTCATCACTGTCTTTTGTGTTAGTCATATGTGTGTTTATATTACTAGACCAGTGATTCTCAGGCAGAGGTGATTTTGCCCCCCAGAAGACATGGGCTAAGAGGCAGTGTCAGAAAATTTTTTTGATCATCACAGTTGGGGGATGGGGAAGGGTACTGCTGGCATGCCCTGGGTAGAGGCCTGAGTCACTGCTAGGCATTACACAATGCACAAAACAACTCCCTTACCCCAACCAAGAAATGTCAATAGTGTGCGGCTGGGAAACCCCAGGCTAGTTCTGAGTTCTTATAGAAAGGGTTTCATCACCTATTCCTTTGCGTTTCCTACAGTTCCTAATTCAGTCTTACATATGGTCATCGCTAAAAAATTATTTGTTGACTTAATGAAACAGTAAGAGTTTTGGAGAAAATGCACAATTCTAAGGGATGACACCCAATATTGTTCTAGGATAGTGTCCGGGGAGATGTGGACAGTATGTGTGCTTCTCTGTACGGAAAGTCCTCCCTCACCTCCCTTGTTGCAGAGCACAAGTGACAGCCCCAGAGGGTCTCCTGGGTGGCATCAGTCTGGTGGTTCACGTTTTGAAAGAATCCTTCAAAATATTTATTCTTCTATAAGACATGTAAGATGATGCTTCGTTTTAATACTTTAGCATGTTAGGTGTGTATCTTGATTCTGAATAAGTTGGATGATTTTAAGCATACCAAGGTGATCACATCCTGAAAAGCTGGCCTCGCTCCTTTAATCTGGCCAGCAGCTCAGCCATCCCCGAAAGAACCAGATTTTGACTATGTTTCTGAGGCTGCCATTAATTTAAACAACCCACACATTAAAAAAAAAAATCCCTGCTCAGTTTTCTCCTAACTTACACCTACTAGATTTTAAGCCTGATTCTTTTCAGTCCGATCTCAGAAATAGAGAGCCACCGAACATAATATGACACCAGTCACTGTAAGAGTAACAGCTGAATCCTTCTGATGGATAAAGGACTTGTTCCTGGCTTTCCCATTGACTGAGTTGACAATGTAACCTCCCCAGCAGTCATCAGGGGTGGGCTTCCAGTCTCTCATTGCCCTTTTCTTTACTGCTCATAGGTGCCTCCTCCAAGGTGAGCACAGGAAAAACAAAAAGGGACATTCATCAGTCATTTTAGTAAATCCTGACTCTAAGTAATGGTTAAGTTTAGGTATGTGGATCATCCAGGGAATGTCTATGTTCATACCCATTAACATAGAAAACTGGAGTTTTTTGGTAATTGGGCTTAAGGCCCATTGTATTCTGGATACATCTGAATTTGTTACACTAATTCTCTCAAATCTCACTTCTCTTTTTATCAGATTATCTCCCAAGTATCTCTTATGTTTCACAGAAAACAACAAATTTTTAAAATAGTTTTTTCTAGTCTAGGATATCATACTTAGAAATAATTTTTTTTTAATTTGACAGACAGAGATCACAAGTAGGCAGAGAGGCAGGTAGAGAGAGAGAGAGAAGTGGAAGCAGGCTCTCCGCTGAGCAGAGAGCCTGATGCGGGGCTTGATCCCAGGACCCTGGGATCACGACCTGAGCCGAAGGCAGTGGCTTTAACCCACTGAGCCAGCCAGGTGCCCCTAGAAATAAAATTCATAATAATCCTTCAGTGGATATACTTACAAAGAGTTTTTCATGCAAGGATTGACTGTATGGAAATTTCAAACCCATCCTTTCACAAATACTGTGAAGACTTTGAGACTTGCCTATAAAACTACAAACATTGCTCCTGAAATAGCCAGTAGTTTATTCAACATCTTCCACTGAGAGCGACATCCGTCCCTAACTATAAAAACATACCACCTTTCCAAGAAGACTTCTCTTCAAGGTGGCACATGGCCTGTGACTGAGGGTCACAAGGTGGGATGCTCTTGCTGAACCACATCGCCAAGCCAGAGCCCACAGGAAGAGTGAATGGCTTAGGGAGAAGAAAGTTTATCCCCATCTGCAAAATACGCTTCTCAATAATTTGATTTTGGCTTGCTTCTCTTAAAGATATATTATTATGGACACTGAACAAGGTTTTTTACTTTTTTATCTCATGGAGTGCCCAGTGAAGGTTGTCTATGTCATACATCTAAGCCACATTTTCATCAACGTTACGGAATACTTGATAGCACCTCACATCCCCTGTCTTATTTAATCCCTTCCATACCACCATGGGATAGGTACTGCTGTCACTCCCATTTTACAGATGCAGAAATTGAGGCTGAGGAGGGTTAGGAGATTTGCCCAAGTTCGCATACCTGTCTTGCCAGGGCCAGATGTGTATTTGAGCCCAGCAGTGTCTACTTCAGAGCTCATGTTCTTTACGGCCATCTGGGTCCCCTCAGTCTCACCACCAGTCTAATGTGTGTCATTAGACTCTCCAGGTTCCTAAATACCTGAACATATTTTTGTTTTTGTTTAGGATTTTATTTATTTATTCGAGAGAGAGAGCTTGAGATAGAGAACACAAGCAGACCCAAGGATAGAGGGGGAAGCAGGCTCCCCGCTGAGTAGGGAGCCCGATGCGGGGCTTAATCCCAGGACCCTAGGACCATGACACGAGCCAAAGGCAGATGCTTAACTGACTGAGCCATGAGGCGCCCCTAGAGGTGTTCTTTTAATTTATGACTTCATACAGACAGAATAAATAACTACTGAGACAAACTGAATGTATATTCTGAGATGAATTGTGCACATATTTGGACACTTTATATATATAACACATATGTGTGTATGTGTATAAGACATGTATTACCACGTTGTAAATCTGGGACTTGGGTTCACATATTAACACTGTCATTTGATGCTTGTCCTTTGTAAATTGCGTATCATTTCTAACCATTCTCATTTTCTTCAACTGTGATGGAGAGAATAATGGCATGTATTCCACAGGGTTGATACTATGACAATTAAAATGAGATAATCCTCCAAAGCATAATAAAATAAAAATATTTGTAACAGCTGGCACCAGAGTTATACTAAGAGACAGAACCACCTTGAAAAAGAATATTGCAAGCTATTTGGGTGAGACTGGGGTAAGAATTGGAATCACATGAGCAGATCAGGAAAATGATCAACTTCTCTGCACAAGAAATAGGTCTTGGAGTAAAGAAGGGAAGGGAGGAGAGAGAGTGGGCATGAAAACTGAGCAACGTTTAGGAGTCTCGGGAGAAGGATACAACGACAAAAATCCCAAGGATGAGGAGACCAAAGTCTTTTACAAAGGGTCCTCTGTGTCTGGTAGCTATCATTAGGTTTTATGTTTTTCTGTGATTGTAACCCCTCCTCCCATCCCCATTGCTACAAATTTCCAGAAAAGCTACATGGGTGAGTGTCTTAAGGGCGAAGTCAAAGAGAGGGCCAAGCTTCTCAGTTTGGGTTGGTACAGAGTAGAGAGAAGCCACCAACTACAGGTTAGAGTCGGTGAGACAGAATCAGACAGAAATCTGAAGCCAGAAGTGTCCCTTACAATAAGTTTTCAGATTTTTAACATCTGAGAGATCCAATGAGATTTCATGGAAATTGAAAGGAGGACCCTGGGAATTTCTGCAAGATGTGAGATTACAGGTCCCAACCAATTTGAATTCAGTCTCAAAGAGGGACTAGCATCTGGATTATTCAGTTAACATTTATTGAGCACCTACTACATACCAGGATATTTTAACAGCACTGGGGATACAGCGTTGAATAAGGCAGGCATCTGCTCTTGACCTTACTTTCTTTTTTCCCTTTTCTTCCTTTTTTTTTTTTTTAAAGTAATCTCTATGCTCAACATAGAACTCTAATGTATGACCCCAAGATTAAGAGATGCTTATTCTATCAACTGAGTCAACCAGGCACCCCTTGACTCCTACTTTCTAGGTAGGGCACAGAGCAAAAGCAGATGAGGGAGACAGATAGTAAACAAGCCAAAAAAAAAAAAAAGAACAAGATTTTTTTCAGATAGAGAAATGATTATGGAAAAAATGTTTTCAAAGTGTACACATTAATGAGTCTTTCAAGACAGAGGTGGAGGGAAGAAATGAAAGCTAATTTAGGTCAGCAGATCAGGGAGGGCTTCGTAAGGAGGGGCTGTTCAACTAGAACCTGAACCCGGAGGAGCCAGCAGTGTGTAAATCCCGGGGCATTCACTCTGAGCTAGGATGGCAAGAACAAAGCTCTAAGCAGGAAGACAAAGACTATAATGGACCAGGGGGTAAGATGTTGCATTGATTTCCTAGCGCTTTGCCACAACAGAGTATCACAAACTGACTTAAAATAGCAGATTTCTTGTCCCACAGGTCTTGAAGGCTTGAAGTCCAAAATCAAGGTGTCAGCCAGGGTGAGTTCCTTCTGAGGGCTGTGAAAGGGAATCAGTTCCAGGCCCCTCTCCCAGCTTCTGATGGTTTGCTGACAGTCTTGGGCATTCCTTGGCATACAGATTTATCACCCCAGTCCCCAGGTAAAGAGACGCATGGCATTGTCCCTGAGTCTCTTTATCTAATTTCCCATGTATGAGGACACCAATCTTACTGGATTAGGACTTACCTCTTGACCTCATTTTAACTTGATAAACTCTGTAGAGATTCTATTCCCAAATAAGATACCAGTCTGAGGTATGGCGGATTTAGGACTTCAACAGATCTTTTGGGGGATATACAACTCAACCCATAACAGTAGTACTCAGAAAGTTTAGATACTATTTTTAAGAACTGATGTGAAATGCTTGGCACATGGCAAACAATGAATGTTAGCAAGTATTATTATGCAGAGGATTTCTTAAAAATGTAAAAAGTTAACAGAATGGGGTTTTAAAAAATGGAATTGGATTGTGTCATTGCAGTGGTTGAAATTCTTCCAATTCACCCCTCCCCCCAACTTCAAACTCTGAGAAATCTCAAGTCTCTACAAGACACACAGATCCCATAGGATCTGAGTCTGCTGTGACCTCCCTCCTTGCTTCCCACCGGAGACCAGCCTCTGCCTGTTCTTCCCACTCTATCTATGCTGGTCTACTTGTTTGTCCCCAAGCACCCCAAGCATGTCCAACAACTCAGAGCCTCTTTGTGTTTATTGCTTCTGTGTGGAATGTTGTTCCCCAGGTATGGTCCCTAAGGTCATGGTGGCTTCACTTCTCGTACCTCTCAAAATAATGCCCTCATCAATTTCTGTCTCCAACTTCACTGAACTTCTCCTCTTAGCTTTTATAACTATTTAGACTTATTAGACACACACACACACACACACACACACACACACACACACTCTTACGTCTTTGTCACCAGAATGGTAGCTCTGTTAGGAAAGGGAAATGTATATTTTAGTATGTTTGCTACTAGAGTCACAGCCCCCAGAACAGTGCCTGAAACCTAGTAGCTGTTCAGTATGTTTGCTGAACAGATGAATCAAGGGTGCTGTTGGAACCAGCTGTCCCTGTCCTCATGCAAGTACGGTCTTCTCTTTCTCTTGGATTGTGTCTGCAATCCACAAAGGTCCCACGATTTCTTTGTTTAGCCAGTAAACAAACCATCTTGGTCCCCTATAAATGTGTCTTATGTTCATTGTTGAACACTCAGCGATGAATACTTAAAGGACAGATTTTTGTCTCGGGGACATGGAGTTAACAGCTATGTTTCCAACTCATTTTGTATTCTTCATCTACTTGCAGTTTCATAAATCGGGGTTCTGCAGGGATGGGAGGTGAGATGCCTTTAGAATGAACCCCAGGATGCCTACAGATGCCCCCTTCTCTGTCCTGCAATGGTGGAGGGGCTTCCAAAGCTCCCAGAGAGCAATGAAGTCAAAAGATTACTAAGAATCGGAAACATTTTCCTCTGAAGTGTAGAAGTAAATTAGACAGAAACCAAATTAGAGACAGGAATATTTATTGCACTACAAAATGTGACTTCAGATGCACTGAACCACACAAGAAAATCAATCAAACTGCTTTAGAGTTCTATCTTCTTGTATTGCTTTGTTTCATAATCCCAAAGAGTATAACACGAGCTGATCGTGTACCTTATGAAACTGATTTAAAAGGAAAAGACTTCTGACTATTTCCAAAATTTGCATCAGTCTTTAATAGAAGAAAGGCTGTCCCTGCTAACGATATTCAAAAGAATGTGCTATAGGTCCTTAAATTAATTCCAAAGAGACAGTCCAAAAATGTTTTAGAAAAGGCATCATTACTGAAATAAATGAATAGCTTCCCAATGTGACCACTCAACTAAGCATACAAATTTTGCTGAGATAATTATAAACTCAGGCATACCTTACAATAAGTTTATACATATTGGGGTGCCTGGGTGGTTCAGTTGGTTGAGCGGCTGAGTCTTGATTTCGGCTCAGGTCACCATCTCAGGCAAGTGAGATGGAGGCATGGGTCCAGGTCCGCACTCAGTGGGGGTCTTCTTGAGATTCTCTTTCTCCCTCTGCTTCTGCCCCTCCCCACCCTCCACCCCCAACCCCTGTGCTTGTGAGAGCTCTTTCTCTATGTCGCTCTAAAATAAATGAGTGAATAAAATCTTTTTAAAAAATGTATACACACTCAGTTTATATATTAAGTTTTCCAGTATGCATCTTGGTTAATTAAAAAATGGCTCACTACAATTTTCACAAATTATTTATGAGAGAACTATATATTCTCCAGGGGAAAAAAAAAAAAAGATTACCTAATTTGAAAATTCATGGTACTGGTCATACATTTGAAACTATACAAATAGTTATAAAAATTGCTTTACTATTCTCTTACTCATTAATTTCATTGAGGTTACTACTTTAAAGAGAGGCCCTCCTTAAAAGGATACTTATACAAAAGACATTCCTGACTAAATGCCATAAGTAATAAAACAATTATCTAAAAGGAGGGGGAATGGAGAAGAAAGGAAGAAGGAGGGAGAAGAAAGGGGGAAAAACATTTCTGGGTGACAAAGATTTCCAAATTCCAGCAAGTACCCCAGTAATTTCAATTAATTAACATTTACTACAAAAATATTAGTATTTATCACACTTTTAGGGTTTCATTCCCAGTCTTGATTGACAGTAAATTGAGATGTGCCTGTCTTTTTAGCTGTGATTATATTTGTGGTATGAAGTTAGTGGCCAATTTTCCCAGACTGGCCAGTTCCTTCAAGCGAACACTGCTCTTTTTCTTATGTGGCCTCCATAGACGACTTCAGTTTACCAGCTAATTCAGTCAGAATTTAGTCAGAATGTCCACAGGCTCATTCACTGTAATCTGAGAAAAAAGTCACAGGGGTATATTATAACTAATAGCATCCGGGAGATTAATGGAGGAGGGCTGGCCTAGAAAGTTCTCTGCAACATGGAATGTGCTCCTTCATTATTTGGATGAGGCTTGTTTGTCTTCATTCCATGGGGCAAAGATTTCTCATCAGGGACTGAGACGTGTTTTAGGAAAAGATGGTTTAACTGTTAACGGTGGGAGAGCTTCATGCTGAGGTCAGAGGCATTTTGGCAGAGGCAAACAACACAGAAGTTTCTTCTTATTATAGAATCAGAGGGCTCCGTTCTAGTTATAGTAGGGAACAATTCTCATTCCCAATCGTTTCAGAAACATAAATTGCTCTAGAAACCTAGAGGTAGCTATGGAACGCAAGTCTCGAAATGCAAGTGCCCCTAGGGAAAATGGAAACAGAAAAGCTTAAACATTCCCTTGAAGTTCCCCAGAGCTTTTCTTTATGCCCAAGGCATTTCTGGTGGAAACGGCCTTACAAGACAAGAGCGTTGTTTTGAAAATCAACCTTGTCTTTTTGGAACATTGAGGAAAATACTTAGGTATTTCAGTTCTTCCACTCCTGCCTGCTTTTCAAGCCAAATTTATTTTTGAATATTTTATCTCCAGATTAGAAAAATTACTTAATTTTGTTAATCTCAAAACTATTTAATGATTCAGGATTTCAGAAATTTTAAATTTATTAATCATTTTTTATACCACATGCATTTATTGAGCCATGAAAAGACCACCAAGCTCCTTACTCTTAGGAAGCTTACTTTGAAGTTGGGAGAATGGGAGGGGCTTCCAAAAATGGATAAATGAATAAACAAAAAATATATATATAGCAGATGATGTTATGTTTCCTGAGAATCAAAAGAGGGCATTCTAATAGAGAGTGACAAGTGGCTATCCTAGATTTTCTGGTCAAGGAAGTCCTCTCTGAAGAGGCAAGAGTAGAGCTGAACATTGAGTGACAGGAAGGAAACAGTGATGCAAAAATCAGGAAGGAAAAGCATTTGGGGCGGAGGGAAGAGCCAAACAAATGCCCTACAGCAGAATGAGTATGGTCTGTTCTAGATACAGGAAGAAGGCTAGATCAGGTAAATGGGTGGGAATGAGGTCAGAGTAGGCATGAAATAATCCCAGTCCAGATGTTAGCAGCTATCGCTGAACCCTTGATTAAATTGGTAAACACCAAGGTGGTAAATTCTGATCTGAGTTCTGTCCCCTTCCAATATTATCTGCACTTCACTGTTAATGAACCTAAAACATAACGTAAATTAATTGAACTTTAATGTCCAAAAATCATCTTATGTATCGTTTGCCTTCAGAAAAAAAGCTCAAATTCTTTAGCTTGACATTTGCAGACCTCCAAACACTGACACTAGGTCTCTACAACTTCATGTCCCTCTGTTCCTCTCATGAATCCTCTCTTTAACCAGACCTGTACTCTAGCACTCCTTCTATTTTAACCTCAGGTTTTTTTCTCCTGCATTCCCTATTATCCAGCATGACCTGCTCCCTCCTCTCAGCAAATTTCCATTAATTTCTATCTGTTAGAGAGGTCTTTTTGTAACTAGCAAAAGAAAATATCCAGCACAAAGTGGCTTACGTGAAATGAGGAACTTTCTGGCTCGAGCAAATTAAATGTCCGAAGTAAAACAAACTTTAGGCCGAGTTGTATCCAGAGGCCAGTGTTATTTACTTTGAGATTTTCTTGACTCCGCATGGCTCCACGTGCTGGCTTCCTTTTCAGGCTGGCTTCCTTCAGGATGACAAAACTGGCTCCAGGAGTTCTAGGTCCTGCACGGGGTTGAATAGTGCTTCCCCAAAAGTCACATATATCCACCTGGAACCTGTGAACCTGGCCTTACTTGGAAATACGGTCTTTGCAGATATAATCAAGTTACAATGAGGTCATACGAGGTTTAGGGTGGGCCCTAATCCAGTGACTGGTGTCCTTATAAGAAGGAAGAAATTTGGACACAGAGAGAAATGGGAGAAGGTGCTCTGTGAAGCCGTGAAGGTGGCAGCAGAGATTGGAGGGATGGAGCCACAAGCCAGGGTGGCCGCCAACCACCTGAAGCTAGGAAAGTGCAAGGAAAGGTTCTTCTCGAGAAGAACACATTCTTCTCGAGAAGGAAGAGAACATGGCCTTGTCAACACCTTGAATTTGAACTTCTAGCCTATTGAATTGTGAGAGAATAAATTTGTGTTGTTTCAGGCCACCCAGTTTGTGGTGATTTATGATAGCAGCCCTGGGAATTTAACACAGGCCCCTCTCTCCCTCCCTGCCATGCAGGGAAGTAGAGAAAGATATACCTGGTAGTTCTTATGGGAAAGAGAAGCTTCTTTCCCAGGCTGAGAAGCCTCAGCGACTCTTCTTCATGTCTCCTGCGCCCATGTCTGAATCCATCACTCCATCCAGTCCTATTGAAACTAGGAGATCCTCTCTCCCTCTAAGCCACAAGGCAAAATGGTGGATGAGAGATTCCCGCCCCCTCCCCACCCCTCAAAAAAACTAGCACTTATTTCCTTTGTCATGAAAAGAGGGAAGTAAATACTAGGAAAGGAACCAGCTCTACTATTTGGTAGCAATTTAGATGGTTTTGGCTGGAAGTTATAGAAAATCTGCCTCTAACTGGCTTAAACATTGAAGAAATGTATTCTCTCACATAATAAGAACTCTAGAGGCAGATCAGGCTGTGGGCATAGCACAAATAGGGCTCCCGCTCTGGATTTCCCTTATTCTCCAGCCTTCGCCTTCCTCCATGTGCCAGCGCTGTCTTCCTGCCAGGGCCTCTCATGATCTCAAAATGACTGCCAGAAACAACTAGGCAACCAATATCCTTTTCCTGTGCAGTGAGACAGAATAAAAATCTTATTCTCAATGATGAAAGAGCAGTCCTTCCTTTCTGACAGATTGGACCCATTTAGCTCTCACATGCTTACCTCTAGACCAATATTGATTGCTACGGAAATGCCATCCATTGGTTGACTCAAGCCTGATTCCCGAACAAATCATGAAGAAGGGGACGAGAGAGGATGAGATTACCATAATAGTTTAACATTCGACGATCAGAATTCTCCCTTGGAGCTAAAGATGGAATTTGCTTACCCTGATACATACGGGCTATGGCCTGGAGGGTTTCTGAAAAATATGAAATGAGTGAATGGCTGCAGTTAGGCAACCAGTGTTGCCCACCACAGCATCCTTTCAAGTGTGTATTGGATCTTACTTCCTCCATGAAGCTTCCCCTCCCCCATTACTCCAACCAGAAGCAAACTCCCTCTCTGAATTCTTTAGTACTTGTGACTCACACTGACATTTCACTTATCTTAGAGTTTAATAATATTTACTTACATATTTCTAATCGCCCGAGTTCTTAAAATTAGAGTGTATGTACATTGCAATATACCTAGTATATCACTTTGCCCAGAATTTTTATGCTCACAAAAATCTGTCACTTATTTGAGTGACTTCTAATATAAACATGGAGAGCCAGGCAGTCTTTAAACTTAGCAATAGAGATATAGATACAGCTCACAAATTCAGTCCTTCCTTCTTCCTAATAGAAATCTTTTCTTGCTCTTTATCTCCCAGGAGTCTTTTATGCAGATGTATTGGTGATTCTCAGCCTCTGAATTCGTTTGTACTTCATAAAATTATATTTTGAACCTAGTTAGTGAGAAGCACTGATAAACTTGGCCAATATTTTGAGTAAGAATCTAGACAAGATACAAACACTAAAGTGGTAAGACAAGTTTCATTATGGAGGCTGAATAAGATAAAGGAAGGAAGATCTCTTCAGTTGTGCAAAGATGTTTTGGTCACTTTTTCCAGTTTAATAAAATTAATCACAATTGTGTTTATCCACACAAACTATAAGTTTTTCTGCATATTCTAGGTCTAATCTGGTAGTCATACATGCAAGTTTCAAGAGTTCTGTTGCTCAACACTATGTCATTAAATCTCTATTATCTTTGAAATTGATTTTATCATGTTCCATAGGCACTTTTTTTTTTAGAAGGATGTATCTAGAATCTCAATGATCTATCATGGATTTTGATTATTAATTCATTAAGAGGATTGTGACCACCTTGAAGATGTCTTGAGGACATCTGAAATTTTCCCTATGAGCAAATTCTAGTATCTCTAATGGCTGTTACTATTACACTTCATGAATACTGTAATATCCTTGTCCCAATACATGACCAATAATAATAAAAGTGGTCAATATTGCATTTCAAGGTGAATTCATCTTTCAAAGAGTGAAAGTGAATCATTAAATCCTTTACTTAAAAATAGAAAGAGTTGAGAGTAGAATGTCTATAGACAAAACACCTGATTTTCCCTCTAAGGATGAAATGGGAGCAAGCAAACTGGATACACAGGCTCCCAGCAGTCTTCCTCTAGGTTACCAGGGATAACAAAGCCTGCCTGACCTGACTGCTAAAAATGCATTACTGTTCATTTACCACCTTAAGGAAGCTTTGGTCTCATTTTTAAAAGGAAATTAGGAGAAGTTGAGCTCTAGTAATGATTCAAATCTCCAGGAACATTGAATGTCTACTGGCCATTATTCAAGTCACTAGACAGAATAAGGAAGAACCCTACAAGGCAGTTCAACACCCATATTTTAGTCCTGTGTAATTCCAGGCTCATCCTTTCCCTTTTGCTTTCTAATTAGGTATGTATTTAACTCTTCTATGGACCCATTTTAAGAACTATCGATGGACTGGAGATGGTGGGGGAAAGGCAGGCAGAGAGAGGGCATTTCAAAGATAATAGCACAAAAACGGTCTGGACACAGTTTGATGGAAAGCATTTCCAAGGCATAATTTTTTTAAAGATTTATTTATTTATTTGAGAGGGAGAGAACACGCATGCGTGCGTGCATTGCAGGCATGAGGGAGGTGGGGTAGAGGGAGAGAGCCAGATTATCTTAAGCAGACTCCCTGGTGAGCAGGGAGGCCAACGCCAGGGCTCAGTTTCACCACCCTGAGCTCATGACCTGAGCTGAAATCAAGAGTTAAACACTCAACTGAATGAGCACCCAGGCACCCCATAAAATATTTTTAAATTCCCAATTTCCCAAGGAGGCAGCTGATTTGGGACTGTGAGGACAAGGGCGCTGGTGGGCTACCTAGCCCACAGGTCCTAGGAAGCAAGTGAATGGTGAACTGGGGTGGGAGGGGCATCAGCAGCTCCACTTCCGTATTATGCGACCTTGGAAAGTTATCTAACTTTTCCTAAGCTTCAATTTTCACATCTACAAAATGACAGGAATAATAGTCCTTCCTTATCCTGCAGAGTGGCAGTGAAGATTCAACCCTCCGCTCCACGCAGAGGGGCTAGCGAAGGGTCTGAGGCACACGGGTGTGAGCGACTCTCACAGTCGTCAGGGAGAAGGCGGCCTGTCTGCGGCTCACACTCTGGCCCAGACCTGTCAGCCCACCGTGCAATTATCCACGTGGAAGAGGCTGCTTCCCTCACTGCTTCCCTCCTCACTTCCCTCATTCTGTTTCTAGAACCGTTTATATCACAAGAGGTGAAAATAATAATGTCTCTATTTACATAACATTAACCTTATTTTCTTTCTTCCCTCAGAAATGCTCTGCTATTAGCAAATTAATCCACTTTGAAGATGACATCCCCTAGAACTAATCACACTGAACAGTTTCTGTTCCTTGATAGGATCCTCAGTTCTCATCCATTAGGGTAACAGCTCGCACGACTTTTAAAGGAGACGGGGCTTACTCAACCGCTGCAGACTTCCAGCGCTGGGTGGGCAAAGGCCTTCAGGACTGTTTACCCAATGCTGATCCTTCTCTGCGTGTGATGTGGCGTGGCTTTCTAATGGCCACACTCCTTCACTGCAGAGAATCCCACGTCTCTACCTGCTCTACCCAGAATCTAGCTCACTCCTTACCTCAGTTGCCTGCTGCACTCGCTCATCCTGATCTCTGACACGCCACGTTTCTGAATACAGATAGTGAATGATAACTATTTAATACATATGAGCTCTTGAGTGCCAAACTAGTACCGGAACATGGCATAATCTTAACAGTGCAGTGCTATTTGAAATTTGTCGCCATGTCTGAAACATACATCTGGTGTGCTTTGTATGTCTAGATGTCCTTTGTGTTTGAGATGCTACTGATGCTGTTGTCTCTCTTGCATACAAATGTCCCCTAGAAGGCAGGTGTAAAACCAAATGCCCTTGCTCCCTCCCCTGCGTTCCAGGCTGCTTCTCAGTCATTCTAATGGTGTCTGCATGACAAATGAAAACTGCATTATTGACATACTTCTAGTCACTGATAGAAAACAGCTAGATGTTTGGTATTATTTCAGACTCAAGTTTCAGACGCTTGGCCCAAATGACATCTTCAGATCTCGCTTTTTTTTTTCTTCTTAAGATTTTATTTACTTATTTGACAGAGAGAAACACAGCAAAAGAAGGAACACAGTGGGAGGAGAAGGAGAGGGAGAAGCAGACTCCCCACTGAACAGGGAGTCTGATGTGGAGCTCTATTCCAAGACCCTAGGATCATGATCTGAGCATAGGGTAGATGCTTAGTGACTGAGCCATCCAGGCGCCTCTCGGGGTTTTGTTTGTTTGTTTGTTTGTTTTGTAATCTATCTTGGTGAATTCTGTTCAGAGCATGTATTTATACATAACACTCAAATGGTAGAAAACCGATTGATTAAACACATGACTACCAAGTTGTGGGACCTTTAAAAATGTGTCACATTTTGTGGGATATTATATTCTGCTGAGAAAAAGATGTTTATAAGGTTTTTTTTTTAAAGATTTTATTTACTTATTTGACAGACAGAGATCACAAGCAGGCAGAGAGGCAGGCAGAGAGAGAGAAGGAAGCAGGCTCCCTGCAGAACAGAGAGCCCGATGCGGGGCTTGATACCAGGACCCTGGGACCATGAACTGAGCCGAAGGCAGCGGCTTAACCCACTGAGCCACCCAGGCGCCCCTGTTTATAAGTTTTTAAAACCAGTTGCAGGTTACTGCTTCTTAACAATTATTACTCTTTGGAAAAAAATGTTTCCCTGCTTTCTTTCTTTCTTGACTGCAAGTGTGATATATGCTCATTATAAGAATTCAAACAGTACAGAAATGCACAAATGTGATAGCAGAGACCACTTGAAACTCCACTCTCTGAAGATAGCTGCCATTTACATTTTGCTGAATATCCTTAGCGGCATCTCTCTATGAATATGTACATGAAGACGGAATTCTCCATCATGTCCTAGAACCTGGCTTTTCCAGTCAGCAATATGTTTGGACATTTTCCCACCCCAAAAATATAGCTCTGCATTTGTATTTCTCATTATGTCCTCCTTTCCCTTCCAGATAGGAGTATGGTGCATAAGTGGGATGCTGTGGAAACAGGTAAAGGGTGGAGACAGAGACATGAGTCTCCGTCATCATAGTTCATGATGACGTCGTATCTGCCGCACCAACAGACCATAGCTTTTTACCTTATCCCTTCATGACTGATGTTTGTTTTCACTATTTCACAATCATAAATTTATTGAGCTCTTTTCCCCCACAACTTTAGTCTTTTAAAACCTATTTGTAGATACTGCTTTATCTAAAGCCTAACTCTTGTCAGAAATATCTCATAGTTGGGAACAATTATGACAATGTAAGTTCTGTTCAATTCTGAATGCTTTGCTGGATGCCTGGGATTTATTTATTTATTTATTTATTTTTTAAGCGAGTCTCCTGTTTCTTGATAACGTGTAATCTATGTAAAAGAAAAACCTTATTAGAATATGAGGAATTGTTTTTAACTTGCTTTCCTGTGTAGCAAACAATTCAAAATTTACTTGCTAGCCGAGAATTACTGGTTCGTGTGTCAGTTTTTGCTGATGGTAGTTCTGACAAATTACACAAGAATATGCAGTTTCATCCCCGTAGAAAGTCTGCTTTTCACAAGTCAGTGGGCTTAAGCTCTTAGTCATTCACCATTGTATGACAGACCTCAAAAGTAAACTGGGAAACCTTAAGATATTTACCTAAGTTGTGGGAACAATCTGACTAGTCAGATCAAAATTCATTTCCAGAAAGTAAGACAAAAAGACCAATTCAGAATATTAGCATTTTAACTTATGTTGAAGAAGACTCATTCTTTTGGAAAATAGCGTGCAATCATTTATCCAGTCGGTAAGCTATGATGTGCATTACTGTCCCTCACACACATGGTTCCACTACACACTGATGGCTCCAGGACTGGGCAGGTCTGTTTCTAGGCTTTTGCTGGTATCTCGACCTACATTTGAGCCAAGTGTATTCCCTTTTACTGCCAAGCTCCTTCCAGATAAGTCTTGAAGCGGAGTAACAGCTCTATGCTGTGAGGAGACCAGAGTCTGACCCCTGTAAACTTGAGGCTCATGTACACCTCAGGGCTGTCACCTTCACATCCAACATGAGGACTATTGGGCCAATCTCACAGTTTTTGCAAATGCCAAATCATGCAAAAGACTCTGGCATACCATAGTGCTTGAAAAAGCACTATTTCGAGCTATTATATTCCAGGTTGAAGTAGAAAAAAGGTTTTTTTTTTTTTCTATTTGGTCCCCTTGATGACTCAAATCAAAATAAGAAAAACCAAAACCAGTAAGTAAATCTATCCTAATCTGTGTAAACTAACAGAGAATTAAAAGTTACTTTTTAATTAAAAAGCAGCCTCCTCTTTTCCTTTTCTCAACATATAAAGCGTATTGAAAAAAATATGTTGAAAAACAAAAGCCAGTTACCTTTACTTAGACATTTAAGGTGGTGGCTACGGTTTGGTTCCTGATTCTTATCCTTACCCTGGTTCTGAATCAGGTTTCAGGCTCTAAGTATACTAATTGCTGGTCCTTTGTTCCAAAGAAGAACCCTGAAGATCAATGGAAGAGAAACTGTAATGGGAACCTTGATTTGATCTTGTCCCCACAGATAATCAGAAAATCAGTTCACCTGCGGTGAGTTGGTATGACCATCTCAGTCAGAAGCAGGTATTAAAGCTGCCGAGGACAGTCAGCTAAAGACTCTGTCACTGGGTCTCCTTCCACAGCCCGAGGGAATGAGAGAAGCAACAACAGTTTTGACTGGGAATCCTATTATCCACCCACCAAACACCTCTCCTTATTTCCCTGTTTCTCCAGTTCTTTCTGACTATTTAAGCTTATTTATTTCTCCCCATCCTCTCCCACAGGCTCCCTGCTCAGCGAGGAGTCTGCTTCTCCCTCTGCCCCGCCCCCACCATGTGTGTCCCAGCCTCCACGCGAGGACATTAGAATCATGACCTGAGCCAAAGGCAGTCACTTAACCCACTGAGCCACCCAGGTGCCCTTCCAGAACACTTTTTAATTTGTTACAGCTACGAAGTAACTGTTTAAGTTACCCCTTGTCAGTTTTTAAGTTAGGTGAGCTCAATATTCTTCTTTTCTCAAGGGAAGAAAAGAGCAAAGAGCTCTGCTATATTCTCCATGGTCTGTAATGTGTGGTTTCCAACAGTCTGTCCAGCCTCGGGGAGCCACGCTCCTCCGACACCTGGACCGTTTTATTGATGGCCACGTCCACGTCAGATTAAAAAGTGGGGGAGTTCAGTCAAGTGGCTGATTGTCCTGAGCACCCTTTCCCTGTCTCACCCAAAAGTCTAAAGCTACCCTCTTCCCTTCCAAAGCAAGAACTGATTCTTGCCTTCCATGACTAGTAATAGGAGAACATATGTGGCAATAAAAGTCTCCCTTGCAGTGTTTTGATAACAAGCATCCTTGTCCAATATATCCCCTTCACCGTACATTAGAATTTATTTGAATTCTCAAGACATTTTTTGCCCCTATTACAGTATTGTATACTTATGTGATACATTATTTTTAAATTATGGTTTTCATTAAAAATTATCATTTATCTTTTCCTGTATTTACTTTTGTTGCAGTAAATTGTGACATTTTTCTGTTCCTATCATAGCAAGACAAATTCACTTTGGGAAGATAAATGTCACATTTTAATGAAAACCAGCATACAGTGTGGATGGGGATAGTGAGCCTAAAAGGGGAGCAAACAGGCATACACTTTGACATTTCGCATTCTTCTTAGCCACAACATAAGATTCACCTTTATTTTTTAATATTGGAGAAATTACCCTGCAAATCCCATCAGGAAGATTAACTCTTGGGAGTTTATCAAGTGTCACAAACCTAATCCGGAAAAAAATACCTGACACAAGACAAATTTGCAGTTAAATGAGAAATGAAGTAAAGCAAACGAGAATTGGAATGTGGAAGTTTTGTACTCCAAATAAGAAAGGGGGCCCTACAAGCACGACATGGAGTGCGGAAAGGCGTGTTGCTTCCCTTTGAGGCTGGTGAGAAGAGTGGTGGACCCAAGGCTGCACCACGCAGCTCCTGGGAATTTCGGCTCTGCACCCTGAATCATGGAAGGTGAGCTGTATATAACTTAGTCTTTTTATGTGTAAACTACTATTGTTCATAGGGGATATTCATCTTTTTTTTTTTTTTTTTTTTTTTTTTTGGCTGCCCAGCATCTGAACCTCTTTCCGAGATTTGGGGAACTTCTTTTATTGTGAATTATGGTGGGAAGCAAGGCCTGTTTTCCACTGCAGGAGCAGAAAGGAGCAGAGAGCAGCTTTTCCCCTCCAAGGAATAGACTGCAGGTGCAACCCAGGCTTGGCCGGCCAGGTGCTCCCACTCAGATTGTGGAGACTGAAGCAATTTCTGCAAATAGGAATTCATTCCAGATGCAGGGATGCCAACAGCCATTGTCCGGGAGGACCAGGAGGACCTGAGGGACTGCACCTGCTCAGACTGGTGGGCGCCGTGCTACCAGGGACCTGCCCACTGGCCGGCGGCAGCAAGTGGTCTCCCCAGGCTCAACCTTCAGAGGTATGGGGCTGGGAGTCTCCAGTCCTCTTATCTCTCTTAGTTTCTGCCTCATATCCTAACCTGATTTTCTAGAAGACCTTGCTACTCAGTGCAGTCTAGAAACATGATGGGAACACAGAACTAGAGCCTCCCCCTAGACCTCCCAAGTCCGAGTATTAAAGTGTGTTATAGTAAGTTGCACAGAGTAAGACCTTAAAGAATATTTCTTGATTGTATGGATATATAAAAATGTGTTGAAATTTGATTTTGCTGAAGCTATCTGAACATATTTCTTCAAAATGTATGTATGCAAATATCCCATAACCCAGTGGTTATACTCTTGAAAAAACATTAAGTATTCTATATAATGAATTTCCTTTTAAATGCATTTCATTGATGTTCAAGGGATTCTTAGAGTGAATCCTTGTGTAGAGTCATTATGCCTTTTCAAGTAGATAATCACCCTTTCATTTATCCGTGTTGTTAATTTGTATTCTTTAGAGCAGGGCACGCCCACAGTAAAGATTACTGTAATCAAATGATTTGTCACTGAGATGACCATTGAAATTCTCTCCACAGCCCTCATCATTTTGGTCCTTGTCTGTCTCTCTACTGGTTCCCTAAAATGCCAGCTCCCCATGATCATGGTGCCTTATCAGCAACAGCTGAGCAACAAAAATGGATACACAAAACAGTTCTTTTTACGAAGTCAACCAAATGGTACAGCTCCAAAGCACTGTGCTGTATTGTATTTGGCTACCTGCAATTACAAAATTAAGGGCAACTTGCCCTCTCAACTGGCATCATGTCAGCCTTGAGAGCCTTCAACAATCACCTCAAGCCAATGTTGGTAGAGTGCAGTAGACAGTGCCTAAGCAAACACAGAGCTCTCTGGTTCTCATCTAGAAGAGAAGAGCTCCTGAGAAGCAAACCCATTTTTAAGAATATTTATTGAAGAAAGCTGGAAAAGAGATAGTCATAGTAAGAATTTGAGGAAGAGGAAATGCTGCAGCTTTGCAATCAGACAGTCACTGAAGTACTTGCTCTGTTCTCAAGAAAGTTCCTTAAACTTCTCTGTCTTTAGTGTCTTCCTACATAACCTGGAGGTAGTAAGATGCTTATCTGCTAGGGTGTTGTGGGCATTAAGTGTGAGAATGGATATAAGGCAAACTGTCAGGCACATACTTACTGCTCTGGAAATGCTAGCTATTGTGATTATTGTATTCCTACTACAAGATGCCTGGCACATCAGCAGTTTATGAGGCGATCTAAAACTAGCCATCGCTACACATATTTCATAGATAACAGAATGATTTTTTCAGTGGCATTGACTTGGATCCCCACCTCCCACCCCAGACACCACAACTTTAAAAACTGTGGTCACCATAGATTTTGAGAGATGTTGTGCGCACAAACAAAGCACAGGTTTTGATCATAGACAATCTTCCCCTCTCTCCCCTTCCTAAGGATGCACAGATTTTTGTTTAGGTATGAGGTTCTTCACCCCATAATCTCTAGTTGGAGGGGAAGCCCACCTTGACAGTGGACTTAACGGGCCTTTGGGAAATCCCATTCCCCTGGCCAGAGTGATTGGTTCAAGAACGCAGGCCTCAGCCATCAGGGCATTAATCCTGTCACAAAAGTGGGTTTAATAATTGAACAATGAGATGTGAGGAGAGATGTAGCTGCCATTGAGAATATACCTCTGGGGTGCCTGGGTGGCTCAGTCCATTGAGTGTCTCACTCTTGACTTCAGCACAAGTTGTGATCGCAGGGCTAGATCCCACAACCCTGAGATCACAACTTGTGCTGAAGTCAAGAGTGAGACACTCAATGCTCAGTAGGGAGTCTGCTTGAGAGTTTTTCTCTTCCTCTCCCTCTGTCCCCCAAGTCATGGGTGCTCTCTCTCACTCTCTCTGGAATTCTCTCTCAAATAAATAAATAAGAGCTTAAAAAAAAAAAAAAAGAATGCACCTCAAACACTTCTTATCATAGGATCATCCCTGACGAGGGGCCACAGGTGCACTTTGAAATTTATCCCCAAGTTAGCAGATCCTAATAGTAGTAAGCCAGACGGGTTTCTGGGAGACTCTAACCTCCTTTGTCAACTGACCTTGGCTAAAGGATTCTTCTAAGACTCTGCTTAGACTGTCCAACAGTGTAAAACATATTCTCCTTTCTTTCTCTCCGCATGAGACTTCCATCACCGACTGACTGTGCTTCCCACCCGCCCAGCTCCCTGCCTATTTCCTTTCATAGGTGCATTTACCCTTAAGAAAGCCCAAAACAGGGGTGCTTGGGTGGGTCGGTGGGTTAAGCCACTGTATTCGGCTCAGGTCATGATCTCAGGATCCTGGGATGGAGCTCTACATCGGGCTCTCTGCTCAGCAGGGAGCTGCTTCGCCCTCTCTCTCTGCCTGCCTCTCTGCCTACTTATGATCTCTCTCTCTCTGTCAAACAAATAAATAAAATCTTAAAAAAAATAAAAAGCCCAAAACATATAATCCTACCTTGATGTCAACTTTTGGAGGATCATGAATTACACAGGGTGTTTGCTGGAGGCTCCTAGAAAATAAGTTTTATTGCTCTTCTTAAGGCACTGGAGATCATACTCTTCCTCTAGATTTCATGAACATCTCATATAGCCTAGAACTGCCCCAGTCATTTTCCAACAAGAGTTCTCTTCTCCAGGTTGACTATCTCCAGATTTTTCAACATTTCCTTATACTGAATGATTTTCAGACCCTGTAACCATCTTCGGTGTACATAGAAATGAAAAAATTACATAGTGAAAAGAGAAAATACAGCAAGAATATATCTTCCTTTGTTTCTCATATTTCAGCATTATATGGCTTCAGCTTTTGGAGGAAAAAATATATATAATATAATGATATATATTATAAATTATTAATATATTATAAATAATATAATTAATATATACCTTTTTTTCTTTAGGAATTTGGTAGCCACCTTCACCTATTGAAAGACTGACACACAGAATGTAGCTATCAAATGTTTACTCGTTCTTGCTGAAGTAAATGGAAGCAGAGAACCCATACTCCAGAGGCCGACTATGTTCCAGTCCCAACTTTGGCTCTTGGGAAGTTATCTGTCCTTGGAAAATTTAATTAACCTTCCTGTACTTCAGTATCCTCCTCTGTAAAGATAATTGCAGCCCTTGTCCTATAGTGTTCTATGAATTACTTTGTATTTAGAACAATGCTGTCACATAAAAAGTGCTAAGTAATTGGTGAATAATTGAATATTTCAAAGCACCTATTACATGTTAACCCCTGGCCAAGCTCAGAGAGCAGAAGCAGAAAAAATAAATGAACATGAGAATTGCCTTTTAAGTAGCTATTCCTAAGGATGGAATAGCTGCACAAAAAAATAAGACTATTGACTTTGGCTAGGAATGTGTCAGGGATGTTGATGAGAGGCTTTCTAAATACCCTTTCAACTCTCGAATTCTCTGATTCTACTCCTGAATTCCAAAACTGAGATGTCACATGGTGCTAGATTGGAGCTCAGGGAACTTTCCCTGTAAAGGGCCTAATGCTAAATATCTTGGGTGTTGCAGGCCACGCAGGTTACATTGCAACTTTTAACACTACCATTATAGTGTGAAAGCAGCCATAGACAGCATGTAAATGAACAAGTGTGGCCGCATTCAAACAAAACTTTATTTATAGCCACCAAAATGTAAGCCTCTATAATTTTCTTGCCATAAGTGTTATTCTTCTTTTCATTCTTTGAGCCGTTTAGAAATATGAAAACCATTCTTAGCTCATGGACTAAAACTGGGCCTAGGAGCCATAGTTTGCCAACGCCCATGCTAAATCAAGCAAAGTATAAGGTAGGGTCCTAATCCAGGATGAGCAGTCAATGGTAGTTGAGAGTTCTACTGACAAGTAAACATCTCCAAAGAAGAACTAAGAGGGAACCAGGCTTACAGAAACACCATAGTATTGTGAGTGCAAAAGAAGTTCTAGGGCATAAGCGGCTGCAAAACATTACAATGAACTGTGGTTTCACCATAATTGCAACAATTGTGGTTGAGTTTCTCCAAAGATGTATACCCATTCCATTTCCTCTCCTTATAAATTTTGAATTATGATTTTTTAATTCCCACAAAAGAATCTTGAAGTCCTGCATGTGTTCCCTGATACCATTTGAGGAGCTACCTTTTGGAATAGTTGTTTAATTCTCAATTCACTTTTTCTCTTCTTTGAAGTAACTATCCCAAAAAGCATAACCCATTATGATTTTTAACCACCTCTCCTTAATTAGCTTTTTTTTTTTTTAAGGACATTTAAGGAGTTGCTGACATGCCATTCTTCATTATAAGTTCTTAACAGCTACTAGGAGTAGCTTGACCTTAGGGAAAATTTGTGAGGCACCCCAGGTTCCTCACTGACATGGATCAGTAGAGCCTTCTAGAATCCCAGGAAGAGGCCTCCAACAGAACTCTGTGCTTTCCCATGTGCCTGTCAGGTGTGGATCTCTCTGTATTGTCACTGGTGCTTCAAAACTGGCAAAAACAAACAACTAAATCTCACATTTTACCTAGTTTAGCTATGAGTCACAGAAAACTCATGAAATGAAGAGGTATAAGAGGTATAGTGCTGTCATGGCAGGCTCACAAAGTCCTCAAGACTTAAGACTTCTGCCTCTAGTTTCCCTCTCTGACATCATCACTAGACTGGGGCTGGTCCACATGGTTTATCTCTTCCAGTCCCAAATAGAAAGGACAAAGGAGTAGAGAACTCAAGGGTGCACAATAGTTTTCTTTCAGGGAAGGTGTTCAGAAGCTGCCCAAACATTTTGCTAACCTCTTTTTGGTTAGAATTTAGACACATGACCATACCTACCACAGGAAGGGAAAACCTAGTCTCCCTGAAGACAAAGAAAATGTCTTCTGAGGGATGAGAATGCACACACCATGCTTGGAATATAAGAGTTCTACAGGCTGGGGTTCACGCTCTGGGAGCTGTTCCATCTTTTTTTCCTCAGGGAAGTACCTCAGTCCAACTAGAGAGAAGTCTGTGTATCCTAGGACTGTGGCCATCAGACATGATCATCTATAAGGAGAGGCAATGATTGCCATCAGAAATCGAATCTGCAAATGTCAATGTCCAGTGGAACTCCCATCTGATTTGACTGTCTTCACACCTTCCTCCTCAGGAATCCCAGGAAGTATCTCACCTTCTGTGACTTTCTACCTTCCCAAACTCACATTTATAACTCCTGATGGAATGTATTAGGCACATGTTCTTGTTTTAAGAGGAAATAGTTGAAATTTCTTGTAGGTAAGCTGCATAAATCCTAAGAAGAAATACATTCTTTTCTCTCCTTCCTCGACTTCCAAAATGTCACCAAAATTCTCCTGGGATCTCACATTTAATCTAAATGTAACATATATCCATTCTCTTACTAAATATTTTGGAAGTGTTTTGAACTTACAGGATAATCAACTTTGGGTTTAAGAAACAAAAAAACAACTAGCAGGTCTTATCTTTGAGTGTAAGGCACAGTGAAGCGAGCACATGCACCCGAGACATTTGGATGTAATTAAATTCTTGTTGCTCTGGCAAGGTAAGGTGAAGAGGTGAGAGAGGATGATTTACATACTCCGATAAATGAAACTGCCAGTGAGACAAAGATTTTTGAGATTTTAATTATCTGATGGCTTGTTACAGGGAGTAAACAAAGGGGTTAATTCTCCATCTTTCATTCCTACTTTTTTGTTTAAGCAATTTGTAGTCCCAGAGGGTATAACTACAAATAACATACAAATGATATAGGCTGGAGAGCTCCATGCATACACCTACACTAAGTGAGCAATGGGCTTTCTTTCTGCTATGGTTTCCTCTAAGATGCC
The DNA here is from genome assembly GCF_011764305.1 of Mustela putorius furo. Classification (NCBI taxonomy): domain Eukaryota; kingdom Metazoa; phylum Chordata; class Mammalia; order Carnivora; family Mustelidae; genus Mustela; species Mustela putorius. The sequence continues at coordinate 42,352,625 of NW_025422368.1, read as the reverse complement.
TGTAAAATGAGAAGAGTGAGGAATAGTCCTAGAGTAGGAGAATTTTGTAGGAAATTGTCTTTTCCTGGTCGGTGTAATCATACACTAGAAGAGTAACTCCAAATAATGACTGATTCAGGTATCCCACCTTAATCATCTCTGAAAATATTCCTTTAGGTCATATCTTAAGTTAATAATAATATCTGAACCCACTCTCTGTAATACTGTAATACAGCATATACATTTGTGTTGATAAAAACTAAAATTGCCTCATAGCATAAACTATATATCTTTTTGTTACCTTCAGTTTAAACCAAAATATCTAAAATACACAGACATGATTACAAAGTCATTTTGAGACTAATTTCCCATTCTTCTTCCTCAGGAAAGCCTGTAATTTTCTTTGCCATCTTTACAATCTATTTCTCTAAAAAAGAAGAAAGACAGGAAAAAAGGCTGTTCCATTCCACACACACAGCAAAAGCCAAGCTATTCAGAATTCCTTTTGGTTACTGAACATTCCTCAACACACACACACACACACACCCCATATCCTTCTTCAAGGCAAGGTCCTCAAAGCTCTCAGGGTGAGCTGTTCTTGTCCCCCAAAACTTTAACCTCTTGAACTTTTCTCCTAAGTGTTGAGTCTTTTTCTTCCTTTCACATTGGCACACCACTAAGGAAAGTCTTGGTATCTCTTTGATAAGTTGATCTTACAATGACAATTGTAGAGAAGCTGAGGAATAACAACATGGGGAGACTTTAATTAATTCACTTTATTCCACCAGGCACAAAACATATGCAGACTGTGCTTCAGCTAAACGCCAACCAGGAAATGTCAGAAGGGATGTCTAGCATCCACATTCCCAAAATGACATGATACCATACCAAGGTACCATAGGAGAAAGCCTTTGGCTGGGTTTTAGGAAGCCTGTGTTCCATTCTCCTTTCTTCTTCCACAGACACAGTGATAACTTAGGGTGATGATAATGGGCACAGTACATATTCTTTACAAACTACCTTCAAATCTATCAGTACATTCCATCTTCTGCCTTAGCTTTGGTTTGCTCATGTCCATACCCCCCAACACACCATCCTCCATCTTGCCATCACTCTAAGCAGAAGATGATAGTATTTTTTAACCACTCCTGGTTTTCTCTGTGTGTTTTTCTACCTCCAGGGAATATTCATGGCGCCTGACTACGCTAAAGCTGCCCCCTGACCACCATGTCCAGTGTAACTAAGAATGCACAGTGTTCATTCTTAGGTAAGCACCCTCCCCCCACTAGCAGATGTTTACCTAAGGGAGCAGATAGGTGACATTTTTAGCCAAAGCTGACTATACTTGGAGTGAAAAATCATTTACTGGAAAAAAATAATTCACTTTAAAGAAAATAACTACAATTTATATAGCATTTACTATGTGCTAACCACAGTATTATTTAACATTACCTCTTTTAAAGCAATGTTCTAATGAGGTAGGCATCATTATCTACATTTATGGGTGAGACTGTGAGCTTACATACATTACCCTAAGTCACAAATATCTCCAAGTGAGAAATAGGTCATTCTTGTCTCCATATGAGAAAGTGCTTTTTAAATTTAACATGGTTGAAAGCAAGTGCCTCCATTTTGAAATGGATGTGAAGGAAATCCTTCTTCCCTCTTTGTCCATGGGGCACACTTTGGACATAGTCCAGACTGGGTGTGTCTCAACAGTGGGAGACAAGGTGGAGATCGTGGATAGCTGTGCCTTAATGAAGTCTCTATAAGGGTCAAGTTCTGCCTTCTAGGATCGTGGGCAAAAAGAAGGAAGTTTACTACATGGCTAATGCCCATTACAAAGTGTCCTCCTTCCCTCTTCTGACTTGGAGTCACCCAAGAGTCCAGTCTGTTTTTCTAGGTCCTACCTGATCCATCCCTACAGAGATGGCTAGTGGCCTGTGAAAATAGTGTGTGCTTTGAATGCAGAAAACCCTGGGTTCAAAATCCATTTATGTGAAGAAGTCACTTCTCCCAGTCATTTGGAAGTTAAATAAAATCACATGGAAAGTGCATTACATATAGTAGCAATCTTATAGGTGTCCGTGGGTTTGGTCTCCCCTCTACTAATACTTCTGCATCCTTCTATCTTCTGATGTAAAGGGAGAGTAGGACCCTCTGGCATTCCCCTGCAGGTATAAGCCAGCCTTACTTAAGCCTCTGCTGCTTCTGAATGAACCTCTTGTCTCTTCATGGTACTGCTCAGGGCAGCCCTCCTATCTGCTGGCCCCTTGACCTCTCCATGTCATCTCTTTATTCAGTACTCAACAAACCTGTACCTTCAAGAAGCGTTGCATTCTTGCAAACCAGCAGGGAGCCCTAAATTCTGATTGTATTGAGTCTAAGTTGCATTTTCCATTGCTTGATTTTACATCACACCATATTGTTTTCTGCTTATCTTTCTCTTAGGCAACCTGTACCCCCAACCTGGTGGTACTTAACACCACACAGAGAATGTGGTAAGTGGGGTCACTTCGCATGGCTTTGTTTCATGGATGCTTGTTCTTCCAGAGTTGTACAAAGCAGGCCCTGATTCAGGATCTAATAAAAATGTATTGATTGGACTTGTAAACAAACCTGAGTCTGATTTCCCAGACTTCTAAGAAACTGTGAATTGTTCCTCCTTTGCCACTGAACTCAGGTGGAACTCAGGAGATAGGCTAATGCTTACCCCCCAACTCCATGGTAGCCAACCTCCAAGAGAGGACCCAGTGATTCCCACCTCTGATATTCACACCCTCTCATTGTCCCATCCCACATTATATTCAGGTTGGTCTGTACTATGATTTGAATGCTTTTGCCCCTCCCCACCCCAAATTCATATGTTGAAATTCTAATGCCAATGTGTGGGCATTAGGAAGTAGGGCCTTTGGGAGGTGCTTAGGTTAGAAGGATGGAACCCTCATGAATGGTATCAGTATTTGTATAAAAAAAGATCCCACAGAGATTTCTCACCACTTCTACCATGTAAGAACACAGCCAGTAGGTGATGGCTGTGAAGGCCAAAGAGCACCTTCACCAGAATGAGACCATGCTCACTGGGTGTGGTGCAAAAACAATGAATACTCTTATGCTGAAAAGAAAAAAAAAAAAAAAAGAATGAAACCATGCTGACACCTTGGTCTTGGACCTCCCAGCCTCCAGAACTCTGAGAAGTAAACTTCTGTCATATAAACCACCCAGTCTGTGGTAGTTTGTTATAGCCATCCAAACAGACTGCTACAAGACAGTTTGTGCAAGCAATAGAACACAAAAGGAGTGATAGTGTATCCCTCTGGAGCTAGATTATAAAAGTCATTGTGGTCTCTGTCCTGCTCTTTCTTGGGTCACTTGCTGTGATGGAAATCAGTGGCCATGTCTTAAGTACACCCAAGCAGCCCAGCAGAAAGGTCAGCCAAGAGCCTTGAGTGAGTCTTCTTAGAAGTAGATCCTCCAGCCCCAATCAAGCCTTCAGATGACTGCAGCTTCATGGGAGACCCTCGGCCAGAACAACTTGGTTAAATTGCTCTTAGATTCCTGACTCTCAGAAACTGTGTAAAAAATAAATGTTGTCTTAGGCTGATGTGATTTCACACCAAATTTTTATGTAACAATAGAAAATAACACAAACTCTGCACTCTTATTTTCTACTACCTCTCTCCTCCTGCAGAAGTACCCAACTCTCCCAAATGTATACCTGAAACCCATGAGGTAAAACAACCTTGTTACTTGTTAAAATTATTTGACTGATTTTCATTACCATATGGCATACTCAACAAACGACCTGACTTTCCTTAACGAAAATATCAGGTTTGAGTATATATTATAATTGGGAATAAAACATTAAGTATATTTGCATTTTTTTTCTAGATAGTCAAAGGATTTAATGGGATACATGAAAAGTACTTGAAGAAAGCTATAGCAACTGTTATTTTGGAAGTCAAATACTCTTAGCCACTAGAAGTCACAATAAAGAAGATAAAACCATAAATTACCCTCTGAGGATGCTTTTGTCACCCAAAGAGAATATCCCTCACAACAGACTGATACAGTATACATGATATTCATACATTCCACTACCTTCTATTGAGTATTCTCAAAGTGCCAGGCACTAGGGCAAAAATATAAAACATTCTCTCTAGAAATTCAGAATCTAGATAGTCTAGAGAGAATTAATCATTGGGTCAGAATTTTGCATTTTGCTTGATCTGGAAAACACACACGTGCATACACACACACACACACACATACACACACCATATATTGGATACAAACTACTTTAATCAAAATAGTAATTTATAAGTATGTGCTAGACAGAGATTCTCAAAGTACATGATTAGGAATGAAGCCAATTCAAAGAAATTTAAAAATCAGACTTTTTTTTATAAGTTAGTAAAACATAACAGGCAGCCCTGACTATCATTTGTAGTGCTTAGTGCAAAACGACAATGCAAGCCACTTGTTTGAAAATTAAGAATTTGAGGACACCAACAAAGCATTAAACTTAACGTAGGACCTTTCTGAGCAAGGGGCCTATGGCATGAGCTAACCCCAATGACAGTATATATTTTATAGCTTGTTAAAAATATTTCCCAGGAGTTAAGTGCAAGAGACAAAAGGGAGATAGAACCAGAAGGCAACAGTGTGACACAGAGCAGCCATTCTGTGAGATATTGTTATCCCTCTTGTGTAGAAGAGAGCCTGGGGTCCCAAAAGGTCAAGTGACTCCTTCAAAGCCACTCTGCCCAGACAGGATCTAGATGTGGGTCATCTGACCTCAAATCTGATTTTCTTTCCACAAAATCAACACAGCCTAGTGCCAGGAGTTGTGCATCATAAAGAGGTACAGAATTTCGTGGGTGCAGTCCAGCAATTCTGTAATGAAAGCTGCAAGGTGACAAGCGGGGCACTGGCGCACTGCCCCCCCACCTGTTGTTTTCACATCTGTGGGTCTGACACAACCTCAGGGCAAACACCAGACCAGATTCCATAGCCCAAATCCCTAGTCACCACCCCTGCTCGCCCTGCCCGCCCGCCCATAATAGCTTCAGACTTGAGTTCTCCCATCAGCTTCTGGATTGGAATGCTAGTCAGCCCAGCAATCTCATGCTTCGGTTAGCCTTACCGTATGATCTAGGAATTTGAAGCAAATGCTGTATGTTTGACTGCTGAACAAAGGCTTTTTAAATCTACAGCATATGCAGCTTTACCTTTAATACCAGCTTAAAGAACTCTTGAAAACTACAGACATCATCTCGACTGATCTCTCATTTCCCCAAAAGGTAAATGATAACTAGTATGGAATTTGCCAGCATATTCCTGAATGAAATAAATTTAGTAATTGTTTTTAAGCTTCATTTTCTCTGCTTTTGCACAAAAAACATGAAAATTTGTTTTTATGATAAATTTAATTAACGATCAAGAAACAAATTATTAAAACAAAACCACATTATTCTTTATTAGTACTACTCTTAAATGAATTTCTTCTGAAATATTAACTTTTAATTGGTAAATATATAGAATCTTGATTAAAATGCTTTCACAAGCCTGATTTATAATTTTTTCTTCTTATTTCATGTTTCTCTATACAGGAAAGCCAATGTTGAGTGAGACTTACTTCCCTTAAATTCCAGTTTTATTTCTGACTTGCTATAAGGCACTGGCGAAAGCTTTTAACTTCTCTATATTTTAGTTTTCCCTGCTATAAAATTGCAAGTACATAGTACTTGTCTGTCTTGCAAGGAAGCTTGGGAAATTCTGGCTGTAGGAAGATGATACTTTAAAAGTACAAAGTATCATTAAATTTATGAGTATAACTTGCTTGACAGTTTCATTTTACTATAATATAGGAAATATGTACTTGAAAATAATAACACTGAAGTTGTACAGGTTCAGGAATGGGTATTCTGAGATCCATCAAGAGTTAGAATGTCTTTAAAAATACTATGACCCTTCAAGTGCCAAGATAAAACTCAAATCCAGAGTGCCTTCATGTCTTATGGTAAGAGAGAGAAAACATTGAGAATGGCATATGTTTATTCTCAATATTAATATGCATTAACATATATAATATATAATGGTACCTATTACACAATAAATCATATATAATAATGCATGTAATACATAATCATATATATTTTAATCCACCTATGTTTTTATTACTATTATCCTATTTTCTATATTTATTCCTATAGCAATTGGATGAGGAGTATAAAATACCAGAAGTGACTAGTGGGAAGGTTTCATGAAAGAATGAAGAAACATGGCAAAAAAATGAAGGGGAGGATGTGAAGGAGTGGGGATAGAAACAAAGGGTTGGAAAGAGAAGCAAAGGAACCCTCTTGAGACACTTCCCATGGTAGCTGGTCTACTCCTCTTTAGAGCCTTTCTCTTCTGCATGGCTGTGTTTGTTCTGTTCTATTTTTTCCTTGAGCCCAAGTCCCGAGAGAGATATTCCCTAATGTTAAGTGAAAAAGAGGTCAAGTTCCAAGCCTTGGATGCTTTTCTAATAAATGCTAACCCTCCTCGCCACCTTCCCACCCCACTCCCCACCCCAGCAATCATGGTGTTGTGCTTTTGATTGGTTTTACCTAAGTTCCTTTTTTTTTAAGACTTAATTTTCTTTTTTTCAGAGCAGTTTTTGATCCATAGCAAAATTGAGCATAAGGTATGGAGAGTTCCCATATTTCTCCTGCACCCACACCTGCAGAGCAGCACCCCACCCCACCCCTGTGTCATCATCCCTCACCAGAGTAGTAAGCTCTTTTCTTTTTTGTTGTTGTTCATATTTTTCCCTGGCTTGTCCCCAAGTTGTCACTTCCTTCCAATTCATCCTGTGTTTTATTCCCTCCCTATTTCCCTTCATTTGTTTTTCTTGCAGTTCTCCTACACTTTATTTTGTTTATCTTCTGAGCCATCACATCCTCTATTAGCTGAGGTTATCTCTGGGTGTTGGCTCCCATCTGAACAACATTCGTTTTCTTCTGACCCTATTTTAGAAGGGAATTTCAATTAATTATGTATATATTTTTTCCCAAGGGGGTGATCACTCAGATTTGCTGAGGTCCCTGCCTGTCCTACACTATTACAGAGTTTCATCAGCTGGAGGCCCCTATCAAGAAGCAAACACACCCTTCTCTTTACCTAAGGATCATCCCACTCCTCGAAAAGACTCTCCAGTCTGCCTTGGTCCTCACCCGTTCCTCAGCTTTGTTTTTGAAAACTTCTTTCTTGACAACCAGACAATGTCAGTTGCAAATTTAAGCATGAAACAGAAAAAAAATACCCCGAAGTCCATTCCATCCCAGGATATTATCAAGATAAGATCAGCCTTCATCATATGGTAATATTAACTGATAACTTTTCGTTGCAATTCCTACAACTGAGTTCTTCTATAAATCTGTGTTCATATTCCAGCAACTGGAGTGGACTCAGAAGCAACTATAGAAGAAATTGTGTGAAGACAAAGTGACATTTGCCTTAGATATCCCTTCTTTAGGGATTGTGTCTCAGTAGCTTTTAGGTGGCATGTAGCCTTAGGGGAATTTCTTTTGCTACCTCCCACCTTAAAAACAAACAAACAAACAAACAAACAAAAAACCCAACCAACCAACCAAACAAATAAACAAAAAAACAAAACTACTGACTTGATTTTCAGGCACACACACACCATTTTAAATAAGTGAAAAGAATTTCTCTGCACCTATTTTCAAATGGCCCAAGTCAGTGAGAGACTGCCTTCTGTTCCAAGGTTTTAAAGCACTTTAAAGATAGGATCCAGCTCTTAAGGTAAAGAAGAAATGCTAGATCAGGGTAATTGGGAACTTGAGAGGCAAAATTACTTGTTCCAAATGAAGGACTGAGTGGGGAAAGGGGTAGAAGTGCTGACTTCTTCCACTAATGCACTGTTGATGTGCTCAAGGCTCAGGTGTGCTTATGAAAAATTATAGCAGGTTCTACAGAAGACAGTGATCAAAGTAAAAAGCTCTACACAGGATGGGAAACCATCAACAAAATTAAAAGGCAACCTATGGAATAGAAGAAAAAAATTGGAAACTGTATATCTGATAAGGGTTTAATATCCAAAATCCATAAGGAACTCCTATAACTCAATAACAAAAACCGAAACCATCCAATTTAAAAATGAGCAGAGACAAACAGACACACACACTGAAATACTACTCAGTCATCAAAAAATGAAATCTTACCATTTGCAACAATGTGGATGGAACTAGAGGATGTTATACTGAGTGAAGTAACTCAATCAGAGAAAGACAATTATCATTTGATCTCACACTCATATGTGGAATTTAATAAACAAAACAGGATTATTGGGGAAAGGAGGAAAAAAATGAAATGATGAAATTAGAGAGGGAGACAAACCATAAGAGCTCTTAATCATAGGAAACAAACTGGGAGTTACTGTAGGGGAAGGGGTTGGAAGAAGGGGTAACTGAGTGATAGGCATTAAGGAGAGCACATGATTTAATGAGCAGTGAGTATTATGTAAGACTGATGAATCAATGACCTCTACCTCTGAAATGCATTAATTAAATTCAAATTTTAAAAATGGGAATTGGGGGTGCCTGGGTGGCTCAGTGGGGTTAAAGCTTCTGCCTTTGGCTGGGGTCATGATCAATGGATCCTGGGATCAAGCCCAGAGCAGAGAGCCTGCCTCCTCCTCTCTCTCCCTGCCTGCCTCTCTGACTACTTTGATCTCTGTCTGTCAAATAAATAAATAAAATCTTAAAAAAAAAAAAAATGGGCAGAGAAAGTGAATGGACATTTTCCCAAAAAAGACATCTGAATGGCCAATAGGTACATGAAAAGATGCTGAACATTAATAATAATCAGGGAAATGTAAACCAAAATCACAGTGGGATGTCACCTTATGCCTGTTAGAATGACTATCATGAAGAAGACAAGAAAAAAAAACAAGTGTTGGTGAGGATGTGGAGAAAGGGGAACCCTGATGCACTATTGTTGGGAACGTAAATTCATTCAGCCACCATGGAAAACAGCAAGGAGTGTCCTCAAAACTTTAAAAATCGAAACTTAAAAATATGACCTAACAATTGTACACCTGGGTATATAGCCAAAGGAAATGAAAACAGGACATAAAAGAATTATCTGGAAGATATGGAAGCAACCTGGACAGAACATAGAAAAGTTGTTTGGAAAATACAGCAACAAGCTGGAAAAACAACAGTGTCCATTGATGGGTAAATGGATAAAGAGGATGTGGGAGTATCTCTATCTATCTAGTAGATATAGATATATCCCCTGCCATTTGTGACAACTTGGATGGACCTTGAGGGCATTACGTTGAGAGAAGTTAGAGAAAGACAAATACTGTATTCTATGATTTAAATGTAGACTCTAAAGGAAGAAACAGAGAGTAGAATGGTGGCTACCAGGGGCCAAGTTGGGGGGGGTTGAGATGTTAAGTGATATGGCGATTATGGTACAACAATACTGGACTACTTCAAAGTTGCTAAGAGAACAGATCTTAAATGTTCTCACCACAAAAAAGAAATGATAATTGTGTGATGTGATAGAGGTGTTAGCTAATGCTACCATGGTAATCGTATTGTAATATATAAATCAACACATTGTATACCTTAAACCTACACCATATTAATATGTCAATTATATCTCATTTGTTTTTAAAGACTGTATTTTTTAAACCAGAGACTCCCAATATTGCCTCTTAATACAGGTACCCCGTGTGGGCTCGTTTTCCTTCATAACTTTTATCACAATTACAATGAAAAGTGTATCTCTTATACGAAATAACTCGCAGGTGACCAGGACTTCTGTCCAGCAAAGGTCAACGTAACTGTGGAGCTCATCTGTTGCAAGGACACGGGGAGCTGCTGGAGATGCGAGACTGGAGCGTGAGGGTCCCCTCAAGAGGAGGGCTGACTCCTGCAGCTCCCACCCAGAGGACATGCCTCCATTCAGGATCCTGGCAGAAGCAGAGAATCTGGGGACACAGAAACCAGGAATTTCTAAAAGATACACGAAGGAGGCGGGTAGCCAACCCGAAGCTGGATTTCCCTTCAGGACGTTTCCTCAAATGGCAGCACAGGAGGAACAGAAAGAGGTTCGAGAACGGAAGCAGCAAACCTCTTAAATGCGTCTCGGAGGCTTCCGCAGTCTCGCGAGAGGAGACTGAGCATATGGGAGCTGTCGAGGGGCGGAGCCACGTGGGGACGCTGGGCGCTCTGTGGAGGCCAGGTGGGCTGTTCACTCCCCTCACACCGTGCGGAAAAGTAAACTGAGGTAGATGGAGACCAACGTGCGAAACGGAAGACAAAGACACTCCTCCAAGGAAACAGGAAAAGATCTTCATGACCTTGAGGTAAAAAAACCAAAAATTTTCCCCCACTCAAAAAAAAATTGAATACTCCCATTTTGCTTCAGAAACATCTCAGCACTCTGAAAGAAATCAAAACGTTGTATATTAAGAGTGAGGACTGGGGTTATCTTGGGGGAGAAGGGGCAGCTGTAACTTGGGAGGGGGCAGGAATGGACGGGGGGGGGGGCTTTTCCTGGCTGGGGGTCCCCCAGGTGTGCTCCATGCTGGTTCTCAGTCGCACTCTTCCCTATTAGGTTATGCTTCAAAGAAAGCATTCTAAATGTAAACAAAACAAAACAAAAAACCCAGAATGTTGCAAATCCTGCGTTTTAAGATCAGAAGCCTTCTGCATTTTGATTGAAGCAACGGCTGCTCACTTTTCTGACAATAAAGAGTCTGACCGTTTATTTTCCAACTAACCAGATTTAACCAAAACGAACCAGAACACATCCATGCCAGCGGATAGCCCTTTTCCATGGCCAAGAATGTCGGCAGAATGTTCTGTCACTATATAGAAAAACAAGGCCACCTGAAGCAGCATAGATGGGTTTGGCCTGGTCCCTGAACCCCCTACAGAAGGAGCAACCTCCCACAACATTACAGTACCCAGCAGGGACTACAAGAGGTTGGCTAGTTTGTTGTTGTCTTTTTTGCAAACTGTAGATATATATACTATTGATAACAGGATTTCTAATGGATAACACTAACTTACAAATAAATGACAATTTTTTTTTTTTTTAATTCTAGGAACATATTAACTGCTCACTCACACAAACCTCAAGTTCATGAATGGACAACAAAAGAGAGTCTTTTTACTTTAAAAACATTTATTTAATTAGGTTTTTTTTTTTTTTTTAAGATTTTATTTATTTGAGAGACAGAAAACATGAGTAGGGGAGGGGCAGAGGGAGAAACAGACTTGCCACTGAGCTGGGAGCTCCACATGGGGCTCAATCCCGAGACCCTGAGATCATGACCTCAACCAAAATCAGGAGACAGATGTTTAACCAACAGAACCCCCCAGGCACCCCTATTTATTTATTTTTAGAGAGAGCAAGGGAGAGCATCTGCACGCAAGGCAGGGGAGGAGCAGAGGGAGAGGAGAGAGAATCTAAAGCAGGCTCCACACTCAGTGCAGAGCCCTAATCTAGGTTCGATCTCATGACCCTGAGATCATGACCTGAGAAATCAAGAGCTGGATACTTAACAGAATGAGCAACCCAGGCACCCCAAATATATTTAGAAATACAAGCAACTTTTATAGATTTTTCTGGGTGCTTGTGGCACCCATAAACCCTTCATGGAAACTACTTGCAATTTCTAGAGCATGTCAAAAACTATAATATGGGGCGCCTGGGTGGCTCAGTGGGTTAAGCCGCTGCCTTCGGCTCAGGTCATGATCTCAGGGTCCTGGGATCGAGTCCCGCATCGGGCTCTTTGCTCAGCAGGGAGCCTGCTTCCTCCTCTCTCTTTCTCTGCCTGCCTCTCTGTCTACTTGTGATCTCTCTCTGTCAAATAAATAAATAAAATCTAAAAAAAAAACAACAACAAACTATAATATGAATTTCCAGTTATAGAATCAAACTCAGTGAGAGAAACAGACACCTTCTCAAATAAAAAGTGAGTCAGTTGCTGCATGTACCCTACCTGTATTCAGATGGAGGCAGATACATGGTTTTATTAATTTTTTCCTCTTTAACCCTTTCTCATACTCTTAATCTTCCTCCTCCACAGTTTTTGCTGGAATTTTAGATGGCCCCTTTATCCCTTTTTCCTTTAGATTAGAATTGGCAACATTGTTCCCATTCATCTTCAACTTTGTTGCCTCGTTAAAGGTGACTTCTCACTATCACTCAAATGATTCCACGTGCTTTATTTTTCTGTCACTGGGTCACAAATTAGTACAAACTCTGCAGTTTAAGCCAGCACGCATTTAAGAGCTCACATTCGTGAAAGTCAGCAGTCTGGTATGTTATGACTGAGTTCTCTGCTAAGGGAATCACAAGGCTGAAATCAAGTTCTCAGCCAAGCTGGATCTTCATCTCCAAGCTCTGAGTAGGCATCACTTCCAGGCTCATTCAAGTGGTTGGCACAATTCAGTTCCTTGTGGTTATAGGACTAAAGACCCTGTTTTCTTCACAGCAACTGGCCGGGGCTCTCTCTCACCTCTAACATTTCTGGAGTCCCTTTCGCGTGGCCTCCTGCATCTTCAAGTTAAATCCTCTTTATTCCACAAATCTCTCTGACTTCCTCTTCTACCAGCTGGAGAAAGCTCTCTGCTTAGAAAGGTTTTATTGGTTAAATCATGTCCATCCAGAGAATCTCCTGTTTTAAGGCCAGCTCTGTCATAGAACACAATCATAGGACTGAGTGATGTCTCATCACATCTGTAGGTTTTAGGGATTAAGATGGAATATCTTTATGGAGGCGTTTTAGGAACCCTACATACCATAATGTATTACCAGGTTTTTTGGCCACGTCCTCAGGGAAAATGTGTAGTAGGTATATGGATTTGATCTTGGACAGATGTCTAAGTAGAAGAGGAAGAAGCCAGATGAGGTATGAAAACATTTGGGATATTGTGATCTTTCTTCTCACCTCCCTTAGCTGGTCACTAGCCATAATTTCCTTTACCATTTCATCAGATTCACATTTCTCTTTCCCACACACTATAGTCCACCTCCCAGAGCACTTGGAAGATGCAGAGTTCACAGGGGTCTCTCGATTTTCCTGTGAATGTCCCTCCCAGCTTGTCTTCACAAAGGAGGCATGAATAGGCATCTTGCCCTTTGGTTTCTTGGGGACACCATTAGTTGTCCTGACTATACTATTTTCTAGTCCGGGCAACAGAGTGCATAACGATTTCCAGTCTTGCCCTAGCTGCCTCCACAAGAACTGCCTCAGGCAAAGATTTTTTAAGACACAAAAAAAGCAATAACCATAAAGGGGAAAAGTATTGATCAATTGGATTACATTAAAATTAGGAACTTCAGTTCTTCAGTACTACTGAGAGTATAAAGATAAGCCATATACCGGGAGAAGAGAGTTTCAGTACATCTATCTGTAAAAGATCTCTTACCATCTGGAATCTGTAAAGCATTCCTTCAAATCACTAAGAAAAAGGAAGCAAACTCAACAAAAATGGGCAAATGTCAAAATAGATATTTCACAAGAGAAGATATCCAAACAGAAAATAAACATATGAAAAGGCAGTGGGCTGCATTCATCACCAGGGAAACACAGATTAACCTCATAAAGCAGATGCTTCAACATATCCTCCAGAAGTGAAGGAGATACACAATGTAGAGCAATCAGACCTCTCATACTCTGTGGACCAGAGTGATTGTTACTACTTTGGAAAGCTCTTTGAGAGTGTGTACTAAAACTGATCATACCCAGACCTTAGACTCAGCAATTTCACTCCTCTAAGTATATACGTAACAGACATGCATGCATATATTCAACAAATGGCGCACGAGAATGTCAACTGCAGTATTATTTATAATATTCCCAAACTGGAAACAGCCCAAATACCCAACAGTAGAGTGGATACACAAATAAGGGTATATTCATTCATACAGTACAATAATATGCAAGAATGAGAATGAACTACAACTTACATGCAAAAAGAGTGAATATCAAAAACATAACATTGAGTTAGAAAAAGCCAGTCACAAAAAAGTACATGGTGTGAGAGCTTTTTTTTTATCAAATTTAAAAACAGGCTAAAGTAATCTGTGGTTTTAGAAGTGAGAATAATATTTACCTGGGGGCGGGGGGTGTGTGCATGCTGTGAATGGAGGAGGCCAGAGGGAGATATCTGGGAGGCTGGTAAGATTCTAATTCTTGATCTGGTTATGAATTGTATGTGCGTTTATGTGTGTGTGTTCATTTTGTGAGCTGTATGCTTATTATTCCTTCAATTTCTGTATGTACTTTATACTTTAACAAAAAGTTGACATTATACAAAATGATTTATGTATTTAATATCTCTCCCACCAATGAGCACGGGACCATACCTGGTTTATCGCTACAATCACAGCAGCCCCTACACGTTGCCTCACACATTGCTTTTTGAGTGGCTGATTAATGAATTTTTTTTAAATTTTATTTATTTATTTGACAGAGAGAGAGAGAGAGATCACAAGTAGGCAGAGAGAGAGGGGGAAGCAGGCTCCCCACAAGCAGAGAACCTGATGCAGGGCTCGATCCCAAGACCCTGAGATCATGACCCGAGCCGAAGGCAGTGGCTTAATCCACTGAGCCACCCAGGCGCCCTGATTAATGAATTTTTAAAAGAGATTTTTAAAGATGCTTTAAGAGAGATTCTTTAAGCGATGCTTTTCTCTCCCACCTGCATCAGTGGAGTGACATTTCGTTTTACCAAATATCTTTATATATTGCAAGGCAGTTGTTTCATGTAGACAGGCTTGCAGAGGGGAGAATGGAGAGCACAATGCAGTAGGGAACTGGAATTAAGCTTCCTGAGGGCAAGGAATTTTGTGTTGTTCATTCACCCTGCCAGGCACTGTTCTGATACCTTTACATGTGTAAGTCATTGAATCCTCACAGCCACCAATGACGTACCTCACAAATGAGGTAGCAGATGAGGCCACTGAGGTCTAGTAAGGCTTGATAACACAAGTACAGAATAAAACTGCCTGATTCAAATCCCGAGTATGAGCTCAATCATGACACTGTGAACATGAGTGAACATGAGGCACTTGAAAAATACCTGTGGAAGAAGTCCATCATGGACCGCTCCCTAATCCCTCATTTTCCCCTTCCTGGCTTCCCAGTCATAATTACATATGAATAGTCTGGTCTCAGTGGCGGGGCTGGAGGCTGAGTGGGAGGATAGGGGGTGGGGTGGGAAAGA
Organism: Mustela putorius furo; assembly: GCF_011764305.1. NCBI lineage: Eukaryota > Metazoa > Chordata > Mammalia > Carnivora > Mustelidae > Mustela > Mustela putorius. The sequence goes on along the minus strand of NW_025422368.1, from coordinate 42,337,386 downwards.
AGGCAAGGGAGCCTTTTAACCCAGACTTTCAGGTTTGAGAGGGTCTCAAAGATGACATCATTCCCAAATGAGAGAGGCTATCCATGCAGTAACATTCACTCCCGTGACCAGAAGGAGTCATTCATACCACTCTTCTTAAGTTTGGGTCTCATTCTCTATAGCATACCCTACAGAAACATTGCTTTTGAATGCTATAGTCTTTTAAAAAACAGATAATTATGTGGCATTTACTTAAATGTATGTGTTAAAATTACTAATGTTCTTTTAAACATAAATGTCTGTGTGGGAAAAAAAAAATGCAGCACAATGTTTGTAATTATGTTTTGGCATTTCACTTTTGAACATACCAGGAGTATTAAAAAAGAAAAAATGGAAGTGGCTCAGGCACTTTAACTTCGGAGCGACCCTGGCTAGCACACAAGCCTGTTCTATGTGCACAGCAGCATTTTATCTCCTGCCAACCCCGGGTGTAACCACTGCTACGTGGGGAGAGACAAAAGGGGAGCCCTCAGGCTAATTTCAATCACTGAAATCCACAGAAAACTGAAAGCCTCATTTAGTTTCAACTTTTTACCCTGCAAGCCTTGTTCCTAGGGTGGCTTTTAAATAGCAACAGAATGCTTGATTTTACTTTCACTTCCTTCCCCATCACCAGCTATGGGTGGAGGTTCTCGAGAGGTTTTGCTGACAAAGGCAAACAGCAGTGAACCTCTCGGTTTAGTCCCCTTAGGTCCTCTGGGAGCCCTGTCAACAGCTCTTTGTTGACTGTCATGGTGACTGAGCCCCCTCCAAAAGTAGAAGTGGCTTGTCCCTGGTCTCAGAACTACTAAATGGCCAAGTGTGGATCTTATGTCCCAGGACAGAGAGAGGAAACCTAATATGGCCCGTGAACAGAGATACGTGCTGTTGCCTTCAGATTGCTTGGTTTATCAGTGCTGCTACCTTCAATTCCATGAAGAATAAAAAAAAAAAAAAATTTTTTAAATTTCAACTTGGCATATTTTTTTTTTTTTTTTTTTTTACCATTTTCACCTACTGAAAAGATTAATCCATTTCAGCTTCTTTTATTATGTACTTTAAGCCTGTGGAACTGTCTGTGTGAACCAGGTGAAGGAATTAATTTTCATTTGATGCAGAAATCAAAAGGGGGAAAACATTCAGTGGAAGATGAAACCATGTTATTTCAAAGAGGGAAAAATGAATATAACACAAAGGAGAAACTATTTTCAAATTTGTAAGAAAGAGTTCTTTTTCACTAGAAAAATTTCCTCAAGCTCTCCTTTTTGTTTGGCTTCACTCTTGGCATTCCAAGCAGTCTGTCCCTTGGCACCTCAGCTGCGAAATACATGTACTCGAGGAGATTCAGGCTGTTACAACCCCTCCTGCTATTTATTAGCCTCCTCACTTTTACTGGGCAGTGTGGGCTCCACCGTGGGCAGTGTCTTGCCATTGGCTCTCACACCTGCTGTCTAAACCGTTCCATAATTCCATTTTACAGAATAATAGGTTCATGTGATGGATGTTAATGTAATCAGGGAATTGGTAACAATCAATATACAGTCACAAAACCACATTGCTTATTTTTGAATAACAATTTGTTACATACTAGTATGTAAGCTATCCTAGAAGAATGGGCTGGCTTAGAAGTAAAGTTAACTATAGACTTTATATCAGAAATTTGCATTCACTAGATTAGGAGTCCCAAACCCTTTTTGTGTATGTATGTGAAGGGCCAGATAGTAAATATCTTCAGTTTGCAAGCTGTGTTGTCTCTATCTTGACTACTCAACTCAGCCATTCTAGGGAAAGCCGCCACAGGTAATAGGCAACATATAAACGAACAGATGTGGTTGTGTTTTAACAAAACATCATTTGCAAAAACAGAGGCAGTGAGGTTTGTGACATGAGCTATTATAGTCTGTTGAGCCCTGATTGAGATGATGGGTATGTTTGCAACTACCATTCAAAGGCTGATCCTAGACAGTAAGATTTAAACATCTGTTTGACAAGTTACCTGAAAAGTTGTGTGTGTGTGTGTGTGTGTGTGTAGATGGGGAAGGTGTAAGTTAAAATTAAAATGAATTTTCTCATGAGAATAATTTTAAGAGTAGGAATTTTTCAAGTGTGTTGAAGGACACATCAGTTATTTTCCTGCATACCAATAACATTGATATAAAATCAGTTATCAGATGGACAGAATTTTCTTAAAATGCTTATACGTTGAATAAACAATACCTAACTATGCCTCGAGCACCACTGACCTTCAGCTTTCAGCCTTGCCCATCTCCCAAATTTCCCTTTGAGGAATGCTAGCACACAGTCAGTGTCACCTGTTTCTGGGTTTAGCTCCTTCTTTAATCTTGGTAGCACTAAGCGAAATAAGTCAATCAGAGAAAGGCAATAATCATATGATCTCACTTATGTGAGGAATTTGAGAAACAAGGCAGAAGATCATAGGGGAAGGGAGGGAAAAATGAAACAAGATGAAACCAGAGAGGGAGACAAACCATAAGAGACTCCTAATCTCAGGAAGTAAACTGAGGGTTGCTGGAATGAAGTGGGTGGGAGGAATGGGGTGTGGGTGATGGACTCTGGGGAGGGTATGTGCTATAGTGAGTGCTGTGAATTGTGTAAGACTGATGATTCACAGACCTGTACCCCTGAAACAAATAATACATTATATGTTAACAAAAAAAATCATGGTAGCACTGTGCGTTCGACTGCCTATGCTTTTATTAAGACAAAGCATAAACCTTGTAGAAAGCTCAGTATGATTTTTTAATGGCACTTCTTACTTTCTAGTTTATGTCCATGGTGATGGTCCTTTCCTTTATTTGAGGTATTTCCTGAGATTTTGACAGACACTTCCCAATAAAGATTTTATTTAAATTTCAAGCAAATGAATTGAAAACCTCCTGTGCCATGTGGCACATTGCAGAGCGTCAGGGGAGAGCAGTGCTATTCTCTTTGCCAGCGAACCTTCCTCCTGAATGGAGCTGACAGCCTTAGACATAAATGATTGTATTCCAGAATTAGTGCTTGCATATAACAGAATTTACTCCCAAATATGCGAGTGAATTGCACAGGAATCGAGAGGTAATATATTGTTTGGTGCTTGAGTATTCTGTAGGCTGCCCTGCAGACTCCCAGGATAATGGGCACATCTGCCTTCTTATTCCTCAGATGACAGGAGGCAGAATTTTGGGTGGAGTAGAGGGGAAGGATTCTGCCTCTGGAATTCCTTCCCTGTCTTTCCCTGGCTGAACTTGGCTCAAAGATCTTTCCTTGTCTCTCCATTGGGCTTTTCCAATGGCGTAGCAATCATGGCAGCTGTTTTACATGAGTCTTTCATACTCTATGCTTGCCTGAGATATTATTTTCATATTTGGCATTGGGCTTTTATTGTCTCTCCTCCTGGAGGTGTTTGTGCAAAGGGAGGTGTGGGGAGGCTTATCCTTTGTGTGGTCAGTGTCACCTGAATAAATGAATGAACGCAGTCCTTTGTTTACTTGTCCATCAATTCCATGATGCCTACCGTGTATTAGTCACTGTTCCTGTGTGGGGTGAACAGTAAAAAAAACATGCAAAATTCTTGCCTTCGTGGAGCATACATTCTAGTGGAGGGAGTCAGAAAACTAAAATTTACAATATTAATTTAACAAGTGGTTAGCTCTCTGGAGAACAGTAAAATAAAAAAGAGAAAAAGGAATCCAGGAGGAAGAAGAATAAAATTTTAAATATGTAGCCAGGGGAGACCTCACTAATAAGTAGACCTTAGAGCAAAGACCTGAAAGACGTGAATATTGATTCCTGGAGAAAGACAGTTCCAGGTAGAGACCAGGGCAAAGGGCAAAGGCCTAGCATAATGTGGGCCTATTAGAGGAACAGCCAGAAGCTCCGGGCCTGGACCAGAATGGGAAGAGGAAAAAAGATTAAACCATGAAAAGAATAAGGGTATTTATGCTAAATGAAACAAACCAATTCCTTTTTGGGGTTTTCAGAAGTCTGAATGTGATCTGTTCCATAGCATTTCCACTTCTTTCCCACAGAGTTGACCTCCTCCCTCTCCCCAGATCTCTGCTTATTCTTTCATTTTCTTTTTTCTTTTTTTTTTTTTTTAAAGATTTTATTTATTTGACAGAGAGAAATCACAAGTAGACGGAGAGGCAGGCAGAGAGAGAGAGAGAGGGAAGCAGGCTCCCTGCTGAGCAAAGAGCCTGATGTGGGACTCGATCCCAGGACCCTGAGATCATGACCTGAGCCGAAGGCAGCAGCTTAACCCACTGAGCCACCCAGGCGCCCATTCTTTCATTTTCTATATTTAATTTCCTTATACTTTAAATGAGAAAAATAACACTTGTCTTTCTTTACAGGGAATGTTGATGGGATCAAATGGCCATCACTATGAGAGTATGAGTTTACACTGTTTAGTGAGCTGATAACCCAACTGTGTAGTCAACAGCTGTTTACTAAGTGCCTGCAAACAGGAAAGCAAACGAAACCTGTGTAAGAGAGGAGGGAGGAAAGATTGAAGAATTGAAGCAGGCAGGAAGAAGGAAAGCAAACTCAAAGTAAGGTGGAGAATTAGGAATAAGAAAAGGGAAATAAAGGTGATGGCCCTGTGTGTCCAACCACAGGGAAAAGAGGATAGCCTTGGGCGTTGCACTCACATAGTTTTAAATCTCAGCTACTGTACTTACCGACTATATGATCTTGGGCAAGTCACCACTCTGAGATTGTTTTCCTCTGTAAAACAGGGACCTGACATCTGCCCCGCAGCGTGTTGTCAGGATCAAAGGAGATACGCACATAAATACCTAATATGGCACCATCACCAGTTTACTCAATGCATATTAGTCACTTTACCATTATTATTATCCTCATTCCAAGAGGACAGGAGAATCGAAGCTGCTGTGCATCTTCTAACAGGGAAGACAAAAGCAGGAAAGATCTCTTATAAAGAAAACTTATCATAACGATCCATTTTAGAAGCAGCTAGCGTATGATTATGCGCTGGAACTCAGTTTATTATTTGAATTGGGATAAGCATAAAGGGACACCTTTTCAGTAATTCAGATCCCTAGGAATTTGGTTCATCTGGGAAATAGGATTTATTCTGGAGAATATGTATCTATAGGACAGAGGATAGAATTCTGGAAAAACTTGGTAATGCTTCCACATTAAAAACAAATATAAGAGACCTTGGATGGCTTGGATAAAGACTGTAATGTATTAGCAGTTCCAGGAAAAGCAGAAGACAGATTTGTAACTGAGCAATACAAAAATGAAATTGTGCTATGCCAAGGAAGAAGGGATTGACTTAAGCAGCTGCCAAGTGCTTTTACATTTGGGACAAAGTTTATAGCAGGCAGCAGGAACAGCCAAGACTTGATATACATGAATCTCATAAAATTATCTGAATATATTCTGTACTGTAGTGGGCATGTGCCACTTTTTTGTTTGTCTGGCATTTCTTACAGCAGAACCCCCCCCTCCAATTCCACATGATTCTTTTGAGTCTATCAAGAGATCTGAGGACCCACACCACAGGGATGGACTTGTGATCCAGTGTTTGCTCAAAATACCCCATTTCCTGGGCTACAGTGATTGGTTTAGGGGAAGACATACGAACCAAGTTTTCCAAAGAAATGATATGGATGCTGACAAAGAGATTGCTGTCTGTCAGTGCCAATATAAGCTGGGAACTGCCTTGAACTTTGTTATTACCATGCAAACAAATGAAGAATAAGCCCAAATCTAGACAAGAAGAATCAAAAGAGAGGGAAGGAGGCAGTGACAGTGATATTCCTGTTGCTCATATTTGTTTGAGTCCCTTGATTCATACATAACCTGAATTTGCCACTTTTCAGTTATATGGTCCAACAGGCCACTTTCAGTTTGAATTGGAATTTTTTCCATTTATAACCAAAAGACTCAATTAAGAAAAGTTTGAAAGAAATGAAGAATCTGACTGTTAAGGGCAATTTGTGGCAACGTAAACAGGAGTACTAGTCTATCCAAAAAAGATAAGAAATGTGTCAAGATATTACAAAAGATTGGGGTATATGTGTAATCTAGTGTTAAAATGGCCAAGGGACATAGTCTACCAAATCTGTTCCAACAAAAGGACAGGAGCTTGGCTCCCACAAGGTAGTGGCAGAACAGTCCTCACCATGCCTCCTTGTGGTTTGGGTAGAATCATCCTAGAAGTTTGTGGCCCTATGACCTGTGTTCTTGTCTTGAACATCTGACATATAAGTAACTGTATCACAGTAGAGGTCTTCCAACCCAGTAAACTCAATGCACCTGAACAACAAAACAGCTTCCCTTCTATAGGGATATGATTTGCAAGTAAGGATTAGAATTAAAAATTAGAATTAGAATTAAAATTAGAATTAAATATAAGGATCATGGAGTAAGTTAGACCCACAGTATTAACGCTGTTTATTAATAGGTTTAGGAATAAAAGTTATAATTTGTGTGGGGTGTATTTGAAGGTTTATTTATTTATTTGACACAAAGAGAGAGAGACCAAGAGCAGGGAGAGGGGGAGAGGGAGAAGCAGGCACCCCGCTGAACAGGGAGTGGGGCTCCATCTCAGGACCCTGAAATCATGACCTGAGCCAAAGACAGATGCTTCATCGACTGAGCCACCCAGGCATCCCTGTAATTTGTGTGTTTAAAATGTTAGTAATGTTTAAGAATATCTGATGTATAGAGAATGTAACAAATTTACCTTCATGATACCTTCTCATTATCTTAATTTGCAAAGTTATAATAATCTGATCCTGTTTTTAAACAGTCTTTGAATGTTTTGATTCATTATGTTTTTAAGGGTGAATTTTTAGATTTGCAAGTAACTTGATGGTGATTGTTGAGGTTTAAGTCAGTCTTGTCAGGAATCTAAATTGCTTTATTGACTTATAAATGTTTTGAAAAGTTTGGGAGAATTTAACTGATGACTTTTTTTCCAAAAGATTTTATTTATTTATTTAACAGATAGAGAGAAATCACAAGTAGGCAGAGAGGCAGGCAGAGAGAGGCGGAGGAAGCAGGCTCCCCAGCGAGTAGAGAGCCCAGTGCGGGGCTCGATCGAGGACCCCAGGATCATGACCCGAGCCGAAGGCAGAGGCTTTAACCCACTGAGCCACCCAGGTGCCCCTGATGACTTTTATTAATTGATGACTTATTAATATGACTAATTGTATAGAGGATTTTAATCTGCTAGAATTACATTAATCAAATAAGTGAAGGGATTGTTTTAAATTTTATTAAAATTACTGGGTTTGCAAGTAAAATTAGAATTGCAAAGTGAATGTAAAGGCCTAAGAAAATCACAGTTTCACATCTACAACTTAAGTTAATTAAATACTATTTCATTACTCAAATATATATTCCTTTCTGTGTACAAAAGCCCTCACCTCCCAAACATTGAAAACACACACACACACACACACATCAACACACATGGTAAGGAAAATCATTATAGAAGCAAAGATCCAAGATGCAACAGTGCTTCATGGAGAGAATGAGAAATGTGTGGCTTGCATGGGGCTTGAGATCCAGCAAACTATAAAAATATTCATGATAAACAATGATGAACTAACTAGACCAGCTACCAGGAATAAAATAAAAGTAAGAATCACCAAATGTTCTTCCATTCATTTATTTATTCTTTCATTCAACAAATGTTTAGTGAATATGTACTATACATCAGGCTCTGTTCAAGCAGTTCTAATATATAGATGAAGACAGAAAAATATGGATTGTAGTTTAGTGTGAAAGAGGCTAAAAGAGAGTAAAGCAGTTGGAAATGAAGGAGTGATGCCAGCAGCAGATTGCTTTGATAAAGCAAAGCCCAAGTTGTCTTGTCTCAGATTCTTTAGCTTTGCCTGATGTCAGCAAGCAGGGAAAATAAGGAGTGAAAGCATCTGAAGACATCCACAGAAGAAAAAGAAAAAGCAAAATAAAAAGAAAATGGAATAACACATTCAGTAATAATAGACTCCAGACACAAAAGAAAGGCTGGAGGGGAAAGTAATAGAAGCTGAGAGAAGTAGAGGAGGCAGCCAGCATAGCCATCAATGGAAAGAAAGAGGGTTGGTGTTAAATGAAGTCTTACAGGACTAATTAAAATGACACAAATATGGTAAAGTACAGCATAAAATAGGAACAGGCAGTATAATTAACAAGGAGGAAAAAAAAGAAGGGGTAAGTCTGTAGGATTCTGAGAAGAAAATCTGCATATGAGTTGAGGCACAGGAAGTAAGACTGAACACCAGTACACCTTGTTCCAAAGGACTGGGGTTGGGCTCCTCCTATCCATCCAGAGAGGAAAGCAGCATGATTAACTGCTGAGCTATCACTGTTATAGTGATAACAGTGTTATCACTTTCCTTTCTGTGTAGGAAAGGAAATATATAAATATAGTGTACCTGGTACAGGTATCAGTGTCCATGGTACAGTGATAGCTCAAGAAGAGAGGCAGTTAATCATGCTGTGGAGAAAGGACGTCCTTACCACCCACTAAAGTACAAGCCTTTTTGAGTCCTGTTGACTACACCTCTGGTCATGACTTTGAGTGACCCAGAGGCACACACCCAGAAATGGGGAATAAGTAATATAAGTGATGATGAGGGGGGTGTAATTTCATTCTGATTATGTAAAAAATATTCCCAATAAATAAATGTATTTATTCTAGAAAATTTAGACAAGACAGATAACCAAATCAAATATGAGTAGAGAAAAATCACCACCATAAACAGTGATATTTCTGAGGGAGAAAGGCCTATTGACTTTTCAAATTAGTTAAAGTTTTTTTTGCAGGAATTGACAACCATCCTTACCCCATCCTGAAAGTTGATAGTGATGGTCCATATACAGCAAAGGTAGGAAACAGAACTGCCAGATCCCAATCAGGAAAAAAACTTGTAATCAGCTAATCTAAAATACTCCCTTCAAGTGAGTGCAAAGATATGGTATTAAGATCTGTAAAGCATTCCTCTCAAGTATTCATCAGACTACTGATTAGCACATACTCATGAAGAAATAACACAAGACCAAGGAAAGAACCATCCTAGAGGATTAGAAGGTATCAAATGCTCACATATGGCTGGGCATAATGCCTATTCCCACCAGCCAGACTGGAAAATCTCATAATTCATGGATCATTGGGTAGATTGCTCAGAAGGGTTTTGCCTCAGAAATGGGGCAAAATTAGTCCTAGACTAAACACTACTCTGGCCTAACAAATCTTAAAGGTATGAACTTTAAGAATCAGAGTGTTTCCAAGTAATTCAGCTGCATCACAGAACAAAGCAAAAAAGTATTTATAGGAATAAAAAAAAAATCCAACGCCCAATAGGGAAAATCACCCGATGTCTGGCACTCAGTTAAAAAAAAAAGCCCCCCAAAACAACAAAAGTCCCCCCAAAAGCAAGAATGCCAGGAACCACAATGAGAAAAAAAAAATCAGTCAACTGAAACCAAGCCAGAACTGAGGTAGATATTAGAATTAGCAGACAAGGGTATTAAAACAACTATTATAGCTATATATCATACATTTTAAAAGTTAAGTAGAGACATAGAATATATTAAAAAGATCTAAGTCAAACTTCTAGAAATGAAAAAATATGTTTGAGATGAAAAATGTACTGAGGGGCATAAACAGCAGATTAAACATTGCAGAAGAAAAGATTAATGAACCTGAAGACATAGCAATAGAAACGACCCCAAATGAAATATATAAAAATACTATAGAATGTATTTCTTAAAGGTAGACTATGATAAGGTAAAAGTGTATACCATAAACACTAGAGAAACTAATATATCAACTAATACATACCTTTATAAAAAAAAGTTACAACTAATAAATCAACAAAAGAAGGAGATAAAATGGAATCATAAAAATAATTCAGTTAATCCAAAAGGTAGAAGCAGGAAAAAAGGCAACAAATAATAGATGGAGTAAATAGAATGTAGATAGCTATTATTTGGTGAAGTATTTTATAAATGCCAATTAGGTCATGTTGGTAGATAATTTTGTTCAGGCCTGCTATATATTTAACTTTTTTTTAAAGATTTTATTCATTTATTTGACAGAGAGATCACGAACAGGCAAAGAAGCAGGCAAAGAGAGAGAGGGAAGCACGCTCCCCACTGAGCAGAGAGCCCGATGCAATCCCAGGAACCCAGTATCATGACCTGAGCTGAAGGCAGAGGCTTAACCCACTGAGCCACCCAGGCACCCCATCAGGCCTGCTATATCTTTACTGATTTTTCTCTTATTGATGATTGAGAAGGGAACATCGATAGTTTCATCTTTGTAGATTCTTATTTTTGCAGTTCTATGAGTTTTTACTTCATGTATTTTTAATTACTTCTGTTAAAAATATAAACTTGTAGGACTGCCATATACTCTTGACAAACTGACCTCTTAATCATTACAAAATGACCTTTTATGCCTGGTGAGGTTCTTTGAGTTCTGCTTTGACATTAATGTAGCTTCCTTTTGATTAATCTTAGCATGTGTATTAGTCTGTTTGGGCCACCATAACAGAATATCACAGACTGGATGTCTTAAACAATAGATAATTCTTTCATCATTCTGGAGACTAGAAGTCCAAGATCAAAGTGCCAGTGGGATGGGGTCTGAAGAGCCCTTTCTTCCTGGTTTGTTGATAGCTGCCTTCTTTCTGTGTCTTCACATGGCTTTTTCTCTATATGCTCTCATAAAATATGCGAGATCTCTGGTGTTCCTTCCTCTTCTTATAAGAACACCAATCCTATCTACTTTATGTCTTCATTTAACCTTAATTACCTCAATAAGGGCCTTATTTCCTAATACAGTCACATTGGCAGTTAGAACTTCAACATAGGAATGGGTGGGGCACAATTCAATTCATAACAGCACAATTATCTTTTTATGTATAACTTCTGCATTACTCTATATGCAAAAAGTACATGTCTTGTAGTAAGAATATAGTTGGATTTTGCTTTTTTCCCCAATCCTGACAATCTCAACTAGGGTGTCTAAATAATAATATTTAATGTAATTATTGATATGTTTAAATATTTTTAAAAGATTTTATTTTGGAGAGAAAGAGTGTGAGCAGGAGGAGAGGCAGAGGGGGAGGGAAAGAATCTCAAATAGATACCATGCTGAGCACGGAGCCCAATGTGGGCCTCTGTCTCATGACCCTGAGATCAATGACCTGAGCTGAAACCAAGAGTCAGACACTCACTGAGCCACCCAGGTGCACCTGTTAGAGCTTAAATTGATCACCTTGCTATCTGCTTTCTTCTTATTCCATCTTTTATTTGTTCCTCTTTTCCTCTATTTCTGCCTTCTTTTGGTTTAATAGAAAGTAGAATAGTGGTTACTAAGGGCTTAGGGGAAGGGAAGTGGGGAAACTCTATTCAATGGTAGAAAGTTTCAGTTATATGAGATAAGAGAGATCTAGAGATCTGCTGTACAACATTGTGCCTATTGTTGTTAATACTATTTTAGGCACTTAAAAATTTAAGAGGGTAGATCCCATGCTAAGTGTTCTTACCACAATAATTTTTTTAAAAAAGGGAGAAAGGATGGAAGGTAACCTGAGTAGCCCTATACCTATTAAAGAGATTGAATTGATAGACAAAAACCTTTCTACAAAGAATACTCCAGACTCAGCTAGCTTCAGTGGAGAGTTTTATCAAATCTACATAGACTCTTCAAAAATAAATAAATAAATAAATAAATAAATACAAGAGAATAATTCCCAACTCATTCTATGTGGGCAGCATTACCCTGATACCAAAACTAGATGAAGACATTCATCTTATTGACCTATAGAAAATTATAGGTCAGTATATTTCATTAACATAGATGCAGAAATTCAAAATGATGTTTTAAGAAATCAAAGCCAACAATACATAAAAAGGTTAATAAATAGGGACCAAAAGTGCTTTATCCTAAGAATGCAATATTTGCTTTCTAACATTCAAAAACCAATGTAATTCATCATATTAACAAGTTAAAAGAAAACCCATATTATCAGTAATTTCAGGAAAGAAGCATTTGACATAATTTAACAGCTATTCCTAAGGAAAGCTCTTACCAAATTAAGAATAGAAGGGAAACTCCTCAACTTGGTGATGGGCATATGCAAAATATTGTAGCTAGTACCATGTGATGGTGAAAGACTAATTACTTTTCTTCTAAGAAATAGGAACGAGACAAGAATGTGCACTCTATTCAACCATTTCTATTCAACCACTTCTATCCAGTGCTGCAGTTGAAGCTCTATCCATTGCAGTCAGAAAAGAAAAAGAAATAAAAGGTACCAAAATTGAATAAGAAAAAGGAAAACTGTCTTTATATGTCAACAACATGATTGTCTATTTAGAAAAATAGATGGAACCTATAAAAAAGTTAGTAGAACTAATAAGTAAGTTTAGCAAGTTCGCAGAATACACAAACAATATGCAAAAATCAATTTTATTTCTTACATACTAGCTACAAACAATTGGAAATGTAATATGATTTATAATAGGATTAAAAATATGAAACATTTAGGGATAACTCTAAGAAATACATGCAAGACCTATTCACTGAAAATCACAAACTGCTGAGAAAGATTAAAGAAGACATAAATTGGGGCACCTGGGTGGCTCAGTCGTTAATCATCTGCCTTTGGCTCAGATCATGATTCGAGCATCCTGAGATTGAACCCCACATTGGGCTCCCTGCTTGTTGAGAAGCCTGTTTCTCCCTCTCTTGCTTCCCTTGCTTGTATTCCCTCTCTCATAGTCTCTCTCTCTCTCTGTCAAATAAATAAATAAAATCTAAAAAATAAAAAAATAGACACAAATAAATGGGAGTAAAATACAGATATACCTTGTTCAGGGGTCAAAAGTCTCCATAGTTTCAGATGTCAGTTCTTTCTGAATTGATCTGCAGATCTAATGCAACCACAAACATAAGCCTCGGGGAGTTTTTGGTAGAAATTGACAAGCTGATCTTTACAACTTACATGGAATTGCAAAGCACCTATGTCACCCAAAACAACTTTGAAAAATAAGAAAAAAATTAGAGGACCAACACTACTATTTTTGAGTGCTATGGAGTGAATTATCTACCCCCTCCCTGAATTAGTATGTTGATGCCCTAACTCCCAATGTAATAGTATTTGGAGATGGGGTCTTTGGGAGGTAATTAGGTTTAAATGAAGTCCTGAGGGTACAAACCAGGAAGAGAGCTCTGAACAGAACTTGAACATGTTGGCACCCTGATTTCCGACCTTCAGCCACTGAACTGTGAGAAAATAATTTCTGAGGTTTAAGCCACCAGTCTGTGGCATACCAAACAGACTAATACATCAAGACTTATTATAAAAGTAACCAATATAAGGTACTATTGGAGTCAAGAGAAACACATAGATCAGTGGAACAGAATGCAGAGTCCATGAATAGACCCACACATATTTGGACAACTTGTATCTGATTAAAGTGCAAAGGTAATTAAAAGAAGAAAATCTAATCTTTTCAACAAATGGTGTTGAAACAATTGAATACATATATGCAAAAAAAAAATTTCATACATCTCACCATATACTCACCATAAAGATTAAATAAAATTTGATCACAGACCTAAATATAAAGCCTGAAACTATAAAGCACAGGGGAAAAATCACAAAGATTTTATAAACAACACCAAAAGCATGACCCATAAATTGAAAAAAAAGTAAAGACTGGACTTTATCAAAATTAAAAATGTCTGTTCTTCGGAAGACACTGTTAAGAGAATGACAAGAAAAGCCAGAGACTGGGAGAAAATATTTGTAAATCATATATTTGATAAAGGCTCTATATACAGAAGATACAAAGAACACTCAAATCTCAATAATAAGAAAATAACTCAGTATTTTTTAAAGGGCCAAACATTTGAATATTTTTCCAATGAAGATATAGGGAAAAAATAAAAAGAAGATGCTCAATATTGATAGTCACCAGGGAATATAAAACCACAATATGATATCACCACCACTCTATTAGAATGGCTGAAAAAAAGATTGTCTCTGCTAAGACAAGAATGTGGAGGAATTGAAACTCATACACTGCTGCTGGGAATGTTGAACACTTTAGAAAACAGTGTGGCAGTTTCTTAAAAATTTAAACATATGCCTACCATGTGACCCACCCCTCCCTCATTTCTGTATCTATCCAAGAGAAATGAAATCCTTCACCCATACAGAGACTTGTATGTGAATATTTATAGCAGCTCTATTTGTCATAGTAAAAAACTAGGGTTAAAAACCTTATTTCCAGGGGTGCCTGGGTGGCTCAGTGGGTTAAGCCGCTGCCTTCGGCTCAGGTCATGATCTCAGGGTCCTGGGATCGAGTCCCACATCGGGCTCTCTGCTTGGCAGGGACCCTGTTTCCTCCTCTCTCTCTCTCTGCCTGCCTCTCTGCCTACTTGTGATCTCTCTCTGTCAAATAAGTAAATAAAATCTTAAAAAACAAAAAACAAAAAACAAAAAAAACCTTATTTCCATTAACTGGTGAGTTTGTTCTTTGTGGTTTTTCCAGACAAGGAATGAACTGCTGATACACACTTTAATGTGAAAGAATCTCAAAATAATTATGCTGAATGAAAGAAGTTATATGAGCATATACAGTGTGATTTCATTTATATAAAATACTAAAAAGTGCAAACTGCGTTATTCTCACAGAAAGCAGAGCAGCAGTTGCCTGAGATCGTGTGGGGAGGAATGGGAAGAGGGGAACACCAAGGGCATGAGCACACTCCTGGGCACGATGAATTTTTTCCTTATCTTGATTACAGTGAGAATTTCAAGGGTGTGCACATAAGTCCCCAAGTTATCAAATTATATTCTTTAAATATGTGCAGTTTATTTTATGTCAAGTATACATCAGTAATATTGGTAAAAACTAAGTAAAATTAATACCTGTGTATGGTAAAGAAAAATAACCCAAAAAACCCTCAACTAGGACAAGATAGAAAGAAAAGCCGTTCTTCCTTCTTGCAGCCTTCCACTCACCAATAATAACTACTTTTAACTGTCTCTTTTTATTTTTTTCTGAGGATTGCCTCCCTAACTCTGATTATGATTATGCCTCTATTTCTAGACGGATCAACTTTAAATACCTTTTGACCTCTCTTTTTAAAAATATGAGTAAGTAAACTTTTTGAAACTATGGCTTCTCCTTTCCAGTCTCTGCAGATTTAATGTTAATTTTTAGTTCTTTTGTTTTCCAATGTTTTAACATCGTCATTTCTGATGTTTTACCATCGTTGTCATCATCATCATCATCATCATCATCATCAAAAGCACTCACTTTTAATGTGTCAGATTAATATAAGCACTTGAAAAATAGGTTGTTAGGTAGATAGATAGGTAGGTAGATAGGGAGGCACACACAAACAATTTTCCCAAGTTGAAGTGTAGAAGAAGAACTGAAACCCAGGTGTTTTGGCTCCAGGGTCTGTGCTCAGAACAGCCATGCTATTCTGCGTCAGTGTGATGTCAATATAATAAATGTAAACAGTATGCTTAACACTGTATTTGACCCCTCAAACATAGATACAGTACCTCTTAACTCCCTTAATGTTTGATGAAGAAATCCAACATCACTTCATTTTCCTCTACCTCTGTACCCCTTTCTAAATCTCGATTCCAGTATACTATTGTTTTTACATTTATTCTGCAATTACAATTAATTTTTGATGCATTGTCTATAAATTGATTGTTTTCATTGACATCTAAAAGGTAGTATTCACAGTAATATTTCTATGGGACTGCAGAGCCAAGTAATGCCATTAAGCCCATAGAGGAGATGTAACTCTTATCAATCAATCTTTGCTATTTGAAGTAGAACGGAACTTTAAAGTTTGGAGAGGGTTAGGATGGCACCATGTCTTAATGACTCAATGCACCTTTGACTTTTCAAAAGATAATCCAGCCTCTTAATCATTCTATTTGTTAGAAGAAGAAATCCATATTCTCCTAAAAGAGATTCTTCACAGAGCTTCTGACTTATTATTCTAATTAGCACTGATAGCTATCTAGGCCAGCCTCAAATTACTTTTCACTACAATCCTGGGTTAGATCCACTGTTCCTTGGAGTCTGTAATTTCCTCTTACTTGGATTTTCCTGTTTTACCTGAGTAATTCTTTCAGAAATAGTCTGTAAGTGATAAATGTTCCAAGCTCTTGCATGTTTGAAAATGCCGTAGTTTTTACTGATATTTGGCTAGGTAAGAGAATTTGAGGTTCAAAAACATTTTTTTCCCCTCAACATCTTGCAGACATGATTCTTAATTTTTTCCTAGCATCTAGAACTGATGATCTAGCTAATGTCAGTTGGATTCTCATTTATTTTTGAGTGATCTATTCTTTTAGTTTTTTAGAAGCTTCCCTCTCTTCTCTGTGTCTAAAATGTCACAAGAACATGTCTTGGGATAGGTTTGTTCATTCATCCTTTTCTGCATTCTCTAGCTCCTTACAATCTGAAGTCCTGTTTCTTCATATCTAGAAAATTCTCTTGTTCTCTCTTTTGTCTCTTTACCTATTCTAAACATCCTTTGGTTATTTGATCTTATGGACTGTCCTCTAATCTTTTAATTTTTCTCCTATATGTTCCATCTCTAACTTTTTGCTCTATATTCAGAGAAGTTCCTTCCATTTTTCTTTTCCATTGAATTTTTAACTTTGGCAGTTTTTTCTTTTTTTCATTTTCTCTTTTTTTCATTTTTCATTTTGGTATTGATTGTTCTTTTTGTTGCCCATGTATTTTTGCTTTACAAATGCTTTTTTTTTTTGAACATTTTTTCTATGAAGACACTAAATAGAATAAAGATAATGTCTATTTCCTGAATTCCTATTTCCCCCAGGGTCAGTTTACTTCAACCCGTATTTTGATTCTTATTTTTCCTCAGATTTTGATGATCTTTGGCTATCAATTCATATTTATGACTGAGGCAGACCAGCTTGTTTAATACAGAGAGCCCTCCTTGCCTAGGTCTCATCTTCTGTCCACATGGGTGGGCCTTTTGACTGGCGGGCTTTGCTCAGACCTTGAGGTGGAAGAGGAAGAAGCAGGATGCCCCACCCGCTGCCTCTCCCATTTGCCAGCTCAGATGAGAAGAATTGTCTTTCGGGTGGGCATCACCCCTTTTCGGTCTCCTCCTCATACAGACTCTTCTCAATTATTTTAAAGATTAGTCCTTTGGTTTTAGCCTGAGCCTGTGATGCAGGGAAGGGGAATGCGGGCTATGACTCACAGTTATTCCACAGTTGATTTCCTTCCAGCTTCCCTCTTGCACTCCACAGAGCCTCTGTGGGTCTGCTGCCAGGAAAAATAGCTCCAGCCCCTACTGCAGCCTTCTCCTGTGAATGTGATTTAATCTGTTAATATAATTCCAAGTATTTTTTACTTTCAAGAGATTTGTCTGTATCTCTAGTTTCCAGATGCCCTTTCTCCTGCCCCCAGAGCTGTCTTTAGTATTCTCTGTTCCTCTTTACTAATATTTCTGTGCAGTTTCGGAGCAGAAAAGAGGTATATGTAGGTGCTCCTGTCTGCCATCTTGAACAAGAATCCCTATTGCATCTTTAGACATCTTTGTGATATCTACCTTATTTGGGGGCAAAAGGCTCCATGTAGTTTGCACATAGGGCCATGGGACCATACAAGCAAGGCTAATTTCTCTTCCACTTGTCAGCTGTCAAGATATTTTAAAACCAGTTTTGTATCCTCCTATCTTCTCCAGGTCAAATATTTCTATTTCCATTAGCCATGCCTCATTGAATTTTTAGTCCTCCTCTCCTATCATTCTGATCATTTTCTCCTGAACTTCCTCCATCTCTCTAAAAGAATTCAATGGAATGCCTAGGATAGTAATGCTGGAAGCTATTTCATAGTGATCTAATTCTCCCTACCATATCACACATCCACATTGTCCAGTTAGTCTTTCTTCCCTGCCCTAGACACATAAAATGAATGCTTTACCATGAGCAGTTGCTGGGAGGCACTGTACACTATAATGATACATTTAAGAGCCATAAAATTTTGGGAAGATACAAGAGGAATTTCTGTGCAAGAATTTCCAGGCTCTCAACCACAGCTTCCAGCTTTATACACAATTACTTTATCACTTAAATAAAGGTTATTTAAAAACTCTTAATTTTAGTCATTTTGTAAAGAATGGTACTATGTACTGAAGAAGAAATTTGGTATAAATTGTTCCTAAACTTACTGAATCACACAGTTGAGCTCACTATATATTTTTTCCCAAGTATTTGGAATGCAACTTAAGAACTCCAGCACATTTCCCATTAGCAAAAGGGAACACTTCTAAGAGCCTGAGATTGTTGTGAAATCACTACCAACTAAAATATGTAAAACACTTAAAAATCAGTAAGAAGACGATGAAGACAAACATATACCAATCTAAAACATCACAGCTTTGGTGACATCCCGTTATAGCAGACAGAGTTTTAAAATTTAAATACAATGTTGTCTGACAAAATTACATGGTATAGTTCTCAGATAACACAAAGATTCTTCTGATATGTGCACCTTCCTTGGAATATCCCCTGCTCTTGGTTCCTTGAAGAGCATATTTAAAAACTGTAAAAGAAAAAAAAAAGATTTACAAATATATTAATATATAAGGAATTATTTATAAATCAGGTGTATTAAAAGAATAAAACTTTTCATACAAACTTTAGAGATAACGTTTTCAAAATCTATTTGTTTAAAAGAAATGTTTAAGAAACTGCTTTGTACTAGGGACCTGTGATTCAGTAATATACTAGAAATCTGCAGTTTCTATTTTCATGGAGCTTAGTTGAATGAAAGATCCTCAAATTTGTTAAAGTGCATTCTTTCTACAACTTCGGTTAAAGAGGATAGATTCAGATGTATGTGAAATGATGCCACCAACCTCTAGAAAGCAAGAAGCCTAGCATCTTTTCCATTCTCTGGGCCAAGTGGACTGTGTCAGTAACACTTACGGAATGTTGACTAGGAGGAATCAGAGCTTAAAAGTTAGCTGGAAGTTGCTGGAAGTTAAGAAGCCATCTCAGGAAACATTTGTTGGTCATTCCCGTCTTATTTCTTCTGATCAGTGGGAACTTGGGGGAGAAGGCATTCTAGTTTCTGTAAGTGTGTGGCTGCACCCGGTACTTGGTGGGCCTCTGAGATCTCCTGCCTTTACAACTGAATCTCCTACAAGCCTCATGAAACACACGCTGTTCTTGGTGGGAGAGCTATTTTTGGTCCTCTGTGCACATTATGCTCTTTGACACTTCCTTTCCTTCTCCTGAAATGCCCTTGCTCTCCTCAGTCACCTGGAGTCCTCCTCCTCAGGTTGAAAGGCTCTGCTCAAACACTGTTTCCCCTGGGAGGCCTTCACCGACCTCCGGACCGGTTAGTCAACTAGTGGGGTTGTGGCATTATCTATGAGAAGAGACAGATGGGGAAATGTATCCTGGTTCTAGCTTTTACCAGGTGTGGAGTTACATGAACCTTCTGAACCTTACTTTTTCCCACGTATAAAATACAGATATTTGCCTGCCAGGGCTGTTTTGAAGATTAAATAAAATGGTGATGGTCAGGTCCCTAACCAGAGAGCTTGGCACACAGCACTCAATAAAAGGTGCTTTCCATCCCCTCCTCTCTAGTCACGCCTTGGAGTTGGCATGAACTTAAACTTGCTTAGATCACCCATGGCCCTTCTGAGAATCAACAGGTTTACAATTATACAGGTGAAAAACAGTATTACAAATCAAAGCTTATTCAGGATTTTCCAATTCCTTACAAAGATGCTCTGTGTGAAGAATGACTATAAAGTCATTAAAATGATCTTCTACTTGAAGTGCATGCATGCCATACTTTGAAAGACCTTCATCAAAAGCCTCATCAGTGTGCATTCCAGGCCTCTATCAGTTTTCCATGGAGGTCAATTCTATATTCTTAGCAATCACATCTGCTCTTGTAACTATTTTGCAGACTCATTCCTCGGCCAAAGTACACAGTATATCCAGAGCAAAGATGTCAGAAATGTGGTAACATTGTATGAGTAATAATTGTTATATGTAATAAGAATTTCCATACCTCCGGAGTCTTTCACCCATTCCTTAAATGGTCTGCAGATATTCCTGACCCCTCACAACATCCTTGGTGGCAGGTCAGTGGTGCTGTCAGAACCAAGTTGGCCCAGGGTTCAAAACTGTTGGCAGAAATCTCGTATCGGTGTAGTGGAGTGGTGCTGTTTCTGTTTTCTGAAGAGGTGAATCTGGACACGGAACATGGAGTGGTCCTAAACAGGCCAGAAAGTTTCATGTTAGGGTCTAGTTTTCACTCCATTTTGAAACATGTGGGAACCATTAGTGCCTTATTCAGTCACTCACTCAGCAACTAGGTTTATAAACCTAGTGGTAAAAAGTACGGAATCTGGAGAGAGAAGCCTGGGTTCATGTTCCTGCTCTAATACCCATAGCTTTGAGGCCTTGGGTGAGTGACTTCCTCCTACTATGGTTTAGCTTCCCCATCTCTAAAATGGGGATAACAAGACTAACTACATCATAGGGCTGGAAGGAACAGGGAGGGCCTGGCACATAATTAATGCTCCTGATTATTAGGAAACATTAGTGTTACCTTTTATTTCTGTCCTAGGCACTAAGAGTAATGGTGAACAAAGGCACTCAGTGAATATTTAGTGGATGACTAATGCACAATCATAACAGAGTAAAGCCATAAATACAGATTTGGGATACCCAGGTGGTTTCCATGAATGGCTGATGTCAGAGAACAAAAATGTAAACATTCATATGATTGTCTCAACAAAATGCTCATTTGCCTGAGAGCAGGAATAGAAAAATATAGTGAAACTATCACCTGATGTCATAACAGGCAAACCAATGACAGTAAGCCAAGTAGCTCTGTGCACACGGTTCTTTTTTAATTTGGCTGTAGGATGATTTTTTTTTTTTTTAAATAAGCTTGTGAACCTTGTTTAATGGTTAGCCCAAAATACTGACTCTCCAGTGAGGTCATGTTTGGAAATATATGTATCAACATTTTAAAGAACTCAGAACCATAAGGAAATCCTCAATACTTCAGCCAAATTCTGTCTTGAAATTGAAATAAGTGAGATGTAAAAATTAGAGGAAGGCATATTCTCAATTGGATCATTGTTCTGTGCTACCCTTTATACAGAATAAGTTCAGAGTAAAGGGACTTCGGGATATCATTAAAACTGTCAGCTGCATGAACCAGTTCTAACCATGGCTAAAACTTCTAGCACTACTTAAAAATACTCCGGAGAGAAGAGCTACAATATTTACATCTGCCTACAAGCACAGAATCATCTTAATTCTCAATTTTAAAGATGGATATTTTCTTTGAAAGTTCTTTAAAACATATGTTCTGTGACAAGGAAACTTTAAAAAGCATTAATGCCTAAAGCTGCAAGCAAGAGCTCTTAAGGAAGGTGTTAAAAGAGTAAATGCAAGCAATCGATAGGAATCTAAAACAGGATGGGGGCCAGAGAACAGAGAGGGCTGAGGGAGAGGTTCATGTCCTTCCGTTGTAAAAGGGAGAATGTGTGTCCACATGACCAAAAACACTCTTTTACTATTTTCCCAGAAATGACGAAATATTAAGAACCAGGAGAACTTAGAGAGTTGATCCATACTAAGAAAGGCCTTTTCAGGTATCCATGTAGATATAAGGGGTAGTTTAACAACTAATGAAAACAGACTACTGACAAGAGAGGATAGAAAAGCCAGAAAGAAGGGTGAAGCCATTCTTTAAAATACAGTATTGAGAAGCTGCCTTCAGTATGGGCATCCTGAAACCACAAATGATCCCAGGTAATCAATTAATCTCTCTCTCTCTCTCTCTCACACACACACACACACACACACACACACACACAATGATTGCTAAAGGAGCGATTCGCTGTTATTCCTTTGCAGACAGGTATTGTGTTGCTTTAAATTTTGCTCTGTTCAAATAGCGAATTGCATTTACGTATAGAGTCCTTTCATGTTTTTGCTTCTCGTGAGTTATTTTAGTCATAGCAAAGAAAGTAAAATAACGTGGAAGTACGAGTTATATGCTCTTCTGGCCTGCAGCTTATTTGGATTATACACTGAATGTACTTTGTCACCTTATTATTCTCTACAGCAATTTTTCTTTCAGGAGGAAATGAATCCGAAATATATGTGTATATCCAAAGTATTATTTGGAAAATGTTAATAGGTATTATGCCTTAACATGTTAACATTGATCTTCTCTTGGTGGCCAATTATCACAAACTTCATGGCCTGAAACAACACAGGTTTGTTATCTTAGAGTACTGTAGGTTAAAAGTATACATGTCTCACTGGGGTAAAATCAGAATGTCAGCAGGACTGCATTACTTTCTGGAGGCTCTAAGGGGAGAGAATACATTTTTTGCCCTTTCCAGCTTTTAGAGGTCACCTGCATTCTTTGGCTCGTGGCTTTCTTCCTAAAAACCCCAGCCTGCATAGTTATAGCTCCCTCTGACTCTCTCCTGCTGCCTCCTCCTTCCATTTCCAAGAACCCCTGAGATTACATGGGGCCTCCCTGGATAGTCCAGGATATTCTCCTCATCTTAAGGTCTGTTGATTAACCACCTTAATTCCATCTGTGCCTTTAAGCCCTCAATGTCATGTATATTAGTCTGCTCTGGCTGCCATAAAATAATACTGCAGACTGGGTGGTCTAAAAAGCAGAAATATATTTTTTCACACTTCTGGAAGTTCAAGGTTTAAAGTGCAGGATCAAGAGGCCAGCAGGGTTGGGGTCTAGTGAGGCTTCTCTCCTTGGTTTGCAGATGGCCAACTGCCTTCCCGCTATCTCCTCTCATGACCTTTCCTCTGAGTCTGTGGGCAGAGAGAGAAGGAGCTCTGGTGTCCCTTCTTATAAGGACACCAGTCCAAGGGAGTAGGTCCCCACCCTTATGACCTCATTTAATCTTAATTACTTCTTGAAAGCCCCATCTCCAAATAAGGTCACATCGAAGGTTAGGGCTTGCTAAAAACAAAAACAAAAACAAAAACAAAACTCTACTTAGAATACTCTGACACCAAAAGCATGGCGTTTTACTCACCAAGAAGCAATTCTCCAACTCTCCAGGTACCAATGAGGTGTCCTACAATTTAATTCAATCCCGACATTCTTGGAATTGGGCAGACTGCGTAGGTTAAGAGCTCAGTCCCACAAGACTGCTTCTACTTCAGATACCACTCACGTGGATCCCAAGTTGTCACCCATGCTCTGACCAAGCAGCTGGAAGGGGCCCCCACAACCTCCTCTTCAGGTTCAATATTTGCTATAAAGGCTCACAAAACTCAGGGAAATATTGTCTTTACATTTACCAGTTTATTATAAAGGATATTAATGAACAGCCAGACAAAGACATGCACAGATTATGCTACAGAAGGGTCCCAAGCGTGCAAGCTTCTGTTCCTGGGGAGTGGGGGTACACTCACCTACTTGCACTTGGGTACAATCACCAAACCAGAAGCTCTCTGAACACTGTACTATTAACAGAGGTTTCATCATGCAGGCATGATCGATTACAAACTCAATTTCCAGGCAGTCTCCCATTCCCAGAGGTCAGGATGGAGGTGATGGTAGAGAGGAGGGCTAAAAGTTCATGGCTTGGTCTTTCTAGTGACCAGCTCCCATCCTGACACTAGGAAGGGGCTCCCAGTCACCAGTCATCTCATTAACATACCGAGAGACATTCTTACTGGTGTGAAGGTTCTAAGGGACTTAGTAGCTCTTGCCTTGGGAGCTGGGGACTAAGTCCAGATGTTATAACAAAAGATGTTGCTGTCATCCTCACCACTCTGGAAATTACAAGAGTTTTAGAAGCTCTGTGCCAAGAACTAGGGACAAAGACCAAGTATATATTTCTTATATCATGAGCTTCTACCTATGATTTTTTTTTTTTTTTTTTTGGTGAGGACACATATCAGTCCATGACATCATATAATCTAACATATTCACAAGTTCTGGGAATAAGGACATGGATGTCTGTGATAGAGCCATTATTCCACCTGGCACAGTGCTGCACTTTGAGTTGACTGCAGACCCACTATAGTGAGATACTCCTGAGGTCAAATGAGGGATCCAAAGGGAGGCTGGTCCCAGACAGGGCCAGGAAGGAAGAGGAAAGACACTGTGTGGGACAATGGCTTTTTGGCCCTTTTCCCCCAAAGTGGTTGTAATTGCTGCTTGAGCCACTTCCAAACAGAGAACCAGCCTTGCTTCCTCTCTGGCACTGGTTCAGGGGAAGATCAATGCAAGCACTTACTCAGAGTAAAACGTGGACGTGGCAGTGGTGTCAGGCCCTCAGAACCTAGGGCTCTGACAGTTGCAACACTGTGACGACTCATGGTGCCCAGAGGTTAATCTGAACACTATTAAATGGCTTGTGCTAATCCTTATGGAGAGCCTGTGGGTCAAGCACTCTATCCTGGGTTTTAAAACCCATTTCAGGATAGCATGATGCATGAGAGAGACAAGAAGTAAGTACAGTGTTCTAGTTATAAAGGAGTATGCCTCTGAGAAGTCCAGTGAGAAGCTGATTCTTAGAGCAGGCGAGACCTCACATCTTTATATTCCCCTTTTATCATTCATGAAGGTCACTGGGTTAATCAGTCCCATTATTCATCATTTGTGTGCCAGGACACACAGGGATGTGGCCATCTTGATAAAAGGCCTTACTGTTCTCAAGAGGAAATAATTAGCCCAGGGAGTAAGAGATTTGCAGATTCCAAGCAGAAAAGGAGACAGCAAGTATCAGAACAAAAACAACTCACCTGCAGCTTCCCCTCCACTTTCATCTGGTACTGTTATCACCTCTACTTGCTGCTGGCCGGGGGCCTGTTAATGAATTTTTACCCAGAATTAGCTACCATTCTGTTATCACCAAAAAGATCAAGCAATCAAAGTATGAAAGAGAGGAGATTAAGATAAGGAAATACTTTCATGTCCTTCTCCCATCTATTGAACACACACATACATCCAAATCTTATTAAAGAATAAATTAGTAAGCTGTACGTAAGATGTAAAAAAATGTAAGGTATAGAAAGTATTTATGCTCTTCATCTTGCATTGGTTCCAAAAGCCACACACACACACACACACCCAAATACCTATATATTAACTCGGTCTCGGCCATATCCTGAGCATAGTGTCCATGTGTGAAGATGAGAATTGAAGCAATGCACACTGGAATACAGAAAATCCTATTAAGTCACTAAACTGCCCCTTCTTATACACACGGCAGACATTGCTAATCAATCATGGCATTATTTCCTATAAAATCCAGAAGAAACTTCAGAATCCCAGGACAGGGTTCTAGGTGGTGGCTACAAAGCATTCAGGGTTGGTATTAGAAATGAAACCTATTTGCCTGCTGGTGTATAACATTTCTAATTTCTTCATCTCTACTAGCTTCTTCCTCACTTCCTCCAAGTATACACAGGACTTACTCTCAACAGCGAATATTTGTGGAGCACCTACTCTGGACCAGGCGCTGTTGAAGGCAGTAGGAAATACAGTGGCAACATGAATTTACATGTTCCCTGTCCTAATGTAGGTTATACTTAGGGATACAGACTATAAGACATCATTAAACCAATAAAACAAGATAGTTTCAGATGCTGATAAGTGCTTTAAAGAAATAAAACAGGGCGATGTGATGGAGAGAGACCGAGAATGGGAAAACCATTGGTAGAGAAGTGCTGTGGGAGCTGTGAGTGGATCTCTACACATTTCCTCACCACCGGCCTCCTTCTCAGCCACCTGATGATCCATTCCCTTTCCTTTACTTTCGTGAAACCTCTTTCTGAAAGAACACTGATGATCTCTTTTGTGCACATCTCTTTGACCCTTTCCACGTATTCACTCTGAAGTTTTTATTGAGGCCCTGTTTTTGTCCCAAACTCTATACTGGTCACTGGAGATACCATAGCAAGCAGGAATGACAGTCCATTGCCCTCATGGTACACAAAAGCTAATAAACTAGGCCTAACAATGAAGTGTAAGGTCTATGAAGGTGGGTGTTGTGGTCATTATGGGAGACCACGGCAGGGACACCACAGCTAGTGTGAGGGAGTCTGAGTGAGGTGAGGGACAGGGAGGGCAGAGGAAGCACAGGGGGAATTAGCCAGGCCAAGAAGAGAACATACTCCAGGCAGTGAAAACCAGAGGTGAGAAAGAGCACAGCAAGTGGTGGGAGCGGAAACGGTTCAGCCCTAGGTAAATAAGACAGGAAGTCACTTTCCTCACTATTATTAAAAAGTGTTCTGGGGCGCCTGGGTGGCTCAGTGGGTTAAGCCGCTGCCTTCGGCTCGGCATGATCTCAGGGTCCTGGGATTGAGTCCCACATCGGGCTCTCTGCTCGGCAGGGAGCCTGCTTCCCTCTCTCTCTCTCCCTGCACCAGCCTCTCTACCTATCTGTGATCTCTCTCTGTCAAATAAATAAATAAAAAATCTTTAAAAAAAAAAATAGTGTTCTTACTCACTTGGGCCATAGTGTCTTCTTTCAGTTTTATTCCTTCCCTTCTAAATATCTTTCTGCTTAATAATGTATTGTTTTTTTTTTAATATCATTAAAATGTAAATGCTCATGAAAATTGGTGAAAAGTAGCTAAAGGAAGTAAAATGAAAATCAACCCCTTCTTAACATATTGTCTATGTCCTCCTAATAGTTTTCCCATCTCTCTGCCTCTGCCTCTTTTGAAGAGGATGGAATTCAGTTTTATGTCCTATTTTGTTTTGAGGAAGAGCTTTTTACTTAACATGACACTGTGAACATTTTGTCCATGAAAACATAAATTCATCATAATCTATTAAGCAATCCTCTGTTGATGGATACAGGGTTTTTTTCCCCCTATGTTTGTGATGCTTAGTATAATTATGATTATCCTTATACATAAATCTTTGTTTACATTGTGGATTATTGTGAGATTCCTGGAGGTAGATTTGTCAAGTAAAAACAAATGAGTGTTTCTGAAGCTCTTAGTGCTGATTGCCAAGTTGCCCTCCAGAAGGTTCTGTTAATTATACCCCAGTAGCAGCGAATGCGTGTTCTGTGCCACTGCATACCCTTGCCAGCATGGCACTTCATTGTTTTATTCATTGTTGATACTTCATGGGTTAAAAATAATCTCGTTGCTTGACTTTACATTACTTTGATTCACATTTATAAATTGGTTCTTTGGGTCAATTTACATTTCTCATATAATTTTTTAAAATTTTTTTAAGATTTTATTTATTTACTTGACAGAGAGAGAGATCACAAGTAGGCAGAGAGGCAGGCAAAGAGAGAGGGAGAAGCAGGCTCCCCGCAGAGAGGAGAGCCCGATGTGGGGCTCGATCCCAGGACCCTGAGATCATGACCTGAGCCGAAGGCAGAGGCTTAACCCGCTGAGCCACCCAGGTGACCCTCTCATATAAATTTTTTAAACCTGTCATTTATCCATTTATTTCACTGGCTTATTAGTGCTTTTCTTACTGATTTAAAAAGTCCTTAATATATTAGTTAAATTGAAGCTGTGAATCTTGAGATTTTGTAGGCAAATAGTCCTCTCAACTTTCCATTTAAAAACTTTTAATACTTGTTTGTAATTTTTATATAGTCACATTAAAAAAAAACACATTTATTTTCAGCCTATGTTATTTGAATTAAAAAATACAACCTGCATGGTGTCTTCAGAATGGTGCATGGTCTTATCCCCACCTTACCTCACATGAAATAGAACTCATGGTCTGGGACCATTATTAATCCTCTCCATTTAGCTCTCCCTAACTTCTTGCAGGCTGTTAGGGCTCCTCTGTCTCATGAAATCTCACCATTTCCACTTGGCTCCCCTCCAGTGTTTCTCCACAGGAAACCAGAATGACTGTTTAAAAATCTACTTTAAATGCTCCAATGGCTTCCGGATGTAATCAGAACAAATTTCCAACCCCTCTACATGGTTTATGCGGTCTTCTCCCTGGGCTGCTCTTGCTTTCCTCTCCCTCCTCATCTTGTGCCATCCTTTCCCTGGCTCACTGAATTCCAGACACCCAGGCCTTCGATCTGTTGTAGAACTCACGTTCTGGATTGTTCTTCCCTGGGTTTTTAAGCTGCCCCCCTCCTTATAAACACCACATAAATGGCACTGTACCAAATGAGGTCTTTGCTGACCTCCCAGCCTCTCATTCCTTCTCACAAAAGATAGCTACTTCTCCTTCATGGCACTTCTCATAATTTATAATTGACATTTTTGTGGTTATCTGTTTCATATCTGTCTCCCTTACGAACCTGTTATCTCCAGACATGACTCTGTTTTATTTGCCATATATGCCCAGAGACAAAGATGGAGGGAAGCAGGGGAAGGGGTTCCTCTTCTTTCCTCAGTTCAGTTCTGCTCATCTTTCCATTGGAAAAATTCCTCCCAGATGCTAAGAAAAGCTTTGCAGTGTTAGCTTTTGGTAAGGGCCACTTTGCCCAACCTCAGGTGAAGGAGAGCTTTGTAGAGGAAGTGATGTTGGGTCTGGGCCAAGTCCCACAGGAAGAGGCAGAGATCAGGAAAGGCATTCTTGAGAGAATGCGTGTGCAGTGGCTGTGAGGTGAGAACATGTCACATTGAGGAAACAGCAAGACAAAAAGCCTTCACCTTTCCAAAGGAATTATCCTACACTTCTTTACTTTGCAAAAGCCTGTCTCTTTGCCTTATGCCAAAAATCATATACATAGGTGCTCAATAAATATTAGATGATCAGATGAATGATAAATGACGTGCCTTCATTAGGACAATTCCCTTCTCATAGAATGTTCTTTTTCTCTCTACCAGTCTGAATTCCATCAAGACCTGGTTAGAGACATACCTCCCTGAAGCTTTTCTTATCCATAGTGACCTTTACATGCTTTGAATTTTGTCTTTTACCATTCTCAAATTGTTTAATGTTTTCTGTCTAATCTTGTGTCTTTGCAATTAAACATAAAGTCCTCAAGCGTAGAGGTCTATCTCCTTTTCCATTTCTTTAAAAAAAATTTTGTTTTGTTTTGGTATATCCAAATACCTTATAGAGCAGATGTTTCCTTTCTATGAAAGTAAGACAAGAGGGAAGCCTAAGAGGATGGCGGTCCTCATGGAGTATTTGGCTTAGTTCTGACCTCTACAATCCTCCTCCTCCCTCCTAATTATGTATTTTATAATCTTTTTAAAATCTAAATAATTTCCTGAATTAATAAATAAGATTTTACTCCAAGCCTTCAAATTTCAGCAAAAGATAAATAGCTTACCAGGACTTCACACTCTGCAACCAAAGGCATTAATTTTCACCTTCTCTTTTCTAGAAGAAATGAGATACTGTAATTCCTTCTGATGCAGTGTAGCAAGTCAGATGTTAAAATAGCACCAGCTGCTTTTCATACACAAAGAAACACCACTGTAATCCCTACTTTAATATTTCTGCATCTTAAAGAGTCTTCCAATCCATCCTCTTCTTTAAATCTCCATCCCTATTCTCTGCCCTGCTCTAATCTGCCATCTCTTGCAAACACTTCCAACTTGTCTTCCTTCATCTACTCTTGCCCTTCTAAGTACATTCTACTAAAGACAGCCAGGGAGAGCCAGGCTGTTCATGGCATTTTCCTAAAATCCCTTGGTTGTTGCCCTTGCAGATAGGATAAAGACCAGAAGCTTTAACCACACCTACAAGGCTTGGCATAGTCAGGGGCCAAACCATTTTGCCAGCTTCATTTCACACTAGGTTCTCTCATTCTTGTGGTTTGAATGGGCTCCAGCCACAAGGACCTTTATTTAGTGGCTCACACACAGGTTGCTTCTTCTAGCTCCAGGATTTCTGTCCATGCTCTCCTTCCTCAGCTCGAGCTATTTATTTCCTAAGGAAGCCATTCTTTTTTTTTTTTTTTTCTAAAGATTTTATTTATCTACTCGACAGAGAGAGAAATCACAAGTAGGCAGAGAGGCAGGCAGAGAGAGGGGGAAGCAGGCTCCCAGAGCCTGATGCGGGGCTCAATAACAGGACCCTGAGATCATGACCTGAGCCGAAGGCAGAGGCTTAACCCACTGGGCCACCCAGGCACCCCCCCCCCAAGGAAGCCATTCTTGATCCATACAAGATAACACAAGCTGTCCCCCTCCATTATATACACATGCTCAACACCACGTGCTTTTACTTCCCAGCTAGTCTAAAAACTCTGGAAAGACAGGAATTACTTCCGTTTTGTCCACTATTCTTTATCTTTAGCATCTAAATAGTACCTGGCATATAGTAGACATCTAATAAATATTTGACAAATAAATGCTATCTGCAGTAAATGTTAATAAGATGGATGTCTGTCTCTTTCTTTTTTTCCCTTTCCCTTTCTTTTCTCTCTCCCCACCCGTTTCTTTCCCTTCCTTTCTTCCTTTTTTTCCCCTCTCCTTTTTTTCCTTCTTTTTGCTTATCAAAGACAGAAATCCAATGATCTGAATTCTAGGGAAAGGGGAAATTAGGTTGGATATTCCCTTCAGATAAAAGGATGACAGATTAACTCAAACTCACCCATACCCTTATTTCCTGTAAATATACACAAATTGCTGGTACACTAATTAAATTTCCCCTGCTTATGGGGTTTTGTTTTGTGAGTAACACACTTTATTTTTACCAATGAAGAAATAGTCTAGATATTTAAAACTCCTGAAACTTAGGGGGGGGAAATAATTTGGGATAAAAAGCAAGGAAAGACACAATATTTTAGTTTGTAAAATTGGTTTATTTACAATTGGTATTTTAAAATTGTATTTGGAACTTTAATTTTTATATATTTGCCTGGCAGGCATTCTGTGTTTTCTTTAGTATGGAGGCAAAGAATAGGAAACCTGAGTAAGTTTGGAATTTAAGAGGTTTACCTGCTGCTACAGTCAGTAAAATTTACCTTTTAATCCCTGAGAATTAGTAAAGAGTCAAAAATATTTTCATACATTCAAATGTTAAAAAGCATATTTTAAGAACAGAAAAGAAGAAAGCTACTATAATTTATCAACCTCCCCAAATATGGCAATGTCAGGAGTCCCTCTTCCACAAATTACCCGAGAGGTGTGTGCACAATGCACGATAGTTATCAGGTCCACCTGAGGGGACTAAGATGCTCTAGTCCTCCGTTTTTTGTATCTTCTCCTCTTTTAAAAAGTATCGGGAACTGATGCACAGTTTATTTAAGTAATAGAAATGTTCACTGCTAGCTCAAATCCCCCCCTTTCTAAATTTTTGTATGTGATACAGAGCTGGGGATTTTACTGTCCTAGACCCAAATTCTCTATCAGATTGCAACCTGAGGCCCAAACTGTTTTTGCAAAGTCACGTTGGAACAAGTCACTTCAGTTTCCTCAAATATCAAGTGAGGATAATTATAGCTTACAGGAATATATAAGGCTGAACTGATGTTCATACAACACCATGAGGCCTGTGAAGTCTTCTTCAGAAGGAGCAATGCTCTGGGAACTATCAGTTATACCCTGCTGCTCCTTATTAGAGATGACTAGTTAATAATACTCCTAAAATGTCAGCTTTCTTTGGAGGAGTAAATATAAATTCATTAGTTTGCTCATTTAAGTTCCTTGAGAAGGAAAGGAATGGCAATTATGTCCTCCCCGATATATAGGAAATGTAGCACAGATAGTAAGGACGTGCCACAGCAAAACAGTATGTCAAAGTCAAGCCAAATAAAACCAAAGCCTGTGTAGTAAGATGCAATTTTCTTATGTATGTGCAACACACTGGCAGTCATTTTTCATTTTGGACAGTGGTAAGCGTCACTAATGACAAGTGTTTATTTGCCTAATGACTAAAAAAAAAAAAAAAACCAAAAAACAAAACCACACAAACCAACAAACCACAGCATAATTCAGAACTTCTTAAACACAACAGTGAAACAAAGTCACAAATACTCTTTCTTCAAATCCCTCTTAATGCTCTTTCCAAAACAAAATAAACTATTTTTCCCTTTCCCAACAATGCCAGATAAGAACATTCTGGAGTGCTAGTTTGAAGGCAGCCTTGAAGTTCCAGAAATAGCTATTTGTATAGGTGTTGATTCCCAAAGCAAAAGGATTACAGAAATTCAAACAGAATATAGCATTAATCAATTTAAGAAAGCGCTTTGAAAAGATCTGATAAAAGAGAATGAGTGGAAACTATGATCTTCTCTGAGTACATCAGATCTGGACATTCTATCTTATATTGCTGCTTTAGCATCTAGCTTCCAATTTTATGCGTCATGCACGTCTCTTAATTTTTTTCCCGAAATACATTGGTTTCTTGGTTAGTTCATCCGTTGGTATTTTTTCACTGGGTAAGAACTCTGATTAGCAAGACAAGCAGTCATGGGAGATTATAGCGTAGGATGTGGTAAGACCAAGTCTGGTTTGGGAAACCCCTACAGTATTCCCTTGTTTTACGCAAATCCAACTTCTGCTGCAGGAAGCCACACTAAGTAGTTTTTCTGCTGTTGGTGGCAGTAGGGGTGTAAATAAAAACGTGAGGTAGTTCTTTCCACAAGAGGGAAATATTTGTCTACATAATATCCCTGCAATGTCTGACAAATTACTAGAGCATCTGCTTGCTGTCATCTGTAAGCAAACTCTTCACTTGGTATTAACTGAACTTGATAAATCACGAGCTAGTTGCAGTTTACAGGCCCTATTTTCTGATCCAGCCATGGCAGAAAGAGACACAAAAACCCCCCAAAACATGAACCATAGAGACCACCAAGTACAAGAACTGCAAAGGCATAAGCATTAAGAAGCATATGGGGGAGCTGGTGAGCGCATAAACGAATCATTTGCCAGAAGTTGGGCGCAGAGAATAGACTGGTGGGGAATAATTTACAGACTCCGCTCCCACAGCTTGTCACCTTGAAGGTTCAAATAAAAAAAAGAAAAAGAAAAAGAAAAAGAAAAAAAGATTTGATGTTTCAGCAGAATATAGAACATGGCTTCAGAGTCTGTATAAAGGATAAGTTACGTGGAAATATTACAGGTTAAGAACAGGATATCCCGAGAAAAGCAAGAGTTGCCTACTAAAATCATTAGTCTTTCTTTCTTGGAGCTTGCACATTTATACTTGCACATTTATACTTTCTTACTTGGAGCTTGCACATTTATACTGAATAAAAAAGAAAAAATTGTAGCTGACAATGTTTGCCTTCTAGACTCTCTCCAGGCTACCAGACCAAGAATATCACCAGAAATAGATCAGGAGTTAAATTATAGTTAGAAAAGGGGAGAAAAGTAAGGTAGGACATTAAATTTTTATTCTGAAATTATCTCTGGCCACGACAATAAAATGTAACAAATATTCACTGAACAGTCTTACTCCTGTCTTCAGCTGTACAATACATACAGTATCATAGAACTGGCCACTAGGATTAAAATCCACCAGAACATATTTCATGTTAAGTGGCGACAGCAGCATCTCACAGAAATGTTTACATACATATATACACAGTCCACATTCAACCATTTTCACATATTTTCAGTACACACAGTTGCAGCATATTACAGTCACGTGTCTAAGTTGTTGCTCGATAAAAACCCAAGCCACTGCCTAGACATAACTGTAGCAGTTGAGCTGAGTATAATTACAATTAATTTTATATGTCCATAGCAGAGAGATGTACAAGCCCCTAAGAAACAAGAGTTGACAAATACTTTTTTTTTAAATGCTACCACAGCATTATGTTGGGCGATATTAAAACCTTTACCAACCAAATCAGTTTTTTTTTTTTAAAGTCTTCTGCTTACCAGAAATATTCTTGATGAAAAAAATTACAAAAATGAATGCTCTCCTTAAAATAATTCACACTTTTAAGATTCCAATATGGCCCAATGCTACTGATGCCTTAAGTGTTGCCTAACCTCCTGATGGAGTCCTTGAACATGACTCCAAACCACACATTAAGTTTAAAAGTGGCTGAAGTGCCTTGCACCCAAATTGTAAAAATCCCTGGCCATCCGTACTAGAGCCAGGCACATAGAAAAGGAATGCACTTTGGTTCAGACCAAATGCCCTGGGATTAATCACACTATAAAATTAAATGGTTTGAGGTAAATTTTTACAAATACAGTTGGTTTTTGTCTAGTGTTAGCGTAACAAAAAAATATCATTTAAAAAATCAGTCTGATGTTCAGATACAACAAAGACCGTCTTTAACCCCTTAAACATAGGAATTTCCTGTGTGACTAACCAGTGGTTACCTTCCTCAATGCCTGATGATGAGTCACGCCTTACGGTTTCTATTAAGGCCTATAAGTAACTGGGTATTTAAGACAGATGTAGCTCTGCAGAGGTGGGTTCCATCCTCACTGCCTGGTATTCAAAGAGTTAAAGAGGCCCAAAAATGCATGCCCTACAACATGGCATTCGGAACAAAAGGCACATTGTTAACACTAAGGGCACAACTTCTCCTCTACTGGTGATCTGCACTGTCCCGCGTCACCGTGCTGTTCCACTGTCGTAGCAACGCCCTGACGTGCTCATGCGCACTGTGGAGGTGCAAGGAACGGAGCCAGATGAGACTGCAACCAAAGACAAGACACTGTGCTAGTCTGAAATCTGAAAACAGCTCAGACATCCCTAGACAATGGTAACCTGTGAGACCAAGGACTGTTTCCAAGCCAACTCCTAGTAGCCTATTAGAGCCCTTCATTTATTTAAGATCACAGAGATGCAACATTTTTTTTTCTTTTTTGGACATCGTAATTAAGCTAGAATTTTTTTTTCAAAGCAGCCCTATCACGAAACACTGAACATGGTGGCTCTTTGTGAATGAAGTAAATTTCACTGTATTTGGGGATGGGGGTGCATAGCGCTGCACATTATAGTTTGGCTTAAAAGTTTCCGGTTACATTTGTGAATATAGTCACAAATGCACTATTGGCATCTTAAGAACTAGTTTTATGTGGTGGGGGAAAGACAAGCAGTATTAGTCCATTTATAGATTTTCACATGTATTTTAAAGGGAAATTTCTACTAATGGCAGGCTCAGGTTCATAGAAACCTAACTGTGAAGACGAGGGTGGGTATGGAAGAGGAGCATTGCAAGGGGAAAACAGCCTTTATATTTTTGTTTCTTTTACTGACCTCAAGAAGCAAACCATCATTCAGAGGCTTATGGTTTTTACAAAGCCACCATACCAATTATGCCTTTAAGTCAGAATTTCAGTAATAAATACAGTCTTTAAATTCCATAAGCCACTGATTGGAGGTTTCATCACGTGAGCATCATTTAAAAAGCAACTTACTAACATATTATTGCACTTCCACAAATTACACAGAGATGTGTATAGAATGCTAAAGAATTTGGGGAAAGAAGCTCTAATTTCTAAATACAGAAGTACAAAGTAATTTATCAGTGACACCCTTAAATAGAAAAGCAAATAACAACATCACTATCTTTTTAATAAGCTAATCTTATTACTGTTTTTTGGCAAATATCTGTAATATTTCCTGAGCGTTTTTCTCCACCAACGACTGACAAAGCCTCAAGATAAGTGTTTTATTCCAAAAACTACTTTCTTTTTTCTTTTTTTTCTTTTTCCTTTTTAAGTTAAGAGAAACTGTAGGACTAATAGTTAAAGAACTTAACCGGAAACTTTCTTGGCCTCGCCGGGGACCATGCTTTAAGTACTTGTAAATCAATTTACAGGCAATACAATAATATCTGTGCATATAAAAGAGTATTTATCCTAGTTTACACTACCCAAAACCTATTTTCCAAACAGGCAAAAATCTCTCTATATTAAATTGCACATACTAAAAAATTTCTTCAACGTGCCTTGAAATTGTTAAATATCACTGCTCATACATTAGTGATAAAATACTGAATTTTTCACTTTGAAAATAATTATTATTCAGAGACGAAAATATTCTTTTACCTAACTCTCAGTTACTTTCCCAGGTAAAGTGTCATTCCCACAAAAACAATCAGTGCAATCCAAAAGAAAGTAAGATAGAGAAATGCAATTTGGGGTATTTCTAATGATGCAAATAAGTCAAACCATTTAACTTGCAATTGAGCTTCTCCTCCTTTAAATTTGTTATTAAAATTGGTCTCATTGAACAGTCACAATGACTTCTGTTCAGCAAGAGGATTTTCAACCTTCTTTCTCTTTAAAGAAAGAGCTGATGCTTTCCCAGGCTAAGAGAACCTAACAGTGGCACCTGAAAAGTGTGAACTCACTCTAATTTGCTAAACCTTTGGAACTCTGGAAATCCCCACCTTAAGTAGCTAGGCTGCTGTTCTTTTTTAAACTGGGATATGAAACAATGGTCATAATCACAGCTGAAATGTCTCTCTTCTGTATTAACAGTCTGGGATATATATCTGAAGGAAGGAAGAAAAAAAAAACCAAAACCCTAAATGCAAGCACACAGATGTGTGGTAAAAGAGGAACAGAGAGGAGGAAAGCAAAGAGGAGGAACAGTTCATGGAATACATTTCTATATTTAGGTGCAAAACCAAGTCCGTAATCTGAGGCTTCTTTACAAAACTGCTCGCTGATCATATTCGAAAATTGGAAGGAACACACACGTTTCCGTTTACCCACCCAGGTGTGCTTGGCCACCTTTTAGAAAGTCAGAAGGCTAAGCGGGCATTTACAACCTTGGGGCGGTCATGTCTGTTTGACCACTGGTTTGGGGAAAAACAGTCCCTCAAGGTGCAGTTCTCCTTAGAGCATCGCTGGCTTCCTGACCATTCTTTCCCGCCCTTGCTACCACCCACGAGACGTACGGCAAACGGAGGCAGGACCTGCTACCCCAGTGCGTGAACCTGGCGCATGGAGGGAGGAGGGGGCCCTTCGGGGGCAGTCGCCTGGGGAGAATATACTATGAACCATAGAAACAGTGAATGTCTTCGACACCAATCTGTAAATGCGCAGCAGTCACGAAGTAATCAATGGCCTGCCACTGATGTTTATTACTCTGCCACACTAGATACAGTAAGGCTCATCATACTTTTAGAACACAAAAACAGTTTCAGGAAGTATAAAAACTTAAAGCATTGTCCCCATGTATTTTATAAAAACAAAATGAACAACTTTCTTACATTAAAATAAGTGCTGAAAAGATACAAATGAGTTGAGTTATTGAGCAAATAAAAACAGGTCTGAGCTACTCCTTTTCAACCCGATAAGGCTCAGCAACGTCGTATCTTTCAGATTACCAGCATCGGGGGACTCAGCTCAGCTAACAAGTTTTGGCAACACTGTCCTCTGCTGAATATTCCCATTGGCATCCGTCATCTGTGCCAAATTAGTCCTCAGTTTGGAAGCTGAGCTGGAAGGTGGAGGTAACTTGGAAATGGATGTGATAGCACCAGTGCTCTCGGTTATCCTTTTCACGGATGTCTTCTCCCCCGTCGGAGGCTTTGGCAACCGCCTCCTCAGCCAGGGGTGCCGTAAAGCCTGGCCAGGGGTCATGCGAACCGCAGGATCCCATTCTAAACACTGTTTTAAGAAGTCAAGGAAAAGGGGATCGTCACACCCCTTCAGTGCATTCCCCCACTCTCTGCTCTCGGGTGGGCCCCTCAGTTTCCCCCGCCGGGAACGGCCTCCATTGAGAACCACAGAGCCGTCTGAGAGAGTCGTGACAGTGCAGTAACGGGGATAACCCTTGGAGCTCACAAAATTTTTGGCTCGTTTGGACGCATCCAGCAGTTTCTGAGAGGGCATGCCCAAGAGTTCAATCATACAAGCCAGCTGGTCCCCTTCATCTTCCCCAGGCAAGAGTGGGTAACCAGTCAGGAGCTCTGCTAGAATGCAACCCAGGCTCCACATGTCGATGGGCATGCCGTATCTGGCGCCGAGGATCACTTCCGGAGCCCGGTAAAAACGGGACTGAATGTACGTGTAGACACGCTGATGCTCGTAACAACTGGAGCCGAAATCGATCACTTTAATCCCGCTTCTACCCTGCTGTTTTAACAAAATGTTCTCGGGCTTAAGGTCACAGTGAATGATTCTGTTCTTGTGCAAAGCATCCAAGCACTGTAGAATCGAGTGGGCAAACTTGCGAACCAGAGGCAGGCTGAAGCCCTGGAACTTATTCTTCTTGATGAGCTCGTAAAGGTTCATGCTCAGCAGCTCGAACGTCATGCAGATATGGTTCCGGAAGGTGAAGTTCTCCAGCATGTGGATGACGTTCATGGTGTTGTCCTTGTCCTGCTTCCGCAGGTGCTCCAGGATTCGGATCTCCTCCGCCGCCTGCCGGTGGAACCGCTTCTCGTTCCGCACCATCTTCAGGGCCACGTGCTGGTGGACTTTGTGGTCGTAGGCCTTGACCACCTGCCCGAAGCTTCCCTTTCCGATGACCTTGAGGACCTCGTACCTGTAAGCCACGTGGTCATGGGGCACCTGCACGTAGGATCCCTGGTCGTCGTCGTAGCCTCCATTGTTGGGCCCACCGGTCATGCCCTGGCGCTTCTTTGCATTTGGACCCAAGAAATAGATCTCGGGGTAGCTGAAAATCTCATGGTGCTCGAAGGTGGTCAGCTTTTGCATGTATTGCTTCATTGCTTGTTCAGGGGTCAGGGGGGTGGCCTTCGCCTTCCCCAGGCCTTCCATAGACTTTAGAGATGTGGCGCTGCCCTGCCGTCTGTGGACACTCTCCAGCTGCCGCTCGGGCACCACCGGCAAGCCCGCCTTCCCCACCGTGGTGAGCCCATTGGGCTGTGTCGTGAGCACTGTCCGCTTGTTACTGTTGTCCTCGAACAGCTGCTGAACCTGGATCTGGCCGTGGCCGTGGCTGCTGATGTGTAAGTGATCATTCATTGTGTGCTTACTGCCGCCGATCTGGAATGCAGAAAGCAACCGTCAGGAGGGTGCAAGAAGTCTGTGTGTCCACATGGGCTATTTTCCAGGTCAGCCCCCAGCCCACCTTTACAAAACCTGATCTGTCTGCACTAACAGGGGGGAGTCAGGTGCACTACAAGGGAGGAGATGTATGCCCAGGAGCTGTATGCCCATCACGAACACCCTGATGCTGACAGCCTCTGAGAAAATAAAGGACGAGCGGCCTTGGTAAGGCTTTGCAACATGAGATCCTGCAAACAAGGACACTGTGAGCACTTCGCCCGACAGACCAGTCATTGGTTGCACTTATGCAGGATCTTCAGAGAAAGTTCCCCTGGAGGCCAAGAGATCTGTCTTGTTCCCTAGCCTCTACCTAACATTCAGCACAAGGCCTGGTACGCCCCAGGCATCCCGCTCCACCTACACCTAATATGAAACGAAACGGGACAGAGATAACAAGAACATGTGGTCTCCGTGCCGGCTCCGCCCCTCCCCCTTTCACGGTTCACTCAGTAGCTTCCTTGTTGCCAGGAGGGCAGGGGCCACGTCTGTCTCACTAGCTCTGTTGTAAAAACATCAGCATATTCATTCTCGGGTCTTCTCTACTATTTGGAGAACTGACTATACCTAGGAAGATGTATGAACCGCTGGCAAAAAAATCTGCACTTTTCGGTTTGAGAGATTCCCATGTAGATATGCACTGTAGCATCCTGTAAACCCCTCATCTATTTTTAAAAATGTCTGGGCTTCATTGACTGGGATGACCATTTAAGGCCATTCAGCGCGACAAACCATCCACCACACAGTTTTGGGCCTTCCTTTGGTCAATGGCTCAGCTCTGCACACAGTATATTTCTGTGGGCTGCTGGGATACTCGGCTTTCCAACACGGAATACAAAGTAGCGACTTCTATTTCAGGCGCACATGCCAACCCTGAACATTCCTGTCTAAACAAAACTGCCAGTGCAAGCCAAGGGGCCCCCAGCCTTTTACTGAGAATCTGCTTGGGATTTCTTTCAAGTATTATTATTGCAAAGATGTGAGGGAGGGGAGAGCCCTAGCGGCCACGATGCCCTCTCAGTTAGGAATTCTCACCAGCCTCAGACAACCACCCACAAGTCTTAATGCATCCTGCTTGGTGATTCCTATATAGAATCTTAAGGATCAATTCCTCATTCACAACCCACCTCATTCATTCAACCAGTATCAGCTAGAGTCTAGCCACACAAGGGGCAGAGGCACTGTTCTCTAGGAGCTTATAACAAATTAACTGAAATCTTCTTTGGTATTTCTTTCTGTGTGGCGCTTTCTGAATCCTACCTTTCGGGCTTTCTATACTACCAAAAGAGTAGAAGCAGTTTGTATATGTAATATCGCAATTTGGGAAGTCGTTTGGGATCACCTGGATTCCAAAACAAAATTTCACGTCCTTCTTAGTAGCCAACCAAGACCTTCGAATTTTCTTTAACTGACATATTGCCCGCACAGTGATTATCTGAAGAATGACTTTTCTCTCTGCTTGCTTCTAAAACAAAGTAAAATATAGTATAGTCCCTGGGCTTGTCCAAAGTGTGATTTCATAGAGTGAGGGATTTTACTTCTCACACCAATTCTGTGAAGACTTCTAGTCAAACCCTTTTATTAAAGTCATAGATGATGATATTCATGCTAAGTGAACTTTTGTCAGGGTAGCTGGACAGGTTATTATATCCCCATTCGATGCCAAAAGCGGAATGGTCCATAAAGATGAATTAGGAAGTCCATGAGTGTATATAAAAGTAATACAGGCTTGTCCAATTGCTTTTGTTTGTCCAAGCCCACTCTCTTTGCACCCCTCCTCCAAAGACCCACTGTGGTCTTTTAAGCACCAGGAAATACAAGGACCTGAAACTCAAAAGCTCTCTCTTCTAGAGAACCATTCTCTTCAAGGTGGGAAGGAGTGATTCAGAAGAAAAACCTACATTACATTTTGTAGTGTACACACTACAAAAAAGCATGAGGCTTCAATAGGGACAAAATTAACCTTGGGGCTTTAGCAACTCCTAAAAAGAGAACAAAGCAAAACTTTCTCAGCATCAGAAATTCACTCCAGTTTTTGCAACAGCAGTCTTCATGTTTTGCACAATTAAAAATTTAACACACACGTTTAGTAACTAGCACCAAAGAGAGCTTGACTAGTAACTGGTTCACCTACTCCCTCTCCAAACACTTTTTCTGACTCTTCTCAGCTGTCTCAACTATTAGTCCACCTACCCTTGGGTGGGTTCAGGGGTTCCCCAGGGTTCAAGCCTCAACGCTTCTGGCTTCTCAACTCCCACTAATTCTCCCTACTTGGTCCTGACCACAGCCGCGGCTGACATCTGCCACCTATGCCACATCTAGCTGGGGCCTGCCCAATCTACTCTCCTGGGCTCTGGCCCTTGTGTCCAACTACAGACCCATGGCCTTTCCCACAAGCAATTCAAACCCAACTCATGATTTTCCTACCCAAACCAGTTCCTCCTCTCATCCCCTCAATTTCCAATGAACAGAAGGCTTCACCGCCGGTCACTCAAGCTTTACAACTGGAAATCCTTTTCAGTGTCTCCCTCACCTTCCAAGTCCCCATTAGGCCTTGTCATCTCTCTCCATCCTACTTCCTCTCCAGGGACCCGGCATCACGACCCACTCCTGTTGTCTTTCACTGGCACACTGGAAGCGGACTCCTAACATGCCCCCTTGCTTCTAGGTCTAAAATTCCTCAAATCTCTTCTCTCCAAAGTACTTCTGGAGCTGTAACTGAAAACTGTCAATCTGATATTAACCTCAGTTTTGCTCAAGGCCTACAACTCTATGCCATTTCCATAGATAATACATGAACTGATAGGCTAGGACTCCAGGTTCTGAAATGTAGAACATAAATGACCTCAGTCCTTCCTTCCAATGTCATCTACCACTGTTACAATTCTGAGAGTAAAAAAGCTGCATTCCCCAAGACTGGTGGAGACACCAAGCTCTTTTATGCTCCTCTGCTTTTTGGTGAAGTCATGTTTCATAGTGGTTACGAGTTGAGACATCTTCAATTAGACACACGGGGAATGAATCCCAGCTCTATTACTTACTAAATGCGTGACCTTGGGTGATTTACTTAATCTCTCTGAACCTCAGAATACTTGCTGTTAAACAAAAGGCAACAGGGCTTCTCATTAGGGCTATCAGGATTAAATAAGGTAAAATGTACAAAGTGCTTAGTAAAGAAGAGCTATTATTATCATCTTTCCAAAAGCTGCTTGGACTCTCCTAACTCCTAGGTCTTCAATGTCCAGTGCACCTCTCACCTTTCCAATGAACTGTCCCC
Organism: Mustela putorius furo; assembly: GCF_011764305.1. Taxonomy (NCBI): domain Eukaryota; kingdom Metazoa; phylum Chordata; class Mammalia; order Carnivora; family Mustelidae; genus Mustela; species Mustela putorius. Next base: position 42,295,149 of record NW_025422368.1, on the reverse strand, counting down.
CTTCGTTCCCTGTGCGTTTAGCCCATGGAGAGACTGTTAATGCCTAGTTCATTTTACCCTGTTTTGACACTGGAGGTACCCATCTGGCTGTGAGCAATTCAAGGGCGGAGTCACCTCTTATCTTTGTTAAGTCCTTATAAACATAAACCCAAACAGACAGAAAGCACTCAGGACAGATCAATTGATTAGAAGAACACATGTTAACAAACCCTTGCTAACTGATAACTCTCTGAGTTCCATGTGGGAACCACCTTTGTACCTTCATAAGAAAACACGATAAAGCCCGGGGAATTGGGAATCCTCCCTGGTGACCCGAGTCACAAGATGTTAGCCTTCCAGCACCTCAGCAGAGACTTAAAGGCAAGCGACAGCCAGTTAAAAAGGACTCAGAGTAGATGCATCGACTAAACACCTCAAAGCCACGGGTGTCATTTAAAAAAAAAAAAAACTCCAGATGTTAAGGGGGATTCGGTTGAGAGGCGGTGGTAAGGAAGGCCTTTGATCTCAAACAGTGCAGGACTCTCTAATCACGACGAAATTCTGAAGCACAATTAACTGATTAGAAAAAAAAAGGGGTGGGGGGAGCTCTAGAAGAACCACACTATTTCCAGAACACATATGCCAGGCCTATGTAAGGGAAAGGATATTAAAAACCTTTCATTCCGCCTCCTGAAGTCTCAGGACGTGGCTTACTCCTATTTGCTGGGGCCCACCTAGAATGGCTGTCACATTTAAAACACACACAGAATGAATGCTGTTGTTAGACAGGTAGGATGTATGCGTGCAAACAGAGAGACCCACAGAAGCCTTCTCTGACCATGAAATAGTTTAGTATTAAAAATTATGTAAGAACAAAAGCTTGGTAGCTTTAATCTCTTCCAATAATAAAGTGGAAAATAGAAGATCCTTCACTGTGCTAACATTTTTAAGCATCTTGAAACTTCCTGAAGACATCTTAGAAATGGTGTATAGTGTTATGGAATAGAACTGAGTGCAAAAAGGTTGGATTTTAGTTGCTCCTCAGTCACAGACAACCTATGTGGCCCTAAGGCAAATATCTTACTTTTTCTTCTTCAAAATATTCCTATTTTTAAAACGAGACTACTCATTCTTCTTTAATCCCAATTATATTATAAAGGTAAAATGATAACTGGAGATGGCTTTAAACATCAGAATATTTATGAAACTGATCTAATACTAATACTTGGGAATTAAAAAATAAGTATAATATTATCTCCTATACAATGTTAAAAAAAAATAGGAATTGAGACAGTCACTGGGCACACTTTTAGAACAAACAGAAACAAACAAAATGACTAAGTATACAATAATTTATCCATGGAGACAGGTAACAAAAGGGCAATGGACTAAATAAATTCCAAAGTTCACAGTCTTTATAATCACATATTTACCCACCAACTGTATCATTTACAATGGAAAATATGGGCAAGCTCCTGTGACAAGGTCATTTTTCTCTCCTCAATACGCTTTCCCCCCTTATTCTAAAACAGCTCTTCCCAGGTATAATTGCTGTGGGATTTAAAAAAAAAAAAACAAAAAACCTTATCAACACCTGAAAGACATATGAGAATATGAATCTGCAAAGATTCCTGCATTTATAACAAAACAAACACAACTTCCTAGGATTAGCGGTGTCAAACTAGATGTTGAAGCTAGGCTCAGAAGGGCTGGCCTTTATTTAGCTCCAGCCTTGACATCAACTTGCTAGGGAATCTTGACCAAACCAGTTAACCTACCTATTTCCTCACCCGTAAAATCAAAGAGTAAAACCAGGTAAATGCTGTGTGGTCTTTTTAAACTCTCCTGTTCTAGGAAACCTGCAGTGTTGTACAAATAAAATCAAAACTAAACCACAGTCAAAACCCAACTTCACACTTTCCAAACCAAGTCTCTAATGACCAATAGCACACTGGAATTTTAACTGTAAGATAAAAACAGGTCAATCAGGCAGATACCACAAGAAAATATACACATCCATTCCTGGGAGTCCTCAGAACGACCCTCATATCTTTTCATTTCTGGTCCACGGCAGGCTGTTCCTCCAGTGGACACCTTCTGTTTTCTCTGATCTCGTTACGTGTACCCACTGGAAAAAGTAAATCTAGTAAAGCCCACTCCTGGAATCCAGACGCAAACCAAGCACTTCTTTCCAGGTCACGCCAAGTCATGTGATTGCATTCACACATGGAAAAAAGTGGATGTGATCATTTCCAAATTGTCAGACAATTCCGAACCTAACAAACCCAAACCCCTAAAACCAATGGCAATTCCTCAACTAAAACATCACTGTAACAGGAACATTCAACCATTAACATACACAATCAACCAGCCTGACTGATTCTCTTCCACCATCAACAGTGCGACACAATCAGTTAACTTCAGTGTGGTCAATTCCTAGCCCTTGGTCACATGTTAAGGGGAGAGGGGACAGAGGGAGAGAGAGAAGGGAGGGAGAGAGGGACAGAGAGAGAATGACTAGAAACAAAATGTTCTCCTATACAACTTGTGCACATCAGTCCAGGTCTAAGGGGAGATACTCCACTGCATCCATCCTCTCACAAATTCTCTAAAGAAGTTTCCCTTTAACACCTGACCCTGAGCTGCTTCTCTGTAGAGCAGAAATGGCCTTTTCTACAAGAATTCAACTTTCAGGAGGCAAATGAAGCCATATTCCTACCAAGTGTCCCTCATGCAGAACCACCTTGGGCTGTTCCTCTGGAGGATCCAATTGGATATAGGACGTGGGGAACCATCAGTACCTCCAAAAGTGCACAGCCCCTCTAATCAGTCACCTTCCAAGGGCGATCTCTGCGAGCTGAGAAAAGGTACATGCTGCAGTCAAATCCAGCTTGTCAATCTGCAGCCACTAGTCCCACGATGGGCTCTCCCCTCCCTCTCCACCCACAGAGGGGCACAGGCACCTGCCAGGCGCCCTGCCCTGCCCTTCTCTCTTCCAAAGCAAAGGCGGCTCTTTCCTTTTGAATAATATCCAAATGCAGAATCCTTACAGGGGTGGCTTGTTGTTTTGACTGCTGCTGTGGCTCTTATTTTTGTTAATGTTAATTACAATTTCTGCTGTGCTCAAACCTGTAGCACTCATAAAACATGCTTCCACACGCGGGGGCAATTGGCGGTGCTCCCTGCTAGCTGGAGCCAGGCTTGGGAGGCTCTTTGGGGGATCGATTTTCCGGGCAGGACGGCCTGACTGTCCCCTAACACAGATCTGTTCTATAAATACCCACTACTCAACGTGGTGGTTGTGGTGGTGGGGGGGTGCTGGGGGATGTTTATCCGGTCAGGAAAAGGAGCTCTGGGAAGCAAGGACGGGAAAAGGAGGGAAAAAGAAGGAAAAAAGCAAGAAGGAAGTTCCGAGGAAGAGGAGCGCAGGGGTGGGCGGGCTCCAGAGGGGAAGTGAGGGGCCCACGCCACGAATCTTCCTTTGTGGCTGCAGCTTTGGGCTCACCCAAGTTGCACAGGGTGGCGTCCAACAGAGGCCACTAGCCAGGGGCGTGGAGACACTCGCACTACGACCTTTCTCTTCCAGGCGTCAGAACACCACCGTCCGGGTGTTTATGCCCCGGGCCCCTCCCGCACCCCTTCCCCCCGGCCTCCCGCGGGGCTGGGTCTCACCGTGTGCGCTGCGGCGGCAGCGTTGCTGGCCCGGAGAGGCGGCAGGGCGATCGGGGAGGGCGGGCCGGTCCCCACTCCGCTCCGGGGAGCCCCCGCACCGAGCCCCGGGGAAGCCTGAAGCTGACGAACGGCGCTGTCCCCTCCTCGGCCTGGGAGCCACGCGCAAGAGGAGACAAAAGAGGGTCAGGGGAGAGAAAGTCACCCAGACCCCGTCGCCCCGCCCCACCCCTCTGGGTAGCGAACCCCGCTCTCCCGAGGAGACAGGCCGGATGGTAAAAACTGGCGTCCGGGGGAACTAAAAGGGCGCCCCGGCCCCGGATCCCAGGCGCGCAGCCCCGGGCGGGGCTCAGGCAGCTGCAAAGTTAAGTCGGGCGCCGGCGCGCGAGTTCGCGACCCCGCGGCGGAGCCGGGCTGGGCCGGGGCTGGGCGGCCCACGTTGCAAGCGGCCGCAGGCCGGGAAGAGGACTGGACCGCCGACAAGGGCGCGATGGCCTCGCCAAGCCCCGGGCGAGGGGGTGGGGGGGTGGCCCGGGACGGCCCCCGCCGGCCGGGTCGAGGGTTCCACTCGGTGGAGCCCGGGGGCCGGCGTGCAACAATGAGCTGAGCGGAGCCGAGGCGAGGGCGCGCCGTCCGCCCGGGGGCCCCGCCGCGGCGCAGACTTTGTTCGAGGTCCCGCAGGCGGCGGGCGCCCGCGCCACGAGGGTTGGACCCGGGCCGCGCGGGGGCCGGCGGGGGCCGGCGGGGGCGGGCGCCCGGGGCGCCGTGGCGGCCCGGCCCTCCTTACCGGTCGGGTAGGCGGCGGGAGCGGCGGCCGAAGGTTTCCTGGTTAACATGGCCGCTGGAGAAGAAAATGCATTTCAGGGCTGCCGTCTCCGCCCGTCCTGCTGCTACTTCTCCCGGCCGCCGCCGCCGCCTCCCGGTCGCCCCTCTCGCGGGTCTCCGGCGCCTCCTCGCCGCCTCGCGTCAGCTACAGCCAGACACACACAGTCCGCTGCATCCCCGCGGCCCGGGCCCGCCGCCGCGAGTCCCCCGCTCTCCTCCTCGCCGCCGCCGTCCTCCTCTTCCTCGGGCGGCTGCAGCACCCCCCGGCCCGTGCACATGCCTCGCCCTCCCCTGCGCGCCGCTGGCCTCCCCGATTCCCTCACATAGGGCGCGGGGGAGCGGGCTGCGCCGCCACGACCGACTCGCTCGGGAGCCTCCTCCCGGGCTCGAGCGCGCGCGCCCCCGCGCACACTCGCTCTGGCGGCGCGCGCGGCGCGGCCCGGGAGGGCAACCCCGCCCCCGCGCCCCTCCGCAGCCGGCGCAGGCCCCGCCCCCGGGTTCCCCCTCCCCCCCCAGCCTAGCCACAGGCGCTCGCGTACACCCCACCCCCACCCCGGCCACCCTCCGGAGTCACTACCCCACCCAGTCATCTGCATAGCCACCCCTCCACTCCCCGGAAAAGTCTGCAGTCTCCGCTCGGCCTCCGCCTTCCCCCTCCGGCCATCTGCACGGCTCCCCTCGGCTCCCCTCCTAAAGACCTTTTCCCCTCCCCGGCCCCCAGCCCCTGCAAGCACCCCTCCTTTTTCCTACAACGCAACCTACCACTGCTTCTTTCCCCCGAAATCGCTGCAGAGACCCCACCCCTCCCACGAGTGCCCCCCAAACACAGGCATTTTCAGCTTTCTGAACCCAACGGCTGCGCACAGACAATACTGTCACCCCACTCCGGTCCCAGTGGCTGAACCGCCCCCTCTCCCCAGTTTATCATGTAAATAACTTAGTCGTGCGAAGGTCACCTCGATAAGTCAAGCCCGAAAGAGGGCCACAGCTTAGCTCGGTGAGCCCTGAGCGTGGGCGAAGGAGGGGGTGCCCTCCCACCTCCACCTCCACCACACACACCCTCCCCGATTTACTGACACCAAGTGACCGCTTTCCAGTCTCTAGGACAGGGGAGGCTGAGAGGCGCTTGTGGATGGCTGCTGGGGAAGCAGTTGGCTGTGGGTTGCTAGGCAAAAATAAACATCGGAGACACCTCCCATTTCCTTACAACTCAGAGCCTTTCTCCTGCGCGGCCACGCGGAGAGACACACCTTCTCCTTTCCGCTCCCCGCGGTCAGGGAGAGACACCTTTAACATTCCCAGAGACAAGTTTCTCTCCCCTTCCGAGACACGGGGAGAATGTCCCTGCCCTCCCAGCTTGCCATCTACAGCCTCTTTCCCTCGAAGGCTGAAAAAGTGCTTTCCCATCTCACACCTGTGCCCTGTGGTGTGTGGAACGTCCTTTGCACGAAGGTCACAGGTTGTCATTCCAACAGTTAGGAAGGATTGCGGGCTGAAAGCTATTCGGGGCACTTCCTTCGGGAGAAATGCCCAGTTTCTGAAGTTCTGGGGGACCTGGGCCCATTGTGCTCCACCTCGGCAATCTGCAGGGCCTCTGGCTGGATCAAGTTTGCAGGCCTGAGTTAGAGCAGACCCAAATCACTAGGAGGGCCACCTCCTGCGGAGTCCCATCGCCCCTACTGTCTGCAAATTGTCATAGCAATCCCTTGGATGGGGCACCCTCAGCGTTCTATAAATGAAACGGAGGGTCTCAAAGATGGACTCTGACCCTCTCATTCTCCCTGGACCTTACAGAGGCAATTCTGATAGGGGGCGTTGGCAAAAGAGACAAGTGGCAAAGAATAGAATTTTGCCTATGGTATGTCCCTCCAAAAAACCCTTTCTTCTTAGTGCCTTCAGTGGAAACTAAATATGGCAGCTTTTTCGTGAATAAGGGAAATACTAGCTACAGGAACTCATGGTGTGTCAAATTAATATTAATCTACACATTAAACAGGAGGAAAAGGAGCACTGACTTTTTTTTTTTTTTAATAGAAGGACACAAAGAATTATTAACTTTAACCAAAGAAAGAAGAAGATACATTTTGGGAGAACTTTTCCTACTATGTTGTTTTATGACATGGCAAGTATCACTTCAGTTTACATTTTTTTGGTTTTTTTGTCTTAAGGAAGATTTGCTATTAAGTCTAATCTTTGGCTCTTTTAATTATCAATGGCACGCAATTCTTACTTAGCTCAAAATTAGTATTTACAATTTGTTGGATTCCTCTCATTTTGTTAAATATTTTGTTAAATATCAGCCTAAATTAAGGTCAAATACGTATACAAATGCACCCCTTGAACTTTCAAGGAGAATGAACTGGGTAAAAGCTAGGAGTTACTACCCTCAAACTTTATTGCTTTAATGCATCATTATTAATTATACTGAATAGTTACTTCTTTATTAAATTGTTTCCCAAATATTATCATGCTTAATCTTCACAAATCATGGCCTGATCAGAGTAGATTGTTGCTAATAATAACCTCCTCCGGGGACTCCAGTCTGTGGGTAAGTGTCTGCTCTTTGATTCTTGCCTGTTGAAAAAACCCTATCTGTTTCGTATGTTTATAAAATCCAGGCTTCAATAACAAATAGGTAGGCAGGATGTGGCCAGATTAGAGAGAAGGAAACTTTGGGTAACTCAGAATGGAACCTTGTGGAAGGAAGTCGAGTTTTCCCAGGGAAAAGGAGTGATCATAGAAATGGAAATGAACAAGAAAATTGCTGGTTTCACAACACATTCACCCCTTTAACCCTTTTATCCCAGAAACATTTACAAAGAGTTTATTATGTACAAGGCCTCCGCCATATGATGACTTATCAGATGTGGTGGGCTAGGCTTCACTCTGGCCATCTAGGACCTCATTCTTTTATCTGATTCACGGTAACCAGTTAACATATTTTTGTACTGTCAGAATTGGGGCTACACAGTTAAGTAAATCATTTCTGGCTCTGGTCATCATTCTTAAGAAGTTTGCAGTCCAGGAGAGACCAGACACTGAATGATGTGATAGGGTCGAAATTGAGGCTGGTGAGAGATCCAATGGGGACACACAGAGGGAATGACGAGCTCTACCTAAGTGGTGACTGGCATCCGAGAAGCTGTGCTTCCCTGAAGGTTTTCAAGATACTTGGGAGTTTGCCAGTAAGACAAGTCAGGCCAGGATATTCTAGGCAGAAGAAATAGGGTGTGCAGCGGTACCAAGGTATAAGAAGGTGCAGTGTATTCTGGGAGACGGGTCAGCAACCAAAACAGGGGACACTTGGGGTAGCAGGGAAAGGGTGGGTACTGTCGCCTTCACAAAGTTAGGGTTCCTGATGAGAAGTCAAAAGTTATATGGGGATTATAGCTGCATGGGGCTATTGTGCCCCTAATCCTGATATTGTTCAAGGGTAAACTGTATATAATAAATATATATATTCAATATCGACCTCTATTGCTCCATATAACTTATTACATATATAATATATGTATATATTATATATATGTAGCCCATTATACACTATGCATGCATATATATATGTGTATATACCCATATATGCAATGGATATATATGCATATATATACATATTTATACATATATACATATTTATGAAATCAATGATCAAGTTCCTGCCATGTGTCAGGCATGGCTCTGGGTATTTGGAAGCAGCAGATCAAGTCCTGGCTGCGTAGATCTTGTATTCTAGCGCAAGGAGAACTACAAGTAATAACACGTAGAGCGCATGTCAAGTGAGTAGGGGCACTATGCGGGCAACGAAGTGAGGTACCCTTGTACCTCGTACCCTCATAGAGAGAGACCGGAGGCAGGGCTCTTTCACTCAGGTCCGGCGGGGAAGGCCTCCCTGATGAGGTAACAGCCTGTGGGCCGGCGGCAATCTGCAGGCCGAGGGCCTGCGGTGGAAACATGCTGGAAGCGCCGGAAGAGGCTGGGCAGCCGGCGCCCGGCCAGGGGCAGCGGGAAACATCATGGAGAGAGCCAGGATCCCGGTCATGGTAGGGAACTTGGATTTTTACTTTGACTTGGAAAACCGAGGCTGCCTTGCTTGAAAAGATACCAGACTTAGAGGGGGAAGTTACTATTTATTTATTTACTTACTTATTTGATGATCTTCAATGTCTGTGAAGTTTTACACCTGTTTTAATTTAGAGCCTACTAGGCCCTGTGGAGGGTAATAACCAAACACACACTATTTTCAAGCCACTTTCCACCTAGCTTGGGAGAAGCTGCACGGTGAAGAACAGGTGCTTTCTGTTTTCCGGTTTCTCCCCCAGACGCACGTTTCCACCCTGCTCTGGGCCATGGGAGGCTTTCCAGAAGGTGTCCATGGGCTCCCTTGCCCATGACCTTCTAGTTGGGTTTAAACCATTGGAAGGTCCTGACAAGAGACCCAGCAGCTTGAGGACAACCAGGTCAGGCTGCTTATCTCCCTGGCTCTCCCCGTGCCAGCTCACCACAGGTTAGCTGTGTCCCTTAACTAAAGCCCTCAGCTCGGTCAGGCAGCCCTTTCCTATAGCTAGAGCTACTCCCTTGGAGTTCTGGACAATGTTCAGTCCCCTCGCCCCCTTAAATCTGGAGGTGGTCAGGGTTTCTTGCTGTGGCTAAATCTGGGGGCTTGATTTTCCCTTGTTTGTTTCACTTTGTCCTATCCATACTCAATGTACACAGTCCTTTAATTAAACTCTTTGTGCCATGTTTTTTTCTCCCAGTTCCTGATACAGAGGGAGATATAGATTATATATATATATATATATATCCATCCTATCTAGTATAGGTTATGGAATCTAAATGCCATATAACTCTAGGGGGCCAGGAGAATTTGCTCATTGGAGGAATCGAAGAGTGGGATTCCTGGCAAAGGCAGAATTTGATCTGGGTCTCAGAAAATGAGCAGACTTTTCTTAGGCAGAAGAAAAAGCTCTCCAGGCCAAGGGCACAACGCGAGTGAAGGCAGAGAAGTGGGAATAAACTGTGCAGAAGAATAGCAGCCCCCGGAACAGAGAGGGGAGCTGAGGAGGACCAGGGAACAGCATGGCGGGTAGTGGAGTGGGGTGCATCCGGGTCCTGGACTGCAGGGAAAGCCAGAGAGAGGAGTTCCCACTTGGTGTGGATGAAAACAAAGGACACTAGAGATTTCTGAGCCGTGAGGTGACCTGAGGAAAGTGCTTAGCAAGGAGTGATCAGTTTGGCTGCAGTATGTTAGAAAGACACAAGTAAGAGTAGAGACAGAAGTGGCTTCCAGAAGTAGCTGAGGGTAGTGGCACAGGGAAGCAGGGGCAGATGCTGATTATTTGGATGCCCTCTTTAGAGCCCAAGAGAGCGGCCTTTGAAGTAAGGAGACACCAGGAATAATGGAAGCACCAGATGTTTTCCTTGCTACCTTTGGGTCTCAGAAGCATACAGAATTCTTAAAGCTGCTTATCAAGGTGTTTTGCAATAAAGGTTATTAAAATGATCAGCTAAAGCGAGACATAATTATGAGATAACAAGTCAGGGAAACGTGGAATCCAGAAAGATTTCCCCCATCATGTCTCTTCCCAGTGGTCCATTGACAGGATTGATCAATCACTCAGGGAGGACAAGTTCTCATAAATGAGGAAAAAAACTGTGTTCCAAAGCCCAGTTTTATTGGCCAGGTGTCATTTATCCTGAGGATCAGTGCATTGGCTTCTGACTGATGCTGAGAATAGACTGTTTAAATTCAGACTAAGGGGTACGTGTTCTTAACGGAAAATGCAAAAGTCTGAAGACACTCCCCTCTTCCCTTCACTATCTTGGAGGTATTATAAAGAAGAGACACACCATCAGGATCTAGAATGATCCCAGTTCGCTAGGTAGCCTTGGACACTGAGGTCCCCCAGCCTTGCAGGTATGAGCCACTCCTGCATCTTTGGACCCTCTGACTCCATAGAACCCGTCTGGGGATACAACTCTTGGCCTCCCTTGGATACAGGTCTGTTCTAGGGCAAGTTCAGAAGAGTCTGGTTCAGTGTAGTCCTGCCCATCAGAGAAACCCAGAGATGCTGAACTGACTCCAGTTTTGGGGGCCTCCAAAAGCTCAGTTAGATGGAAAGAATGCAGCACAAAGTCTAAGGCCAGGAACCTTCCTGAAGAGTAATTTTATGTCCAGGTAGTATTCCAAGAACTTTACTGTGTGAACTAATAGGATTTTCACACCCATCTGTTTGGTTACCACTTTCAGGACTAAGCTGAGATTTAACGGGATCACCACCACCATCACCTCAATCTCAGAAACATTTCATGTCATAAAACAAACTTTCAGAGAAGCTTTTCATGTATACATGGTTGTGCAGCTGTGGTCATTCTCGGTAACCCATTACCCAAGGCAAATCGTACTTCACAAATGAGAATGGTGAGATGGGAAGAATAAAATGGCATGCCCAGAGCCCCAGGTAGGGGTGGAGGAGACATTAGGGTCAGAAGCCAGCGTTGTTGACTGCGACAGTCTTTTCTATTTTTTCCCAAACCAAATGACTACAAAATTGCCTTCATTTCAGAGATGAAGGGAATGGGTATTCCCTGAGAGCACGTGCCACAAGATGGTCAAATTTTGTTGGCTTAGGACTTTGGGGACAAATTCCTATTTTGACATTTCCAAGAACAATTTGATTCTGATCTTTATTAAAAACCGGTTTAAAGAATTCACTTTACCAGATTCAAAAAAGTCCAAGCACAAGTTAAGGAATTTTGTGTTTCTCCTGTTATAGTAAATCAGCCTCTTTGGCTCAAGCAGATGGAAAAGTCAAGGAGTCTACAGGCAGTAGAAGGGTGTGCCCTCCACCAACCTAGGTCCTTGGGGAATTGCTTTTCATTAAATTATATGTTTATTCATAGTCACACTCTTGTTCAGTTTAAATGGGTTAACAACGCGCTTGTTCATTAAGCTTGTATAAACAATCACTGGATAATCTAAGCCCCAAATTCACTTTTTTTTGTTGTTGTTTTCAATGAGCTTGGCAAAAGGAAGAGAAATTGTTTTTGGTGATCGAACAATTTGAGTACTCATTAAATAGTCCTTTTAACACTTTTATATTCCAAAACAGCTTTGGCTGAAGAAAATCTATTACAGTCAATACACTGTGCTTGTCAATTGTTTCGCCTAAGACAGTGTTGGATAAGCCCACTGTTTACATAGCAGTGTTCTCTACAGAGGTTCTGAAATACAAAAAACTCTAAAGGCCTGAGAGCAAATGTGTGCATTTTGCACATGTGCAGGGGAATGGCCCTTGATTGGCATCTCCAATTGACAAAAAAAAATAGAAATGACCCAAGAAGTAATGAACTACTAGTGAACGGATAACATCAATATATAAAGAAGAGATTAAGAAGGAGTGTGTCAGTGGGTTGGTAAAAAGAGGATTGCTTTTTGGAGAAAGAAAAAATATGTTTCTCAGGATGGGGAAGGGACAAAAAAATGTAAAGCAGCTGGCAGACTATAGAGAGAAACGGTTTCATCCAACAGCAGAAGAGAAATAAACCCTAGCAGAGGGACTGGGAAGAATGAAGAGGAAGAAAATGGGTGTGGGTGTGGGGAGGCAGCAAGAGTCAGGAGAAGAGGGAGAGACTACATAGAAAATTTTATTTATTTGTTATTTTATTTAAAAGATTTTATTTATGTATTTGACAGAGAGAAAGAACACAGGAAGGGGGAAAAACAGGTGGAGGGGGAAGCAGGCTTCCCACGGATCAAGGAGTCAGATGTGGGGCTTGATCCCAGGACCCTGGGATCATGACCTGAGCCGAAGGCAGGTGCTTAACTGACTGAGCCACCCACCTGTCCCCAAGACTATATAGAAAGTTTTATAAGGAAGATAGGCACACGCCGAAGCATTTGAGGTGAGGCTAAGCATGAGGTAAAGGGGAGAAAACAAGACATGAAAGTAGGACCAGAATGTTCGCATCCCATGATGTTCTCATGCTACGCGTGGCTCACCTTTCTGAGTGATCTGACTGCTTCTGTGTCTGCCTCTTTCCACTTAGAGCCCTGTGTGTTCTCCCTCTCACGGGGATTGTTCCATTCCAGTCCTTTTATTTTCCCCTTTCTCTTGTCTTATGCCAGTGTCCTATTATCTTTTCTCTCGGCCTAATCCACAGTGAGTGAGGAACCTGACAAACATTTCATACAATACATACTTCAGAGGAAAGAACTTCTCGACTGCTGTGTCCTTGAGCTACGTGCTGAGCTCTATGCTGTTTTGCCTGCGCCATGTCCTTGAAGCCTCCCCCAAAGAGTGGGGCAGGTGTGTTATTCTCTGATTTTAAAGAAGAGGAAATGGAGGTGGTGAATGGTTAAGCGACTTGTTAGAAATGGGCAGTCAACGGATTTGGATTCAGGGAAATCTGAGGTTAAAGCTCACTTTTAGCCGCCCAGAATGACCTGCTGATTGCTCTGGGCCATGGAGAAGGCCCACACGGTTCCTTCTGACCTACCAGGGGCATCTTTGGTTTCTGTAGCGGTTCATCTGCATTCCCCTCCATGGCTGGCGAGCGGAAGGGAGGAGAAATCTCCTCCACAGAGGTCCTGACATCAGCACTCTCAACCCAAGCAAAATCGAGGGTCTCTTCCTCTTTGGCAGGACTGTTTCCATGGTGCTGTTTCCCAGCTCAGCCCTTATGTTGCCTTTCCTTATGTGCCTACCTCTGTTGAACAGAATTGCTTCCTCTAACTACTGAGCTATTAAGACAGCATCTGGGAGGGGAAAAAAAAGAAGCCAGATCCAGGGAATTTATGCAAAGAAATGATCTCTCAAGAATGTGGACCAGTACAGAATTACACGTTCCTGATGTGATTCAGACAAGTACCATCACATTTGTAGAGGGGAATGTTGACTAATAATTTGACTTGGTAGAGAAAGACTATCCAACAGCAAAAAATTACTGCCTATTTCCGATCTTTGAAACAAACACAAAAGTGTCTGTATCATGGTATTTGGTGAGATTTTCCTCCTTGAGGAATGAAAAATCAACATAATCTTTCGCTGAAAGCATTCCTTTATCTAAAGCTGTTGTGTGTTGTGAGCACAGCCAAATCTTGTTAAATGACTAAATATCCATAACTCAGAGCTACTTAGCAAGAATAAAATAATATGATGACCCTCTAAGAAGAATTTAATAGTCTGTAACTTGATAAGGCAATGGAAAAGAGAAAGATACCTCTCCTCCACCCTTCTTTTATTCAAGTTTCACACGGAGCTAATTGGTGGTGAAGACTGTCTAACGGGACTGTGAAGAGTAAATCAGTGGGTGGCGGGGGGGGGACACTAATATCCTGAAATCCGACAAGGTCTTACGCAGTGCCAACGAAATCACTGAGCACACACATGTAGCTGGCACTTGCACCAGGGTCCAGAGCAGACTGAGAACTTCCTTATTTGTGAAGAGGGACACATTTTTCCACAGCAGTTTCCGACCTCAGGCTTACCCCTCTTAACCCTCTGTCAGCAAATCTCTTGAAGTTTGCAAAGCAGGATTGCAATATTCTGGTGAGTGACCAAGTCACACTGGTCTGTCAGCTTCCCCTCGAACTGAGCTCTTCCAGCCTCGTTCTTTTCCTCCCTGGCTTTCTGCACATCTTTTCTCTCATCATTAAAAGTTTTCCTGAAAGGATTTGGGGTATCTATAAAATGGGAGCGTGGGTGAAATTCACTAAAACAGTCACTCTTCTCTCTAAATTCTAAGTCACTTTTTCTTTTCATCTAAAGGCGTAGATGATTTTGTCTCAATCCCCTAACAGAAACCTGAGGACACTTTGAGTTGTCACTTGTGGGACCATGTGAACAGTCATTTGGAGACTCTAGCTGTGCTCTTGCTCTCTTGGGAATCAGAGCTAGCATGAGGTGGAACTTACTGACACACTCAAGCCTCCGGATCCTCCTCCTTCCCGACTCCTGGAGCTCGGCCATTACTTTAGGGTCTTGTTTCCTCAGCTCCCTGCCCCTGTTTGGGGAGTAGGAGGGAAGAAGTCACTCTCCCACCTAAGGCATTAGCTGGTAAGAACTTTAAGATATTAACCTACTCTGGAGAGATCTGCCTCTCTCAATTATTTTTTTTCCTCTCAATTATTTTAAGAAAAATAAATACATACATATATACAGACAGACAGACAGACAGACATCCCCTGCCCCCCAAATCTATTTGTATGAGTAGAAATGAAGCCACTCTAAGACAAGAGTCCTCTTAGGAAGGTTCCCTAGAAGACAGAACTCTTCCCAGACCCCTGCTCGAATCACAGCACCTGACCAAGGGTCCAGCCGCCTGCTTAGACGACCCTAGCATAGAGGCTATCACAAGATCTCAATTGAGTTTAAGCTTCCCCCCAAATCTGTTCAATCATCCAGTATTCTTGCTTTTCAATGAAGATTTCTATATAGAATGATGGGGAAAAATGACTTACTAAGAAAAACTATGAAGGCTAGTCTTAATCATAATGGAAATCTCTCCTTCCACTTGTTCATTCCAGCCAGAGCTAGTTCTTTCCCATCAGCCTATATAATTTCTGAAGCCGAACAGCCTTAAAAAAAAATTTTTTTTGGGGGGAGAATCTCATAAAATGTCAACCTATTTTGGAAGCAGCAGAGCGTGGCTCTGTCTCATTCAACATCATACTTAGGCAACTTTATCCTCTGTAGACAACTTTAATTTGAGAAGATTTATGCAAAAATAGTAACAAAAGCCAATAACTTTCATTTTTAGAAGTTCTGAAAAGGGCAGGGATTCTTGTGCACCCTTACGTTGTTTTCACACTTCTGTATTTGAATATTAGGACTTCCTATTGAAACAGAAACTTCAGGTCACATTTGGAAAAAATGGTGTCTCCTGTGTAGGAGTAATGATTGCTATAACTGTGTAGGAATTTCGTGGCTGGATTTAGTCAATAATTAAGACTATTGGTATATAAATGGCAGTGCTGCAAGTTGTCCTGTGTTCCAGAGACCCAGGGCAGCTTGCAGCCACACAGGTAATAAGTTTTGTTTGGCTTTTACACAGTGCTTTTTGAAAATGTGCACTAAATGTCAACATTTCAAAATCAGGAGATTTCATATAAACATCTCGATTTCTGGCAATAAGGGTCAATCTGGTTGCATGGTGCTCCCAGCGCTGCAGAACAATGAAGGACCGCCCCCCTCCCACCTCCCCCCCTTCTCTTACTGCTAATCACCGCAGCCCACATCACTTCCTGTTATCCCTCCAGACTGGTTCTCTCCCCTTTGACATGATCTGCCTGTCAGCAGCAGCGTTTGGGTTTTTAAACCCCTACTTGGAGTTTTGGATTTCCTGAAATCTCCCCCCCTGCCGTCTGCCATTGTTTCCAACTGATCCCTACATTGCTTCCTTTTGTACCTCTCACCTCCCATTTCTTAGTGCTACTGCCCCGCCTGACAGAGGTTGACCACAACTTGGGTATTTATGCTGAGGCCTTTGAAACTTGTGTTGTGCAAAAATAGTTCTCTGGCACAGGAAACATGGGGTTCCCTCGTGCTTGAGAACCAAACAAGTTGAGACTTGGTGCCAAAGAGTGTGGAAACTCCAAATACCACTGCCTCTTTGAGACCTAACAGTTAAACAGGGTCTGCCCCTTGGAGACTTGTGGCAGCTGCTGTAGACAGCCCTATTCTGGGATGCTCTCTACTCCTTATAAGCATGCAAGTTATATTCTGACTGCGAGCGATTTACTTTCTCTGAAAGCCAGAGTTGAGGTTCTCAGCTTCTTAGAAAAGTTCATCAGCATGTTTTCTATCAAGGGGCAATTCAAATATGTCTCAGTACTACGGAAGCACTTAGCTGTAAGGAATACATTCAGGATGCAGAAGAATTAAAAAGCAAAGTGCTTACTCGACATTGCTGCTTAGAGAGCTAATACATAAGTATTTTGAACTTAACGGGTCTAGTTTTGCATGTCTGATTTCATCTCTCCGAACCTGTTTATCCCAATGTGCTCTCCATCTCAGCAAACGGCAACTCCAACCTTCAGTTGCTTGGGCCAAAACCTTAGAGTTTTTTTGGTTTCTCTCTTGCTCTTACACATCATCTCCTATCTGTCTGCAGAGCCCGTTGGGGATCCATCCCCAAAATGTCTGGAGTCCGTCCATGTCTCGCTGCTGCCATGAATATTACCGTGATCAAAAGTCCTTATCCCTCACTGGAGTTCCAGAAATAGCTTCTTACCTGGTCTCCTCTGCCTCCTTTAGTCTATCCTCAATGCAATAGCCAGACTGATCTTGTTAAAAGGTAAATAAGATCATGTCACTCCTGGACTCAAAACTCCTCAAGTTTTCCATGAGCCAGCATAAAAGCCAAATTCCTTAGAGGAGCCAAAATTCCTATATGACTCATATGCTCTCCCCTTATCTTTACGTCTCTACACTCAGGTCGTGTTCCAGCCAGCCTTGTTCACTTTGCTCCAGCCACCCCTCTCCTGTTGCCCATCCCCAAACACATCATACGTGCCCTGCCTGGAGCTTCTTTGTGTCTTGGGTCCTTGGCCTGGAATGTTCTTCCCCTAGGAAAGTCCTCACCTCCTTGAGGTCTTTGCTAAACCTTGCCTTCTTGGTCAGGCCTTCCTTGACCATTCTATTTAAAGGGTTCTTTGTTTCATTATGTATTTTACTCCCTTCCCTTAGTCACCCTCCACAACATGTCTGCTCCACAAAGTATAGTCTTTGAGGGCAGTGGACTTCTTTGTCGCTCTTTTTTCCATTGCTGTTTTTCAGAACCTAGAACAGTGCCTGAGATGTAATTGTCCCTCAGTAAGAATTTGATGTATAAGTTAGGTAGAAATGCCATCAGTTTAAACTTTTCTATTTTCAACATTAAAGTCTGCAAGGAAGAATGTATGCTTCCAAACATGAGCACATTTGCATTATCCTTAAAAGGATAGAAGCCCAAATTAAAAGATTTACTCTTTAGATTTTTCCGGACTTGACCAGCAATTCCTGGTTTTTTGAAGCTAGTCCCTACTGCTGAATTCCAACCACGTGGAGCTTTAATTTATAAATAAAGGACAATTCACCCTTTCAAATTAAGTCATAATAAGGGGTAAATGATTCAGTTTGAATATTCTGGTGACTCTGTTAGCTCTTGTCAACTGCACAGAGGATTCTAATGCGTTTTAAATAAGGCCCTTCCGGGAGGCATATTTAGCTCCTTTGGGTCTGTGGGGCATGTTTCTGGGTCTGAGCTCTGCTATTAACTCATCATCATTGACTGCTACATTTGTCTGGCTAAATTAATTAAACAAGGAGGCCATTAGACGGAGGCAGCTCTGATGCCTTAGTAGCTTAAATAGATAAGCAAACCGAATCCTTAGCCTGTAAATCCCTCAAGGTTAAGAAATCGAACCCTAAGAACGACTAACTAATCACAAATGGCTATAGCTTTGGCTCTAGCCAATCAAGCAATTTCCTTGTTTTGCTTCTAAATCTGCTCTGTAAAATTCTTTACCCAGCCCCTGTTGGTGGACCTCTCCAAGCCATTTCCAGTTTGGCACTGCCTGATTCAAACTGATTTTTGCTCAGATAAACTCTTAAAATTGTTACTATGCCTCAGTGTCTCTTTAAATAGTTCTAACACCTTGATGTGGGTTCAGACGTTACAGCTCCCAGGCTCGTATGATTTCAGCGCTGTGTGCTGCTTCTGAACTTGAAAAAATACAACCGCAGGAAAAAAGGCAGACACGAAGCCCAGCAGAAAAGTCTGCTACTTTAGTAGAAACAATCACAAAGCACGAGACCGACTGCCTTAAAGTTTCTGTCAACTGTTTGTTAGGGTTAATTTAGGCATGGGTGCGATCCTTGTTCATTACATATGCCATCAAATAAGGCAGGAAAACTGAGTAAATGGAACGCGATCAGATCAGTTGTTCAATGTGATTATTAATCCTGGAGCTGGTATTCATGAATTTCACTTAAGTGTTTAATGCAGACTTTTGTTCCAAGCCCTGGGTGGATAATCAGAGCTAATATTGACAAAGCTCTCACAGGGCACAGGCCCTGTTCCAAGCCTTTATATATATTAACTAACTACAGTGCTGTGATATGGGAGAGGTTGTCCGGGAGAAAGTTTCCCTCTACCCACCGAGAGTCTCCAGCTGGGTCAGAAACTTTAACTGACAAAGACAGACTAACAGGAGAGAAGCATCCATATTTTACTAAGTTTTTACTCATACACGGGAGCCTTCACAAGAGAATGAAGACCCAAAGAAGTGACCAGAGCTTTTATACCTTTTAGGCAAAGAAACAATAAACTTGTGGAGAATTCAGACAAAGGGGTTTGGGCTTGAGGTCTAGATGGGGAAGAAGTTAACTAGGAAGATAAGAGTGAGTTTAAGAAGGTTTGTTTGTACAGATTTCTCGGCCCCAAATTCCCATCCCTGGTGATAACAGTATCTTCCTTTCTCTCAGAGTTTCACAAGGTGTGTCAAAGAAGGACAAGGAGGGAGAGTTCAGAGTGATCTTCCTACTTCTGCCATTCTAAAAAAAAAAAAAAAATTCCTTCAGGGGTGCCTGGGTGGCTCAGTGTGTTAAAGCCTCTGCCTTTGGCTCAGGTCATGATCCCAGGGTCCTGAGATCAAGCCCTGCATCCGGGTCTCAGTGGGGAGCCTGCTTCCCCACCCCCCTTCCGCCTGCCCCTCTGCCTACCTGTGATCTCCCTCTCTGTGAAATAAATAAAAAATCTTAAAAAAAAATTCCTTCAGTTTAAGATATTTAATTTGCCAAGGTGCCATATCTTGGGATAGTGTATTCTGGACCCCATCATTGTTTCTAATCTGTGTTTTACAGATGAAGAAACTAAGACAAGAGAGGGTAAGCAACTGGCCTGAGGTAACAGATCTAGTTAGTTGTAATGCCTGATTTGGACCCAAGTAGCCTGGTTTTAGAGTCCAGTTTCTTAACCAGTGCTATTTAAAAAATGAGAATACAATAAAAAAAAATTATTTGATTTTTATCCCCTGCTTCTGGCAGAACTTCTAAAATCCTTGGAATTTCCTGAGAGATAGGAGTGTCTTTTGTTATTCATAAGAAGAGTCTTTGGAGCACATCTGAGGTGGGTTCAGGAGGGGGTTCCTGGAGAGCCTCACAAAGGGGCTGATCATCAGAAAGACTTGTGTGGTGGGTTGGAACTTTCAGCCCCACCTACCAGTATGTAGGGTGCCTGTGCGGGAGAGGGGAGCCCAGGGGGCCGGGTGGGGGAGCTGGTTGCTGGAGATTAAGCTCTTAGCCAGTGGGATCTCGCGTGATCTCCAGGGACACAGTGTTAGAATTAAATGAAATTTGTAGGACACCCAGGAAGTGTCTGCTGAGAATCGGACAATGACTTCCTTGATGGTATTGGAAAACATGCCAGAAATACAAAAACAGTGCTCAAATAATGAAGTTATTTATAAGTCTTTTTCAAAGATCCGAATAGAGTTCGGGGGCAGGCGTAGGATACAAATCTAACTCTTGCAGAATGAGTAGCCCTGCTTTGCTTTTGGCAATCTTTGAACAGAGAGATCCAGTCAAGAACAGGAAGATCTAACCTTGAGCAGCACAAACTTGTGGAAATGCTTTCATCTTACGGCTAAGCCCCGACTCTCTGCTAGGAAACCCCAGAAGTGACTAGATAGCATGCAACCTCAGAGAGGCGACATAAGGGCATAGCAGGATATCCTCCTCCAGGGGTTTTTTCACTGAGGCCAACTACCAGCACACTCCTGACGCCACTGATGTCCAGAGAGGGAAGCCCGGTGGGGAGCGTCTCACACGTCAGGTACACCCATGGCAGCGTCTGGCACCACTCACAGGATGGCTCTCCTGCCCAGCCGCTTAGAAGGAGCACAGCCTTGCCTCTTCACAAATTCTAGTCACTTGCATCAAACATGCTTTCAGAATTCATATCAGCTTGCTTCTGTTGCCCATTTCTGAAGCCACAAGGAGGGCTCTTGACGTTTTAAGTTGTAACTGTATGTCCTTTACCTTCTCAGCCAGCTTTGTGCGAGACCTACAAAAAATGGCATTTCTTTAATTATTTAATTTAATAATGCAGCAAGAAGAAAAACGAAAAAGAAAATTTAAAAAGATCTTCCTATCTTTTCCAACATAAACACATTGCAATCGACTGTGGAAAAATAAAACTCTTAATACATCTTATTCTGATGTTTAAAACATAGTTTTAGTTTTCCCCACAGCACAAAGGGAGGGCATTTTGATTATGGTAAGTACTCGTTAAATGCCTAACACACCTGGAGAACCAGAGGACATAATCATCTTCCTAAGATGTCAATCTGGCCGTATTAGACTTTATTTCAATTTCCACGGGTCCCTACTGTTCTAGGAGAAAGTCCACATTGCTTAGCCTAGAATTTAAGGTAAGCAGGAGCCACATCATGGCACAGGGCACCGTGGACATGCTAAGCCCTTCATCTGGAATGTTTTCTGCACACACTCCCTGCACCCCTCCTCTGGCCTGTCCCTGTTTGGCTCTCAGTTTGGGCCTCTCTGTCTCTCCTGAGCCCCTCCTCTGCTGACACTGGCTTGGATGTTCTCCTGTGTGGCGCTAGGTTCCACTTTCATTGAAGATAGGGATGATTATATTTTCTCTCTCTCGTCCCTGGCATTTAGCACAGTGCTGATGCATAGTCGGTGCTGATGATAAATGCTCATCTAATGAATGAATAAACAATATCATTTCTATTAGCAAAAAGGCAACATAAGACGAGGCCATATACTTCTTCTAGATTCCCAGGCAAATGCCGTCCATGGCACTCTTTATGTGTATTTCCCTTTCAACGTGTTTTATATTCATTGCACAAATATTGTTTGAATGCCTCCTGTTTACCAGGGACTGTTCTAGGTCTCTGAGGTATGCACTGGTGAACAAAACAAAGATCCTGCCAGATTGGAACTTAGGTTCTAGCAAGAAGACTGACAATAAATGTTACAAAGAAGTAATTATGTGTGATGTCGGGTGATAATTATTATGGGCAGAAAAGTAAGAGTAGGGTAAGGAGAATCAGAAAAATGAACGGTATAGGTTTGTGATTTCAAATATGGAATTAGGTGGGCCTCACCCAGAGGGTGACGCTTGAGCAGGTATTAGGAAGAGTAAGCAAGCGTTTGCCCATGGACATGTAAGGGAAGAAGGTTCCAGCAGAGAACAAGTGATGCAAATTCTCGATCTGAGGTAAAGGTTGGCTTAGCTTACTCCAGGCATAGCCCAGAGGCCAGAGTTGTTGGAGCAGGGAGAGTGAAGGGGACTTGGCGGGGGTGGGGGGGGTGGTGCAGATGAAGGATGAGGTGCAGAGGGAATGGCACAAGTGGGCATGTTGGGGGAAGGGGTGTAGGGCTTAAGTTCTGCTCGGAGGGAAATGGAGAGCCAGTGCAAGTTTCCAGCAGAGAAATGACATGATCTGGCCTACATTTTGAATATATGAGCCCTATTTGGGGAAGAAGCTCTATTTTAGTCAACTCGAAAATGATCTTTCTTCATTGATCGTTTCTTCTTTCATGTTCCTTGAACATTTTCTTGGCAGTCAATTTTGTGCCAGAGGTAGAGCTTCATCCTATATGAAGGAGTCTTATCCAGTCTTTCTCAGCCAAGTTGTCTTGGCACACAGGAACATCGTGACCCAGGGCGAGGGTTTTCCCCAACATTCATAGCCAAGTTGATTTTTAGGACACTGTCTTGAGATGGAAAATAGAAAAAGTATACTTTTAATTCTGATTTGAACATATTATTTCAAAATAAGTAGCGATGAGCATTCTTATAATCGGGGGTACATGATTCATTATGTGGTACAAGAATTTATAATTATAGCTAGTAATTATCCTACAAAATGTTACAGCATCATTGAATCAAGGTGCTATGTGACCACCAGTGTCAGAGAAATAATCAATTCTGGATTTTTTTTTTTGTCAGTTTCTATCATATCAAAAGAGAACATATACATTTATTGGAATTGGTCCTGGGAATGTTCTGACTTCAGCCAAAAGGCAAATCCTACAACTGTCCTTAGCAGGGACACAGTGTGGAGAGGAAGTTGTGGTAATTTGCAACACTCGATGAATCCTTTCAAAATCTTCCATATGGGCAATAGAGGTCAAAGAACATCATTGTTTTCCAGTTTGGAATTCACTCTTGGTGCAGTTTTTTTTTTTCAAGGATATTCTACCTTAGTGTCAGGGTTGATACAAATAAACAATACGCTCACTTTTTTCTGAAGAAGACTTTGTAGCCTTTCAGAGACAAGCTGTTTAATTTTGTTGCTGGTAAAGATTTGTATTGATTCTTTTAAGAACACGTGAGAACACGTGCTTTTTTTCCTTTTCTTTTTCTTTTTTTTCCCAATGAAGTCCTTGGTCTAGAAACTTAGGAAAACCGGCGTTTTACAGCTTCATTTTGCTGTGAGGCAGTTGTGTTCAGTGAGTTCAAGGTATCGGCGAGAGGTCTTCCTGCTCTTGGGAGTTCTCATTCTTCAGTTGGCGCCTTCTCTACACCTTGCTGGGCCAAATTGTCCCAAATCTCTTTCAAAGCAAGCCGAGTCCAGGGGCATTCGAAGAGTTTTCCGGAGACTGTATTTTCCCTGGAGATTCATAGCCTGGTGATTATAATGGGGGCAGATTCTGAAGTCTCCAGAATCAAAGCCGCATTAACGCTTGCAACATTTCTTGTTTAATTCTCTGTAAAGGCAATTTCCGGGAAGCTCTCACCTAGTTCACCCACGTGAGCAGTTTCTTCTGGCGAAGGTTGTTCCTCATCCTGCTTCATTCTTTGGTGCTTTTGTATATTTTCTTGAAAACCTTCCTCTCCCAGGAGTTGGAACACTTGATGCAAATTTGCTCTTCTGCTGCCCTGTCTTCAGTTTGGTTGGGTGAGACAATAGATTTTCTTACCAATGGTCACACAGGTATTTAGGCTCTTGCATTCAAGGCACAAAGACCAAGAACCCAAAGCCTACTCCAGGGAGATACTTTGCATTTCAGAGCACTCCCACATCAAGAAGAGGCATAATGGGGGCACCTGGGTGGCTTGGTGGTTAAGCCTTGGACTTTGGCTCAGGTCATGATCCCAGGGTCTTGGGATTGAGCCCTGCATCAAGCTCCCCGTTCGTTCAGCAGGAAGCCTGCTTCTCTCTTTCCCACTCCCCCTGCTTGTGTCCCTTCTCTTGCTGCATCTCTCTGTCAAATAAATAAAATCTTTAAAAATTATTTTCAAAAATAATAAAAAAGAAACATAATGCTATCCTCGAAAGTAGTCAGGTGGGAACGGCAGGAGCATTGTTGTCTATTAATTTCCTTACTTAGCCTGGAATCACTTACCATTCTAGAGGTCTTTTTTTGTTTTTGTTTTGTTTTAAAATTTCTTTTCAGTGTTTCAGAATTCATTATTTATGTGCCACACCCAGTGCTCCATGTACTATGTGCCCCCAATCATACCCACCACCAGGCTCCTCCAACTTCCCACCCTTCTCTCCTCCACAACCCTCAGATTATTTTGCGGAGTCCACAGTCTCTCATGGTTCATCTCTCCCTCCAATTTCCTGCAACTCACTTCTTCTGTCCATCTCCCCATGTCCTCGCATTATTTCTTATGCTCCACAAGTAAGTGAAACCATAGGATAATCGACTCTCTCTACTTGACTTCTTTCACTCGGCATAATCTCCTCCAGTCCTGTCCATGTTGATATAAAAGTTGGGTATTCATCCTTTCTGATGGAGGCGTAATACTCCATAGTATATATGGACCATATCTTCTTTATCCATTCGTCTGTTGAAGGGCATCTTGGCTCTTTACACCGTTTGGTGGCTGTGGCCATTGCTGCTATGAACATTGGGTACAGATGACCCTTCTCTTCACATCTGTATCTTTAGGGTTAATACCCAGTAGTGCAATTGCAGGATCATAGGGTAGCTCTATTTTTAATTTCTTAAGGAAACTCCATGCTGTTTTCCAAAGTGTCTGTACCAACTTGCATTCCCACCAACAGTGTTAAGAGTGCTCCCCTTTCTCCACATCCTCTCCAACACTTGTTGTTTATTGTCTTGTTAATTTTGGCCATTCTAACTGGTATAAGGTGGTATCTCGATGTGGTTTTGATTTGAATCTCCCTGATGGCTAGTGATGATGAACATTTTTTCATGTGTCTGTTAGCCATTTGTATATCTTCATTGGAGAAGTGTCTGTTCATATCTTCTGCCCATTTTTTGAGGTGATTATCTGTTTTGTGTGTGTTGAGTTTGAGGAGTTCTTTATAGATCCCGGGTATCAGCTGTTTGTCTGTATTGTCATTTGCAAATATCTTCTCCTATTCCGTGGGTTGCCTCTTTATTTTGTTGAGTGTTTCCTTTGCTGTGCAGAAGCTTTTGATCTTGATGAAGTCCTAAAAGTTCCATTTCACTTTTGTTTCCTTTGCCTCTGGAGACGTTTCTTGAAAGAAGTTGCTGAGGCCGATGTTGAAGAGGTTACTGCCTATGTTCTCCTCTAGGATTCTGATGGATTCTGATGGATTCCTGTCGTTGAGGTCTTTTATCCATATTGAGTTTATAGAGGTCTTTTAAGAGAGTCATTCTGTAATGAACTTACCAGAATATGAGCCAGCATCTTGTAGTTGAGCTGGGGAGCAGATCCTCCATGCAGCCTCTGCTGAGCACAGCCCAAGCTCACATCCACAGGGGTTGCAGCTGCTTAGGGACATGTTTACATTCTAAACTGCCTTTCAGTGTTGCAAGGTCTCCATTCAAGGAGGCAACTTGGTGTCACTATGGCCACCTTGGAGAACAGCTTGCTCAGGGAGACCATGGTGGAACAACTCCAAAAAATTTCCTTCTGCATTTAGCCACAGGGAAGACGCAGAGGAGACTGGAGCTTTAAACCTCAAAGTTCAGGACTGGAGGGGCTAGCCTGCCTGTTGCTGGTCATCGGCACCAGACTCATTGGGCGAATTTCCCACTGGGTGCTGTGTGTTAGGAAATACTCGCTGGGTAATCTTGCAGCCTGTCTTTTTGGGTTCTCTCCTCTGCTTTTGTCCATGTTTTATTTGGTGAGGAATCAAGAGACACCGTGTAATTGAGTTATTCAGCCTCCCGAAATGAATGGGTTTGATTTGTAGTCACAGATGTTCTGCTTGTGTTTACCTGGTGTTGCCTCCAGCTACTCTGGAGATACGGTCATTTTCATATTGTTTACAGACAAGCACCACACACACTTGAGAGATCTTAATACCAAGCATGAAGGTTTTTTTAAACCTTGATTTGGCAGTTTTATAGAAATCTGACAGAGCTGGATAAGGAAACATAATGGCGTGTCTGAGAGAAAGAAGATGTTTAGGGCCTTGAGCCATGTTGTGA
This sequence comes from Mustela putorius furo, assembly GCF_011764305.1. NCBI lineage: Eukaryota > Metazoa > Chordata > Mammalia > Carnivora > Mustelidae > Mustela > Mustela putorius. The sequence goes on along the minus strand of NW_025422368.1, from coordinate 42,269,290 downwards.
GATCGGCCGAGGGTTTCTTCTGAGGAGCAACAACCTGGCTTTCTCTTCCTGGCCTCTTCTTCCGAGTATCTGTGACGAATCATTAGCCCAAATAAACTGGACTAGCCAATTCATCAGAAAGTTCTGCGAGTTAAAGCAGCTATTCATATCCACTCCCTCCCTCCTTTTTTTTAATAGTTAAGGAAACTGAGGCTTTTTTTTTTTAAAAGATTTTATTTATTTATTTGACAGAGAGATAGAGAGCACAAGTAGGCAGAGAGGCAGGGAAAGGGAGAAGCAGGTTCTCGGCTGAGCAGGGAGACTGATATGGACCTTGATCCAAGGACCCTGGGATCATGACCTGAGCTGAAGGCAACCAACTGAGCCCCCCAGGCACCCCATGGAAAACTGAGGCCTAAAGTAAAATGCCCGGCTTAGAGGTAAACAGCTTGTTAGTATAAACAAAGGACTTGAAGACAGATTTTTTTTTGGCCTAAAACTCAGTGCTTTTCCCTATGCCGATGATGCCTAAATGAACATTGATTTTATTTTTGCCCATAAAATGATCTGTACGTAAGAAATAATTGGCTTCTTTTTCTTTGTAAAAGTGAAGATGGTTGTGATTACCACTGATAACACATGCACGGAGGGTCGAAGAACCAGTCAGGGTCACTGTGAAGGTAGAATGCTAAGCACCGAGCCCTGTGTCTGGCCAGTCTAAGCTCACTGCCCACGCTTACCTGTGTGAGCTGGTACCTGATGGCTACACACCAGGATTCCAGAACAGAATTTCACTACATGGTTATGTCACTATAAAGCTAAGTGAAACCTAAAGGCCTTTTTCTTAAAGTGTGAAGACCTTGCCAATGAACATACATTTTCTGTTTTAATATTAGCAATAGTTTACTAACTTCTTCTCTGTTGCTAACTTCTTAGCTGGCTTATCCCTGCACTCTTAGCAATCCACAGTCCCAGGCCAAGAACCCAAACAGCATGTCTTTCCTTTTCTACTAACTTGGAATCCCCTAGTCTTTTCTGAGAAAGGAGAAGGCATGGAATTAACTGACTATTAAGACTATAGTCTTAACGATTAATATGGAATCTTTCCTTGGGTGTATATTCCTTTGAAAAAAGAATAACCAAGGAAAAGGAATATTTAACTCCAAAGATTGAATAGGTCATAGTGGGATTTCCAATAATGTACATGAATAACACTCTTGTAGACTAGGGGAAAAGAGGCTATTTGGGGCCAGGAGAGGGTGTCCCTCAAATTATCCCAAATTCTTTGCTTTGTGTACAAATGATCCTTTTAATAATGATTTGAGTGCCTTCAGGGAATGAGATAAGAACCTCACTTTTCCTCCTCTGCTTGAATCATTGAACCAGATTCAATAAACCAAAACTATGAAAGCATCACAATGGGAAACCCAGGCTTTGGGGGTCAGATGAAGCTAGAATCAGATACTCAGACACATGTTAGCTGGGTGTCTTGGGAAAACCACAAACTGACCCTTAGTTTTTTCCTCTGAAAATACAGGAGAAAATAGAGGAGAAAAAAAAAAGCTCCCTTGGCTTGCGGGATTCCACGAGTCAGGTCAGGGAAACCACGGGCCCTCATACTTGCTCCTTTATATGCAAATGCTACTCCGTCTATGTTTAAAGCGTGCCCACTGCAAATACCTTTCTTTCTTCTCTCCAGATAAAAGCTGTGATTTCTTGGCTATGTTTCTTGAAACCAGGGAAATTTCTAGGAATTGGCAGCAGTTAGGAACACAGGGAATGATTTAGAAGCTCCCCTAAGAAGTTAGAGGACACAATTCCACAGTAGAGATAGATATTCTTCTTCTGCATCCTCAAAAGTTTATTTCCTATTCAAGACTCTGCAAGTTAAAGAATAGAAAGATTAATTAGATCCAAATCCCTACTCTCCTTTTCCAAGACCTAAATTAAAAGTCATCGCAAGATACCTGTGTGCTGCTCCAACTGCCAGCATTTGAAATTTACAACCCCCTCGACTCTGTGTTTCAGGAAATTTGATTTTGAAATCTCATTTTAGGATAACAAATAGTCCTGCACAGAGTCCAAAGTGTTCCTGGTTCCCAAGGAGCTGTGGTTTCAGAGCTTCTCAACAAAAATCTGAATATACAATCTTTTCTTTCTTTTTTTACCCCCAATAAATCACTTAATATATGCGTTCTATAAGAACATTAGGATCTTATGCAGAACCATCATTTAATTCTCCAATAAGGTAAAAATCTCCTGTAAGTATTCCATAAGGTCTCAAGGATTTTTTTACAAAGGCCACAATAAGTCTGTAAAAGATGTATGCACATAGACACACTTTATTTTAAACTGATCCGGAACAAAACTGTTCTTATCTGAACTCTTCTCAGCGCCCACACTCACAGTTTAATGTCAGCAACTACCTGAACGATCATTTCGTCGACAGCTGAATGTTTGGTCTCGTGCTCTGCTCAGAAGATAGCATCCAGCCCAATTTTGGGTACCATTTCACCCTTGAAGTATGCTTTTATATTGTTTCTCCTTTCTCTTACTTTTCATTAAAGAATGTGATCTTACTAAATGGGTTCAGCATCACCTGTATTTGCTTTGTCATTAAAAAACAAAAATCTAGGGGCACCTGGGTGGCTCAGTGGGCTAAGCCTCTGCCTTCAGCTGAGGTCATGATCTCAGGGTCCTGGGATTGAGCCGCACACCGGGCTCTCCACTCAGCAGGGAGTCTGCTTCCCCTTCTCTCTCTGCCTGCTGCTCTGCCTACTTATGATCTCTCTCTCTGTCAAATAAATAAATAAAAATCTTTAAAAACAAAAATCTAGGTTGAACAGAATGTGACAACCTATGGCTCAAAGTCAATAAAAAATCTATACCTCTTTCCCAGTAGAACTCCTGACATGCCAAAGCTTCTAAAGTTTGAGATTTATTGACAGAACTTGTATTCAGTCTTCTCTAGATTTCTCATTGAACTTGCACTTGGTGTGTGGGTCGGAATTGTGTTCTGCTGTCACACACTCATTTCCAAAGCAGCCTCTTGCCTCCACAAGAAGATTCCACCTTCCCAAGGGAGGAATCCATCATGCCTTAAAGTGTTCTGGAACCCCTCACTGCATCTAACCCTGAATTCGATGATTTATAGGTCATCAATAAATATGAGATGAGTTAAAACAAATGCCTGATATTTGGGGATATTGTCAAATAGCTTGCTCTGGTTGAATAACTAAGAGACTCCATTTAAACAAAACAATTAAAAAAAAAACTTTATTACTATGGAAAATTTAGAGAGATGATGTATGATCAAACCCATGTACCCATCACCTGCTTCAGTCATTATGAGCTCAGGAACATACCTGCTTCATACAGCTAGTCGAGTTTTTTTTTGTAATTAATAGATTGCTTTTGAGCAGCTTTAAGGTTACAGACAATTAAAGTGGGAAGTACAGAGTCCCCATGTATTCCATCCTCTCCAATTTCCCCTATTATTAAATTCTTGCATTAATGTGGTATGTTTGTAACAATGGATGAGCCATTATTAATACATTATTATTAACTAAAGTCCAAAATTCACTTAAGGGTTCACTTTTTCTGTCAGTCATTCTATGGTTTTAACAAATATATAATGACATATATCTGTCATTACCATGTCAAACAGAATAGTTTTACCAGATAGTTTCTGATATTAGGAAAATTGCTATACCTAACTCTTAATTATGTCAGAGTAAATTAGATCTATACTCCTGAAAGTGTTTTCATTTAGATTCAATTCATACTTTATGCCTACTGTGATGATTTCCCGTATATTGTGTCATATAATTCACAACAGTCTCCTCTAGTAAACTTTTTATCCCCATTTTCTAGATGAAAACATCCACAGCTCTGAAAGGCTAAATAACTTTCCAAAGGTCAAATAGCTAGTAAAGGGGGAAGAACAAGGATCCCAACCGAGATTAAGTGGGATTAATTCACACTGCAAAATTTATGACGTGGCAAATGGCAGAAATGCTAAAATTAGTTCTTTCCACCATTTGTGGAGCAATTAGGGATGTAATCGAAAGCAGATCCAGATGGTAGAGGGCTTCCCAGGAGCAAGGTTTGTTCGACTCTGGTAGAGGAACGAGAGGATCTGGGAGCATTGAGGGGGAAATGCTCAGTGCCCGACCACCTCCCCAGGGGCATGTGTTATGTGTGGGAATGAACAACTACAAGAGGCAAGTTGGGTCCAGGGAGAGAGCCAGGTTTCAGTCAGGCTGTGGAGCTGAAGGTAAGAAGTGTGTTTGCCACGGTATAGAGGTTCCATATGGTACAGAGGAAAAATTACTGAGGGAACAAGGAGCAGTGAGGCTGTGCAGGGCTGCAGAAGCAGGCAGAACCATGTGGTGAGCACAGAAGCCAGACGTGCTTCCAATGAGGTAGTAATGGAGGCAAGAATTCCAGGCATGATGGGTTTAACGGACCACAAGGTTTTCGAAGATCCCCCTCTTAAGCCCTCAGTGAGTGTTGGGGTTGACCATCCCCACTCTGTGTCTGGGAAGTCTGCGATCAACAGCCAGCTCTCCAGTTGCTCAGAACCATGCTGCCTGAGAGGGAATCTGATGCCCCATAGCCTGGCCCTGTCACACGGAGTGGCTCTACCACAGCCTAGTGGGTGGTGTCCTGATGCTGAGCATGGCCTCGGTTGAAGCACAAGTCAGGTATCCCCTGGAACACTGGGCGGTGGGCTTGGTTTTCATAGGGGGTGATTACTGGAGAAGAACATAAGGCTTATGAGCTGGGCTATGACAATGAAAATAGCTTGGAGAAGTATTCTGCCCTTTCCAGGTTTATGAAAAATCATGTCGTAGGGGAACTATGAAAAATCATGTTCTATGAAAAATCATGTCGTAGGGGAACTACACTCCCAAGTTTCCAAACTACTCTCTCCCATGATTCCACCATCCATGCTGCCATGGCCCACCACTAGGGTTTCTCCCCTGGTCATATTTTCATGCACACTTTTTGTCTCTCAGTATTCCATAAGAAAGTACCAGTTTTATGTCTAATCTTTTATTAATAGACCTTGTTATTCTTATAATCATGGGATATGAATCTTATAAATCTCTAGCTTCTCATCCTATGATTAAGTGCCCCTATAACACCTCCTCCAAGTGGTTATGTCACCTATGTTTAAACAGATTCCGAGACAGAAAACTCCCTCCCTTAAAATGTAGCCTCGCTTTGGTTAGGTTTGAATGATAGAAGCTTCTTCCTGAAGTAAAATCCTCCTATACCCCTCAGATGATAATTCTGCTTCTAAAGGCCATCCCCTCAAATATGTACCTCTAGGTTTATCTTACTAGTGTAGCTGCCAAATCCCTTGTGCCTCAGACACTGAATGCCAATGGAGCAGGGTGAGATCATCGTTCCCAGATAAGAAATCTGCTTCCACTTTTTTTAGAAAGCTATATTATATACTAACTCCATGCCAGACTCTGACTAATTGTGAAGATTAATGTAATTTGATTAATCCTCCTAACAATTCCAGGAGGGAAGTATTGTTTTCTTTCTGCACATGAATAAACAATGGCCTAGAGAAAGACATTATTTACCTTAAGGTCATGCTAATGTTTTAGGGGCAGAGTCAGAACTGAGGCCCAGGTCCTTTGATGCCAAGGCCCTCTCTTGCCACCATAGGACAGAGACAATGACCCGTTGAGCAGAGCAATCAGATGTTTGTAAGTCCAGACAGGTTTTCAAATGTGGAGGCTGAAGGAGAAATCAGAAGCTTCTCACTTGGTTGGTTTCTTTGTTTCAGCATTTCCCAAAAGCACATATATAGGAAAATTCTAATTTTGTTACCCTCAAGTCCAAGGCTAGTATGACGGTGGGGTTGTGAATTACGGTAAGACACTAGCTGCTAAGAGAGTCAATGTCAGAGTCTCAGCAGTCTAACACAAAAGTATCTTAGCCCAAGTCGAATGCAGAATGCAGGGGTCTTCTTTGGCACGTGGCCTTCCACAAGGCTGTTACGGGTTGAAAAGTGTCATATATTGAAGTCCTAACCCTCAGACCACAGAACATGACCTTATTTGGAAATAGGGCTGTTGCAAATGTAATTAGTTGAGACAACTAGGGGGGCCTCAAATCTAATAGGACTGGGGTCTTTGTAACATTGGACATAGGCACACAGATACAGAGAATGTCAGGTGAACATGGAGACAGCCATCTACAAACCAAGAGACTCATAGAACAAACAGAGACCACTTCTAGGAGGCTAGATAGGACTCATCTATAATCCACTCAGCCCCTCATCCATTACATCCAGAAACCATGTGCTCACTAAGTGCCTACTATCTTCCAGCATTGAACTTCATTCTAGGGATAAAGCAGGAAACAAGAGACATATTTCCTGCCTCCCAAGAACTTGAACTATGGTAACCTATGAAAGAAAAGTATAGATTGCCTGGAGGAGATTTTAAAATGTAGTTCTAACCTACTGTGGGTGGTCAGAGGTGACTTAGAGGATGACACATTTAAATAGAAATAAGAATGAGCTACTGGTCACAATTCCATCTCTGCAATTCCAGAATCCAATAAGCTCTGAAAAACAATTGTTTTGTTTTGTTTGTTTGTTTTTTGGAAGTTATTAGGTAATAAAAGCTGACCTGATCTTGACACACTTAGTGGAAGAGTCTGATCTGAATGGACACGAGATTACTTGTAATCTTTACCCATTGTACTTGGTGTGAATATTTACAGATCTTGCTGAGGAAATGTTGATGTTTGATATGGATAGATCAAGGAAGAGTATCAAGGAGTAGCTCCAGGAATAGTATTGCTAGGATGCTGGATGGGGTTACCAGGAAATTGAAACAAAGGGGTGTATTTGGATGCGAACAAAAGGTGCTGCTTATTGTCTTCAGAATATATTCCAGTCCCCCAGTTTTATGGACATCTTTAATATTCATCCTTCCCGTGGTTCCAATAATTGAGTCATTTCTAAATCTCTGACATCAAAGAGAAATTGTCAGTGCCTCTTGTAATACCTGGAGTAGTAACAACAAGTGATGAACAAAACAGAGAATAGCACTGAGAGTAGTACCTTTATCAACCATCAGGCTGGACCTGGAGAGTGGATTTAGGATCTAGGACTTCTGCTGGCTGGGAACTTGGAGACAAAGGTAATTAGTGGGGCCACTGTGATATAAAATTTTCTTCTTCTCCGTAACTAGAGGCATGGGGGAAATAATGACAACATTAATGTTTCCAAGATGTTTTGTTTGCTTACCTTTTCATAGGTAATACCTGGAACCCACCATGAAAGGAAATATTAATCCCAGTCACTCATTTACAAGACTTACACACACGAATAAGCAATGAGGAGGGCAATGTTCTTCAAGTCAAGAAATCTGGGAAATGATTGATAAAAAGCGAGGTCATCCAACAGAGCTCTCTTGTGATAATGGAAATCTACTATAATCTGTGCTCTCCATCATTTTAGCCACGAGCCCCATGTGGTTACTGAGCACTCGAAATGAGGGTAGTGTGGAGGAGCTGATTTTTTATTTTATTTTATTTAACTTTAAAATCAAATGGCCACCTGTGGCTAGTATTGATAATATTGGAAGGCTCTGGTGTAAAGAGCCACCTTTTTCTCCAAATAAATATTGTACAATGATTGAAACACAGGGCTAGGAATCCCTTTTCCTTGAAGATGAAACATACATAGACTGTGGTACATTTTTGAAGGTGCATTGACACTAACTTTATATCCCCTAGAAAGATGTTCTAACCTGGAGTCCATTAAGAACCCAAGGAAAGACCTTCTTTGCTCTAAATTTTTTGCTCTCCATTACTTATCTCTACACCCTTCAGTCTCCCTAATCTTCTCAATCAAGCAGAGAGTAAAAAATTAGAGACTATGTTGCAACATTGGTACCTGGTACACCTCATGTTTGATATTTCTTTGGCTAAAATGTAATCATTCCACTTCTCTTGGTGCTGTGCATTTATTTCAGGTTTTTACCTTTAACCCCTTCAGAGGGAGAAGCAGGTTTCCCGCTGAGCAGGAAGCCCTATATCAGGACCCTGGGATCATGACCTGAGCCAAAGGCAGAACCTTAACTGCTGAGCTCAGGACCCACTGGGAGAGACAGACAAGGAAACAGTAACCATGTAGTTGATCAGTGATCCATTCAATGCAAAATGTATGCAAAATAGAGTTCCCGGAGTGAACAGCTGAATTATCAAACATACACAAGGTCAAAGGCCACTGACATTTCCAGTTATCTAATGGGAAGATTTAAGATACCTCATCATGAATGGTGACCTACACAGTGAATTTCAGCATAGAAAATATTTTAAAACAACCGATATATTGGAAAACAGTGTTTTATTTTAAATGTTCCATGTTGAAAATTTGTCTCTGTTGGATGCTGAAAACATTTTCCAGAGCCAGTTTCCAGTTAGAAATGAGACTAATGTAAATAGTCCAACAATTAACTACATACAGTTGGCCTTTCTGAACTAAAATAGTTACTGAGCCCAAATCTACGACAAAACACATTGCCAGCCACAAAAACAAGGTTGAATCATACTAGAAAACATATGGATTTCAGAAAGAGCATCAGGTTTCATCTTTTTTGGATTCCTTTGCTTAATCCTTATTTTAATAGACCATCTACCTTATCACAGCAAAACTCCGTGTTGCCATTTTCCTTGTGAACCACCGACACGAACTAATATTTCGTTGTGTAAGTACCAATCATTTCACAAGAAAAGACAAAATTGCTAAGTTAATAAATCCTAGACAAGAACTAGAGTTTGTTTTTGAATAGGAATGGCAGACTGGGGATTATTAACGTTCTGATCTGCAGATGCCTTAAATATCTGCGAATAGTCAAGTCCACAATAGTTTTGGGACTTTCTTTGATAGTTTGTCATGGCAAGATAAGTTATACATGTCCTTCATATTTGTGGAATGAGATGGATTATGCCAAAAATTCAGGATAAAGATAGAAGAATATTTTCCTTACACACCTTCTTTTACTGAAAGTGCAGAAAAATCAAAAGTAGTAACAAAAAGTCACCCAAGCATTCATCATTTTGTTTTCCTAAATCTTGGTTTTAATATAATGGGGGTTAGTATCGTTTCACTTTGTTTTGCATAATACATGGAAAGGTTTAAAACCTGGAGAAAAAGGATGAATTTTGAAAGCACCAGAAACGTGTATTTTTTTGGTCTTACAAGATTCTTTACAGTCTACTAATTCAAATACATATGCTTTTCTTTAACTGAATCTTTAAGAATATTACCAGAATGCTGATGTGTCCCACAGAAAGACTTTTCGTACTGTTGGGAGCAGGGATGGGATTTATATGTGGGATGAAGGAAATTGAAGGGATGCTGAGATAAAGAGCTTACTAGAAGTCATGATCAAAACCCAATCTCTTTTTCATTTGAAAATGTAGGATCTGCAAGTGTTCATAAAAGTGAGAGAAACTTTAATTCTAGTTCAAATCATTTAATGGCAGAAAACCTAATTGATTTTTGTTTTTAAAAGCTTAATTAGGTATATTAATATGGTCCATTAATATCTAGATTTCTTACCTGCTGGGGCATCAACCTGTCATGTCTGCATTTGTTCTCATCAATGGTTTCCTTTTCACGGAGCTTCTCAAATGGGGAAGAAAATCACAGCACTCTTCCTTTGCAGTGTTAGATTGTGCATGTTTCTCCCACTTATTTTACCTGTGAAGGCAGAGTGAGATAGGAATTAAGAGAACACTGGCAAAAAGATCAAATACAAAAATGAGTTGTAATTTTTAGTCTCTTTTAGTTTTATCTTCAACAGCATTTGGGAAAGAAAATTTTCATCAATTCCTCTGAAAAGTAATAGACAGACTATGACTTTATCCACTTGGCCTCCACCAATAATATATATGGTATATGCTAACTAAGCTGAATTTAAATAACAAAAATTCTTTTTAAGTTTCTCCAAGAGGATCTCATTACAGATAATGTGCAGACACTGCTACAGGCATGCATGGTAGCCATTCAAACTTGTCAACAGCAAGAATACACACATTTGTTTTATGTTCTAAATTAAATTTTAAGATAAGCTTGAGCACCCAAATGCCAGATAGATAGGAAGTTCAGTCTCTTACTCTTGAAGCTACTCCTTCCCTTCCAATAACCAAGAAGTCCAAGGGGCATACACAGTCCAAGGGCGGGATCCGACCTGACTTTCACACAGGAGCCAAGCTCAGCCATTTACTGCCAGCATTCTCACCAACACATGGTGTTACTAAAAAAAGGTGTCCCATAAAATCTAAAGGCCAAGAAGAAATATTTCTGGCCCAGGTCCCTGTTGGTAGATTGGAGGAGGGAGTCATGCCTTTGAAGAAGCTGGTTCTACCATTTTGGATTTTTGAATGAGGCTAAATTTCTTTCTCAGAGTGAAGCAGGGAGTCCTGTCATTTGAGCTCCCAGGTTCACAGTTTCAACTGGTCTCTAGGGACACCAACTGTCCCAGGAACACTGTGTCACAAGACACCCAGTAGCCCACACAATTCAAGGGCCCCCACTAGCGTCCATCTAGTCTTCTCAGGGATTTGAACACCAAGAGTGAGGCTGGGAAGCTTCTTACCCACAAGAGGCTTTTATTGCCTCTGAGAGTCCCAGACACTCACAGTAACAAAGGTCTCCTTCCATCTCCCCGATATCAGACCTGATTACTCCCAGAGTCTACATTCTTCACTGTCTTTCTGGCGGTGAGGCCATTTGTACATAGGACAAAAGAAAAAAAGAAAGGAAAGAAAGAAAAAAAGTAAGAGTGCAAGTTAAATTTTCACAGGAGATATTGTACCACATTTAGGTTCAATGATACATGACCATGCCTTCCCAGCAATAGCCTATAAATTCTTCTTCCCTGCTGTAGATGTGTTAGGTTGCTTGGGCCGCAAAATACCGCAGACTGCGTGGCTCAAACAGAAATTTATTTTCTCACAGTTCTGAAAGGTGGAAGTCCAAGATCAAGGTGTCAGCAAGGTTTGGGTTCTGGTGAGATCCGTATTCCTGGCTTATGGATGGCCACCTCTGGTTGTGTCTTCACATGGCAGAGAGAGATAGGAGGCTCTCTGGTGTCTCTTCTAATTGGGGCACTAACCCCATCCTTCCAGGCTCTACCCTCACAACCTCATCGAACCCCAATTATCTCCCAAAGGCCCCATCTCCAAATACCATTACACTGAGGGTTAGGGCTTCAGCATAACAATTTGGGGAGGCCTCAAGCCTTTAGTCTGTAGCAGTACCTAGGCCTCACTGTCTTTGTTTTATCTCTTGGCTAAATTTTAGAAAATGCCCCTTGTTTAAGATTTATTTTATTCCTCAGATGCATCATTTCAACCATAGTGAAACTGACCACCCACAAAATTTGTCCCATATTAGATCATTAATATTTTGGAAACAAGAAGAAAATAATCCATACTTCTATACCAATAAACTCAACTTAAGCTTTCATTTTGTCCTACTTATTGTTTCTTGTCTCACTTGGCTTTTTAGAGAAAAATCAAATATCCCAACATGGAAAACTATGTAAGTATACATGCATACGTACACTGTGTATCTTAGTGTGGTTAGAAAGAAAATATACAGAAAAAAATATAAAAAATTCTGAGTTGTGGGGCGCCTGGGTGGCTCAGTGGGTTAAGCCGCTGCCTTCAGCTCAGGTCATGATCTCAGGGTCCTGGGATCGAGTCCCGCATCGGGCTCTCTGCTCAGCAGGGAGCCTGCTTCCCTCTCTCTCTCTCTGCCTGCCTCTCCATCTACTTGTGATTTCTCTCTGTCAAATAAATACATAAAATCTTAAAAAAAAAAAATTCTGAGTTGTTCCACCATTTCCATAATCAAACAAGTCTGAGCATTTTTATATCTAAAAATTCTGAGGTTTCCTTCTTCATGCCTAAAGACACTAGCAGTTTCATTTACATATAATTACTATTTTATACACTTTTAGAGCAAGATGACCGTCCCTAATGTGTCAATAGATTCATAACTGATTAAAACAGAAAATATTAACATTAAATTAACATTAGTATTAAAACACTACTACATGAAGGCTGATAGGAGATGACTAGAAGCAACATAATTCAACTTTTGTCATCTGCATTTATGCAGTTCTTTAGCGATGAAATAATAATGCAATGAGGCTTTTACCTAACTTAAACTAAAAGTCACTTCCCTAGGCCCCCTTTTTAAAAATACACACCCATCAGAATTTATTCTTTATACAAATGGGCGAGGAAAATCAGCATGACATCAAATAGAAAATATCTTGATCACTTTGGAACCCAGCAAAAACGTTGGAAGGAAGATGACTGCTTTTTTTTTTTTTTTTTTTGGCTAGGTACCCTTCTAGAAGCTTTTGCAGGCCTTATGCCTTTTTAGTTCTAGAGCCTCTCTGTAAGTGAGGAAATGACTCAGTTGTGGCATTACAATGGGTATCACTCAGGGTGAAGGTCCAGGAGATCTGAACCGTCTACCTATGTCGTGTACCCCTGAGTGTGTGGACATGTGTCATTCGTTTTTCATAAAAGAAGAAAAGGTCCGTGCAGGTTTTTCCACGGTGAGCTGAAGATACTCTTCTATAATCATTTCAGGTGCTCCAAAGAGCTTAAGTATTACAATTTGTAAAACAAGTGTTATGGCTTAATCCTGGTGTAGGAGAGGTGGTACTAAGTAATGGAAGGAGCTCACCACGTGTCATCTTAGATGCGTCAGGGACTCAGATGCGTCGTGGAACTGTGGAAAACTCCATGAGGTTTTAAATACTTCAAAACTTTCTTCTGTTCTGTTTTCTGCATCCTAGTTTCAGGAACAGCAAGGCAGAGGGAGCTGAGGGGACATGTTTTTACACCCAGGCTTGGGGAGAGGGGGATACCAAGGGTGGCGCATGGGGCAACAGCTACTATGAGAGAGGAAGGAGACAGGAAATGACGTGAATGAATGGAATGAGTGCTTCCTGCCTGTCAGGCTGCATCCTGGGCACATCGCCTCATGATCCTGTGTGAAGAGTATAGCAAGTCTGTGAGGGGTATGTACTCCTATTCTCATTTTACGGATGAAAAAATTGAGACCTGACACCCACGTTCACATACCCAGCACACTTGGAGTTTGAGCCTGTGTTTGTCTGACTGAGAATCCCAAGCTTTTTTTCTCTATACTGTATGTACAAATATCCTCTGTTGCTCCTCCTTCATCTCAGAGACTTTCTTTTACTAGCACAAAACCGCCTAATTTATACTGCAGGTTTTGCTTACAACATTCTCAAATATCAAACGGATTTTTCTGCTTTGAAAGACAGTATACCGGGGCGCCTGGGTGGCTCAGTGGGTTAAGCCGCTGCCTTCGGCTCAGGTCATGATCTCAGGGTCCTGGGATCAAGTCCCGCATCGGGCTCTCTGCTCAGCAGGGAGCCTGCTTCCTCCTCTCTCTCTGCCTGCCTCTCTGCCTACTTGTGATCTCTCTCTGTCAAATAAATAAATAAAATCTTAAAAAAAAAAAAAGAAAGACAGTATACCAATTTAAACTTGAAAATCTAAGCCATTATTATATATTAAATGCTGCTTGAAGTTCTGAAAATGTCCATGGAACAGGCTGTAGAAGCTATGGATTCATGATTTTTCCTCATGGGTATTTACACTTTGGTGACTGTCACTGAAAAATATATATGGACTTGATAAGTTTGGATTTGATTGTACTTTCCCTAATATTTTTTAAGGTTTTTGTTTAAATTTCAGTTAGTTAATGTACAGTGTAATATTAGTTTCAAGTGTACAACACAGTGATTCAGCACTTCCTTTCATCATCTGGTGCTCCCCACAAGTGCCCGCCTTCATCCCCGTCACCTGTTTCCCCCATCCCCGCCCCCCCAACTCCCCTCTGGTAACCATGAGTTTGTTTTCTAGTTAAGAGTCTGTTTCTTGGTTTGCCTCTCTCTCTCTTTCTCTTTCCCCTTTGCTCATTTGTTTTGTTTCTTAAATTCCACATATTCGTGAGATCATGTGGTATTTGTCTTTGTGTGAGTGACTTACTTAGCTTAGCCCTATACTCTGTAGCTCCGTCCATGTTGTTGCAGTGGCAAGCTTTCATTTTTTTAAAATGGCTGCATGATATTCCATTGTGTGTGTGTATCACATCTTTTTACCCATTCATCAGTCAATGGACCCTGGGCCTATTTCAATAATTTGGCTATTGCACCATCCCTAGTGTTAAGAAGGATTTTCCTTCCAGTTGTTACCAAGTTATATATGTCATGACCAGGATCTAGATACTCTCACTGGTCTTAGCTGAAATTTCAAATGCAGCCTTAACACACTGCTGTGTTTTATGAGGAAAGATAAATGCTGAGTTATTTTTCTCACCCGAGAACCTTGGGCACCTCTTCACATTTTTAGGCCCTAAGATGATTCCCTCTTGGGCCTGTCTCCTTGCTTTAAGATGCATGGTGTTCTGTCTCCTTCTGAGAGTCCCCACTCTGCATTCTCTGTGGGATTGGCAGGCCCTCCGCTCTTCCTTTTATCAGGAAATCACCACAGTACCTTTAGCCATGATATTTTACCATGCCCGTGAGTGGAGCTATCATCCCGGCATCCATGCTCCCTGTTGGGTAGCGGCTGGGTTGGGGGTGGGGATGGCTAATGGTCATATGCATTTTCATTTAATTCTTCTTCACTGCTGGAATGCCAGCATCATGAAAAAAAGGCTAAGTGAGGAGAGGAGTAACTGCGTTCTGGTTCTGACTAGAGAGGCAATACCGCATCGTGGACAGAGGACACCTTTGGCTGTTTGCTCCAAATCCATCTCACTCCATAGGGAAGCAGAGGTGATGCCTGAGTCTTTTCTCACCAACCAGCTGGGCATGTCACCAGGCAAATCACTTAATCTTTGTGACTCAGTTTTTTGTCATCCTGAGGCAATAATAATCCCTACTCTGTCTTCCTCAATTTGTTAGAAGATTGAAATGAGCTCATGTGTGTGAAAGTGCGTTGTAGAGTACAGAGCGCTCTACCGAACTCCCAGCCTGTGTGATGTGACTGGCTTCAACCTCCAGCAGTCTTTATTGTCTTTCTTACTCATTTGGCACCTCATCAGACACTGCCATCATTAGGTGACCAACTTCTTCTGTTTGGCCAGGAACTTTCCCAATTTTAACAATAAAAGCTCACCTTTGGAGTCCCTCAGTGCCCAGCCAATCAGCAATAATGAAGATACTCCATAAGGAGAAGGCTGACTGGGGCTAAACCTCTCCTTTCATGATCCCCTCTCCAGGAAAGAGGCCAGCAAGGTGTTTCCATGAGCCTGGGCTGTGCTTCCCTAAACTCTCCTCAAGCAAAAAGGTTTTCTGAGGAGGTGTAAGCTGTGTGGTCACCAATGCGAAGAGGATGGAAAAGACATTATAACTGATGTTTAGTCCTATATTAATAAGGAAGCTGAGCACTGGTGCCGCCCTGCTGTTCTGTATTTGTGGGAAAGTGGGAATCTGCCCCGTGTTTCAGGCACTTTCACATTCACATGAGAGAAGGTCACTTTTTTTTTTTTTTTTTAAACCAGAACCGATAAAGCAGTTATCTCAATCTGAACTTCAGTCTCCCAACCACCTTTGGGCTCCTCAACTCCATTCCTCAATTCTGACCACCCCCCCCACCCACGCCCACCCAGCGCAGGAGACGAGCAGAGATGGTATGGCCAGGCTCCTCCCTCCCTGAGGCGGTGACCTCCCGTGCTGCTGTAGATAAGGCAGAATCAAAGGCCTGTTGTTTCCTTTGGGCTCTGGAACTCACAGGTTGTGCGTGTCTGCAGCATGATCATGGACGCTTTGGGGAAAAAAAAAAAAGAAAGAAAGAAAGAAAAGAAAAGAAATAAAAAGGACAGGGCCAGTCCCAGTAAAGCTCTGGTAAAGCAGTTTATGGAAAGAGAAGAGATGAAATGATTCCAGCACGGGAGTTATAGCGTCAACACCTCTCTGAATTTCAGACGAGAAATGCAATGTCAGGGGATCAGAGGAGACTCCAGGAGCCCCAGAGCTATTAATGGCTGTCAGGAAAACCAAGAACTGGCCAAACGAGCTGGGCTGCTTTGCTGTGAATCATCAGAATTAGCTCAGGCCTCTGCTGGGCTGGGCCCACGTGCCCCAGGTCCCTCTCACCTGTGGGAAACGGGCTCTCAAAATAGAGAGCAGCCCTCCTCACTGGTCACGGTCATGGGCTTCTTGGTCTTCACCAGGGCCCAGCACCAGACTCAGGCCCCCTGTCTTTATGCTTATGCTTTTTAACTTCCGTTACCCCTTTAGAAACATCCCTTTCTCTGAAAGAAATGACATTGTGGATGTTTTCGGTGATGCCAAGTTCTTTCACTGGGAAAGGATCAGGGCTGTGCTGACAAATGTTTAATTGGCACTCCGGGGAAACAAAAACAAAAACAAAAGTTGATTCGCAGTGTTTGCCAATTTCCATGGTGTCACTACTCCCACCATGACCAACGCAGCTGGCTTGCGCACAAGGCTGGAAGGAACCTGGTTTGCCTTTGCCAAGGTCAGTCTTATTGGACGCAGGTCATAAACATTTATTTATTTATTTCTAATGTTGGCGTTTCTTGAAAACAAGAAGTATGTTTAATAGAAATTAAAATGCATAAAAAAATTAAACTTTGTCCAAATGACTTCAGTTAGAATACGCTACCAAAAATGTCACTTGCTTCCTTAACTTCCCTTTGGCAATCTGGTCTCTGTTTCGCACCTCAGTACCCTGCCATGCTCATTTTCTACTTGAAGTCTGTTTCTTGTTCTGATCTAGCTCCTGTCCATGTTCTCTGTGCTGAGAACTAATTTGTAGCTGGAAGACTTTTCCTGCTTTTACCTTTCACCTTTGCTTTTTTAGTAAAACCCTTATCTAAAATTTAATCATGTCGCTCAGCAATTTCTCTCTCTCCTCCACATTTAGAACCTCGATTGGCTCCCTGTGGCCCTGGGGATAAAGTTCAAACCCCAGGGCCTTTGAGATATGGCTTGGACCCCAGCCTCCGGCTCTGGTGCCCCCTCACAAAGCTCGAACTCTGATGGTCCAAAATTCTTGCGGTGCCCTGACTATACTGAGCTGCTTTCTGTCTGCACACCTTCCCGCCTGTGGCTTCCTCCGGACATCTCTAATCACCAGGCTCCAATGCCAGGTTTGCCCTGGCATTTAGCCCCCGTAGCTCCAACATCTTTTGCCTATCTACATCGTGGTGGTGACAGGAATTACTGCCACTGAGCTCTCTCATTCCATTTATACTGTGACCCATTTGGCATAGTGACAGTTATCCTACTTGGTATTCTGGAACCAGCTCTAGATTAGGTACTCAGTAAATTCTTGTTGAATACATAATAATTAGAGTAGTGTCATTTGTGATTCCTATTAAGTATCAAAATCCCTTAGTCATTAATCATTAATTGGAAATAGTGTCCATCAATACATTTGCAAAGGAGATTGAGTCAATAAAATAAATACAGCCTTTGAGGAGAATTAAAATATTAAAGTAGAATTCCAACAGGTGAAAAATCCAGATGCAAGCAAAAATATGAGTGGCTCTATCTATGTTATATAAATAAATAAAAGACCACACACGCAAGATTTTGGAAGCCTATGTAAATAGACTTACTTTCTGGTTTATAATTCTTCTGTTTGATTTGGTTCTAATCTGTATTTATGATTTTTATATACAAAAATCATATGAGAGAAAAGACTTAACAGGGATTACAAGAGGATAGAATTATGAGCCACTTTTTTCTCCTTTATTTGTCTGTAATTAGTAAACATACTTTTTTTAACTGAAACTAAAGGTAAGAGATGTCCCCCACACTGGAAGATCTCTTGTCAACATTGCCTAGGAACCCACCTCCTGGTAATAAGGTTATCTTTCTAATTTACAGCTTCAGTGAAACCTGTTTCCTGGCAGTGGTTGTCAGGCCCACCTCCTTCCCTCGGGTTCCTCATCACTTTCACTGTGAAGGTCTTGGAGCAGGAGAGATGCTGACAGGGAAACAAGAGGTACCAGTTAGCATCCTTTGTGTGCGCTGGATCAGAGGGGATCTAACACTGACTCAGGTGAGCACGGGCAGGGGCCTCTGCGGCAGCCCAGGCCCCACACACAGGCTTGTCTTTCCTTTAGCCTTTGGGGAAAGTCTCAGAGCACAGCCCATGGCTGCTCCTTCTTGCCCTGGGGCCCGCCGGCAAAGCCAAGTCTTCCTGCAAAGGAACATGCTTAAGAGGAACATTCTCGTCTCCACCCTGATCACGTGTTAGTCTCTTAACAGAGCGCCACAGACTTAAAAATAGGAGCAGGTTGTGAAATGATCCAGAAAGGTATTTTTAATTAAAAGAGTCCACTTATCAACGCTAAAAATACAAAAAGAAGATGGATATGATAAGGAGCTTCGGAGACCCTCCCTTGCCGGGAGTCTGGCCCTCCCAAGGGCAGGTGGCAGGCAACAGCATGTGCCTCCCATGTAAACCCTGAGGCTTCCGGGAACTCACGTGTGACCCGGGGTGACCGTGGTTGGCGTGGAGGGCTTTCCAGCCCAGGGTCCTGTTTTCCTCATATGAGGCCCTGGCATCGGTAAGAACCATCGCAGAGGGAGAAATGGAGTGTTTAGAGCAGGAATCCCGGCAGACCCAGTGAAGAGAAGCAGCAGGAACCAGCCTCCCCCCTGGGCCTGAGACGTGTGGGCAGGTTGGCACACCCCTATCCCCATCCTCTCTTCTTTCTCCTTCCCCTCCCCAGGCTGAGGGGAGCAGCCGTTACAAGGCCGGTGAGGTGGGGTGGGAGGTGTTGGGGACAACACCGTGAGATGGAGGACAGCTTCAAGAGAAAGGCGTGTGGGGCATTTTAACACTAGGGCTATCAGACCTGTTTTGAGCTCTACAGGACCTTCACCATCTGAAGACAGCCATGGTTGAGGAAATCTTTGGGTCCATAGAGATGTGGGGTTCTTTGGGGTCCAGATTCTCTCCAAGTTGGGCTATTGGTTTCTATTTTGTGGGTCCCTTGATTTGAGTGTTCTAGAAGCCAAGGTATAGTCTGGAAGCTAGCTGGCTTTTTAGACCTGACCCTTGACTTAAGGAGAAGGCAGTTACATGGAAGTCCTTGTTTGGAGCATCAAGGCCTTGTCTCTTGGCACCTAAGGTGCAAACATAATGTAGGAGGAAGGAACTCTTAGATTGAAACTCCAGGACTCCGGTGGGCCCTGTGACATTATCTGAGGTTCCCGGTACAGTCAGCTGCAGTTTAAGATTTACAGGGTTCTAAGTGTCAGCTGAACTCTTAGAGATCATCTATCCCCACTGTGTCAAAAGCCATCTCTGCAACTTTCTTTACAACTAGTCTCAAGTTTATAAATTGGTATTTAATCCTGGCTTCTGATCTTCATGCATTATGTGGCCTCTCCCTGCCTTTGTCTTCATCTGTAAAAGGAAGACGGACTGGAGGAAGAGTAGTCTGTATCTCAGTAGGGTGCTTTTAGTTGCAAGGAACAGAAAAACAATTCCAGCTGGCTTGAATAGAACAAGTAATAAGGACAAATAGCCTGTCTCATGTTGGATAGGCTTCAGAATTAGCTGATTCAGCGATTCAATGATTTTTATCAAGGATTCACATACTTCTGTCTCTCTGTTCTGCAATCTGTATCATCTCTGGTGGGGTCCTTTAGGGTTTTAGGTTATTTAGCCTACAGTGTTTGGGGCTGCCTCCTTCATTCCCACCAGGTATAAGAAAGAAACTGATTTCCTCTTTCTTCAATGTGTAAAAGAAGTTTTTCAGAAGCTTCTAGAAAATCTTTCCTTATGTCTTATTAACCAGAATTGGGTCACATGTCGTATCTGAGCTAATCCGTGGGAAGACGGATGATATTGACTCAAGACCTATCAAATTCACTGTCAGAACTCAGCTTCTCCTGAGATTCATGGGAGAAGGAAATAACCTGAACAAATTTGAGATCCTTTTGTGAGGAAAAAAGTGGAAGTGGCGGCTAGGTTGACATCCTAGCACCTGTACACAGCCTCTCAGATCAAAGAATCCATTTCCCCCTCAGATGTTGGATACGGTATCAGGGTGACTTTCCTCTGAGCTGTGTATTGAAAATGTTTGTGGCTAGTTGTTAAAGTTTTATTTTCCTCTGACAAGAAGAGAAGATGAGTATGTGTTTATTTTTACTTTTTTGTATTTGCATCCTTTATGCAGTTGCAAACTGTCCAAACAAAGGATTTATGAGAACAAAGATACTTTCTCCAAAGTATTTAAGATCTGTCCAATTGATAATGGAAAGAGCTTCTATAAAATAGACCTATATGTAGCAGAGAAGTTCATTAACATGTTAACTTGGGCTTGTTTTAGTATTTTCCTTTTCTCATTTAAAGGAGACTTTGTGGGCTTTTGTGCCTCAGGTATTTTTACTGGGAAGAAAGCAGAAGCCACCTGAACTTGGCATTCTTCCTGTCACTTGTGAAAACATAAGCTCACTAAAACGATAATAGGGAGTAGGTCTTGGCAAAGGCCAGGAGAAGGTGAATGCTTTTGAAGACAAGGAAAGGGAGAGATAATGGGAAGGAGGAAGAGATTTATGGATTCCATGAGTCCTGAGATTTGGATCCTCTCCTTGGCTTTGTCCCAAGGAAGTAACGGACCTGTAAGCTGGGTGGTGGACCTCAAGAGAGCAAGAGCCTAGCAAAATAAGGAGAGTCAAGAAATCTGGGACCACTGCAGGTTTGGGATTAAGACTAGGGTGACAACTAATGTTGCTTGGGCCAGTCCCTAGGGCTTTGGACTTCCAGTGCTAAAAGTAAGAAAGTATAGGCAAATAAGGAGAAGCTGGTTTCCTTACAGGAAACTAAGTGGCAACATGAAGTGCAGATAGGAAGACTTTTCTCCTGCTTTCTAGGCACCATGCATATCTTCTCCAACTGGGAGTTACCTCTGTAGGGAGAATGTGTTCCAAAGATTATTAAGTGATTTGGGGGACTCAGATTCAACTTTGACTTACTTTATTTTTTTAAAGATTTAGTTTTTCATTTTTATTTTTATTAATTTAATCTAATGTTTAATTTAAGTTCAATTAATTAATATATAATATATTATTTGTTTCAGGGATACAGGTATGTGATTCATCAGTGTTTTATAATACCCAGTGCTCATTATAACACATACCCTCTCCAATGTCCATCACCCAGTTACCCTATCTCTTAAAACTCCTCACCCTCCCAGCAACCCTCAGTTTTTTATTTTTTAAAAGATTTATTTATTTTGGGGGTGCCTGGGTGGCTCCATCATTAAGCATCTGCCTTCAGCTCAGGTCATGATCCCAGGGTCCTGGGATCAAGCCCTGCATTGGGCTCCCTGCTCCAAAGGAAGCCTTCTTCTCCCTCTCCCACTCCCCTGCTTGTGTTCTGTCTCTTGCTGTGTCTTTCTCTGTCAAATAAATAAATAAAGTCTTTAAAGATTTATTTACTTTTGAGAGAGAGAGAGGGGGAGAAGGGAGAAGGAAAGAGTCTCAAGCAGACTCCCCACTGAGCATGGAGCCTGATGTGGGGCTTGATCTCTGGACCCTGAGATTATGACCTGAGCTGAAACCAAGGGCCCGAGGCTCCATCAACTTAGCCATCTGGGTGCCCCAACTTTGAGTTGTTTTAAAGGAAAAAAAGAAAGTAATACTTTTTGCATACCATAGCTTGGGCACTGAGATTCATATGTTATACCCAGGTAAAAGAGACCCATGATCCCTTAACAAAACTTTGGGGCCTGATCTATTTTGGGATTCAGAAATTTTTGGATTTTTGGAAGATATTACAGTCTAGTGTCCTTTATATTACATGGCAGCTCCAATGTAGTACCTTCTAATCAGGCACAATGATATTTTCCTATAAATGCATATTAATATCTACATTAAGTGAGTTAAAGAACAATAAATGGGCTTATGTCAATTCAGGCCAGGTTTGCAACCAAATGAATTCCAATTGGTTTAGGTTTTTGCCACCAAGTTAGCTACAGATTTAAGATCTTAGATTTATGGCTAATTAATGGATTGTTGCTGTATCTATAAATATTTATAAATATAAAAGCATGTCTTCGATTTATTATAGTATTAGGTCAAGTATTAAAATCTATCTATCTCTTGTTTTCCAATATTGACCTACCAGTCTGGAGAATTAATGAATATATAGTGCTATTTAACACATTCATAAATTTATCAGAGCCTAATATTAAAATCTATAATGAATTTAAATTACAATATAAGGTGATATGTGTGACATTCAAATGCTCTAGTTACACATTGTAGATTTTTATCCAGATGACTAAGGTGTAATTATCACAATTTAAAATAGCTTTCCATGAGGGTCCATTGAAATGCTGGATTTGCTTGACCTGATAATGAAGTAGTAGACATTTTTCTTTGAGCGGTACTGAACTGCAGGTGGTAATGTGTACATTTTCTTCACGGTGACCACCACAGAGCTTTTGGCCAAGAAAGTTTTGTTTAATGTCTCTATAGAAGCCAAGTAAAGGGCATGAGTTTACAAACTGCCATCAGGACTCTAACAGACAATAATAATCATAATAATCATAATCATAATGCATTTGTTTGTAAGCCTAGAAGATGTGGTCGTTGTAAGCACACTTAGTGGCATGAAAGCCCCGTCATTATCCAGCCTGACTCAAAATCATGATTTTCAGGGTCTGGAAAGTTATGCCAAATAAGTTTACAATCTCTAAAACTTGGATGGTTTCATTATTATTCTTCACTAGAAAGATAGCCCAGATCTAATTTATTCAGAGCTTTGAAGATAAGATTTGGTGTCCTGAATTAAATTCAGTTGTATGTCAGTAATAAGGAGAGAAGCACAGACTCATTTGTCATAATTCTTAGACTTTTCTTTCTGCGGGAGCAAGCCATGGGGGATAGGGAAGCTATCTCAGACATCTTCCCTCTGACAAGACCATACAGAACATGGACCTAGATTGGACTTAATGTCCATGTTTGCACCTAACTTATTTTGCCACATAACATGCAATTTCTCACTTTCATCACCTATGCTGGTTTGTAAAACTGGATGCTTTGGGTAGTTTTTTTCTTCTTTGTTTCATGTGTTTTCAAAAGGCTTCAAAATCTCTCGTTGTAAGAACCATTTATACTGTCTTTTGAAATCTCCTTGGTGTCGGGATTCAGTGCGGCCTTTCATTTCCATCCCTTCAATCTCCATATTCAGGACAAACCCATCGCATGCACTGAAATTTAAAATACTTATCTATGGACAACACCGTGCCTCTAATTATTGTAAATGAGGCTCCTTGTCTCATGGTATTTCCTCAGAGAGGGGCACGTGAAGAGCAGTGGTAATAATTTTTTTGTTTTTTTTGCCACCTCCTTTAAAACCTTCATTAAAAACTCTCTTCCCACCAACTACCCAATGGTAAATGCATTGAATATTCGTGATTGTGTCTGGCTCATTGGCTGGCCTCATGAAGCCTGCTAGGCTTACAGTGCTCCTATGACCAGTGAGGCACACCTAGGGCCCTGTGGAGGTCCTCAACAGGAGGCATCTTAGCAACTAAAAGATAAAACAGCCAAAGTTGCCTTTTACCTATCTGTGTTGACCAATTTTGCTTTCTTTTGTGCTCCTATGTTCAATGGACTAAAAGGAGCCAGGGAAATTTTAATTCAATACGGTCATCCCTGCCAAAATTCCCCCGGGATTCCAGCCAACAGTAACCCCAACACCAAAGACCAGAATGGAAGCACGTCCCACATTTTTAGACTCACTCTTAAATGTAATAACTGATTTCTTTCAGCCTTGGGCATGTAAGTCCGTATTTCTTTTCATTGTCAATCTATAATTCATCACCCTGTAGAATAAGAAATTGGGAAGAAATAGAAAGTCATGGAAATGAACTCATAATTAAGAGTAAATTATACAGACTTTATTATTTCATCATGTAAGCCCCAAACCCAAACTGCAGTTCAAGCTAAAACCTCAGTGGGAAGTTTTCTGTTTTGTAAAGTCTGCTTAATGTTCAGAAGAAGGTTGCGATAAGTAAGAAATACTTAGTCTTACTTAAGTAGCTTCTTTGATTGTGGTTAAAGAATGACTCTCTGTCCTGTTACAGTTGATGACACCAGAAACCAACAAACAATGACAATTTATTCCTTAAATCTAGTCATACATTCAGTACTATGGGATGAATCCAGAAGGAATGGAGCTTGGTGGACCATGGCAAGCATTCTGAGATAGTGCAGAACCCCCATCTTTGTCAGCAGCAGACCTGTTGGCCCTCCACAGGGTTAACTTCTTTCTGTCAGCCTGGACAGGGAAGGTAGCTTCTTCATCAAAGTAACATCTATTGTCCTCCTTTTTTCCCCATTAGAAGCCAAGGATTTCCTCTAAACCTTAGAAACAATGAATTCATCCAGCCCAAAGTCTAAGCTGATACAAAAATGACACTAGAGTCATCGGAATATCTGTCAAAAGAATAATGAGAAGAAAAATTGTGTAGAAAAATGACGAGCATCGGGGATGACACTTAATGTGAAATTGTTGGTCTTCCGATTAAAACTCCTCTTTTTGTATCTCCTACTGGTGATAAATTCATAAATAATATTACTTGAGTTAGCTATGCTTTGAGATCTCCCTGCAAACACAGAACATTTGGTGCTCTTTTTCTTTCTATCACATAGAAAATTGGAAGCTTCCACCTGTTACCTTGAAAATAGAATTAGGTCATCCATTTTCTCATAAAAACTTAAATGGAACCAGGATTGCTATTTTAAGGCAAAAATATTTGTTGCGATATTTACATCAATACCCAATAGGTATATTTAACACAAAGCTCCTAGAAAAATAAAGCACCTGCAAAGAACTCCCCCAGACATGCTTCAGAATAGCAATTAAGATTCAGGAAGATGATCTTTAATCACATAAACTGTCCCTAAGGACTCCCCAGGTATCACCTTCCCGGTTTCCTGGAACATTCTTTATTGAGCATTTCCAGGGTATCCTCTGAGTCCTGCTGTTTCCTTATCCTCAAACCAATGGGAAAGGCATTGGTCCCTTGTTCCCAATGCACTTCAAAAAGCTATGTCTTCAGAGTCAGATTTATGTGACTGGCAGGTTAGAGCAAGAAACTGTTGTATTAACCGGTGTATACCGAGCACTAGAACAGTACCTGGAACATAGACGATGTTCAGGGAGAGACTAAAAGCCTGATGCCATATAGAATACATAGGCTGCGATCACTGAAGGGAGGGCTCACAAGGTCATAGAAGATTAGCTCAGTAAGGAGGGATTTCCCAGAGCCCGAACCTACCATTTCTAACTTCCCTGGGTTTTTCTTTCTGGCTTAACCCTCTCTCTCCACAGAAGACAAAATGGAATTTTTCTTAAGTTTGGGCCCAAGAGCAGAACAATTTGTTCATGGGGCGTGTACATAATCTCCATATTACAGTATAATCATTACTTGTCTATCTTCCCTAAGGCTGATGTATCCGTTAAGCATAGTAGGCACAAACAAGAACAAATCGAAGAAAACTTTGAGGTTGAAGAACATGTTTTAATATATAATATCAAGACACAAAAACTTCATCTTCATACCAACACAGTTATGAGATACCACTGTGAATATTTCTTAAGGGGGGAAGGGGCTCATGAAGGGAAAAGGGCCCGGGGTCCGTGAACGTCATACTACAGACCCCGTCTCTATGAGGCTGTGAGTTTACTGAGTGTGAACATCACATTTTTCTGTCTTTATAAATTTCCAACCCAGCACAAGTCCTCAATATACATTTGGTGCTTAATATGTGCTTGAGAAGTGACTGAAATTAATATAATGCCTCATGAAAGTCAGAAGAAAATATGGGGCACCGATGTGATCTAACTAGTAAGAGGAAGCAGAGGAAAGGGAGGATAAAGGAAGGAGTCGGTAAGAGAAAGTGGGTTTTTAGGAATGGGCTGGCAAGAGTAGGTGAGAACGCCTTGCATCAGTGGAAGTGGGAGGCTGGAGCCAGGGAGGTGTGGAGGGGTATCCGGAGGAGCTGCGCCGAGTCCACATTTGGCGGGTGGTGATGTATTTTCTGGCAGACTGACGAACAATGAGATTTGAGCGCCTGCAAGTGCTTTTCAGATCTGTTCTAGCCCAACCCCTCGTTTCACAGATGAGAAGAATGAACCATGGTACCTTACTGGAAAGTTAGAACCTGATGCTAACACCCTTTCCACGGCTCTCCCACTTCTCCCAGTGGTCAGAACTGTGTTCACAAGGCTAAGATGGTGAAGTGAACAGCAAACAGGTCATTTATGTGTTTCTTTTGCCTGTGTATAATATACATCGTGCGAGCAATTTCACTCCCTTCCATGCAGCGTAATAAGACAGTCATTTTCAGAAACCCTTCATACATCTACAGGATTATTTTCAGGTTAGAGAAGGGGATATTTTCATTTCTCGTTTCTCTCAAATCTTCTTCAACTCTGACCTGGAGTCACTAGGATTTGCACAGCCAACTCCCAAGTAAGAAGCCTGGCCCTATTTGCAGTACTCAATTGCCAGACAACTAAAAGTGTAGGTAGACAAATTCTGCCTAAAATGAACCCAGAACTCAGAAGCTTGTCTGATTGGCGAGCAATACAAGAACAAGAATGAGAGGGTGAAATCATGAACAAATTAAAGAAACTCCTCCCACTGTTAACAAGCAGAGGAGCAATTTACAGGTCACTGACAAAGGTGTTCTCACTTTCGTGCCAGAATCAGTAGGCTGACTCCACCCTGGTTCCAAGAACGTCCTGGTTCTACAGGTTTCCCATGAGGCTTGCTTTCATTCCTGCGTGAAAGCTGGCAAACTGCGTCCAAATATCTGACCCATTCTTGAGTCATCCGACAAGTATACTGAGAAGCGAGGCTGCCCGCATCACAGACGAGGAGATGGCGATGTGAGGATGAATTACATTTGGATCCTGACGTCAGGGGCTTATTGTTGTCTAGTTGAAGGGCCACCTGGAGGAGAAAGAAGAACAAGCAGGATGGTATTCTGAGCACCATCAGAGAGTTCGGGATCACTTCACTCTAGGACATTATTTAATGAGTGAACACTTGGGAGGCTCTAGAAGGAAATCCATGCCCCATATGTGAATTGAGCCAGAACTAAGGAAGCTGAAGTGGAAGGGAATTGGGGCAGGGAGGGGTGGAAAGAGCCACCCACGAAAGGAACTAAACTTTTTTCTTTAAAATCCGAGATAATCGTGGTGCAATTTCCTCCATGAGAGAGCTGTCTGATCAGTGCCTTTAATGTCCTCACAGAACAAACTTCTATGTGGGTTACACCGCCCAGTAGGAAGGAGGGGGTTTCTGCTTTCCATATATAGATAGTTATCACCAGGTATCTTTGAGATAAGATGTCATTTTGTCATCATATCTAGTGTGGAAACTTTAAGTCACTCTTCAGTAAATTACCTCCTAGTCCAGATTCTTTTTTTTTTTTTTTTAAAGATTTTATTTATTTATTTGACAGAGAGAGACACAGTGAGAGGGGGAACACAGGCAGGAAGAGGGAGAAGCAGGCTTCCTGCTGAGCCCTGTGTAGGGCTTGATCCCAGGACCCATGATCATGACCTGAGCTGAAGGCAGCTGCTTAATGACTGAGTCACCCGGGGGCCCCTAGTCCACGTTCTTAAGAGGCAGACCCGTGTCTGTTATTAAGGCCGAGGAACTCCACAATTCCACCTCCCCAGCCAATTCATCTGTGCAATATGAACAATTTACTTTTTCTAAAATGCCAGTTTCAGTCTGTCATTCCTACAGTCCAAAAATTTCAATGGTTCTCCATGGGCAATGAGGAAAGAATAAAATCCTTATTTGACGTAAGAGAATCACCCAGTCATTTCACCTAACCCTGCCCACCGCTCCACCATGCAGATCTCCTATGAATTCTATTGAGGAACCTCACAACCTGCCATGTACACCCTTATCTCCACACCTTGCCTACGCTGTTCTCAACCTGGTGAACACCATCCTTTCTCACTGCCTATTTATTCATTTATATATTTGTTGGACAAATATTTTAACTGCACCCAGTCATTTCTAGAAGCCCTAATAGGCTTGGGGATCCAGAGATAAGAAAGGCAAATATGGTCACTACTTCAAGAGCTTTGAACTCCAGTTTTGATCAGTGTTCTGCAGACGAGACATATAAGGCACTATGATGACATGTAACTCTGGTGTGTTACCTCACCCAGTGGGTCAGGGAAGGCTTCCCTGAGGTAGGGATTTTTAATCTGAGATGTAAAAAATAAAGAAGAATTTAGGCATTGGGCATTCCAAGAATAAAGAACCACATGTGTAGAACCCAAAGGCACATGCAATCCCAGCCATCATGTGAATTTCAGCTCAATTTGCAACTTCTCCTGAAGCTTTTTCAGACCTCTGGAGGCCATGTTGAAGAACCAGTTGCTCATCTGAACTCACCGACACTCTAATGTTGTACCACTTCCCTAAGCTCTTAGTCACTGTTGGTTTCATAATGGTGTCACTTTTTATGCTTTTCTTCTCACCTGGGTAATATAGGGCAGAACCATGCTTTAAATTCCTACTATCCTTATGAGAATCTCGTTTCTAGCAGGAGCTGAATAAACATCAGTGAACTGCATGTATGCGTATGGGCAGGCATGCATCAAAGAATGAATGGTCTGGGTAAGTTGAGACTGCAGGCATGGCCATTCGGTGGGCTTTGGTAGAGCCTATTGCAGTGCTACAGAAGATACTGTAAAAGATTCACTGGCTGTTTGTCTCATTAAATAGATCCTAATCTCAACATCTCCCCAAGGACCACAGAGATGAATGAGCCATCAGAAAGACCACTATTCATAGTGCTGGAAAGAAGGTCCTTCTTCTCTACCTACTCGAGGTTACATTATAGAAGTTGTTCTCAAGAAAACCTCAAGATGGAATGTGCTAAGTTCTGCTGGATATAATACATTCTTAGTGAAAAAAGAAATTGCATTAATGCACCTCCAGGCAGAAGAACCCTTTAATAGGAACCTGCTAAAGGATGTGTGAAGAGTAGACTCCCCTGACAGCTAACATTTTCCACCAACCAAAATTTAGAATCAATACCGCAGGCCAGTTTGCAGCCTCTTCTCCTTGCTCTCCTCTCCCATTGCCCGCCAACCTTTCCACCTCAGTGGCTTCCTGCCTTCTCTGTCTTTATCTCTCAACCTCCTAGCACCTGACACCCCAAATTTAGATGAGATTATATCATTTTTCTCTCAAGAAAATTTCAAAATGGAACATACATAATTTCTTCTGGTTACGACAGAAGCCATCTCCGTGAGTTTGTAGTGCATGCTTGTGTGTGAAAGCCGACAGTGATGGAGTGTGAACAGAACCCTAAGGAGGCAGCCTACCCAGAGAAGGCACAGGAAAACCTCAGCCTCTAGCTGTTGAGTTTTCCCATCCTCTGGATTTTATTCTATTCTCATTTTATATTTTGAAATTTTTAAAGTTTTTATTTTAATTCCCGTGAGTTAACATACCATGTTATATTAGTTTCAGGTGTGCGATACAGTAATTCAACACTTCCATACATCATCCTGTGCTCATCACAACAAACACCCTCCTTCATCCCCATCACCTATTTCACCCATTCCCCGCCCCCCCCACCCCCAGCTTCTGGTAACCATCAGTTTGTTCTCCATAGTTAAGAGTCTGTTTCTTGGTTTGCTCTCTCTTTTTCTCTCTTTCCCTTTGTTAGTTTGTTTTGATTCTTATTTCCTTTAGTATTATACTCTCTAGATCCATCCATGTCATTGAAAATGGCAAGATCTCATTCTTTTTAATGGCTGAGTAATATTCCCTTGTGTATGTATCTCATTGTAGTTTTGATTTGCATTTCCCTGTTGTAAGTGATGATGAGCATCTTTTCATGTGTCTGTTGGCCATATGAATGTCATCTTTGAAGAAATGTCTGTTCGTGTCTTCTGCCCATTGTTTAAGTCTTTATCATCTGCCAATATCTTCTCCCACTCAGTGGGTTGCCTTTTAGTCTTACTGATTGTTTCTTTTCCTGTGCAGAAGCTTTTTATTTTGATGTAGTCCCAATAGTTTATTTTTGCTTTTGTTTCCCTTGCCTCAGGAACCCTATCTGTAAAAAAGTTGCTGGGACAGATGTCAAAGAAGTTACTGTCTGTGTTTTCTTTTAGGGTTTTTATGGTTTTAGGTCTCACATTTTTAATTTATTTTTATGTATGGTGTAAGAAAGTGGTCCAGCTTCATTCTTCTGCATATGGCTGTCCAGTTTTCCCAACATTTGTTGGGAAAGACTTTTCCCATTTGTTGAGGAGACTTTTTCCCATTGGATATTTTTTCCTGCTTTGTTGCAGACTAATTGACCATAAAATTGTGTGTTTATTTCTAGGTTTTCTATTCCATTTTATTGATTTATGTGTCTATTTTTGTGCCGGTATCATACTGTTTTGATGACTACAGCTTTGTAATATAACTTAGTCTGGAATTGTGATGCT
This sequence comes from Mustela putorius furo, assembly GCF_011764305.1. Classification (NCBI taxonomy): domain Eukaryota; kingdom Metazoa; phylum Chordata; class Mammalia; order Carnivora; family Mustelidae; genus Mustela; species Mustela putorius. The sequence continues at coordinate 42,238,729 of NW_025422368.1, read as the reverse complement.
TCCAGATTTGTTTTACTGTTTCAAGATTGCTTTGGTTATTTGAGACCCTTTGTGGTTCCATATACATTTTAGGATTGTTTGTTCTAGCTCTGTGAAAAATACTGTTGGTATTTTGATAGGAATTGCATTAAATATGTAGATTTCTTTGGGTAGTATAGATATCTTAACAATATCTGTTCTTCCACCATTCTCTGGATTTTCAATAAAAGCTCCAGAATGGGGAGCATTTGTTTAACATGAATAGCAATACAATCTTTGCTGCAGGGACCAAACCAGAAAATATCCAGCTAGGCCTGGCATGAAGTATAGTCCAAGGGGAAATTGGAGCTCGGTTCATTTCAATAAATATTTTTGAGCATCTGCTAAGTTGTATACTCTGTCTCGGGCACTAAAACAAAAATAAAGGTGATGCAGGCAGCTCAACAAAAAACCTTTATTCATATCAGGGCCTCATAGGAAAGTAGGGCACTCTAGAGGGTTAAAATGATTCTGAAATGGACGTATAAATGTTATAAAGATAGAACATGTTGTTACATAGCAACATAAAAAGTTCCACATAAAAAGAGGTCACTGTTTCTAGAAAATAGTTAATTTCTGGCCTGATGGATAGATTAGATTCTGTGGCAGAAATGAAGCCAAAGAAATGTGAGATTTAATTATTTTGATCACTGCAAACTGGCAGCGCACACAGCTCTTTGCTCAGATCCTGAAATTTGAGCAAAACTTTTGTGAATTGTTTAGGACAGCGTTTATCAGCCTCAATACCATTGACATTTTAGACTGGGTAATTTTTGTTGTTGTGGGAACTCTTTGGTTTACCACGGGGTGTTTAGCCTCTACCCTCTAGTGCCAGTAGCATTCTCCCCCAACCTTCAAACTGGGACAAGCCAGAATGTCCCAAATCGCCAAATGTCCCCTAGTGACAACATCATCCCTTCCCCACTAAGAACTATTAGTTTACGATGTTTAGTAGATATAAACACAATCACGCCTATCTTTTTTTAATCAAGATAATCAGTTCCTATCTAAGACCGTGCATAGTGAGCTCCAGTGATGGTTGTGACTGAGACTTCTAATTTCTCCCATAATTTATTCTTCTTTTCTTACTCATCCAGGAAAAGGAGCCCCATTTTCTCTCTAGGTATCCAGAATAAGATATTTTCTGTTCTGGCTGATAAGCTATAAACAGAATTAGTGTTCACTATTTCTAGAAATGTCTTTCAAAGGAGGAAACGTGCCTTTCTTCTATTTCTTCTCTCGGCCACTTGTCATGAAGGTAATGGCTGGAGCTCTGGCAGCCATATTTGATGATGAGGTGATCTTGGGAATTAAACTCACACATGTTGAAGCAACAGATGGAAAAAGCTGATACTGTGGTGGGGCCTGACCACCTCTGAACTGCTCCCTTCACACTGCTACCCAAAATACTGCCTTTAGTCTGTTACTTTCAACTGAACCTGATAGTAACCAATACGATAACCTAAAGAAGACATTTACTATATTTCCCAAAGTCCCTGAGCCATTAGTTTCCTCATATTAGGAAGTTTGGTCAGCTGTTCTAAGACTTTTACAGAAAACACTATCTTGTATCTTTTCCTCTCTTGTGGTATGCAATACAGGAGGCTGCTTATTCCCATAATGAATTCCCATAATTCACACACCAACTCAATCAATCAGTCACACTAGACATTCTGTTGCCACCTAATGAAGGAAAGTTGATATCTCCTTACACCTATCAGATACATAAAAATGAGAAGATAATGCATATTGGGGGCAAAAAAAAATGTATGCTTTCATAGATTTCTGGTAGAAACATGATGTGTGCTGTCTTTTAAAAATCAATTTTAAAATAGCTAGTAAATTTTAAAATGCATATACCTTTTTACCCAATTATCTAAGAAGTAAAATCTATATTAATCAAGGGTATGTGTGTGGGGATATTTATTGCATTTCTTCCCACAATGGCAAAATAAATGGAGAGAAAGGGAATAGATCTCATAAGATAAATGATGGAATAGATTTGAAAGCCATCAACATAGAGCTGATATTTAAAAGTATGGGACAGAATGTGATTGCCGAGGGAGGACTGGAAAAGGAAAGAGAAGAAGAGATGTGAAGCAGTGGTGGGAACAATGCCTCACTGCAGGGGGTTCAGACGGAATGAAAGGTGAAGAAATGGAGAAGGCGATATGCATAGCTCTGGGTTTTTGCTAAAAAGTAGAAGGAAAGAGGTTAGTGGGTTTATGGAAGGTATTATGTTTTTAGGTGCAAGGCAACGCAACATGTTTTAAAAGAAATGATACAGCATACAGTGGAAAAAGCGACTCTATAAAGAGGAGGCAATTGCAGGGTCAAAGTCACTGACTAGGTAACCTCACAGAGAGGTGAGCCTCAGTCAGACACCCCCTGTGCACTCAGTGCACCCAGCTGTGACTTAAGGGAATGCAGAATAGATGGGCACCAAGACAGGCATGAGGGCACATTTAGTGGTGGAATGTGAGGAAATTCTCCTTGATTACATTGGCCAACATCCAGCTTAAACCAGAACTGCACAGCCTACGTCAACAATGTACAGACTCATGAGCTAAATACATGCTTCTTGTGTTAAGTCGGTAAATTCTGGATGGTGTGTTGCATGACATTATGGTGGTAATAGATTACTGTGTAAGACTGTTGCACATCCAGTATATATACAGTTGCCTTTTTTCAAAAATGGTTATATACAGCATTGCATTATATGTGCATTATTTTATTTTACTATTTTCCTACTACTGTTTGTTTTAGTTGTTACTGTAAGCAATGCTGAAAGGAATATCTTCCTACATATATCTTTGTACATGCGTGGATCTATCTAAATTTGGGACTTCTGGATCAAATCCATATCTCTAGTAGAAATCGGTATCGATATCTCTACGAGGTATCAATATCTCTAATAGATATCGGCAAAACATACTCCATGGAGGATATTTATTTACATGCTTGCCAGTAACTTAAGTGTCTATTTCCATACATCTGATGTTATCAAGCTTTTTTGGTTTTGGTTTTGTTTTGTTTTTTTTTTCCCATATGATAAGGTGAAAGAAAGGAAATTGCTCTGGGTGCCATTTTCATTGCTCTTCTAATGCAGTTCTAGAATGAGCCCATCTTCTCAACCTGTTCCCATTCACTCTGGCCAGCACCCATTTCCCAATGATCAGACCTCCCTCAGGAGGCGCAGACACCTTCTAGCATCATGCCATTTTCCAGTGGTTCTATTTTGCCAGTGTTCTCCTTTCATTAACAGGTTATCCCACTAAATTTCTGAAAGTTATGACTTTTCTAACATGAGCAAAATAGAACCTTCCATATATTTACAAGGAAACGACTTATGTTCAAGGTTGTTCATCATAAGAGAAATGTTGAAGGATGGCTAGAAGGAGCTAAAAAGGAACAAGGAGATTGGAGATTAAAAAGAGAGATGAGAATAAGACAAACAGGGATTTCTGAAGTCCTTTTTGGCTGCTACCCTATTTCCTGACTTCAGGTTCTCGAGGGATTTGCATGTGAGCTGCTATTTACTTTAAACATTGCATGGTCAGTGCAATAAACTTGTGAACGACAGTTTTTTACCTTAGAGCTGGGCAGATGCCCCCAGAGGGTCCCTCACAGATCTAAAAAGAAGTCATCAAAATACAGAGCCATAGGGGCACCTGGGTGGCTCAGTGGGTTAAAGCCTCTGCCTTCGGCTCAGGTCATGATCCCAGGGTCCTGGGATCGAGCCCCGCATTGGGTTCTGCTCAGCAGGGAGCCTGCTTCCTCCTCTCTCTCTGCCTGCCTCTTTGCCTACTTGTGATCTCTGTCTGTCAAATAAATAAATAAAAATCTTAAAAAAAAAAACAGAGCCATAACAGTAATATATATATGGTAATTTATATATATATATGTACATATATAAATAAATTTATATAAGTGCAAGGGGGAAATACTAAGATAACGGGGGACATACTAACAAATATAAAAGGGTCTGTGGGTGCACGTAGTGGGAGACATAATTCTCAGAGGTAGAGTTTGGGCCCCATACTGCTATATCAAACATAGATCAGAAATATTTATATAATTATTCGATGTGCTATGCAGTTTTAGATACTGAAACAAGAGTGGGGAACTTCACTTATGACTAAGTGTAAGTAATTTGACCTTAACCCAAGGCGAAAATTGTCATGTTGGAAGCACTTCTAATTTTGCCATAGATTTTCGGCTTTATGACTTTGCACTCCACGAGCAATTAGCTTAGATAGCAGTTTTTGATTTTTAGGCATTTTCCTTTTGTACATCTAACCAGATTGCATTTGGAATAATAACCCTCTCTGAAGTCAATAGGTCTTTGGAAAAAAAGAGTGTGGAGGGCTGGAGAGAATGGAGATGGATCCCACCAAGGACAAAGTAGCCGAGCCCTAATGCAGCCTTTTATCTTCTCCATTAAATGGTCATGCAAATAAGTGGCCCAAGTGAGTCAGCCTTCTTGAAACTGATATGATTTCCTGGATGGATCAAGAAAGCATAATGTCTTTAAGCTCAGAGTCGAAACCCTTAAATAAAGGGCTAAACTGAAAAGATGTATTTAAATTCAGCTGTTCATTGTCTTTTCAATTCTATTGCTTTCCACTTACTGTGGTGTTTTTTTTTTTTTCTTCTTCTTCTTTCACACATAATAAGCTTTAGTGATGAGGAAAAGAGACTGGCAGGAGAGACAACCCAGCCATTCAGGATTTCTAAAGGTCTCATCAGATAATCACAAACATTGGTGCCATTGAAGGAGCCCCGTCAGTAGGAGAGGAGAGAGCATGGTGACACGGCTGAGGGGGCAGCCCTTAGCCTGTGCAGAGATTTGGCTACAATCTTTTCCACCAACTCACTCAAACCATTGTTTTCTTCTTGCCGGAATCAACCAATTACTTGATTAAGCTAAGCAGTAAGTGGTTGTTTGGACTTTCAGCTCTAGCCCGGGGCCGAATTGAAGTTTGCCCTCTCCCATAGCGGAGTTCGATTCCCTGCTAAATTTAGATTCGGTTTGAGAGGCAGAACACCTACAAATTATGTTCTAAAGCCAGTGAATCACTGTTAACTTCTTTTGTGGCTTTAGCAATGCACCAGTCCTGTAAAAATAGTGTGGGTATCCCGGCAGCCAGTGATCTCTTCTTTGGTTTTCTTTCACCACTGTTACGGGTTTGTTCGCTGAGATGATGTGTTAACCTCACAGTGCTTGGTTCTGGCCCATTTATTTTTGTTCATCATCTCCAGGTGTGTTTCCAGGCGCACGTACATCTCCACACCATTTGGGGTTTTCCACACCCACATGATCTTTCTTCTTAGCTTCCCCGGGCTTCGCCTCTATCTCTGCCAATGGTCTTTTGTCACATGGGACCCAAGGGGAGCTGACCTGAGCTCGTCCCAGCTTCTCATACTGTTACCGGCCATCTCCGCCACCCCAGCAACCTATACTTTTGTCTACCACGGAAGAATTAGAGGCCCGAAAAGTGACCTTATCTAGAAGAAGGTTGGTGAAGGGATGTCATTTGTCATGCCCATTTAGATGGCTTTGTTGCTGACAGCGGTTTGGGTCCTGTGTCCAGGCTTGGCAGACAGACAGAGCAGGGCTGAAATATGTGAGGAGCACACCGGGGGTTTGTCCCCCGCCCCCCAGGTGTAAGGTGTTGTTCACGTTCCATGGGCTGGTCGAGCAGGTACAACCAGAAGGAGCCAGAAACAGGCTGTCTTCTTCACGGGTTCTTTGGCACTTAGCGCTCACACAGGGCCCTTTCCTCTCCCGCCCTCAGAGGTCAGACAAGACTTTTCTGAAGGTGACTTCTACAGGTTCTATGACCCGGAACCACCCTCCAACAAGAGTTCTGTAATGAAGTGGCTGAGTCAGAGAGGCAGAGGGACGAGAGTTTCAGGTGTCCTCCTCATGCCCTTTCACAATTGCCATGTTGCTCTAAACACCTGGGAAGCGGGTGAGGCTGCAGTTTTCTGCAATGAGAAGCAGAGGCATGACCCCTGCGTCCGGGAGCTGGCTGACCAGCGGCTCTGTCGTTCATACCTGCCCCCACCCGGCTGTCCATCCTGGGCAACCCTCCTCCCACCTCGAGCCCATCTCCAGCCCACTTTTTGGACATCGTCTTGACGGTATGCCCCTTCCAAATCACAGGGTTCAGATAACTGAGTTCTCTCTGCGTGTTTCTTCAGGTGTTTCTTTTTAATGGCAGCGTTTACTTGTGTTCCATAAGGGCTGGGGTCACGAGCGACCTCATACCTGCCTGTGGCTTCTCACCCCTTTAGTTTTGTTTCCTCAGAAAATGCTTTGATTCGTTTTGGTTTTCAGTTTTAGCCCACGGTTTTTCATTCTCTCTTTCTCTCCTGAAGCACCATGCCTCCACTCTTACTCTTACCCTCTTGCTCTTTCTCTCCTTGCCATCTACCATTAAAAAAAAAAAAAAAAAAAAAAAAAAAAAAGGCATCTTTTCCTGTAATGATCCCTGTAAGTAGCATAATAGCAAACACACACACCTTGCTGTGAATTTCTCCTCTGCGGTGAGTTTGGAGAGCTGGGTAGCTACTCTCCTTCACCAGTGGAGTGAGATATGGTGGCAAGAGTGTATCCAGGAGACCCGGATTCTTTCACATAGTAGTCATGTGATTAGAGGTAAGTCAACCTCTCTATTTTTTCACCTAAGAAAAGAGATGCTTCTTGCCCTGTCATCTTTACAGAATTTTTACAAAGATCAAATAAGGAAATGCTTTTGAATTCTCTTTGTAAAGTATAAAGTGCTATGTAAATGTTGTTTCATTAATGCAATCCTTTCACAAATCGGGTCATCCCTATTGGAAGGTGTTAATTATACTGCAGGAGGATCTGATCGTCCTTCGTGGCACTTGGCCAAAGAACGGCAGCTTCTAGACAATTCCTATCCCAAGTCATTCTCACTTATCTAGGATCCTCTTCAGCATTCCCAAGAATGCTTCCTGATTTCCTGACATTAACCACAACACAGGCACAGGGCGGTGCGGTGGGGGGGAGCTAGTGAGGCACATCCATTAAGGCCACTCCATCACTGTCATCAGCATGCCTCCCACATCATTCAGGGACTTTTGTCTTTGCTGTCCACAGTCTTGTTTAGGGGCAGGTCAGAAATCTCCAGATCCCTCCCAGCCGACTGTAGACAAAATTGTCAAAGAAAAATGTGCTTCCAGTGTAGGGATGTCTGTTCTGACAGCCTTGTATTTATATATCAATTAAAACTTCTTTACTGCAGCATCTGCTTTCCTACTGGATATTAAAGACAATTGGTGCTCTTATTTAATAAAATGGTAAATTGCATCTAATCTGTGCTATATTGCTTTGGGACCACTTCCCTAGGACTCTCCTCCACACATCTGTTTTTAAGAAATGATTTGCATTGAAAAGTCAATGGATATTAATATGCCACATTAGGAGATGACACCTAACTAAAATCTCAAATATCCGCACAATACAATCAATTCATATTTTCAATACAGCCATTCCTAGTCAACTGTAGAATTTTGGTCTCTGAAAATCCCCAGGGTGGAATTTATAGTTGAGGGGAAAAAAGATCATGCGGGGTGGGGGGGGGGATAAAAACAGACTAGTAGGGCTAAAGTATGTGTAAACCTTTAAATATTCTTACAAATATAGTTCAATCAATTTCAACGAAACAATAAAGGCAGCACATTCCATAAAGACAGAATCAATGAGACGACAAAGTTTTCACTGTTTGAAATTCATGATGGTGTGTAGCGTGTTTTTTCTCTCTTTCCAGAAGGGATATGGCAGGTGGGTACAAAAGTGTTGCTGAGCAGGAGGAAAGACAGGGCATCCCATAGGCCTGGCCATGAGAGGCGAGAATGGATAGAAGGCAAGCTGGTTGTCTTTTTCCTCCAGCCACACTGCATGAGACCAGGGGGGAAATACCAAAATGATGCCCCAGAGTACTCACAGGAAAGCGGGGAACTAGATCCCAAATAGATCAATCAATGTCATGGGCATGTGGGGTGGAAAACAAGGGTGAATTATCCAAGCTGAGGCTTAGAGTCCAAGAAAGAGCTTAGAAAGGAGAGAAGGAAGGGAGAACAGCAATGGGCAGAGATAAGGCATTGTCTCCTGTGCTGGTGTTGCACATTTCAGATACACTATTGAGTGGCCAGGTCCACCCAAATGTTGCAGTGATACAGAGGCTGCCCTTGGACATTCAGCAAAGGCATGAAACCAACTGCAAAACAAGTATGATTTGGGCTGTTCCTGTGTGCAGAGTCAAAGAAGTTTAAGTCCCAGGAGGGCTTGCCTGTTGAGGAAGAAAACATGGCAGTGGGTTTCTAACAGTGGACCAAAACGTCCCTCCAAAGTCCATTCCTCTTGCCACGCAGCTTGTCATCAGCAGCTGCTTTGCAAATAAGATCAGGGCTTTCAGGATTCTGCTCTCCCGACCACCCTGTGAACACACTCACACTTTCCTCTAGCCACTTATTACAATTCTTTTCTAGAAATCTCTTTCCATTCTCACTTCTCCTGCTGTTACATTATACAGCTGTTCTTTAATAAACAGCCTCACTATTTTCAAGGTCTCAGCAAGTTTTGTTGCAACTTTGTTCATATCTAGGATTAAGAACCAAGTTTCCTGCTAACCCTAATCTGTTTTTGTCTCAGTTTGCTACTGAAGTTCCTTGTGTTTATTATCAGTCTGTTTATTTTCTTCCTCAACAAATTCAAAGCTGGAGAAATTGGTTGTCAAGAGAATCTTCTTGGATCTGTCAGACAGCTCCCTGATAATTCAGGATAAAGGCAGTTTCTTAATGAAAGCTGTCTGAGGTTTTCTCCAGAAATGTTTTAAATATTCAGACTAATCTTCAATAAACAAAATATCTGGCTTTAGAGACCTGCCTTCCTTAAGCAAAAAATGAGACCGCCATCTGTATTAGTCACCTCAGGATGCTGTAACAGAAGGTCACAGACTGTGTGGCTTAGAAGGGCAGCAATTTATTTTTCTCTCAATTACAATGACTAGAAATTCAAGATCAAAGTCCCAGCATGGTAAATTTCTCTGGAGGATGTACTCCATAATTTGCAGACAGCTCCCTTCTCCATATGTTCTCAAATGGCTAAGAGAGTGAGCAAGTTCTCTGGTGTATCTCCTCCTCCTCCTTCCTCTTCTTCTTTTTTAAGATTTATTTATTTATTAGAGTGAGAGAGACAGAGAGAGAGCACAGTGGGGAGGGCAGAGGAAGAAAGAAACCCAAGCAGACCACATGCGCAGTGGGGAGCCTGACATGAGGACTCCATCTCAGGACCCTGAGATCAGACCACAGAGAAATCGAGAGTTGGATTTTAACTGACTGTGTGACCCAGGCATCCCTCTGGTATATTTTCTTTTAGGGGTTCCAATATCATCGTGAAGGCCCAACCTTCCTGACCTCATGTAAATCTGATTATCTCCCCAAATTGTCCTTTCCAAATACCATCACATTAGGGCTTGGAGCTTCAACGTATGAATTTCGAGAGGACACAATTCAGTTTATAACACCATCCAAAGAGCAGATGGGGTACATTCCCAAGATTCCAAGAGAATTTCCCATACACTGTCCACACCAAACTAACAGCAGTATGTGGCATATAGTTGTTGTTCAATAATACTTGTTGGACAAACTGAAAAAGGATCAGATGTCTAGACCTATTCTTCTAATCTCGTGGTGTCACACAGCAAGAATCAGTATGCATTCGTCCAGCAAATAAATGTTTTCATGAATTAATGCTTAGGACCCACAAACTCTAGCACTGGAGACGAATGCTGAACCCAGTTTGTTAAGTGGGTGGATCTCACTACCTGCAGCCAAACTTCCTTCCTGCTCACTGTTTGTTCTCTGGGTTCTTACTTTCAGCCTTTGGTGGTTACCTGCCCGGGCAAGGAAGACAGATGGGGTAAGGTTTGAGTGAAGCAAAGCTGGATTCTAATCTCACAGCAACCATTTTATATTTGGGTGAAAATGGGCATAATGCTGAGTGCCTTAATAACCATAATCTCTCTGGGGATGCAAATGCCTTCAAAGGAAGACAATTAAAATGAAATTATTTTAAACAAAATATCTTTCAACAGCTTGAAGGAGCATCTCAACACCCGTCTATTCTTTTCTGATAGTGGGCAACTTCCATTTTCTACAAATCCTGTTTCTTCTATGAAAGTTTTCTCTCTAAAATTGTGTTCAGGCTTGGTGACATGGGTAGTTCAGGTTCCCTGGCCTCTTGAAGAGCTCCTAGGTTTGTTCTGCCCGATCCTTATTCCCACTGCGTCCGTGTCTCCTAGGGGAAGGCATGTATCCCAAGCTCAGCCAGTCAGCCTTTTTCTTAGGACTTTGCTGAAAAGAATCATGTGAAGACAAACTATATTTTTTTAAGATTTTATTTATTTATTTGCAAGAGAGAGAGAGAGAGAGAGAGAACAAGCAAATCACTTAAGGGGCAGAGGGAGAGGGAGAAGAAGCAGGGTCCCTGCTAGGCAGGGAGCACCAATGCAGGGCTTCATCCCAGGACCCTGAGATCATGACCTGAGCCTAAGGCAGACACTTAATCAACAGAACCACCCAGGAGCCCCAACAAAAGAAACTTTTAAAAGCTCATTCACTCCAGCAGTGATACCTTTAGCAGTCATGAAATATTTATCCTGGTTCTTACCTCATTTCCCAGCCTGATTCTCTGGTCTTCCTTTCAGCTGTGTGAACCCCCCAGTGCCTTTCTAATACATGATTAAGTGAGCCACAGTTATATTCGCTAATTAAAATTCTATTTTTTAAAAGTTAAAAAAATCATTTAAGGGCATACAAGTAGCAGAATATAGAGAAATAATTATCTTGTTTGTAGGTAGAAGGATTTGATATTGTAACAGTAAGATTTTTTCTATAAAATCAACATGGTAGTAATTAAGCTGCCCAAAGACTTTGTCCCAAATAAAATTTAAAAAGTAAAAGAAAAAAGAAAAAAGTAACTACTAGATATTGAAAGACATTATTATACCACAAGTTATCAATACTGCAGTACTAAATTATTTAATTAAAGATACATTGGAGGCTATTTTGTGGGGGAAAAAACCCTTCATATATCAAAATAAATTCAAGAGAGATGTAAGATTTAAGTATGAAAAATAATCATAAATATTTTATGAGAAAATATATATTAATGGACTTACATTCTTGGAATGGGAAAGCCTTTCAAGTATGAACCAAAAATTAAAAGTCATAAGGGAAAAGACTAATTTGACTAAATATATTTTTTGAATTCTCTGTAGAGCAAAAATACCGAACAAATGACCCCTCAACAGAACTGATACCCAGTTTTCCCCTACCTTATAATATCACCAGCAATTTGCCATGTAATCACTCTGATCATTTCTCTTTTCAATCATAGGAAATTCTACATCAGTACTTGGTTATACAATATTGATCCAGATTCAAGAATCTGCTGATGTTCATCTTGAGGATTATTGAAATCTGTGTGAAATGACGAAGGTCCTGTTTATCTGTCAAGGTAAGTGCTTTACATTTATTGTCCCGTTTAAGCCTAACAAATCCATAAAAGAAATAATACTATTATATCCATGCTATGGATGAAAAAATTGAGAGTTGAAGAAGTTAAATCACTGATATAGTTATTAAAATGGTCGAGTGAAGACTTGAACTCAGGTCTATGAACTTAATGTGTTCTTAATCGCTTTATTGTATCGCTGTTGATGCAAGAGAGATATGACGTATCTCCATTTGGAGGGCTTAGTGAGCCTAAGACCAGATGTGTTCTACTGTTCTCCCCTTCTGAATAAAAAGCAATCTTCACTACACACACATATTCATTCATTCAAAAACCTTTATTAAGTACCTAGTATGTGCCAAGTATAAGTCGTAGCAGTTAGTAATCCATCAGTGAATGAATCAAAGTGTCTGCTCTTAGGGGAGGAAATAGACAGTACAAAACAAACACATAATGTGCTAGATGGCAATAAATGCTGTGAAAAAAAGCAATTAAGGAGAATAGAGAGTGATGGAAAGCAGAGGGATTTATTTTAAGGATGATCAGGGAAAACTTCTCTATTAAGGGGACATTTGAGCAGATACTTGAGCCAAACAGATATTTAAGAACAGAATAATGAGGATGAGAATTTCAAATGCAAATGCATGGGCACACTGAGCATGTTCGAGGAACCCCATGGAGAGTGGTGTGGCTGGAGTGAGCCAGGGTCAGAGCAGTGGGCAATGAGGTCAGAGATATAGCAGGGGTAGAACGCCTGGGGAAAATGTCCACCTGCCATGTTCACAAACAATCCCCTTTAGTGCCAGTGTCCATGAGACAGCACTAGGCTGACTTTGAAGCCGAAGGGCATTTTATACTCTTGTGTCTTGGAGGAAAGCCGCATGATCTGATGGCAGACTCGAATCCCCTACCCGGCTGAACCCAACCAGAAAGACACACTATACCCTTAGAAAACGGAAAGCCAGGAGATATTTATGATTAACTTACACATCTGCTAGGTAATCTCTCCCGTTATTGCTTTTATCAAGCAGAGCAGACTAAACAGTTGAAATGATCAATTAGCTTAATTACGACCTGGAGCCATGCTCCCTACCGTGAAATGAATTCTTTCCACTTTGACTAGGTTATGTGTGTAGAGATTTACATGGGATCGTGCTACTACCATTTTGGTTTAGAATTACTCTGATTGCCCTCCTTGTGGGTTCCTGCTAAAAAGGCAACACACTGAACTCTCAAAGGTTACCACATATTAGGGGAAGCGATGCCACAGATTCTGTATCTTGTTTTTTTTAATTCTGTTCACCAGTTGTCAGATGTCCTATGAAAGCTTATGTTTAGAACCCAAGGCTGAGCAAAATCAATGTCAAAAGATGAATTTCACCAAAAAAGAATAAGGGATTAAGAAGTTATCCTTTTAAAGAGAAGATTGTTTTAATCGCAGTTGAGTTATTGTCCCCCCCCCAAAAATTATTTTCTATAAAAGGCCAGATAGGAGATATTTTAGGCTTTATGGACCATGCAAGTCTCTTTTATCACTATGCAACTCAGTGTGAAAATAGTATGCAAATGAATAAGCATGGCTTGTTCCAATAAAACTTTATTTACAAAAGCAGGTGGCAGGCCAGATTTAGCCCACAGGACATAGTTTGCAGACTCCCGTTATGGAGCCTCTGGTTATTTATTCCCACAAGTGCTTAGGAAAACAAGTAGGTAGATAGAAAAGTAGCACAGCTTCTTTCTTTGGTCTCCCTGCTCATGAATATCCAAATGAAATGTAATTTTCCAAAGAAACCCAATCAAGCTGAAACTAAAATAAATACCAAATAGAAATAATAAGTGGGGCTGAGGGCACAGATTACCTCTGCAGTCTTAGGATGATGCAAAACATGTTAGTGCCTAATTGTAGCAGGGAGCACCCTACCTCTGCAATGGGTCATAGCAACGGTCTTGTTAAGAAAGGTCTCTGGTCAGTCATGTGCTCCCTCCTTTCTTTGTTGTGGGGGAAATCTGATGAAGATTTGGGAGCATGGCAAGGACACTTGCATCACCCTTCTGACTATCACAGACTTTTTCTGTCTAGGGCAGGAGGGACTTACTGGCTTTTCCCAGGTCCCAGCTGTGGAGACCCTCATGGCCATCTCCCCAGCCCTGATGTGCCAGCTCTGCTCCAGCATTCCAGAACTTCTGCACATGATATATGCATATGAGAAATACACATGTAAGGCTGGGCCCAGATGACCAGGAGGGCACTCATTGAGGAAGAAGAAAGAGACAGAGGCAGGATGGCTTCTTATATCTATCTGCTCAACTCAACTCTAAAGCCTTAGAAGGTCAAGGTCATACAGTATATTTCTTTCCTCCATCCTTTAAGTAGAGGCTAACATGGCCCTGTCTACAGAGAGGGTACGCCATAAATGTTGGTTGGAAGGAGATGTTGGAAACCTTGCTCCCATTTATCTATTGATCACTCGCAGCATTCTGAAGTCTCACTACTCAGTAGCCTTCACTGACCTTTTCCTCCTACATCCTCACATACCACTTCACATGCCAGAAATAAGTAGAGGTGAGATGTTTTACATGTTGCAGAATCTCAGATTTTTGGTTTGATGGCTCATAACAGACAAATGTCATATTTCGATAAAATGAAATTTATGAGTGTTTGTTAACAGTGGTGGTGGGAAAGCCAAAAAGAGAAAGAGAGAAGATGTTATAGTCCAGGAGGACCTTTGAAGGTTACATGTTCCTCTTCACCAATAGTATTTTTCTTTACTTTTAGGATTACAGTGAACAGATTGTTCTCAGAAAAGACATAGATTACCCCAGTGTGCTGGAGGCTCTGTTGTCAACAGCATTTCCATGCCTCTAATATCTAAGTTTGCAAATTCCCTTCTCTATGTGGTCCAGGCTAGAGTTGACCAATGAGAGGAACTCATGGGTATTTGAAATGTTGAAGTGAAGAGAGCCATTATTCTCCAGAAGTGGCTGTAGGCAGATCTGGGGACAGAGAGGAGATTCCCAGGGGCTTCCAGAGAGTTCTCAAGAGCCATCTGCTTTGCTGCAGCAGACTGAGGCTGTTGAAGCTCCTCTGAGATTCCTAGGAATTACAGAAGCTTCCAGGCAAGCTTCTGAGAACACATCTGCTGAGGTACTCCTGCCTAAGTGTCAATGACCTTGACCTCTAGTGATAGCTTCCCTGATTTCTGCATTCCCAGACTTCCCACAGAAAACCTGACTTCTATGTTGAACCCTTATACCCAAGACTGAGCCCTGTATCACCATAGGTAAAGAAGGATAGGGTAGGACACAGTTAACATCACCTTAACAATAATTTTCCTTTTGGAAATACATGGGTATTAAGGACAGCATCCACTGATGAACCAAGCACTATGTTTCACTAAATCTAAGATGTTCTTGATGATGAAACATACAGGTGCCGATAGGAAAGAAAAATGCCTTTAGCTTCCAAGTGTTTGAATTTCTTCCAAACTTTTTCTTGTGGTTGCGTTGCAGTTTCAAAGCACTGTGATCTGAGAATATGCAAGGAATAATCTCAGTCTTTTGGTATCTGTTGAGCCCTGATTTGTGACCCAGTATGTGGTCTATTCTGGAGAAGGTTCCATGTGCGCTCGAGTAGAATGAGTATTCTGTTATTTTAGGGTGGAGTGTTCTGTATATATATATATATGAGGTCCATCAGGTCCAATGTGTCATACAATGCTCTTGTTTCTTTATTGATTTTCTGTTTGGATGATCTGTCTGAGAGTGGTGTGTTAAGATCCCCTACTATTAATGTATTCATATCAATATGATTCTTTATCTTGATTAACGGTTGGCTTATGTAGTTGGCTGCTTCCATATTGGGGGCATAAATATTTACAGTTGTTAGATCTTCTTGGTGGACAGGCCCTTTAAGAATGATGTAGTGTCCTTCTTTATCTCTGACTATAGTTTTTAGTTTAAAATCTAATTTATCTGATATAAGAAATGCTACCCCAGGTTTCTTTTGAGGCCATTGGCATGAAAGGTGCTTCTCCATCCCATCACCTTTAGGCTGGATGTATCTTTAGATTCCAAATGGGTCTCTTGTAGACAGCATATGGATGGGTCCTGCCATTTTATCCAGTCTGCAGCCCTGTCCCATTTTATGGGAGGATTTAGGCCATTCACAATGAGAGTGATTATTGAAAGATACATTTTTATTGACATCATGTTGCCTGTGAAGTCCTTATTTCTACAGACAAAGGGCTTATATCCAAGATCTATAAAGAACTCCTCAAACTCAGCACACACAAAACAGATAATCACCTCAAAAAATGGGCAGAAGACATGAACAGACACTTCTGCAAAGAAGACATACAAATGGTTAACAGACACATAAAAAAATGTTCATCATCATTAGCCATCAGGGAGATTCAAATCAAAACCACATTGAGATATCACCTCACACCAGTCAGAATGGCCAAAATAAAAAAGACGGTAAACAACAAGTGTTGGAAAGGATGTGGAGGAAGGGGAACCCTCTTACACTGCTGGTGGGAATGCAAGTTGGTGCAGCCACTTTGGAAAATAGTGTAGAGATTCCTTAAGACATTAAAAATAGAGCTACCCTATGACCCTGCAATTGCACTACTGGGTATTTATCCCAAAGATACAGATGCAGTGAAAAGAAGGGCCATCTGTACCCAATGTTCATAGCAGCAATGGCCACAGTTGACAAACTGTGGAAAGAGCCAAGATGCCCTTCAGCAGATGAATGGATAAAGAAGATATGGTCCATATATACAATGGAGTATTATGCCTCCATCAGAAAGGATGAATACCCAACTTTTGTAGCAACATGGACGGGACTGGAAGAGATTATGCCGAGTGAAATAAGTCAGGCAGAGAGAGTCAATTATCATATGGTTTTACTTACTTATGGAGCATAAGGGATAACACGGAGGACATTGAGAGATGGAGAAGAGAAGTGAGTTGGTGGAAATTAGAGGGGGAGACAAACCATGAGAGACTGTGGACTCTGAGAAACAAATTGAGGATTTTGGAGGGGAGGGGGGTAAGGGGTAAGGTGAGCCTGGTGGTGGGTAATAAGGAGGGCATGTATTGCGTGGAACACTGGGTGTGGTGCATAAACAATGAATCTTGGAACACTGAAAAAAATTAAATTAAAACAAACAAACCAAAAAAAAAAAAAAAAAAAAAAAAGAAGAAGAAGAAGAAAAGAAAGAAAGAAAAAATAAAGAAAGAGAAATGCCCCTGATATGAAGGTCAATAAGAAGTTCGTCCATAAAGCAGGGAAAACAAACGGTTCTTTCTCCAGTAGAAGTATAAATGAGAAATGAACAGACCTCACAGGAAAGGATGAGGAGACATCGCCAAAGGAGGAGGAAGAAAATCTCCCGGGAGAATCTGAACTACAAACTGCTCAGGCAGCTTTTGTAGTCTGAATTTCCATCACCAAGGCAGACCCTCCTCCCTGCTTCCTGAAGCAGAGAAGCTAGAGGTCTGGTGTAGGTGGTGCTCTCCATGAGGGGCCAGAGCAAAGGCAAGCCCTCCCTAGGAGTCTTGAGTTGAGGTGCAAGGATTGTTCCAACAACCAGAAGGTGCACTCTGATCTCAGAGACTTGGAATAGGGAAGAAAAAACCACTGTGGGTCTTAGGATTATAAAATATGCTGGCAAGCGGCTGCGCACTTGCTGTTTTCTGTGAGTTTCCCACTGAGAAAGAAGTTTGAGAGTATGCCCTTTGTATGGTGACACGGAGGCAGGCAGTCGATTGGCCCCGAGGGGAGACTGCCCACCTTACAGAGGCTCTGCTCTGGCCCCATCCGAGTCTCCAGACCTGCTGGCTCCGGCTTCACACCCGGGGCGCACCCTCTCCACACTCTGTTCCGGCTTCTTTCAGCTCCTTCCATCTCTCCAGACCCACTGAGCCATCGCACGCCTCTGAGTTCAACACTCATCGTTCTGTCTGCTCTGCTGTCTCAGCGTCCTTTGTGGGCTGGCTGACTCATACTTCCCAGCTCGGACAAGCATTGCCTCCTGAGGGCAGCTTTCTCTGAACATGGCTGGTCTATGTATGCCTTCTCTCTGCTTCCATAGCACCCAGTGCTGCTGAATAGCCCACCAGGGGTATGTTCCATATGGTTTGCCAAGAGTTAAGCTGAAAATAAAGTACCTACCACAATGTCGGGCACAGCGTAGATGCTCTGTAAATGCAATTATTTCTTCTCTCTTTTTAAAAAAATTTTAATTAAAATTTCTTTTTTATTTTTTAAAGATTTATTTTATTTATTTGACAGAGAGAGAGAGAGCAGGGAAAGAACACAAGCAGGGGGTGATGGGAGAAGAAAAAGCAGGCTTCCCACTGAGCAGAGAGCCCAATGCGGGGCTCCATCCTAGGACCCTAGGATCATGACCTGAGCCAAAGGCAGATGTTTAATGACTGAGCCACCCAGGCTCCCCTTCTCCCTTTAAAAAAAAAAAAAATATTTCATTTATTTATTTGACACAGAGAGAGCACAAACAGGGGATGTGGCAGGCAGAGGGAGAGGGAGAAGCAGGTTCCCCGCTGAGCAGGGAGCCCCATGTGGGACTTGATCCCAGGACCCTGGCATCATGACCCCAGCCAAAGGCAGATGCTGAACCAACTGAGCCGCCCAGACATTGTATAAATGCAGTTTCTCTTCTCCCTTTCTTAAGGGCCTTGAGTATTCTGTTCGGTTCAGCAAGATGCTTTGGCTGTGGTATGCTGGCTACAGTGTTGAAGCTACAGGGCTGACTAGAACACAGTCCCTGCCCACAAGATGATGATTCACTGAGAGCAAAGCAAAGAAAATCAGCTACTGAATTCACAAGAGACTGTATCACAGGGCACACGGGATGGGCTGAGTCAAGTAGCTTGTGTGGCTCAGGAAAGGTCACCAAAGCATGGGCATTTGAAGAGCATCTCAGAGACCCAGTTCCAGGAGCCTGGTAGGGCAGATGGTGGAAATTTGGGAACAAAGACATAGGTGCCTGAGAAGAGAACTGTAAGGAGTGATATGGCCAGTGGTTATACTTGCTGCAACTTTGTATCTGAGAGCTCAGCCCAGGGCGCACACGTGGTCCAACGGAAGGAAGGAGAGAGAGGAGGAGGGAGGAAGGGAGTCTGTCTTGCACTTAATCATCTGTGGGTTATGGGCAAACAAAGCCTGTTGGTTCGTCAGAAAGCATCTAAGTCAGGAGGGGAGGGAGGAAAAAAGAAAGCAAGGAAGAAAAGGAGGCAGGAACTCTGTGGGGAGGATTTTTTTCAATTTGTTTTGGTCTTTCTTGTCTCATATGCTTGATCTTCCTCCCATTTTTTTTATTAACCTAAGATTCCAAAGTTCACGTCAAAACCAGGCAGACCTTTTTCCCACATCAAAGCAGCAAGGATCTGTGTATGGTTACATGTTAGTAAATATTTCCTAGCGGGCTCTCTGGGAGGACGAGAAAAGCCCTGGGCCACCGAATGTCCCCTTGTCTATAGTGTGGGTCCTCATCATGGCCAGTCCCAGGGCACCACAGGACAGGAGTGCTGGCCGCGCTGGGAGCAGAGGTGAGCTCTCAGGGGCCAGTACAAACTGGCTCCAGCAGCCCCAGTCTGAGTGGGAGTTTCAGAACTGTAGAAGGTTGGCAGAGACCAGAGCCAGTAGCTAGAGCACTGCAAAAACCAAGCTATAGGGTCCTAACTTCTGGAGGCCCCCCAATCCGGCTTTCTGCATGGGGGCCCCATCTCCAAGCTCCCTGGGAGGTCCCATGGTTCAGGGTCCCAGCCTGGCGGGAGGTGGCTTGGACAGAAGACGTGTAAGAATGTAGAGATTCATGAGACTCAGGGGTGCTTTGGGTGAAATCTGAATTCCAAAGCTGCAACCCCTTCCCGGTGCCAGAGCACTGCCCAGAGTGACACACACAGGGGACCCCCTTGAACCTATGCCAAAGGAATCAAGGTGTTCTGCTATGCCTGGCAGGTGACCAAGTCACCCCCAGGGGAGGAGGAAGCTGAGAGGGAGGGGGATCAGAATGACACGATCCAAACTCCCCGTCATGGGGGATGGGAGCATTTAGATGACATGGATGATATCAGTGGGAATGAGAGAGGGTAGTAGACAGAGAAGAGTTTCGGCTTATTATTAGAAATGGCTAATTGGGGACACCTGGGTGGTTCAGTTGTTTAAACTTCTGCCTTTGGCTCAGGTCGTGATCTCAGGGTCCTTTCTCAACAGGAAGCCCGCTTCTCCCTCTGCCTGCTGGTCCCCCTGCTTGTGTTTCCTTCCCCCTCCCCTGACAAGTAAATAAGTAAAATCTTAAAAAAAGAAAAAAAAAAAGGAAAGAAATGGCTAAATGATACAAGTTCTTGAATTTTGCCCTGTCCTCATCCTTTTTCTTATCAGCTGGGAGAAAATGGTGAGTGGGCACAGAGGTAGTGGGAGTAAAACAAAGAGAATCTTTGTAGTAAAATAAGAGGCCATGGTTCACACGCATAAAGCTGTACTCTCCTTCCCCAGGCAAATATGGGGCTACTTCACCCCACCCAAACCCCTGTTGCCTATTCCATTCTGGATGTGAGCGGAGTTCAGGCAGATGACAGAAGTGCTGAGAGATAGGTCCACACGAAGACTGTACATGGACGTTCATAGCAGCGTTACTTAAGATAGCCAGAAGGTGGAAAACCACCCAAATACCCATCAGCTGATTAATGGATAAACAAAATATGGTATATCCAGACAATGGAATGTGACAAGGCTATAAAAAGAAACGAAGGACTAATATATACTACCATATGGTTGAATCTTGAAGACATTATGCTAAGTGAAGGAAGCCAGCCACCAAGGACCGTGTATGACCATATGATTTCATTCCTAGGAAATGTCCAGAACAGGAAATCTATGAGCTAGAAATTAAATGAATGGTTTCCCAGGGCCAAGGGCAGGGTTGGGGGGAACAGAGGGTGGTTGCTAAGGATATTGGATTACTTTTGGGGATGATGGAGATATTCTAAAATCGAGTATGATGATGGTTGTACCTATCCATGAATATACTAAAAACCATTCAATTGTACACTGACAATGGGTAAATTGTATGTTATATAAATTATGTCTCAATAAAACTGATTTTTAAAAACCTGATGGGAGCTGATGAATGATGTAAGAAGTATGACTGATCCTTGCCTCAATCCCTTCTCCTTAGTACCCCAGTCAAAGCACAGCCTCATTTAGCCAAACCTGCTCAGTTATGGGTGTAGGACCTCTTGGAATACTGAACAATGGGGAATAAAAACAAATGAGAAAGAGCGTACTTAAAAGAAGAGATTAAAGGTAAACAGGGTATATAGCCACTATCTTTCCAGTTACCCAGTTCAGACACCCACAAGTTATCCTTGGCACTTCCTGTCCCTTTTCCCACACCGGGTCATCATCCAATCGGTGGATGATGCCACCCAAATACTTTGGATCTCTCCACTTCTCTCCATCTCCACTGCTGACCCCTAGTCCAAGTTATCACCTAAGCAGTCCAAGAGCCTCCTACCCATCTCCCTACTTCTACTGCCACCCTCTCTGGCTTATTCTCCATACTGCAGAGCAAACTTTCTGAAATCCGGATATAATCAAATCACAATCCCCAGTAACTTCCCATGGTTCTTAAGAAAGAGAAAAATCCTTACTAGTGCCTGCCAAGTTCTGTGTCACGTCACCCTTACCTCAGCCTGCTAGCTACGACTTGCAAGAGTCTTCCTCTTGCTTTCATAGCTCCAGCCATACTGGCTTTCTTTGATAGTTCCTTTTTCCACAGGACATTTTCACATGCTGTTCTCTTGAGCAAAAAAGCCAATCCCTAACACTGCACTTGGATCCTTCTTATCCTTCAAATTTTCCTTCAAATATCACTCTGAGAGGCTTCCCTAACATTACCAGCAGTGCCCGTGTCCCATCCCCTGCAGTCAATCTCGCAATCTGTTCATTCCCTTCATAACATTATCACAGTCTGCCATGGATTGGTTATTTATTAATTCTCTACTGAAATGCAAGTCTCCTCATCTTGTCCCAGACTTCCTTGTCTCTCCCACACACCACTGCCAGCCAGCCCCATACACAGAACAAAATCTCAGCATAAATTTAAGAAATGTGAAGTTCATCTTCAGTCTCTTCACATGTTCTTTTCTACCTCTTCAGTTCCCCAGGACCTCTGTCTTCTTGCTGCCTAGGCCCTCAGAGCATATCCCCTAACCTGGCCTGGGCAATCCAGACAATCTCAGGTAAAAATGACCTTCACCTTCCTTCTGCCTCTTCCCCATCCATGTTGCTACTGACCTCCACTACATCATAAAAAGAAAACTATATTGGGGCTCCTGGATGGCTCAGGCCATTAAGTATCTGCCTCTTGATTCTGGCTCAGATCATGACCTCAGTATCAGGAGATCAAGTCCTCTGCTGGGTTGGAGCCTATTTAAGATTCTTTTCCCCTTTTCCTCTACCCCTCCCTCTAGGTCCACACTTGTAAGCGCTCTCTCTCTCACTTTCTATTTAAAAAAAAAAAAACTATTAGAGAGAGAGAGAGAATACACATGGGGGGAGCTGAGGGAGAGGAGAAGCACCCTCCCCATTGAGCAAGGAGACCTATGTGGGGTTCCATCCCAGGACCCTGAGATCATGACTGGAGCTGAAGCCAGATGCATAACTGAGTGAGCCACCCAGGTTCCCCTCCCCGCATCTCTAAAAATGTAGAAATCCACATATCTAACCTAATTAATTTACACCAAAGTGAGAACATGGCTAGCCCCTGAAACAGTTGTAGGAGTGATGTTTCTTGAAGCGTATCAGGAAGAGAACCCCATCAGAGAGGGCAGAGGTATGTGAGGATATGGCTAAGGGGCTCACACCCCTGCTTGCCCAGGGACACTGTTCTCAACTGTCCTGGCGCTTCGTTGCCCTTCTCCTTCCTTTAATCCTGCCATCTCCACGGCGTCAGCAACTCCCAGATGGGGACAAGGGATAGGACAGATGCAACGTCAACTATTTGTACAGCCGATATCACTGTGCTGATAAATATACTTTAATTCAATTTCTCCTTAACTCCATGCCCCAAACTTATCCAGATTGTTAGATTGTTTCACATCAGATGTTTTAGCACAGAACTGAAAAAAGAAACCACCACAAGAAACCAGCTCCATACCTAAATTTAGTCTAGATCAAAGGACTCCAGATTTTGAGTGTTTGCTGGGCCCCGTGTCAGATCACAAGCTCAGGCAAGGTCCCCCATGCCTGTGTCCTCTGGACAGAGCTTCCCAAGGTCTCTTCATTTAAGAACCATTTGGGACACTTGTTACAAGGCATTCTTTCAAGCTGTTGGCATGCTGAATTAGAACTTTTATGGGAGGGACCTCCTGGTCTATAGATTTTTACCAGGTTCTGTTCTATGAAAGATTATGGGGAATCTCCTCCAGGAGAGGTGGTGACTAGTAGAGTAGCACTGGTTTTGTCCTTGGTAGTTATGTTCCCATAAAGCCCTCATGGGAGTTCTAGCACTGGAATTTCTGACCCAGCAATGTGGGATCCAAGAAAGTGCATCCCTAGTAAGGTCTAGGGGAGTGCTGATGCTGGTTGTCTGGCCACCCCACCTTGAGGGGCACCCCACCTTGAGAATCGCTGCTTTAGAGCAAGCATCTTTGAAGGAATTGTCTGGGTTTGCTCCCCGCACCCCTCCTTTGCCTTTCTTTCCTGAGCCCACTCCATTTGGGATTTATTCCCTTCCACTCTCCTGAAACTACCACTCTCAAGGTCATCAGTGATCTACTCATTGCTAAGTCCAGTCTCCCTTTACCTTCCTTGGCCTATTTGACACGACTGATTTCTCCCTCATCTGTGAAGTGTTTACTCACTGAATCCCTAGGCCACCCCTCTCTTTCACTCTCCTGGTTTCCCTTCTATGTCACTGACAGTTTGTTGTCAGTCTCCTTGGCTTGGGCACCTCCTCTATTTACACTCACTCCCTACGAATTCCAGCCTATAACTTTAAATGCCATCTATATGCACATGGTTCTCAAATGCCCACCTCAAGCCTGGTTCTTGAGAACTCAATACGAGTTGTATATATTTTCATATTATCTGATTGCTTTGTCAACACTTCCACTCATGTCCAGTGAGTGGGTGTCTCCAACCTAGTTACAAAATTAGACTCTCGTGCCCCAGGCCTCCACTATGCTGCTCCACTCCCCATCTCAGTAAATGGCAACCCTATCCTTTTCATAGCTTAGGCTGAAATTGTTTGAGTCATCCCCAACTCCTCTCTTTTTATCACAACTCATATCCAGTCTATGAACACTCCTGTTGGATTTCAAGGCTCACCATTCCTCGCCACCTTCACTCCCATCCCCCAGGCCCAAATGGCTCTTGTCTCTGTTCTGGATTCTTGCAACTACCTCCTAGCTGGACCCTTGGCCTCTGTTATTTCCCTTTTTTGGTCTAGCATCCATGCAACAATCATAGTGATTGTGCAGTAAGAAGAGGTCAAAAATCATCTGTAGGGTGCCCTGCAAAGCCCGTGCAATCTGTGTATCATCCTTACACGTCATCATCGGCCATGCCCCACTCACTCACGCAGGGGCAACTGCACTGGGCTTGTTCAAACATGCAGGATGCCTCAGAGTCTTAGCACTGGCTGCTCCCCCTGCCTGAAAGCTCTTCCCTTACATGTCTGTACACCTCACCACTCTTCTTCCTCCAGTCCTTGCTCAAATGTCATCTTCTCAGGGAAGCCTTCCCTGACCCGGCTTTTTAAAATTGTTTAACTACCCCACCTCTCATTCCCTGTCCCCTCTCATTTCCTTTGGAGGACCCCTTCACTTAATTATCTTATGTTATTATTGGTCTAGCTACCTCCACTGGATTGTAGGCCAATAAAGGCACAGATTTTGGACATTTTATTTATTTATATGTCCCTAGGCACATAACTGGTATTGAAAAACATCCGTTGAATGCATGAGTGAGATCTGATTTTGATACTAGGTGCTGTACATAAGTTATCTCATTTATCCCCATTTCCCAGCTGAAGAAACTGAGCTTAACATGGTTTTCTAATTTGTTTAAGATCAGTACAACCTTCAGGGTGAGCCCTTGTTTGTCCAAGGTTTTGAAGGGTGAAGCCTTAACTTTCTGACTGACTCTTAGTGGACACTGGAATGTGTCCCCAAATGACAGGTCCTTCTCAGTCACAAGGATAGCTGGAACTCAGGTCTATTTGGCTCTAGAGCCCCTGACTTTCCCACAATGCTCCCAAATCCCTACAGTTTCCATGATATTCTGCTGAATATGGTTAGTTAACTAAAACAATTCTTTTTTTGAAACTTTCAGTTTAAATTCCAGTTTGTTAACATCCATAGTATAATATTGGTCCCTAGTGTACAATTTAGTGATTCAGCGCTTCTGTACAACGCCCAATGCTCATCACAAGGGCCCTCCTTAATCCCCATCCCCTCTTCCCCCTGCCCTCCACCCCCCTCCCCTCGGCTAACCATCAGTTTGTTCTCTATAGTGAAGAGTCCGTTTCCTGCTTTGCCTCTCTGTCTCTTTCCCCCTATGCTCCTTTGTAACCGAAAGCCTTCTTACTTGCTTGCGCACTG
Source organism: Mustela putorius furo (assembly GCF_011764305.1). NCBI lineage: Eukaryota > Metazoa > Chordata > Mammalia > Carnivora > Mustelidae > Mustela > Mustela putorius. The sequence continues at coordinate 42,213,528 of NW_025422368.1, read as the reverse complement.
AGTAACAGTTCACTCTGCCCAGTTCTCTATCTCAATGCTCAGCGCTTTCTAGATTTCCGAACAGCAGATTGTTTATTCCTACTCAGAGACTTGCTGAGCCAGTTCTAGCTTCTGAGCCCAGAGTGGGGTTGGAGAGGGCCTGCTCTGTCAGCCAGTAGGGAAATGGGTCCACATGAAAAGGCCACCTCCAACTTCCTTCTCTAAATGTCTCCTGGTCTTGCTTTCCACCATGCCGACATTAGGATCTTCATAAAACAAAAGGAAGCCTCAATTTATAAGAATACCAAACCCAAACAAAACGTTTTCCAAGGAAGTTGGCTCTATCCTTTTTTGCCTCCCCTCTGCTTTTCTGTTCCCACGTGTGGGGTCTTCTCAGTCTCTGCATAAATAGTGCTTCTGGACCAACAACCAAGAACCCTCGGTTGGAACCCTTGGAATTACCTCCCGGGCTATTCCTTTGCTTTTCCAAAACTGCCTTGCAAAACCTCCCTTCTCTGCAATCCCTTTCCCTTTCTTGCTTGCAACTCCCTTGTCTGTCTTTTTAAATAACTGTTCTAGACCAGAATGCCCCTCATTCCATTAAAAGTCAATTAGAAGTCTCAAAAAAATGCCTAAAAATACAGAGAGAACGTGACGCGTCTTAGGAGACCTGCTGGAGGAGGTGCTGCTGGTCCTTGTCACTGAGAATTGCAGTAATTCGGTGACAAATTACATCGATTACTGAAGCAGTGAATCAGAGGGTGTTGGCAACACCCTCTTAGATGTGGACAAACAAGGAATTCTCCCCTGAGGAAGGGTGTACCCGTGCAACGTTCAGAGGAGAGACAAGGGTCAAGATCCAGATAATCTCCATAAGCTTTGGTCAGCACTGCTGCTGTCCAAGGATCAGAGCTGGGGTTACTAAGAGCCGTTTTCTGAGGAGGCCCTATCTCCTCTCTGTCTTCTGCACCTGGGGAGGCACTGAGTGAAAATAGGGAACATAAATACCAAAAGAGCAGGGTCTCTACTCTGGGAGCAGAGCTGGGGCTCTCTTAGAAACCTTCCAGTCACAGCTCCAAGCATGGTAGGACTTCTAAATTTGCTGCCTTTTCTGCCAACATGATCAAAAGTACCCAAATAAGAAAGCATCAGGAAATAGGAAATGGGCAGTCTTTTCAGGAGAAGATGCATTACGAGTAACCAAGGGGCTTACCAATTAAGATCTGTAGCAGACCTAAGCATTAAGAAGTATGCAGTGTTCTCCTCCACACAGAGTTAATTTTTAAATAAAAAACGCAAGCCATAAAATAAATATAATAGAGTTTTCCCCCTATGCTATCAAATAATTTGGAAACACTCACCCAGGCTTGGTCTGTTTTTGGAATAACACGACCATTCGAGGCAGAAGTTTCCCCATATAGGAACTTGCCTGAAAGTCCAAGACATTTATCCAGATTCATCTATCCCTTATTAAGTGCCAGCTATCTGCCAGATGCCACACTCAGCAATTTGGCGTATCTCGTTTCCTAATCCTAGCAATATGATTTTATGGTGACTTGGGAACAAATTCCATCCATTCCATCCAAATGAGAGTAAGCCAAGGAGTTTGGTAACACCTTCCTAGACTGTGGACCGTGTTCTACAAACAAGAAAACTGAGTGTGTTGTGGAATCCACCAAGTAGCAGATGCCAAAACAGGTTAGACACATCAGCGATTTACGAAAGGAAAAACAGGAGTAGTCAGGGAGAGCCTCACAAGATGCAGGCCTGGCCCCTATGAGGGAGAGACAGAAGCAAGTGGGTCAAGTTGGAAGAGTCTGGGGCTGTAGCACAGATCTATGAAGGACACGGCCATGCTCAGGGAGATCCTCAGGCCAAAGGTGCCTGCTGGAGGAGTCACCAGTGTGTCCAGAATGGGTCTGCCTTGATGTCCCACTGTGCTGGGTGCCTGGCTGGGGAGAGGCCCCTGGAAGCTTGGCTGGTGTGGATCCAGTGACTGGGGAAGGGGGAAAGAAATAGGGCAGCTCTCAGTTATGTCCCCGCAGCAAGAGATCTGAGTCGTGTGTTTCGTTGGTTGCCACACTGAGGGATTAAAGAATTAAAATAAGTTTTCCTGTTCACCTAGCTTGTTTGGGGGTAAAAATTCTGATTCAAAACCAGACTTTTTGGATCCATGTTCCATATTTTTCTCACGATACTAAGCAGATCTGTTTTTTGAGATGGTGTGGAATTATGGAAATTTAGGTTATTTGAATTTATTTGTTAAATGTTTATTGTTTCAAGGTCTCCTTTTGGCACATTGCATTCAGCTGGCTTATAAGTTGGGGACTTCTGCCAACTTCCAGGTTGCCCTCTGCAGAATTCTATCCAGGTTTCTGGTATCAACTTGAGCCAAGAGAAAACATGACACCCTTGAAAAGTAACCAGGCATCATTGTACCTCAGGCATCTCTGAAATAGAGCTCACATTCCTGCTGGAGACACAGCACCCTGCTCTATAAAACATCTTTTCTACAGGCTGATGCCATGGGACAATGAACAAACACATCAGCTTCTAGCTATGACAAAGATGGCCTTTTCTGACACATTCGTGCTTCGCTTTCTCCCCTGCTAGGGAGGATAGGGAGGACATCATGTATCACAATAAACCACCAACGTTGCGTTGTCAATGATAGCAAAAGAAAGGTTTGCTAAGTAGATGCCATCCTCTGAGGGATTCAGCCATCTCACAAATATTTATTGAATGACTACCATGTCCCAGGAAGTGTGGTATTGAACATGGGGATAGACAAGGCCCTATTATCATGAAATGTTCCCTCTAGTGAGAGGAGAAAGATAATAAACCACAAACAAATAATACTGAATAGCAGTAACTGCTATGAAGAATATAAAACCTTAAAAGGGGCTCAAACATAACAAGGGAAGGCAGGGGTGCTTCCATAATGTGCCAGAGAAAGCTTCCAAGCATGGAAACAAGATGGCGAAGCCCTCCATGTGAAGACACAGGGGACAGCATCCCAGGCAGAAGGAACCTTGGGGAGGAAGGACAGCACTGGGAGGCAGGCCCAGGCATCTACATTTGAAACCACAGAGGTGTTGGTTGAAGCCTGGAAAGTACATGGGGGTGTCATGGATCAGAGAGTGAGATTGGCCCCATGTCACACTTCTGTAGGGCTTGGAGACCCTGATTTCAGCCTCCATCCTGTTCAGATGAGCTTGGATTCCTGTAGGCTTGCATAGGAGAAGGCCAAGGACTTTTAGAACCTGGTCACATCTCACCTCTGCCATTGCTACTCTGATCTCCCTCTGGAACCTCACAATTCCTGTCAACAGCCTCTCCACTTCTATTCTGGCCTCACAATGCATTTTCCCCATAGCTCTAAATCAGCTCCTAACACTGCTCTGCTTAGAATGCTCTGGTGGCTTCCAGGTGCACCTAGAATAAAATCCAGTCTTTATTTGATTTACTCTCACTTTGATGGATCTCTTCTGCTAAATAAGAATGGATGTCCAAAGACTCCAAGGACATTGGACCTCACCCTGCAACCCATGGCTGTCTGCTTTTAAAGGCCCCTGGGCCATTCTGAGGGGCATCTTCTAAGATATAAACCTCAGTGTAGTAATCAAGGAAGTGAATTTGCCCACTAAGGGTGTTGTCAGTATATCTTGGCTGTCAGAAGGGCCCAACAGAAGACCATACTCAGAAACTGCTGGCCCACCAATGTCATGGCTCAGCTCTTCCTCCCTCATGGTGAGGAAAGGTTTAGCAACAAATGCATTCAGCAATTATTTATTGACCTACTAAATGCTAGGCACTATACTAGACACTGAAGGTAATAGGGAACAAAATCACCTTCAGCCTTCAAGATTCTTAAAGGTTAGTAGGAATACCAACCAGGTAGACTGGCTAAACTTTACCAAACAAGAGAATTAATAACACAAATATGTTTGTAAATATTTGACCAGAAAACTGCAGAACACAGAAGAGAAATGTATTAGCTGAATAGAAATTAGGATCTAGAATCCATGTGAGTTGGCGTGGGTATGGAGAGGAGGATTTAAAAGAAGAAATGGGGAAATTTCGGAGGCCACAGTGGAGGAATTTGGAGCACATCTAAGGATTCCAGACATTTCACTGAAAGAGGTAGCATCTGGCTGAATGTCTGCCTGAGGCCATTGTCCTCCTTTGAGGCTAAAAGCACTTGCCATCTGCTGGATGGTGGTAATGTTAATACAAGAAGATTTTGCTTATGACTTCTATTCTGCCCAGGAGAGGAGGATAGCAAATCTAATAACACATGCAATGGAGGGAACTATGTTCTAGAGAAGCTCCCAGGCTAAAATTTGACTGCTCTTAAGACCTCTTCATGAGATAGTGGGCAAGATTTGCTTAGGGATCCTTTCCCAATATTTTTTGTACTGGGAGAAACAAAAGTCTATAGCAGAAGGACAAAAATTGGGAATTTGAGAATTCTGGGGCTCTAATGACCCTTCTCCCTTATCCGTCCCACACTCTGAGACATAGGAAAGAGTCAGCTGGGTCGAGAGAAGAGGAACACAGGGAAGGTTTCTGGTGGAGAGCCCACCCTTCCTTCTGAGTTAGAATTCCTCATCTGGGTCATATTATAGAGGAGGGGACAAAGTTTCCAGAGGGCTTTATTAAAATATTTTCTGGGAAAAGGAATTAGAGGTTTCTTTCTTCATCTCATTGGCAAGGTTTATTAGTTCTTTGACACTTGGGACCGAACAGTGAGTCTGGGGCGGCGATGGGAAAAAGAGGATTGTTCTGGGTAGAGCGCCCCCTTGTGCCACTAACCTCTAGAACAACCATCTGGAAGGCACCTCTCATCTTTGCGTTGAGTAAAAAAAGCTCTCCTACCAGTCATCCTACTGACTTTTTGCTATTTAAATTGCAAATACCTTTATATTGTTTGTTGTTACTTTTAACTCTGCTTATGATATCTTTTACTTATGAAGGATTTTTATTTTTATATAGTAAGCTCTACTAGTCTTGGCCTCTATAGTTTCTACCTTGGGCTTTAAACATGAAGGAGACTTCAACATCTAATATTTTTAGTTATTCATCTATACTTACTCTAATTCTTTAGCACTAATCTATTCTAGTTTTGTGTATGGCACAAGATAATGATCTGATTTTATTTTATTTTTCTGCATAATTAATTTTTCCAGGACAACTTGTGTTTTTTTTTTAAATCCATTCCTTCAGTAATATGAAATGTATCTTCATCATACACTAAATATTTTTATATACTTAGGTGTGATGTATTGTAGTTCCACAATCCTGCCAAATATTTTAGAGCCCCTTCTTATGCCTGTCGACAGGAGGGTAAGGCATATCCTGTTGAACTCAGGGGTAACCATAGATTTTGCATTAGTCAGTGAAATGCAAGCAGGAATGACACGGACCACTTCTGCATGGGGACTTTGAGAGCCAGTGAGTGGCTCATAGTGGTCCCCCCCCCCCCCGCCACCTTTGTAACAATACTTTTTCGGGATAGACATTGCTCCATCAGCCCTTGTCCCAGGGCAAAATCAGCATGGAAGAGGATAAATACTTGGGGGAAACCTGAAGAATTGCATTAAAATTGTCTTGTCTACACTTGATTTTAGAGTTTAGGTGTCACTTTTCCTCCACTATCATGAGAGCCCTGGCAACAGAATGGGTTCTCATGCAGTTGTCTGCACCACTGTTTCACACAAGACCATCTCTCTCTCAATTCCCCCACTTGGACCTGACTCAGAGCTCCATGAGAAATGGTAACATTGGATTGCCAGAACTGGTAGGGGGAAGTGAAGAGTGGAATTTACCTGGGGAAATGCTAAAAGGTAAGGGAGGTGGGAAGATGGTAAAAATTTGCCAAAATCCCATTTCTCCCAGACGCAAATGCTGATTCTTCCTCATGAACTCACGAGTGTTGGGAGAAGCTGCTGTGGCAGTCACTCTGTAAGACGTGGAACATTCTGAAAGGGGACATTGTAATTTAAACACCATTGGGTCTGGAATGTTTAGATGCAAAAGCCAGAAGGGTTTTCAGAAGAGGGGTTTCTTTAATGCTCTCCCTCCATCTCAAAGTGATTTGCCTGTCCCCCAAGGCACTGAGTGCAAATCCTTGCACCAGCCACTCTGGGAGATGCCACTGAGGCTCCAGAGAATGTTCAAGTTTACATTTTTTTCAAGTTCAAAACCTCTTCATAGCCTCAGACTCAGCCAGTAAGAACTGACGGGTTCTAGTCAGACTTACATTTGTATATGATAAGACCTAATTCTGAGCCTCTGCCTAAATTTTGACATTGAACGGCCGCCAAAATTTGACTCTCTTTTGAGTGTGAAGTTAGGGCAAACTGTACTGTTTCAAAGAGCGTTCCTACTCTAACCCTCCTCCACAGCCACCTCCTCAACTCTGCAGAGATTCACAGACGTATAAATCAGAGTTGGCTCTGTGTAGAGGAGGACGCAGAACTGGACAACACCCAAACAGAGAAGTCATACCCAGAACAGTTACCAGCAACATGCATTCCAAACAGCACATCAAATCTCCTAACATCAGTGCAATTAAGAACAGAAGCAGCTGGGAAAACAGGAAAAAAATGGGTAAAAATTCTAACACAGGGCTACATTTTTGCTATTAACTGAATATTTGTGTCCTCCAAATTCATATGTTGAAAGCTAATCCCTATGTTGATGGTTTTGGAGGTGGAGCCTTTCCGAGGTACTCAGATGCTGATAGCAGATACCTCTTGAACAGATTAGTGCCTTTATGAAAGGGACCCCAGAGACCATCCCTCCCCCGTTCTACCATGTGCGGGCACAACAAGAACACAGCCACCTATGGATTCAGAAGCAGGTGCTGGCCAGACATGGAATCTACCAGCCTCTAGATCTTGGATTTCCCAGCCCCCAGAATGGTGAGAAACGAATGTTGTTGTTTATAAGCCACCCAGTGTAGGGGACTTTGTTATAGCAGCCTAAGTGGACTAAAACAACTTTGAACAGTAAAATGAAGAAATGGAATTCTCTCCAGCTATTACAGGAAGCCCTACCTGAGAGAAGGACTTGTAAATACTGTGCTGGGTGCAGGAAGAGTACATCAGTGAATCACATGATGGAAAGCAGAGAAGAGTATAAATGGGACCAAAGCAAAGACACTTTCATTACCTCCTTATCAAGAAGAGGTCCAAAGGAATGTATCATACATGATGGCGGTTATTGCTATAGTCCTACTGATGTGACTGAAGGCTTGATGTGGTGCTTACTCCAAAGCTGAGGCTCAGTCATCCTGAATTAATTAAAAAAAAAAAAAAGGTTTCTTCATAAATTCCCAAGGTAAATAAACTCATCAGGCTTTTTCCAGATAGGTGTCTGAAGCAGGTAGATCCTGCTACCAAGCGAAGCCAGAATTCCAGTGCCCAGATGAGCAGCTCTCTTACAGAGTGGCACCACAACAAGGCTTAGTCCTGCCCAAGTTATTCTTCACATAACTTACAAGTTATTCTTCACATAACTCCACTCCTTCCTTCCTCACAATGTCCTCATAAGACAAGTAGGGTCAATATTGTACAGATTAGGAGACAGAGGCACAGTAAAGCCAGAGTCACAAAGTGAACAAATAACAACGCTTTACCATGGAAATGAACTCTCATGTCCCTTCATCTAGCTCCTGCTGCCCAACTTGCAGACTCTTCCAGAACAGCACTACGAATACTCAGTGTCAAGCCAGCAAGAAAAGACGTCTTAGATACTTTTAAAGATGGCGTCCAGGCTTCTTGGGGATCTCCCCCAAACCCAGGGGTGGGCCCTCAGCAGTCATACCTAAAACACAAGATCTTACTGCACCCTGGCCATGACCGATGGATCCAAGGGAATGCTCGACCTAATGTAGGCCATTTAGTATGTGTCACAGAAAAAAGAAAGAAAGAAAGAAAGAAAGAAAGAAAGAAAGAAAGAAAGAAAAAGAAAGAAAGAAAGAAAGGCAGCCATGAGAAATCCTGAGAGAGGGAGTCATAGAAGCTAGATTCTGTTAGGGGAAACTCAAGCAATTATTCTTTGGATGCTTCAGTATCTCCACTCAGTGTTTTAAAAAATATAATTTAATTTTTAAAAAATTTTGCCTAACTTATCATTTTCTGCTACTTGCAACTAAAGAACCATAGTTAATAAACAATTTTTCCAATCTTTCCCATTCCAGGTCTTAAACTCATCTTTCCACATAACACCTCCTGCTTTTGTCCAAATGCAGTTCTCATTTCACTGGTCATTTTCTCTGCATTTGTCTAACGATGGCAAAGTTGGGGTACTTTCTACTTAGGCTACCTTTTCCTTGGATTCACCAACTATTGATCTTCTCAGATGACCATGATAAAAACTAGACGCTAGAAAGAAAAAAACACACGTACTTAAGAGGAATGAGTGGACTGGCAGGAAGCCAATGGGGTTGTGAAATCACTGTTACATTAATAAACTCCCTGTCAAATTGCCTCAGTTCCTCTGAACACTAAGAAGACACTAGCAGTCTGTCTTGGACCCACCAGAACCAGCTAGTTGATTCACAGTACAGGTTAGGTCAGTTCAGTATCCTTAAATCACCTCCCTTTTGAGTCAAGTTTACAGTTCACATAATACCAGATCAGCAGGCTGGTAGGTAAAATAACACTCAGAAGAGTATTATGAGCTCTAAGCTTGCAAGTCGAGTTATATTTAAAAAAAGAAAAAAAAATCATCAATTTAACACTTAATCCCTCTTTGCTTGAACTCAGGGAGACAAGGACAAATTTTCGGCCGCTCTTCCATTGGGTAAGGATGAGAGCAGGGGCTATAAATTAGAAAACTACAAATAGAGTGGTAAGGTAGTCCTTGCACTGCCCTAGAGCCTTCCTGCCTTTGCAGAGTTCTGCGAGGTTGTGGGGAAGGCTGATTGGGCATAGACAGCGGAAGGGGAGTGACTGCACTCGTGCCTGAAGGACCTCACATGGGGGCTTCTGCATCTCTGCGTGGTGCCAAGCATGAGTAACCAAGAGTGCGTGTTATGAGCCTCTGGTGTCTACTTCAGCATGGTTAAAGGTGCTCTTAATTGGTTTTCTATTCAGAGGCATTAAATTAACTTTAGCTAAAAATATTGCTTACTGAGTTCAGTGAAGGAAAATTGGATTTAGATTTAGAGAGTTGCTGTACAGATGCAAAATAAGCTCAAAAGCCTTCACATTTTTTACCATAGCATATGGGCAAAGCAAAATGCAAATGACTTTGCAATTCTTGATTTGAATGTAAGTACTTTTGTGTCTGACACCAACATACTTTTTCACTTGTTCAGGTGGATATTGGGGGGGAAGTAGGAGGGTAAGGGAAAGTCAGATCCGGACTCTTCTAAGTTGTTAATCACCTCAGATGAGTAAGCCATCTCATTGAGGGTGAGCCGATATCAGAGCCAAGGGGATCGGGGCCTTGTTATTTTATTTTTTTATCATTTATTTTTAAAGATTTTATTTATTTATTGGGGGGAGGGAAGGGACAGAGGGAGAGGGCAAAATTGGGGTACTTTGGTGCTTGATCCCACGACTCTGAGATCATGACCTGAGCCAAAATCAAGAGTCAGATGCTTAACTGACTGAGCCACCCAGGCACCCATGCGCCTTGTACTTTTAGTCAGATGTATTTAGAGAACAGAGAAAGAGCACTGAGCAGGGAGTCAGGAGACCCAGGTCCAAAGCTCAACTTTGACAAGCCAACTGAAATAAACACTTTTTCATGGGTGAGCCTAGAAAAGAAAGGCTCTGGAGACCAAAGTGTTTTTAAATCTCCTTCCAAGTCTATGCTTATAAATGACCAATTTCAGTATTATTTCTTACTATACTAAAATTTAGAGTACATCTTATCTTCAAAAGTTTTGCACAAAATATGACAATAAACTTATTTCTTAATCATCAGATCAATTTCCTGGTTGTTCAAAATAATTTGATGTTGATCTAGCTGGATTCGAGGGACGAGGGTCCTCCTACTGTACCACCATCTTACCTCCTCCTCCTAATAAACTTTTATTTATCTAAAATCAAAACACCCCCCCAAATTCAAATAATCAGAATAGTTTTTGTGAAATCATGCAGTGTTCCCAACAATGGTTACTGTGTTGTACCATATCATAAATTAGCTTTGGAGTCATAAAGAAAAGATTCACGTCTGTTCAGTTTGGTTTTTTGAAATATCTTGTTTTCTATCTAGTTCTCTCCCAGGGAAATTCTTGGGAAATGAGAAACAAATCAGAGTGGTTCAGAAGAGACTAAGCCTCTCCCATTATTCTACCAGCTCCTCTAAACCTCAGTGGTGAGGCTGTGGTTTGCATTGATTTTTCCCCCTTGTAAGTAAATCTCCTTTCATTTTGCACTTGCCTCATTTCCATCAGTTATTCTTGGCATCCAGAGAAGACATAATGCTTTTGGTTTTGTTTTTTACTGAAATGAGAATCCTGCCAGGCCAGCAACATCCAGAAAAGAGTCACAGTCAGCTTTATTTCCTTGGATCTTGAGAGGATTGACCCAACTTGGGTGAAAAGTTCCTTTAAAGCCAAAATCATATGAGAGGATACGTCTTTTATTTTACAATAGAGAGCTAGGTGCAGCCATTTAAAAACGTGTGTCTCTTCCTAGAGAGAACATAGTAATTCAATAAAGATGCCCAGAGCGCGCCCCAGGCTGGTCACTTACTAGATACTGACCACATGCTGATCAGTGAGATGTTTTCCCATGTCCAAGGCCACAAAGTCTCTCTGGGGACACAGGTGCATTCACCCAAAAGCCTCTGTCTCTGGTCAGCACAAGGAGCCATGGAGCAGAGAAAGGACTGGAGGAGGAGGCTCCTGAGCAGGATTTCACTTCAGAGAAAACATTTCAAGAGGTTGATTTTTCTTTTTCATTCTGCTATCATAATTATTATTTTTTAAGGTACTATATAATAGTGACCAAGACAACCAGACTCTAGAGCTAGACAGGCTGGCTTCAAATCCCAACTTAGCCACTTCCTAGCTGAGGAACCCCGAGCAAGTTATTGAGCCTCTCTGTGCCTCCGGCGTCATAAAGATTAATGCACTCGGACCCATGCCTGGCGTGTAGTAAGGGTTGCTTATAGATTCTATAGATTTTAAAAGTTTTAGGTTTAATTGACTCACCCATTTAACTTCAATTAAACAACCTCAGTGCTTCCACCTAAGGCAGAGAATGTGAAATAGCAAGGTCTCTGAAGGCTTGGCTTGGTTTCTAAGCAACCTGGCCAGACTCTCCCTTTCCCACCTCAGCTCACAGCTCTCCCTCCCTCCCTCCTGCCCTTCTTCCCCTCCCCCTCCCAGCCCCACAGTCTTTCAGGGTTCTGGTCACCTTCCTCTTCCCCATCAGAGACTCCCTGATCGCCTCAGGCTGCACTGCTTCTCTCTGGAGAACTCCTGGGGATGTCCTACGACTCTTAGAATACTTTTTTGCCCACTAAGGGCCGCTGTTAGTGTTTTAATACTTCTTTTCATCTCCTATCCTTCCTAGACTGTAAATTCTTTAAAGACAAGGCTATGTGCTTCTCGTTTTAGTAACCTCCACTGTTCTGAGCACAGTGGCATCGTTGGTTCCAAATTAGTTTCATTAGTAAATATATGAAGTAAAAACAAACAAAAACTACGGAAAACATAAGTGAAATAGACAGTGGGCTCTGGAGTCAGAAAGACTTTTTTTTTTTTAAGATTTTATTTATTGGGGCACCTGGGTGGCTCAGTGGTTTGGGCTGCTGCCTTCGGCTCAGGTCATGATCTCAGGGTCCTGGGATCGAGCCCCGCATCGGGCTCCCTGCTCCGCAGGAAGCCTGCTTCCCTCTCTCTCTCTCTCTCTCTGCCTGCCTCTCTGCCTACTTGTGATCTCTGTCTGTCAAATAAATAAATAAAATCTTAAAAAAAAAAAAAAGATTTTATTTATTTATTTGACAAGTAGGCAGAGAGGCAGTCAGAGAGAGAGGAGGAAGCAGACTCCCTGCTGAGCAGAGAGCCCAATGCCGGGCTCCATCCCAGGACCCTGGGACCATGACCCGAGCCAAAAGCAGAGGCTTTAACCCACTGAGCCACCCAGGTGCCCCTCAGAAAGACTTTAATTCTGTCTCTGTCCTTATTCACTGTGGAACCTTGGACAAAAAGTCGGTTTCGCATCTCCTCATCAATAAAGAGGAGATAATCACAGTACCTCTCATATAGGGTTGTTGTAGGAGTGAATAAAATAATGTGTAAAAGGACCTAGAAGAGCACCTGGTGTTTAGTAGAACTTCAGTAACCATCAGCCATAGTTGTTGCTATGGTCTCATTACCTCCCTCATTTTTATATTAGTCTGTGGCTCTTTTGTTTATTGGGAAACATCCCTCCACCTACTAATGACTCCTAAGGAGAAAAATGTATTCTAATGCAGTATAACCAGTTAAGGGTAAAAATTATGATTCTGAGTTAATAAAAAAAATTCTAAAAATGCTGAGTATATCTGCTTAAAAATTCAAGGAAGTAAGTTTGGTATTTTAGAAACATGTCCATCAAACTCACATTATAAAATGTCAGCATTTCAGAAGAGTTCCCCTCTATGAGTTACTTGTTAATATGATCTATAGTTTACCTGTCTCCAGGTGGGCAAAGGTCACTTGGCTATTTTTCCCTTAGTACAGCTAAAGAGAAAGGAGGCACAGAGAAACATTTGGCTCCAAGATAATGGAATTAGTTGCATTAGCTTATCCAAAAAATCTATTCATTCTCAAGTCCTCGTCCAAATACCAAATACGAAATGCAGAAGCAAATCTCATTTAGCTGTTTTAAGTATAACTTTTAACAAAAAGGCATATCATTAAACTGAAATCCACATCTACAAACAGTTAAGATGATGTGATTCAAATATATAGCATTGCGGTGATCTCGCTTGTTGAAAGAACAAGCTTCAATTAATTTATCAATCTGAACACAGGAGACTGAAGCCACTCCAGTCATTTTAATAGAGAGAAGGTAATAAAAATATCATTAGCTAGGTATTGAAATCCTGAAGAGGCAAACCAAATGTTGTCGTGGAAGCAACAGGGTGGGAAGAGCTCCCCTGCTGGGCCTGGAGGAACAAGATGTGGGGCCGTGGAGCAGAAGGCAGACATCTCAGAAGGGCCACTGTTGGGCTGGTGTCGGTTTCCCTGAGCTTGGATGGAAGATGGCTCCGTGGGCTGAAGAAAGGCAGCCCTGGGCTGCTGCTGACAGCTCTGATTCTGGGCGCGGGGAAACCTACAACTACAGGAATGAGAAGTGCCCATGGAACGAAGAAACTTGGTGAGGGCAATTGGACAAGAACCGGGGAGACAAATGACAGGAAGGAAGGCCCTCCTCCCACTTTCCAGTCTCCCTCCAACACCTGCCATTGGCTGAGGTGAACCAGAGAGCCACTGGCAAAGCAAGGAGTGCCTTGCAGAGAGAGCTTGGCCTGGTTGGCATCACAGTAAAGAGAAAGGTGGGCTGGAGTTAAGGTAATAACTGAATGGGCACAAGCGACCCAAGGAGGGGCAAATTCAAATACTTTCCTTTGCTTTATCATTATTTATACCCAATCTAGTGATCTGTCTCCTATACTTTTCTGGTTCCTATTTCCTTTTTTTTTTCTTATCATAATGGAAGTAAGAAAGTTGACTTACTAATCCAAACGTATGTTGTTATTAGACTTTTAGATTAAAATAAGGGGTGTTTTTTGAAAGCCTAATACCAGATTTTTCACCCTGAAGTCCTATAAAATTATGATTTATCTACTATACTTATTTTCATAAATGCTATTTGTCTTCAAGGAAAGAATATATATGAATCTGTAATTTTAAGTGATTGAAGAGACAACACTAAGATCCTAATGTGCTCTATAATGTATCAGTAAATAATTACAATGGATAACTTTATGGAGTTATTATTAACCATGTATCTATATCTATAGGAATGGGAATTTCTAATGGAATACCCTTATCTCTGGAACATTCTCAGCGTTTTTGTCGTTACTGCCTTTGTTTGAATTGTCACAAAGGATGAATTGTCCAACACATGTAATTCTTAACCAAACCTATTAAAATTTTATTTCATTTTACTCAAAAGTAACTAAGAAGTTGCATTTAGATTCAGTGGAGATCAAATCTAAAATATTTCATCAGAGAATAGTACTCTCATTCATTTAGGAGTACTATTGATTCAAAAAGCATTCTTAGGATGGCTATTGCATGTCTGTCCCTGAACATGACTTTGTAGGTTAAGGTTAAAACAAGGTCTCTAATTCAAGAAGCTTGAAGTTAAATTGAAAAAAATTTTCCTAACACATCTTAAAGGGCAGAGTCTGACACAGGTGGCTGATCGTCTCATGGAAGCGGGGCATTTGGAAGCCTAGCTGTGGCACACCTCCTAGCCTCCCCTCAGCAACCTGTAATTCTGTGATTGATTTCCCTCCAGTGGACTATGACAGAATTGGGGTGCTTGGGCCATACAGTAGCCTACATGTGTCTCTCCATGTGTTTCCCTTGCCTTGAGATCCAATGACACAGATGATGACTAGAGTGACGTCGGAGGCCCATGTGTTGAGGAGAGCAGAGTGACATCATTCTGAGTTTCTAAATAACCATACAGATCAAAGATAACTGTCTCACATCTCCCCAACCCCCAACCTGGACCTTCTTCCCTGGACTGTAACAGGAGAAACGCACCTCGACTACACTTAAGCTGATATACTTTGAGTCTATTTGTTATCAGAATTTAGTCTACTCTAATACATAGTTGAAGACCAATACACTGTTTAGAAGGATTTCAAGTAGTGGATTTGGAATTCCTAGAAGAGATGAAAACCTAATCTGGGTGTTAATTAATTATAGCCATAGTTGATTCAGAGCCTTAATGTGCCAAGGACAATCCCAAGAACTGACCCATATTATTAGCTGTTACAACAGCCCTATATGTTATGTATTACTACACCTCCCTTTGCAGATGAAAAAAGGGAAGTTCAGAGCAGTTGGGGTTTTTTCTCTAAGTCCTATGTATATCATACATACACACACACACACACACACACACACACACACACACACACACATATTTCCACCTTGAGAGCCAGGGCAGGCTGGCAGGGGAATATGGAGATATGTGTTATCATGGCAGCTGGGGGATGGGAGTTGCAATAGCCGTGGGGCATTTCCTGTTCCGTAATTTTCTTTTAGAAAAAGAGTCCATCCTGCTCTCCTGTTTTTCAAACCAGTCTTGATTTCTGAAATCTGAACCACACTGCTCTTTTCGCCATCAATGCTACCGCAATGGGAGAGCCCAGAGTAAATGATTAGGGTATTTAGGGCTGAAAAGGAAACAAAAAACCCAGCCTTCACCCACCATCACAGACGTCCCTAAGGAGTTAGCCCAGTGTGAGAGAGGATGGAATGGAGACCAGGGAGCAATAAAGTAGATGACCCTTCCTATGTATAAGGAGCCCCAGGAGAATCGGAAGGGTGAGGGGCAGCGATCTTGGACACAGAACAGAAGGAGAAGCAGCCCAATCAAAGCTCATCCACATTGCTCAAGATTACTGACCATTTGCATAGATAACCAAGAGCTAACTGTTAGTCATTTGTTTTTGGCATTTGGACGGCCCCAGAGGAATTCAAGGCAAACAAATTAAGGCCTGGGGATGTCTAAAGAAAACCACATCCAAGAGCTACTAGGCCTTGGGAAACCATGCAGAGCTTTGAACAGAGTTAGGTGGACATCCATGGGGCATATGGACAGTATTTCTAATGCTATCTTTGAGCTGACATATTTAAAGTCTTAGGAGAGCTGGGGTTTTTTGTTGTTGTTTGTTTTTGTTTTTGTTTTTGTTTTTTTACATAGAGCACATTTATAAGTCATTTATTTTGCAGATGGTCCAGTGGCCCAGATTGCCATGAAATAGCTAAATAGAGCCTTATGCTCAGCCTGCTGTACTCCAAGACCAATACACTCCCTTCCCGGGAGCCGGCGGTTCTCCTTAACCAACAGTGGCAGCCAGGAACCAAAAAGGTTAAGGTCACTCCATCTGAGAGAGCCAAATGCTTTCACTGCAGAAGCAGGACGGCAACAGAAACCAAGGATGTCCCAAGCCCTGCTCTCCAAAAGTACGTGCACTCGGTCTTCTAGGCACAGTCTTCTCTCACGTTTTCCAGTCAGGTGGTCGAGGGTGGCCATGTAGCAAATTCTGGCCAGGGAGTCAGGAACAGAAGGCACAGTGCCACTTGCTGCCTGGAACATTTCACTGCTGGTACCAGACCCTCCAGAATTTTATTTCCTTCTGCAATGGCCACGGGCACAACGTGGCAGCCCCACGAGGGACACAGAGCTCAAGCAAAACACAAAACAACAACAACAAAAACTTGTTATGTCAAGCCTCTGGGAGTTTGCACTGAATTTTTACTGCACCGTGATTGCAACTTTCCTAACTGGTAGCAGTAACACAGTGTCCCTGAGTGCTCTTGTCTTGGCACTTTCTATATTCTCCTTTAATCCTAACAACTCCTTTTTGAGATGACTACTATCGTATCCTCATGGCACAGAGGAGAACAGAGAGGGACAGAGAAGTTACAGAAATTAAGATGGCACAACTACTACACAAAATTCAGGTCCAGAAAATCTGTCTTGGGGCCGGAGGTTTAACCAGATACTTTGACCAGTATCGTGCATTTTCGCATGATCGCTGTAACCAGCTTTGGTAAAACTGCATCATCGAACGTGTACGCATCAAAGCCTGTAGTAAAAACATGTCGTCACATCAAAGTCACCATATGCCGCCATCAAGTGTAACCCTCGTTTGCAGTTCATTGTGATTATTTTATGGGGAGGAAAAAAACAGCATCTGAAATAATTGCACCCCAGATGTCACTGCTTGAGTCGCCAAGTTACATGACAATTTTTAAAAAGTAATAGCACGCCCATGAAATAAATAATGTTTAATCACGTAGGCTGTGCTTTCCACTTTCTGCAGGATCTGGGTCTACCGATCCTCATCTCCCTGAGTTAGAGTCATAGCTTAAAAAAAAAAAAAAAAAAAAAGAAAAGAAAGAAAACCAGGAACTGGGAACATTATCTATTTAGCATGTTTCATTTTAGATTAAACAGATTTTACTCCCTGTACCCTGGTAATTATATATAATTAAAAAGCACCGAGGAATGTGTGTAAAAGCACAATGAAGTAATAATCATGTGAACAGTGGCTTATTTTAACTCACCACTGAGGGGAAGCTGCTTTTATTCAGATCAATTTGTGAAAGGGCTGATAAGAACATGACAGTAAGACAGAAGGGAGCATGTTCTTTCAAATGGCTCTGCTCAGAAAACACGCTTAATGAAACACATCTGATTGCACAAATGCTTCAGAAGGCATTACTACTGAACATACTTTAAAGGTCACGCTCCTATGTAACAGCTCTGTCTTCAGGGGAAACCCATCCTAGTCTTTCTGAAGTCAGATCGACTGAGATCACCGTTCTCAAGACCCAGCGGAGCGGCTCTAACTCTTGGGAGACTAGTGCAGGAACCACCTCTGTGGCGGGCTGCCCCCCACTCCGTGCATCCTCCAGAACAAAGACAAGTCGGGAGACGCTGACGCCACTCATTAAGTCACGTATTTGCTAAGAAGCAAGGTGGTGGGCATCTACCGCAGTAAGGCACTGGGCTGGGGCCATGGCGTGCAAAGCATAAGGGTATTAACGCTCACTGGGCTTACTCTGGAGCAGGTATGGCCTCGTTTAATCTGCACAACTGTATGAGATCAAGATCGCTGCTGTCACTATTTTTAGAGCAGGTGGGAAATAAGGCTTATGTTAACTGATAGCGAACGCTCTATCATGATTGTGAGCGTTAAGAAGGGAAATAAAGCACATGGAAGGCAGGTAGGAAGGGCTGCGGCTATCTCACATTTTTAAGTAGGGGGCCTAGGGAATGTCACTAGGAAGTGCATATGAATAAAGACCCGAAAGGCAGTGAAGAGGAAGACCCAGAACTCTCTGGGGGAGGGCCGTGAAAGCTCAGAGAAAGGCTTCTGCAGAGGACTCGAGGTGGGAGGACTGGCTGGAGTGAGGAGGGAGGTAGTAGCAGGTGCTTCTCAGCGGAAGGGGCCAGGGCATGGAGGGTCTCCTAGGTCACTGAAAGACTACAGTGATGGGGCAAGTGTCACTCTAGGAGACAGGCCAAGGCTAAGGGCCTTTTGGGCTTTTTGAGAGAAGGGTCGTGATCTGACAACAATGGAATCACTCTGGCTGCTGGTGCTGAGAACAGAGCCAAAGCCAGCACAGAAGAAGGGAGGCTAGTCAGGAGGCTATTGTAGTCTATCAGGCCTAAGGAGACAGCGGTCTGGGCCAGGGTGGCAACCATGGAACGTCAGGAAAAAGGCCAGATTCTGGATATCCTGTATCTTGAAAGTAGATGCGTAAGAGACAGTGGGGCCAGAGATGGCCTCATGTCCTCGGCCTGGGAGCTGGGAGCATGCAGTAGTTGTTTACTGGGCTGGGAAGGACTGAGCGGAGTGACCTTGGAAGCCCAGTGCGGGGGAAGTTTGAAACAACCAGTAGATGACCAAGTGGAAATGTCGGAGAGACTAATAATACTGAGCTGAAGGCATCAAACAGCTGGAAACACACAACGGAGCCTCACTGGCAGAAACATAGTATTTAAAGTCCAGGGAGTGAATGAGGCCGCCAAGAGGAGTGCAGAGGAAGGATACCAAGAGGCCGGATCCTGGCTCACACTAACGTCTCAAATCTGGAAGGTGAAGAGGAACCTGTACAGGGAATTTGAGAGGGTAGTCAAAAAAGCAGGAAGAAAACCCCAGAGTCCAGACCGGTGATCTGGGAGCCAACTAGCTAGAGAGAATCACATTATTCCAGCTCTGCCTACTTGAGTGGTGTTTTGAAATACAATGAGAGGATACACATAAAATCCTTTAAAAAAATTATTATCATGTTATGTCCCCAAGATTCTCAGGAGCATCCCAGGTGTGTATGCAAACTAAGTATATAGATTTTAAAAGTAAGTGTAGACACCCTTATTGTATTGATTTAAAATGTATGGGTATAAATAAATCAATCAGCCAGAATTTATGAGGTAGAGCTCCAGGAATCATACGACATCTAAAAATGTGCGACAGGTTATCAAACCACCAAGATTCGTAAACATTGTTGAGTCGCCATCTGAGTGATCTTTCAGGGGCTGTGGCAGCTTAAAGGGGCAAATATTCGGCATTTATGGTATCAGTGTCACTGTGGGATTTCACCTCCTGATCTCTACCAGAGGCTATAGAGCTAAGTCCAGAGAGTTAAGAACCAAGAATGAGCCTGTGTCCGCATTTCCCCTAAAGACAGTCACATCTTACATCTAGCAACTCTTGACCTTGTGGGGTACCTGTTATATATTTAAGACCTATTTTCAGGGGCACCTGGGTGGCTCGGTCATTAAGCATCTGCCTTTGGCTTAGGTCATGATACCAGGGTCCTGGGACTGACCCCCATATTGGGCTCCCCGCTCAGTGGAAAGCCTGCTTCTCTCTTTCCCACTGCCCCTGCTTGTGCTCCTTCTTTGGCTGTCTCTTTCTGTCAAAAAAATAAAGGAAAATCTTTTTATTTTTTAAAGAGAGACTTTTTTTTAGCATCATGATATTTGTATTTATTGGACTTAGAGCTTATAATGAACTTATGAGTCTTTAGATAATGGTGATGACAGATGTTCCTTCACTTATTTGGCAAAAGTGCTAGAGAGGCAACATAAGACTCTTGTTTAGAGCGTAGGCTCTGAAGTCAGACCCCCCCAAGGTCAGATCCTAACTGGGCATCTATAAAATAGCGATAAACATTGGACCCAACTTGTAGGGTTGTTGGGAGGATGCAGTGAGTTAGTATTTATAAAGCTCTCAGGATGGTGTCTGGCACATGGCCAGTGCTATAGGAAGGTGCTTCTTATGAGAGGAAGTATTTCACACATGCCCACTGTGTGCTTGGTACTGTCATAGCACTGGGGAGACAATGGAGAACAATACAAGATCCATGCATGAGCGGTGGAGGGCCCAG
Organism: Mustela putorius furo; assembly: GCF_011764305.1. NCBI lineage: Eukaryota > Metazoa > Chordata > Mammalia > Carnivora > Mustelidae > Mustela > Mustela putorius. The sequence continues at coordinate 42,193,448 of NW_025422368.1, read as the reverse complement.
AAAATAAGCAAGGGAATAGATAATGGGTGTGTGTGGTAAATGATGAACAGACAAATGATATAGAGCACCCATAATATAAATACAAATAATACAAATAAATACAATATAAATACAAAAAATATAGACACACCTGTGGGGCAGGGAGAGAGTGGCAGGAGTGGAGGGAGGTGAGGAGACACCTCTTAGAGAAGGAGAAATCCGAACCAAGGCTCTGCACTGACAGGCACGGGGCAGGCCAAGGGGCCAGAGTTAGAGGATTCCCAGCAGAGAAAACCACAAAAGCAAAGAGATACAGTCATGAAGACAAAATAGCCAACTTGATCTCAGAAAATAAACCATCTAATTAAATGTGGGGAAGGCGTATGAGTCAGACGTGCAGGGCCAAATTAAGCCATTCAGGAACAAGCAGGGAACATATCCAGGGGGGAAACTTTCACACTCCTGGGAGAGTCTCAGAATGTACGGTTGAAGTATTGATCAAGCTTGATGCTCTAATGTAAGGATACATTCAACTTCTAATGTGATTCACCTGCAGATTGTTACAGGCTTGCACCCACCCACCCACTGTCTCATTAATATGTTCACGTGATCTTTTTTATACGTGCTTTGAACGAAGGCAGGACAAGGGAGAGGTTACTTCTCCCTCTGGATGAAATGACCTTCCGAATGTCTTCTTTTGCCCACCTAGATCTGCACTTCAACTTTCTGCCAACTGCTGAAGGAAGCACCTGAATTCAGACAATAGGATAACCCGGTCCCACCTTTTTTGTCTGAGTCTGTCCTCAGATACCATGTTCATAGCCTTCTAGGATCACGCAGCTAAGGAAGGCTTTCTGCCTCAGCCTCCCACGGCCTTTCTGCTTACACAGCCTGATGAACAAGCTTGTGCCTTTCTGCCATCCCCAGCCCTTTGCTTTGTTTTACTTGTGATAGCTGTGGACCTTTCAGAGAAGCCAAACAGGTTTTGAAACCAGTTTAGTACCAGCAGACTGACCCAGTGGGAGCTCACCTCTAGACCCAGTGATCTGGGGCAGGGCCTGCCTGGGCACTAGGAAATCAGCCCAGGTTCCCAGAGAGCCCTGGGCATCCCGTCTAAACAGATACATCCATCTGCTCACCGAGGGAATAAAGCTGGCTCTCCCCATATAATTACAGGGTGGCTGATTTATTATTCTGAACTTCAGTGCATGGCAGGGGAGTGTTATTTGTGCCAGTTTCTAGTATTGGGCCAAAAGATGAAATACCACACTCGTCTGATTGGTTCCAAGGATCCGTTTGCACAAACAGAGCTCCTGCACATGCCAATGTGTGTCCGGAGCTTATGCCACGTGGCTTAGTTTCTCTGGCAAAGCCCATTTGAGAAGGAAATTACAAGTCTTCATATATTCAGAACCATTTAATAGCTGGCAAGCTCCTGCCAACCACCAAATCTTCTGCCAAATCTACTAAATATCCTCAAGCGTCCATCCTTGTCAGGTTAGCTGTATAAGGAAATAAATTCACCACAAATGACAGCTGCTGCGTTTCCTCTAAAGGAAAACAAACAAACAACAAGCATTTATCTCTAGCCACCGTCCCTGACAGTGTCAACATGTGAAACCCCAGACAGGGAAAGAACACTTGGTAGAGGATTGTGGGAAGTCCCGTGAGGCCCCGGGAACAGACCAGGGAATTGCCGATCCGGAGACAGAATTACAGCTCCTCCACCCGACGGCTTCTCCTCCTTCAGCAGGTTTCATAACCTCTACACACCTCGGCTAACTCATCTGTGAAGTGGGAATTAAACGCTGGCGTGGTAAGTGAGTGATTCTAGCTAAGTCACCCAGACAAGAAAGGTATTCGATAAACAAATGTGTCTCAAAATGGCAGGGCTCGGATGAGGAGTCTGCTGTATGTGTTAGTTCTCTATGAAACACTTTTACATATATGTCTACCCTTCGGTCGTAATTTTAAAATTATTATAGCCCAGTTCTAGATTAGTTGAAAGACCCGCTTGGATTAGACTGGGCTCAGGCTGGAATCAGTGTTTACGAAGACCTGCGCCCCACGTGGGGCTACTTGATTTCTCAGGAGTTAGAGTGTTGAGAAGAAAAACAGAGTTGAAATAAAGAAAACATCCATGTCAAGTAAAGGTCCATGATGCCTGAGGGTTGTGTGCATCAAGGTTATAAGAGTTCAGAATGGAGAAAAGTGGTAGGAGATCCTAGTTGACCTCGCAACGCCAGTCCTAAAGGCACCAACAAGGCAACATGGTCACACCATAGCAGTGAGTTAAACTCACAAGCCAGTGTTTTGTCAGGTGTCATTAATATTATTATTCTGATACTTAATGGCTGTGTAGCCCTGTTTCTAATATGCAAAAGTGTTTTGATTTCAGGGTTGTTTGTAAGTAGTAAAGACACTCATACCTGGTTTTAGGCTTTATGTATGTAAACAAAAATAGAAACAATTCGTACGAAGAGTGGATATTTATTCAAATTTTTTCCCATAGAATGAGTTCATAAATTATCCAATTTTCTGAAACCCAGCAATAGCTCATCACTGTAAGTATGATTATTATGAAGGAAATAAAGAAACGATTCAAGGACTAAACAGCCTTATGCCACTTTAAGTGAAGTAAGCAGGTGAAGTGACAAAGCAGTTTATAATACTGCACATATATTATGATTAACATACTGTCAAAAAAATTCTGCCCAGGAAAAAACAACAGAATGGAATATCCTAAATCATAATTGTTACATCTGGGTGATAAAATGATGAATAACATTTTTTTCTATTTTAAAACCATTTTAATTTGTCTTTAATGGATATGAATTTTATAATCTTAAAACATATGTCTCAATGGTAAACAGCCCCTACCCAATGAGAATAGCTTGCAACTAATACAGGCTGATTCCAGATCAGCCCCTGAAGGAAGGGCCAGGGAGCCCCTGACTTCCCAGCATATGTATCCCAAGCCTCCAGACCCTGATTTCAGGAGATTTCTGTACTGTGCACTTAAGATCTTTAAAGGCTCCCCTGGTAGCTCCAACAGATGTGATTTACAGGGCAAGTTTCTCTCTTAAAACACCTTTCTGGGAATGCTCATTCTTTTTAGTACTGGAAAGTTCCAGAAACTGCAGCAGTGAAGGTGGTCACCCTCCGCGGTGTTCTCCCTTGGCACATCTCCAATGGCCCGCTCCTGCCAGAGAAATAGGCCTGTTGGTTTTCTTGTCTCTTTAGCACCCCTTTTGGTCACCTCTGCCTTCTTTCTGGCGTTCTTCCCCATGCATTAGTCACCCCGCCAAGCCCATGCCAGACCTTCCTTGGCTGGACTTCCCGTGTTGTGTGCCCATTCCTCTCAGTACTTGCTTTGGATAGTGTAGTGTGAACTCCTACCTATGCCAGCTGCTCTTTAAGTGCCCAGGGCTAATGGTGTCACACACACACACACACACACACACACACACACACACACACATTTCTTTACTTATTTGTATTTCGAATACCCCGGCTACCCCAAAGCACACACATTAGTATCTTTGGAAGTTAGCCCTGACATTGGTGATTCTAATGTCCAGCCAAGGCTGGAAACTGCTGGATTCCCAAACCACCCAAAGGTGAGGCCGTAACATGAGGGACTGAGAACACATTCTTGAAACCAACTGCCTGAAACGGATTGGGTCTCCAGCTGGAAACTGCTAGCTGCATAAACGTTGGGCAGTGTATATCCCTTTGTCCATCACCTCCTTATCTGTGAAGTGGAGAGGATCCTGACAGTTTCATCTACCTGGTGGCGTTGAGGGGAGGACTCAGTGCGAGAACACTGTGAGGTACATAGGGCAGGCCCGAAGACGGTAAGAGCTTCCTGCAGGCTGGGTCTTCAGACTGGTAATTACTCCTCAGCATCCCGTGGTCATCTGGCTCAGGCCAACCCAGGGCGGCAGCTTCAGGAATAGAGAAAGAGGAGAGGGTTTCCGGGTGGCTCAGTCAGTTAAACATCTGCCTTGGATTCAGATCATGATCCTAGGGTTCTGGGCTCAGTCCCACATCCAGAGCCCTGCTCAGCAGGGAGTCTGCTTCTCCCTCTTCCTCTGCTCCCCCCCACACCCACCGCTTGTGCCGGCTGTCTCTCTCTCAAATATATAAAAATATATAAAAAAATCTTTAAAAAAAATAAAAGAAAAAAGGAAGACGAGAATAGGACCCGGCTTGTTGGATCTGCATGGAAGGCTGAGGCAGAGTTTGTCAGGTCCTCCTCCTCCCAAACAAGGTCCTGTGAATGAATACTCTTGTCCTGAAAAGACCTCTGCGGGTCACCAGTCCACACCAGGGGACGGCTGCGAAGGATTCTGGGGAGCCTCCTACATCAGCCACACTTGTCTGGGCCTCTCCTAAGAGGCCCCATGGAGCTTTAAGAAGCACCTGGGAGGAGCTTTTCATAACTGCAAAATCCCATTTCTGCGACCCTCTCACAAAGGGGCCTGACTTTCACCGGAGGGGGCGGGTGGGTGCGGCCCTGTCCCGCCAGGGTTTCTCCCCGGTCCAGTGGACTAACCCCCTTCAGGGTGAGCGCTCGCCCACGCTCCCTGGGCAGCACACCTGTCGGTGTGTGTTTGCCGCTGACAGTGCTGATTGAGCGCCGCTCCAGCCGGGGATGTGGTTACAGGGCGGCGATAAGGGCTCCCAGCGGCCCCGTGCGCGAGAGGAAAATGCCAGGTTGGGTCATGAAAACCGAATCGCCCCGTGCTCCGGCTTAAAAATATCGTTACTGAAATTATGAGCGCACCACAAAAACAAAACAGAACCCACGTCATCCGTCTCTCCAAGAGCCGGTTTTCGTTCCCCACACTCCTCCACCCCGGAAAGCGCCGGGCGGGGGGCTTGGTCGGAAACGCCGGGGAGGGCGTCCTGCGTTCGCTTGGCTCTCGCTGCTCCCCCTTGGGGTGTGTCGGCAGATTCCGTGCCTCGCTTTCCTTTCCTCCGCCGTGAAGAGAAGCGCTTCCACGCGCCTATCTTTCCGATTCCTCCGAGTTCCCCCAGCGGCCTGTCATGTTGGTGAAATCGCTGATTCACGGATGCAGAATGCGTTCGGTTACGGAGCTTGAACTGGGCATCAGGCGATGTGGGAAACGGGGTGGTGCGGGGAGAGGGGGGTCCCCAGAGCAGGCCAGCCACTGTCCCTGGAAGCCAGTGTGTGAACAGATCGGCACAACCAAGGCTATTTGCTGACAGCGACTTATGTTCAAGGGGCAAGGGGATTCGCACAAATCAGAGTGGTCGTTTTTCATAAAGAAGGGGACTCTCTATACTGGGTGTTGAGTGAAGAATGGGCACTTGCCGAGGTGGGGTGGGGTGCAAAGGGTGACGTTAGGGATAAAGCTTCAGCAAACAGCTGCAAAAGAGCGTGGTGGGTGGGGGAATTGCAAGCCCTTTAGGGGGTCAGATACCTAGATTATGGTGTGTGTGAGAGAGAGACAGAGACGGGGGCGGGGAGTGGGGGGAGGGGGAGAGCCAGAGGCCAGTAGAGAGCAATGCTTTAGGATACCAGGAGAGATGGAAAGTGGGCAGAGGCCACATCAGAGCTGTGTGATAGGAAGTTCAGAGCTTAGCCTCCAGAGAGGAGCCAACAACAACAAGTTGTAAGCATAACCCAGTCAAATTTGGGCCAATAGAACCTTTATGCAAAAATCGTTACTTGTGCAAATAATTAGGAGATTAGAAGGGGGGCTTTATTTCATTTGTCACATGTTTTGTACAGTGTCAGATAACAGTAGTGATACAAACTGTGGCAAACGGTGGTACAGTCCTGTTTCCTTGCTCTCTTCTTAAAGTGCCAGCCCTTGAGGCTTCAAGAGTTTATAAGCTATTGGCTTTAACTGGCAGCCTTCTTCTTAATGTCTCTTCCATTTAGACAATGCAGATTGAAAAACTATCACTTCCTAAAAGCTTTCAAGATTAATTCTGTTGTACTCTTGCCACTCCTTTAGTTTCTCTTCACCCTCTATTGCACATTTTTCTTCTTTTTGTGTGTGTACCTTGATTGTCATCTAGCAAGCAGAGATTAGATCATGAATATTTTATAACCTCATAATGCCAACATAGAAGAGACTATTAATAGCTGAATGACTTAAAAGAATATTCCCACACTCCTAGCACATGCCTGGCACAGAACACATGCAACGTTATAGGAAAGCACATCAACTATGGAGCAAGAAGATGCAGGAGTTTAACCTTTGGCTGCGTCACTTAGTCATTAGTGGTCCTGGGCAAGTCATTTTACTCTGAGCCTCAATATCATTGTCTGCAAAGTGAAGTTAATAATATCGTGAAAGGCTATTTTTAAAGAAAAGATGAAATCACGACTCATGCAGATATAAAATGAACACATGCTAAAGGTTTTATTTAACAGATAAACGTTAAATTGGTTCAAAGGAGAAATAAAAGAAGCACAAGTTTCTATGGTGTAAAGAAATGTTGGAATGAGTTTACAAATAGAAACTGGCTTTTTCCAGAGAGGGGTTGAGTGGGTGGAGAAGCCAATTTAAGTCCATCTAGCCAGTATATATTTGTGTATCTGCAGACAAGAATCATTTGCCTTGCTATCGGTTACCTATACCCTACAGAGTAGTAAAATGACTTAAAGACAATGAAAGGCTGAATATGAATCAGATCATTTGAAAGAATGTGCACTGAACAATGTATGGTCTTCAACAGAAGCACAGACTTTTCTCTTTAACACCTAGCTGGCATCCTGTGGTTGCCAGAGATGAGCTCTCACATATGTGGAACTCCTTGCATAGTTTCCAGAATGTACCAGACGCCCCACAAATGATAACTGCTTTTACTACAATTAATATGTTATAAAAGAAAATTGATTCTTCACTGAGTTTTTGCTCATCTAACCAGAATGTGTATTCTTCCATCATTATCATGTTTGGGTACTAGCTTATATTCAATAGATTATACAAAGGACACGATTCTGATGCACTGTGAAATAGAATTTAAGAACAATTGATGATTAACCTTGTGAGTTAGGAGAGATGGAGAGGGAACCTCAATGACTTCTGCTGTCATGCTCTCATTTTGAAAGTCTGTGAACCTCAGGTCCCATTCATGTAAAATGAGGGTCATTGAACAGTATTCTACTCTTACCCCCTCCCTCTCTACTGGAGGCCAGGATGAGTCCCGCTGAAATGAGCATTTGCTTTACCCTTGTTCAAGGGTACGCTTGGTTTACCTTGGGTATCAAGGTTTACCCTTGATAAAGCATTTGCTTTATCCTTGTTCAAACACAGTTCTTACTGATGCCAGCTGGATTTCCCATGTGCCTGCTGTGACATCCAGTAGCATCTTCTTTAAGGAACCAAACCCAAAGGAAGATGGCAGCACTGTTGCTAGAAGTTCTGTTCTTATGGGAAGCAGGCTAGGACAAATAAACTGTTTCCTGAACTTACTCATTTTAAATGATAAGGAAGCAGAGACAGAAGGGGAGTTCTGTAGTGTGAGACTATGTGTGCATGTGTGTATGTACATGTGATTAAATGGTAATAAATAAAACAGCCATCTTAAATTTTAAAATCATTTTTAAAATGATTTTAAATCATTTTCTGGTGACAAAGAGGAACACTGGGAATGGGATATGGTTAAAAATTGGGTATATCTTGGAACTATCTCTGATTTTTGTGGATTGGACCCCAAAATGGCTCCTGCTTGTCTCTTCCTTCTTTTTTTCTTTTTGAAAGCCTTTCATGTTAGAATGATAATAAGAAACCATCTAATTTGTACTCAATTATGGACTTGGCTTCTAATAATTTTTAAGAGTTAGAGAAAGATAGAAATTTTTTGGTAAGCCAGACAGAGTTTCTGGAGCCCCTGCCCTCCTTGAACACTTTTAGCACCCTACATGGGCTTTGGAGGAAGGCTGGCGTAGAGACAAACTTAACCTGTGCCTGCCCTGATTCCCATAACTGCCCATAAGTCTTCCGGGCATAGAAAGAGCTCTTTGACCAGGAGGAAAACTGTTGTGAGGATAGGTATGGGTTAGGGTTGTGGGAAAGGAATGTTGGCTTTCATCAGAAAACAGTCAAATATGGGTAAAGGCAGCGCTGGTCTTTTGATTTGGGGGCTATCTACAATTATTTCATGAGTTCTGGAGAAAGATCCATTCTGCCAAAAATAACTCCACTTTGCAAGAGAATACCAGAAAATCCACAATTTTGAGTTTTAGTTCAGTGACTCAACCATCTGTTAATTTGGAAGGATGCGTGTCTCCTGTTCTTCCTTGGTTTCTCAGGGAAGAAACGGCCACCTAATCTAGTGATTCTAAACTTTCTGGAGGTGACGTTTGCTTTGAGAATCTCAGTTTTGCACCTCAGAAAGATGTTTACTTGCACGTCATGGGAGTTAGACTTTTCTCCCATTGCAAACAGTAGAAGCCCACTGTGGCTAATTTAAGAAACAGAGGGATTTAATGGAAGGAAATGGAGCAGGAGAGGAAATAGGTCTAGAAAGCTTTGGCATCTAGAAAGCAGGAACTAATTCCTAGCGGGCGTGACTTCTGTGGTTCCAGTGAAATGAATCCAATGAAGCCCTTTTTTTCCCTCTTGTTGCAAGAAAGGTTTCCCAAGAGGAATTCTAGTGGCCTACATTAGACCTTTCCCCACCCTCCCCCACCCATGGCTAAAAGAAGTGAAACTTATTGACTGGCCCTACCTCCAAGATAGAACACTGTTTAGAGGGGATCAAGGCCCTAAAGGGTGATGAGGGTCTTGATGTTACCGAGGGAGGAGGAAATGATGCTGGGCAGGCTAAAACTACCAATGTGCGCTAAACACGCTTCCACACAGATATCTACATATCATGTGAGTGGGGGAGCCATGGATCTTTGACCCAGACCCCAGCTCTGAAAACTGGGGTCTAAAAATTCCTTGTCTAGGCCACACCCTATGATCAATATTTAAGTATTTAGTTCTCTACCATACTCTATTTCCTGAGAATATGTGTGTGGTTAAAGGATACAACACTCAAGAAAAAATAGGGTATCTGATAGAAAAAAATAAGACTGAAGATGCCAAGAAGGGACAAGAAATAAATATAGAAGCTGGAAAGAGCAAAACCAAGTTTTTTCCAGGCCCAAGCCTAGATGAAGGAATCTCCCTGTAAAGGTGTATCTACTCTGTACCCATCACAGGCTCGTATACCACAGATCTGCTGGACATGCACCGAGCCCAGTGGCATTACAGTATCTAAAATTCCAGTGAGGATGATGTCAAGTGACCTACCATATGCAGAGTGATGCTTTGGAGTGAGTGGTACTCAGCTGAGTCTCTGGGCTTGACTTCTGACCTGGCTGGTGTGGGTACAGTGCCAGAGAAACCCACGGTGAGACCGAGGACATTACACTCATTTCAGCAGGCTAGTGGCACAGACCAAGCCTTGAAGTGGCCTGGGATACACAACCTGCGGACAATGGACACACTGTGCATCTCTAAAACTGATTGTTCTGTACACGGCTAGGGGTTGCAGGGTGAAATGAGCTTCTCTTAGATAACTTCACTGTTTCAGGCCTTCATAACTCAATTTTTGAATAGGTGGTACAGGTCGCCCGTGAGGTTCACTCTGACTGGTGCCCCTGCTCACTTCTTCAGACACATCTCAAGCTCTTCTCACTCTCACATACTAATCTTCAGCTACACGGGCCTCCTTCCAAACTTGTCATCTTCTGTGAGACCTCAAGGCCCCATCATGTGTGGTACCCATGCCTTTGTGCTCTCCCTAACTCTGGCTAACTCCAAGTTATTTCCTGTTGGCCTATATTTATTTTTCGTGGCACTTACCATACTGATAAAATATTTGTGTCCTGTTATACTCCTACTTCCCTAACCTGATCAGTTCTGGAAGGGTCCAGGCCATGTCTTCTTCTCTGCTGTGCCAGGCACATGGTGAGTGATCAGTGAATATTTGTCGAATGAATGTTGTGCAGTATTATACCGAATGGGAGGAGGTATCAAAAACAAATAGTAGAAAGGGAATTAGTTAAGATAGTAAATCTGGAGAATAATATTCATGCTGATAAGTGTAGAGGTAGAAACTGATATAAAATGTGAGGTACTAGTAGAATCACGGTGTATCTTCCATTCTTTCAACCTCAGGAATAAGGGGAGCTGAGACAGCTTATGGAATGTAGCCAAAGAGAATTAAGGTTTTCGTTAGAACTAAAAGCTCATTTATCACATTTGGTTCCCTTGGCAACAGCAGTACCATCTTAGGATAATGATATTATAATAAAATGAAGCAAATACAAATAATTTAATGATTTATTTGAAATGGAGAAACAAATGATCTAGTTAGCTTCATGACTGGGGATAATCTTGGGGAAAAGCTTGGAGAGAGCTCCATGTTGTAAAGGATGCTAGAGCTTGAGTTATCTACAAAGGGTTAAACAGAGTCATGGAATTTGACACCAATTTTAAAATCTACATGGGGAAGCACATAAGGCTATGATCAACTCAGATGGTTTCAAATAACAGAACAAAATATGAGACTTGCCCTGGATGTCAGTTATCTGTTAGCACAATTGTGTTGTGGAACCCATAACTACGAAACCTCAGTGGCATGATACAATAAGCAGTCATTCTGCTCACAAGTTCATGGGTCAGTGAACAGTTCTGGTGATCCAAGCCAAGCATGGCTGTTTTGGCTAGGCTCACTCATAAGGGCAGCTGGTGAGCTGGCTGAGCACTAGCTGTTCTAAGTTGGTCACACCTTGGATCGACTCTATCCTGTGCCACGTGCTGTCTCATCCTTCGGCATATAAGCCTGAGCTTCCTCTCAGAGTGAAGGCAAAATTCCAAAAAAAGGAATGGAAGGTATTTAGAGGCCCAGGTTTGGCATACTGTCACTTCCACCACATTTTATAGGCCAAACCAAGTAGCAAGTCTGGGCTTGACTCAAAGGGTGGAGAAATAGAGTCAACTTCTTGATACAATGACCTGCAAAGTTATATTGCTAAGGATACAAATACAAAGAGGCTATCGATTATGTCCATCAGTGCAATTCATCCACCATGTCAGAAATCAACTTACTATAAAGCTACAGTAATTAATTCAGTAGATAACAGAATAATTATATAGTATTATGATCCAAAAGAAACTCATATGATAATAAAATACCATGACAGAGGTGGCATTGAAGATTCTCTATAGGGAAAATGAAAGACTTTTCAGCAAATGGTATTGTGACAATAGGCTATTCAATCAATAGAAAATGGATCCTTCCCTTGCATCATTCTTTAAAAAGTTTATTAAAGATCTAAATGTCAAAAATTTAATTTTAATACTTTAAGAAGAAAATATAGGAAAATTTCTCTACAATCTGAGTGTGGGGAGGGATTTCTTAAAAAAGACACAAAGACACAAACCATAATTTAAAAAATAGGTCAATTTGATTACATTTTAATTTCTAACTTTACAATGAGATATCACTTTACACCTGTCAGGAGAGCTAAAATCAAGAACACAAGAAATAATAAGTGTTGGAGAAATTGTAGAGAAAAAAGAAACTTTGTGCACTGCTGGGAATACAAATTGGTGCAGCCACTGTGGGAAACAATATGGAGGTTACTCAAAAACTTAAAAATAGAATTACCATATGATCCAGTAATTCTACTACTATTTACCCAAAGAAAATGAAAATACTAATTTGAAAAAAAAAATACATGTATCCCTAGGTTTATTGCAACATTATTTACAATAATCAAGATATGACAGCAACCCAAGAGTCCACCCATTGGTGGATGGATAAAGACAATGTGGTATATATACACAATGGGTTATTATTTGGCCATAAAACAATGAAATCCTGGCATTTGCAACAACATGGATGGACTTAGAGGGTGTAATGCTAAGTGCAAGAAATCAGTCAGAAAAAGATACCATTTGGCTTCATTCATATGTGGAATTTTAGAAACAAACAAAAAGAACAAAATAAAAAGAGACAAAAAACCAGACTCCTAAATACAGAAAACAAGCTAGTGGTTGCCAGAATGGAGGTAGGTGGGAAGATGGGTCAAATAGATAAATGGAATTAAGAGTACACTTAAATTGATGGGCACTGTGAAATGTATAGAATTGCTGAGTCATTATACAGTCCACTTGAAACTAGTATAACACTATATGTTAATTATACTTCAATTTAAAAATAATAAATAAGGTTCAAAAATATAGATAAATTTGATTACATTATAGTTTATAACTTCTCTGCAAAGAAATTTCCAAAAAGTGAAAAAAAAGCCCCAGTCTTCAGGAAGATATTTTTTAAGGCAAATAATGGAGAAAAGATTAGTGTAGTGTTATAGTATCGGGAACTAATAAAGAACTTTCCAAAATCAATGAGAAAAAGATATGTCAATAGAAAATAAATAAATGAAAATTAATAAAGAAAAAGGCTATTCACAGAAGAAGAAAACTGGTCAGTAAGCATATAATAAATCTGTTGATCTCATTAGTAACTAGGCAAAGACAAATTAAAACAATGAAATATGATTTCATAATCATTAATTTGGTGAGGTTAATGTGGATATCTAGAGTTAATGTGGAGCCACAGGAACTCTTATACACAGTGGATAGGAACTGAACTCATCATAACTCTGTAGAGAGGAATTTGGTAATATCTAGTAAACTATGTATGCACATTCTCTGCGGCCCAACAATATATATCCCAGGAAGTTCCTCATATTTTGCTCAATTTATGCATGAAAATATTCATTGTAAAATTATTTGTAATGGCAATTGGGAAACATCCTAAATGTCTATAAATAAGAATATGTATAACTACATATTGGCTTATTCATCCAATAGAATACAATATTACAGTAAAAACAAATGAACTAGAGGAAATATATCAACATGGAAAAAGCTCACAAACACAATGTTAAACAGAAAAATAAGCCACTGGAAGACATATACAATATGATAACAATTATATAAAATTTAAAGACATGTTGAACCACACCATATTGTTTAGGGATACATACATACATAGTAAAAACCTAAAGATAAGCATAAGATGCATAAGAAATTCAGGGTGGTACTTGTAGTTAGTTACCTTTGGGGAGCAGGTGACGTTATAAAGAAGAGAATGTCATTAGGAAAGATACAAGGACGTTTCAACTCTATAATTTATATTTCTTTTTTTCTTTAGATTTTTAAAATACATTTTTTATTTTTTTAATTACTTTTCAGTGTACTAGAATTTATTTCTTTAGTTTTTATTTTTAAGTAACCTCTACACTCAGTGTGGGCCTCAAACTCATAATCCCGAGATCAAGAGTCACATGCTCTACTGACTGAGCCATTCAGGTGCCCCCATAATGTTTTATTTTTTAAGCTGGGTGATGTTGATGTGAGCATTTTTTAAAATATTATTCTCCACATGCTACTTGGGTATCTAATATTTGATTAAAAAATCAGTAGATATTTAAGAGTCTTGCTATGAAAAAAGAAAAAGAGATGATGGGCTGGCAGAAGAACTCACCTAATGTCAGAACTTGAACTTCTATGTATCCTCATCTCTGGGTCTCCTCGCCCCAGCTGCTCTCTCTTGCCCACAAAGACATTAGTCTATGACATTAGAGAAATACAGTAGTAAAATAAATCCATGCTTAAGGAAGTTTAAAAATCACTGGATTAAACAAAGTTAAATAGGGTTCTTTTCTGCAAAACTTGCCAGAATATTTAAAATGCTAGCAGATGCCATGAATCTCTGAGCGGGACACAGAGTAACCCTGATACTGTTTCTTCATGTAGGATGTCAGGGCAACAGTTTGTATGAAAGATATTTTGGGAAATGTGCCCCAGGTTTCCTTTCCCAGTCATCTGCCTCTTATCCCCCTGTCTCTGCCTGCCTTTCTTTTCAATACCTGCTTCTTTTTCATTTCATTTCCACTTCTCCACACAGCTCTCTCATGTCTTTGTCTCCCTTTAATGGGCAGCATGGCATCAAGAAAAGAATGCTCAGTTTGAAATCTTGACCCCTGTGATTCTTAGTTGGGGGGGAAGACCCTGGTTTCTATACCTTAGTGTCTGTCCACAAAATGGAGAGAGTAATCAAATCTCTCACCTCACGGGATGACTTGTTTGTACATATGAAGTACGGACTAGATCCTTCTTTGAACTTGCTGTTGTTGGCTATTATTTATATGAGATGGGGGAAGTAATAGTTTACCTGTCTTAAGAAACTATTTTTGGAGAAAATATTAGTTTCCTAGGACTGCCATGACAGAGTACAACAAACTGAATGGCTTAGAGCACAGAAACTTACTGTCTCACAGTCCTGGAGGCTAGAAGTCCAAGATGAAGTTGTGGGCAGGGTTGGTTCCTTCCTTCTGAGGGCTGTGCAGGAGAAATCTGTTGCAAGCCTCTCTCCTAGCTTTTGGGGGTTTGCTGGCAGACTTCGGTGTTCCTTGGCTTCCACTGTGCCACCTGGCTCTCTGTCTTTATCTCCACACAGTGTTCTCCATGAGCACAGGTCTGTTTCCAAATTTCTCCTTCTTATAAGGTCACCAGGCATACTGTATGATGGGTGTGCCCTGCTCCAGGGCTCCTCCTGCTTCAGTGACTTCCTCTTCACTAATTCCATTTGCAATGACCCCTTTCCAAATGTGGTCACCTTCTGAGATTCAGAAGGGCTTAGGGGCTTAGGAATTCAACATAGAATTTCCAGGGGACACGATTCAAGAGACCAATTAAAATAAAACCCTGAAGGTATTGTTATATTCTTGTAAGGGGTTACAAACTATGAGATTGTGTTGGTCACAAATGATCACATCTTAAAACACCTACTAAACTCTCTCCTTGCAGCACACAGCCTGGACTTGGCTTGGCACCAGCTTAGACAGTTTTGGGGAGCGATATGAACAGAGTTTGTCCAAGGACTCTTTAAAGCAAGTGCTCTGTTGGGTTCTAAGTCTATCCTCAGCAATCGATTGCTTTACCTCAGCGAAACGAAGAAAAATCCATTCTGCAAAGTTACTAGATACATGGGGTTTGTATATAAAAGAAGCTACAGCAGTATGTGGAGAGATTAAATAATTGCTTGGAGGCAGGGATTCGAAGAAATTTCCCAAATTAGCTGGGCTGTTCCATCATTAAACTGAACAAGGAATCCAGCTTTTTTTTTTTTTTTTTTTTTTAATGCAGGCTTGCATTATGCCCGCTGAACAAATGCCTGTGCTTTCTCACTGGGCGACCTCTGCAACATCATCTGCCCTAACTAGGAATTCAGAATGACGTTAGGCCACGCCCAATCTGGTGAGGCTCTTCCAGCCAAAAGGACCTTGTTGTTAAGGTGAAACAATGCAGAAGGTGATAAAAAACATGAATCCTGAGGTTCAGCTGCCTGGGTTTATGTTCTGGGTCCCACGGTGAGGTCACAGGCAAGAGATGTCTGTGACTATCACCAAATAACCTGACTTACTTGATAGGGTTGCTGTGAGGATTAAACCAGATGATCCATGAAACAAACCAGTGTCTAGAACATAGACTATGTTTAGTAAATGATGGTTGTTATTACTCTCTGTAATGACAGAACCTCAGAAAAAACCACTTTAAGATCCCATTTCCCTTTTAAATTGTGGGAAGTAAAAATAATGATAAGAACCAACACCACCAACTTTCATTTCTGCATATCATCTTACAGTTCCTAGGATACATAGAGTGAGATATAATTTTGTATTGTGCTGTTTAAATGGAAGCAGATTCCATATTCTTACAAGTTGTTCTAAATGGTTAATTCCATTAATGGAAGATTCCATTAAATTAATATACCAAACTTTACCTAACGGTTTTTTTTTATGGTTAAATATTTAGAATTTTTTGGTTTTGTTGCTGTATGTACCACTGGTTAATATCACTATGTGCAAGCCAATAATTTTCCCCCTTAAAACAAATTAACCAGGACAATCTCCCTTAAACCTCTGCCTGAGGGCCTTTGCTTCAGTTGACTCCTGCTCTGTAGCATTTTGACCTAAATTACCTTCCTTATAATTTACTCCCTCAAACTCCCCAAACTCTACTTATAAAAGCCAAATCTCCATACTGTTTCTTATTCTTCCTCTGCAGATTCCAAGGTCCCCATACTGTTCTTTGCTGTGGCATGTATCAGATATACTAATCCTATACTAATCCTCCCTCCCCCACTGCCTAGAGCTCACAGTCCACTTCCAGGGGCATCAAGTAGAGGGATGGCAAGGTTAGGGCCATTTGGCATAACTTATGCTCCCCCTTCTTACACTGGGCATGTTCTCAGAGTCTAAAAGGGAAATAATGTAATTCTTCCTAAAGTATCCTTCCCCTTGTTCTGTGTCTGCCAAACTCCTACACATTCTTCAACACTCATCTCAAATGCACCAACCCGCAGGCATAGCTCACTGCTCCATCCTTACTGTTCCCAGGGCACTTGCTACATATCTTGGTCTTCTCAACAACCCACAGTGACTGTACATTGGAGATGCTCAAAAATGTCAAAAAACAGGGACTGTACATTATAGATGACTAAGTCAGTTATGGACAGACCTGTGTATGAGAAATTAGAAACTGCTTAAATTGCCTATTGTGACAGGATTGGAGTGTAGTGGCTAATAGAAAAGACTTTGAAATCGGATAGATCTTGATTTGAACAGTAATTCTGCAATATGCTAAGTAGGAAACCTTGGGAAATATAAACCAAGCTCTCTGAGTCTCAGTCTCCTTATCTGCAAAATGGGATCATTTCTGTCAACCTTCTTGGAGAGGTAATATGCAGATTAGACGGGTTCACAGATGCAGAGCATACAACAAACACATGGTTTCAGGGACAGCCATTAAGACTAGCAAAAAAGATGCCAGAAAGTCAAGTTGGCCCAAAGTATTTCCCCCCACTGGATTTTTTCAGTGGACCTGAGGTTCTCACCTCTTTAAATATATATGGGGGCAGTACCATTAGCATACCAGGAGGAACGAGTGACCCATGCTTTCAGTTCTGGTATTAGTATTGGTGGATACATTCTTCTCTGGTTTTTACTATTTTTTGCTCATTCTTATCAGGGACGCTCATTTAATGTAAAGAGTTGCTAAAGGCATACTTGATCCTGTCCTGTCCATCTCCAGCCCATTTCCAAGCCTTTTTGACAACCGATTTGTTGTCTGAGATCCATCTCATCTTTGTCTTTTCTTCGAATGGAGGGTGGTTTCTAGCCAGCCCGACTCAAAATGTGAATTCAATTTTTGATCTGGAAAGGCCTGACATCAAGTCACAAGCAACCATGATTCATTGGCTATGACCAATAGCTAGAAATAATTTAATAACAGATACTGGCCCCAAAGAAAGTTATCTGTTACTGATGGATGAGGAGGAAGCATAGGCAAAAAATGGAAATCTAAATGTATCCCCCAAAATGTGATCCTGAGCAGCAACAGAGTGGCAGACTATAGGCATCTCTTGGGAGAGGAGGGGAGCATAAAAAATGGGAAAGAAGGGAATCCAAGGGAGGAGCAGTTGCCCACTTCAGATTTTGCCAGGGATCAGTCTTCCTGTGCCTAGTGACAGCCAACATTCACCTGCTAGGTTGGTGAATGGGTTACAGACTCTAGGGAAGCCAATGCCACCTGGGTTGGATCAAGCTTATAGACCTTGATACCACTGGACCAGTGACTGGTAGAGCCAGGCATGCTTATATAGGTTGTCAGACCATCCAGGGGCAAATAAAGATGTGCTTGCTGACCTTAGGAAGGCTCTTTAAAAACTCAAAGCTTAAGGTGCACGAGATACAAGACACAGTATTTAAATGTAAAAGTCTGCTAAGGAATAAAACCAAAGCAATGCCAAAGAATTTAATCTAAATGCAGACACGTAATAAAATCATAACTCTGTTTGCTTGGCCCAGATGCCTGAAGCATCTTGAAAGAAGGCATATTTCTGCACCTGAATAATGTTAATTTTGGGTTTAGAAAGACATAGAATGAATATGGAGAATTTTGAGACTGTTAAAAATCACTTCTGATTACAATTAGCTAATCTAGTAAATCAACCAAATATTTATTGAAAATTGCAATGTAGAAAATGTAGAAGAAATAATACTAAAAAAATAAAAAATGATGATGATGACAACAACCAATCTTTATTATGGTACTTTATAGTCGACACCAAGCTTTTTACATGGTGGACGATACTCATTGATCTCCAGATAATATGCATGTGTGCAATCTGGTCCAAGGCATGATTTTTGCTTCTTACAAAGCTTACAATCCAGCAACAAAAGAAAGATGTGAACACAATGTAATATAATACAAGCTGGATGATGATAAAAGCTATAATAAAGATAATAAATTATGATTTTCAAGGACGAGGCCACATAAAGGAAGTACAATTTAAAATGTACTTTGAACTTTTGATAGGTAGAGGTGTGAGACAGACATTTCAAGCAAAGAAAACATCACGTACAAGGGCAGGAAATGGAAAATTGCAGCATGTGTTCAAAGAATGATAGGAAATGCAGGAAGAGGAGGTTGTGGTGGACATCTGTTCCTTTTGCCTACTCAATATCCATTCTCTATTCTTTTCACAGTGGTAAATATTTCCTTTGGGGAAACCTGTCCATTCTCTATTCTCTTCATAGTGGCAAATATCTTCTTTAGGGAAACCCATCTCAAGGTATCTCATGAGTGGAGTTGACCCTACTCCTGGAATCAGAACAGACCAAGTGATCCACACTTGACCAACCATTACATTCAATCTCCCCAGATATAGCAATTGCTTCAAAGCTGGGTACATAACTCAAGCTATCCAATTTCCCAAGGCTAAATCTCAGTTTTGTTGGAATTTTAAGGAAGAGATATTCTCTTTCTATGATATTGGTACCCATAAAGAATAATGAAAACCTAAAATTTCCAACAGTCTCTCTGAGGAGAGTACCTGCTGTAGAGAAAGGCCAACACATTTATATACCTGGGTCTTGTCATGTCTAAAACAATCTGCTCCTTGACTTGTCCAATACAGGAGATAACACAGTCCCCATGTGTTTAGTCAGTTTGAATTTTTTCCCATGATGCAGAGATGAAAACAGAGAGGGCCTTAAATGCCCTATCATGGGAGTTCATTCTCTGGTCAACAAAAAGTCACAGGATGTTTTGGAAAAGTGATGGGTTTTGAATTCCATGACAAAAACAGTTTGGAGGCAGTGTCTAGATGAGAAAAACGAAGGAAGTGACTTCCACAGAAGCATAGCCAGTGGTAAGAACTGTTGGCTCTTTGTGTGCTCCCCTTGGAGTTCCATGGAATCATCATTGCCTTCCTTCCTGAAGCTTAATGTGTACTAGCATTTTTCTAATACTTGCACACACATTAACTCACATGATGCTCACCCCAACCCTATGAAAAAGGTCCAGTGATTATCATTTAACACTCACACTAGCTCTGTGAAAAAGGTCCAGCTATTATCCCCATTTTCCAGATGATGAAAGTGAAACATAAGGAGGTTAGCAAACCTCCAAGGTCCCACAGCTAACTAAATTGCAAAAGTAGTATTTGGACCTTGAGAGTCAGGTCTCAGAACCCGTCTTCAAAGACGATAACTGCCAATACCATAAAGTCTTAGAAGTGACAAATTATCTTCCTCAGTGGCCTATCCTTTCCTCCCACTAGCCTGGATGCCCATATTTAGAATCACCTTTTTGACCTATGAAGTTGGAGGTATTGCTTCAAGAACATCCAGTTATATTGTTACTTGAATAGGAGAATAAGATGCTGTCCTTTTCACATCAAAACAACAGAGCTTTAAGGGACACAGGTAAGTTTTGAAGAGAAAAATGTGTTCATTCGGGCACTATTTGGGGAAATGCCAATATTCCCTGGTGTTGGCAGAAGGTCATCTGGTTTGCAGATAAGCAAAGAAGGGGGTGAGCAGAGAAAGATTTTCCCTCGTAACAAAAATCCTATATCTCCTTCAAAATGCAGATTTTTGTCAAAATTCCCAAAAGCACATTCTTGTAATGTTATGCTCACTTCCATAAATGGCCCTTGCCTGTGTTGTTTCAGTCAGTCCCTGGATACGAGGAGATGAAGTCAGGCCTCCCAAGTACTGTCACTGTCAAGTACTTTCTCTTTGCCAGACCTTCCCACAGCCCCAGATGGTCTAGCTTCTTCTTCCCTGTCATTTCCTGAGGGGGTGGGAGAGAGGAAAGAGTTAGAAAAGAGGCAAGAAGCATAGAATTTGCCAGTACCAGCCCTGACTCTCACACAACACCAAGTAGGGTGGGTTTCAAACAGACCATTGGTTGGTAAGTGGTTGAAGATTGGCCCTGTGCCCATGCCTCCTTGCCTGCCCACATTACTCTGCAGGAAGTATCACCCACTTCCTTCCCACCTCAGGCTAACAGTTCTCATAAGGGATCTCATTATATTTTCACTGCATTGATACAAATGATTTATTATGTACAGAAGTAATGCCTTCCTGGGTCACTGGGGTGATCACATTAATGGGAGCATTTGTGGGGAGAACTTGGAGGAGACATCATGCTTCTGAAATAACTCATTGGACAAATATTTATTGAGAGCCTTATTATATACCAAGGAGTATTCTTGATTTTGGAGATAGAATGATACATTTTTATGGAATTTGATTCTTGTAAATACACATGCTTGTTTCAGGTGGTTATAAAAAAAAAACAGAGCTATGAGGAAAAAGAAGTATCAGTAAGAATAGTTAGAGAGTATGGGATTTTAATTTAGGAAGAGTGGTCAGATGAGTCCACACTGAGGGGTAGCACTGAGACCGTGAGCCAAGTTAAAATTGGAGGAAAGATCATGTCAGGCTGAAGGAAAGGAAGAAGTCAGAATCATTGTTGAGAATAAGAAGGCTTGTGTGGCTGGAGGACAATGACCAAGTGGAACAGTCATTGGGAATGAAACTGGAGAAGGAGCCATGGACCAGATAAGAATTTTATATCAGATATTTAGGGTAATAAGTCACTGGAAATTTTTTGCACAGAAGAGTGATATGACATACTTTCAGGGGGCACTTACGGTGAAAAAATGTAAGACGAGCAAGGAAGCAGGAAGTCCAGCTGGGAGGCTTTGTAGAGACTCAGGTGAGAGATGAAGGTGGCCTGGACCAGGGTGTAATGGTGAAGGTGGGTAGAAGTGCTCAAGTTCAAGATGTACTTTGAAATTAGACACTTAAATCTTACTTCATGGATGTGTGGCAGAAACCTCAGGTGGCTGTGTTACTTGCCTTAGACTCACCTTAGACACAGCTGTGGCTGTGGTGGACAGTGTTTAGGAGCTCACTCTTACATGGTGCTACTTTTGCTGTATCAGCGGAGTCCTGTTGGCCCATAGGCAGACTCACAGCGAATGCAGGGCAACCCTCAACCAACAGGAGACTGGAGTCATATAAATGTTCCAGCTTTCTTTTGGGTAGAAGTTTCTAGAAGACATTCTAGATACTTCTCCGAGGTCTGCCTACATCAGTGACCTTGAACATATACCCTCTTGTTAACTTGTCCTTTTCCCCTTGCCTTTCCTGCTCTCTCACTCCTGCTTCCTAGGATCACCTCCCAGATAAACTGACTTCACTCACTTCCTTGCTTCAGTCACTGCTGTGGAGAAACTCAAACTAAGATAGGAAATTTGTGTACTCTACCTACTTTTCATTTGTCAAGCAACTCCTGGCCCTACGAAATATGCTCATGTTTCTCTCCATGCTCAATCAAGGCTCTTAAGAAGACCATTCAGGACATACAAACTTCATATTGCATTTTCTAATTCTTTCCAAGGATCTGTGAAGTCAACTGGAAACAGCTTTTCCTCAACTCCTTCAAAACATGCATCATCCATCCCCACTTCAAAGGTTGACATCTAGAGCCCAACCTTGGGAAATTTAACATGAAAACAGTTGCCCATTATAGGGAAAAATAATCAGGACTCTTCCAGTCAAGAGAATATGGGATACTGTAAGGAAGAACTAGTCTCAAAATATATAAATGACTTTGTAATGGACATGAATGGACACATTGCCAAGTTTATAAATGATAAGAATACAGGGATATGGTTGAGTGATAATTCGGCTGAGAGATAAAGTGGTTAAATGAGAGTTGGCAAGAATCACCTGAAGCACTTTGGCTGGTAGGTTCTGAACGTTCTTTATTAGAAATGACTATAGATTAAAGAGATATGAGACAAGTAAGTAATACAAAGCAGAAGAAATCCTTAAATCAAAATAGACATTTTAATAACTATGCTTTAAATAAATCCCCCCTCTGAAGTCTTCTAATGTTTAACAGCTGCAAGTAGATATGACACCAGAAGCTAATCAAGTAGTTTAATAACACAGGAAACAAAAGAGCACAAAGGAAACTGAAACAACGCATTTTCGATCCCTCCAGGATTTCAAGCTCTCTCCCTCTTCTGCTCTACCACGCAGCCATCCCAACACGCTACAGGTTGGGCAGCCTCCTGGTTAAGAACTATGGAGCCAACCAGCCAGACCAAGTTTGAATCTTAGCTCTGTCCTGTTTCATCTCTATATGCCTGGGCAAGTAACTTAGCCTTCCGGGCCTTAGTGTTCATGTCTATAAAATGGTACTAAACTACCTGGTAGAGTTTTTCCAAGAGTTAATTGGGCTACAACATGGGAGGACAGAGTAAATATTGGATGAAGTATCCATTATTGCTATTATGATTACTGCCTTGCTCAGAAAAGCAGAAGAGAAATAGAGGAAAAGAAATAGAGAAGGAAACACAGACAGAAAAAGAGAACAGATGAGAAGGGTGCCCCGGAGGTAGCTAAGTTCGCCATCCACGTAGGGCCAGTATTCAGGCAGTGTGCCCAGGCAGATGCACCAGCTTGCCTCAGTTTAGATCAGTCACTACTGATGCTCCAGTGAGTTGATAAATTTTGAATATCATCCCTGCCTTGGCTTGCAAATTATTCAACCACAAGATGTAAACCTTTACTGTTCTTTAAGAAATCAATATGGTGACATGTATCGAAGGCCATGAAACTACGAAGACTTTACCCCGCTCCTGGGCATTTATTCAAATGCAAAAGGAGAATGAGCTACAGGTCCACTGAGGTTAATGGAGGTGTTACCTATGAAGAAAAAACACCACAAGCAACACTCAAGTTCAACAACAGAGGAGTAGTTAAAGTCATTGTCAGTCCTGTCTTCAATGGAAATCATGTAGCATTGAAATTATAATTCTGAGAGTCAGAAACCCATAGAAAACATGAGGAGCTTATGGTATAATGGTCAGCCAAAAAAGGTAGCATAAAAAATCTGATATATCATGTAAGTTACACATAGATAGGAGCAGCAGATTGGGTAAGAGTAACTGTGGCCTTACAAATTCTTTCTCTTTACAAAACCGTTTAGTACATTTGTTATAATATATTAACAATTAAAAGGGGCTGGGATTTAGAGAAAGAAATGGCTTTCTTCCTCCCAAAACCCATACTCAGAGACAAGGAATAATATCTATAGCACACAGGCCAGAGTTCTCCTTCTTCTATTATCCCAGTGGGGGCTTTGGGGCCAATTAGGAAAAGCCACCCGTGTCAAAAAAATCTTCCCTAGAATGCAGACATTTCTTTTGTATTGAGCTCTATGCATAGCCTTACCATCCTCCATTGGAGGCTAGTGAAATAGGATTCTTCCAGGAAAATATTGGCAGGTTTACCAAAGGGGAAGCTCCGGCAGACCCAGGGATTCATTATTTTAGGCAATGTGCCGATGAGAATTAGGACAATGGCGGCCGAGTCAACAAATATGAGTGGGATAAAAGCTGAATTAGATGGTATGGAAATTAGATCTCTTTCCTCTTGACATCAGCAAGTTGGGTACTTTCTAAGCATTCCTCTTCTGCCTACTGGAGATTATATTTAGACCAAACCAAGAAAGATACTGCACCCGAGATCCCACAAAAAGCTTGCGATGTGAGTCCCAGATGTAGAAGGAAGTGAATTTGCCAAACCATGCTGTCTGCACCTTCTTTAGAGGCAGCGCCATTCCAGGCCTCTGACGAAGGGGCTAAGACAAGTCTCACCAGGGCTGGGGTCCTGGGTGCACCGCAGCGAAGGCCGTTAGCAGCTCTCTTTGTTCTGTGTGTATCAAAGGAACACAGTATGGATCCCAGACCCCTCCCAAGATGGCCTGGGTCTTTCCGAGAAGGCTGCTCATGTGTAAAAACGTCCAGGAGCACAGAAGAATTCTCCATCAAAGGGAGCTTTTATATTCAGCTCCCTATAGTCAAGGACTGAGTGTTTAGAGCCATGCCCCCTAAATATTTGAGCAGTATGAACACTCAGGCGTACTGAAGAGAAGCAAGAAATTATAGTTTGTGCTCCAGGTGAAGAATAAGCAGAAAGTTCTTGCTCCGACCTTGGTTTCTCTACATCCCTGGTCCCATCAGACTTTGCTGGCAAGTTTACCTTGACACATGTGTGGAACTGCTTTCACTAGAAGTTTGAACCAAGTGGGTTTGGGACTGAGGCAAACCGTTACATGAGGCTTGGCACACAGATTCTTACATCTCAGATATTCTTTTCACATCCTCCTGCTGGGGTGTGCCAAGGCAATGACCTCTATTGGACCTGAAGGTGTGATATCTCTCGGGGGACTTGGAGTTCATGGCTGGCAAGGCCCCATGAGCTTCCAGGCGGGGTGGCACAGCCCCCGAGCGTGGCTGCCTTTACTAGGAAGTGGGTTTCTAAACTCAGCATGTCAGAACGCTGCAGACTTCCCTTTGGCCTGCTCACCTCCAGCTTGTGGTTCCTAACCACCCAGGACTCACTAGCAGGGAGAGCCTCTTTTTTGTCCAGACAGTCCCATCAAACCTGCCCAGTGCCCCAACAATAGGGCAAAAAGGTGAGGAGACCAAGGGCCAGATGATAGACTCGTTTCCAGCAGCCAGAGGACACCCCTTCCAAACCTGGGGAGTTCTTTGCCCTTAGCACCTATATGCTTTAAATTTTCTGGAATAATTCCACTTTTATATTGTGCTTTGGTAAACAGAAGGCAGTCATCAAGAAGGTATTAATACAAATGTCACTGTGCACGTCACTCTCCCCCAAAGCAACAGCAGCCTGTTCAAATGCTAGAGGATATCAAGAAATTAGTGAGGAGGCGCTGGAGACAGACGCCTAGCTTTTCTTTTCCTGGTCGTGCAGCAGACAGCTTACTGTCTTGGCAGCCCTCCAGCTCTGCTTTCTTTTCTGAAAGTTCTAGGTACCCAGACTCCACGCCGTGTTGCCTGCTCATTCCAAGCACATTTGCTCTCTGCTTTGAAGGGGACGCCATAAATAAAGCACTGGGGGGAGTCCTGGGCAGCCTTCAGCACACTCGCTGCCCTTTCTTGGAAAGAGAGAGAGCCGCATTCTGAGATATGCTTGGGGCTGGTATTCAACTTTCAATTGGTCACAGCTTACTAGCCAGAAGGTTTTAATCTCCATGACCTGCAACGAAAAACTATTCCAAATGGAAATGTCTCTCTGAGCCACTAATCCACAGTTCGGGAAAGGTAAGCTAAGGACTATTTACAGAAAGCTGTGTTGTTCTCTACTCTCCTGACCTCGTACTTCCTCTGCCCAGGAGAACATCCACCCATCGCCAAAGTCCAACTCTCCCTCTAAGATTCAGATCATATCCCTTCATTCAACAAATATGGCTGAAGCACCCACTTACGTACCATCACTGAACTATCTGTCTCCCAGGAAAGAGGACAGTTAGGAGCAACCTCATCGGGATGGGATCAGGGGTCACAGAAGGATGTCACCGCTCCCCAAATCCCTCCTGGCTTTTCCAAGACCATCCTTGCTTCTTCGTTCCTGTACCTTCTCACAGGCACATATCAACTCATCAGGTCACTGCATGGGTTTTCCACACGATCCTCCACTCCCACACTTGCATGGAAAGGTCTTCAAGGTCATGGATTATCTCAGTTAATTACCTGGTAAATGTTCAATGAATGTAAGAAAGAAATCTCTGCAGAAGTAACTGCTGTCTACTAGACCCCAAGTAGGGTCAATAAACTTAGAAATCTTTGTTAGGCAATCTCAGAATTGACAGCATATTTTACTATTTCAAACAGAAACATGTAAATGAGCACTGAGCAGATGAAAAAGGGTTCAATTAGGTAGTTAGTGCAAGGGTAGGTGAATGGAGGCAGTGAGGTGAGGGAAAGAGCAGTGAGTGCTTACAGCGGCTGCTGACTCGGGGGTAAACCAGTTGGTGGCAAGGGCTAGGACAGAGGCCAGTCTGAAGGTATTTCTGAATCAGCATTTGCATGCTAGCTGCTAAAACTGTGTGAAAGTTACTTTAATGTCAGAAAGACATTTGAAATCTTATTAACCTTTTTGCACAGAATACCAAATGCTTTATCTTGATAGTAATTGGCCAACCCAATGCAGTAATGACACAATCAGGTTAAAATGGCCTAACACAGTGCTTCTCAAACATTCATGTGGGTATTAGCTGAGGATCTTGATAAAATGCAGATTCTGACATAGAAGTCAGGCATGGCAGACAGTCTGTATTTCCAATGAGTTTCCAGGTTCTGTTGGCCCACAGATCTCACACTGAATAGTTAATTCCAGAAGATCAGGAAGAAGAAGTTGTGATTTTGACAAATCACACCATGACTCTTCTTTTTAAATTTGCACTATTGATTGAAATTTGTCTAATTATGGAATTAATATATAATCTTTATGGCAAATTTGAAAGTGTAAAATGTACAAAGAAAAAAAACTAAATCACCTTCAGCATCATCATCCAAGATTATCTGTATAAACATTTTGATGTGTTTCCTTCTCATCTTTTTTTCTGTTTTTACATCAGGCCCTCCTTAAATTTTTTAATCTTGGTTTTATTTTCTTTTGAAATTGTGACTGCTTCACAAGCTGTTATGTTATTTGAAAACATACTTTATACTAAGCCAATCAGCAAACATTTAGAAGGGCAACATGTATTCTCCCAGTTAATCCTGGTACAGCAGTATAAGAAAGAGTCGCTACCCTTGTTTTACAGTGAGGGGAAACAAGCTGATATACAATTGATAATAAATAAGATTAAATGGGTACAATTCTCATTTTAAATGACTGCCTTATATTTTATTTTATAGCTGATCACAATATGGTAAACCTCCTTTAGATATGTACTTTCCTTTCTTTTACTGTTGTGTATATATATATTTGTTATTTAGATATATATAATGTATATATTAGATAGATAGATATCAACCTCATTATATACATATCTGTATATCAATTTTTGCATGTACTCCTGATTTCCTTGAGACAAATTCCTTTTCAGTGGAATTTCTGAGTCACCGTGTGCAGTTTTTAAGTTTTTGATACCTATTGCCAATTGGAACCCCGAATGTTGGGCCACACACACTCCTACCAGCAATCACGGGGGTACCCAAAAAGCTTCACCACACCTTTTCTAGCATTAGTTGTCATTTATTTTTATATTTGCCAAGTTGTTTTTGGCAACAAATGTTGCCAAGTTGTTATTATTTAAATTCCCTTTATACCTGTGATGTTAAACATATTCACGTGCACATAAGCCCTTTGATTTCTTCTTTTGTCAAGTGTCTTTTTCCTTTGCCCATTTTGTCTTTGAGGTATTGGTCTTTTCTGCTTATTAATTTGTAACTGTTCTTTACATATTAAAGATATTAATGCTTTACTATACATTTTGTAAGTACTTTTCTATGTTATTGATCTTTTCACTTTGTTTCTATTTTCTTGAAAAATATGTATTATTTAGAAGTATGTTGTTTAATCTCGTTTTAGGATTTTTCAGTTATCTTTCTGTTATTGATTTCTAGTTTAATTCTGGGGTCTGAGAGCAGGTACTGCCTGATTTATGTTCTTTTAGATTTGTTAAGGTGTGTTTTATGGCCCAGAATGTCATCTATCTTGTAAGTGTTCCACGTGAACTCGGGAAGAATGTGGATTTTGCTGTTGTTGGATGAAGTAGTCTATAAATGTCCATTATATCCAGTTGATTGATGGTGCTGCTGAGTTCAGCTAAGTCCTTACTGATTTTTTTGCCCGCTAGATCTGTGCATCTTTGATAGACGGTTGTTGAAGTCTTCAACTGCAATAGAGGATTCACATATTTCTCCCTTCAGCTCCATCAGGTTTCGCCTCACATGGTTTGACTCTCATTTATTACGTACACATGAGGACTGATGTTTTCTTGGATAATCTATCCCTTCATTATTATGTAATTCCCTCCTTTGTCCCTGATAAATTTCCTTGTTTGGAAATATGCCCTATGAACTTGCTTTCTTTTGATTAGCATTATCATGGTATAGTTTTCTCCACCTACTTGCTTTTAATATGTTATATTTATAGTTAAAGTAGGTGTCTTATAAAAATACGTGGCTGACTCATTTTTTTAATTCACTCTGACAACCTCTGTCTTTTAATTGCTGCATTTAGGCCATTGATGTTCAAAGTGATTATTGAGAACAGTTAGATTAATGTACATCTTATTAGTTCCCCTCTTCTTTGTTCTTATTTTGTCTTCCCTTATTTTTCTGCTTTTGTGGTTTAATTGAGCATTTCGTAAGATTCCATTTCCTCTCTTTTCTTAGGGTATCAGTTAGATTTACCTCTTTTAGTGGTTGCCTTAGAACTTGCAATATATACTTACAACAATTCCAAGTCCACTTTCAAATAATGCTGTGCCACTTCACGAATAGTATAAATACCTTACAATAACAAACTAATCCTAATTCTTCCTTTCTGTCCCTTGTATCTTTCCTGTTATTCATTTCTCTCATGTATAAGTATGCATAAGTATATGTATATATAGATATGTCCATGCTTGTCTATATGGGTATACATAATAGAATACATTGCTGCTGTTATTTCAAATAAACCATTATCTGTTCGATCAATTAAGAATTAGAAACATAAGTGTTTTTATCTTACCTTCACTTATTCCTTCTTAGTTGTTATTCCTTTTGTTATATAGATCTGACCTGTATCATTTTCCTTCTCTCTAAAGAAATTCTTTTAACATTTATTGCTAGTAACAAATTCCCAGTTTTTGTTTGTCTGAGAAAGACTTTATTTCTCTTTCACTTTTGAAGGAGAATTTCACAGGGTACAGAATCCTACCTAGGTTAGTAGCTTTTTTTTCTCCTAACATTTTTAATATTTCACTGCACTCTCTTCTTGCTTGCATGGTTTCTAAGTAGAAGTCAGTATAACTTTTGTTATATAGGTAAGGGTGTGGTTTTCTCTAGCTTCATTCAAGATTTTCTTATCTTTTATTTTCTGTACTTTGAAAAAGATATGCTTAGGTGTTGGGTTAGTTTTGTTTCCTTTTGTTTTTGTGTTTTTTGTTTTCTTGGCATTTATGTTGTTTGGTGTCCTAAGAGCTTCCTTGTCTGACTTTAAATGTCTGACTTTAACTGAAGAGTAATCCTTGAGTCATCACTGTTTCAAATATTTTTTCTGTTCCTTTCTCTCTTTTCCTTGTGTTCCCATTATGCTAATATTACATCTTTTGTAGTTGTCCCACTGTGTCCTTGGATATTCTGGTGTGTGTGTGTATCAGGCTATTCTCTTTGCTTTTCAGTTCTGGAGGTTTCTATTCAGATATCTTTAAGCATAGAGATTCTTCCCTCAGCTGTGTGCAATCTACTCATACGCCCATCAAAGGAATTCTTTATTTCTGTTACAGTGTTTTTGATCTCTGGCATTTCTTTTTGGTTCTTCCTTAAAATTTCCATCTCTCTGCTTACATTGCCCATCGGTCCTTTCATGCTGTCTACGTTATCCATTAGCTCTCCTGCATATTAATCATAGTTGTTTTAAATTCCCTGTCGGATAATTCCAACATCCCTGACATGGCTGGTTCTGATGCCTGGTCTGTCTCTTCAAATTGTGTTTTTTGCCTTTTGATGTGTCTTGTAACTTTTTCTTCATAGCTGGACATGAAAGACCAGGTAAACCGAACTGCTATAAATAGGTGGCGTGGGATGGGAAGAGAAGTTCTACGGTCCTATGATTAGCTCGTAGTCTTTTAGTGGGCCTATGTCTATAGACTGAACTTCACAAGTGTTTCCAGTTTTTGTCTCCCCACCGGGTGAGACAAGATTGCCAGACTGGGCTGATGTTGGGTATTTTTCTTCTCCCATGTGGAAGGCTAGAGCCAGCTGGAATTTGGTATTTCTCTTCCCGTGGGGTTAATTAGGTTCTGATGATATCCCAGCAAGTTAGGCATGGGGTAACTAGTTTCTGCTGAGGGAAGGCTTTATTAAGAAGAAAGGAGTGCTCTGGCACATCTTAAAATGGCTCCTTTCCCCTTAGCCTGATGGAAGCACATGAAAGTTTTGTTGTTGTTGTTGTTGTTGTTCTTTTTTCTGATATTTACTGCGAGAACCTGGTTGACCTCCTGGGGGTAAATCACACAAAACTGTGGGGAGCCCTCTACAACTGGATCTCCCTAGGGGTTTTGACTCTCAGAGTTGTCTACACTGGGCCTCCAGAAATTTATCAATGTAGGTGTTTGTACACTGGCACTGGTTCCCACGGCGTTTCCATGTGTGATTCTCTGCTCTGGTAAGCTGCCGCCACTCCGTCTATTAGCCTGTTTCTCTAATCTTGGAGGAAGCAGTTTTTGCCCTGTGTCCTCCCCTCTCTTATGAATCCAAGATAAGTTGTTGACTTTCTCAGTTTGTTCAGATTTGTACTTCTTTGGGTGGAGGGGCAACTTCCAAGCTACTTCCATGGGGGACCAAAAACTAGAAATCTTTAGTTCTCTAGTTTCTAAATTTCTAAAACTAGAAATGTTTTAAAAGCCTACATAAATTGTGAATTTTAAAGTAAGTCCTTAGCTATTAATCTTGTCCACTGTGAATTTGGTCTTTGTTTTTATTGCCCACAAGGTGAAAAAACTACGGATCCATGTTTTTAGTTTTGTAAAAGCTTCTTACATCATGTGTATATGGGAAAATTAGAAGACTGTGTTGTGGGATGTCTGGGTGACTCAGCTGGTTAAGCGTCTGCCTTCTGCTTGGGTCATAATCCTGGGGTCCTGGGATTGAGCGCCACATCAGGCTCCTTGCTCGGTGAGGAGCTGCTTCTTCCTCTTTCTCTGCCTGCTGTTCCCCCTGCTTGTGCTCTTTCTTTGTCAAATAAATACATTTTTTTTTTTTTTTTAAAAAGACCATGTTGCAAAGATATTTTCCTCTCCGGTGGTACGGTTTTTCTAAAACTGGTTATGCAACAGGCTTCTCACTAAAGAACCAGGAACAGGGAATCATGGAAAGTTGACATGTTTCATGATAGTAATAGGAGCTGAGAGGCCAGCTTCTCTTTGTTCATTAGCATGCATACTTCTCCCTAGAAAGGATATGTTGGGGTCTTTCATCTATGCTTGGTACACATGGTAGATACAATAATACTCTCCAAAAATGTATATATCCTAATCCCGCAAACTTGTGAATATGTTACCTCCCATGTCAAAGGACTTTGTAGATATGATTAAGTTAAGGATTTCAAGATAGATTATCTCAGAGGGCCCAAAGTAATCACAAAGGTCTTTGGAAAGGGGAGACAGAAGGGTCAGAACCAGAGAGAGAAGGCAATGAGCAACATAAGCAGAGGTCAGAGAGAAAGAATGAAATTTGAAAATGCTCTGCTGCTAATTTTCATCATAGAGACAAGGGCCATGAGCCATGAAATGCAGGTGGCTTTTAGGGGCTGGAAAAGAGGAGGAAATGGATTGTCCCCTAGAGCTTCCAAAAGGAAAGCAGCCATGCTGACACCTTGGTTTTAGCACTTCTGACCTTCAGAACTGTGAAATAATAAACCTGTGTTGATTAAGCCACTGACTTTGTAGCAATTTGTCCCAGCAGCAATAGGAAACTAATATGGGATCGTCACAGCGCAAGTACAGGCCAGATCCCCACAGCGGTTCCTGAGTACTGTTGCTTCCTAGCCTGTGTCCAGTTTAGTTGGCTACTGCTAGGATAGTAGGATTGATTTCAGCATCGTTGCAGGGTCTCCGAACACAGATATATCTTACCCAGGAAGAGTTGGTTGGAGTTGTGCCTAAGAGTAAAAGGGCAGGAACATGAGGCTTTTGGTTCTCCTTGAATCAGCCCTGATCATTTCAATGAGTCATCAGAATATTTCGTTCTGATTAGTGTCTGATAGGGATAAAAATTGCATACCTTTTAGGGTTACTGTGAGGATTAAATGAGTTCATGCATCCAGGTGTGCCTCTTAAAACATTGCCTGGCACCTTTTTAACATCTTTAGTAGATGTTAGCTCTTATTTGTTTTAAAGTTCTCCAGAGAAACGGAATCAAGAAGATGTGTGTGTATATTATACACAGAGAGGTTATTTTTAGGGATTGACTGACACAGTTGTGGGGTCTGACAAATCTAGGGAATAATTAATGAAGTCTTGACTTCAAAGGCCGTCTGGAAGCAGAACGTTTGTCCTCCCTTGGGGATTCCAGTCTTTTTTTCTTATCCACGGATTGGATAAGACCCATCCACATTATGGAGGGCAATCTACTTTATACAAAGTCGACTGATTGAGAAGTTAATCACATCTCAGAACATCTTCACAGTAACACCTAAACTCCTATTTGGCCAAACCTCTGAGTAGCATAGCCTAGGGGACCTGATGCACAAAATGAACTATCCTGTGGTTGTTTCCTACCTGATTTCAGTGGCTAAAACTTCCGGGAAAATATAAAATGGTAAAAATAAAGCTGGGCATCTTTATCCTCTTTCCAGTTCTTACAAGGATGCTACACTAAGTCTTCATTTGGTATCTCTAGTAAGTACAACTAAGAAACTATTCTCTAACCCCACTTTAGTATATTTTTAATCCTAAATGGGTACCATCTGCTAAAATGATTATATAATTTTTCTCTTTTGACTTATTGAAATGATATGTTTTATTTATAGATTTCCTATTAATAAACCATTCCTTGCATTCCTATGGTAAATCTTGGTCAGACTGTAGTCTTTTCAGATACTGCTGAATTCAATTTCTTAGTGTTTCAGTTCATTTCCAGCTTATAGTCCTAAGTCAGTGTCAGTGGTCTGAAGGTTTTATTTTTAATTGGTTTCTTTTGGGGGTGGAGGGAGCGGGGGTTCTGTTTCTGTGATCCTTGTTAAAATCTGGTATTTTCCTTTTCCTCTCTTCACAAAGTGACTTAGTAAGCATTCCATGTTTCTCTCTTCTGCATCAATTGGTAAAGCATGGGACTAAATATGTTCTAGTGGCAAGATACATAGACTACCTCAACACAAAAGTCATTTGGTCTTTCCTTCCCTTGCAAATTATCTTCCATTTCTCTGTAGTACCAAACCAATTCAATATTATGTTACATATCAATTCAATATTTTTAAAAATGTACATTTCCCTTACAAAAACGTGGCATTTCTTTTTAGTCTGTCTTTTGGATCTCCTATATACTTTCTGGAAACCTCCCCCTTAAAAAAAGAAAAATTCCCTAGTAGGAATAGCCAGCTGTTATTCAAGAGGGTAGCCGTTCAAACTCTGGTCTCCTCACAAGTCATCCTGCTTTAGGAGCCAATCCTATATTCTTTGACAAATGGTAACTTTCCTCTTCAAAAGCATCCCTGTTTGGAGCTTCTCTGACACTGAGACCAGCACAGGCTGATTTGTATTACACTTCATGTGGTTTCCTACAAAACAAACTCAAACAAAACTATAAACTATGGTTGTCCCTTCCTGGCTTTAAAAAAAAAAAAAAAAAGTCAAGGGTTGGCCTGAGTGGTCTTAGGATAGTACAGAACTTGGGTCTTTTCTTCAGGAAACTGAGCTGCCACGTAGAAGGGTGGCTTCTGTTTAAAACTGAAGCCAGTGGGCGCCTGAGTGGCTCAGTGGGTCAAGCCTCTGCCTTTGGCTCAGGGCATGATCCCAGGGTCCTGGGATCGAGCCCCGCATCAGGCTCTCTGCTCAACAGGGACCCTGCTTTCCTCTCTCTCTCTCTGCCTGACTCTATGCCTACTCGTGATCTCTTTCTCTGTCAAATAAAATAAATAAATAAATAAATAAATAAATAAATAAATAAACAAATAAATAAAGTGAAGCCAGCAGTTGGAAGAGTAAATTCTGACTCAGAATTTAAAACCCTGCCTCATTGCCTACTTGTGATCACTCTCTCTGTCAAATAAATAAATAGAATCTTTAAATAAATAAACAAACAAACAAACAAACAAATAAAGGTGAAGTCAGCAGTTGAAAGATTAAATTCTGGTTCAGAATTTAAAAGCCTGCCTTACCGCACGGCATGCTGCTCTCTTCACAACAGATGGCTGACGATAATCAACTCTGCTCCCAGACTCCCGCGAGGCCAAGAGCCAACTTGGACATTGGTCCAATATTCACTGAGGCCAGGCTTTATACGCAAGCTTCTTTATATTTAACTCTTATTTGCTTTCTGGTGATAGATTTTGAACTAGGCACACAAAGGAGAATTACGTCCACAAACCAGCATCACTCAAACAGCGTTCTGGGGCACATTAGTAAGGCCAATAGGAAAAAAGATCCTGTCTTCAAATAAACCTGGGACAAGTTGGGTTAAACAAAACGCTACTGACTTCTTTGCTGCATAACTCCACAGAGCTGTGAGTACATTGAAGTTCTCTGTAACCTCCGAAACTGTTTCCCCAGTACACCTATTAACATTTCCAAGTACGCTGCCACTAGGTAGAATATATTTTGAGGAACATTATCTTAAATAATCACCGTTATTATCACCCTCCACGCTGAGTGCTTACAAGACACTCAGTACCGTGTTGGAGATTTTACATCTCACTTAACCCTTGCAGCAACTCTAGGAGATGGGCATTATTATATTCATTGCACGGTGGTGTACAGGTTAAGTAATTGGCCCAAAATGACAGCAGCAGTGAATCACAAATCCTAATTTGCATCGTGGTCTGTCTGATTCCAGAGTCTCTGTGCTTAATGAGTAGGCTACATTTGTTATTGCACTACTGCACTTTGAAAGAGCTCCCTCCTAAAATAATAGATTGCCTTACATTAGCATATGCCTTTCCTGCTACTCAGAGAACCATCCTATCCTCTCATGCCCTGGGAGCCAGCCTGGAAGATCCCTGGGTCAGTGAGCCCCTTCCTGCCTTGCTGCAGCCACTCAACCAATGAGCGCAGCATCAAGTATATCGGGAATGTGTGTGGTTGTCCTCCTCTGTCTGGCATCTGTGTGTGTGTGTCCAGAGACGTCTAAATGATGGCACCAGCCCCTCTACAAAGAAACAGCAAAGGACACCAAGCTGGATGTTAAAGTTTGATAGCATCTACAAGACATAGTAGAGGAACAGGATAAAGATTAGTGGGCAATTAGGAGTTGGTGGCAATCCTTTGGTAGAGGAAAGGCACCACCGTGGCCTCAGAGGAGGGACTACCCATTGTGTGAAGCTCTGGCCGGAGGCTAGCTCATAACCTCAGGACCTGAAGAGGAGAGAAAAGCTAATGCCAAAGAACTTGCCAGAAACCCCTCTCCACAAGGACCATTCCATGTACTGCCATGACTGCTCCCATCTAAAGATCCCATCTCCTGTGCTCATAGGACAACCTTGTGCTGCCTCTTTTAATAGCTTCCCCATTTCTTGGGCCACTAACCAGCCTTCTTCCACGCTGCTCTACACGGTCTTCCACACATAGAGGTGAGAAGTTTATAATGATCTAATTTTGCATATCAAAGAACTACTCTGTGAGGGACACGACAGCATGTTCTATGGGAAGAATGCCCAGTTTGGAAGTTTTCCATCTCAGGAAATCTGGGGATGAAGATTGCCAGATTTAGAAGATATAATTTGAGGGAACCCTACTCCCACAATCCCCACTCTAAAGGTGTCCCCTCATCCTCCCCATTCAAAAAGATTAGGTCTTTTCCAGAAATGTGAATGAGCTATTGGTACTTAATAAACCACCCCTAATGCTAGTGTCTTAAAAGTGCTAGCACTTGTCCCTTACTATGAGTTGGGGAGTTGTGCTGATTCGGACTTGACCTAACTGATTTTAGTTGGGCATATACCTGTGTCTGCAGTTGGCTAGTCTAGGAAGGCCTGAGCTAGGAAAACTCCAATCTGCTCTGGTGGTAGCTTGTCCTCTAGCAGGCTAGCCTGGGTTCATTTTCATGGTCATAATAGGGGTTCAAGCGAGGAACAAAAGTAAACCCCCACGTATAAGAAATTTTTAAGCCTCTGGCTGTGGTACATCTGCTAACATCCCACTGGCTAAAGCAAGTCTCACGATCAACTCAAGGTCAGAATGGAAGGAAACAACAAAGCTACAGGGGGAAGGCCGGGGTGGGTACTCTCATACATCAAAAGAATCTCTAGACTTACATTTAAAACATATGCTAATAGAACGATAAAAGTGGCTAGGTCACAGCTAAGAACCATAGTAACCCAGGCCCTACAGTGACTCACTATTCTAGAATTACCCCAAGACCCAACTCAGAAGACTGGCTTGACTCTTTGTGTAACTTTGACCACCTCGCAGGATGCAGTGCTGAAGGAGAACAGGAGGTGCCATCCCAAAATATGCCATTTCGGTGTAAGAATTATTTTAAACTGAAGACCTCTGAAATTCAACAGATGCAGAAAGGCGGCTTCGTGGAGCTTTCCTTATCTGACTTAAAAGCAGAAATTCCTGGGAAATCAGTCTACCATAAATTCCCTCGTTGGGGTGCGTATGTTCCCAGGGCAGAGAACCAAGAGTGAACCTACCGTAAATCCTCTCTCTAGGGCAGTTTTATGGTTGAATGAGCTGGAAAGACCACTCTTACCTGTATAGAAAAACATCACAAACTTTTGCATCTCTTTTTCTCCTTAAATTTCCATTTGTCTTTACTAAGAAAACTATTTGTTTTTCCTGTAGAAGGCTTTTTCTCCCCTCTCCTTCCCCTACTAATTTTGATATATAAGCCCCAATTCTACCCACCCATTTAAGTAACTCATCACTGAGCACTGTTGCATGTATATACCTATGTTATGTATGTAAATGTTTTCCCCTTGTTAATCTGTCTTTAGTCAATTTAATTTGCATGACTCAGTCATTCAACATAAGGGGGTACAGGAAAAGCTTTCCTCTCCCATACGGTTCCACCTCAATGCCACACCCGGGTCAAGAACCGTACTCTAAGAATGCCTTGCTGTTTGAACCATTTAAATTGGAGTCTTCTGGTGCTCATAGCTAATGATACCCTATCTGATTGAATATTACGTTTGATTTGCCTCTTGAACAGCTAAAAGGAAATATAAAGGAAACAAATGACCACGTGAATCTATATTTGGAAGTAGAGGTAAGGGTAGGAGATAGAGATTTCCAGGTCCCAGGCATGTAGATGTTATTCAGAGCCATGTCACTGGACAAAATCCCACTGGAAGGAATATAAAAAGAGGAGAGGAGAGAGCTCAGGTCAGTCTTGGGGAACTCTAGTATTTAGAGGTTGACTAGGGGAAAGGAGACCTCAAAGAGACTCACAAGTGACCAGTGAAATAGGAGGAAAGCCAGAATGAGGTGTTAGAGAAGACCAAAAGTGAACAAAGGGATCTTAAAAGAAAAGAACTTGGATTGTGTTGAACACTTGTGAGAAATCCTGCTCGAAAGTCCTTCTGCCCCCGCAGCGCTCCCTCTCTTCCAGAACCCGCACCTTTGCTCTCTGTGCTGCAAGGGCTGAACTGCCCTTTCCTCTGTCTCACGTTTCCAAGCTGTGTTCTCCTCACCCCAGTGGCTTCACCCATGTTGCAACCTCCACATAAAACATGCCCCCTCTTCATCTCCCCCTCTCCAACTCCTGCTGTTTTGTCCGCTCAGATGCTGCTGCTCCAGATCTGCCCGTGGGTTCCCTGCAATGTGCCCACAAAGAACTCCTCACTTCCCCTATTGAGTTAGTCTGCTTGGGCTGCTGTGACAGACTGGGAGGCTTAAACAAGAGAAGTTTATTTTCTCCCAGTTCTGGAGGCTAGAGGCCCAACATCAAGGGTCATCACTGCTGGTTTCCAGTGAGGACTCTGTCCTTGGCTTACGCATGGCTGCCTTCTTGCTGTGTCCCCACACAACCTTGCCTTAGCGAGAGCACGGAGAATGCTCTGATGTCTCTCTTTCTTCAGACATCAGTTCTGTAGGATTAGGGCCCTACGCATATGTCCTTTTGTTTAACTTGAATCACCTCCTTATTGGTGGGGGATTAGACCTTTGTGAAAATTGATGGGACGCTGTCAAACACGTGTTGGGAGATAACGTCTCTCTTCTCTAGTTGACTGTAAGAGCTATGAGGCCACATCCGGGCAACGTGCGTGTTAGGCTTTCTATTCTCTCTGCAGAGCACAGTGCCTAAAGGGGCTAAAAATATTTATGGATGAAATGAATAAGATCATGAGTGCCGGGTCCATCACTGCTGTGCCATCTGGCTACCTCATATAGCTAGCCGATGCCTCACCCTTGCTGGAAATTCTCTTCCCACCAGTGTCCCATTTTCCATGCTCCGTAAAATCTCACCCATTTGGAATAAATGGAGGGAAGCCTAGTGTGAATGAGTGAGAAATTCTAGAATTTTAAAAGGAGGTTTGGTATTTTCAAGTAAGTGCTTCAAAACAAAACAAAGCCAAAAAACCCCCTTCATATTTGAAGTACTGCTTTGTAATGCATTCATTATTTGTTTGCCTCCAAACAAATGAGGTTAAAATGGGATGAAAAAAGCCCTTTCTTTAGGAAATGAAGCAATCCTCCCTGAATGAGTTCTCACTATCCCTTTATTTGGGAAATTCTACTTGCTACATACATATAGGGCAGAGGGATACTGAATCCTGCCTCCAGAAGAAAATGCATCCCAAGTCAGGATTCCAGAGGCCTTCACACATTAGGAAAGCTAAAAATGATGAGCATAGGGGGGTTGCAGAGGGCCTCAGAATGGCAGTGTTTCAAAACTCTGTCTCTTGCTATATAAAGTCAAAGTTGTGAGTTTGATTTCTAGATATTAGGATGCTATCTTTAGAAATAGGAAGTCAGCGGTGGTATATATATTCTTCTCCCTTGAAGATTACACACACATTTTTTTTTTTTAAAGATACAAAGATGATTTAGGAGCATAGAAATGGGCTTTTTTTAGGGTATTTCATTTCTAGGTTTTTTCTAAACTCTAAAATATGTTGAAGGGGAGGGTCAGGAATCTCTCAACAAATTCCCAACTCTTCCCTGGTGTTAACCCTTCAAGAGTGTCTTTTTCCTTCTAAAAATAGAATGTGTTTCTGTCAAGGCTGACCTGGGGTGTAAATGCCTAGTTGCAGTTAGAGAAGAGACGCTTGGCCCCCGAGGGTTCCAGCTTTCTCTATGGGGCTGGATTAGGGCTATTATCCCAGTGGTTTTCCAGTGAGGCTCAGGGACATGTGACAAACAAGCTGACTGACACGCAGCCCAGCTGACACAGTCCACGCTAACAGTAACACCCTGACACACCCAGGCCTGTCCCCTCCCTCCAACCACAGGCATATGTGGAAAAATGCCTCTGAGAGGCAGCACAGACAATACCTCAGGCTTTCAGGATCATCCCATGGAGCCAATTTCATTATTTTAGCCTTGCCCAAGGACCATATTATTTTGATTCTTTGGTCATTGACCTAAGTGCAGATTTGTGGATATTCTCTGTAACATGGGTGAATTCTTGTGATATTATAGAGAGGAACTAACACAGCCCAGAGATTTGAAGAGCTTGCCCAGAATCAGTAACACCCCAAAGGAAAGCATACAAGGGATGCGTGTGCCATGGGCTGCTTCAGATGTGGCCTCTTTCTTCAGATTTACTGGTAATTGTTCTCAGAGGAAAAGCCCTAGAAAAATCCACCTTATAACAAGTTATTTCTCTCGTTGGCCCACGGGCAGTTCCATAAAGTGGTTGTAGCCTGCAGACCCTGAATTCTATAAAGAGGTTCCACTTCTGTCGTGATGCAGTTGGAAGGTAAACATGACGCCATGTTTGAATCAGAGACTGTGAAGCTTTATGGGGAGACAAAAGGAGGGATGTGGTGGATAATAGAAGTTGGTGAAGGCTGGATCTTTAAATATGTCTGGAGGCTCTTGGCAAAGCCCAGTTTGACTCTAGAAAATGATTATGGGCCTCTCTCCAGCGCAGCGTTTGAGACAAGATGTACACTTGGGTCCTGGCAATAACCCACTGAGAAAATTGCCTTTGCTTGCCGCGATGGGGATCAGAAAGACCTCAGCACCCTTCAGACACTTGTAGGCTGTCAGGATAACCTCTGCATGCGCGGGTGCGCGCGCGTACACACACACACCCACCCACCCACACACACACACACAGCAGTCTGTAGTATGCACCGACCCAGATTGGTAAAAACAGTAGTCCTTACTCTCCTTTGGAGTGGGACTCTCTCCTTCCTTCTCACTGATTAACCTGTTAAGATTATTAAATATATTTTGTTCATAACTGATAAATCAGAATTCTCTGGAGAGGAGCCTGCTCAGTTAGCTTCCTCTTCTGAAATAGAATATCAGACTTTAGGCAGAGTATATTGACAAATGCCCCTAGGAGTGACTTGCTTTCATGGTTTCATGAATTTGGGCCTTAGTGTTTTCATCTGAGCAGGGATTACAATGACCTGCTCACAGAACTGGTATGAGGCTTAATAAGAGGAAACAATGTATATGATAGAGCTTTGTGAAGGCGGTCGGGGAGGGCAGGCAGGGGAAATAACAGTCATCAATAAGATCCGTTCATCAAAGCCAAATTTATTCATGTAGATATAAGATGGGGATTCCGAAAGCATGCATTCTTAGCCATTTTTTAGCAGTGTGAACTTGAGCAAGCTAATTAAATTCATAGAGGCTTACTATTCTTACCTGTATTATTAGGAAAACAATATCTATTCTTACCACTCTATTGCAAGAGTTAAAACATACCCCCTTACACTAAGTGTGATGCTAACACACACTGGATGCTTTCTGAATGATAGTAATGGCTACTGTATTAACCCAGGAGATATTTGTAAAAGCAGAAAATTTCTTTCCTCCCTAACTTTCTAGTGTTCTTTGCTGCTCAAGAATAATTCTTGACCTCAGTTATTGTTATGAGTGTGCAAGACTGTGGCCAGAGGGACTGCTATCTGGGGCGTGAAAATAATTCATGGACCATACTTTGAACACTTTGCTTGTATTGAGGATTAGTATTTCAATTTCTTAGATTGAAAACAGAAAACATACCAGGAAACTTAAAAAGAAAAAAAGGTGGGGGAGGGGTACAAACCAAAATGAAGCTTCCTAGTTACGGTTTGGTAAATTTTCTATCAATTTAGCCAGATGTTGGGGTTTTATTGACTCAGAGGTGAAGGGGAAAAGTTATATAATAGGCCTACCGAATGATAAATTGTAACTTCCAACTTCTAAATTTAGCAAAGGAAAAAAGACCCTAAATTCTTTTAATAAATGAGATAGCTTAGTCTGTGGAGAAAGAAAAAGAGAAGCAAAGCATCAGGAGGAAGCAGATGAGCTAGACGGGCTTAGTCTTCCATCAGATAAAGATGCCTCCTTAGTACGGTGGGATACAGCCATGTCCCCCATTTGCAATCACATGTTTACGTGAGAACATCTTGTCCCTCTTCTCACTGGAGTAACTTGAGACAGAAGTTTTGCAATGATACAAGTTCTTCGATGAGATGATGTACATTTCTGCTGTCATTCAGCACCCAAAAGTAGCTCATGGGTCCCAGAATTGACATCAGCCATGGCTGGGCTGGCACTGGATTCCATTATATGCTCCAAAGAAAGGAGACGTTAGTTTTGAGGTGACATCACAGAAAGCAAGGAGGCAACAGTTAGAGTTTCAGTAGACTGGGGGTGGCGGAGCAGGGGCAAAACCTGGTGTATCTCCTCTATTCACCAAGTTCAGAGCTTCTCTGTCCTCTACATTAAAAGGTGATCTCCACTCAGTCTTGCCGGGATAGTCCCATTTCGGTGCCATTTTGTGAGCACAGATAACACAGCAATGCAGGGGTGGGGGGTGCTGCCAAACACTGCCCAGGAATGTAGTAACCTGATGCCCAGTTTAGGAGGGTTGATTTTAACAACTCTGAAGGGAACTTTCTTATTTGTCACTTTGCAAACAAACCCATGGAGGAGACAAAAAACACTGCAAATAGATCTCCCCTCCCCCTCCAACCCTGATTGCTGAATCCTGTGTAGAGAATGGCTCTGAGACCATTTTCATGTCTGGAAGTGGTGTGATCTGGGAGGGGAGGTCACAGAGGGCTCTGAACATGGGGGGCGGGGATGAGATGCAAATAACGTAGTTGCCGTCTTTGAGCTACCGTGGTCGTAAATAGATACTTGAGACAGTCCCATGTGTACAACGGCATTAGTGTCAGCGTAAACATGGAGATCATCTGCACCATGTTGGTCTCTGGGTATCAGTCATTCCTTCAGACACACTTGCCCCACCTCCAGAAAAGTCTGGCGTCAAGGATTTCCTCACACTAACCCTGCCTGAGTTTGTTTCTGTACTACCCAGTTTGGGTGTTGCTGCTGCAATTTTCCTTCTCTCTCTCTCAGCCTTTGTATTTGCAAATCCCACCCAAATTGTACTCCTGGGTTGGAGAAACACCTCTGGCTAGTTATGAAAATCAATGATTCTCTTTGTTCTAATCTCACACACTCTGCTCTCGATATCTTCCATTTGGGTTCACTTGGCTCAGTTTATCCCATGCAATCCTCACCTGATAAGGTACACTCACTGATCTGTGCCCCTACCTGGGCTCCTTTTTGTATCCATTTCTCAAGGTAGTGACTTTTCATTGGCACCTGCTGTTCCTGTAAACTACGTCTAAGGTCTTTGCGTCCTTTAAGACCAGAGTTTGCCCAAACAACTACCAAAGGAATGACTTTACTCACTCTGGAGCATTGACCCCAGGCTCCAATAACCACAGCAGTCTTTCTAGCCATCAATAATGCTCTGTGTGTCATTGTTCCAGTTCTCCTTCCCAGGAGGGTGACCCCATAATGTTGGACAGGAAAGATCAGCTTCTAGGCAAACTGCCAACAAAAGTTCTTAAGAAACCGACCCATTTCAAAAACTTCCCCTTTCCTAATTAAAATGACTCCTACCTCGACGGAAAAATTCCTTTGAACCTTAAAGAACTTTTTATTTTTATTTTTTTTAAGATTTTATGTATTTATTTGACAGAAATTACAAGTAGATGGAGAGGCAGGCAGAGAAAGAGAGAGGGAAGCAGGCTCCCTGCTGAGCAGAGAGCCTGATGCGGGACTCGATCCCAGGACCCTGAGATCATGCCGAGCCGAAGGCAGCGGCTTAACCCACTGAGCCACCCAGGCACCCCAAGAACTTTTTAGACTCTTGCCTAACTTTGGGCAGATGACAGACAACAGCATCACCTTTTAGGGTTCCCAGAAGAGCAAAGAGGCAAAGGGGAAATAGAAGAGGAATTTGACAGGTGACCAAAACATCACCTCTTGTGGACAAACCATGCTTGCTTTCCATCAGCTCTGCCTCTGTTTGGTCTCATACGCCAACCCACACTGTCCAATGCATGGGGGCAGCCCAAAGGAGGCAGAAATGCTTCTTCACAGCAGGAGGAAAGTAGATAGAGCTTGTTAGCTTGATGGAGAAGCAGTAAAAATAAAATAGT
This sequence comes from Mustela putorius furo, assembly GCF_011764305.1. Classification (NCBI taxonomy): domain Eukaryota; kingdom Metazoa; phylum Chordata; class Mammalia; order Carnivora; family Mustelidae; genus Mustela; species Mustela putorius. Next base: position 42,149,737 of record NW_025422368.1, on the reverse strand, counting down.
TCTGTGATGGTCACCTGCCCTTTTATATGCCTCTGGCTACTTGGGTACACCCTTTTGGACTCTTTCTAGATGTCTTATTCTACTTATTAAAAAAATGATAGCGAGGTGTGCCTGGGTGGCTCAGTGGGTTAAAGCCTCTGCCTTTGGCTCAGATCATGATCCCAGGGTCCAGGGATGGAGCCCCGCATCGGGCTCTCTGTCCAGCAGGGAGCCTGCTTCTCTTCCTCTCTCTCTGCCTGCCTCTCTGCCTACTTGTGATCTCTGTCTGTCAAATAAATAAATAAAATCTTTAAAAAAAAATATGATAGTGACCATCTGATGGTCCCATCACTGCCACCAAAAAAAAAAAAAAAAAAAAAAAAATGTTCAAGGGAATGCATGAACACAAAATAGATTACTAAGTAAAAATTAAGAGTGTATCTGGCAGATATCAGGGAGAGTAGTCCCTGGCTTCTCCTATATTATTATTGATAATATAATAAATTGATAATAATAATAAATTGTTAAATGATAGTCAGAATGGAAAAGAGATATGGGTGATTTAATTTGATTCTGAGAAAAATGGAGGTATATTCCACACATTAGGTAGGTTTACCTTCCAGTCTTCTATGTGGGAAAAATATCTTACTTTTCTGTCATCTTCCAGCCACTTAGGACAAGTACACAGTCTCAGATTCCCATGATCGGATTTAACCACTATAAATAGACCTTGGAAACTCCACTCTGACTTCTAGACCCTGCCGTTTAGATTCAGGAATTTCCCCTCTCCTTCCTGATATTTAAAAAGAAAAAAAAATCCTTGCTATGCTTTTTTGGTCTGTGAGTTTCTCTTCTACATGATTTCCATGCCAAGTGATGAAAAGTCTGCAGGAGGAAAAAGAATGCAGAATTGTGTGTACTTTAAGCGAGCAGAAGCCTTGGAATAAATACCTATGTGTGATGCTTAGAGCCAGTCAATAATGCCAGGCACCAGCAGGCAGCAAACATAAATTTGATAATCTGAACAAATCCTACTCTAACAAATGACCTATTTAATTTACTGTGTGCTTAGTAGTACTGAAATCACACATTCTATTCAAGATACAAACAAATAAATACATAATGCTCACCAGATCTCCACAAGATGGGTTCATGTAGCTCTTACTACCCTCTCAGAGGAGGTAAGTGGGCTTGTTGGAAGGGTAACTTGCCTTAAATTAGGCAGATGGCTGCTCAGATGCATTGTTCCTATGGGGAGGACTACAATAAAAATGCCAGTTCGTTGTAATCTGGTTTTAATGGGCCTCAATCTAACTTGAAGGGAAGCAGGAGATTCACAAGAGACACGACTATTACACCAGACTCTATATCCTGAAATTGGAGTTTTAATAAAAGAGGGCTATGCCATTTCTCTAAGTTAGTAATGAACATTATCTTTATTTCAAGGGACTACGTTTTTGCTAGTTCCGCTGGTAATCTTAGTCTAAGAAACTCTTCCATTGACATTCGCCATGTATGAATTATGTATGGAGGTAGAATCCTATCCTATTATTCTTATGCCCAGGGCCACAATGAGAGTGTTTAATCCTGGTGGTTGGGCATTAATTTGTGAGGCTAAATAAACTGATAGTTGTGTGCTAGATTGTCAACGCTTGGCAGGCAAAATATAATTCATGTACAATCTAGATTTTTTATTTTTATTTTTTATGATGATGGTGGTTGGGATGTCTTCCATATTTTACCAGTTATTCCCATCAAAAGCATGAAAAGAGTTGCCATGTGTGATTTTAAATTTCAGGGAGATAGGACTTTGTAAAAATTTTGACAAAGTTAGCTGAAAAATTATCAAAACCAGAAAACGGAATGAGCCCTGGATTCGATAATAAAGACAGGAAGCTAGGTGGTGGGGATGATATAAAATGATTCCGATAGGCCCACTGAAGCAAAAGGCCGAAGCCTGGGATGAAGAAAGCCTGACTGGTATTTTGCGATGAAGCTAAACTCCAGGATAAATTCCAGGATGGGACTTAAAAATTCTTTCTGTATCTGAAATGAGCATGGGCACGAGGTGGTATTTTTCATCCGGGTACTCTGGGATAAGGAAGGAAACATGTGCGTGGATACAGAAGGAAGAATACTGCTGGCACCCTGGCATCCAGGAGCCAGCGATCTTAGCTGGACCCATAGAGCCCCATCGACAGCATGGGACCTGTGAGCAGAGATGTCATGGCTACCAAGGTCCACTGGTATCCCAGTCGTGATGCCTGGGACCGGATACTTTCTAAACATGAACGGGCTGCCCTCTCTGGTATATTCGGATCAGGCCACTCTGGGCACACTGGTGTCTGGCAGACCAAGGAGGCCAATAAGCCTCTATAAGCCGAGATCTAGGTTTTTATCACCGGTCTGTCTTTTAACTGCGAGTAACTTGAAGAAAGTGGGTAGTAGATCCTCTTGGCATGCTTTGCTGAGCAGGAAGAACCAGTCAAACAAAAATAAATAATGACCTCCCTTTCAGTAACTTTCTTATTTTTTGTAAGTATTCACTTCAAAGACACCAAAGCATCCTTCCCTGACTCCCTCCCATTCCTGCTCCAACCACAGTGGTTGCCTGTTTACAGAAATAACCCCAAAGGCGGGGCTGGGAAATGGATCTGATGGCTGCCATTGAGGGTGCTGCTCGCTCCACCCCGTGCTTTGGAAAGTCTTGGTTACTCAAAAGTTCTGACCAGTCTTGTGATTACAGTGCTGCTCCAGGTTCTCTTTCAAGATCTGCTGCTCTGTCCCTTGGTAATGAGTCCTTCACTCTGCCACCTTCCCATCGTTACTGGGGTCTGACCTTCCAGTCACACTTAGTATTTCATCCCAGTGATGACATCTTAGGGATTCAGCATTCTGAAATTTAACTATAAATAATATTGCCAGGCACTCAGCAAGCTAGTCAGGGGCCCCTGGGTGGCTCAGTCGATTCCACCTCTGTCTTCGGCTCAGGTCATGATCCTTGGGCCTTGGGATCAAGTCCCACATCCAGCTCCCTGCTCAGTGGGGAGCCTGTTTCTCCCTCTCCCTCTGCCCCCCACACTTGTGCACATGTGCTCTCTCTAGCTCCCCTGCTCACTCATAAATAAAGTCTTAAAAAAAAAAAAAAAAAAGCAAGCCAGGAAGATCTAACCTTTAACAAATATACTCACCACTAACTAGAAAATGAACAAGACATAAATACTCTAACAGCTAAATTTTGTCAGCTGGAGCTTTTTTTAATGAAAAAATTTTGTCTCTAATACCCAATATGAGGTATTTAACTACTTTAGAATGTGTCTTAAAAGAATAGCATTAATGCTAGATGGGTATAAAAAATTGTAAAACCCTTCATTCCGTAGATAAGAAAACCAACCTAAAGAGGTTAAGTGACTTGTTCAGGGTAATTATACAGCACAATTCCTTTTATGTTATTTAATAAAATAATTTATTTAATACAAACAGAAATCCCAAACCCCTATATACACTTTTTCAATAAGCCTGGAAAAGCACACTGTGCCCGGGGGGTCCTCTCTGCTGAGCGTGCTGTTCCTCTCCTTAAGGAGACAGTTGGTGGCGTGAGCAGACACCGCCCACAGATGGTCACGGGGTGGGATTTTCCTGCTGCATAAAGAGAACTTGTAGATCCAAGAGAAGGATTCCTCCCAAATCAAGCCTTCCTGGAAAATTCCACTTTCATCCATGAAATCAGAGGCAAACTGGAGGCAGGCCCGGTCTTAAAGCCTACCAGTTCTTTAACCCACTGAGCCACCCAGGCACCCCAAGCCTACCAGTTCTTAACCATGGCTCAGTTTGCCTACCCTGCCTGCATCCAACAGGAGACAGCTGTGGGATCAGCTCAGACTCGGTCTTACTTAAAACGGTTCCTGTCTCCTCACTCTCCCAGGACTTGGGAGAGGGCTTCAGGAACGAGAAGGAAGGCCAGGGTGCTGGGCATGAAATTTTCTGGGGACGCTGAGCACACAGAAGGCAAGAGGGCCGCAGTGGCCACTTCTATCCCCCTCCGTCCCCACCCCTGGCGCCTCACACCATTCTTTGGCTTTCCAACTTAACATCCTTCAGGGTGGGGGTGCCTGGGTAGCTCAGTGGGTTAAGCCTCTGCCTTCGGCTCAGGTCACGATCTCAGGGTCCTGGGATGGAGCCCTGCATCGGGCTCTCTGCTTAGTGGGGAGCCTGCTTCCCCCCGCCCTCTCTGCCTCTCTGACTACTTGTGATCGATCTCTCTGTCAAATAAATAAATAAAATCTTAAAAAAAAAAATCCTTCAGGGCAGCTGGCTAGCTCCATCAGGGGAACACACAAGGCTCGATGTCGGGGTTGTAAGTTTGAGTCCCACATGGGGTGTAGAGATTACTTTAAAAAATCTTTTAAGAAAATATGAAGAAGTAAATAAAATAACATCATCCAGAGAAATTCCCAGGGAGGCCTCACAGCCCCAATTATCTCAATTTTCCTTGTGTTCCCAACAACTGCACAGAAGTAAGACAAGGCTTTCACTGCGGTATGGAAGATAAGATCTTGAAATATTAATCATTGTGTTTTCTTTCTTTCCAGAACTTCCTGACCTTTCCCCTAGTGGGCAGAAGTATCTGCTTTGCAGAAGAATTCGTGTTGTTGTGACTGGAAGGCTGAGAGAAAGGAAAGGTTAGTTTTCCTGAGTTTTATTTCCACTCAAGGCAGATGAGAGCGTTTACGCAAAGACCAAGTTCTGTGGGTGGTCAGTACAGCAGGCCTCCTACTGTTCCCTCCCTGCACTGGTTCTCCCCCCGGCTGTGTGGGGGCCTCCTGCCCTCCCCTGACATGTCCCCACTCATCAGTCACCCCATGTGATCTTCCCCTGACCCAAGTGATTGCAGGCCCTACCCAAATTGGCCCACGTGGACGTCCCTCTGTCCACAGTCCAACCACACTGACAGAGCTGGACTCCTTGACCCAGAGCAGGGGTTCCTGAAGGGAAAGACCAAGTGACACTAGACCTAGCGGTGGGGTGGAGGACTTGACCCCTGTAACACAACTACCAGGGGTGTTTCTGGAAGGATAGAGTATTCTGAAACAATTGACAAAGTTTCTGATGCCAGCCCCTCGAAATACCTCAGGATTCTGTGGAGTCGCTTGCTAAGTGGATTGTGACCCAGAGTTACTGGCCTCTCCATTCATTGGTCTGTGCCAAGCCAGCAGTGTGTACCTCCAAAGCATTATTTTATTTCATTTTCACAAGCCAGCAGAGTAGATATTATTTTATGGATGATAAAATAATAAAATCCTCTTGGATTTTATCATCATCTATTTTATGGATGATAAAAATAAAAATCCTCTTTCTGACCTTAACCACTGGACTATAGTACCTCCTCGTAAAACTGGAGGATAAAGAATAGAGATAGTACATTTCCCCGAATATTCTACTTCCTAAAATAAATTTTTTGTGTTACATTCTCTTTTAAATAAATAAGGGAACTACACTTTTCATTGGAACTTGGAAGCTTCCTCCTTGAATAAGATAAAATTAGGCCTCCTACATGATTTAAGACTCAGCTCCTAAGTTAGTCAATATGTTTATAATACAAATTTGTACAAGGTGGAGTCTCCTTGGTCACTCAAATGAAGGCATAAGAATCAAAAGGGATTCTTTAAGGGACTAGTCAAAGCAGCCTTGGGTCGTAACCTCCCCTTCAGGTCATGGAGTTCCTACTAGCTTGTCTCTTCTGGCAAACTGGGCCTGACCCCCTCCCCAGGTACCCCTTTCAGGAGCCCTGGGAGGCAGTAAGCTCTTGGAGAGTTTTGCGGGTGGCAAGAGAGTAGCAAAGGAGATAGGTTCCTCATTAGTATTCGTGTCCTGTTCTTTCCAGGGGAATTTGCTGGGGACTTCCCCTTACGTACCATAAGTAGAGAGGGGCAATTCTCCCCTCTCCACACAGTTGAGAACAACAGAATGAGTGGGTATACACTGATCAGCTCTTAAAGCTCATTTTAGGAGGTTTGGGGTTATTTGCAAATTAGGTCCTTCCATTCATTTTTCCCTGTGTATGTAAAGCAACATATTTCTGCACCATTTAAGAGAGAAAAGAAAATTAGTGTGAGCTGCCAACAGCTGGCTGACAACCTTGAGCACTGGGTGTTTTGGAACTGATCCAGATTTCACATAAGGAGTTCATTTTTGGTTCGTCAAAAAAGGGAAGGAGTTGGCCCAGATCCCGTTCCACTAATTCAGGAACAAGGATCTGCAATTCCCTTCAGAAATTGCTGGAGGGCGGCTCTGCAGGTCCACTTGTCTCTCTACCTGATACAAGAAGAACCGTTTCGCTGTCTGGGTGTTTCATTTGACAAGTCAGTGATTCAGCGCAGCAATTAACCGAAGGTTAATTCCCCCCTTTCTCCAAATCCCTTTTATAAAGATCTGTCATTTCTGCAGATTCCAGATTTTTTTTTTAAGCTTCTTTTTCTTCCTCGTGTATCCTACTTGCCCTGACGTTGAGTTGAGCTTTTAGACAGAGGCCGAGTTTACTAGCATAATAAAGAACTCAATATTTGTTGGAGAATGAAATCCTCTTATTTTCCTAATCTGTGACTCACCATTTCAGAGTAAGAAAAATTTCATGTTTCAGAATGGCAATAGCCATTTTTATTTTCAAAGAAACAAGTAGTCAGTATAAAAAATGTAAACAATGTAGGAAGGAATAAAGAGAAAAAATTTAAAACCATCCCAAATCCCACCACTGGAGAAAACTGACCACCATTAGTGTTTAATTTATATGATTTTTTAAAATTTATTTATTTGACAGACAGAGATCACAAGTAAGGAGAGACGCAGGCAGAGAGAGAGGAAGAGAAGCAGGCTTCCTGCTGAGCAGAGAGCTCCATGTGTGGCTCAATCCCAGGACCCTGAAATCATGACCTGAGCCAAAGGCAGAGGCTTTAACCCACTGAGCCACCCAGGTGCCCCTAATGTATATGATTTGATATACATTTCTCTTTTCATAAAAGAAATTATAAATCATTTAATAATTTGATTTTGTTCTGTATTTTGGATGTTGTTTTATTATAAGATCGATGTTACTATATTTAAGAGGGGCAGTGTACTGCAAACGATGACTTTATCTAAAACAATAGATATTTTTGCTAATATAAATACTGCTGCAATGAAGGCCTTGCACATATATCTTTGCTCACTGGGCTAATTATTCCTTATGCTAAATTCCTATGAACAAACTTCGTTAGATCAAATCATATACACTTTTTTCAAAGCCTCTGATACATACGCCAAATTACCTCTCCTCCCAGAAAACTCGTCCTCATTTATAACCTCACTAACTTCATTAGAGTGCATTTTTAAATCAAACTCTCACAAATACTAAGTATAATAAGCCTTTTTAAATTTTTGTTCTCATTTGAGAAATAAAAAATTGGTACCTCCTTATTTTTTTTTAAATTTTGTTCCAGTACAATGAACATACAGTGTCACATCAGTTGCAGGTGTACAATACAGAGATTCAACAATTCTGTACTTAGTACTCATTATGATAAATGTACTTTTAATCCCCTCCACCTATTTCACCCCTCCCCCACCTGCCTTGTCAGTGGTCTCCATCAGTTTCCTCTCTATGTTAAAAATCTGTTTTGGGGTCTCTTTTTGGTTTGTTTTGTTTCTTAAATTCTACATGAGTGAAATCATATATTATTTGTCTTCCTCTGACTCATTTCGCTTAGTATTATTCCTCTAGATCTATCCATGTTGTTGCAAATGGCAAGATTTCATCTTTTATGGCTGCATAGTATTCCATTGTATGTGTACCACATCTTATTTTTCATAAATATGAAATGGATGGGCCATTGGGTTGCTTCCATAATTTGGCTCTTATACACAATGCTACAATAAATATAGGGTACATATATCTTTTTGAATTAGTGTTTTCATATTCTTCAGATAAATACTTGGTAGTGGAATTACTGGATCATATGGTAATTCTATTTTTATTTTTTTGAGGAACCTCCATACTGTTTTCTACCATGGCTACACCAGTTTACATTCCTGCCAACAGTGCAGGAGGGTTCCTTTTTCTCCGTGTCCTTTGCCAACACTTGTTGTTTCATGTCTTTTTGATTTTAGCCATTCTGACATGCGTGAGATAGTTGTCTCATTGTGGTTTTGATTTGCATTTCTCTGTTCTGTGATGTTGTGTATCTTTTCAAGTGTCTGTTGGCTATATGTCTGCATGTCTTCTTTGCAGAAATGCCTGTTCATGTCTTCCACCCATTTTTATTTTTTATTTATTTATTTATTTTTTTAAGATTTTATTTATTTATTTGACAGAGCGAGATCAGAAGCAGGCAGAGAGGCAGGCAGAGAGAGAGAGAGAAGGAAGCAGGCTCCTGGCCGAGCAGAGAGCCCGATGCAGGGCTCGATCCCAGGACCCTGGAATCATGACCTGAGCTGAAGGCAGCGGCTTAACCCACTGAGCCACCCAGGCGCCCCTTCCGCCCATTTTTAAATTGGATTTGTGTGTGTATGTGTGTTGAGCTATGTAAGTTCTTTATATATTTTTCATACTAACCCTTTATCTGATATGTCATTTGCAAATATCTTCTCCCATTCAGTAAGTTGTCTTTTAGTATTATTATTTCCTTTGCTGTGTAGAGGCTTTTTTTTAAAAAAATGTAGTCCCAATAGTTTTTTTGTTTGTTTGTTTTGCTGGTTTGGGGGTTTTTTGTGGTTTTTTTTTTGGTTTTGGTTTTGGTTTTTTTGCTTTTGTTCCCTTGCCTCCAGTTCTGTTCTTTTATTCAAGATAGTTTGGACTATTCAAGGTCTTTTGTGGTTCCATACAAATTTTAGGGTTATTTGTTCTAGTTCTGTGAAAAATGCCATTGGTCTTTTGACAGGGATTGCCTTAGGTCTGTAGATTGCTTTGGGTTGTGTGGACATTTTAATAATACTTGTTCTCTCAATCCATGAGCATGGACTACCTTTCCATTGGTTTTTGTCATCTTCCATTTCTTTCATCACCATTTTATAGTTTTCAGAGTAAATGTCTTTCACTTCCTTAGTTAGGTTTATTCCTAGGTATTATTTTTGGTGCAATTATAAATGGGACTTTTTCCTTAAATTCTCCTTCCATTATTTCATTATTAATGTATAGAAATAGAATGAATTTCTGTATATTTTATATCTTGCAACTTAATTGAATATGTTTATCAGTTTAGGTAGTTTCTATGGTGGAGTATTTAGGATTTTCTATGAATAGTATGGTGTCATCTGCAAATAATAAAGGTTTTGTTTATTCCTTACCAATTTGGATAACTTTTTTTCTTTTTTCTTGTCCTGATTGTGTGGTAGGACTTCTAGTACTATATTGAATAAAAGTGGTGAAAGTGAAAAAACAAAAGCAGTGAGAGCAGACATCTTTATCCTGTTTCTGACCTTAGGGGAAAAGCTCTCAGTTTTACACCATTGAGTATGATATTAGCTGTGGGTTTTCAATACATGGCCTTTATTATGTTGAGGTATGTTCCATCTAAAACCTACTTTCTTGGGGCACCTGGGTGGCTCAGTGGGTTAAGCCGCTGCCTTCGGCTCAGGTCATGATCTCAGGGTCCTGGGGTCAAGTCCCGCATCGGGCTCTCTGCTCAGCAGGGAGCCTGCTTCCCCTCTCTCTCTCTGTCTGCCTCTCCGTCTACTTGTGATTTCTCTCTATCAAATAAATAAAATCTTTAAAAAATAATAAAAAAAAAATAAAACCTACTTTCTTGAGGGTTCTAACTTAAATGGATGTAGAATTTTGTCAAATTTTGTTTTGTTTTGTTTTGTTTTGCATCCATTGGAATGATCACATGGTTTATATTCTTTCTTTTGGTTTTGGTGATGTGGTGTATCACATTGATTGACAAACCACACTTGCACCACAAGAATAAATCCCACTTGATCTTTGTAAGTAAATTTTTTATGTATTGATGGACTTGGTTTGCTATTATTCTGTTGAGGATTTTTGTGTCTATGTTCATCAGAGATACTGGTCTGTAATTCTCTTTTATTGTATTGTCTTTATTGGGTTTTGGTCTCAGGACAGTACTCACTTCACAGAATGAATTTGGAAGTGTTCCTTCCTCTTCTGTTTTTGGGAATAATTTGAGAAGAATACCTATCAACTCTTCTTTAAGTATGTGATTGAATTCACCTGTGAAATGATCTAGTCCTGGACTTTTTTTGGTTGGACTTTAAAATCCATCCTTTCAAGTCCAACCTGAAGACTTTAAAGTCTTCAGGAAGACTTTATTTCTTCCTGATTCAATTTGGAAAGGTTATAGTTTCTAGGAATTTTTCCATTTCTTCTAGGTTTTCAGCATATGATTTTTCATAATATTCTCTAATAATTCATTGTATTTCTGTGGTACCAGAAATACCTCTCCTCTTTCATTTCTGATTTTGTTTATTTGAGCTTTGTGTGTGTGTGTGTGTGTATGTCTTTTTTTTATGAGTCTACCAGAGGTTTATCAGTTTTGTTGATCTTTCAAAGGATAGCTCCTTGTTTCAGTCATCTGTTCTGGTTTTTTTGTTTGTTTTTTGTTTTTTTAGTTTCTGTATCTTTTACTTCTAATCTTTATTATTTTCTTCTTCTCGTTTGGGGTTTTGTTTGTTTTTCTTTTCCTAGCTCCTTTTAGGGTAAGTTTAGATTATTTGAGATTTTTCTTGCTTCTTGATATAGGTCTATTTTGCTATAAACTTCCCTCTTAGAACAGCTTTTGCTGCATTTCAAAGATTTTGGATGGTTATGTTTTCATTTTCATTTGCCTCCAGGTACTTTTCAAAATTTCCTTTTTGATTTTTTGGTTGATCCATTCATTGTTTAGTATCATGTTATTTAACTTCCATGTATTTATGTTCTTTCTAGATTTTTGCTTATGTTTGATTTCTAGTTTCATAACCTTGTGGTCAGAAAAGATGCATGGTGTGATCTCGATTGTTGCTGTTGTTGTTGTTGAGACATGTTTTGTGGCCTAACATGTGATCTGTTCTGGAGAACATTCCTTGTGACCTTGAAAAGAATGTGTATTTTGCTCTTCTAGGATGGAATGTTCTGAATATATTGGTTAGGGCCATCTGGTCCAATGTGTCATTCAGAACCACTATTTCCTTGTTGAATTTCTGTGTGAATGATCTACCCATTGATGTAAGTGGATTGTTAAAGTCTCTGACTATTATTGTATTACTATCAATTATATCCTTTTTGTTTGTTATTAGCTTGAGGTATTTGGGTGCTCCCATGTTGGGTGCATAAATATTTACAATTGTTATAGCTTGTTGGATTGTTCCCTTTATTATTGTGTACCATTATTCTTTTTTTTTTTTTTTCCGCAGAGAGAGAGAGCACAAGTTGGGGGGACAGGCAGAGGAAGAGGTAGAAGCAGACTCCCTGTAGAACAGGGAGCCCAATACAGGGCTCAGTCCCAGGACCCTGAAATCACAACCTGAGCCAAAGGCAGAGGTATAACCAACTGAGCCACCCAGGCCCCCTGGTCCCTCCTTAACTCTTGTTACAGTCTGTTTTAAAGTCTATTTTGTTTGATGCAATTATTGCTACTCTAGCTTTTCACTTCCATTTGCATGATAAACGCTTTTTGGTCTGTTCACTTACAATCTACATGTGTCTTTAGGTCTGAAATGAGTGTCTTATAGACAGCATTTAGATAGGTCTTGCTTTTTTATTCATTTTGTTACCCTGTGTCTTTTGATTGAATGTTTAGTCCATTTACATTCAAAGTAATTACTGATAGGGATATACTCACTGCCATTTTTTTACTTGTGTGGTTTTTGTAGTTCTTCTCCGTTCTTTCTCTTGCTCTCTTCTTTCATGATTTTTTTGGATTTCTTTAGTGATATACTTGGATTCCTTTCTCTTTATTTTTTTCCATATCTTTTACCAGGTGTTTTTATTTTTTTTTAATATTTTAGGGGTACCTGGATGGCTCAGTAGGTTAAGCCTCTGCCTTCAGCTCAGTTATGATCCCAGGGTCCTGGTATCGAGCCCCACATCAGGCTCTCTGCTCTGTTTCTCCCTCCTGCCCCCCGCCTGTCTCTCTGCCTACATTTGATCTCTCTCACTCTGTCAAATAAATAAATAAAATCTTTTAAAAAAAGATTTGACAGAGTGATAGAGAGAGAGCACAAGTAGGCAGACTGGCAGGTAGAGGGATAGGGAGAAGCAGGCTCTTTGCTGAGCAGGGACCCTGATGCGGGACTCTATCCCAGGACTCCTGGATCATGACCTGAGCCAAAGGCAGATGCTTATTGAGCCATACAGGTGCCCCTCTGTTACCAGTTTTTTAATCATGGTTACCATTAAGTTTATATATAACATCTTTCTGTACGTAACAGTCTATACTAAGTTGATGGTCTTTAAGTTTGAATCCATTCTAGAAGCATTAGAAACTTATTCTTCTCCCCTCCCACATTTTATGTATCATACTTTATCTTTTATTTTGTGAATCCCTTAACTGATTTTTGTAAATATACTTAATTGTACTGCTTTTGTGCTTCCCACTTTTCTTACTCCTGTTTGTGGTCTTTCCTTTCTACTCAAAGAGTCCTTTTTAACATTTCTTGTGGGGCTCATTTAGTGGTCATGAATTCTTTTAACTTTTGTTTGTCTGGGAAATTATCCCTTCTTTTGTTTTGAATGATAGCTTTGATGGATACAGTATTCTTGGTTGCAGTTTTTTGTTTTTTGTTTTTTCCAGTGTTTTGAATGTATCTTGCCGCTCTCTTCTGGCCTGCAAAGTTTCTGCTGAAAAGTCAACTGATAGCCTTATGGAATTCCCCTTGTATATAATCATTTTCTCTTCTCTTGCTTCTTTTAAAATTCTCTCTTTATTACTACTTTTTTCATTTTAATTGCTATGTGTTTTGGTGAGGGTTTACTTGAATTGATTTTGTTGGGGGCTGTCTGTGCTTTATAGATCTGGATTTCTGTTTCCTTCCCCAGATTCAGGAAGATTTCAGCTACTATTCCTTCAAATAAGTTTTCTGCCCCTTCTCTCTCTCTTCTCTTTCTGGGATCCCTCTAATGTAAATGTTATTATGTTTAATGGTGGTGCTGAGCTCCTTTAGTCTATTTTCACTTTTTATTATTATTTCTCTCAACTGTTCAGCTTGATTGCTTTTCACCATGGTGCTAATTCATGTTTCTGCTTCATCTAGTCTATACACCTCTAGTGTATTTAAAATTTCAGTTACCGAGTTCTTCATCTCTAATTGGTTCTTTTTTATGTTTTCTCTTGTTTCTCTCCTCTTTGTTGAGGGTCTCACTGATGGTCTCCATTCTTTCCTCAAGTTCAGTGAGAGTCCAGTGAGAGTATCTCTATCAAGTTCTATCAAGCATATTACTTATCTCCATTTCATTTATCAGTCTTGTGATTATGTCCTGTTCTTTCATTTGGGACATATTCCTCTGTCTCCTCACTTTGTCTCATTCTCTGTGTCTGTTCTTATGTTTTAGGAAAGTCAGCTCCATCTCCTGCTCTTGAAAGTAGTGACCTTATGAAGAGGAGGTCCTGTAATGCCCTGTAGCACAATGTCCCCTGTTTGCCAGAATCTGGCACTCCAGGGCTGTCTCCTATGTGTGTCGCATGTACCCTACTGTGCCAGCTAGGTTGTGCTTGCCTTCAGTCTAATTGTTTGCAGTGGCTCTCTTTGCCTGTTGTGGGCAGGGTTTGGTCACCGTGTTAGTGGGCCAGTCTGAGACTTTCTTGGGCTTGAGTTGAATCAGATCAGGCATTTGCCAGAGCTAGGTACTTTCCCTTTGTTTTCTCCTGAGAAGCTTTTATTGGTGGACACAGCCTATGGTCAGTCCAGACCACAGTTGAACTGGTGTGCATGGTTACCTTCCCTTCCACCTTCCAGGGTGGTGCTGACCCCTGTCGAGGCTGCTTGCATACCACCAGGCTTGTGGCACCACTTTGGCTAGACCCCTGTCAAGGGCATGTTGAAGGGAGAAGGTGGAGGCAAGGTATGTGGTGCCAGCAAGATTCATAGCAGTCTGCTATGGGAGGGGTTCTGAAGTCACCCAGGAAAACTGCTAGGCTGAGATAGGCAGCAGTGGGGAGGGTAGCAGTCTGCAGAACACAGGGGCAAGGCATGCTGTTAGCAAACTAGGTGGAAAGTGTTTCTGCTAAGCTGGTTCCCACAGGTATCCATGGATCTAGGCTTGGGGGCAAGGGAGGGAAATAACACCCACTGGCTCCTTTGTTCTTAGAGAGGTCTCCCAAGATCCCTGCCCCTCCAGCACAAGCTCTTAGTTTAATAAGCAAATCTCCCTCCCATATACCCAGGTGTTTTTCAGAGTGCTTCTTCTAAGCTGTATCTCTGTATGTTGTGCTATCCCTTTAAGGGTAGGGACTCGGTTTCTTCTCACCCTTTCTGGTCTCCCAGAGCCAAGTCTGCTGATTTATTTATTTCTTTATTTTAGAGGAAAGGAGAAAGAAGAATGATTGATATTCCCATATCTTGTTTCTTTCCATACATGGAACTCACATCTTTTCTCTTTTTTTTAAGATTTTATTTATTTATTTATTGTTTTTATTCTTTTTTTTTCTATTTATTTATTTTCAGAAAAACAGTATTCATTATTTTTTTACCACACCCCGTGCTCCATGCAATCCGTGCCCTCTATAATACCCACCACCTGGTACCCCAACCTCCCACCCCCCCGCCACTTCAAACCCCTCAGATTGTTTTTCAGAGTCCATAGTCTCTTGTGATTCACCTCTCCTTCCAAATTACCCCAACTCCCTTCTCCTCTCTAATACCCCTTGTCCTCCATGATATTTGTTATGCTCTGCAAATAAGTGAAACCATATGATAATTGACTCTCTCTGCTTGACTTATTTCATTCAGCATAATCTCTTCCAGTCCCGTCCATGTTGCTACAAAAGTTGGGTATTCATCCTTTCTTTTTTTTTTTTTTTTAAGATTTATTTATTTGACAGAGAGAAATCACAAGTAGACAGAGAGAGAGAGAGAGAGAGGGAAGCAGGCTCCCTGCTGAGCAGAGAGCCCGATGCGGGACTCGATCCCAGAACCCTGAGATCATGACCTGAGACGAAGGCAGCGGCTTAATCCACTGAGCCACCCAGGCGCCCAGGTATTCATCCTTTCTGATGGAGGCATAATACTCCATAGTGTATATGGACCACATCTTTTTTAAGATTTTATTTATTTATTTGACAGAGAGATCACAAATAGGCAGAGAGGCAGGCAGAGAGAGGAGGAAGCAGGCTCCCTGCCAAGCAGAGAGCCTGATGCGGCACTTGATCCCAGGACCCTGAGATCGTGACCTGAGCTGAAGGCAGAGGCTTAACCCACTGAGCCACCCAGGTGCACCAAGTCTGCTGATTTTTAAATTCCAGGTGTTAAGCCCCCCACTAATTTTAAGAACTCAAGAAGTTAAGCCCCTCAGTTTTCAAAGACAAATGTTATGGGAATTCATCTTCCCCATGGAAGTTACCCATGCCTGGGGTGAGGTCTGCTCTTCTCCATCCTCTGGCCTATAGCTTTCCTTCCTCCAGCAGAAAGTCCCAGAGGTCCCTTTAGCTCCCAACTGCATCTCCATTCTTCCTATCCTTTCTGATGTGACCTCTTCTCTACATTTTGCTGTGGAAAGTCTGTTCTGAGAGTGATTGGTTGTTTTCTGGATTATGTGGATCCACATCTGATGTGGATGTTATCTAGATGTATCCATGGGACAAGGTGAGCTTAGGGTCCTCCTATACTGCCATCTTTACCATCTCCTGTTCTGTTTTATTTATTCTTAACAAGGATGAATATGTTTTCATATGTTAATAACTATTGGTATTTTTTTTTCCTTTTTTGCATTGTCTGCTCTCCTGTGTTTATTTTTCTATTGGAGTACTCATAGTTTCCTTCCTGATTGTAAGAACTCATTGCACATAAAGACAACATTTTCTAGACTATATTTCAGGGAACTTCATTGCACTTCGAGATATTAATAGGTGTGTTGAGGGGAGGAAAAGACTTCCATGGTCAGATTTAACACATCATTTCCTGAGCTTAATTGACCATCAAACCTTTTTTTCTTTTCCTTTTTTTCCCCCACTGAACCCCCTCTGGCATCATTCAGGACATGAATGTTCTGGGCAATAACATTTGAGAAAATGTCCTATAAAGGATATTAATGCTTTATATGTTACATATGTGGCATGATTTTTCCCCATTACTATTTGTCTTTTACCCTATATGATTTTTTTTTCCATATGGCATTTAATTCATGTACTAAAATCTCTCAGTATTTTCCTTTGTAATTAAGTATTTGACCCTAGGAAAATTACTTAATCTCTTGATGCCTCAATTTTATCATCTAGAAAATGGGAGGAGTAAATATAAGTACCTAGAAAGTTGTTGTGGGTATTAAATTACTTAATACAGGTAAAGCACTAGAACTGTGTTTGACACAGTATCAGATGTTTAAAAACAGATTATTTTTTGTATGATTCTGAAAAGTCTTTCCCCATTATCTTATGTTGTAAAAAAAAAAAATACTCGTATTTTCGTCTAGTATTTTTATGGATATTAATTTAGGTATTAGCTGTAGAGCAGAGTCTACTTTTTCTAACACCATTTATTGATTACTTCTTCCTTTATTGTATACTATTTCCTCTCTTGTTCTAGATTTTTTTCTCTCCTGCTTGGTCTGTTCTGTTACCAAGACCCCCACTTTTCCTATATCCTTTCAGAAGAGTTAGAGCTTTGTTTGCCTGAATCAAGAGTACATATTGGATTTCCTATTAGAGTTGCCCCATGAGATACTTGGTCAACATGAAGGACTTTGAAAGTGGGGTTTGGTTTTCTACAATGCAGATGGGAACTATATATCCCACAGGCTTTTGATTTTAACTGTTACTCTGCCTATCAGTCCTCATATACTGCTGAGGCCTAGCTAGGATGATAGCTTGTGGGTTTCCTCAGGAACGTTGGAGACCTAGTGTATCACAGACAAATTAATGTCTTTGAATTCAACCTGGTCCCTCTCCCTCCCATTGTATCAGCCACACAACCTCTAAATTACTAGGAGAGATGAAGGGATACTAACCTGATCCATCACAGGCTGTGCGGGGAGCGGGGGGAGCCAAGAGGTCATAGTTGAGAGGAAGATGTGATATTGGGAGGCTTCCTAGAGATGGGACCAGAGAAGTGTTGAGGGCATTTCATTCAGAGCTGGGGAGAAGCCAAAGTCCTGAGAATTACCCATGAGGCCCAACACAATATTCTCCTTCTTGGAACCCCATTATCTCTTGTCCACCCTGTTCCCAACAGCCTCTTTGCTGTTCCTTATCATTGTTCCCACTTTGAGGCATGTGCCTATGCTGATCCTCCTGGAGGGTTTTTTTCCCAATACCTATACTGCTTGTTTTGGTGTCAGTATAAGCCCTTTGCTCAAATGTCAACTTGATGAGACCATCCCAACAAACCATTTCACTTATGGTTTATTGTCTATCTCTCCACCCTAGAATATGAACTTCCCAAGTTTTGTTGTTTTGTTCTCTGATTTCTCTCAATACCTAGAACAAAATACCATCTTTATTTGCTTGACAAGGGCAAATCACCACCATAGTAGAGTTCAACTGTTACAATGAGTGAGCACTGCTACAGTTCATGTCCACATGTCACATGAACAGTCAACACTCAGCACAAGTGACAAGGTCTCCAAATGACTGTTTCCAGTTTATCCCACTGACCATACCAACAGTTGCTTCCTGTCATGCTCACACACACACACACACACACACACACACACAAATAGGCCCAGACATGTCCACTACAAGTGGTCTTTTTGTTGATGTAAGTGTGCTCTTTAAAAGGCTTACTAGTTCTCCAGCTTGGAATTTTTAACTTAGTATCACAACCAAACTCATTGCTGTGCACACCATGAATTAACAAATGTTTTCAAATCCAATTATCACTTTCAAAACAAACACTATTGGATGATAAACACGCATCTTTCAACGCACGTTTTCAAGTGCCATTGTTTTTGCCCACTCTGAAATTGATACTTTTTTCCATCCCACCACTGTGACGTCATAAAGTAAAGTCCAAAGCGGAATGTCATTATCACGGCTCTATTGCACTCATGCCCTAGAACAGTGCCTGACATATATAGGACTCCATGATTAACTGTGGGTGAATGAACAGATGACTGTACCAGTCAGACAATGTCACTTGCACAATACTTTGGAATGTGTCTAGGTATGTTAACAATAACATATTTCCTCAGAATGTAGCTGCCTGAATTTTCAAGCTTGCCTCTACAAACAAGTTATTTCTAAAGTGGGGGTAAAAAGTTGCATTTCTTTAAAGTCAAAACAAGCATGTGTCAATGGTGGCTTCTTTCATTAGATGCCTGAACTTCATACCTGAAGCTCCCACAAAGCCAGGCAAGGTGAAATGGCAAGCTAAAATCAGAGTGAGATACCACCTACCCCCAACTTGATGGCTAAAATAAACATAGAGAAAATGCCAAATGTGGCAAGATTGGGGGGAACAAATTCTCATACGTGTCGAAAACTGTTCTTAGTAGCATATAGCAAACACATATCCCATGACCCAGCATTTCGACACCTATATAGACCCAACTGAAATGTCTATGTATGTTCATGCAAAAGACAGCTAATGCAATGTGTACAGAAGTACTGTTTGTAATGGCCAAAGTCTGGAGTAAAAATGAAGCAAAAGAGTAAAATGGATTTTTGAAAATGTGGTATATTAAGAATATGTGGTGTATTAAGAATATAGCACAGTTCATGAAATGCATGATCTACAACCCTATGCAATAATATGGATAAATCGCACAACCATAGTGTTGAATGAAAAGTCAAACACAAAAGAGCAGATAGTGTATATTTTCATCTATTTATGATTATCAACAGGTAAAATGAATCCATTATGCTAGTAAGTCTGGAAATACTTAGAAAGGACCACGAGTAGTACTCTGGGATTCTGGTAACATTATACTCTTTGATCTGAGTGCTGGTTACACTGAAATATTCAGCTTTTGAAAACTCATCAAGCTGTATATTTATATGTGGACCCTTCTGTATGCAGAATTTCCTGAAAATGATCAATTAGAGATTTAGGCCACTCATTCACTAAACCTACTTGTTAGTACAAACTGAAACTATTCCAGGAAGTACTGCTCCAGCACCTGGTGTAGGTATAGGTTAGGGTTGGGAGGAGGGGTGGCAGAGATTTGGGAGGACACTTTCCAACTCTGGCAGGAGCACACCTCTAACGTGCTGCAAGAATGAAAAATGGCAGCAGCCAGATGGAGTGGGGTGGAGGAGGCTGGTAGAAAGCCTTGATGGGTGCCTGCCCTCTGACATCACTTGTGGCGTCAAGGCAGACAGTGCCTCCTCAGACATTCTGCCCCAGGGCAGAATGGTGCAGACTCACCAGCCATCCTCTAGAACAGTAGCTATACATTATGCAGGTCAGTTTTCTAACCAGATAGTGAGGAAGGAGAATACCCTTTGCTTATAAGTTGAGTATAGAAATTTTGTTCTAGAAGACAGTAGAAAAACTGCAGGGAGGAAAAAAAAATGCATAAGACAGGTCTTCAGTAATTCTTGAAGAGCAAGCTGCAGCAGAGATAGCCCCATAGGTCTTTCAATTAATGAAACTAAACAAGAAAAGAAGGACAAAACATACAGGAACTACCAGCCCCCCTGTCTCCCAGGGTGCTGATGGCTCACCCCATACCAGATCGACACACTTTGGAGCATGTAGTGCAATGGCTCTGGCAAGGCTTTAAGGATCCCATTGCTAATGCTGAAATGTAGGCTTGGGAGGAAGGCAGGACCTGCAGGAAAAAAAGACCATCCCATTGACATCCAATTGGTCTGGAAAGGAAGAACAAACAAAACTCTATAGTTGAAAGAGAAACCATCTTCAGTATTCCAGGGTTGAAGGCCACTTGAAGAAGATTGAGAAACAATGACTTGGCCAAGAATCTGCATTGTTTCTAGCCTTCGAGGAGCAGGCTCTTGCTAGAGAAAACCTCTAGCCCTCACTCCCCAGGATCTGGAAAGGCCCAGCAGAAGAGGCCAGAAGAGGCTGCCAAGAGAGGAGAGATTTGGAGCTCAGTGAAGCTTAACTAGTTAGTCAGTGTTGCTAGTTAGGGAGCCTTCAGTGACACTCGAGAGCCAGCCCCTGAACTATCATCCTGGCTTCACATTCTGTAGCCACAGTGTGGATGCCTCCCAGCACTCCTACATGTGAGGGGCAAGAAAGAAGTGGGAGTCCAAGAAGGACAGAGAAAACCCAGGAGGTTTGCAAGAGGTAGACGGATGCAGAGGGTCAGCTCTAGCATGCTTACTTGTACGTGTCCAGTCATATAGACAGCATATTTGGGCAGTTACTATGGCTATCCTTAAGTATGCACTATGCAGAAAGCTACACAAACAGAGAAAATATTCAAGCCCTGGCTTGTCCCACTTCCTCCCTCAAGAGTGTCCCAAACAGATCCCTCAAAGGATAGAAAGTTTCAGTTTTGTACCTAAGGAAATGCAGATAAGGCTAAGAAGGATGTTCCAAGTCAAGGTCAAGTCAACTGAACTTTTATGAGTGCAGTGTTCACTGTTCATGGGCTGAGAGCAATCTAGAGTAGGCACGCAAAACTCCTGGCCATTTAGGGAAAGTCTATGTGAGTTGTACTTTCTGAGGATAATAGTTTAAGAGATTGTCACTACTATCGTTAAGCCTCCTAGCACGTGCATTGTGAAAAACAAAAATTCAGATAAAACTTAGATTTGGATAGACTACTTCTTTCTAAATAGACAGCACAAGAGACCCAAACCCAGAATCTAGGTTCAGAATGCCCAGCACTGCATACCAGACACCATTTTTAGAGACAGTTTTCAGGAGCAAAGACAATCATCTCCAGATGCCACCAAGGACAAGGAGAAAAGAGTTTTGCTGCCCAGTGGGTTCTCTCAGTTTTAAGCAATGTTCATAAGAGATCTTGGGCCCTCCTGATACTTTCCAGTAGTTGACAGAAAGGATGATTGCTGGTGTGAAATATGTGGAGGTACCAATTTTTTTAGATAATAAAACTGTATCAGGGGCATGTGGGTGGCTCTGTGGGTTAAGCCTCTGCCTTCTGTGCAGGTCATGATCTCAGGGTCCTGGGATTGAGCCCCACATTGGGCTCTCTGCTCAGTGGGGATCCTGCTTCCCCCACTCTCTCTGCCTGCCTCTCTGCCTACTTTTGATCTGTCAAATAAATAAATAAAATCTTAAAAAAAAAAACTATTTCACAAGGTCTTCGAGGCACAGGAATTCTGATCCTCAAAATTCAGAACTGCCTAGAAGAATGAAGACTGACTCTCTTCGTTTTCAAACACAGGTCCTACCAGATGTACAACATCATAACAAGCTAGGGGCATATCCAGGATAGAGCTTTCTGAGCATTCATTGGCCATTTCCTACAAATCTTAGAGAATCAAAGACCCACAGGTTTAGTGAATATTATAGGGGATTTGAGGATAACCATGCCATTAGGACAAACCCTTTTTCTGCCCTGACCTAGGGATATCAGGCCAGAGCTAAAAAGAGAAGGGGCCAAAAGAGGCATCTGTAGACAAAAAGAAGCCTGGGCCCTCCATCCTGTTGAACTTTTCAAAAACTGGTGAGGAAGAGCTATAAGCAGATGCTCAAGGCCTTAGAGACCTGTTTCAACCAGGTTCTTGCACTAGTCTTGGCTGATCAAACCTGGCTCTAAATCCCTTGGTTTAAACACACATTAATATGGAGGGCTTCAGAGCTGTGATATGTTGGGAAGATTCAGGGAACATGGCTAAACTTTGCTGCAGAAGCTAGAACTATGTGAGATCCAATATCTTGTTTGCAAATCGGAGCTTTTGGCTTCAAGTTAGGCAATGAGATACAAGTTCTAGGAAGTGTGCATGTGAGGTCTAGGAATAGTCAACAAAAACCTTCTCACTGCTGGGCCCACCAATACCGAGCAAGATCAGACAGAGCAAGAGCATGTGGGAGTCTTAGTTGACTATTTTTAGTACTGATGTCCTCTTGCAGCTTTACCCATAGAATGCCACATCTCTTGAAGGCTTCACAGTCCTATGAGATCCCCAGGGTCTAGAAGAAACAGTATTCTTTATGCGAAAAAGCTTGGGGCTTTCCAAGTTGGAATTACTGGTGGTTTTTACCCCTGGGGCTCTAGTAAATCTAACTGCTCCAGCAGAGAGGGACCAAAGGGAACTCAGGATAACTGATGGTCAAGGAAAGAGACCTGGTCCTGTTGAACTACACCAGAGTTTTCTATAAGTGAATTTGAACTCGGTATTGAGAATGGCAGAAATTTCAACTATTTAGTAGAATATTATTAAAATGGGTGTTGAAATGTCCTCTGTGAAGACACTTTTTCCCAAGAGTACTGAAGTATGGTTCTGAAAGACTTACAGAGCTTTGAATGGAATATAATCAATGTTGGAAAGCTTTACACCTGTGGAAATCTTTTAAGTAGGGAACAGAACTCCAGTGCAGTGTTCTACTTCTAAGTCCTACCCTAACAGTTCTGATGAGACTTAAAATAATAAATTTTAAAATGTTATTCCATTCTCCAAAATCTTAAAAATTTGGTTGCTATGAGTATTATCCCCAGAACTATTTCTCGTTTGTTCCTGAGAGTCAATGAGAGGTCTCCATTTTTTTTTTTTCAGATAAAGTGATAGCCCTTTATTTCCTCATAACTAGCTCTGTCCCCACCCCCAGCACTTACCTTCCATTCTCACCAACTTTTACTTTATAGGTCCCTTCATCTGATCAGTGAATTTCTTGCCTGACATCTTTCAAGACCTCCTGGAAGTATCTTGCCAGAAATTTATTCTCCCAACATTTAAAAATATTTAGCCAACTCTTTATTTTCCATATTCTTTTGATTCCAGGGGTAATAATACCAACTGAAGTGTACGTAACCTGTGTTTCCTAAAGCCTCTCCAGCCTGGGGTTTTAAAAGGATCATATTAAACCCTTAATGACTCCTCTTTGCTTTCTCTCCCTTCCATGCCAGTATGCCTGCTGAGAGATCATGGAGGGGAATGATTCGCAATCAAGGAGCCATTCCCTCACTGGCATGAGACTCTCCTAATCTATGACCAGTTAGTCTCACTCCTAGTTTCCAAATACAATTACCTGGGGAAAATTAAAACCATGCTTAGGTGCTATCCCACACCAATTAAATCCAACCTTTAGGATGAAGCACTACCACTGGTATTTTTCAAAACCTGCAAATGATTCTAATATGCACCCACAGTTGTGTGGAGCCACTGTGAGCCACGTTTAGCCATGAGCCTTTGCTGAGCATCTATTTGTATCCTGGTGTCAGTCCATGCAATCACGGCCCAGAGAAGTAGCATAAGGACTCTCCAAGTTGATCAAATTCTCCCACTCACTGCTTTTTCACCTTCCCCACTCTTCAAAGCAGGGCTCCTGTCATTTAAATGACTTCTGAGAAGACAAGGGTGCTCTCTGCCTCTTTCATGAACTCCTTTGCAAATTTCTTAGCAGTTAGCACTTCAATCACTATCATTCATTCAAAAAATGTAAATCACCTTTTTGCTTTGCGGTAATCATTTTCCATTTTCCCAAGTGATTCAGAAATTCAGAGCTCACTGTCAAGTGAGTGAGCAGGTGTGTGGGCCTGTAGACACACCCCACGGTTCCATTAATGGCAAAACACACCTTAAGAGATAATTGACAATGACAACAACAATAAAAATCAGGTTTTGTCCCATTATAATAAAATAAAGAGACCTGTCTCTGAAAACGCATTTTGATTTCTCTAGATTTCAGGCAGTGTTAAAATACGCAATCAGTTCTAACCTCGTTTGCATTAATCTTCTTTACAGAAGCTGCACATTTGCTTTCAAAGCATTGGGTTAGAACATTTTGCTACTACATGAAAACCATATCAACAATCATCCTCAGGACATGAACTGCACCTGAACATAGAGCCGATGCAATTTTAATAATGTCTGTTGACCCACTAATAAGCACACAGGAAGGAACACACAAGAACTAGGATAGAGAACCATTAAGCCACCAAATGTTTACTTTCTAAGAATCATCACTTTCGGTGATTAATCAGTACCCTCACCGGACATCTCATCAGAGGTTAAGTCATTTATTCACTCACTCATTCATTCAACAAACATTTTCTTAGATGTCTATTGTGTTCCAGGTATGTGCTTTGAGTCAGGGTTGAGCTAATGAACAAAACAGAGCCTCAGCCTCCAAAGCCTCTGGTCTATAGCCAATCATATCAGCAGATAATGACTTTTGCAAATTCTTTTCCTATCCCTGGTATGTTCTTCTTCCATATCTTTGTCGGGATAAATTCTATTCAACTCTTTAGATCTTGATAAAAATATTATTTCATCCAGAAAATTTTCCTTAACACTTCAAGTCGTGGTTAGGTGCCTTTTCTATGTGCTTCCATAGCACCCATATCTTAGGTCTTCGTATTTTGTATTATAGTTACTTGTTTACAGAACTGTATAACCTTACTAAACAATGAGCAAGTTAAGGACAAGAGCCATGTTTTGTCCCTCTTGTGTCTTTAATGACTGGCACATAACAGGAACTCAATAGATAATTGAATGAGTGGTAGAGCTATTCACAGGGTATGATGAGGATGCAATGGCAAGGCACCAAAAGAGAGTTCCTAGAATAGGTGGATGTTAAGTGAAGTCATAAATGATAAGTCTAAGTTACCCAGACTTGGGCTGGTTGGAGGGTAAAAACAGAAGGGCAACATGGTCTGTACTAGAAAACTCCCAGCGTGATGGTGTTGATAGAGGGCAAAATGTAAGGTAGGGTATGAGGAGAGGACAAGTTGAGGCAGCTGGAGTAAGGTCATGGGCGGCGGGGGGGGAGGGGGGCGGCGTGGAAAGTTCTGATTAAACCAGACTCAAACTCCATTTTCCCTTTGTTCCCATCTAAATGAATGAACACACAGATTCAGGGAGTCCTGGGAGCTGAACATCAGGGATTACACATTGTTACCAGCACAGACAAGGGTCCCTGAGACACAAAACATGCTAAAAACTCTTCTCTGATATAAGAACCATTTCTTATATCATTTCTTTGATATAAAAACCCTGCCCCATGGGATTCAGTATGTGAGAGAAGGGGAGCTCCCCAGGGGAGCTGCTGGGTCACCTTCTTGATACTTGTGGAAGGTTTCTGTCCCTTACTACAAATTATGAGTAAAACACCTTACCAAATATGATGGGCCATCTTTTTCTTAGTGTCTTCCTAAAATCCAGCTCTTCTTGTTCAACCTGGGCAAGCCTGGTAAGAGTATATTGCCTAATTTCTCCTTAATTCATTGTGTTTCAATGTAAATTCCAGTAATTTCATAATTTAGAGTCAATGCAACCCATTTAAGGTTATCCTAGGCCTTTAGAAAACCTGCTTCTGTTGTAAGATCAGCTGATAGGATTCAGTAATTAATTAGTGCAGCAGCCATTTAATGAGTACTTTCTCTGTGTCAGACATGAGGCTGGAGTCTGGAGATCTAAAAATGAATGAGATATGGTCCCTGCCATTAAACTGCTCAGTCTAGTGGAAGAAGCTCTCAAACGTGGAAATTGGTTTTACGCTGACAGTGTTGAGGCCAGTTGACCTGCCTAAACCAGTGCTTCTTGAAATGTGGTCACCTAGGAACTGCTTAGAAATGCACACCCCTTGGTGTCTAAATGTGGTGTCTCCCCCAATCAGACGGGGACGTGGGGTGGGGGGGTGGGGGGCTAAACATGGGTGATGATTGGGTGGAAGCCAGTGGTGCAGGAGGTGAAAGGATTCACCTAAGGCAGAACAAAGGAGATAGAAGTGTATTGAATACAATCAAGGGAGCAGCAGGCAGGATAGCGAGAAGCAGCTGTGGGGCAGAGACTGTTTTCAAAGGGGGAAGGTGAAGAGGTATGGGGACGTATGGAATCTTCCCTTTTCTGGTAACTGTGCCTGCTTATAAGTAGCCCATTGGCCAGTTAAGGCCTATGGATATTTTGAGATGGGTCACCTTATGGGCCTGTCTATACTCAGCCAAGGGCCTGTTGGAGGCCCCTTCCTCCATTCCATTGCCGAAGCCTGTGTGCCTAAAGGCAGCCTCTACCCAACCTTGGGCTTTTCTTCCAGATCTACTGAAGCAGAACTCAGGAGGTGGGGCCCAGCAACCTGGGTGTCAGCGGACCCTGCAGGAGACGCCAAAGCTCATTTTTGCTTGGGAAACTCTGGTCTAAGGTCTCCACTAAGTCATACCGGGCCTATGTGGAAGACCCATTAACCTTGCCCAGCTTTCCTCTCCACCACATCACCCCTGAGGGACACTCCCCCAAATGAAGTAAATGCTATGTTATCATGTAATGGCTACCCCAGACCCTTCTCGCTAGAATCACAGAGATGGATAGCTTCATGAACATCAGTGTGGTAGGGACTAGACTGGCCAGAACCATTTTAGTGTCAACGTACAAGGAATCAGAGGGGGTAATGTCATCCTTGTCTCCATTCGGCTCCCTGCCATTTGAGGGGTGGAAGAGAATTTTTTTTTTTTTAATTTAAATCTCATTTTAAAAAAATTTGTTTTAAAGAACATATCAAGTTGGCTGTTTAAACAAACAAACAAGCCAAGAGCTTCAGAGTTACTTCAGAGCATTGGGAATAGAAATAGGGTAAACTCAAACAATAAAATGAGCAACTTGAACGCTTGGGAAAATAAAGGAAGGGCAATGAGGTCACAATCTGAGCATGAGTTTTACAATCCTCTGGTGGTTCTGAACAAATTCAAGCAGCTTGCTTGCTTTCTGGAGTTCCGGTAAAATGGATCTTGCCACCAGTGGTCAGTTCAGAGCTCCTGGCTGAGGTTTTTTGGCTTATAGCCATGTGTCATTTGTGACCTATTTTCACTGCAGTGAGTGAGATCAAGCCATGTCTGCAGGCCCCTGAATCAGCAGTTTCTCCTCCACTCACTTGCCCCAGGTTGACAAAGCTGACAGTAGTTTGCACAGAAAGTGCCGCCCCTGCACTCTCCCTGGAAGTGGGGAGAACACCATTTTGTCATAAACATGTCGGCTTTGACCAGAGGCTGCCCTGAGAGCCAGCTGTCACATCTCCTTCAAATAAGCTGCTAAACTTGGAATTATCTTGGTCTAATAGTTAATCAGGACTAAATATAGCGCCAAACTGCCTGAGCTTTGCTTAAATCCTACCCAGGTGGGAGAGGTGGTTTAAAAAATATCTAATTGCGAAACCATATTTTGTAAGGCTTTGCACAAAAACATTAAAATAATTATCCAACATGCTGGTTCGGGAGACAATTCACAGTTAATCTGACTCTGTCTAAAATTAAAAGCAACCTTTTGAATTGCACACTGATTTGAGATGATCAGTTTTTGGTGCTTGGTGGATATTAAAAGCAGCCAGGAATCGTACTCAGAATATGTTAAGAAAACCCCCAAACACAAATTCACGGAAAGAAAATAGCTATTGGTTTATAGCTACAAAAGATAGCCTGTTGCTAGGCAGATGAGACAATAAGAAGAGTTCCACAAGAGGGCGCCCTCGCCACTCTCCCTCCAAGCCCAGTGCTCCGCATTTCCCAGATGGTTGGGAGCTCTTTGCCCTCTACCATGTGCTGGTAAAAGCCAATGCTCTGTGTCCTGAGGAAGGCTGCTTCTGTGACAGCTTTTTGGCTGAGATCACCAGACAAATGCTGTCTCTGTGACATCAGAGAAGCGGCTTCAAATGAAGGGAAATCAAACAAAACATTGAAAATAAAAGGGAAAAAATAGATACATCTAGATTGACTTTTCTCCATAGTGATCTTTCTTGCTAGAAAGAGAAACACAAGAAAGTGTTCGCTTTCTTGCTACTCTAATGGTAAGAATATGATCAGATGAAAGTACATTTTTCACAGCTATCTGTATCTAGCCCAAAGTCAGAAATCGCCACTGGTACCAGCCAGTGACAATCAGCAGGGTCAGAGGTATTTCAGAAAATCCATTACCCTCATGATCATTTCCCTTTAGCCACTAAGCACACCTTCATGTCACAGCTTCTTCCTGCTGTAAATCTCATGGCCTCCACTCATACTCCACCCCTTCCAAAGTTCAAAACTCACCTCCTCAAAGATATTCGCAGAGGACTAGCCAATGAAGGAAAGAATAGATTTGCTCCATCTAGCCACAAACCAAGAACTGGAATAAGGGAGAGAGGAATGAGGCAGGTCAGATGACTTGGATTCAGTGTAACACACTGAGCAGGCAGCAGAGCTTTGCAAAAAGACCTGTACTCCCACTCCTACCTACACCCCCCCCCCCACGTATCTGAATTCAGAAACCAAAACTCCACCATGTACCAGCAGCAGAAATTAGAGGAGTCACTCATCCCCTCCAAGCTCAGCCTTCTCATCTGAAAAGAAAAACATGATAATAAAAATATCCATTCTACTCTGCAGGTTATTCTGGGGCTAAAATAAAATGCTGTAGGTGAAAGTCTTTGTGGGTTATCAGGAGCTCTAAAAACATAGCAAGTACCTATGCCTGGAGTAGTTCAAACGTTAACAGATTGACAGGGGTAGATAAGAGAGGAAGGAAAAGTTGAATTAGGTTGTGTTATTATGATTAGTATTATTTTGCATTTCAGCAAAAAAAAAGGATCACTAAGTTTCTTCTTGAAGATAATCTATGATGCTGTGAATCTGTCTCTTGTCATAGGTTACTCAGTGTTATGGACTAGAGTTTGAGTGCCCTTAAAATTCATGTATCAAAACCCTGTCCCACAATGTGATGATATGTAATTCGATGGGGTCATGAAAACAGAGACCTCCTGAATGGGATCAGGGCCCTTATAAGAGTCACGAGAACTATTGCTCTCTGCTCTCCACCCTGTGAGCCTACAATGAGAAGCTGGCAGTCTGCAACCCAGAAAACGGTGTTCACCAGAACTCAACCATGCTGGTACTCTGATCTTGAACTGTGAGAAACTTGTTGTTTATAAGCCACCTAGGCTGCAGTATTTATTACAGCAGCCAAATTGGGCTAAAACATCCAAGTTGCCTTGACTCAGACAAATGTTCCTAGAGATAAATATCTAGAGATTCTTTGCAAAGATTTTACTGTGAGAAATGTTTATTATAGACTTGTGCAAAATTGGAAACTCTATCCCACATGGAGTGGCTTAATTAAAACTCTCTACATAATGAATTATTATGCACCCATTAAAATGACATAGAGCAATGTGTACTAATAAAAGAAGAGTCCATAATAAGGGATTAGCGGGAAAAAATAAACATGTATAATAGACTGACATTGAAAATGTATGCATGTGTGCATATAGAAGGCATACTGAAGAGTCCAGAAGAATATATATCAACACGAATGCTTATAACCTTAGAAGGTTGGAATTAAGAATGTCTTTAATTTTATACTTTTGGCTTTTTTTTTTTTTTAAACTATGCTATGAAGAACACATAGTATTGGGTAATACCAAAAAAAAAAAAAAAAAAACCCTATAACAGTTATATATAAAATAAACTATTCTGAGCTCCGGAGAAGACCAATGGGAGGCTTATAAGACCAGGAGTTTTGTTGTTATTGTTGTTTTCTGGTTTTGGGTTTTTTAAAAAAAGATTTTATTTATTTGGCAGAGAGAGAGACAGAGACCACAACAAGCGGAGTGGCAGGCAGAGGGTGAAGGAGAAGCAACTCCCCTCAGGGTAGGGAGAGAGCCCAATGTGGGACTCAATCTCAGAACCCTGGGATCATGACCTGAGCCAAAGGCAGTCATTTAACCAACTGAGACACCCAGATGCCCTAGGCCAGGAGTTCTTTGAGGACACTCAGTACGTCTATGGAAGAAGAAGCACCCAGACCGGAGCTTATCCAAGATGACTCAGGACCTCATCTGAGATTTCTGTTCAACCAGCTCTATTATGTTCACTTACAGAGGAGGCCTAAGTCAGAGATAAGGAGTTTGCCCCTAAAGTCTGTGTAGAGGGAGAAATAACACCAAAACCTAATAAATATTTAGTCTCAAGCCAATGGGAGACCAGTGGGTGACTTTGCAATGTCATGATTCTGTAAAAGGAAGAGGGTCCCTAGAATACAGCAAAGGTATGAACTTCTGGCTCATTGCCTTTGACATGGGCTGGGTAAGAATCACAAAGAGAAGAGCTGTAGTAGTTGGCACAGAAATACCCACTGTTCATCTTGAGAAATCTCCCTCTCAGAAGTATCTAATAGACTTTCTTAATGCATTTTTCCTATTTAGTATAGTGAGTTGATATGTAATAAGAGTGCTGAAGGTCACAGCTTATGTTATTAAAATTCTAGCAAATACACCAGGTCCTGGGCTTGGAAATGCATGCAAATCTCCTCATTTTAATAGTTGATTTATTATTGTGAGTTCCTCCCTGTATCAACTGGTTAGAGCTGAGGTCTAATGAAGCCTCAGGAGCTGATTTTATTCCCATATAGGCTTGTTAGCTTCAGAGAGAGAATTTTCCCCATAGCCACAAAACCCTTCTCCTAAGCCCTTAACCTAGATATGTCAGAAGGAGCATGAGGCATCATAACTCCTGGGAAAACAGACTTAAATCCTTGTCCCACTGAGACAGTTGTCCCATGTTCCTATAAGCAGGAAACTGTTGGTCATTTGTTATGGGGTGGCCAGAGGAGGCTAGAAGGGAAGCTTGGTTTGGCAAAAATGACACAGAACAGAGGCTTGGCAGACAGGAAAGGGAAAAAGACGATGTCTTCATACAAGCTATGTGCCCGTGGTCCACTGATGAACAGTGATGATTTGAGGCCTGTTGTTCTGCAGAACCAGGAAAAAAGAAGAAAGTGCAATGGAAGCACCTAGAAGAGGAGACTGGTAGAAGCACAGAGAGATTTTTATGCCCCTTTTCAAAATAGCAGCCTCTTTCCTTTCTCTCCTCTGTGCTCCCCATACCTCCCGTTTTATTTCTACAAACTACTTGTCACCCCATGTCACTCTTGCCTATTTGTCTATGCCCCGTAGTAAACTTCAAACTTCCTGTGGCCAGAGCCATGTTTACTCGTCCATTATGGTGAATAGGCTGGTATCCTCCAGGCCTTCCCCTTGGCAGGCTCAGAGTAAATGCTTAATAAATAAAATCAGTGAATGATGTTTGCAAAAATTAGCCCTGAAGCAGGAGTGAGAAATCATCGTAACAAATCATCGTAACAACAAGGGGCACAGCACAGAACTTGGAGATTGAAGTCATCCCCTTGGGTGGACATCAAGGACAAGGGTTTTTTTTTTTAATCTAAATTCAATTAGCCAACATAGAGTATACCATTAGTTATAGATGTGGAGTTCAGCTTTTCATCAGTTGCATGGAACATGGTGCCCATCACATCACATGCCCTCCATCATGCCCATTACCCAGTTACGTCATCCCCCATCCTCCTCCCCTCCAGCCACCCTCAGTCTGTTTCCTATGATTGAGAGTCCCTCATGGTCTGTCTCCCTCTCTGACTTCTTCCCATTCAGTTTTCCCTCCCTTCCCCTATGATCCTCTGTACTATTTCTTATATTCCACATATGAGTGAAACCACATGATAACTGTCTTTCTCTGATTGACTTATTTTTCTCAGCATAATCCCCTCCAGTTCTAACCATGTTGATGTAAATAGTAAGATTTTGTCCTTTTGATGGCCGAGTAATATTCCATCACATATGTATGTGTGTGTATATATATTCCATTGTATGTGTATGAATGTGTATATATAGATATATAGGTATATGCATGCACACGTGCGCGCGCGCACACACACACACACACACACACATCATGTCTTCATCCATTCAGGGACACGTCTTAAACAAGGAGGCAGGAAGAACTGTGACATTACTTGTCAATGAGTTGAGTGAGTCTCTGGAGTTGAACTGGCCTAGGAATCTTGTATGCTTACAATACCCACTTTATTTGATATGAGTTGTAGAATATTCTCTTCGGTTCCTTGTAAATTGTGATTTAATTACCTGGGAAAAAGTGGTTGCTGTGTATTGCAAATACTCCCAGGGCTGATGGGCACACAAACAGAAAAAGGAGGGAGAGGGGCTATGTCACCAGGCCATTTCCTTTAGGCATCTGGGGGGACTTGTATAAAAATGCCCTCAGGGGTGTAACATTGCAAGTAAAAAAGTCCTTAACATCTTGTAAGTACTTTTCCTGTCTTCAGGCTGCTTCTCTTTCTCTTACATCATTGATTTATAAAGGGAGCTTTTCCATTCCCCATTCTTCTTAATGGTACAAACCGGAAGGCTGGTCTGTTCAGAAGTATCCTCTCTTAAATGGGCATTCTTGGGGTTTTTTGGTTTTTTGGGTTTTTTTTTTTTTAGGTTTTATTTATTCATTTATTTGAGAGAGAGAAAGAGAGCAAGCATGAGCGGGAGAGGAGCAGAGGGAGAATCTCAAGCAGACTTCACCGAGCGTGGAACCTGATCTGGGGCTCGATCCCATGACCCTGAGGCCATGACCTGAGCCCAAAGGGAGAGTCAGACACTCAACTGACTGAGCCTCCCAGGTGCCCCAAATGGGCATTTTTAAATCCCATTATAAGTTCCCAGACCTGAGGTCTGTATATGAAGATTAACAGTCACAATTTCTAGTAGAGGAAGAGGTGGAGAAGGAGTTAGGAATAACTGCGTACCAGTTTTGGCTTCAGTAAGCATTGTAAACAGAGATCTCTGCAAAGGTTTGGGGACCTTGCTGGAAATAGGGGTAATTGACGAAAAGAAGTGATCTGAAACCACCTATAGTATCTGTGTTACTCTCTTTGCTGGAAAGAGCCCTGTAAAAAAGGGGGAAAGCAGCCGAGAAGCAGATTGGCTATGTTCTGACCTCGGTGGGCCCCCACTGGTGACGCAGTGTAGGGAGCAGAAAACCCAGCTGTTCTGTGTCAGCAAAGCCAACGCTGGCTTCTCAACAAGTGCGATGGGTCTTTTCCACTTTCACACTTGATGTTCCCCTGACACGGAAAGCTCTGCCCCAGAACCCCTTGTCCTCAGGTCTCAGGTCAGATGTGCTTCCTTAGAGAGGCCTTCCTAGATAAGCCCTGCTTCTTGGTCATTCTCTGCCAAGCCACTCTCTCTCATTCACTGTCTGAGGTTATTTTGTACATGTACTAGTTTGTTTTATTGACTGTGTCCTTCACTGCCTATATAAACTCCATGAAAGAAGGGAGACTCTGTCTCTTTTGTTCATACTTTACTACAAACACTTGGAACAGTGTCTGGTACCTAGTAGGCCCTCACTTCACAAATGAGTGAGTGAGTGAATGAATGAGCGAATGAATGAATGGAATAGCCCAAATACGAGGTTCAAGATGGCAATGGGAAAGTACTTTCCATTACCAACAGGGTAGGTCTCCTCCCTTGAAGGGGAAATGAGCATTTCCTGAAGGCAAGGAACCAGGGAACAAAGTGGATATTTACATCACAGGGAAAGCCTTTATTTCCATATTGAAGCACTCACATTTCCTCCCCAGTGTGCATGTGTGTATGTGGGTGGACACACCAGAAGGCAGCTGTGAAGCTGGGGTGAGGTTGGGTGGGGGGCAGGACAGAACTAACTAACTGAGTTATCACTGTGACGCAGAGCCCAGTGTTTACATACAGCTCCCCAAAGGCAGGGGATGGCTTTGTCTTACCACTTAGGTGCAGTGACAAACTATAACTCATCAAAAAATCTCTGGGGCCTTGTTTCATTCTTTTGAAGAGCTGCCATTCTTAGGAAGGTGCTCAGGCAAGGGACACTGGCAAGCTTCAGCGGTTCACTTCCGTTGTTTTCCATCTATCTACGCAGCTCAGAAAATGAAAGAGAGGTGGGCCTTCCCATCGTGTCCCCTCTGCCCACTCTGTGTGTGTGTGTACCCTCAGATCTGCGCTCCCCAGAGTGGTGAAAACTGGCTTCTGTCCAGAGGGGTCCGTCTCCAGCCTCATTCTCTCGGAGTACGTTTATCTGGTAGAATGAGGGAGAATGTTCACTATTGAACAGTATGGAGCTAATGCCTTACTTATTAGTCACTTCATTTATAAAAGACATAATGTTGTTGTTGTTGTTTTAAGATTTTATTTATTTATTTGACAGACAGAGATCACAAGTAGGCAGAGAAGCCGGCAGAGAGAGAGAGGAAGGGAAGCAGGCTCCCTGCCGAGCAGAGAGCCCGATGCCGATGCCGGGCTCGATCCCAGGACCCTGGGATCACGACCTGAGCCGAAGGCAGAGGCTTCAATCCACTGAGCCACCCAGTCGCCCCAGAAGACATAATGTTCTAATGAGGGGGTGGGGGAAAGGCATACTGAGAGCAATAACCTTCCCTACATTTGTTTAGTACTTGATATAATTGATTGCTCTTTTCACACAAATCTTGTTTCCATGTTAGTCCTCATCACTGTCCTTCATCTAAAAAAAGAGCAGATATTTTCCCACCGTTTTGTAGAAGAAAAATCTGAGGTCAGAAGAAGTGAATGATTTGCCCCATGTCACGGAGCTGGGAGGACCTGGGTCTCCTCATCTCCAGATACAGTATCAGAAGGCAAATTTCAAAGGAATGCACAAAGACTGACAGTCTCTTTTGTCACGACCAGATTATCTCTACATAAAATTTTAGGCAGCCACAAGAAGGACCTGTTTCATAAATTTGTTGTGTCTGAACAGGACCAGTGGCTGGACAGGCTTAGCCTGGTGCCGGGCACATGAGGTCATTCTTGAATGGTGGAGAGAAAGAAGGAGGCAAAGAAAAGAAGGAAGTTCTTCTGTGTTGGGAATGAGACTGGCTATGCTGTGCACCCAAATCCTCCTCATGAGAATGATACAGAGAACCCCACTACCTACTGACTGCCCCTCACTAAGTAGGAACTGAGTAAATCCAATTCTGGAAGTGACAGAGACCTGAGGGGGTACAAAAACCTGTGCAGTTTTGTTGGCTGTGGTACTTGGGCCCCTCGTCTGCCCCTGACTGTCAGCTGATCCAAACTCACATTTCGTACACCAACATTTAAAGAAAATACTTCCTGTACTAAAAATAAAGTACACATAAGAGTCTGTTCAAATGAATCATTCCTCTTTTGGAAGCTAAAAAGGGGAGGGAAAGGAACAGTGGATATGCTCTGGGACTAACAGTGATGTGAACAGTCTCTCTTTGATCCTCTGAGAATTTCCAAGTTGAAAACACCATGTGGAGATGACTCCTTCCCTTGGGATATGGGCTGCATCTGACCTTGCCCTGTGGGTGTTAGTTTTGACTCTCTCTCTCTCCGTTACTCCCACCACCCCACTGCCGCCCCTCCCCTTCTCCCTCCCTCATCCCTGCCTTGCCTATAAATGACTTACTCAGTAATAAAACTATGGTGGATGAGATAAGAGAGGCTGGAATGCGTCCCAGCCTGGAGTCAAAGGAGGAACCTGATTATCTAAAATAATGTTCAACGTTGGCCATTAAGTCTGTGGAATGGCCTTCCTTTTCCTCTTGCCTTCCATCACATGTCCATTCATTCGTTGCTTCATTTGTTGTCCTGCTCACAGGTAAGAAACCATCTCTACTGTCAAGGTGCTCTAGTCAAGGAAGAAGGAGCAGGCATGGGGGAAGTTGCAGGAGGGAGGCTGAAGTGTGCTAGAGACGAGACACAAAGGACTTCACTTGCTATTGTGACGAGTTTGCATGTGATCCCACAGGTCAGTATTTCCTGAACTTGGGGTGGAAAATTGTGTGGCTCAGTGTTATAAGAATTTGTTGAATATTCTTAGTATCAACAACTTGTTCTTATTACAACATTATCCAAATGTATACGAACATAAATGTATATGAACATACAACATTATCCAAATGTATACAAATATAAACATTTCCCATTGCTTACAACCCTTATACAACAATAAAACCAAAATAAATTTATATAAAGTAAAACCCAATCTAATGCAAATTAGCAAAATTCAC
The DNA here is from genome assembly GCF_011764305.1 of Mustela putorius furo. Lineage (NCBI taxonomy): Eukaryota > Metazoa > Chordata > Mammalia > Carnivora > Mustelidae > Mustela > Mustela putorius. The sequence continues at coordinate 42,113,681 of NW_025422368.1, read as the reverse complement.
TTAATGCAATATGGATGTTATTGTTTAACTGAAGCCACATTGCTACTGGCATGTGAATATGGCACTCACTGAAAGCATGTACATTACTTTAAATTCAGCACGCGTACATGACCATGTGCTAAGTAATGACACAGCTCATCCAATCCTCCTTTCTGGTCAAACTAGCATGAAACTGCCATCAAAAGAGACTGTGGTGATGTCACAGCCACCATATCCTTGCCTATGTGTCAAGTACACTTCTGTTCTCAATAGCCTAGGACAATAAAAATTGAGCTATTTGCTTCCAGGTTATAAGCGGTCATCAAATGACCTAGAAGATGTATCGACTTACATTTTAAATGTCCTTAAAATTAAAAAAGATTTTTTAAAATGTCTAAGAGACCCCCCATCGGCTCCAAAAGTACATTACCAAAGACCATCATCACCTGAAGTTCAAGGAAACATTACATAAGTGCTTGGGGCCCAAGCACTTTTGGGGATTTTGAACAGGAAAGTGAGGTAATCAGATTTCCCTAATAGGGCAATTACTCTGGGGCACAATGATTATACCTTAAAGAAGAGAGAAACCAGGAGTGAGGAGCTCACTTGGGAGACAACTATGATCCTGTAGGCGAATGACGGTGAGTGACCTAGTGAAGACAGGACGGGTGATGGTATGTGAGAGAATAGTGATGGTGAGCAAGAGGCAGAATCCATAGAACCCAAGGACAGACTACCTGTGACAAGTGAAGGAGAAAGGGTGTTTCTAGCTTTAGTGACACTATTAAACCTGAGTAAGAGTGTAAGGAAGGTGAATTGAGCTTCGGACAAGGCCTCTATGGGAAGGCTGCGAACTCGGGGGTAAAGATAGGCAAATAGAGTAGCTAGAACTGGAAAGAAGCAACTTCTAGATGAGACTGGTTGGCTAGGATGGCCAAGTGGTCACCATCCTACAAACTGTAACTTCTACATTCAACGAATGTCTCAGTGCCCATTCAGTGTTTCTCCTGCCTCCTCATTGCTACCCAAAGTTCCACCTCAAATGATCATGGCTGCAGTAATCGAACTTAATACTCTGATATTAAATATATATTTGAAGTACAAAATTTGAAGAGACAGACCATCTGAGATTGGTGGCCTGAATCCCGGAATGCTCATGGTGGACAGAACGTGGAATTTGGAATCATTCAGACCATGGCTCCAGTTCCTGCTCCACCACTTGCTAGTTATGAAATCCTGGCACGTCTCATATCCTCTTGCCGTCCTTTCTGCAATTTAGGGTTATAGCACCTTATATCAAAAGCTAGTTAGAGCATTAAGTAAAATACCACATATGGTAGCTAGCAGTGCCTTCAACATCCTGGTCAATGCAGCTTTCCCATTCTCCTAATATAATAACTAAGAAATGGACAAAACCAGACTTCCTGGATTCAAACCATGATCCACTACCTTCTAACTACATGGCCTTGGGTAACTAAACAAATTTCTTAGTAACACAGAGGGATAATTTTATTCTCCAGTGCAGAGAATGGAGTGAGTAACTCACTGAGCCAACATACATGAAACTCTGTATACCATGTGTTTGCACATAGTCAGTCTTATCTAAGTGTAAACTGTTAACATCATAGTTACCCTTGCCTCTCTTCCGATAATTAAATTTGAGCTTTCTTCTTGGTCTTCATTTTGATAGAAGAGGATAGAGATAGAGTGTGGCGACAGGCGCCTAAGCCTCTGACTGTGAAGCCCCATGCGCAGAGGAAGAAAAGAAGGTTGATGGCCTAAACAACATTCTTTGCCCATTTCTCAATTTTGCCTGAGACAGGCTGGTGTGTGCAGTGCCTCCAGGAATGAGACATAGGGTGATGGAAGTCCAAAGTTCAGTGATGAAATGGAAAGGCTGTCATCATCAGATGTGTGGCCAAGAAGAAGGCATCTGGATGGAAGTACTGTGAGTTCTTATGAGGTATGACAGCACTCATTGTTCTCAATAAACTTTATTTTTCACTTAACGGTAGTTAAATGCCACAATTATGTTGGATTTTGTCCCAAACTAGGAAGAGTAGCAAAAAGCACGCACACACACACACACACACAAACACACACCTTCAAATCAACATCCATTTCTCAAGGGTTAAACCCAGAAAAGTTAGCAGCTTAGTCAGGACCATGGGCCAGTGAGCAAACATAGATTTTTCTGATATATTCAGCATTTTCACATCAAGTCCCTGACCCTAATCAACCAAGGTCATGAACAAACTAGTCCTTTTAAAATTTTTATGAAAGAAGATTGTGCATTTTTCTCTCGACTCTCTCTCACTTGGGATACAAATGCAGCCTGGCTCCTCCAACCTTTTGCTCATGACGACTTTACGCCTGAGCACTGAGCTGTGTTCTCAGTGATTTGCTGCCTCCATCAGGATCAGAGAAGAATATTCTTTAATGCATTTCAATCTCTTTAATCCTGAGAGGATGCAATGATTTGGGAGTCAAAATGAAGCAGAAGGTTCTACTGGAGATGGAGACATTGTTTACTTGGATGCAGATTTTAATTAGACTTTTTCCCATGTTTAAAAAAAAAGAAAAAAAAGATGCCCAGGAGTGATGTAGAGAGAGTTCTGTCTCCGGGCTGAGGCAGACATTAAATCCAATTCCTGTTCTGCCACCTATACTGTGTGGTTCGGGGCACATGGCTTAACCCTGGGACCTCGCTGGCCTCACCTGCCTCTGCTTTCTAGCTCTTTCCTGCTGGCAGAGTCCTCATCAGTCCTATCAGACCACTCCGAGGCCCCTTTTGTCTCTGGTTCTTAGTGGAGTCAAGATTCATCTGCAAAACAATCTCCCGCCCCACCTCCACTGTCCAGGCTTCCCGATAGATGCCACTTCCTCCAGGAAGTCTTCTTTAACACCACTCCCACCCCCCAGTTAAAGTTTGGGTTGCCTGTCCTCCTGTGAGCCAAGAGCATCTGTGCTTATCCCATCAAGGCACTTACAACACTACCGTGTTGGTTTACAGATCATGCCGGTGGACTATGAACTCTGTAAGCAGAAATCATGTCCTTCTAACGGCACAGTATCTCTAGGGATTCATGCAAGACAAAATGCATATGAAGCATCCAGTAGATATTGGTAAAGTGAATGAAAAATTTAAAAAGTGAATAGAGACTGGTAATTATTGTTCTGTTGTTATTTGTATGGTCCTGAGATGAAAGGTGATGCATGAGAAAGCAGAAGTTTTAAGAGCATGCTTCAAAGATATTTTTCCATTTGCAGTTGTCCTCATGGCCAGAACTCCCCCTTTAGCCGAGACTCCACTTTCCCTTAAAGCTGAGGCTGCTGTCTTTCCTTGTGAACACCATCTGCCACCTACCGACCTGTGACACTGTAGCCAGGACCCACAACAGAGCTTGATGCCTGATCTTCTCCTGCCCTTGCTGATCTGGCACACCCCTCAATCCCACTGTGTCACTCAGTGACACAAGATTTTGAAACCATGTGACCAAGCAACAGTCCTATTGGTCTTTACTGAAGAAAGATCTAACCTAAGTAACGTCCTTTCCTCCTCCTCCCCTTCTACGCGTCAGATTTTCTAAGAACGTATTGGAAGGGGGAGACTAATTTCGCATCAATTCTCTACTTGGAATCTGCGTCTTAGCACCCTCTTCTCCTTACCATTCTGCCATGGGTCCCACCCCTCCTCACTGGTCACCACCGGGAACTCCCAGTCAACCCCCTTTTAATGGGTTCTTCTTCCTTCTCCTGGGCTCAGACAATGGATTAATGTGGAGTTGACCACACCACAATCAAGCATCTGGACCTTTCATTCTACATTGTGTCAATGCAAAGGAGTAGAGGTGTTCTGGTCTTGTCTGAACAGCTAGGGTAATTCAAGACACAACATATTTTCCTCTTACAAAACTTAAATCTGCACACTGCTCATGACTCTTCCTATGACCTAAGGAAGAATATCAAAAAATTGGACTTTCTCATGGGGTCTCTATCATGGGCACAAACATATTCCCAAAGAGGCTCTCAGGTCTCCAAATGCCTTATTCTTTCCACTCTGCATAGCAATGACCTCAAACTGAAAATCCAGCTCACTCCCCAAAAGACCTGATCCTGATCCAGAAGCCATCACCTTCCCAGTGATACATTTCTCTAACTCTGAATCATTCAGCCTAAGGATACTCTGAGGCACTTCATCAGTGATGGGGGAACTGATTCCAGTGAAGTCTGGACCCCAGAGTAGAAGAGTACTATGCCTACAAGTGGAATCTCTGGACCCAAGTGACCAGGCCTTGAATATGGCTCTCATTTTCCCAGCTGTGTGACCTTGGTCATATTTATTAACCTCTCTGTGCCTCAGTCCCCTTATTTGTGATATGGTGATAATAATAGTGAGGTTTTACAAATAGTGAAGATTTAAAGAGTTAAAACACATGTAGAATAGAGCTTAGCAAAGAAGATGTACTCAATAAATTGTAGCTAGAGCCATTTATAAAGTTCCCCATTAATGTAGACAGACATGTCTAGTACTTTGTTTACCTAGCAAATAATTGCTGAAGCAGACATAAACACATTCACAGACATCTTCTGAGAACAAACACTAATTCCCAGAGACAGGACAATCTGGAAAATATTTTTCTGAATGACTCCCAAGGAAATCTCAAAGTGGAGTCAGCACAGAAAGTTCACTCCTAATGAACTTTCAACTTACAGATGTCCGTTAAGATGAAAGCAATAAGTAGCGAGCACCTCCCTCCTCAGTCCTCTAGGGACCTACTGGGTATCAAAACTCACTAAAAAGTAGTCCAACTAGTCTTTTGCCTTGATACTGTATAAAGGAGGCAAAATGGAACTGGACTAATCTAGTCTAATCTAGACTAGAGAGACTAGAAAGGAACATGAAGGGTGCTTTGAGTTCTGATAATATTCTGCTTCTTGATTTGGGTGCTTGAATCTTGAAATTACCAAAGGGGGTTCATTGAAGAGAATTTCCAAGACTAAAAATCACTTGGCTCTTCCTATCACTGGAGAGCCTGACACATGTTCTTGAAGACTTGAGAACATAGTAGTTGAATGGAGACCACAGCATATCAGTTGAATGGAGACATAGTAGTTGAATGGAGCAACCATTTCTGAAGGCAGAAGTCTGCCTTAAGCTGCCCAAGAGGGCAGGCAAAGACAGAAGCAGCAGGGGAACATGCTTTCCATGTGGTGGAGCATGAATGCACGAGTCCTCATGAGCCTTGTGGACACTACGGAATATGTGTTGAAATATCTTAAAAGGACCTCACCCTACAGAGTGGCCTGCCAGAGCGAGGAGACTCCCACAATAGGAAGCTGGAGATTCAACCACAGGGACAGGAGTGGAGATGGGAGAAGGAAAGAGGTTACCTGAAGAATGTGCACTACCCATATCAGGAACCAATACAGTGCCAAAGTCCCAAAGGGGAGAAACCACAGATACACATCATGAAAAAGAGTACTGGAGGGCCTAACACCTTGGCAATTTCAGCCAAGAAAGAATCAAAGAGCCCCAACTACATGAAAAAATGATTCACCCTTCTTTCCCTTTTGCCCCACCCCCAATCCTCAAGAAAAAAATGGCAACAAATCAAATTGAGGAGGGGGAGTGAGTCAGAAAGAATACTGCTCAAGCAGACTGTAAGATCAACCCTCCTTCCTCATTTCAGGACCCTCAGCCAAAGATCTGGTCTATGCTATGGAAATGGGAGAAGTTTTAAACTGGATCTGAGATCCAAGACTTGATTTAGACTCTATTGAGTCTTTTATTACCTGAAGAGTCACAATTATAAAATTAAGATTTGTTTTGTTTTTAACGTGAAAGTGACCAGACTACAAAAGAGGACAGGAGAAGAAAATTGAGCAGCATTATATTTTCAAGGTGGTCATACTGGGGAAAATTTGGCAATTTCCTGTGTGTAGCTGTTGGGCCCAATGCATTCACAATATATGTTAAAACAAAAGCAAAACAAAACATATGCCAAGCAAAATCTTATCAGTCCTACCCTTTACCAACAGATGGTTCTGAGCTATTATTTGCATGGGTTTGTCATAAATTGATCTAAACCTCAGCAAAAAGGTCTTTGTCTTTGACATTGTTATGAAGGACTTAGATTGTTCCTTTCTTTTTATAAAAATTTAATTTTTTCAGTGTTCCAAAATTCATTGTTTATGCACCACATCCAGTGCTCCATGCAATACATGCCCTCCATAATACCTACCACCAGGCTCACCCACCCCTCAAAAAACCTCGGTTTCTTTTTCAGAGTCCACAGCCTCTCATGGTTTGTCTCCCACTCCGAGTTCGCCCAACTCACTTCTCTTCTCCATCTCCCAATGTCTTCCATGTTATTCCTTATGCTCCACAAGTAAGTGAAACCATACGATAACTGACTCTCTTTCCTTGACTTATTTCACTCAGCATAATCTCTTCCAGTCCCATCCATGTTGATATAAAAGTTGGGTATTCATCCTTTCTGATGGAGGCATAATACTCCATTGTAAATATGGACTGTATCTTCTTTATCCATTTGTCCTTTGAAGGGCATCTTGGTTCTTTCTACAGTCTGGCAACTGTGGCCATTGCTGCTATGAACATTGGGGTACAGATGGCCCTTCTTTTCACTACATCAGTATCTTTGGGGTAAATACCCAGTAGTGCAATTGCAGGGTCATAGGGTAGCTCTATTTTTTTTTTAAGATTTTATTTATTTATTTGACAGACAGAGATCACAAGTAGGCAGAGAGGCAGGCAGAGAGAGAGGAGGAAGCAGGCTCCCCGAGGAGCAGAGAGCCCGATGCGGGGCTCAATCCCAGGACCCTGGGATCACGGCCCGAGCTGAAGGCAGAGGCTTTAACCCACTGAGCCACCCAGGTGCCCCGGGTAGCTCTATTTTTAACTTCTTAAGGAATCTCCAGTTTTCCAAAGTGGCTGCACCAACTTGCATTCCCATCAACAGTGTAAGAGGATTCCCCTTTCTCCACATCCTCTCCAACACTTATTGCTTACTGTCTTGTTAATGTTGGCCATTCTAACTGGTGTAAGGTGGTATCTCAGACAACACATGATGAAATGTTCATCATCCTTAGCCATCAGGGAGATTCCAATCATTCCCCCCCCCGCCTTTTTTTTTTTTTTACCCCTTTTTCCTCCAGCCTGCCAGGCAGAGGATAGTGGACCCATCAACCACCCTTGAATCCACAAATTCCTACCCTATGGACAGAGAGCACTGCTCCTATTGACATCATTAGATTTGAAATCGAAGTCCTATCTCAATTTCTCTTTAGGGGGAGAAAAGAAGCATTTTTATTTTTCTGGCCACAAGACATTGGGTATTTAATTCTGGGTAGAGAAAAAGAGGTATGATTTAGTTGAGGATAAAAGTAATTTAAGGACCTTGCCTAAGAAATAAATACTTTCTCCAAAAGAAGCAAATTTAGAAATTCAAATGACTTCAAAGAGGGCTCAAGAATGGACCAGAATGCCATCAATAGATGAATGGATAAAGAAGACATGATTTTATATATACATATATATATATGGTGGAATACTATGCAGCCATCAAAAGAAATGAAAGAAATAAAATCTCGCCATTTACAATGACGTAGATGGAAGGCAGCTATGCTCACCACTATACCACCAACGCTGCACACAATGACGTAGATGGAACTAGAGGGTATTACGCTGAGTGAAATAAGTCAATCAGAGAAAGGCAATTATCATATGATGTTCCTGATATGAGGGGGCTGGATGGGGTAGGGAAGGGAAAAATGAAACAAGATGGGATAGGGAGGGAGACAAACCATAAGAGATTCTTAATCTTACAAAACAGACTGAGGGTTGCTGGGGGGAGCAGTGGAGGGAGTGCCTGGGTTATGTACATTGGGGAGGGTATGTGCTATGGTGACTGCTGTGAAGTGTGTAAGCCTGATGACTCACAGACCTGTACCCATGGGGCAAATAATACATTATATGTTAATTTAAAACCAAAAAAAGAATGGACTAGAATGATTTTCCCTTTCTCAAAACAATAAAACAAACAAAAGCAAACAAACCATAACAAAAAGCCTATACTGTGCCAGTCAATATCAAGAACTCAGCAAGGTATTGGACATCCCCTTTCCTCCCCCTTCCCCCCTTTTCTACTCTCTTCTCTTTCATTCAGGAAAAACTCACATCATTGCTCATCATTTTTCCCACCTTGTTATTGGTCCCACCATTCTTTGAAAGCAGGCCCCTTGGTCAGCCATATCTTCCTTTCACAGAGACTCAGGGAGGCAAATACAAACTCTTTGTGGAAACCAGGAGAGCCCAGAGGAAAGCACTAGTCATTTTCTTTCAGTTCTCTAATCTCCTGAAAGCTTACGGTCTGGTAGAGATTCAGAGTTTTCTTGAAGAGACTAGAGGAAGCACAGCTGGAACAGCAATATCTAAATAAAAATGCTGCAGACCTGCTGATATTAACTAGTCTAAAAATACCATGAAGCATGTGGTTTTCGTTAGAGCCACAAAGCAACTATAGTATGTTGGGCAGCCTGCCTTCCAAGATTACCCTCATTTACATGATATTATGTTACACGTGGAGCTGGACTCTTGGGTTTAAAGGAAAAACAAGAGTTCCACAGCAAGAGGTGAAATGAAGAGTCAGGCACTCAGCCAAAAGTTTGAGACTACCCAGAAGTGACTGAGCTCACAGTCACATGGCCCGGCGCTGCTCAGCACTCTAGTCACACGTCATTTGTTCCGTTCGTTTGGAATTTCTCACACGTGGCTCTTATCACAGGTAACTGTAGGTCAGATCAGGGTAGAGACTACTTCTTGATCAAAACCACATCCCACAAAGCACCTTCCACATGGTCCTTAGCACCCATAGAGCTGATGGGCAGCGACACCATGTAGCTAGATACGGTATGGGTGGAAAGAACATGGACTTTGGTGTCCCAGAGCTAAGTTTCAAGCCTTGATGGCCTCTCCAAGGCTGTTTAAACTTGAGCAGGTTTTCGACTTGCCCAAGTCTCAGTTTGCTCATCTATAAAAAGAATATTAGCATAAAGGGTGATCGAGGCTATTATATTCAAAGCTAACATTCATTGCGTACTTACAACACACCAAGGATTCCACTTCATGTTGTTAGAATGCACTATTATACTTAATATCTACAGTCCTCTCGTGAGGAAAGTGAGTGGTATTATCTCCACTTATAGATAAGAATACTGTGGGCCCAAGAAGTTACATAACTTGCCAAGATGAGATAGTGAGTAAGTGGCTGAGCTGGGATTCAAACCCAAGTCTGACTCATGTCAAGGCTGTATTCTCATCCACAGAGTTTAAAGTCAACACTTAAGTGACTACAACAGGCAAAGAGCCAAGTGGTTAAAGGCAAGGACTCTGGGTTCTAGCATCCCCTTGCTGACACTTGAGTGAACTTCAGTTACCTCATCTATAAAATGGGGACAACAGGACCTACCTCATAGTATAGCTGTAAGGATTAAATGACTTATTATGCATATGGCTATAGGATTATTCCCAGCAAATAGAAGTGACTGCTATGTTTACTATCTTTATTATGATAAAACAGCTGACATATCAATGATGATGGGAGCATAAGCATGGGAGGCCACCAAATAACTGCTTTGTGACAGTTGTAAAACCCTCATGGGAAACGTGCAGAGATGCCTAAGGGCAATTTCAAGGGTGCTGAGTTTGTACTTATTATGCAGATGGAAGATTCCTGGAGATTTTTCCATATTTCTATGACTCAAGCTGGTAAAACCAGGAGACATCTGGATAAGAAATGTAATGCTAAGCAGATGTATACCTCAGGTATGGCCCCACAGTTGCGGGCTGAAGAGTCAGGCTAGGGCTATGATTCATAGGGATGGCTCTCATAGGGATGGATCGGGACTTGTCCAGTTCATCAACCGCATAAACTCGTTTTCAGATCATGCCCATTTTGGAAGATTAGATGTATACCTAGTGGGAGGCCTCCATGAGGATAATATGTACCAAAGCTGACCTGGGAACTTCTTAGCAAACTATGCAAACAAGAAAAAAAAAAATTCTCTCCAAGATGTGGTGTGAGGCAGGATTACATGATCAAGTAGAAAATGCAAGCCACTTACAAATAACTTAGGGAATTGCTGTCAACATTAAAGCTGTAAAGACTGATCGACTCTCATTTCTCAAATAAGATCGGAAGGAAGAGCTTTTAAGTCTCAAAATGTAACAGGGAGACCAAGAACCTTTACAATTCAAATCTAGAAACAACTTCATCTTGGACTGTGTTCCTGGATTTTGGTTCCATGTGTGAATTTCCATCTGTAATATGGTAAGCAAGTAAGCAAGCACTTTTCCTCTTTCCAATTCTTTTTTGTACATATCAGATGGAACCTCAGGTCTATTATTTTATTTTACCATCGAGCACCAGCTAACAGGGCCCTGGAAAGAAAGGAAAGAGGAAGGCTGGGAGGGAGGGAAAGAGAGCGAGAGAAAGGGAGAAAGGAAGGAAGGAGAAAAGAAAAGAAAAGAAAGGAAGGGGAAAAAAAATCTAAGAGGATGACCAGCCTGCTTATGGGAAAGGATCTCAGCCAAAAGAAGCAATATGTAGAAATGGTCGAAGAAGATGGGAAAAACAGGAACATAAAATCTGGCCATACTGAGTATTATGTCCCTTACTCAGCAATTTTCAAATTATAGCTTTATTTTGGTAATACTATAAAAGTAATGCTGATAAGCCAGTTACTAAAATCTGGGTATGACATATTTTAATATAGCAAGGAAATAACAAAATTTTATTTCTAAAGCTGTCGATGAAATTTCTCTTGAGGAGAAAGCATCTTTCACTTAGCAAAATGTCCTCAAGAGCCATCTGGTCGTGGAAGAGTAATTTTTTCAAAGGAAAACCATTAAGCCAAAGAAAAGTATATTTCTCTACCTAATAAAATAAGCAAAATAAGTATCCAAGGGCAGACTGAGATGGTGGGGACAGAATAAGCTGATAGAAGAAATAGGTAGGTAAAGGCACAAGGTAGGAGGGAGGAAGTCCAGGAAAATGAAATCTGGAGGGCCCAGGAGAAGAGAGCTCAAGAGAAACTCTCACACTGGTGGAAAGAGTGGGGAATATCTCAATCTAGAAATCAATAGAAATATCTCCTATTTAGTTTTAAAGAACTTGCCATGCTCTGAGGCAACACAATCCCCATTGTCTCAAACTCTTTGTAAAAACAGGCTCTATGCAAATAGCATGGAAGGAAAAAGTTAACTATGTTCGAGTTTGGGAAAAGAAAAACCTCATGAGGCAAGATAGAAGACTGAGAATTTAGTAGAGGCAGAAAGCCTAGAAGAATGACCTCTGTCCCACCCAGCCCAAAGAATTTGCCCAGACAGCGGGTAGAAGTGTAGCTGGATTTCCCTTTTTGTGCATGTGGTGGGGCCTTAAGCCATTTTTATTTGAATACCAATGGCTGGGGTGATCCATAAACCTGGCAGAATTGGGGAACACCCAGAGAGACATATCTGGATTAAATAAGTATCATCTCGCCTGAGGCAAAAATCTCCCTCATTAAAGAAAGATTAGGTAGCACCCTGACTTTTCCTGCAGCTGGTGCCATTACCAAAATATTCTAATAATCATTAGGAAAGCAGCTGGTGAAATTCAAATATAGCCTTTCCAGCTAGAAAAATAGTTCTATCTCAAAAGTGATTACTCAGGATACAGCTGCCAGAACACGATTTCTTCATGTACCGAGAAAACTTTCCTATGAGCTTCTAGGGTGGCAATGCAAAGAGGAATGAATCTATGGACCTGCAATTCTTCATGACTTGGACAAAGACATGAGTTTAAGGGGAGAGTCGAGTTTTTCCTCATATCCGCCTTTCTACTCAGGAAGTGATGGCCCCCGAAGTCTGTGTATTTTAAAGATCTAAGAGGCACTATTCAAGGTACCCAACTATAAGTTATGTATTCTCTTAGGATTTCTACGCCTATGATGGCAATTGTTACAGAAAGTTCTGACAGTAAGCATGAGTCAAATGGTTCCCCATGGTCTCCTGCAGACAGTTGTAAAGAATTGCTTTCCAGGCACCTGGGTGGCTCAGTGGCTTAAAGCCTCTGCCTTTGGCTCAGGTCATGATCCCAGGGTCCTGGGATGGAGCCCCACATTGGGCTCTCTGCTCTGTGGGGAACCTGCTTCTTCCTCTCTCTCTCTGCCTGCCTCTCTGCCTACTTCTGATCTCTGTCTGTCATATAAATAAATAAAATCTTTAAAAAAAAAAAAAAGAATTGCTTTCCCATATGCACCTGGACACCTTCCTCAAGTCCTTCCAGGGGTCTTTATACTTGTCTGCCCTTACTCCCTGCTCTCTCCCAAACTGCTCTTCCAAAGGCCAACAGTGACCCGCTAAGTGAGAACTGAGGGACCTCTCTGGAGTCCTCCCTGGCCTCGGTAGCACCTCTGTGAGTTCACAGGTGAGCAGATGAGAAGGCTGCCATGGGGGCGAACTGACCAGCAGGAGAGATACTAGGCTTGGGAACTGTGAGGGCCTCGGAATATCTCTCCAATTCATTTTAATTTAATGCCATTGACAAAGCTCTCTCCTTTGGCCAAACTTGGGGCAGGCTCCTCTAAGTCTTCCCTCTGTCCTTAGTTCACTTAGTCCAGTTTTAAGAAAACACCTGCTGTGTCAGTTCAGCAAAAATCCCTCACTCTTGGTATCTGATCAGCCTTGATGTCTGATCAAATTCTTCACCCCCACCCCCCATGTCTGATCCTACTGGCCTGCCTTCCTGTCTGAGCCCTGTCACATCAGTTTGGCCAGATAGCCCTAGGCTTGATGTTTTCTCTCTGACCCCTACTTTGCTCCGTGGTTGTACATTTCTATTTTTCCGTGTTGTATCTGGAATCAAACTTGATCTCTCTCCCCTACTGGGAAGCTCCCATTGCAGTAGTTTCTCTTGATAAAGTCTTCCTTTTGATCTTTAACAAGTATCTGAATAATTTTTCTTTTACACCATCTAGAGAGTCTGATTCCACAGCACACTTCTGGAAAAGCTGCTTTTGTGTCCTTCTCAGACCTCTCAGGACTCTCTACTTCTCTAGATCTACTCTCTAATTTGGCCTCTAAATCTCTTCATCCTTGTTGCTTGTCCCTTGGCTCAGGCCCTGTTGGCTCTCCTCTGCCCACATGACTGATACTATCTCTAAACTTCTAATGGTTTCAATTCTCATTCCCAGATCACTCCCAACAAACACACACACACACCATCCTTCCTCCACCCTGACGTCACAGTAACCTAAACACAGCTCTGACTTGACTCCCTTGATGTCAGTCCTTCAGCTTCTCTCCATATACACAAAGATACCACCTTGTGTCTAATTCTCCAAACTTTCTTTTTTTTTTTTCTTTCTTTTCTTTCTTTTTTTGGGGTGGGGGATTATCTGATATTCCCTTTTCTCAAAAGGCCCTCTGCTATTTTACACTCCTGAGCCTGAGGCTTTCCCTACTAGGACTATCCATTCTTCTCCATCACCTAACCATCACTTCCTCCAGGAGCCCTCCCTAACCCTGCCCAGGGTGAAGTGGGGTCCCTCCTGTGCTTGAAAGAATCCTGAAGATGATTAGATGGGAGGCTTGGTGAAATGAGCCCCTCAAACATACATCTTGCACAAATCAGAAGTGAATGGGATAACCACAAGGGGTGCATTTTCCCCAGGACCACACTGGGAAAATCAGAACAGGGAGCGACCCAACAGACATGGATTCTCAGGAATCCCCGTGACTCATGGAAACCCACTCAGATTGACGGCGTTGTGGTGACGTCCCATAAGGTGATGGTGAGTCTCAAGTGGGGCCCCACCAAGCCGTGTAATACCCTCACTACATCATCCCCGAAACCCAACATAATTAACTTAGGGGGCCGGGCACCAGCGCATAACAAACCACGCCTCCTGCATTAACATCCGGTTCCTCCCGCACGCCATCACCATCCTGTTACATTCTGCGCTGGTCCACGGCGCATGCGCACGTGCTTGCAGCGGTGGTGATCACGGTGTGGGCGGGCTGCGTCAGCTTTTCCTCCGCAGTCACAGGAGAGAAAGGAACTGAGGACAGCAGGTTGGCCACAGGCTATAGCAATGTTCTCGTGGACTCCTAGTTAATCTAACGTGTCAGATACGCATTAATCTGTTACAGCATGTAGTGGCCTGAGAGTGTGTTAGTTAAGCATTTCTTGTCCATCAAGTTGTTCCTGGGGAGTAGAGACCATGTCTCCTTCAGCTTTGTATCTCAAGGAATTCTGCTTCATAAACAGTCAGTAAACTTTCTGTGGAGGGAGGAATGAAACTGAACTGTGGGTTCCAGGAGGACAGGGTCCATGCCACGCATCTTCTTAACATAGTGCCAACCCTCAATAGGTCAGATGTTCTCAATCAGGAGTCTCCAAAGGCAAAGGTATATGTGTATATAAATTTATATTTTTATATATAAATGTGTATATATATTTATATTTTATATTTTTCATATGCAATATTTATGATATATGTACAATGTATGCAATATTGCAAAAATTCTAAACTATAACATTACACTCAAATTGCTGTTCATAGCAGGAATTATTTCAGTTTGGTGTGGAAATGCTGGTTTTAGCAAATGACAAGCTCTTCTGATTCATTGCTTTTTATATGTTGATTTATTCCATATAGTGAAAACAAATCCATAATTATTTAGTACAATGCTTTGGTAAGCAAAATCTTTCACAGAGAAAAGAAAAAGATGTCCTTGGTACCAAATAGTTTGAGAGCCAGTGTCATGACTTAGACTTCGCTAATATTTACTTTTATCAAAAACTGTGATCAGAACAACTGTGTTCTTAGTTAAATAGACATGGCCTGTGCAGGGTGGATGGAGAAGATCCAGGAGACAGAGTAAAACTTTCAGTTACTCTGTATGGATGGCCGAAGGGCAGGAACAAGGCAAAGTCTTTGTTTATTCATAGTTGATGCCAGGAGACAATTTACTGGCCCTCATGAGATCCTCCCTGGAAGAGTACTGATATTAAAGGTAAATGAATCCTATTTGTTCATTACCTGTTTGTTTGACCAGAATTTTCTGCACATGTTGTTGTGTCAGTCAAGACACTGTCAGTTGCAAATGACAAATACCCAACTCAAATTAGTTTGCCCCAAATGTCTATTTATTTGTTCTTATACTTGAAAAGATGAGGAGGAATAGTTTTGAGTTCAGCATAGCTGGATCCAGGACATCAGATTATGTCATTAAGAGGTAATTACTCCATCTCTGCCTTTAAGCTCTGCTTCATTCCTCCTTAAGCAAGTTTTCTCTACTTGGCAGCACAGATTATTTCAGTAGATACAGACTTAAAAGGTTCTTTGCTCTTGCAGCCTTCAGAAGGAGGGAACTTTACTCTGACAGCTCCTAATGTGAATTTGAATGGCGCTGCTTGAGTTAGATGTCCACCTGAAGACACATTACTGTAGCAGAGAGATGAGGTAGGTTTGTCCAGTCTAGCTCAGATGCCCAACCTTCAGGAAAATCTCTGTGTGAGTGACAGACCACCGAACATCTGTAGGAGGGGAATTTCCCAAAAGAAAGATGCTGGGCAGATAAAAGAGTTGCTTCTGCACGAACAGCAAGATCTGTGCAAAGTGTCTCCTCAACTACCATGTCTACAACCTCCCTATGTATGACCAAATCATATATTTTTCCTGAAAGTCCTGAAAAATTTCCTCTTAGGTCTAGTACAAAACAAAACAAAACAAAACAAATAAAGGCAAAAACATAGACAAAAACTATCTGTGGTTGGAAAAGCTATGAGTTTCCAGGGACTGTAATAAGCTAAAAGGCTTTGAATGCTCAAATTCTAACAAACACTCACTCAACCTTGATGCCTCGGTTTCGAAAAAAAAAAAAAAAAAAGTCCCTGTTCTTTAAAACAGATTTACCTCTTCAGCTGAGATGGAGATGCTAAGACAGGATAATTTAAGAGCTGGAAAGAGCCAAATAACAGTTTTCATCAGGGGAATAAAATAGCATCAGTTCTCTGGATTGGACACCACCCAAGAAAAGCCATTACCCGGCAGTGACACGTGAAAAATCTGCTTTGATTTCACAGGGAGAGTATTTAGTGGTGTCAAGACAAAACATGCCAATTCCCGTGGGCTGTCAAAAAATGCCATTATAAGCACAACCCTGAAAAAAACAAATCCACTCCCATTGCAAATGTCACCAAGCTTTTGATGGAAAATGGATACATTTGCCAGCTCAGAATAATAAAGAGAAGTCTGGAAAGAGTGAAAGAAGTTGGGGGAGGGAGGAAGGGCAGGAGGGGGAGAAAAATGAATGAAGAAGACCAAGAGAGTGAGCGGGAGAAATGTGACCTTTTAGCCCACTCCAGATGTATGTGCAAGTGTAAGGGTTAAGAATACAGGCTTGGGGGGCACCTGGGTGACTCAGTGGGTTAAAGCCTCTTTGGCTCAGGTCATGATCTCAGGGTCCTGGGATCAAGCCCCACATCGGGCTCTCTGCTCAGCGGGGAGCCTGCTTCCTCCTCTCTCTCTGCCTGCCTCTCTGCCTGCTTGTGATCTTTCTCTCTCTGTCAAATAAATAAAAATCTTAAAAAAAAAAAAAAAAAGAATACAGGCTTGGACCAGCAACAGGAAGACAAAGACTGGGACGATCTCCCTTACATGCGAAATGATATGGTCAAGCTCGTGGAAGCAGAGGGCCTGGGAGGAGTGGGAAATGGAGAGGTGATAGTCGAGGGTATGCATTTTTTGTTTTTTACAATGAATAAATTCTGGTTATCAGCTATACAGCACAGTACCTGTAGCCAAGAATCTTATACTTAAAATTCACTAAGTGGGTGCATCTTACGAGAAGGGTGTCTACCATAGCCGTAATAATAATGATAGCGACAGTAATAAAGGGGGCAGGAAGAAAGTTGGGGAGGTGATGGGTAATGTTTGTGGCCTCGATGGTGGTAATGGTTTCATGAGTGTATACTTATCCTCAAACTCAGCAGCCAGTATGCATTAAATATGTAGTTTTTCTACATTTCAGTCATACCTCAACAAAGTGATTTAAAAAAAAAAAAACTGATTGCCTTAGAGAGCGATAGCTAAGGGGCTCAGGGTTCCTTTGTGGGCTGATAAAAATGTTTTAAAAGAGATTATAGTAAGGGTTGCCCAACCCCATAAATATAATAAGTCAATGAATTGTATGCTTTAAATGGGTGAATTATAGGATATGTGGATTAAATATCAATAAAGCTATTTAAGAAAAAATATTCTGATAGAAAAAAATAAAAGAAAGAAAGAACATGGGCTTTGGACTCAGATAGGAGATCAGAGTCAGGCCCTGCCACTTAATTGTTACCTCAACTTGGTTGCTTAACCTTCCTGTGTCTCGGATTTTTCATCTGAATAACAAGGAGAAAAAAAATAGTGTAATTATTGCTTAAAAGCAGCACTGTCAATAGTACTGAGCCAGGCCCCAGGGCAGGGCACACAGTAAATGCTCAGTAAATTGGATCTGGTGTCATTTCAGGCTGTTGGAGACAGCGTATTCCTGGAGCTCCACTAGGACACATTTCCTGTACCGGGAAGTTGCTTAAATTCAGCCACTTGAAAATACCTAGCTAGAAATCCTGAAAAGGCTTTGCCTCTGTATTTCATAGAGAGAATGGCAAGCTGTGAATAAAAATACACTCTTGTTTGACACCTGGAAACTGGAAAATGACATCGGAAGAATCTTCAGCGTGGTTGAGTTGGACTTTCTGCAGAACACTAGAGGTCCCTCTTGGCACTGAAGCTTCCACTCCTCCGGATGTAGAACTCAGGAGTGACAGTTTTCTCCTTCAGCCCCACTAGATGTCTCTTTAGTAAAGTTCAAGACAGTCAGTGCCCTGGCATCCAGTCGGTGCCCAGAAATCAACAGACAGAAAGGACACAGCTTGAAGTAACAGAACAGTTTGTCTGAGTGTGCACGCCTCGTAGAAGCACCCTTTGCTGCCACACATAGGATCCTGATCCAAGAAGCTGTTTGTTTTCCAGAAACATCTTTTGGTATTAAGATATGTGGGAAACAAAGGTGACAGTGACGATTGGGGCTCATTAGGAATCATAGAGGGTACTTGGAAGCCACAGGGTAAGTGCTCTCTAAGAAATTAAAAACGAGGTTGCTCTCCGAGTTCAGTGACCAAACAACAGAGGTGTTAGAGATACGTGGTTACCTTAACAGAATAAAGCAGCTCACAGGCCAGGGCAGGACTTGGCTCTATGTTGGTGGGAAGGGCTGATGCATCAAAAGAAAAACAATGTTCCTTCAGCAGCTGGTCTTCCAAGGAAAGCTGGAGAGTGACAGAGGCATGCTGGGGGAATGCAGCAGAGAAAGAGGCTCTCTGGCCCCAGCTCTGGGGCAGAGTCATCCCCAGTGAGGGACTGGACCATCTCACTGTGGACCATCTCACATCATCAGAGTCCATCCTGACCACGAAGGATCCTGAAGGTCATTCGTGCCTATGTGTCCATCTGCCTACAGGGAGAGATGATGCTGCTTAAATCACGTGGGTGAGAGTTCTGGTCCGTGTAACAGATCCAGTTCTCATTCTGAACTTTGCATCTCACATTCTGGCATATTCTTCAATCCCTGTGAATTGGGTAGTGTGAGTTAGTTTCCCCCAAACTTCTGAACTCAAGGACCTTAACAAGACTGAGGTTCCCAGCCTCTATGGCAGAGAGGGCCATCTCTTGGGTTGAGGTGTATTCCACAAAGTAATTCCACCTGTTAAGACATTGTCATAGGTTTTGAGCTAGCTCCTAAAAATGCATGGCGTCCATACTTTGGAGTTCCAATTCACATGGTCCTGAATCCTATTTTGCTGTGAAGTTCATTGTTTCTCAGTGTCAATAAACGTTGTGCATTGAGACAATGCCCTCCATGACACTGTTGATGGAGGAGCTTTCCTAGAGGAAGATGCTAAAGGATTATAAAATACTTGAATTCTTTGGGCCTTCTTATTAACAGAGGCTGACAACTCTAATAAACTCTTGTCTGACACCAAGTTAAATATAGCCAGGCTGACCACAGAAACATATTCACTCATTCTGCAGATACTGAGAGTGTGACTATCACTGCCAGATGCTGTGCTCAAACCAGGGAGGCAGCAGTGAATTAAACAAAACTCTTGACCTTGGGGAGCTATTAGTTATGGTTGCATAAACTTAACTAGTAAACAAGCACATAACTAAAGTACAGAAGGCACTCCCATTGTGATGAGTGCAGTCCAAAAAAAAAAAAAAAAAAGCCAGGAAGAAGCACCAGGATGGCAGGTGATGAAAGCAATCAGGGTAAGCTGCACTAGGGTAGAACTTGAAGGTGGTGAGGGAGCCAGCCTCATGGAGAACACTGTTCCAGCAAAGTACAACAAGTACAAAAGCCCCAGGCTGAAAGCGGGTCTGGAGGGTCCACGGGCTGGTAGGGAGCAGTGAGAGAGAGAAGAGACGTAATGTCACAGACAGAAGGTTGGGCGAAGGAATTTGATTAAACTGGGCATTTTGGGGGCACCTGGGTGGCTCAGTGGGTTAAGCCGCTGCCTTCGGCTCAGGTCATGATCCAGGGTCCTGGGATCAAGTCCCGCATCGGGCTCTCTGCTCAGCGGGGAGCCTGCTTCCCTCTCTCTCTGCCTGCCTCTCCATCTACTTGTGATTTCTCTCTGTCAAATAAATAAATAAAATCTAAAAAAAATAAAAATAAAAATAAACTGGGCATTTTGGAAATGTAAACTTACCTAAAATTGATCATTTCTTTTTATTTAAATTCAACTAGCCAAATTATAGTACATCATTAATTTTTGATATAATGTTCAATGATACATTAGTTGCATATAACACCCAGGACTCTTCACATAGCCCCCAATGTAAATTATAAGTCAATTTTCCCCATTTCACAATTCAGCCTGGGTTTTGCCACAAACATACATGCATTAAGAAAGTGTATTTTTTAGTGGAACAGAAGGAACGTCTGTGTGCTGCGTAGGTCATGCCCTTGTGGGGACTATCTCTTCTCTATGGCTCTTCCCCTCTACACTCCTTGCTTCCCATCCCGCGGGTGGCTCTTTCCACATAATTGTATAATAACCTGTCTACTTGTCTGTCTTCCCCTCCATTATGAGTGACTTTAGGGCAAGAGCTTCCCTCGTTTTTGTCACTCTAGTGTAAGTGAACTACAAGGCACAAAATGGGAGCTGGGCAATGGCCCTCTCATATAAACTGATCTCAAGGGTTGTTTTATATTTAAACAATAGGTACTTGCTTCTTTAGGAGTCCTCAGTGTATCCGTTTTTAAAAAAATTTTTTTAATCCACATCTACTCTTAAAAAGTGTAAATAACACAGTAGGGGCACCCATTGTTGGTTAACTGTCAGACTCTTGATTTTGGCTCAGGTCAGGACCTCAGGGCTCTGGGATTGAGCCCCATATCAGGCTCTGTGCTGGGTGGGGAGTTGGCTTGGGATGCTCTTCCTCTTTCTCCATCCCTCCCCACTTCCCCATTCGCACTATCTCTCTCTTTCTCTCTCTCTCTCTAAAAGTAAATAAATAAATCTTTAAAGAGAGAGAGAGAGAGAACACAGTGAATCACTTCTATAACCTCAACACACATTATTTTAATGTGGTAATAATAAGTAGTAGGGATAGCAGGCTTTAGATCAATGAATTGACCGAAATGTTGAAAATTGAAGTAGGAGCACAGTAGTAATCTGATTGTTTTTCAAGATAGCTGATTGCATTTCCACTATACACACAAGCACAATAAACAAAAAGCATTGCCCTTCAACTTGGCACGGGTACAACGGCATCATGACCATGGACTTCAGGTTCACTGGAGTGAGACAGACATGGGTTCTACTCCCAGCTCTATTGTTTATGAGCCCGGTGTTCTTAGGCAAGTTAACCTCTCTGAGCCTCAGTTTTCTCATCTATAAAAAAGGGATCATAATAGTACCATCCTCAGAACGTTCTTAAGTGTAACAAATGATTTAATGAATAGAAGGCACCAGCATGATTCCTGACAAGGCATCCCACCTGATGTTATTATAATGCACAGAAAAACCAGTATTCCACATTTTTTTTTTTAGTATTCCACATTTTAGCATACTCTCTATTTAGCATGCTTTCATTTGGTTTTCCTAATTTTTGTAATTGATACTGTTTTTTTATAAAAAGAAAGATCGGTGTTATGGAGCACAGACTGACCAAAATCTATAGTAACAGATACTTGAGCAGGTCTATAATGCCTTCTCTTGGATTCCAAGGGATAGAAAGAGTTAAAAAGGTGAAAGTTTTTTCTCAAGTCCTTTGCAAGTAAAATCCGAGCTGACCTAAACCACTTGGCTCTATGTCCTCCCCAGAACTCATGGGAAAACCGATTTTGTATTTATTGATTGCACTTGATCACGGATAGTCATCGTTGGGCTGCAGAATTGTGAATGTATTTGGTTATGAGGATACCCCCCCCCCGATTCTGCTGGCATATTGCATTATATGTGGTATAGGGTCCGTATTGCTTTTCTAGACTCCGCAAACGTCTGGATTCTGAAACGCACATGGCAACCAGGGTTTCAGGTAAGAGCTGTGGAAGGCAGGTCCTGTGCATGGCTTACATGCTAGGATGGACGGAGGTCCTCATTTATGCTGACGGGGGCTTTGATGGCCCAGACACCAGTTAGCAGAAAAGTCAGACATCTGACTTCAGAGCAAAACCAACTTCCCCAAAACACGAAGGGAGAAAATGCCTTTCTGAAGGCAGGTCATTTCTTTCAGTCACATGTCATGAAAGCTATCTTCAGCTGACATTGGCTGTTGTTTTCCTTCCTAGGGAACCCTGAATGCCAGGATGGTGGCTGCTTCTCACCAGCTCTAGACAGATTCTCACCACCCCTAGTGTTCTGGGTGTGACCCTTGGCAACAGCCAGTGCCGACCAGGTAGTTAAAAAAATAATACTCTGTCTCGCATTTCACAAGCTTAAAAACTCACGATATCATCTGGCCTTTCTAATCAGCATTTGAACATTTGTCTGAATGGATAATGGATTATCTCTTGGGCCTTGTCCCTGACTGTGGCTGTGTGTTGTGGCCAAGCACAGTGGCTGTGATAGGGGAAGGATGGGAGCCACAGACAGGAGACCACACAATTGGGAGCTCTAACACGTCTAGGACTCAGTAGTTGGTGTGGAGCTAGGGACGGGGCAAGAGGGTGTGTGAGTGACTATAAGGAACTTAGACTACCACTATGGTTTGGAGATATTCTAATTAAGATGCCTCAGGTCTGACAGCCATCCCAAAGAGCCACCATTCCTACCATATCCTATTATTTCCTATTGTCTAAGGCCTTAGCTAATTTGATAATGTTAAACACCTAGCCTCCTTGGCCTGGGCCAGAACTTTCTTTTGGGGGGCGGGGGCAGTAATGTATGCGGTGATAAACAAAATTATTGGGACAATCAGAAAGATGTGACTAATATCTGTAGATTAAGTAACACTATTATAATAAGGTAAGTTTGCCGCTCTTGACCTTGAGCTGTGATTATGAAGACAGTAATCTTATGTTTAAAAATTGCACACTGAAGTGTATGAGGGTAAAGGGACCAGATAAAAATCCAGATCTACAAAATTAGCATCTCCAGAAAGGAAGCCCAGACATGGGCATTTGTTGAAAACAGGCCAGGGGAATTTTCGGGCACGCTCAAATCTGAGAAGCAATGAAATGTTTATTGTTGCTGCTCAACATGTGCTCTGCTCACAGAAGCTCTGGCCTCACCTGGGGGCTTGTTAGAAAGGAGGAATCTGACCCCACAAAGACCAACTCCACTGGAACTTGCATCTTTAATATGGTTCCCAGGTCTGTACAAGGTCCTTGAAACTTAAAGTCTGAGAGGCCCTGATCCAGATGGCCAGCTTACAAATGCAGATGTTAGGGGTGAGCAAAACTTGTCAACTGATTTTTTTTTTAAAAGCTGCTTCTTTGCTCTTCTCCCCAGTTGCCTTCAGACACCAGGAAGAAGGAAGAGGGGAGAGACATGGCCGCAGCCAACGTAGCCATCATTTATAAATGCTGCTGCTCTCTAGTCGGCTCCAACGGGAAATTTACTGCTATTTCACAAATGTCAGCAGAGGCCATCAGGGCATCCCTCAGTGTTCTGCCTTCCAGGCTTCCAGCCTGCATGGGACCTATCGCCCCCGACAGGCACATCGGAGGCCGTCCCCGATGCACACTTGGAATGGGCAGAACAGTTCACACCACGGAGTTGGAACTACAAGCTTAGTCCGACACAGGGCAGGGGCTATTCACGGTTTCAAAGACTCACTTAACTTTTCAGTAAAAGCACCTTATGAAATGGACCTAGATTGTGATACAAAACAAAACAAAACAAAAAAAAACTCATCTTGCCTCAAAACCTGTGAAGCAGAACTGATCTTCCAATGCTGAGGATAAGGCTTCTCTTGTGACTCTGAAGCATTCTTTCCCAAAGACTATTCAAAAGGACACTAACCTAATAGATGCTCCTGGTGCAAAGGACCCCATAACTAAATAAGGAAACACTATATTTGGAACAGTACAGTTGGAAATGCTATATTTTCTGTTTCTCCTCTTGGAAACTGAAGATGTATGTTAGCATATTAAGTGCTCTGAGAAGTCCTGCATTAAAAAAAAAAATCTGATTCCACCTTTCAGGATCTCCCAAATGTATTCTTTAGTGGGATTCCTTTTTTATCCAGTACTCATTAATATTTTCTAGAACCAATGTTTCTGGGGAAAAACTGAGGGAACACACTGTAGAGAATTTATACACAAAGGAAGAACTCAATGTGTTCCATAAATGAAAAGTCAGAAGGAGAAAGAATGGCAGTTGTGAAGCACATCTAAAAATATTGATTCAGGGCCTCGGCACGAGGGAACTGAGCTTCTCTTACCTGCCAGGAAATCGCCAAGAGAATAAAGAGGCTTCTTTGGTCATGAACAGAAAAGAAGCTATATTCCTTGTCTGCCTTAGAGTGAAGACTTGGGATGATTGGTGAGCTTCCAGAAGAGCCATCTTCCATCTTGCCCTTCATTCAACCCCTTATCCACTCCATCACCAAATCCTACTGTCCTTCTCAACATGCCATGCCTCATGCTTCTACTGCCTCCATCCTGGCTCCTGCTACCTGCCACCCACACTGCAGTACACTGTTTAAAATCTTCCCAGAGCTGCTGCTTATCAGGAAGAAAGCAGGAAGTTCCAACGGGTCTGGCATGGCATTTTCCCAGCTAGCTCATCTCGATTGATTCCCCTGCTCATTCGCCTGCTCCAGCAGTATGGGTTTCCTCCTGTGTTCTCACACCTGGATTCTCTTTTCCCATCTCTGTTTTGCTTATTCATTCTCCAGATCACTATGCAAAAATCATCTCCTCCAGGAAGCCTTCCTTGATTTGATCGTCTAGGTCAGGGCTACTCAAAGTGCAGTCCACCCAGTTCAGTGCCAGTCCACAAGCTATCCACAATGAAATCAATGCAAAAATTGAGAAATATGCATTTAGAAACTTTTCTAGTATTTTGATATTACTGTGGCATCCAAGCACATGATCAGTAGACTAATATCACTGAAAAGCATAAAGACCAATCCAAGTGTTGGGACACCTGGGTGGCTCAGTCGTTAAGTGTCTGCCTTTGGCTCAGGTCGTAATCCCAGAGTTCTGGGATCTAGTCCTGCATTGCATCAGGCTCCTTGCTCAGCAGGGAGCCTGTTTCTCCCTCTGCCTGCCCCTCCCACCCGTGTGCGTGCTCTCTCTCTCACACATTAAAAAAAAAAAAGAAAACAGCCCGATGTCATCTAAGTCATGTGGTATGTCACTAATGACACCACGTGCCACTAGTTATGGTCCATGACAGATTAGAGAGGAAAACTGACCCTCCAGCACACAAGGTTCAAGAAGCACCAGTCTAGGTCACGTTGCCATGTTATATGCATTCATGGTACCAACTACCTTCCTTTCAAAGCATTTATCACAAATGCTAATTTTACACAGTTTTGTTTTTTTTTTTTTTTACAGTGTCTCCTACACAGACACCTAATTTCATGAGACCAGGCACCAGTTGTGTTGCCTTTCAGTGCCCTAGCCTAGCATAGTACCTGGCACATAGCTGATACTCAGTCAGTGTGGCTAATTGATAAAGGGAAAGAGTGAGCCTTATTGACTTTAACTGTATCACCGCAATACCAATCTTTGTACTTCCTGAATCACCTACAGCTTATACATGAAGACGGGAGAGTGGCAGGGGGATATTGAGAGAGAGCTCAGAGAGTAATCATTCTATTTCATGAACTCAGCCACACCCTTTCATGCCACTTCAGTGGCGTGATGAATGTAAAATGCAAAGCGGACAGTGTTGTTTTAATGAATACAAAAGAACATTCTGTCTTGAGTAACTCAGATCTGGAACTTTCTACAGTCACACATCACAGGTGTTTTGTTTGATATTTATGTCACTCAAAGTAATATCAGAAAATATTTTTTAAAAAAAGAAAAAATATTCTTGTCCTTCTAGGAACAGAGCTGGACACAGGACCACTTTCAGTGGTGTCGTATTTCCTCATATAGCTCTCCCCTCTGCGCCTTTGTTGCCAGCTGTTTTGCTGATAAAATGGAGAGAAAGAGACCTCGTGAGTTGGTATGACTCTGACAGCTTGACTTCTGGCAGCTGCTGGACCTCAGAGCATAATTTCCTCCCTCGTGGGTTATCAGAATCAAACACCCCTGACTAATCGGGATTCAAAGGATGCAGATATCCAGTTTAATTTAAGAGGATTATTCCAAAACAGCTCAGGATAGGACATTTGGACTTTGAGCCCCCTAACTGTTCCCTCAGACAGGCATCAGAGGTGACTGGAATGCTGAACTTTTTCCAGGAAAAAGAAGAGATTTCAATATGAAATAGCAGTGGATGGCATCAGACAGCTGTAGCCCTGTACCAGGACCAGCATGGGGAAAGTTGCCTAATCCCTAGGGGCTTTTACTTCCTCCAATGTTTAAAAAGAGAGAGAGAGAATTTGACCAGATGGCCTCTCCAGTCTCTTCTAGCTCTGAAATTCTCCGGCTATAATCTCTAAGGCCTCTTCTCGCTCTAAAATTTGGGACTGAGTAATTCAAATTCCTCTTGGCCACAAACATCAAGAACGCTCAAGAGCTCTGTGTCTGTTCCCTCACCTTGATCTGGTATTAAAGAGGTGGCATGGGGCACCCGGGTGGCTCAGTGGGTTAAGCCGCTGCCTTCAGCTCAGGTCATGATCCCAGGGTCCTGGGATCAAGCCCCACATCGGGCTCTCTACTCAGCAGGGAGCCTGCTTCCCCTTCTCCTTCCCCTTCTCGCTCTCTGTCTGCCTCTCTGCCTAGTTGTGATCTCTGCCTGTCAAATAAATAAAAAAAAAAAAAAAAAAAAAAAAAAAAGAGGTGGCAAAGGTTATATTTAGACAAAGGACTTCCCATTTGCTACTCACAGAGTTTCAACTTTCTTCTGGAAGGTCTGCAGTACAACCTCTTGCCCAGTATTGTGAAAACGAAATTATTTACAAAATCCCATACCTCAGAGGTCTCACACTAGTTCTATAAATGGAGCCGTATGCCCCAAAATAGTGTGCCTGGGAAGAGGGTTCTAGGATCAAATCCATGCCTGTAATAGTGTACTTGGTACCTTCTTATTGCTTTATCACCTTGAAGATGAGCAGATTAGACATCATGCGACCTTCCCCGGAGAAAACCTATTGAACTTGCTTTCCTTAGCATTTCTCAACACTTAACCACTGAAGTCTATTTTGTGTCCCTCTGAAACATTTATTTTACTTTTTTAAGGATTTATTTATTTATTTGAGAGAGAGAGAGAGAGAGAGATGGCAAGAGAGCATGAGTGGGAGGCGGGGCTTGATCCCAGGACCCAGGGATTGTGACCTGAGCCAGACTCTAAACCCACTGAGACACCCAGGCGCCCCCACCCCCGGAAATATTTGTTATCATTTTCCAAACTGGGCTCTAGGAAACCTATTTAGGAAATGCTGCTCAAAGCATCACCTTCCACTTGGTAGAGGCAAGTGGAAGAATTCCACTTCCGCTTCCTTCAAAAGGCAAGTTCTTCAGCCCCAACCCAGACTTACTGAATCAGGATCTTTGGAGGTGGAGCCCAGAAACAGCAGTTTTCCCAGGCCCTCCAGGCAGTGGGCAGTGTATAACGGGGCTGGTAAGTAGCAACTTTGAATAGCAGAGTGTTAAAATTTCAGAAATTTTAGGAATTTGGGAGCTAGTTGATGTCGGCTTGGCGGACTGAAATTTGCCATCGTGAAAGTATTCACACCATAAAAATATCCCCATAAAAATATCCCCAGACTATGGATAGTCACTTTTTCTTTCTTTCTTTTTTTTTCTTTTAAAGATTTTATTTATTTATTTATTCATTTGACAGAGATCACAAGTAGGCAGAGCAGCAGGCGGGGCGGGGGTGGGGGTGGGGGAGAAGCAGGCTCCCTGCTGAGCAGAGAGCCTGATACAGGGCTCAATCCCAGGATCCTGGGACCATGACCTGAGCCAAAGGCAGAGGCTTTAACCCACTGCACCACCCAGGCGCCCCTAGATAGTCACTTTTTCTTCTTAATGTTGAAAACGCCCCTTCACCTCATTTCAGACTGAAAGGCAAGATATTGCACACCCAGTGAGACTCTCCCTGAGCTCCTTTGTCCCTGGAGTGCCATTGGTAGGGGAGTGGCAGGGTACATTATTTCTTTCTTAAAAGGGATTCCTCTGACAGATCCAATTACAGTCTCATTTCGTGTTTGATAGTAAACACAGAGCCTGGGGTGATCTTTTCTTCATGTCTCCAGTTCAAGTGCAAGATCCAGTGACAGAACCACAAAGTACATTGTGAGCCCAGACCGTTTGAGCTTCTGGGGACATTTGTCCTTCTATTCCCTCCGAAGGTGGACAAGCTCAAGGTGACTGCGGGACTAAATACAGTTTTGCTTGAACAGCTTATCTGGCATAAACACACTCCGCTGGGTGTCCTGTCCCCAGTCATGAGGACCCTGACCTGCCACCAACAAGGATTTAATCGTTGTGAGTCTAGCAGCTCATCCCAACAGCCAGATGCAATGACACTGCCTATCTCTCCTGCAAATGCCAAGTGGTATACGTTTAAAGACAGAAGTCTCTCTTCTTCCCACGCAAGCCTAGGACTTCCTGACAGCCCCCACAATACACCGGAGGCAAAATGATGACTAGGAAGGAGAGGGAGGTGGATCCCATGTTTACTGAACATTTCACCCTTGCGAAGCCCCGCCCAGGCATGTTGGATATTATCTGAAGCAGTCTATACAGCAAACTGAAGAGACTACTTGCCCAGTCCATTCTGTTCCTTTCCTTTTAAATGAAGGGTCAAATTACAGGCCTTTGAGGCCAGGCAGGTGAGTAAGGTAAAATAAATGCAATGAGCCAGGGGTAATAGACACACACCTGGAACCGCTGACTTCTCAGTAGTGAGGAGATGGAAATGGCAGAGACTGCGACAAAACCTGATTTTCAGGCCAGGATTTTAAATCTTTGAATATAGCCAAGTGAGTCAGTTGAAATAAACAAACACAACTCCGTGGGCTGAACAAAACAAATATATGGGCTGGATGTGGCCACTATTTTGCATCATCTGCTTCAGGCATGGTCCACCCTATCCCCTGATGCTTCCCAGAGACCTCAAGGGACAGCTGCAGGAGGGGTTGGTTCTAGGCGGTGGGGCCCAACCACTCATATTTACAGTCTGCTCTAGCTTTGAGTTTTTATGTATTTCTGGTTCTGGAGCAGTGGTCTGGCTCTGAATCAGTCCATTTCGGTACACCTGGCTCTCCCCTCTTACTCTTTTGGATAAGGTCTCCTCATTCATTCTCAGCCCAGGGCTCTATCTGCCACTGTCGTCATCCCGTAGTCAAGTGAGAAACTTCCTAGCCAACCCCGGCCTTATAAACTCTACCCTTTAAACCTAAAATGGGGTTGGAGTGGAGTGGGAAGGAATTCTAGGTGAAAAATTAGGTAATCCCCATTCACAAATGAGGCATCTGAGGTCTACCTGGGTCAGGTAATATCGCTAGTAAGTAAAATGGAGGCAGTTTGGACCCAGATTTATCCCTCCCCCCAAAAATCCTTTCCTCAGATTCTCCCTTTTCCACAAGAGGGCTCTGAACTAAAGAGGAACCTCTAGGAGACCAGGGATGATACGTTTTACCTTGAAATTCTATAGAAATGTTGTTTTCTATTCCACAGTATATTTTATTCGGGATTTTTTTTATTGTTTTTTAAAAGAGAGAGTCCTTATCCACAAGTTGGGGGGAGGGGAGAGGGAGAATCTCAAGCAGACTCTCAGCAGAGAGGAGCCTGATAGAGGGCTCTGTCTCACAACCCTGAGATCATGACCTGAGCTGAAATCAAGAGTCAGGCACTAAACTGACTGAGCCACCCAGGCGCCCTATTTGTATTTGTACTTAATTTAATAAAGAATTTGCTATTTTTCCTTCAGGTAAACATAACGTTTCAGAAATACTTGCTATACCATTATAAGCCTTTTTATTCTCCAGACTCAGAACCACACCTCCAGGGACACATGCGCACCTGTCATGTTGGTGACATGCATGTGTCACATCGATGCCATCAGGACTCCCATCCTCTTCCACTAACTCCCAGATCAGATATGTGAGCTCAAGGCTCAGTCACTCAAACTGTTTTGTCAGCACATGAGAGGGGGATGCACCCTAGCCATAGCGGATTTGACCACTATACAGCTTTAGTGTGTGTTTATTTTTTGTCACTCTTCTTTTACCCATAATGGACCATGGATTCAAGAAAAAAATATATTTTAAATTAAAATCTATGTGGAGGGTGCCTGGGTGGCTCAGTGGGTTAAGCTGCTGCCTTCAGCTCAGGTCATGATCTCAGGGTCCTGGGATCAAGTCCCGCATCGGGCTCTCTGCTCGGCAGGGAGCCTGCTTCCTCCTCTCTCTCTCTGCCTGTCTCTCTGCCTGCTTGTGATCTCTATCAAATAAATAAATAAAACATTAAAAAATAATAATAATAATAATAATAAATAAATAAATAAAATCTATGTGGAGCCGTAACTTTGAGTTCTACTATATTAATTCAGTGAATTCATCACATGGTTCTTTTCATCAGACTTAGAGGTTACATGCATCTGATCAAATGTTACTTACTGCATCAAGATGTTTTTAGTGCTTTTTAAAAAAAAAAAATCAATGTTAAAAAAATGCAGCAACTTTTACACCCAGTTTGGCTTTAAATTTAATGGGAATAGAGACCTTGGGTACTAAAATATGCTATTTGCAGGAATGTGCTTTAAAATAACAGCCTAACGCTTTCTGTCCTATTAAATAATTAAGGTGAGAAAGTAAATTCTTTTAAAAATTTACCAGTCAATTTTTATGGCTCAGAAATTAAGAGTGCAAACATCAGATTTTGAAAAAGAATTCCATCTATTTTCATGTCACAATTTTACATTTCAATCTACATTTAAAAAATGTTTACACAAAGAAAACATGTCACTTTAAGATATATTTTTAACATGTTATATTTTTACTTAAAGAAAATTAGGGGTACCTGGGGAGATCAGCTGGCTGAGTGTCTAGCTCTTGGTTTCAGCTCAGGTCATGATCTCAAGGTCCTGGGATTGAGCCCCGAGTTTGGTTTACACTCAGTGGGGATTCTGCTTGAGAATCCTCACTCTCCCCCTGCCCTTTCCCCACTTGTGTGCACATGCTCTCTCTCTCAAATAAGTAAGTAAATCTTAAAAAAATAAAATTAAATAGCTTTTATCACTAATTATCTATTGAATTAGAAAAATAAAACTTGCCTTTTCCATAGTTGGGCATTATGATATTTAAAATTAACTTCAACAATATAATATTTAAGATGGTTTTGTTTCAAAAAAATCACTTTTTATCATAAGCTACAAGGAGAACTTCTTTAAAGGAAGTGTTTAAGGTTTTGAATTAATTTGAAAATGGTCTGGAACTTGGAAACATTTTGCTAATTCTGCTTTCATGTAAATTCATGTCATATGAAGCATATGTTCTTTAAAAGCTTGTTATATTGGAATAAGAACCCAAAGAAATGATTCCCAAATGGAAGTGTGTCCAATCCATAATAGGGAAATATTTTAGGCCAGTGAAGCCCTTTTGTCAAAATCTTTTAGTCTTAAAAGAAAAATCTTTTAGTCTAACTATGTAGGTAAATATCTGCTTGCCAAGCTATATAGATTATTATATTTTTTAGGATGTTAACCAAAGTTTCACTGAAGTACCCATATTACAGATATAGGATCCCATATTATAGATATAGGAGTTGACACACTGTAAGTGTAAAGAATTTATAAAGGAAATACTTAAAACCAACTTAAAGGGGGCACCTGGGTGGCTCAGTGGGTTAAAGCCTCTGCCTTCGGCTCAGGTCGTGATCTCAGGGTCCTGGGATCGAGCCCCATGTCGGGCTCTCTTCTCAGTGGAAAGCTTGCTTCCCCCTCTCTCTCTGCCTGCCTCTCTGCCTACTTGTGATCTCTCTCTCTCTCCCTCTCTGTCAAATAAATAAAATCTTTAAAAAAAAAAAAAAACAACTTAAAGGAAATATAAAAACCGTATATGAGAAGCTTAGATGCTCAGCCAAATTAAAGATGTGCAAAGGTGAAAGATTTATGAAGTCTTCCTCTGGGGAGCTATTGATAGACTGAGTCCCTTCCCCCTCCTCTACCCACAAGACTCTGTCTTAAGCCGGAAGAAGTCTGGGAACAGGTCACCTGTTCTTCCACAGTAAAAGGCAAGGGATGCATGACTGTTTTGCCTTAAACAGATGTGGGCCATGGGAGAAAGCCAAACTAGGGTTAGCAGTAGCACTTTCCAGAGTGCTGGAAGAAAACTATCAGCAAGAAGCTGGAGCAAGTAGTTGGATGTCTCCTGGTTCTAGAAGGAGTTGACACTGACTACCCAAACACTAGGCAAGGCAGTCAGCAAACTTGTTTTGGAGAGGGTCAGACAGTAAATAATGTAGGCTTTGGGGGTTGTAAAATGTGTGTCATGACTACTCAATATTTGATTTGTAGCCTAAAAACAGCCATCAACAAGCCATAAACAAATATGTAGGGCTCTGTTCCTCCAAAATTTTGTTTTTGTTTTTCTTTTTGTTTTTTAAGACTTTATTTATTTATTTGATAGAGGGAGAGAGATCACAAGTAGGCAGAGCAGCAGGCAGAGAGAGAGGGGGAAGCAGGCTCCCCACTGAGCAGAGATTCCCGATGTGGAGCTCAATCCCAGGACCCTGGGATCACGACCTGGGCTGAAGGCAGAGGCTTAACCCACTGAGCCACCCAGGTGCCCCCCTCCAAAACTTTGTTAACAAAAATAGGTAGCATGCTAGATGTGGCCCACAGTTGTACTTCCCCAGCTGTGCTCTAGACGCATCAGCCTGGCACAAAGGAAGAAGAGGAGAGCTGAGCAGAGCCTGGTTCTGGAAACGTTCAGGAAGGTCCAAGCTACTCTAGCATCCTGCCACACCAGCAGAAGGCAAAGCCAGGTTATATAACCACCACGCCTCTTGAGAACCTTCCTCACTCCTCCTTTGCCTCCTTCCCCTGACCCCTACCCTAGAGAACTTAGAAACTGACCAGTGGCTGGGGAGGGAGAGAAGGAAAAGCCAAAGGAAGAGAAATAGAAAAGCAATAGCAGCTACCCTTTCTTCGCAGGAAGCTGTCAGTCTTAGAAAGACAGAGCTGAGAAAGAAAAGAATATTGGAATTCAATCCAATGCAGAGACCTTGGGCCAAACACACTTCTGAACTGAGAATGCATTTCCAACTCAAAATGATAATAGACCTGTTTACCTAAGAGTCAGAAAAGTTATGGGGTTGAGAAAGAGGAAAATTAAGCCATACATTGACAAATCACACTGGCTTTTTCAAACTCCTAGTGATGTATACAATCCCAAAGTCAAGCGTTTTCTTTTCTTAGCTGAACACCCCAGCCATTACAGAGAAACAAATGGAGACATTATCCACCTCAAAAGCTTTTTGCAAACTTGACACAAGGAGCTCACCAAGAAGGCCACTTAGCAGTGTGAACATTATTGACTCTTTGTTGTATCCAGTCCCTCCAGTTGTCCTGAACAGATACTTGATTATAGAAAATAACTGAGGATTCTTTTGTCCTTTAATAAATATCATGACCAATTTATGTCTTCCTTCAAGTAATGTGTGCACATTTACTCTGATACTTTTAATTCTCCAACAGGGTCTCATTTCTAAGGGCTCTCCTGGTTTCCAAAGGCTGCTGGAGAGCGTATTGGTGGCCTGCAATTGAGAGCAAATGGCTAATTATAGGGGGTGCTCATCAGTTCATTAGTGGCTCTTGAACTGCTGCCTGCTGAATGACAGCCCAACCAGCAATTTCTCTGACTCTGTGCTGAATGGGGCCCCAGGAGCATTTGCAGGGAAAAGCTTGATTTGCAGCGGAAAGCTTGATTCATTCTCCGCTCTTAGACTAGCAAAGATAATAGTATGAGAATCTATCTGAGTTTTGTTAAAGATACAGAAGAAAGTTTTGTTTGCTTTATTTTCCGTATTCTGAGCTAAAAAGGTTTTTAAAACAAATGGTGTCTTCTACTGATCTTAGGGCCTCTGTGCCAAGAATATTTTAACACAAGGTTATCTAACTTGTACTTTATCCATGCTTTCTGAAATGTTTAACTCCTCTTTGTTGTCTCCAACTACTTCTGCACAGACACACTTTTCTTGATGATGACATAATTCTGTTACTGCATTTTCCAGTGTTTTGTCTTATGCTTGCTCACGAGGAAGTTCTCTTCTTAACCTGTTAGCTTCTACCAGGGAGAATGGATATGTGTCTATCTCCTAATTTGTACAGTTCTTAGTGTGGTATAATATGGGTCATATTTAGTTGGATACTTTTTCTTCTTTTCAAATTCCACCACATTCACCCAAAAAAAATGGCAATGGGGGATAAGGGGGGGATTGATGGTATATGAATCTTGATTGACTGCCAACACCAATGATCATTTTATTTTTGAGAATTTTTTGTATATGCAGTAGCAACTATTTATCTAAAGTCAATAGTGAATTGGGTCTATACCTCCTCTTTTGCTTTCTGTTTTTAGTTTTTGTCATCAAGAACAAGAGACTCTCTGAATCAAAGCTGAACTTTTGTCTTCAAAGGAGTAGATTATATGGAAGACTCTCAGAGTGTTATTTTCATGTCTGAGTTATAAATACCATTTTTTTTTGTTTTGTTTTTTTTAAGATTTTATTTATTTATTTGACAGAGAGAGATCACAAGTAGGCAGAGAGTCAGGCAGAGAGAGAGAGGGAAGCAGGCTCCCTGCTGAGCAGAGAGCCCGATATGGGACTCCATCCCAGGACCCTGAGATCATGACCTGAGCCGAAGGCAGCGGCTTAACCCACTGAGCCGCCCAGGTGCCCCTATAAATACCATTTTTAATGAAAGGAAAATTAGGTAAGTATTCAACTTCTCACACTATTCAACATTTCTGTTTTCATTTTCATTCAACAAACACTTAGGGAGAGTCCACCACATTTGAGAAAGTGTCCTAGGCACTGGGATATGACAGAGAAAGAGACAAGGCCAAGAACATTATCAGAGGGCCAGCTATGACAGGCAAGAGTTTAAAGGCGGAGGATTTAAGAGAGTGAACATGTAGTAAACTTAGATTGGGTTGTCTAGGAAAGGCCTCCCTGTGAAAGTAAGTTAAAGTTGATCTGGGTGATGAGAAAATGTGATGCAAAGATCAAGGAAGAGCAAACACATTCTAGTGAAAAGTGCCAATGCAAAGCACCTACTGTAGGAGCCAACTCCAGGCAGCCAAAGACACTTATGGCTGAAGCGTTGTAGCTGACACAAAGATGCTAAGAGTTGAGCCAGCGAAGGCGGGAGAGCTCATGGAATGAGGGCTTCCCAAGAAGGGATAAAGATTGGGCTATTTCCAATTATTAGAAGAATTCAGACAAGGCGGGCATTTAAGTCAGAAGAGTAACATAACCATAATCTTATCTGTGTGTTTTAATATTGTGTCCGGCTACAATAGGAAGAATGGATTTTAAGAAGATAAGAATAGAAAGATAAGAATAGAAATAGAAAGAATAGAAAATTAAGGGGTGCCTAGGTTAAGCATCTGTCTCTTGATCTCAGCTCAGGTCTTGATTTCTCAGGGTCATAAAATCCCAGCATGGAGCCTACTTAAATAAAAAAAAAATTTTTTTAATAGTAGGAAATTAATGTGGGAACTGTTTTATTCCTCAAGCCAAGAGGTGATGGTGTCTTGGATTGGGGTGTAGGAAAGATGCAGAAAAGTGGAAGAATGCAGGGGTGACTTTGAAGTAGAGTTGGTAGGCCTTGTTGAGGGATAACTGTTGGAGTAAAGGCAATAGAAGGAGCAAGAATAGTGCCTGGATTTTTGTCTCATGTAACGGTGTGGGGTGGTGGTACCACTTACTGAGATGGGGCCCACGGAATAGGAGCAGAGTGGGGAGGTTGGCAGAGAATAAAAGTTGTTTTCATGGTGTTAGGTTTAAAATAGCATCAGAAACCCCAGTGGAGATGTCAGATAGGCACATAGATTTGGGGAAATTCGTGCTGAAAGTCAGTATTTAGGGGTTATCAATATTGAAAAGGTATTTGATGCCATGAGGATAGTTGAAGTCACCACATGAAGACCAGAAAGAAAAGTGAAGAAGAAATCCAGGATGTCCAAGGCCCTGGGGTAGTCCTTTATTTAGAATAATAAGAAAGAAGATCCAAACAAGAAACCTGCAGAAAGGCAATCTGCAAAGTGAGAGAAAAACCAAGCCAGGAAAAGAAAGTGTTCTATGAAGAAAGGCGTAGCCAACTGTCCCTAAAGCTGTGGACAAGTCAAGTGAGGTAAGGGAAGATGTTTGACCATCGTAGTCAGCAGGCAGCTCAGAAGACATCGAAGAGCCATCAAGAACAGCCTTCATGGAAGGTCAGGTCAGAAGCTCAGTGAAGTGAGGATGGTGTCCATAACTACAGGGAAGTCACTTGGGACATTTCACCAAAACAAGGAACAGCATCATAAGGAAGTCATGGAGGGTAATATTTTTCCTAACAAATCTTAAATTGGTCAAGTGCTCCGTGTCAGGCACTGTGCTAAGTACTGCTGGGGAACAGAAAGATAAATATTATACAGTGCATGTTTTAAAAAGGCTCACAGTGAGTGGTAGAGCATCAGGGGAGTGTGGGTAGTCTCCTGTACTTGTTTTCGAGAGCCATAATAATGCTACATATCAAACTGCCCCCAAACTCAATCACAGGGAGCATTTATTATTTATTAATGAAGAGTATTAACAATACCTCTGAGCCCAGATCCAAACACACCTGATGTCTTTCATCCTGAACTTCCCAGTGATCTAAACCCCAACTTCCCCTTTATGTTGAATATAATCTGCATTGGGCTCTGTTGCTTGCAACCCAAAGAGTTCCAACTAACACATCCAAATTCAGATTTTTGGAACTTTAAAAAAAATATATACCCCCTGATGATTTAATCAAACATATATATAGATAGGTATCTATGTGTGTGTGTGTGTATTTTTTAAGGGGGATTTAGGAAGATTCATTCTCAGAGACTGGTTTGGGAGAGATAAGAACCTGCTAAATGGAAGCCAAGCTGGCAGGAATTTCATAATTTAGTTCCTGCGGATAAAAAAGAGAATCCCATTTCCCTGGCCACCAGCAGATCCTTAGCTGGTACACAGGAGAATGCACCACGCCCGGTTGTTCAATGCCAGAGTCCGTTCTGATAAGGAACATCCACATTTTCTGATTAAGTGTCTTGATTATCACCCTTGCCCATCCCCATGCTACAGTGTATTTTCAATAAAGTGAAATTGCTTCGAAGCATTTTAGAATTCTGTTTTCTGTCTGCCTGTGATGTGTGACCTCAATTATTTCCACCTTGGATATCAAGATGCAACAGAAATAAATTTGCCTGCGGCCTGGATGAACTGGCTCCCCACGAGAGGGACTGACTCTACTTGCTCTTCTCCTTTGACCAAGTCGTGCTGAAATAATCAGAACAGACCAGGGCAGAATGCAAATGGCCGTAACATACAGACTATCACAGATGCTGACAGGAAGCGGACCCCTGGCCACAAAATGCCAGAGGCAAACTGGCAGGAAGGAAACCAGGAAGAAATAGAGGTATGAAAACCTGTAAGAATTATGTTGGCAATGCACCGTGTGCCATGGAGTAAACCTGTATTACCCACAAAATGCAGAGGGTGAGGGTTTGTGGAGTACACCTGAAAAGATGGCTGCTCCCCACCCACTAGGGCTCAAAATTCTGCCACACAAACTCGATTCTTCGGTCTAAGGGGGAAAAAATCAAGCAAATGGAGAGTAATTGAAACTTTATTTATAACAGCAATCATTCGAAAACAATCTCCATGGTGACAGCTTCCTCTGACTGGCCGCGTAAATTATGACGGACCCATACAATGGGATCCTGTAATCCCGTTAAGCCCAAACTGTGTCACTGTCACACCTACCTACAAAAGAAAAGAGTCTGGGGGTGACAATAGTTTTCATTGAGGCTATTACTGTTTTGAACAAAGTCAGAGTTGTCTTCATTAGAAAGAAGAATGGATATTCATAAGCCACTTGCTGTATCTACCAGGCAACTTAAAATACCCTGAAATCTGGGATTAAGTAATGAGTGGTACAGCCACAGGGTGGAGTACTCTGCAGCTGTAGCTATTAGGAAAGATGGAGTACGAAATTGTATAGTAAATGTGCTGGGCATTTTTTTTTAAGATTTTATTTATTCATTTGACAGACAGAGATCACAAGTAGGCAGAGAGGCAGGAAGAGAGAGAGGAGGAAGCAGACTCCCCGCTGAACAGAGAGCCCGATGCGGGACTCGATCCCAGGACCCTGAGATCATGACCTGAGCTGAAGGCAGAAGCTTTAACCCACTGAGCCACCCAGGCGCCCTGTGCTGGGAATTTTAAATGAAGAAAAAGCAAGCTGCAGAAGTGTAAATAATAAGATCATGAGTGTGTGTACATGTGTGTACATGTATCTATCTCCTTATTTTTTTTAAGAGTTTATTTAGTTATTTGGCAGAGAGAGAGAACACTCAAGCCCAGGGAGCAGCAGGCAGAGAGAGAAGCAGGTTCCCGCTGACCTAGAGTCTGATGTGTGCCTTGATCTGAGGACCCTGGGATGATGACCTGAGCGGAAGGCAGACACTCAACTGACTGAGCACCCAGGCACCCCTGTATATATCTCCTTATATCTGCATAAGAAAGTGTTATCAGTAGCTACTTCTGGAAAATGAGACTGAAAAGGAGTGTGACATTTACTTTTCACTTAAATCCATAGTATTTTTTTTTTAAGATTTATTTATTTTGGTGAAAGAACACGAGTGCGAGCATGCGCAGGGAGAGGGGCAGAGGCAAAGGGAGAGAAACTCAAGCAGCTTCCGCACTGAGTGAGGAGTCCGAGGCGGGGCTCGACCTCGCCACCCTGAGATCAGACCTAAGCAGAAACCAAGAGTCAGAAGCTTAACCAGCTCCACCCCAGGCACCCCTAAATCCATACTACTTGTTTTGCAATGGAATCCTAGCATTTCTTAGTATGGAAATCTTCAGTTCTAATCTGATAATTTGCTTCCAGATAGGTCTAAATACAACAACATTCTGGGCAAATCTGCCTCAATCCTGTACCCTGACATCGTCAGCAAGAAGTGTGTTTACCATGATTCTAGTTCAGCAAGGAGGTTCATCGGAAGAAGGCAGCATGCACCCACCTGAGGGACTCTGTCTCAGGGAGAAGCCCACCGAAGTCTGGAGAGCAAGATATCCATTCCTCTCCATGTTACCTTTTTCTCTAAGGTAAGGAATACACTCCTATTTCTGAATTCACTTTGATGATCTGATTTATTTTTCATCACCCCAGTGAAAGTCCTCCTGTGTGTTAAAGTCAAAATTCTCTACGCAAAAGCCTCTGTAATTCTCATTCTATGGGGCTGGTAGAAAGTTGGTCACCCTCCTCCTCCATGTTGTCATTGAAAACTGGGATGCTTCCTGATGGCTAAAAAAATTAACTATGTATATCCAAGATTCAGAAAACTAATCCATAGCAACTCAGACAAAAGATACAATTTCTTTTTATTTTGTGTTTTATGTTAACAATGTGTGAGACTTTTGCACTCTCCTGCATGATAGAGCTGTAACTGACTCACATAATCTCATTCTCCCCTGCACCGATATTTAAATAAATTGATGCCCTGAGAAGAAGCATCGTGTCTTTACGAAGACCCCCCTCAAAGCTATATTCCCACGGATTATGCTTCCATCTGACCTCACCCCACAGACTTCTCAACTTCTAAGTCAACCGTTCCAATTCTCTTAACCCATGGACAGGGGACTCCTCTTCAGTCCTTCACATTTTCCCATCATTTTTCTCCAAAACCTATTCTATCTCACCAGTACCCTTAAAACATGTGCTCAGAAATTTACTGCAGCACTCCAATGAGACAGTGTCTTAAAAGGCCCTATTTTCTCTCCCCTTATCGGACACCCCCTACTTATCTGTACCTCTGTACTTCCCACAACAACAACAAAAAAAGCACTGAATCATCAAATCAGTAAGTATTATTGAGCCTCTCCACTAAAGACTCATGTAGCATCACATGCTGTACAATAAGATTGATTAATATGCCAGAGTGAAGTTACTATACGAATAAACTAGAAAAGTCCCACGGAATTTTTTAAAGATTTTTTATTTGTTTATTTGACAGAGAGAGATCACAAGTAGGCAGAGAGGCAGGCAGAGAGAGAGGAAGAGGAAGCAGGCTCCCTGCTAAGCAGAGAGTCTGATGCGGGACTCGATCCCAGGACCCTGAGATCATGACCTGAGCCAAAGGCAGCGGCTTAACCCACTGAGCCACCCAGGCACCCCCACGGAATTTTTAATAGCATGCATGAGTTACAGAATACAAAGTTGGTCAGAAATCAGTAAGAGAGATAGGAAACCAAGCACGTATTGCATAGGATGAACAAGCCAACAGTAAGTTTCTAAGACCCAGCATCAGGACCACCTACCCATCGCCTCACATAGCCTGTGTGAGAGGGCACCCCAAGACGTCTACCTTGTTCCCTGACCAATGCTGGGCCATCCTCCCTGGCCACACACCCCACATTCGTATTCTCCAGCCCATTCTGATGACTCCACCTCCAGACCTCTCTTGCTGGCTGCTGACCCTGACCTCCCCATTCTACCCCAACACCCGGTATCACAGCTTCTCTCATACGAAACTTGGCTCCCTGAAATCACCTTCATCCCTCAAACTACATTTGTTCCAGAGAACATCCAAATGTGGTCCATCACATCCTCCAGACAAAATCCAGGCTGGAACGAGCCAGCAAGAGTGAAGTTGCTTCTGAGATCCTCCCAGGCCCTGAAGGGAACTGAACAATGGTCTGGCAACATGTCCAGCATATTTTAAAAGGAAATGTCTTTGTCCAGATAGATACAGTTGGATTTGAGTAACACATATATGATAGGAATCCACTGACTGTTGTTCTGGGACTGGAAATGTATGAAGGGTTTGGAGAGAAACTAGGAAAGAATAAGCATTGAGTAAATACAGGGTGAAACATGCTTTGTAGCTTTCATTTATAGATGGAGACTTTTTTACTTTTTTTGGTGACAAGGGAATAATTTCTGATTCTCAGGCAAAAAAATAAGAAATGACTCAGATTGTGTCTTTCCCTGAAAAACCATTAAATAAGATTTGTTTGCACTCCAGAGGCCAGAGTGTACAATATATCAGTGGTCCTCAAGTCTGCTTGATTAACAGAATCAGTGAGGAAGAGTTTTAGATGCAGATTTCAGACTTAATGAATCAGAATCTTGAGAGAGAACAAAGAAAGTTATTTATAAATCTGAAAATCTAAGTCTAAATCTGTTTCTGAAAAATCAATCAATCAATAAATCAGTCTGCTTCTGGTGATTGTCCAGGTTTGGGAGGAATAATGAGGATGACATCCTATTACACCTTCCAGATAAGATCAAACTTTTTGTTCTCTGAGGCTTGTCAGTAGTTATAGGTTTTTGCCTTGCTATATTGAACTCTTTTTTAAAAAAAGATTTTATTTATTTATTTGAGAGAGAGAGAGTGAGCAAGAGAGAGGGCACAAGCAAGGTAGGGGTGGGGGGAGGCAGAGGGAGAAGCAGACTCCCTGTTGAGCAGAGAGCCCAATGTCTATGTTGAACTCAATCCCAGGACCCCAGGATCATGACCTGATTCGAAGGTGGATGCTTAACTGACTGAGCCACCCAGGCGCCCCATTATATTGAACTCTTAAATAATAATGCCTCTTTTTGTTCAAGACTAATGCCATACACTTGGGAGTATATTGGCCCCACTTATAACGATTCTTCCTTCTCTAAGAACTTCCCAATCTACAGGGAGGCACCAATCAGAACTTGTTCAAATCCTCTGGCCTCCATTTAGTGGAATGGGTATGTTCCAAGACAAGCAAGTCAGAAGCCCAGCCCCCTAGAAATCTGAAATTGGGAGCAAGAGTGAAAGTTAGTCTCTCAATGTGGCTAGACCTTGTGAACTTGGAAACTGCTGGCTGCCATCTTCCACTGGACTGGGACATAGGAAGAGCTTTTCCCTACAAAAGAAGACAGCAGATGCATACAAAGAAGCAAGGGACCAGCAAGAGCGCTCTCTGGATTTCTAGCAGGTTTCCAGGCACCCATTACAATCTTCCCAAGTGCTTGCCTTCTATCTCTTGGGTTCCATCTATAAGCCACCCTCCCTTCTTATAATTATTTGTGTCATTTTTAAATCTACTTCAAGATGTAACTTGCAGCAAGTGATCTCCCAAGTATGCCTACTAATGCTTGATAATGAGTGACATATTTTCCAGGCAGCAGAGGTTCTATGGCCCTCCCTGCCATGGTGACAAAATCAGTCTTTTTCCAAGTGTAACAGTTCAGAGGACGCATGATAGCTTCCTTTGCATTTGAAGATCTCTATACACTATGTGTCTATGAATACTGATATGATGGGGGAAAAATCATCTATCCTTTTTATTAATATGGGAAAAAAACGCCCAAATGTGGTCTGGGACAAAAGTATTTTGCACGATTATTTATAATCTTCTTCTGGGAAAAAAATTACTATTCCTGAATAAAAAATGCTGAAACAATTTTCTGATAAACTTTAATTAGCTTAAGATCTCTTCTAGGAACTTGCTACCTACCCATTCAGCTGTCTGTGAGGAATCAAATGGTATTTAACCAGACATTGCTTTTTATTGTATCCAGTCAAAGACTATCTAGCCCATTCTCTTTTCCCATAAAACATTCTTACCAAAAGAATATCTCGAGTGGAACTTTTTGCTTTTTCTGCTTGCAGCAGGTGTGAAATGAAATTTGACAGCAGCTCATAGCAAAATGGTCTGAAGATATTTAAAAATCATTTTGTTGGGTCTTTATAAAGGCCTTTTATTTTATTTATTTATTTTAAGCTGTTGCTGAAGGTTACATTAGCCAGTTGGCTGTGAGTTTACTTCAGTCCTCTTTAGACAAGTTTTTGTTGTTTTGTTCAAAAACATCCCATTCAGCATTGATAATGGATTAGAGTATCAGGAGTCCTTCTCCAGCTCTTCAAAATCTCACTACTCTATGACTTGAAATGCTTAAATTTTGCTAAAAATTTTGCTTGTCTACAGCCCTCTCACCTTCACGCTTGCTCAGCGAAATTGTGGTTTGGCATCTGATACAACTAATTTGCTCCTCCCAGAAAAACCCTTCAGGTTGTTTTCTCCTTTCTGGTATTACTTAGATCCCCACTGCTGGGCGTCTTACAAAACAATGTCACTCTCCTTTTCTCTTGCCAGTTAACAGGTGTGTGTGTTCGTTCATTACGTCAAGTCTTTGTTAGTGTCCCCTCTGTGCAAAGTATCCTTTACCTTTCCTGTCTTCCAGAAGCTAAGGGAATAGATGATAAGAAGACAGACCTCGGTAATGCAACACATCCAGACCTCTTCATGTGTCAGGATGATGTTGCGCTTAAATAAACAGGTCCAATGACAGCTAAGAAACTTTTTAAATATTGAAAAGAAATGCATAAATGTACCCAAGTCTTTCAAAGAAGCAACTACCAGACACGCCTTGTACAACCCAAAGCCACTGTCCTGAGGATCCCGCCCTCCAAACCCTACAGCAGCTGCTTCCTGAAAGTCTCTTCTCCTACCCCTATTCCAGCAAGCCGTTACCTTTTTCTTTCTCTGTCTCAACCCCATTACCTAAGTCTAACATCGCAAACTGAACCCATTCTTTCAGAAGTAGCTCCAGACCCTTTCTAGCCATTTAAGGTTTTTTGAGCATCTACAGCTTTATTATCTTAAGGACGGTAAGTGCAGCCTGGGAGCTGTTCCACCAAACAAATGGTCTCCGCCTTTATTTGTGGGTCCAGGGGAGTCAGCAAGACTGTTTATACTCCCGTAACAATAACTTTGCCTCCAGTAGAGCTGTGATGTGATACAACATGGGATAAGGGCCATGGACAAGTTCAAAGGCACGGAAGGCATCTAGAGGCATGCAAGCTTGTTTCGGTTTGTGAGAATTAGCCAAGTTTCATGGGCCACGGGATGCAAATCAACTCGAAGCTGATATGTGAGTCATCCAGACCCCATCAAGCCTGACTACCATGTGGGTATAAGATGGGAACTTGCCACACCAGGCCTCCCTTCCTGATGCTCTGCAGGCTAGCCAAAGCCATTCTGTCTGCATTTCTGTCTGGATAGTTGAAGTCATCTGCTGAGACTCAGCCAGGGTGGTCCCAGGCCAGCCACGTGATACTGCACAAAGCATAGAAGAAATTCTGCTGATAGTACAAATGTACTGATGCAGGAGGGAGTTAACACCACAGGCCTGAGAATGCCTCTCTCCAGAAAGGGCTGCTAGCAAGGTCGCCCTTTGACATGGGAACTTGGATTTTAGGACAATTCCCACCATTCCCAGAACTGGTAAGAATGACTTACTGTGCTCAATTGTGCAAACCATGTGATTTATGCTGAACACCTGCTTTCTTTCTGGGAGTCTGGAATTGTAGTATATGCTAGGGAAAGTATGCCTCTGTGACCAGTCTCCCACAAAACTCTTGGACACTGAGTCTCTAATGAGCTTTGCTGGTCACAACCCATTGCTGGAGAAATCAAGTGTATCCTGTGCAGCTCCACTGAGAGAGGACTCTTGGAAATGTGTGCCTGGATTCCCCCCCGACTTCACCCTATGTACCATTTCTCTTTGCCAATATTGCTTTGACTCCTTTTGCTGTGATAAACAATAGCCAGGCAAATAACAGAACCTAAGCATGGTTTTGAGATTCCTGACGATATGACCCCTCCTACTTACGCTGTCTCATCGCATTATACTCCCACCCTTGCTCACTCTGCGCCTTGCTGTCCCTCAGACAATCCAAGTTCTCTCCTGCCCCAGAGCCTTGGTAGGTACTACCTCAACTGCCTGGAATGTTTTTCCCTGTAACTTCTTA
This sequence comes from Mustela putorius furo, assembly GCF_011764305.1. Classification (NCBI taxonomy): domain Eukaryota; kingdom Metazoa; phylum Chordata; class Mammalia; order Carnivora; family Mustelidae; genus Mustela; species Mustela putorius. Next base: position 42,068,969 of record NW_025422368.1, on the reverse strand, counting down.
TGGCTTATCCTTCAGCTTCTGTGTCACCTCCTCAGAGACCTTCCCTGACCACAACCGAGTTATTATCTCTCACAGCACCTGTTTATTTACTGTCTACCAGTCTAACCTATAACTGCTTTTTTAATTTACTTGTACACAATTAGACTGCAGTACCATAGGGCATGGGACTTACCTATCTTGTCCACCACACTGTAGTCTTACATTTTTGAGCCAAAAAGAATTCAATCTGTATCTATTGATAGATTAAATGCATGATATCAAAACATCCAAGGGGGTAGGAAAGGATATCCATTCTAGCATCTTCCATCCTATTCGAAGTCCATTTCAGGGGTGCCTGGGTGGTTCAGTGGATTAAAGCCTCTGCCTTCGGCTCAGGTCACAATCCCAGGGTCCTGGGATGGAGCCCCGCATCAGGCTCTCTGCTCAGCCGGAGGCCTGCTTCCCTTCCTCTCTCTCTGCCTGCCTCTCGGCCTACTTGTGATCTCTGTCAAATAAATAAATAAAATCTTTAAAAAAAAAAAAAAGGTCCATTTCACATATACTGGAATTTCTTTAAAAAATAAAGAGAGAGAGAGAGAGAAGAAAATGCTGTTATTCTCTGTGGGTACGTTTGCTTTCAGGGCTGATTTTAACACTTCTTCTGAAACACCGCAAACATTTTAGTCCCTGTTCAAACAGCTGGTTGGAATTGACCTGAACTCGTGGCATTAGTAATCATCCTACTTGCTATTGGTAAGAGCTCAGATTCTGACAAGGCAGTGCTCCGCCAACATATTTCAAAATGCTTACTCCCTAGTGACCTTCTCCTCTTTGCATATATTTACAAGAGTTATAAAACAAATGCCAAATGCTGAGCAATAAAAGAAAACAAAAACTTTCAATTTCGAAAGTCAGCGGCTCTACAAAAACACAGAGTAGTACTGCCAAAATATGAAACAAAGAGAAATATGAATAACTCCCCTAATGACTTCCTCTCTTCCAGGAGCTCTTGAATCATTCAAAGGATCTGGCCCTATCTTCTGAAAACTGTCGGTTCTTAACTTCTTTCAAGTGCAAAAGAGCAGAGGTCAAAGACAAGCCCCCTCTAAAATGCACTGTTATTTAAGGATTTCTTCTTGATCAGAGGTCAAAGCCAGAAGACTTCAAGGAAGTACTAGGGCTCATCAAGCTCTCTAGGATCTGACTTTTATTTTGCAAAGATACGGGTGTGTCTTAGGCATAGAAGGAGACCTGATCTTGCCTTGACACTTGACTGTCAGAGGCAAGAAGAAATCTGCTAAATGCAATGTCCTTTGTCTTCGGCATGTATGCCTTTGGCCTTGGCCTGAACCCTGCTAACCTTTCAAAGTCATACCTCCTACTACTTTCCAACATATACCTTCAGCTCCCACCATATTGAAATTTTCACAGTTACTCATATAGGTCAAGTTCTATTGCACTTCTGAGTCTTGGTACATAGCCTTTCTCTATGTCTATGTGTTTCTCCTTCTCTTTCTACTGTGAGGAAAACTACACATTCTCTAAGAAACCGACCTGTACCACTCCCTTGGTGAAGCCTTCCCAAATTCCCCACTTAGTGTCTCCCTCCTCTGTGTTCCTATTGCCCTATTGCCCCTTGGGGAGAACTTGATTATAGCACTTAGGATATTTTATTTTAAATCTGTGTGTGTGTGTGTGTGTGTGTGTGTGTGTGTGTTTCTTCCCCAATGCCAGGCTGTGAGTTCTTTGGGGGCAGCCAAATTCATTCATCTTTATATCTTTATAGTTTGGTAGCTGCATAAGTGCCGATTAACTAGCTCAAGAAACAGAATTCACACTTCAGGCGTTTGACTCCAAGTACTAACCTCCAGACTGTTAGGAGAAAAAAAAAAAACTGAATGTAATATATTGTAATGTGTTTGAGATTTCCATTTACAGCATTCTCACAGCTTTGATACAAGAAATTTAAAGGAATTTTATATACCAAAGGAAGCACCAACTATGTCCTGTCTTCCTTTAAATACAGGCAAATAGTATATCAAAATTTTCTTCCCTTTAAGGGTATTAGAGCCTATATACTCTATAAATGTTGTTTGTGTTTTATAGAACACAGAACTCTCTGGAGCCCAACCCCCACCCCACCTCATCTAAGCTGTGTGTTTGGGAAGGTCTTTACACGCCAAGGGAATGTTAATGCCCAAGCTTTACGGAAGATTGGCTGTAGAAGAATTAACTGATGAAGCCCAGGACCATAGGAAGAGAATTATGGTATGTGTGGCTGTTTATCTCCAAGAAGATTTGTTATCTCACCTGAAGAGACATACTGCTGTGTGACAGGACTTTATTTACAGTTCAGGCCTGACCTTTTTCCGTGTTGAGGGAGATTGCCGTACTGGCTAGCTTGGGGATTTATTGTCCCTGTTTAGCAGCAGTGACATTTCCTGACTATTGGCCGCAGAAACCCTTCTAAGTTCAAGCACAGAAAATCCTGACCCTCCTGTCCCACCTCTACCTGGGGGCACATTTCTTGGGGCAAAGTATTAATAGGCTTAAAGGACAAAGTTGCTTGGAAGAGAATGGGAGCACAGGAGACAGGGCAATGCCGTGCTGCCTCCCACAGAAATCAAGACAGATAAGTTCACAAAGATGTGGGACCAACCCTAGGAGCCCGTGAGGTCAGAAGACAAGGAGCAGATGCAATGATATGAAACTGCAGGGAAATGAGATAGGATTCCCCTTTCCCCTCTTTCCTTCTCCTTCGGCTTCCCTCCACTCCTTATCTAGGTCACAGCAGCACCGTTTTCCAAACCAGAGAAGCAGTGCTCCAACTGGCTTCTGCTCCAATGGCAAGTGATCTTTACACATACCTTGAATAAACCACCGAGCAGCACTGTGTATCCTAGGTATATTTCAAATGTCCTTTTGCTAAATCCTCATTTTTCTTTTTTTCTTTCCCCCTCTGCTCTCCCCATTTCTATAAGCTCTGGGGTTTTTAAAAAATATTTTAAAAATATCTCCAAGGAAATTCAAAATAAGAAAATCTCTCAGACTAAGAAAACACAATGTATTGGTAATTGTGATTAATAAAACTAGTGTTCCCAATTAGATTGTGAACTTGACTCAAGATAAGGACATTTTTAACCGAGAGAACGGTTTCTGTGCACCAAATTTAATGAGTCACTTCAAGTAGAGCCTCTTTGACTTCATTAGATTCACAGAGATAAATATAATGGGCAGCAATTAGCCAAGAGAATGTCGATTTAACTATCAAATTACCTTCTCCTCTCTGTAGTGTGTGCTATTAATCAGATCATATATATAAAACTTCAAGACACAAATGGACATGAATTACTGTGTTCTTCTGAAGGCATTTCTTTTTTAAAATTCCATGCATTTTTAAATTCATGTTTTAAGTTACTTCTAGTGCTTCAAAGTATGGAATGAAAAGGCCAGAAAGAGATCTGGTTATCATCGTGGACAGGTTTTTCCAACCAATTTTTTAAGCAGAGAAACTTTTCCCTCCCAAAAATGAGGCCCAGCAAATAAAATAAAGAAGAGCAGAGTTTCTCATCAGGTAGTCTTGGAGACCCACTTCTCTCTCGCTCACTCTCTCTTTTAAAGATTTTATTCGTTTATTTATTTATGGAGAGACTGAGAAAACAAGAGCAGGGGAGAGATGGGGGCAGAGGCAGAGGGAGAGAGAGCGAGAGATTCCCAAGCAGACTCCAAGCTGAGTACAGAAAGAACATGATGTGGGACTCCATCCCACAACACTGAGATTATGACCTGAGCGGAAATCAAGTGTTGGATGCTTAACCAACTGAGCCACCCAGGCACCCCTGGAAGCCCATTTCTTTGGGGTCTCATCCCCTCCTTGCTGTTGACCTAGTTCTCAGCCCAAGATCTCCTTGGGTATCAATATAGGATATAGAAGTACTAACCCGTGACTCAGGACAGTCTGCAAGCAGATAATCGGGGGGGGGGGGGACTCTCATTTTATAGCCAAGACAAATGAATCCAAGACAGGTTAAAATACTTTCTTAAACCCACACATTCTGCTGATTTCTAACCCAGGCCTAGAGCCCAGGTATCTATGACACCAAACGGCTTCCCATCAATATCCACATCTCTTTTGGACAGAATGCTGGAAAATGAGCCTTTAATATCTGGGTAGAGATGTTATTCTTTGCTCAATATAGAAGTCATTTTTATTATATAATTTGATAAAGCATTCATGAACATCTATCAAGTCACAATCATGGAGTTTCTTCCATTGAAAATAGAATTGCTGTATTATTCACAACAGCCAAGGTATGGAAACAACCTAAGAATCCAACAGCAAATGAATGGACAAAGAAGATATGATATAAGTACATACATGCATCTATACACAGCGAAGTATCTTTCAGCCGAGAGAAAGAAGGAAATCCCGCCACTTGTGACAACATGAATGGCCCTTGAAGCCATTATGTTCAATGAAATAAGCCAGAGAAAGGCAAATATTGCAGTGGCATCACTTATATGTGTAATCCTTTAAAAAAATAATGAAACCCCTAGAAACAGAGCAGAAAAGTGGCTAGGGGCTGGAGATGATGGAGAAGAAGAGGTTTGTCAAAGTGTACCAACTTTCAGCTTAAGATAAATAAGGTCTAAGGCTCTAATACAAAACGTGGTGACTGTAGTTGATAACACTATATGGTCTAACTAAAATTTGCTGAGAGAACTTAAATATTCTCCCCCAAAATAAATAAACAAACAGTGAGGTGATGGATGTGCTAATTAACTAGATGGGGGGAGTGTTTTCGCCATGCATAACTTCTCTATTAAATCACCATGACGCACATTTTTAACTATCTTGTGATTTTACATGTGAATTATATCTCAATAAAGCTGAAATTTTTAAAAAAATTAAGTGCATTCCACATAATCTATAGCCATGTATCTCTACCAAGTACATTTTAGTTGTCAAATTTTTGATACGAACAACTAATAATGCTTAAAAGGGATTTGAAAAATATAAAATGCTACATAATTTAGACATAAGAAGATGAAGTTATTTCTTAAAGAGTGAGAACATGGATTCCTAAGTCTTGTCGCCTAAACACCACACACCTGTCTCTGACAACCCGTCTCCAGACAATGGAGATGCAATGTCATAGGTAAGAGAGGACAGCCAGTGACACGGGGAGCAAACATGGTCCACAAACGAAGTGGCGTGTTCAGACATTCTGATGTTAAGAGTGATGGCTAGCCGTGTGCTTCTTGTTTGTTCTCTACAGTAAGCTTATTTTTCTCACCATTTACATCAACCCTGAATTTAAGGTAACTGTTTCCTGTTACTGTTCATTTTATTTTGTTTATCCTGGGAGAAAAGAGAAAAGGAGATAAGGTATTCCCAGTAGAGTATCAAGGGATCCAAGCTAATTAAATGCAGTAAGACCCAAGTGACGGATTAGCCTTTCATCCCATTAGCCCACATGCATAAACCAAAGTCATAAACATGTAGTCAGTTCTTTGTCATTTATTTTAATGCTTTTTAAATGTGCTAAGAAGAAAAATTTATGATGTGTTTCTGCAGCATTCTGGTTATGAAGGTTCTATTTATCAATAACTAATTTATTTCTAGAATGGAATACCAGTTTACCAAGAATGCTTCACAGAATAAATATGTGGAATTAATTTATATTAATATAATGTATATTAATAATATAATGTAATTAATGTAATAATATAGGTAAGGATATAAGTAGTTATTGAAGAAATTATATGTACATGCATATAATGAATATGCAAAAAGCAATGTAAGAAGGAAAAATGTTTTAGGTATTTTCAGGAAAAGAAGGATTTTTAAAAAACCACATGGATAAAACAAATACCATATGATCCCAGTTATATTAGAATCTAAAAAAAAAAACAAAAAAAAAACAAAAAACAAGAAAACCAAGCTCATAGATGCAAAAAAACAGATGGATGGTTGCCAAAGGCAGGGGATGGAGGTGGGCAAAATGGGTGAAAGGACTCAAAAGGTACAAACTTGTAGTTATAAAATAAATAAGTCGGGGTACCTGGGTGGCTCAGTGGCTTAAAGCCTCTGCCTTCGGCTCAGGTCATGATCCCAGGGTCCTGGGATCGAGCCCCGCATCGGGCTCCTCGGGGAGCCTGCTTCCTCCTCTCTCTCTGCCTGCCTCTCTGACTACTTGTGATTCTGTCTGTCTAATGAATAAATAAAATCTTTATAAAAAAATAAAATAAAAAAGTCATAGGGGTGTAAGGTACAGCATGGTAACTATAGCTATACTCTATTGCATTATTTCAAAGTTACTAAGAGAGCAGATCTTCAAAGTTCTCATTACAAGAAAAAAAATTCTGTAACTATGAATGGTGACAGATATTATTAACCAGCTATTCTGTGGTGATCATTTTGCAAGACCTCAAATATCAAATCATCACAGTGTTATCCTGAAACTAATATAATGTTATATTTCAGTTATACCTCGATAAAAAAATAATAGTAAAATTTAAATTTTAAAGTTACATGGGTTCAAAATTTTACCATAAATGAAAGATCCCCAAAGCTCAGTTTTACCACACACTTATTAAAAACCTAAATATCAGTCCAAAGAATTTAGCACCACCCCAGCAAGGTTACAGTAATAGGAGTTAAAGGATTACCACGATATGTCTGTTAGGTAAAAATTACTGCCTCTATAGCATACTTGCTTGGAGGTTTACCTTAATAAACTGATTAAGTCACATATTAAGGCAAGTCATTTACCTTAATAAACCTATTATTCACTTAAGTTTAATCCAATAAATGCGAAGTTTCAAGATCAGCAACAATTCACTAAAATTGATAAATTAACTTAGCATTCAATTATTAAAAACACCTTAATAGAAAGAAACATTGTAAATAGTTTTAAGTAATTCATCTCTTTTTCCATGCGTCCACTGCTTTAGCCTTGTCCCAGCTAATGTTCACTGGACCTGATGTTATACGACCAGATTACTATGGTTAATGTGGTTGAAAGTGATGACCATTTTTCTTCTCAATCACAAACGGTGATCTTATAACTGACCACACAATGTCTTTGCTGTATCCGCCTAATAATCAGTTTTATTTCAGTGTTTATGGTCCCAATGCATCCTGACCAAATCCTTTGCTGTAACCGCCTAATAATCAGTTTTATTTCAGTGTTTATGGGCCCAATGCATCCTGACCAAAGGAGAAAATGCAGCAGGGAAACATACTTGACATGTATTGGGGAATATCAAACATCATTCAGTGCAATTCTCAACATTCCTTTGTGTTGCAAGGACAACCCACCCCTGGCAACGTAGAAGACCCCAGGAAGAACCACTCAGGAACACACTCCTTTCTCAAGCTTTTCTAGAATGAATATGTGCAAAGCTGTTTACAGAAAGTTAGTAAACATTTTAAGCCACAGGCATAATATTCAAAGACTCTGTTGGTCTGCCCTCCTTTAAAACAATTCAGTTCAAGTCTTCAAGTATTAAATGCCACAGGAAGAAGAGTCGGGGCGTAGGATACGGTCTTCAAACCAAAGAAGCAGAATTCTATCGAGGAGACAAGATATGGGGGGGTGAGTGCTTTGGCGAGCCGTGAGGTGTCAAATAGAATACAACAAGGGACACAGGTCATGGTTGACAGTGCTAGGTAATCTCAGAGAGACTGGGCAGTCTGAGAAGACCAAGTAAGAAAAGGAGGTTGGCTGGGCTGGTCCTTGAAAAGGGAGTGGTATTGCAAAGGTAGAAAAAATAGGGTAGGGCATTCCAGAGTAGGAACCTAGAATAGCAAAGCTACCAAGTGCTGGTGACCAGGTCTCACTCAGGAGATAACAGGGACATTTTCCTGTAGAGAGGGCTCCTGTCTGGGTGCTGATATAGGGGAGAGACAAGCAGATAATGAAGGGTCTTCATTGCTGCAACGAGGAGTTTAAATTTCATTTAGTGGGGCAGGCATAAAAACAAAAATATTAAATTTTGCCAAATATTATGCTATCGATGCTTGAAAAATAGACACAGGTGATATTTATCTACATATAAAAATGCCCAGAAAACAATCTGGAATGATACACAAAAAACTATTATCAGTGGTTGCCTCTAGAGTAGCGAGGGGTTAGAGTTGAAAAGGATTAAAGAGGAACATTCGCTTTTTATGGTACACATTTCTGTGTTTCGTGGTTTTCTGTTTGGGATTTTTTAAATAACAGCTTGTATTAAATATCACCTCTATATATCACTTTCATACATTTTAAGCAGTTTCTCAAGAGTACATTTGTGATGGTTGGTTCAGTTTTTAAAAACAAAAATGTAACTAGAACCCAAACGTCATTAATTTTTTTATGTAAAAGAAGAAAGTAAAATCCAATGTCTACCTGCGCAGCGCAGTCTTCGCTGATTGGAGCCTCATTCTATTACTCTTGACCTTCTAAACGGAAGTGCTCCCGCAGATGCAAGTGTGTATTACAACAGAAGGACGCTTGAGCTGGGCAAGCCTAGAGCTGGGCAAGCCGAGGAGCAACTGCCAAGAGCCAAGGAATCGGAATTGAAACCGAATTGCGGTTTGCTCCCAGCACAGACTCCTGCTTCTGAGATTGGCACAGCGGCACACCTGCCCTAGGATGCAGGCTTTGGGATGTCGGTTAGGTGACATGCATTGAGTCACCTAGGTAGGTATTATTTCCACAGATGAGGAAACAGACACCTGGACAAGTTATACAACGTGGCCCAAATTACGTAGGCAGAAGTGGATCATCGGATTCCTGAGCCTGGGTTCTTAGACCCTACCATGTCCCACCATGCCCAGCTCCCCATCGCTGCCACCAGCAGGACCCTTCGGCACCTCTCCAAACGTCACTCTTCTCATCTGTTAGCTAAGCATGAAATGAGAGCAGATGCTAAAGAACTTAGCATACTGCCTGGCACATATTAAGTGCTCAACAAATTGTAGCTGCTGTTATTAGCATATCATATATAACAGTAATACCAATCCAAAGACTTTCTTTTTCTGAGTTTACCACAAGTTTCCAAAGAAGACCTTGAGGGCGCCTCCCACTTGCGATGGTTTTTGTGCCGTATGGGCAAGCTCGGGGCACATCGTTCTGGAAAAGCTGAAGTTGTAACAGCGCTGCAAGAAGGGCAAATCCGGAAATACAGACTTCTCTTTCTGATTCTGCAATGGAGGCCTGCCATCTTGCAAGCAAGGAGGACTCCTGCAAACGGCTAACCTCTGCCATATCTACTTTCATACACATCTGTGGTTTTCTCCCAGTGCCCCCCGAGATCGCAAGAGGGAGCCATGTGGACGGTCTGGGGGGCTCAATCGGTTAAGTGCCTGGTCTGACTCTTGGTTACTGCTTGGTTACTGCTCATCAGGTCATGATGTCAGGGTCCTGAGATCAAGCTCCGCATCTGACGGGGACTCAGCTGGAAGTCTGCTTGAGATTCTCTCCCTCTCCTTCTGCCCCTCCCCCTGCTCACTGATGTGCTCACACTCTCTCACTCTCATAAATAAATAAATAAATCTTTTTAAAAATGGGGGAGCCATATGTCAAACTCTGGTCACTAATCAATCATCATTTTTGGAAGGTTTTGGTTTTCGTTTCTTTCTTTTTTTTTTTTTTTTAAGTTTAACCCTTGCTCATTAATATATTTTCTGCAGTGAAAAAAAATTAAAGATTTATTTTATTAGGGCTGCCTGGGTGGCTCAGTCAGTTAAGCGTGTGCCTTCAATTCAGGTTATGATCTCAGGGTCCTGGGATTGAGCCCCACATTGAGCTCCCTGCTCAGCAGGGAGCCTGCTTCTCCCTCTCCCCTGCCCTTGCTTATGCTCCCTCTCACTTTCTCTCTCTCAAATAAATAAATAAATAAAGTCTTGAGAGCACAAGTGGAGGTGGGGTAGAAGGAGAAGCGGATGCCCCACTGAGCAGGGAGCCCATCATGGGGCTCTTTCCCGAGACTCATGAGATTATGACCTGAGCCAAAGACAGCCTGACTGAGCCACCAGGTGCCCCTGTAAAGAAAATTTCAATCAAACATTACCGTAACCTGTTTTGTGAGGTTTTTTTTTAAAAAAAAAAAAACAGTTTAAAAATAGAAGAAAAGAAAGTTTAAGTGCTGTCAATCTCTCGATGGAACTACCCAGGGAAAATGTCTGGGAGGCGAGCTGCCTGGTGTTGCTTGGAGGCTTTTGTATTCTCTCTCCTTTTCAACCCCACTTTATTTTTTATCATAATTTCCTCTGTCAACTTGCAAGCTTTAAAAAGGTTTTTTTTTTTAATATCTGTGGTGACAAGTTGCAAACTAACCTAAAAAAGTCCTATTTCTTTTTATTTTCCTCTCTAGGTGATTCTCTCTCATGCCTTTCTGAGAAAATGTCATGAATATTTCATCAAACTTGAAGGAAGAATTCCATAAACGTGAGCATATTTTTTATTATATTATTTTGTTATGCAACTGCTATTGAATTCTTTTTAATGGAGCGCCTACTACTTTAGTCAGGTCCTTTGTGACTGGTTTTCTCAGGCTCTCTCTCCCCACGTCTGCTCACGAGAACCTTTAGTTTCCCAAAGTACCCATGGCTGAATCCAGGTTGAAGGTAAGGAAGAGACTCACTGGCCAGCAAGTGCTGGCTTCCTAGATAGCTCTTTGACGATCCCCTGATTCCCAATGACTCATATTAACACCCCAGAGATACTGAGCATCATTTCTCTATGTGCGTGTGTGTGTGTGTGTGTGTGTGTGTGTGTGTATTTGGAACCCATGTGAAGACAGACCTCTTGCTGACAGAGCACCCAGGGAACACAGCTCCCGCCTAACCAAGCTCTCCACTTCACCACTGCATTGTTCCGAATCTCTGAACTTGGGCCAAGCTACTGTCATTGTTCATGAAAATCTTTCCGTGGGATCATGCAAAGGAAACAAAGAGGGAATGCTAAAATTCCAGAGGGAATCTAGAGCTTACGCACTATCTAGGCAATGGGCGTTCTGTCAACAGAACATTCGAGTTAAATCAGAGGTTTTGGCATCAGTATGCAACATTAAAATGCCAATTAACCAAGAATCTGCATGTAATTTTTAACCCCCAAAGTGAGCATGTTTTCATCTGTCTTTGCCAATTCAGAAGTTGTGGGTTGTTTCTCAAGGTCACTATCAGGCATATCAGTCACCTCAATGTAAACTACTAGTGAGAAAGGATTTTTTAAATGGGATTTACTGGATTATAGGGGGTTTATGGTATCTGTACTGGCTGAAAGTGTCCTAAGCTTTTGTTTCCGTATTTTGTTGTGCTTAAACCAGAATCCACGAAAGCCCTCAGGTAAATGAAAACCATGAGAATATTTATTTGTCTGGATGAGTTCACGACAAGTTCATGTGTAAAGGTGCTTTTTTCTGTTGTCTTAGACCTTGCAATCTTCCTGCTATTTGATATATTGAACAATGTGGATTTATAGCTTGGATTCAAGGAGGAGAACCATGAACACAGAGATGGGCGAAAGGAAAATTACTGGGATCTGTCTAAAAAATTGGCTTAAGAGTTTAGGGGACATTTGGAGAAATTTCCCCCTTCTCCGGCTCTCCTTTTCCTTTATCCTCTACAAACACCAGAGAACCCATCCCACTCCCAGCCCTGGGAGTCCTTCTCCACCACCCTGCTCCTTCACCTTCCTTGAGGTTCAACTTCAGCTTGCCAAAGAGACCTTGTTGATCTCACTGCCCCAGGTGAGGTCCTTAGGAAAGCCCTCTCCTGCTCTGACTCGATCCCTGCTAGACTGTGCCACATAAGGGAGTCAGTACTTTGAAAGCTAAGGCAGGACTGACTCTGCAGATACCTCTAGATTCTCAGCATGTCTGGCAGCATTGCCAAACAGGAAAAGATTGTCTGTCGGTTCTCCTTTATGTCACATGGGGTTGGTTCAAAACCTCAGAAGCTTCCCAGGTAAAATCTAAAATTAGCTCCCCACACGGAGGGCAAGGAGACTCTCAAGAACGAGGCAGGCCACTCTTCATTGGTAGCTGGCAGTTCTAATAAGCAAGGGAACTTCCCAGGCTCATTGTGGGTGGCCACAAAATAAGTAGATCTCCACACCACCTGCCACATCTTAAAAAAGTTTATACAGAGGCCTTCACTGGGTCCAGTCCCATATACTGCCCAGTTGCTCTCAGCAACAAATTGCTTGCTCAAGGCTGCATTCTGGAAACATGCAGACTTTAGGAACCATGGGCAGAATGTACAGTCCAAGGACGGGGAGGGTCGAGCAGTGTCTGATTGCCTGGGTCTGGCTCGTTGGTCATGTCCCTTCCATGACCTCCTCTAACATTTTTCCAGTGACGGTACAAACACAAAAGTGATTACTCATGTCAGCATATATATAAATTTCCTTCACTTATAATTGAAAATCTATTACTATGTGCTGACCACATAATTTGTTGATCATATGATGGTCTTCTTCTTACAAATTAAAAATATTTGAGGCTGCATGATGTGGAATTCTAGATCAAAACTGGCCATCTACCCACATCTGGCCAAGGAAGCCCTAATGACTGACCACTGCTGTATTCACTTCTGTGGGAGACAGAATTCTCAAGATGTGCCCCCTAAGATTATTCAATCAAACACAAATCTAGGCTCCACTTTTTTTAAAAAATTGCAGATGTAATTACAGTTACAGATCTTAAAATCGGGAAATGTCCCAAACTATCTGGATGAGCCCGGTTTAATTGGTAGAGCCCTTCAAAGAGTGAGATTTCTCTGGCTGCAGTCAGTGGGTTGTAGCAGCAGAAGGCAGCAAAGCAAAGATGAGGCCGGAAGGAATGGAGGTCTGAGAGACGTGAAGAGAAGATCTGACCCAACTTTGTTGGCTTGGAAAATGGAGGAAGGGAACCATGAGCCAGGCAATGCGGGTAGCTTCTAGGAGCTGAGAAAAACCTCCTGTGGGCAGCAAGCAAGAAAATGAAGACCTCAGTTCTTCAACAGCAGAGGACCAAATTGAGCGGACAACCTGAATGAGACTAGAGGGAGAGATTCTCGCCTAAGAACCTCCAGGAAGGAATGCAGCCCTCTTAACACCTTGATGTCAGCCAGAGTGACCCGAAGATGCACTACCAGACTTCTAACCTACCAAGCTGAAAGAAAATAAATGGATGTTGTTTGAAGCTACTGTGATAGTGGTAATTTGCTCCAGCAGTGATGGGAAACTAACAAACAAATCTCCGGCAAGGAATTCATGTTTTCCAAGTCCTGTTCTGTATTTGGTTCCCTTACCGAAATCATCTTTGACTCGGTTTCTCACCCCCACTTACTAGGACGTAGAGACGGATCCATAAAGTGCATAGTCACTCTAAAATTGAAATCCGTATTCATTGTAAGACAGGGCTCATTCCAAACATCTAATTGTGTGACGTTTTTTCCTGCCATTTCCTCACTGTTAGAGTATGGGGGAGTCCTTGTGTTATAGAAATGCATGCTTATTTAACGTACCAGTTTGGGTAGGCAAAAGAAAGTTTTAAAACTTCTGTCAAACACATTTGACCTCAGTTTACACAGTGCTTTTATAGAAAAGAGACCCACTTCTGAAAGTAACCATTTGGTACCTAAATTGAATGTTGGAAAGTCTCAAGTGCCCTCTAAAAGTCCCAGGAATAAACACAATATCATTTTTTATAAAGCCTCACAGTGGACATTGAGAGAATTCAGTCCAAAATGCCAACACACAGTTACGGTAGACCTGAAGGAAGCTGCAGTTTATAGCCTTCAACCATTTTATTTGGAGCCATTTATAAACCATTTATAACAATTTATAAACCATAAGCCATTTATAAACCATTTATAACAAGTATGATGACAAATTTTATATATATATATATATATATATATATTAATGTCTCTTAACCATATCATAGTTCCTAAGTGCAATTTGAAAGAGCTGGCCTGATAGTAACACAGTTTAACAGGATTCGGTTTATTGGAATTCATGCACATGCCTCTGCCTTTGGAACAGCAGCAAGCACAAAAGGAATGAGTAGCCTTACCCCGCTGCTGAGGGTTTGGGCATTCTGCATTTCTGCTCAGCAGAGTGGACTCTACAGTCACCAGACGCACAGTGTGCATTTTGCGTGCGATTAAAAAAAAATTTCTTTCGGCTTATGTTTTACGTCCAATCTTATTTTCTGAAACAGTGAAAAAGAAAATGGATTCCAAAGAAGCAAAAGCAGCCAACTAGCTTTCAATGAACCAAGACTCTGAAAATCTGGATTCCATTTTTGGTTCTGCCGGTGATCTGAAATGAGAAAATTAAACAACTTGCAGGCTTAGGGGCCTTCAGCCTACGCTTTCTCCCATAAAATGGCAGACAAATAACACGGAGCCTCAGGGCACAGACGTCCAAGTCAGACAGCCCGGGTTTCTCATCCCAGCTCTGCCCCTTAGGGCTTGTGGGCCTCCACGTTACTTCAGCTCTCCAAGTTACTTAAGCTCTCCAAGTTTCAGTTTCTTTACCTTTAAGTGAGTATAACAATATCTACCTCATAAAGATGGTGTTATAACAAAATAACATAGTAAGGGTAGCCCAATTTCTTGTCCAGAGGGAGCCCTCACAAGTTTGAACTATTAGTATTATTACAACTATTAAATAGGACCACTGGATCCCTTCAGGTAACCCAGGCAACCTGTCTTCATCAGGCACTCCTAATTTCACATTTGTCTATAGCTTTACATCCTCAGAACCAAATGACTGCCAAATAAATTGCTTCACATTATCTCTTTCAAAAAAGTAAATCTCACTGGGCTCACAGGTTTCACCTCTACAACTTTGTATTCCTGACACGCCTAACCCGTGAAACTGCATTTTACTGTGTGATTTCAAATAACGCCGCTTGGAAAAGAAAAGAGAGAGAGAGGGACAGGATGAGAAGGAAGCTGTTAGGACAGGGCAAAGCGGACACGCAGAGGGCGAACAAAGCCCATTTGTCTCTGTCATTGCCACCTGGCCCTGTTTCCGGAGCTCAGAGCCCATTTTTGTATGTTCGGCTTATTAATTGGGTTTCTGTCACCTACAAAGTCCACTGCTGTCAATCTCAAGGCAAGGTTGCGCTCTGGAGTCTCGATGCTTCCCTTGAGGATGGAAGCTTTCTCAAAGCCACAACTAGGAAGGCTTGTGAGGTGTCACAGCGAGGGGACAGTCCCTGCGAGCGCCCACGGAAGCGAGCAACGGTGCCTACTCTCAGAAGACTGACACATTCTCTTTGCATCAATCAAGAAATGTTTCAGAGAAGTAAACTCGTCAAACAAATGGAAATATCAAAAAAGGGAGCTTCGCATGTCTGGGTTTGCTGCCCACACATATGCTGGTGGAGCGATGCACTAAATAAGCCTCATTTGCTTCTTGGCCATCATTCCCTGATTATGGGAGCTAGACACAGATATGGGCAGTGGTTACAGAACCTCAGAGTAACAAATTAAGTGTTTGGACTCTGGTCTTTGTGGCATTATCTAGTCAATCAAACTTCTCTGAGTCTCTGTTGCTTGCTTACTTTTTTTTCTTTTTAAGATTTCATTTATTTATTCGGCAGAGAGAGAGAGATCACAAGTAGGCAGAGAGGCAGGTAGAGAGAGAGGGGGAAGCAGGCTCCCCGCCGAGCAGAGAGCCCGATGCAGGGCACAACCCCAGGACCCTGAGGTCATGATCCAAGCTGAAGGCAGAGGCTTAAGCCACTGAGCCACCCAGGTGCCCCTGCATCTCAGTCCCTGATATATAGGATCTATAGAATGAGATATAAAACGGGGCCTATCGGTATCTGTATCTTTATTTATATCTACCCATCAAAATAATCAAGATGGGTAGATATAAATAAAGATACAGATACCGATAGGCCCCGTTTTATATCCCATTCTATAGATCCTATATATATAAAGTGGTAAAGAATTCAATGAGACCTCACATGTAAAACCCATGACTTTAGGATGTTCTCTTTTTTCTATATTTAATTTTATTTTTTCAGTGTTCCAAGATTCATTGTTTATGCACCACTCCCAGTGCTCCGTGCAATACGTGCCCTCCACAATACCCACCACCAGGCTTACCCAACCCCCGACCCCTCTTCTCTCCAAAACCCTCAGTTTGTTTCTCAGAGTCCGCAGTCTCTCATGGTTCGTCTCCCCCTCCAATTTCCCCCAAATCCCTTCTCTCCTTCACCCAATATCCTCCGTGTTATTCCTTACACTCCACAAGTAAGTGAAACCGTATGATATTTGACTCTCTGCTTGACTTATTTCACTCAGCATAATCTCCTCCAGTCCCGTCCATGTTGATACAAAAGTTGGGTATTCCTCCTTTCTGTTGGAGGCATAATACTCCGTTGTATAAATGGACTTCTTTATCCATTGGCACAAATACATTGAAGGGCATCCTGGCTCTTTCCACAGTTTGGCAACATAACCAATCTTCATGCCCTGCTTTAAGTCCTACTCTGACCTCATCAACCAATTACTTTGATGGTTCATCAACTGATTATGTTGATCAGGCATTACCCAGATCTTTTCTCACTATCTTTCTCTTTCTTTTTGTCATTTCCATAATTTCTAGACTTTTCATTTAAGGTTATCCCTACTAGAAGGGGAAACCAAAGAGGGGACTTAGCAAGCATTCTTACAAAATATTACAAAAGAAAGTTATTGGTACTAGTCTAAAATAAAACTTATGAATTTCATTTTCTAGATTGTCCTTGAAACCTATTAAAAACTCACCTAAATCTATATTAGCAATATAGATATAAGAGCCAATATTATTCTTTCAGGACTCACTTGGCTTCAGAAAAGCAGAAAGTGGGGATAGTATTTCAAGAGCATAAGCAGTTTGCGTTAATTAACACTATTTCAAAAATAGTTATTTTTAAGAAATATTTTCAGAAAACCTTAATTTCTTATTTTACCTTTCTTGAAACATCGTAATAAAATTTTCCTTGGACTGCCATGGCCTTGATAGTTGCTCAAATAGTATTTGAGCTCACAGGAGAGAATTAAATGGCTTCTGTCCAAGTGAGATATTATTCTAGTTAATTATTAGCATTAAAATTCCAATTTAGTGTTCAACCCACCAGCAGACAGATGCTGCCATTGCCATGGGTCAATGCTTTTGTAAAAAACAATCCCATACTAGTCAGGTATGAAATTACGTTGAAAGGTTGAATTTAGCTAATGGCACCGTGTGCTGTGGGTGTGTGTGCTCAGGACTCTTAGCACAGGAAGCACAGAATAAAGCCCACAGAGGCTCCCTGGGGTAAGTCTAGGACTTCAGAAAATGAAGTTCATTTACATTCTGCAAATGGTTTCTATTAATAGCATCTAAAGAACAAAATATAGTAAAGAGCGCTCTTGGGATTTCAAGAGACAGAGAACCTCTGGTTCTGAGAGGACCATCGAGGGCAGAGGAGTGTGAATCCCATGGGGACCAGCTTTACAACACAAGGTATCCCTGTGCTTCCGCAGAAATAGTTCTGTCTTTTTTCATAAGAATTTAGAGGGCTCCAGTCAGAAGATGGAAATGGAGATCAGAGGACTCAGTGAGGAAAGTATTTGGAGGGGAGGGGTGAGTAATAACCAAAAAACAAAAGGAGCACAAATGAAGACAACCCAAATGCAGTAATGGTGATATATAAATGCTCGGGTCAGAAACCAGCGACTTGTGTGAGAAGGGAAGGGAATTAAGTATCAGCTACAGTAGAAGGTCTGTAGGAGAGTAACAACAAAACGTGGGAACATCCGAGAAGTGTTCTATATTTTGACTGTGACGATGGTTACCTAGGTGAATACATTTGTCAGAGCTCATGGAAACAGAAACGTTAAATAGGGGTAACTTTGTAAACATAAGGAATACCCTGATAGAAAATATTTTGAAAAGATAACTGATTTTTAATTAAAAAAGTTAAATCAGCAGGGGATGAGTTTCTTCAACATTAATCCTTTTGTCTTTCCTTTTTTAAAAGTTCACATCTAATAGAGAGCGACCAGAGACCATGCCTCTCCTCCCTTATGTTTTTGAAAAAAGGTCCTCATAAAAATCACACTTTGGGAATCGGACAAAACTTGATTTAAATGTGTATGCATTTTTATGACCAATGGTAAAGTGAATTTACAGTAGAGTATTTTTCATTCTCAGCCGCTGATTGAATGAAGATTATGTCTTCCTGTACATTCTCTGATAACATATTTAGACCTTAAATTCTCCATTGTAGATTGATACACAGTTTATATAGTCTAAGAAAGTCTGTTGCCTTTTCTGGTATAAACTATGGTGGGGTTGAAGTTGGGGCCTCCAGTCACCAACATCAGCACCATTAACAGTGAGCTAGGATGTCATAGGTTACAGAGGGCCAGCATTCCCACTGCAATCAAGAAAAACAAACTGCAAAAACAAAACAAAAGAAATACATTTTAAGATATTTAAGTTTTCTGAGGCAGTGAGGTTTGGATTAACTCCAAAATCCCACCCAGGGTAGAGGAAACTCTTCCTAGGTAAGTTGACCATAACCCCCTGTTTCCTTCCTTTGGGTCACTTGCCAAGGGATAGATACCATTGCTAAGAGATCAGTGATTGAGCTTGGCCCAAACAGAGTGAAACCAGCAGAGCTCTTTGTGCTCACACAAATCTGACAGATTGAAAACTGGAGGAGACCAAAAGGCAGGGTCAGGTGTTACTATTGATCATTTGCTGCTCTCAGTCATTTGTTGCATGGAAGGTAAAATCCTATAGGCAAGACTGAGCCTGCAACAATACCACTGGTCTCCCACTGAAGATAGCTATCATATGTCAGAAAATTAAAGACTTCACACCTCAGCACCTTCCAAGAGCAAAACTTTTGGGCTAAAGAGATAGACTCATCACCAAAACCTGGGCACACTACAGTCTATGCATGATGTCTTCACCAGAGGGTTTTGTTTTTCTTCCATTAGGCAGATGGAGTGATTTATCCCGTAGTAACTTCTCTGAACCCAGCCATTCTGCTCCTTGGTATTAACCCACGAGAAAGGAAGGTGTATGTCCCTACACAGACATAAATGTCCATAAATTGCCCATCAATGTTCATGGTGGTTTTATTTATAATAGCTGAAAACTGAAGACAAGCCAAATGCCCATTAATAGAAGAATGGATAATTGAATTGTGATATACCTATACAATAAAATATACCCCGCACAATATGGATAAATCTCAAAACAGTGATACTGAGTAGCAGAGACTGAACAAAAAAAGAACACAAATTATGTGATTCCATTTATATAAAATTTTAAGTGCAAACTTATCTACAGTGACAGAAAGCAGGTCATTGGTTGCCTAGGGATAGGTATGAGGGAGAAGGAAGAGACAGGGAGAGCCGAGTGATAGGAATGATAAAAAAGACAACAAAAAATTTGTGGTAGTGATAAAAATTAACTTTTAGTTCTGTATTCTCAAATGCTTTCACCAATCAATGTGTATTGCCTAGAAAAATTAATAAACAAACAAGTTCAGGCTATTTTTCATAGACCTTGGTTGAGAAGGTAAAGGAAATCGTAGGATAAAAACTCAAAGTAAATATATATATATATATTGGTGTGTGTGTGTGTGTGTGTGTTTAAAGAAGGTACATATTTCAGTAGGTTCCTAAATGATAGAGAAGGCAGCAGCAAAGAGGTTGAAAATAAGGAAAGAAAGAAGGGATAATAGATAGAGAAAAAGGATTTGAGGGTCCTGACTTGGACATACTCCCTATAAAATAAATTTAATGGGGTAATTTGAATATGAATGGGCTATTAGGTGATGCCAAGGAGTTATTACTTATTTTGTTAGGTAGGATCATGACATTGTGGCTATACAAGAATATGTGCTTTTTTTAAGATGTAAAAACTGAAATATGCATATAAGAAGACACAATGCCTGAGACGTAGTTACAGATGTGGCCAAATCGAGTAACTGTTGAATTTGGATAACAGATATGTGAGAGTTCATTTATTCTATTCTCTGTAATTTCGACACAGTTTTATAATTAAAAAATACTGTTAGTCCTTCACATTTCTGTATGAATAGACTCCAACAGAAGTAGCAGAAAGAACAATGAGGAACCCCACGAGTGTGGGGTTCAAGATCAGGGTCTAACACCTTTGAAAACTCACTCAATCCAAACCTCATCTTCTTCATCTGCTCCATAGAAATAAACAGTCCCTGACCCATTTCAAGCCACTGGGTTATTGTAATTTTCAAATGAGAGTATGTCTATAAGGACACTTTAAAATAAAAGCTTTAAAGGTCTACATCACTGCAATAATAATTAATTTAGACAGAGGGGTGCCTGAGTGGCTTGTGGGTTAAGCCTCTGCCTTTGGCTCAGGTCATGATCTCAGGGTCCTGGGATCGAGCCCCACATCGGGCTCTCTGCTCAGCAGGGAGCCTGCTTCTCCCTCTCTCTGCCTGCCTCTCTGCCTACTTGTGATCTCTCTCTGTCAAATAAAAAATAAAATCCTTTTTAAAAAATTAATTTATTAATTTAGGCAGAGCCACTTCACCACTACATGGTGCTTTTGTGCTGAGCAGAAAGGGAAAACTTCCTCCAGGTGGATAAATTACACAGAGGCCCACTTAGGTCGCCAGAGTCCCCACAATGTACAGTCCCCACCATGGGAGCGGTGACACCTCTTGGCAAAGAAAAGTGCAGAGCATGGTGGGTGATGCCAGCGGGACCTCTGCCCAGGCTTGGTGTTCTGACTTGGTGCACAAAACCCCACCCTTCCTCTGTGGTTCTAGGTGGTATCCAATCTTGCCCTCCTAAATAGGTGGAAGCAGTAAACCTGAGGAAGAATTTAAGTGGGGTGGAACATAGGAGGAGGAGGGTACCCCAAATGGC
This sequence comes from Mustela putorius furo, assembly GCF_011764305.1. NCBI lineage: Eukaryota > Metazoa > Chordata > Mammalia > Carnivora > Mustelidae > Mustela > Mustela putorius. Next base: position 42,048,094 of record NW_025422368.1, on the reverse strand, counting down.
AATGATGGCCAAAATCATGTGTTCCTCGAAGGCACTGGTGACTTATGAAGCAGGTTAGAGGGGATGCCAAGAGGTGGAAGCATAGGCCAGAGAAGGAAGAAGGGCTCGGCAACATGACCACCACCTCTTTCCTGCAAGGTCTTACCTTGGGCTGGCCCAGGCTCTCACCTTCCTGCAGACAGAGCTTCCTTTGGAATGTGAATAAACTCTGTGCTCTAATAGACCTGAACCAGAAACAAGCCAGGGTCAAGCTTCTGTTTCCCGTTCTAAATTAACTTGCTCCAAATTATGAAACCAAAGACCATTATCTCAACATCATAAACCTATTTTCTAATTAAGATGATCTATGCCTCTTTCAGAATTACACATTCCAATTAGCCAGAGAATAAAATTATTCCTATTGTGTCCTGGCACATTAAAATTATTCTGGAAAAAGTAAAAAATTACTTCAATTACATGAAAGGATTACTTTTCTGTCAAACTTGTTCTGAAATATGGGTTCTTCACATTCCACTTAATGGAATTACGACTACATTAAATATCTTTGCTTGTAAAAAAATATATAGTCTTCAATATTTTAACAAAATGTCCCTCAGTGTGTTTAAGTAGTAGCACGTATGTCCATCAGCTGTGAGGCCTCATATCCCAGGCTCATGTTATTTGCATCTAAATATTCTCCTGACATTATTATAAAAGATAATTTCACTCTAGGGAGACACAGAAGACCTGGCATCAGATTTCCTTTCATATCTCTTCATCATGTGATTACCCAGTGCTTTTTAAAGAGCTCTATGCATTCTATAAAAAGAAGATTCCAGAAAAAAAAACAATTGTAACTATGTGTGGTGATGAGGGTTAATTAGACTTATTGTGGTGATCATTTTGCAATATTTCTTGCTGTATATTAAGAAATATAATGAAACAAATATAATGTAACAAATAAGTAAATGATATCTCAGTTTAAGAAAAAGATTGACAATACCATATATTTGCAAGGCTGTGGAGAAACTGGAACGCTCATACTTTGCTGGTAGGAGTGAAAATTAGTTTAAACACTATAGAAAGCTGTTTGATAGTATATTTAATAAAAATAGATATACACATGTCCTATGACCAAGCCAAAAAAAAAAAACAAAAACAAAAAGATGATCCCATTATACCCCAATATTAGCTCTCTTCTAGACACAGAAACCAAACAAAAATTTAGAAATTTGAAATCTAAAACTTCAGGGCCCATGGAGGACACGAGGAGCTAGATTTGAATTCCAGCTCTGCCATAGCCTACCTAGTGGCTTAATATTCTCACCTGTAACATGGATTGCTGAGGCAATCAAGCAAAATAATGTATGCAAAATTTATGTCACATAATAGGTGCTTATTAAATGCCAGTATCACCTTACTCAACATCTAACCCATGATAATGTTTTAATAAATATTCAGTCAATTGAAAATGGGAGTTCCAAAGAAGTTTTTACTGGTTCTACAAATCATAGATATCCTTTCTAGAAGAAAAGTTTGAATAGACAACAGGCTAAATTCTGGGCAAAATATTTAATAAACCAACTGACTTCCTTGCTATTCCATGATGCCTAAATGTATTTTGGCAGTCTCTCCCCAACTCCACAAAAGCTCCAGAAATCCTGTCCTTCGTTGATGTGCATCATAAGCCCCAAGAAGTTTTAGATCGCTGGAAACCATTCTGGTTAAATCCGTTCTTATTTGGCAATGACTGTCTAACCCACCTAGAGATATTTGCATTTTAAAAGGAAGCCCAGGATATTCGTTCAAAAGAACCAATGGGCAGAATTTCAGGCAGCAAACCAAAGAGAAGAAATCTTTTGTATAAGAGAGGCATCTGGGGTGAGAACAGACTTAGTACCCGTACCCTTTAAATTATTAAATTAAGGGAAGCCCTTACTGGCACAAGGGGCAAGGTGATCGATCATTCCTTAGTGTGGCTTCCTTTGCAGGAAGGTGAGTCTTATGCTGTGGGGGCTTTTTTCTTCTGGAGACCCTTTGGCTATACTTTTTCTTCCCCCAGCACCATCACTCAGACTCTACGAAATGCCATTAAGAAGTACGAGAGTCAAAGTTTTATTTCACAGGAAAATGTACCAACTTCAATAGTTTAATAACTTGAACTTTTTTTCCCCCCTAAAGTAGGAATTTGTGATAAAAGAATATTTTTTCTTCAGATAAAAAATTATTGAGTTAAAAACTGCAAAAGTAATTTGACTTCCAGAAACTGGGAATTATTTGCATTATAATCACAGATCATCTATGATGGAGACTAGGCACCGAATGGCGAAATCTACAAATAATCCTAGATGTTACTGATGTAAAAATGTTAGGGTTTGGGAGCAAAAGGTCAAGAAGGAATTCTTGAGGTGTCTTTGGTGCACAAGGAGTGGTTTTATTAAAGCATAGGGACAGGACCGTTGGGCAGAAAGAGCTGCACTGGGGTTGTGAGGAGTGGCTAATTATATACTTGCATGTTGGGACAGGGTTAGGGATTTGGGAGCAAGGTTTCCAGGACCTTGAGGGGCTAGCTGTTGCTAGGTTAAGGTCATTTACTACTCTCCAATAAAACCTTAGTCATGAGACCCTTCAGATATATATTGGGAGTTACATGCTTAGAGGATGATTGCTAACAGATATCTTGGCGGGGACAGAGATAAAAAAAAAAAAAAATGTTTCCAAAGGGATTTTTGCAGGATCTTGGAAGTGGAGCTAATGTCAAGCTAAGGTTGCTTTTTGCTTCTAGCAGAGTATTAACATCGAGGCAGCTGAGTTCCTTGAGGAAGGTCACTCTGCCTATCTCAAGGACTTGTCAATGGGCTTCATGTTGCAAGGAAGTCTAAATTTTTCTAAATTTCTTTTTCTTTTGCCTTTGTTCTCTGTGTCATTACTTGTCTTACCTCAAATATTTTATCAAAGATACTGATAAACAAGAAAGCCAACCAGTTTTACAGGTACTAGACCATAATTATTATGACTCTGAATGCTGGTGGGGATCTTAATGAGAAAAGGAAAAGCACAGATAGAGGAGGAAATGGAAAGACCTAAAGAATCTATTAACTGCACGATTTCTGAATGATTAATCATTTACAATTTTTCCTTGAAATAAAACCCTTGACCTTGGCTTTGGCAAAGCAAGAGACAGTATATTTTCTTATCAGTGTGGTAGGAAATATCTATTACCACTTATAAAACTACTGCTTCCTTTCTTTTCTCTTGTCTCTAATGGTTTTTTTCCTTCTAATTCCTATAGCTCAGAGCAGAAAATAAAACGATCATAAGTTTCCTCCAAAAGTACCCGATGACCTTTGCTCAGACTTGTTTTCCCTTTAGTTGAAACCAGGTGAGGCTATCGGGGAAACCAGAACTTTTTCTTAGACTCTGGCATTACTTCTTGAAATACCACTCCCAGTGATATTTCCCAGTGATATATGCACTGACTTCCCTGCAGCACAGGGAGAGAATTTCCTCAAAGCTTCTTCACACCCTACCTCAATTAGGGCCTCGCCTATACCCTCTGGGAACAAGGGTTTTAGAGGAATGAGAATTGCCAACATCAACAGCATCTTCAGAAACGCTGGTGCCAGACCCCCTTGGTAGTCTGAATGGCGGGAATGGCCTCCCAGATAGCTTGGTCCCCTAGAAACGTGAAAAAACACAGCTGGTTCTCCTTCACACTTGAGATAAGCAGAGAGCACTGAGCCCAAGTCCTCATCTCACTGGGGTACAGCAGCCCCTCAGGGGCAGGACCACCCCACACCTAAGCCAGTCCAGAGCCTGCTCCAAGGCCACGCCCTCTTGGCTGCCCTTCTGAGGAGTTTCTGTTGGCTGCTAGAACCACCCCTGATTTCACTATTAGGTCAGACCTGGCATTCACTATCACTTCTTTATCGGCTGCTTCTAGTCTTCAAACTCCTCCATTCTCCTTCCCCTGCTACTTGCCAAACAGCCAGAGAAACACTGAGTAGTTGTGTTGTACAATCTTCCCTAAAGGAAGCTAGTGAGGCCCTGAAAGAGGGGAGGCTTCCTGCCTTTGTGAATTGCAGGGTTGCCTCCCCTTTCCCCCCTTGTGAACTCTCCCAACACGTCTCCAACTGGAGTAAAAGGATTTTGGGGGGTCCTGACTTGGACATACTCCCTATAAAAAATAGGGATATACTCCCTAATAAATAATCCCCATCATCTATTGTGGGTTCTGTTTTCCTGACTAGACACTGACCAGTGCAAACTAGACCCTGCACCCTGACCTCGACTAGACTAGACTAGACCCTGACCTCAGCAATGACTATTTGCATGTGCTCCAGGAATTTGCTGGTGTTTGAAGAATGGATGGTCTGTTGTGGGCCTCCACAACATCTTCTGAGGTCTCTTGTGTCCCTTCTGGCCTTAGAAGGGGCATTGAGCTGATGTCAGCTACTACTGTCTATGATCTCAACCGTTTGCCTGCAGCTGACAGGTCCTCAGATTCTGCCTTGTTTCTCTGACCCCAAACCTCTGTGATTCTCTGGCCTCTGAGCACCTCCAAGTCCCTTCATCGGGGCACACGGGGGCTCTGAGGTCTCCTGCAGGCTGTGGTCCCCCGTGGCCTCAGGCTCGCGTGCTCTCTCTCTCCCCCATTCCACTTTACTGCCTTTTTTCCTCTTTTTGGATATCGTGTCAATTTAAATACAGAGCGTCTAGAAGCTTGCAGCCTTCTCTAGGCTATTTCCATGGAAGTGGGCCACAACCTGCCACGTCATTAAGTTCCCTCAGTCTTACATGGGTGTTTGCCTACCTCAACCTTCAGTGCTAAGAGAGCAGGAGGAAGCAAGGACTCTGTGTCTCATTCTCCCCCTTCCTCTCCTCCTCCCTCCTGTGTGTCTCCTCCTTAGATCAGAAACAGTCTCTTTTACTTCTTTGTCTAAGTCGACAGAAACTTGCCCAGGATTATTTCCTTCTCCCCAAAGTGTTATTTATATTCCCCACTTTCCAGGGAATCATACCGACAGAAAGGAGGCTGCAGAAAATGGGGTTTCAAGTTGAAAGAAAGAGAAATGAGAAACATGTTTATTTAATATTTTAACATTTTACTCCTACTACTTGCTCCCTCTAGTATATCTTTGTGCCCCTCAAAGGACATTTACTCTTATCTAGGTCTCCTCTCTTTGTGAGTCTTTGAGAGCTAGACCTCTTCATTTACCCCTGGGGTTGGGGGTGGGGGGGGTTATGCCGTTCAGTATGGCGGCCATGAGCTCCATGTGACTATTGAGCCCTTGAAATATGGCTCGTCCCATTTAAGATGTGCCCCGAGTGGATTAAATTGCATACCAGATATTGAAGACAGAGTGTGAAAAAAGAATGTAATATATTGCATTATTAATTTTTATATCGATTACGTGCTGTCATGACAGTGTGGATACACAGGGATTCATAAAATATGTTATTAAGATTAACTTCACTGGCTTCTTTTTACTTTTTAAATGTAGCTCTTAGAAAGTTTTAAATTCCACAGGAGCGCAGGGCGTATGTCTGTTAGTCAGTTGCCAGCTTCACGAAACTTAGGGTGGTAGCTACTTCTTGACTCTTGTACTCATGACTGGTATCCACGTGCTTGCACAGAGTGCCTGTCCCAGCGGTTTGCTGATGCTGTCAGTTTGGGTCAGTGACTGCCATCAAATGTGACTAAATACATTTCCAGTCCCTTGATTGGACGGCCACTGGCTAGCTCTGCACTGGCTTATAGCACTCGTTGAAGGAATGAATACATAAATACTCAGAGAGTACTTCCATCCGTTTCTAAAATTATCATGCCACTCTGACATGGCTGAAAAATACATAAATCCACCACACTGACCAGATTTCCATTCCCTGCCCTGTGACTGGGAAGACTAAGCTAGAGTGTTACGTTAATGTCAGAACACAGATGGTAAAAACGCCTGCTGCCCTATCTCTCGGGTGAGAGATTTAATTTCCGCTTTCAAATGTGGTATCAGATGAGGGCAGGACCCATCGGCACAGTGCACAGGAGTTGACTTGACTTCACTCCCACAAGTGGAGATAAGTGAGGCTCCAGTGACAGGGTCTGAACAGCGGTGATTTAGACAGCACGACTGGCAAGTTCCAGGAGAAACTTCGAGGTCTCAAACGTCTCCCTTTCTTTCCTTCCACAGAGAGCTCTTCCCTGCTAGTCAGCCTGTTATGGGGCAGGATTTTCCACACCCCCCAAAATGTATATCTTGCCCTCCTCTCCCCTTGTGGCTCAGAATGTGACTGTATTTGGGATAGGGGTTATGATAGACAGAATTAATTCAGGTGAGGTCCTGGTGGAGTAGGGTGGGTTCCTAATCCAATATGACTGGTGTCTTTTTAAGAAGGGGGAAATTTGGACTTGAATGCATACCCTGTGAAGGGCAAGGCAGGGGACAGGGTGATGCTTCTCCAAGCCCAGTAACATCAAATATTGCCAGCACACCTCCAGGAGCTGGGAGAGGAGCGCTGAGCAGAGTCTCCCTCGTGGTCCTCAAAGGGAACCAATCCTACTGAAACCTTGATCTCAGACTTGTAGCTTCCAGAAGTGCACAATAATAACTTTCTGTTGTTTCAGTCACCCAGTTCCCGGCGCTTTGTTACCGAAGCCCTAGCAAATTAATATGCTCTCTCAGTCTAAATGAGATTCCCAGTTCTTTCTCATCTTGCTTCCTTCGTGCTAGTTATTAAATTTGTAGATTTTTTTTTTAGGTGTGTCTCTGTGTGTAACGTCTGCATCCTATTTTTTTCCCAAGCTCAGTGAGACATCAGTGTCTGTTTTGTTCACCACTACATACCCAGCATCTAGAAGTGAAGAGTCACCCCATAAGCATGTTACAATGAACACAAGGACGACCACCGGAACCAGAAATGCGACAGTTATAGGACCACACAAATCTCTCTTCAGGTAAAAAGGCACAAGGCCTAAGAACACACACTAACAGGTTGTCTCTGCAGCTATCCTTCATATAAGGTAAAAGGTGCATTTATCCATGACCTCTTCAGCTCAGGCTGGTTCATCAGATTAACTGGATGTTATCAGACAGGGACTAAGAATCTGAGATTAAGTTCTTGAAATAGAAACCTGTGCCCCTGGAGACACCAGGCCTGTAGGAAGAATCCCAGGAGGCATGCAGCTTTCAAGAGGTAGAGAGGATGTACCCCTAGGATCACAGCAGCAAGTAAGCAGAGGGCACTGAGCACGCGGCAGTAGGAGGGAAGTCAACCAAAGGTAAACGAACAGAAATGATCACCGTAGCTACCCCGTGCTGAATCTGAACCAAGTACCATGCCAAATACTTGGCTTAAGTTATTTCATCCAATTCCCACAGCAGACTCACCAGCAAGTTTTATTATTTCCACTCGACATGAGAAAACTGACATTTAGGGAGTTTAAATGATCTGACCAAGGTCACATTGTTAGTGAGTGAGAAGACCGGATTTTAAAACCAGGGATTTGCTGTTACGATACTCTCGCAGGCTAGCATACAGCTGCCCGAGATGACTTTCTTTCACACTGTGGTCACTAAAAGCTGAAAAACCCAGATACTTTAGAAAGTATTATTTACCCTAGTTTTGTTCACCTATCTCCATCTCCTAGACAGCAAACATCTTGAGAGAGCAGAACTATGTACATATCCAGGTTTAATTAGGTGTGCATTCCCACTACCTAACACAGGACCCAGCATATAGTGGGATCTCAAAAATGTATGTATTATGGGGCACCTGGGTGGCTCAGTCGGTTAAGTGTCTGCCTTTGGCTCAGGTCATGATCCCAGGGTCCTGGGATCAAGCCCCGCATCGGGCTCCCTGCTGAGCAAGGAGTCTGCTTCTCCATCTGACCCTCACCCCGCTTGTGCTCTCTCACTCTCTCAAATAAATGAATAAAATCTTTTAGAAGTGTTTGTATTATGAATAATACATACTTGTTGATCACTTATACATACTTGAAAAGAAACCCATCATTCTTAGGACCTTCTTGTCAGTGAAAGAGCACTTAGAAAAGTATTGGCCTAGAAAGAAGCATTTCTCTTCCACTTTTCAGTTGTGAAGTCCTGCAGTACGGTTACATTTTTTGTGAATAAAGAAAAAGTCCTCCTCCTTAGTGGCCAAGCTGCCCTTGGCCCAAGCTGGCCTCTACATTATTCATCCTCTCTCTCCCTCTAGACTCTTGTACCTGACAGTCCATTCAGTTCCCTTTTGGTCACCTATTCCGATTTTTCTTGGCATTGTTTTTGTGAAATCAGGAGCTTTTTATTTTAATAAAATCTCCAAGGTAATCAAAAAATTGATATTTTCAAATTAGGTCACTCTGAAAGGGAGCTAATTTTAGACAGGCAGCTACCAATGATCGACCTGGGGATAATTTCTCTCCCCTAATAAGGACATCAGAAGTCAACCGGTAGACGGACGAACAGGGTACAAAATTTCCATTGCCCAACCAAGGTCATGTGAAATCATTTGGCAAATATCCTTTTGTTTCTTTTTCTTGCCCTTCCTTGCAGGGAGGACTGCCAGATACCAACTGGAAGAGCCTTGAGAGTTGCCCATCCCAAGAGAAGATCCGAGTTCTCACTAGTAAAAAAATATGAGATCTCATTTTGCAACGGGATAGCTCACACGTGGCTCAAGTCTTGAATAATTACCCACGCTGGGGTAGGCTTTGCAAGGGGAGGCCTTGAGGGGCAAAACCCTGGCAGAGTGTAATTTGCTATTTATGATGTTCTATCGCCATCTCCTGGAAGGAAAGACCAAGAACACAAAACAGAATGCTAGGATTTCAGGCTTCAGGGAAGTTAATTTTTCTTCCTTTCTCAAGAAAGGTAAAGACTGCATTCACTCAAGGTACAGGCTTACGTCATATTCCAGATGAATTAACATAATGTTGGGCAACCAGGAAAGCTAAAAGGCAAACGTTCAGAACTCCAGCGTGAGTTATTTGAGAACGAGAGATGACATCAAACCTGAGAGTGATGAGCCCTTCCAGCCGCCAGTCCCCAGAGAAGGTCTGAGTTCTCATTAGGAAAAAGATACGCGATCTCATTTTGCAAGAGTCAGTTGCACCGCAGGAGCACAGAGAATAGGAAAAGAATGATTTCCACACTTGGCTTTGGAAGTCATCATCCTTATCTTTGCTTTTTAAGTCTCAGAATTTGGCAAAACTGTTTTAAGGATTTTAAGATGTTATTAATAGGACTAAGCATTTTTCCAGATTAACTCTTTTTCCCAGGCTAGTTTTGATTGAAGTTATTTACGCATATGGCACAAACACAACCAAATGAATTGGAGTGTTTGACTCTCTCTCCGCAAGATCCCATCAGTCTTTATATCTCAAAGTTTCGTTTACATAATAACAGAGGCACATAGTGCAATGCTTTAAAATATTGTTTTAAAACACAACTTTCTTCTGGTCGTTATGTCTTCTCCATCAATATCCTTGTGCAATGAGTGGAAAAAAGTCATCAAGACTTTAGAAGATGCGTTTTAGTCCAGCCACTTCATAGTCCCAAATTACAAGCTCCGTTCACACAATGAGAGGAACTTTGCTGTCAATTCCCATGATTCATCTGTTATTTCTGAAATTGTTCTTCCATCCTGCCCCACTATCCTGACTTTCGAGAAGTTTTACAGCTTATACAACTCACCAACATACTGAAGTCGCTGATTTCCAGGGATTGCTGATTTCTTTTCTGAATAGACATTATGTGGATTCACAAAACATGGACTATGCAACACAGGCTTAGGGTTTTAGAGCTGGAAGGGACCTCTCCTTTGTAACTGATGAACGTGATTTTCTGGGGATACCTGATGGCCTATTTTGAAAGGGGGCAGGTTTGAACTATGAACACAACATTGAACTATGTCAGGCTTTTTTTGTTTTTTTTTTAAATTCAGCTTCTCTTGAGGGGTTACCCCATAAAAAGCACTGTGAGGAACCTCTAAAAGATTTCATTCGTAGTCCCAAAAATTTGTCTGAATTTGACTGTGTTGTCTGAATTTGACTTCCCAAGCTACCCATAAGCTGAAAGAAAAAAAGTATGGCGGTCCAGTAGAAAGACAGATAGAAAGAAGCCTCTTCCTTCCCTGTGCTCTGCCTCTTAACAGTGTGTTTCATGCAACTCGACACTTTGAGTCCCTAGGGTTACAGGGTTACTTGACAGAGCCGGTCACCCCATGGGAACTCTTCCCGAAGCTGATGGCCAGGAAGAGAATTAACCTTTGTGACTGCCAAGCTTCTTCTTATGGCAGGAGCTCTCCTCACACATCATCAATAACAACGTTTCAGCTTCCCAACCTCCTTGAATCCACATTTGGGGTCAGAAGTTCAGTTTTCATAAATAACCAAAAAAATTGAAATGCTTCACTGGCACACAGCCAAGTTCTCGGACACGTTTCAACCCACCCTGTCCTCCTCTTTATTCCTCTTCCTCTCTCACATGGTGGAATCTGGATTGCTGTGACACTCAAGAAGTTTGGGATAAATTTCCTGTTCATCTTTCAGCTCCCTTCCAGCTGAATGTTTGCAGTTTGCATTTGTAAATCCATAGAGTTGAGACATGTGACCAAGATACACAAGGTTTTGATACTATCCATTCAACAATTATCTTTTAACTTCCTGCAGCTCCTCCTGGATGTGAGCTAGCCACACACTAACCCATCAGTAAGACTATGCAAAAGCAAACTGAGAGGCTGGCTACCTTCATAAAATTCATTTCAGACATTTCACAAATATATCTCCCTTGCCACTGACCCTTTCCAAGATTTCACCAGTCCTGCGGGTTGATTTTGATGATTTTACTTATTTATTTGAGAGAGACAGTAGAGCCAGAGAGAGAGTGAGCATGGACAGGGTGGGAGGCAGAGGAAGAGGAGACTCCCTGCTGAGCAGGGATTTTTTTTTTTTTTTTTCCCCCATGCAGGGCTTGGTCCCAGGACCCTGGGATTATGACGACCTGAGCTGGAGGCAGATGTTTAGCCATCTGAACTACCCAGGCACCCTCATGGGTTGATTTTAGACCATTTCTCATCTTCCAGTGTCACAACAAACTCAACTGCTAGCACACAGAGCTACTCAACGTGCCCAGGCTCCCTCGGGTCTCTGTGCTTCTCCTGTACTCTTGCTTCTGCTTCAAGTAGCTTCCCCTTGACATCTGGATAATACTTGCTTGTCCTTTAAACTGCAGCTCAGAAGTTGCTTTCCCTTTATCTCCTCTAGGGAGTGTGGAGCCGCTCACCTCCATGCTCCTACAAGGAGGCCCTGTTGACACGTCCATCATGGTACCTTTGCAAGCTAGTAAAGCTGTTTGCTTCCCCCTGCCCCAGCCCCCACCTCCACCACCAGCCATAGGCAAGGACCGGGTCTGACTACCTGAGCATTCGGGACTGTGTCTAGGGCACACAGAGCACTATGGACAACCTGCCAACTCAGACGACTTTCTTTCCTCCTTCGCCCTCTTACCATCTATTTGGGGTTCTAAACAGTCCCATTTCCACATCAGCTAAAGTTTTGGACCCACGGGAGTAAATCTTTCATTGAAGTAGTTACAAATCCTCAGCTTTTCCAGGCCTCCCTGGAGAGCTACTGGATCTCTCTGAAGCCCACCAATGAATGGGCCACCCACACCCATGTGACCAGTCCCTCTAATATACATACAGGCACATGGTGCTATGCCAGGCATACCGTTGACCCTTGGGTATTATACGAATCCAAATTTTTTAGTCATAGACCCAGAACAAACATCAGAACTTTCCCTCTTCTCCCATTACTACTCATTAAAAATCTAGACTTCATTATTTTTTCTTCTGAAGTCAACTTTGTCTCTTTCCAGGGTAGAAATTAATTCATCAGTCCATATTTAAAATTTGTCACTGATGCTGGAATAGCACCATTTCTATATCCAGAGAAGAAGGATATTCAAGCAGATCTCTTAACTTCTAAAGAGCATGTAACCATGGGAAATGACAGCTCCCCAAATTAACATGCTTTGGTGTCAATGTCAGAAAATTCCAAGCTTGTTAGAATAAAGACTTGATATATAGTTTTCGGTATTATTTATGATATCAGTATTCCACATTATGAACTCTTAGCTTACTCCTTTTACCAATTTGAGGATCTGCAGAGACTGGAGAGACATAAAGGTCAGAATGCACAATATTCAAAATGTCAGTTTTTCTGTGTATTCATCACTAACACTTTGCTCAAATATTCCCTTTCAGGAAAGCCTTTTTTCAGTCTCCAAGTAATTATTTTACTTCCAGTACATTTTTGCCATGTTATAATAATAGAGTAATATTTTAATATTGCTCTCTATATGTTTCCATTTCCTGTCCTCCCCACCACTGCCTCCAGCTCCAAACGAGTAGCAGCTGGAGTCCTTTCTACCTGCTGCCCTTGATTGCAAAAGCCTGGCATCTCAATTATAAAAGTCAGGACATTGGGAAAGAATGGCTTCTCTGTTTTTGTTTGTGTTTTGTTTTGCTTTGCTTTTTGTTTTGTTTTGTTTTGTTTTGGCACGAGGGGAGTTGATTCTCTGTCTTGATTTTAACTACAAAAACACTAGGACTTAAATATCCTAAGCCAAATCTCGGTGGACCCAGAGCACAGACTGTACACAATAAACCCTACAGGGTTACGGCATGAGTTGCTACATTACTTCCAAAATCAAATAAGAGTTTGACTAGAGAGTGGAAAGGGGAGAATCAGAAGGGCCTTGTTAGCATAAATTAAGTCAGGGGTCCTTGAGAAAAAGCCTAGCCCTCCAGGGCATAGACTTAATCCTGGAAGCAAGGAGGTAACAGGACTACACACACTGCAATAGAAATCCTAGGAAAATGTGTGGGGATCCCAGAGCAGAAGCTTCTCAGAGTGTTGTCCAGAAGGGCACAAGTCTTACGAAGAAGGCCACATTTAATCTGGCAGCAATGGACGGAGAAGATATGGAGGATGGTGGGTGTGGCAGAAGTCCCACCTAGTCGCCCCCCTCCTCACTGGGAAGTGTACAGAAGTGGCTGAGAACAGAGCCAGCAGCAACCCAGAGCTTCTAAGGAATGTAGAGTGAAGGGAGCAGTGGTGCAAAGCAGAGGCCTCAGTAGGATCAGAGCCAACTCAAGGCATGTAATGGCAGTTAGGACTGAAGCCCAAGGAACAGGCAGAGAACCACATCTCCAGAGAGACTGGACTGGCGTCCAATGCCAGGAGGATGTATGAGGCCCTATCATTATTCATTTGGGCTGCTAGAACAAATGTCGTAGACTGGGTGGCTTATAATCGACAGAAATTTATTTCTCACAGTTCTGGAAGCTGGGGTGTCCAAGAACAAGACACCTATAGATTCAGTGGCTGGTAAGAGAGCTATTCATGGTGAATGTCTGTCTTTTCACTGTGTCCTCAAGTGGCAAGAGGAATGAGAGGGCTCTCTGGGGCTTCTTTTGTAGGTCACTAATTTCATTCCCTGAAGTCTCCACCCTCATGACCTAATCACCTCCCAAAGCCCCCATCTCCTAATTCCATCATATTGGAGGGTGATTTGGTTTCAACATATGAATTTTGTGGAGCCACCAACATTCAGTCTGTAACAAACCCCTAGGAATGTAGACCACCTGAGCTTCCTTTGAAAGAGACAGAGCCTTACACCAGAACAGATCAAGAAAGATTAGGCTTTCCATTACTCAGTAGAAAGGGAGACTTGGACTTACATTAATTTTAGTTTTAATACAATAGATTTATACTTTCTCAAGTAGAGTCTTTAAATATACTTATAAGTATATTTATACCTTTTTGAAGTCCTTAATCTATAAAAATGAAAATGCATTAACATCATTTATTCATTCAACCAAAAATTGAATATTCCAGGCACTGTAATGAAAGCTGGCAATAAAAAGGTGAATAAGATGTCTTTAAGAAATTTATAATTTATTTAGCTCACGAGACCCGATAATGACATGTGAGAAGTATTATATAAAGACATGTGTATTTGTTTTCTGAGACTACTATAACAAATTGCCCCCAACTTGGTGACTTAAAGTAATAAACATTCATTCTCTCACCATTTTGGAGGCCAGAGTCTAGAATGAAAAGTTTAGTTAAAAACAATATTTACTTATATGGAACCAGAAAAGACCTCGAATAGCCAAAGGAATATTGAAAAAGAAAGCCAAAGTTGGTGGCATCACAATTCCGGACTTCGAGCTCTATTACAAAGCTGTCATCATCAAGACAGCATGGTACTGGCACAAAAACAGACACATAGATCAATGGAACAGAATAGAGAGCCCAGAAATAGACCCTCAACTCTATGGTCAACTCATCTTCGACAAAGCAGAAAAGAAAAAAGACAGCCTCTTCAATAAATGGTTTTGGTAAAATTGGACAGCCACATGCAGAAAAATGAAATTGGACCATTTCCTTACACCACACACGAAAATAGACTCAAAATGGATGAAGGACCTCAATGTGAGAAAGGAATCCATCAAAATCCTTGAGGAGAACACAGGCAGCAACCTCTTCGACCTCAGCCACAGCAACATCTTCCTAGGAACATCGCCAAAGGCAAGGGAAGCAAGGGCAAAAATGAACTATTGGGATTTCATCAAGATCAAAAGCTTTTGCACAGCAAAGGAAACAGTTAACAAAATCAAAAGACAACTGACAGAATGGGAGAAGATATTTGCAAACGACATATCAGATAAAGGACTAGTGTCCAGAATCTATAAAGAACTTAGCAAACTCAACACCCAAAGAACAAATAATCCAATCAAGAAATGGGCAGAGGACATGAACAGACATTTCTGCAAAGAAGACATCCAGGTGGCCAACAGACACATGAAAAAGTGCTCCATATCACTCGGCATCAGGGAAATACAAATCAAAACCACAATGAGATATCACCTCACACCAGTCAGAATGGCTAAAATCAACAAGTCAGGAAATGACAGATGCTGGCAAGGATGCAGAGAAAGGGGAACCCTCCTACACTGTTGGTGGCAATGCAAGCTGGTGCAACCACTCTGGAAAACAGCATGGAGGTTCCTCAAAATGTTGAAAATAGAACTGCCCTATGACCCAGCAATTGCACTACTGGGTATTTACCCTAAAGATACAAACGTAGTGATCCGAAGGGGCACGTGCACCCAAATGTTTATAGCAGCAATGTCCACAATAGCCAAACTATGGAAAGAACCTAGATGTCCATCAACAGATGAATGGATCAAGAAGATGTGGTATATATACACAATGGAATACTATGCAGCCATCAAAAGAAATGAAATCTTGCCATTTGCGACAACATGGATGGAACTAGAGCGTATCATGCTTAGTGAAATAAGTCAAGCAGAGAAAGACAACTATCATATGATCTCCCTGATATGAGGAAGTGGTGATGCAACATGGGGACTTAAGTGGGTAGGAGAAGAATAAATGAAACAAAATGGGATTGGGAGGGAGACAAACCATAAGTGACTCTTAATCTCACAAAACAAACTGAGGGTTGCTGGGGGGAGGGGGGTTAGGAGAAAGGGGGTGGGGTTATGGACATTGGGGAGGGTATGTGCTTTGGTGAGTGCTGTGAAGTGTGTAAACCTGGTGATTCACAGACCTGTACCCTGGGGATAAAAATATATGTTTATAAAAAATAAAAAATTTTTAAAAAAACAATATTTACTAAATCAAGAAATCCATGCACTAACAGATAATTCACAAGTCATATAAAAATCTGTCCAAATAAGTTTCTATAATCTGCCAATCAAAATACAATGATTTTTTTATATATTTTGTATCACCATACATAATTAAAATAACCAAATTAAAAAGTTGATGTGATGAAGCTGATGTTGAAGAAAAAATGATATTTTAGCAAAGCTCTATGCTTTCTCTGCTACCTTTTATCAATTGGATTTTTTAAATGTTTCTTTAAAAATTACTTTTTAAATCAATGTAAGGAGTGTACAATAGCATGAGACATTTTTGTAAATACATTTTCTGGATTTTGGGTACATTTTATGTGACAGTATTAGAATCTCTAATCAAAGCATTCAACAAATGGAGGACCAAAAAAACTTCAGCTTGCCAAATGCTTTAAGAAATTAAGGCTAAGTTTGCTAAAACAAAGACAGCAAACAGAGAAGCAATGAATTTAGTCCATACAAAAGCAAGGAAATGAACAAATGTAAAAATAAGCATTAAAGCGGTATACAGGATTAAATTTTGAAATTCCATAATTGCATTTCAAAATGTCTTGACCTGGGGAAAATCTTTTGATGGGTCCCTATTTTTAATTGGAGGAATTACATTCTGTTCCAGAATACAATGGAATATAGTTGAGAAGCTTTTATTTTTGCAACAATTAAAATTGGTGAAACACTGGGCTGCCTAGGTATTCAGTCAGTTAAACATCCCACTCTTGATTTTGACTAAAGTCATGATCTCAGAGTCATGAAGTCAAGCCTGGAATTGGGCTCCATGCTGAGTTGGGTCCTGCTTAAGATTCTCTCTCTCCCTCTGTCCCTCCCCTGCTCACTCTCACTCTCCACTTGTCTCAAAAAAAAAAAAAAAAATTTGTGAAACATTTCAAATAATCATAAAGACAACCGCTTATAAAAATGTATGTCAAAGAAAGGTGTTCCGAATTGAAAGGAAAATATCTGGGCTAAAATTTTTACTCATTTTAATATATTAAAAAAATAGAATTGAGAAGAT
Organism: Mustela putorius furo; assembly: GCF_011764305.1. Taxonomy (NCBI): domain Eukaryota; kingdom Metazoa; phylum Chordata; class Mammalia; order Carnivora; family Mustelidae; genus Mustela; species Mustela putorius. The sequence goes on along the minus strand of NW_025422368.1, from coordinate 42,031,377 downwards.
GCTCAACTTAGTGGAATTTGCTCTGAGCTTAGTAAGTAGCCCAACACCTGGAGAATATATTCTCATTAAAAATAGGGTCTTGGGGGCCTGGGTGGCTCAGTGGGTTAAAGCCTTTGCCTTCAGCTTGGGTCATGATCCCAAGATCCCTGGGATTGAGCCCCACATCAGGCTCTCTGCTTGGTGGGGAGCCTGCTTCCTCCTCTCCCTCTGCCTGCCTCTCTGCCTAATTGTGAACTCTGTCTGTTAAATCAATAAGTAAAATATTTCTTTAAAAATAGGGTCTTAAGAGAAAAGCCAATAAAATGTCAAAAGCTTCCAAGCTATATACCATAAATCCAATTTTGAACACTATAGCCAACTTTATGAAAATTTTAGAACCATATTGAAAAAAATGAAAGAAAAGGGAGAAACACAATATCATAGACATATAGACAGATGCAACTAAGAAACTAAAGACAATATAGTAGTGTTTCCAGAATAATTATGTTTGTGTATTTTAAACATTTAAATAAATCAATATGTCTGCTTTAATACTTTTTAGAGAGACTTATAAAACCTAATTTTAATAGAATTGTTTTCTAGGTCCACCAATAAACATAAAACCAATTTGTCGATCCAGAAGTAAACCTTGTCAAAGTCACGTGATTTTAATTCTTTTTAAAATAATCACTTACTCTCAAAATAGTTTGGTTAATGAATCAGATTTTCATCTCAGCTCAGTCCAAGTTGCAACACTTGAGGGTGGAAACACCTGAGGGAGGAAAGGCGTCCCTTGGCTCTGACTGTATCCTAACAGTTCGGAGGACCAGAGAGGATGCCAGAGCAGCGAGCAGGGAAGCCAGGCAAGCACACCAGGCAGCTGAGCCTGTATCCATTTGACCTATTGGATTTCCATGTAAACTCTGATTTAAAGAAATGGTTGTCCGACTAAAAATAAACCTGAGAACACTGGTGTGAGCAGTGCAATGTCAGGAATGAATTTTAATCAAGGGAGTAACATGATCAGGTTTGCATATTTAAACATCACTCCGGCAATAAAAGGGAGGATGGGCACTTATAAAAAGTAAACAGTGGGTTTAGCACTGCACTAAGGTTTTGTTAATGTTATGCCCTTGGCTTTGCCAATTATACACACACACACACACACATATGTATGTGTGTGTGAGCATGTGTGTGTGCTTTTCTAAAGCCTCTAATGCGAGATCTACACATTAAATTATGATTAGAATTCCATGAAAAGAAAAGTTCTGTTTCTGCAGACGACCTAATTGGATGTCAGATACAAATCAACAAGAACTATGTTACATAATGTGTTTCCTTTTTTTTGATCTAGCTGCCTGGATGCTCAGAACTAAATTTAATGTTTGACTGTAACAACTAATTTATTCTAGCTACTTGCAATACAAATTTTTCCTCTACTCTGTTTCTTTGTTTTGCCTTTTCCCCCTAAATTGTTGTTTTTGACATCTTTTGGAAGTAGGCAATCTAAATGGTAAGTAACCACTGTAAAGATTGCTAATGTTATATCGGGCCTACGCATGCCAGACAATGGTCTAGACTCTTTTTATATACATATTAACTCATTTATTCTCACCAGAACTAAATTTGAAATTCTCTCTGGCTTTGGGATTAGTTAATTTATTTATAAAACATCAGTGATACCAAGGCCCTCTGTTTCTCTTTATCACCAAAATAAGCTTAACTAATCATTTCTGTGCTTAAAACCCATGAAGTGTGGAAATAGCCAACTTCTGAAAAATAACTTCTGTGAACTAAAGAGGATCACTAGGAGTTGCCTCTCTGATCTCCAATTCCCTCTTAGGTAAAATAAGTACAAAAATGATACTTAACAAGGATGTAGGGAGTTCCAGTGAAAAAACTAATGCAAAGTCAAGTTGAAGATTTCAATGTGGCAAACAAATGCCGGTTATTGTTATTCTGAGAAAAATACAATAAAGAATTCTTTGTTACTGTTTTACACCTCTCATGGGCTACCCCGGCAAAAAGCTCTTCACAATGCTTCCAGAATATGATCACTTCTCAGCACCGCTGCCCTGGCCCAGGATAGCATCAGCTCGTACCATCATCACTGCCATACCTGCTCCTTCCCATTCTGTCCCCTTTGCACAAAGCAGGTGAGGAGATGCTTTAAACCTTCTGAGGCAGACAGAATATTGACCCCTCAGACATGCCTCAGTCCTCATGCCCAGCCTCCTTTCATGGCAACAAGGTCTTTGCAGATGTGACTAAGGTAAGGATCCTGAGGTAGGGATGGATCATTCTTGATTTTCCAGATATAATTGCAAGTGTGCTTATTTTTTTTTTAAGATTTTATTTATTTACTTGACAGAGAGATCACAAGTAAGCAGAGAGGCAGGCAGAGAGAGAGACAGGGAAGCAGGCTCCCTGCCGAGCAGCGATGCGGGACTCTATCTGAGGACCCTGAGTTCATGACCTGAGCCAAAGGCAGTGGCTTAATCCACTGAGCCACCCAGGCGCCCCTGCAAGTGTGCTTATAAGGAAGGAGGCAGGAGTGTCAGAGAGGAAGTGACAATGGATGGAGAGGTTGGAACCATGCCGTTGCTGGAAGGGACAAAGAGCCAAGGTTTTAGAAGGTAAAAAAGGTTAAGAAGGTAAAAAAGTTAAGAAACAGGTTCTCCCCTGAAGTTCCCAGAAGAAAAGCAGGCTTGCCTTTGCTGTGACTTCAGCCCCATGTTACAGACTGAATTGGGGCTCCACACAGGAGTATGTTGGAGCCCCAAAGCCTACTACCTCAAGATGTGACTTTGTTTGGAGACAGAACCTTTACAGAGGTAATTGCGTGAGAATGAGGTCATCAGGGTAGGTTCTATTCTAAAAGGCCTGGCGTGTTTATAAAAAGGGGAAATTTGGAAACCCATATGCCCACCGGGAGAATGCCCTATGAAGACGAAGGCGGACATCAAGGGAATGCTTCTACAAGCCAAAGAAAGAACTCCAAAGATTGGTAGCAAAATGCCAGGAGTTAAGGCAGAGGCAGGGAACATACTCTTCTTCACAGCCCCCTGGAGTAACCAGCCCTGCCCAGACCCTGACCTAAGACTTGGAGCCTCCAGAAGGGTGAGTTATACACTTCTTCTGTTTCAGACACCCAGTTCTGGAATTTTGTTGCCATAGCCTTGACAAACTAGTATACACCAAAGACTCATTTGGGATATCTGGCCTCACCTCCAGAGCTATAACATAATTAATTTGTCTTGCTCTAAGCCACAAAATTTGTAGTAATTTGTTGTAACAGCAATAGGAAACTCATCCTTTCTCCAAGGTTTCCCCATCAGAAGTCCTAAAATCTGAAGTCATCACCATAGATTACCATCTTCCAACCTAAGTCTCCCTTTCTGATTTAATCCCCCCCTTCTCTTCCCATCACTCCCTCTGTCCCAGACCCCCTGGCCTCCTTGCAGTTCTTTGAACACCCATGCTCACTCACCCCAGGACCTTTGCATTTGCTGCTTCCTCTGACTGAAATGCTCCTCCTCCCCTCACGCTCCCTTACTTCCATATGTCACCTTCTCAGAGAGGCCTTCGTTCCACATTCTATAGAAAAATAACACTATCTCCTTTCTCTGCTTTATTTTTCTTAGCATTTATCATCATTTGACATGTTATTCACTTGTTCATTGTGACCATCTTCTCCCTTGGCTTCCATTAAAACATAAGCGCCTTGAGAGCAGGGAGTTGTTGGAATCAGTCCTGTGTCCCTACTGCCTAGAACAGGGCCAGGCACCTAGGAAGCATTCAACACATCGTTCTTGTTTGGGTGAATTCAAACTGCTGCTGTCTTCTGCCTCTGAAGTTCTTTCCATTTAAACTGTTTTCAGTATTTTTGTCTTTGAGCATATAAACAATGAAACCATAGCTTCTAGGGTCATAAATCCAATATGCTCACTCCATGTGACCCTCATCAAAATAAACCGGAAGATGAACTCAGGAGGAAAGCTCAGCTTTCCTGCGAAACTTCAGAATTTTTCAAACCAGATAGTCAAGAGCTGACCGCTCCTGACCAGAGAGACCAGTCAGATGTAATGACAGCCCTGGACTTATAATTAATCTCAAAAGGTTGGCTAGGCAATTAAGCCTGGGTTTGGAACTAGATGTTAAAATATTAATGCACTAAAACATTTTTAATGCATCAATAAAACGGGGTAGGTTTGAGCTGTTTATAAGGTATTCAAAATTAATCATAGTTTTCCAAAAGTTCTCCCATTTCCAACTTTAAATTTTACTTAATTGGTTGTGACTGAGGTGACAACATAGGCAGACTCGCATTGAGAGTGATAATGTGGGAAGACAGGCTGGGGAGTGCAGCTCAAAAGGAAATTGCTGCTCAATCCCACACTCTCACAATCTTTTTCCATTTCACTTAGAAGTCAGATCAGGCTCCTCATCTGAATACAGGAGAAGATATAAGCACTTTTGTTTTAGCCATAAAATCACTGTTGTTTATTTATATCATCGTGCATATTTGTATCATAGGCTTAGGACTTACAAAGCCAAACATAAGCAAAGGAAAGAATGGATGTGTCCATTTCTAAACAAGCTTAAACAAAATGTCTTCCATTGCTTATCACTGCTGGACATACATCAATCCAGAACATGGCATAGAATAAATTCATCTCACATCTGGAAGGATCCTTCTAGACTCCTCAAATCCCCAAATCTGTAATTGCCATTTAGGAAAAGGCATCATTCTGTCCTTCCTAGATATTCTCAAAGGAAGAGGAGGAGCTTATCTCATTGGTCAGAATACAACGCGTTTATTAATGTATTTCAAATAGCTGTTTGTCCTGTGTGAGTCTTTGGCTCCTGTTCATGCTCTAGAACAGCAATCATCCCTGATTCCGGGCTGCCCCTGGGGCCCAGCAGTCTCATTCTTTCCCATCACATGCCCACACCTGTTGGTCACTGATGAGAGTTCCTTTATTGGGAGGCCAAGAAGAGGTGGTAAGATTCCAAACTTTGATGTAGGCTTGAGGGGAACTCAGAGGTCCCATTTAGGTCTCAAACTTAAGCTAAAAGCTCCCTCCGTATATACCACTAGGATACTGTATTGGCCTAGTCTCCCCTCTCCCCAACCGTGAGGTGACCCCTTTGTTTCCCATCTGTTATTGGTCCTTACATCTATCTCCCTCTTGCCAAACACTATTAGAACTCTGCCTTTTATTCCACTCTACATACAGTCCTCCCCGCCTTCAGTGTAAAAGGAATGTACCAACTCTGACCTGATCCCTTGGGTTCCTTAATGAATATCAAGAGGACAGTAGCCATTGGCTGAGAACCACCTGGCCATTGGCAGGGTTCCCTCACCAGTTACTCCACTCTCCTTAATTTAAATGACAAAAATTACATTACAGCAAAATCACATGAAACTGTAGGGCTGCTTCTTCTTCTTCTTCTTCTTCTTCTTCTTTTAAGATTTTACTTTTTTATTTGACACAGAGAGAGAGAGATCACAAGTAGGTAGAGAGGCAGGCAGGGAGTGCGGGAGAAGGCTCCCCGCTGAGCAGAGAGCCCAATGTGGGGCTTGATCCCAGAACCCTAAGATGATGACCTGAGCCGAAGGCAGAGGCTTAACCCACTGAGCCACCCAGGTGCCCCCCGTACAGCTTCTTGTGAGCAATCAAAACCATCTATGTGAAATGCAAGAATGCTGTGTCTACTTTTTATTTTCAGTAATATCAACATTCTGTAGATTCCTGCACACAGTATTATGTAGGCACAAAATGTACTAGGATAGAATTCTCAATCTGCCATCCCAAGGTATGTGACCTTGAGGATATTCCTTAGGACTTTGTTTCCTTAACTCTAAAAAGGGGCTAATAATACTTACTTGATGGGGTTTTTCTGAGGATTAAACAATAAGCATTTTGTACAACGTTTGCCATGTAGCAAGCACTCAGTAAAAGTTAGGAGAGATTGCTATTGTTGTCTCATTACCAAATGAATTAGTCTCAGCAAATACAGAAATGATGAAGACTCACTTAATAATGTTCTTGAAATTATTATCACATCTTGAAAGACACCTAAAAGTAAAGCGATCTTATAGTTTTATTAGCAGAAATAGCGTATATACTGAATAAAACAACCAACCAATCATCACAACGTGCCTCCATAATCCCAATGTCATGTCCTGAAGTCTCAGAGAGGGGGAAAAAAAAATTCATCTCAAAGCAAAAGAATACAAAGCCTGGCAAACCTGTTAGTTTTCTATTGCGGTACAATAAATTACCCCAATTTAATGCCTTGAAACAATTCAAAGGATTATGTCACCTGGGTTAAGTGTCCAGGTTAGCTTGGTACTCTTCCCTGGGTCTCCTGTGGCTAAAATGTCAGGCCACAATCTCATCCTGTGGCTAAAATGTCGCGGCCACAATCTCATCAGTGGCCCAGGTCCTCTTCCAAGTTCACTGGTTGTTAGTAGAATCAGTTCCTTGTGATCATAGGACTGAATCTTCATTTTTCTCACTGACTGTTGGCTGGGAATTACTCGCCATTACTAGATGCCGCCTTCTTGGGCCTCTGCCACGTGGTGCCCTCCAGGAATAGTACACATGATGGTTTGCTTCTTCAAGGCAGCAGGAGAGCATCTCTCCTACCTGGAATTTCCCTGGCCTATAGATCTTCCCCCCTTTAAAGGGCTCTCCTGATTAGCCCAGCACAATCTCCCTTTCAGTTAACTCAGTCAACTGATTAGAGGTCTTAATTACATTGCAAAAATCCCTTCACCTTTGTCATACAATATAGCCCAACCATGGATCACTGTGATAGCCAACACTTTTGTAGTTCTTACCCACACTCAAGGGGAAGGGAGTGGACCATGTGTACTAGGAGACAGGAAACATGGGGCTAATTTAGAATTATACCCACCACAATCTGAAATCAGATACTACAACCATAAAGCAGAATTCACAGACTGACTTATTCTCAGATTGAGTAAAAAAAAAAAAAAAATTATATTTTTTTAAATAAAGATAGAAACTGAGAAATAATAGACTGGAATAAACACAGTGGGGTGAACACGTTCACTTACCTCTTCCATCTACCCAAAATACACTTGAATGACAATAAAAGAATCAAACAGTGTAAAGCCTCCAGGACAAGGAGAATAAGGGAGCGTGAACGAAGATGTTGACAAGCATTTGGAAGATGGAAATGGATAGAGACATGGTAAATGGCCCTAGTAGAAGAGAAAAAGCTGAACTCAGGTGCTCCCAGAGGCTGATACCAACAAAGAGAACCCCAGAAAGACCCAGGGATCAGAGGGCCCATATAGCTGGGAGCAGGTTAAAGAATGAAGAGGTGGCTGTCATCTATATGAAGAACAGTTATACCCTTACATCTCCGCCCCTCACTCCATGTAGCAAAACAACATTTACAATGCCCACAAGAGATTCTGGATTCAAGCACAGCAGAGAAACTAAGTGACATTTTATACATTGTTTTAATTAAGATGTCTCACCCCAGTTACCTTCCCCAATGTTTTCAAAATTCTGAGAATACTTCATCCTAAAATTCTTCACTCAGCCAACCTATCGACCAATTCTAGGGGTAGTCTATTAGTTTTCTGGGGTTTCCAGAACAAAATCCCATAGACTGGATGGCTTAAACAACAAAAATTTATTTTCTCACTGTTCTGGAGACTAGAAGTCCATGATCAAGGTGTCTCCAAGTCGGATTTCTCCTGAGGCAGCTCCTTGGCTTACACTTTTCACTGTGTCCTCAGATCGTTTTCCCTCTTTATGTGTGTGTGTCTTATCTCCCCCTGTGTGTCCAAATTTGCTCTTCTTATAAGGACACCTGTCAGATTTGGGTTAGGGCCCATCCTACAAATCTCATTTTAACTTCATTACCGCTTTGCAGCCTCGCTCTTCAATACGGTCCCGTTCTGAAGTACTGAGGGTCAGGACTTAGATATATGAATTTTGACGAATACAGTCCAGTTCATAACACATAAAATAAAGGTATTTTTATAGCAAGCCATGTCTTTAAAAGGAGGAGATGCTCTACCAAAATGAAGCTGAGGAAATAGAAGATCTAACATGGGAAAGAGGCAGAAGGGTTTTCCTAGAATGACAATGACAGAAGTCCTAGGACCAAGCCTGTGGAAGAGCAGCCAGACTGTTCCAGGGAGACAAGGAAGGAGCCAGCATCGGGCAAATGGACGACATGACACGCTAGACTGCACGGAATGTGCTTCTGTGGTTCTAACAATGATAGGCACAGAGAGATCTAAGCAAACAAAAGGAACTAAGCCATTATTAAATTCAAGGAAATCCAAAGTTGTGAAGGAAACAAGTGTCATCACAGAGTACTTCAGGGTTCAGGAGTGAACAATATTCATATATCCTAATCAGGTAAACACAGAATATTAATTCAACCGAAAGTTGTGATGTAACCATTTGGGGGAAGATAATAGGGAAAAACGTGGGAAAGGGGGTGGCCTAAATTTGTTAAATCCACATATTCTTTAATAAAAAGTTGGTAAAGAATGGCCAAAATTGGATCATAAGGAGACCACAGTTTAAGCATGTTAATGAGAAATCTAGAAGTAAATAGAAGAAAGAGAGATCAAAGTTACCACCTCTGGAAATTCAGGGGTTGACAAAGGTGCAGCCAAGGGCTGACATTTTTATTATAAGTTTTAAGTTTTCTTTGCCTTTTTAAAACTATTTACATGCATCCCTTTGGTAAAATATATATATATATATATATATATATATATATATGTAATTTTTAAAATATCTGAGACATAAAAAGGAAAACATTATACAAAGAAAATATGAGAACATTGCCACAGGTAAGAATAGGAAGAGATATCCACCTACATTTATTTTAAGCATCTCAAAAACCATTATGATGTTGAAAGTTACTTACTACTGAAGTAATGGACATGCTAGTTACTATGTATTTACCTCCTGTACATGGGACACCATGGAGATGAAGATGAAGAAAATGGTTGTGTCCTCAAGCAACAAGAGAAATAAACACAAAGAATAGTAGTTTAATGGGATAGACATAAAACTGTATGTAGTTACTTGAAATTCTAAGATATTCTCCTTTTTTTCCCCTATCATAAGAAACTGCTTAACTCTTTGCTATCTCACAGAGACCCCTGACATCTTACCTCACTCTCCTCTCTTTCTAAGCCGACTTTCGATGGGTTTTTACAGGGTGGTCCACACTTCCTATACCCATTTTTTTTTCTTACTGCATTCAGCTTTCCAGTGCAATGAGGAACGCAGTATGGAATCCCTAAATAAAAACCATTCACCGTATCTTCAAATCTCAGTGCTTTTCAGACCTCTCATTTGTTTGTTTGTTTGTTTGTTTGTTTTCATTGACAACTCTGCTACCATTGAATATTTACTCTTAAAACTTACTTTCCTTGTGGCTTCAATGACACACTCTTTCCCAAAATTTCCAAAGCTTTGCCTTTGAAATCTCTGGCCACTAACTCTTCTACCAGCTCATGAAATGCTAAGGTTTCCGGAAGTTTCCTACCCAGGCTCACCTTACGCCTCTCTCAGGTGACTTCACGGCCATCCAAGCACTTCAAATAACTCCACGGTGACTCCCAATGTTCTCTTTTCCAGTCCCCGCATTCTTGACTGCATGTCCCACAAACCCATCAAGTATAATGTGTGTTTACTTGCAAAAACCGTCCCTTCTCCGGCATGCTGTCCATCTATTCATTCATGCCAGAAACCTGAGAATTAACCTCTACAACAATTCTCACCCATTCCCCTGTAGGACACTAAGTCCCATAAAGTCCACCCTCTAAAAAGTTCCATACATGACCTCCCATCTCCATCTTCACTAACGTAACTCTAGGCCCTTAGCATTTCTTTAAGACTTTATTTAGACAGGGCAGATTAGGTTCACAGCAAAAGTGAGAGGAAGGCACGGAGAGACCCCATATTTCCCCTGCCCCCACATAGACGCAGTCTTCGCCATGATCAACATCCCCCACCAGAGTGGTACATTTATCAAAATTAATGAGCCTGCACTGCCACATTATAATCACCCTAAACCCACAGATTACACTACAGTTCATTTTTGGGGTGTACATTCTATGGGTTTGGACCAATGTCTGGTGACACATATTCATCATTACGGGATCATAAAGGGTATTTTCACTGCTCTGAAGAATCCTCTGTACTCTGCCTAGTCATAAGCCCCTGCCCCTACAAACCCTGGCGAACAGCGAATCAAATAATTTTGCCTTTTCCAAAATACCATCTCGTTGGAATCATACAACATACAGAATTTTCAGGCTGATTTCTTTCATCTTGTAATATGTATTGAAGCTTTCTCTAGGTATTTTCATGGCTTGATAGTTCATTTCCTTTTAGCACTGAATAATATTGTGCTGTCTAAATGTACCACAGTTCATTTTTCCATTCACCTACTAAAATACATCTTGGTTGCTTCCAAGTTTGGGTAACTATGAATAAAGCTTCTATATATATATATAAATATTCATGTGCAGGTTTTTGTATATAATTAAGTTTTTCAACTCCTGTAGGTAATTGCCAAAGAGCATGACTGCTAGATCATGTAGTAAGGTATGCTTAGTTTTGTGAGAAACCATCCAAGTTTCCTCCAAACTGGCTGTCCCATGTTGCATTCCCTCAGCAACAAATGCGAGTTCCCGGTGTTCCCCATCCTCACTAGCCTTTGGTGGTGGTGTGCTCGGTTTTAGCCATTCTAATGGACGGACAGTGGTATCTCACTGTTGTTTCAATTTGCATTTTCCAAATGACATTTGAAGTGGGACATCTTCTCATATGCCTTCTGTATCTCTTCTTGGCTGAGATGCCAGTTAAGCTCTTTGGCCAACCTTTGGATTCAAGTTGTTTAATTTTTCAGAGTACAGAATGCTAGGTTGTTAGCATTTTTTTCTCTCAAGGCATAAAATATTTCACTCCACTCTCTTTTGTTGACATGTTTCTGAGCAGAAGTCAGCTATAATTTTTATCTTTGTTCCTCTATACTTAAGGTGGTTTTCTTTCCCCCTCTGGTTTTCTTTATCCTTGATTTACTTTAATTTGAAAATGACATACCCAAGTGTAGTTTGTTTTGTTGTTGTCTTGGCATTTATCCTGCTTGATGTCCTCTCACCTTCCTGGAGTTAAGTGTTAGATGTTATCTTGGGGGAAATTCTCAGTTTTCCTTGTTTCAAATATTTCTTCTGTTCCTTTTTCTCTTTATTGTCCAGTGGTGTTCCCATTATGCATATGTTACATCATTTGTAGTCGTCCACAGCCCTTGGATAGTCTACTCTGTTCTTTTCGATCTTTGTTCTCTCTGCTTTTCAGTTGTAAAGGTTTTTATTGAGATATCCTGAGTTTCTTCCCTCAGCTGTATCCAATCTACCAATCAGCCCATCAAAGGCATTCTTCATTCCTTTTGTGTTTTTGATCTCTAATATTTCTTTTTGGTTCTTAGGATTCCCAGTCCTCTGCTTCTGTTGCCCATCCTTGGGTGCTGTCTACTTTATCCATGAGTGCTCCTGGCATACTAATTATGGCTGTTTTAAATTCCCTGTCAGAGAAAGAAAAATACTGTATGACTTCATTTATATGTGGAATCTAAACAACAACAAAAACAAATAAGAAACAAATGAAAAATAGAAACAGACTCACAAATACACAGAACTTGTGATTGCCAGAGGAGAGGGGGTAGGAAACAGATGAAATAGGTTAAAAGCATTAACAGGTACAAACTTCCAGGTATGAAATAAATAGGTAAAGGGAATGAAGAGTTTAACATAGGGAATATAATCAATAATATTGTAGTAATTTTATATGGTGATTGTACTTCTGGTAAGTGTTGTGTAATGTATGGAATTGTCAACCGCTATGTTGTAATTAATATAACATTATAACCATAGTTCACTTAAAAAAAAAATGCCCTGCCTGATAATTCCAATATCCTTGACAAGTCTGGTTCTGATGCCTGCCCTGTCTCTTCAGATTGTGTTTTCTGCCTTTCTGGATGCCTTATAATTTTTTCTCAATAGCTGCACATGATGAACTGCAGTAAAGACGGTTTTAGTAATGTGGTTTTCAGGTGGGGTGGAGTGAGGAGAGAAGCATTTTGTCCTCCTATGATTAGGTCTCAGTCTTCGGTGGGCCTAGGGAATGTGAACTTGACAAGTGTTTCTCAGTTCCGCCCCCCTCAGGTGGGACAGGACAGCTGGACTGGGCTGTAGTTGGGTATGTTCCTTCTCCCACACAGAAGGCTAGAGGCAGCAGGAACTGTATATTTCCATTCTCCCAGGTTGGGTAGGTGCTCCTAATGACCCCAGCAGGTTAGGGTCTGGTTAATTAGTTTCCCCTGAAGGCAAGCCTTCAGAAGAACAGATTGCTCCTGTGTATTTCAAAATGGCTCCTTTTCTCTTCACCCTGCTGGAAGCACAAGAGTTTTCTCCGATATTTACTGTAAGAACCTGGCCAAATTCCTGGATGGAGGGAGCATGAGGTCCCCCCTGTGACCAAGTTCACCCGGAAATCTTACCTGTCAGACTTGTCTACACCAAGCTCCCAGCCATCTGCAGTTACCTTGCGCATTTCCCGACTTGGCACTCCTTCCAAGATGGCTTCCACTTGTCTCTGTCCAGGTTAGCTGTGACTCCTGGGGTTTGCCTCTCTCCAGTCTTAGGGGCAGCTGTTGGTCCTGTGTCCTCATCTTTCTTACAGATCCCAGAAGAGTTAATTCTTCAGTCTCTTTAGCTCTTCAGGCGCTTGTCAGTTTTCATCTGGTCTGTTAAAATTGATCCTGTTTTCCCTGTCTCCCACATTCTTTTTTTTTCTACCCATCTTTCCACATCCTGCAGTTGAGCTTTCTCTTTCATTCCTCTATGCCCCCTGCATTTACGATTTTCATTGCCGTTACTTCCTTTATCCACCTATCTAAATCCTACTGTGTGAGTAGAGATTCTAGTGGTGACCTGTGGAAGTAAAGAGAAACCAAGCTGACGTTAATATAGAAAGGGAATTGTTTGCTTATGGAGCTGACTTTGCAGGGTTTGCTGGTTTCAGGAATAACTGGCTTAAGGGCTCAAAATTTGTCGTTGGGATTCTGTTTTTCTCCTTCCCTCTGCCCATTCCTGCTTTTTGATATGTGTTGATTTAATTCTCAGTGACGCTGCTGCCCTGGCAAGTGGCTGTGATAATTCCAGCCTCCTATTCTTGAGGCTGAAGTTCAGCTAGAATGAGAGAATCTCTCTTTCCAGGCATCTAAGCAGCCCTAATTGACTCCAGTCATGTGACCACCCCTGACCCAATTGCTAAGCCTGGACAAACAGAAAGCATTTGTTGGCTTAGATCTGGGTTGCCCCATTTGTTGCCCGTGAGCCTATCCCATTATTCCACCAGACCCCAAGGACTAAGAATGGCATAGGGATAGATCTCCCGCTAATGCCAGGGGCTGTTACCCAAGGTAGGGTAAATGGCTGTTAGACAACTAAAATGTGGTCATCCACTATTTTATTTTAAGATTTATTTATTGAGAGAGAGAGGGAGAGAGAGCAAGGAGAAGGTATAGAGAGGGAGGAAGAAAGAACCTCAGCTGACTCCGTACTAAGCATGGAGCCCATCAGTGTACTAGATCTAACCTGAGATTAAGACCTGAACTGAACCAAGAGTCACTTAACTGATGGAGTCACCCAGGTGCCCCCACTTATTTTATATTCTTAAGACTCAGCTTAAGCATGCCCAATAACCTGAGGACCCTCTTTGAGGTCAGAGGTTATATCTTTTTCATCCTTGAGCCTTAATGCCTTAAACCTATTAAGCAGTCAATAAGTATGTGCTAATGAAAAACACGCCTACAGGAAAACAGCAGGGGTAACAACTAACTGCCAGGGGGAGTTGGGGAAGGTTTCAAAGAGAATGCATCACTCAGACAAGCTGGCAGAGGAGTCTGGCTGCACCGGGAGTGGGGGAAATAGCAAAAAGGGCATCCAAAAAAGAGTCATAGCTTATGAAATTGCATGGACTAAGCAGGGGATGTTTACACCTAAATCATCTCGATTAGGGGAAGTGGGAGATAAAGGGCGTGGACATGGGACAGGACAGGAAGATTGGAGGAAGCTTGTAAAAGACCAGAAAACAATAAAAAGCTCAAGATTTATATTTATCTCTAAGCAATGGGACATTACCATGAGATTTTAAGTGAGGGATGAAAATAATCAAATATTTTACTTTAGAAAAACAACATTGATTTCTTTCTTCTTCCAATCTGTCCTCCCCGCTACTAGGACAGTCAGAAAACCAATTAGAAGACTGTTACCAAATCAGGGCAGAGAATATGAGCGACATCAAAAGAAGTATTTTTAGGAGGTAGAACTAAGAACTGATAGTGATCACAGCCATTCAGAGATGGATGCATGAGAGAATGTGGGAGATTATCAGATCATCAGATTGACCAGGTAGGAGACGATGCTATGAGCAAAGATAAAGAATACAGAAAAAAGAAAAGGCATTCTGAAATCTGCCTCTTCTTTCTCTTCGCTTTTTTGTCCCAGGCTGTTTTGTTTTGCTTTTCAATCCAAGAATACCTTTGATCCATACCATTGGCATCACAATTCAGCAGTATCTCCCCCAAATTGATGAATATTTTGCCACGACTCTAAGGACAAATATGGGGTAATGTTTCTCGAAACCCGTGAAGAGGAGTCTTGGTGAAAATTCTGCATAGATTATCATTTTTCCCAAGAGAGCATGATGGGAAATAGAGAGTTGGAGAAATCTGAGCGCAGGACCAAGTCCTTGCAAAGGAGAAGGTAATGAGGGAAAGCAGCAAAGACGAGGTCTAATCCTACATTTCCTGCCAGTAACTAACTGCCTTTTGCTATGGTTAGAGTATTGTGTCTCAGGACTCTTTGACAGGTCAGTCTGGGTACTAAATCTATGGAAAGAATTTTAAAGCACCTTTAGTAGAAAAATTAACTTCCTTTTTGGAGTCTGTGAAGACCAATTCCCTGTACACACGACGGCATCACACTTCTGGAAAAGTAGGACTAAATGTTCTACTGACAGCAGGATCTGCCTGCTTATCCAGTTTATAGCTAATAGCATCCTGCTGTTCAGGAGTTGGCCATGATGATAATACCCAGTATTAGTGGGAGTGGGGGCAATGGACATGTTCAGCCTGCTGGTTCAGGTGTAAGTGTGTGGAGTTTTGCTGGCCATTTGGACACCGCATATTAAGAAGTCATCTTCCTGTGTGTATAAGCTTTTCTCCAGCAATTCCATTTTCAGGAAGTATTTATGCATATGTGCAGAAACTTACTACAAGTATGTCCAGGGTGTTCTTTTAATCATAAAGATTAGAAATACCTTAAATATCTAACAATAAGGACATTTAAGATTTTTTTTAAAATAATGGACTTCAGACAATGAATTTCAGTAATGATATTAAAGTGAAAGTTCAAATGTATATGTATTGATGTGACAAATTCTTGACATTTTAGAAACTACAATACATACATAACAGAGGCTATCATCTAGGGCTTTATTTTAATTTTTTTTTATTTTTTATTAACATATAATGTATTATTAGCCCCAGGGGTACAGGTTTGTGAATCGCCAGGTTTACACATTTCACAGCACTCACCAAAATCTAGTGCTATTTTTTGAAAGAAAAAAAGTGAACTAGAATACTACTTGGAAGTATTAATTATTTACTTCACCCCCACCCCTGTGATTACCTCCCACTTAAACTTTGAAATGCAGGGACCCCAATATACTAGGAGGGATTTTAGAATAAATTAAGAAAGAAACCAAAAAATATATAAGAAATGCTTGACTCCCAAGTTCAAGAGTGACAAGTTTAAGTATGAGAAAGTGAAGATTTGAAAATGGATCTGAGATGGCCAAACCAGTTTCATCCTGTCCCTTTAAGAAAAGCCCTCAAGCTGAGGGGAGGGAGAGAAGATTCTAGTAAACTGGAAAAGCAGACTACACAGCACACTGCCCCTCCTCTTTGGGCTGAATTTGCAGGTGGACTCCCTCCCCCATTTGGAGATCCCACTGGAGAGTGACCGGTGCTCATCTTCCCGTCCGAATTTCGGGAAGTTAAGTCCTCCATGTCCAGGTTGACAGGAGTTCTGCTTCACACAGGCAAGAAGAGGACAATTGTATGAGGGTAGTCACTGGTGGGACAACCTTCCCCTCCCAAGTTCCCCCTCATTACAGGAGTATCCCAGAAGGCACCCAAGGACTCCAGTGAGTGTATCCTTTTTGGCCCCAGAGAGTTGAAAAAAAGGTCGGTGGGTCTGCGTGTGGTCTTACTGCCAGGACTTGGAAGGGTTCCTAAACACAAAGAGGTGGTGGAGTGAGGGGTCCCCAACTAGGATTCAGTGACCTCGCAGCTAGAGCTACTCAGATTTCTCATGGAGGGTGAAGAAAGCAACAGACAGAAGGCATATCTTCTTCTTACAGACCTAAAGGGTTCAAGGCGACATAGCTCACTTCTGCTCACCTGCCTACCCCCAACCTTCCCCCTCGGCAGGAACTAATCTGCAGACACACAGAGATGGAGAGAGGTTTGCAAGGGTAGCACACAGCTGGGTTGCAGCTTTCCATTGTCCCTTCCACACTGTGGAAAGAGCACAAATGTCTGGTTTCTCCTACAGCTTTAATCCTGGTACTTTTGAAAAACTTGCAGTATTTACAAAGAAATTATAAAATGTTCCAGAAGCAATGAAAGGGATTTAGAGAGTAAAATATGGAAAACTAAACATATATATTTAAAAAAAAAAAACAATAGTAGCAAATGAGTACCTGCTTTTGTGTAGGGCAGCAATATAATTTTTATTCTTTGCACTGAAGACATCTATTAGAAATTGAAGTATGGATTGGGAAATTGAAGATTTAGTCTTTGCTTATGAGTTGTAGTCTCTGTGTACCAAATTTTGCAGCATTTGATCTATGGTTGGAATTACTGGACTGTTTTTGGTAGTATCAACTTACAAAACTTACATAAAAATCTTGAATAACCATTTGATCTAGTAATTTTACTCTTGGAAGTTTATTCTAACAGCAACCTCAAAACATGAACATTTTAACTGTAACTAGATAGATAAATGATAGATTTTTTAAAATTTATACAAGAAGAAATTGAAACAATAAAATAAAAGGATCAATAACCAAGTTATGGTACATCCACTCCATGAACTACTAAAACTAAATTAGGAATAAGGTTTTTTAAATTAAATGTATTTAGTTGGCAGAGAGAGAGGGAGAGTGAAAGTACAAGCAGGGGAAGCAGCAGGGAAAGGGAGAAGCAACTCCCTCAACCCCAGCAAAGAGCCCGATGTGGGGCCTCAACCCCAAGACCCCGAGATCACCACCTGTGAAGGCAGACACTTAATCACTGAGCCACTCAGGTGTCCCTAGAAATAAGGTTTAATGAATGGGAAATTGATTACTATATAACAGTAACTATAGACAGCATAGTTTAAAATTATATGTATTGCTTGTTGACGATTGTATAAGAAAAATCTACGCATAGAAAATTCTGGGAAAAAAATCACAATACTGTATTTTAAAGGAATGAATCATAATTTTTTTCTTTGTATTTCCAAAATTTTGATGACATTATTATATTGAGAATAAAACATTACTTTGGACATCATATGTAAGCTTGCTTCTAACCATTAAAAGACACTTCTGAAGGGTGGCTCGGTAACTCAGTTGGTTAAGTATCTGACTTTTGAGCTCAGCTCAGGTCTTAATTTCAGGGTCATGAGTTTGAGCCCCATGTTGGGTTCCATGCTGGGTGGTGGAGCCTACTTTAAAAAAAACAAAAGCAAGGAATGTGTGGGTGTCTCAGTTAGTTCATCATCTGCCTTCTGCTCTGGTCGTGATCCCAGGGTTTTGGGATCAAGTCCTGCATTGGGCTCCTTCCTCAGTGGAGCCTACTTCACCCTTTGCATGCCACTCCCCCTACTTATGCTCACTCATTCTCCCCCTCTCTCTGACAAATAAATAAATAAAATCTTTTTTAAAATCTTTAAATAAATAAAATCTTATTTTATTTAAAAAATAAAGTATTTTTAAAAATAAAAATGAAATAAAAGGTGCTTCTGAGCATTGTGATAATAAAGATGTTTTGTTATAATAGAATATTTAACTTCATAGTGTTACCAATTGAAAATGAATTTTTATGCAACTTCTAATAAATTGTGGATGATAATTTCCAAACTCCATTTATACTTTTTAATGGAACAAACTAGGATATCACCTTCTATGGTTTCATTTCAGTTAGCTATTTTTAGCCCTATTTATCTTACAGAATCATGGAATTTTAAATCATTTCTTTTCTTGAAAGTATTTAAACGCCTTATAGTAAATATATACTTGAAGGAAAAAATTAACTTCAATAAGCAAAAACTATAGAGATCTATAAAATAAGTCTATAAGCATTCTGGAAAAGCCTTCAATTTTTCTAGATTTTGAAACATACTAATATCATGTTCTAAAATTTCTTAATCTAGAAAATACTTTATTTGACTTTTAAATATCATATATTAAATATTTTCCCATTTTTTATTACAGTATAAAAGTCCAACAGCTTAATATCACAATGGATGGCATAAACTATTTTGATATTTATTTTTAGAAAAAATTCCTTTTGATCCCCATTAATCACCTCAGTTCCTTCATAGTTAATTAGAAGTGGTTAGTGATATGTACTTATATTCCCACACCTAAGACTATTACAACAGTCATCAAAATGAAAAATGCTGACAAACTCATTTTTATAATTATTTGTCTGAAGCATTCAGAAATGTTACAGCCAATACTCAGTGAGCATCAAATACTGGTAATTCTTTTCTATCAGGGCGTCAGATCTACAGAGACCAAAGAATCAAGAGGAAAATAATTTCCACCACCACCCCTCTCACCACCAAAGATATGTAATAACATTCAACTACCTCTAAAAAAAATTAATTTACTCAAAAATAGATCACAAGTCCTTTATCCTTGTTTTGGTTGTTAAGGATAGAAAAGTCACATAAAGAGCAAATCGGAGAAAGATACTGGGGAGTTGTGGTGAAGGACAGGGGGCCAGCTGGGCCAGTGGGGTGGCCCGGGGTATATTTTGGTTAGAAAGGAAAGAGCAAAATAAGAGAAAGGAAGACACAGAGGTAGTCTCCAAAAAAGAGCCAAAAAATGACAAGACAGGTCATTTGGGCACAGTATCAAAATCTCATAAACCTCTGAGGTTTTATGCTTTATTTCAAAAATAATAGGCAAAACAGATGTAACTGACTTTCACTGCATTTACTAACCTAATCCTGACTACAGGAGACTTTTTATTAAGTTCTATATTGTTTGGATATTTTTCGCATTGTAGGTGTTATTAAAATATATTTTAAAATATAAAATTATAAATATAAATTTATATTTATATAAATGTAAATATAAATAAATTATAAAATATATATTATATATAAAATTTAAAATATTTTTAAATTATATATAATTTTTTGAAGCCCGTTACAACTGACTTAACCTGTAGGGCGATCCTAATCCTCTCTCCCAAAACACCGTCTTAAAGGAGTTTTTCAATCCCAGATATGAAACATGTTTATAACTTAGACAAATAAGGTATCTGTTAAGAATCCGAAGATTGCCTGTGCCATCTGGACTTGAGAATAAGGGGTCCTGTTTTGCTGCATATCCAGCCCCCACCTTCTCACCCTCAGGAAAGGTCAATGACAGCATAATCATGACTTAGAGGGTCTAGAGTGCAGTCTCGTGATTTTCAGATTGAAAACAATGTTTCTTTAAGCAATAACTTATTCGTAGAAATATACATTAATAATATTAAAAGAAACATAATTTACATAAAAAATTTTCTAGGCAAAAGGAAATGACAGGCAATGTGCCTTGAAACCTGGACAACAGTGCAGTAGCCTCCTGGATGTCCAGCTGGTCTGCAGCATGGCTCCCTCGTGAGGCGGCGCCCATGGGGCCAGACTGAGGATGAAGTTCATTAACAGGGAAACTGCAGAGACCACCTGACCCGTATTGATCCCCATTCACACCCTAGGAACAGTAGCTGATGATGCAGTAAGGCTAAATATATCGAACTTATAATAGGAACATTTTAATGTGGTCAAAACCAAAAAGGGAAGAAAAGAACAATTGGCTTACAAATTACTTAAAAATGTTTTTAATCACTTTATTTAAACTAAAAATAAAAAACAAGTCACCCATTTGCCTGCCTACCTATGGCAAGCACCAAGGTGTTCCCTGTATCTATCTGCTTGCCTTTTTTTCTTTTTCTTTCTTTTTAGATTCCACCTGTAATAGAGATCTCACAGTATATGTCTTTGTCTGGCTTATTTCACTGAGCATGATGTTCTTGAGAGTCATACATGGTGTTGCAAATGGCAAGATTTTATTTCTTTTTTAAGCTGAATAATATTTCAGAGTGTGTGTGTGTGTGTGTGTGTGTGTGTGTGTCTCATGATTTCTTTATCCATTTATCCTTCCGTCCAACCTAAGTTACCCTATTTTGACTATTGTAAATAATGTTGCGGTGAACATGGGGTTCATATTCCCTTTTCTCTAGATAAATGCCCAGAAGTAAGAATTGATAGATCATAAGGGAGTTCTAGTTTTAATTCTTTTAGAAACTTCCAAACTGTTTTCTGTAGTGACTGTACCAATTTACATTCCCAGCAACAGTGCACAGAAGTTCCCTTTTCTCCACAGCCTCACTGACACTTGTTACTTCTAGTCTTTTGATAATAGTCATTCTAATGGGTATGAGGTTGTATCTTAATGTGGTTTGATCTGCATTTCCCTGATGACGAAAGATGTAGAGTCTTTTCATGTACCTGTTGGCCATCTGTATGTCTTCTTTGGAAAATGTCTATTCAGAGGTTCTGCCCATTTTTAAACTGGATTATTTTTCTTTTCTATTGAGTTGTACAAGTTCTTTATATAATTTGCATACTAACCCCTTATCAGATACATGATTCGAAAATATTTTCTCTCATTCAGCAAATGGCCTTTTCATTTGTTGATGCATTTCTTTGCTGTGCAAAAGTCTTTAATTTGATGTAGTCCCACTTTTGCTTATTTGCTTTTGTTGCTTTTGCTTTTGTTGTCAGATTAAAAAAAAATCACTGTCAAGATGATGTCAAGGAGCTTTCTGCCTGTTTCCTTTTAGAATGTTCTTTTTTAATTGGAGTATAGTTGACATATAATGTTGCTGGGGTTAATGTAGAACATGAACTCAGCATAATATCTGGCTTGCTAAAATGTAACACAGGGGCATTTGAGGGTAGGGAAGGTTTCCAAGAAGGGTGCAGGCCTTTGGAATGCTGCAGAGAGTTCCCTCAAAGCTTTCTTAGCCCAAACAGCCACCCTGTGATCTAAGCAAAGTACGCATTGTCCCGTAGGCTATGTTCAGCAGAACTCTTGGAACCCAGATTAGCATATCGTATCTTTCCCGTAAACAGATCCCCCCCAGTTCCCGTAAGACCCTGTGTCACACATCACGTGCTAGAGAAACAGTGATAAGGATTTGTGATTATCCTGAAGGACCCATAAAAGCAGGAGCAAAGGAGAGCAAAATGTCTTTGTCTCTGAGCATTGACCCCCTTGCCTTCTCTCTTTACAGCAAAGTTTGGAGTAATCTTTCATCCATCGGTATAGGGGTTGCTGGCCATTCCCAGCATTATGTTAGTTTCAGATGTACAGCATAGGAAGTCAACAAATACGCACATTATGAAATGTTCACCACAATTACCCAGTGTCTTTGTACAAATTGATGTCAGTATTATTGGCTATATTCCCTGTGCTGTACTTTTATTTATTTTATAACTGGAAGTTTATCCTTCTTAATACCCTTTGCTTATTTCACCTGCGCCACCACACCCCTCTACTGTGAGAACCACCGTTTGCCCACTGTATTTATAAGTCTGGTTCTTCTGTGGTTCACTTGTTTGGTTTCTATTATTAAAGATTTAGTTGGGAGAGAGTGTGACCATGGGGGAGGGGCAGGGGAAGGGAGAGAATCTCAAGCAGACTCCCCACTGAACACAGAGCCAAATGCTTTGCTCCCATGGCCTTGTTCCCATGACCCCAATGGCGATCATGACCTAAGCCCAAATCAAGAGTCAGACACTCAATGGACTGAGGCACCCTTGCGCCCCAGCTTTGCTTTTTAGATTCAAGATATAATTGAAATCATATGGCATTTGTCTTTGTCTGCCCAACTGATTTCACTTAGCCTAATACCCTCTAGGTTCATCCATGTTGTCCCAAATAACAAGATGTCCTACTTTTTTGAGGCTGAGTAATAGCCCATTTTATGTATAATGTACATGCGCATACTGTCTCTTCTTTACCCATTCATCCCTTGATAGATACTTCAGCAGCTACTTCAGTGTCTTGACTGTTGTAAATAATCCTGCAGTAAACAGGAGCGCATGTCTTTTTGAAATAGTGTTGTAATTGTCTTCTGAAAATACCCAGAGGAGGAATTACTGGGTCCTATAGTATTTCTATTTTTTTATTTTTTGAGGCACCTCCATAGCATTTTTCATAGCGGTTACACCAGCTTGCATTCCCATCAACAGTCCATAAGGGTTCCTTTTTCTCTACATCCTTGCCAACTCTTATTTCTGGAGTTTCTTATATTAGCTATTCTGATTGGTGTGAGGCGATATCTCATTGTGGTTTTTTATTTAGATTTGCATTTCGCTGATGATCAGTGACCTAGAACATCTTTCATGTGTGTGTTGACCATGTGGGTGTCATCTTTGGAAAAATTTCTATTCCAGTCCTCTGCTCATTTTTGTTTTCAGTTGAACTATTGACTATGGTGTTTATTGTGGGTTTATATGGCCTTACAGGAAAAACATTGCACTTTGCACTTTTGAGTGTGATGTAATCACTGGCATTGCCGTGGGTGGCCTTAAGTACACTGAAATACATTCCCTCTCCGCCCAATTTGTTGAGAGATTTGGTTATAACCAGATGTAGAGGTTTGCTTTCAGATGTTTTTTCTGAATCTGTTGAAAGGAACATATGATTTTTGTGCTTTGTTTTATTAATGTGGTGTATCACATATGCTGATTTATGGATGTTCAACAGTCTCTGCATCACAGGAAGAAATCCCCATGGATCATGATGTACAACTATTGTAATGTACTGTTGAATTTGCTTTGCCAGTATTTTGTTGTTTTGTTTGTTACAGCGCTGTTTGCTGGGCATATTGGTCTCTATTTTTCTCTCTAGGGGGTGCCTTGGTTTTGCTACCAGGGTGATGCTGGCCTTATAAGTTTGAAAGTTTCCTCACCTCTTCTCTGGGGACAAGTGTGAGAAGTTGTTTTCTTTGAGCACTAAGTAGAACCGCCCAGTGAAGCCACCTGTCCTGGATTTTTGTTGGGAGGCTTCTGATTACTGAGTCAGGCTGGTACTGGTACTCTGTCTATTCTAATTTTCTATTTCTAGAGGATTTGGTCTTGGGAGATTATAGGTTTCCAGGAATTCATCCATTTCCATGGTGTCCCATGTTTTCTGAAAACAATTGCTTGTAAAAGTCTCTTATGATTCCTTGCATTTCTGTGGTATCAGTTGGAATGTCTCCCCTTTCATTTCCGATGTTATTCGAGGCCCCTCTTTTTTTTTCTTGGTAAGTC
Source organism: Mustela putorius furo (assembly GCF_011764305.1). Classification (NCBI taxonomy): domain Eukaryota; kingdom Metazoa; phylum Chordata; class Mammalia; order Carnivora; family Mustelidae; genus Mustela; species Mustela putorius. The sequence continues at coordinate 42,007,664 of NW_025422368.1, read as the reverse complement.
TAGCTAAAGGTTGTGTCGATTTTATTTCTGTTTTCAAAGAACCAGCTTTTAGTTTCATTGATCTTTCCTCCTGCCTTGTTAAGACTCCGTTGCCTTTATTTCCATGGGGTTCTTCATTATTTCCTCCTTTGCCTGACTTTGGGGTTCATTTTTGTACTTCTCTTTCTAATTCTTTGAGGTGTTGTAAACTTTGGGTGTTTGGGATCTTCCTGGTTTCTTGTGGTAGGCACATACTGCTCAGAACTTCCTTCCTAGAACTGCCTCATCAGTACCCATCAGTTTTAGTATGATGCCAGTCCATTCTCACTTATGTCAGGGTTTGTATTGTTTTGTTTAGTTTTTCTCTTGATTTCTTCCTTGACCCATTGGTTGCTCAGGAGCACACAGTTTAATCACTACGTAGTTGTGAATTTCTTAGTTTCCTTCTTGTACTTCATTTTGAATGTCCCGGGTCCGTGGTTGGGAAACATGCTTGACATGATTTCAGTTTTCTTAAGTGTAGTGAGGATTGTGGTGTGAGCCAATAGGGGGTCTGTCCTGGAGGATATTCATTGTGCTTATGAGCAAGTGTGTACTCTGCTGCTTTGGGATGAGGTGATCTACACATGTCCACGAAATCCATCTGGCCTATGTGTCATTTAAGGCTGATGTGTTTCCCTATTGATTGTCTGATGAATAACCTATCTCTTGATGTAAGTGGGGTATTAGTGCCCCTGCTGCTGTTCTGTCATTCTGTTTCAACCTTTTGCCCTTTAAATTTGGCTTAAGATATGTAAGATATTGGGTACACAAATGTTTACAAATATCATATCTTCTTGTGGGATTGACCCCTTATTATTATATAATGCACTTTGTTGTCTCTTCTTAGAGCCTTCCCATTCAGATCTATTTTGTCTGATAGAAGTATATATCTTTCAGGTTTCTTTTGGTTTCCATTTGCATGGAATATATTTTTGCATCCATGCACATTCAGTCTGTGTCCTCACATCTGATGTGAGTCTCTCTTGGGCCACAGACAAATGAGTCTGGTTTTGCCAACCATTCAGCCACTCTGTCTTTTCATTGGAGCATTTAGTCCATTCACATTTCAAGGAATTATCAAGAGGTATGTGCGTATTGCCATTTTGTGATTAACTATTTTCTGGCTGTTTTTGTAATACCTCTCTGTTCTTTTTCTTCTGCCTTGCTCTGTTCCTTCGTGATCTGATGAATTTCTTTAGTGTTGTGCTGATACAATGAATCCTTAACACCAGTTTGAACTGTGTGGGTTTATTAATACTTGGATTTTTGTTTTTGGTAAATATGGTGCTCTGAGTGTATTTTCTCCTCCTGATGGTTTTTTTAAATTGAAGTACAATTAATGTACAGTGTTCTAGTAGTTGCAGATGTGCAATGTGATAATCAAAAAGTCCTACGCATTTTGCTGTGCTCCTCAAGATAAGTGTACTCTTAATGTTTTTCATCTCTTTCACCTATTCGCTCTCCACCACCCTCTCCCCCTGCCATCTCCATCTGGCAACTATCAGTCCATTCTCTGTATTTAAGAATTTATGTTTTGTGTATTTGTCTCTTTTTTTCTTTGTATGTTCCCATTTTGTCTTAAATGCCACATTTGAATGAAATATGGTATTTGTCTTTCTCTGGCTGACTTATTTCACTTAGCCTTATGCCCTCTAGGTCCATCCACATCATGCAGATGACAAGATTTCATTCCTTTTTGTGGCTGCACGCGATTCTATTGTCCGTAGATACCACATCTTCCCGATCCATTCATCTCTGATTGGATACTTGGGTTGCTGTCATATCTGGGCTATTGTAAATAATGCTGCAAAAAACATATAGGTGCATGTATCTCTTAGTTTTAGAATTTTCATCTCCTTTGGGTCGATACCTAGTAGTCGAATTATTGCAGCCTACAGTAATTCCACTTTTAAGTTTCTGAGAGACCTTCTGCGGTGGCTCCACAATTGACATTGCCACCAACAGCACATGAAGGTTACTTTTTCTCCACATCCTTGCCCAACACTCATTTCCTGTGCTTTTTAAGTTTAGCCATTCTGACAGGTGTGAAGTTGACATGTCGTGGGTTTAATTGGCAGCTCCCTGATGATTAGTGATGTTCAGCATTTTCATATGTCTGTTGGCGGTTTGTATGTTGTCTTTGGAAAAATGCCTATTCAGGTCCCCTGCCCATTTTTGTTTTCACTTAAGCTATTAGGGTGTTTGGTGTTGAGTTGTATGCTTTTTTAAATCTATTTTGAATTTTAACCTCCCTGGCCTTCAGAATCAGCTAACAAATAGCATATTCTGGTCCTAGCCATAAAAACCAAGGCATCAGTTTTGTGGAAATCTTTCCCGACTCTGTTGATAGTGGCAGAACTGGACCATGAAGATGACACCACCTAAGATAAAAAAGAAACTGGCTCTTACTAGTTCCTTTGTTTTTCCTAGAGTATCTCAACAGGTCTCTGCTCCTACCAGTTATGCTTTAAGATTAGCCAATGAATCTCTTTCACATAATAATGTCTGGGGACCCTTCAAATGGCTGCTTTTGTGCTGAGCTCTAGGATGAGTAATTCATGTGTTAGCCTTTTAAAAGGCATTTCTATACTTTCTCCTTTGGATCTCATCAACATAATGTGCTATTGGTTTTTAAAGCCCGATATTGGTGGGGGGTTGGTCATCCCTCATGTGCAGGTGATAAAAGTTTGGGTGTCTGATGTTGGGTACAAATTCTTCACTCCTCAAGGAGATGCTCCTTATTTATGCTTTCCCTCCTAATTGTGGGTTGTTGCACCTGGGTTGGGGGTTATGGTGAGACCACGTGTCAGCCTCTAACACCCACCTGGATGTGGTCCCTTCTCCTTGTTGGCCACCGTGAATGAGCTGCTCAGCTAGCCTTAAGGCCTTATTCAGAGCAAATTTTTTCATATGTAGGTGTAAATCTGATGTGTGTATGGGAGGAGGTGGGTGTAGGACCTTCCTTCATTGCCATCTTGAACCACCCCCTTCTCTCTCTTTTCTAAATAGCAGCATTCGTTACCTTTTTTTGCTTTGTTTCATTTTTCTTGAACCTCTAAAACAATGATATATTATAATGCTGATGGTCTAGTACCTTGCTCTAGATCACATGTTTCATCATTTAGGATACTATTTGTTATCATTTCTGATAACTACCCATAGCGCAATAGTTTTATTATTTTAGTTTTCTAGTATCATAATTTATGCTTTAATAGTTTAAATATTGAATCATCCTAGAAATCTGAAAATCAGCTGTAAAATGTTCTCCTCAAAGTGCATCCCTCCCATCCCCTTGGGAAAAAGCTCAACTAGTTAGCAATGGGAGTAATATAAGGAAAATCTGTAAGTGGACTATTAAGCTTCTGTAAGCCATTCATTTCTGAATAAATGTAATTTTCAAAATATATTTGAGTTCTAAATAGGTACTCTATGGTGTGGGTGGGCGTGTATGTGTGTGTGTTAAACCTTCTTACAATCTTTTGAGGCTGGTCTACACAATTCTATTTTACTGATGAAGAAACAGACCTAAGGACATTAGTAATTTGGCCAAAGTGTCACAACTAAGTAGTGGTAGAATCTGTAAACTCGGGTTTACAGGCTGAGCTTTCAACAACTGTTACAATGTTTCTCTTTAATGCATTAGAAAAGAACAAGAGAGAACAGTAGCTGCAAGATGGCAGACAAATGTCACATACTATTTAATCAGTTTCAAAATTCTACTGAGATGACAGCAAACATTTGTAAAATATAAATATATAAAGTATTTATTTTATAGATATTTTATATATTTATTTATATTTATAATTATATTAATATATAATATATAAAATAAAAATATAAAATATAAAAGGAAATGTCCAAGTATTTCAGCAATTCTGGCAAATTTCTAGAAGACAATAAGCACAGGGCATCAGAATAAAAGAAGTCACAAACTAGACAAAACAGGAATCCTTTCAAGCCAGCCAACTCCAGAGAGGACTCTAGGCAGTGAGGCATTAAGTATAGAGTGGGCCTGGGATGCTGACAGTATTTGGTTTTATATAAGGTCCTATCTGCCAACAGTTGTTTCAGTCAGCTCTTCCCTTACCCTCCCCTATTCAGCAATCATAGGCACTGGCATGAAGAATAGCAATATTTTCAGTGTTAATAGGTGCTTTTTAAAGAAATTGGACGGTATTACAGGTATAATAATGGGAAGGCTCTAAACATGGGAGCTGGCCCCTAGATTATGCCCTCTTTGTCACTTGGCAGTAAGGAAAACATCCTGGAGGCCTTGACTCAGCCTACAAGACAGCATCCAGTCATATAGAGGGAAGGAAAAAAGCAAGATATTCCAGTCAAAGGCGTATTTTAAACTTGAGCAAAGCTGTGAAGGTCAGGAACAAAGTGGTTGCTCAGGAAGTATTTCTTGCCAGAGATAAAGGTGAGCCCGAGGTGTGACAGATGCTAAAGCTAGAAGGTCAGACGTAGCCAGATCTGGAGATTGGACTTGCCCTATAGGCAAAAAGGGACAACTGAAGGATGTACCCCAAGGTTGCAAAATGGTCAAGACCATTCTTTCGGCAATTGGGTAGAAAAAGGGAGTTGGGACTGAAGGCTCTCTGGGTATCTTAATATAGCTGTTTCCAAAGAAATGCAAATTACTGGGCCCCATACCTACCTGCTGGACCTGAACCTCTGGAGGTAAGGCCCAACAATCTGTTTTAAGAAGCCCTCCAAGTGATTGTGATGCATCCTTATTTGAAACCACTCTTCTAAGGAACACCTCTTATCTCAAGACATTCCATCTTGTACATGAACCTTTTCTGCCCCACCCACGTAGAATGGATTGTATCCTCCCTTGTCATCTCCTCTGTCTCCTACGGCTATTTATACACAGAATTTTATGGTGCTTCTTTATGTCAGTTTCGCCATGGCAACCAGCACACCCTCTACCAGCTTCTGTCTCTCACCTGCCCTTGCAGTTCAGCAGGACCTAACAAAGTACTTCGTAACTTAGCTTGCTGAGTGAATGAACACAAAAATACTTACTAGGAGGCCTTTGCAGTAATCTGGTCAGTAGATAAGGAGGAACCGGAGTCTTGAATCAGGAGCAGTTGGGATGAAACTGAGAAATATTTAGGAAATAAAATGGGCAGGATGCTAATAAGTGCTAACAATTATCTAGCACTTACTGGGTACCTAGCAGTTTTAAGGGCTTCACGAGTATTTCTAGTTAATCCTCACAATAATCCCATGAGGTAGCTACTATTTTTTATCAATGAGGAAACTGAGGCTAAGTAATTTACCTGAATCAAACTAATAATCAGCTGACATTCAAACCCAGGCGACATTTGGCAGCAGAATCCTCATTCTTTGCATTATTCTGCCTCCCGACTTGTGCTGAGATGTCTCAGTGGTTGGGTAGAGGTAGTGCCTTCAGCGAAGACATAAAGACAGGAAAAGCCAGGGGAAGAAGCTGAGTCCAGCTTTAGATATGTGGTGTCTGAGATGCCTTTACAAGGTGTCTAGCAATGACTTGATGTAACAGTCTGAAATATAGGATTATGGACTGGGCTAGGTATACAGATTTTTTTTTTTTAAGATTTTATTTGAGAGAGAGCACAAGTGGGGGAAGGGGCAGAGGGAGGAGAACCAGACTCCCTGCTGAGCAGGGGGCTCAAATGGACACACTTGAGTCTGTGTGTGTCCCAGGACCCTGGAATCATGACCTGACCCGAAGGCAGACACTTAACCGAGCCACCATGGGGCCCCTAGGCGTGCAGATTCTAAAATCAACATGCCAACAATGAAGAATGGATGAGTTGACCTAGGACTTATTTATTGTAGGTATTCCTACTTTTTCAAAAGTTCATGTTACACAACTGTGCTTATCTGAAAGACCTACATTAGTACCTGTTCTCACTAACCAGAGAAACCCAAAGAGGACTTTTGCATTTGTGGAAAAGCGAATAATAGCCTTCAGTGGTAGTTTCACAGGAGCAGTTCTAGGGCAGTGCACACTGTCACCAACTCCCTCCCCGGTACCCATGCTCGGCACCTCTGGTCAGGCTGCCATAGCTTTGACCCATGTCCTGGGGTAACTGTGCTTTCTCTCCACTTCTTTTTTGTAACTGTTAGCAAGATGTGTCCTAAACTATTAGAAAAGCCCAAGAGGGGGCGCCTGGGTGGCTCAGTGGGTTAAAGCCTCTGCCTTCGGCTCAGGTCATGATCCCAGGGTCCTGGGATCGAGCCCCGCATTGGGCTGTCTGCTCCGTGGAGAGCCTGCTTCCTCCTCTCTCCCTTTCTGCCTACTTGTGATCTCTGTCTGTCAAATAAATAAATAAAATCTTAAAAAAAAAAAAAAGCCTAAGAGTTTATTTTAGGGTCTCGGGACACTCACAAATGTTTCCGTACAAGTTCACAAGAGTTGTGTCTTCATTTTACCCCATCGACTTAACAAAAGATTTCACAGGAAGCTTGCTTTCAGATAGAATGGGAAACTGGTCTACATGAGCCTGAGGACTGAAAGGGCCGTTCTACATGAGCCTGAGGACTGAAAGGGCAGGGGAACGGTTATTTGAGGAAACGGAGGATGCAGTGGCCTCACAGGTATAAGGAAATTCTAGGAGACCATAGAGTCCTAGAAGCCAAGGGAACAGGTAGTCTCGTGAAGGGAGTGATGAACAGTATTAGCATCAATGAATTCAAGTAAGGAAAAGACTGGAGGCCATTTTGGCATCTTAGACGTCACTAAAGTTGGTTGTTGTGATGATCACCAACAGATGGAAGAAAGCCAGATTAGAATGTTCAGTGAAAAGAAGGCAAGAAATTGGGAAAGCAAATCTCTGCCTCTACAGTTACAGGACATCTGTGGACAATGCAATAAAAACTTTTTAGATGAGACCTCAGTGTACATTGGAGTCGAGCAGATGGAACCACTGGAAGTGGCATTGAGAATAAAGGGAAGAAAAGAGGAACCAATTTAACAAAAACAAAACCTGGGAGAGGTTGGTCTTGAGCTAAGGGCAGCAACACAATCTCTGAGATAAGGACATGAGTGAAGACAAGGATGGATGTGAGTATTTTAGGTGGAGGGACGACCTTAATTTTACCGATAAAATGAGATTAATGGTAGTCCGCTGGGTATGGAGAAGAAAGCGAAGTGTAAAACTTAAAAAAGAAAGATTTAGGGAATGGAAGAGTAAGCATCCTTAAATGCCTTAAGAGGACAAGTAATTTTATAAACCAGGTCAATGCTAGGTGGAAAACAGAAGGCTAGGACGGACTCAGAAAAAGTAGTGGAAAATCCTGACTGCAGGACTCCATCAAGTCAAAGATCAGTTTAGGGCCAGTGAGCACAGAATTTGAACAGGAAGTTGTAGTTAAGAGTAGGTTACCAGAGGTTAAGTTTGAATAGCTCTGAATCCAATTATCTTAGCCGTAGCCATCAGAGTGGTTGGTTGAAATAAAGAAGTTGATAAAAGTAAGAATCATAAGGTTGGAATATGGAATAAAAGTATCTATGTACATATGTTAGAAGACACCAACATAGCTGGCACTTTTAGAGTAGTTGTCTGGAAAAATACACTTGAAATGGCAGAGGTGGGGATAGGCACTTGAGGTAGGTGATCTATTTCTCATTGGCCTGAGTGCCAGTGTTAGAAGTGGCCAACAAAATTTGTTATTCTGGAAAGGTTGAGGGTAGCTATGGATGATAAAGAAGAGAGGAGTCAGTCACTGACACCAAGTGAAGGAAAAGCTTGAGAAAAACTTGGTAGCAGGGTGTTTGAAAACAACTTGTAATAGAGGTAGGAACATCTAATTTTGCGTTGTGGTGGACATGCAAAGTGACATACCTCCTCTACCTCCCTTGCCTCTTAAAAAAAAAAAAATCAGAACTCAGCTGAGCTTACTGTTTTCACAAATGTCTTGTGAGTGTTCAGTCGTTATATATGGCCATAACTTCATATCCACCAAAATGTGATCAGAAGTGATGTCATTGTCAGGCACAGGCAATAGGAGGGAGAGATTCATTCACTTTCCCTCTGCCACAGCAAGGGACAGCATTCCAAGTGGTATCCTGGTCCTACTGGGTCCCATTGAGATGGGAAGCCAGCCCCCCATGCTACCCACAACAGACATGTATAATAATAAACAAGTTGTCGTAAAACCTCTATTTTGGAGAACGTTCATATTGCAGTATTAATTGTATATACTTCCAATACCCAGGAAATGGCTCTCCTGTCAGTTTTTATTTCAAACATCCGGACTTCTCTCCAAACTGTACTTCTTCAGCAAAACCTTCCCTCACTGCATTACTCTGTCCCAATTCATCAACAAATGTCTTACCTCCCATTTAATCCATTCTCTAAACCACAGCTAATTTTTCAAAAATACAAATCTGATTATATGACTTCCTAGCTTTTAAGTCTTTCTATGGATTTAATTTCAGGGACGCTGGCAAGCCAAACTGTTTACAAAGCCCCCTATCATCTACCTTCCCTCGCCTCACTCTATTGCAAACCACAGCCACTCAGTTCTAAATACACCATGACCCCGTGTCTCTATGCTTTCACCAGATCTGTTCCCACTGGGGTACACAGCTTCTTTGGCTTAGGTTTGTTCTGAACCCCAGACGAAGAACCTCTCTGATACAAATCGTACAGAATGTTCTGTTTTCCCTATTACAACACTATTTCATAGTAATTATGCAGTGTGTCTTCCCCAGTATCAAGCACATAGTAGTAAAGAGTAGGAGGTACCAAGTGGAAGGAGAGGAAAAGGTAATTAGCTCTGCCTTGGATTCATTTACAGAAATGGAAGCATGGGATTAGATCAATCTTGACTGATGAACACGTGAGCAGGTACACAGATCGGCAGTGAGGCTTCTTATCTCACCAGCAGCATGTGGTCATCAGCTAAGACTTGACTACTTTAGAGGGTGATGGAGGCTGGAACTAATTTTGGAATCCTTTAAATGTAAATTTTAAGGGCTGAATGATTTTCAAGGTTATTCTGGATTTACACGGTGGGCCAATCAAGCTCATTAGTATTTCAATAACATCATGTAAAAGGAAAAGAAACCTTTTTTGGGTCTATGCCAGTTCTCCCAGTGGTACTGAGATGGTTAGGAAGCTTCACAGACTACTTGCTCCACTGTCTGCTTTTAAAGAAGAGGCAGTTTTGTGGTCATTCTTCGGTCACATGCCTACCATCATCAGTCTTTAAAATCCTATGTGTGGGTATCAAAATTCATACAGAAGCATTTTGTCTCCTTACATCAACTACTCCTAGAAAAACAGCAAAAATCTGCTATAGTCAGCTTGAGTTTAAGAGGGGATTTCAAAATTCAAAAGACCCCCGTTTGGCAGGACTTCACATATTGTAACTAAACAGGAAACTACCTGTACTGGAAACAAGTCGTTAGTTCAATCAAGTAAATTAATAGACTACACGCTTGAATAGAGTATGAACAATTTTGGAAATCTATGCATGAAGAACTCAGGGAAAATATACTAGTTGCACAAGGCTACTGTACCTAAACTTCATTTTACATAGCGCGTTGATCCCAAAGCACTCCCAACTGCTTCATACTCTCCTGTCCAGTAGCAGCCCCTTTATACTCCCGCCAAGTGTGCACAAAGTATTTGATAGCCAGAGAAAAACAGTGCCTCAAGGGATTTAAGACCATTCCATCAGAGGTTATAGAGCAGAAACCTATTTCCACTAAATCATATACTTAATGATTAGGAAGAAAATAGGTTCATTAGAAGTAGTATTTAAGAAAATGGACACAAGAAGGTCTGAGGTTTTACGTGTACAGTTCTGCTGGTTATAGCTGTAATAAAGAAATCTCTGAAACAGTGGTTTTTAATTGGGGGCTATTTTGCATTAACTCCCTCCCCACCAATGTCCACTGTGGGGGACATTTTGACAGTATCTAGACAATTCTGGTTGTTACACTACTACTGGTATCTAAGTGGGTAGAGATAAGGGAGTATCTTAACAATGCACAGGGCGGCCCTCCATGACACAGAATTATCTAGTCCAAAATATCAACTGTGCCAAGGGTAAGTAATCCTGATCTAAGAAGAACATGTATTTTTCCTCTGAAGTCTAAATTCCGGAGGAAAGCATGGGTTTTATATCTAGAATAAGGATCCAGGAGTTTTGTTTTTTTTTTCCCAGCCGTTTTAGGAAAGCCTTAGTTCATAGATCATAATGATTCCAAACAAAATACACATTTCCAAGTCTTCTAAAAATATGACACTAGGAATATAGTAAGCTACTACCATCATATTAAGGTAGTTAAGGAAGCAGTGGGGTTTATACTAAAAGCGGAGTATCTGCAGAACAAGTAAAACAGCTATGAATAGGGTAAGTACAGAGTATGTAACAGAGTAATAGGGTTAATACAGGCTATTAAAAACAGGAGGTTATTATGGTACCATACATTACCCAGTTCTGGAGTACAGTTCTTTAGATTTATGTGTGTGGGGGAGAGAGAGAGCATTCTGGAATACAATCAATGTGCATCAACCATTAGTTACTGGTAATAGCTAAATATACACTCATTTTCCTAATCTGGAAAATTTTTAGTTCACAGGATGTAAGCTTTTCCTTCAAGGCCTAAGTAAAACAATTTGCCAAAATCACGACTGATAATCATTTAAGATCAGAATAAAAAGGTATGAAGAGGTCATGGTATTAAGACTCCCTCTACTAAAAATTTTATTCTGAAACCTGACACACACTGACATCACAGGATCTAACAAAGTAAAATTACCTGCAATATTCCCTCCAGTAGTTTTAATTGAAGTTGGCTTTTATGATGTCCAATGAAAAATCATAATTTGTAAGCACACAAACACATTGCTGATAAATCTTGCTCTAACTTGCAGTAGGTATTAACGAAATCTTATTTTTCTAGTACTAAGCAGCAATTTCACTCTGTATCTCTTAAGAAAATGGCCTAATTTTTAAGCTTTTGGAAGCCTGCCACCAAATACTTCTGTGTTCCATTTTAACCAACCAAAGGTATCAAAGGAGTTTTGTATTTAATTAACTGGAATAGTCAGTTAAAACCAGAATATCCTTTTTCCAAACAGTAGTACGAAGTGGTCTTGTACTATCCATTTTTCCATTCTACAAAGGATTAAATAAGATTTTAAAAAAGATAGGACTCTGGGGTCACAGTAATTTGAAAAGTAAGATTCAATTTAAGAAGCTAGAACCCAAAATTTGCGGAAAACTTTTGAGCTCCTTAATATCAAAACATTTACTAAGCATAATATATGCAGAGAATGGCAGTTAAAATTAATTTATAATTTTTGGTAAAATTTAATGTGGGCAGAAAATGTTACTTCAAATTTTTAATTGTGAAGTATTGCCATCTTCTTTGTCATGTGGCTGAAGTTTACATGGCTCATTAACTGAATGTTTCAATGACCAGGGATTTTGAGTATTTATGAACTTCGATCATGCCTATGTATTTGCTGTCCAAGAGTGATCTATATATAAAGATACCAAAACATCCCTTAGAACTAGTTAAATTAGATATGCCCCTATTATTTACCATTTACCCAACAAAAGTGTTAGGAAAAAAACCTGATTTGGTTAATTATGGATTCATAAATTTTTTTGGTAAATATTCAAAAATTTCATGAAATCATACTCCTCTATCTTTTATTAAACATTCTAATTCCCAGTGGTTAGGAAGCTTCAGCCATCACTAATGTGAAGACCTGACCACCTTCTTAATAATTATCATTCACTGCTACTGATTTTATATGCAAATTTTTAGATATCGGCCTTGTCATACTAAATTTCCATTCCACTTTAGTTTCATAAAATAACCTCAAAGTGCAAACTAACCTTAAAGCAAAAAAAAAAAAAAAAAAGTTCTGAATAGTTGATGTGTCCTCAAGAAAAATCAGCAAACAGCTTTTTTCTAGTAACCTGTAGCTCTCCTGAGAGACCTGCATATGGAAACCTAATCAGAAGGTCCTCATAATATGTGTATGACAGGTAATAGTGTGAGTGGCAGACTATGACCGGACTCCGTACCTTGCAACCTCCATTCTAGTATTAACATGACCACTACAAGTACAGTGGTAATCAGCAGGACTCAGCATTTAAAATGAGTTTTCTTAATTTTGTCAAATTCTAATTTTGTCAAATATATATATGTAAATATATACATCTCTCTTAAAAACCACTAAAACCGTATCTACTACTAGTATTAAAAGATACTTTCAGCTATGTTAGAAAAATTTGCCAACTTCCAAGACTTAAAAACCACACCATCTTGGAAGTTAAAAAAGAAAAAAAAAATCCAATACATGAAAAGTATCTGGATTTAACTTTAGACAATTAACTAAGACATTCACACAACATATGCATGTCAGTCTCCTATATGGTCCTAGAGCCTGCAGTATTGTAATTTATTGTGAAACCATGTAACCAAATACTTAAATATATCCACAACATCTATACCACGGTAATGCATAGTACATAATATACTGACATCTCAAAATAAATTTCTATTACAGTTTTATGCAAATTATGGTATAAGAGTATCACCTGCCACATTTTTGAAATGGCACCAACTTCATGTAACGTTCTATGTTAATGTACTAAAATCCTTACTGGTAATGATGTCTTATGCATTATCATCTGAACATTTGAAATCAAGCTGTTAATCTAATAACCACAGTATGTTATCAATTAAAATCACTGCATATTTGGATGTCAAAGCAGGAAGTTACACAGCAGGAAAGTATTTCTAATTCACAGTTTCAAAAATAAAGGGTGCAGTTTTCAAATATCTGATTGCTTAAATTGGTCAATTTAACAACTGCCTCCTTCAATACATGTAAACTATGTTTGCACAGCATTAGGAGATGTCTTTTATTTCAGAAATTAGTTCTTACTGTTACAGGAGCACCACAAATTTGAAGGAAGAGGCTACAGTGTGAAATGAGCTCACTGAAGGATATGTTAAATAAAATTTTAACTACAATATAAGGTACTGCAAAGCTTTGTTTCCCCCCAGCACAGACCCCTTAATCAGGAAAAGTAGTCAACACTTACTAAATACAATATGTAAATTAGCTCTACAAGAAGTGGGGGGGGGGTCTAACTCAACTAAAAGAAAATACTATATTAGCTAACAAACCTGTGATAGTCAGCTTCAGAATTTTCCTAAAAATAAAATTCAAAAGCATACACAGTATTTGTATCCTTTGATAAGGAATGCAGGGATCCAAAGGGAATGAAAGAAAACATATGGTTTTAAAAATTTCTAAGTGGAAACACACACACACAAATGGGTAACTGAGAAAAACTGAGTACTTAAATATTCAAATTTTAAATGTGTAAGAAAATTTATAATAGAAAAAGTGGCAAATTGTTATTGTGACTTGATTTGCTGAAAACATCTGCAAATTCACACTGGCATTAAGAAAACCAAAGTTTCAAAAATTTACTCCTCCCTCTCTCTCTCTCTCCAGATATGTTTTCTGTGCAAAAATAAATATCTGAAAATTGCACTAATACAATAATACTTATTTTAACTTTTGATATTATGAATAATCTGCACATGCTGCTTTACAGACAATACATATTTGTAAACTTGTTCATGCAAAATTAGTGTGCGCAACAGGGATATCATTAATCCCCATACTTAAAAAATGATAAACCTTATTTTCTTTTTTAAACTGCCAAACCCTTTGAAATGTAACAAATCTTACACAGATATTCTTGTCTGCCAGCTAAAAATCAATTTATGTTGCCGAAACAAAAAATTATACAAGAAAAACATGGTTTTCATCTTGTAGAATTTTTGATTTTTAAAAGAAAATTTATAAAAGAAAGAAATTCATGGTCACAAAATTTTAACATTTTAATCCTAAACATTACAGGGCAAATAGATACTGGACCCTATCTCCATAAATCCTAACTTTTAGTTTCCATTTTTTAAATGTTGCCCTAACCACTAAGACATTAGTGGTTTTACAACCTCTGGAGATTGTGGAAATACATGTCTCTGAAAGAAATGCTACAAAAACAACAATGGAAGAGAGCCAAACTGTCTCCATGAAGAAAAAAAAAAAAAAATGGAACATTTTGAAGCCTTAAATACTTCTTTCCATGTCTTATGATTAACCTGTCAATTCAGTGCATCATATGGTCAATATAATGGTCCCCATGTTGAACAAACATCTAACTAGTGTCCATTGATTCCAAGTTAGTAGATGATGAATCTTTTTGGATACTTTCAAAGATGGCCGCCAGCTCAGGGTTAGAACTGATCTGTGACTGGAATTCACTCATCAGTGGACTCTTCTCTGCTTCTGGAATGGTTAGCAGTGCCGCTACTGCTCTCATGGCAGATCGCTTTAGTTCATCTTGCTTTTCAAACTCCTGCTTTACTGAGTTTGCCTTCACCTGTAATATTGAGTAAATTTATACTGTGTGTTATAAAGACAACTCTTGAACAAAATTTAAGCATGTAGAAATTTCTGGTAAATAAAGCAAAACCATTGTTTTATAGGTCCAAAAGGTACATTCTTCTACTCTAAACACAGTTATTTTTTTAAACGTTTTAGCAGTAGCTGTTCTTCCTTTGAGGGAACATTTTATACCAAGCCCCTTAAAAAACAAAATCCAGAGCCATCAGGTTGAAACAAAGAGTGGGACACAGAGCCTTACCTGCTTATCAAGTCCTACTCTGGAGAAGAAAACTCTGGCTACCCTGTTTATTCATTATTCTTCATCATGTATTGACCAATCTTGTGTCTTAATATATATAATTATTTTTGTATGAAAAGTCCTGTTTTACCTTCTGAATCTAAAAATCCTGATTTTCATTTTCAAGGTCCACTTTAAATGTCATCATTCTCATAGGAAGCTTTCTATGACTCCCACCTCTACCCACCTCCACCAGAATTCACTATTTCCTCTTTCATGGTCCTATCACTCTTTATCCTGTATCAGTATTCCAACATATGTATCATACTGTTATAACATTACATAAAAGCTTTTAGAAACAGCATTTAACAGTGCTAAGTTTTCTCAAACATCCAACAGGTTAACTTTTAAAACCAACTGCTACATAGGGGGTTAGCATGGTTAAATTTGGAAAACTAGAGTACAGAATCAACTAGGAATTTTGAATATGCCCAGTCTGGCCGCAGGCGATGTCAATCAATGATTACCTTAGTTGTGCATGTGGCACGTAATGGCTCAACAAGTCGGTCCAACCTCTGCAGTACTGCACTTGGACAAAGAGTGGAGAGTCTCACCAACATTAAAAATGTTAGCATCTATTAGAAATTAAAACAAAAAGTTTAGACTTTGCACTGTTTTCTAAAGATAATATTCCAAACTCTGACAAAGTTTTTAAGAGGAATGACTAAAGTTTCAAATCTTATCTGAGGAATATTAGTTAAAAGCATTAGCCAGATCTAACCTATAATGTGGTCCTAGAGTACAGAACTAACAGTGGTTCTCAGGTTTGGCTGCACATCAGCACTGCAGAGCTTCAGAAATATGCCCAAGTCCTCAGTCCCTTTCCCAGAGATTTTTTACCTGTCAGGATACGGCCATTTCTACATTATTTTTTAAGAAGCACGTGTATACCAGAATGGAAAATCATTGAACAAGAAAATAACTGAATTAGGAGAAAAGCTTCAAAGTAAGTTTCTCGTGTCTTAGCAAATATCAAAAAATACTGGTTATTCAGTCAATCCAGTAACCCATAGTCTTTTTTTCTCTTTAGACTATAAACTGTAGAATGAAACAGGAGGATTCTATTACTTCTTTTGGAGATTTGTTCATTGAATTCTTAGAGGATCAGGTTATGCACATATGGAAACATAGCAGTTGGGATTCTGACAGTATGCTATTACTGTTCAGCTGCCCCCTTTGCCCTGCTTGACTAAAGGAAGGCCCCAAAGAGCAGAACAAACACAATGTACTTATTTTTAAAATCACCCTTTTATAGTTCATATTTAAAACCAACATAACAAATAAAACAGTTATGAGCAAAGTTTATACTCTAAACCTAAGAAGCAGTGATTTCTCTCTAGTTGCTTCTACAGATTGCTTTCTGTATATGCAAACAGTCCTTCTGTGTTATCTTTTAAAAAAACTCTTGATACTAAACCAACAGTATCATATTGGAAAATGAAAATCCTTCATTACAGTAAATAAAATGGTTCGTGTAGAACAGTGCTAAGAACAGTCTGAAGAATTAGCTAAGACCATGATGGAAGACTACTATCCAATATTAAGACAGGACAAAATCATCACACATTATACTCTAAAGAGCAAAACTTGTCTGGACTCTTGAGTAAGGGAAAGCTTTAGAAACTATGCACTAAAGCAAGCTGGCACAGAGTATTTCTTAGGCTTGACCTGCTCCTCCAATGAGGTTTCTGGATTTTTCCTGTATGGCAACTGGTATTACATTGCATCACTATTACGTTTGCATATTATAGTTTACAACAAACTTACTAAGTTCATGACAAGCAAACCGATTTTTTTTTAAATAAACAAGTAAATTACAAGGGTGAAAGTCATACAGCCTTCTTCTCCACTACAGAAAGTCACTATAGAAGTTTTCTTCTAAAACAATCTATAAATAGCCACAAACATCTTACCTTAATATCATAATGGTCCTTCAAACCATCTTCAACATGATTTAGAAATTCAAAGATATCTAGTCTATCAAGACAACTGTCTAAAAGTGTGTACATACACTCAAAAGCTGCCTTTCTAATATCCAGTCCATCATCAACTGTATGCTTAAATGGACCCATTTCTACCTGTTGAAACAAAAAAGAATGTGTGGGTATACTTAAAAGTAAAAGACAAGCTTAGATAAACAGTAATGTAACTAGCTTACCTCTCTTATAAGCTCCTTTCTAACTTTTGTTTCATTATAAAGATGTGGCAGAACAGTATCTAGAAGATCCCTTATTAATGATGGTTTATTATGTGCTGCTGAATTGAATGTGACCAAGGCTACTCTTCTTACATTCAAATCTGGGTCTTCCAACGTTTTTAGGAAATCACCTGAAAATCGTTAAGAAGCAATATACAGTCACTGTAGCCTTAAAACAAAATAGGTATGTTTTTTCTAAACGGATAAATTTATTGTTTATATTATTGTCATTTCTTCAATGCAGGTCACAGAAGAACGTGACGACAGAATAAGAACATGAAGATAGATTAGATTAAGTGAACCACAGAGCTGCCTTTGGCAACAGGTAAGCTACCAATTAAACACAATTACATTCAGACATGATAATCGACTCACAGCAGCATTCTATATTGCAGAGGATATGGCATGAGAGAGCCCCAAAAGTTCCCTAATTATTTCTATAGATATATGAAAAAAGATAGGCGACACAGAGAAGTGGTGGAGCCAGCAGCTATAAAAATAACATAAATGATTCTACTCAGAGTTCAAAATTAGTATTTTCACTGAAAGCAACAAAAACTGAATTAAAAACATTGAGTTCAAAAGAAGATAAACAGGATTAGGACTAGATCCATTGCTTGATAAACTGAATACAATTAACAAGTTTATAATTTATCAGATGATAAAGAGAAACGTGCCTTCAAAATTTATTTCTATCATTAATGAAGAATATATGAATTTGTAAGAGGGTTAAAAATACAAAAGGAGAAAACTGAAACCTAACACAGGACCAAAAAAAGCAGAAATAAGTCTGGTTTATCTTGCAAATGGGAACAAATTACAGTGCACAGATGTTTGGAGTCACACAGATGGTGATCCAAACTGCTTCACTCACCAACTATATGACTTTTGGCAAGTTATTTTAGGCAAGAGCCTCAGTTTCTCAGTTTACAAAATGAGAATTGTAAACCTGCTAGGCTACACGAGTAGACTAAATTGCATGTATACTACCAAATAGTATTTGGGACATCCCTAATATTCACATGGAGTTACTGTTCATCATTATAGAATCTCAACCCTACAGTCAGCAGTCCTTTGGAATACACAGGAAGAAAAGAGGTGTCAAGACTTGAATATATCAATCACAACAGCAATTTGAATGAATGGGAAGGAAATAATACTTTAGACACCATATACTGGTAAATTCAAGGCTGACCACCCAAGAAACTTCTGATTACAAGAAGTGTTCAGGAGATACCTTGTAATCAAAAAAATTTAAATATACCAGACTAAACCTTCTTACTCCTCTGTTTGCTTACAATTACTAAGACATAAATTAGAATAAAGTATTTGTTTTCAGAAAGCATCTATAATATTGCTACTATTATGGACAAATGGTGATATGCACTAGGATTACCTATCCCCAACTCTTTGGTTTAGTTATTACAATGTTTAAAAAGCCTCCTAGGTGATTCTGATGTTACTGTAGTCACAAATAATACAAAACAAGATCAAAATTCAATGAGAATGACCATCATTTGATCAAATAACTATATCAATGACTCACAAAGGTTGACCTGTCAACCTGGATCTGTCTCTGGAGATGTGGCACAGGACTCTTCACCTTTGTCCTATCTTGTACAACACAAAAAATGTCAAATACATCAAAGTGGGGCACCTGGGTGGCAGAGTTGGTTGAGAAGCTGATGCTTAGTTTTGGCTTGGGTTGTGATCTCAGGGTTGTGGGGTCAAGCCCTCTGTTGGGCTATACACTCAGGGAAGAGTCTGCTTGGGATTCAGTCTCCTTCTGCCCCTCCTACTCATGATGCCTTATTCTCAAAATAAAGAAGTCAAACCAAAAACAGGTGAGAATAGACGGCAAAAATCTTCCAATTCAGACCTTCTTTATTTCCAGGCCCCAACAATAGCATCCATTTATCCCTATGTGCCTCTTATTCTGAACTAATAACCCATTTCTGTAATTCCTTACAATTTTTTTTTCCCCTTTCTGGCCTACTGCAGAATGGCCCAAAACTACAAAGCCTCTTTGCCATATCCGTCTATCCACTTTGCTGGTATCTCTGTTGCTCTGTCTTTAGGAATACACCAAGGTTTTAGGTATTACCCACTCTAGGAAAACTGATTATGAAAACAACACAGTGAAGTATAAAATCATTAAAAATAACCCTAAAAACTAATTCTTGTCTTTGTAGATACAGAGACAGCTCTAGTCTCTTCTGGCTCTCTCTTAATTCTACTGTTTTTTATTCTTACATTGTCTCCACAGATCTCCTTGGGAGCTGGAGGGCTTATAGGTAAGAACAGAAAATTGGGGCTCTAACAGATCAAATCAAGATTGATTCATATCTGGCCAGACAGACCAAAAATGTAGTTCACTCTGAAGACATCCCAGTATATTTATTTGCAAAATTATCTGATAACTTCAAACTAAAGGTTGATAGAATTTAAGTATGTAAGATCAAACATTATCAATTATCGGGCCTTTACACACATTTTATTTTAGTTCCCTGGTAATATTTAGTTACTGAAATTATTACTCAGTATGTTTAACTTTGTTTCCACTTACCTATGCAGTTCTTTAACAGGGGGTCAATAGGTTGTGGATGATCAGAAATAGTAAACTTCACAGCTGTAACCACTGAGCTTCGGGCATATGATGAACCTAATTAAAAAGAAATTTTAAGTCTACTGGTATGTAAATTCACTAAAATCCATAGACAGCTTCAGCATTTTCAAACCACTTCAACTGACATCAGTGTCCTCAATTTCTTAAAATTCTCTCTGGTCGGGTGCCTGGGTGGCTCAGTGGGTTAAGCCGCTGCCTTCGGCTCGGGTCATGATCTCAGGGTCCTGGGATTGGGGCCCACATTGGGCACTCTGCTCAGCGGGGAGCCTGCTTCCCTCTCTCTCTGCCTGCCTCTCTACTTATGATCTCTCTCTCTCTCTCTGTCAAATAAATAAATAAATAAATAAATTTTGAAGATCTTAAAAAAAAAAATTCTCTCTGGTCAAGAGGGGAGGTACTGGGGCACCTGGGTGGCTCAATCGGTTAGGCCTCTGCAGCTCAGGTCATGATCTCGGAGTCCTGGGATCCAGCCTGCATTGGGCTCTCTGCTCAGCAGGGAGCCTGCCTCCCCCTCCCCCTGCCTCTCCACTTATGATCCTTCCATCAAATAAATAAGTAAAACCTTTAAAAAAAAAAAAAAAAAGAGGGGAGGTACTCACTGCTCTCAGGGGAGGTAAAATTTACCCATAAAATATAATCCCATTAGATTTCAAAAGAAATAATGTCTCCTGGGAAGGAAAAGACCTAGAAGAGCAACAGTGGAGATTCTAGCTCTCACAAAAGGGAAGTGTTTAAACCTATAAATAGCTTATAAGATCTTCAAATGTTTTCTTAAAAAGCAGTTTCTAAAGAAAGCACTCGCTTTTCTTACCCACTACTTGGTCTAAAGGAATTGACACTAGTAAATCCGAAGTCTTCTAGGATCCTTCATTTGAACTATGTTCACTAATTTTAGTATTAAAATTAGTACTACCAAGGCTCCTTGGTATGTATTAATTCAAGAGACATCTCTCTTTTCCACATTTCAAGATAAGAGTAACATTAAAATATAAAGAACAAAAGGAACTACAACAGATTTAACCATGATCCTATTACTCTATCCTTTTTAAACAACAAAATGTCATTTGAATATGGCTCCACACTGCAACATAAGGCAAGAGGTTCTACATGTAACACAACACAAAAAGGGTTTACTTCTGCATTAGGCATCTTTCAAGGTTACCAACTGCCGATTAAATTTTAAGAAAATCTAGGTACCCACCTGATATCAAATACCCCTTAAGCCGTGGAAGGAGAGTTTCTGGATCAATTAGAGTGAGTTTCCCTAGACATTCAGCAACAACATTTCTGGTTCCTTCTTCTGCACACTCACAGTGCTTTAGCAGTAAGGCCCAGATGTTTTCAACATATGGTTTAAGGCCCACTACTGACGCAGAGCTAATAATTTCCTTCAAGGAATGAAGCAGAAGATACTGCCTTTTGGGCTGACTGGTTATTTCTTGTAAGACAAACGGTAAATACTCAGGAAGGTTGCCCACACTAATGCTGCCTAAAGCATAGGAGGCGGCTGATTTAACTTCTTCGCTAGGAGATGAGAAGGCTTCTAATATTACAGATTTTAGTTCCAGCTGCCCACTTAAGTCAATATGATGCCCAACTTCTCCGAGAGAAAGCAGAGCTAAGAGACGAATGGAATCTGTAGACCTTGAGTTTTTGACATCTTGAATAAATTGACCTACTACGGCTGGTCCTTCTTTAGGGCATGCTCGAGTAAGGGCAGCTACACATTTGGCAATAGAATAGTAAGACTGCTTGTGAGTAAGAGCGGTGCTCTGTGAATAAACTGGACCAGTTAGCATGCGCAACAAATCCATGTATCCTAGATTATTTGTTCCAGTGACAACCAGAGCTTGGAAAAAGTCTAGCATGGCGCTAAGAGCTCCCCCCTGTAACAAAGGTGATCTCACAAGTCCAATAAGTTCATTGAGAATGGATCCACTTATCTTTGAAAGGGAGGAGGGATACACTTTTGCCAGTGTGGTAAGGAAACTGATAGCCATCTGTGAAACATGCATATCACTTTCACTGATAAGAGGTGGGAGCTCATCTAGAACTGCATCAATCATGGCAGCTGTCAAGCTGTCACTATAGTTTTTAATTAGAATATCTAGGGCAGAAAGGGTACCCAGTTTCAAAGCTCTCTGGTTTTTCCTGAGAAACGATGCAAGGATAGGAACCCCTTCTCCCAGGACAGGCCTCAAATCTATCTTCAAAGGTGACCCAGCAATCAGTGTCAACGCCTTCACTGTAGTTAACCGGGTAATTTCATTCTTTAGTCTCTCCAAGAATATCTGAAGTGTATTAGGTAAATCAGAACCCAAATTGTCTCCAAGGTTGCAAATAATTTGTCCCATACAGGAAATAGCCCTTTCTTTGACCTCCTGATCAATGTCAGCTGCTTTTAACCTCTTAATAGTACAGGTAAATAGATCTTTGATATAAGGAGTTGCATCAAACGAGGAATGCTGATCTAAAGGACGAATTACTTTCACAAGTTGTTGGGTAACAAGAAGTGCTTCAGATGTAATCTTGTAAAATGGGTCTCCGACACAAGCCACGACTGGAGGGACCAAAGCCTGAACATGAGGATGGAAGACTTGAGGCGAGTGGTTACAGAGGATTACATAGAGACACGACAAAGCATCAATCTTCAAATTTGATGAGCTTGATTTATCATTCAGTGAGAAAATGATTCCTAAAAAGCCAACAGAAAAATAATTTTTATGTAGTCTTAAGAAAAATTAAAAACTAATCCCTAAAATATTAGTAAAGTTTCTACTTCATCATACTGTATCTCTAAAGTAGTAGAAATTCCACAATCTACGATAAACATTACAGGTAAGATTTTTAACTTGAAAATTTCTAACTTTATGCATTTGAAATGGGTCTATGTGTAAATTAAGTTGTCACAAATTACCTTTTGAAGGAAACAACGTTTAAACTTATTGAAGACTTAAGAAAATCTCTAATTAGTCCCCAAAGTGATTTGTTATTCTTTTATTCTTTTCATACCTGGTACGAGTACAGGAATGTGCTGTGTTAGGGCCCCAGGTAATACATTTACCAGTTCAGTTAACATGTTAAAACAACACTGTCGGGTCTTCACACTTTTTTCTTTCATCTGTTTGTGCAGAGCTTTAACAATGTTGGGAACCTGTAATTATTACACACTCATTAGCTGGTTTCAGCTAGTGGTATTTCCTCAGTACACTTAACACAAATTATCAGAGTTGGGGAGAGAGGGAAGAATTTAACAAGACTGTTTCATACAAATTTTGTTGTACCTATTACATATGGTCTCTTGGAACTATTTGTTTTATACTCGTAATAGAGAAAAGCTATCATTAGCTTTCTACAGAGCAAGAAAAGTCTTCCTTGATTATGAAATGCACAAAACTAGAAATCAAACCAAGTAATAAATTTTCAACCAAACTTTAAGGAATAAATTATAAATGGCTTTTGAACAAAAATAACACAGATACTGCATTAAAAGAAAAAGGACAAATCATGGAAAAGAAACCATTAAATGGGTCTTTGTCTTTGCTCTGACAATGAAACAGACCTCACTTCAAAATGTAGCTCCAAGCAGCAAGGTTATGATTCAAAAACATCTGCTTCTAAACTTTGTAATATTTTCTTAGTTGGTAAAACCTAAACAGATTATTTACTAATCCTACAGGTAAGAGGATATATATAGACACATGCCAAATCGAACAGTGATCTGAGAGCTAGAGATAAAAGAAAACCACCTAATTCATTACATCATCAGGATTTCCCACATTTTCATCTGACTTCTATACACTTTTTCTCATTTCCTTCTGCAATTAACCTTCAGTGTTCACTTTTAGGTTCACCATGATTTTTTTGTTAATTTATATTCAGTCTCACAACTGTTTTTGTATGTTATAAAAATGAACAAATATGTATGCCATGGGGCTGCTGTAGGGATTAGATATAAGATAGGAAAATGCCTAGCATGCATTAAATACTCAGTAAGTAGAATACAGCTCTAATCTTTAGAATCTTAGAGAAGAGGTCCTGAAGTAAAAAAATATCTATACCAGTTGTTATTAGTAAATTAAGTCCTTACAATGTACTAGGCACTAGACCATTTACATAGGCCACATCATTTCTCACTACCGTGGATAGTGCATTCTAAGTAAATAAACTTATTACAAATGAGAAAAATGAGGTTTAATAAACTGGACTAACTTGTCCAGGATCACACAGCTGAATCAGGAGCAAAGTGAGGTACGAACACAAGTAGTGTGACTCCGTAACTCTAAGATTTCTCTGTTACAAGTACTTCTCAGTCACAAGTAGTATGACTCCATAACTCTAATATCATCAAAGATAATATTAAAATAATTTTAAGATTCAGTAAAATTATCTAGTAAAATCAAGAACACCTCAAATCAGAATAAACTATAAGTACCATAATATTAATGTATATAAACTACTACATAAACATATCCCAGAAGTCTGCTCACTCTTCTGAAGATGTTCTAGGACTCAGATTTCCGTATATTAAAAAAAATTTAATTTTGTATTTCCAAGGACGATTTTCAACCATACTTAAACTGACCTGACTCTGAAGCATTGTTAAAGGTGTTTCTCCCTGCTCCATTGCATCAGGGTCACAGAGCCAACTCTGAACAGGACGAGTTTGCTTTAAAAGAGAAAGGTATGCATGGAAAACATCTGCCTTTACATTCTCTTCACGCTCCTTAAATCTGGATATCAGTGCAGGAGAGACAGTCTTGTAGAATTCTGGAAGCATTTCATGCCTTGTGCTAACTACAGCATCCAAGCACTTGGCAGCTGCACGTCTCACTTTCCAACTCATGTCATCGTCATCACTATATTCATCATCGCTCCCTAAAAGAAGTTTTAATGTTAACAGGCTATTAATTATAAGAAAAGTTTATCATTTAATACAGAAAGTAAGCTGTTACTAAGTTTTATAACTTTTCACTGACATACAGCAACAGAGAAGTTTTATTTTTATTTTTTTTAAATAGAGAAGCTTTAAAAGAACAAGTACTTAACAAGATTACAAAAATTTACAAATAAATCAACCTTAAAGAATCCTGTTTTAAACTTGTTAATCATCTTCTTACTTATTGTGCGTAATGAGCAGCTTATCAATCTTTATGGTGATTCTAACATGTGAAACTTCTTTACAACATAAGTATTTGTAAAATCAGCCTTTAAAACAGTATGAAAAGAAGCTCAAAGGACTCATCTGACACTATAGGAAAATCAAACAATCAAAGAATTAATAAATAAACCAGGATATAAGATTGATGACTGTAGATGAGGTGTTAAAAAAAAAAAAAAAAAAGCATGGTTACCAATCCCAGGACATGCTGGGGAGAAAAGGAAATCTTGACATCCACTTTCTTTGTAGCTCTAAGGCTTTTCACTAAATTTGATGATGGGCTATTAGGAAAAAATATGTGTATTTCCAACGTTTCAACATATTCTTTTAAGGTAGTTTAAAGAAACTATACTTCCGCAACAAGAAAATTCTGCTAAGAACAAAGCACCATGTAAAAACTGAACACCATCTTCTCCAAATTCCTGTTAAACCTTAAAACAATGTTTCAATGCTATCAACTCCATTTCACTTATGTATACTTCATTAACTTTCATGTTGTGTGAAATCTCTGAAAATTATTTCCTTCTAACACTCTAAGGCTGAATCAATTGGGTAACAAAGTCAGAAGGATGGTAAAAACACCAGCTGTTCTCAGGACAGTCTAAAATTAATCAAACAATAGCCCTGAAATGCTGATTCCTCACTGGGGGAAAAAGATGTTGCCTTTGCATTGGCTTATATTCCAATGAGCTTAGTGACAGTTAAATGTAGCCAGCTATGCCTTAGAAAACCCTAGGATTACATAACAAAATACTAACTAAACCCAAGGCATTTGACTTATTCACCAATACATATGTGAATAACAATTAGAAGGTACTGTATCAAAATGGACTATTTAAAAGCAAATTAATAAATGAAGTTTTTCCCACAACAACCCAACTATGGGAATTATTTTGCAGAAATATACTTTGTTGAAAAAAGGGTTATTAAAACATTAAATACCCAATTACTGAAATTATGTTGCTTTTATGTTACAATAACAGTATGGCAGAAAGGTAGTTATTAGGTATAATCCATGCAAACAGATAAAACAGCTGAAGGACTTGGTTAGTTATTCAACAAAAGTACTTGGCACACGAAAAACCAACAATCAAAAACAGGAAACCTATACTGCCTAATGGTGTTTCAAAGGATACTCTCTATTACAATCCCTTCAGTAATACAGCACATTTACTGAGTGTCTTCTGTGTGTCAAGCACTATCCTAAGCACTGGAATTAAGTAGTCAATAAAGGGGCTGAAAGTCTCTGACTTCAAGAAATTTACATCCTAGTGGGTAGAAAATAATTACAATATGTCAAAAGCAATTAGTTGTAAGAAAGAAAATAAAAATGTTGAGAAGGAAGAAAATAAGTAAGGGGAAAGCCCTGAGACGGGAGACTGAATGAAGAGGGTGTGAAAGTAATCACGTGTCACCCCAAAGCTTTTGGCATGATAAACTAAAACAAGGGTACCATTCTGAGATAGAAAAGGCTAAATAAACAGGTTAGGTAGATTGGGGGGAGGAGGGGGATGTGGAGAGATTATTTTAGACACCTAACCAGTAAATCAATTAAGCAGATGTATATACAAACTTGAAATTCACAGGAAAGATCTGGAATAAAGAAAAATTTCAGTTTTCAGTATACTGATATTAAACGCAGGACACTAGTTGAGATTGACAAGAATATTAGAG
Organism: Mustela putorius furo; assembly: GCF_011764305.1. Lineage (NCBI taxonomy): Eukaryota > Metazoa > Chordata > Mammalia > Carnivora > Mustelidae > Mustela > Mustela putorius. The sequence goes on along the minus strand of NW_025422368.1, from coordinate 41,981,252 downwards.
TATCACAGAAAAGTCTAAGCCCTGGAACACTCCAAAGTTTGGTGATCAGGGTTATGAAGAGCAACCAGCACAAGGACTGAGAAAGAGTAATCACAAAAACAGGACTAACATCATTACAAAAATAGGACTAGTATCAGGAGAGTGTGGTATCCTGGAAATTAAATGAAATGCTGCTGGTATGAGAAATAGGCAAACATCTAAGGTCACTGGTGATCCTGTCCATCACTTAAAGACTGGATTCAAGAGAGAAGGACAAAAAGGAACTGAAGAGCATTCTTTTGAGTCCTGTTTTAAGAGAAACTGGGCAGTAGCCACCAGAGTGTAATACCAGGTTAGGAGGGATTTTTTTATAGCTGTTTCTGTTTTCTTTTTAAAAAATAAATTATTGACTTTGGAGGAATATAAATTTATTCAAAGAATCAAATTTAAAAATATGAAAAATTATCAGGAAATCCACCAACTCACATACCTCATCACTTACCCATTTAATCATCTCCACTATGATTCTTTTAATCCTAGTAGAAACAACTAAACATGAGCAACCCGTATGTCCTTGAAAGTGCTATTCCTTTCCAGAGTAAATACTACAAATCATAGCACAATGACATCAATCTCCGGAGCCTCAGAAATGTTTAGATGATTCATGAAAGTTAAATGGGGCCTCAAATAACATTTAGGAGTTTTCAAGAAAGTAACATATAAAACCAACCATAACTGCTGAATATGTGTATCTACAATACAGTTTTAAAATAACATTCATTTTCCTCCTCACAAATACCCCTTGTAGAAAATATGAATAAAGAACACAATTCTCTTGGCTAGCAATTATAAATGTACTAGTAAGGTTTTTTTCTGTGTATTTAAAAAAATAAAACTGGAACATAACTTCCATTACCCACCTTTTCACTCAACGTATTAGTAACTGCTTTAATATTCTTCTAGATTCTGAAAATACTGCACAGCAGTTAAGTACATGGATGCCCCATAATTTATTTAATCAATCTGCTCTTGTTGAATACTGAGGTCATTTTCCCTTTCACTAAGTAAGGATCATCTCCATCTATAACACTGGGTCTTAAATGAAAATTTAACAAATTCCTTCTATTTAATTTGAACTACCTTGGTCGTCATCGTCACCACCATCTGCATCCATAGCATTTTCATCTTCATCTTCATCATCATAATTATAATTTGGATCATAGGTAAGATATTTAAGACAAATATTTATAATGGTAGAAACATGAGGATATACTTCCTTAGGACATCTGAAGAAAAAAATAAAAGCTGCCTTGAATAACTGTACTCTTCTCCTTGATTCACTGACACCTTCTATTACCAGATTTTTTTCTTCCTTACAACACAGCATAGGAAAGTGGTTCCCAGTCTTTCAATACCAATGACTTTGCATATTTTAAAATATTTACTTTTCAAATTACACTTAATTTTAAGATGAACTTTTCCCATTCTAATATCTCTGAAATCAGGATGATTCTTACAAGTAACTGATATATATAATGGTTAATGTTAATGTGGTGAGTATAAAGAAAAATCTGTATATGCTCTATCTTCTCAACATAAGACTAGAAGACTAAGCCCAAGTGAATATGCTCTTCAGCAACTAGGACTGTTTGTGAAAATGCCAGTGCATATACTTCTAGGCTTGGTCTCCCAGCTATATGCTGAGAGACAGAATATAGACATGCCCCACAAAAAAAGAAAAATTTATGTTTCTCAATTAAAACAACATAAACAAATCCCACAATTTCTGTCTTTAAAAATTTGGTATAACCATAAGCTACTTTTTTTTAAAAAGATTTTATTTACTTGACACAGAGAGAGAGAGATCACAAGTAGGCGGAGAGGCTGGCAGAGATGGGAGAAGCAGGCTCCCTGCTCAGCAGAGAGCCCAATGCGGGGCTTGATCTCAGGACCCTGAGATCATGACCTGAGCTGAAGGCAGAGGCTTAACCCACTGAGCCACCCAGGCGCCCCCATAAGCTACTTCTTAAAAAACCATGAGTGGGCAAGGGATTACTGCAGATAACAACCAGTGAAGTCTCAAGACACTATGCTATATCCCAAACTGTCAATTCTAGCCAAAGGCAAAAAATTCTGCTCCTCAGCGAGTATGGTTTTCTAGCACATAACTGAAGATTTTAGTATTAGAACTAAAGTTTCCAAATGAAGACTCACTACCCTAGCAAAATGGATGTGACAAACTTCAAAAAATGTTGGAAAGATAAAAAATTCACTACGCATTTTTGGACCGGTAATTTTTACCCTGCTGCTCTTTAAGACTACATTATTAAATTAAACCAAAAGACAACCATAAATACTTTTCCAAATTCTTTCAAGTACTAACAATAAAAAGGAAACATATCAAATATAAGGACCATATTTTGAAATATAAGATCACATCTACTTCAAATACTGCACTGGTTATCAGTTACTGTTTAATAAGAATTTATTCTAATCAAACATCTGAAACCAAAACTCATCCTGGCTGTCAGTAAAATAACCCATTTCTCCTCACCCACCTACTCTAGATCTTAATTACTCTATTCTCAATGGAAAATTTTACTTGAATATAGAGAGATCCTAAAAACTTACCTTCTCACAAATGACTCAAAGGCTTGAATGCAGTACTCTCTTAATTCATCATCATCTACATTACAAAATTTTACCACCAAAGGAATTATCTTCTCAAGGTATTCACCTAAGAAAAGCATATTCATTCTTAAAAACATTCTTTTTTTTTTTTTTTAAATTGAAGAAAATTTTGAAGTATTTAAACATTTCTTACCTATTCTATGACCAGCTTGTCTACTAATTGCAGCAATACATTGTATATAGGTTCTCGTTGTTGACATTGAATCATTTTTGGACAATTCTGACAACAGATGTTCAATAAGATCTACAAAAACTATATTTCCACAGCTCATAACCAGATGGCCAAGAGCAATAATGGTTCTTTTCCTCACTGCAAGTCTAGGGCTGGTCAACTGGGGGAGCAGACAGGTCAGAATTGAAGGATGGAAATTAACAAGAAGTCCTCCTTGCCTTAAAATAAAATAAAAAAGAAAGAAAACCATAAATAAATTCAAGAGGTCTGAGCACTACTGAAATGTCCGGCCTCTGACCTCAATGTATTCAAAGAGTAAAAACTTAGACAACGCTAATCCAAATTCAGAATTAGATTAAAACAATACTTTCTCTACCAACCCAACTGGGAAGCTGAGTTAATAAGTAAATGCAGTTTTGAAATCTGTATCCCAAAATTCAATTCCAGAATCCAGAACCATACCCCCTTCTATAAGATATCCAACCAACAAGCTTAAGAATTCACAAAAAAAATCAACAATCTTGGCACTTTTCCAAGATCTGTATAGTGTTTTCCCTATTAATAGCTTTTTCTCTAAAGCTATTCTGGGGGTTTATAATCAACATCTCAAATCTCAGAACCTCTTGACTACCCCCTCTTCCTATGGTCTTTCCTCAACGTATCTATGTACTAAGTTGCATCGATCCTACTGGTCCAACCCTCTTCCAAATCATTTCACATGTGCAGTTTAGGCAGTCAATTGTAGTTAAACACCTGTGTGCCAGGACCCTGCAACTGATCCAGTAACACACAAAACAAAAAGTCTGAGTATTTACTACCTACTACTTACGAAATTAAGTATAAATTCCTCACCTTCTTCAACATGACCACAACCTATGAAAATGATTTCCTACTACTTTTCTATTCATTCTATGTATTCTGGAAAACGAGAATACAATGTTTCCCAACTCCAAAATGACTTATGCTGATATATTCTAAACCTGAGCATGTATACACCTGTGCCCTACCCATTCTTCAAAACTAAATTCAAATGTCATTCTTGCCATAACAAACTTCTCATATTTTAAATCCTGAAACATACCAAGAGTCTCAGTATTTAGTTCCACTTTTGTTCTTCTCTCCTATAGCAAAATATAGTTCTTATGTGTACCAGGATGGTAGCGCTCACCTTCTACTGTAAATATGTACCATAGAAAGGCACTTAACTATTTCCAAGCTGCAGTGACTCGGGCACAAGTGAAGGCACAACAATGAAGACGTAATGATTTTGAGAATTAGGGATACACTATAACTGATAGGTCTTTTAAGGTATTTTCCCCCTTGGAATTGATTATATCTTCCTATCTTTCAGAGAGAAAGGAAAAGCAAACAGAGGACTTCCAGAAGAAAGCAAACAAGAAACAAATTATAAAGCCAAGCTCCATTCTCCCCAAACATACAATATTATGGTTGCTGAAATTTATGCCATTATTTTAACTGGAAAATTTGCTACTCCTAGCAGCACATCTCTTATTTAACAGAGAAATCCCTGTTATCAAGATCTAAAACATTAAATGTTTTATGTTTTATGTAAAACATAAAAACTATGCTGACATATTCAAATCACAAATTTTATTACTTTTCAAAACTACAAAAAATGCCTGCTATGCAATATGATGTGGTAAATATAATTAGCTTATTTCTCCCCTCCCACATATTTATGAACCACCACAATTTAAACATGGACAATTTCAGACCAAATTATATTTATCAAAAGGTGTTTTTAATAAATGCACATAGTTTTTGCATTACAAATAATACAAATAATAGGCATGTTTACCTGCTCAACATATCAGCCATAATATCCAAGGCTTCTAGCTGAACAGAAACATCTTCCTGCTTTGCTATTGCACTGGTAAGACGTCCAGTAATCTTTTTACATACATTAGCAGCTAATGCAGAGCCTGAATGAATAATAAACCAAGAATAATTTCAAGGCAAGTATAATGACTCTACCTTATATTCATGGTGCTTACTAGATAATCAACAACTTTAAATGATTATAATTGAGACGGACTTAAGAGATCCATGTCAGAAAAGTAAGTATTTCAAAACGGGTTGTTTTTAGCCAAGTAATTTATTAGATATAAGCAGAAATAAGAGATAATAACTGCAGAAGGAGTATATGACACAGGCAAAACAGTAACAATTCAACAGACTCTACTGGACAAGTATTCTATATACTGACATGACTGCCGACGATGGAGCCAATAGGAGCTGTAGTGTTTGCACCTCTAGACTGGAGAACAGAAATGAATTTTCTTCTATTTGAATATTCTTTACTAGCAACCTAGACTTTTTAAAATTTCAGTAAATTAAAAACCAAATATATTCTGAGCTCTAACAACATGATCTCTTAAAAAAGAGAGAGAGCTGTAAACCTGTAAGATCCTTCCTATTCCAATCCAAAGACTCCAAAACTTCATTATGATGAACTAGAAATGCTGTTCCAGAGAACTCATAAATCAAGGTTATTCTATTTTGAAGCAGATTTGTCTTATTACTGGCAGGTGGGAGAAAAAAAGAACAAGAAATTAATCTAAACGGTTAACAGAATTCGTTAGAACCAGAAATCAGCTAAAAACAAACATGTTTCAATGAAAAGAAATGAGGAAAACATCAATATAACTAATATAAGAAATATTTTACAGAAATAAGAATAAAGTCACACTGATAAGAAACAGCTGAAAAAGCATCATCTTTCGATTAAAAGATAATGGAGGATTTGAATCTTCACCCAAATAGGTAATCACAACTTTGGGTGCATTAACCTCATCTCTCTGTGTTTCAGTTCCCTCGTCAATAAACTAGGAATATTATGACCCATATGGCTGATGTTTAGACTTACTGAAATAATACAAACCAATCTAGCATGATGGCTAGCACAGCAAAAGATTAAATATTTGTTAAGTAAATGAGTAAAAACTACATACTTAGACTACACTATTACCAGTCTACATCTCTCCATGAAGTAGATAATAATTTTACTTAACCTGTAGATAAGACCATCAACAACTTCAGCCTGCTGATTTTAGCCAACAGCTTGGTAGTCAAGATCAATTCTAAAATTTGCATTACCTAAATATTTGTGTCAGAGGCCAAAGTCTAATTAATTAACAAATTCATTGTCATTTTAAATTTTTTAAATTACCAAAGTAGCTACAGAGTCAGCCCTAATAAAGATACTAGTAAACTGTACTATTTCACAACTGTCTTAAAACAGTATTATGTTTCACACATCACAAATTCTGATGCAAAGCAATATTAATATTGAAAATAGATAGCTAACCTTTTCCCTTAATGCACAGGTTAGCATTAACTCTGTTCTGTAGCCATGGTAAATACAACAATAAAAAATCTTGCTATTCCTACAAAATACTTAAATTCAGTCAAAATATTATTCATTTAAAAGTGAAAATTGATTTTAAGCAAAAATAAGACTCTGGACATTTTTCCTCTTACTTGTTCAAAGAGATCCTTACAAAAATCCTCTGATAGACATTACTCCCCTTCCCTGGCCAGGAGGAAAAAACAAATGAAAGGAAGAACAGCTCCAGGTAAAAAGGAACTAGGAAGAAAAAAGTGCTCTTGCTTACCACTGGAAGCTGGAGGAAGTTCTCCAATTACTGTTTTAAGGCCAATACTTGAAATATCTCGAAGTTGTTCCTTATCAGAAAGCATGTTAGTGCAGAGGGTATCTACAATTGTCTCTACTTGGTATTCTTTCACTTTACTCACTAAGGGTCCAAGACTGTAATATAAAATAGAAAAAAAATTAATTTACATTAAATACAAAAACAAAAATAGACAAAAGCATTAATTTTTTCTGCCTAGCAACTATTAACACAAAGTAAAGACACTATGCCTGTATCATCCCATTGTATATGAATAAGGGTGTAAAACAAATTTGGACTGATAAGTTCCTTGCAGTTGGTTTCCAGTTTTCCCACTGATATCCACCATGGTTTCATGAAACTTAAAGATGCTTTTACCTCTCCCAATCCTTCATATATACAAAACATTTTTTACTACTAAAAAAGCTAATTAGGAGTCTGCTCCTAACAAAGATCCTATGGTTTACCTGAAACAGCAATTTCATCCAATACATCACTTTGCCAACTCTGATCCTGCCTTCCTCCTCTCATCTATCACCAACTCCACCTTGTGAACCAAAAGAATTCACATTCCTTCTATTTTCCTGTTTAAATTTTAAAAAGCATCAAACCACTGGTTACAAAAAGCGAACAAGTTAGTACTACTCTGTGTTCCCAAAGAACCTTGGATATTCTGTTCATATTAGTGTTTTATATTATTATTATTATAGGTTTGCGTGAAGGTCCACTGATTGTCGACGGAGAAAAGTTCTTCCTTAGTGCCCTTCCCAAAGAATTTAGCACACAGATGCTTGGTACATCAATTTTCATTGAAGAGCCCTTATATTTAAGACTATACTGAATAAGAAAAGTAATGTCCCTATCTCCAAATATTTACCACTGGTTGATAAGGTTAAGAAATTCACAAAGCTATTTTAGAAATGAAATGAAGACAGGCACCACTCTGCACAATTTCTTTTTAAAAACTCTTAAATTCTATATTAGTATTTACAGGACAGAAGACTGCACCTAAGGACATATTTTTAGGTACTTAGTTTATAGGATATTGTTAGAAAAGAGCATTTTAAATGGAAAGATCAGGGACCAGAATGAATGGAATTCATATTAAAAAAACGAGGAGTGGGAAGCAACAGCAAAAATGAATTACTGGGTCTTCATGAAGATAAAAAGGTTTTGCACAACAAAGGAAGCAGTCGACAAAACCAAAAGACAACTCAAGGAATGGGAGAAGGTAAAAGAACTTAACATACTCAACACCCCAAAAGCCAAATAATCCTGTCAAGAACTGGGCAGAAGACATGAACAGACATTTCTGCAAAGAAGACCTACAAATGCCCAACAGACACATGAAAAAATGCTCAACATCACTTGACATCAGGGAAATACAAATCAAAACCACAATCAGATGCCATATCACACCAGTCAGAATGGCTAAAATTAACAAGTCAGGAAACAACAAATGTTGGCAAGGATGTGGAGAAAGGGGAACCCTCCTACACTGTTGGTGGGAATGCAAGCTGGTACAGCCACTATGGAAAACAGTATGGGGGTTCTTCAAGAAGTTAAAAATAGAGCTACACTACAATCCCATAATTGAACTACTAGGTATTTACCCAAAGGATACAAACATTGTGATCCAAAGGGAGACCTGCACCCCAATATTTATAGCAGCAATGTCCACAACAGCCAAACTATATAAAGAGCCCAAATGTCCACCAACAGATGACTGGATAAAGATGTGTGTGTGTGTGTGTGTGTGTGCACGCACACACACACGAATATTACTCAGCCATCAAAAAGCATGAAATGGCACCATTTACACTAATGTGAATGGAAACAGAGGGTATCATGGTAAGTGAAATAAGTCAATCAGAAACAATTATCATGGTTTTACTCATATGTGGAACTTAAGAAACAAAACAGAGGATCATAGGGGAAGGGAGGCAAAAATTAAATAAGACAAAATCAGAGAGGGAGACAAACCATAAGAGACTCTTAACTATAAGAAACAAACAGCGTTGCTAGAGGGGAAGTGGGTGGGGGAATGTTAATGAGCACTGGGTGTTATATGCAACTGATGAATTACTGAACTCTATATCTCAAACTAATGATACACTGTATGTTAACTGAATTTAAATAAAATAAGTTTAAAAAATGAGGATGAAAAGAACTGTCTGACACAAAAGGCATATAAAGGACAATAGGAAAGGTAGGCCCCTGGGACATTATGGAGAACCTTTAAAGTTAGGATGGCAAATTTAAATGTGATGTGGTAAAACTGGGAGCCAATGCATTTTGTCAAGCATAAGTGACATGATAAAAATAGTTTAACTGGATAAATGTCAGATCAATATTTATCAAATACAGATGTTCAATAAACTAACTGCTTGACTGGAGAAGCCATAGGGAGTGCAATTTGGGAAATTAAGAGAAGAAAGAAAAATAAAAAGGTTGGAGAAATCCAAGAACAATTCAATCCAAAATACAGCAGTGACAAAAGACATGGCATATGTGTAAAAACCTAACATGAAACAATGAAGAAATTGGAGTGAAAATAAAGGGGATTCTAAAAATGAATGTGAAGAGTTCTAGCTTCTGGTAATGGCAAAACAGCTCTGTTGGACCAACCCTTCTGCAGATAAAGACTGTAAACTCTCTAAAACTGTATTTTAGAAAAACAACAATTTGAATGCCAAATAATGATGTTAACTATAAACAGAAAAAGGTCTACCTAGAATTCCAAATCCAGTGAAATTATCCCTTGAAAATGAAAATAAAGGGCACCTGGGTGGCTCAGTTGGTTAAACAACTGCCTTTGGCTCATGTCGTGATCCTGGAGTCCCGGGATCGAGTCCTGCATCAGGCTCCCTGCTCAGCAGGGAGTTTACTCCCCCCTCTGACTCTCCCCCTTCTCATGCGCTCTCTCTCTCTCTCTCTCTCAAACAAATGAATAAAATCTTAAAAAAAAAAAAAAATAAAGACAATTCATGATAAAAACTGAAACTGTATCACTACTAAATCTATACTGCAAGAATTGCCAAAGAAAGTTCTTTCGGCTAAAGAAAAAGTAAACTAGATGGTTATTCGGATTTACAAAGATCACCAGAAACATAAATATGTGTACATAAAAGGCTTTATTTAAGAGACTACAAGGAGTGCCTGGCTGATTCAATGGCAGGGCATGCGACTCTTGATCTCACGGTTGTTAAGTTTAAGCCCCACACTGGATTTAGAGATTACTAATAAGTAAATAAGTACATTTAAAAAAATAAAAGACTATATGGGGCGCCTGGGTGGCTCAGTGGGTTAGGCCACTGCCTTCGGCTCAGGTCATGATCTCAGGGTCCTAGGATCGAGTCCCGCATCGGGTTCTCTGCTCAGCAGGGAGCCTGCTTCCCTCTCTCTCTCTGCCTGCCTCTCTGCCTACTTGTGATTTCTCTCTGTCAAATAAATAAATAAAATCTTTAAAATAAATAAATAAATAAATATACACACAAATATACAAAAAAAAATGGTGCAAGGTTTATATAACTTGTATCAAGTGGTACAGTATTAGCCTTCAGTAATTTTAAGATGCAATTTATAATCCCGCCTAGAATGACAATTCAAAAAAGACTAGGAGACAGTATCTAAAAAGTCAACAGAGGATATCAAAATTAAACATAAACAGATGCACAACCTTTTGGTTTCAGGAACCCTTTTAACACTTTAAAAATCAATGAAGACCCCAAAAACTTTTCTTGTGGGTTCTGTCACTACTTACCATATTAAAAATTAAAAGTGACAAAAATAAACCTATCACATGTTAACATAAACATTTTTTTAAAAATTAACCTTGTGAGAAAATTAAAAATTTTTTAAAAAATTAACCTAAGTGAGAAAAATAGCACCAATATCTATATGTTTGCACTTCAAAAAAAAAAAACTAGATTCTCATATTTGACTTTGTATTCGATCTGTTGTGATGATCACATCATGCGGCCTCTGGAAAATTTCACTGTGCACTTAGAAGAAAACGAGAGTCAAAGGGAAAATAATTATTCACATGATAAACTTTGACACTTTCAGGGTCACATGATGTTCCAGGGTCCCCCGAATCAAACTTTGAGAACTGTTGCTACAAGAGTTGATTAACCCAAAAGAAGGCAGGTGGGGGTGCGGAACACATCAAGAGCAACAGAAGCAAAATGAAAATAAGAATGACACACCTAAATCCAACCGTGCCAAATATTTGTAATAAATGCCAATGAACTATATAAGCACTCTTATTAAAGGGCAAAAATTATGAGACTGAATCAAAGCAAGAATTAACTATTCACTGTCTCTAAGAAACATCATTTAAAAATAAACACACAGACTAAACTGAAAAATAAAAAAAGGTACACTATGCGAACACTAATCTTAAAAAAGTTGGGGTGACTTTTCCATATTAACAAAGAAGAAAATACATTTGAAGATAAGGTATATTTAAAGAGAAACATTTTATACTCCTAAAAAGGTCAAACATCAGGAAGACATAAATGTGTATGCATTTAGTCATTAGGTTTTAAAATACATGGAACAAAATCTGACATCATCAAAGAGAAAAACAGATAATTTGACAATCATAGTTGGAAAACTTAAACACTCCACTCTTCTGGGTATTTAATGCCAAAAACAAAAAAATCACGAAGAATATAAAATCTAAACTTTATCAACTACCTTGACTTGACATTTCTAAAATATTACGCCCCTCTACCACAGAATATACTTTCTTCCAAGTATACATGGGGCATTCATTCACCAAGATGTATCACAATGCTAAACCATAAAAAAAATCCAAGTAGACAAAACAAACCAAAACAAACATCCTGAAATTTTAAAGAATATGGTTCTCTGAACAAAATGGAATTAGATTAGACAGCAATAAAAATAAACATCTAGATAACTTCCAAATATTTGAAAATTACTTCTAAATAACCCAAGGATCAAAGGAAAATCACAACAGAATTAGAACTATTTCAATCCAGGGGCACCTGGCTGGCTCACTCAGTGAGTGGAGCATGCAAATCCTGATATTGGGGTTCTAAATTCAAGCCCACACTGGGTGTAGAGATTACCTGAATGATACCAGCAGAATTTGTAGAATGTAGCTCAAGAAGCAGTTAGAAAAAAATACATACCTTTAATTGTTTAAGAATTAGAAAGGAAGAAAGTGAGCATTACAATAAAAGAGAAATCCATGAAATAAGGCAACAAACAACAGAGAAAAAACAGTTCTTTGATAAACTGGTAAATCCCTAATTAGATGACTTGAGGGGAAAAGGAAAGAAAACAGAAATTACCAAAATCAGGACTGAAAGAGGGGGATATTCACTGATGACCCCTATTTAGGTAGAAAATCCCAAGGAATCTACAAAAACTACTGTGACTAAGAAGTAAGTATGAGATACTACGGTTCACTGTTAAAAGATAATATTGTTAAGATGTTCTCTTCAAAAATCTCTATAGCTTCAACACAATCCCAATCAAAATTTGAGCAAGATTAAAAAAAAAATGAAATTGACAAACCGATTCTGAAATTTACAATGGAAATTAAAAAAACAAAAAACCCTAAAAAAACAAAATTCTCTTGGGAAAGGAAGAAGGAAGCTAGAGAACTTACAACACCTTACAACAGACTTGTATACATCTATACCAGGGGTTTTCAACAAAGGGCAATTATTAACCTCCAGTAGATAGCTGGCAATGTCTGGAAACATTCTGGGTTGACACTCCCAGGGAAAGAAGGAATGCTTCTAGCAAATAGTAGCTAAAGGCAAGATCCTACTAAATATCCTACAATACACAAAATACACAGGTAAGCTCCTCACAAGGAATTATCACCCCAAAAAGTCAACAGTGGCAAGGTTGTCTAATACACTACACTAATATAACAGTTTTGTACTGGTATAATAATACACAAAAACACCAATGAAACACAAGAGAGTGAAGAAATAAATCCACACTTTCAGTCTACTGATCTCTGGTATCAGTGCAATTCAATGGGAAAAGCAGTGCTTCAACAATGAGATGTCCCCATGAAAAAACTGAACTCAATTCCTATTTCACAAAAATTAATTCAAGACAGATCACAAGACTAAAAGTAAAAGCTGAAACTGTACGGCTTTTAGAAAAAAAAAAAAAAGGGAGGAAATTGTTCCAATGTAAGATAAACAAAGGCTTCTTAGGACATGAAAGCAATTACCATAAAAGAAAAGCTGAAATTAATTTATAAGATAATCAAATGAAACTAAATTTAAAACTAAATTTAAAAACTTAAGCTCATCAAATTGGGAGAAAATATTTATAAAATGTATGTATCAAAGAGCCTATCTGGACTGTATGAAGAACTCCTACAATTTGATAATAAGAAAACCACCTCTGGGGCGCCTGGTGGCTCAATGGGTTAAAGTCTCTGCCTTCAACTTGGATCATGATCCCGGGGTCCAACTTTCTATCACATACTTTCTATTTTACTCCACTTGTCCATTAATGCCTCACTACTGCACTGCTTTGATTAGAGAAACATAAGAGCCTATTTTCATACCTAGTAGGGCTAAGCAACAACTCCTAATTCCGCAACTGTTACACTTCTTCAATTTTCTTGACTATCTTGAGCAAACAAACACCTGCCCTTCTCCCTCCCACCAAAATGTACCTTAAAATCAACTTGTCTAGCTTGTGAAATAATTTTTTACAATTAAGTTAGCATTGAATTTGCTTGAAGAGAATCAATAACTTTGTTGATTTATCCAATCTAAGGACATGGAATGTATTTCCATTTGTTCCAAGTACATTTTTTTAGGGGTCAAGAATATTTTAAAGTTCTTCTTAAGTTTTGAAAAAGATAAAATTGTAACCTTACCTACACTATTCAATACCCTCACTCAAGGTCACCATTGTAACATTTCTTGTTACATTTAATTCCTAGGCATTGCTGTAACAGATGGACACTTGATTCCATGAGATCTTCCAATTGGTTATTGTTTATATGAGAACTACACGTTTTTCTTCATTACCTTCCCTGACTTCCCATTACTTCACTGACTTCTTACTGTCCACATGAAATTTTTTTCTTGACTTACTTTCATGTACCTTTTCCAATTCTTATGCATATCATTTTATTCTCCCTTGTCCTATAATGGCTAAGACCTTCAAAAAGAATGTAGTGGAGGGGCGCCTGGGTGGTTCCATCATTAAGCATCTGCCTTCAGCTCAGGCCATGGTCCCAAGGATGGAGCCCAGCATTGTTCTCCCCTGCTCGGCAGGAACCCTGCTTCTCCCTCTCCCATTCCCCCTGTTTGTGTTCCCCCTCTCGCTGTCTCAGTCTCTCTCTCTAATAAATAAAAAAATAAAATCTTAAAAAAAAAAATAAAGAATGTAGTGGAGACAGAAAACCAACTTTGATTTGTTCCTGACATTAGTGTAAAGGTATCTGTTAATTAGTGTAAAGGTATCTGGCTTTTGGGTTAAGGTATGTGTATGTATGTGTGCGCCTGATGTTAAAAAAAATCTTTTCAACTCCGTTATTAAATGTTTCCCTAGAAACAGGTAGTGAATTCTCCCAAGTGAGATAAAGCATTCCGTTCCTGATAAAGTATTCCCTGATCCATTCTTCACTCCAGTGACATACTGAATATGATGATGGTCTTTGGAAGGTGTTTCACTCCTAATTACACTAAGTAGCCTAAGTAAGTGCTGTGTTTTGGTGTCTTTGTTTTAATCAAGCATCAATGTTGAATCTTAACAGTGCCTGGACAACTGTTTTTTCTTCCTCTTATCTACTAACATATTGAAATATATTAACAAAGCACATAATACTGAACCGCCCTCATTCCTGGAATTAATCTCACTTGGTCATGGTGTATCACACTTTCTGTATTGCTGGATTATATCTGAACATTTAAACGGTCTGTAGTTTTCTTTTTCAGTGTTATCCTCAGTCAGAATATGTTATCAGTTTAAATAAAAGTTTGGGAAGTTTTATGTACTGGAATAGTACTAGAACTCTCTGTACTGGAACTATCTGTTCTTTGAGGTTTCAAAGACGTGTGTTAAAGACGTCTGGGCCTGAGTTTCTTTTGGGTGATGAGTTCTTTGACAATTTTCCCTATTTCCTGATAAGGCTAGTTAGTAATTTTATCTATTGTGATTTTCCCTCCTCTAAAAATCAGTTCTTGGGTTTTTATCTCCTCCTATATTACTTCTGTTTTTTACCTTCATTCTTTTTTTTTTCTTGAATATATGCCATTTCTTCCCCCCAATCTGTTACGTTTTAAGAATAAAAGGTCTTCGAAAGACCCAAAAGCTCAGGTTCCTAATGAGAAGATTCCTATGTAAGCGAGTTAAGAGCTATGTATCTCTCAACTCTCAATTTCGGACAAAGACTACCTTATATCAACCACTTTTAAAAGCTGGTATATGTTCATCATATATTTTGAACAATATTTTATTTTATTAAGCACAGGCAACAAAATTTAAAAATGAAAAATAACTAAAGTAAAATTATATTCACTGCATTATTCTCCAACTTACCTTTTTAAGACTTATTTTAAACTTGCAAATGTCCCAAGTTAAAGAAAATTGTACTGCATGTCTAGAAACTCTATGCTGACCAATGATTTCTCACATTTTTATAGCAGGTATGTAAAACCTAAGCCTAAAACAAACTTAAAACCTTTGTAATAAAATGCAATGTTGGGTGTCTGGGTGGCTCAGTCAGTTGAGTATCTGCCTTCTGCTCAGGTCAGGATCCCAGAAAACTCTCTGCTCAGTGGGGAATCTGATTCTCCCTCTCCTTCCACCCTTCCCCACTCCTCCTGGTGTGTGTGCATGCACATGCGTGCTCTCTCTCTCATAAATAAAATCTTTAAAAAAAATTTTTTGTAAGTGCAATAAAGGAGTCATAATGAGGCAATGTTTTACTTAAATTGTTGCCTAATTTTACAGGACATACAAAATGATATAAAATTCCAGTGTGTGTTATATGAAACTAAAGGCTATACTTTCTAATAACTTACTATGTAAATTGTTAAGGTTTTCTAGTATTTGATACATATAAATGAAATAATCCATTAACATAATTTATTGAGAGCTCAAATTCTGTACCCTATTACTAAAAATAGTCTGTCAATACCATGTCTAATAATATGCTCCTACTGCACTGTACACAAAGACAACTGAATTCCCACCATTTTTAGGAAAAATTCTTTGTAACTGCTGTATCATCAGTCTGAATTTGTGCTAACTATGATCTTAAATGCTGCTGTTCTTTATAAATTCTTATTATTTCTTACTTCCCTTGATCACTGGTTCTTAAATTCTCATACAGAAATGGACAGAGGCAGGTAGGCCTTCTAAACTGGGCTAAAAAAAACCAGGTCAAACAAGTGAGATAATCACTCTGTCTGCAGTTTTCATTATGTATTTCGTATGAATCAAAACACCATAAAAGACTTGAAGAAATGTATGGGACATCTGGGTGGCTCAGATGGTGAAAGCATCTGCCTTTGGCTTAGGTCATGATCCCAGCATCCTGGGAAGTCTTGCATCAGGCTCCTTCCTCAGTGGGGAGCCTGCTTCTCCCTCTCCCTCTACTGTTCCCTTTCTCCCTCTACTATTTCACCTGCTGTGCTCTCTCGCTCCATCAGATAAATAAATAAAATCTTTAAAGAAAAAAAAAGAAACTTTAAGAAGTGCATCATATGTACCATATACAAACATTAAACATTCACCACTCATCCATAAATTGTAAAGAAAATTCTGGAAAGACATAGTACAAGACTAAAATAAGTTAGCAACTATTACATTGAGTCTTTTATGGTAGGGGTAGGAAGCAAGTAAAAAACACTTACCATTTGACAGCTAAATTCTGTACCTCTCCATTTTTATCTTCCAGTAACTTCAAAATCATTTTCACTACTTTCCTTTCACTGTCATCATCCAACTTGATGGAATCTTTCTGCAGTTCTGTCATCAAATCATTTGTAGCCATAAACCTATCAAAAAATTAAATTTGTTGATAATTTAAATTTTTTAAGCACAAAGATCATCTCTTTCAAATCTAATGCTATCATCCTTACCTAACTATCTTAAGTCCTAACAAACTCTTTTAAATAAGGTACCATCACTTTAAATTATCTTCCCCAGTTCAGTTCTATTTTAAGTTACTGATAGGATCTACCATGAGTGCTCTTTCATTTTCATAATTTTCATTTTCATAATTAATTGTATCACTGCTTTTAAGAGGAGAAAAACTCCTCTTTACCTTTTCCTTTGCATGTGATTTGAATTTTATCTAGGAAGTCTTTAACTACAAACATAATACCTTCCTATATAGTATTCTCTATTGGATTGAAGGGCGGGGATCACATATTAAAAAATTACTGGGAAATTTCCAAAATACAAATTCTCACTTCCACTCCAACTCCCATCACAAGGTTTATCAGGTCTATTTTCAAAATGGTGAGGAGGCAATTCTAGAATGTTGTTCCATCTGACATTCAGCCCCCTCCCCTTAAGAACTACTGCCAAAGACAAGTTTCATACTGAATAAATAGCCTAACAAAAAACCCCAGAGTGAACAACTGTCTAATCTCAGCTTTAAATGAAAGGGTTGAATAGGAAACAAAAATAAAGTAAGTAGACTCTCATTTTTTTCTCATAAACCTCACTAGCCGATTCATTGTTTTAAAAGTAATTTCTCAAGAGTAACAGATAATCACACTGAAATAAAGCCCCCCAATCTGTCTGAAGGCCGACTGAATTTTTCCCCTAATTCTGGCTCTTCTCTACCTATTGAAATAACCTAACTGCAGTAACAAATACTTAAATGCCTTTTTCATGTATCTGAACCAGATCAAGTTTGAGTAAAAGTATACTATTTATAATGTCAAAATCCATGTCTTCAATTAAATCAATCAATTAAAAATCACTAACTATTGGAACTGAAATGATAAACAGCTATGCAGATAGTCTGGCAATACAGGCAATAAACTATGTGGTAAGGATTGGCAAAACAATTTATTAACTTAGCAATTCACTATTTGTTATTTAAAGAGTTAGTATGTTCATTTAAGGTTAATTTAAAGAAGTTTTAAACTACAATGCAGGCACAATTCCTACCAAGTTTTGTGAAACAGCTTAAAAAGTCTGTGTTCAAATTGGGATTATACAAGGTAAAGTAAGCATGTACTTTTTTTAAAATGAACACAGTTGTAATTGATAGCCCCTCCCCATTTTATATGACAAATGAAATTAAAACCACACAATATTCTAGAAAAAACACAAAAAACTGAGTAATAGCATACTAATGCAGGAATTCTACATACAAAGCATTAAAAATAGCCATTTTACTTCCATAAAATCATGAAATAAAACCAGAGTAGTTAGGACCTCTAAACACCCCTGAAATGCTCATCATCTGGTTGAAGAGAACATGGCCATTAATTTAGGTAAAAAGGCAAAGAATCCCAATGCAAAAAGTTGTTTTAAGGTTCTGAAGGGAGTCTACTGGTAAACAGATTCTTTCCTTTATTTGCCACTTACTTATTCATTGCCTATTATGCTACAAAGGCTGGACTATGAGTGAGCAAAGGATAGATATAAAGTAAATAAACCGTGGCTGCTGACCTCAAAGAAGTCTACTGATTTTCAAAAATCTAGGATTAATACAAAACCACAGGATATCACCTCACACCAGTCAGATTGGCTAGTATCAAAAATACAAGAAATAACAAGCACTGGCAAGGATGCGGACAAAGGGGAAACCCTGTTCTCTGTGGGTAGGATGCAAAATGGTGCAGCCACTGTGGAAAATGGCATGGATGTTCCTCAAAAAATTAAAAATAGGAATACCATACGATGTAGTAATTCCACTGCTAAGTATCTACCAAAACCAAAACACTAATTTAAAAAGATACATGCACCCCTATGTTTACAACAGCCAACATATGGAAGCAACCCAAGTGTCCTCTAACAGATAAATGGATTAAAGAACAATGGAATATTTTATGAAATAGCCACCAAAACAAGATGAAATATTGCCACTCTCAATAACATGCATGTATGGGCCTAGAGGGTATTCAAGGGGATTAAGAGGCACAAACTTCCAGCTATAAAATAAATGGCAGGGATGAAAAGTAAAGCACAGGAATATAGCCACTAATACTGTAATAATTTTGTATGGGGACTATACTTAGCTTGGTGAGGACTGTGTAATGTAGAGAATTAGAACTGTCAAATTACTTTGTGGTACACCTGAAACTAATAGAACATTGTATATCAACTATACTTCCATGTTTTTAATTTAACAAATTGGATGACTAACAGTTAAACATTTTTGAAAGTTGAAATGAATCCCAGTAATGTCAGCAATAGGAAGTTATACTGAGTTAATTTTTAACGGTGACCCCCAACCAGAAAGTTCTAAGAATTTCTTCCTTCTTTAATTTGATATAAAAATTTGCATTATAAATCATCCTGTTAAGAAGTTGTTTAACCAGGGGCGCCTGGATGGCTCAGTGGGTTAAGCCGCTGCCTTCAGCTCAGGTCATGATCTCAAGAGTCCTGGGATCGAGTCCCGCATCGGGCTCTCTGCTCAGCAGAGAGCCTGCTTCCCTCTCTCTCTCTCTGCCTGCCTCTCCATCTACTTGTGATTTCTCTCTGTCAAATAAATAAATAAAATCTTAAAAAAAAAAAAAAAAAAAAAGAAGAAGTTGTTTAACCAGATAAAAAGCTGTTCATGGCAGAGTCAAAAGCCAATTTGTAAAATGTCTCTTAAGCATGTAATAATGGTCTAGGCATGGTGTAAGACCTAAGATGATAAGGCAGACGCAGCCCCTTCCTCCTCATCTTTTCTCTAGGCATGGTGTAAGACCTAAGATGATAAGGCAGACCCAGCCCCTTCCTCCTCATCTTTTCCCTTACTGTGGCAGACAGGCAGGTACATGGACAAATCTCAACCTTACAGATTTTTAAAAATACTCAAGGACATTTGACACTGATCACACCAAAGAACTGACAGTTAGTCTGGATTTCAAAAGATTAACAGGGGTGTGCCTGGGGAAAGCTGGTTTGGAATTTTAAATTTTTATTTTTGTCTGTGTTGGGGTGGGGGTGGTGGCAGCAGCAACAGTACTGAGGGACTAACACTTTCGAGTGAAAGGCTAAGAAGCAAGTGTGGCTGCGACAGAGGCAGGTACAAAGAAATCTAACAAGAAGATGGAAATGGAGGCTGACGTCAAGATAAGAAAGATCTGATATACTCACTGACTATGTAATGAGAACCTATTATCTATGTATCAGGTACTATGCTCAACCCTGTATGAACAAGAGATGGCAAAAGCAAACAGTTCCTATTGTCTTGGAGCTTACAATACAATCACAGAGACATACTGGTTTTAAAAACTACATATATGGGTTAATGATATATGTAATTATGAACAGAGACAAATGCTAGGAAGGGAAGGAAAGGAATAGGGCACAAAGAATACTCAAAGGTTTAATAAAGTAACCTGATGTAGGTTGCACTAAGTGTCGTGCATCAGGAAAGACTGAACTCTGAAGCATAGGCAGGAATTTGCGGGAAGGGGGGGGGACGACAGACATGTAAGCAGGGGCCAAGAGACTGAAGAGAGCTGGGGGTCTTATTAGGATTTGTTTTATTCTAAGAGCTATGGGAGGCTACTGAAAGGCATCTAGGTCAGAGATGGGCAGGATACTGAAATGATCAAATGTGTATTTCAGAAACATTACTCCAGCTACACGATCCTCAGAGTGTAGAAGGAACCAATCCTCATTTACTCAAAATGAATGGAGAAAGTTAAGAGAATTACTGTAGCAGTCTAAGTGAGAAATGATGGCAGCTACAATTAGGATTATGACAATCTATGGAGGGAGAAATATGGACATACAATCAATTCTTACATTACTAGCAGAGTAAATGCCTTCTTGTTTCAGCTCATATACCATAAAAAGTACCCTCTACCTAGTGCCACATCTTTCGCCTTTGTGCTTTTTTGTTGCTGGTTAATTTTGCTGTTTAAAATGAGCCCCAAGCATAGTGTAGTGCTGTCTAGTATTCCTAGGTACAAGAAAGCTGTGTCTTTCAGAAAAAAAAATACATGTATTAGATAAGCTTTTCTCAGGCATGAAGTGACAGCACTACTGGCTGTGAGCACAATGTGAATGAATCAACAACATATATTAAATAAGGTTGTCTTTAAACAGAAATAAACATAAAACAAGGTTATGAACTGATCAACTGTGACTAGAGGCTCACAGGAACCTACCACTATATTTCCCCTAGAAGTAATGGCTCAGTATCACTAATTCAATGTTCATGGTAACTTGATAGTACTATCTACAGACAATAATAAGAACCAACTATTTGAGTTTTAAAAGGTTAAAATAAGTCTTTGAAATGGATTAGATATGGGGATGGAATGGGATGAGCTAGAAAATGGACAAATAAGTAGGAGGAAAACCACGGGACTTGGGTGTTATAGTCAGGTATGTATATATCCCTTCCAGAGTCTTACTGTTACCGAGCTGCCATTGTCATATCAGATGGTTCAACCACTCACAAGAGAAAGGATTAATAAAGCTGGCTCAACTACAGACTACACGGAATGGCCATTCCTCTGATCCTATTCAACAAAGTCTCAGCAACAGTGAAGATGCAGACATCATAAATCAATCATGACCTGCAGCCTAACTCCATCGGCTGCTGGTCAAAAGGGACTAAGAAAAGGGAAAAAACAAAAACAAAAACAAAAGAAAGTAGCCCTACAGTCCAGGAACTGATATGAGGCTCATACCTATATCTGAATGTTATTCCAAACAGATCTGATGCTTACAAAGAAAGTGTATTGTTTTCCTAGACATCAACAACCTCACAGAACAGCCATTTCAGACAAGTTCACTTAACACAAAATACCAAACACATCTTCCTCTCTAACTCATTAAGTGACTGCTACTTCTTCACCAATTACAGCTTCTCCTCTGCTTTAGTCTTGCCCTCCTCATATTAAGATATCAAACGATGGAATTGTCCCAACATTCCAACAATCCAGTTTAGAACTCTACTTCCTTAGAACCTTCCCAAAATTACCCAAATGAATGGGGCCTTACACTCTTTAACTGAGACTGCCCATAGTGTGTGTTCTCTCTCCCTCTATGGTAATAAACCCGATCTGTGACAAGGATGCCTATTTTAGAGAATTTCAAGAAGGAAAGAGTGATAAACAATGCTTGTCTATCAAATAGGTACGCAAAGAAAATATCTATTAAATTATTTACACAGAGCTTGTTAGAAACTTGGGGAAGAGTAATTTCAATGATCTTAGTGGGCACCAGCTAAGAAGTTTAGAGTTTATCTCGTAGTCAACGGGAATTAGTGAGGAGGGCAATCATCAGCTGAGGTATTTAGAAAGAAAATTCTAACGGAAGAGTTACCAAAAGACTGGATTAGAAAGAAGCCTGAGACAGGAAGACTCATTTTGAGAAATACTCATCAGGAAATTAAATGAGAGAGAAAAAGGTAGAAAGGTGACATCGAGATTTTTCCAACTGGGACATCTGGTACCTGGTAATACAATGGGACAAAATAGGGGAAAAAAAAAAAAAAGGCTTAAGGTGGGAGAGCGGAAAGTTAAAATGCTAACTTTCAAGCTTCTAAGGCAGTCCCAGGTGGGCATAACCTATAGACAATGCCATCTCACGTATTCAATAAATAGTCCAGGAGTACCATCATAAGGAACTATGCTAGGCTCTGCACACACAGTTATGAACAAGATAGTCACAGGATAGAATCTATACACCTGGCTTATTCCACTGGACTGAAAGTTCCTTGAGGGGAGAACTTATTCATCTTTAGTAAATCCAATGCAGAGATGTGCAGAAACAATGGCAGAAATAGATACCTTGTATTGCACAATGAGCAGTCTCACAACCCTTCCCCTCATACATATACAAGAACAATTTCACCCGTTACTAACAGAAATCTATGTGATTAAGAGTCAACTGCACCATCCAGTGAGTTCATGATCTTTCAAGGAACTCATACACACACCACTACTATCTCATTTTTTCTAATTTATTCCCTTGGAGTATTAATTTAGGAGGGTCTTAATATTGTTCATGTAAGTAAAATTTTTAGTCCTCTTCCTTCCAGTTTCCTCAATGAAGTCTATTTTTCAGTGGTGAGCTTTCGTCATTGCTGATAATCCGTGTTAGCAGTACAGCTTTATCAAGAAAAATCACGTAAGTGAAATCCAGTAACTTACCGCCATCAACCTGCAAAGTACCTAAAGGGTGCCCAGAAATCACCTTCTTAAAAACTCTACAAATCAATTTCCTCTGATTAAAACTTACTTTTCTTCAAGCACAGGTAGTACAGAGAACTTCGCTAGTATTTATTGTTACATTATTATAAATACCCATACATTATTTTCAGCTATGTTATAGGATCCTGAAGTCCCTTCCAGCTCTGAAAGTGAGGTCCATATGAGGCCTGAGTTTTTTTTTATTAGCATTTACAGTTTCCAAGAAGAAAATACCTGCTAATATCCAGAAGACACACATACATAAATTTGGTAACATAAACCATTATCAAGCTAGGAAATTCTGCAATGTAGTAATTATTTTAAGATTGTATCAAATGATATTTTAAAAAATTGACTGACAGATTTTTACAATGGTTTCTGGAAGAAATGTCTCAAAATCGTTACATGTTTTTCTCTTTAACTCTGTAATTAAAATCCAACTAAAACTATCACCTGAGAACCCACAAATCCAAAACAGTGGAGACTCAGTTTGGTAAAACAAGTTCCCTACCCTTACAACCAGCTCCAGTCAAGATTATCTACTTGTATAGTGACCTTTCACACTTCACACTTGTGCTCATTTTCTCTACCTACAATTTCAAGACCTAACTCACATGATTCCACCAACAGGAATCTCCTTGCTATTATCTTCTCTACCACTTAAGGCTGAGAACTACATATTGCTCTGGGTTATCTTTTTGTAAAAGTGTCTTAAACCATTCAACAAGTATGTAAATATTACTGAGGGCAAGCACTAGATCTTAAAACATTTTGCAGTCCCTCTCAGGGAATTACTTAAAGTGTCTTCTAGCACAAAATACTCCATAAGCCTGAGAGGGAAATGAAATTTAAGTTTAGTCTTAATGTCCCCTAGTCAAAACCCTGGAGAAGTAACATAACATAGTAGCTAAGAGTTCAAGCTCTGGGGGCACCTATGTGGCTCAGTGGGTTAAGCCTTTGCCTTTGGCTCAGGTCATGATCTCAGGGCCCTGGGATCCAGCCCCACATATGGCTCCCTGATCAGTGAGGAGCCTGCTTCCCCCTTTTTCTCTCTGCCTGCCTCTGCCTACGATCTCTGTCAAATAAATAAATAAAATCTTAAAAAAAAAAAAGGAGTTCATGCTCTGGGAGTTGGGGTTGGAGTTGGGGGTGGTCTGGAAACCCCAGATCTAATGTCTAACTCACCCTGGACAAGTATTTAATGAACACCATCACACCTGAGTTTCCTGGACTGGAATAGAGATTGTTAGTATCCACTTTACTAGAGTTATAAGGATAAACAGGATCCAGTATATAAAGCTGACAGTAAGCATTAATGTTAACTACTATGTAGATAAAGATAGAACAGTGATAAATTTTCTTCAGCTCCTTAGTCCTTGGAATACTTAAATTCAATTGGTGGTGAAACATAGGAGTAAAACTTAAGTTATCGCAACCCAATTTTCAATATTAATATTCATAAACAGAGCATTCACATGGTTTATGCACATTTAAGTTTTCATTCTGGTATCTACAGAATGACCTACCTACTAGTAGTAAACCTTAAAATACTGCCTTCAAAGAGTACAGAATACTAAAACATGAAAGAAAAAGGACATCAGATGTCCCTCACCAATAAATTGAACCCATGATTTAAATCCTACAAAATGATTCTTTTAAAAATGCTAACATCTGAAAAATTTTTAGCCTGTACCCATTTCTTTACTTTCTTCATGTGAATGGACTATTTAGTTATTCAGACACCTAAAATTTCAGGTCTATAAGGGACCTTTTGTAATCACCCAAGAACAAGTTTCTCAAAGTAAAAATTTAGTCCCAGATTAAATAGTCTCCCCAAGATCTCATAGACAGTTCCCAAGAAAAAATCCTACTAGACTAGAGCATATGACTAGAGCCCATATTTTGTGACCGGTAGGTCATAGTCTCTTTGGAGTCTAGCATGAGGGGAGTAGTTTTTTTTTTCCTTTTAGATATATTACTGTTTTTGTCTCCCCTTAGCATAAGTAGAGTGGTTTGCACTAGATATCCTATAATATTAACTCTGTCCTCAAGATCTTTGTTACTAGCTATTTTAAAACACCTAGCAACTAACTGATATTTACACCAAAATAAACAAATTCCAAATGAGAAAGTAGAAGGGATAATTTTAAAATAGAACACATATATACAAATAAATGCCTATACTAAAATTATACAGAAAAATATTCAAAATACTTGATTTTAAATGCTCACTATTTTAGTTACTCTCTATCTGTAACTTAATATACAGAGTACTTTAGTTTGAAAGACTTGTCTGTAACTGGATGGCTTCAGGATATTTTACAAGTCTTTAAAACATAGTTAATAAACATACCTTAAAAATGCCAAATAGCTGGAAGTCACAGTTCATACAATTAACTTCTTTATCAACTATTAGAAATATATCAATATTACACTTTTATAACAACCTTCCCAGCAATGTTTTGATTTACTCTAGCTGAACTTGGTAAATAATTCTTATCAAGTTCAACACTGACTACAGCTTAACATAAAAGCATTATTTCTTTCATATAATTTATTTAAAAAAGAAAACAAAATCATATATAGATCATCTTTACAAGAAATTAAGTAGCTTGAGTCAAAAATCACATATGCAGTATAAACAGGGCTTAATTTGTTTATTCTAAGCATATTACCCATACACAAGTCTACCCAGTTGAACAAAATCATGCTATTACAGTATTACAGCAAAGTGGTATCTTTAGTATGAAATAGAATACAATCAGAACGATATTTAGTACTTTTACAGAATGAGCCAAATTGACAGAAATGGTGGGGGTGGGGGAGACGGGGAATCATACCACACATTCTACATAGCTGAAAATTCATATATATGTGTATATATATTCCACTCAAATGTGTATTTAAATTTCAGTGTCTTGCACTGGGAGCAAGCGAAGCTCCAAAATAAATGGCATTCTAATCCTTAAAAAACACACAAACAAAAATAAAAGCAAAACTTTTATTTCCTCCAATAAGCCATGATTTTGATCTACAGAAATCTAAAATACCAAAATAACCAAAGAGAGACATGTCTCTTCCAAAAAGTCACAACACTAAAATTTTTCATATTAGCAAATTGGATTTTAAAATTTTCAAATGCAATAATTAATAACCTCCTAGGTAGCAAAACTTTTTAAAAATCATTTCTGGCTTTGAAGTCACAGAACCAAAACTGTGTTTCACTGACCATGTGAATACACTGACACATCAATTTAGTTGGGAATATGATCATTACAGTTTTCACGCTTCTCCTTTCACAAATAGAAAATCCCTTCCTGGCAGATGTGGTCTGGGCATTTTCAGGTTTTCAGATATTAAAGGGTACTGTGCATATATACACAAATAAAACAAAATAGGCTTCAGCTTCAATTTTAATTGAAGACATCTGTTCTTTCCTTTAAAATGCTCACAAAATACAACCACCAAGCCTTAGAGAACAAAACGAATATCAAAGAAATAAAAAAGCTTTTTTAGACTGGGAGCTTATTTATTTTGTGATGGGACAGGAGGTTGGAAAGAAATGTAACCACCACTGTAGCACCAAAAAAAAAAAAGGGGGGGGGGAGAGGCCAAGATAATCCGTAAAAATATAACAATTGTTCAGTATACATATTACCAAGGTTTGGAACAGTCAGTACTCGTCTCCTAGAACAGAACTGCCATAATAAAGCCTCATATTCACACACACACACACACACACACACACACACAAACTTCCATCAGGAAGACCCATTTGCTTGCTTTACGTTTAAGGTCCAGGAATTCACCTTTCTGGCCGTAGTTTTGGATATAAGGAAATGAGAATGAAACCCCGAATTTCTGCTTAGTTTTCACCTGACAAGGAAAAATGACAAGAGATGCTGGCGGGAAAACCCTGCGAGTCAAGTTCCCTCATCCTGGCTCCCTCCCCACCCCACCCCCTTCTTCCCACCTTCACGAAAGGAATTGTCCAAAGAAAAAGTTTAGAACACAATCCGTGGACAGCTCAAATAAAGCAGATCATTCAAGCTGAATGCACCTAGGCCCACTCCCTCTGCGGGAAAAGAGGCGGTCGCTGGGGCCCGGAGAGGGCAGCAAGCCTCAGCCCTAGCCAGGAGGGCGGCCTAGCGCTCAAGGCGGGCTGGCCGGTAGGCCCGGGCCTCCCGGTCTCCGAGCCCAGAGCAACTCCCTTCCCCACAAGGGTGGGGGATTCTGCCCCTTCACACACCTGGGACGCGAAAACCACGTCTCGGGACTGGGGGTGGGGAGCAGGGAATGCAGTGGAGGCGTCTGGGGACGCAGAAGGCGCCTCGGACCCGCAGCGGGCAACGGCCTAGAGGAACGAATGGGGGGGAGGGGGTTGGAAGGTGGGAGAAAAAGGAACCTGCGGGATCAGGGAACGGGGGGGTGGGCCGGAGAGCTCGGGAAAGCGCACACACCGGCCAAGGCCAAAGGGGTGGGGCAAGGCCCGGGTGAGGGCCAGGGCCGCGGAGAGGGGACCCCAAGGTGGGTTTACGGTCGGATTTCGGCCTCACCTGAAGTCCTTGTCGCTGGATGTCATTTTTTCCAGCAAATTGGAAATGTGGTACGAGGCGCTCGCCATGTTGACGGCCTCGATCCCGCCCGCTGGCGTTGCTGGTGCTGCTGCCCGCTGCCGCCGCCGCTGTTGCTGGCGCTCCTCCTCTCGCTCGCGGCGGCTCCCGCTTCCAGGGTCGCAGCGCGACGCCGACGCTGACTAGGGAGGCGCCTGGACGGGCTGCCCCCTCCTCGGAGAGGCGTGGGCCTGTCCTGGAGGAAGCAGAGGCTACGCGGTCGGCCTAACGACGGCGCCGCTCGCCGGGAACCGAGCTCATGGGCAGCGAGGAGTACAGCAGGGCCTCTCCGGGGAGCCAGACACCTCCACTCGGGTCGGTCTCGCTGCCACTCTCACCGCACTCGCTCCCTCGGGCAAGAGGCCAAAACCCGCCTCCTTAGCTCCGGGGGCGGGGGCGACAAACGCGGGACGCCACGGAGAGCCGAGGTCAGGGTTCATGGAGGTCTCCCCACGCACGCGATTGAGACGCTAGTTAAAAGGTAATGCTGTTGGCTGAGGCCTCCGTCAGTCTTCGCGTGAACCGCCTTTCAGGAGGCATGACAACGACCAAAAGGATTTGTTCTCGCGAGACTTGAAAGCGACGGTTAAAGGACGGGGGGGGTGGGGGAAACAAGCGTGCTGTAATCTGAGAATAACTTGCTTTTTTTCCCGTATGACAGTCAAGGAAAGGTTTACGATTTTTAAGGGGTAGAGCGCCAGGAGTAATGCTAGTTAAGGGGTAGCGTGGGGACCAACATAAGAATTATCAAAAAGAGCTTTCATTCGAATCGGACGCGTGGCCTACTTTGCCTTCACCACGGTGAAATAATGTTGCCACGTGAAAACCACAAATCCCAGAATTCAGTCGGGGCATGTCCCTGGGTCAGGATGTGATTGGCCGAAGGAACTTGGAGCTTCCTCATTGGCTCCGCGCGAGAAGTGAATGCTGGGATTTGTAGTCCAGACCGTGAGTTGTGGTGGATAAAATCTTTGGCTCCTCGCGCAATTGGTTTCGGCCGCGTATTCGGATTTCCTCTTAGAACCCCTTTTGCAGTTGTGGGATGTCTGCAGAGCTAGGCTGCTGCGGGTTGGGCAAGCGCAATGCGGATCAGTTAGTGTTCTTGGCAGAGATATAGTAGAGACTTCTAGCGCCGATCCTGGAGAATGATGGTAGCTTCATCCTCAAGGCAGATGAGTCTCTGCTAGGGACAGTCCCTCTTTGCATTTAAGAGCTCCCTAAAGCAAGAAAGGCCATGACTGTTGATGGTGTTCAGACCTTTTCGTTTTATTCAGAGTAGCTAAAGGACTACCCTCTGTAGTTAGCTCCTGTGGATCTGTTAATCCTGCACCTGTGTTTGTTCCCAGAGACATACACACACAGCAGTGGGAAATCAGATACCACATCATTTGTTTCAGTGCCCACGTTTTCTGTGTTTAATTGGAATTGGAGCTAGCTCAAAAGCCTTTCTAAAAGAAAGAGAAAGCCCAGTCAAGAGTCAAGGAAAATTGTGTCTCAATCTGTTACTGCTCCTTTAAACAAAACACCTAAATAGCTACTTTCTTCCAGTTATTAAATCTGACGTTTCTCCACTGTTCTTTCCCATAGTTCGCAAATGTTATTGTGTGTCTTCTAAAAGCCAGACACTGTTATAATCAATAAGAGTTTAAACGGATAAAATGTGATCTGACCTCATGATTCATACCTGAATTTCCCCCCTCATTACCCTTACCCCAATGTATCCTTTTACTTAATGCTATTTCTCCCCAGTAGTACCATAGTTCTTTACTCATTTTACCCAAATCAGCCATTGTTAGGTTCCCAGCGCACTTCATCCACAATTAACTCCCTTCTGCTCAGAACAACCTTTCCGCAATATTTAATAAGAACTACGCACATATACGTCACACACAAGCCGGTCATTTATCTTGTGTGGACCGTAAGGCTTAAAGTCTCAGTCATCTGGTGATAACTTTTTTTTTTTTTTTTTTTTTAGCCTGAATCCAGTCAGACACCCAAGTCATGTTTTTTCCATTTGTGTGTAAATCCTTCCATTTATCAGTTTTCAGCTGAACTAGAATATTTGTAGTCAGACAGCTTAATATAAATCCTATTTACTGCCACTTATTAGCTGTCTTAGGCAATTCACTTCAAGGTCTCTGCGCTTCGGTTTCGTTATGGATAACACTATGATCATCAGAGTACAGTATTACCCCATCTGGCTGTTTTAAGAGTCAAATGAGCTATTGCCTGAGTCTGCCAGTAGTGCTATAACTAAACTCCTTTGATTGGGTGGCTGAAACAACAAGAATTTGATTTCTCATAGTTCTGGAGGCTGAAAATCCAAAATCAATGTAATAGCAAGGCTGATTTATCCTAAGACCTTAGCTTACAGATGGTGGCCTTCTCATTATGTCTTTGTGTAGTCTTTCCTGTGTGCATACACACTAGTATTTCTTATTCTTCTAAGGATACCAGTCCGATTGGATTAGGACGCCCTTCTCTTAACTTCATTCGACCTTAATTGTGTCCTCATTTCACCTCATATATCTCTTTAAAGGACCTCTCTTCAAGTATTGTCATATTGGAGGTTATGTCTTCAACATGTGAATTTAGGGGGAGATACAGTTCATTCTATAACAACATCCCATATGAAGTGTTCAGCATATTACCTGGAATGTAATAATCTTTATAAATAACCATATTTCTGGTAGTTACAGAGGTCATGGGAAACATCTAACAAAAGTCAGCTATTGGTGGTAGTATATTCCCTCAGTCTTTCCCTTGTCCCTATCCCAGACCTTTCTGTTTAGAGTTTTTTAAAACATTGTTTTTATAGTGCTCCTCAGCAATTTAAAAAGTTCAATGGCTCTCTAGTACTGAATGAAGTAGTCCTCCCTTTTGGCAATCAGTGTGCACCTTCATCTGTCCCTAGCCCTTTTTTTCTGACCTTTCTCCCACTATTCTAATATAGAAATTGCTCCCATCAATTTTTTTGAGTCTCTCAAAGACCCCAACTCCAAATTTTTGTGTATTCACTATTATAATAATAAGCCCTTACTTCTAGGTCAGGTGTTACGCTGATTCATTTAATCCACATTTTAAGTATGAGAGGCACAGAAGACCTAAGTAACTTGCTAAAGGGGCAGTCAGGATGAAAACCCAGGCAATGTGGTTTCAGAGCCTATGCTCCAAATCTCTGTACTAAAGTGCTTGTCCCCACCTGCGGTGCTGGTCACGTCCCCTATCTCTTTCTAGGATCTTGAACCAACAATAGTATTTATATTCTAGCTTCCAATTAGACTGTAAATTCCTTAAGAGCATAAACCAACTTTAAACCACTTCTGCTTCTTTCAAGTACTTAGCCCATGCCAAATTCATAATAGGCACTCAAAAGTACTTAATTTTATTCTGTATTCTTGACCTCTTAGAGATTTGATCTATGTATCACTGAATATAGCTGGTTACCAAACAGTGCGGAAATGCTTTCCTTTAAGGGTCTGTAAATGCTAAATTAATTTTAAGTACAAAAGAAAATAAGCCTACATAAGGCCGCCCACCCAATAGTTTTCTTTAGTCAATGGTCATAATGGAAAACTGAGACAAGAAAAGAAGAAAAATGGAGTCCTTCAGCTCTTGGAAGTTTCTTCAGATACCAACCAGTAACTTAGCTGAAGTCACCAACATTGATTGAGTGATTGCACTGTTCCAGGCAGTGTACTAGTTACTGGGGAGGCAAAGATGGGCAAGACATTGTCCTTAATTTGAGGGGACATTCATATTAACCAAATCTTAAATTTCACATGATTTTTTTGTATGTTTTTGCCTAATGGAGCAGATCCTGAAATTGTCTTTAATATGTTAATATGGTAAGACTGAGGTGAATTGCTTGTTGCTTTTCCCTCTTCCGCTCCCCCACGTGTGTTCCCTCTCTTGTTGTGTCTCTTTCTGTCAAATAAATAAAATCTTTTTAAAATTTTAAAAAATAAAATAAATAAAAATAGGGTATTTTATGCCTAATGTTTTCAACTCGAGGGCTTCTAAGACAATAGAAACGTCTCATTTTATACATGTGTGGAGGGAATGTGTGGAAGGGGACCTCTAAGAATGTGGAACGGCAACAAAGACAAGTTTAAAATGACAATGACTCTTGTATAGAGAAGTGAAAGGTCTGGAGGGATATGACAAAAAATGAAGTTATCTTTGTATCTTTTATAGCTATTGAAACCTAAATAAGAAACGTGCAATTTCCCAGTGATTTGAGAGGAATGCTATTTAGTTCAGATTATTTTCCTAAAAGATGCTTGAGGGCTTGATCTCAGTTTCCACCCTTCGCCCCATTATTACAAGAAGGCTTTTACCATAGCATTTCCCAAACTGCATACTGGTCCCAAACGCTAACAAACACTTTCCATAAGATATCAATAGAAGCAGATACTATTGGGGTTTATGTGATGGAGAGTAGAGTTTTAGTTTAAAAAACATTTAGAAAACAGTTTTTCTTAAACTCCAGAAAAATCTCAGGACATTTCACATGCTGATGTGCTGTGAATACCCAAGAGGAATATTTAGAAGCCCTCTGGACTGACCCTGTGTGTTTCATTCCCTCTCCTCCTTTACAAAGATAGATTCATATGTTGAAAAGCCAAATTCCAATGGTATGTATTCGGAGATAGGGCCTTTGGGAAGTATTTTGGTTTAGACAAAGGTCATAAGGATGGGGCCTTCTGATGGAATTAGTGCCCTTATGAAAAGAAACACCAAAGAGTTCTTTCTCTCTTTATTTCTGGGCCATGTGAGGACATGGAAAGAATGCAGCCATCTGCAAGCCAAGAAGAGCGCTCTCACCAGCACCCAATCATGCTGGCTCCCTAATCTGGGACTTCCAGCATCCCGAATTGGGGAAATAACTTTCTGTTATTTTAAGCCACCCCAGTCCATGGCATTTTGTTATGGTAACCTGAGCTAACTAATACAAGTGTGTAGGTACCTGACACATTCAAGTGTACAGGTTTTTAAAGTCCTACCCATTACCCTCTCAAAGAATGAGAGTACGATGAAACATTGGAAATCATTGTTCCATGGGGGACTTTTTCTTCTCCTGCGTTGAATGCTGAATGGGTGACAGGGAGGAAGAGAGTCTTGGCAGAAAATAAGTTCATTCAACATTCATTTTAAAACAACCTTCTGCCAAGTAAATGTGGATCGTGCTTAAGTCATAGATTTGCCATGAACTGAGTTAAAGGACATAAAGAAAATAGAGCTGCACTTATTCAACCAGTTACTAATTTCTGAAATAGAATTCTCTGTCGAATGTCAAAGCTGCTATGTTAATAGTGGAGGAAAAGGGCAGCTGTGATTCGTGTTTCAGCAGAGACAGCTTTGCACACAAATAAAATGTGCCTGTTAGAGAACATTCGTTAATAATGAATTCATCTTAGATGCAAAAGGAAGTAAAGGCTGTATAAGATTGATCTTAAGAAGATTTATTTCTGATTGTTCGGAAACGATTCAACAGCTAGAGTTTTTCCAATGATCTACTCTCTTCTAAACAACTGCTGGAAGCTCTTGGTTAATTTTTAGTGGCACTCTAAATCAAACCTAATTGTTATTCCATGAAGGGATTATTCTTTAAGAGTTAGAAATACATTTGCAGCATATTAGAGAAAATTACAAAGATTATTTATATCACAAAGGTGCTTCTTTTGGAACATCTACCATTTCATTCATACTTTTGACTTTTATAATAATATTAACCATTGTGTGTCATTTTAATATAACACCTTCTGATATATATTTTTAAGAGGACTAGCCAGGATTTTCAGAAAACTGAAAATATAACTTTATAAATATAAAACTGGTTATCCGTTTTTATAGAAGAAAATTCTAGCATTAAGCAAATGCTACTTTTTGCTTTAAATATAGATGCTCTGCCAATGGGGTCTTATCCCATTGCTTAAAAAAATGTATTCTGCTCACTACCAGGTACAAGTTTTGACTTTTGAGAAATGGTGTGAAAGGGTAATTAAAGGGAAATCATGAGCCAACAACTTCAGAGATTAAAAAAGAAAGTACAGTAAAATGAAGCTGGAAAAATAATTTTAATGAAAATAAACTGAATGAAATAGTCCTGGGATTCTTTCAGCCGTGGATATTTATGCAATGAAATCAGTCCATTATTATTTATATTAATAGGTGAAGTGGTAGAATTATTGCATTCTAGAAAAAGCAACTGCTGGTTTTATAAAATACCTGCTTTTTATTAGGGTCCAAGTAAGGAAACTCACACTCTCTTTGCATTTCATGGAAACCTCCATAAAAAATTTGCATAATTTCCTAACAAGTGTGAGAGTTTTGTTATAATAGATGTAGTTGTTAACACTTAAAATGTGTCACAATCTAGAATTGGTTTAAAGGAAAATGTTTATTGATTGGGGCTAACTCTTGCTTTTAACAGTACGATAAAGGCTTAAAAATGGGAGAAACAGGAGAAAATACTCGCGGAAGATATATATACAAAGGATTTGTATTCTGAACTCATACAGCTCAAGAAGAAAACAGAAATTCCCATTTTAAAATGGACAAAGATTTGACCATCACAAAAGAAGCTACAGGATGACAAACACATGAGTTTGTGCTCAATATCATTAGCATCAAAGGACAAATTAAAGCGACAAAGAGACACCGCTACAGAGTTTTTAGAATATTAAAATCAAAGAGGTTGATCATACTAAGTATTGGTAAGGATATGGCACACTCATATACTGCTGCTGGAAATCAATTTGGCAGTTTCTCAAAGTCTAAGCCTACATCTTCCATACATCCCAGCCACTCCATTCCTAGTTTCTACACAAAAGACAAATGATGTTAGTGTTCTCACCAGATCAATTCCTAGTAGAGCCAAACTGGAAACGACCCAAATGTCTGCCAACAGGTCAACAGATACACACTTTGTAATATATGTACATAATGAGATACTTCTTAGCAAAAGTGGGATGAGCTATTGATAAGCACACCAGCATGGATGAATTTCAAAAGCATCATCATGAGTGAAAGAAGTCAGAGGAAAAAAGAGTACAGATTCTGAGTCTATTTATATATAATTTTAGAAATTACAAACTAATCTGTAAAGACACAAAGCAGATCAGTGGTTGCCAAGGGATGAGGGTGGAGGACAGATCGAGGCTCCAAGATAGGTTTGGAATTGATGGAAATGTTTATTTTCATTGTGTAATGACTTCAGGAGTGTATACATATGTCAACATTCATTAACCTGTACTCTTTAAATGCATGCTGTTTATTGGATGTCAATTATACCTCAATAAAGATGCCAAAATGATGATAAAAATAGAAGCCAAGTTACCTAAAAATAGACCACTTTTTAGAAATATAGTCAGAATAGAGTTAGTTTCTTTCATGGATTTTCCCCCAAAGAGAGCATTTGCTCTAAGGTAAAAGAATCAGGATGCCTGTGTGGCTCAGTCAGTTAAGTATTTGCCGTTGGTTCAGGTCATGATCCCAGAGCCCTGCATCAGGCTCCCTGCTGAGCCCAGGCTTCTCCCTCTGCCTGCTGGTCCACCTACTTGTGCTCAAAAGTTCTCTCTGTCTCTGACAAATAAATAAAATCTTTAAAGAAAGAAAGAACGAACGAACAAACTCAGTCACCACTGGAGAGCAAGAGATATTTACTACAAAGGATTTGTATAAAAAAGAGTATGTAATGACCATATACATGTTTACAGACTTGATAAGAATTTTTAGAAAGTAGTGATACTATGTTTATGACACTTAAAAATGTTGATGTGCTAATGCCTCATTTGAAATAACTTAGCATATATATTTATAAACTGTTAACGACAAACATAAATCCAATCATTTTGCCTGTGCTCTAGTCCTATATGTCCAACTGTTCTGGTACATTTCTGCTGAGATACTGCACAGCCACCTTAAACCCAATTTGCCATATCATATAGTGGGGTGATTCAGAATACAGGCTCTAACTCAGAGACCTGGGTTCAAACTCTGGCTATAACCCCTTATTCTGTGATCTTGGGCAACTTAGTATCCAGGGTCATACAAAGCTTAAACAAGATGAATATAAAATGCCTGTTACAGGGTGCCTGGATGGCTCAGTTGGTTAAGCAACTGCCTTTGGCTCAGGTCATGATCTTGAAGTCCCAGGATTGAGTCCCATATTGGGTTCCCTGCTCAGCAGGGAGTCTTCTTCTCCCGCTGATCTTCCTCCTTTGCATGCTCTCTCTCTCTCTCTCTCAAATAAATTAATTTAAAAAAATGAAAAATAAGATGCCAACTATAGCTACTTTATAAATATTAACTATTACTATTTAAAAACAAAATTTATTTTCTCCAAAAATTTAACCCTCTTCCCTATCACCATTTTTTAATTAATTTGAGAGAGAGAGAGAGCATGAGTGGGAAGGGTAGAGTGAGGGAGAAAGAATCTCAAGCAGACTCTGCACCAAGCACAGAGCCTAACATGGGGCTCAATCCTATGACCCTGAGACTGGGATGTGAGCTGAAACCAAGAGTTGGATGCTTAACCGACTATACCCAGGTGCCCCACCATATTTCTTTTTTTTCTTTTTTTTTTTTTCTTATGTTATGTTAGTTACCATACCGAACATTGTTAGTTTTTGATGTAGTGTTCCATAATTCATTGTTTGCATATAATAAGCAGTGCTCCATGCAAACTTCCCTCCTTAATGCCCATCACTGGGATCACTCCCTCCCATCCCCTCCCCTCTAAAACCCTCAATTTGCTTCCCATAGTCTATAGTCTCTCATGGTTTTTCTCCCTCTCTGACTCCCCCCCACCCTTCATTTTTCCCTTCCTTCTCCTAATGTCCTCCATACCATTCCTTATGTTCCACATATCTTCCTGGCTTATTTCACTTAGCATAATCCCCTCCAGTTCCATCTGTGTCAATGCAAATGGTTAGTATTCATTCTTTATGATGGCTGAGTAATAGTCCATTGCATATATATGGATCACATCTTCTTTATCCATTCATCTGTTCAAGGGCATCTCAGCTCCTTCCACAGTTTGGCTGTTGTGGACATTACTGTATTGAACATTGGGGTGCATGTGCCCCTTCTTTTCACTACATTTGTATCTTTGGGGTAAATACCCAGTAGTGTAGTTGCTGGGTCATAGGGTAGCTCCATTTTTAACTTTTTGAGGAAACTCCATACTGTTTTCCAAAGTGGCTGTACCAACTTGTATTCCCATCAATAGTGTAAGATGGTTCCCCTTTCTCCACATCCTCTCCAACACTTTTTGTTTCCTGCCTTGTCAATTTTGGCCATTCTAACTGGTTTAAGGTGGTATCTCAATGTCATTTTGATTTAAATTTCCCTGATGCTAATAATGTTGACCGTTTTTCATATGTCTGTTAGCCACTTGTAAGTCTTTTTTGGAGAAGTGTCTGTTCATATCTTCTGCCCATTTTTTGACTTATTATTTGTTTTTTAGGTGTTGAGTTTGAGAGGTTGTTTATAGATCTTGGATACTAGTCCTTTATCTCTGGTGACATTCACAAATATCTTCTCCCATTCCGAGAGTTGCCTCTTCGTTTTGTTGACTGTTTCCTTTGCTGTGCAGAAGATTTTTACCTTGAAGAAGTCCTAAAATTTCATTTTCACTATTGTTTCCCTTGACTTTGGAGACATGTCTTGAAAGAAGTTGCCATGGCTGATGTCAAAGAGGTTACTGCCTATGTTCTCCTCTAGGATTTTGATGGATTCCTGCCTCACGCTGAGGTCTTTCATCCACTTAGAGTTTATTTTTGTGTATGGTGTAAGAGAATGGTGAGGTTTCATTCTTCTCTGTGTGTGTGTGTGTGTGTGTGTGTGTATACACATACAGCTTTTCATAGCTCCCACAAATATCCATTAGCCTGAAAATCTTGGGAAAATATTTGAATTTTTTATTTCCTTCATTATCTATATCCACTTTAACACCAACTCTTCAAGAAAATATCACTTAGGTCTTTCCTTTCTAATAAGCTCTCAGTACACTTGGTCTCTCCAGGAATTCTTCAGCTCATTACTGTCTCATCTTTCAGTAAACCCTGGCCACACTAGATATTAGCTGGGTGATTTAGGCAAGTTGCTTAGCTTCAGTAAGCTTCAGTGTTCTCCACCGCACACTGGGGGTGGTAATATCGACCTCATAGAGTTAATGTGAGGATTAAACTATATAATGCACTAAAAATCCTTTTTACTGTGCCTGATGTAAGAGTAAATGCCTGCCAAAGGGGGTTACTTTTACCATTTCCTAGTTCTTTGATATTTATAACTTAAGAGCATTTTAGCTTTTTAAACTGTCACATCTCACTGTTCACTGTTCGCTGATCTTGCATCCACAAAGCCTCCAAACCTTTCCACACGTGTGCCGGGCTCTGGTTATTCCACGTACCTCCCTCCTCTACTGCCTAGAACCACTATTCTCAGCTGGCTCAACTTAGAATCAACCGAAATGCCCCTTAAAAAAATACCAATGCGCAGGCCACTCTAAGACCCGTTAAATCAAACTCTCCCCAGGTAATTCTAACCTGCAACTGCTGTTGAGGAGCACAACTTTGTTTTCCTGGTTTAGGTTTGGTTTTGTTGTTCACATTTTGCTTTGTTTTGTTTGGGATCTGTACAATTTTGCTTCTGTTTCTGAAGATGTTTTTGGGTCTTGATTTTACCTCTCGTTGCTCCTGAGTTTCTGCAAATTTAGGCATCGTGTCAGCCAGATCCTTAACCAAATCACTTGTAAAAATTAGAGAATAAGACAGTAACATTTTCCTGGAGAATTCACCATAACATGGCATCAATTCATTAGTCAGCACTTTGGGGAATATCATCAATCGAGTACCCCAGTTATGAACTTGCATAACTTCACTGATAATATTTCTTGATCTGCAAACATCACTCCTTCCAAATGTTTTACTTCTAAGGATACTATAAGAGAGCCTGTCAAAGGACTCTCTAAAATACAGATGTGTATTATGATCCTATCTAAAAATGATATGCGGTTTTTATCAGGCCTGATTTTTCTAGTAAACCTGTTCTCTTCCTGATCACAAGTCCTTTCTCAGTTCTTTTTTTTTTTTTTTAAGATTTTATTTATTGATTTGACAGAGATCACAAGTAGGCAGAGAGGCAGGAGGAAGCAGGCTGCCCACAGGGCAGAGAGCCCAATGTGGGGCTTGATCTGAGGACCCCAGGATCATGACTTGAGCCAAAGGCAGAGGCTTTAACCCACTGAGCCACCCAGGTGCCCCTCCTTTCTCAGTTCTTAAAGATTCAGTAATTCATCCTAGAGTCTCATTGGAAGTCCTAGCAAGTTCTCAGTCTGATAGTTGGCAGCATCTTTTTCTTTTCTTTTTTTTTTTTTTAAAGATTTTATTTATTTATTTGACAGAGATCACAAGTAGGCAGAGAGGCAGGCAGAGAGAGAGAGAGAGAGAGGGAAGCAGGCTTCCTGCGGAGCAGAGAGCCCGATGCGGGGCTCTATCCCAGGACCCTGAGATCATGACCCGAGCCGAAGGCAGCAGCCCAAACCACTGAGCCACCCAGGCGCCCCTTTTTTTTTTTTTTTTTTCTTTTTAATCTGAGGCTTTATTTTTCTAACTCTATAGTTTAAGGCCCTTTCAGTTCTCTCCAAATTCCTGAAGATTATCAATAGCCACTTAGTAGTCATCTACAGCTTTTTGATAGATTGAGATGATGGTATCATTTTTCTTTCTTTTTTTTTTTTTTGGTTTTTTAAAAAATTTTTAATAAACATATAATGTATTATTAGCCCCAGGGGTACAGGTCTGTGAATAGCCAGGTTTACACACTTCACAGCACTCACCATATCACATACCCTCCCCAAGGTCCATAACCCCACCACCCTCTCCCTACCCCCACCCAGTCACCCTCAATTTGTTTTGTGACAGTAAGAGTCTCTTATGGTTTGTCTCCCTCCCGAACCATCTTGTTTCATTTATTCTTTTCCTACCCCCCAAGCCCCCCACGTTGCATCTCCACTTCCTCATATCAGGGGGATATGATAGTTGTCTTTCTCTGATTGAATTACTTCGCTAAGAATAATACCCTCTGGTTCCATCCACGCCGTCGCAAATGGCAAGATTTCATTTCTTTGGATGGATGCAATACACACACACACACACACACACACACCCCACATCTTATTTATCCTTTCATCTGTTGATGGACATCTAGGTTCTTTCCATAGTTTGGCTATTGTGGACGTTGCTGCTATAAACTTTCGGGTGCACATGCCCCTTCGGATCACTACGTTTGTATCTTTAGGGTAAATACCCAGTAGTGCAATTGCTGGGTCGTAAGGTAGCTCTATTTTCAACTTTTTGAGGAACCTCCATGCTGTTTTCCAGAGTGGTTGCATGATGGTATCTTTTTAATATATTGAGCTATTGTTCACCCAGCACTGGGGATGAACTAGACCCCGTGGGTATTTCTTTGCTATTTGACTCTCTTGATCTCCCTTTCTTCTTATTACTACTTAATTTGTTCTTTCCACATGATGATAAAGTTTCACAGGAAAAAAAAACAAACACAGAAATATGCTTAAGGAGTTAATAAAGACAGTTAACAATTTAATTGTTTCTATTCAGTAGCATTATGTCATTCATCCCAAGGGGTGGCCTTGTACCCCATTCTTGTTTCCCTAACTCAAAAACAAGTCTTTTTTTTTTTTTTTTAGTAATTTTCGCAAGCCTCAGCATCTTGTGAACTTTTAGCCTCACTGACATCATTCCCATATATTCCCTCCTACTTCTCCGAACTATTTCTCCTCCCTCCTCCTCAGTGAATTCCCCTTTCTCCCTCTCCCCCAGCCACCTCCACTCTCCCTCTTGCTGCTTCTCCTCTCATTTCCGTTGTTATTTTCGCTCTTCTTCTTCTTGCCTTTCCATCATATTTCCTTTTCATTTTTTTTCAAGCGTCCTTTAAATATGAACTTGCTGGAGAATTCTTCATGGATTCACATCCATCGCTTTATATTTCTCCCCTTCCCTCCATCAATGTAGATCAGAGGCAGAAAACTTTTTCTGTAAAGAAGCACAGAGTGAATATTTTAGGCTTTGTTTGCCTACAATCTGCATTGTATCCGCTCAACTCTGTCATGGTAGCACAGTAACAAGTGTGACAGAGATAAAACTCTGTTTATGGACATCTACTTATGAATTCTACATATATTTCACATGTTATAAAATATTCTTCTTTTGATTTATTTAAATCCACTTAAAAATGTAAAATCTATATTTTTAGCCACTGAGCCTTATAACAGGTAATTTTACAGAATTCTCATGTAGGCTGGAGTGTGCCAGTTCCAGCCAGAGAGGGTCAAAATGTACCATATACCCTACATCAACAAGGAAAACGTGATAATAGAACTAATCGCATAAATAAACTCAACTAGCTCTTAAATCCACATTTCCATTGGGAGCTGCTACGGGTTGAGTTGTGTCCCCTCAGAAGGCTCATTCAAATATGCATCTTCGGTATTAATAATATATGATGACTAGATTGGGCAGGCATGGTCCTGTAGCATATAGCACAATGCCTTGTACGAAATGGGGAATCACAAATGTTTGGTAATTAGAATTAATAAATGCAAAACAGCCACTTAGAGTATATGCATTCAAAGCATCAGTATTCATGGGGCACCTGGGTGGCTCAGGCAGTTGAGCCTCTGACTCTTCATCTTAGCTCGGGTCTTAATCTCAGGTCATGGGTTTGTACCCTGTGTTAGGTTCTGTGCTGGGCATGGAGTCCACTTTTAAAAATTTATATATATTCATATAATTTAATAAGTCCTTTCATTGGCATTTAAAATTCAGATTGTTCTTTAATATATGTGTGTTATCTTTTGAAGGAAAAGAATATGGAAAAAATATAGGAAAAAATATCAAAGGACTACAATAATGTACTATTCTAAAGAAAAGTACTGGAAAACAAGAGAATACAATTTAAGTGGAAAAATACTTGAAAGAAAATAAATTCATTGCTTGAGGGAAGCATGGTGGCTCAGTCAGGTTAAGTGTGAGACTCTTGAGTTCAGTTCAGGTCATGATCTCATGGGTTGTGTGGTAGAACCCTGAATCAGGCTCCATGCTCCACAGGGAGTTGGCTTGAAATTCTCTCCCTCTGCCCATCCCCTCATTTAAATAAATAAGTAAATCTTTTTTAAAAAGAGAAAAGAAATTCATTACTTGAGAGAAAAATGGGCTCATTCTGTGATGTATACTAAAAACTTCTGTTCGTTGACTTTTTCCAATTCACAGTAGACAGTCAATGATGTATATTAAAAATAGAGAAGAATTCTGCAGAGGAAATTCACTGCCAAATAGTAGCATTTGTATACCCTTCTCAAGAAACACCAAGGATTACTGGCAGCACTAGAAGCTAAGGGAATGGCATAGAACAGATCCTTCCCCAGAGCCTTCAGAGAACATGGTACTACTGACAGGTTGATTTTGAACTTCTAGCCAGAACTATGGGAGAATAGATTGTTGTTGTTTTGAGCCACCCAGTTTGTTTTACATTGTTATAGCAGCCCTAGAAAACTAAAACAGAGGCAGATAAAAATTCATCCTGCAAATGATGATGTCTCAGCCTCAGGGTTTATAAAGGTTTCTTCTTGGTTTATCTCTCTTCTGTTCAGCTCCTCAGGGATTCTCTCTCTTCTATCCTCTCCTGCTTCCCAAGATGGCATCTGGCCATACAAGAAACATTTATATGTCATGGCTGCATTAGGAAAGGAGGGGCTGGTCTTCTAGGACCTATGGTTGATTTCTCCACCCAACTAAGGTTTCTTAACCCAGTCTCACAGCATTCATTTTGGTGCAGCTTGGTCTTCTCATTTCTGGGTGTCTTCCCTAGCATTGACTGAGGTATAGTTGGTCCTACCTGGTGTTTTGGGCCTTCTCCTGCACCCACTGCTGATGAACAAAACCTTTCCCCTGACTCTTATTCCAAAGGGCCTATTCTCTATGGCCTGCCCCCAATGAGGCCTGTTGTGTTATCATGGTCTCCTCACTATTTACACTATCCCCTTGTAGGCTCAGGACCTCTCAGTTACTTTCTCTGTACTAAGCGGGACTGTGCTAGACTTTGGGAGGCTGCCTTTAGGTCCACCAAGCTAGGCCCCTTTCTCAGCCTTTCACCTGACATCTAGCCTGATGTGTGTGGTGCTACATTAACCATGGTTTCCCCTGAGAGGCATTAGAAGTATATTCAGCCTGCATCTGAGGAAGTCGGTTATAGACTTCAGACCTGGAATTCTCCTAAACATATCTGGGTATGTCTGCTGTTGTGTTTTCCTCTGAAATTCACCTCTAGGCTGGGGATGAAGAAAGCCACCCCTCTCCTGGTCCCACCCCTCAGTAGCAGGCAGACCATTTCCTTCCCAGGGTGGCAGGAACTTTTCCACATTACATTCTCATTGTTTCTTCTGTATATTCTGTATATTCAACTTACAGTCAATCCTTTAAGCTTTGCTTCTGGAATAAAATCTAAGCTTTGACAATGGTGAGAAAATCCTTTTTTCTCTCTTGAAAGCCATATTTCAAGACTAGAAATTTTTTAAAAGTCAGAGTTGGAACTCATGGCTAATCAACGACTTCTTTTTTTGAAACTCTACTTTCTCCTTTTCCCAGAGACAACGTGCCCATGGGCAGGCCAACTCTGCCTGGCAGAAGGACTATGGAAGGTAAAGCTAAATTGTTGAAAAAGGAAAATATCCCAGGTGATATTTTAAAACAGGTCTACATGAGAGTCACTCATGACTTTATTGTCAAAATTGTATTTTTTTGAGAGCTTCCCTAACCTGTTGAGCTTTGTCTCTTTAAAGTGCAAGAATTGTTTTGTTTTGGTTTTGCTTCTTTGCTTCTCTTAGACGACCTTGAATTGACTTTACCTGATGAATACAGCTATTTGGGCTCCTCCTATGAGTTAGCCTTACTCTTTCAGTTTTAGAAGCTTCTCTCTAAGCCTTTTAGAACAAGTTCTCAAGAGCTACCCTGGGCGCATTGAGAAACTCTTCAGAGGCATTCTCAAAAAAGCCCTTTTCTATCTAAGCTGAAATCCCAAGGCCAGACTCATCTTCCATGACATACTTTCTCCTGTCTCTGGAGGGAATCTCTGTCTTCCTGGGCATCCGCTGGTATCCTGCAATCTCCTCCACTGGTATTCCCAAGGGTCGCAACAAAGGAATCTCCATTGTTTCTCCTGGGAAGCCTCAGTCAAAGAGAATTTCTGATGGCCTATTCTGACCCCCCAGAATTCTTGAGAAGGGTATGCAAATACTACTACATGGTGGTGAATTTTCTCGGTAGAATTCTTCCATATTTTTTATGTGCATCATTAACCATCAACTGTGAATTGGGAAAAGTCAAAGATGAACAAAAATTTTCAATGTACATCACAAAATGAGCCCATTCGCTCAAGCAATGAGTTTAAGTATTTTCCCACTTAAATTGTAATCACTTGTTTTCTAGTATTTTTCATTAGCAT
This sequence comes from Mustela putorius furo, assembly GCF_011764305.1. Classification (NCBI taxonomy): domain Eukaryota; kingdom Metazoa; phylum Chordata; class Mammalia; order Carnivora; family Mustelidae; genus Mustela; species Mustela putorius. The sequence continues at coordinate 41,937,268 of NW_025422368.1, read as the reverse complement.
AGGACATTATGGTAGTCCAGTGATTTTCTTTCATTATTCCTTTCCATATTCTTTTCCTTCAGAAGATAAAAATATACTTAAAGAACAATATGAATTTTAAGTGCCAGTGAAAGGACTTGTTAAATTATATGTGTATGATTTGAATGCATATATTCAGGGCAGCTGTTTTGCATTTATTGATTCAAATTACCAAACATTCATGATTCCCCATTTTGCATAAGGTGCTGTGTTACATCTGCAAGACCATACCAGCCCTTTAAGAATCCCAATCTGGTTATTATAATTCATAAGGTATGGTATGACAGAGGAGCATGGACTTGGAAGTCAGATGCATTTGAACTCTTCCTAGATCTGCTGTTCACAAACTGTGATCTTGGACAAAATAGCTGTTATTATTATTCAATCAGAGGATGAAAAGTCCCACAATGTTCAATGTGTGAACTGAAGGGAAGTGACAAGTTCTGACTATAGTAAGGAGGGATTTAAAATACTTGGCAAAGATGGGGCGCCTGGGTGGTTCAGTGGGTTAAAGCCTCTGCCTTCGGCTCTGGTCATGATCCCAGGGTCCTGAGATCGAGCCCTGTATCGGGCTCTCTGCTCAGGGAGCCTGCTTCCTCCTCTCTCTCTCTCTGCCTGCCCCTCAGCCTGCTTGTGATCTCTGTCTGTCAAGTAGATAAATAAAATCTTTAAAAAAATAATAAATAAATAAATAAATACTTCGTAAAGAAATGTACTCAGAGGAGAACTTTGAAACATAGGTAGGATTGCCAAGGGTGAAACTGGGGTGGGGCCAAGAGAAAAAGAATATTCTTTGGTTTATAAATAAAACACCCGAAGTTTAAAAGTAGGTGTGTCTTATTATTTGACTCAACCATTAAATTAATATAAGTATTGTTTTATGACTATATATAAAAGTGCCATTTTATTGTTTGTATTTTTGTGAGATATCCAAGTGAATACACTGTGAAAATGTTATGATATTATAAAACCCAAAGTACATACATTTTTTGACTTGCTGTTATATATAATTAACCAAAAGTGATCTTTAAAGTAAATAATTAAGGAATTCTATACACTAGTCCTACTTTTATCCAGTAAGTTCTTTTTACTAACTTTGTATTAAAATCCAGGAGCACCCGGGTGGCTCATTCTGTTAAGCCTCTGCCTTCAGCTCAGGTCATGATCCCAGGGTCCTAGGATCGAGCCCTGCATGGGGCTCCCTCCTCAGCAGAAAGTCTGTTTGTTTCTCTCTCCCTCTGTTCCTCCCCACAGCTTGAGCACGCTCTCTCTCTCAAATAAGGAAATAAAATCTTATAAGTAAACAAATAATTTTGCATTGCTCCAAATCTATTCACCTGGCTTCTTTCAAACAAGGTTAACTCTATTTCAAGCGGAATGCTTCACAATTCAACAAATAGCTGAGATACTAGAGAAGTTCCTATTCACTATTGCACACACTCTCTCTAGAAATGTTGTTCCTAATTGTCATCTTTTTTTTTCAAATGTTCCTTAATCTTGTTCCTAAAAATTAAATACATTAAGATAATTGCTGATTAGGGGACCCGTGGGTTCAAAAGAAAGGACAGGCCAGCCTGTACTTGTCTACTCCAGACCAGCAGTGTGCTAAGTGGGAGGAGGAGGGAGGGCGTGTGCACTCCAGGGAGTGCTCAAAACCACCGGCTGAGCTCCAGCTGGAAAACAGGAGAACTTAGGTTCAGGTACATTTTTTTTTTTAATTCAACTTGTATAATTTTTATCGTGTGCATATTTTATTAACATAATAATATATACATATACAATTTGTAAATGGAGACATTTACCTGTGTTGGGAGGACGTGCTGTTATTTTTAACTATTAGCGATAGGAAACGGAAAAATTGAAGCACTTCCCTTTGAATGTCAGGGCTGGTCACACAGCAGAAATAACCCGAACCTACATCATTTAGACTCTAGGTGGTGGGTTTATGAGCCAGATGTGGACTTTCATACTTGCTTCACCATTGTTGGTGGGGTTGTTTTCTTAAACAACAACAACAAAAACAAAAGTGCTCCATATCCCTTGGCCCTAGTTTTAGTAAATATCATTGTACTGTTTTGATTGATCGGCTTGCCATTGGCAATAGCAAATAATTAATAGTAACTCCATAATTACTACAGTGCTATCATTTATTGAATAATTTTAGACCTCAAAGAAAACATAATGGGTAATGGTAACTGGGTTCTTTTACCTGCCTTGGTTTCAGAAGAGGAGGACTTTAATCTGAAGCATGGAAATTATTTGTTAACTTTCCTTATGGAAAACCTACCCCCGCACTCCCTAACTTCCCTGCTACACACACAGATACACACACACACACAGGCTGTTAGAGATACTCTCAACTCCTAGATCACAGCCACACTTTCCATTGACTGAGCCAGCCAGGTGCCCCTCTGATCCTGTATTCTGACTTTTCCCTGAAAGGACAACAACAAAAACAAAAGTGCTTTGAGTCTTTTTTATGAGGACTTTGAGACTATTTTACATATTCTTTTCACCAGAAAGGGTAGGAATTCTCTGGGATTAAAAAAAAAAATAGAGAAAGATCTTACAGCCACAAACATTTGGAAATCCTAGGTATAAAGGAAACTAATTTTCTTCTTGGTTTTCAATTTCTACCAACACACGCTATCGTTTGTTTTACATGATGAGCCCACTGCCTGAGTACACATAATCTGAGATGAGAGAGTTTATTATCCACTCTATAAGAGATAAGACACACCACATTTGTTTAGGTTGGGCCCTCAATAGAGGTGAGCCATGACACTTGCTTCCGGTCTTTTCAGAAAGAAGCATCGAGGCCTTAAAAGGTGAACCCAAAGAATGTAATTTCCATCCTAGTTGTGGTATTGTTTGAGTGTTATCTAACACCAGTCTCTCCTAAAATTATTTCTGGAAGAGTCAGCTAAATTTCAGCATGAAAAACATCACCTAATATTTTTTTTCCAAGGGTGGGCCCTAGTACCACAAATTGTTAGAATACAAGGTGCTTAATAAAATTTTTGAGTGATAATATAAAATATTGCACTTATTCGTTTTAGTTTATAAACAATAGCTATTGTGTACACGATGCTTTTTGAACAACTACATAATTATATATGAGCATTGTACGATTTCTTAGATATAAGTGTCCTCTTACCTTTACGTTACTTGAAGTTCCCCAATATGTATTTATTTATTTATTTGTTTACTTATTTATTTTGTGGCAAGAACATCTGAAGGCACAGAAGTAAAAAGCGGTCAAATTGTAGCCGATGGCAGTGATAAGGCTCTGGAATTGGATAGAAATGCATGAGTTAGAAAACAGAATCTGGTGCTTAATCAGCCTTATTTTATACAAGAACAACGACCTCTAGTCCAGGGTGGGTTTTGAAGCCCAAATGGAAACAAGCAGGTAGAAGTCTCTGGCACATGGGAAGGTCCTCACCTGGAGGGGGCTATTATTAATGATGTTGTGCTAATTTTTCAGAGGTCTTAAAACGACTGTACATTCCTCCCAGAGACTGAGAAAGATTGTGGGAAATTAGCAATTGTGTTTGTGTCTTGGAACAAGGCAGTTCCTCTCCCTCCAAATGTTTACTGTCTTCATCAGCCGTAACCAGCCTATCATTCAGAAATGGAGCAAACTATTCTCAGCAGTTAAAGCACTTTATTAATGTCATCCCCATGGAAACTTCTGCAGGAAAGAAGTCATGCTGATCAAGGGTAATTGATTATATTAGAGTCAGATACAAAATTCAGCTCTCGCTACATTTCAATGTATGCCTGCGCCTTTACACCCATTTGGGACTCAGCCAGGCCCTTGCATGGTCTGGCAGAACTCAAGAAATTAGGAAGATACCAAACCCATTATGTTCACAAGCAGAAAAATCTTTCTTCCTTTTTATCTCTACCAAATCATTTCACAAATTTTCTTCATAACGCGCACACGTTTTGACATTTGTAAAAATTTGGGCCAATAGATAACCAGTTCTTACCTCCAATGTAATAGTGAATATAGTTTTGTCTTTATTTTCAGCAATTGCAATAAAAGAAAATTGAAATGTATCACACGGATTGCTTATGAAGTGTTTATTTATATCAGAATTTCTTTATCATTAGCTCCTTGAAGAAAACCAAGGGCTGGCAGAGAAGCATGAAGCAAAAATGTTAGGGGCTCTTGAGCAATGAAGCAATGAAAAAATCATCAGTTTACCAAATTTTATTTATATATAGCCTACCAGGGAAGATTTACATCTGGATACTCTTGGGTCTATTTGTTTATTTGTTTTAATATTAGCTTTTTAAAATATACCCCAAATAATTCAATATATAAATAAGATCATTATGCCAAAAAGAGAAACACGATTCCAAGTTTAGATATATTTATAATGTTTCTCATGTATGAAATGAAACTAACCTCTGTCTCATTAGGAACAAAGATAAACATAAATCACTGAAAAAACTAGAGTTGTTAATAAAGAGAAATATTTAAAAGACATGCTGAAGCTTCTGCTTCATTAGGCTTTTCAAAAGACATCTATAACTGAAGTTCAGTAACCTGAGTGGTTCTAAAGTCTGGTGGTAGTTAGGACCGGTTAGAGGATTAGTCTTCAGTACGCCTTGGCCCAAATCTTGTACTCAGCTGTGTTTTCCTTTGTTGCTGTTGAACAAGATTATATAATATTGTGGAATAGTTGTTCCTTGCTTGAGTTCAATGACATCACAGAGTTTTCTAGCTCATGTTGGTCAGCTAGCTCTCTACTTGCTCCTGGGCTGCTATCAAGTTCCTGATTCAGATGAATTAGGTGCTGTGATACATGCTACTACACACCATTGACTCCAGTAGTTCTTTTCTCAATCTGAATTATTATAAAAGTGAACACATAACTGTAGGCCCTTAACATAACTCATAGAGAAGAAAACTATCATCTAAAGCGGGGGTTTTCAGATATATTTTTACCAAGACATGCATTAAGAAAAACATTTTATTTTATTTATTTGTTTTTAAAATTTTATTTATTTATTTATTTATTAGAGAGAGAGAGAGCAAGAGAGAGCATGAAGGGTGGCGGGTGGGCAGTGAGAAGCAGACTCCTTCTGGAGAAGTAGGACTCAGGGCTTCATTCCAGGACCCTGAGATTATGACCTGAGCTGAAGGCAGATGCTTAACCAACTGAGCCACCAGGCGCCCCATACTCAATACATGCAAATTTATAGATATTTATACCCACATATGCATATGTGATATTTTATTTTATTTTATGAGAGGAGGGTGATAAAGGTATCTTTTGTTATTTTGATGAGGTGACTTTTGGAACATTCCTAAGGATGGGGGTTGGTTGCCAGTGGAACCAACCATGTGATTAGACCGTTGGAACTACCCTACTCCTACAGCCCAGCCTCTAGGAAGAGGAGAGGGACTAGAGGTTGAATCAATACCAACAGCCAATGAGTTCATCATTCATGCCTGTATAATAAAGCCTCCATAAAAACCCAAAAGAAGTTCGGGTCCAAGATGGTGACATAGGAAGACCTCAAATTCACTTCCTCACAAAACACACCAAATTACACCTATACATAGAACAATTCCTCCTAAAGAAGAATTGAGAGCCAGCTGAACAGTGTCTGCAACACAAAAGACAGAGAGAATGGCCAAAGAGAATAGTGAGAGCCAGAAACATGGTAACAAAGGGAATGCCCACCCCCTCACTCCCACCCCACCCTCATACCTCCCCTCCTCTGCCCACACCCCCCCCCCCCAACACACTCTGCTGCAAATTGCTGAGGGTTGGGATAGTACTGAGGGACCAGGAACAGCTGCCTTGATTTTTGGGCACAGAAACAAAGCCATAGTTTAGAAAAATGCAACTAGCATAGAAAAGAGAAAGCCCCAGAACTTCGCCAAAAGCAGTAGAGGTGCTACAAGAATGCTCTCTGTTGTAGAGGGACTGGAGAAAGACATGGTTTACATTCCTACTTCACCTTAGAAGCCTACTGGTGGAGCAGGGTCAGGACCACATCACCTGTCGGGTCTGGTCTACACAGGGAGCCAGCTGCCTCAGCAAGTGCCAGGTTCACAAGTCCACACCAGCCCTGGTTGCCCTGGGGCACAGAATTTAAACCATGCACATTTTGTTTTGTTTTGTATGTTATTGCTTGTCATTCCTTTTCTTTTCTTCTATTTTCTTTGTTTATTCTCTCTCTCTTTCTTTTTTCTTTAAAAAGCCATGGTTTAAAAGAGCAACTAGCATATGAAAGAGCCAGCCCTAGAACTCTGCCAACAGGTATGTGTGTGTGTGTGCTGGGGGGAGGGAGCATGTTATTGAAATGCTCTCTGGGTGGGAGGGGCTGTCTGATGGAGTATACGTACTCTCCACCTTGAAAGCACCGACCCCGACCCCGTGTACCATCTGGATGCTGTAACTGGCCTGTTGCTTCTAGCCCTCACTAGCCCAAGACTACCAAGGTGGCCACCAAGCAGTGCACACCAGAGCTCCCCTAATTAGGGCTCACTGCAGCCCCAGGCTTTGTGTCAAGGTGACATAGGCACAAAGCACCCTAGAACATTCCAGGCCTCCATAACATTAGCTTCAGATGGCTTGTGAAAGCACCACGGTGCAGAGCACTCTGGAACCTCTCAGCTGACAACTGCTTCAGATCCAGTCACCCTGCCACGGTACCCCCTACCTGGAGAGCTCTGGGACACTCCTGCCCAGGCTGACCTGGACTCCAGACACCTAGCCTAGGCAACCCCTGTGCTGCACACCTTCTGACACCTAGGTTTGTACCTAATTCTGCTTTGCTATCTTGCCAGATGATCCTCAGTTTGGAGAGCCCCAGGACAGCCCAGCTTGCGGCCCCTTCAACTTTGGTTGTTCAGGGTGCATTTGCTGGGAGAGCCCAAGGACCACACCAGCCCATGTCCATTTTAGCTTTAGCTGTCCTGCCAGGATACTCGCTGCACAGAGTGCCCAGGACCTCCCAACCTGTTCTCTGCCTTGGCTCCAGCCTCCCCTTTGGCTTATTACCTGTGCGGAGAGTCCTGGAATACCCTGGTTTACATACACTTCAACTTCAGCTCTCCTGCCAAGGTGCGCTCTGTGTGTAGAGCCCCAGGTCCCTCTGGTTTGTACCCACTTTAGTTTCAGCTATCCTGCCAGGGCGCCCTCTGCACAGAGACTTCAGGGACCTCCTGGTCCACACACCATCTCAGCTCTAGGATCCCCACCAAGGCATCCTGCACAGAGGATCCTGGGACACTCAGGCTTGCACCAGTTTCAGCTTCAGCTGTATGTTCTATATGTCCTCAACATATAGAAACTCAGGACACTTGGTCTGCATTCCCTTCAGCATTAGCAGGCCTGACAGTGTGCTTACTATGTGAAAAACCCCAAGACCCCCAGCCTGAGCTAGCCACAAATCTAGCCAGCCAGTGAAAGCCACCAAGCACACACAGTGTACGTAGGAGATGGCCATATGCAAGACTATTCCTTCAAATTTAGGAGAAGTAGCTCTTATGCCTACTCCATAGAAACAAAGGGAAAGTCAAGCAAAATGGTGTGTGTGGAGGGGGGGGAGGGAGAACAAAGGAATATGCTCCAAAGAAAGAATGAGAAAAAAACTCAGAAAAGGAACTAAATGAAAAAGAGATAAGTAATATACCTGGTAAAGACATTAAAGTAATGATTGTGAAGATATTCACCAGGTTGGAGAGAAGAGTGGAAGAACTCAGTAAGAACACCAATAAAAAGGTAGAAAATATTAAAAATAACCAATAAGAGTTGAAGAATACAATAACAGAAAAAAAAAAAAACCCACACTGAAAGAATCAACAGTTGACTAAAATAAAGGATGCAGAACATATCAGTAATCTGGAAGATGGGTCAATGGGAAACACATAAGCTGAATAGCAAAAAGAGAATTTTTAAAAATGAGAATAGGTTAAGGGATCTCTTGGACAACATCAAGTGAACAAACATTCACATTGTAGGGATCCCAGAAGAAGAGAGAGAAAAAGGGGCAAAACATGTGTTTGAAGAAATAATAGCTGAAAGCTTTCCTAACCTAGGGAAGGAACTAGACACCCAGGCCCAAGAAGCACAGGGTTCCAAACAAGAGGAACCCAAGAGGTCCACATCATGATACCTACTAAATATAACGTCAAAGTTTAAATATAAAGAGAGAAATTTAAAAGCAGCAAGAGAGAAGCACAAAGTTACCTACAAGGGAAAATCTACATGCATCAGCTAATTTTTTCAGCAGAAATTTTGCAGGCCATATAGGAGTGGCATGATATAGTCAAAGTACTGAGGAAAAAAAAACCCACAACCAAGAATATTCTATCCTGCAAGGTTATCACTCAGATTTGAAGGAGAGATAAAGAGTTTCACAGAGAAACAAAAGATAAAGGAGTTTATCACCACTAAAGCAGCCTTATAAGAAATGTTAAGGGGACTTTTTTAAGTGGAAAAGAAATGGTTGTAATGAGACATAAGAAAATTGTGAATATAAAGATGTAAAATATGATAGCATATGCATAAAATGTGGAGACAGGAGTTAAAAAAAAAAACAAGGAGAAAAGGAAAAGAGAAAGAAGGTTTCTTTCTTTCTTTCTTTCTTTCTGTCTGTCTTTCTTTTTTTTAGAATGTTTCAACTTAAATGACCAAAATTAGTATAGACTGTTGTTTACTTTGGATGTTATAGATGAACCTCATGGTAACCACAAACCTGAAATCTATGATAGATAAACAAGAGTAAAGAGAAAGAAAATCAAACACAACCTATAGAAACTCACTAATCACAAATAAAGAGAGCAAGAGAAGAAAGGAACAGAGATGAACTAAAAAAACAACCAAAAAACAAGTAACAAAATGACAATAAGCAATTACATATTAGTAATTACTTTAAATTATTTAATCCTTCAATCAGAAAACTGAGGGAGGCAGAATGGGTCAAAAAAAAAATCAAGACCCATCTATATGCTCCCTAGAAGAGACTCACCTCAGATCTAAAGATAAATAGCAACTGAAAGTGAAGAGATGTAAAAACATTTACCATGCAAATGGAAATGGAAAAAAAAAAGAAGTTGGAGTAGTAATACTTATATCAGAAGAAATAGACTTTAAAGACTGTAACAAGACACAAAAGAGATCATTACATAATGATAAAGGGATCAATCCACTAAGAGGCTAAAGCAATTTTAAGTATCTTGGCACCCTTAGCCAGACTCATCAAGAACAAAAGAGAGGAAACCCAAGTAAATAAAATCAGAAACAAAAGAGAAGTAACAACTGACACCACAAAAATATACAAAGGATTATAAGAAAATACTAAAAAAAATTATATGCCAACAAATTGGACAAGTTAGAAGAAATGTATAAATTCCTAGAAATATGCAATCTTCCAAAACTGAATAAGGAAGAAATAGAAAATCTAAACAGACTGATCACAAGTAATGAAATTGAATTAGTAATCAAAAAAGCACCAAAAAATAGTAGTCCAGTACCAGACTGATTTACAGGTGAATGCTACCAAACATTCACAGAAGAGTTACTACTTATACTTCAGAAACCACTCAAAAAAAAAAAAAAAAATAGAAGGAGGAAATATTCCAAATATATTCAATAAGGCCAACATTACCCTGACATCAAAACCAAAGACACCATAAAAAAAGAAAACTACAGGCCAATATCCTTGATAAAAATATATGCAAAAATTCTCAATAAAATATTAACAAACCATACACAACAATACATTAAAAAAATCATTCATCACAATCAAGTGGGATTATTCTGGGGATACAAGGATGGGTAAATATTTGGATATCAATCAATGTGATACACCACATCAACAAAACAAAGGATAAAAATCATATGACTATCTCAATAGACACAGAAAAGGTATTTGACAAAATTTAACTTCCACTCATGATAAAACTCAACAAAGTGAGTCTAAAAAGAACATACCTCAACATAGTAAGGGAAATATATGAAAAACCTACAGCTAACATCATACTAATGGTTAAAAACAGAGCTTTTCCTCTAATATCAGGAAAAAGACAAGGGTACCCAGTCTCACTACTTTTATTCAACATAGTACTAGAAGTCCCAGCCACAACAATCAGACAAGAAAAAGAAATTAGAGACATCTGTATTGGTAAAAAATAAATTAAATAGTCACTATTTGCAGATGACATGATACTATACATAGTCAATCTTAAAGACTCTACCAAAAAACTACTAGAAGCAATAAATGAATTCAGTAAGGTTACAGGATACAAAATTAATATGCAGACATTGGTTGCATTCCTATACACTAATAATGAAGGAACAGAAAGAAAAATTAAGAAAACGACACCATCTACAATTGTACTGAAAAGAATACAATACCTAGGAATAAACTGAACCAAGGAGATTAAAGACCTGCATTTTAAAAATTATAGAACATTGATGAAAGAAATTAAAGATGATACAAACAAATGGAAAGATATTCCATACTCATGAATTAGAAGAATTGATATTGTTAAAATGTCCACTTTGCACAAAGCAATCTATAGATTCAATTCCCTATCAAAATACCAAGAGCATTTTTCACAGAACTAGAGCAAATAATATTAAAATTTGCATGGAACAAAAAAAAGACCCCAAGTAGTCAGGGGCAGCTGGGTGCTTCAGACACTTAAATATTTGCCTTTGGCTCAGATCATGATCTCAGTGAGCTGGGAAAGAGCCACATGTTGGGTTTCCTGCTCAGTGGGGAGTCTGCTTCTCTCTCTCTCTCCCCTGCCCCAACTAGTTCTCTCACTCTCTCTCTCTCAAATCAATAAATAAAATCTTTTTTTAAAAAAGACCCCAAGTAGTTAAAGTAATCTTGAAAAAGAACAATACTGGAGGTGTCACAATCCTAGGGCTCAAGATATACTTCAAAGTTTTAATAATCAAAGTAGTATGGTACTGGTACAATAAAAGGCATATAAATCAGTAGAACAAAATAGAGAGCCCAGAAATAAACCCATGGTTAAACAGTCAATTAATCTAGGACAAAGGAAGCAAGAATATGCAATGTAGAAAAGACAGTATCTTCAATAAATCCTGCTGGGAAACTGAACAACAACATTTGAAAGAATGAAACTGGACCACTTTTTAACACCATGCACAAATGTGAACTCAAAATGGATTAGAGACCTAGATGTGAGCCCTGAACCCCTAAAAATCCTAGGAAAAAAAAACACAGACAGTAATTTCTCTGACACAGACCATAGCAACATTCTTCTAAATGTGTCTACCAAGGCAAGGGAAACAAAAGCTAACTATTGGGACTGCATCAAGATAAAAAAGCTCTTGCACAGTGAAAGAAACAACAAATAAAACAAAAAAGCAACGCATTGAATGGTTGAATGGGAGAAGATGTTTGCAAAAGTTATATCTGATAAGGGGTTAATATTTAAAATATGGAGAGAATGCATACAAATCAACACCAAAAAGACAAACAATCCAATTAAAAAATGGGCAGAGAAACTAAATAGACATTTTTCCAAAGAAGACATACAAATAGCCAACAGACAATGAAAAGATGCTCATTATCACTAATCATCAGGGAAATTCAAATCAAAACCACAATGAGATATCACCTTATACCTGCCAGAATGGCTAAAATCAAATAGACAAGAAATGAGTGCTGGTGAGGATGTGGAAAGAAAGGAATTCTCATACACTGTTGGTGGGAATATAAATTGGTATAGCCACTATGCAAAACTGTATGGAGTTACTTCAAAAATTAAAAATAGAAATATCACTTAATACCATACTAATATTTCCAATATTGGGTATTTACATATCCACCCCAAAAAACCCCACTAATCTGAAAAGATATAGGCTTATTGTAGCATTATTAAAATAGCCGAGATACGGAAGCAACCCAAGTATTCATCAGTAGATGAAGGGGCATGGAAATATGGCATGATATATATTACACACACACACACACACACACACACACAGAAGAATATTACACAGCCATGAAAAGGATGCGATTGTGCCATTTGAGACAACATGGATGGACCTAGAAGGTATTAGACAACATGGATGGACCTAGAAGGTATTAAGTCAGCTGCTAAGTGAAGTTAGTCAGACTGAGAAAGACAAATATCATATGATTTCAATCATATGTGGAATAAAAAAAAAAAACCCAAAACCCAACAACAAATAAATAAACGACAAAAAGCAGAATCAGAACTATAAATACAGAGAACAAACTGATGGCTACCAGAGAGAAGATGGGTGGGAGTTGGGCAAAATGGGTGAAGAGAACTGGAAGATACAGCTTCCAGTTATGGAACAAATAGATCATGGGAATAAAAGGCACAGCATAAGGAATATGGTCAATAGGATTAAATGGCAATTTATGGGGACAGATGATAGTTACACTTGTGATGAACATGGCATAATGTATAAACTTGTCAAATCACTATGTTGTACACCTGATTTTTTTTTTTTTTTTTTTTTAGAGAGATAGTGCACATGCAAGCAGGAGGGAGGAGCAGAAGGAGAGAAAGAATCTTAAGTGGGCTCCATGTCCAGAGCAGAAACGGATGTGGGGCTCGATCTTACAACCTTGAGATCATGGCCTGAGCTAAAATCAAGAGTCAGCTGCTTAACTGACTGAACCACCCAGGTGCCCCTTTGGTACACCTGAAATTAATGTAACATTGTGTGTCAGCTATACTCAAACAAAACAAAACAAAACAAAACCCAAGAAGACAGGATTCTGAGAGCTTCTGAGTTGGCAAACAAGTGAACATTCAGAGAGAGAGGTGCCCTGGAGAATGCGTGGAAACTTCTTGCTCTTTTCCCATACCTTACTCTATGCATCTGTTCCATCTGGCTGCTCCTGAGTTATATCTTTTTATAATAAACCAGTTATCTAGCCATGCAAATGTGTCTTTGAGTTCTATGAACTACTCTAGCAAACTAATTGTACCCAGGGAGGGGTTCTTGGGAACATCTGATCTATCGCCAGGTGGTCAGAGAAGTGCAGGTTAACAACCTGGATTTATGATCGACGCCCTGAGTTGTTGAATTCTCCAAATTATGACTAGTTGGTTGGAAGCACAGGTGATAACCTAGGCTTATAAGTGGCATCTGAAGAAGTTAGGAGGCAGTCTTATAGAACTGCCCCCCTACCTAGGGGGTCTGATGCTATCTCAGGATAGATAGTATCAAAATCAAGTTATGCTTTGGATGCCCAGATGGTGTTCAGAGAATTACTTGGTGTTTTATGGGGGAAATCTATTCCTTCCTTCTAGGAGCTAGGTCTAGGAAGTCAAAAAGAACATAGATACACACACACACACACACACACACACACACACACGATGTGAAACTAAAGCTTCATGAAACAGTACTTACACTTACCATAGACAACACACTTTAAAATTTTCTCATCTGTTCTATTTTTTCTAAATGGTTGGGATCCGCTGATAGATTGTGACCTGAAGTTTGAAAAAACCCCTTCTCAGGAGAGTCCCTAGAACTTGCTGCTTCTGCTGAGAATCTGCTGAGTTCGTCACTGTTAGAGCACAGGGGTAAAAACCTTCCCTTCTGCTAGGCATTTGTATAATTTCTGTATGTCAGAAACCAGTAGGAAACAGATTTTTATCTACTCAATGGCAAATAAGCCTAGAGATGTAGGCCTATGGTCTATTTAACTATAACCAAATAATCTTTACACCAATACTTCTTGACTACATTCTGATGAACTTGTTAAACATACTGTGAGCTACGGGGGGGCGGGGGGGGGAATAGGGAAAAATACAAAGTACTTTAAAATAAAAATTTAGCATTACCTCCGCTGCTTGCAGAATGACACCTGCAAATATTTTGCTTAGGGCAAAAGGAAGGGATGCTAGCTCCTTGTCTGATGTCAATTTAACGCAGCAGTAAATGGTGTACATTCCCATTTTGTCCCACCATGGGCAAGATCTGTAGTCAAGGCTTCCCCCCACCCCCTCACTTTCTAGATACCATTAATTTGCAATCTATTTGTAGTCCATGGTTAGAAATAGGTTTTTCATATAGCTGTGTGTGCAGCTGTCGACCAGAATCAGGGAGAGCTTCAGAGTGAGAAGAGGCAGATGTGGCAGTTGGATGGAGGTTGGATTCAGAAAACTGGGGTTTGCAGATTCCACTCCTTGATGAATTATACTGTCTTAGGGGAAAAAAAAAAAAGCATTCACCTCCTCTAAGCCCCAAGATCATAAACATGTAGGGTGCTTATCATATGCCAGGCATGGTCCTAGATTTTGACAAAGATAACTAAAATATAGGACATATCCCTAAAACAGAGATGACAATAATGTAATACTATTCTTACTTATTATCAGAATTAGAGAGAACAAACAGAAAATACCCTGTACAATGTTTTACCCATTTTAGGATTATTTAGGATTATCATTTCCTTTTTAATTGGAATCATCTTATTGTGAAATATAACCCGCGTTTAGAAAAGTGCAAAAACAGGTATGTTCAGCTCACAGAATTTTTAAAAAGCAAACATTCTTGTAACTGTTACCCTGATACAGAAATAGAATACTGCTATTATTCCAGAAATCTCTACTTTCTCCCCCCAATCACAACCCCTCACTCTTGCTAAAAGTAACCATTTGCTTGATTTTTACAGTTATCACTATCTTGGTTTTCTCTGTATGCACATACTTTTTAAGAAACCACATAAGTATACATCCTAAACATTGCAGTTTGATTAAGCCTGATTTTGAACTTAATATGCAATGTGCTCTAGCTGGATTTTTTAGCGATCACATTATTTTTTACATTCACTGACACTATAAATGTGAGTTGCAGCTAATTCATTTATATTGCTGTATAACATTCAATTCAACAAATATGCCACCGTTTCCTTTCTAATCCACTTTATCTTTGATAGATGCTTGGTTTTTTTCCACTACTTGGCTATTACACAAAATTTATGATGAAATTTCTTGGACATGTCTTTTGACACATCTAAGTTTGCATTTCTGTAGAGTATATACTTAGGAGAAGAATTGCTGGTCATGGGACGTATGTGTCTTCATTCCTGCTAGATAACATGTACTATTCTCAAAAGTGCACCAATTTACAATCTAATCAGCAGTGCATGAGAGCTTCTTTTCCACCACTCTCTCACCAACTTTTAGTACTATCAGATTTTTAATTGCAGCTAGGGTATGCAGATTTCATTTCAGTTTAAATCTCACATTCCTGATTGCTAATAAGATGAACCATTTATCAGCCCTTTGGATTTCCTTTTACGTAAAGTGCCTGTTTAAGATTTTGGCCCATTTTTAAAAAGCGAGTTGTCCCTATTTCATAATGCTCTGAATATGATCTCTTGGTTATATATGTAATATAAATGTTATGCAAATGAATTTTCCCATTTTGTACCTTGCCTTTTCACCTTTTACTGATGTCTTTTGATGAACAAAGGCTCTTAATTTTAATTAGTCCACTGTATCAATCTTTTTGTTTAAGTGTCCTTTTTTTGGGGGGGTCCTAACAATGTTTTTTGAAAAGTTCATTTCCCTTCCTGTACTCCAGCGCTACTTCTGTGATAAATCAAGTGTCCATATACACGTAGTTCTGTTTGTGTGTTCTCTTTATTGTCCCCTCGATGCATGTATCTATATTGTAACAATCCCACAGATACATGTCTTTACTAATCTTTATCTATTTATTTAAACAGTTACTGAAAAATTATGTTATAATTTTTCAATATGAATGTCTATTTTTCCATTTTACCCTTGGACCTTGTATCAATTTTTGTTTTCTATATTTGAAGGCTAAGTTATTAGATGTATACACTTTAAAATTGGTTATACATTCATGGATTAAATGTCTTACCATAAAGAAGTATCCTTTATTTCTAGTAATTGAAATTAAAAATTTTATTTTCCTATCTTTCACATCTTTATTTCTTAAATGTGTTTCTTAAAAACAGCTCCTAGTTGTAATTGTCTGAAAATCTGTCTCTTGACTAGATCATCTTGTTTACTTGCATTTCATGCAATTAAGGACTCATTAGTTTCTATCATTATTGATCTATTGCCTCCTTTGGTCCAAATCCACCCTTCATTGCTGTGCTTGTGATATTGAAACTTTTTCTTTTGACAGCTGGCATGATTTTAGCTTCATCAGGTGAAGCCACTGGATACAGAATGAAGGAGAATACAGAGGTCAAAAACATGTAACATCCCCCCTTAGACAGCTTCCTCTGGCACTTAGAAGGAAGCTTCGCAGGGAGTTCTATCACTAGGACACCTCACCGGACTCTTTCATATTTTAACGACTTCCTTTTCCAAGCCGTTTCTGGTGTTGAAATTTTCACATTGCTTTCTAACTTATCTGGGTGTCAGACTGCTTCCACTACTAGGATATAACTTCTTTAAGAATAGGGTCTATGTATTTATTATCTCCACTCTGCAGTGCTTGTTCTAGGCAACAACAATAATAGCTAACTTATATTCTAGACATTGTTTCATGTATTTGAATATAGTAGATGTTTTGCCAGCGTTTACTGATGAAACAGCAAATTGTTATTACCATTTTTCAGGAGAAGTAGCGAGGATCACAAAGGGAAAATAATTTACTGGTCACATACCCGGTAAGTGGAATGGTCAAAATTTAAACATAGATTATGTTTCTTTTCTCTATTCTGTGCTTTTAAGAAACAAGGATGCTTCATGCCTAGAGGGGCTTTTGTTATTTTGTTGTTTAGAGTTGGATCCTCTGTTGAATTTAAACTCAATATTAGACAATAAGGAGGAGCCTTCCATAGCACTATGTGCCAAGCACTTGACACACATTCATTGATAGGACAGGTATCATTATCATCATGCTACAGGGTAAGTCACTGAAGCCCAAAGAGGTGAAGTGCAACTTCTCAGGTCGCACAGCTTCTAAATGCCAGAGACAGAATCCAGACCCAGGAGGATCTATCTTCCTGGTCATTAATAAATATACTGATTATTTAGGTACCTAAAAAAGGTAAGAAAACCAATGTAACAAATACTTGTGTACCTATTTCTCAACATAGGAAAACATTATCCCCATGTACTGATCACATTCTCCTGTATTTGGTGGCTTTCATTTGTTTACATAGCTTTAGTTTATAGATTGATAGATAGATTATGAATAGATGGATAGATGATGAATAAAGATATAGACATATAGATATAGATGTGTGTGTGTGTGAAAATATTGTATAATATATAATATTAGTTTCCACATTGGTATACTTACATAAGTGACATTTCTCAGCAAATATTTAAGCATCCACTCTCTGCCAAGCACTCTTTTAAGAACGGAGAATATAGTAGTGACAGAACAAAATCCCTGCCCTCGTGAGATTTAATTTTGGAGTCAGAAGACAGACAATAAAGCATAAACAAAGCAACATATAATATATCTGGCAGTAATCAGTAAAAAAAAAATAATGCATAGTAAGGGATAAAGAATGATGAGACTGTGGAGCAAGATAAAGTTCTCTTTTATCATGAGATATTTGAGGAGATATCTGAAAGAAATAAGAGAGCGATGTCTTATATTAAAAAAAAAAAAATCTTGTCACAGTGGAGAATAGATGGCAATGAGCCAAGAGTGGGAACAGGGACACCTGTTACAAAAAGTTCAAGTAAGAGATAATGATGGCTTTGATGGTTGAGGAGGTTATAAGTGGTCAGATTTTGCTTGTATTTTGAAGGTAGCATTTACAAGAGAAATGCTCTGTAATTTTAAAAAATTTATCCATATGTTTTTAGAATCAGGATTATATTAGCCTCATAAAATAATCTTGGCAGCTTTTGTTCCATCTTTAGGGAAATTTGTATCAATTAGAAACTAACTTTTCCATGAAGTACTGGTAGAAGTAACTGTAAACCAATTCAGCCTGGGATGAAATTTGCAGGTGGGATGGGGTGGGGTGGAGGTCTTTGACTACGATTTTAATTTCCTTAATTAATGTTTTCTTCAAATTCTTTTTTTTTTAAGATTTTATTTATTTATTTGACAGACAAAGATATCACAAGTAGGCCGAGAGGCAGGGAGAGAGAGGGGGAGGCAGGCTCCCTGCTGAGCAGAAAGCCTGATGCGGGGCTTGATGATGGATCCCTGAGATCATGACCTGAGCCAAAGGCAGAGGTTGCCACCCAGGGGCCCTTTTCTTCAAATTCTTCCATTTAATTTTACCATCATCTTTTTCTTGGAATTTTTCCATTTCATCTAAGTTTTCAAATTTGTTAGCACACCCCTATTTGTATTGTTACATCTGCATTTTATCCTTTTTCTCATTCAGTAGGTTATTTTTTTCCCTCTCTTTTCTATTAGTTTTGCCATGACTCTTTTCATTTTTGTTTTTATTTTTAAGAGACAGCTCTCCTACTCTCCCCCCCACCCAACTTTCAGGCTCTCTCTCAAAAAAAAAAAAAAAAAAAAGAAAAAGAAAAAGAAAAGAAAAAAAAAGATAAAAATTGGGGGAGGAGGGAAAGGAGCAGAGGGAGATCCCTTTAAGAGAATCTTAAACAGGCTCTATGCCCAGCGTTGAGCCTGAAGTGGGGCTCAATCTCACAAACCTGAGATCTTGACCTGAGCGGAAGTCAAGAGTCTGCTATTTAACCACTGAGGCACCCATGCGCCCTAGTCTTGCATGGTTCTTATTAAACTTATTTTCTTCATTTTTGAGAGAGACAGTGTGTGCAGGTAGGGAGCAGAGGGAGAGGGACAAGCAGACTGCGTCCTGAGCTCAGAGTCTAATGCTCAGTCTCAGGACACTGAGATCATGACCTGAGCCAACACCAAGAATTAGATGCTTAACTGACTGAGCTATCCAGGTGCCCCTCTTCATAAATTTTTTTTGAAGAGCAAGGTCTGCAGTTTTCAAAAATCCTCACTGATTTTTACTATCATTGTCGTTTTTGTCTATTTCAGAGTTTTATGACTGTGAAAAGATAAGTAGTATTTTTTGTTTTTCTAGGTGTTCTCTAATGCTTTCCCTGACTTCACACCCTAGCTCCCAACTTATATTGAAAGCTTAGCTAATATAGTCTCATGGTTCAAAAGCTCAAAAGTACAAAATATTTTACACTGGGAACCCAACTTTCCATACTAACGCCCATATGCTCAATACTTCCCATGATACCCACAGGTGAGTTTCTCTGTGTCATTCCAGAGTTTATGCACATACCAGTCAATATAAATATAGAGTCTCATTTTCCCACTTTTTAATTAAAGGTTGCATATTATAAATGCTCATCTGTACCTTTCGTTTCACCTAATATATTTTATAGATTTTCCATAATAGTACATAAAATATTTTCTAATTATTTTTTAGAGCTACATATTATTTGTATTTCATTCAATCATTCTCCTATTGATATACTTTCAGATTGTTTGTTGTCGTTTTTGGTATAAATGATGTTTGTCACAGACATCACTTGTATCTTTTCAGCCTCACCAGGATCATTTTTCACTATTTTGTTTCCCCTATTTACTCCTGTGATGACCCATCTCACACGAGCTGTGGCTCAACTCCAACCAGACGGTGCCTTGTCCCTTGTCCAAGATGTGTCTTTCACCTTCTGTTCCAGGGAGCCCAGTTAAAACTGAGGCATGAGACGTGCTAGGACAGACTCAGCCCTCATGCCTTTAAAGCAGAATTTCAGGATAATAAATCTTCAAGAGAATGGAAAAGAGTGAATCCTAAAAGAAAGGGCGATGGGAGCCAGCAGAGAAGTGATCCATCCTTTCTCCCTCCCAGGACTGCGTGAAGCATAGCAGTTCCTAGGCTCTGAGGATCTTACAAGATCAAGCAGTGAGTTTTCCTTAAAAACAGGTGGATAGTCTGCTCAGTAATACACCTTGTACTGTTTTTTTCTTGTCTCTTTCATCTTGCCCTTCACTCCTAAGCTTGCATTCTCCAGGAAAGTAGCAATGTGGGAAGGCTGGTCCAAGCTCTGTACTTAAGAACTAAGACTCTAGAACCTGGGATAGCAGCCCTCTCAGGACTGGAATTTGGAGTTGTGTTTCTCTCCTGTTTGATGCCATAGGTCCCTATTGCTGGTGGCCAGCGGAGGTGGCAGTAACTCCTGTTTGCCATAGTGTCAGAATCACTAAGACTTTCATCCAGGTTAACTGGGATGAGATACAGGGGAAACTGAGGCTCTGGCCTATGCTGTGGCTATAGCACATCTCATGTCTCAAAGGATATGGCAACAATTAAAGACATAAGGATTATGGAGGAGATTGGATCCTGTTCATGGCATTAGGCAATTCAAGTAAGGTCACAGAGACCCCATTGCCACCGTAAGACTCTGAAGAGCACCTTGATAGGTATTAAACTATAGCTTTTCAGCTTCAAACCCACTTGTCTATACTTTGCTTTGTTTATTTTTTATTTTTAATTTAAATTCAATTAGCCAAGGTATAGTACATCATTAGTAATTTTTTTTTTTAAGATTTTATTTATTTATTTGAGAGAGAAAGAGAGAACACAAGCAGGAGGAGGAACCAACTCTCCACTGAGCAGGAAGCCTGATGCGGGGCTTTATTCCACATCTCTGAGCTCATGACCGGAGCTGAAGACAGACACTCAACCGACAGAGCCACCAAGGAGGCCCCACCATTACTTTTTGTTATAATGTTCAGTGCACGTTGCTTTGTGATGCTCTCCTTGTTTCCGGTTTAGCAGTGGGCTCCCTGTTAGGTTTTTCCAAAAGGAAACACTAGAGGGAGACTGAAAACCTGGAGGAGAAGAAAGAACCAGCTCCTTCCCGTTTTGTGTTCTGTGCCTGTCAATCTCACCTCCTCAGATGTCCCAGCTTCCAGACCCCTCCTCAGAGGCCGAGTTCCTGTTACAGGGAGGTTCTCCAAGCTTCTGGGTTTTAATAAATCCAACCTCTTTCCTTTGATCCCCAACCCTTAGAATGGCAGCTTCCTTCTATCCTATTGCTTCTGTGCTATCTCAATATTATCCTTTTGCCTTTCAGTATCTAACAAATGCCTTATGATACACTGCCTCTGTTCTATAGCTGGACTGAGTCAAATAAATCGAAAGGTGTACCCTTTTCAGACATTATGGATGTAATGTGATATTTTGCACATCTGAAAGTGGTTCTTAGAGTTTACTTGGTTGGTTGACAGAACTGGGTTTCAATGATGATCTGTATTCATTGAGACGGAGATGCAGAACTTTCCCCCATTGAAGGCAGGGGTAGGTATGTAAGGGTTTGGAGGATAGAGACATTGGAATGGATTTATCATCACTGATCTGTGCACTAACTTGATCTATCCTCATGACATCATCTTAGATGCCTCAGAGGACACTTACTTCACTGGGGTTTTAAGCAATATGTTAGTGAGGGGAGCACAAGTATTCTAGAAAAGCTCTGTCGTCCTTGTCATCTGTAGGCCAGGCAGGATGTCCGGAGATGCTGTCATTACAATGGGTCCCTGATTTCAATGAGAGTGCTAGAATCCTGACATAGTAGAGTTAAGTGGCAGCACTTAACTTAGAAATAGTGAGTACACATTTCCAGTGATGAGCATCCCAGATAAAGGGATAATCAAAACGTGTGGCCACCTGCCACAGAAATGAAACAGAAAGACATACTATTAAAATGTTACTTGAGGGGCGCCTGGGTGCTCAGTGGGTTAAGTGGCTGCTTTCAGCTCAGGTCATGATCCCAGGGTCCTGGTATCGAGCCCCACATTGGGTTCCCTGCTCTGTGGAGAGCCTGCTTCTCCCTATCCCTATAGCTGCCCCTCTGCCTACTTGTGTTCTCTATCTCTCTGTTAAATAAATAAAAACCTTCAAAATAAAATAAAATAAAATGTTACATGATCTGCAATACAGGAAAAAAAATAATAATCTGGGTCTCATAAACAGAAAGCTGACTTGACACTGCAATGGAGACTCAAAACCTCTCAGCTGGACTTGCAGACCCAAGCCAGTTCACAAACTCTGACTGAAAAGAAGAGCGAGTCTCGAACACCTCACCAGCTCAGTCAGCAGAACATGCAACTCTTGATCTTGATGTTGTGTGTTTGAGCCTCATGCTGGGTGTAGAGATTACTTAAAAGAAGGGAGAAAAAAAAAAAAAAAGAAGTGGGTGGGTTCTTGAGAAACTTGGCCACAGGTATATACTGTAAATCTTCAAAGTTTCCCTCATTGAGACACTGCTGTCATTATTTACTATCATGATTGTGCACTAAATGAAAGGAAATACTCAGATCTTGGCTCATACAACTTCTGGAGTAGTTTATAAGAAAACCCTCAACTTCTACATCACAACGTAGACTATGCTTAAAATCAGGCCCTGCATCTGCAATGGAACAAAGGAGACTGACTGCAAACTTGATAGATATCTTAAAAAAAAAAAAAAAAAGAAAAAGAAAAGATTGTATTTATTTATTTGAGAGAGAGAGAGAGAACACAAGTTGGGTAAGAAGCAGAGGGAGAAGCAGGCTCCTACTGAGCTAGGAGCCTGACTTGGGACTCTATCTCAGGACTCTGGGATCATGACCTGAGCCAAAGGCAGACACCCAATCAGCTGAGCCATCCAGGTGCCCCTTGACAGATTTCTTATGTGAAAGATAGGACCTTGGCAGAAAAAGAATAGGGTCCTGAGATTTGGAATTAGGGCATTTAGATAGGTTAGCCTGAAAGTCCTGTAATACCTAAATACTTCTAAACCCTCTAGACTGACAAAAGCAGACCTTCCCATTTATTGGGGAGAGAGACTTTCTTCTACCCAGAGACCATGCAGTGAATTCACCTAGTACCACATAAGGTGATGCAAGTTATTAGCACACACACCCCACGTCATTACAACACGCTGAAATCTAGGGTCAGACTTTAGTGCTAGTTGAATGTGGAAGTAGTCTGCTCTAGGAAGAAACAGCTTACGTATCAAGGGAATTGAATAACATGAATCACATATACAAGTATAAACTAGGGGAACATGTGAGAGAACAGATCTTTAGAGCATTGGACTGGGTAGGAGCATGACATATAAGGCTGGATAGGGCTATTTATTGACATCCATCACTTGCGATTCAGTGTTTTGGCAAAGGCATCTGGACCCAGATCTCCCAATCTGCTGGGATGCTTCTCTGAGGTTTGGATACAGCAATAGCCTACGTAAGTGAAGTGGAGATGCCAGAATTTCCTTGCATGAGATTGGGAAAGGGGGCTCAAAGATACAGGAATGTTAGAATGGATTCACTACTAATACCTGAGGACCTGCCACCTAACAGTTTAGGAGAGTTCTTGAATGGCAGCCTCTTTTTAAAGGCAACAAAATGTACTTGTTAAGGCATCAACAGTATCTTTGAAAAGTGTAACGGTTGCTGTCTTATACAGGCTGGAACTGAAGATGTGAGACGCTGCACTGAAGTTGTGATCCATGGAATTTAGGAGGATAAAGGGATTAACAAATGGCCGATTAGAATGGCCCAAATTAGCCAGACAGGAAACAACATGTGTTGGAAAGGATGTGGAGAAAGGGTAACCCTCTTACACTGTTGGTGGGAATGCAAGTTTGTGCAGCCACTTTGGAGAACAGTGAGATTCTTTAAGTAATTAAAAATAGAGCTTCCCTATGACCCTGCAACTGCACTACTGGGTATTTACCCCAAAGATGTAGTGAAAAGAAGGGCCATCTGTACCCCAATGTTTATAGCAGCAATAGCCACGGTCACCAAACTGTGGAAAGAACCAAGATGCCCTTCAACGGACGAATGGATAAGGAAGATGTGGTCCATATACACTATGGAGTATTAGGCCTCCATCTGAAAGGATGAATACCCAACTTTTGTAGCAACATGGACGGGACTGGAAGAGATTATGCCGAGTGAAATAAGTCAAGCAGAGAGAGTCAATTATCATATGGTTTCACTTATTTGTGGAGCATAACAAATAGCATGGAGGACATGGGGAGTTAGAGAGGAGAAGGGAGCTGAGGGAAATTGAAAGGGGAAGTGAACCATGAGAGACTATGGACTCTAAAAAACAATCTGAGGGTTTGAAGGGGCGGGGGGGGGGGGTGGGAGGTTGGGGGAACCAGGTGGTGGGTATTATGCAGAGCAGGTATTGCATGGAGCACTGGGTGTGGTGCATAAACAATGAATTCTGCTACACTGAAAAGAAAAAAAAAAAAATAAAATAAAATGGACAATGGATGACCAAAAAAAAAAAAAAAAAATGGCAGAAGCCAGGTGGCAGCACTGAATCATCAGAGGCAAAGTGGACCTAATTACCATGATGAGTAAGGTCAACATATTTCACGGTTTGCTCGGGGTAGTTTTTGCCAGTTGTCCCAGTATAATTACTAATAGTGCCATGTTTCACTCTTGAAAGTGCCCTGGTTTTGACAATAAATCTTTGGTTACCCTAGAGTGGAATGACCAGCAGGATGCCTTGATCCATTGAGATCTAGGGTGATGGCAATTAGATCACGTTTTTGGTGTCAAAAGAGAAGGACAATGGACCACATTTTGTTGTAGAACAACAAAAACAATTTTTAAACATGAGAGCTGGTGAGCAGTAGGCTGATGTCAGTTAGAGGAAATCACAATTTCTCATTCAGTTTCCAGAACTAAGCCTGTTCATAGACCCAGAGCCAACGGATTGAAGCAGAGAATGTGTACCCTTAAGGAAGTACCCTGCAATGTCGTCACAAGTATATATTTTTTCCAATCCTCCCCTCAAGAGACTTGTGATGTTTTTTTTCCAGGATAACTGTCTGCTGAAGGAAGGAGAATATTCAGACTTTTTGAGGGCCAAGGATAAGGTAAAATTTATGCAGTCTGGTTGATAATAGAGTCCTGGCCCAAGTCCACCATACAGCTGATCAGTGAGCCCACAAATTCATATTGCAGTCATTTTCCTGAGCCTGAATATGTAATTGGAATAAATATTCTTGGCATAAACAGAAGTTTTACATTTGACTGTAGATTTGTGAAATAAGGACCACAGTGCTGTTAAGAACCCAAAGGAAGGTCCGTGAAACTGCCACCAACCCTAGGCAAAGAGAGAAAATCAGAAGTAATACTATCCAAGAGGACTTCACAGTTTAGTGGCACTATAAAAGACTGAAAGGATTCAGGAATAGCATTCCCTACAATCTCAAGGCTTGATTCTTGCTCCTTTAAAAAACATGGGTAATGGGGGATGTTACCAGAATACCATAAACGTAGACAAATTTGTAGTCCCAATTGCAGCTGCCATGACAATATGGTAGTTATAATGAAGCAGATCAACACAGTACTGGCATTCGGCATCTGACCGTTGATTTGGTAAATAAATGTGCTTTGCTTCATCTCAATTAGTAGAAAGGATCCAACTCATAACAAGGATGTATGTTAGCAAGGACAAACTTATTGCCTTGATCTGCACCTACACTAACTTTCTTACTGTCGTAATGTGTCTACATACTACTCGTCATTTTGATATCTCATGGAACAACATCACTGGTCCACTATATTGATGACATCATGCTATTGAATCTTATAAGCAAGAAGTGGCAAGTACCCTGAATAATGCCAC
This sequence comes from Mustela putorius furo, assembly GCF_011764305.1. Taxonomy (NCBI): domain Eukaryota; kingdom Metazoa; phylum Chordata; class Mammalia; order Carnivora; family Mustelidae; genus Mustela; species Mustela putorius. Next base: position 41,911,660 of record NW_025422368.1, on the reverse strand, counting down.
CCTGAATAATGCCCTAGTACTAGAAAGTGTAAGGAAAGCCCTTGTGGAGATTCAGGAACGTGCCATATTGGTAAAGTTTTCTGGGGTCAATGAACAGTACTGGGATATCCCCTTTTAAGATGAGGAACATATTGTTGCAACTCACACTTGACTGCCACAAGAAAAGGAGCACTGTGTTTGGTGGGCTTCTGGATTTTGGAGTATGTTGGTACTGTAATACAGAATACTGCATTGATCCATTTGTTGAATGACTTGGCAGGTTTCCATTTTCTAAGAGACCCAGAGTAAGAGAAGGGTTTGCAATAGGTCCAGATAGAATGCAAGCTTCTTTGCCACTCAGGTCACATAAACCAGCCATTATGTTTTCAGTATACAAGGTTTTCACATCTTCTTACAGATTTATCCCTAAGTATTTCATATTTTTTATGTTATTTGAAATGGTGTTTTTATTTCAATTTTCAGTTGTATACTGCTGGTATATAGAAATACAATTTAGTTTCACATATTACATTATACTCAGGAACCTTGCTAAACTCACTCATCAGTTGACTGGATGCCATATATTAAAATGTTACCTTGTTATGTGTATACTTTTGTATTCCTAAAATATTTTTGAGATTTGTTCTGGGATCATTTGTTTAGATACAAAAATACAAACAATCTGATCTTTTCATGATTTGGTTCACAGGTTCACAGTATTGCTCAATGGAATTATTTTCACCTATTGAGGCAACTTTCTGAGATTAGTCATTGCCCTGTGAATTATGGTTTTGTCCAGTCTGACTCGTGGGAATAGGTGCTATTACCAGCCTTTTGTGAGTACCAAGCACTATTCTCTAATGCTTTTACTTGGGTTTTATCCTAACATTAGATAATTTCTTCACATTGATGAACTAATGAATACTCTGTTGACTACTTAAGGGTGATTCTGCAGATGTTAGAATTCTCTCTCTGTGAAACTTTCTCATCTCTAGGACTCGGGTCTGCAAACTGGCCATCTTGATCCACTCAGACTCTCAGCTTTATCTCCTCAACCCAGAGCGTCCACTAAGATTTGCCTGGGTCCCTCTTCTGGTGCTATGGCCTGGAAACTCAGGATAATAAATTGGGGTAATCATTGGGCTCACCTAGTTTTTATTTTCTCAGAATTGCTGTTTTTCATTGCTTAATATCCTTTAAAACCATTGGTTCATTTATTTTGCTTTTGATTTTGGGGGGATTACTTTGGTTAGGGGGGCAAATCTAAATTCCATTACCCTATCTTGGATGGAAATGGAAGTCTCAGAAATGAATTTTAAGAATACATTACATTTTATCTGAGATTGATAAGTGTCTTATAGCTTAAGGATTTTCATATACTCTAAAGTGGTAGCATCTGTTAGTTGCCTTCTTCCACATCCAAAATCCCTTTCCTTTTCAGTAATAAAACACAGATTAAGTAAAGACACGCCTAGCTAAAAGACACAGTTCTCATTCTTCCTTGTATCTGGGGGTAAATATTTGACCAAGTGTTTCATAAAGTTGTTAACAGTAATGTTTAGAACTTCTGGGATTCTCCTTAATTTGTTTCGTTCCCCATCCTGCTGATTAAAACTCAACAGAATGACTGGAGCTATGATAGCCATCTTGGTCCGTAAAAACAATTGGCTCATCAACCTGCCTCCATCTTGAATTCAGAACCAGAGAATAATGTATTTGAGAGAGATTCCATTACTTATCTTCTCTGAAACTGTACTACAGAATTTTGACATGTATCATGGCCATAGTGTCTCTCTCTCTCTCTCTCTTTCTCTCATGTGCTCTGAAAAGCACCTATGTTCCAGTGCATAGATTCAGTTGACCAGACAGCCATGCCCAGTTAAATCATTTACATGTAACCAATCACAGCAGGTAGAAACACAAGTATTATACAGTATGTCTCCCATTTACAAACCCTTTATTTATTCAACTTCTCAATGTCACCTCTACATTTTCATTTTGAATGTGGTTCTCTAAGCTTCTAGGGTGGGAGGGCTGTGTTAGGTAAGAATGTTATTTATGTCAATTTTCTTCTTCTCTGCTATTTGTAGCTCTAGCAGCAATTGCTTACTATATGCTAGAAAAAAAAGTACAGGGATAAGATAATCCCTTTCCATCCTGTGGGATCCATATAAGGCTATAATTTTGTGGCATTGGCAGAGACTCCCTGAGAATTTCTTAGCCCTGGGGATATGTGTAATTCTTGGACCTCGTAAACAAACTCATTCATAATTCGCTATGTATACAATTTAATAGGACTGCCAAGGCCTGTTTGCTTGGTTATGAATTTATGTGTACAAATGACAAATACATAACACAATTTCTTTAAAAAATGAAAATGCACTTTGAATCTTATATTCTTACATGCTTGGTAAGTGGAGAAATGTATCTCAAAGGGAAATATTTAAAAAACTGTAATGTAGATTGCCAAATGAATTATCATTGAAATATTGTTAAATCAACATATACTATTAATTGATTCACCTATAAACCACACTTTCATCGAGAACACTTGCTTTCTTTCTCCAGCATTTTTATCCTTCAGTTGTCAGCTTGAAGCCCACCTACTTAGAAAGACCTTCCCTTATCATCCTATCTAAAGTAGCCTCCCCTGGTTACTCTTTATCACTTTACCTGTTTTAAGATTCATTACAGTCTATAATGATCTTCTCAACAACAACAGCTGAGCTTTATGAGGTCAGGGATTTCTTTCTTCTTCTTCTTCTTCTTCTTCTTCTTTTTTTTTTCATCTTGTTCATCACTGTGATCTAGAGTCTACCACAGAGTCCAGTACCTAGGATAGTATCAGTAAAATGTAGTTGGGTAAGTCATCTGAGTAAAACAGTGAGCTCTTACTGTGTATCATTTACCTAAGTGTCCTCAATTTACTCAAGGCCTTATAGGTAAGACAGGTTTTTAAATAATAAATATTAACAATAACAAATAATAACAAATATTAACAATATTAATTAACAAATTTAACATTAAATGTTAAATATTAACAGTAAATATTAACAATTAATATTATATTATAAGTTTTATAGGGGTGTGTGAAGGTGGCTTTGCAAGCACATAGACAGATCTTCCAACTCAGAACTTCTCAACCTCTGCCCCAGTGATATTCGGAGCCAGATAATTCTTTGTTATGGATAGTAAGAGGCTGGGGGATGGGGACTAGGGGGAGAGCTGTCCTGTGCATTGTGGGATATTTAGCAGCAGCAATGGCTTCTACATACTTGTTGCCTATAGAACCTTTCCTCTGAGTAGTGACAACTAGAAATGTCTCCAGCCATTGCCAAATGTTCCTCAAGAGCAATATTGCCTTAGGTTTATAACCACTGACCTAAGTCAATCCATATAGCAAGGGTTTGAAGTTTAAATTTGTTTTCCTATTCATCTGCCCATTATAATAGAAAATTGGAAAGGTACAGAAGCAAAGAAAAAAATTCATAATCCTACCTGATTACATCCTGGGATAACCATTATTTTAACATATTGACATACTTACTTTTTTTACCTTTTTTTTTTTTTTTTTTGAAGTAGGTTCTACTCCAAATGTGTACTTGTAATGGGGCTTGAACTCAGGACCCTGAGATCGAGAGTTGCGTGCTCTACTGCCTGAGCAAGCCAGGTACCCATTGACCTATTTCTTTCAACTAACTTAACTCTGTATTTTCTTTCTTTTTTTTTTTTTTTAAGATTTATTTATTTGAGAGAGAGAGGGAGAGAGAGCACCTGTATGTGCCCATGAGTACAGGCAGGGACAGAAGGAGAGAATCTTCAAGCAGACTCCTCTCTGAGCAGGGATCCTGACATGGGGCTCCATCCCATGACCCATGAGATCATGATCTGAGCCAAAACCAAGAGCCAGACACTTAACCAAATAGGTCACCCAGATGCCCCAGTATTTTTCCCTTTTCATAGATGAGCTCACATATATTAATATTGTATGACTTTGGCATAATATTATTCTTCTGTAATTAAAAAATCTTCATGTAAATGATTTTAATAATTACAACTATATAGTATAATTATATATATATAAATATAACATATATTTAATAATATATCACACCTATATAATATTCCATAGCATGATATTATAATTGATGTAACTATTCTCATGTTAGGTGTTTTTAATTCTTTCAGAATTTATACCAACTTACTCTACTACCTGTGGTATATAAAATTGCAGATTTTATTGTAACTTTACTAATATTATAATCTTGAAAATGTTTGCTAATTGATGGACAAAAAGTTCCTTACTTTTGCCTATGTTTGCATTTTTGTTAATTTATTTGCTTTACATGTTAATGTTTTTATTTTGCTTATTCTTGTATTTTCCTTAGCTATTTTGATTATGTCTTAAATTCTTTATATGTCATTTGTTAAATTTATGTCAAATACTGCAGATTTTTTAAAAATATGGTATTTAACATTTAATTTGGTTTATGGTATTCTTGAAAAAACAATGGTCAATATTAAGGTACATGTAAGTTTGATCTTGTTTATGATTTTTTACCATTGACTTCAAGTTTGGAAGTCTTCTGCACCTAGAGGATCAGATAAATATTTATCTATACTTTCTACTGCTTTAAAATTTATGTTTATATATATATATATATTTATATACATATGTATGTGTGTGTGTGTGTGTGTGTGTATTTTTTTTTCCACTTTGCCACTCCTGGAATTTATTTTGGTATGTGGAATGAAATCAGGCTAAACTTGATATTCTCCCAAATAGCTTGTCAATCGTTCATGACATTTTTATTGAATCATCTTTTCTTCCCCCAATTTGTGTTGACTCTTTTATAACAGAATTGGTACACGTTCTTGTAAGTCCTCTTTCAAACTAGGAACAATACTCTCATACAAGAATGAAACCTTATAATACACATTTTATTTTTTAAATTAATGTTATTGTGGTATAATTTACATACAACAAAATGCAACCATTAAAAAATGTACAGATTACGGTGCCTGGGTAGCTCAGTAGGTTAAACATCTGCCTTCAATTTAGGCCATGATCCAGGGGTCCTGGGATTGAGCCCCTGTTTCTCTCTCTTCCTCTGCCCCTCCCCTCCCCTATGCTCTCTCTCTCTCTCAAATAAAATCTTTTAAAAATGTACAGATTAGGGGTGCCTGGGTGACTCAGTCGTTAAACGTCTGCCTTCGGCTCAGGTCATGATCCCAGGGCCCTGGGGTCAAGCCCTACATCGGGCTCCTTGCTTAGCAGGAAGCCTGTTTCTCCCTCTCCCATTCCCCCTGCTTGTGTTCCCTCTCTTGCTCTCTCTCTCTCTCTGTCAAATAAATAAATAAACAAATAATCTTTTTTAAAAAGTACAGATTAAAGAATTTTGACAAATATAGATATTCATGTATACACTATCACAATCAAGATACATACAACATTACTACCATCCTAAAAGACCCTTATGCCCCTTCTTGATCAATCCTCAGCCTGTACTCCTGGTCCTAGGCAATCCCTGACTTGCAGGACCTAGAGATTAGGTTTACTTTTTCTAGAATTTCATATATATGGAACAATACATTATGTATATTTTTGTGCCTAACTTCATCTAAAAGAGTGTTCCATGTTCCTGAGAATATCAGTAGTTAATTCTTCTTAATTGTTGAAAAGTACTATATTGTACAAATACACAATCTTTTTTGTCCATTCACCAATTAAGTACACTTTTATTGTTTTCAGTTTGGGACTACTGTGAATAGTTGCTACGAACACTCATGAACACATTTTTTTGTGTGTGTGAACATATATATTTATTTTGAGGGGAAAATATAAGAGTGGAATTACCAGGTCACATGGTAAGTGTATGTTTAATTTTACAAGAAACTGTGAAGTGTTTTTCCAAGTGGTTGTACTATTTTCCATTCCCACCATGACTATATGAGAGTTCTAATTGTTCTACATCATTGCTGACACTTAATATAGTCAGCATTTTAAATTATACTCATCACATTGTTATTTTAATTTGCAGTTCTTTGATGGCTAATGATGTTGAACATCTTTTCATCTGTTTAATTGTCATTTGTATACCTTCTTTGAAGTGTTCACAAATTTTTACCCACTTCCACTAAGTTTTTTATCTTCTTATTAGAGTGTTGTAAGAATTCTTTATATATTCTATAGCAGATACGTGTATAGTAAATATTTTCTCCCAGTTTATAGTTTACCTTTTCCTTTTTGAATAGTCTTTTAAACAACAAAGTTTTAAATTTTTATAAACCAATTTATGAGTTTTTATTTTATTTTTTATTTCATTTTTTAAAGAGAGCAAATGCAAGCAGTGGGGGTGGGCAGAGGAAAAGGGAAAGATAAAATCTTAAGCATGGAGCCTGACTGAGGGCTCGATTCACAACCCTGAGACGATGACCTGAGCTGAAATCAAGAGTCATGACACTTAACTTATTGAACCACCCAGGTGCCCCCAATTTGTGAATTTTTAAGTAGTTTATCACTTTTTATAAAAAATCTTTTTTCTGCCCTAATATCACAAAAGATCCCCCTGTGATTCATTCTGAATTAATTTTTTAGCATGATTTGATGAAGAACCAAAACCTATCTTTTCCACATGGATATCTATTTCTTTTAACACCATTACTTGGGGGGGAAAAAACCCACCCTTTCCCTTAATGAATTACCTTAACATATTAGTTGAAAATCAGTTAATTATATATGTGAGGCTATTTGTGTATTCTTAATTATTTCCTATAAATCCAAGGATATGTCTATCCTTATATTCTTACTATACCATCTTGATTAATATTGCTTTACATTAAGTTTTGAAATTATGTAATGTAAGCCCTTTTTTTTTCTTTCTTTCTTTTTCAAAATTATTCTGGCTCTTCCATGTTCTTTGCATTTTTTATATAAATTTTAACATTAGCTTGTTAAGTTCTATGTAAAAACTTGCTTGGATTTTGATTGAAATTGCTCTGATCAGTTAAGGAGGTGAGGACTTCTTAACAATAGTGAATCTTCTGTTCCAAGTATATAGTATTTCCATCTATTTTGTTCTACTTAATATTACCTTTTAATGTTTTATAGTTTTGAATATATAAAGTTTTCACTTATATTGTTAATATTATTGCCAACTATTTCACATTTTTTGAAGATATAACTATTTTCTAATTTGAATTTTTGTTGCTATTGTAAAAAGAACAATTAATTTTTAAATATTGACCTTGTATCTGTGGTTATGCTAAGTACACTTATTACCTCTAGTAACTTTTCTGTCTATTCCATAGATTTTCAACATTATTATACCATCTATGAATAAAGATAATTATACATCTTCCTTTCTAATATGAATTACTTTTTTTTTCTTTCTCTTGCTTTATAGCACTGGCTAAGATCTCAAGTACAATGTTGAAGAGAAATGGATGAAATGAAGAAATTGATATAGTGAAAATGGATTACTTGTCTTGTTCCAAGGGCACTACTGTAGCACTGGCTCATAATAACATAAGCAAAAACAATGATTATGTTTCCAAAATTTTACTGAGTCTTTGCAATGTGCTCAGCAGACAATCTTCTCTTCACTTTTGTATATATCAGCTCATTGGTCCTCACAACTCTTTATGTGAAGAAATCAAGCTGCAGCAAGTTTAGCTAATATGCTCAAGAATGCGCATCTATGATTTCCAGGCAAGATGGCAGACTAGGTGAATCCTAGGTTCACATCTTCCCACAGATACAACTAGAGAACACTCACAGAAAATGACCCAAAGACTGGCAGAATAAACTCCACAAGTAAATATACAGAAGAAGCCACTTTGCAAAGGTTAAGAAGGGCAGAGACGAGGTGGGGAGCTAAATGGACTCTCAGAACTGTTTGTGGGGGAGAGGTATGCTGCAGCCATGGAATGGGGAAAGAAACAGACCCCCCTCCCATGCCAGGGTACCCACAAGGGGAAGATGAATCCCCATAATATTTGACTTTGAAAACCAGAGGGGCTGAATTTTGGGAGCCCTTACAACCAGTTCTTCAAACCTGGAGTTAAACAAACAAACAAACAAAAAAACAGCAGACCTGGCTTTAGGAGAGCCAGGAGGAAAACAAAGGAAACTGAGTCCCAGACCTTAAAGAGACAACACAATAGCCCATGGAGATATAACATACAAGCAGCAGTTTGAAAGGTGCCTGGGGCATATGGGAGGGAGAGTTATTTACTCATATCAGAGCCTGTCTTGGAGCTGGTGAAATCACTAAGGAACTCCTCCAGGAACAAAGGAACTAGTAGATGCCATTTCCCTCCTCTCCCCTCTAGCATAAACACACAGGCAACTGAGGGAGAGACTACCTAACTTGCTAGCACTGCCACTCTGCTCCCACATGCTGAGCTTCTGCCAATCCACTCCTCTGGATGGCCTGCTTCAGTCCAGAATGGTGAGGCCACTCCCTCAGAAGAGCCACTGAACACATAGCCTAAGGCACCAACATTATGCAACTCCCATCCCTCCATCCCCATCTCTATGGTTCCATGGATCCTGATGGCCACTTCAGTCCTGGTGCTGCCGGGCCGCTCTGGCAGAGGACAGGAGGCATGCAAAGCTTACTAGCACCATGGCCTTGCTGCACCTCACTGTGCACTATGCTTCTGTGAGCCTAGTGGCCATTTCAGTCCCAGTGCTACAGGGTCTCTTTCTTGATGCACAAAATTTGCTAGCACCTCACCCTGTCCCATGGCCCCCTGCACTGTGCTTCAGTCATGACCCTCTCAAATGTGCTCTTGGCCAGAGCCCAAAACGATCAGTGCCTCGGGCCTGGCAGAGTGCAAGCAGCCCCTTCAGTGCCAGTATCACTTCAAAGTGATTCCTACCCCCAGAGAGAGGGAACAGTAACCCCACATACTAGTCAGAAGGAGGCCATAGACAACTGGTCTGACTGCAGGTCCCACCTACCAACAAAAGCCTGGCAGACAGCACAGGGAAAGAACTCTGTAGTTTGGTGCCACTGCATTTCTGGCAAAAGCCTGGTCTGACTCAGCTCAACCCCAAGACACTTCCATACTGGTCCACTAACACCAGAGGGTCCAAACACTGCTCACAATAGGCAGAGAGAGCCAACACAGACAACTGGACTAAAGGAAAAAGCAACCAAGGCATAGCAGCAGAGTATACCTAGCACACACAGGAGACATCTCTGAAGCTCCAGGTTCTGGTGATAGGGAACACTGCACTGCAAGGCAAAATAGGACCTCTTCTTCATAAGACCATTACCTTCAAGAGTAGAAGACATAGCTGACCTTCCTAACACAGAGAAACAGACAGAGTCAGGCGAAATGAGGAGATAGAGAAATATGTTCCAAATGAAAGAACAGAACAAAACCACAGTGAGAGACCAAAGTGAAACAGATATAAGTAATATGCCTGCTAGAGAATTTAAAGTAACAATCATAAAGAGACTTAAATGACTTGAGAGAAGAGTGGAGGACATTAGTAAGACCTTTTCTTTTTTTAATTTAAAGATTTTTATTTATTTATTTGACAGAGAGACACAGCAAGAGAGGGAACACAAGCAGGGCAGTGGGAGATGGAGAACCAGGCTTCCAGCTCAGCAGGGGCTCCATCCCAAGACCCTGGGATCATGACCTGAGCCAAAGGCAGGTGGCTAATGACTGAGCCACCCAGTTGCTCCAATTAGTAAGATCTTTAACAAAGAGATGAAAAATATATAAAAAAAAAGAACTAGAAATAAAGAACACAATAAATGAAATTAAAAATACACTTGACAGAATAAAAGAAAGGTAGAAGAAGCAGAAGAATGAACTAATTATCTGGAAGACAGAGTAATAGAAATTAATCAAGCTAAGCAAATGAGAGAAAAAAAGAATTATGCAAAACAAGAATAGACTTAGGGAACTCAGCGACTCCATCAAACAAATAACATTTACATTATGGGAATCCCAGAAGAAGAAGTGAGAAAAGGGGGGCAGAAAATTTATGTGATTAAATGATAGCTGAAAACTTCCCTAATCTGGTGATAGAAACAGATATCTTGATCCAGGAGGCACAGAGATCCCCTCCAAAAACCAACCTAACGAGGTTCACACCAAGCCACATACATAGTAATTAAAATAGAAAAAGTAGTGATAGAGAAAAGAATTTTAAAGCAGCAAGAGAAAAGAAGACAATTAATTACATACAAAGGAAACCCCATAAGGTCATCAGCTGGAATTTTAGCAGAAACTTTGCAGGTCGGAAGGGAGTGGCATGATATATTCAAAGAGCTAAAAGGGAAAAATCTGCAGCCAAGAATATTCTATCCACCAAGGCTATCATTCAGAATAGAAGGGATATAAAGTTTCTCAGAAAAACAAAAACTAAAGGAGTTCATGACCACAAAACCAATTCTATAAGAAATATTAAAGGGAACTCTTTGAGTGGAAAGGAAAAACTATAAAAGATAGTATGAAAAATAACTATATCTGTAAAAGTCAGTCAAGGGTTCCACAAAATGATAGGATGTAAAATATGACACCATATACCTAAAACATGGGGAGAAGAGGAGTTAAAAATGGGTTCAAGCTTAAGTAACTATCAACCTATTATAGACTGCTATATGCAGAAGATGTTATTCACAAACTTAATGATCACAAATAAATATCTATTTTGGATAATAGATATCCAAAGACTAAAGAGACAGGAATCCAAGTATATCACTAAAGAAAACCACCAAACCATGAAAGAGAGCAAAAGAAGAATCAGAGAAAAGTTAAAGAAATAACCACAAAACAAGTAACAAAATGGCAACAAGTAGATATCTATCTTTGGATGTAAATGGACTGAGTACTCCAATCAAAAGATATAGGATGACAAGTGTGGCTGGATTGTTCAGTCAGTTAAGCATCTGCCTTTGGCTCAGGTCACGATCCCAGGGTCCTGGGATCAAACCCCACATCAGGCCCTGGTCAGCAAGGAGTCTGCCTCTCCCTCTCCCTCTGCCCCTACCCCCCCACTTATGCTCTCTCTCTCTCTCTGTCTCTCAATCTCTGTCTCACATAAATAAATCTTTTTTTTTAAAGATATAGGATGACAGAATCGATTTTAAAAAGACCCATCTATATGCAGCCTATAAGAAACTCCTTTCAGACCTAAAGACACCTGTAGATAAAAATTGAGGGAATGGGGAAATATTTATCATGCAAATAAATGTCAAAAGAAAGCCAGGGTGACAACACTTGTTTCAGACAAAATAGACTTTTTAAAACAAAGACTGTGAAAAGAGACAAAGTAAGGCACTATATAATAGTAAAGGGAACAATCCAATGAGAAGATGTAACAATTGTAAATATTTATGCACCAAACATAGGAGGACCCAAATATATAAAACAACTAGTAACAAACATAAAAGAATTTATCGATACTAAAACAATAATAGTAGGGTACTTTAACGTCCCATAGACATCAATGAACAAACCATCCAAACAGAGTATCAACAAAGAAACAGTGGCTTTGAATGACACACTAGAGCAGATGAATTTAAGAAATATATTGAGGACATTCCATCCTAAAATAGCAGAATACACATTCAAGTGCATGAAAGATTTTCAGAATAATTCACACATTAGGCCACAAAACAAGTCTCAACAAATTCAAAAAGATTGGAGTCATACCATGCATCTTTTCTGACCATAATGCTATAAAACTAGAAATCAACCACAAGAAAAAAAATCTGGATAGCACACAAATACATGGATATTAAATGAATGAATGGATCAACCAAGAATTCAAAGAAGAAATAAAAAATAACATGGAAACAAATGAAAATGAAAACATAATGATCCAAAATCATTGGGATGCAGTACGTGCAGTTTGAAGAAGGAAGTTTATAGTAATACAGGCCTATTTCAAGAAGCAAGAAAAATCTCAAATAAGCAATCTAACCTTACACATAAATGAGCCTGAAAAAGAACAAACAAACTCCAAAACCAGCAGAAGGAAGAAAATAATAAAGATTAGAGCAGAAATACATTATATAGAAACTTAAAAAACAATAGAATAGATCAATGAAATCCAGAGCTAGTTCTTTGAAAAAATTAACAAAATTGTTAAACCTCTAACCAGACTGAGAGAGAGAGAGAAGACTCGAAATCACAAATGAGAGAGAAGAAATAACAACCAACACCAGTTGTGAGACAATATTACGAAAAATTCCATGTCAACAAATTGAACAACCTAGCAAAAAATAGATAATTTCCTAGAAGCATATAACCTACAAAAACTGAATCAGGAAGAAATAGAAAATTTAAACAGACCAGTCACTAGCATGGAAATTGAATCAGCAATCAAAAAACTCCCAAAAAACAAAAGTTCAGGACCAGATGGCTTCACAGGTGAATTCTACTAAGCATTTAAAGAAGAATAAGAGGCACCTGAGTGGCTCAGTGGGTTAAAACCTCTGCATTCAGCTCAGGTCATGATCTCGGGCTCTCTGCTCAGCAGGGAGCCTGCTTCCCCCCTCTCTCTGCCTGCCTCTCTGCCTACTTGTGATCTCTGTCTGTCAAATAAGTAAATAAAATCTTTAAAAAAATAAATAAATAAATAAATAAATAAAGAAGAATAAGATAAAATAGGAAAGGAAAGAAAGAAGAGTTACTTTTCTCAAAATATTCTAAAAAATAGAAGAGGAAGGAAAATTTCCAAATTCTTTTAATGAGGCCAGCAATACCCAGATAACAAAACCAGAGAAAGACACCACAAAAAAAGAGAACTACAGACCAACATCTCTCTTTGATGAATATAGATGCAAAAATTCTCAACAAAATACTGGCAAACTGAATCCAACCATACATTAAAGAAAATCATTCACCATGATTAAATGAGATTTATTTCTGGGATGCAAAGATGCTTCAATATTCACAAATCAATCAATGAGATAATCACATCAATAAGAGAAAAGATAAAAAACATGATCATTTCAACAGATTGTAGAAGAAGCATTTAACAAAGTACAACTTCTGCTCAAGGCAAAAACCCTCAACAAAGTAGGTTTAGAGGGAATGCACTTCAACAAAATAAAGGCCTTCTATGAAAAACCCACAGCAAATATCATACTCAGTGGGAGAAATCTGAGAGCTCTTCTAACATCAGGAACATGAAAAGAATGTCTGCTCTCATCACTATTTAACGTAGTACTGTAATCAGCAACAGCAATCAGACAAGAAAAATAAATAAAAGGCACCCGAATTAGAAGGAGGAAGTAAAAAATAAAACTGTCATTTTTGGCAGATGACATGTTACTATGTAGAAAACCCTAAAGACTTTACCAAAAAACTACTAATCTGATAAACTAATTCAATAAAGTCGCAGAATACAAAATCGATGTACAGGAATCTCTTGCATTTCTAAATGCTAATAGTGAAGTACCAGAAAGAAAATTAAGAAAATGATTCCATTTACAATTGCACCAAAAATAATAAAGTACTAGCAATAAACTTAACCAAAAAGGTGAAAGACCTGTGCTTTTAAACCATAAAATACTGATGAAAAAAATGAGATGACACAAATGGAAAGACATTCCTTGCTCATGGATTGGAAGAACATATATTGTGCAAATGTCTATATTCCTCAAAGTAATCTACAGATTTAATGCAATTGCTGTCAAAATACCAGTAGTATTTTTTCAGAATTGGAACAAAAAAATCCTAAAATTTGTATGGAGCCAGAAAGGATCTCAAATAGCCAAAGCAATCTTGAAAAAGAAAAACAAAACTGGAGGTATTACAATTCCAGACCTCAAGTTATACTACAAAGCTATAGTAATCAAAGCAGTATTGTACTGGTACAAAAATAGACACATAAATCAGTGGAACAAAATCAAGACCCAGAAATAAACTTAACAACTATATGGTCAATTAATCTTACAAAGAAGGAAAGGGTACACAATGGAAAAGGTCTCTTCAACAAATGATGTTGGGAAAACTGGACAGCTACATGCAAAAGAAAGAAACTGGTCCACTTTCTTTCTTTCACCATACACAAAATAGATTAAAAATGGATTAGAGACCCAAATGTGAGATCTGAAACCATAGAAATCCTAGAAGAGAGCACAGGCAGTAATTTCTCTGACATCAGCCATAGCAACATTTTTCTAGCTATGTCTCCTGAGGCAAGGGGAGTAAAAGCAAAGAAACTATTGGGACAACAATAAAATAAAAAGTTTCTGCACAGAGAAGGAAACGATCAACAAAGGCAACCTACTAGATGGGAGAAGATATTTGCAAATAACTTATCTGATAAACAGTAATCAAAATACAGAAAGAACATACAAATTCAACACCCAAAAAGCAAGTAATCCAATCAAAAACTGGGCAGAAGACATGAACAGACATTTCTCTAAAGAAGACCTCCAGATGGCCAATGGATGCATGAAAAGATACTCGACATCACTCATCATTAGGGAAATTTAAATGTAAACTATAATGAGATACCACCTCACACCTGTCAGAATGGCTAAAATCAAAACACAAGAAACAAGTGTTGGTGAGGATGTGGAGAAAAAGGAATCCCCAAGCACTGTTGGTGGGAAGGCAAAGTGGTGCAGCCACTGAGGAAAATACTATAGATGTTCCTCACAAAATTAAAAATAGAACTACTGGGAACTACTGGGTGCCTGGGTGGCTCAGTGGGTTAAGCCGCTGCCTTCGGCTCAGGTCATGATCCTGGAATGATCCTGGAATCGAGTCCCGCATCGGGCTCTCTGCTCAGCAGGGAGCCTGCTTCCTCCTCTCTCTGCCTGCCTCTCTGCCTACTTGTGATCTCTCTCTGTCAAATAAATAAATAAAATCTTAAAAAAAAAAATAGAACTACCCTATTATCCAGCAATCGCACTACTGGGTGTTTAACCCCAAAATACAAAAATGCTAATTTAAAGGAATACATGCAGCCCATGTTTAATAGCATTATTTATAATAGCCAGGATATGGAAGTAGCTCGTGTCCATTATATATACATATATATATATATATGTATATATATGGTATGGAGGATTATTCAGCCATAAAAAGAATAAATCTTGCCATTTGTAATGACATGGATGGAACTAGAAAGTATAATGCTGTACAAAATAAGTCAGTTAGGAAAAGACAAATATCCTATGATTTCACCCATATGCAGAATTTAAGAAACAGAACAAATAAGCAAAGGGAAAAAAAGAGAGATAAACCAAGAAATAGACTCTTAACCATCAAGAACAAATGGACAGTTACCAGAGGGGAGGTGAGTGGGGGAATGAAACAAGACATAGGGATGAAGGAGGGCACTTTCCATGATGAGCACCAAGTGTATATGGAGTGTGGAGTCAGTATATTCACACCTAAAACTAATATAACACTGGATATTAATTACACTGGAATTAACATAAAAACTTGATAAAAAAAGATTACACAGCTAATAAGCAAGAGTGTCATAATCTTTGAATCAAGAATTTTGGGTGGACTCCAGACCTGTTGT
This sequence comes from Mustela putorius furo, assembly GCF_011764305.1. Lineage (NCBI taxonomy): Eukaryota > Metazoa > Chordata > Mammalia > Carnivora > Mustelidae > Mustela > Mustela putorius. Next base: position 41,896,161 of record NW_025422368.1, on the reverse strand, counting down.
TTACCACTGCATCTCAAAGCTTCTAGATTAGCAGAACCATAGAAGTTAGAGCAAAGAATTTGGCAAGAAACAATTTGGATTTGAATTCTTTCTCTGCATCGGTTCACCTCAGGTCCTCCACCTCTGAAAAGAATAATGATTTTATGTTGCAGGGTAGGTAGGAATATTAAATGAGTTTTAACATAATAAAGTATGTGGCATAGCTTAAGTGCTGAGTTTTTTTCTTCATTTATCTATTTTAAGTTTAATGTTGTTTATCTCCAGTTGACTAAAAAGTGTGCAATATTTTTAACTCATGTCCTTCCAGTTCTCCATTACCCCCACTGACTTTTCTCAGTCTGCCTCCTCCTCTGACCTAAGTAACATTACTCAACGCCAGCTTGAGCAGAAGGCACACACAGCGGATGGACAACTATTTAAAAAGCACAGTCCTCAGTTTTGGTTTGGGTATCAGTGCCGCAAAGAGTTCAAGTGTTTTGTGTAAAATTTTTACGAGACACTAAAGGAATTTTTGTTATTTTGGTGAAGGGTCATGCTTGATGATAATAGTTTTAGTATTATCAGGTATAGTGAATGCAAGAGAGGCCAAGTAGTTAAAATGGTGTGATCTGGAAACAGAATGCCCATGTTCAAGTCCTTCCCTTGCCCCACTTGTTAGCTTTGGAACTTTGGACAAGCTGTTGGTCTCTCTACATTTGGGTTTCCTCATTGATGGGAACATTGCTAACTCTTAACCCTTTTCATTTTTTTTTTAAGATTTTATTTATTTACTTATTTGATAGAGATCACAAGTAGGCAGAGAGGCAGGCAGAAAGGGGGAAGCAGGCTCCCTGCAGAGCAGAGAGCCCGATGCGGGGCTTGATCCTAGGACCCTGAGATCATGACCTGAGCTGAAGGCAGAGGCTTAACCCACTGAGCCACCCAGGTGCCCCATTAACCCTCTTCATTTTTATGAGACTTACTGTGGTTTATAATAAGTGTTCAATGGGAGCTTTTGTAATTCTTTAAAACTCATTTAAAAATTTTTAAATTTATATTCATCTTTTAAGAGTGGTCTTGATACTTAACAGCATCATAATCTTTCTAACTACACAAATAATTATTCCATTAATAGAGTATTCTTTGTTTTCAAGTATGCCTCTGTTTTGCTTAAGTCAATTCTATAATTTTGTCCTGGATTTTATAACCTTTAGGTTGTAAAGCATCCAGGATATTTGTTTGTGTATTAGAAGTAAAAGGAACACAAGGCTTGATGTTGTCTATAAGCCTGTGCACTATGAAATAAGGTGACAATATTTGGGTTGTCTAAAGATTTAGACAGCAACAGAAAGGGAATTCATGTTGCGTTCATAAAGTTGCAAATCAAGGAATTTGTGTTGGCTTTCCATTCTTTAAAACAAGCTGACTGACTGGTGAGCTGATTAACATTCATCTTTCCTAGCCCAGAAAGTGTTACTATAACCTTAACCTTCCTTTAAACAAAATACTTTCGTCCGTCAATTTCCCAGTTCTCTCTTTGCGTGTCTCTGTAAATCCTAAACATTTGTTCATCCAGGTACCATTTGATTTTTCTTAGCCATTTGGCGACAACACTTTAGGACAAAGAAATAAACATCTTTCAGTATTCTCTGATCCTGTGTCAAGTTATTTTTAGAAAACAAATTGAAAATTGGTAGAAGAAATAGGAGTGACGTCAGTATTTCCAAAGCTCAGCAGCTCCACGTTGCAGGAATGTAGAAAGCTGATTTGACTGTATTAGCGTCCACCTGGATGTTCTTGATAAATAATTTACAAATAATTTGCTTGTTTGAAAGATTAAAAATGTGTTTAGAAGGCCATTTTCATTCAATCTGCCTGGTGTTGATCTAAGCAGTAAAGACAATAGTGAAAAATCTCTCAAGAGATTACACTCCAATGGGGGAATTTGGGGAGGCGGTGCGAGGCCAGCTTTTGCCCAGAACTGTGAAGGGGTTTCCAAAACTAAGCAATAAAGTGTTGCAAGTGTTCCCGATTTGGTGTAAAATTGCTCTCTGTATTTTTGGCCAAAAGATGTGTGCATCTGCCTCTCAAAGATTAAACCGTGTCTGTTGACAAGGAATAGGCACTATGGAAGCATATTTGTTGTTAAAGGGCATGTTTTCTTTACCTGAGGTGTTAAGGGAATGACAATAAATTAACATTCTCCTTCTTCGTGTTAAGCTACAGAGTAAATTTTGCTGTACAACACTAATCTCAGGAGATCGGATGCCTTAATTAATAGAGGAGGGCAAAAGATCAAGAGAAAACCACTCTCCAGGCCTGGTAAACAATGTAGAACTGTAATAGTTATAAAACAATATTTGATCCAAATCTGTATACTGTCTCCAAATAATCACTAACTTCTTACTGTAGATGTTTCTCAAGGCATATTTCTTTCTTTTCTTTCTTTTTCTAAGATTCCTATGTAATTTCAATCATAGAGAACAACACAAAAATTAATGAACAAGACATTTCAATCAAGAATTCCTTTTAGGGGCGCCTGGGTGGCTCAGTCGGTTGGGTGTCTGCCTTCAGGTCAGGTCATGATCTCAGGGTCCTGGGATCGAGCCCTGCAGCGGGCTCTTTGCTCAGTGGGGAGCCTGCTTCTCCCTCTCCCTCTGCCTGCTGCTCTGCCTACTTGTGCTCTTTCTACATCTCTCAATTAAATAAAGTCTTTAAAAAAAATTTTTTTAAATTCCTTTTATATCAGGTGTGTGTGCTTTTAAAATTATTCAAAGGACAGGGGCACCTGGGTGGCTCAGTGGGTTAAAGCCTCTGCCTTCAGCTCAGTCCTGATCCCAGGGTCCTGGGATCAAGCCCTGCATCGGGCTCTCTGCTCAGCGGGGAGCCTGCTTCCTCCTTTCTTTGTCTCTGCCTGCTTCTCTATCTACTTGTCAGTCAAATAAATAAATAAATAAAATCTTTAAAAAAATTATTCAAAGGACAAATAGTTTTTGTTTTCTTCTAACTACAGTTGACTTTGAATAACATAAGTTTGAACTGCATGGGTACATTTATATGCAGATTTTTAAATAAATACAGTACTGTACTTATGATTTTCTTTTTTTTTTAGGATTTTATTTATTTATTTGACAGAGAGAGATCACAAGTAGGCAGAGAGGCAGGCAGAGAGAGAGGAAGGGAAGCAGGCTCCCCGCTGAGCAGAGAGCCCGTTGCGGGACTCGATCCCAGGACCCTGAGATCATGACCTGAGCCAAAGGCAGCGGCTTAACACACTGAGCCACCCAGGCGCCCCTGTACTTATGATTTTCTTAATACCATTTTCTTTTCTCAAGCTTAATTTAAGAATCCAGTATATAATACATACACAATACATGTTAATCTATTGTATATATTATCAGTAAGGCCTCTGGTCAACAGTAGGTTATTAGGAGGTGAGTTTTGGGGGAGTCATAAGTTGTATACAGATTTTCAACTACACAGAAGGTGAGTGCCTCTAAACTCTCTGTTGCTCAAAAGTCAGCTGTATATATCACCTTGATTTTTTTCTATATTCTGATTATAAGGGGAAATATAAATACTGGGAGAACTATCTTGAATGTTTAATTCACATTTTTAAATGTATGAATTAAGAAATAATTCATTAATTACATACAACCATTATTAAATAAAATGTAATATTTCAATAAAATTGTCATTCAAGGTGACTCTAATATTTTCCTGTTGAGAAGAAGGAATACAGGGCAAGAGATGTCTACATACAAAAATAGATTTACTTTTGGACAAATGTACTGAAATACCATTTAAATACTTCTATTTCAGAATTATGCAGCCAAATTTAGCTTCAATATACATAACTCAATGGGTTAATAGAGAATCAAGAATGCAAACTCTGAAGTGTATATGATCAAAGTTTCAAATGTGAAGGTTTCTCAGGTAGCATCTTTTCTGTTTAATTTTACTAAGATGCATAGACATTGCGCTAAGAAGTGAGTTATGGATTTTAATTATCATCATTAAAAACTAAGTGTTAATGTGTTATTCTTTTTTTAATTTAAAATCAATTAATTAACATAAAGTACATTATTAGCTTCAGAGGTAAAAGTTCAGTGAGTCATCAGTTACATATAACACCCAGTGCTCAGAAATTGAATACTGAAGATCTAACAAATTAAATCACATAATGAAGTTTTGAGATCACAGGATGGACAGCTAGCAGAATACATTCTGGAATATATTTTTGTTTTTTGGTTGCAGGAGGGGGATTGTTCCTTTTACTAGTATTAACTTTCTTTCTCTGGCCCTTTTAATGTTGTTCACCAAGCTAACTTTATGTTTATAATTTGAATGTTGTTATACCAGTTTATGTTGATATTTATTAAAATATTTATCCATTTTACCTATTTTGGGGTAATTCTGGGAACAACACACAGATGGACTTACATTGCTAACTCTCAGAGTTTCAGAAGACAAGTTTGATCCTTTAAATATTTTGTGATTACTGATACACTTGTTCTCGTATCTGCCATATTATGTTACATTATTTATCACACTTTATTTTTTCTTCTCTTTCCCTGTGTTTTCTTCAGCTGATCAGGATTTTGTTTTCCCTTTCCCCTCTATTCAAAGTCCAGAGTGCTAACCATTACACCATGGGACCTCCCCTCTATTCATTTGGAAACTGTGTATTCTATTTCTTCCTTTCTTCCTTTTTAAGGTTGACCCTTAAAAATTTTAACATTCATGAATACATTCTTATTCTCTTAACAAAGTCTGAAGTTAATTAGTATCTCACTCCTCCTTCTGAAATCTATCTTAGTACACTCTACTTTTCTTCAAACTGTTCCCCAACTCCTATATAATTTTTTGCCTAAAATCTTAGATACAGCTTGTTACTAAACACAACACATATTATTTTGGTTTTGTTTATAAACATTCACTTGCATTTCCATTAGTTTCCTGAGTTTTTCCTCACTTGTGATTCTTGTATATCATATTCCTTCTAATTCTAGAAATTCTAGAAATTTATTTAGCTGGAAAATAGACTTTCAAAGTTCTTCTAATGATGGTTTTTATTTTAGAGGTGTATGAATGCTTTAAATATCTTTGTATAGTTTGGCTGTAGAATTATAGTACAGCTCTATTTTTCCTTCAGAAACCTTGTAGATACCCATCTATTTCCGCAAATATCTTTTCACTGAGAAAACACTACAGCTCATCTGATTTTTATTTTTATTTTATAGAATTTTCACTTATCTTACTATTACGCAATTTTCCTGTGATGGGTCTAGATATGAATTTTTAAAGTATAGTTATCCCATTTGTTATGTGGTAGAATATATCAGTCAGAGCAGTCTCGTCTTTGTTTGGTTCTGAGAAATTCTAGCCATTAGCTCTTATAGTATTGCTTTGTACCCATTTTCTCTCTTCCTCCTTTTGGGGTTCCTGTTAGATTATGCCAGGCCCATGGCTTCAGTTGCTTACAGCTATAGGTTTCTGTTTGATTTTGTTTGTTTCTATTACTATTATGGTAATATTTTGGTTTCTGCCACCATATGTATTTTTTTATTTGTATTTTTGAGTGTGGCCATGTGCTTTTCAATTCATAAAATATCTTTTACTTATAATTTATGTCTGTATTTGAGCTGAAGATGGGAATTTTAGCTTTGCTTCCATTCACTGTCCTGACTGAGAAGTTATCAGAACTTATTGAAAAGAAAAAATAAAAAGAAACAGCATACAATGGATACATGAAAATACACTGTGCTGAACTTATGTAACCACTTACTTAACTCCAATCAATATTTCTCCCTCTTTTGTAACATAAGATTCAATTTTGAACAAGGGGCACCTGGGTGGCTCAGTGGGTTAAAGCCTCTGCCTTCAGCTCAGGTTGTGATCCCAGGATTCTGGGATCGAGCCCTGCATTGGGCTCTCTGCTTGGCGGGGAGCCTGCTCCCCTTCCTTTCTCTCTCTCTCTCTCTTCATGCCTCTCTGCCTACTTGTGATTTCTATCAAATAAATTTTTAAAAAGTCTTTTAAAAAAATTTGAATAAGTCACTCTAAGAGTTACTACAGAGTTACAACGGGTAATTCCATAGCCCTCAATTATTTACTCCTAATTGAAGAAAAAGAGAACATCTTCCTTCTAATTTTCCCCAAGGAAAATATTTTCATCACTCAAATCCTATTTCCCCTGCAATTCATATCCCTTCTAGATCTGCCAAGGAAAAAAAGAACGATCTGAGGCCAATGGCCAATAGAATCATGTTGCTCTGCAGAAGAGAAACAAAGAGGAAGGAATGCCCTTTGATGCAGCAGAAAGTGAGAAATGAGAAAGATTCATAGGCCAGAGGAGGAAAATGCTTGCCACATCATAAGCCATAGCCAGGAAAAAGACTTTTGAATTATTACCTTACATTTGTATCATTCCAGGTAGGCTAGTAATAGCAATAGGTGTTGCCATGACAACCTACAGATGATGTTAGAGTTCTCCAAATCATGGGGCACTTATATTGCAAATAACAAAGCCTAAAGGAAACAACTTTTAGTTTTTTACTTACTTCTAAAATTTTAACATTCTACTGACATTATCCCATGGGCATTGTGCTCCCAAAGGATTTTTATTTGTATCTGCCACTGTTATCTGAGGCAAGCTTAAATAACTGAGTAAATCTCAGACAGAAATAAAGACATTCAGATACAAAGCAGTGAGATGACTGGCCTGAATCCCAGAGAGAAGTCAGTGACATACCTCAGAATGAGCCTCACAACGCTTAAATGTTCCTCATTCCCCAATCCTGAGAGAGCAGTTCTATACGCAACATTAATCATTATACCTAAATACATTTTTCAAATGACCCCTGAAGTCAACAAAGCCAAACTCCTAAAGCAGGATCTTTCTTGGCAGAAGAAAAAAATACAGAATTCGTTATCTGGTCTTTTCTTCAGATTATTTCCCAAGGGATAATTAAATTTAATTAATGTCTCAGGCTGCATTGAATAAGGTACACATATAAAATCTAGTAATATTCTAGGAAAATAATTCTTGTTAGGATGGGGGAAGTCTGGAAAAAAATATAAAACCCAAGATCTTATTCTCGTTTAATGTTGATATAGAATAGAAATTGAAGGGGCCGGGGGTGGGAGGTTGGGGTGCCAGGTGGTGGGTATTGTAGAGGGCACGGAATGCATGGAGCACTGGGTGTGGTGAAAAAATAATGATACTGTTATGCTGAAAATAAATTAAAAAGAAATTTAAAAAAAAAAGAAAAAGATCGGAGAGTTTAAATGATTTATCCAAGGCCTCACAATGTGTGGACAGAGCCAAAAATCAGAAAACCTGTTCCCACTTCTGGAGCAGTGCTCCTCCTATTGTATCACACTGAATATGATGATGGCCTCCCTTAACACAAGTGACAGGGCCTGATGGATTATTAGGCAGGTAAGAGTGAGTAATTTGCTGTGGTAGTCATCCTTTTCCTGTTATTATCATGTGGAACAGAAAGCCTAATTTTTGTTATGCTAAAAGGAGCATAATACAAATTAACTTTCGGTAAACATTCTACACATGCCTGGTTTCTTTGTGGCAAGTAATTTTTCTATCTTAAAACTCAGACTGTTAGGGAAATAAGGAATCAAATACTGAAGCAAATTTGAACACTGTTTCTGTTAAGGCAAAGAGAAAATCCATGATTATAGCCAAAATTAGCACCTCTAAGTGACCTTCAATTGTAGCAGAGTAATCAACCCCATTTGGGAAATGCTTATTTGGCACAGAAACCTAGGCTTGCAGTAGTTCCAATCTTTGGTCTGACTCAGCTCTTGGTGACTTTGCCTTACAGCTATTATTTTGCTTCCTGAAGGCATCAACAGGTAAAAGACACACAGCCCACCAAAACCGGTCATCATCTTAGCCGCTATTGTTTTTTTCCACAGCTCACGTTCAGTAAACATTCTAAAGAAACAGGTTCGGCTTTTGGCTTCCACTGTGATCACCTGATGAGTCATGGCATATAGAGAAAGGAAAGATGTCAAGAATGTTTAATCAGCAGTGATTTAAACAAGGGACATATCTGAAAGAATTAACAAAATCAGCATGCTCATTGCTCCAGGGTGATTTTTCTTGCTGGTAAGACTAAATGAAAATCAAAACCCAAAGCAGTAGATGCCTTTCAGGTCCAATTCATGCTGCCAAAGTTAAAAGACTGCCAGGATGGAAGGCTGAATCACTCCCTATGCCAGTTACAGCTGTGTTTTTCATATTTATAATGAAATCTTGATTCCAATGTTTAAAAAAATTCACTCATCTTCCCAAGTTTTATTCTTATCTCTTACCCTCCATCAGTTCCCTTTCCCCATCCCCACTCCACTGCTAGGAATTGATTGCAAAGCTGTTAAAAGCATTTAGTATAACATCAGTTCAGAATGTCCTAATTTAGCCTGATGTAAACGTCCTGAGGTAAAATATTCTGAAGGAAGCCTGAATCAATGAGTGGTGATTCTTCTTCCCAGTGAAGTCATCAAAGACAAGTGGGCCAGAAAAAGTGCTTAAAACTAATAAGACAAAATGGATTTGGGGGAAAAAAAAACTATTCAGGGTGGGTTTAAAAAATTAATGGTGAAAGTACAGAATGTGGGAGAACTGATCTAACAATAATTCATGCAAGGCTGTGGGTTTTGTTGACTATAGGTCAAACTTCTGCTGCATTATGAGAAGCCTGGTGTCCAAGAAGAGTATGGGCAAGAGTGGATTTCACTTTGCAGTAATCATATGACATCTGAATCATTGTATATAGTTCTGGTAGCCAGGTTTTCATGTAATTAATTTTTCTGGCTGGTGTTCTTGGTCACTTCCATGGTACATTTAATTTTCATAAGGTATGCTTGTGTCCTGTCAACCAAGAACTAGTAGTACCAAATTCTAGTTAAAAAAAAGAAAAGTAAAATAACATTGGAAGAAGATTCTAGCCACAGAAAGTGGGTTTATGAAAATCCAATTGCAAATTACAGATGGAAATTTATCTCACAATGAAATGTCTTTTTCAAGTAACATTAAATAAGTTTCTGACTGAAAGGAAGGTAATTTTTAGTGTTCTGGTTAGGCCTTCAGATCTCATGGATGCAAAATAAACAATATTGTGTTTATTATGCTTATTATGATGGAAACCAAATGGGAATATCAAAGTGATATATTACAGATGCTGAACCTATTGACCTTTCTAGCTGATGTTTTCCAGTTTATATGGGGGAATTCTAGGGCTGCATTGTGTTAAATAATTTATGTCCAAATGTTTGTCAAAACCGTCATACTTCTTCTATTAAAAATGGTAAGTTTGATTATTTGTTTCTAGATTTGGAGGTTTTAGCTTGGGAGAGAAGATAAGATATCCCACAGAAGCAGTGAAGAGTTATTTGCCTTGTGTGTCTGTTGCTTACTTTATATGTTGCAGGTCCTCCAGGAAGAAAACTGAAGACAAATTAAGGTGACTCAGCAGCATCAGGAAAGTAACTCAGAGCTATACCACCATCTTTTGAGAAGATTTAGGACAAGCAGGCTTAGTCATTCCCAGTGACTACAAAGAAAATTCCCACAGGCTATAGCAAACAAAGGAGAAGTTGTTAATGGGTGCAGAAGCACTAGCCAAGGTACTCCTCCCAGGGTTCAGCAAAGGAAGAGCAGGCAAATTCACTCATCCCCTAGTCTTTCCTGAAAGGGATCTATCTACATAGTTTGAAGCTTCTGCCTGAGGGTCAGGCTTCTAATTTAGCACACATCTAGGGGCTGCCTGTGATACTCCCTGGACACTGGGGAAATATGGGTGAATCCAGAAGCTGCTATGCTAAGAAAATAAGCCAGATGGAGCAAGACAAATTCGCATGATTCTATATGGAATCTTAAAAAAAAAAAAAGTCAAATTCACAGAAATAGTATAGGAAAGGGGTTGCCAGAAGCTGGGGAGAGGGGGGGGAGAAGTGGTAAAATGTAAAAACTTAGTAATAACACAAATAGGGTCAGAATCTAATGTATAACATGGTGACTATAGTTGGTAACACTGTTATTGTACAGTTTAAATTTGCTGAGAGAGTAGAATTTAAATGTTCTCACTGAAAAAAAAGGGCAAATATGTGAGGTGATAGATGTGTTAATTAACCCAACACAGGCAATCTTTTTACAATGTACATGTATATCAAATCACCACATCACCTCAATATAGCTGAAAAACTAATAATAAATAAATGCTATTTGTATACAGAATCAGTGATCTAAATAAGCTTAGTTCATAGCCTTCTACAGAGTTAACTTCTACCAGAGTTAACATGGTTAGATCACAAGGAAACAATTTACTGGCTCTCCTCTATTAAAACTGACCTTTTCCAAGGTGAACTGTTCAGCTTTAGAAGGGGAGAAGTTGTTTGCAACTGCATCATTCTTAAATGGTACTCTCTGTAAGTTAGCTGAAGGTGAGGAGAGGGGAGTTTTTTCAAGCAGAGGAAATTGTGTCACAGAGGCCAAAGAGGTGAAAGAGAAAGTCACACCTGGAGAATCTCAAACAGTTCAGAATGGGGGTGATAAGAAAGTAAGGACAAGCAATGAAGCCGATTGGCTGAGTAAAAGGGGGATAGTCTTAAAGAGCTCATTGGCCTTGCTAAGGAAAATGAAGGCTATTTTAAGCAGGTGCTTTAAGCAGGTGAGTATCCTAATTCAGATCTACAGTTTAGAAAGCCCACTTTCCTTACAATATGGAGAATGGGATAGTACTGGGCAAGCCAGCATCACAGTAAGGAGACCAAAGAGATCAGAAAGTTGTTCCAATAATTCAGCAAAATTTGGTGGATACTGCCTCCAAATTGAGTGGTAGTGGTGACACAAAGAAGTGAAGAGAATTAAGGAACTATTTAAAAGTTAGAACTCATAGGAATAGGAGTTTAGTTTGATTTTTTTGATGAGGAAGAGATAGAACAAAGATGATCTCCCGGTGTCTTGGGCAGTGATATAGATGGAAGGTTCTTCACAAATAGGAGAATATAGGAAGGGAGGGCAAGTTTGGGGTTGGGAAGACAAAGATAAAATGTTTAGTTTTGGACATGCTGAGTTTGAAGTGCCTGTGTGACATATAGGTGGAAATGTCTACTAGCACTTGAAAATACGTACCTGGAGGTCTAAAGAGAGAATGTGTTAGAACTCTAGATACAGGGCGCCTGGGTGGCTCAGTGGGTTAAGCCGCTGCCTTCGGCTCAGGTCATGATCTCAGGGTCCTGGGATCGAGTCCCACATCGGGCTCTCTGCTCAGCGGAGAGCCTGCTTCCCTCTCTCTCTCTCTGCCTGCCTCTCCATCTACATGTGATTTCTCTCTGTCAAATAAATAAATAAAATCTTTAAAAAAAAAAAAAAAAAAAAAAAAAAAAAAAAAAAAAAAAAGAACTCTAGATACAGAAGTTATCAGTATATACGAATGTTAGTTGGAGCCCATGGAGCAGATGAAGTCATAGAGAGAGCATCTATAGGATGAAAAGAAAAGAAAGTAGGGGATAGATCCTCAAGGAATATGAACTTGTAAGCAGTTGTCAGGGGAAAAAAAAGCTATGAAGGAAACTGAGAAGGCGCGGCTTGAGAACAAAGAACTAGCTGAGTATATGATCACAGATACCAAGGACAGCATTTCAAGAAGGAGGAAGTGGGAGCCAATGACAGACACTTCTGAGAGAGGTCAAGTAAGGTGAGGACTAAAAGGAGCATTTACAACAGCCATTAGACTATAGCCCTGGCCTTCAAGTTTTATCCAATTTAGCTGGGATTGGAGGGAAGTGGTAAAACATGGAAAGAGACTGAAGAGACTAGAAACATAAGAACATGTAAATTATGCCGTGAGCATGTATATACATAAGAATTAAAATAGTCTGAGTCACATTCTGCATAATTATTATTGAAAGGCTTAAAAATAGAATTTAAACAAGGTTTTATAAGAGGGAGACATTTGGCTTTGTAGAAGATCCTCCCACAGGAGAAATGGAAAATCGATTCTGTTTCTGTAAAGTTTTGTGGGATTGTTCTGAATTCTCCTGACATATTTCATGTGTTCAAGGTAAGTTTCAAAACTGTGGCAATTTTATAGCAGCTATATATCATATTTGTGACACTTCAGATTCACTGACATATAATATGCAAGAGTTTTCTCCCTATGGTCACTGTTGGTTTCATTTTGTATGTTGTGTTCAAACTTGAGGTTCTTGCTTTGTTTTGTTTCCTCCACTGGGGAAGAATATGTAAATAAGATTTACTGAGCTAGAAATCTTACTCCCATCATACCTTCGTAGGGTAGGCTTTGCTGTTCCCATTTTATAGTTGGAGAAGCTGAACCTCGGAGCCTAACTCTTTCTAACATAGTTGACTATGCTCTCTTCCCTTTGTCATTCTTCATATTTTGGGAAAGTTGTCACTAAAATGCTGGCAAGCTTCCCATTTTTTCCTCCTAATAAGGTTTTTGTTAATATTTATTCATTCCAATACTGCCCAAATAACTAGATCAAAAATATTTGCATGTAAATGCTGCTCTAAAAGAAAATGAATGTCAGAGTTCTTTACCTGATGACATTCTAAGCAATTCAGATAGTCCTTATTGTTACCACCACCATCATCACTGTACTTTCACAATGGCAGTTTACTCAGACACCAATTGTAAAGACCTTATGAAGTGGCTTAAAAATAAAAAAGGATGATTAAGGTCATGCTTATATAGAAGAATAAGTAGTTATGTTTTATAATCTCAGTGGTTCAAGAGGGCATGTTTATTTCTTTTTTTTTTTTTTTTTTTTTTTTAGATTTTATTTATTTATCAGAGAGAGGTGGGGAGAGAGTGAGCACAGGCAGACAGAATGGCAGGCAGAGGCAGAGGGAGAAGCAGGCTCCCTGCCGAGCAAGGAGCCCGATGTGGGACTCGATCCCAGGACGCTGGGATCATGACCTGAGCCGAAGGCAGCTGCTTAACCAACTGAGCCACCCAGGCGTCCCGGGCATGTTTATTTCTTAAATATCACTCCCATCCATATGTGTATGTGCTGATGTTTAAGTTTCTATTAACTTTATTGTTTAAAATTCTAGTAACAATAAAACCTTTCATCTTATGAGAGATGAGACTTAAGGACAAAAAACCTTTGAAAGAAGGAAATTTGATGAATAAAATATCTCTAAGGTATAAGTTACTATTCTAATAAGATCTGGATGGCAGGCAATAGGTAGAGAACAGAAGTCATTTTATGACTGAAGTATCAGGAGTTAGAGGATGCCACAAAAGGGGGGAAAATGGGAGCCTAAAATGACCAAAATGTGTAGCTTTATATCTTTGCTTAAAAGTATCCCTTATGGGCACCTGGGTGGCTCAGTGGGTTAAACCTCTGTGGGGTTGAGCCACACATCGGGCTCTCTGCTCAGCGGGGAGCCTACTTCCTCCTCTCTCTCTGCCTGCATCTCTCCCTACTTGTGATCTCTGTCTGTCAAATAAATAAATAAAATCTTTAAAAAAAAAAAAAAGTTTCCCTTAGAGAGCTAAATGCCTATAATTTCTTCTCCCCACATTTTGTAAAGAGTGAAAGCAACGTCTCTTTTTCATTCTGAAATATAGGTATTGCTTTCTTCAGAAGCTTGTCTCTGGCTTCTACCTCTAGATTTATTATGGAGTTCCTTGCTTGTCGACACATGCTTCAGCATGTTTATCCTTATTGATGGCTCTAAATTATAAATGCCTTGAGGCCAGGATTTAGCTACCTTGCTTACCCTAGCAGAGTACTATTGATACATGTCTGTTAAACAAATAACAAATATCTCTTGATTTGGTATGTGCAAATTAGGAGTATTTGTCCTTTGATTACCTCCCATAGATGCTTCAAAGACTGGGAATGTGCACCCATTTTAGGTGCTTATGAAAAAGGGCACTATCTTAACCAAAAAAGAGAGAAACAGAAGAGTAAAGAAGTCAAGAAATAGTATAGATGATTGAAACAAGTACTGCTGTGACTCAAACTGCTTCTAAGTAGATTCTGAAGGATTTAAAAAAAAAATTTTTAATCTCTTGAACTGACAAAGGTATGGACTTTGTCTATTTAAAGATTTTTCAATTTCTCAAATCTTTGATGCTCGTACTTTGTATATTACCTTCTGAATAGTGGACACTTTTATTTATCCTTTTGACATTCCCTTTCCTAGTGATTACTTCAAAAAGTTTTATTTGAAATGTCCCTGAATGAAAGTCACCTGAATATTATAAGGAATGATTTTTGATCAGAATATATCAAACGGTGTTTTATATTTTTTAAAGCCTAGAAATGCCTTGATAGAACATTCTTAGATTTTCTGACAAGATATTGGAGCTATCTCCATTTGTCTTGGTCAGATGAACTCAACTACTAGGGTTGATCAGCCATAGGAAGAGAGATATTTCTCTGAAAGAACAATAAAGCAGGATGGTATTTGGTGAGAGACTTTTTTTCATGCTCTAAAGTTTATCTGAACACATTTTTTGGTAATGATCCCAAAAAAAGCTACTAAGGGAAATTCACATAGAATATATAGAATGTAATGAAGACCACATAGTGGCCCTGTTTCAAAGCACACTAGCAGTCTCCCTTCCATTTCTATTTCCCACTATCCTTTCACTACTCCCATTTTCTCTGTCCTAGATCTTCTTTCGTGTTGGTAGAGGGGGTCAGGATTGAAAGTGGTTAGGAGGAATACTTGATGGAGAAAGAGGAGTGGGCACTTTAAGGTTGTAGAAGTGAGATGTGAGAGAAAGTCTTCAAGCTTTTCAATCAATCCAATGTTGTTTTCAATCAATCCAATGTTTGGTACATCCTAGAGGAGGAGGGGGTCTCTTACAGTTTTTCAGTGGCCACTTTATTATCAATGTGACATACTTTAAGTTAGTCAAATATTGAATAAGGGAGAGAAAATTTCTCTTCATGGATTCAGATTGCATATAATTGTGATTTTTATCTTTCCCTGTTTTTAGCCATATTTTTAAAATCAGAATTCCTCTTATTGAATATTTCATGAACCCAGATTACAACTTAACCTGTAAAGCATCTAAGTTAAGAAAAGAATCAGAATCATACACTTTAATAAAATCCCAATTAACCTTACTGAATTTAAAGCTCCTGTAGCAGGTAAACTCTTTGGTAAAGAGGAGGGTGAAATGAAATGCACACAGGCATGCAGCTCACAGGAATAACTGACCTGACACCAGTATAATGTACTAAAGCTAACATGCATTTTTAATCAAGAATCAGGCCAAAATTAAGAGACAACAGGGAAGATAAAAAACAGAAGTTCATTTGGGCCATCTAAAGATGAAATTCTTTTTGAGGAAAACATTTTATTAAGACACTGCAAAATAAATTCATGAATTGAACAGCTGTGCTTTACTTCTAAAAGATTCCGTGGAGAATTATTAGTATGCATCACATCTAAAAGCCTGAAGTTTAATTACACAAAATTATTAAAGAAAGAAAACTTGTGTTTCTCTTCCTTTCAATGAGATAGAAAAATACATGCTTAACTGGATACCTTCAGGGTCTTCCACAAACTAAGTTTGGAATATTTTTACTTGTATAGTTTTGGGCTCTGCTCATATAAATTTCTACCTCTTAGGATAGAAAATACATGGTGAGAAATATGATAAAGTATGAGGGTAGCCTCCAACTCCACCCCTATTCCACTGTACAGTTAACACAGTAATTTTTTTCTATGTCGCTGAAGCTTTAGTCATGCCAGAAAACCGACAGAGGTATGAAAGTAGATGAAGTTCATTTTCTATCCACATCCACCTCCCCACCTCAATAAGGGAAGAGCTTAAAATTATAAAGACCATAACATTAACATTCCACAGCTTAGCCAGAGTTAAAGCCTATGACGAGATGGCTCCATGGTTCGAAAACCTGGTTAAGATTGGTGGTGCTGTCCAGGGTACTGACACCATTCTGCACCATCTGTGGCTGTCTCCTGCCCTTTCTCTGTTTTGAACACTAATCATCTTAACCTTCCACATTCCTTCAGAAACACTGACACCTCTTGCCTGCTTCTTCAGAACACTTCAAGACTTTCCCATACAACCTGACCTTAGAAAATCTGAGTAAATTTGGCTTTCCTTCCTGCTCAAACTATGAATATCCAGGGTAGGGAAACTTCTGGTGTAAGGGCAGGTTTGATGACACTGGGGAGATACAGGACCATTCCCAATTTTTTCCTAAAGACAAAGTGATTTATTTGCATTTTAAATTTATTTCCCAAATTGGACTTCTTGGTTATGAAAATATCCATGATTTGATACTCTTGTGTCCCACTGAACAAGGATAATTAGTTATTAAAAGACAAGGTGAGATAACATACTCACAGAAACAAGATCAATGTAAAAAGGCTAATATAGCCATGGTCCCCATTCATTACAAAAATGTCTCCATGCAGGAGCAAATGCTGCTAAAAGGGAAAAAAACAGTCGGATATTCATCTAACACAGTCTAGTTACCAGGAGGTATTATTGTAATATTTTCTGTATAAAGGAAGGACAGGAGAGACCTAAGAAATGTCCTGAAACTCTTTGTCAGGTAAGAATAGCCAATTACATAACATGGTTTAATGTCTATTATTTATATGGAGCATCTGGGTGGCACAGTCGGTTAAGCATCTAACTCCGTTTTGGCTCAGGTAGTGATCTCAGGGTTCTGAGATTGAGCCTGCCTCAGGCTTTGTGCTCAGAGAAGAGTCTGCTTGAGATTCTCTCTCCCTCTGGCTGTCCCTCCTGCTTATATTTGCTCTCCTCTCTCAAATGAATAAATAAATCTTTAAAAATAGTATTATTTATAAATTTATCTGTAAGTTGTTCTCTTGAAATCATAAATGTTTGAAAACCCCTCGTATTGGTAATAAATATAATTTATAGTTGGACACTATTTTTTTATGCTGGAGAATTAGATTATTACTGAAAATAATATAAATCAACTTGGCCAATTTTACAAAAGCTGTTTTTAAAATCCAGTAAATTCATTCCTAAATAATGCAACTTCTGACCTGCTTAGTATTCAAAACCAAAAACTGAAATTCTGCCACCCTCTTTGCAGTCTATTGATTTGAGAACTACAGCTGCTGAAATTAAACTTTATTGTTAGCATAGAGCTTTCAGCTGAGGAAGCAATTTCAAATTGGTTTCTTTTCTAGTCCAGCTTAATATTAAGTAAATATGTGCCTATAAGTGTCTCTAGCAGATTATTACCTAAAGTGGTGCATGCAGCTCTGCAGGTGTAGCTCTGAGAAACTAAAATCTACTTTGGTAAATGTATCTTACCACCCAATGGACAAACATCAGTTTGAAACTGAGTACACAGTTATCCTCAAAGCTCTAAGAGTGATTTCAAGTTAGACCTTTCTTCATTTAATGCACTTTTTAATTTAGTGCTCTAGGATATACATACAACAATGAAATGGTCACAGTTCCTGGGCTTGAGGAGTGCCCTGTTTGGAGAGAAGACAGAAAAATAAAATAGACTTATAATGTAACATGGCAATAACTAGAAATATGCACATATATGTTGAAAAGGCTTGTTACTCGTGGAGGGGTTAGTTTTAAGGAATAAGGGAGGTCCCCTAGAGGAAATCAAGGAGAGATTGATGAAAAGGATGTCATTGCTTTATTTCTTTAAAATAGCAAGTTCAATTTCCTGGTTCAAGAAATAGCTTTTATTCTCTAAAAATAATAAAATAATGTTCCCTCTGCTGGCATAAACACTAACTGAAGTAGCGGAAATAATAACCCATCATTTTATAGACTTTCTGAAAGACAAGGGGGAAAATGAGGAATGGAAGAATAATATGAAGAGCTGTGAATTTTGAATTACAGGATCAGTAAAGATATCACCTATTTTGATCTCAAATCTATAGACAGTGAAATTTTGAGAACTAAAGGAAAGAAACACAATGTCTTTTCATGAATGTTCCGTCTTTTAAAGATTATTGTGCCTTTCCAAGTTATGTCTTGAACTACAATGAACAAAACAGAAACTTGTCACAGAAATCAATAAAACTTGACTTATATTGATATTGTGCCAGTTTGAGCTTACATCTGAATTCTGTCAGACTTCCCTTCTTAATAGAGAAAACCATCATTACTAGCCTAAGCAAAAATAAATCTCTACTCCAAAAAAAAAAAAAAAACAAACCTCATGCCAATTTACCTGCTGTGATGCATCTTTGTGTCATAAAAAGGTGAGGTTGAGAGTTCTGAATGCAACTATTCATTAAAAAAAAGAAAGAAAGAAAGAAAGAAAGAAAAAAGCAAAACAAAAAAAAGCAATCCCCCCCCCTCCAAAAAACCACTTTTATTAACTGACTATAAAGAATAAGGAAAGAAGCACAAGCTATGCCCTGTATCTATATAATACAAACATGAGTGACAATTTGTCACTTCGCCACATGATTTGCACAAGGGAAAAACTAATCTAGATAATTTAGTTCAAATGGAATTTGGGGGCAGTAGTTTAGTTCTAGAGTACAACACTCAGAAATGAAGAATAAGAAAGGGAATCCTACCCAAAGTCGAAGAGACAAAATTATAAATGGTGACAAAACTTAGGGATAATTTTATAGCCTAAAAAGAATACTTGAGTTAAGCCATACACATGTTCTGATTTATATATATTGTTACCATCATCACCACGCTAACATTTACTCAACATTTGCTATGTGCCAGCACTTATTCTAAATGATATGACTTTATTATTTTATTATACCTGCACAATAACCCCATGAAGGTTGTATTTCCATATTTCATAGAATCTAAGACATCATTGACTGTGACACATGACATTGTTTTATATATACACTATTAAGAAAGTAAAAACAATTAAACTATGATTTTCTTTCCATTTGACCCACTTTTAGATTTTAAAATTTAAGATAATACACACTTGGGAATCAATGAAGTTCAGTACTTTGGCCCTTATTTTAAAGAGGAACAAACTAAAGCCAGAGAAGCTATTGTAAATTTCCCAAGGTCATATTCAAACAAAGAAAGAAAGTGAAGGAGCTAGGGCATGAATCTGAAAATTAGGTGCCCCGACCAGGGCCACTGTCTATGTTTATGATCTTGAACTACCAATGTTCCTCTGTGCCCAGGCTCCTTGTCTTTTGAGGCAGGATTTTTAGTTTTGAACTAGATTCTTTCTAAGGTCCCTTTAAGCTTTCACATCTTGGATTCTTTATCTTTACAAATAGGCAGTGGTTTGGAATTTAATGAGGGGGGAAAAAAACTGTGATCACACACAGCATAATTTTATGATCATGGAAATGAGAATGGGCTCTGGGACATAACTCAGACTTTGGGGTAGCATAGCATGGTAGAAGCACGATGGCTTTTGAGCCAGAAGGACTGATTTCTAGAACCAGTACCTATTCTCCTTTACCTATGTGATACTGGGCAAGATGATTAGCCTCTTGAAATAGAAAAAATAAGAATATGCCTGCATCGAAGCATTGTTGTGAAGGTGAACTATTATAATAAAAGTGAATCCCTAAACATGGAACATTTGCTTCATGAAGGCTAGTTCCCTATACACTCAAAAAATTGGTCTAAAATAAAATTATAGTCTAGGGTCTGGCAGTGGATATTTTGGGGATACACATATTCTCTTTTTATAAATGTCATATGACAATGGTATGGGAAAGTTGAAAAGGATGCGGAAAATGTGCAATGTATTATTTAAAAATGCCATTTTAGAATGTGACAATTGTAGATGTCTGCGATCTACAAACATCGCAAGTGTCCATTTCCCCTTCTTCTGGTGATAGTGCCATGGGAATCACTGTTGTTTTTCATTCTAAGTCCAAGTGCTTTGAATGGAGTGACTGAACACCTACTCTGTGGAAGGGCATGAGACTCAGACTTGGAAAATCAAGTATCTCATCAGATCTGAAGAGATACAATCTGGAAAGCTTTGTTGCAACTGTTGAGAGGAAGCATATGCTCTTTCCCATTGGATTTGAACCTTGACACCTAAAGAAACTGGTAGTCATCTTGCTAGCATGAGTGTAAGAAATAACACAATGCACTAGAAAACAGGATTGAGAGACTGATGGGCCCAGTGCCCTGAAGGCATCACTTCAGTCCCTCCAGTGGATCCGGTTACACTAAAGCCATGCATGACTCCTTGGCTCAGACAGCTATCGCAAAAAACCATAGACTGAGTAGCATATAAATGCAGAAATGTATTCCTCATATTTCCGAAGCCTGGAATTCTGAGATCAGAGTGCCAGCATGGTTGGGTTCTGGTAAGGATCTCTTCCGTGTTACAGATTTCTCCCTGTATCTTCACATGTTAGAAGAGAGAGATCTCTGGAGCTCTTCTGTAAGAAAACTAATCTCATTCATGAGGGTTCCACCCTATGACCTAGTCACCTCCCAAAGGCTCCACCTTTTAATTAGAATTTCAGTATATGAACTAGGGTGGGAGAGTGAAAAACATACCGTCCATGGTAACTTCTGTGAACTAATGAGTTCCTTTCTTGCTTAAGCCTATTTGGGTTAGATTGTCTGTTACTTGCAACCCACAAATATTCTCAATAGCTTTAAATAAGATAATGTTACTGGATTGCTTGAAGGAATGTCTGTTGAGAAACTACTACAATTTCCTCACCTAGTTCTCTTCCTAGGACTGGACAGAACCAAGACTACCACTATCATTTTGCAAGATACCTCATTTGCAACCACCAATGACACGAAGTCAGGCACAAAGAAAAGAACAACAGCATCTCCCCTAGTTCCAAAGCGTGGACAGTCTGTACCTACATTGCTCCCAGGGTCACCACTTGTTTGTTTTCTGACACAATTGTGTAATAATCAAAGACCATATTCTAGAGATTGCTTTCAGATTTCTTTTCTTTAAAGTTTTAGTAAAATTGGAAAAACCTGTGCCTAAAATGGACTGGAATTTTTTCCCTTACTCTCATCCTGTAAAAGTGCCGATGAAGAGGCCAGTTCAAATGCAAAGCAGGCTGAAGGAGAAGAGAGGCCATGGGATCAGAAAAAGAACACCAATGTGGAGGAAATTGCTTGTACAGAACACTGTTTACATAGACTTGGAGTTAGTAGTACCTTTAAATCAAGACTTTCATTAGGTGCTTTCTAAATCCTGTATGATAAGCACTGGGTGTTATATGCAACTGATGAATTACTGAACTCTACATCCAGAACTAATGATGTTCTGTATGTTGGCTAATTAAATTTAAATTAAAAAATAGATCCTATATATGGTTTGGATAAAATCCAAATATATATCCATTCCACATTCCTTCACGTGGCTATTAAAGCTCTCCATTATCTGACCCTAAACTACTTCTCCAGCCTTACTCCTCCCTTCTTTCCCATACTAACCAGCTGTCTTAGCCAGACCCACCCACTCCCATCACTTGAACACATCCATTAGTCTCCCATTGCTCTGACTTTGATGTTTCCATCTAAGGAAACTTCTCATCTCCTTTTGAATTTTCTAAAATCCACAAGGATCAAATCAATGCCCTTTGATCTCATGAAGCCAAAGGATTTTTCCTTTCTCTCAACACTTAGAGTATTCATTTCCTATCTCTCATTTGACCTGTACTGATATATACTACCTTACACTATTGACAGTCATTTAATGTGAATACATTTTATTTCCCCAAGTAGAGTGCTTACTTCTTGAGATCAAGCATGATTGTAACTTATGTTTCATATAAAACATGGTACTACCTGTCACAGTGATATGTACAGAGTAAATGTTCAAAAAATAGTTTGTAGGGACGCCTGGGTGGCTCAGTTGGTTAGACGACTGCCTTCGGCTCAGGTCATGATCCTGGAGTCCCAGGATCGAGTCCCGCATCGGACTCCCAGCTCCATGGGGAGTCTGCTTCTCTCTCTGACCTTCTCCTCGTTCATGCTCTCTCTCACTATCTTTCTCTCAAGTAAATAAATAAAATCTTTAAAAAAAAAAAAAAGATGAATACCCAACTTAAAAAAAAAAATAGTTTGTAGGTTGAGGATTGAGGTTAAGGTTGAGTAAAATTCTTCCCTCTATAAGTTTTTGCTCACAATTTCTCTTAAAAATGGTGTAAGTATATAACCAAAGACTCATAGAACCCTAACTCCATTTTCCCCTAGAAGCAGTGGTTCAGTATTTGTTAATTTAGTGTTTGTAGAAACTTTGTAGACTATAACTACTGCAAATAATGAGAATCAACTGTATACAATTTAAATTCATTCACAAGAGTTCACAAAAAATTCAGTAAACATTCAGCTACAAAAAAAAAAAAAAAATGGTGTAAGTAGGGGTGCCTGGGTGGCTCAGTCGTAAAGCATCTGCCTTCAGCCCAGGTCCTGATCCCAGAGTCCTGGGATCGAGCCCATGTGGAGCCCCGCCTCAAGCTCCCTGCTCTGCGGGAGACCTGCTTCTTCCTCTCCAACTCCCCCGGCTTGTGTTCTCTCTCTCTGCCAATTAATTAATTAATAATTTTAAAGAATGATGTAAGTAGCTGGATATCAGATCTGAAAGAGGCAGAAATGTGGATATTTGGGAAAGAATGACAAATGGGTAAGTGTTAAATGAAAGGGGGTGAAGGGAAAGACCTGGTCAGTGAAGTTGAAATTAAATATCTATCATATCAGATATGTTATCTGTGTAGAAGCTTGATTTCCAAGACATCCACAAACCACACCTACACAAACCTCAACTGTACCAATGTATATACGTCAGAAATTGTTTAGCCCGTTTTCTCTTCTCTTAATGATACTGAGGCATCTCCTTGCTGGAAAGTGATAAATCCTGGGAGGAGAATCACAATTCAATATGTACATGAGAAAAGTCTGATCAAAGAGCTGTACTTGGGGCATGGTTATGTGACTGAGGTAGTTTACTTAACACTTTGGAGGCTTGGCTCCTCGGGGGTAAAATGGCAATAAGATTTCTGTGACAGACATTGCTAGCAGCCTAGCAATATATATTTTTCTCTCTTCCTTACTAGTAGAAACTCTTATTATTGGGGGCAGAATATGATCAGCAACAAGTACATTTCCCATCCTCCCTGGCAGAGAGGGTTGAGATCATGGTTCAGAAATCACTGAACTGGGCTTTTTGGAAATCTCTTTAAAGAGAACTTAAAACTTGGAATCATTTTTTAGAAAGAGCTAGGTGAAGTATGCCCTTCTGCCTTTCAGCTTCCTTTCTTCCTTCTCCCACTTGGAACATGGATGTGATGATGGGAGCTCTAGTGGCCATCTTATAATCATGAGGCAATCATGAGACTAGAAGCCACTGCCTAAGTCTGATGAACAGTGATGAAAGAAGCCTGTGTCTCTGATGGCCATGAAGCTGAATCAGGACTATCTTTGGAGGTTTTGATGTGAGGTGGGGGAAAAAACCCTTTCTTTTTTCAGTCACTATTTTCCCTATCTCTTTTAGTAGTAACCAAAGCAATTCCTACTTCACAGAAGTTATTAATTCACAAATGCTTATTATGAAAAATTGCAAACTCTCCTCTTCTTCTTGTCGACTGCCTCTCTGTTCTTTTTCTCTTTTTCTTCCTTTTTTTCTTTTTTCCCTTTTCTTTCTTTCTTTCTTTCTTTCTTTCTTTCTTTCTTTCTTTCTTTCTTTTTTGGTTGGCATTTGTGAACAGGTACATGGGGTCACAGTACTTATTTCTAGTTATCATCCACTCTGTCCTGATCAAAGTGTGGACTCACTCTTGCCCTACTCTATTTATTTTTTTCTTGTTACTTCCTACACACAGAAAGTCCTTGCCTAACTCTGCCTACCCAGTGCATGCTCATTCTTAAAGTTCATCTAATTTCCCCAGTCCGTAGTGTCCATCCGCCATCAACGTTGCTCACGGATTCTTCCATATCTGTGCTCCTTTATCAATTAACCACACCAAACTATTCAATACTGAATAATTTCCTCCTTATCTTGCCTTTTAGTTGCTTAATATGTGGAATTCTCATCCTCTGCACTAAATTATTTGCCCCTGAAAGAAGAAACCCCATTTTTTAAAAAGTTTTTATTTATTTATTTGACAGACAGAGATCACAAGCAGGCAGAGAGGCAGGCAGAGAGAGAGGAGGAAGCAGGCTCCCTGCTGCACAGAGAGCCCAACACGGGGCTCGATCCCAGGACCCTGGGATCATGACCTGAGCTGAAGGCAGAGGCTTTAGCCCACTGAGCCAGCCGGGCGCCCCAAGAAACCTCATTTTTAAGGAATGTTCAAATAAGATCAATATACATCACACACACAAAAATATAATTTTTGTTGTTTTAGACCAAGCACAGTAACGTTGCTTCTCCCATCTTCCAATCTCTAATAGTGTCTAGCACAGAACATGGTACAAGAAGAAGCCTAATAAACACATGATTAATTGAATTGAAAACTCTTTGCCTCGTTTAGGTTATGATGCTGGAACAAAAAAATAAACCATTCAAATGATATTCAATCAAGAATTTTCATCTGTTTCATTTTCCTCCCTACCCTTTATGACCCCCCGCCCTGCCTCTCAGAGAGATCATATCAGAGAGATCATATCAGAGAGATCATATCAGAGAGATCATATGATCATCTGATTGACTTATTTCACTCAGCGTAATACCCTCTAGTTCCATCCACTTTGTCGCAAATGGCAAGATTTCATTTCTTTTGATGGCCACGTAGTATTCCATTGTGTATGTGTGTGTGTGTGTATATATATATATATATATATATACACTTATATATGTATATATATATACATAAATATATACATATTTGTACATATTTGGCCCTTGTGGACATTGCTGCTATTAACACTGGGATGTACATGTCCCTTTGGACCACTACCTTTGTATCTTTAAGGTAAATACCCAGTAGTGCAATTGCTAGGTTGTAGGGTAGCTCTATTTTCAACATTTTGAGGAACCTCCATACGGTTTTCCAGAGTGGCTGCACCAGCTTGCATTCCCACCAGCAGTGCAGGAGGGTTCCCCTTTCTCTGCATCCTTGCCAACATCTGTTGTTTCCTGACTTGTTAATTTTAGCTGTTCTGACTGGTGTGAGGTGGTTTCTCACTGTGGTTTTGATTTGTATTTCCCTGATGTCGAGTGATGTGGAACACTTTTTCATGTGTCTATTGGCTATCTGGATATCTTCTCTGCAGAAAATGTCTGTTCATGTCTTCTGCCCATTTCTTGATTGGATTATTTGTTCTTTGGCTGTTGAGTTTGATAAGTTCTTTATGGATTTTGGATACTAGCCCTTATCTGATATGTCATTTGCAAATATTTTCTCCCATTCTGCCAATTGTCCTTTGGTTTTGTTAACTATTTCCTTTGCTGTGCAAAAGCTTTTGATCTTGATGAAGTCCCAAGAGTTCATATTTGCCCTTGCTTCCTTTGTCTTTGGTGATGTTTCCAGAAAGAAGTTGTTGTGAGGTCAAAGAGGTTGCTGCCTGTGTTCTGCTCAAGGATTTTGATGGATTCCTGTCTCATATTGAGGTCTTTCATCCATTTTGAGTCTATTTTTGTGTGTGGTATAAGGAAATGGTCCAGTTTCATTCTTTTGCATGTGGCTGTCCAATTATCTCAATACCATTTGTTGAAGAGACTGTCTTTATTCCATTGGACATTCTTTCCTACTTTGTCGAAGATTAGTTGACCAGAGAGTTGAGGGTCCATTTCTGGGCTCTCTATTCTGTTTCATTAATCTATATGTCTGTTTCTGTGCCAGTACCATACTGTCTTGATGATTACAGTCTTGTGATAGAGCTTGAAGTCTGGAATTGTGATGTCGCCAACTTTGGTTTTCTTTTTCAATGCTCCTCTGGCTCTTCGGGGTCTTTTCTGGTTCCATATAAATTTTAAGATTATTTGTTCCATTTCTTTGAAAAAATTGATGGTATTTTGATAGATAGGATTGGGAGGGAGACAAACCATAAGAGAATTTTAATCTCACAAAACAAACTGAGAGTTGCTGAGGTAGGGGAGTAGGGATAGCATGGCTGGGTTATGGACATTGGGGAGGGTATGTGCTATAGTGAGTGCTGTGAAATGTGTTAAGATGATTCACATACCTGTATTCCTGGACAAATAACACATTATATGTTAATTTTAAAAATAAATAAAATTAAAATTTAAAAAAAAGAATTTTTTTCATCTAAAAATTCTAAGTATATCTCAATGAGCATGATGTACTAGAACAGACAAGTGCAACTGAAAAGACCACATAGGTAGCCAGAGACAAAATGGAAAAATATCAGGCTAATCAAGAACCATTTCCAAGTTCTCTGTCTCCCTCACTGACCAAAGAATTTATTCAATCCAGTCAAAGAAGTACTTCAGTTGAATGCCAATGGGCTTCTTTCTACCTGGAGGAGGCAAAAGGCTGAACTTGCCATCTTAGAAGCAGCATACATGTGCATATTTAAAATTTTCTCTTAGAATGTCTGGCACAGAACAATTATCATTTCCACCTATCTCCTGTTTGGAGGAGGTGTTTTCATGCTTAGTCAGAGATTAAGTATAACATTTAATTTAATCTTCAGTTTTCCATTTCCTTTACAGCTTTGAAACAGAAATTACTTTTATTAAAGTATGAGTTGAAAGTCAAAACAAAATGTGGTGGCAGAATTTTCAATTCGAGTATATAGAAAGAAGAGTCAAAAGGCAAGGAATTCATTTCCACATCTGAGAATTAAAGAAAGTTGGCAGTAAACTAAAATGCAACTAGTAATAATTTGATGAATATTTTTAAGGAAGTCTGGCAATTGTCCTTTAATAAATACAGGTGGAGCATGCAGAAAAACTTTATTTTTATTACACAATGAATGTATGCTCATTAGGAAAAAAGAGAAAATACAGATTAATAAAAAGTAAAACAGAAAGAAACCATTTTAAATCATCCAGGAGCCCACCTAGGAGAGAACAGCAATTTTTGACATCTGGGGGTATACCTATTAAGAAGATGTGCACTATTAACAAGGTCAGTTAGATTCTTCCTGTTCTCCCATAATTGAGGTCAAAGGTAGTTGAGGATGAAAGTAAGTCATCACCTCACAATTTAACCATCAGCCTTTGGGGACAGCTTCCCCCCCTGCTGCCTTGCTGGTATTTTCAACACCTAGTACCAACGTCATTTCCTTCCCACTGACCATTTATATAAGATGAAGAGAAAAGGCAGACGGATCCTTCTTCTCTCACATGAAG
This sequence comes from Mustela putorius furo, assembly GCF_011764305.1. Taxonomy (NCBI): domain Eukaryota; kingdom Metazoa; phylum Chordata; class Mammalia; order Carnivora; family Mustelidae; genus Mustela; species Mustela putorius. The sequence continues at coordinate 41,868,945 of NW_025422368.1, read as the reverse complement.
AGAGAAGAAATTCAGTGAAATTCCTCTGAATTTCCCCTCTCCTCTCTGAAATTCAGTGAGGGGAACTCCAAAAGGATCATCGCTGAACAATAGGGGTGTCTGTAATGTGAGGCACTAGCATCTTATTCTCCAGCTGGATGATGATTCAGGAACAGACCCCTAAACATGCGTCCTGTTTAGGAGCAGAACATGGTGAGAGAATTGTTGGTATTTGGGGGGCTCTGAGGATCTAGGAATATGGTATTGTGATTTATCAATTCTTTCCATCTTTGGGGAAAAGATGGTTTGCTTGCCAGATGTCCCTTAAGGATTAGAGGTGCACTCAGTTTGGAGTGTTCTCAAAGAGAACCATTTTTGGAGCGACTGTTTTTGGAAGTCTCATCAGTCAGCGGTCCTTGGGTATAAGACAGACAGAAGAACAGTCCATATCCTACCCCAGTCTGTTTTCTAGGTGTCCTATAGGCACCTGGCTCCACACAAAGGAGCATGCACTGCTCAGGTGTGTATTTTGAGGGTCACATAATGAGGTATTCAAGTTTGAGGAGGCATTGGGAATACATAAAGCACATGGGCCAATAAGGGACATTCCTGCTCTGTGAAGGAGGTTCTTGAGCAGTGGAAAGTGTCAAGTGAAGTCTAAGGTTTCCTCAAGAAAATCACACTCACAGCCTGTGAGGAGCTCTTCACAACAGTAGAGGTCCTCCATATCAGATCAAACCAGACTGATCCAGAGCAAAGACAGGGTCTAGTTAACATTTGGGTGAGGAAACCTCTGACCACTCTTCTCTGTACCACCAACACTGAAGGAATTCTTGCTTGGGAGAAGAAGGGGAAAAAAAGATGTCTTAGAATCTAAGCATACTCTCATACCCTCCAATCTCTGCTTTAAGCAAACAGGTTAACGCGAAGAGGTTGAGCTTTGAACTGAGAATTAAGAATTACATCTTAAATACAAAAATAAGATCTTTCTAGAAACTAAAAGTGACTGAAAGGTTATGGAAGGAGCAGCACTGCACATATTTTTGCCCCAATAAACTTCAAATTCTCAATAAGCCTCTGTGTGTGTGTGTGTGTGTGTGTGTGTGTGTATTCTGCTAATATGTAGGACTAAGTTCATGCCAACTCTCCTTTTGAAAACAATTAAAAACAATGAATAAAGTTTAAAAATTTTTTTAATCTTAAGAGCAAAATGTAAATGATTACAGGATTAAAACTTAAGTACAAGAAACAACTCAGAATGGTAAGCCAAAGACAAAGTCCCCTTTTATCTTAAGGATATTTGCTTAAAGCAGAAGAAAATAAGTATGGTTTTCACTGCCTAGATGGCACAGGAAAGCAGTAGGCCCCAAAACCTCTGTAAAACTGCTACACACTTAGTGTAAAGATGGATCATAAGAGATTTTCAAACAACTGTGTCTATCACCTTTACAGAAATAAAAAATAAACTTGAAAATATCTGCAAGAAACAGATGATTATAAGAAGAAATCTAGCAGATTTGAGAAAAAGTGAGTGTGTTTATTTTTTTAATATTATTAATTTTTTTAGAGAGAAAGAGTACAGGGGGGAGTAGCAGAGGGAGAAGGAGAGAGAGAATCTCAAGCAGACTCCCCACTGAGTTTGGAGCCTGATGCAGGGCTCAGGACACTGAGATCATGACTTGAACCAAGATCAAGAGTTGAGTGGGACACCTGGGTGGCTCAGTTGGTTAAGCAGCTGCCTTCGGCTCAGGTCATGATCCCAGCATCCTGGGATCGAGTCCCACATCGGGCTCCTTGCTCAGCAGAGAGCCTGCTTCTCCCTCTGCCTCTGCCTGCCGTTCTGTCTGCCTGTGCTCTCTTCCCTCTCTCTCTCTCTGATAAATAAATAAAATCTTTAAAACAAACAAAAAAAAAGAGTTGAGAGCCACCCAGGTGCTCTAATAGCAGATTAGATACAGTCGAGGAGAAATTAGTGAACTAGAAGATAAGTGGAAAGAAGCTATTCAAAATGCAGAACACAGCAAAAGATGAAAAATGTGGAAAAAATGTTAAAAGTCATGGGAAATAAAGTTTAAATTGAATATATATTTAATTGGAGTTAAAGGAGAGAGAATGAGACAGAGGCTGAAATTTTTCTAGAGATGGAAGCCACTAATCAACCCATTCTCAATGCCCAGTGAATCCTAGAGTGTGATAAATAAAAAGAAATTCAGACCTAAGCACATTAGAATAAAATTACAGAAAACCAAGCAAAGTAAACCTTAAAACAGACAAAATTTTTTAAGCAAAATTACATTTATAACAGCATCAGATATGCTAAAAATCTTCTCAAGAGTAATATTGGAAACCAGAAGACAGGATAATGATGTATGGAATATGTTTGGAAAAAAACTCAACAGATTCCACACACAAAATGATTTTTCAAATACTTTCAGTTCAACAAAAACTGACAGAATGTCTATTAGGCCTCTCAAAGGAAAATTCTCAAGGAGTACTTCAGGAAGAAAGAAAATATTTCCAGAGAAAGGTCTGAGATGCAAGAAAAATGAGGAACAAAGAAAATGTTAAATAGGAGTAAATCTAAATGACCATTGAATGTTATAAGCCACAATAATAATGTGTTTGAGGGTTAATAAGATGACATCATTAAAATACATTAAGAAAACAAAATAAGATCATATGGGAACTAAATAAAGTTAAAGTACTTTTTTTAAGATTTTATTTATTTATTTGACAGAGAGCGAGCACGAGTAGGTAGAGCAGCAAACAGAGGGAGAGAGAGAGAGGGAGAGGCCGACTCTCTGCTGAGCAGAAAGGCTGATACAGGACTCAATCCCAGGACTCTGGGACTGACCTGAGCTAAAGGCAGCTGCTTAACCGACTGAGCCACCCAGGTGCCCCAAAGTATTTTAAGGTTAATGTAAAAAGTAAAGGTATTTATTAAAATTTTATGCATTTATAAGTTAAAGTACATATGTTGTAACTCTAGAGCAACAATTAAGTGAATAAAAGTAAAGCAAATAATATTACAACTTGTAGAAGAAAGTCCAAATGAGGCACTATAGAGAGAAAAATAAAATAGACATAGGCAGGACAAATTCTTTTTAAATAAAAAAATAGATAAAAAGCTAAATTATCAGTAAATGCCCTGAGTAAAGGATAAAGATGGCCTGAAAAATTCTAATTATATGCTATTTACTAGGGATATGTCTAAAATATAAAAACACAGAAAGGTTAAAAGTAAAAATATATATATAAACATATAAATACTACAATTCATCCCCACTAAAAAGGCTGACATAACAGATTAGTATTACAAAGGATGTATTTCAAGACAAAAAAATTACTAGAGATTAAGAGAATGATATATCAGAAACATTGCTTTTTAAAATTGATATAAAATATTTAATATCATCAAAATTTATGAATCAGAAACTAATACAGAAAAAAATTTATGATCATAGCAGAAGCCTTTAAAAACACTTTTCTTAGTTATTTTTTTCAACAAACAGACAAGAGTTCAGCATAGAAAATATTTGAACAGCATAATTAACGTACTTGTTCTAATGGCATATATAGAAGACAATAATCAACATCTACTGAATATATATTATTTTTAAAGACACAGAAAAGTTTATGAAATTTATTACTGACCCATCAGTTTTCAAAGAGTTGAAATCATACATTATATCTGACCACATTTCAACTAGAAATGAAAATGAGGGAGAGGACTAGAAAATCCTCTTACGTTTGGAGATTTTAAAAATGTTTCTAAAGCAACGATATTGTTTAAAGGAAATCATGATACAAATTGGAAAATATTTTGAACTAAATGATAATAAAAATACTATATAGGATATATATTTTCACTATATATCACACTATATAGGATGGGGCGCCTGAGTGGCTCAGTGGGTTAAAGCCTCTGCCTTCGGCTCAGGTCATGATCCCAGGGTCCTGGGATTGAGCCCCACATTGGGCTCTCTGCTCAGCGGGGAGCCTGCTTCCCCCTCTCTCTCTGCCTGCCTCTCTGCCTACTTGTGATCTCTCTCTGTCAAGTAAATAAATAAAATCTTAAAAAAAAAAGTGCAAGTCATGTTTAAAAAAAATACTATATAGGATGTAAAAAAAGCAATACAGGAGAAAGATGTGTAATGTTAAGTGAAAATATTAGTAAAGAAAACAGGCTGATAATGAGCTATGCATACATCTGAAGAAATTAAAAACACCAAAATGAACCAAAGAAAGAAGAAAGCAAGAGTAAAATGATAAGTAGAAATCTATGAGATTAAAAATAAAAATAAATATATGAGGGGTGCCTGGGTGGCTCAGTGGGTTAAGCCTCTGCCTTCGGGTCAGGTCATGATCTCAGGGTCCTGGGATCAAGCCCCTGCTCAGCAGGGAGCCTGCTTTCCCCACCCCCCTGCCTGCCTCTCTGCCTACTTGTGATCTCTCTCTCCATCAAATAAATAAATAAAATCTTTTTTAAAAAATAAGTAAATAAATATATGAGAGAGAATCAACAAAGCCCAAATTGGTTTTCTGAAAATAATAATTATTAAGATTACAAACCATAATGAAAATGATCAAGAAATTAAGAGAGAAGGTGCTACTAACCAATTATCAGGAATGAAAAAAGTGAGTATAATTACAGATGCCTCTCAGATACTTAAAAGATAATAAATTTGATTTAACAAAAAACTTTATGATAAAATTGATAAATTATCAGATAAAATTAGAACTCATCAAAAGAGGTTCAAGAAGATGTTGATATAGAAATCATTCAAGAAGGCACTATTAGTTTTGTTTCTATACATCAACAATGAACCACCTGTAAAAGAAATAAAGAAAATAATCCCATTTATAAATAATATCAAAAACAATAAAATACTTAGGAATAAACTTAACCAAGCAGGTAAAGATCTGCATACTGAAAATTATGACATTGATAAAAGAAATTGAAGAAAACACAAATAAATGGAAAGACATCCCATGTTTATGGATTGGAAGAATTAATATTGTTAAGATTTCTATACTACCCAAGAGCATCTATAGATTCAATACAATCCCTATCAAATTCCCAATGATTTTTTTTTACAGAAATAGAAAAATATCCTAAAATTCATGTGGAACTACAAAACAGCCTAAATAGACACAGCAACCTGAGAAAAAAGAAAAAAATTGGAGATACCACATTTTCTGATTTCAAACTATATAATAAGGCTATAGTAATAAAAACAGTATGGTACTGGTATAAAAGCAGATACATAGATCAATGCAACAGAATCAAAAGCCCAGAAATAAGCTCATACATACATAGTCAACGAATATTGGAAAGAAGAAAGCCAAGACTACTCAATAGGGAGAGGATTATGTCTTGAATAAATGGTGTCAAGAAAACTGGACAGTCACATGCAAAAGAATAGAATTGGACTCCTATCTTACACCACTTACAAAATGAACTCAAAATAGATTAAAGATGTGATGATCGGGGCACCTGGGTGGTTCAGATCATGACCTGCCTTCGGATCAGGTCATGATCTCAGGGTCCTGGATGGAGCCCCACATCGAGCTCTCTGCTCAGCAGGGAGCCTGCTTCCCCTTCTCTCTCTGCCTGCCTCTCTGCCTACTTGTGATCTCTGTCTGCCAAATAAATGAATAAAATCTTAAAAAAAAAAAAAGACATGATGATCACTGCGCATTGTATATAAGTATTGAATCACTAAACTGTACACCTGAAACTAATATTACACTGTATGTTACCTAACTGGAATTTAAATAAAAACTTTAAAAAAAAACATAAGTATAGATGCATATTGGAAAAAAATAAAAGACTTAAATGTAAGACCTGAAACCATAAAACTCCTAGAAGAAAACCGAGAGGAAAACTTCCTTAACATTGGTCTTGGTAATAAGTTATTTTTATGACAGGACAGCAAAACATAAGCAACAAAAGCAAAAATAAACAAACGGGACTACGTGAAACTAAAAAGCTTTCTCAAAGCAAAGGAAACCTTCAACAAGATGAAAAGGCAACTTACCAAACGTGAGAAAATATTTGCAAATCCTACATCTGATAAAAGGTTAATGTGCAAAATGTATAAGAAGTTCATACAACTCAATAGTAAGAAAACAAATAATTGATTTTAGGGCACCTGGGTGGCTCAGTGGGTTAAAGCCTCTACCTTCGGCTCAGGTCATGGTCCCAGGGTCCTGGGATCAAGCCCCGCATCGGGCTTTCTGCTCAGCAGGGAGCCTGCTTCCTCCCCTCTCTCTGCCTGTCTCTCTGCCTACTTGTGATCTCTGTCTGTCAAATAAATAAATTTTAAAAATCTTAAAAAAAATAATTGATTTTAAAAAGGGCAGAGAACCTGAATAGGTATTTTTCTTTCCAAACAAGACATACAAATGGCCAATAGGTACCTGAAAAGGTGGTCAGCATCACTAATCAACAAGGAAAGACAGGTCAAGACCACAATGAGGTATCACCTCACACCTGTCAAGAATGGACTTTTACCAAAAAGTGCAGGCAAGGATATGGAGGAAAGAGAACCCTTGGATACTGTCGGTAGGAATATAGTTACATCTACTATATGAAACATTATGAAGGAGTTTCAAAAAATTAAAAATAGAGCTACAACATGATCCAGCAATCCCTAGGTTCAAAAACAATGACACAGGATAGTGTATATATTCAAAGGTATGGGTATATCTGGGTATGTATCCAAAAGTCATGAAAACAGCATAGCAAAGAGATATGTACACCCACATGTTACTTGCAGCACTGTTCATAATATCCACCTTATGGAAATAATCTAAGTGTCCACTAATGGATGAATGGGAAAAGAAAATATGGTATACACACACACACACACACACACACACACACACACACACAGGAATAGTATTCAGCCATAAAAAGAAGGAAATTCTGTTATTTGTGACCCTATGAATGGACCTTGAGGGTATCATGCCAAGTGAAATAAGTTAGATAGAGAAAGACAAATACCGCATGATCTTGCTTTAAAAAGCTAGACTAGTAAGGATGCCGGGATGGCTCAGTCAGTCAAGCATCTGCCTTCAGCTCAGATCATGATCCCAGGGTCCTAAATGAAGTCTGGCATTGGGCTCCCTACTCAATGGGAAGTCTGCTTCTCCCTCTGCCCCTGTTCATGCCCTCTCTCACTCTCTCTCTCAAAAATAAATAAATAAAATCTTAAAATAAAATAAAAAGTTGAACTCATAAAAATAGAGTAGAATGGTGGTTACCAGGGGCTTGGGGTGGGGGAGATTAGGGAGATGCTGCTCAAAGGGCACAAACTTCCAGTTACAAGATGAATGGAGTCTGAGACTCTAATGTACAGCAGGGTGAATGTAATTGACAATACTGTCATATATACTTCAAAATGCTGAGAGTAGATCTTTAATGCTCTCATCACACACAAAAAAACAATAGTAACTATTTCAGATGATGTATGTGTTAACTACCCTTATTGTGGTAATCACTCTATAGCACACGTGTATCAAATCATCATGTTGTACACTGTCAACTTACACAATGTTATGCACAGATATATCTCAGTAAAGCTGGAGGAAAAAGAAGACAGATATCCTGAGTAGGATTTAACTATAACTATTAAATAAATCGACCTTATAGTCAAAATTATCGACCCAAGAAGAGTCTAGGACCAAATAGCTTCTAAGTTGAGTTCTCCCACAAACTTAAAGAAGAAATAGTCCAATCTTATATAAACTCTTAGAAAGAAATTAAAATAGAGGGAACACTTCCCAACTCATGGTGTCAGCAAAACCTTGACACCAGAATCCAAAAGGATAATGAAAAAATATATAGACTAATTTCATTCACAAGAACATATGCAAAACTCCTAAACAAAATATTTGCAAACCAAGTCCAGCAATATGCAAAAATATAATCCATCAAACCAAAAAGCAGAAACAGTATTTAATAAAATTTAGGATCATTTCATGATAAAAATTCTTAGCAATCTATAAATAAAAGGGTGTTTTGTTAATCCACTGAGAGTATCTACAAAATACCTACTGCAGGGTGCGTCGCTCAGTAAGTTCAGCATCTGCCTTTGGTTCAGGTCATGATCCCGGGGTCCTGGGTTTGATGCCCACATCAGGCTTCCTGCTCAGGGGGAGCCTGCTTCTCCTTCTCTCTCTGCAGTTCTCCTTGCTTGTGCTCTTGCTCCCTCCCTCTCTCTCTCTGTGTCAAATAAATTAAAAAATCTTTGAAAAAAAATACCTACTGTACACATCATAGTTAATACCAACATATTAAAAGTCTTGCTTTGCTAATAGAAATGAGTCAGCAGAGATGATTTCTATCACTACTATCCCACGTTGCAGTGAAGGTCTTCAATATCGTTGTGAAGAATCAAGTTATACAGGGACACCTGGGTCGCTCAGTTGGTTAAGCAACTGCCTTCAGCTCAGGTCCTTGATCCCAGCTTCTTGGGATCCAGTCCTGCATTGGGCTCCTTGTTCAGGGACAGCCTTCTTTTCTCTCCGCCTGCCGCTCCCCCTGCTGTGATCTCTCTCTCTCTATGACAAACAAATAAAATCTTTAAAAAAAAAAATGAAGTTATATAAATGGTGGAGAGATCAGGCAAGAAATTACAAAATGGGGACACCTGGGTGGCTCAGTTGGTTAAGCAGCTGCCTTCGGCTCAGGTCATGATCCCAGCATCCTGGGATCGAGTCCCACATCAGGCTCCTTGCTCAGTGGGGAGCCTGCTTCTCCCTCTGCCTCTGCCTGCCATTCTGTCTGCCTGTTCTCGCTCTCTCCCCCTCTCTCTCTCTGATAAATTTAAAAAAAAAAATTAAAAAAAAAGAAATTGCAAAATGGCAATTTTCACAGATATGACTATACGTGTAGAGGATACCAAAGCATCCACTCACAAATTATTAGGAATTAATAGTAGAGTTTAACAAGTTCACTATAAACACAACATGGAAAACTAAATTACTGTTTCACATATAAGCAATATTTATGATTGATATCAAGAACAAAAACAGTTTTTCAAAAGCATCAAAAATATGAAGTACCCAGGAATAAATCTAAAAGATGCTCATGCTTTTAAAAGGAAAGCTAAAATCTAAGTGAGAAACATTACAGATCTAAATAAAATTAGAAGTATGCCATGTTCAGACACTGACAGAGCTCAGTATTAAGATTTCAATCTTCCCTTAAGTGATTTACAGATTCAAAGTATTTCTCATAAAACCCCAACGGATGTTTGTGTGTATGTATATAAGGGGAAAATTTAGTAGCTCATGTTACATTTATATAAAAATGCGAAGGGCTAAAGCTGTCATGAGCTCTTGAAAAAGGAAAATAAAGGGGCGCCTGGGTGGCTCAATGGGTAAAGCGACCAACTTTTGTTTTTGGCTCAGGTCATGATCTCAGGGTCAGGAGATGGAGCCCCCCTGTTGGGCTCCACGTTCAGCATGGAATCTGCTTGTCCCTCTATTCCCCTTGTGCTCCTTACCCCCTGTCTCTCTCTCTCTAAAATAAATGAATAAAATCTCACAAAAAGAAAAGAAAGGATGAGAATTTGTTCTATCAAAGAGCAACAATTAATATAGAAGGAGGACAGGTGCCTGGGTGGCTCAGTGGTTAAGCCTCGGACTCTTGGTTTTGGCTTGTGCATGATCTCAGGGTCATGGGATTAAGTCCCAAGTTCACTTCAGGCTCAGCACACAGTCTGCTTAGGATTCTCTCTCCCTCCCCCCAACCTCTTCCTCTGTGCCTCCCCCGCGACCCAACATTCTCTCTTAGATAGATGATAGATAGATAGAAAGAATACTTGAAAATATATATAGAAGGGTAGGAAAGAGACTTAGTCCAGTAGTACAAAATAGAGTCCAAACACCCACAAAAATGTATATATAGAAATGCTTCATATATGGCAAGAAGCACTGTGAATCAGTGGGTATGTTTGGAATATTCAATAAATTGATGCTAAAACAACAGTAATAAATATGGGCCAAAAGGAAAATTTAACTACTACTTCACATCATACACAGAATCAAAGACCTATGGTTGGGGGGTGGGTGGAAACTAATGATACTTTAAAGGGGCAACATAGGAGAATATCTTCATTTGATGGTTTGGGAAGAGAGAAGGAATTATTTAACTATGCGCACATAACAATAATCATAAAGGAAAATAATTGAATACAACTATATTAAAATTAAGGACTTCTATATGCCAAAAAGTTATGGAAACAGTGAAAAGATGAACGCATAGGAGGAAAATATAATTACAACACATACAACTGGCAGAGATATACACAAGAGTGTAGTATTCATATAAATAATTCATTAAAAAATTTTGAGTATCTACTACACATCAGGTACTTGTCTAGGTGATGAGAATATACTCAAGCAGGAACAGAGGCAATAAAGTAGATAATATGTATGTAATGTGTTAAACAGTCATCGATGCCTAAGGAAAAAAAGAAAAACAACAAATGGGCATCATCTTTGTTGTCGGTAAACATACACTTACACTGTCATTCATTCACAGATGAATGTTCCAAGTCTGGGATAAGCGGGGCCATCTGTAAGATCTGCATGAACTTGGGGAGGGTTTTCCATCTGCACCCCTTCCCTCTCCTCCCCTCCTCCACCCTCCCCTGTACATGTAGCCACACCTTGCCAAGTGCACACACATACAAACTTCGCTCCCTGCTTGTGGTTGTAGGTAACTCCTTAAAAAGAAACAAAGCTTTTAAAATGCAAAGATGCGGGGCGCCTGGGTGGCTCAGTGGGTTAAGTCACTGCCTTTGGCTTGGGTCATGATCTCAGGGTCCTGGGATGGAGCCCCACGTCCAGCTCTTTGCTCAGCGGGGAGCCTGCTTCCCCCCTTCTCTCTCTGCCTGCCTCTCTGCCTACTTGTGATCTATCAAATAAATAAATAAAATCTTAAAAAAAATAAAATGCAAAGATGCCTTAGAGAGATAACATGGTATCAAATTTACATTTAATTTCCAATTACCAATCTTAGAATTTCTTTTTCCTGAGAATTTATAAGGAGACGCAAGTAAAACTGATTTCTGGTGTTGGATAGATAGGAGGGCTGTAGAAACAAATGATCCTGCAATTTATCTTACAATTTCTAGATATTCAGCTAATAAGTGGGTATCTATCTCATGGCTGGGAATGTGTGGTGTGCATGCTGGGGCTGGATTTGAGTTAGATGTCAAAGCAGGGCATCCAAATTTACTCTAAGATAATTTGAGATGAGAATGTAAAAGGGGTCTGTGGAAAGAAATTGCCAGGTAGGAGGAACTATCTGCAGTAACTGAGGCCTTCTGCCCACTAGCACACACAGGAAAACGCTCTTCTACCATGAGTTCACATATCCTGTGATGACTTGGGACTGAGGTAATCATAATGTGAACAATAAAGTAGCCATAATCCAAAGCCGGATCAGTTGAGTTTCAGACTGCTGAATCTCTGACATGAGTTGGGAATAACTCAATTTTCACTTTGTTTGTTCAATGTTTTATATAAAATACTGCTTTTGCCAATAAAACAGACTTCTGTGTATGTGTGTCCTTTCAATTTCCTAGCAAAGCATAGAGTTGGATAACAAATGAAGCCTAGAAGTAGGGACCAGATATTATCCAGGCAAGAAAACATTCCGTAGAGAAAGTTGAGAGGCTTGAAATAAAATTTTGCTTACTACATCTTTTTTTCTGTGTACAAATATAGGTCCTGGCAATGTCCTCCATTCTCCTCGCTTAGTCACTCTTTTCCTTCTACAATATTCTCCAACCAGCTTCAACTCATGATTTCAAAATGGAGGTAAACATGTGGGGTGGGCAGCATGGAAAGTTGAAATAATTGGTAAGATCCCGTGGCTCCTCCTACTGCTTCCAAATGCCTGCATCCCTGCATTTCATTCATGAACAGGATCAAGGTCTTTGAAGTAATGCTATCAATATCTGGGCTGAATATCCTGGATTTGGATAATTTCTCACAATAACTCCACTCTTTGTCTGAAGCCAGAAGAAGAGAGGCCGAGCAGTCATAGCTGTCATAATGCTGATTCCTGTTTAGTTCTGAAAATCAAAAAGCTTTGAACACTTGGTATCTTTCATTAATGTAAATACACCAAGGTCATTGAAAGCCTAGCACAGCATGTCCACATCTATTTCTTGGTACCACTGAGCTGATTTTGATTTGTTTTCATCAGTCTGTGAGATCATTATTGTCCTGCTGTATAATTGAATGGTTCTGTATTAGCATCAAGCTTTCTCAAAATGAGTTCACCAACAGGGAGTGAATATTCAGTAGTAACAATCATCTGGGCATATTTTTCCTTAGCAACTTCTCTTATGGAATGTTCGACTTACGTTGCAGAGTACGGTCTCATATTGATAGCTTTTACTAAATCTGCCTTTTCAATTTCCTTGCTTCTCACCATCGTAGGTACCAAAAATAAAAACCCGATTTTTGGAATGGATGACTTAGCATATGGCAGTCTTTCTCTATATGATTGTCCCAAATCTTTGATGTCTGTAGTCCTTTCATTTGGGGTTTTTATATAAAACTGTCATTGACCTTGCAAGTACCAGCTGTCCTCTTGAAATATGAGGCTGGTAATGATGACACACAGGATTGATAATAACAAATGGTAGTTCCTATTTCAGCTGAGTTGGGCTTTTATGCTCTGCTATTAGACCCAAAGTATTCCATATGGATAGAAAATATTAAAATGTAATTCAATTGGCTAATCTCTTCTTTTTGCTACCAAGCAGGACATCTGGAATTGAAACCTACATTGAATCTGCTCACAATCAGGTCAGACATGATATTGGGTGAGGTGATTCTTTTAAACTAAAGATCTGAGGTTCTTGTTTGGGGAGATTAGATTTTTTTTTTTTTCCTGGGCTGAAGATTATTTTACCATGACTCTCAGCTCTGTCATAGATTTTGTGAGGGCAAACTCACAAAAACTGGACGTTTTCATGGTTTGGAATGAAAATTAAGCCAAATAGGGACCTTGGGATTAGCAAAACAGCAAGTAAACAAAATAAAAAATTTGAGACTCAAATTAAGTCAAATCATTTTGACTGTAAAAAAGCATGTTTCTTTATAATATCTTGAAATACTGATCTTCAGTCAAGTTTTGCCTTGTTAAGCATATTCTTATAGAGATGTTCTTCTGGCTATTAACAGATGTTAATACTGCTTTGAAAAAAATTTTGTTATGACATGACTATAAAGAGAAAAATTATAATGTTCAGTTTTCTTTTACTTTCAAAAGAAAAGACTTTTAAGAATCAAATGAGAAGTTCCTAAGGAAAGCAGGACATAGCATGAAAATGATAATCATTGTGGTGGACACGGGATGGGTCCCAGATCTCCCTCCAAAAATGGACTTGACCTAGCAGCAAGAAGCACCATTGGCAGAAGCCTTCAACTGTCAGCTCCTTCAGGAATTGCACAGCTGCAGAGAGCTACCTACCTAAGGTCACAACTTTGTGAGACAGTCCACATCCAAAGACTGCTAAAGGTGGGAATATAGAGACCTGGTCCTTTTGCCCCATTGCAGGATCGCCAAGACCAGCCATTTTATTTTTTTTTTTTTTTTTTTTTTTTTAAAGATTTTATTTATTTGACAGAGAGAGATCACAAGTAGGCAGAGAGGCAGGCAGAGAGAGAGGAGGAAGCAGGCACCCTGCTGAGCAGAGAGCCCGATGTGGGACTCGATCCCAGGACCCTGAGATCATGACCTGAGCCGAAGGCAGCGGCTTAACCCACTGAGCCACCCAGGCGCCCCAAGACCAGCCATTTTAGACCCAAATATCAGCCTAGATGATCATCAAGCTTCATCAGAGCTCTACTTCACTTTCTGCCCAAATCCCACTTCTTTCCCTTTTTGCCACGAGTATAGATCCTAAGAGGACCCATGTAAAAATATTCTGCACACTAACTCAGGTGTAGTACCCCAACCTGCAACAATTACAGAACCATTGGAAAACAGAAGTGAAGAGTGGATGATATTGTCTCTGAAATTTTCTGATTAGAATTTCTTGGTCAGGGAAAGAGAAGAAAGCATGGTGTAAACACATGTAAGTGTGTGTGAGGAGGATGGAGGGAGCTTCCCCTACAACATGAAGCAATTCTAGGATATCAGCAGGATGTCCAAGAATTCAACTCAATTATGACATTATCTACTTGGAGATAGTATCAGATTCCATAGGCTAAGGTTTAGGAGACTATCCCCCCACCCTGCCCCACTTCAGATGCCAGTCAAAAGTCCAGATCGTTACCTGTTCTTCAGACTAAACTGGCCATAAGTTCCCAAGATTCCCTCCTTAGGTTTCATTAACTTACTAGAATGGCTCACGGTACTAGATCACTTCTTTACTATAAAAAGGATGTAACTTAGGAACAGAAGAGATGCAAAGCACAAGGTATAGGGAAAGGGCAAGGAGTTTCCACATCCTCCTCGGTGCGCCACACTCCCCAAATCTCCACATGTTTACCAATCCAGAAGTTCTCCAAATCCTGTTTATGGAGGCTTTGACTAAATCACTGGCCATTGGTAATCAAACTCAATCTCCAGCCCCTCTTCCCTCCTGGAGGTAGGGGAGAGGGACTTGGTTCATTCTGCTGTCAACCAGTCCCTCATCCCTAAGTTACCAAAGGGCTTTCTAAAAAGTCTCATTACCATAACAAAAGACATCATTATCGCTCTTTTCCCAGAGAATTTTAAGTGTTTTAGGAGCTGTGAGCCAGGAATTGTAGACAAAGACCAACTATATGTGAGAAATACATAAAAGTTATCTGAATGAGCAAATGAATATTTTTCTTATAAGGTGCAGTATCTCAGAAGTCAATATCCAGATTCCCAAGCCCCACTGGGTCAGCACCAGGAAGTCAAGTGAAGAAGAATCCAGCCTGCAAACCACTGATGTTGTCTTTGAGTAATTCTCCGATCTCTCCTCTGTATAGGAGTCTTGTTAGCTTTATTTCTGGTTGCATTGGACCATCTTGTGTACTCACCTGTAGGTACTCCCTTTCCGATTGCCCAAATCTCCAATAAGTTCTCCCCATCAGAGAAGGTTTCTCAAAAGCAGTGGCATGAGGGGGACTCACAGGGAGGAAATTAACCTCCTGGATGCTAACACATGTGTCTTTATTAAGACATCTCTATCACAGAATCAATGGTGCACTTGCTCCAAAGACTAATACTAATGTTTCCCCCAGAGGTGCTTCTATCCGGAGGAAAAAAAAAAACACATAGCTTTGGTCTGAAACAGGAAATAAAATTCTCATGCTGGTTTCTGAGTCCTACCACATGGAACAAGGAAAACCAAAAGAACAATGCATGTTTGTCCTCCTTGTATATTAGCATGCCCAGTGACCTTGAGCTAGAACACTCAAATATTGAAAAGACAGCCATCTTAGAAATGGCTTAAGAAACAGGAAGGCTTTGCAGAGTGACAGAGAGAAGGGAAGAAATGAACTTTTCATCAAAAAGTCTAATTAAATTCTGGAGTTTGCATCGAAGATATGTTAGGCTATATTACACAGTGTTCCCACTAGGAGAAAATTGCTTCTGAAAGAAAGAAGAGGAAGCAAAAGAAAATTTTAGAGGAAAATCCTTTTCATTTCAGCAATCAAGTGAAACAGATGGAGGAGGAATTTGTATAGAGAATTTTTCACTGCAAAAATTTTACTTAGAGTTTTGATTGTTGCAAATCCTAAATCCAAGCTCAAGTATTGCTGCTGTGGATTGGAAGCAAATAATCATCTCATGTTCTAATATTCTGATTATGGTTGTTGTGGTGGTGATAACAATGATAAACATTTTTCTGATAACAAACACTTTTTAATGTACTATATTTTAACCAAATAAACAATCACACAATGGCTTTCCACACATTTGCTTATGCAGTAGAAGCAGTATACAAATTGTTCTTGACACTTAACCCAGTAGGTAGACAAGTGAACTATCTTATTTTCTATTTCAGTAAGTCCACTGTGAAGTCCACTTCTCTGTGGTCCTACTGAGAATTGGTTTATTCAATTGTGGTAGGGGTTGACGATTTACACTTAACCTTTCACAGCATTTACTAAAGAATAAATATTTAATAACTGCTTAGAAAATTCTAGTCACTTTATTAACTATACCTACACTTTCTTTGGCAGCCTGTTTGCTGTTTCAATTCAACTCAACAAGCAATTTTTTGTACCTGTGATGTAAGGATGCTGTGAACAGTAAAAGGGGGAGATTAGGTCCTCTGCCAAGACACTTGTGGTTAGCTCTAAAAAGAAAGGCAAACACATGGAATGGGCAGAGAGTGATCCAAGACAGGATAATATTAAATATCATAGTGTCCTAGGAGTTCTGATAAGGAAGGAGAACAGCAATGACTGGAGCCAGAAGGGGAGAACAAAGTGAAAAGAGTTGATCGATGACTAAGATGGCTAAAAAGAATTGTAGCTGGATACTCCAGCAAGAGAAACCAATCACAATGAGACGCATGTGGTTGGAGCCCAGAATTTGCCCTTTCTATGAGAATAAAATACTTTCACTGAGAATTCTGGTTCTTCACAACACAGGATGTCAGATCATTAAAAATAATAATTGACATTTATTTATTGATAATTCAAAACAATAAGAGAAATTATAACATGTGTGTATTGTCCTCCAAATTTAAGGGTAAATACAAATTCAGATTAAATTTTTGTGTTAGAATAGCTTATTAATATCTTAATTAGTGAAGATGTTAAAATAAATTTTTAAAAAGTTATTTTTGGTCTCTGCTGCTGTTTGATAAAAGGTTGAAAAGGGATGCCTGGGTGGCTCAGTCAGTTAAGGGTCTGCCTGTGGCTCAGGTCATGGTCCCAGGGTCCTGGGATCCAGTCCTGTATGGGACTCCCTGGTCAATGGGGAGCCTGCTGCTCCCTCTGCCTGCTGTTTCACCTGTTAATGCTCTCTCTCACTCTCTCTCTCTGACAAATAAATAAATTTCTAAAGAAAAAAACGTTAATTTTTTTTAAAAAATTTGTTTTTTGAAGTGTTGTAAAGATCTAGAATCATAGATAGTTAGTTGCTCCCTCCTTTGGGCTTCCATAGCATTTTGTACTTAAATCTTATTCACATGAATTATATTGTGCAGAAGTTTGTTTTTTGTTTTTTGTTTTTTTAACTGACTTCAGTCAGGTTGCCAAAGTAGAAGATGCTCTCCATTCTGCCTATAAAACATGCTGATAGATGCTTACAACACTCAGGGCTTCAAGAGTCTACTCTTCAAAATGCCCTCACCTACTCACAGCAGTTGAGCTGCTTGCTTATCAACAGTTAGGTAGGCCAGTTCCCAAAGCTCTTTAATCTAACTCTACTTATTGTTGCAATTATGTATTTTAAATACACTAATAGGCACTAATAAAATATAGATACAAAGGGAGCCATTTCTATGAAAAAATGAAAAAAATAGGCACTAATAAAATATAGATACAAAAGGTGCCATTTCTATGAAAAAAAATGATTTAAAAACTATTGATAAAGGCAAGCCACTAAAAAAATCCTGTTAGCATAGATATAAGTGGTAACAACCATGAAAACCTGGGTGAAGGGATCAGGCATGATTCTGCACTCAGATTGAGGGCATCTGCCTTTAAATTTCTGCACCACTTGAAAGAATTTGAAATTAAAGGTAACTTATACACCAAGTGATGAGCCCATACTTTTGTGACCCCACATCAAAATATTGGTGAATTAAGATATATTCATTGTATTGAGAAAAAATAATTGTACTATGTGTGTATCATACTTTAAGTACCCCAGGTTCAATTCACTTTTTTCTATTAACTTTTTTTTATTAATCCACTTTTTTCTATTTTCCTTTCAAATAAGGAATCTACTATCTTGTGATGTTTGGTTCTTAAGCTCCTACGTGGTTGAGGCAGCCCCCCGGAGGTCAAAAGTTCTGACTTGAATGAGTGATCCTACTTGGACAACGCTGGAGACAGAAGATCACAGATTCCAGTGGGCTGCCGTCGACCAAGACAAGCAAGGTTCATAGCTTTGGAACGTCATGAGCTGGTAAAATCTTAGTAGCACTTTGTCAAGTGAAAGCATTAAAGAAGCCCACCATGTGTCATTACCAATATTTTATAGGACCATTTTAATCATCCAAAAAAGTTGAAACATCAGCCAATGAACATTCATTTAAATGTAAAGTGTTACTTAGTATCATTCAAACCTTACTACATTGCCCTTCTCTTTTCTATTTTGCCCCACCTACATCAAACTTTCTTTTGCAATCCACACTGATTCAAAGACCAGAAGTTTAGCTCCTGAGAATGTAGTTTTAAAGTAGTGTTTTCTCTTGTAAAAGGGAAAGGCAAGCTCATAGGACACTCCCCTCCCCATGTTGCCTTACATTATTTTATTATAATGTAAAATAAATATGCACATATTTAATGAGAATGTAAAAGAAATATGCGCTTACTCCTACCCACCTACAAATCAGAAGCAAGTTTAGTAATTAAATATTAACAAAATCACAAGATAGTTAAAATTCAAATTAAGTACTAAGTTAATATAATACATGATGTTGTCTTACTGGAAATGCATTGCTGATATAGGCTTTAATATACAAGGATGTAGTCTCAGGTCAGATTTTACATATAGTCAATTATTATATTTTGATTTCAAAAACACTAGTGCAAGAAAAAAATGTGAGTTTTCCTTAATATGATTTTGTTTCTTAGTTTAAGATAAACAGTCTTCCTGTAGGACCAAAACTCTGCCAGGGAAGAATGGTCCTAGAATAATTTTTATAATATGTCAATTCTGTAAATTGTTTAAGATAATTTAAACATTGTGACATTTAAAAATCTGTATGTGGGTCTTTAATCCACCTATGGAAATAATGAATACTTCATAGCATATTTATTGTTAATGAAATTTTCCTAGTTAGTATCTCAATATACCCACTTGTAAAATAAGCATGACACCAGATGCTACAATATAGTTTGTTTGTTTGTTTTTAATTCTGCATGGCTACACCATCATATTCCATGCAGTGACCAAATTCCACTACTTCTCTCTATTTTTATGCCTTTGAAACCTTCAGAAAGTCAGCATTCTGATACCATTTGATACAAACACAATCATAAATACAAACACAAGCTCAGGCATTAGAATTACAAGGCATTAGTTGGTTAGGATGCTAGCATTTTGATAAGCCAGAATAAAGCTTAATTTAAAATTTATCAGTGAAACAAAAACATAAAGTTAAAAATCTTTTGCTAAAAACTGAGATTCCACAGAACATATATATGATTTCCCAGAGTTCCAAAGAGCAGTTTTCAAAACTGTGGTCCATGGCATACTGAAGGGAAGAAGACCAGTGAAATTAAAAGGATTTCAGGTATTCACAAACTTTCTAGAATAAGGCATCCATTGTCAATCACTTTCAAATGCTGGCGGGGGGTAGGGAAGAAAATTGGGGTAAAATAAGCATAGAAAATAAAAATATAGGAAAAGACAGATTCCTAGGGCAAAGACTATAAACAAAGAGGGAGTCAAGAGCTAAAGACCAATAATATGTTCCAAAGGAAAGACCCAACTGATGGAGGAATTAAGATATAAACCAGCAGAGTCTAGGTGCTTAGGAGTTCATCTGGAATGCTGTCAGACAAGGAGTCAGCAGGGCTCTAAGATCTCTGTGGACATTTCTAGTTCAGTATTTCCACCCCCAAGTACTAAAGATAGGCACTGATACCATGTCTGTCTCCCTGCTTAAACTGTTAGCTCCTCAAGACCTGAAACACAGCCTTATTCATCTCTGTTCCTTCACTACCTCACTTCCAGGTACACAGTAGAGCTCAAGTAAAACATATGGAATGAAAGAATTTCTGCATTAGAAGAAACCTCAAAGACTCCTAGGTCAGTGTTCTACAACTTTCAAGTTACAGATCAGGAGGGAAATTTTTACTTGTCTAGCAAAATCTTCTGCTGTACTATGGAGGCAGGAGGCAAGAATATTTGATAATATTCATGGAGCATTTACTCTTCAAACCCAAGTGTTCCTGATTTTAGAGACAGAATTGTTAACCATTTTGATATTGTACCTCAAAACAGGTTTTA
Source organism: Mustela putorius furo (assembly GCF_011764305.1). Taxonomy (NCBI): domain Eukaryota; kingdom Metazoa; phylum Chordata; class Mammalia; order Carnivora; family Mustelidae; genus Mustela; species Mustela putorius. Next base: position 41,848,817 of record NW_025422368.1, on the reverse strand, counting down.
AAAGACATTAGTCAAGTTACTAACTTATAAATGCCTAATTTTTAAAAAATCCACAAGGTGGGCATTATGGTGGAGTTGACCAGCTGTCTACCAAAGTTCTGATGCCCCTTTGCATCATATGGAGTTGCTGGAAAGTGGCAAAGGGACTGGCCAGACAGAGAGGACATTTCTCAGTCCCATTTACAATGCTATGAGGCTATGTGAGAGTGGTCCATGAGAGCAAGATTTGGGTGGCACTTCTGGGCCAGGGCTTTAAGAAGCACTATACCTTCTCCCAGCTAGATCCGGGTGATGGTGATTAAATCTTAAGGCAGGTGTCAGCAAACTATATCTCTTGAAGACCAGATAGTAAATAATCAGAGCTTTACAGGCCATAATATTTCTGTGACAACTATTCAACTCTAACATTACAATGGGAAAGCAACCATAGACAACATGGAAATGAATGGGCGTGGCTGTGTTCCAATAACATTTTATTTATAAACACAGGCAGTAGTTCACACTTGGTCCACTGGCTACAGTTTGCTAACTCCTGTCCCAGAGGATTATGGAGTCACGATATTGAAGGAATTTAAATCCCTATATCCCTGCATGGAAGACAGTCTCCTAATAGGAAACCCACTTTGGATTTGAGAGAGAAATACTTAAATGAAAAATAAATTTCTATTTAGTTTGAGTTGATATATTTTTTAGGGGGTTCTATTTGTAGCAGCACCCGTCCTCCTATCAAAGAAAAACTGATAAAATCAAGTGCAAGGTTACCATAGCCAAAACCCAAACCCAATAACAAAACCCTAAAAATGTATGGTATGAGCTTAAAGGGCAGGTGGTGGGCACTGAGGAAACAGATGCCTAATACTAGGATGAATAATGGAGATATGAAGTGGCAAAGCATTTGGTAAAACTGTCATTTGCAATAGCTTGGAAAGAAGATGAAGTGCCTTCTGAGTCTGCAGCTCTCAGTGTGTGGGTGGGTGGCAGGGAAGGGAAAGGATTGGAAAAAGCCAGAATCTTAGTGTGAATTGACAGTTGCATTAGTTGCTTGATTGCTACCTTTGGTAAGATATTGCAAGAAACTTATGAGCTCCAGCAAAGAATGTCTGATTAGAGAGCAAGAAGTAAAAGATAAAATATAAGGCTTTCCAATGTTAAAGAATGTTTCTAGACCTTAAAAGGAAGTAAATTGGAAATAGATCTCGAATGACAAAAGTTCCTCAGTCTAATAGTGACTAGCTCTACAGCAAAGCTACCAGTGAGTGTACTGACCCTTACTTAAGCCTATGGCTTCAGAGGCCTCAAGATTATCTCATCAAATTAAGTGAGGAAGTTTTCCGGAAAAGGGAGCAAAGAAATAAACAGAGTTGAGAGCTATGTGCGGGAAAGAACTTGGGTGTGGTTACACTTGGAACTAACTGGAAGCAAATAGATTGAAGCCTACAAAGTTTCTGGGGGACTTGCTAGATTGTATTATTTCTACCATCTAATAAGATTTTATGGCGATTTCCACTGCCTTAAGACTGGCAGTACCTCCTTGAGGGAAAAATACATTTCCCTATCTCATCAATATCAGACTTTGGCCATTGGAATGTAAAAAGAAATAATGAAAGTCAGCATGTTCTATCATATGCCTTAGGAATCATTATATGATTCTGCTAATTCCAGATAAGAGCTGATCCCCTAACCTGGATCCTAGAAAGAAGTAACACAGAACAAAATTCTGCCAAACTAGAGTTGACAATATCGGCAAAAAATAATTTTTTATTGTTGACATGAGAGACCATGGCCTAAGCCAAAGTCAGATGCTTAATCAACTGAGCCATAGGGCTACCATTTCTTTACATGAAAGTCAGCTATTGCTAAGTTTTGTTGTGGTAATAAGCAAAACCCAGTAATGCTTATTACCACAACAAAACTTAGCAATAGCTGACTTTCATGTAAAGAAATGGTAACCCTATGGCTCAGTTGATTAAGCATCTGACTTTGGCTCAGGCCATGGTCTCTGGGTCCTGGGATCAAGCCCCACATCAGGCTCCTTGGTCAGTGGGGAGTCTGCTTCTCCCTTTCCCTCTCCTTCTTCCTCTTCCCCTCCTCCTGCTTGTGCTCTCTTTCTCTCTCAAATAAATAAATAATTTTTTTTAAAAAGAAAAGAAAAAAAGAAAGCAATGGTAATCTTACCCCCACATCTAAGACCATTTGAGCTTTAAAAATGAATGCCAGGGGCGCCTGGGTGGCTCAGTGGGTTGAGCCTCTACCTTCAGCTCAGGTCATGATCCCAGGGTCCTGGGATGGAGCCCCACATTGGGCTCTCTGCTCAGCGGGGAGCCTGCTTTCCACTCTCACTCTGCCTGCCTCTCTGCCTATTTGTGATCTCTGTCAAATAAATAAATAAAATCTTAAAAAAAAAAAAAAAGAATGCCATGGGCATGAATTGTATGGACAGGAAGAAGACTAGGAAATCTGGACAACTCCCCAACTCCCAAGATGGCACATTCCCCAACATTTATTTCAGATGTGGGCATAGAGGATAATAAACAGGGAAGAGCCTCCATAAGAAAAGGAGCCAGGACCTGCCTTCAGCTCAGGTCATGATCTCAGAGTCCTGGGATCGAGTCCTGCATCGGGCTCTCTGCTCAGCAGGGAGCCTGCTTCCCCCTCTCTCTCTCTCTCTGCCTGCCTCTCCATCTACTTGTGATTTCTCTCTGTCAAATAAATAAATAAAATTAAAAAAAAAAAAAAAGAAAGAAAGAAAAGGAGCCAAAGGTGAAAGCCTCTGTTTCTTGAGAGTAGACCTAAGATCTAATTAAGGAACTTTCCCCATTCAAAAGGTAGGAGCTCTTCACAGTTGCCTCCCCAGTAGGATTATATACCTGCTATGGGTCTAACACTGCTGTGTTTCCCATTCTTTCTTTATCCAAATGAGAACTTCAGTTGCATGTATTCCACCTCCACTCTACCATTGCATATTTTCTTTTCCAGTTTATAGATTGCCAGACCAAAAGAAGACCATTATTAGACCTAGGGAAGAGGACTATATATCACCAAGAGATCATGGAGTTTGAGCTTGTTGCAGAAAGTACATGGTACTGATTCACAATTTCCTTGGGGAAGACTAACCATGTCCTCTGGCTACAAAGAAACACGAGCATATTTAGTGCTAGAGGGGCAGACTGTGCCAAAATCTAGGTGCACACAAGTTTGAGCTTCCCCCTTTTGGAGCATGGAGTTGGTCCTAGAGAGGGACAGCATTTCTCTGTCCCTCTTACATCAAAGTATGGGTAGATGACTAGTTATCCCCAAAGAAATAATTATGAAAATGATAAGGATCATTCTGGGCCAGGGCTTCTAAGAAGTAGATGTACCTTCTTTTCCCCTTCTGTTGTCTAGATGCAGATAATAACAACGAGGATTTAGAGGGTAACAGAACCACAAATAGGGAAAACAGCCTGCTGATTAGGAACTCTGCCTGTATTAATACATGAGTGAGAAACTAAATTCTATAGTATTAAGCTATTTTAAATTTTTAAGTCTATTTCTTATGATACCTGGTGTTACTCTATTACAGAAATTGTAGTAAATCTAATAGTCTATATATTGGGAGGATTTAATGACACAAAATCATCCTAGTATAATATGATGGTTAACCTTATGTGTCAACTTGACTGGGCCACAGGGTGCCTAGATATTTGTGAGATATGTTATTCTGGGTCTGTCTGTAAAGGAGATTAACATTTGAACTGGTAGACCAAGTAAAGCAGATTGTTCTCCCTAAATGTGTATAGGCCTCATCCAATCAGGTGAAGATCTGAAGAGAAGAAAAGGGCTGGCCCTCCCAGCAGTAAGGCAGAACTCAACCTGCCTACATACCTAACTGGCAAATTGGTCTTCTCCTGCCTTTGGACTTGAACTGAAACATTGGTTTTTCTTGGATCTCAGGCTGGTTGGCTTTGGACTGGAGCTATACCACCAGCTCTCCTCATCTCAAACCTTTGGGCTTGAACCATTGGCTCTCCTGGATCTTCAGCTTGCTGACTGCAGATCTTGAGACTTCCCCGTTTCCATAATTGTGTGAATCATTAAATCCCTTTGTGTGTGTGTGTGTGTGTACACATCTTCTTGGTTTCGGTTTCTCTGGAGAATCCTATTGCACATATTAATTGTTCAATAAATACATATTCATTCTATTTCTAAATGCAGCAATTAAACCCTATTTTCTTTTCTGCTACCTTGGTTCTGTTTGCTTTTATTCCTGTGTATATGGCAGAGAATACTTGTTCCATTTGAACCTATTTAAAGGAATCTTCCCTACCCGTGTAAGAACACACTAAAAGCTTATAAAAGCTAATCTTGGGTATTATCTTTGGTCTCTGGAATTCATCCAGAACATATCCTAGCATATTCACTCCTATGCATAAATATTTATTTTCACAGTCCCTCATCATATAACCCCCACTGGGTACTTTGCTCCCCATTCTTGATTTTTAGTTCAAATTCTGATCTTTCTTGCTGGATATACATTCAGTCTGTTGGACACAGCAATGATATTTGCCCCCTGCACCATTCACTTGCTCTTCTGGCTCTGCCCAACCCTCTAGACCCACTCTCCATATCCACAGTGAACCCTTCTAGAAAATGAGATTTTTGTGTTTCATGGATTTAAAAGTGGCTTCCTCTTTCATTTAGTTGAAGACTGATAGATTCAAGGATTTTATGTAGCTTCATGAATCATGTCCTTACCCAGGAAGCTAAGAAGCACACTTGACTAAATGCTATTACTGTGCATTACCAAATGCCATCCCCCAACATGAGCTGTGTACTGGAAAGCCTGTCAAGATATCAGGAAACTAATGGGGTCCTTTATCCATTACCAAAATTCTCCTTTATCTCTACCCTCTCATGCTTAAAGATGTTAGCCAATTGAGGACAGGAACTTTGCCTTGTTTGCTCCTGCGTTGTAAATTCCTAGAAAAGAGTTTAGCATGTAAATATTTGTTAAATAAGTAACTAAACACCCATGTCTTGTGGCCCCGTACATCCTTTTCTTTACCTTGAAACTCTGCCACCAGGCCTTGTAATACCTTTATTAAGTCTCAACTTCACTTCCTCCCTATTCATTAACATTGTCTAAGTTTGTACAAACTAAGATGCAGGGCACCTGCTCTTGTGTAGTGAGTTTTTTTTGTTGTGTTTTTTTTTTGTGTGTGTGTGTGTGTGTGTGTGTGTAGTGAGTTCTAATGTACAGTAAGAACAATAGATATAGCACCTGGGTTCCAGCAAAGCAGACAGATTTACTCTTATTGTTCAAAATGAAGAACCTCTGCAAGTTCTGAGGCACTGATTCTTATAGTGGTCCCTCAGTTCAACTTCTATAAGCACTGGGCTTCTGTTAGGATTACTAATGCCTAACAATACCATTTGAGGTAGGTAATTATTCTTACTAATCCCTACTATAGACCAGTTCTGTGAAACCTTGGGCTTGACAAAACAAGAATTTATGGAATCTACAGGTTTGAGCAAAACAGAAAGAATAAGTGATGAGAGTTTTGCAGGAACATCTAAACCAGTTCATGTATTTGGTGATACTGTTGAGCTGTTATGACAGCCCTGCTTTCCAATGAGTCATAAAAGGGATATTCCATGAGTTTCTGGATGAGAAGTTTTCTTTATGAATATGACTTTCAAAGAACCCTTGGTTTAGTGTTGTGGCTAGGTCATATTAGGTCATATTTGGTCTAAAGTTATGAATATGACTTTCAAAGAAGTCTTGGTCTAGTGTTGTGGCTAGATCATATTTGGCATCCAGTGATACCAGAGAACATGAATACCAATTTAATATGTGGGTCCTCTACAAAATCAAGAACTCCAGGTTATTTCAATTTTTTTTCTGGTTATTCATGATTTCTAGGGTTTCCTGGTCATTTAGCTCTCATTTCTTGAATCCAGTGGTTGTCAAAGTGTATTCCCATACTAACACCATTATTTAGGAACCTGTTAGAAATTCACGTTCATAGGCCCCACCTCGGACTTATTTAATCAAAAACTGGTGGTCAGGGCCTACCAATCTGTGTTTAACAAGTCCTACAGATGATCCAGGTAGATGCTCAAATTTGAGAACCACCACTCTAACCTGAATATACTTGGGAATTCTTTACATGGGGAAAAGGGTTTTCTTGGTACCTAGAGGTGGTCATGATCTCAGGGTCATTTAAAATCTTATTCATCTCAGCTTTAAAAATTACCTACTCTTGTTTTTCACTCTTTACCTTAATCATACACCAAACATTATTTGGAGGAAAGCATATCATTTCAGAAGCAGATCCAAGCTCTGCTGGCCTCGGCTCTATGATTCTTCTAGACATTTACCCCAGCCTGAGCCAATTACTATGGGTGAGAACAGGTGGTGTTAGGGGTCATGGCCACTTTTGAAATGTGCACACCTTCTTCTAAGGGACCCTGAATGATGCTCCTAGACAAACACGAATAATTGAGGCACACCTGTAAACCCAGTTCATGCCAATTCAAATGGAATACTTTTTGCTATATCTGCATTACATGCTATACACATACGCTTGCCTGACTTCACTATGAAAGCCAGAGTATCAGGGGACAGAAGAAAGACCCAACGCCAGTCAGTCCTCTGACCCCAGGGCAATCAGTGAAGATAATGTGACTAAGGAGGCAAAGATCCAGTTGTACACTGGGATGGCCCTTAGGCCATGGAGTATTGGTAAACCCCTACATCCAGACCAAATATATCTAGTACATCAAAACAACTTAAAATTTATGATGCAGCCCACCAGGATGTTTGGTGACCTCTCACTTGATCTGAAACCCTCCAGCATTTCTCTCCCTGCCATATCTGCCATGAGTCATGGGACCATTGGACTTGCTCACAAACACAAATACTCCCGCATCATTATCATTCTTCATTTTCAACTTTAGGCTTTTTCCCTAGCCACACTCTATCCTATTGATGGGATACCCTTCTATAAAAATGTTACTTTTTTTGCCTGCATTACCTCCCCTACCTGATACCCCTGGCTTTACAGAACACTATTGTCATTTTGCTTATTTTCTATCTCTTGGTGCTCAGATATTTGGGTGTATCTGTAGCTCTCTGCCTTCTCTGTGTTATTTTCATTAATATTTTATTTATTTGAGAGAGGGTGAGAGCGAGAGAGAGCATACATGAGTTGGGGGGGAGGAGCAGAGAGGGAGAAGTAGACTCCTCACTGAGCAGGGAGCCTATGCGGGGCTTGATCCCAGGACCCTGAGATCATGACCTGAGCCAAAGTCGATGCTTAACCAACTGAGCCACCCAGATGCCCCTTGCTAATTTATTGTACCAATATTGGTTAAACACCTAGTATTTGCCTGGCATTGAGAATAATAAATAAAGTTGATTATGCCTTCTTGCCCTACCTTAGTTTTTTTTTTTTTTTTTTTTAAGATTTTATTTATTTATTTGACAGAGATCACAAGTAGATGGAGAGGCAGGCAGAGAGAGAGAGAAAGAGAGGGAAGCAGGCTCCCTGCTGAGCAGAGAGCCCGATGCGGGACTTGATCCCAGGACTCTGAGATCATGACCTGAGCCGAAGGCAGCGGCTTAACCCACTGAGCCACCCAGGCGCCCCCTACCTTAGTTTTGAATCCATTTATTGAGACCTTACTATGTACCAGACACTAGGCAGATGGATTATATACATTTTCTCAAAGAACCTATCTTTATTTTACAGATAGGGCAGTTAATGCCCAGATGAGTAAAATAATGTTCCCAAGGTCAAACAGCTGATAATTGGGGTACTTTGATTTGAGCTGAGGTTAAGACTCATAAATACCATAAAATACTATATTGGTTGCTTTTATAAAGTCATTCCACTTTTTAGTGATTTAGTGAATTAGTTCAGCTTCTCTCTCCAGAATGGTTACTTCTTCCTATCATGAACCCTTTAAATGAATTTGAGTTAGCTGTCTAAGTATTAGATGAGCAAGAAGAGCTCATTGACTAATACGAATGGAACTTTTTAGACTTAGTCTTATGTCGTCTACTTGGATCAACAACTCAACTAATTTTATTCCCCAGCTTCTGTTTGATTCTACATCAACTCCTGTGAATAATCTGATTTGGCTAGACCAGCATATTCGCTCAGATTTTGCATTTGTCCTCAGGCACCTAGCACCTCGTGGGTAATTCATATTTCTAGACCCTCAGTACTGTGGAAATGACTAGCCTGGCCAACTCTGAATAGTTTCGCCACCAGGAAAGGTACTGATCAGATGAGAAACCTACATAACTTACCATTTAAAAAGCCTAATTATATTGGAAAACTCTGGAGTCGTTCAACTTTGCTTGCATTTAATATGATGACGATCATCTTACGTTGTCCTCCAAGACATGTTTTACATGACCAATGTGGAGATGTGGGCCACTCCATTTGTAGACAACTCTAATGTATACTGGGATTCTACTAAATCTGTTCTATGATATTAATGTGGTTGTTGCTGCTGCCGCTGTTGTTGTTTTTAACTCCTTGTTGTTGTACAGAACACGTCTATTCCTTTTTGCATAGTGCTGTTACTCAAATATTTTTTATCATCTGTCAGGTTCCTTGTTGTGCCAAGTCCTACTCTTCCCACCTCTAAGTCTTCTCAATTTGGCTAAACCTTCCCAGTCCATTCAACTTTTCCGTATATCAGGTCTCTGCTCTCATCACTATTTGGGTCATTACCTTCTAACTACTCTCTGGTTTGTCTAAATCTCTCTTCAAGTATGGCATCTAGAATAGCACATGATTCTCCGGGACCTTGAAACCCAACTTTCTTTTAAATGTGATTATGAAACATTTGAGACAAAATGCGTAAAGGAAAAAAGTGCGTAAAGAATATTATAAATAGCACCTGTGTATTATCATCAGGTTTAAACAGAATATTATTGAATAGAAGACGCCTCCTATATAACCTTCCCTTCAACCTCCTCTCATCCTCCAGAGGTAATCATTGGAGGATATCACCGTTATCATAAGTGGAATGATAATCACTGTTTACCAATTCAATGCATTTTTTAAAAGATTTTATTTATTTATTTGACACACACACAGAGAGAGAGATCACAAGTAGGCAGAGAGGCAGGCAGAGAGAGATGGGGAAACAGGCTCCATGCCGAGCAGTGAGCCCGATGCAGGGATCAATCCCAGTACCCCTAGATCATGACCTGAGCTGAAGGCAGAGGCTCAACCCACTGAGCCACCCAGGTGCCCCTCCAATGCATTTTTTATGCCAAAGATCATTTTAAATTATCCTTTCTGTGGCTCATGACATCTCAAAATAATAACTATCAATCTTGTTTTTATAAACCTTCCAGAAGAGAGTTAGTATAACCAATAGCTCTTTATCTGTGTTCCCAGCTTTTCATTATCATTCCTCCCAATGTTTTTTTTAGTGTTCAACTTAAATTCTTACTATTATCAGTTAAAACAATTAAATCTAGAACTGAAAACAGCAGAAATGGAGAACACTTGTTCTCCATCTTTTGATGTAATCTTTTCATATCATTTGAAGACATGTTTCAAATCTTCTGTACAAAAGTCTGTTAGCAAATCTGAGTAGGTCCTAAATAAGGCCACTTTGTGTTTTCTTCTCAGAAAGTTTAAGCCATGAAAACTGCAATCTCTTCCTGTTATCAAGGTGATATTAGTTTGGTAGTCTGAGCCTCTCTTGGGAAGATTAGATTTTCTCCTCTATCTCTGTGGTCCTGTGAGTCATCAATAGGTTAATCTTCAAGCTGGTTCTAGCAGATATTTGTGAGTTTCCTGAAAGAACTTAAGTGATTGCATGTATAACATATTGTCTGTTCCAAAGCTAGTAGCAATTGACTAAATTTCTCTATATTTGGAGACTTGATTATACTAAAAATCTCACATTCTTCAAAGGAGTTAGTCAATAAAATAGAATCGCTTCGGAGGAGATAAACAGCTCAAGATGTCTTTAATGCTGTAGCTTCAAGGACGTTCTGAATATATATTTTAGAAAAAAATATTATCTACTTTCTGCTGTTTAAAATAGACTCTTCAATGATACATTTGATTTAGATGCTGTTGCAATTGAAATAAAACTAATTCCAGGAAGTATTTTTTCCATATTAAAGAAAAATGGCTTTAGTTTCTGTTACCAAATGGATTCTATCTTCATTAGCTAGAAGGCAGCAGACAAATCACTTTTGGCAGATTATACAAAAAGAAAGGAGTTAAATATCGTTTATACCCTTGAGAAAGATTATATCTGAACCTTTAATATTAAATAACCTGGAAAATGTACAAATCTCTGTAGTTATCAAAGTGAAATGCTAATCAAATGAATTATATAGCTTCAGCATTACTAATAAAGATGTGTCCTTTATTTGTCCAAAAGAGAAGCCTATGAAAGAGAATAAAAAATTTCTGGAAAAATGGATTAGATTTGTAGGACCCCAAAACTCAAATAATATAGTTGAATAACCATGATTTTCCTATTTTTCTTTGGAGGTTATTAAAATATAGAAAAAACATGGGGCACCTGTGTGGCTCAGTCGGTTTAAGTGTTCAACCTCTTGGTCATGATCTCAGGGTCCTTGGATGGAGCCTCACACTGGGCTCTGTGCTCAGAGTGGAGTCTGCTTGTCCCTCTCCCTCTGGTTCCCCTCAGCAGCCCACCTGCTTGCTCTAGGTCTCCAGAATGAATAAAATCTTTTAAGAAATAGAGGGGGAAAAAACCAACCTTTATGTATTTATCACTGAAAAATTAACAGGTGCTATTAACATTTAAACATTTTTTGTTTCAGGTGTGCTTAGGTGGCTCAGGGGGTTAAGCCTCTGCCTTCAGCTGAGGTCATGATCTCAGGGTCTTGAGATCGAGCCCCACATGAGGCTCTCTGCTCAGCAGGGAGCCTCCTTCCTGCCTGCCTCTCTGCCTACTTGTGATCTCTCTCTGTCAAATAAAATATATATATATTTTTAAAAAACACATTTTTGTTTCAGATTTTAAACATTGATAAAGGAAATAAAGTATTTCAAATGAAGTTAAAATTCCCTTTGTCTCTCCCTTCCCCTCCCCAAGTTCCAAATCTCCACTTTTCCTTTCCAGAGTCAACTTCTACCTCACTGATCAAGAATGTGATGTGTATCCTTTAGTCCATGTTTTTATACTCACTACATTTATACTACATTTATATAGTCTTTTTATTTTTATTTTTTTAGATTTATTTATTTGACAGACAGAGATCACAAGTAGGCAGAGAGGCAGGCGGGGGGCGGGGGGGAGCAGGCTTCCCGCCAAGCAGAAAGTCTGATGTGGGGCTCGATCCCAGGACCCCGGGACTATGACCTAGCTGAAGGTAGAGGCTTAAACAACTGAGCCATCCAGGCACCCACAGGTCATTCACTATTAGTGCTGTGTAGCATTTCATTTCCTCACACAATTCACTTATTCACTAATGAGAACTTAGGACATTTCTAATACGTTGCTATTTTAAGCACTGCTGCATGTGACATCTTTTACATGCCTTCTTGTGCACATGTGCTGAAGTCTCTCCAAAAAAATATACTGTTAGGTGGGTGCAATTACCAAAATGAACTCCATACCAATGGTACAAATTATAGCTCCACCCCAGAATTCTTGTTTCTCTGCATACCCTCCGGCAGATGGTATTGTCAATGCAGTGAACATGTATCATAATTTTTGGCTAACCAGCACCCTGAACATGCTTCTATATTTGGAGACTCTCCAATCACGAGTCTCTACCTCCCACAATAGACATCAATACTCTCTTTTCCATCCTTCCTAGACTTTGCCATTCAGACTCACCCACACCAGATCAGGAATGGAATGGAAAGCCAGGGACTTAACAGGAAATAGGTGCTCCTTGGAATCTGCTGTTAAAGAAGAAAGTAAATAAATTTACTCTACTGAGTAAATTTAAAGATCCAGTTGGCTTTATTCATGATTCATGAATTAGGCAGCATCTAACAAATAGAAGCGTGTTCTGAGTTGTGCAAAATGAGAGACTTTTACAGGCAAAAATGGTGGGGTGGGGTGGGGTAAGGAAATTATTAGCAAACAAAAAGAAAAAAATGGTTTCAGGCACAATCTCTTTCCCTTAGAAGGAAGGGCTAGAGGCCTTATCATGTAGATTACCTCACAATGCTGACCAGCAAATTCCAGACTGATTTGAAACCCCACTTCCAGGTAAAGTGTAAACTGTAGTCAGGTTAGGTATCAGTGTTGCTGGGGTTTAGCGTAAGTGACTCCATTTTGGATCTGTTTCCTTTTAATGTCACTCTTATTGGAAGCAGCTACATCCATTTTCCAGACTCCTCAGAAACAGAGGTTCTAGAAGCAACATTCTGTACTGGTACTGGTGACACAAACAGTGGTCAGTAATTAAGATTTCTAAACAGTTGTGGAGTTTCAGTGGCCCAGAGCAGTGTGATCTGGGTCATGACTCCTGGTCCTCCCTCAGACTCTGAGTTTTTAAATGGGTAATTGAATGCATCTCCAAATAGGGTAGGCCTTGGAAACAGACTGCCTATGCAAAAGCCATTCTTTTTAGATGATCTGTGGAACATGAGGTAAATGAACCTCTCAGAGTCCCTGCTTCCTGTTTCAGAACAGGTGTGAAGTACTTGTACCTACCTTAAAGAGTTGTTGTGAGGATTTCATGAGTAAATACATAGAAGTCATTGAGAATCATGTTTGCATATAGTGAACAATCAGCAACTGTCAGCTACTCTAATACATTCTTTTTCTGCTTATACTAACTGTGCTCATTTCTATAGTTTATAATTACAAAATCACGTGTGATCTATTCAGATGTTTTTATTTTTTCTAATTTGATAGATGAAAAATCACATATTATGGATTTTATCTCATTTTCTTCAATGCCAGTGGATCTAAGCTGTTTTTTTCTTTTCCTCGTGTTTATTGGTCATTTGAATTTCATCTTCTGTGAATTGCCTGTGAGTAGTTTTTGTGCATTTTCTACTGGATTCTTTTTCTTTTTCTTATTGAATTGTAGGCTGTTTTCATATATCCTGGATACTAAACTTTTGCATAGGCAAAAGTTTATGTATTGCAAACATCATCTCCAGTCTGTCACTTGCCTTTAACTTTGTTTATTGTGTCTTTTATCATGCTGAAGTTTTAAATTTTGATATGATCCAATTTATTAGGCTTTTCTTTTATCAGTTAGGCTTTTTGTGCCTCATTGAAATTCTTTCCTATCCTGGGGTCATAAATATATTATCTTATTTTTTCCTAAGAGGTTGAAAGCATTCTCTATTTTTTTAATGTTTCAGTGTTTATACTATAATGACCACAATTTTTAAAAATAAATTATGAAAAAGGTTATAGCAATAATAACTTTCCATTATTTCTCAGCTACTAGCTTTATCAAGGAGCGCAGCAGATTTGTCTGTTCAGAAATTGCATCTTTAAGACACAGGAAGCAAAGAGGCAGAGTAATAGGGAAGGCTGATCGTATGAGCTGATGAGAGTCGTTTTTTTAGGCCTTATCTTTTTAAAAGCCCTTCTAATTACAGGCAAGCACACCTCACACATGTTTTAGATACATCTCACTAGAGGTCAGCAAATCAGGAGATAGTGCTTATGTCATGCTAAGATTCATTTTCATTTCTCCTAAGGGAATTCCAGGCTGCGGGTGAAGAGCAGCATGAAGGAGCAGCACAGAAAAATCTTTGGAGGCCCAAAGCCGCCAACAGCCTTGCTCCCACTCTACTCACCAAGAGCATGATGTCCTCTAGCCGCTGCATCAGTGCTCTTGACTCAGGCTTGGAATGGATTGTGTCATTTTAAATTAATTACTTCTAAGCTTCTTTCCATATCTGTTTTGGCCCAGAATAGAAGTCTGGTGTTGCAGATTCCTTCTACCTCTCAAATAAACATGACTATCTTCATTTGTTTCCATATCTGTCACTCAGGAGTCCACACCAAGTTGGATTTTGTGTGCATTCTATACAAATATTCTCCTACTTAAAACTAGGTTGGTTTTGCTTAAAGCTGAAATTGGTCAGGGTACCTTCACTGAAAAGGCACAGCTGAGACACTTGGAAACACTGGCCAGAACATTGTGCCAGTCTGCTCTGGACTTGAAGTCCATCCTGATATTTGAGATTCATACTAATGGGGGAAGGCATTCATTTTCAGTTTCTAGGGTCCATAAGAAATAGCTGGAGACCTTATAAAAGTAAAGGGTCTAATTCAGTAGGGTAAGAATGAGAGCCAGGCATCTGCATTTTTACACTCACTCCTAGTGAAAATGGTCCAAGAACCTCTCGTTGAGAAAATGTATGTTATGTTATTTCATCTCTAGGGAATCTCCTGTTGAGTTCTCAACACTCCAGAGCAGAGTAACACAGTATACGTAAATATCAAGCAGTTATCAGCTTTGCTAGTTATTTAAGATCCTTGGTAGAAAAGGATCTGGGAAAATACCTTTTGTTGAAGCGAAAGGCAGGTGTAGGTATCAATTTAGAGTGTAAAGCAGGCATTGTCTGGAAAGGAGAAATTTGATGGACCATAAAGGTAAAGGTACTAGGAAAGGCACAAAAACCATGTCAACTCTGTACATGAGAACAGGGTTGGGGCGCTGGGCATGACTCACTTGCTGATCTAGGCCTCCAATTATGCCCATGAACATGACTTGATCCTGGACACTCTTCCCAAATGACATTCTCTCCCTAGCTAATCTTTGAATGGATGAGTTTTGTGGCATGTGAATTACAGATCCATAAAGATTTTTTTTTAAATAAGCATATTGTATACAGCAAAAGATGAGATTTGCAAACTCAAAAAGACCAGTCAATTGAACATGTGCAAAATTAAATACAAAGAGCAATTTTTTTTAAAAAGATAACAAAGAGAGTAAAAGAGATAGGCAGGAGTAGGCCAGAAGATCTAACAAGGAGAAGGTGACAGTAGCAATATTTGGAGAAATATTTGTGCATTTTGTAAAACTGTTAAAAATATTAATCTGCAGACTCAAGAATTTCAGCAAATCCAAAACAACACAAAGAAAACTACCTCTTGACACATCATAAACTGCTAAATCCAAAGATAAAAAAATACTTAACGATCTTAGAAACTCTCTTACCTGAATTTCACTCATTAGTTCTAGAAGAAGTGGAAGCAAAAGAGGCAAGTGTTGAGAGAGGCCGGACCAAGTGAGGACATTCTTCTCATGACTGATAAAGAACCTGGTATAAAGGAAAACCTACAGTTTTCCACCTTCTTTTTTTTTTTTTTTTAAGATTTTCATTTATTTATTTGATAGAGACTACAAGTAGGCAGAGAGGCAGGCAGGGAGAGAGAGGAGGAAGCAGGCTCCCGGCTGAGTAGAGAGCCCGATGCAGGGTTCGATCCCAGGACCCTGAGATCATGACCTGAGCTGAATGAAGGCAGAGGCTTTAACCCCCTGAGCCACCCAGGCGCCCCCAGTTTTCCACCTTCTTTGTAGGAGAAGCCAAGTTCTTCCCTACTGTGTTTCTTTATTCTGTGTGTCCCCTTTACAATTCACACAGAACACTTCACCTCTGGCATTCTGGTCACCAAACATGTGGGTTCCCCCCCACAACACACACAGCACAAGCTGCTGGTTGTCCTACAATTCAACTCAATTCTGACACAATCTACTTGGATTGTGTCAAAGGTACAGGCTCAGACTCACAAGATGGTCTTCTAATCCCCACTTCAAATGCCCACTTGAAAGCCCCGGTGATCACTTGTGCTTCTTGACCACCAGACTATAAATGGGGTATTCCAATGACACCCCCCTCCTCAGGTTTGATTAATTTGCTAGAGTCACTCATAAACTCAGGGAAACACGTTTACCAGCTTATTAAAGGATACAGATAAATAGCCAGATGAAGAAATACCAAGAATGAGGTCTGGGAGGGTCCTGAGCCCAAGAGCTTCTGTCCCCATGGAGTTGGGGTACATCACAATTCCAGTGTGCATCATATATTTACCCACCTGGAAGCTCTCAAATCCTAGACTTTGGGGATTTTATGGAGGCTTCATGGAGGCATGATCATTTTATGGAGGTCTTTATGGAGGCATGATCAGTCATTAACTCAATTTTCCGGCCTTTTCCTTTCTCAAGAGAATGTGGCTGAAGTTGGAGGAGGGGGGTGGTTAAAAAACTCCAAGCTGCTAATCATGGCTTGGTCATTCTGGTGATGAGTCATCATCCAGGAGATGTTCAGGAGCCTCTTTAAAACAAAAGACAATCCTATCATCCAGGAAATCACAAGGGTTTCAGGAGCACTGTGCCAGCAAACTGGGGCAAAGACAAAAATATATATTTTCCATTATCTCACACCATGTTTAAAGAGGGGTAAGAGAAATTGGAGCAGAATGCAGAGAGTCTTCTCAAAGCCAGGTTGGCACATATCTTCTGTCATAGCCCAGCCTCAGGGACCTTGCAAACTTGACCTCACCCTGAGTACACTTCAGTAACAATGTTGGAATTTAAACTCATTGGTTTAAGCCAATCTCAAGGGCTTCTGGTAATAGGGTGATGATCGACAGGTTTCTGGGGGAAGATTACCTCTACAGGAGCCTCACCTGATGCACGCCAATAAAATAAAGACTTTTCTGAGCAGGAGAATGCAACATGCTTTAGAATCATTCACAGCTGGGTTTGAATTCTAGCTCTAACATTGACTGTGACTCTGGAACTTCACAAGTCTTGGTTTCTTCCTCTGGCAAATGGTGATAATATTTATCTTGCAAAATTATTGATAAGATTAGATGAGTATATATTATATATATATACTTTAGAAATAAATTTATTATATATATATATATTTTTAAACAGGTGAGAATATATATAATCCTGGCATATTGGGTCATCTACAACATTAGTTTGCCGTCAATGAGAAAACAAGTGATTTCAAATTCCCAGGCTCTGTTCTCCAACACCATATCAGAGCAGAATGCCTAGTATATTATGCCAGGGTTAATAAAAATCATCATTATTTTAAAAGAGATGCTTATATTTGGTTATTTAGTATTTACCTTATTCCCTAGACATGTGATTTTTTTTCCAGTCAAGTCAAAATTGTTTGTTTTACCACTGTAGTCTTGCTTGAGAGTTTTATTTCAAGGGGAAATTTTAGCTTTTGCATATCCTAACAGAACAGAGTAAATGCATTTAAAAAATTATTTCCAAGGATCTTTCTTCAAAAAAGTTTTTTAGAAAAGTAAAATGCTAAAAATACACAATCCAGAATGGACTGGCTGCATGAGTTTTATAATAAATAGACTAGAACTTCTATCTCTCCTGCCACTCCTCCAGCTTGTTGCATGGATAAACCATTGCCTTTTACTTATAAAATTAGATTTAAAGAATAAAAATTCCTCTGTTCAGCAGAAATTCTAATTCAGTGCTCATGATAGTTGAATTTTATTCATTATAAATAATTTTCAGGTGTTGTTTTCAGAGTTCTGAATATTTTGGCATACATTTTCTACTTCCTTGCAAGGGAATTCAAATCTGAATGTATTTCTCTTTAGTCTTATGAAGATGACTCAGAGACAGATCCCAGTAGAATTATCTTTGTAACATTTTCTGTGTTAGATGCAATTGCTCTCCTATGGGTATATTGCTATTTTGGGGGGGATTTTTCCCAACAAGTTCCTTCTATCCATTTCCATTCTACACATTTCAGTTAGTGAGTTTCCAAAAGATTAAAAGATCATTGGAGTAAAAAAAAAAAAAAAAAAAAAAAAAAATCACTAAGATAGAGGAGCTTCTGTTCTTTCTGGATTGAAGAAAGTATTGAGTCTTTAAGCTCATTCAATTATTTTCTCAAATCTCTTTGGTATAATTTCATTCAAAAATTCATCTGTGACTGTTCTCTACAGTGAATAAAACATTTAAAAATGCAGTTCTCATCAGCTGGGTGATTTATAAATTCTTAATCTTGAAGGTGTAATGATCCCTTTTTTTTTTTCTTTGTGGTCAGTGTTGATGATTCTGTTATATGTGATTCGACAAGCATATTAACTATAATGACATTTGATAGTTAATCAGTATCTTCCTCCTGGGGGAAGTTCCAACCACTTTATAAAGTTAAAAGAAGGGATAAGCAAATCTCAGAGATCACAGCATTCACTCCTGAAATGCCTCCCCTAGAGTGAAATTGCCACTGCTTAATAGTGCAGAGTGATGTTTCATGCTGTTTAGAGGAAGCAAGCAAGAAAGAAGAGGCCAAGTCCTATTTCCAGACAACTGAATAAGAATTCCTTATACTTCAGTAATGTATCCAAAATCTCTGCTGTGTCTCAGGCTATGACTCAGGTTTCTGTCCTTTGTGTCCAATAGAAATGGTATGGATATCAGAGCCGGCAGAATGCCAAAACTGTATTAAAGTTAGGCTTTACCTAAGACAGGAAAGCTGAATCTATGCTTTGAACCCATTTCTAATCTGTAGAGTCAGATGGAAAATTTAATTCATAAGATGGACAAGAAAGGGGGTGCCTGGGTGGCTCAGTGGGTTAAAGCCTCTGCCTTCTGCTCGGGTCATGATCCCAGGGTCCTGGGATCGAGCCCATCGGGCTCTCTGTTCTGCAGGGAGCCTGCTTCCTCCTCTCTCTCTCTGCCTGCCTCTGCCTGCTTGTGATCTCTGTCTGTCAAATAAATAAATAAAATCTTTAAAAAGAATTTTTTTTTTAAAAAGATGGACAAGAAAATTATTTGGATATTTTAGAATAAACTTAAGGAAACATTGTTTTCTTATTCTGTTAATTTTAGAGAGAAAATTGTCTTCCAGTGATGGGGTGTCTGGGTGGCTCAGTGGGTTAAAGCCTCTGCCTTCAGCTCAGGTCATGATCCCAGGATCTTGGGATTGAGCCCCACATTGGGCTCTCTGCTCAGCAGGGAGCCTGCTTCCACCTCTCTCTCTGCCTGCCTCTCTGCCTACTTGTGATCTCTGTCTGTCAAATAAATGAATAAAATCTTTTTTAAAAAAAGAAAAAGAATGAATGAAAATGAAATTCTAGGGGGCCTGGGTGGCTCAGTTGGTTAAGTGTCTGCCTTTGGCTCAGGTCATGATCCCAGGATCCTGGGATGGAGTCCGGCATCAAGCTCTGCTTCTCCCTCTGCCTCTCCCTCTCTCTCTATCTGTTATAAATAAATAAATATTTTTTTAAAAAATGAAATTGTAGTGTAATACCACAATATACTCACTGTGGCTGATGGACTCTAAGATGCCCCCAATGATTCTGACCTCCTGCCGTGTACACCTTTGTAAAGCTCTTTCCCCTTGACTGCAAAGAGGACTCGTGATATACTTCTAACTGATAGAATATGGCAAAGATGGTGGAAATCATCCCTGTTATTACACCATGTTTTATAAGACCCTTTGTAGACATGCCTCATTTTATTATTTCATTTTGTTGTGCTTTACACATATTGTAGATTGCATCTCAGGGAACCACTTTCTTTTCTCATCCATGAGAAGCAATTCCTCATCCATTCAAGTTTTGTCATGAGATTGTAGCAATTCAGTCACATCTTCAAGCCCCACTTCTAATTCCAGTTCTCCCATCTCTGCCAAATCTGCAGTTATTTCCTCCGCTGAGGTCTTAAACCCCTCAAAGTCATCCAACTTTTTCAAAGCTCCTATTCATGTGGATATTTTGACCTCTTCCCGTGAATCAGAAATGTTCTTGCTGGCATGTAGACTGCTGAGTCTTTTCCAGAAGGTTTTCAGTTTCCCCAGATCCATCAGAGGAATCACTCTCTATGGCAGTGATAGCCTTACCAAATGTATTTCTTCAATAACAAGACTTGGAAGTTGAACCACTCCTTGGTCCATGGGCTATAGGATGTTGTGTTAGCAGCACATCACAAATTGAAGATCACAGCATTCACTCCTGAAATGCCTCCCCTAGAGGCATTTTTTTTTTCACAAATTGAAGATTTATGGCAACCCTGTGTCAAGCAGGTCAACACTATTTTTCCAACAGCATTTGCTCAATTTGTATCTTTGTGTCACATTTTGGCAAGACTGAGATAGGTTAAAAGCTGGACCTCCTCTGCTGAAGAGTTAGCCAAATTGTGAATGCAAAGGACAAGTTCCTCAAGGAAATTAAAAGTGCTACTCCAATGAACACATGAGTGATAAGATAGTAAAATAGCCTTATTGATGATCTGGAGAAAGTTTGAGCGATCTGAATAGAAGATCAAGCCAGGCACAACACTCCCTTAAGCCAAAACCTAATCCAGAACAAGACTCTAACTCTCTTCAATTCAACGAAGGTTGAGAGAGACAAGGAAGCTGCAGAAGAAAAGTTTGAAGCTAGCAGAGGTTGTTCATGAGCTTTAAAGAAAGAAACCATGTGTATAACACAAAAAGGCAAGGTGAAGCAGCAAGGGCTGCTGTAGAAGCTTCTGGAGTTATCTAGAAGCTCTAGCTAGGATAATCAACGAAGGTGGCTACACTACACACAGATTTTCAATGTAGATGAAACAGGTTTCTATTGGAAGGAGATGCCATCTAGGACTTTCATAGCTAGAGAGGCAAAGTTAGTGCCTGGCGTCAAAGCTTCAAAGGACAGGCTGAGTCTCTTTTAGGGGTCAATCCAACTAATGACTCTAAGCTGAAGCCATTGTTCATTTACCATTCTAAAGATCCTAGGGCTCTTAAGAATTATGTTAAATATATTCTTTCTATGGTCTGTAAATGGAACAAAGCCTCAAAGAGCACATATGTTTATAGCATGATTTGCTGAATATTTTAAGCCTACTGTTGAGAACTACTGCTCAGAATAAAAGATTGCTTTCAAAAGATTACTGTTCATGGACAATATACGTGGTCACCCAAGAGCTTTGATGGAGAGGGGAAAAGATGACTCCTGTTTTCATGCTGCTAACACAACATCCTATAGCCCATGGACCAAGGAGTGGTTCAACTTCCAAGTCTTGTTATTGAAGAAATACATTTGGTAAGGCTATCACTGCCATAGAGAGTGATTCCTCTGATGGATCTGGGGAAACTGAAAACCTTCTGGAAAAGACTCAGCAGTCTACATGCCAGCAAGAACATTTCTGATTCACGGGAAGAGGTCAAAATATCCACATGAATAGGAGCTTTGAAAAAGTTGGATGACTTTGAGGGGTTTAAGACCTCAGCGGAGGAAATAACTGCAGATTTGGCAGAGATGGGAGAACTGGAATTAGAAGTGGGGCTTGAAGATGTGACTGAATTGCTACAATCTCATGACAAAACTTGAATGGATGAGGAATTGCTTCTCATGGATGAGAAAAAAAGTGGTTCCCTGAGATGCAATCTACACCTGGTGAAATGCTGTGAAGATTGTCAAAATGACAACAAACCATTTAAGATATTACATAAGCTTAGTTGATAAAGCAGAGGCAGGGTTTGAGAAGATCTACAGTGGATAAAATGCTGTCAAACAGCATGACAGGTTACAGAGAAATTGTGAAAGAGTCAGTCAATGCAGCAAGTTTCATTGTCTTATTCTAAGAAATTGCCATAGCCACCCCAACCTTCAGCATCCTGATCGATCAGCAGCCACCAACATGAAGGGAAGAACTTCCACCACCAAAAAGATTATATCTTGCTGAAAGCTCAGATAATTGTTAGCATTTTTTAGTAACAAAGTATTTCCTAATTAAGATTTGTACATTTTTTAGACCTAATGCTATTGCATACTTAATCACCTACACTATAGTAAAAACGTAAGTTTTATATGCACTGGAAAACCAAAAATTCCTTTGACTCCCTTTATTGCAATATTCCCTTTATTTCAGTGGTCTGGGACTGATCCTGCAATATCTTCAATGCATGCCTGTGTTAGAATACTGGAAGTCATGTTGGGAACTTAATAAAGTAAGTAGCTGAGTTAGAGAAGCCTATGTAGCAGGGAACTGAGGGAGGCATCTAGTTATTGTGAACAACTTCTAGGGTTTGAAAGCAGCCCCCAGACCACAGCCAACAAAAAAATTAGGGCTCTCAGTCATATTGCAGGAAGGAAAGGAATTCTTCCAGTAACTTGAATAAGCTTGGAAGCAGATTCTGGTCTAGTCAAGCCTCCAGATGAGAATGCAGCTTGACTGATGTCTCGGTTGCAACCTTGTGAAACTCTGAGCACTCAGTTAAATTGTACTCTGAATGCACAGAAACTGTGATATAATAAATTTGGATTGTTTTAAGGAACTAAGTTTGTGATAATTTGTTACACAGTTATGGAAAAGTAATACACCCACCAAAATGGCAAAAGCATAATATAGAAGATGCCAAGTATTGATAAGGATTTGGAGCAATTGGAATTTTCATATCCTACTAGAGAAGAGTGTAAATTGGTTCAGCTACTTTAGAAAACTGTTTGGCAGCTTCTCTTAAAACTAAATATATATGTATCCTATGACTCAGCAATTTCATTCCTAGATAAATAAATGCATGCATGTTTACCAAAAGACATGTACAATAATGTCTTTAGTCACATTATTTCTAGCAGCCTCAAACTGGAAACAATCCAGATATCCATGCTCAGGAAAATGAATTGTGGCTTGCTCTTAAATAGAATGCTCTATAACAATGAAAATAAATGAACTACAAATACACACAACATGGGAATTGCAAACATAATGTGGAAAGGGAAAAAAATCTGATTGTTTATATATATTTCAAGAACAGACAACGCTAAACTACACTACTAGAAATCAGTGTAGTGATTTTTCTGGTGGTGGTAGAAATTAGAAGGAACATGAGATGTGCTTCCTGGAGCCAACAATATTCTATTCCTTGATACAGACACTGTGATACATGAATGTGTTCATTTTGTAGTAATTCACTGAGTTACACATTATGTGTGTCCTTTTTTTCTGTGTGAATGTTATACTTTAAAAAGTTTACTTAAAGATAATATTTTGTCTATATAGCCTCTCTAAACCTTTTATGGTTAGAACCAACTCACCTGTCCTTTTGTACTTAGGATATAAAAGAAGACAGCGGTAGGGAAAAAATTAAAACAGATAATAAGTACTAAACCCAGGAAGCAAATCCATGTCCCATAGTTGTCTAATATAAGACTCCAGGCTCTTATATATGTTTCTGGACTCCCTACTCCCTCCCTACTCCCGTGTGTTTTTTCTAACAGAATAGATTCTTATATAAACCACAGCGCAGTTATCAAATTCTAGAAATTTAACATGAATACAAGATTTTTATTGAGCCACAATTTATATTTTATTGATTTTCTCAATAAAGGGCTTTATTCCATTTTCCTTCCTTCTTCTCCATTTTTCTATTTACCTATTAGCTGTATGAACTCATGAGTTTTCAGTGACAAATAATTCATCATTATCCATAATTATTTCGATGCTCAGTTTCCCCAGATTAGGCCAGTGGAAGTCCTTTAAACTGCTTTTGTGTCTTTTTCCCCACTCCATAATTTTTGAACACCCCTTAACTTCTCACACAAGATGTACTAGGCGCATAGGTTATTTTCCCTACCCCAGTCCTGAAATCAGTCTTTCTCCAAGGTACTTTGGCTGCTTTCACTGGAAAAATGGGAATAGAAGCCAAAATTTGGGTCCCAAGTGTGGTGATTGTTACTAGGATGCCTTACTTCTGGCCCTTTTGAGGATAAGATAAAGATGTATACACACACGTGCGCACACACACATCAACAGACACTTGAAGGTGAGAGAGCATAACGGAATAAACAAACAGGGCTTCCTGTCAGTTCACTTCTGAATTCCCAACCTCGCCCCTAGTACATCCAGCTAGGTCTTCCCATCACACACAAATGCAATTATGTAGTTCTTTGTACTTTAGGTACTTTCATGGACATTATCTCCTTTGATCCTCATAACTACCCTCTGATAGAGCCAGGGAAATATCATTATCATCAATTTATAGATGTAAAAATTAAATATCTTAAAAGTTAAGTGACTACATCACATCACACTGTTAATAAGGGCTAGAATCCCAAGTCTAATGCTGTTTACTTTACACATCTCTTCCCACAAAGGAAAGTTCATGGGTCCTTGAACATGGCAAGATATTGCTTCAGTACAGGTAATGTACAAGGAACTCCCTCACATCTACATGACTACTCAATTCCCAGCTTAACCTACACCTTCACATGTGATGAGTGAGAAAACAGCTGTTTTATCTCTAAGCTTGTATTGAATAATATAGTTTTTCCTCCTTAGTTTCTGTGCAAAATGAAGTGGTAAACAAGTAAGTCTATCATTTTGAAGACAGTTAAACCACTCTAGAGCTAATGAAAATATAGCATAAATGAAAACGCCATCTACATCTTTACTAAATCTTTTCAGAAACATTCCATGTTGAATCATTTATGAACTTAAGGAATCTCAGCCAAAAATCCAACTTATAAAAGTATTCCTTTTTAAGGATAATCCCAGATATTTAGAAATAATAATTTTAGAGCATCAGGTCATTATAGAAAAAACTTGCATCTCTTATCTAATGTCATCATCTCTACATGAATCATGTTGAATTAAATTGGTCCTATATCCATGTTTACTTCTATAACCTTGGTATGTATATGAAAGATAGAATTTTATATGACAATTGTGAAAAATCATTACGCCTTATGCCTGCAGTACATTTCTCCTAAGAGGAGATCTTCCATGAGTGTAGAAAATTGATTTGATTTACTTAAATAATGGGGCAAC
Organism: Mustela putorius furo; assembly: GCF_011764305.1. Taxonomy (NCBI): domain Eukaryota; kingdom Metazoa; phylum Chordata; class Mammalia; order Carnivora; family Mustelidae; genus Mustela; species Mustela putorius. The sequence continues at coordinate 41,824,093 of NW_025422368.1, read as the reverse complement.
TGCAAAACACCGCAGAGGTTCTTATATAGAGTAGCTCAGCTTAGAGGAGACTGATAGCCCTCCTCTGAGGGGAAAAAAACCACCTCATATCCTTTATAAATGAAATAGCTGTGCTCTTTTAGGATTTCCTGGTTTATGGTATTATGAGCCATTGACTATTATTCCCCCCATTTAGACTATAGGTAATGTGTATCCCTACTTCTGATTCTGTGGCAGCCATTGTTAATTGTGTTTTCTGACTTTTTCCTACTATTCATCATCCTTCCCAAACACCCTTCCTCCCCATTCTTAGTTCATGTACAGTATCGTAGTTTATAGAAGGAATATAGTTCAATAGGAAAAGCATAGTATTGGGAGACAGAAGAACCTGGATTGTATTTCCACTTTATCTAGAAATATCTGTGTCACTTTGTGGCAGTCACTTCTCTGGGTTTCAATTATCCTCCACCACCACCATCACCATCATCATCATCATCACCATTATCCTTGAAGTTACTCAAGCTCTGAAATTCTGGTTTCTGTTTCAAGTATAAAGGTACATACTAGTTTAACAGTTATCAGTTTAATATGAGGAATCAGCCCATTCTGCCTGATTCTGATATACATCTGTATACACATAAATATGGTGTCCAAATAAAGCTGAATATTCTGATTCCCATTTAGGAAGTGGGACAGGGAATCCACATGGGAACTTCATTCACTCATTCATCATGTATTTATTGAGATATTTCCATGAGTCAATTATTCTTCTAGGCATTGCAGATCCAACAGCTAACAACAAGAATGTTCAAGGACACTATTCTACAGAAGCTTCCATTTTAGAAAATGTGGAGGACAAACAATAAACACATAAAGATATTAAAGGAAAAACACAATTTCAAATGGTGACAAATACAATGAAGAAAAAAACCCAGAAAAATGATGGGGTGCCTGGGTGGCTCAATGGGCTAAACCTCTGTCTTTAGCTCAGTTCACGATCTCAGGGTCCTGAGATTGAGCCCCACAACGGGCTCTCTGCTCAGTAGGGAACCTGCTTCCCTCCCTCTCTCTCTGCCTGCCTCTCTGCCTACTTGTGATCTCTCTCTGTCCAATAAATAAATAAAATCTTAAAAATGAAAAAAACAGAAAAATGGGATGGAAAGGAGCCAGGAAAATGAGTAGGCATTATTATTATTATTATATTTTATCTATTTATTCATGAGAGACAGAAAGAGAGGGAGAGTCAGAAGCAGAGGGAGAAGCAGGCTTCCCACTGAGCAGGGAGCCCCATGCGGGATTCGATCCCAGGACCATGGGATCATGACCTAAGCTGAAGGCAGATGTTCAAACATCTGAGCCACCCAGGTGCCGATGACCAGGTACTTGAAAATGAATGATGGGGGGCGACTGGGTGGCTCAGTCGTTAAGCCTCTGCCTTCAGCTCAAGTCATGATCCTAGGGTCCTGGGATCGAGGCCTGTATCAGTTTCCCTGCTTGGCGGGATATCTGCTTCTCCATCTCTCAATTCCCCTGCTTGTGTTCTCTCACTGCATCTCTCCCTGTCATATAAATTAAGTTAAAATCATTAAAAAAAAAATATTGAGGGCACCTGGGTGGCTCAGTGGGTTAAGCCTCTGCTTCGGCTCGGGTCATGATCTCAGGTTCCTGGGATTGAGTCCCGCATCAGGCTCTTCGCTCAGCAGGGAGTCTGCCTCCCCTGCCCTGCCTGCCTCTCTGCCTACTTGTGATCTCTCTGTCAAAAAATAAATAAAAATCTTTTTTAAAAAAATGAATGATCGAACAAGGCTTCTTTGGGGAGCTCACAGCTAAACTGAGTCTTTTGGCTAGTCATATAAGGATTTGGCTGCAGTGCTTCCAGGCAAAGGGAGTAGCATGTATAAAAAAAGGCTTTCCAAGATGGTTTAGCATGTTGGAGGAAGAGATGGAAGGCCAGAGTCATTGATGGCCTCGAGTCATTGTAATGACTCATGGGAGACTTATTGGACCTGAGGTAAAAGAAGTGAGTTGGGCAGATGAGTCTATCTGGAAAGGAAAACACCTTTTCCACATGAGGCAGGAATAATGGTCTTTCTCCTTTGGAAGAGCCCAAAGTGTCACAAATGTAGGATCAAGTAACACCAACTGTCAGACCAACAGGGCCAGTCTTTGATTTAGGTCTCTTTTTTTTTTTTTTTTTTTTTTTTTTTTTTAAAGATTTTATTTATTTATTTGACAGAGAGAAATCACAAGTAGATGGAGAGGCAGGCAGAGAGAGAGAGAGAGGGAAGCAGGCTCCCTGCTGAGCAGAGAGCCGGATGCGGGACTCGATCCCAGGACCCTGAGATCATGACCTGAGCCGAAGGCAGCGGCCTAACCCACTGAGCCACCCAGGCGCCCCTGATTTAGGTCTCTTATAGAAATCCTAAATCCAACTGGAAATCCAAAGGTAGAAATCCATGCTTCAATCTAAGATGTTCACTGTATTTTTCCTCTGAAGAACACATTATGTTTAGCAGAGGAAACCTCAGCCTTTCCCTGAAGGGTAGGTAGATCGTGAGAGATGGTGGGGTGGGGGGCAATGACAGATGATGTAAAATTAAATCATGCAGCTCACTTGCTGGGAGGCTGGGAAGGCACATCACCTCTCTTGATGTCTGTTTTGACAACTGTACAATGAAGGCTTAGACAAGATATTCTTGCAGTCCCTTTCCCATTCTAAGTTGGAGTTGTTTATTTGTAACTCTCAGATTTCTAAAATGATTTTTCTTGCTACTTAAACAATCTCTGCCCTATCACACTTAAGTTTGAATAAGAAACACTAATTTTTCTAAAGCATTTTGTAGTTTATACCTCCATCCCCAGTCCTGTACATAAGTAATTTATATTATTTAGAGGATTTCTTTCCATTAGCACATATATTCTCATTAAATTTCATTATCTTAGCTTGTAGCTCATATTTTGAACAGGATAAATTGAAGACTGAGTCCTATACCAGTCCACCAGAGACCAACACTTGGGATCACTCATTTAATCATATGGGAATCCACGTATCTCCTTTATCACCATTACACCATGAAAATTTGGGGACACTCATTTAATCAGGTGGGAATCTACATACCTCCTTTATCACTAGTATATCATGCAAATTCTACCTTTTTTTTTTTTTTTTTGCTTTTGTAAAACTCAAGGAAACATTTACCAGTTTCCAGATAACCAGAATCTCTCCTATTCTATAAGATTTTTTAAAGATCAGTTCTAATCCATAGTACTAGTACTTTGACAATTAATTCAATGAGTCCCAAAAGATTAAACTTACTTGAAAGTGAACTCTGATAATCTCAATAGGATTTCAGTTCTTTCCTACCAATGTTTAATCTACACTTCTGGTTAGGCCATCAATCAATTCTCTATAATCACAGAGAATATAAAGTAAAATCAACTCTATCCTACTTTATTTGGAAAACCCAAAAGACTCTACTCCAAAACTACTAGAACTCATACAGGAATTCAGTAAAGTACCAGTATATAAAATCAATGCACAGAAATCAGTTGCATTCTATACACAAAAAATAAGACAGAAGGAAGAGAAATTAAGGTGCATTTACAATTGCACCAAAACCTATAAGATACCTAGGAATAAATCTAACCAAAGAGGCAAAGAATCTGGACTCAGAAAACTAAAAAGTACTCATAAAAGGAAATTGAGGAAGACACAAAGAAATGGAAAAACATTCCATGCTCATGGACTGGAAGAACAAATATTGTGAAAACGTATATGCTACCTAGAGCAATCTACACATTTAATGCAATCCCTATCCAAATACCATCAACTTTTTTGCAAAGAAAGGGAAAAAATAATCCTAAAATTTATATGGAACCAGAAAAGACCCCAAAGAGCCAGAGGAATGTTGAAAAAGAAAACCAAAGTTGGCGGCATCACAATTCCAGACTTCAAGCTCTATCACAGAGCTGTCATTATCAAGACAGCATGGTACTGGCACAAAAACAGACACATAGATTAATGGAACAGAATAGAGAGCCCAGAAATGGACCTTCAACTCTATGGCCAACTAATCTTTGACAAAGCAGGAAGAATGTCCAATGGAACAAAGATGCTGTTGGAAAAATTGGACAGTCACATGCAAAAGAATGAAACTGGACTATTTTCTTATACTACACACAAGAATAGACTGAAAATGGATGAAAGACCTCAATATGAGACAGGAATCCATCAAAATCCCTGAGCAGAACACAGGCAGCAACCTCTTTGACCTCAGCCACATCAACTTCTTCCCAGAAACATTGCCAAAGGCAAGGGAAGCAAGGGCAAACATGAGCTATTGGGATTTCATCGGATCAAAAGCTTTTGCACAGCAAAGGAAATAGTCAACAAAACCAAAAGACAACCAGCAGAATGGGAGAAGATATTTGCATATGACATATCAGTCAAAGGGCTAGTATCCAAAATCTACAAAGAACTTATCAAATTCAACACACAAAGAACAAATAATCCAGTCAAGAAATGGGCAGAAGACATGAACAGACATTTCTGCAAAGAAGATTTTCAGATGGCCAATAGACACATGAAAAAGTGTTCCACATCACTCAGCATCAGGGAAATACAAATCAAAACCACAATGAGATATCACCTCACACCAGTCAGAATGGCTAAAATTAACAAGTCAGTAAACCATAGGTTTTGATAAGGATGTGGAGAAAGGGAAACCCTCCTACACTGTTGGTGGGAATGTAAGCTGGTGCAGCCACTCTGGAAAACTGTATGGAGGTCCTTCAAGAAGTTGAAAATAGGGCTACCCTATAATCCAGCAATGGCACTACTGGGTATTTACCCTAAAGATACAAATGTAGTGATCTGAAGGGGTATGTGCACACAAACGTTTATAGCAACAATGTCCATGATAGCCAAACTATGGAAAAAACCTAGATGTCCATCAACAGATGAATGGATAAAGAAGATAGGGTATATATACACAGTGGAATACTATGAAACCATCAAAAAACCAAAATCTTATCATTTGCAACGATGTAGATGGAAATAGAAGGTATTATGCTAAGCAAAATAAGTCAGTCAGAGAAAGAGAATTATCATATGATCTCCCTGATATGAGGAATTTGAGAGGCAGGGCTGCGAGCCGTGCGGGGAAGGGAAGGAAAAATAAAACAAGGTGGGACGAGGGAGGGAGAAACATCATAAGATTCTTAATCTCAGGAAATAAACTGAGGGTTGCTGGAGTGGAGGAGGATGGGAGGGACAGGGTGGCCAGGTGATGGACACTGGGGAGGATATATGTTATAGTGAGTGTTATGAATTGTGTAAAACTGATGATTCACAGACCAGTACCCTTGAAACAGATAATACATTACATGTTAATTAAATTTTTTTTAAAAAGTAAAAAAAATAAAGCTTTCTTCTCATTTCTTCCCTTCAAAAAAAGAAAAATCAACTCAATCTTTAGTTGCCTGATGTCCAATTTCTTAAAAATCGCTTTTTCATATATTTTGTCCATTTGGTTGTTTCAGGTAATAGAACAACTCCAGTCCTTGTTATGCCATCCTTTCTTTCATATTTTAAAATGTCTGATAACTCACAAGGGACCTTTTTTTGTAGTCACATTGGCCTTTTAGAGGACTCCCACCTGTCTTCCTCATGTTCAGTAAAATATTTCTGTAAATACTCACTCTAACATTTAATGTAACTTCATTAGAATTTCAGTATGATAGCCTGAGACAATCTTCCATTTAGGGTCATAGATATTTTGACAGACATTTACTGTCCTCTGAATTTCCACTTGCTTGGCCACAAAACTTTGTAGTTAGGGTGGGTCATGAGACTACTTCCAGTGAATGGGTGATAACTGAAAGTGGCATGCGTTGTTTTGAGTTAAAGATTTCAAAAGAAAGAGTGAGTTCTCCGTTCACTCTCTTCAATGGTACAGGAAAGGCTGAGAACACAAGTTAAGACAGCAGTGCCAAGAGACCGATATCCATCAACCTGAGTTCCTGGAGTAGAGCTCCCTACCAAACTGCCATTCAACATGTAGTGTGACTAAGAATGAATGTTTGTTGGGTAAAAGCACTAGGATCTGAGAGTTAATTTGCTAACACAGTAAATAGCACACTCTAAAATAATATACATCTTTTCTACAAACAAATGTATTTTCTTAATATCTAAGTTGTTATAACAGAATTTCAGACAAATCTCAATTACTTGGAAATAGCAATAATAGATATTTTTAAGCCCCTCCAAAATAATCTTGGAGCAAAGAAAATGTTATTTCAAGCTACCTAGGAAATAATGACTATGAGAACTTCTAATAAATCCTATATGCAAAGAATTATTGATAGCTGATTGAATTTAATACTAAAAAATGCAAATGACTCAATAAGTTCATTCCAAGCATGACTAATAATAGGAAATATAAAGCATCTACACCAAAAGGTTAAAGAAGAAAAATAATCTCAAAAGTGCTAAATAGAAAACTCTAATTTTATCTAAAAAAAACTGTCAGCAAGTGAGGATTAGGAAGGTGGTTCTTTAAAATTATAATGAAAATTCTATCCCAAACCAACTACCAATATTATGCTTAGTGACTAAACACAGACATTTCTTATTTTGAAATTATGAAAGACAAAGGCTTCCTCTATCAGCACTCCTATTTACCATTCTTCTGCAAATGCTCGCCATTATAAAACAATAAAAGCAAGAAAACAAAACTGTCAGAACCTGTTACCTAGAAAACTCAAGAGAATCAACTGAAAAGATTTTAGAAGCAATGAAAAAGTTTAGCAATATGACTATAAATAAATAAAAATTGGATTTTTATATGCCAGCAAAATCCAACTCTGAACAAAGGCGGATTGCCAGAAAGTACACAAACAGGCCTGTGCAACAACATTTATTGAGGAAACTCAAAGAGATAGAAGCAGTAGCATGGTCTGTGGGCTTAACATTGCTCTTCACATTCTGAGAAAGTGCCAAGAGATCCAACAGGGTCAGGTGTCAGATAGTAGGAGAGGGATCCTGGCCCTAGGGATAGGAGGCTTATAAATTGCTTACTCGGGGAAACCCCAAACCCTTGGCAAGCATGGCCAAGATGCTGACAGAAGTTTATTCCCTATCACCACGCTGCCACTGTAGCTGTCACTATTTGGAAAACACCAGTCCTTCCTTTGATATTATTTGGGGACCGTGGCGGAATCTGTTATCCAAAAATAGCCACAGCAGTATTTCTGATTCTAGATGCTCTTCTGGAAACTTGCCACACTCCATCAAGTGTAGAGAGGGTCTATCCAGCATCTCCTTGAGCTAGAGTATGCATATGACTTCTCTGACCCATAGAATAAGGAGGAAGTGACATTATGTGACTTTCAAGGCCAGTGCAACTGTAGGACATGTCTTCCAACTGGCGCTTTCTCTCTGAGAAGATTGTGTTGGGGAAACCAGCCACTACACCATGAGAAAGTCCAAACCAGCCTCATGGAATGATCATGTGGAGAGGCCAGCATGGAGAAGAGCAGAGCCCCACACTCCCCAACCAACAGAATCGCTAACTACCAGACATGGCAGTTAACAAGCCTTCAGATGCTTTCAGGTCTAATCTTCAAGTATTACCTCTGAGCCTCAGATGTCAAGAGCAGAGGAAAGTTGTACTCACTGTGCCATGCCCAAATTTCTAACCCCTAAGTGTAATAAATGGTTGCTTTGTGCCACTAAATGTTGGGGTTATTTGTCATACAACCATAGGAACTAGAAGAGCCACAAAAGTTTAATTCTTACATCTGTAGCTTACATGACCAGTGTGACCTCATCTGCCTCCTGGATATTATACCAGAATTGATTGCTTTAACACTCAGTGTCCTTTAGGTTCCATGGAGTTCTGTAGAAGGACAATTTCCTGGGAGCCAAATTTCAGGGTATCAGTCAAGATAACCATGACCTCCGAGCCAGGTAGAAAATATAATGGGAAAAGATTACATTCATATTAACAGCAACAAAATATCTAGAAAATAGCAAGATATCTGTAGGGCCTAAACAAAGAAAACAAGTTTTCTTCTGAAAAACATGGAGACCAGTTTATCTTGAAGGAAACATTTAATGGTGAAAATATGTTAATGTTCACCAATTAATATATAGGATTAATGTAATTATAATGGCAAATCTCAAAGTGTTTTTCCTAAATTTTACGTATTAATTCTAAAATTCATCTGGAAAAATAAAGAGGATTTATAAAATTGAAAAATGTTGAAAAAGAATGGTATCATTCAGGGTTCAATCAGGAGACAGAAACAAAGCAATAATTCAAATAGGGAAGGTTTAATAATTATTATTATTAAGTATGAGAGAGGATTGGAGTAATGAGTGAGGGTCTAGTTAGTAAGAAGTAAAGAGAGCTAAAGAATATAATAGCATATAGCCACTAATACCAGAGCTGCAGAAGAAAGGACCTTTCCTAAGGGCGGAGATCTAGACTTTGTTGAGGCCCAACTATGGCTCAGTCGATGGCAAAGAAGTTTCAACGGTCCTGTGGCTACCCATGGAACTTGCTTGAAATTTGCTTTCTAGAGTACTGGGGAAAGCTGGCCTGCTAAAAGCATTTTACCACAAAACTGCCCAAGGAGAGTTCTGGAGGCATTTATTGGTTGCTGGGTCCTCCACACTCCTGTGTGCCCGGGGGAAGTAGGCACTAGAAAGCCCATGCCTGCTGCAAACTGAGCTAAGCAGCTTTCCAGCACAGAGGAGGGCCTCTTTCTCTTGCAATGTCTCTTTACCGCCCTCTACTGATGGGAGATTAACGTCATGCCTGCTGGCAAAGGGAAATATTTAAAGGGCTCGACCCTATTTTCCCAAAGCATTCAATGAAGGGTGAATTTGCAGCTGAGAAGCAGTAATTGATAACTGGCAGGAGTTATCAATTATCACTGCTTGATATTAAAGTATGCTTTAAAAATGTAATAATAAAAACAAGGGCGCCTGGGTGGCTCAGTCGTTAAGCGTCTGCCTTTTGGCTCAGGTCATGATCCCAGTGTCCTGGATCGGGTTCCGCATCGGGTTCCCTCCTCAGCTTGCTTCTCCCTCTCCTACTCTCCCAGCTTGTGTACCCTCTATCCCTGTCTCTTTCTCTGTGAAATAAATAAACAAAACAAAACAAAACAAACAATATGAGAGCATAAGACTAAGAAACTAATTAATGGAAGAGACTAAGGGAGTAAAAGGCTCAGAAACAGTTACGTGCAATACATAAATATATACATTTAATGTATAAAACAGGTAGCATTTCAAATCATTGGGGGCAATTAGCATTAAGAAAATTAGCATAAGGTTAGATTTCTGTTTCACACAGCATACAAAAATAAATGCAGATGTAGTAAAAGATTAAAGTTAGGGAAGCTTGGTCCTTTATTTATTATTACATCAATTCTTCCTGGTGCCACCAAGGCGACACAGCCCCCAGCATCATCCCACTTGCTAGTATTTCGGACAACAAGCAAGACTCTTACAGAGGGAAGAGTCCTCTTTCAACTCATTTGAAGGAGCTTACTATGGGAATTGAGAGCTCCACCAGAAGACAGTTTCATCAAGGCACATCCAGGTTCAGGGGAAAACATTAAAGGCACAGATAAGAACATGCAGGAGGATAACAACACTGCTGGTCTAGGACATCAGCGTAGCACCCCGGGAAAACACATGCCTTGTGGTTTAGAGTAATGCGAAACGTATCATATATAAAAATGTGGAACAGTAGCTGAAAGAATGAAAAGATTATTACAATGGAAATATCATAATGGGTGTGAGGAACAGGAATTATTTACTTCCTCTCCAGACAGTCCCAATAGAGGAAGCAAGAGATTTTGCTAAAGAAAATGGTGGGTCACTCATGGAGTCATCCATTCTGAACAGCACAAAGTTAGAGTCATCTTACAAACAATCTTTCTAGGGATATTCCATGGTGTTGCTCAGAAACAAATGAAATAACCTTATAAACCTAAACAATATTATAAACTTGATTGTATTTCACCAACCACTAATAAAAAGTTCAAAGGATGGGACACCCAGGTGGCTCAGTCTGTTAAGCAGCTGCCGTCAGCTCAGGCCATGATCCTGGGGTCCTGGGATCAAGTCCTACATCAGGGTCTCTCCTCAGCGAAAGCCTGCTGCTTCCTCTCCCTCTGCACTTCCCCCTGCTCATGGGTGTGCTCTTTCTCAAATAAATAAAAATTAAAAAAAAAAATTCAAAGTTACAGCGAGGTCAGAACAAACAAGTCATTTCTTTTCTTGCCTAGACTGCTGTGTAGGATTTGATCTGTAGGGCATTTGCAATTGACCTTGAACAACACAGGATAAAGGGCACTGACACCCTGTGCAGCCGAAAATCTATGTAGAACTTTGGCTTCCCCATAGCGTAACTACCAATAGTCTACTGTGGGCTGGAAGACTTATAAACGGTCAATTAACACATCTTTTATATGTTATATGTGTTATATACTATATTCTTACAATAAAGTGAACTAGGGAAAAGAAAATGTTATTAAGAAAATCATAAGGAGGACGCCTGGATGGCTCAGTTGGTTAAGCGACTGCTTTCATCCTGAGCTGACCTAGAGTCCGGGGATCGAGTCCCACATCGGGCTCCCAGCTCCATGCGGAATCCGCTTCTCTCCCTGACCTTCTCCTTGCTCATGCTCTCTCTCACTGTCTCTCTCTCAAATAAATAAATAAAATATTTTAAGAAAGAAAATCATAAGGAGAAGAAAATACATTTACAGTACTGTACTCTATTTTTTGTACCCCAAAAAGTCCATGTATAAATGGGCCCACACAGTTCACAGTTGTGTTGTTCAAGGGTCTATAATACTTAAGTATATGTAAGATATACATAGCTGAAAAATGAATTTTATTTTGAAAAAAAGTCTTTTAAATTTACTCAAAATCAAGGCTAAATATTTATCTGAACTCAGAGAAGAGTATCTTAACATAACAGCAAATTTTAAAAAAGAAAATATTGATTTATTAACTAAAATTTTAAATCTCATAAAGACAGCATGAAGAGAATTTTAAGTCCATATTTTAGAAGAAAAATTTGAAAAATTCAGGATAAATTTTGACTATCACTGAACATATGAAGAAAAAATTCTTATAAATCAATAGAAAAAATTTTTAAGTCAGAAGAAATTATGCTAAAAATAGTATCAGGTATTTAAAAAATAAATCTAAGTAGCTGACAAATTTATTACCTCATTAGTAATCTAAGAAATATAAATTTAAATAAAAAATTATTTTTTGCCAAATTGGCAAATATTTTAACTATTTAATATCTTAGAATCATTGTATACTCTTTAATTCAGCTATTTCAATTCTATAACTTCATCTTAAGGCAGTAAAAATAAATATTCATAAAAGTATATGGCCAAGGTTGTTAATGACAGCATTATCTATAATAGCCGAAAAAGGTAAACTCTTTAGAATCCAACAACAGAGGATGGGGGTTAAACCATTTTTGATAAATCCCTACAATAAAAGAAATATAATGTAGTAGTTAAGGGCACAGACTCTAGTTTTAAATTAGTGGGATTCAAATCTGAATTTTATAATTCTTACCTTTAGAGCCTTTAACAAGATATTTATTTTCCCTAAATGTCAGTATAAAGAGGGATCCTAAAAGTGCTTAACATAATGATTGAAAAGAGCATTAAATGAGATAACCCAGCAATGCAGCCTTTATATAGTGTTTAGCACAAAATACCAGTGAAAATTAATTTCATATTTTCTCTTAATAGATTATCATGTAGACATAAAAATAATGTCTCAGTTGGCCTTGTAATAAAATGGGGAAGTCTATGATGAATTGTTAATGGAAGAAAGAAGAATATAAAATTTTATATAAACTCTAATACAAATTGTATAACAACAGAAGCATAATACAGGTATTAAAAAGCTGGGAATATACATCAGAATGTTAACAGTGTTATCTCTAGGTTACTACATTACTTTTCCCTTGGTAATTTTCTACATTCCTCTGCAATGAACACGTATTTTGTAATAAAAATAATCATAAATAAAAATGTAATCTGATACATGGCTGAATATGTCCAGCTTTCTCCTCCTTGACAATCACAAAATGTTAGGCAACATCATTTTATTCTTCTGAAGTTCTAACACTTACACTTTATCAACAAATTCTTTCTTGTAGGCTATGATTAGATCCAAAGTAGCGTTTTCCCTTCACTGCTTTCCTTGTCGTTTGGCAGATAGAATTATCAGGAAGGCATGTCAAGAATGTATATTCCTGGTAATAGCTGATTTGATGTCACATTTAAAGTGGTGTTTTAATTTTTTTTTCCCTTTGTACTCTGATAGGATTAAGGGTATAAAGACACTGTTGATTTGCCAATACTCAGGAGAATTTTTTTTCCTTTGTTAAAAATAAATCCAACACAGCATCTTCTTGCACATTTTAATGTTAACTAAGCTGTCTAAACAATAAATATAAAATAGTGTTAATAATAATAAAATGATAATATTTTAAATGCCAGGCACATAATATATGATCAACAAATGTGTTTAATAAAATAGAACCAAAATAGGTACCAGCCACTTACATAATATTCGTATTGAGCTTGTTAAATTGTCCTTAACTTTTAGAGATTTGACAGAAGACTTCTGTGAAACTTTCACCTAGGGGACTTGGGGACCTATACTTTAATACTGCCACTGGGTTGGTGTTAAGAGATCCTTGACAATAGCAGTTACTGACACTATTTCTGCCCTTTATAATAACTATCCCTGCATTTTCTGCTCATGGTACAAAAACTCCTGTCTCCACCACTTACTCACTTAGTCTTGGCTCATATTTCTTTTCATCAATTAATTAATTAATTAATTTGACAGAGAGAGATCACAAGCAGGCAGAGAGGCAGGCAGAGAGAATGGGGGGAAGCAGGCTCTCTGCTCAGCAGAGAACCTGACAGGGGACACAATCCCAGAACCCTGAGACCACGACCCGAGCCGAAGGCAGAGGCTTAACCCACTGAGCCACCCAGGTGCCCCTTGGCTCATATTCCTTATCACTGATCTAGTACCTATTCTTATTACTATCCACCTACATGAATCAGGATTAGGTTTGGTTCAGTATAACAGGAAACACAACACAAAGCCTCACTGCCTATTTTAGGGAAGTTTAAGTTTAGAAAACTAAAAGTAGGCAGTCTGTGACCAGTAAGGGAGTCCCGCGGTGTCTTCAGAGACTTTCACAAGGTTCGTCCAACTCAACATGGTGCCATCCCTGGAGGGTGTCTATCAGAAGGTGGAGAAGGGACAGTGAAGGGTCCTCCAGACTGGGAAAGCACCTTGAGACAGAAAAATGAAGCAAGCCACTCCATACATTTACAGTTTCATTCAGGGTAACTTACCAATGGGGGCCAGAGGGCGAGTGGAAGACGCCGGTACCATGCGGCTATCACCTAGCCTCCACACCCAACCTTGATCCACAGCTTTAAAAGGGCGGGAGGCATCGTGCGTGGTGAGGTCAGAGGATAGTTATCTAAAGCGGTACCGTCTGTGCACCATCCTTTCTCCTAGTATCTGAAGCAATGTCATCTGTGCAACAATGATCTCTACTAGTTACCTCAAGTGGCATCTTCTGTGCACCACTTCAGGGAAAACCAGAACAAACCTTCCCACATTCCAGTCAGGGCACACGTTCACCTCCACAGAGCCTTAAAGGGAGCCCCAAGGGGGGTCACTGCGCAGGCATGAATAAGATGGAGCACCAAAGATGGAGTCAGTGTTCTCAGCACTCCTAGAGTATCCTTGACTAGTGATCCAAGACAGCTGGTGGAGCTCTGACCAGCACAGTCCCCTTCCGAGCAGCATGACATATGATGGCTATGCTTCTTCCTTTTAGGAGACTTTCTATGCATACCGCATGGCACTTCCTTAATACCTGTGTTACTTAACTTTTCTCTTGTAGCAAATCATGCCCAAACTTCACAGGTTGAAACAACATACATGTATTGTCTCACAGTTTCTGTGGGGCAGGAACCCACATGCAATTGAGCTGAGTACTTCTGGCTCAGTACTTCTCACAAGGCTGCAGTCAAAGTGTTGGCTGGGTCTGAGTCATTTGAAGGCTTACCTGGGAAGGATATGCTTCTGAGATCTCTTGTGAAGCTGTTGACTGGCTTCAAGTACTTGCTGGCTGTTGGCTGGGGACATACATTCTCTCTGTAGAGCAGATTACAATATGGCAACTGGCTTCCCTCAGAACAAAAGAGTGTGAGAGGATACCACAAGATGGAAGCCATAGTCTCTTTGAAACCTAATCTTTTCACTTTTGTCATACTCCATTCATTAGAAGGTCCAGCTCATTCTTGAGACGAGGCCATTGCAAAAGGGATGCTTATGGACCATTTTAAAAACTGCCTACCACAAAATTGCATTAAGCAAAACATAGTCACATATATAGATTTTCCTCAACTTACAATGGGGTTGTGTTCAGGTAAACATGACAGGTTAGCCCAGCCCACCTTAAACATGTTCGAAACACTGACATTAGCCTACAGTTGGGCAAAATCATCTAACACAAAGCCTATTTCATAATAAAGTGTTGACTAGCTCACGTAATTGATTGAATACCATACCGGAAGAGAAAAACAGCATGGTTGTATAGGTACAGACTGGTTCTAAGTGATCAGTTGTCCACACTCATGAAGGCTGGCTAACTGGGAGCTGCCCAGCCTCACAGTTAATGGGATCATTTACCTGGCCTGGGGAGATCAAAGAAAAATTATGAAAGGAAATAAAATCCAAACTTCTTTTCTCCCAAACTTCTCATGTTCAAACCCCATCCACATTTATTTTTGTTTTCGTTTTGTTTTGTTTTACTGTATATTTACTACTCCCCCTTACACACCCTCTGCTCTAACCGAAATGTATAAGATTATAAAACCTCTGTCTTCTTCTAGATGAGAACAAAACATATCTTGGAATCCCTTTCTCCTTCCTATTACTGAGCCATCGGTATTTCCTAGCAATATTTCAGACACAGGGAGCTTTTCATTCTAGCCTAGCAACAAAGTTTTGGGGCCATATTTTTCTGGGCTGATTTTATAACTAGCTTGTCTTTTTAAAACTCACTTCAGACTCTGCTGTTAAGCTACCACTGCACAGCAGTCTATAATCTACAAAATAACTTACTGGACTTGTTGTTCTAGTGTACAATCATTTGCTACAAGGAAGTTCATCAATGGCTCCCTAAAGGATTCTGAGGACCTCTGAAATCCAATGAGAGAGAGAGAGAGAAGTATCCTGAAGACTTAGAAACATATTCTAATAATAGCATCTAGGTCCCTTGTTGTAATGTCAGGCATGGGTGCATAAAATAGATTGAGTCCTACTGTGCCCATTATGTACTTGGGCTTCACACCATTAATGATGGGCAAAAAATCAAACGGAGCATTTCCAGAGCTACCTCAACAAGCCATTTCACCAGGAAATCATTTCCTTCAGTCAATCAGGCGCTGTGAAGTCGTTTCAAGTACTTCCACTGCCCCATTTCAGCCAAACATCTGAAATTCTTCCAAGCCTTTCTGGAAAGAGTTTAAGATACAAATTGACATTTGAAGGATTAGACAGGACAGTGGTTGAACTCTGGGTTCTGCCAGCCATTTGCTGTGTGACTATCCCAAGACACCTGACCACCCACACCTTCATGATCTAGAAATTGATGGCTTGAGGGAGGTATGTGCCTAAAAGAGCGTCAGTGAAATCCATGGAATGCTTTGAAGAGACTGTTACATAAATGAAGTTCATCACTACTGATATTAATCAGCCTCTTTTCTTGTTGCATTATTCATGTCCATTAATTAATATAATAAGTAGGACTCAACTTTGTCTTTCATGATGAGCACAGCACCTCTTTTGTCCTTATTCTTTGTTTTCTGATTTGCATTTAACCTTTTACTTGGCAGTAATCAACCATATATACTTCACTCACAGAAAAAGCAACACATTAGTCATCACCAGTCATTGAATAAATTCCTTGATTTTTGAGGAAAAAAAATCCACACACC
This sequence comes from Mustela putorius furo, assembly GCF_011764305.1. Taxonomy (NCBI): domain Eukaryota; kingdom Metazoa; phylum Chordata; class Mammalia; order Carnivora; family Mustelidae; genus Mustela; species Mustela putorius. The sequence goes on along the minus strand of NW_025422368.1, from coordinate 41,808,025 downwards.
CCCAAACAATCTCTATTCTCTGCCATGCTTCAGCACCATGGATGTTGATCATTGTTCTTGTCATTTATGCCCACAAAAAGCTGTGAGTCTGAAAGCCAACAGCATTCAGTCACCTTTTTCATGCTTTATGCCCTGCTCATTTGCCCTGAAAACCTTAGGGTTGGCCTCAGTGATGGACTGAAAATACTCTTCAGCACAAGGCTGAGACATAGACACAGCCTGAGCAGTTTCAAATTTTGAACTTGGAATTTACATCAAATGTTGGCACTATCGCTTAGTTGGGGGCCAGGGAAAGATGGAGCCAAAAATCATATAGAAGATAAAACCTTTGAATGCTGCCCTCCGACCTTCTGGGTTTATTCTATCTCAACATTCTCATGCTGTCCAAAGTTCCTGATTTCCTCCCAGCTCTATGCCCCATTTGTTTGTTTGTTTGTTTGTTTTTCTCTTTCCCCAAGAAGGCTCTTCTGTTCCAATATCACCTAGAATCTTAGAATCTCAGTGATAGAAAAGAATACCAACTTCTCTGGTTCACACCTCCGTCTAGTGCATCAATCCTACCTATAAAGTTTGCCAGCATGTTTTCCAGCCTCTGCTTAAGTTCTCCTAAAATGAGAAGGTAGTAGCCCCTTTCGTTGTAAAAGATTTAACAAGTTTCCCATTGAACCCCAATCCTCTGTTAGCTTCTACTTGCAGCATTTTATTCATTCACTGATATATTGAGGAGAGGACAATGGGGCAGAATCTTTACAGGTAACTCTAAGGGCTTCCAGACGAAGAGGGAGCCCATCCCTCCAAGTGGACAGAGAAAGCAGAAAGTAGTATGTGAAAAAGTATAAGGAGCCAAGCTGCAAGCAATCTGGGGGCAGATGGCTTTACCATCTTCTTCATCTCTTTATCTATTTCTTCTAGGTCTTAAAGTATTCTTTGTGACTGCCTCTCTCTCTCCAGGACCTTGTACTACCAGATACCATCTCTTTTTCTTTGGTATCTTTGTCTCTCTCACAGCCTTTCAATAATGTTCAAGGGACACCTGGGTGGCTCAGTCAGTTAAACATCTGCCTTTGGCTCAGGTCATGATCCCAGGGTCCTAGGATCGAGTCCCACATCGGGCTCCCTGCTCGGCAGGGAGCCTGCTTCTGCCTCCCCCTCTGCCCTTCCTCCTGTTCATGCTCCTTCTCTTTCCCTTAAATAAACAAAATCTTTTTAAAAAATAATATTTGAGTCTTCCCCAGTGGAAATGCCTTCCATCGACCCTGCCTAGCTTCAAGTTTCTACCCATCTTCTTCCTTCCAAGTAATTCGTTGTGAGAGTAGCCCAATGTTCCTTAAGATGTGGTTCATGAACAACTCAAACCAGAGTCACCCAAGTCCTTGTTTAAAATGCAGTCTTCCAGGCTCTGACTCCAGAAGTAATGAATCAAAATCTGTACAGCAACCTACTGGGGTTTTTTTCTTTTCTTTTTATTTTTTTTTAAACATTTTATTTATTTATTTGACAGAGAGAGACACAGCGAGAGAGGAAACACAAGCAGGGCGAGTGGGAGAGGGAGAAGCAGGCTTCCCACCGAGCAGGAAGCCCGATGTGGGGCTCGATCTCAGGACCCTGAGATCATGACCCGAACTAAAGGCAGACGATCAACGACTGAGCCACCCAGACACCCCGTTTTTTTTTTCTTTTAAAATAAAGCTGTTCTAACACTAGAGAACCACTGAAGAAGCCAATATTCCCAGTCTCTTGAGTCCCTGGACTCTCTTCGCTCATGTGGTAAATGGAGTTGTTTCTCAGATGTTCAGCCATGACCCCTTTCTCACTGTACATGTACTTACTCCCTGATGAATTTTTCTAAATCATGGCTCCAAGGACCAACTATATGTGGTCTCTAATATCCATATTCAGCTCCACCTCTATTTCAGTCTTCTAGTAGTCATAGTGAATCATAAAAGTCACCATTTAAAAAATAGAATCCTCTTCATAGTCTCCCTCTCCTCAAAACCATTTCTCCACTTTTGACTTAATATCCTTAAAGATGCTTTCAAATTTAAGTACCAGAAAACTCAGACTCAGTTGGCTTGATTAATAAGGAAAATGTGTTGTTTCACATAATGAGAATTCTAAAGATAGGTCAGTCCCTTTATTGGTTTACTCAGAGGCTAAATGACATCAAGCGAGACCCAACTCCTATTTTTACTTCCTGCCATTTTCAGCCCATTGGTTAATCCTCAGGCTAGTCTCTCATTGAGATCACGGCTGTGGTGTCAGACATCACATCAAGACAATTTAGATCTGTTGGAAGAAGACAAGGACTATTTCTTTTCCTGTGGGTCTTCATATCAGCAAAGAAAACCCTGACCAGAAGCCCTGTAGAAGACTTCTCCTCTTCTCATTGGCCAGAATTGTGCTATATGCCCTTTCCAAAATCATCCACTGTAAAATGGATGGAGAGGGGCCACTGTGGTAGGCCCACCTCTCTTGTACCATAATGTTGCCTTGAGAGTGGTGGGTATGTGATTAGACAGAGTTCTGTTAGAAAAGAGAGAAGGGATGCCTGGGTGGCTCAGTCAGTTGAGTTGCTGCCTTTGGCTTGGGACTTGATCCCAGGACCCTGGGATCATGTCCCACTTCGGGCTCCTTGCTTGCTGGGGAGACTTCTTCTCTCTCTGCCTCTGCCTGCCATTCTGCCACTCTGCTTGTGCTCTCTCTCTCTCTCTCTGACAAATAAATAAATAAAAATCTTTTAAAAATAAGAAAAGAGAGAAGATAGTTGAATCAATTACAATTGTTTTTTTTTAGTGATTTATTTATTTATTTCCTTGAGAGAGCGAGCATGGTGGGAGGGGCATAGGAAGAGGGAGAGAGGAACTCAAGTGGACTCCTCACTGAGCACGGACCCAGGCTCATGATTCTGAGATCAGACCTGAGCTGAAACTAAAAGTCAGACCTTGAGCCGACTGTGCCACCCAGATGCCCCAGTTATAACTAGGTCTGATTGTTATCAACAAACATCCAATTCAACAGTGGTTTACATATATAAAGAAATCCAGAGGCAGAAAATCCGGGACAGTTGTCTTAGCTCCATGAAGGGATGAGGGATCCAGGCTCCTTGTAAGCTTTCTGCTTTTCCAGATGAGGTTGCCATGGCAGAGTCCGGCTGGCCTCTTGAGTCTAGGTAGTAGTGTTCCACAAATGAAAGAGAAGAGCCCCATCTCTCTCTCTCTCTCTTCTAAGAAGACTTCTCAGATAAGATTTATTCTTATGTTGCAAAGGAAGATGGTAAATGTCATTTTGAGCTTGATACATTGTCCAGGGCTTTGTTACTAAGGAAGGAAACTGGTCTAGTGGGACACAACCAGCAAATCTGTTACAGGGGGAGTGTTCATACAGGTGTCTGTTACTGTCACCATTCTTTCCCTCAAGTCATCCAACCTGGAAACCAAGCACCTTCTTTAATTGTCTTGCATCATCTGACATACAATATGAGTCAGGATGATTCTGTCTGCCACAGACTTAACAAACCTTTTCTTTTTTTTCTCAATTCTACTCCCTCTGTGTTAGATCAGAGCTTCACGATGTCTGGGCTCTTGTGATGGCCTCCTTCCACCCTCATCTGTATCCAGACTTCTTCTTTCAGTCTATCGCTAATGCTATCTTCAGATTCTCCCTGAGCACAACTCTGATTTACTAAAAATAACTCCAATAGCACTCTATTTCTTACTGAATGAAGTTGAATTGCCTAGTATGTCAAGCAAAACTCAATACAGTGGCCCCAGCCAATCTCCCACTACTCCCTGTACTTTCATCAAACCAGATCAAATCTTTTCAGAGCCATCCACGTGTTGCTGATTTCGTTTAGTGATATTTGTCTTGCCAACATATTACAATATGTGGTTAACACATAGCTTTCATTTTCCTCTTGCTTCATTGGCTGCCAAATCCTTCCCACCAATGAGATTCCAACGTGCTCTCCCAAGTTTTATCTATTCTATGACGTGTATGGTTTATTCCACATGGGCTCTCTGTCATCTATTTTCATGATATAGCAAAACGTTTTGATCCACAGTGGCTAACTAAAGGTATGCATGTTATATTCTTGAACAGATTGTAATGGAGCAAAGGAAAAACAACAACCTGCACTGAAAATGTAGGTTCCTTTTTTAAAGTTTTTTTTCCCAGCTTTATTGACAAGTAAAAACTACACATATATTTAAGGTATACCATATAATGTTTTGATATTTGTATACATTGTGATATGATTACCATACTCAAGCTAATGAACATATCCATCACTTCATGTCATTATAAGTTTTATGGTGAGAACACTTAAGATCTACTCTCAGAAAATTTCAAGTATATAATACAGTATTTTTAAAGTATTTTTTAATTATTATTTTGCTGTTGTGCTGAGATTTAAAACCTCTCAACAATGTTCAGGTATACAATACAGTATTGTTAACTATAGTCACCTTGTTTTATGTTAAATCCTCAAAACTCACTCTTCTTATAATGGGAAATTTTTACCCTTTGAGCAAATGCTCCCCAGTTCCCCCACCCTCCAGCCCCTGGCAACCGCCAACCTACTATCTTTCAATAAGTTCATTCATTTATTTTAGATTCAATATGTGAGATCATATGGTATACACGCAGATTCCAAGGAGGGTCAAGACACTCTCTGAAGAAAGAGATAATGAAAAAAAAATAGTAGCAATCATCAGATAATTAGGGAGGGATGAAAGTTCTTTGACATCACAGAAGCACTATCATTATTACTGCAGACCAAAAGGATTAACTATAACCATCTATTATTTAAGTTGGAAGACACTTAGGTTGGAGACATCACTACTCCAGGGAATCGAAGACAAAGAGAAATAGTTGGTGAATGATACTGGAAAAAAACATTTTCCCAAATTTAGGCAATAAAAATATGATTTTATTTCTAGGAATGCATCCCATTTTCAGATCCTTCAGATTTATCCTGAAGCCCATGAAGCTTAAGTAAAAGGCCCTCCACCATGACAGGTCATTTCTGAGGTTCCGTGACAGGGCCACAGCAATATGTTCATGGGGCTGTGTCAGTATTTTTTTAAATAATTTGAAAGTGACAAGAAAATTGCAAAGATAGATGCATCACTACTATCCAGACACCCAATCTGAGTTTTGCTAATTGCCCCAGTCATGTGCCTTATAGAAGAGTGATTCTATGATTATATATTCCATTAGACTCCTTCAGTCTGGAGCTCTTCCTTAGTTTTTCCTTGACATTCATGACCAGGATGCTTTTGAAAATTATAGGCCAGGTATTTTGTAAAATGTCTCTCAGTTCGAGTTCATCTGATGTTTCCTCATAGTTAGATTCAGCTTATCCATCTCTAGCAAGAACATCACAGAAGTAACTCTCTGCTCTCATTGTATCTCTTCAGGTGGGACAGGATTTCCATTTGTTCAGTTAGCGGCGGTGTTAACTTCAGTCGTGCATTGAAGTGGCATTGGCTGGGTTTCTCTAATGTTATCTTTTCCCTTTGTAATGAAGGTATTTGGGGGAGGTATGTTGAGACTTTGTGAATTTCACTCACTAGTCTTAGCATGCATTAATGACTTGAATTATTACTATAATGGTTGCCAACAGATGATTTTCTAATTCTCTCATTCCTTCTATGTTAATTATTTGGCATTCTCCTGTAAGTAAAAGCTTTTTCTTCCCCCATTTATTATTCACAAATTACTTATAGTTGTGTGAATTCATGGTTGTTATTTTATTCAATGAGCAATACTCTATTATTAGCATCCTTTATTTTGACCTCAAGTTGTCCCTGATTTGGCCAGTGGGAACCCCTTTAAGCTGCCTACTGTGAATTTTGACACACTGCCATCATTCTTTGGGTATCTCTTGCTTTCTAAAAGAGCAATATTTCCAAGCTTATCTTATAATTTCCTTTTTCCAAACCTGCAATAGTATTGGCAGACCAAGATCTGAACGCTAGGGGCGCTTGCTGCTTTGGGGTATTGCTATATCCAAGCATCTGTATTTATTTGTATACCTTTCTATTAGAATTTTACTTTTTACTTTTTATTTATTTATTTGAGAGAGAGAGAGAGTGAGAATGAGAGAGAGCACAGGGGTCGGGGAGAAGGGGCAGAGGGAGAAGGAGAAGCAGACTCCCTGCTGAGCCGTCCGACCCAATGTGGGGCTTGAAATTCCAGGATCCTGGAATCATGACCACCCATGGGGCCCCTATTTTTATATCTTCCTGTATATGAATTCACGCTGATACCTCCTATAACAATCCAACACAAGGTTCATTTTACGACTTAACCGTAATTTGGTAGTCGTTTTATAAACCTCTTAATGAACAAGTAAGAATTAATAGATTCCTGATTTAAATGTATGTGAACAGTACTCCTTTTATATTTAAGTTTATTTATGAAAGAAAAGTAAAAATTTAGATAAGATGAATAAAAAATGAAATGTGATAAAGATGAGTGATAAAAATCTATAGAAATTATTTTGACACCAAAAAGTCGTTCATAGGAAAAGATAAATTTTGAATAAAAGCAATTTTTTAAAAACCTCAAGGATAATGGTGTGATATGCCAATTAATGAAGTGGAATGAAGCATGTGAATACAGTGAAAAAAAATGTCACATTTCTTGCTGGTTTGACATAAAATAACTGACATCAGGGAAGATCAAATGAAACCCATGATACAAACGTTAGCATATTTAGAACTCTGTTCTCTGAAAGTGAGAAGCCTGGCTACCAAAACCTCAGTTTATTTACTTATTGGATCCATTTCCCTTTTCTATAACCAATCTTCTTCCCAATAGCTGCCACATGGATGCCCCTTCCCCCAGGTCACCCCATACCACACCCCACCTGACTGTGCCCTGGCTTTCTCCTCACCCAAAATAAGCTCTTCTCTGGGACTGCTTCTACCCGTCCATCCTACCTCACCCTGAGGTCAGATTTCCTCTTTGCCACTATTGAACTTCAAAATCCTCCATGGGCTCATGAACAACCTCTTCGGTCTTCTGGGGCTCTGAGAGCTCACTCTACCCATTCCCTCCCACAGAGATGTCACTTTCCCACCCCCACCCCCCACCCTGTGGTCTTCCATACCTCATGCTCCCCCACCGTCCCTACAGCTTCCAACAGAAACCAACTTTGGTCCCAATTAATCCTTTTTGGATGCAATTGTTCAGAAAAGAAGGGTGGAAGGGGGGAGGATCTCCAATGTTTTTAGAAAATAAGGATATTTTATAAATGGCCTTTCATAAATTTGGAAAAGGTATTTTTAACCGCTCTCAGTTATGAACACCATGTCTTCCTCCTGCAGCTTTCCTCTGGCACGTGACCCCCAGTGCAGTGTGATACTGGAGCAGGCGTAAGCATTTTTGGGATTTAGCAAATCCTGGAGTTATATTTAGTTTGGATATAGCAGAATATATTTGTGTGGAATAAATATTATATATTTATATTTACCTTTATTTTGCCACCTGAAAAGCATTTGTGTGTGACTTTAACAAAGTGAAACAAGTCGGTCTGATTGTAACCCTCTCGAGGCAACATTTACGAGCATGGTGACCTGCAGTAAAAGGTGAGCGGAAAGATCTCCTTGTTGGTCGTTAGTAAGTTTGTGGGATTCGCGCCTCATGCAGTTCACACCCTGTGCTTGTTGGAATAAAACAATACTGACCCCACAGTTCCCAAGGTTGGTGATTGCTCTGATATTTGATAAAAGTTCTGTGTTTTCGGGTTTATCTCTTACATAGAGTATTTAAACCCACATACCAATTGGGCTTTTTTCTTTAGTCTCCATGTAACAATTTGACCTGCCCCTTAAAAAGCTGCTCAAGACTTGTAACACGGACCCAAAGAAGATGCAAAAGGTTTATTTAAAAGTTAGTAGTAACCAGGGCGCCTGGATGGCTCAGATCGTTGAGCTTTTACTGGATTGGGGGGCAGGTCATGAACTCGGGGTGGTGCTCTGTGCTCAGCAGGGAGTCTGCTTGGGATTCTCTCTCTCCCTT